>NW_026694895.1:1880000-4640000 GCF_021218885.2 Marmota monax | reverse complement strand
TTTCTAAGGTTTCTGCTTTTGAAATCTATTTTATTTTTAATTGTCAATTTTGAATTCTATATTAATGGGGGACAGTGTGATGTTTTGAAATGTTTACATTGTGGAATGATCAAATCAATCTAATAAATGTATCACCTAAAATACTTACTTTTGTATGGCAAAAGCATTTAAAATATAATTTCTAGAAAGACAAATACCAAAAGTGAAATGGTGATGACAATCCAGTGGAGAAAAAAAAATCAAGATGCAAAAGTGTGAGAAGATGATTGCAAGAGTGGTGCTCTAAAGTTGGGTAGAAGAGGTGGAGTAAAAAGTGAGGCTAATCATACTCACATACAGACTAACACAGCCAGTTCTGCCTTGCTGTCTGGAGAGTGGTGGGGTTACAATCTTGTTTGCAGGTAGGTAGCAGTTTTGTGGGGCAGAGCTGGCCAAAGTGGACTTCTGACTACTGCTTGTAAAATCATAGTCATGGCTATCAATGAGAATGAGGAATATTGGAAAGCAATGTTGGTAGTTGATGAAAGAAGCAATAGTATGAAATTGTTTTCTAAAAAGTAGGGATACAATGGTTGAATAATATTGTTGCAGAGGAGGATTCAAAAGAGTAAGCTAGAAGAAAACAACACTGGGGAGAGGGATGCTGGAAGTTTAGCCATAAAGTGGTGCATGAGTTGGTAATGACAGCATCCAGATATGACCCTGTGTATGATATTGAATGTCAAGGTCCTAGAGCAGAATAGGTCAGTGAATGAGTACAACATTCAAAGAATGTTAAAAACACAAAAAAATATAATACAAATCTTCCTATAAGGCATGAAAGTGATTGTGGAGTTTGCCAAGAAATGACAGGTGTCCCTTATGGTGGAGTTTGAAGATACAGAATTTAAAACCATAGGTTTTAGGGAGGAGACAGTGAAAAGTATGGAAATGGTAATGAGGAGCCAGGATGACCACAACACCTTTCCCAGGATAAAGAAATGCCAATGTGAGAAAGAAGAAGTGGTATTTGAGAGGGTGAAAGTGAAGCAGTGTTTTGGGGAGAGCCCAGTTTTAGAGAAAGCCCTGGAAGGAAGCAGCACAGGTCCCCAGGATACAATGGCTTTGCAGAGGATGGATCACAAATTCCCCATGGAGCTCTCAGTCTCCTCAGGTTTCCCAAGTTGGCCTTCCTTGTATATATATGAGTCCTGCAGATGGCCCGGGCATCTTGGGTCTCTCGTGGATTCTGGCATAAACAAGAAAACAGGGGACATTGAGGGATAGTCATTGTGGATTCTGAGAACAAGCTTGCAAAATCAGTTTTTGATATCCTCACATTGAAAGGGAAGATCTTGGTCAGTTGCCTCAGCTGTGGCATTTGGTACCACACACTGAGGAAGTCAATAGTGCCTGCACTGTCCTGGTATGATCTGTCATGCTGTTTCTTTTCTCCTTAGCTCAGCATTTTTCTGATGCAATTTTCAGAGCATATTTGAAAGAAATGTATCCAAGGTTTAGACCACTTCCATACGCTACGGATCAGGCACTGTGAAACAAATATGAATGTCAAGGTCCCTAGAGCAGAACAAGTCGGTGAATGAGTGCACCATTGTAAGAATGCTAAAAACACAACAAATATGATAAGAATCTTCCTATAAGGAAGATAAGACATTAATGTCTTAGAAAAGGGCTTTTACCAGAACCAGAAACCTTGGTTATATGTACACATACAAACACCATGTAAACCTTGTACCTGAACTTCTCTGTGCCTGATTGAAGAACTGAAGTGAGATACTTTTGCCTGCTGTTAACCACTTACTTTAATTGGGTTTCTTTATTATACTTACATGGTACCCTTTGCTTTCTTCCTAAAATCATCTTTTTCAATATGTGAAATTGTTGTATTTTTACATATATATGAGAGAGAGGGAGGGAGTCAGGGAGAATATAGACAGATATTGTCTATCTTATTAGAATATAATTTCTGGTAGTGAAGGCAGAGATTGATCTGTATCTCTACACCTAACATATCAATATCACTTAGACATACTAGATAGTCAAAATATTTTGTTGCACAGATTGAAAAAAGATTAAACTCTGTTTGGTGCTTTTCAGATAATAATTGATATCATAATGTGTTTCTATGGCTTGTGTAAGGGACATGGATAGAAACCTGTACTGTTGTGCTAAATATGCTTTTTAAAATTTTGATTATAATTTTATTAATAGGAAAGAGAAGCTTCAATTTAAAATAATATAGCAAACACTGTTTATTATGTGTCAGACATTATGCTAACCATGTGTAGGGATTAATTTCATTCCTTTGACAATCCTACAAGGCATTTACACATATTTTTCAATGTTACACATAGGGAAACTGAGACATAAACTATTAAAAGTCATACAGTTTGCAAGTGGCAGAGTTCATCATCTAACCTAGTCTGTGTGGACCCAGAGTCCCTGGACCTAATTGCTATCATAATGCTTTTGAATAATTGTTCTTAAGGACAGTTTTAATTTTCTTTTTATGTATAATTCAACCAATTACAGTGTCAAAGGAGGAAGATGGACACATAAGATTCTATGGAGATTATAGCATATAATTTATTTGAATATTCATGATCTGGTACATTAAATAAGCATAATGCCTTCACCTAAAGCTAGGAAAGAGAAATTTTTGTAAAAGGACAAATGGCCCTATAAATTTTTATCATAAAGTTTGCAAATGATGATGATTCTTTGTCATCCTAAAATGTCTTCCGCAATTACAACAAAATAACTTTTATCCAGTCAAGTGCTTCCACATACTTTCAATATTTTTCATTCCTTATTCTCTCTTCATAGATGATGATGCTTGAAATCATATGATGACTTCCCAGTTTTTCAAAATTAGACCCTGTAGGAATGAAGAATTGCATATGACAGAAATTGTTTCATTAAGCTATCATATTTAAAGGTTGGGCTATTTTAATTGGAAAAACTGGCAGCAAATGCGGTTTAAATTAAAGGAAATTTTGTACATCACTTAAGAGTCTGTTTCTGCATTAGCCTATAAACTTTATATCCTTCACACATCAGAAAAAAATCTTATAAAATTTAAAACTAATATTTTATGGTACATAAATGATTATAGTTCAGACACCATGAAATATATCTTTGAGCAAATATCATTTCATACCATGATTTTATAAATTTCTCCATTAATGATGCAACATTTTTAAAAAAGATTTCCTTGCTCACCTTCAGAACCTTGGCTATTTCCACAATCTCTTTTGCAGGCTTCATTTATCTCTACTCAAAAGTGCCATACAAAGCAATTGCTCAAGACTATCCTGACATTTTCTTCTTTTACAAGCCCATATTGTGACAGTGTCTTCACAGTCAGCAGGTACTACAAATATTTCAAGAGGCCTAGGATATGAGAAGGAAAACCGTGAACTAGGAAAATGCATCCCACACCTAAATATTCTTAAATTCACAAAAAAACATAAAACATTTGGCTAGTGACAAACAAAACAATCATCTCTTCCTGCCGGCTTGATTGGGTTTGAGGCTTTCTACTCTCCATTTAGGAAATCTCATTTTCGTTTCTAGCCTCATTTCCCATAGGGCCAATGACCCCCATATTTCTCTATTTTTCTTTGTGTTATGCATTTTTATATTTATATGCTCTATCTGACGTTACTAATAAGACGGATTGTCTCCTTCAAATCTAGTTTTCTTCTGTTATTTCTCCACAAATATGGTCCCCACACCATTCACCTGCACAAACCAGAAATCAAGTTTCTTTGACAGCTCCCTGTCTGAACTGAGGTTCTCTTTCCCTTTCCCCTTATCTAATGCTTCACCAGGTCCTGCCAGTTCCCCCTTTCTTTACACATCTCTTCAGCCTGCTCATCACCTCCATGGTTACCCACCTTTCTTCTTTTACAGTCATTCATTTAGTCACTTGGATATTTGCAATGCCCATTTGAACACTGTTCAGTTTTCCCTGCGTTTCACTCTCCACACTGAAACCAGAGTGTCCTAAAACACAAGCCGACCATGTTGCATTTCTATTTAATATCCTTCATTGACTGCCAATAGCTCTCAAAATTCAAACTCTCTAACATGGCTATGTTCTTTACAGTTAGACCTACCTCTTCCTCAAGCTTCATCTGGCTTCCTTTTTCCCTAAGTCGTCTGCACTAAAGCCCAGTTGACCTCCTATTGCAGCAGCTTTATTTCCACATCCCTCTGCCTGGGAAGTTTCTGCTTGACCAGCTGTGCTCAGAGCATGCCTTTTCTTTTTGCAAGTCTCAGGTAAGGTTAATTTCTTAGAAAACCCTTTCCCAAACATCTGAGATTGGAAAAGAATTCCTTTGTTATAGACTCATGAAGAAACTGGCTCTTTTCCTTACCACGATTTGTGATTATGTTTTTGTTCATCAATGTGATTATTTGGTGAAATCCTGTCTCCTTCACTTGACTGGAAGCTTCTTCAGAGCAGAAAATTTTCTGCTTTTTCTCAGAGATTACAAGCATCAGAAGTATTTTTGAATGAACAGATGATTAAATAAATAAATATAACCTAACCTTCAGTGCAAACGGTACTTTTCAACTTAGAACTGCAGAGATACTTAACAAGCATGTGAGCTCCTCAGACATTGACTGTTTGGGAAGGCTGTTATTTTCCACTGCTCTGCTTGAGCCTTAGGCCACTCCATATATCCTCACTGGGCAGAACTAACTGAGGCTCACTGAGAACAGAGCCAGCAGCAGCTTATGAAGAGTTGCTCTCTCATTTGTAATAACTCCTTCCGCTGCAGCCCACATAACTTAGAGATGGCATCATGAACATCTACTGCTGTCCTCCTTAGTGTACTTTCTGATGGCGGTTTGTATTTAAAGTAGCAAACTGAGCTCTGCTATCTGTCTTGCCTTCTCTGAGGTACTCTGTAAGTTGACATTAAGTCCACACCCAGTGCTACTGATTTTCACAATAATCCTGAGACAGATGCAGTGGTGATGAACTGCCTTCATTAAGGTAATAACTCTCCCAAAAGGAGAAAATAATTCTACAGTGTTCCCAGACATGGATACTGTCTGTTAAAATGTACCAGTTGTGCAATGCTCTGTAAAGTATTCATATTATGTTTTATAGCTCCATTGTATAGTCATAAACGCCTGTAGGTCAGGGACAGTCTCTTTGTTTCTTCTCAATAAACCAATGTAACATTGTAGACACAGTAGAAATTTCATAAACATCAGTATCTGAAAAGTCAGTAATTATGGCCAATTATGCCAACGGGATGTGGTAGTCTCTCTGTAAACCTGGATATTTGGCACATAGAAATTTTAATATATTTTGATTCTGGTACAAATGAGTATTAGCAACTCCAAAAACCCAGCATTTCTTACTTTGGTTTTCAGGAGCTTATTAAAATAAATCCAAAACGTTACGTCAGTATGCAACTCTAATGAATATAAGGTCTTTTTTTAAAAAAATATATAACCACCATTAAATAGGTAACTAAATTAATCCTAATTCTATTTAAAACCCAATTTATGTCGAGTTTCTAATTGTCTTAAATATGTGCTTTTGTAGTTGGTTTGAATGAGGATCCAAATAAGACACCACATTATATTTGTTTTTTGTCTCTTAAACATCCCTTCTACCTGTCCCCCCTCCTCTCTTTCTCCCTTCCACAGTTCAGTTGGAGAAATTCTCTCCTCTTCTGAAATGTCAGATACTCCAGCATTGACTGAGTATAGTTTACTCAGTGTCTTTTACCTTGTCTCTTGCCACTCTGTATTTCTGGTAAAATTATAGTACTATATAGAGAAGATTAGATTCACATTCATTTATTATCAAGAGCCCCTGAGAGATTGTGCTTTGTACTTCCTAGTTATTACATTAGAGGTCTAAAATGCCTGGTTATTTCACTCTTAGTAATGTTTAACTTGACCAATGTATTTAAGTCCTACCAGCCTGATACCTCCCTTAAAAGATTTCCATTAGCTTCTTATCAAGTTATTTATTATTTTATTATAAAAGGATTTTTTTGGAACTTAGAAATAGTTCTTTATGACTGCATATATAAAGGGCTTTGTAGTATTCCTAAGCATCATAGGAATGCTAGTTGGTTTGTAGTCTTCAATAATGTTAAGAAGATATTTGTATGAAGTAGCTGTCAAGCGAATAAGACTGCAATAATACATCCATTATTTTCAGGATTATTGGTAACTTGGGCATATTACCCCTGAATGACCTTGCCTTCTTATGTCATAAGGTTCAACTTGCTCAGATTCTCCTTGATGACAGTACATTTAATAATATCGCCCAAACTTGTGTGTACAGAAATTTCAATGTATTGCAATTTCTTTACACTTTGATGCTCAATCTTTTATTGTTATATTTTATTTTACTTTTTTGTATTAATATTTCAGATTCATTTGGAATTTATTCTAGTGCATAATATGAAGAATACATCAAATTTTACACATCATATGCCTAGCCAGTTGTCCTGATACAAATTATTAAAAATTTGTCTTTTTTTCACGGATTTGATGTGAAGCTTTTATCACTACCCACTTCTATATGTATTTGAAACTATTCTGTGTATTGTATTTTCATTGTGTTTCAGTATATTATTAATGAATAATATCATTGTTTTATTTTATTTTATTTTTTCTAATTAGTTATACATGATAGTAGAATGTGTGTGTGTGTGTGTGTGTGTGTGTGTGTGTGTGTGTGGAGTTTAACTTCTCATTCTTCTGTTTCTACATGATGTAGAGTTACATTGGTCATATAAACATATATGCACATAGGATAGTAATATCTGATTTATTCTACTACCTTTCCTATTACATTCCCACTCCCTTTTCTTAATTTCCCTTTTTCTAATCCAAAGGATTTCTATTCTTTCCTAATCCCCTCTTTTATTAGGAAATTAGTATCCACATATCAGAGAGAACATTTGGCCTTTGGTTTTTTTGTGATTGGCTTATTTCACTTAGCATGATTTCTCAAGTTACATCCATTTATGGCTAAGTAATATTATATTGTGTATACATACCACATTTTCTTTATTCATTCATCTATTGTATGGCACCTAGGTTGGTTCCATAGCTTAGCTATTGTAAATTGAGCTGCTATAAACATTGAAGTGGCTGCATCACTGTAGTATGCTGATTTTTGTCCTTTCAGTATAAACTGAAGAGTGCAATAAATAGGTCAAATGGTGGATCCATCCAAGTTTTCTGAGTAATCTCTATCCTGCTTTCTATAGTAGTTCTACCAATTTGCAGTCCCACCAGCAAAATATGAGTATACATTTTTCCCTACATCCTTGCCAATTGTTGTATTATTGTTGTCTGTATTTTTGATGATTGCCATTCTGACTGGAGTGATATAAAAACTTAAAAGTAGTTTTGATTGCATTTCTCTAATTGCTAGATATGTTGAACATTTTTTTCATGTTTGTTGACTAATTGTATTTCTTCTGTGAAGTATCTGTTCAGTTCCTTTGCCCATTTATTGATTTTTTTTTTTTGAGAGAGAGAGAGAGAGAGAAAGAGAGAGAGAAAGAGAATTTTTTAATATTTATTTTTTTAGTTTTCAGTGGACACAACATCTTTATTTTATTTTTATGTGGTGCTGAGGATCGAACCCAGTGCCCCACAAATGCCAGGTGAGCGCGTTACCGCTTGAGCCATATCCCCAGCCCCATTTATTGATTTTTTTAAAAGTTTTTTTTTTAGTTATTTGTATCCTAGAGATTAATGCTCTATCTGAGGTGCAGGTGGCAAAGATTTTCTCCTATTCTGTAGGCTCTCTCTTCATGTTATCAATTGTTTCCTTTTCTGAGAAGAAGCTTTTTAATTTGAACTATCCTATTTATTAATTTTTGATCTTATTTCTTGTACTTTAGGAATCTGGTTAAAGAAGTCAGGTCCTAAGATGACATGATACAGATTTGGGTCTATTTTTTCTTTTAGTGCTTGCGCAAGATCTCTGTTCTAAAGCCTGAGCCCTTGATCCACTTTGAGTTGATTTTTGTGCAGGATGAGAGATACAGGTTTTATTTCATTTTACTACATATGGATTTCCAATTTTCCCAGAATCACTTTTTAAAGATGCTTTTTACCAATGTATGTTTTTGACACCTTGTCTAGTATGAGATAACTGTATTTATGTGTAATTGTCTCTGTGTCTTCTAATCTGTACCATTGATCTAAATGCCTGTTTTGGTGCCAATATCATACCATTTTTGTTACTATAGCTCTATACCATAACTTAATGTCTAGTATTGTGATGCCTTCTGCTTCACTTTTCTTACTATGGATCACTTTGGCTATTCTCTTATTTTTCCAAATGAATTGTATGACTGCTTTTCTTATTTCTCTGAAGAATTTCATTGGGATTCTAATAGAAATTGAATTAAATCTGTGTAGGACTTATGATAGTATGGCCATTTTGATGATGTTACTTCTGCCTATCCAAGAACATGACAGATCTTTCCATCTTCAATTTCTTTCTTTAGTGTCCTGTAGTTTCATTGTAGAGGACTTTCAATCCTTTTGTTAGACTGATTCTCATTTTTTTTTGAGGCTACTGTGAATGGGGTAGATTTCCTAATTTCTCTTTCAGTATATTCATCACTGATATATAGGAATGCCTTTGATTTATGGGTGTTAATTTTGTATCCTGCTATTTTGCTGCGTTTATTTATAAATTCTAGAAGTTTCCTGATGGAAGGTTTTAGGTTGTCTAAATATAGAATGTTGTTGGAAAATAGGGATAAATTGAGTTCTTCTTTTCCTCTTCATTCCCCTTTAATTTTTTCTTCTGTCTAATTGCTCTGGCTAGAGTTTCAAGGACTATGTTGAACAGAAGTGGTGAGAGAGGGCATCCTTGTCTTGTTCCAGATTTTAGAGGGTATGTTTCAATTTTTCTCCATTTAGAATGATATTGGCCTTGAGTCTAGCATATGCAGCTTTCACAATGTTGAGACATTTTCCTACTATCCCTAGTTTTCCTAGAGTTTTGAACATGAAGGGGTACTGTATTTGTCTAATGCTTTTTCTGCATCAATTGAAATCATATGATTCTTGTATTTAAGTCTATTGATGTGATAACTTATGTTTATTGATTTACATATGTTGGAGCAACCTTGCATCCCTGATACAAACCCAATTTGATCGTGGCACACAATATTTTTAATATGTTTTGTATATGATTTGTCAGAATTTTATGGAGAATTTAAACATCTATACTCATCAGGGATATTAGTGCGATTTTCTTTCCTTGATGTGTCTTTGTCTGGTTTTGGTATCATGGTAATACTAGCTTCATAGAATGAATTTGGAAGGGACCCCTCCTTTTCCATTTCATGGAAAAATTTGAAGATAATTGTTGTTAGTTCTTTTTTGAAGGTGTTATAGAATTCAGCTGAAAATCCATCTGGTTCTGGACTTTGCTTAGTAGATATTTGATGGTGTCTTCTATTTCATTGCTTGGAAATATTCTGTTTAAATTGAGAATACCCCCCTGATTCAGTTTAGGTAAGTCATACATCTATAGACAACTGTTACTGGAGTATAAATTTTCAAAATAATTTCTGATTATCATCTATATTTCAGTAGAATCCATTGTGATATTTCTTCTTTTCATCACAAATTTTAGTAATTTGGGTTTTCTTTCTCTTCATTCGTAGGCTAAGAGTTTATCAATTTTCTTTAGTTCATTGAAGAATCAACATTTTGTTTTGCTGATTTTTGAATTGTTTCTTTTGTTTTAATTTCATTGATTTTAGCTCTGATTTTAATTATTTCTTGTCTTCTACTTTTCATGTTGATTTGTTCTTCTTTTTCTAGGGTTTGAGGTGTAATAGTAGGTTATTTATCTGGCTATTTTCTATTCTTTTAATGAATGAATTCAATACAATGAATTTTCCTCTTAGAACTGCCTTCAAAGCATCCCAGAAATTTTGCTATGTTGTGTTACTTTTCTCATTTTCTTCTAAGTATTTTTTATTTCATCCCTGATTTCTTCTGCTGTCATTCAATAGTGTGTTATTTAGCCTCCAGGTATTAGAGTAACTTCTATTTTTTAAAATTTTATCTATTTTTTCTAATTTTAGTCCATATGATCTGATAGAATGCACAGTATTATCTGTTTTTCTGTATTTGCTAAGAGTTGTTTTTTTGCCCTAACATATGGTCTATGTTAGAGAAGGATCCCTGTGCTGCTGAGGGAAAAAAATTATTCAATTAGTGATGCATATAATACTCTATATATCTTTGTTAAGTCTAAATTGTTCATTTTATTTATTAGTTCTATAGCTTCTTTTGTTAGTTTTTGTTTGGAGTATCTATCCAGTCATAAGAGAGATGTGTTAAAGTCATTCTGTTTTATTGTGTTGTGGTCTATTTGATTATTGAAGTTGAGAAGATTTTTTTTTAATGTAGATGCTTCATTGTTTGGGGCATAAATATTTAGGATTGTTATGTCTTGTTGGTGTATAAATCCCTTAAGCAATATAAAATGTCTTTCTTTGTCCCTTCTGATGAACTGTAGCTTGCAGTGCACATTATCTGATATGAGAATAGAAACCCCTGCTTGTTTGCACAACTAATGTGAGTGATATGTTTTTTTCCCATCCTTTGACCTTCAGTCTGTAGATGTATTTGTCTATGAGGTGAGTCACTTGGAGACAGCATGTTGTTAGGTCTTGTTTTTTAATCCAGTCTGCCAATCTATGCCTTTTGATTGATGGGTTTAGGCCATTTATATTCAATGTTTTTATGGAGATATGATTTTTATTCTCAGTAATTTTGGTTTATTTCTGGTTTTTTTTTTAATTTGTATTAGTTTCTCCTTTGTTTGACTATTCCCTTAGTGTATTCCTCCCTTCTGTGATTTTCACTTTTTTTCATCTTTATGGAATATTTTGCTGTGAATATTCTGTAGTGCAGGCTTTCTAGTTGTAAATTCTTTTAACTTTCTTCTTCTAAATCATGTAAGGTTTATATCTCATCTTTGATTATGAAGCTTAATTTTGTTGGGTATTGATTTCTTGTTTAGCATCTATTTTCTTTCAGAGCTTGGAATGTATTATTCCATTATCTCCTATCTTTGAGGTACTGAATTGAGAAATCAGCTTACCACTGAATCAGTCTCTCTTTAAATATGACTTGTCAATTTTCTCTGAAAGCCTTTACAATTCTATCCTTATTATGTATGGTAGGCATGTTCCTTGGTTTGGATCTGTTGTAATTTTGTATATTCATGGTCCTTTAAGCTTCCTGTATTTGATTTTCCATTGCATTCTTTAGGTTTGAGAAATTTTCTGATATTATTACATTGACAAAATTATGTATTACCTTGGTTTATATTCCTGCACCTTCATCTATTCCAATAATCTTAAATTTAGTCTTTCCACATTATCTCATATTTCTTGGAAGTTCTATTCATGTTCTCTTAACATCTTCTCTCCATGGTCAACTTTATTTTCTAGATTATACATTTTGTCTTCATTGCCTGAATTTTTGTCTTCCAAGTGGGCTCATCTGTTAATGATGCTTTCATTGAGTTTTTAATTTGGTTTGTTGTCCTTTTGAGAATTCCTGCTTGATTTCTTTTCAGAATCTCTCTTTGTTGTAATGATCTTTCACCTCCTGAATTTTATCCCTGATTTCGCTCCTTAAATAATCCTTTTCCTTGAAGATCAGTTTAACTATGAACATTCTAAACTTCTTCTCTGACATTTCTTCCACTGTGGTATTAATGGATTCTATTATTATTGGTACATCTTGGTTTTTTTTTTTTTTTGGAGTGGCTTTTTCCATTGTTTTTTTCATGCTCTTTTTGTGTCTACCCATCTAGCAATGTGGGTCTGAGACAATACAGTTTCTACCCTGTAGACCTATAGTGTCCCTCAATGTTTTCAGTACCTCACCTCTAAGAGTGACACAAATAATAACAGCACCCAATGCAAACAATATACAGACTTAAACCAAATAGCTCCTACTGTGATGTCTTCAGTTTTGTTGCAATAAAAAGAAATAATGTGTTCAGTTATTGCCAAAAATAAAAAATACTAAGTTTACAAAAGGATTTACAATTTTAAATGATGGACAAAGAGAGAACATAAGTGAGGTAGGATGTGATATTTTTAAGGAAGGAGGAGACAAGATAGAAGTAATATAGGAAGAATGAAAGAGGGAATAATAGAGGTTGGCTGTTAGCAGAAGAAAAAAGAGAAAGAGAATCAAGGGAAACATAAGTGAGAGAATACACACACACATATATACTATTTTATATAAACATATGGTATATTGTATATATACATAAAGTATATATATAGTATATTGTATAGATATACAATATTTTTTAAAAAAATATTAAAAATAAAAAAATAAATAAAAGTTTAAAAACCAAAATTGAAATACACTAGTCAGACATATCAATCCTCAATAAACTGATGCATGAAAAACAATTGGCTTCAAAAATGTTAGAAACGTGAGGGGAAAAAAAGAAAAAAATCTTGATTAAAAAATTGAACAACTATTTCTGTTGGGGTTAAAGGTTTCTCAGCTTTCTTTCTCAGCAGTTCGGTAGAATTTTCTGAAGTTTGATACTTGCTCCACCCTAAGGGTGTGTGGGATTGCTGGGTGAGAAGCTTAATCCTGGAGGTGGAACTCTTGGTTGTAAGGTTTTGGCTTAGATATGCTCCAGTCTCTTCACCAACTGATCTGGAGATTTTAAGTAAGAGCACTTCCAGGACCCAGCAATTGCTGGTCCATGCTGGAAGATTACACCCAAAGAATATCCTTTGGGTATAGGAGACTCTTCTTAGGTCCCTGTGTTGCGTGGGGATCCCCAAATACCTGGTCTCTGATTAGTCTCCAAACTCAATCTCTCCATCCCCTACCTTTTCAAATTCCTGGTCAGGCAATTCTTTCCTGTATGTCAGTTGCCAAGCTGTGTGCTGGACCAGGCAGGTCTGGCAGCTAAGCAGCATGTGGGATGAGTTGAGGCCCAGCCATGTTGGGGACTCTGCTGTTCTGTGCTGGGCAGATCAAGGCCAGGCACTGAGACCCACCAGCTAGCTGCAAAGCTGTGATCAATGGCCTGGGTTGAGGGCCAGGGTGGTGTTGGTGACTGGTGACCCTGTTGGGTGACAGACTGATGCTTGATGTGGCAGGATCAGGGGGGTGGGGCAATGGCTGCCAGAATGGGGAGGGAGTTGGGGAGCAGGCTGGTGCCAGGACCTGGTGAGTGCCAGCCTGAGTGGGTTCCTGGAGCCCAGTGGGTGCCAGATTGGCTGATTGGGTGAGCTGAGAGCAAAATTCCTCCACACCCTCTTCCAGTCTTCCAATTCTGACCTGCTACAGTCAGTCTCATTAGACCCCATGAGCCTCAGGACTCATGAAGCTGGGGAGAGCCTACCTCTCTCTAGCCTCTCTAACCTGTGGTCCTCTGGATGAAATGCTCCCAGTTTCTGACTATTCACAGTTTTTCTAGGTTCAGACAGGCCCATGCTGACCTAGCTGCAAATTCACCAATCTGTGTCTCCAATTTCCATCCCACTATAGTCCCATGATGGCTCCCATATTGGCTTTCTGCAGATGATTGATAATCTCTGGGGAAGAGGGTGTTTTTTGGTTTTTTTTTTTTTTTTCCCCAATTAATGAGTCAAACAGTCTCTGGTTTGGCTAGGGCAGGCTTCCCCTTAAGTATCATGATTTTTCATTCTAAGCCTCAGGAAGATGTGGTATTCCCACTGTTTGAGTTTGCATAGCTGAGCTAGGAGAAACACTGCCTCACACTAATCCTCCATCTTTAAGCCCCCAATACCATTAATTTAATTATGGCAGTCTTAGTGTTTGAATATTAGGTATGATAGTTCCCTCACTACACACTTCTTCAGACACTCCTTTGTTAATTGATACATTCAAGAAGTTGAATATTCATATAAAATAACAAGATATACATTTTCATTTGGTCATAGATCATTTAAATCTCTTATAATATCTAGACTTTCCTCACGTCTCTTGCTGTACTTTAAAAAATTTGTGCTTCAGTTCACAATAGCAAGACCGTGGAACCAACCTAGATGCCCTTCAATAGACGAATGGATAAAAAAATGTGGCATTTATACACAATGGAGTATTACTCTGCATTAAAAAATGACAAAATCATAGAATTTACAGGGAAATGGATGGCATTAGAGCAGATTATGCTAAGTGAAGCTAGCCAATCCCTAAAAAACAAATGCCAAATGTCTTCTTTGATATAAGGAGAGTAACTAAGATCAGAGTAGGGACGAAGAGCAGGAGAAGAAGATTAACATTTAACAGGGATGAGAGGTGGGAGGGAAAGGGAGAGAGAAGGGAAATTGCATGGTAATGGAAGGAGACTCTCAGGGTTATACAGTGGAGGGGGTAGAGAGAGAGGAGGGGAGGGGAGGGGAGAGGTGGGGAGGGTGGAGGGTGGATGATGGGAAAGGCAGCGGAGCACAACAGACACTAGTATGGCAATATGTAAATCAATGGATGTGTAACTGATGTGATTCTGCAATCTGTGTATGGGGTGAAGGTGGGAGTTCATAACCCACTTGAATCAAAGTGTGGAATATGATATGTCAAGAAATTTGTAATGTTTTGAACAACCCACAATAAAAAACTAAAAACAATAAAAAAATTGTGCTCATATACTTTATTATTATTATTTTATTAAAAATAGAGCCTCCATTTCCATTACATGTTCTAAATGATATTGCTATTGCCCATAAATAGTAAGATAATGGATGTGGGCATGTCAAGGCTCTCTACTATTCTTTCATATTGTTTATAGTAGATTTTCATTAATTTTTTTTTAAAATTTTACCTAGATAATATCAGTATGTATGAAGATAATTTTCTTTCCAAGAATAATCTATATAGTAATATATTTAAATAATTACTTGAGTTAAGTAAGACTTCAAATTTAATGTGAAATTTAATGGACAATACTAGTTGTACTTGGCTTGTTACAAAAATTTTTAGAAATAATAATGCTGGAGTGCCCTCATTAACTGTTGGCTTTTAGACTGGAGTAATAACAAATTCTATTAAGAAAATTTATATTGATTAATTTGATTTTTTTCTCCTGAGGCTCATTAATGTGTGTTATATTAATAGTTTTTCAAATTTTGAGTCAAACATATAGAAGGACAATTAATATAAGTTATAACAAGTATTGTAAAAGCTCTCAGTCCGGTGCAGTGGCCTCCATCTGTAATCCCAGCAGCTTGGGAGGCCAGACAGGAGGCCTCCCAAGGCCAGCTGCAGCAATTTAGCAAGACTGTGTCTCAAAATTTAAAAATAAAAAGGACTGGGGAATATGGCCCAATGGTAGAGCACTGGTGGGATCAATCTGCTGTACAACAAACCAAACAAAAAATTAGTTTTTTCCTTTGTCAATTTTCAATAATTTTCTAGACATTTTACCATTTGATTTATCATTTTCCTTCCTCCTTTATCTTTTTTCTGTGTGTGTGTGGGGGGGGGAGAGGTGGGAATCAGGCATGTGTATGTTATTTTTTTCTGAATGATATGTGATTCATTTGGAAAAATTGCATCCAGTTACTATAAAATGATTCAGTGTGTACATGTTGTTTTAAGGTACCTTAATATATATACTTAGCCCATTCTTTTATCAATATTCTCAATTTCATAATGTAACAATGAGGAAATTAGGTAGTAACTTCCACATTCTTCCCTCCCTTTCCTAAGAATTTAATTAGATATTGATAATTTCTTATACCAATTCACATCCTATGAGGCAGTGAATGTGTATAATCCATACATTCTGCCTTATCCATTATTTGTTAGCTGTAATAGATTTCTTTTGTCAGAGAACATTATATTTATACTCTATTTGGTTATGTTATCTCATTGATTAATGCTAGCTTCCCAGTTACAGCTACTTAACTTATTTTAGCCACAGGCAAATAGAAAAAAAAAATGCTGGAAAGTCCCTCAAATTCTTAATGTGATCCTTCTTGAACAAATTCTAAGGAATGGATCTTGAGTTCAATATTTCCTGTACTCTTACAAATTTATAATAGTGATTGAAATTCAGCATGGTTCAATTTGAAATCCTGAGCTCTCACTTTTTCTTTGAATATTTGTCTCTTTTGCCTTATGACAAGTTGTTGCTGTTTATGTCTATGGCCAATTTTCTTTTCTTTTTCTTATAACTAATTTAGTCTTTTTCCTAAATACACCAAATTCTTTTTTTTTTTTTTTACTTTAAGCCCAATGGTTATACTAGGAGTTGTCTCAGTGTGACCATGATTTTTCCCAATTGTATGAGGTACCCTTGTAAATATGCAGGTTCACACTTCACATGTTTTATTTCTTTTAGGAATATATGATTTCTAGTATTTCCTATATGCATTGATCACATTTTCTTCTTAGGATTGCCTATTAACTTTATTTCACACCTTCTTTCTTTGTTGTTGTCTATACCTATTGTGTGTGTATCTAGCCATGTAATTTCTGTTTGATATTTTCCTTCATTTTATTCTTCATTTTCCTTACTTGACTCTCTGTGGTATCTCTTCCTTCAAGTTCAAGTTAACTGAGCCTTCTTTATTGACAAATTGTTATTATTTTTTCTTTTTTTCTAATTCTGTTCTTTGTTCTGTAAATTTTATTTTTAAATCCAATTCTAAATTTGTAATTTAATGTTTGAGATTTTGCTCTTTCTGATTCTTCTAAGTAGTCACTTTAGTGTTTTATTAATTTGAATTTGCTATTTCTTTCTGTTTATACATTCTTACTTTTTTTCTAATTTCTTTTTTATACGTTTTACTAGGCCTATATGTCTTGATAATTATAGTAAATTCATTTTTACCTAATATCTTTTGTGTAAAATTGAATGTAATCCACTACTATTCACATTAAATGATAGGAGATTTTGGTAATTTTAGGAGACTATTCTGTTGTGTAAAGTGGGTCATGGCACTGTAACTACTCAAGAATTCCCTCTTCTGTTGTTATTATAAAGGGTCCAAAATGACTTTGGCAAACCCAAAGTTACCAAAGTTTTGCTTTCTTGGCATTCCTCTCCATCTACCTGAAGCATGAAACTTCACTCTCTTTTACTATTAGAACTCTTGCCATTGTAGAATGAGTCTAAGTCCTTGAATTTTGATCAGTTGTTCTAGAACCCATTATGGGTTGGCTTAACTAGTGCTCTGTCATAATTTTCTCTAGTACGCACCCCTGGTTTTTGTACTCACTTTCAACTTGGAGCTAGTATGTCTTTATCTAATTTTCATAGATGACTTATATCTTTCTGTGACTGAGGACTATTTGTGAATTTGGGGGAGTTCCTTATGGTTTGGGGGCTCCTGATACAATCAAAGCTTTCCTTTCTGTATCCTATGTATCTTTGTCCTGCATATATCATCCTGCTCTTCTGCATTGATATCACCATCTTGTATTATTAGACTTTGATAGGGATGTTTTGTTACTATATTTTTTTGAAGATGTCTATAAATTTTTTTATTGTCATTTCTGTTGTTTTTATGAGAGGATCTGGGAGATTTAAAAATATACTAATACTTTTTTATTATATACTCTCTGCATGCTCAATTTTATTCTATTTTCATATTGTGCTGCAAATATTAATACTACTAAAATAATATTTATTTTGGCTTTTAACAGAAGTTGAGAGTATAATATTTTAATTGTCATTATGAAAGGAATACAATTTTCAGAATAAATTTTTAACACAAAGTACTATTGTCATGAGACCCACACTGATTTTTGGCATAAATATTTTATAAAGTATTTGACAATTAAATATGTGAAAACAATAGTAGATCTAAATATTTAAATGATGCTGTAGGGATAAAGTTCAAGTGGTTCCAACATCTTAGCACAAGTTTTATTTGTAAAGTTAAAAATCTTATTGTTTCTTAAACAACAACAACCAAAAAAAAAAAAAAAAAAAAACCTTAATAGAATCTATACCAAGGCTGAAATCAGTCGTGTAGGTAAATTTGATCAGTGGTCTTTGGAAAATAATTCTTCCCAAATCACTATCTTACAGTGTGGCACCATACTGACCAATTTAGCTCCTGTGGCAGAGGTCACTCCTTTGATTAGATTACATTATATTGCAAGGGTGATGGAATATTGTGCCTATGATTGCTTTAATGTTGTATAAAATGTTGTCTTGGCAGATTGGAGTCAGATATTCTTCTGCTGGCCTTTAAAAGCAGACAATCTTTGGAGAGAATCCAGTGGACGGGATCCCATGGCAGCCTTTGGGACCTCAGAGTGTCTTCCTTTAGTCAGGGGGAAATGCATTCTTCCAGTGACCTGAATGAGCTTGTATGCATATGCTTACCCAGTGGAACCTGCAGATTAGGATTTGTGAAAAGCTGTGGCAGAGGCCTCATCTAAGCTCTATCAGGCCTCTGACCCACAGAAGCTCTGAGATGAGAGATGACAGAGGATGGCTGGGTTTTGCTGCTAAATTTTTTGTTACTTATTGTGTATCCATAGACAACAAATACACCCCACATTACAAGGAGATAATTGAAGAAAAGACAGAAGGAAAAGAAGAGAGAAGGAAGAAAAAAAATATGTTGAGGCAGGTACTTTAACTATGTAATCTTGATAAGTACTGGAAACTGAAATCCAGGAGCTCTTCTCCAAATTCATTTGAAAAATGATATTGCACTTGCAGAGTTGACATTCATTATCGAATGGATGTTTTCTCTTAGTGATTAGCAAACCTTGTATGTAATGTCTCTTTGCTTCCAGATTATTTTTTAAGGCTTACCACCTTAAAATTGTGTGTGTGTTTGTGTGTGTGTGTATTTGTTGTTTGTGTGTCTGTGTGTATACAGAAGAAACACATTTGTCTCTCTCTATATTTACCCATTTGTTCATATGCACAAGCACATGTATATATACCTTTAAAAAAATTTCATCTAATATTATTTTACACTAAATTCTCTCATGACATAATAAAAATTCTCCCCTTGTATATTTTATTAATTAGTTTAGGCAAAAATAAATGATAAGAAAATTTAAGTTCAAAATAATGACTGGTAAAAATATTCAGTGAAATACACACAATATCTTGTAGCCCACAGATGTTTTTGATAAGTTGTATTTTTTGCCTTTTTAATATCCTTAGTTAAGCAGTATTAAAGTCAATGAAGTAATGAATTCTTAGTGATAAAAGATATCTTATTATTTTAAATGAAAGCATTGAATCAACCTAGTAGAAACAAAAGCATGATGAATGGAAAATTCAAAATATGATGGCAAATATGATGGTATTTTAAAATAGAATTGATTAATTAGAAAATATATTTCACTAAAACACTGGATCCTAGTGTGTGTTTGAGAAGTTCTGGTGTTAAACCACATTATAGTAAGAGCCAGACAGTAATGAGACTCAAAGTATTTTAAAACATTAAAAAAATAGTTAAGATAACTATAATATGTTAGAATTGGTAAATGCCTTCAAAATTTTCTAATCATATTTAATAGATGAGGGAGTATCAGAGTAAGTTAATCAAAAGTACTACTGTGTACAGGTGTCCAAACTAGGATTTAAAACTATACCCTGATTTATTTGTAGTCACTGATCTTCTCATTATTCTATGGTGCTTCTCCACTGGCCAGTAAATCTTAAGGTAAATATTCCCAGTGACACATATTTGAGTATCTTTAATGCTCTCTATATAGAGTCAAACTAACCCTATGCAGTCATTCCTATTATAATCCACATTTTAGAGATGAGGAAACTGAAACTAATTGAATTTATGGTCATATCATTATAAAATGGAGATGTGAGTATTCAAACACGTTTGTCTCTTTGGAACTGGAATTAGGAGTGCTCAGTATGACCCCAGCGGTCAGTCCTCTGTCCATCAGTTCACTGGAAAATAAACATGTTCTATATTTTATTTTTGCCTTCTTGCTAGAATAATCAGAGGACCAGATTGAGATAGGTGAGACCCAGAGGTAAGAAAGGTCCACTGAAGCTGAAATGCACTTCAAACGTCAGCATTTTGTGGGATTCTAGACAGGCAGGTGCATAATATTTGTATATATAACCTTAGAATATCTTCCCAGGTGAGTAGGTGGATAGAAAATAAGTCTGGCAAGGAGCATTGGTAGAAGTCCATGAAAATACAGAGATCTGATAAATGCAATAGGTGAAAGTCCTGGTTTGTAGAAGATCATGGTTTCCAAAAAGCTTGGGAACAGCTTGTCCAGACACACATAACATATCAACACCAAGCAAACCCAGTTAGAATCACAAATCTGCAGTTCATAGGGGGGAAAAAAAAAAAAAAAACAGCGAGATTTCTGTCCACAAGTGCTTAAAAGTGAGACAGGACATCAAATAAGATATTCCTGAACAGTACCCTTAAAACAGAAACTTGGAACTTGGTTTTTAGGCAAGAATTGCTTAACAAGAAAACAAAGAGTTGGTTATGAAAACAAGTATACATTAAAAAAGAGAGAGCCCATTATTTGAAAATAAAGGTGCTAGTATAGGGAAATATCAGAACTGTAGGACTAATACTATGAAACCACTGAATTCCTGGATGAAATTTTCTCAAAAATCTTCAAGTTTGATTCCAGTGACTATGGCAGGGTTGAGCATGTGGGTTGAGCTTAATTAGCATTTGGTTTGAGTTTCTGGGGAATGCAAGGCAGAGAAATATTCCAGCTTCCTGCTGCTTCCCTTGAATTATTTTCTTTTATTCTGGTCAGGTGATTTCTATTATTTCTGATATTTTCATTTCTAACTTCACTGGAAGAAATTTTCCAGTGATAGTTTAGGCCCTGGATCCTAATTTTGTAGTGACTCATAAAAAGAATATTTATTAAAATAGTAAAAAAAAGGTTAAATTTTGAGCCCAAAGCATCATTATTTATTCTTTGAATCTGAATTTTTAGGTATTGAAATTTAAGTAGTTTATTGGGGACTTCATTAATATCAGAAAATTTGAATTTGTTGCTTAGATATATGGTCATCAAGGGGCATTGGTTTCTTAGATTATAACAAAAAGTATTCTTTTTAAAATTGATGAAACGTCCCCAAAACTAAATATTTGCTGCTTCATTGAAAAAAAGGGAAATTTTTAATAGTAGAAAAATGTTAGTTTTAAAATAATTGAACTATAATAATTATGCATAAGATTGAATATAAGTGTACAGCTTAATAAATTTCCAAAACCTGAACACACCTATAACCAGAGTTCAAATTTAAAAAAAAAAAAGAGAGAGAGAGAGAGAACAATATCAAATAGCTCAGCCTAGACAATACATGCTCATTTTCCTAAAGTTTCTACTGTCCTAACCAATAGAATCATGGATTAATTAGACTATGGATTAGATTTTTTTGTTAGATACATATGCAAATATGCATGAAGTCATGGAATCATACAGTCTATAATTCTTTCGATTATAAATTTTGTCTTCCAACATTGTTTTGAAATTCACTTACAATATTAAAGAAGATAATATTAAAGAAGTTTATAGCTAACTTGTATTTGTTGTGTGGTATTTCATTTGGTGACTGTTTCACAATTCCTTTATCCAAAAGATGGCAGAATAGAGCAGATCACACTCCCTGACTTCTCTGTGGCATGAAAGCAAAAAAACAAACAGGTGGCTTCTCAGCATGGTGAGTGAGAAAGAAAAGGGGAAAATTGACTGAAGTTTAATACTGGACACTAAAAGCAGATAGGTGATTCAGGAGTTTGGATGTAATAAATTAATGAATAAATCTCTAATGCCATAGCTGGTGCTATGGCCAGAGACACTGAACAGAGAGGTCCCTCCATGAGCACAGTGGAGGGACAAGGCAATTAAAGCAACCCACAATTTTAGGACTGAGGCATGTCTGGGTACAGAGAGCTTACACATCAAACACAACGCCTGACTAAACTGAAAGGCTCGCTGTACAATATCCTTGTACAGGAAAGAAGCCACATCTGTCCCTGCAGTGTGGAGAACAGAGGGAGGAACCATTCTGCAGCCATGGCATGGGGAATGGCAGGTAAGTGAGCCAAGTTCTGGAAAACCCACGTCTGGCCTGAAATACAGGCCTGGAAACCCCACACTGTACAACATAGTGCCTGAGTGACCAGGAGAAAGTTAAATGTGAAAAGAGGTTTGCACAGGGGACAACTGATGACAGAAATCCCTCTGGCTCTTATCTTCCCCCTTCATTTGGGCTGCTTGCAGGAACAGCTGGGAAAGAAACACCTGGGAAGGAATTTGAAAGGGCAGGGAAAGGAGAGACTCAGTTTGGAGGCCAAACTTGAGAACAAGAAACTTGGGATCTGCAGGGTGACATAGTGGACTAAGAAATTGGCTCCTCTACTCTTGCCCACATCCCATATGGGCAGTGGAAAACGAGGTTCCCCTCAGTGGAATGGGATGGCTGAGAAATAAAAGCTACAGGAAATCAAATGGTGTTTTTAAAAAAAAAAAAAAAACAACCACCACAGAACACAGAAAGTAGTTTCAAAAGTGGAGGCAGGATGAGCAAGCTGATCAGATGGATTGAGCTTCTAGGCAAAAATGGGGCCTACACCTGCTTTATTTGTATCAGAATCATAAGAGATATTCTATAGTCTGTTCTTTTCAAAGAAAGTTTAAAGGTGGTCAGCTCAGTTCCTAATGGGTTACACCCATCTCCAGAGCTACTATGAGGAACCTTCCTAGCAGAGCAGAGGGAAAGCTCGCACACATTGGGCAATCTATTGCCGTGGGAGAGCCATGGAAAGTTCTCCATGCCAGACCTATCTTTTCGTGGCTTCCATGCTGAGAGAAGATCGTCATGTATTTCACGGTTGGCTTCCTGCACTCTACTAGATGAGTGTAACCCAAGAAAGTTTCTAGGGTGCAGTCTTCCAGCATGGATTGGCAATTGCAGAGCCCTGGAGGTGCACTGATCAAGAATCTCCAACAGACATCTAGTGAATTGCCTGGAGGTCACCTAAACCTAACTCCCCCTCCAAGAGTTCTGTCTAAAAGATTATCTCTTTCACCCTAGCAAACCCAGACAACACCACCCAACAGCTGAGAAGGGCAGCTGAGAATCTTTTGAACTTCAAGGAAAACAATTCTTTAACTTTTCATCAAGATCTTTTTGTTGGTGGTGATGGGGTTTTTTTTGCTTTGGTCTTTTTTCATTTTTTCTTTTCTCTGCTTGTGACTTTCATGGTTCATGGACAATTATACATATTCAAATTTTTTCTTTTCTCATTTCTAGCAATTTTGAAATCAGTTAGTTTTCATGGATAATTTTTTTGAGGACTAGAAAATTTGACTAATACATTTCAATTTTGTTTTTATTCTTTTATTTATTTATAATTTTTTAATTTTTTTATGTTATATTTTCTCTCTAATTTATGTTTCCTTTGAATCTCATTTTCTCTTTCCTTCTGCTAACAGCCAATCTCTATTGTTCATTTAACCCTTTGTTTAGTTTTTTACTTCTATCTTTCCCCCTTTCCTTATAATCACCACATCCTACATTACTTGTGTTTTCTCCCTGTCCACCATTCAAAATTGTAAAACATTTGCAACATACTGTCTTCATTGTAGGCAATAACTGATTATATTATTTCTGTTTATTAGGACAACTTTGTAGATATCATAATAGAAACTATTTGGTTTAATGATGTTTATTATTTGCATTGATTTTTGTTATTATATGTCCCCTTCAGGAACATTATATTTTACAGGCCTCAAATCCATAGTGTTAGATGAATAGACACACAACATGAAAAAAACAAGGGAATTAATCTCCCTAAACAAACCAAGATACTTTAATAACAGAATCGATTTCCACCACAGTGGGAGAAATGACAGAGAAGGAGTTTAGAATGTACAGAATTAAACTAATCTGTGAGGTAAAGCAGGATATAAGAAGTGATAGTAGAGAGAAAATAAAGGAAATGAAAAATCACTTTAATAAAAAAATAGAAACTCAAAAAGAAAAGAAATCAAGCAGAAATCCTTGAAATGAAGGAATTCATAAAGCAAACTTAAAATTCAAGGGAAATCAACAGATGAGCCCACTTGGAAGACAGAATTTCAGGCAGTGAAGACAAAATATATAATATTGAAAATAAAGTTGACCATGGAGAAAAGATACGAAGAACAGAAAAGATATTAACATGAACAGAACTTCTAAGAAATATGGAATAACCTGAAAATATTAATTTTAAGATTTATTGTGATAGATGAAGGCTTGGAGATATAAACCAAAGGAATGCACAAACTTTTCAATGAAATAATATTAGAAAATTTCCCAAACCTAAAGAATGAAATGGAAAAATAAGATACAGGAGGCCTACAGGACCCCATATATACAAAATTATAACAGATCTACACAAAAGCACATTATGATAAAAATACCTACCCTACATAACAAGGATAGAATTTAAAATGCTTCCAAAGGAAAAATGACAAGTCATATTTCAAAAGAAACCCCTTTGGATCTCAGCTGATTTCTCAAACCAGACCCTCAAAGCTAGGAAGTCTTGAAATAATATATATGAAGCACTGAAAGAAAATAGATGCCAGGTTTAGAATACTACATCCAGCAAAAATAAGCTTCAGAATTGATGATGAAATAAAAACTTTACATGGTAAATGAAAGCTGAAAGAATTTACAACTAGAAACCATGCTGTACAAAATATACTAAATAAAATATTTCATGAAGAAGAAATGAATTAAAAAATGAAAAGTAGAAGGGAAGGAAGATGGCGGCGAGGGGAGTGCATTACCCCCGTGTGCTGCTTCACTGTGTGGGAGTATGACAAGTCAGGACGGCTAAAAGATATCTTGTTAGGAATTTCCAGCAATAGTGGGGTGCGCCGGAACCTGGAGGAAGGATTTCCATCGCACGAGGATCGGCTACGGGGACTCAAACGCGAGAGGTTTGTCGCACGGAGGGTAAAACTGCTTATTCAGCAAATCGCCCCGCGGCTAGAGTCTGCAACGCGCGCTGGGATAGAGACGCAGGGTTACAGTGCTGCAGTTTCTGCCAGACGCGCAAGCACCGCACTCAGGGCTGAATTCTGGGTTCGAGACGGGGAAGGAAGCGGTCCATCTCGGTTCTCCACACCGGTCAGACCACAGAGGAGGCCAGCAGCCACCATGTTGGTAAACTGACGTCACCATACCTGTTTTTGACTGACCGCAGCAAATTCAGCCATAGAACAGGTAATTTCAGGCTGCAATTCGCCTGCGGCTTGCAGACAGATTGCTAGGGTTCAGCGCCTGGGTGCTTCTTAAAATCTGATCTTATCGGAGTGAACACCGAGCGCGGGGCGGCCGAGTTCCGGCTCCCGGAACCGTCCCGGAACCGCCCTGGCTCAGGGCTGCGGAGCCTGCGGAGGCTGCTTCTTGGACCCTGCTACTATCAGAGCAAACACCAAGCACTAAGAAGCCGAATTCCAGCTCCCGGAACTGAGCCCGCGGGGACTGCTTCTTGGAGCCTACACTTATAGGAGCTTACACTGAGCACGGAGCGGCCGAGTTCCGGCTCCCGGAATTTCCCTGGCCCGGGGCTAGGAGCCCGCGGAAACTGCTTCTCGGTCCGGGTCCTGCTGAGGGCCGGTCAGGACTCACCCGTTGCTTGGGTTGCCCGGCAAGGGGAACGAAATGCTGCCATTCGCATAGGATACCAACATGGCAGAGATCTGATGTCAGCAGAAAGCGGTGGAGGAGAGATCTTCATCAATACCAGCGGTGACATAAGCAGTTGGTCTCCTGGTAAGGGGGGTGAGGCTCAGTCACCCGAGTCTCCTCAATTTGTCCTCGAGCCAGAGGGAAGGAGCCGGGCCGCCGCCAGCCCCCGGAGCAGGCCCAGCGGCTCGCCAGCGTGGTGACCGCGTGACCCCAATTGGAGAGGGGGCGGAGCGGAGCCGCCACCCACACCCGCCAGGTGGGCAGACCCACGACCCAGTAGTACATGGGCGTGGTAGGAGGGGCAGGGCAGAGCCGCCCTTCGCGCTTGCAAGGTAAACAGACCTGTGACAGCCTGGCGGGTCAGGCCCAGTGGCCTGCCAGTGTGGTACACACATCATCCCAACTCGAGTAGGGGCAGAGCAGATCCTTCTCCCAAGCCCGGATCAGGCCCTGCCGGTGTGGTGGCCACGTGACCCCAATTGGAGTGGGGGCGGAGCGGAACCGCCACCCATGCCCGCAGGGTGAGCAGACCAGTGATCAACCTGCAGATCAGGCCCAGGGGTCCGCAGGCGTGGTAGGAGGGGCAGGGCAGATCCGCCGCCCGCGCCTTCAAGGTAGGCAGACCTACAACAGACCGGCGGATCAGGCCCAGGAGCCTGCCGGCGTGGTACAAACACCACCCTAATTGGAGTAGTGACAGAGCAGAGTCGCCTCCCTTGCCAGGAACAGGCCCAGCGTCCTGCAGGCGGGGTAGTCACGACACCCCAATTGGAGTAGGGGCAGAGCAGAGCCTCCACCCGTGCCCGAAAGGTGGGCAGATCTGCGACCGACCAGCGGGACAGGCCCAGTGGCCTGCCGGTACGACAGACACGTCACCCCATTTGGAGTAGGGGCAGAGTAGAGCTGCCTCCCGGTCTGCAGGGTAGGCAAACCTGCAACCGACCGGCGGGTCAGGCCCGGTGGCCTGCCGGCGTGGTACACTCTTCACCCCAATTGGAGTAGGGGCAGAACAGAGCCGCCACCAGCTCCCAGAACAGGCCCAGTGACCTGCTGGCGTGGTAGCCACGACACCCCAATTGGAATAAGGAGAGAGCAGAGCCGCCGCCCGCACCTGCAGGAAAGATACGCAAGCAGTATGAAAAGACAAGGAAAGAAAGGACCACAAGCAATGCAGGTCAATGCAACTTTAGAAGAGGTAACAGCTGCAGCAGATGGAATGTCAGATAAAGAATTCAGGATATACATGCTTCAGATGATCTGGAGTATCAAGGAAGACATTAAACAGCAAAATCAGACAATGAAAGATCACTTCGACAACGAATTACGCAAACAAATCCAGGAAGCAAAGGATCAACTATACAGGGAGATAGAGGTTATAAAAAACAAGCAATCAGAAATCCTAGAAATGCAGGAAGCAATAAACCAACTTAAAAACTCAATGGAGAATACTACCAGCAGAGTAGAACACTTAGAAGATAGAACATCAGACAATGAAGACAAAGTATTTCAACTGGAAAAGAACATAGACAGCTCAGCAAGACTGTTAAGAAACCATGAGCAGAACATCCAAGAAATATGGGATAACATTAAGAGACCAAACTTAAGAGTCATTGGGATACAGGAAGGTACAGAGCTCCAAACCAAAGGAATGAGCAGTCTATTCAATGAAATAATACAAGAAAACTTCCCAGACTTGAAGAATGAGACAGAATCCCAAATCCTAGAAGCCTACAGGGCGCCGAATGTGCAAAATCATAAGAGATCCACACCTAGACACATTATAATGAAGATGCCCAACATACAGAATAAGGAGAGAATTTTAAAAGCTACAAGAGAAAGGAAGCAGATTACATTTAGGGGTAAGCCAATCAGGATAACAGCTGATCTTTCAACACAGACTCTGAAAGCTAGAAGATCCTGGAATAACATATTTCAAACACTGAAAGAAAATGGGTTCCAACCAAGAATTGTGTATCCAGCGAAATTAAGCTTCAGGATGGAGAATGAAATTAAAACCTTCCACGATAAACAAAAGTTTAAAGAATTCGCAGCTAGAAAACCATCTCTTCAAAACATCCTCGCCAAAGCATTACAGGAAGAGGAAATGGAAAATAACAATGAAAACCAACAGTGGGAGGTAGGACAGTAAAGGGGGGGGGAAATAATCAAAGAGGAAAACAAACAATGTTTAGTAACAGAAATAAACAAATATGGCTGGAAGAACAACCCATATCTCAATAATAACCCTAAATGTTAATGGCTTAAACTCACCAATTAAGAGACACAGGCTAGTAGAATGGATCACAAAACAAGACCCAACAATATGCTGCCTACAGGAGACGCATTTGATAGGAAAAGACATACATAGGCTGAAGGTGAAAGGTTGGGAAAAATCATATCACTCATATGGACTTCGGAAACAAGCAGGCGTGTCCATACTCATATCAAATAAAATAGATTTCAAGCCAAAGTTAATCAAAAGAGATAAAGAGGGACACTACATACTGCTTAAGGGAACCATACACCAACAAGACATAACAATCATAAATATTTATGCCCCAAACAATGGTGCAGCTATGTTCGTCAAACAAACTCTTCTCAAGTTCAAGAGTCTAATAGACCACCACACCATAATCATGGGAGACTTCAACACACCTCTCTCGCCACTGGACAGATCTTCCAAACAAAAGTTGAATAAGGAAACTATAGAACTCAATAACACTATTAATAACCTAGACCTAATTGACATATATAGAGTATACCACCCAACATCAAGCAGTTACACTTTTTTCTCAGCAGCACATGGATCCTTCTCAAAAATAGATCATATATTATGTCACAGGGCAACTCTTAGACAATATAAAGGAGTAGAGATAATACCATGCATCCTATCTGATCATAATGGAATGAAACTGAAAATCAACGATAAAAGAAGGAAGGAAAAAGCATACATCAATTGGAGAATGAACAATAGGTTACTGAATGATCAATGGGTTATAGAAGACATCAAGGAGGAAATTAAAAAATTCTTAGAGATAAATGAAAACACAGACACAACATATCGGAATCTATGGGACACATTGAAAGCAGTTCTAAGAGGAAAATTCATTGCTTGGAGTTCATTCCTTAAAAAAAGAAAAAACCAACAAATAAATGATCTCATACTTCATCTCAAAATCCTTGAAAAAGAAGAGCAAAACAACAGCAAAAGAAGTAGAAGGCAAGAAATAATTAAAATCAGAGCTGAAATTAATGAAATCGAAACAAAAGAAACAATTGAAAAAATTGACAAAACTAAAAGTTGGTTCTTTGAAAAAATAAACAAAATCGACAGACCCTTAGCGATGCTAGCGAAGAGAAGAAGAGAGAGAACTCAAATTACTAGCATACGGGATGAAAAAGGCAATATCACAACAGACACTTCAGAAATACAGAAGATAATCAAAAACTATTTTGAATCCTTATACTCCAATAAATTAGAAGATAGTGAAGGCATAGATAAATTTCTTAAGTCATATGATCTGCCCAGATTGAGTCAGGAGGATATAGAAAACCTAAACAGACCAATATCAATTGAGGAGATAGAAGAAACCATAAAAAGACTACCAACTAAGAAAAGCCCAGGTCCGGATGGGTATACAGCAGAATTTTACAAAACCTTTAAAGAAGAACTAATACCAATACTTTTCAAGCTACTTCAGGAAATAGAAAAGGAGGGAGAACTTCCAAATTCATTCTATGAGGCCAACATCACCCTGATACCTAAACCAGACAAAGACACTTCAAAGAAAGAAAACTACAGACCAATATCTCTAATGAACCTAGATGCAAAAATCCTCAATAAAATTCTGGCGAATCGGATACAAAAACATATCAAAAAAATTGTACACCATGATCAAGTAGGATTCATCCCTGGGATGCAAGGCTGGTTCAATATACGGAAATCAATAAATGTTATTCACCACATCAATAGACTTAAAAATAAGAACCATATGATCATCTCGATAGATGCGGAAAAAGCATTCGACAAAGTACAGCATCCCTTTATGTTCAAAACTCTAGAAAAACTAGGGATAACAGGAACATACCTCAATATTGTAAAAGCAATCTATGCTAAGCCTCAGGCTAGCATCATTCTGAATGGAGAAAAACTGAAGGCATTCCCTCTAAAATCTGGAACAAGACAGGGATGCCCTCTCTCTCCACTTCTCTTCAACATAGTTCTCGAAACACTGGCCAGAGCAATTAGACAGACGAAAGAAATTAAAGGCATAAAAATAGGAAAAGAAGAAATTAAATTATCACTATTTGCAGATGATATGATTCTATATCTAGCAGACCCAAAAGGCTCTACAAAGAAACTATTAGAGCTAATAAATGAATTCAGCAAAGTGGCAGGATTTAAAATCAACACGCATAAATCAAAGGCATTCCTGTATATCAGCGACAAATCCTCTGAAATGGAAATGAGGACAACCACTCCATTCAAAATATCTTCAAAAAAAATAAAATACTTGGGAATCAACCTAACAAAAGAGGTGAAAGACTTATACAATGAAAACTACAGAACCCTAAAGAGAGAAATAGAAGAAGATCTTAGAAGATGGAAAAATATACCCTGTTCATGGATAGGCAGAACTAACATCATCAAAATGGCGATATTACCAAAAGTTCTCTATAGGTTTAATGCAATGCCAATCAAAATCCCAATGGCATTTCTTGTAGAAATAGAGAAAGCAATCATGAAATTCATATGGAAAAATAAAAGACCCAGAATAGCAAAAACAATGCTAAGCAAGAAGTGTGAATCAGGCGGTATAGCAATACCAGACTTCAAACTATACTACAGAGCAATAGTAACAAAAACAGCATGGTACTGGTACCAAAACAGGCGGGTGGACCAATGGTACAGAATAGAGGACACAGAAACCAATCCACAAAACTACAACTATCTTATATTTGATAAAGGGGCTAAAAGCATGCAATGGAGGAAGGATAGCATCTTCAACAAATGGTGCTGGGAAAACTGGAAATCCATATGCAACAAAATGAAACTGAATCCCTTTCTCTCGCCATGCACAAAAGTGAATTCAAAATGGATCAAGGAGCTTGATATCAAATCAGAGACACGCCGTCTGATAGAAGAAAAAGTTGGCTACGATCTACAGTCGGTGGGGTCGGGCTCCAAATTCCTCAATAGGACACCCATAGCACAAAAGTTAATAACTAGAATCAACAAATGGGACTTACTCAAACTAAAAAGTTTTTTCTCAGCAAAAGAAACAATAAGAGAGGTAAATAGGGAGCCTACATCCTGGGAACAAATCTTTACTCCTCACACTTCAGATAGAGCCCTAATATCCAGAGTATACAAAGAACTCCAAAAATTAGACAATAAGAGAACAAACAACCCAATCAACAAATGGGCCAAGGACCTGAACAGACACTTCTCAGAGGAGGACATACAGTCAATCAACAAGTACATGAAAAAATGCTCAACATCTCTAGCTGTCAGAGAAATGCAAATCAAAACCACCCTAAGATACCATCTCACTCCAGTAAGATTGGCAGCCATTAGGAAGTCAAACAACAACAAGTGCTGGCGAGGATGTGGGGAAAAGGGTACACTTGTACATTGCTGGTGGGACTGCAGATTGGTGCAGCCAATTTGGAAAGCAGTATGGAGATTTCTTGGAAAGCTGGGAATGGAGCCACCATTTGACCCAGCTATTCCCCTTCTTGGTCTATTCCCTAAAGACCTAAAAAGAGCATGCTACAGGGACACTGCTACATCGATGTTCATAGCAGCACAGTTCACAATAGCAAGACTGTGGAACCAACCTAGATGCCCTTCAATAGACGAATGGATAAAAAAAATGTGGCATTTATACACAATGGAGTATTACTCTGCATTAAAAAATGACAAAATCATAGAATTTACAGGGAAATGGATGGCATTAGAGCAGATTATGCTAAGTGAAGCTAGCCAATCCCTAAAAAACAAATGCCAAATGTCTTCTTTGATATAAGGAAAGTAACTAAGAACAGAGTAGGGATGAAGAACAGGAGAAGAAGATTAACATTTAACAGGGATGAGAGGTGGGAGGGAAAGGGAGAGAGAAGGGAAATTGCACGGTAATGGAAGGAGACCCTCAGGGTTATACAGTGGAGGGGGTAGAGAGAGAGGAGGGGAGTGGAGGGGAGAGGTGGGGAGGGGGGAGGGTGGATGATGGGAAAGGCAGCGGAGCACAACAGACACTAGTATGGCAATTTGTAAATCAATGGATGTGTAACTGATGTGAATCTGCAATCTGTGTATGGGGTGAAGGTGGGAGTTCATAACCCACTTGAATCAAAGTGTGGAATATGATATGTCAAGAAATATGTAATGTTTTGAACAACCCACAATAAAAAATTAAAAAAAAAAAATGAAAAGTAGCAAAGGGAGGAACTACACTAGAATAATAATCAAAGGTGAACCTAATACAAATTGAAAACAAGAAATAAATAAAAATGTCAAGGAATAAAAAAATCATATCTCAATAATAATGTAAATGGACTAAACTCATCAATAAAAAGAAATAGACTGGGATATTGAATTAAAAAACAAAACCAAACAATGTGCTGTCTCAAAGAGACTCATCTCATAGGCAAAGACATTTACAGATTGAGGGTAAAATGGATGGGAAAAATCCTATTGCTCACATGGATCTTGGAAACAAGAAGGGGTTTCTATTCTCGTATCATAATGTGGACTTCAAGTCAAAGTTAATCAGAAAGGACAAAGATGGTCATTTCATATTTTTAAGGGAATTACACATAAATAAGGCATAACAATCATAAATATTTATGTTCCAAACAATGTAGCATCTATGTATATCAAGCAAATTCTTTCAACTTCAAAAATCAAATAGTTCACAACATATTAATACTGGATGAATTTAACACAACTTTCTTACCACTAGCTATATCCTCTAAACAAAACTTATAAAAGAAGCTATAGAACTAAGAAATACAGTTAATAATTTAGACTTAACAGACACATATGGAATATTTAATCCATCAATGATTGAATACACTTTCTTCTCAGTAGCACACAGATGCTTTCTCTAAAATAGACCGTATGGTAGACCACAAAGAAACTCCTAGCAAATATAGAAAAACAGAGATAATACTGTGCATTGTATCAGATCATAATGTAATAAAATTAGAAATCAGTGACAAAATTTAAAAAAATAGAAGCTACTCTAACACCTGCAGGCTAAATAATACACTATTGAATGACAGCAGAAGAAATCAGGGATACAATTTTAAAAATACTTAGAAATAAATTAGAATAACAACACAACATATCAAAATCTCTGGGATGCTTTGAAGGCAGTTCTAAAAGGAAAGTTCATTGCATTGAGCTCATTTATTAAAAGAATAGAAAATAGTCAAATAAGTAACCTAGGCTTACATTTCAAAATGCTAGAAAAAAGAGAACAAATCAACACCAAAAGCAGAAAACAGAAAATAATAAAAATCAAAGCTAAAATCAATGAAATTAAAACAAACACTCCAAAAAATTGACAAAACAAAAAGTTGGTTCTTTGGGGGGAAAAAAGAAATTGGTAAACTGTTAGCCACACTAATGAAGGGACAGAGAAAACTCAAATTACTAAAATTTGTGATGAAAAAGGATATATCACAATGGACACTACTGAAATGCCGATGATATTCAGAAACTATTTTGAAAATTTATACTATAATAAATTAGAAAATCTTAGACATCAACAAATTTCTAGAGATGTATGACCTAACCAAATTGAATCAGGAGTTTATAGAAAATTTAAACAGATCAATTTCAGGCAATGAATTGAAGATGCCATCAAAAACCTATCAAGAAAGAAAGGCCCCAGGACCAATTGTCAGCCAAGGTTGTACAAGACCTTCAAGGAAGAACTAACATTAGTTTTCCTCAAATTATTTCAAAGATTCTCAAAGGAGTTCTGTCAAATTATATACAAAAACATATTTAAAAGATAGTGCACCACAATCAAGAGGGGTACATCACAGGGATGCAGGTTGCTTCAACATATAGAAATCAACAAACAAATCATCATATCAGTAGACTTAAAGACAGTAAGCACATGTTTATCTCAATAGATGCAGCAAAAGCACTTGACACAATACAGCACTCCTTTATGTTCAAAACACTAGAAAAACTAGAAATAGTAGGGATATACCTCAACACTGTAAAAGCTACATACATTAAACCCATGGCCAACATCATTCTAAATGGAGAAAAATTGAAAGTATTCCCTCTAAAAATGGGAACAAGACATGACAAGGATGCCCTCTTTCATCACTTTTATTCAACTGCATCCTTGAAACTTTAGCCAGAGCAATTGGACAAAAGAAAGAAATTAAAGGGATATGAATAGAAGAACTCAAACTATCCCTATTTGCTGATGGCATAATTCTATATTTAGAAGACACCAAAAATTTCACTAGGAAACTTCTAGAACTCATAAATAAATTCAGCAGAATGAAAAATTAATACCTATAAGTCAATAGCATTCCTATACATCAGATGAATCAACTGAAAGAGAAATTAAGAAAACTATCCCATTCACAATAGCCTCAAAAGAATAATATTAGAGCATCAATCTAACAAAAGAGGTGAGAGTCCTGTACAATGAAAACTACGGAACTCTAAAGAAAGAAATTGAAGAAGACCTTAGAAGATGAAAAGATTTCCTACTTTCTTGGAAACACAGAATTAATGTTGTCAAGATGGCCATACTACCGAAAGTGCTTTACAGATTTAATGAAATTCCTTAAGGCTCCAACGGTGTTCTTCATAGAAATAGAAAAATCAGTCATGAAATTCATTTGGAAAAATGAGAGGCCCAGAATAGCCAAAGCAATCCTCGGCAAGAAAAGTGAAGCAGGACGTATCACAATACCAGATCTTAAATTATACTACAGAACTATAGTAACAAAAACAGCACATTTTGGCACCAAAACAGGCATGAAGACCAATGGTACAGAATAGAAGACACAGAGACAAACCCACATTAACAGAGTTATCTCATACTAGACAAAAACACCATAAACATATATTGGAGAAAACATAGACTCTTCAACAAATGTTGCTGGAAAACTGGAAGTCCATATGTAGCAAAATGAAATTAAACCCCTATCTCTCACCCTGCACAAAACTCAATTCAAAGTGAATCAAGGATGTAGGTTAATAAAAAAACCAAAAACTCTGTGTCTAATAGAAGAAAAAGTAGGTCCAAATTTACATGTCAGCTTAGGAACTGACTACCTTAACAAGATTCCTAAAGTGTAAGAAGTAAAATCAAGAATCAATAAATGGGATGGAATCAAACTAACAAACTTGTTCACAGCAAAGGAAATAACCAAGAGCAAGAGAGAGTCTACAGAATGGTAAAAACTCTGCCACCTGCACCTTAGATAGAACATTAACCTCCAAGATATATAAAGAACTCAAAAAACTTAACACCAAACCAAACAAAACAATATAATTCAATCAATTAATGGGCTAAAGAACTGAAGAGATACTTTACAGAAGAAGAAATACCATTGATCAACAAACATGAAATAATGATCAACATCTCTAGTAAATAGGGAAATGAAAAAACTACACTGGAATATCATCTCACTCCAGTCAGAATGGCAATTATTGAGAATACAAATAATGATAAATGTTGGTATGTGGGATAAAAGGTACACTCATACATTGCTGGTGTGACTACAAATTAGTGTAACCAGTCTGGAAAGCAGAATAGAGATTCCTCAGAAAACTTGGAATTGAACCACCATTTGACCTAGCTATCCTACTCCTTGGTTTATACCCAAATGACTTAAAATAAGCATACTACCTTGAGGCAGCCAAATCAATGGTTTATAGCAGGTCAATTTACAATAGCTAAGCTCTGGAACCAATCTAGGTATCCTACAACAGATAAATGCATAAAGAAAACGTGGTACATATACACAACAGAATACTATTTAACAATAAAGAATGATGAAATTATGACATTTGTTGGTAAATGGATGGAACTGGAGACTATCATGCTAAGGGAAATAAGACAATCCCCCCAAAACCAAAGCCAAATGTTCTGTCTCATAAGTCGATGCTGACTCACAATAGGCTGGCGGTTAGGAGAGGGCATAGGGGAGGTTCACTGGATTGGACAAGGTGGAGTGGTTTTAAGGTTGGAGAGATGGGAACAGGAAAGACAGTAAAGAAATCAAACCCAACTTTCGTATGTTTATATGTGAATACACAGCCAGTGTGACTCCATACACAGGCCCCAAATTCAGAAGTTAGACTCCATGTATATATGATGTGTATACCCCATTTATGTATGATATATCAAAGTGAATAAATGCATTCTACTGTCATGTATAACCAATTAAAGCAAAGTAAAAAAATTCTAAAGCAAAAATAAAATACATTCTATTGTTGTGTGTAAGTTAAAAGAACAAATAAAAAAAATTAAAGTGTGTCTTATAGGAAAAACAAAACAAAACAACAAAAAAAAACTTTATCCTAAAGAGAGTATCTGGGTCATTTCTGACTTGGAGCGATTGTGGACAGTGCTGCTATGAACCTATTTGTGCATGCCTTTTGAAAAACATGTATGTATTTTTGTTGGGTAAAGTGGGATTGCTGGGCCATTGGTTACATTTGTGTTAAATTTTAAGTGGGAGCTGCCAAATAAACAATGCTCGAGAGTTGGAGTTATTCTATATCCTGTCAACATTTGCTATCATTTTAGCCACTTTGCAGCCTATGTAATGAAGTTTGGGATTTTAACTTGTATTTTTTCTAGTAAAGCTGAGCAAATTTCTGTACTTATTGAATATTTGTACCCTTTCAGGAATTATCTGCTCAAGCTATTTGTACATTTTTCTACTTGGTTTTCTGTTTTTATCTTAATTGATATTGAGTTCTTTATGTAATTTTAAATGAGTCTTTTGTTGAATATGAGTGGCACAGAGGTCGTCTCCCACTCTCTTGGTTGCCTTTTTATTCTTAATAGTCTCTTTTGATGAGTAGAAGTAATTAATTTTAACATAGTTACATTTATAATTCTTTGCTGTCATTGTTGGTGCTTTTTATATCCTGTTTAAGCATGTTTCCCAAGTTCAGAATTACAAATATATTCTGTGTTTGCTCTAAATGTTTTATTGGATTTTTAAAATATATTTAAGCCCAAAGGCCACATGGGATTGGAATTGATTTGCATTTGTGTTGTTTGAATATGGTATGCAGCAGGAGGTCAAGGCACTTCCCTATTCTCATATGGATATTAATTTTCCTCAGTACTATTTTTTAAAGATGCCACTTTCCCCAATGCATTGAGTGGTGTCTTTTTAATACAGTATTTTTTGAGAAATTTCCACAAGAAAGAAATATTCAAGGCACAAACCATTACCTTTCTCTATATTTAAACTTTTCTTTGACTTATGCTAAATTTTAGATTGCAATAAAAAGGAGCTCTGCAGGTGGGGCAGGGGGTGCTGGGGTTGTGGCTCAGCGGCAGTGTACTTGCCTAGCATGTGCGAAGCACTGGGTTCAATCCTCAGCACCACATAAAAATAAATAAATTAAATAAAGGTATTGTGTCCAACTACAACTAAAAAAAAATATGTTTTTAAAAAGAAGGAGCTCTGCTAGTGATATATCTTAAAATTCCAAGGCTAGGAGTGTGAGAGCATTGTTGGATTGCTTGTGTTTTAGAAGCCAAGCATCCTTCCTCAAAAAATCTACTCTCATTCCTATTCTTCTAATTGATTCTTTTAATACCCTTAGTTCGCCTTTCAAGCTCCTTTATCTGAAACAGAAAATAGTAATGAATGTAATAAATATCAATACTGTCCATCATGTCTGTTTTCCCTATCAGGAAAAGAAAGCATGCTTTTTTAGTATATTTCTCCCTCAATTTTCTTCATGGATACTACAATGTAGGTGTATATGTGTGATTACATTACAAAAGATACTTTTTTTTTGTACCAGGGATTGAACTTGTAGGCATTCGACCACTGAGTCATATCCCCAGCCTTATTTTGTATTTTATTTAGAGATAGGGTCTCACTGAGTTGCTTAGTTCCTTGGTTTTGCTGAGGCTGGCTTTCACCTCAATCCTCTTGCCTCAGCCTCTGGAGCTGCTGGGATAACAGGCAAACTCCACTGTGTCCTGCAAAAGATACTCTTTTCATTTTTAACAGTCTTTGATAAAAATGGAGTTGTGGCTTTAGGTCACTATTCCAGACACACCATTTCTTTCATAAAGGACTGTATGCTTATATTTGGACAAAATATTTTGAAGGAAAACAAAAATATTTTAAAGTAAATTGACAATATTCTGTTCCAATGTATGAATGAAAACTTTTACATAACTATATACAAAAAATGTGTATTAACAGACATTTATCCTAGACTCTGATCACTGTTCTAATTCATCCCTTTGTATACATATATTTGTAAACATACATATATATATAATTGCATATAAGTATATATGCAAGACTTATTTAAGGAGCTTAAAATCAAAATGTGTATCTGTGTATGTGTTTATATATAATTTTATACATAGGCAAGTTATTTTCTAAGTATTTATGAGTCCTCAGAATATTTTTTTTAATAATTTAAATGCTATATTCCTAAAGAAACTTGGCTTTTAAATAGTTCCCTTAATACATTTGCCATCACAAGATACATGTGATATGTGATTTTTGATGTTGATATTTGAGATTAAATCTCAAGGTTAGGTCTATTACTGAGTCAATAAAACATATTTGCTTCTTTGTTGGGCTATTATATTTTAACTTTATCTTAGAAGAAAGAGCATATACAGAATTTATTTTATCTTAGTTATTCTTCCAGTGTGCAACCTAAAATTTAATTCATGAATTTGTAACATCAACACTAAGACAACACATTTGGCATAGAGCCACTGTACTACCAGCCTAGGACAGTTGACATCAGTAGACCATGGGGAAGTCCAATTACTCAAGTAAAGATAACACCTCACTTTACAAGTCACACCTCTTCTCCATGCTGAAAATTCACCAGGGGAGAGTGAAGAGTGTAAAGAAGACTGATTGACAACATTGACCTGTCAGAATAGAAATAAAGATCTTAAAATTCTGAAGGCCCAGAGCCAATAGTGTCAGCTCTTTAAACAGAGAGACAAAAGGAGAGCAAAACTGGTAATGATTGTGATTTTATCTCAGAGGGTAAGAACCATTTCACTTGTAGGAAAGTAGAGATCTGTGGAACTGCAAGCTGGTAGAGCAGTATGAAGATTATGTGGTGTCTGTAGCAAAGGTCAGTTAAAAATGTTTTCTGTAATTAATCTCACAAATGCTAAAATGGTTAAGGTGTGCAAAACATATTGACATCACTTCTGGAATTGTTAGTAGCCACTTGCAATTTAAAAAGGAGTTACACAGATGACCATAAGAAAGACACAATGCAACAAATATTTTAAAAATATAGTTTTCTATTAGCATGACAAATCTGACAAAGAACACAAGATTTTTGTTATTGTTGTTGTTGGGCTAGTTACCTTGCTAATAAATTTTAATCACCTTAAAATAACAACTTCAACAACCCAAAGATTTTAGTGTTTCTAAGCTATATCGATTTGAGTGAGGAGAAGAAAAATTGTAGCTTTCCAAGGGGTTTTAGATACAGCATGGGAAAACATAAAATCCCCATTGATAAGTGATGGATTTTTATGCAATTGTCTGAAATGTTGGGATAAAGATCTATTCTAGATGATGATAGACTTCAAACTTATTGAGAGATCTAACCAAGTCATCCAAAGGGCTTTACCTGGGACCCTTTAGTCTTAGAAATCAAAGTTATGGAATATTTTTTTTAGCATGGTATCACAAGTTATCATTTGCTAACCTAGGACACCAAGTATATGATTTTTGTGTGTAATCAAGATGGTTATAAAATATATTGGTAGGCCATGAGTAGAAGTGAGGTCAATCAGGTGGAGAAAGTCAAGTGTCTTTCAAACATGTAAGGGAAGAATATGCTTTTCTGATTGTAATGTTATTTTGAATCTTAAAATTTCAACTCATAAAATATCCATGTGTTTAAAATGATCTGTAAGATACAGTACAAAGATGACTGAGTATAAATGAAAGGAGAGAAGGGGTAGATAAATCCATGTTTATTCCTGATAGAGTTTAAGTAATTTCTTGGCTTGAATATGGTAAGTTGGAACACACTTCCATCTTTGTGATTTTACTAGATGGTGAAAGCATCCAATCTAGAGCACCCAGGAAAAGCATCCATGAATTTTAATTTAGCTCAGACATTCAAATTTCAAATTTTGCTATTTTCTTCTCTTCAGGAAAACAGTCATAAATACATGAAGCACAGCTTGAAAGGTAAAATGCTCCATTTATGTGGAGCCTGAGAGTTTTCTGCAAAGTAAGGAATCTTTTATCCACTCGAGTCCTCTAAGTTATTTCATTCTGTAGAAAATTTTGAGGTTATAGAGCAAATTCTAGAATAGCCAATTTGGTCAAATGCTTTCTAAGAGCACAAAAATGCATTTGTTTACAAGAAATAATGCTACACCTAAATCACATCATCTTTTTTCTAACCCTTTTTTGAGAATTGATTGACTAACTAATAGGTCCACCTAAAAACTCATTCTAAGCTAAGAAACCCCAGAACACCAATTTATATGCCAGGTGAGAAAAACAAGGCAATGCAATATGGGTACTAAGTTTTTCTGGAAAAAAAAAGACACTTAAGTGGGCAATTGATGTTAAATAATTGAGAGGGGACAGAAGAGATAAAAAAACAAAGGGAATGCAGAAAAGAAGGAAATGGAAATTTATTAACCTAGAGAAAATTTTGTTAAAAAAAACAAGGGAAATAAAACCTTTCAGTAAGAGAAAAAACACTTTAAATTTCATTCATTACATAGACTTTTGTGAGTTACTTAAAAAAAAAAACAACAGTTACACAGAAATTACTATCCATTGAAGATCTAACAGAAAAATGTTCCTTGAAGTAGTAATATAATAATTATATAATAATAATATTGCAGTAATAATAGTAGTTAGAGTAGGAGAATTTATTCTAAAACTCCATCTCTGTTTTGGTACATTGATTGTTTATAAAGAAATCATTTCAGTTACCATTTTTCCTAAATTGTTAGAGGTTGATGTACATATGTAAAAATTCTATCCATCTTCTCCCTCATTGTTTTTTTTTCTTCCATTATTATTTTACTGGCAAATTTAGGAATGTTCACTTCTGTCTTTCTTCACATTTCTTTATAAGCTTTTAGGGAAACAGTATTTTCAAAAAGAATATAAAATCTGTCTAATATCTCTTTTCAAAAAATTGGTATTAATATCTAAAGTTTTCTTACTAATTTATCTGTGTGTGTAGGCATGTGTGTGTTTGCCTATTTTGTCTGTTAATTTTTGAAAGAACTTAAGCTGTCATAAGTATCAAGAAGATGCTAGATATTCTTTTGATAAGAAAAAGGCATGATATGTAAGGCAAAAAGTATTTGCCACCATTAATTCATTTATTAATTTATTCAATTAATGAAAATTTACTGATGCCTTATTATTTGGAAGAGCTGTAAGCACTCAAAAGACCTGGTTTTGGCCTCAGAAAGTTCTTTGATTCCCTGCTTCTCCCTCTTTTTATCATAGGAAATATTTAATAATTTAGATTTAAATTTTGACTATTCACTAATGGTCAAGGTCTTTTGGCCTTTATACATCTCTTCATAAGTGGAGAATGTTCACAATTTATTATCTTCAAAACTGGGACCTGGAAAGACCTTTCTGTGTTCTTTTCACCCACCACTTATAAGGCAAAGCAGTGACTGACAGTGCTGTAAGAAAGGAGAATATTCTCTATACCTTTGTTATCTGTTTATTTGGTGAGATTCTTTAGACTGTTTTGGAAAGTGCTTGACATTTCCTTGATATTTCATAGCGTGCTTATCACGAAATTCAGAATCAACCTTTTTTTTTTTTAGTTTAGTCAAAAAACTAATTGTAGTTCCTAAGCCTCTAATTATGTTTAATTTTCACTCTGCTTGATTAATGTTCTGCATTGATGACCATCTCAGGAGTAAATACTGACTTGTCTTGTGATTTCTAAGGGATTTTATTTGTCCATGTGAAATAATTATTCTGTTATATGTATTATTAAATTTTTAACAGCTCAAATACCTGAGTCAAGTGTTTTTAAATTAGCCTATTAGAATTGATTAAAACTTATTAATGACTAAAATTCTGGTTTATACAGAAATTCAGTGATTTCAGGTACCAAATATCATTTAAAGTTTTTATCTGAAAGAAATATATTTCTTCTATGAAAAATAGCTAGAAATTTCAACTACAATTTTATTATAATGTTCTACCATTTCAATTCTTAAAAAAGTAAGAACATATTTAATTCTTTAAAAATTATTTATGCTTCTAGAATTGCTATCTTTGATGACAGGATCTATGATTTACTTCCTGTCATTCAAATGAGTCAGATTCACTATAAATTTCTTTGAAATAGACAAAATGCCCTAAAAACTAAGCATCTGTTTTCTAAATACTATGACATTTGGTTACCTAAGATGTTTTAGCATTTTAGGTGCTATATTGTAACTTTGCTGGCTATAAATCTGTAAGTGCAGAGTGCCCTTACTGAATATGAAAATATTTTATTTTTAAAGATCATTCATTTCACCTACCACATAAATAATTATTTGGCATATGCTATATTCTAGGCATGGTGCTGTGTACTGAAAATAAAATAATGAATATAAAGAGACCTGGTTTCTATTCTCATGTTGCTTAATCTGGTGGGCAAATCAGGCATTAATCAAACATTCACAAACATAATAGTAAAAAGCCATGACACATGCTATAAAGGAGGTGTGCATGAGTCTACAGTAAAAAGATTTTGCATTGCATGAAGGTCAAGGAAAAATCTTCTAGTTGGAAACATCACTTAAACTGGGATCTCAGGAATTAATAGGCTTTAATCCACGACAAAGGGAAGGAGCTGCAGGCTGAGGGTGGGATGCTGCACAATGTGTGATAAGAGATTATGGCAATGTGATTGCAACTGCTTATTAATGAAGCATGTGCAATTGCTGGCATTTGACTGCTTTTGATCTTTAAAATGGTTGCAATTTTGTGTTTCAAACTAATATTATTGCAGCAAGTATTAAAGAATTAATAAGCAAAATTTTTATCAAGTTTAAGAAAGTGGTTTCTCTGTTATTCTTTCCTCCTCCTCCTCCTCCTCCTCCTCCTCCTCCTCCTCCTCCTCCTCCTCCTCCTCCTCCTCCTCCTCTTCTTCTTCTTCTTCTTCTTCTTCTTCTTCTTCTTCTTTTTTTTTTTTTTTTTACTGGGGATTGATCCCAGAGATGCTTTGCTACAGAGCTACATTCTTACATCCCTCAGTCATTTAAAATTTTTTTGTTTGTTTTTAGATTTTGAGACAGGGTCTCCTTAAATTGCTGAGTCTGGTCTTGAACTTGCAATCCTCTGGCCTCAACCTCCCTAATTACTAAGATTACAGGTGTGCACCACCATACCCAGTTCTGTTGTTATTCTTTAGGCTTCTATTGCTTTCTAAACTATGGGGAGGTAAAGCAAGATGGTCAAGTAGTCATCAATTTAAAAAGTTTTAAATTTATTTTAAGTTATAAAGAAAACCAACAAAACAAAAACCGGTTAAAAGTACACAAGGTAGGCATTAGAACAAGCAGAAGTGCCTTTAAGGACCTTTCAAAGTTGTAACTACAAAACTCAAAGTTTTGACTGAAAGTGAGAGATAATGTCTCAATCAGATGAAGCAAAATTGTTCCAATGGATTGAAGTCATTCAGTATGTAATCAAATAATGCTTTAAGCCTTTGTCTCAGTAACATGGTTTACTTTCTCATAAACCTGAATGTTCCTGTTGCTTTGACTTAGCTTCTTTGCCAGATAATTGCTGTCTCAACAAAACATTATTTGCTAATGTTGTCAGTGATCTTAAATGGTGCAATGGGGTGTGTGGGTATAGAGGAGACAGTTATAGGTGGTCTGGAAGCAATGGAAGGCTTCAGACCCTTCTTGCATCACATTACAAATTTCTAGAAAAATGATGCTTCAGTGCTGTAATATCCAATGCTCCACATCAAATGTTTACCTTAAAATGTTACATCAAATGAGATCACCAGATTGGATGAGCCACTGACCTATTTTTTGTGCAGTAAGAGCTCACTTGGGAGAGAGTCCCCTATTTCTTTAGAACCATTACAGAGAATAATGTTTCACAATCTAGTGAAGACTGAAGCTTCATGAAAACCATTGATTTTAAGTATTAACTTGCCACAAAATAAACTGACTCTTATATGCATCATAGTTATTCTATAGTTGGTAACTATTTGTTAGTGATGGAAAATTCACATTAGTGAGGGTAACTATATTAATTTTAGATAGCCAAAAAAATGAATAACTTTTCTTTGGTAACTCTCTGAAATACAAATATCAAATAAATGTGGAAATATTTATTCTGGTTGTTTGAGTACATCAATTATCTCTCCCTCATAGATATGGCTGCTAGATATTCATTCCCATTCCAATTTCCATTATAACCCACCATATTATTCCATAGCACTCTACTAAAACTGTTCTAATGAAGGTTTATATTCTCATGGAAATTTCAAGAGTTTAATCTTAGACTTATCCTACCTATAGACAGACTTGGGTGTTTGTACCTTTCCTTTGGAAACATCTTCCTCTGCATTGGTCTTCTATGACACCACTCTCCTGAATTTCTTCCTACCTTATAACTATATTTTCTATTCTCTTTCCTTCTTGTTTCAATGATCTCTCTTATAATGGTCATATTACATGAAAATCTTTAATTTATTTATATATTTTTTTATCTTTTCTAACAAATTATTCTTTATATGCTAATAACTCTAATACTTCTACCTATCAGTTCTGATCTTTCCCTGAACTGCAGACCTTTATTTCCTAATCAACTTATATAAACTATATGCTTTAGGTAAACATATTTGTTCAAAACTTTCCATCTTTTTTTCTCAAACCTGTCCCCTGATTGTTTTTTAAAGTAAACATAGTAGCTTCTAAGCTAGAAGCAATAGGAATCTCTGTTATTCATTTTGATAATTGCCCTTGCCTTCATCCAGCTAAGAACAAATACATTCTCAAGCATGCAAAAATCTTAGGTTTATAGTACTCATCAATCCCTGGAAAATAAAACCATTTGATTACATTTAGCTAACCAAGATGCACATCAAAATCAGGGTCTCAGGGATAATGAAGCTAAATGAAAAAATACTGAAATCTGTTCTAAGATTAAATAATCATGATAATAAATTTTGAATCCATAAGAAATACAAATGACATAAATCTGGATAAAATGTAGAATGCTAATATAACATTGAGGCTTAGAGGTAAGATGAGAAAATACGAATGCAATTTCTTACATTTGTGATTTCATGTTTAAAGAAAAATTTCAGGGTTGATAAATTGATAAAGGTTTATTAAACTTAACTTGAAAGGTTCATCCTATTGATTAGAAAAAGGTACTTAGATAACTGGGGGTGCTGTTTTCAATTAATATGATTCTCCTGGGACCCCGAGTTAGTTCTTCTGAGAAAGGATCATTGTGAGAGTGAGCCTGACTCCTGAATTGCTCTCTGGTTTCTTGTTTTGATATGTAATCTCTTCTTTCCATATGCACCCTGACTTTTATAATGCCATCAACCAGATGTTCCTCAACAGAGCTGAGATACTGCTGGTATCATGCTCTTGAATGTGCAGAACCATAAGACAAACCTTTTCATTTAAAAAGTTAGCCTGCCTTAGCTATTTCATTATTGTAACAGAGAAAGGACTAATATATCCACTGAGGCTTTATAGCAGTTTTGTTAACAGCTGTCTAGGCTTCTACTATGATCACCTTAGATTTTCCCTCAATGGACCAACTATATTCAGACATAGTGCATAATGAAAATGTAGGACCTTTGTTGAGAATACTTTTTTGTGTATATTTTAATATAACCACAGCATAACATGGAACAAACTGCATTGTCCTCCCACTCACAGGGTGCAGAACAACTGTGTAGGTCACACTGCCATAAGGTGACCCTGTCCCACAGGATCTTTTAAAATATTGATCATTTAATATTTGTTGTGACATTAAATACTGGAAAGAGTAATCTTTTCAGTGTTATTCAATACTGTATGACTGTATATCCCCATACAAAAAATGTAAATTTGGACTTTGGCCTTAGACCTTATATAAAAATCCATTTTAAAATGATCATAAAGGGCTAGGGGTATAGCTCAGTTGGTAGAGTGCTTGACTTGCATGTACAAAGCACTGGGTTCAATCCTCAGCACCACAAAAAAAATCATAGAATTAAATGAAGAAAATATAGTAGTAAAATTTTATGATCTTGGTTATACGATGTTTTCCTAGATATATACCAAAAATATATGAGCAACAAAAGGAAAAAATTGACTTACCAAGTTTTTAAAATTATGATACAAATATTACTATCAAAAAAGCAAAAAGATAATCCAGAGGGTGGTTGAAAATGTTTGCAAATCAGGTATATGGTGAGGACCTTATATCCAATACAAAGTTCTTATAGCTCAGTAATAAAAAGACAACCCAAATAAAAATGAGTAACTGCAAGGAAAGATGCAAATAACCAATAAGCACATGAAATGTTCTTCAGTATTGTTATTCATTAAGGAAGCCCAAATGAAAGCCACAATATGATATTACTTTATACCCACTAAGCTTGTTATAATAAAAAGACAGACCATAACAAGCATTAGTGAGATTGTGGGTAACTTGGAACCCTCATGCACTGCTGGTGGAAATGTAAAATGTTACAGCCACTTGTTAAATATGGTGTTAACGTATGATGCATCAATTCCACTCTCAGGTGTATTTCCAAGAGATGTGAGAACAGGTATGCATACAAAAACTTGTAAGGGCATTTATAGTAACATTTTTCACAAGAGTCAAAAAATGGGAGAAACACAAATATCTGTCAATGCACGAGTGGATAAATATGCTCTAGCCATATAACTGAATATTATTTGACCACATAAAGGAATGAAGTGTGGATACATGCTACATCATGGATAAACCTGGAAGACTTTATGCCAAATGAAATAAGCCAGTCACAAAAGACCATATATCATGTGGTCTATTTATATAAAGTGCTCAGAATAGGGAAATTAATAGAGAAAATAGAAAAATTGGCTGCCCAGGTATGGGTGGATCTAGAAAGGAGAATAAATCTTAATGGGTACAGAGTATCTCCTAAGGGTGATGAAAATATTCTAAAATTAGTTTGTGGTGATATTACTTATCTATATGAATATATGAAACATCATTGAATTGTACATTTTGAATGGATGAGTTTCATGGTATGTGAATTATACCTCAATAAAGTTGTTAAAATAGTTGACAATAATTAACTCAGGACTTGATTGTGGTGGATGAAAGAGAATATATACATACACATACAAAATCGGTCATACCACTGATGCTCAAAGCTCTCTAATGGCTTTCTGTTATATTTCACAAAAAGTTCAAACCCTTCCTCTATATATTTTAATATAAGGATTTACCTATTTCCTCAACTCCATCTCCTACTACTCTCTATCTAGATTTCCTACTGTGGCCACTCTGGACTCCTTGTCTTTTTATCCTGAAGGATAAAAAACTTCTTCCTGTCTCAAGGCCTTTGTATTTGTATTTCCCCTTAGCCAAAAACCTTGTATCCATAAATTTGTATGACTCAGTTCTTCCCTTCATTCAGGTAGGTTTTATCTAAAAATATGACCCTATCTATATAGTGCCTTATCCTCTACACCATATCTACAGACCCTGCTACAGTGCCTGGCACATTGTAAGTACTCAATATATTCTTCCACTATTATTGATTCAATCAATGGGTAATGTATGAATTCTGATGAATCTTTCAGACAAAAAGACAAAACACACTACAATACTTTGCTCCTGCCTAAGTTACACCATTAATAGAATATCTGTAATAATCTGTGTATTTTTATTTTTTATTGGGGGTAGGCTGGTACTGGGGATTGAAGTTAGGGAGCCCTGACACTGAGCTACATCCAGGCCCTTTTTATTTTTGAGACAGGGTCTGGCTAAATGGCCAGGCTGGCCTAAAACTTGTGATCTTCCTACCTCTACCTCCTGAGTAGCTGGGATTTTACAGTTGTGTTCCACCATGCCTGACTTACAATGTATGTTTAAATCTATTTGCTCCAACTAGACTGTGAGAACCTGAAGGGAAGAAAGAAGGCCTGATTCAATGTTTCACCCTCTGTGAGTGGCACATGGTGTTATCTCAGGAATTTTGTTGATGTAAGGCAGGAAACCTGCACTCACCAAGTTTCCTGCACTCACCAGCCTGTATCCCCTGACACAGCATTGCAGCTTCTTATTCTTTCCATTCCCATCCCCTTCCAAATAATAGTTTCTTAAGTGTCACTTTCCGTAATCAATAAGAAGCTCTTTTATGGCCTTAGTTCTTAAAACATAGAGGCAATAAAAACATTGAGACTTGAGTCAATAACAAGTATAATAATAATTTTAACAAGCAGTCATTGGATGTGTGCATTGTGATTGGCAATGGGTTAAACCTTTAAAATTTAAACTCTTATTAAGTAATCACTTTGAGGAACATGCTAATTGTGTCCATTGCACTGATTGACCCAAGGAACTATAGTAAATGGTAGAAATGGGATTTAAACCCAAAGCTAGATCTCATAACTATTTCTCTTTCAGCCCTTGAGGCTATTTCACCTGAGATGCACAGACATAATTAAGGGAGGCCTTGGAGTGTTTGGACACCTTATAATAATGGATCAGATTTATGTTATTGTGTCTCTGAACTTTTTAGTTGCTAGATTGGTACCACCAAGAAAGCGTAATGCATACATGTCTTTTTATTGTCTATCCACAAATCACCTGCAAATGGGTTCTTGAGTGGGATGCTTTTATCCTTCTATTCAGAGTTCAGCCTCAAGTCCCAGAGCTGTGTCAAGAACTTAAGCATTAGAAAAATAGGTATAGGAGCCATCTCTGCCAGTCTTAACGAGGTGACAGAACTGGCCTTGTACAAATATTCACCCATCATCATCTTTAATCCATCACTATCCCAACCCCTAAAAACAGAGATGATTGGAGAAACTCTGCCTCAGTTATTTATAAGCATGTTTATCCTTCAGCCAACACTGAGAACCTGAACCACAAGAGCAAGAGGGTGGAGTAGAGGTGTGTCATCTATTTGCTTAGTTCATTCCATGTATGTGCAGCCTGTGTATTATGTTCCCCATTTCTTTTTGTCTATCTCTGGTAAAATGTTGAATAAAACATTTTCTTATACTATCCAAAAAATGACACAATTTCACATAAATCTGAAATGCAATCTTATTTTCCCAAAACCCAACTCTACCTTTAACACCAAAAATAACTGAAAAATAATTCAATTTTTATGTCCAAGTATATCAATTATAATCTCTATTGTGTCAGAAATCAACCATACTGGATGTAAACTAAAGGAAGTATTGGATTTATATAATGTAATGTTATAGTGGAGTGTAAGACAATTTTTTTGTGTGCTGTGATTCAGATGAGAAACCCTGGTTGGAAAAGGCTGAAGAAGTTAACTCTCAGTGACTGGAATGTAGTGAAATAATACTCCCCGACTTGATCATTATTTCCAGAAAGATGAAATATACAGATTGGTCAGACCTAACTCATAAACAAGTATGGAAGTCAGGGACAAAGGCAAATAGAGGCAGCACATACAGATTGTGAATGGATATACCGTGGTTCTGGAAGAGAAAACCCAGACATTGCAAATCAAAGAGAGAAAAGAGAGGGTGGTGGCTAAATAGTATAATAAATGTTTACTACACCATATTTTGACATATGTACTTTCCTTAAATTTGCTTATTTAGTAGGTTTTTCTGTTCTGAGAGTTTATAGTAGAGTATTGGTTAAAGATTTATTGCTGAATCAAGAGCTATTTTAAGCAACTTGACTATTTATGAATTACCCCCTGATTTGATATTGCCTATTCCAAAACAGAGCTTACATTAGTAATGATGGCAAAATATTTTCTTTAGTGATTTGTGACTTTCCAACATAATGAACATAAATTATACTCAGTAAACTAAAATAAGAAAGAACTTGCAAGTGATGCCAATACTTTTAATTGGTAAGAAGCATGGTAATATTTTTTCCTCGAGGAGAGGAGCAAAAAAATGCCACTTTTTTCTTTGATAAATCTCACTGTTTTTCTTTTATTTTTCAACACTCCCACATATTTCCTTCATTTTCTGTCAGATGCAATTTCTCAAGCTGAACAGGGGTAAACTCTATTCATTTCCACATTGTCACTCCTGTCCCGTTTGGTTATAAATGAAATGAAAACATATTGTACAATAGGACTCCACATGTGCTGTGATGACAGAAAATAATCTCAATACCCAGAAACAAATGTTATGTATATTTAGGATGTTTATGCTTTTTTAGTCTTACATGGGCACACCCCAAAGATGTTCCTTACTCTGAAGCAAATGTAAAACTGAAAAAAAAAAAAAGAAAAAGAAAAGAAAACTAGAATGTAAAATGAAAGCTACTATAATATATACCAAATAATCTTTAAAATCTACGCCAGGAAGAGTGGTGGAATTCTGCATTGTTCCTATGTAGCCAAACGGGATTTAGCCATGGTGAATCATTCAGCCACATGTGATAGGTAAAGTAAAATCCTTAAATTGGCAAATTTTCAATAGAGGAAATATGTAGTCCAATATCCAATTCATCTTTATGTTGCCCAACTAAAACAAAAATTGGGAAAGCCAAAGAGAAACTATAGGGATTTAGAGATAAGCAATATTCCATTAATTGTATACCTGGAATAGCAAACAGAACCATAGATATGAGAAGATATCCCAGGTCATGTTTATGATCTTTAAGAAATAACATTAATTTTTAAACAAATAGTTATTATACATTTACTATGTTGTAAGTACTGTTCTCAATACTAAGATTGTAGTGAGCAAAGGCCTTCAAATACCTACTTCCATGAAATTTGGGAGAGACAAAAGAAAAGCAAAAATGTCAATAATATTTAGTGAAAAGGTCTATGGAGAAAAATAAAGTGTGAAAGGGAGATTTAGATTGGTGGATGGATGAGTATATGTATGTGTATGGGGAGGTAATTTTAAATAGAAGCTCAGATCATATTTTACCAGAAAGGTGACATTTGAGAAAGAAATAAAGGAGACAAAGGGAATTAGCTATGTTGATATATAAGGCATGAAGTTTTGAAAAAAAGAGAATACCAAGTGCAATTCCTTCAGATTAAGAGCATTCTTGGTATGAAAAATGGTAAGCAATGGTGACTGGCATGAAGTAAGCAATGGGATAGAGTTAGGAGATAAGGGGAAGTGATAGTAAGAAACCAGGTTATATAAGGCTTTGGAACTTCTCTGAGTAAAAGAAGAAAGCATTGGAAAGGAAGCATTCCATCATATGAGTGACATGATATGATATTTTAATGAGACTGCTCTGGGGAAAGACAAAGAGCAAGCCATAAAGATTTAAATATTAGCAAGTCTCCCTGTATAAACTTGAAGAAGAGATGATACTGAATTAGAAGAAGGTGGTATCAGGGTAGCCAGTCAGTCTCTGGTTATGTTTTGGGTGGAGAACCCAAATAATTTGCTCTTGGACTGAATATGGTAGTGAGAGAAAAAAAAAGAAGTAAAGAATGATTCCATGTTTTCTTGGTCAGATACAATGAAGGATTCAGTAATGGCTGAAATACATTTAAAGGACCACAAAGTAGTTTGGGATAAGAAGGACCAGAAATCTTCAACAGGACATAGTAAGTTTTAGAGTCTATTGGATACTAGTAGACATATTGAGAAGGTAGTTGTATATACATGCCTGAAATTTAGAGGGCAAACAAGTCTGCAGATATGATTTTTAGAATCACTAGTAGATTGTTTTTAAAGTCAAGAAGCTAGAGAATATCAACAAGAGAATAACTACAGATAAAAGTAAGCATAGATCTAAGAATTCAGTTGTGGGCCATTTCAGTGTTTTATAGTCAGGAGGCAAGGTGTAACCAGCAAAGGCAAGGAATAATGAGAGACTAACAAGCAAAAAGGATGGCCAGGAGAATGTGAGGTGCTGTAAGACAAGTGAAGAATGCTTCTATGGGGAAAGAACAATCAACTGTAGCAAGTACTGATGAAATACCATGCTATGATTGAGTTTGACACATACTGCCCTTTTGAGTATAATGAACTTACTGACCTCTCTTAGAAGACTATCAATTTTGAAATGGTTGGTTTTGTGGTTGTGCTAAATTTGAAATTCTGACCTGGTTTCCTTTATGATTAATGGAATGCATTTATGAGATGGATTTTGAGAACTATATGCTTTTGAATATGGAACCAAAGAAATCCTAAAGGAGACATGATGTCTGGGCACCAGGGTTGTTAATACCACGTTTTAATCAAGAAACTTAAGCATGGGTTTGCATGTTGATCATTAAAAGATGGTTTTGTATTCAACACAATTTGATTACAGCAGCTGAGATTAATGTTTCTTAGGTAGCATTAGTAACAGGATACATTGACTATTAATGTAAAAAATAAGTGTTTTGTTACAGTCATCTATGTTAATCCTTATTCCACATATTTATGTGAACATAATGGCTGCTTACAATAAAAACTGCATTTCCAGTTACACTTGATGTCAGGTGTTTCATAACTAAGTTCTGGCCAAGAAAACACAAGAAGTACTGTGTGTATTCTCTAGGGCATACTCTTTAAGGAAGGGGTCTTTTTTCCCTTCTATACAAAGATCACAGCTAGATCAAAAGAGTCATTTGAGAACATTGGGTAAGCTAATGTTATTCTGTCACATAAATAAGAGGAAAAGAGCCTGGGACCCTCAGGAATTTATGAATCAGAGCTGCCATATATAGATAGTATATATCAGAAAATGATATTCGGATTTTAATATACTTGTCTATGTCTTATATATCTCAGTCCATTCTCTACTATCATACCAGAAACTGGATTATTTATGAAGAAATATTATTTTGGCTCACAGGTCTAGAGGCTAAGAAGTCCAAAAAGGTGGTGTTAGATCTGTCAAGGGCTGTGTGCTGCTTCTTCTTCTGGTGGAAAGGTAGAAGGACAGAGAGGGTGCTTATAAAAACAAAGAAATGTGTACTGACTTACTTTAAAACAACCCTGTACCACAATTAATTGGGATACTAATCTATTATAAGGGCATATTCACCTTGTATTAGGATCCAACTCCCAACACTGTTAGAAGGGGATAAATTTTCTAACACATAAACTTTTGAGGAACACACCCAAACCATAGCAATGTGTTTAGAAAATAGCAATTTGACTCAAGATGGTAATGACCCTATTTTTTCATGTTGTGATAGATGGAGTCATGATATTTACTATAGACTAATAATTTTCAAAGTTTCATTCATTTTCAGTCTTTGCAATAAAAAGCTATTATAGGCTATGCTGTGAAAATAATCTTTTCATATTGAGAAAAAAAAATATGACCTCTGTTGCCTTTCATTGAATTTTCACAACCCAAATTCTTTCATAATATATTTAAATATTTTTAAAGACAAAAATCAGGAAATAAGATTATATTTGATGATATAGGAACATTAAAACTCTTGGTAGCTTAGTGGAAGACTGCATGCTTAGTTTGCACGGAGGCCCTGGAGTCAATCCCCAACACCAAACAAACAACCCAGGTATTGTGGTTTAGATATGAGGTCTTCTCCAAAAGTTTATGTGTGAGACAATGCAAGAAAATTTAGAGGTGAAATGATTGGGTTATGAGAGTGTCAATCTAATCAGCACACTAATCCTCCCATAGGAATTAACTGGGTGGTAACTGTAGGCAGATAGGGTATGGATGGAAGAAGTAGGTCCATTGGTGTTGTGACTTTGGGGTATATATTTTGTCCATGTTGAAGAGAGCTCTCTCTCTTTTTCTGATTCCTGGGGCTATATCCAGAGCTGCTTTCCTCTATCACATTCTTTCACCATGATATCCTGCCACGCTTTGTGCCCAGAGCAATGCAGTTGGCTGTCTATAGAAACCAGGAGCCCAAAATAAACTTTTTCCCCTTAATATTGTTTTTGTCAGGTCTTTTGGTCACAGTGGTAAAAAAGCTAACTAAAACTGAAATCAATACTGAGAAGTAGGGTTGTTGTTTGATTAACCTGACCATGTAGTTCAGAAACTTTGGGAGCTTTTTTTTTTTTTTGGATTTTGTGAGGGAAGGAATTTTGAAAAGTTTAGAGATGCAAAATGGAAAAGTTTTAGATTGTTGTAAGGGGAGCCTAATGTGTAGTTGTGGTGGAAACTCGAGAAGACCAGAATGCTAATGGGACTGTGGACATTAAAAAAGTGGGTTAATGAGGTTTCAGAGGTAAAGGAGGACTCCTGAAAATTAGACTAGAGGCCATTTATGTTACATATGGCTAAGAAGTTGTCTATTTTTTGCCCAAGTCTTGAAAATTTCTGTGAGGATGAATTTAAAGGTTATAGACTTAATCTAGGGGAATGAATTTTTAGGCAGCATTGTATTCAGGTGGTGGTATGGATGTTGATGGCAGCTTTTAGCCAAGTTTATTGTGATAACCAAGAGCAGAAAACAAAGCAGAAAGATGTGAAAACCTTGGAGTTTGGTCAAAGAACCATGAGTAAAACTGGAGCTAAGGAAAGTGCAGTTGTTCAACAGCCATTCAAGAAACACTAAACATTTTAACTAGAGACAATAGGAAAGATGGCTTAAGAGCATCTCAGGAATTGGCCAGACCACACCCACTTAAAGCTGCAGCTTGTAAAAGTAAAAAGTCCTATCAGATGAGTTAGTGGGGTGCTCCACTTGCACAGAGAAGCCTAGAAAGTTGTTTCATCTTGTTCAGCCATCCAGACACTCAGAAAATGCTGCAGCCCTGGTCCTTGGAGGTTTGGTTACTGCTCAACATGGTGGCAGTCCTTGGTGGCAACTGCGTGGTATTGGTTCTGCACAAATGCAAGATGCTGGATGGAGTTAGGGGAATCATGGAGGCTTCCGTTGAGATTTCAAAGGAAGGCCTAGGAGACCAAGCAAATTGCAGCAGCGCAGCGTTGGAATCCCTAAAGGCAGCCCCTGACATGGCTGTGATGCATGGAGATGTGAGAAGGAAGCCAAAGCTGCAGAGTGGAGAATGATGAGATTAAGAAATGGCAGTGCTATGGAATGACTGCCAAGGAAAGCTTCAAGAATCAAGCACAGACAAGCCAAAAGAGAGGCCATATGGACAGAGAACATAAGCTCTTTGGAGAAAACATCATGATGCCATGTGGCCCAGATGCTGGACGTGGATCTACAGCACTTGTTTGCTCAGCTGGATTTTGGTCTTGCTTTGGACTTTCCCTCCTTAAAATAATTTTTGTCAGTTCTTTTGGTGACAGCAGTGGTATAGATGACTAAAACACCAGCTAAAGGAACTATTTCGGCCAGCTTTTATGTTGCTGTGACTAAAAGACCCAGTCAGCAGAATTGGAGAGGAAGAAAAGTTTATTTGAGGGCTCAAAGTTTCAGAATTCTTAGTCCATACAAGGTCAGCTCCATTCCTTCAGGCTCAAGGTGAGGTAGAACATCATGTTGGAAGAGTGAGGCAGAGGAAAGCAACTCACATGATAATCAGAAGGCAGAGAGAGAATCCACTCTCCAGATACAAAATATATACCCCATAGCCACAGCCCCAATGAACCACATCCTATAGCCACACCCCACCTGTCTCCAGTTCTCACCTAGTTAATCCCATCAGAGATTAATCCCTTCCCATTAGGTTAAGGCTATAACACAATCATTTGTCCTCCAAACCTTCTTGCATTGTCTCATACATGAGCTTTTGGGGGATACCACATCCTATCCATTACAGGAACCCTAGGTACAGGTGTCAAGAAGCTCAACATGTGACTCTGAGTCATGTTTCAACTTTTAGATCTATGTTTAAAACTCAAACATAGAAAACTTCAAATAAAGTCCTTAATTCTTCTGTGACTATGTCTTTATCTGTTGTACTGTTGTATCATTTTTTAAAAATCAATCTATATTTCTTTCTTTCTTTCTATACTGGGGATTGAACCCAGAACATTTTACCCTGAGTTACACACCCAGGCCTCCTTTTTAAACCAGATTTTTTTTTTTTTTTAATTTTGAGACAGGGTCTTGGTAAGTTGCCCAGGCTGGCTTCAAATTTGCCTTCATTCTATCTCCCAAGTCACTGGAATTATAGGTGAACATCACCATGGCTGGCTATATTTTATATCATTTTTGGCAGAGCTTCCCCTTTCCCACACATACCTTGTATGTTTGTTTTTAATACATTCTGTCATTGGTAAAATGATTGTGTCACCATCACCACTGAACACATTATTTATAATGGAAGGACAGCCAGTATCACTAACTAAGAAAGCACTTTAAAAAGCTGTAGCATTTCCAAAGATTTTTCCTTACATTCTGCCATGGTCTCCTTTTGCCAAGTGGCATTCTGACTACTTCTAGGGCTATCACCCTCTGTCCATAGTCATTTGGTTGGTATAAAATGTCATATATGATTTAGCACACACCATACCCCATCTGTTTGAAAAGGGTATAGGTATAATCTAAAAATTCACAAAAATAAATAGCATGTTTATCATAGGCATGTGGAAATTTTAAGTAAATATGGATTTTGCCAACATCTATCTATCTATCTCTCTCTCTCTTTCTCTCTTATATATAGATGATGACATTAAGAAAAAGAAATGTAATTAAATTTCACTATAATCAATAATTTGGTCTCATCCCTCTGATATTTGTGGTCTCATCCCTCTGCTATTTGACTTTTGACCATTTTCATCATTAAAGTCTTGCCTCTCATGAGCAAAATACTTATTTAAGTTACTAACCAGAAAAACTTGATGAAAAATACCTATCATATTTATTTGTTAAAATAAATGTTATTAAAGTGCTATCTCAAACTTGGAATGGAACCACCATTTGGCCCAGCTATCCCACTCCTCCGCCCATACCTAAGGACTTAAAATCAGCATATCATAGTGACACAGCCACATCAATGTTCATGGCAGCTCAGTTCACAATAGCTCAACTGTAGAACCAACCTAGAAGTCCTTCAGCAGATGAATGGATAAAGAAACCTTGGTACATATAGACAATGCAATAGTACTCAGCATTAAAAGAGAATAAAATTATGGCCTCTTCAGGTAAATGTATGGAGTTGGAAAATGTCATGCTAGGCGAAATAAGCCAATCCCAGAAAACCAATTTCCAAATATTCTCTCTGATAAGTGGATGCTGACCCATAATGAGGGTGTGTGTGGGGAGAATGGGGAAATTTTGATTGGAAGGGGAGGGGGTGTTGGGCTAAGAGAGATGGTGGAATGAGATGAACATCATTACCCTATGTACATGTATGATTGCACATGTGGTGCAACTCTACATTGTATACAACCAGAGAAATGAAAGGTTGTGCTTCATTTCTGTACAATGATTAGAACTGCATTCTGCTATCATGTATAACTAATTAGAACAAATAAAAAATACTATCTCTGTTAAGATTAGCATGGTGTAATAATATGTGACTTTTTCAGTTAAGTGATTTAATTCTCTAGTCTTTCAATGTATACTACAGTATGTTTTATAAATTACCTTAATTTCTAAGCATGAACATGAACAAGTATGATGTTACTAAGTGACATTTACACATAGTTTTTCTATTCACAAAAGGAGTATTTATTGTGTGAATACCATGTGCCATTATGAATGCTTAACAAGAAACAGTTCTATACCTAAAGCTCATAGACTAGAATTCAGAGATCAGCAGGTTCAAATACTTATTTTATGGGTGAGGGATATAAGGCTCCAGGAAGTTTAATAGCTTTCTCATGATTATACAATTAGAAATGCCAGAACCAAGAGCCAGGTATTCTGTCTGACCATTGTGATTTCTACTTCTATAACATTCCATTTGGACTCTCCCTGTGTATCCTGTGTGTCTTAAACCATAGCAAAGGAGAGTCTTAGGTGCCCAGTATATTATCCTTGAAATTACAAATAGCTTTTTGGCAGCCTTCTATTCAGCTAAGTCTAAATTCTATTCTTTTTGCTATCAGGTAGCAAGTAATAGGTGCTTTACACAGAGCTGGTAATCACTTCTTGATTGACTCAAGACCAAAATTAAACTCTCTTGTGAAGCAAGCTCATCGGTTTTATGGGCAGAGCTTTTTCAATTATCCAAGACCATCATACCTGCTCCTAAAGTTGCCCTGTTTTCTCTATTACAAATGGCTTCAACATACTGCAGTGAGCTATTAGCATTCAGAAAAAAAAAATGTATCTTTTTTTTATATTTTTAATTTTTTATTGTGGGTTGTTCAAAAAATTACAAATTTCTTGACATATCATATTCCACACTTTGATTCAAGTGGGTTATGAACTCCCACCTTCACCCCATACACAGATTGCAGAATCACATCAGTTACACATCCATTGATTTACATATTGCCATACTAGTGTCTGTTGTGCTCCGCTGCCTTTCCCATCATCCACCCTCCCCCCTCCCCACCTCTCCCCTCCCCTCCCCTCCTCTCTCTCTACCCCCTCCACTGTATAACCCTGAGGGTCTCCTTCCATTTCCATGCAATTTCCCTTCTCTCTCCCTTTCCCTCCCACCTCTCATCCCTGTTAAATGTTAATCTTCTTCTCCTGCTCTTCCTCGCTACTCTGATCTTAGTTACTCTCCTTATATCAAAGAATACATTTGGCATTTGTTTTTTAGGGATTGGCTAGCTTCACTTAGCATAATCTGCTCTAATGCCATCCATTTCCCTGCAAATTCTATGATTTTGTCATTTTTTTAATGCAGAGTAATACTCCATTGTGTATAAATGCCACATTTTTTTTAATCCATTCGTCTATTGAAGGGCATCTAGGTTGGTTCCACAGTCTTGCTATTGTGAACTGTGCTGCTATGAACATCGATGTAGCAGTGTCCCTGTAGCATGCTCTTTTTAGGTCTTTAGGGAATAGACCAAGAAGGGGAATAGCTGGGTCAAATGGTGGCTCCATTCCCAGCTTTCCAAGAAATCTCCATACTGCTTTCCAAATTGGCTGCACCAATTTGCAGTCCCACCAGCAATGAACAAGTGTACCCTTTTCCCGACATCCTCGCCAGCACTTGTTGTTGTTTGACTTCCTAATGGCTGCCAATCTTACTGGAGTGAGATGGTATCTTAGGGTGGTTTTGATTTGCATTTCTCTGACAGCTAGAGATGTTGAGCATTTTTTCATGTACTTGTTGATTGACTGTATGTCCTCCTCTGAGAAGTGTCTGTTCAGGTCCTTGGCCCATTTGTTGATTGGGTTGTTTGTTCTCTTATTGTCTAATTTTTTGAGTTCTTTGTATACTCTGGATATTAGGGCTCTATCTGAAGTGTGAGGAGTAAAGATTTGTTCCCAGGGTGTAGGCTCCCTATTTACCTCTCTTATTGTTTCTTTTGCTGAGAAAAAACTTTTTAGTTTGAGTAAGTCCCATTTGTTGATTCTAGTTATTAACTTTTGTGCTATGGGTGTCCTATTGAGGAATTTGGACCCCAACCCCACCGACTGTAGATCCTGGCCAACTTTTTCTTCTATCAGACGGCGCGTCTCTGATTTGATATCAAGCTCCTTGATCCATTTTGAATTCACTTTTGTGCATGGTGAGAGAAAGGGATTCAGTTTCATTTTGTTGCATATGGATTTCCAGTTTTCCCAGCACCATTTGTTGAAGATGCTATCCTTCCTCCATTGCATGCTTTTAGCCCCTTTATCAAATATAAGATAGTTGTAGTTTTGTGGATTGGTTTCTGTGTCCTCTATTCTGTACCATTGGTCCGCCCGCCTGTTTTGGTACCAGTACCATGCTGTTTTTGTTACTATTGCTCTGTAGTATAGTTTGAAGTCTGGTATCGCTATACCGCCTGATTCACACTTCCTGCTTAGCATTGTTTTTGCTATTCTGGGTCTTTTATTTTTCCATATGAATTTCATGATTGCTTTCTCTATTTCTACAAGAAATACTGTTGGGATTTTGATTGGCATTGCATTAAACCTATAGAGAACTTTTGGTAATATCGCCATTTTGATGATGTTAGTTCTGCCTATCCATGAACAGGGTATATTTTTCCATCTTCTAAGATCTTCTTCTATTTCTCTCTTTAGGGTTCTGTAGTTTTCATTGTATAAGTCTTTCACCTCTTTTGTTAGGTTGATTCCCAAGTATTTTATTTTTTTTGAAGATATTTTGAATGGAGTGGTTGTCCTCACATCCATTTCAGAGGATTTGTCGCTGATATACAGGAATGCCTTTGATTTATGCCTGTTGATTTTATATCCTGCCACTTTGCTGAATTCATTTATTAGCTCTAATAGTTTCTTTGTAGAGCCTTTTGGGTCTGCTAGGTATAGAATCATATCATCTGCAAATAGTGATAATTTAAGTTCTTCTTTTCCTATTTTTATGCCTTTAATTTCTTTCGTCTGTCTAATTGCTCTGGCCAGTGTTTCGAGAACTATGTTGAAGAGAAGTGGAGAGAGAGGGCATCCCTGTCTTGTTCCAGATTTTAGAGGGAATGCCTTCAGTTTTTCTCCATTCAGAATGATGCTAGCCTGAGGCTTAGCATAGATTGCTTTTACAATATTGAGGTATGTTCCTGTTATCCCTAGTTTTTCTAGAGTTTTGAACATAAAGGGATGCTGTACTTTGTCGAATGCTTTTTCCGCATCTATCGAGATGATCATATGGTTCTTATTTTTAAGTCTATTGATGTGGTGAATAACATTTATTGATTTCCGTATATTGAACCAGCCTTGCATCCCAGGGATGAATCCTACTTGATCATGGTGTACAATTTTTTTGATATGTTTTTGTATCCGATTCGCCAGAATTTTGTTGAGGATTTTTGCATCTAGGTTCATTAGAGATATTGGTCTGTAGTTTTCTTTCTTTGAAGTGTCTTTGTCTGGTTTAGGTATCAGGGTGATGATGGCCTCATAGAATGAATTTGGAAGTTCTCCCTCCTTTTCTATTTCCTGAAGTAGCTTGAAAAGTATTGGTATTAGTTCTTCTTTAAAGGTTTTGTAAAATTCTGCTGTATACCCATCCGGTCCTGGGCTTTTCTTAGTTGGTAGTCTTTTGATGGTTTCTTCTATTTCCTCAATTGATATTGGTCTGTTTAGGTTTTCTATATCCTCCTGACTCAATCTGGGCAGATCATATGACTTAAGAAATTTATCTATGCCTTCACTATCTTCTAATTTATTGGAGTATAAGGATTCAAAATAGTTTTTGATTATCTTCTGTATTTCTGAAGTGTCTGTTGTGATATTGCCTTTTTCATCCCGTATGCTAGTAATTTGAGTTCTCTCTCTTCTTCTCTTCGCTAGCATCGCTAAGGGTCTGTCGATTTTGTTTATTTTTTCAAAGAACCAACTTTTAGTTTTGTCAATTTTTTCAATTGTTTCTTTTGTTTCAATTTCATTAATTTCAGCTCTGATTTTAATTATTTCTTGCCTTCTACTTCTTTTGCTGTTGTTTTGCTCTTCTTTTTCTAGGATTTTGAGATGAAGCATGAGATCATTTATTTGTTGGTTTTTTCTTTTTTTAAGGAATGAACTCCAAGCAATGAATTTTCTTCTTAGAACTGCTTTCAATGTGTCCCACAGATTCCGATATGTTGTGTCTGTGTTTTCATTAATCTCTAAGAATTTTTTAATTTCCTCCTTGATGTCTTCTATAACCCATTGATCATTCAGTAACCTATTGTTCATTCTCCAATTGATGTATGCTTTTTCCTTCCTTCTTTTATCGTTGATTTTCAGTTTCATTCCATTATGATCAGATAAGATGCATGGTATTATCTCTACTCCTTTATATTGTCTAAGAGTTGCCCTGTGACATAATATATGATCTATTTTTGAGAAGGATCCATGTGCTGCTGAGAAAAAAGTGTAACTGCTTGATGTTGGGTGGTATACTCTATATATGTCAATTAGGTCTAGGTTATTAATAGTGTTATTGAGTTCTATAGTTTCCTTATTCAACTTTTGTTTGGAAGATCTGTCCAGTGGCGAGAGAGGTGTGTTGAAGTCTCCCATGATAATGGTATGGTGGTCTATTAGACTCTTGAACTTGAGAAGAGTTTGTTTGACGAACATAGCTGCACCATTGTTTGGGGCATAAATATTTATGATTGTTATGTCTTGTTGGTGTATGGTTCCCTTAAGCAGTATGTAGTGTCCCTCTTTATCCCTTTTGATTAACTTTGGCTTGAAATCTATTTTATTTGATATGAGTATGGACACTCCTGCTTGTTTCCGAAGTCCATATGAGTGATATGATTTTTCCCAACCTTTCACCTTCAGCCTATGTATATCTTTTCCTATCAAATGTGTCTCCTGTAGGCAGCATATTGTTGGGTCTTGTTTTGTGATCCATTCTACTAGCCTGTGTCTCTTAATTGGTGAGTTTAAGCCATTAACATTTAGGGTTATTATTGAGATATGGGTTGTTCTTCCAGCCATATTTGTTTATTTCTGTTACTAAACATGGTTTGTTTTCCTCTTTGATTATTTTCCCCCCCTTTACTGTCCTACCTCCCACTGTTGGTTTTCATTGTTATTTTCCATTTCCTCTTCCTGTAATGCTTTGGCGAGGATGTTTTGAAGAGATGGTTTTCTAGCTGCGAATTCTCTAAACTTTTGTTTATCGTGGAAGGTTTTAATTTCATCTTCCATCCTGAAGCTTAATTTCGCTGGATACACAATTCTTGGTTGGAACCCATTTTCTTTCAGTGTTTGAAATATGTTATTCCAGGATCTTCTAGCTTTCAGAGTCTGTGTTGAAAGATCAGCTGTTATCCTGATTGGCTTACCCCTAAATGTAATCTGCTTCCTTTCTCTTGTAGCTTTTAAAATTCTCTCCTTATTCTGTATGTTGGGCATCTTCATTATAATGTGTCTAGGTGTGGGTCTCTTATGATTTTGCACATTCGGCGTCCTGTAGGCTTCTAGGATTTGGGATTCTGTCTCATTCTTCAAGTCTGGGAAGTTTTCTCGTATTATTTCATTGAATAGACTGCTCATTCCTTTGGTTTGGAGCTCTGTCCCTTCCTGTATCCCAATGACTCTTAAGTTTGGTCTCTTAATGTTATCCCATATTTCTTGGATGTTCTGCCCATGGTTTCTTAACAGTCTTGCTGAGCTGTCTATGTTCTTTTCCAGTTGAAATACTTTGTCTTCATTGTCTGACGTTCTATCTTCTAAGTGTTCTACTCTGCTGGTAGTATTCTCCATTGAGTTTTTAAGTTGGTTTATTGCTTCCTGCATTTCTAGTATTTCTGTTTGTTTTTTTTTTATAACCTCTATCTCCCTGTATAGTTGATCCTTTGCTTCCTGGATTTGTTTGCGTAATTCATTGTCGAGGTGATCTTTCATTGTCTGATTTTGCTGTTTAATGTCTTCCCTTGATACTCCAGATCATCTGAAGCATGTATATCCTGAATTCTTTATCTGACATTCCATCTGCTGCAGCTGTTACCTCTTCTAAAGTTGCGTTGACCTGCATTGCTTGTGGTCCTTTCTTTCCTTGTCTTTTCATACTGCTTGCGTATCTTTCCTGCAGGTGCGGGCGGCGGCTCTGCTCTCTCCTTATTCCAATTGGGGTGTCGTGGCTACCATGCTGGCAGGTCACTGGGCCTGTTCTGGGCGCTGGCGGCGGCTCTGTTCTGCCGCTACTCCAATTGGGGTGACGAGTGTACCACGCCGACAGGCCACCGGGCCTGATCCGCCAGTCCGTTGCAGGTTTGCCTACCCTGCAGGCGCGGGCGGCGGCTCTACTCTGCCCCCTACTCCAAATGGGGTGCCGTGTCTGTCGTACCGGCAGGCCACTGGGCCTGTCCCGCTGGTCGGTCGCAGATCTGCCCACCTTTCAGGCACAGGTGGAGGCTCTGCTCTGCCCCTACTCCAATTGGGGTGTCGTGACTACCCCGCCTGCAGGACGCTGGGCCTGTTCCTGGCACGGGCGGCGACTCTGCTCTGCCCCTACTCCAATTAGGGTGGTGTGTGTACCACGCCGGCAGGCTCCTGGGCCTGATCCGCCGGTCTGTTGCAGGTCTGCCTACCTTGGAGGCGCGGCTGGCGGATCTGCCCTGCCCCTCCTACCACGCCTGCGGACCCCTGGGCCTGATCTGCAGGTTGGTCACAGGTCTGATCACCCTGCGGGCACGGGTGGCGGTTCCCCTCCGCCCCCACTCCAATTGGGGTCACGTGACCACCACACCGGCAGGGCCTGATCCGGGCGTGGGAGAAGGATCTGCTCTGCCCCTACTCCAGTTGGGGTGACGTGTGTACCACACTGGCAGGCCACTGGGCCTGACCCGCCAAGCTGTCACAGGTCTGTTTACCTTGCAAGCGCGAACAGCGGCTCTGCCCTGCCCCTCCTACCACGCCCATGTACCACTGGGTCGCGGGTCTGCCCACCTTGCGGGTGCGGGTGGCGGCTCCGCTCCGCCCCCTCTCCAATTGGGGTCACGCGGTCACCACGCTGGCGAGCCGCTGGGCCTGCTCCAGGCGCTGGCGGCGGCCCGTCTCCTCCCCTCTGGCTCGTCGACAAATTGAGGTGACTCGGGTGTCTGTGCCTCACCCCCCCTACCCGGAGACCAACTGTTTATGTTGCCGCTGGTATTGATGAAGTTTTCTCCTCCACCGCTTTCTGATGACATCAGATCTCTGCCATGTTGGTATCCTATGCTAATGGCAGCATTTCGTTCCCCTTGCCGGGCAACCCAAGCAATGGGTGAGTCCTGACCGGCCCTCAGCAGGACCCGGACCGAGAAGCAGTTTCCGCGGGCTCCTAGCCCCGGGCCAGGGAAGTTCCGGGAGCCGGAACTCGGCCGCTCCATGCTCAGTGTAAGCTCCTATAAGTGTAGGCTCCAAGAATCAGTCCCCGCGGGCTCAGTTCCGGGAGCCGGAATTCGGCCGCTTAGTGCTTGGTGTATGCTCTGATAGGAGCAGGGTCCAAGAAGCAGCCTCTGCAGGCTCCGCAGCCCTGGGCCAGGGCGGTTCCGGGATGGTTCCGGGAGCCGGAACTCGGCCGCCCCGTGCTCAGTGTTCGCTCCGATAAGATCAGGTTCTAAGAAGCACCCAGGCACTGAACCCTAGCAATCTGTCTGCAAGCCGCAAGCGAATTGCAGCCTGAAATTACCTGTTCTATGGCTGAATGAGCTGCGGTCAGTCGAAAACAGGTGTGGTGACGTCAGCTTTCCAACATGGTGGCTGCTGGCCTCCTCTGTGGTCTGACCGGTGTGGAGAACCGAGATGGACCGCTTCCTTCCCCCGTCTCGAACCCAGAATTCAGCCCTGAGTACGGTGCTTGCACGGCTGGCAGAAACTGCAGCGCTGTATCCCTGCGTCGCTATCTCCTCGTTTCCCAGCGCGCGCTGCAGACTCTAGCCGCGGGGCAATTTGCTGAATAAGCAGTGTTACCCTCCGTGCGACAAACCTCTCGCGTTTGAGTCCCCGTAGCCGATCCTCGTGCAATGGAAATCCTTCCTCCAGGTTCCTGAGCACCCCACTATTGCTGGAAATTCCTAACAAGATATCCTTTAGCCGTCCTGACTTGTCATACTCCCACACAGTGAAGCAGCACACGGGGGCAATGCACTCCCCTCGCCGCCATCTTCCTTCTCCAAAAACATGTATCTTTAAACATCTTAAATACAAGGGTGTTCTTTGAAGGACTGTGGTATACTTGATGAAATTTTTTTAGTGGACTTTTTCCCCTTTTTGGTCCAGATTTAAACAGTCTAAAATCAATTCCTCTGGAGCCACTTGTCATTTCTTGTTTTCATTTTAGCAGTGTGGGTGAACTCATGTCAGACTTCACTTTTACCCAGAGGTTAAAAAAAAAAAAAATTGGTTATCAGTTCTTGGCCTTGCTTTTACTGCAGTATAAAAATACACGAGCTTCTTTCCACACACTTAAACAAAATTGTCTCCAGGAGAGGTATACCATAGTTTTCAGGATAAGGTAAGCAAATACCATTCCAATGTCTGAAGGCTTTAGGAAAATTCTGATTCAAACCATTTTGAAAACAGAATTTCAGAGGAGAATAGAAAGCCAGATTGCATGCATACCAGGAGTTTAATGTAGTGGCAGTGACTTTGTATCATGAATTTCAGGTGTGAGATGCTGAGAGTGTCCTTAAGATCATGACAATAGTGAAGAAGAGGCCAGAGGCTAGGTTCCAACCCCCCCCCCCACACACACACACACAATATTTAGTTCCTCATGTCCACACTCTCATGTCTCCCTGAAGAGGCAATAATGGTGGAGGAGTCAGGGCCAGAGCATCCAGTACCCATCAGATCCAAAGGCAGGCAGGGTTAATAATTGCAGGGTAAGGATCTGTTATATGAAATGTTTGGGACCAGAAGTGTTTTGGATTTTGGAATACCTGCAAATACATAATGAGATATCTTGGGGGATATATTTCTAAACATGAAATTCACTAATGTTTCATATTCACCTTACCTAGATAAGCCTGAAGGTAATTTTATACAATATTTGAGTCACTTGCATTTTGACAATGACCCAGCACATGAAGTAAGGTATGGGATTTTTCTCTTTATAGCATCACACGGGCATTCAAAAAGTTTTGGATTTTGGAAGGCTTCAGATTTTTGGATTAAGAATGCTCAACCTCTATATTTATCCTTTTCTATTTATTCATTTCTTTGTACACAGTGAAAGCCTTAGGGGAAGACCTTTTAAAATACTGTTTTTTGGGGGGCTGCTGATAGAGTTCCATGGTAGAGGGCTTGCCTAGCATGCATAAGGTCCTGGATTTAATTCCCAGCACCACACACAAAGAAAAGTTTCTAGAGGCTATTTCCAGCTATTAGAAACAGAATTAAAGGGAACTTTACTACATCAACCAGTAAACACCAATCCATGATAATATTTTGGAGACAAGAAGATATAACCTTCAAATCTCAAGCCAAACTATATGCTTTGCATGAGTTCCTTGTCTGGAATCTGAATCAGTATTGTGAAAATCCACATGCCCGTATCCAAACCTCCTATCTCTTCCTGAAGTTGGAGATCCTGCCCTTGCTTGTTTCCATATTCTCCCCTCATGTTCTGTTTTCTAGACACATTGAGATATGCAGTTCCCTCAGCATTCTTTGTCATATTTTGCTCCAAATTCTTCCATTATAATCTTCACAGGATTCTTTCCTCTGCTTATTGCACCCTCTCTATACTCCCCATCAGCCTCTTCCATTTTCTGACTCTCTTTACCTGCATACCTATTTGTGCTTCAGATTTTAGTACGTACATTTGCTTTCTCTGGGAAAATGTTCCTTAAATACTTGGTCTGTGTGAGATTCCCCTTAGCATGCTCTCAAGGCACTTAGTGTTATCTCTGTATGACCAATTATTGAAGTTGTTTGCTAAATTTTCCTCCACAGGGATCCCAAGGTCCACAAATTAACACATCATTTGAAGGTGCCCATTCACCTTGTGAATGATAGTACAATTAAGTAAACTCTTTAGGAGGAATTTAAGGATAGCTCCATTCCTTCGTCCCTTTATTGAAGAATAATATATATGGTGCCTTCTGTAGGAAAATAACCCTTGTAGTCACTGGATAAGCAATGATGACTAGGGGAGAAAGTCATTCTGAGAGTAGTGGCAGACATCTGTATTCTCAGTGATTTGGAAAATTGAGGCAGGAGGATTGCAAGTTCAGGCTGGCCTTAGCAATTTGGTGAGAACTTGTCTCAAAAAGGACTGAGGATATAGCTGGATTACAAAGCAATACTGGGTTCAATCCCTAGTACTGAGGGGGAAAAAAGGAGAAAGACATACGGATTTTTATTGTGGTAAGTTACATGTTTTCTAAATATGTTATCAGAAAATTCATATTGAACAAACCATTCTGTGGTTTAAGACAATATCAATGTATTCCAATAACAATATTTTATAATCATAATCCTTAGCACCACCCCCCAAAACACTAACAAAATTATCATTAGTTTTCATTTCAGTTCAAGTAATAGATTGTTTTATCTAATGTTTTTTAAAAAATTATAATTTTCCTCAGTACAAAATTGAAGACAAGGAATAAATTGTAAGTATGTGGTTTGAAACAGGCAAGGCTCTCTTGGGTTTTTATTTTTGTTTGTTTTTTTTTAATTTAACAAACTCAGTTGTATGATTTTTTTTTTTTTTTTTGATAGAAAGAGTTGGTGTTGTGTGTCCTACACTTAGGAGGGTCTTCCAAGAAAAGATAGTCATGGACAATTACTAGAAAGAGGAGACAAGAAAAATGTAATGTTATTATTTAATCCTCATCAGGTTAAACAGATATTTTTCACCTTCTCCCCCCAGGAGCTCTAGTGTAAATTTAATATGCTCAGTACTCCTTGAGAGCAAATGGACAGAGATACTTCAAAGTACAGCTACTCAAGAAACAGCCACATATGTTTACCCAGACTCCCTAAAATTCTCTTTGTTTGAATCATATATATGTATTTTCCTTCTTTTAAAATTGTTTTCCCTTGGTAGCCCACCACCAACTTCCTTTCTGTTCCTGAAGTGGAGAAGAAGCTGGCCACTGAGAGGATAAAGGGCATTCCTGAATAAGCACCAGGGACTTTAATCTGAAATGTTTATCTCAGAGGTGTCAGACTCTGCAGGCTTTCCAGATTGTTCTCTTCCCCTGACAACCTACTGCAGAGGAGGTCAAGAGATTAATAGCAGATGGATCACACTTTAAATATCTTCTAACAAACTGTATTGAAGATTGTATCTGATTCTATAACATATTTAAAGGTGTTTCATTTATCTGAGGGTTTAATAACAGTCATAAGGACAGTGTTTGTTTTTTTTAAAACCCTGTTGCCATTCTCTCTTATAACCTATCCTTGGTGGCAGAATGTATTAAGAAAGAAAGAAATTGTGTGACAATCTCAAAACAAGTAGATGATTAAAAAGGAAGTAATTTTTTCTTTTATTGAAAAAATATATTCGAGGGCTGGGGTGTAGTTCTATGCTAAAGTGCTTGCCTAGCATGTGTGAAGCACTATGTTTGATTCTCAGCACCTCATATAAATAAATAAATAGTCTACCAACAACTAAAAAATATTAAAAATATATATACTTAAAATCATATATGGTTCACTTATTAGTAAAATTTCAAAATACAACCTGAATACCCATCACAACAATATTACCTCATGCTGTTCATGCTCCAACAGTGGCTTTTGCCTGTTAGGATCAAAGGGATTTGCAGGAGATTTGTGGTTAAGTGTCTCCTTTTCATATATATATATATATATATATATATATATATATATATATATATATGAAAAAGAGTAAAATAGTAGTTGAAGGAAAAATTTAGAACAGATTTTTTTTTTAAATTCTACTTTTCTGTTTTGAACTATAATTTCCTAGGTCAAACTCTGCCTGTTTTTTTTTGTTTTTTTTTTAAGAATGCATTGTCAAAAAAGCATTGTTTAGTTGTGCTAAATTTCAAGACACTGTTAATTGTAAGAATTGCTTCATAATGACTTGTGACATTATGCCTGGCAATAGCTATTTTGATTATTTGAGAGAACCCTGGCACCACTGCTGACTCTCCTGCTACCTCTATACCTGTTTCCTCCATCTCTCTGTTTCTTTCAAGGTCACTTTATAAAGATTCATTTGTTTCCATATGAGTCGTCCTTTCAGGGCTCATCCCACCCAATAAAATGTCTTCCCCTGTCTCCATACCCTTTCCTCATGAAGATAACCCTTTGTTTCTCATTTAAACCATCATGCCAGTTAGAGAAAACATGGTGTATTCACTTGTTAAGCAAGTTACTTCTTTTGACAAAGATATAACAACCAAAAAAAATTTTGTTATTCTGAAATGTGATTGTTTTTAACCCTCTTGCCCTTTGTGTTCATGGGTTGCTAAAGCAAGCACCCAGAATAGTTGAACAGTAAATGAGGAAATAGATCCAAGCACAGCTGGAGTCTCTCACCCATATCCTATTTGGGTATAAAACTGATTCTTTCCACATAAGGTAAGGCACAACTTCATACACTGTGTCCAAGGGTGCTTCATACGGAAAACTGAGCTACATCTCCAACCCTTTTCTTATTTTTCACTTTGAGATAGGGTCTTGCTAAGTTGTTTAGGCTGGCTTTGAACTCACAATCCTCCTGCCTCAGCCTTCCAAGACTTTGGAACTGTAGGCATTTTCCACAGCACCCAACTCTTGGTGCCTTCTTATTATATTTATTTGTGCACTGCACTGAGAGGCCCAGATGAGGGGAGAGTAGAGACTGAGACCCTGCCCAAGCTTTAGTATTCAGTGCTTGTCTCTGCCTTGGGAGCAGCACCTCTTTTCTTTACATGGGTGCTCTGTGATTCCTAAGTGTTTTGCTTCCTAGGCTGCTTTTCTGGTGTCTGGTAGGAAAGTAGGAAGGGGTGGAATAAGATATAGGGAACTTTCTAATAGACAGTCCAGAGAAGGCACCTTATCTAATTCACAGAAAGACAATCTACCCTCTAGATGACCTTCTGAATTAGAACCATGGTTTAAATCGTTTTGGCCATTGTTACTGTAATCTTTATAAAAGAATGTGTAGGGTCTAGGTGATAAGTAGATGGATGAGTTTAATTCCATTCCTGAATGAAGAATCCTCCAAAAGTTTTGAAAATAGGAGAAGCATGTAATTTCTGGAGAAGAAGCAATAGTTTGATTCATTTGCCAAAGAATTTCAGCAAGATGTTGAGTGTGGATGAGAACAGATAGAGGTAAAGAGTGGCCAGATGATGATTTGCTTATATACAAGAAGTGACTGCATGGGAATGGAGTGATAGTGACCCCTGTGAAACCTCAACACAATTTCGGAATGGTGGGCTGTCAGTCAAATTGGAGGTGCTGGTTAGAGGAATGGAGTCACCCCCCAACTTCATTCTACTGTACAGTTGTACTCATTAAACTTCAAGCTGAGAAACTGGTGATCACTATGATTGTATCACAGCCTTCTTTCTGGCTTTCTTACAGGAATTCCCTTCCTCAATAATTCTGAGAATCTGAGAGATGATTACAGGTGCAATAAAATGTTCTTTAAGCTGTATTACTTTCTGGGCCTTGAATCACTTTTTCTCCTTGGGGAAGAACTGTTCATGGTGAATGGTATGATTATTTTACTAATTACAAGCCATTGCTTATACTTCTATAGCCACAGTGTGGTAGAGCTTGGAACTGTGGCCAACTTCTGCTCTGCTGGCTGTTGTTGACTCTCGAAAGTGGGCTGAAAGTCCTAGAAAATGTACTCACAGTTGTCACTCATAATACAGATAGGTCAATAGTTATTACCACAGCTGATAAATAAACAAATAGGATTTTAAGCATTAAAACCAGACAGGAAACTCTCCAAAGTGTAGTAAACATACACATACAAATACATAGAAAACAAAACTTTATTAAAGATTATAAAATAAAGGTTTAGTCTTGGGCAGGCCCAAGATGGCTATAGTTAGAATTCTTCACTGAAGCTTCTGGTGAGCTGTGCTTTTAGTATGTAACCAAAGTTATAAACACCCTAATTTAACTATGTACTCAAGGTCATAAACATTTGCTGGTGAGTATGTGCCCACTTATGTAAGTAACCTGTTGGCAATGGGCCCTTTTTGTCCTGCATATAAAAAGAGGGCTAAATGGAATTGGCTAGGGCAAAATGGGGATGGACTACCTCTCAATTGCACCTCGGATCTTCTTTGAACTCTGCTTCTTGGAACTGAGCCTCAGCTTTAGCATAACAATTATAAACAGAAAACATGCCATAATAGAAAAATATTTCAATATTTGCAAATGGGATACATACATATATTTATTAAGCATATTGGGTCAAAATCAAAACCTAACAATAGGCTTCATATAATAACTGTAGCTAAAATAAAATGTTTTATACAAGAGAAAGGTAAAAACTAAAGTGAGAACAAAGACATTAGTGGAAAGTGTCAACAGTAAGAAAATGTGAATTGTATTAGAAGATGTTGATGCCAGGGCCAACTTTTCAATGATAGGAAGAGAGAAAGGAACTTCTAAAAAAAATTAAAATACACATAGAGGCTGAAGAAGTTTTGGACTAAGAAACAGTAGAAGAATAAAGGTAAAACTGCAGGAAATATGTGATAAACTAGAAAGCCTAGGAAGCACAATCAATTAAGGAATGTAGTCATGATAAAGATTACATTTCAAATCAACAGAAAAATTATTCAACTTAAATGGCTTTGGGACAACTGGCTAACCATTTAAAGATTTAAAGTCAGGCTGGGGTTGTGGCTCAGTGGTAGACTGCTTACCTCACATATGTAGGGCACTGGGTTCAATCCTCAGTACCACATAAGTAAGGGTATTTTGTCCATGTACAACTAAAAATAAAAAAGTTTAAAAAATGATTTAAAGTTAACTCCATATGTTGTACTGTGTGTGAAATTATATTCAAATGAAACTTTGAAAAATATATAATAAAAATATTAGAAGAAAAACTATGACTATGGGTTCAAAGTGACTTACATATATTTTCACAAATATTTAAATTGCCCAAACTAATACACCTAACATGTTCTGGACTTGAATTTGAACCCAGGCAGACTCACTTCAGGTCAATAGTTTTAAAATATGCTTTTGGAGAAAAACAAAACAACAACAACAAAACTAAAACAGAAAACAAACCACATACAATCTTGAAAGGGAAGAATACATTTTAAGAGTAACATGGATGATGGGCTTTAAAAAGAAAACTTGGTAGATTTGACTACATGAAAATTGCAATTTTTTTCTCTGGGAAAAAAATGCAAATATAACAAAATTGAAAATTAACTAACTAAACTGAAAATATAGTTGTAATACATGTGATATAAAAATTGTGAATATCTTTATTTCAGCAGAGATCTTGTTTCAATAAGAAAGCAAACTTTAAGAAAAATACATGAAGAACACAAAAATACACAAGTCGTTGATAATGTCTTTTAATTTTGTGACTATCAAAATTGAGTAAGGAAAAAATGACCTTTCAAGAGTCTCTTCATTTCAATGGATTGAGGAGTACCCTACTGTTAAAAGAAAAATGACAGGTTTTATAAACAGTATGACAATATAGTAATATTTGTACACTAATATCTTTCATTACATATGTATACGTCATAAAAATGTACGTTAGTAACTTTATCTCTTCTTGTCTTTCTATAGAGGATTTTGCTTCCTCACAGGTTTTTTGTTTGTTTTAGTAGTACTGAATGGAAATAATGAATTATATTATGAGAATATTGTAAGAGTAAGAATAAAGTTGAATAGAAAGAGCAGGCACTATCTGCTATTTGTTTCCTATTTAGAGTTAAGCCTCCACTTCTTTCTAAACAAACCAATGTTTTGTCCATTACTTTACAGGCTCATCTTTCAGCTCCTGGGTGGTGTCTAGACCAGCTGATTAGTAATTATTTCATTCCTCTTGCCTGGGACATATTCATGCATGGGTCCTTAAAGAAAGTGTAACCAATTAAACATTAGCATATCATTGAGTGTTTCTGGTAAAGTGCTCTTTATTCTTAAAAGGTGACATGAATAAATATTCTTCCTGCCTTTCAATGTTAGAGGATAAGAATGTGATATTTGGAATGGTTGCAATCATCTTATTGTATGAAAGAAAATTAACAGAATTGCAGAACAACCTAATTGAAAGCCTCACATGGAGCAGCGAAATACCTACCCTGAGCTCATCTTGCCTCTTCCTTGTGTAGAAAGGGAACTACTCCCTTATCTATGTTACTTTCCTTTGAATATGCAGTTATTTACATGCAGCTGAATGAACCCTATTTGATGCAGAAAGAGTGCTACTTGTGGCAGAAATTAGAAGTTGACAGGAAAGGGAGATAAAGAAAACTAAATCAATGCATATTTGAGATTTTTCTAGAGCATTTTGAAGGCAAAAGACTAAAGAGAGTTTTGAACAGATAGCTCAGCTCGTGAATTTGTCAGAGCATACCACAGACGCTCCAGATTTTGTAGAACTTTTGCTATATGCTAATTCAATGTAATTACCCCTTTGCAGCTTATTTTAGAGTTCCATAAATATGTGCATTGCTTTCTGAATATAAAGTTTGAATTTGTCTTTCTGTTGGATTCAACACCTTGCAAAGAGTGACACACAGATAACTACATCAGGGTTATATATAAGATAAGAATGGAAAGTGTTTTCCTCTGAATAATAAGCTCCAAAAAATTTCTATGGAGACAGATTCTATGATCAAATTATTTCAGGAAAATAAATATACTATTAACTTCTTAGAATTGTGAAATGCTTGTAGATAAAAAAGAAACCTAATATAAGAAAAATGTTTAGTAGAGCATTTCCCAAACTGAAAAATCACTATCACTAAAAGGAATTCCTGGAACTATACTCTGAGTTGCTTCCAGGTGGGGATGAGGGACTTTTGAGGAACAATTCTCCATTGACAGTGAGCTCTAAACATTCACCATCTGAGGCCACTTTAGGCATGACCAATGCCAAATCAATAATAGCATAGAGTGAAGTCACGTCTCATCTTTAAATCCATTATGTGTAAAATGGAACATATACAATACTTATAGGATTATTGTGAAAATGAAGTGAACTATCATGATGATTAAAGGAAATGTTTCATTTAGAAAGCTTTTGGCTTCTAAGTATGAATTATAATAATATTATTATAATTATCATTTCTAAATGAAGAGAATAGTAGAAGCAATGACTGTGAGATTCTCCAGAGGACTGGGGAAGTAGTGTAGCATCTTGTAGCAGAATGGAGCTGACTCCCTGAATCAGAGGAAGTGGGTCATACACTGACCATTTCCCACTTTAGCTGAAGCTTGGAGATGAGGACTTAAATGGTGACTATAGTGGCAACTACTACTTGGAACTTCATTTTGACCTTACTATATTTTTATACTAAAGAACTGATAGTTTCTCAAAAAATTTTTTTTTAAATATTGATTTGGAATTCCTATCAGTACTTGAGGCACAATGATTGTGGCTGGGAACACAATGTGAAACTTATCAGGATGACCTTAATTTTTGGAAGCACCTTAACATTAATTCAAAATTAGTCTGCTAAAATGTGATCAAGTAGGATCATACTATTTTTATTTAAACTAAGACATGATTATAAAAAAAAAGTCTGACATCAGTCAGTATATATACTGATAGTTGTGGTGTTTTGAAAAAGATAGTATCATTGAAATTCACTGAAAGTTCCAAGGTGGCAACTTTGAAGAGAAATCTTTCATGGGTATGTAAGTTTTAGTTTGTTTAATTGTTAATAGATCTCACTACTTTATAGCTCTCTCTCTCTCTCTCTCTCTCTCTCTCTCTCTCTCTCTCTCACACACACACACACACACACACACACACACACACACACACAGTGGATTTTAACTGATATTAGATATGAAATAAATGACTTAATTCCACGGAGATCAAAAGGTCTTATTTACATAGGTTTTTAATGATTTTATTTCAGGAAGTGAGTCATACTCATTTAAATGTAGGAGGCAAGAATAAGGTCATATTTTGAAAGATTCCTAAGATCTTCTAAAGTAGTTATTTGAATCATGAAGCATTAAAATAGCCACAAAAGCATATTTTATGGCATTTCTTTAGAAATTGAGTGAGCATGCCCTCTCAAGGTTGAGGTAAGGCAAAGATGTTTTGTGTATTTAATTTATGGTCTAGCCAGAGGGCCAGGGCACTGTGATTATTGGTGGCACAGACACAAATAATAGATATGGAAATGGATATTCCATAAATTTTCCTAGAAAAGAAGTCCAAATAGCTTGGGAAAATCCAAACACAATGTCATTTATTACCCTGTTTGTGACCATGTTTACAATTTATTTTATGTACCTAGAATGGTAAATAAATTAAAAAAAAGAGTTCTTATTAATAAATGCTATCTCTTTAATAGTTAATAAGCAGAGTTCTCATTCTTCATAAGCTTCCATAATTAGCTCATTGGTAATGTTCTGCTTTCATCTCTTCAAATATTAAAATTACATTAAATGGCATATAAATAACAATACAGATTGTTAACCTTATATGTGAAAAAATGTACTCTGGACTCACAATGACTTTTTAGTGAATAAATTAATGATTTTAGCCACCCCTGTTGAAACTAGAAGAGCTTAATGATGTACTACAAGGTCTGTGATATTATAAATTTTCTAGTTTTTTATGCTGTATATGTGCATTGAAATGATGTGGGTACTGTGACTATTCTGTATTAATTCAGATGCTTAGCTATTTATAGTTGTGTTTCCCATTGAAATAGATTCCTATGACAGCGGCTATTTATTCCTGCAGTAGAAATGCTGCAATATGAGTGAGTGGTTTGTAATTTCTATAATTCTCTTTTCACTGTAACCTAATAGGGCCCTATTCCAAGATCTACTTCTGACTCCTTTGACATTGGGGAAATTACATTATACTCTTCCTCAGCATAGCTTTCCTTCATCTGTGAATGAGAATACTTAGCTCTACTTATCTCAATGGGAAATGTGTTTTATTATAGGCCTATTAGCTTCTTGAAGTATAAAATTGTAGTTTTGGTGATATTTGCTTTCCTGTGGCACTCAGCGTCAAATCTTCTTTGAAATCTTTATAAATGCTTCTCTCTTTAAATATACTTTGCAAGGACAAATGAAGAATAGTCACTCTGCCACAAAAGAAGAAACTGCCTTTATTCTGAAGACAGCTGAACCTAAGCAGGTTCCTTCCAAATGATGGCAAATATTTTTTAGGCATTTAAAATAAAATAAAAATGGCACAACTGTACACAGAGAATGAGAATAGATACAATTATTGCACAAATATTATGAATTATAATGCTCTACAACCTAAGTAATAAAATGCTTTGGTTTATTTAAAATTTTTCACTTGGAGAATTCATATAAATGAGAAACACATTTGAATTTCTAGGGAGAGGTAGATGTAAAGGATGTTTTAAAAATCAGAGATGCAAATTTATACCTATAACATTGAAGTATTGTGTTTTATGCTTATATTTCTACCTTCACCACTATAATCCTATTTAAGGATCTAGTAAGCAGATATTTATTTTTTTAAATGAGAAGTTAGAAAATTCTTTAGGTGTGGTACATGCTATAGAACCAATAAGCAGATTGACTTCAATACAGAATCCTTTACCCATCTTATACAGCTATTTAGAACACATCTTTCCAATCACAGATCCGGAACTTTGTTCCAATCATGAAACATGTATCTCTTCTCCAAGGTGTAAAGAGATTGGACATGATAAATATTTAGGCAAATGGAGAAAGAAAATGAGATATCTCACTTATTCCAGAGTTTGTTGGTTATTTCAACACATTGTCCATACAAATTCCAAACTTAAGTGTTAAGGTTTATTGTAATTCCTTAAATCCTATTTAAAGCCCCTTACTATGATCTGTGAAGTAATTCACTCATAAAAAGACCATACTGCCTCAGACTATCTGAAGACAAATAATACCGGTGGGCACATGGTCACTCCCTCCCTTTAATAGGACTTTGCTTTCCACCCATTTTCCTATAATCTGCAGTGCTGCTTTCTGGTGGAGGATACTGCCCTGACCTTGAGCTAATAAAACAGGAGCAGATATGACATATGTCACATATAAACATGAACTTTTAAAAGATGATATGATTTATTTTATCCTCTTACAATTACTTTCTGCCATAAAATAGCCCTGTCCTAGATAGGGGCAATACCATCATGTGGAATCCAGAGATTGGAAGATATACAGCAGAACCAAGCAGAGTTCAAGATTATAACAGCAGGCACAGCCAGACCAAGTTTACATGTAGTGTGAGACAAGTTTTAAAGGCAATCCACTGAGCTATGGGGGTTATTTGTTACAGTAACAAAAATGTCCACTTTAGAAAATAGTTGCTAAACCTCATGGTCTACTGCATCAGAATTGCCTAATTCATGTGACACAGATTTTCTGGGCACCAAAAGGAAGGGAGACTCATTTTTGGAAACTAAGTGAAAGTGCTGTAGAGTGGTAAAATATTTTATAACATTTTTTGTTTGAGATAGTTTGGAAGATAGGGAATGTATTATAAAGGTTTATGGCTTTGGGCAAAAAAGTTCCAAACCAGTATGTTACTGGCACAAGTTCATTGTTATTAGTTACATTTTAGAAGGCGTTATAAGAAATATGAGGTCAGAAAAGAATTGGCATATTTGAAATTAGGGATTCAAGTAAATAGAAATTCTAGCAATTCTGAAACTTGCACAATTGGGATGTAGAACTGTTTCTCAATTTCAGTCAGTAAAACATAAAATAAGGAAGTCTTTTTAACTAGTGAAAATATCAAACTTAACTGTGACATGTTCCCAGTGAAGATTTCTAGTGCATTAGGATGGTCTTTTAGGTGGATAAAATGGCTCAGGGAGAGACAGATTATAATTCAACAAAATCTGATAGACACCAGGTACCTGGAATAAAATCAGGAGAAAGAGCTATGTTCAAAAGGAATAGTGGAAGCAGTGATTGCATATGGAACTGATTTAATAAAAATGTGTGTGTGTGTGTGTGTGTGTGATTGTATACATGTGTGTGTGTGTGTATGTGTGTATATATATATTAGGATGGGGGATGTAGCTCAGTGGTAGAGCACCTGCCTAGCATGTACAAGACTCTGAGTTTGATCCTCAGCCCACACATACACATACATACATAAACAGAGGAAATTAAAAATCCTCTTCTTTGAGAAGTTTGTATTGGCAAAAATAACAAGAGCAAGGAAACCAGGAAAGAAAAAAAATGTGATTATGAACCCTTGGGGTTTTAAGCTTATTGATATTGAGAAGGAAGACTTTGAAACCCAGAAAAGTCACACAGTCACAGATGACAACTGTGAAATCTGAGAAAATGCTGTGAGAACTCCTTACCCTAAAGCAGGCGATGGTCTTTTGCTGAGTTAATGTTCTGTTTCCTTTTGGAGTAGAGTACTCTTCATGGACATTGGCCCCATGTTCTCTGAAATTCCTTTTCTATTACCCTCCTGGGTATATCTGAAGAAGGCAATGGAGAATCTCTACATATGATGGCTGGATTCATCTCCATATTTCTTCCTGTTCTGGGTAATAAGAACACAGTGTTCCAAATAGGGGCTTATGTTTTCAGTCCAGGTTCTATAGTAAGAATGTATTGGAGGGCTGACCAACTGCTCTCATTTAATGTGAGTGAAAAATAAATGACTGTTGAATTATTCATTGAAATTTTGGAGTGTTTTTTTTTATTCAAAACTGATTCAGAAATACTTTGTCCTTTCTGACTTGCTACTAGATTCTACTATGCCTTCCATTTTACAAGCTCTGGAACTTGTTCTAAAGTGAATGCACAATCTTGGTAGTGTCATGGGTATGAGATTAGAGTTCCCACACCACAGGAGATACCATCTCTGCCCCCCAATATAACCAACTTCCTAACATGAAGAACTTGAGTTCCTAGCTTCAGGTAGACAATTTTCCAATTCATTCAATGAAGAAATTTAAACTTACTCATGGAATACATAAAAAGTGAAAGATGGAAAGAGGAAGACAACGTAAATATTAGAATACCAGCACAACTTTTTCACACAATTATACCCATGAAGAAAATCAAGGAACACTAAAAGAGAGGATTAATACAAATTTCTCTAAATACCAGCTTTTATAAAATGCAAGATCTCTGGATGTCATGTGTCTCTCAGAATGGAGTTTTCTACAATGTTAAGTACTACTATATTTGCTGACTCTCTATGATTATGTAATATTTTCTCAGTTCAACATTTCTTGTCTCAGTAGGAACATACATTACTTATTCACAGTTGTATGAATTCATAGTTGTATTTTCCATGCCTGGAACATAAAAAGTACTCAACAAATATTTGTTGAATTGAACCTATGATAAAGACTTTAAATATTACACAGTTTACCATTGTAATTTTTAGAAGTGATTAGCTAAACCAGGATTTGCAAGGCACTGCATGCAAGCTATTATAACCTGCCACCAGTTTTTGTGCAGTTCTCAATCTGGAAATAATCAGAACAAAATAAAACAAAAACAAAGCATATTTATTTTAGTGATGCCTAAATTATTTTTTAAAAAAATTACTATCTATTTATTGCAGAAAATGTTTGCTAAACCTGGTCTAAATTCAAAGAATAGTGCATGACTTTAGTCCCAGACATGTAGAATATATACAATGACATGTAATCATATTTTCAATTAAGAAAAAAAAACATATCATTGTCTTACCAAATGGCATCCCCACCTCAATCGATTTAATTCCTTTCATCACTAGACATGATAATAAACTCAAGTAAGTTTTAGTTTTCTTTTTCTTTTTTTTTCCCTTTTGAGATTTAAAGAATACCCCATATGGACAGAGAACAGTGCACACAGCAAGAAGAAATTCACTGGGAACTTTTGGGAATGATTCTTTCAGTCTTTAAAGGGATAGGAGAAAATTGTAGTCTTTTCTTCCTTTAGAGTTTTTGTGGTGTGGGTATATAAGTCCTGCAGATGACTTTGAAGCCATCTTGAGACTATGAGGGAACAAGCCTGATAATAACAGACCATACATTGAGGAGTATAGAGTAAAAAGAAAGAAAGACCCTGAGTCCTTATTAGCATGGCATTACACTTCAGACCTAGAAATACAATTTTGTATTTTGTTATAAGTAAAAATATCAAATATTTTTCTCCTAGTGTTTGTTAGTTGATTCAAATTTTATAATCCATGCACGGGAAAACATCCTTAATGATACTGTAATTTGAATTTGGTTGAAAGTAGAATCAGCAGGTATTCTTTGAAATATTGGGCTGGGAATTGTAAACTGCTCAGAAAATGAGAGGATAGTTGCACAAATGAGCACCTCAGGTACTTCAGTTCTACCTCAAGAACTATTTGGTAGGGTTTATTTAATTCTTCTCATATTATTAGTCCTAGTAAATGTTTACACCCCCATGTTCCAAACTCAAATTGTCCTGAAACATAAGTCGCATTTAGTGAGGCCATTCTGCAACCATGTTTGGGAAGACAGATAAAGGTCTTGTCTTAACCACAAAAATGATGTTCTGATGACTGCTTTTTTCATTTTAAACCAATGATATCTGTAGCCTTGCTTAAATCTCCCACCTTTTAGAATAAAAATTAAGGTATCCATTATCCCCACTGCTGACAGCATTCAAATGAAACAGCATCCCCTAGTTCCTGTTTAGAATTATCAAGTTCAAATTTCAACTTTAAGGGGAATTCTCCCAAGACTCTGTCACTGATATTCTCCCAGAGTATCTCTGAATTATGTTTTAATTCCCGCTGGAAAAAATTAAAGAAATATAATATTTTTACCATAGATATTTTCCTAGTGATTTTGTTACCGCTGTTGACCGGTGACCAGTCCTTGCTTCCCCAATGTTGAAGAATAACACCAGAGAGCATGCCGAGGCAAAGTCAGAGTAGAAATTAGAAGTTTATTAAAGGACAGCAGAAAAGACTTCTCCTGGAGGAAGAAGGGGACCCAAGAGGTGGAATCCATGGAAGTGAGGTTGTCTCCCATTTTTATAGTTTTGGTGATGGAATGTAGGTTGGAAGGCCCGAGGGGTGGAACACAGGTGGGCCAAAGAAGTAATCTGGGCAGGAAGGACTTCATTATCACTTCTTGGGATGGGCTATCTCCAAATCTGTTGGGGGCTGTTTCCTGGGTTCCATTAACATTCCTTTGGGATGGACTTTGGCCTAGGGCCTTTTCAGGACTTCATTAACATTTCATGAGTTGTCCTGCGTTTCCCGGAATCATTGCCAGCATGGCCTCCATTTTAGATTTTACTCAATATTAGACCCGATTTACCTAACTACACTGGCAACCTAACTTTAAATCTGGCTTCAATTTCATTAAATATTTTTAATTAAAAGATTTTATTTTGTAGAACTGTTTTAGGTTTACTCAACAATTAAAGTGCAAAGACTTCCCATATATTCTTTCCTTAAGTCCTTTAGTTTCCCTGTAGTTGCATTTTCCATTGGTTTGTTATGATTGAGAAACCAATATTGATATATTATTACTTATTAGTCTACAGCTTACATTAAACTTCATTCCTGTATTTTACTTCTCTGTAGGCTTTGCTAAATGCCAAATGTCATGTATTCATCATTAAAGTATCATACACAATAATTTACTGTCCTGTAAATCCCCTATACTTCACCTGTTTATCTTACCAAATCCTTATCTGCAGTTCCTGGAAACCACTGATCTTTTTAGTGTCCCAATAGTTTTCATGTTTTTGTTGTTTTGATTTCTTCAGTAAGTAAAACATACAGAATAGAATTGATATCATACATTATATGGCATTTTCAGACTGGCTTCCTTTATTTAGAAGAATGAATTTCAGGTTTGTCTATGTGTTTTTTTTTTTTTTTTCCTTGATAGCTCATTTCTCTTTATTTGTGAATAACATTCCACTGTATGGATATACCATAGTTTTCTTCCAAGTCTGAGCAATTATGAATAAAGATGCTATAAATAATTCTGTGTGATTGGTGTGTGTGGATGTGGACAACTGTTTCCAATTCATTTGGGTAAATACCCAGGGGAATGAGTGGTGTACTTTGTTTAGTTCTGTAAGAAACTGCCCAACTATCTTTCACAACAGCTGTTATATTTTGCATTCCCACCAACAATGAGCATTTCTGCAGCTCCATATCCTCACCAGCATTAGACATTGTTAATATTTTGGATTTTTGTCATTCTTATAGTTATTTTAATTCACAATTCTTTGATAACATATGATATGGAACATCTTTTTATACTCTTATTTTCAACTTGTATGTCTTTTATGAGATATATCTGAAATGTCTGCTTAAATATTTTGCCCAATATTTAATTGGGCCACTTATTTACTTACTGTCAAGCTTTATAAATTTATTGTATATTTTGCTTACAACTCTTTATCATATATGTCTTTTGTACCTGATAAGTTTTGTTCTTTGTATTTAACAGAGAGGAGAATTACTGTCTGAACAAGGTAGATGTCTTAGATGCAACAAAATTTTGAAATTATGAAAGTATTAGAATTGGTAGTAAAGCAAGGAAGTTGTTTTCCACTACTAAGTATAAAAACATACCATCTCATAATTTCTGTGGGGACAGGAGATGCTCTAACTAAAACTTTCCCCAGATGTTAGTTTCTTTTTTTCTTTCTTCCTGTTTTTTTTTTTTTTTTTTTTTGTAAGCTTAATGAATCCTCTTAAGGACTTAAGTTCTACCATTAATAGTACTGTCAACATCTTTCAATTTCAGAATTTCTGCTTTAAGAGTAGTCTTGCCCTTTGCTACTCATTAAGCCATCCAACTCAATTTCTAGAAAATTTTTAAATATACTCTTAAATTCTAAAATATACAAAATAGGAAATAATTAACCTATTGTTTCCCTCCTCTAGGTTCAATTTTTGTGTAGTTCACTCTTTGTAAATTTCATAGCTGATTACATCAAAAATGTTTCTTAGAAAAACAAAAATATGCTTAAGCCAGAGGTAAAAATGAGTCATTATTTCACCAAATGATCTCCCCATCCCAATCAATTTATTTTTTTCATCACTTATAGATGATAATAAACTTGGGTATGTATTGGTTTTCTTTTGAGGTTTAAAGCATGCCCCATATGGACAGAGATTAGAAATATATTTGAAAACTTTCTGTTTTTAGACACTTTAAAACCATAGCCTCTTCCAAGAAGTGCATTCTCTTTGTTTGCTTACTACAGTTCTTTCCCTCTAGAAAACATTCATCGCCTGGAGGGGAATTACTTGCAGTGGTTTCTTAATAAGTTGGTTTTCTTTGCCGTATTTTTAAGGAGTGGCTAACTAATGGGTCTATTGGGAAATCTATTCTGAAATATGATATTCAGAACTTATTTTCACAATATTCTAATCTTTGGAACTCTAATGCTAGTGATCTAAGAAAGCTTTTTATATTTCCTTGGCATCTATATAAAAGCCCTTGAATTTTTCATAGCAAAACATTTGTAGATTTTTTTTTTGCCTGTGGTGTTGTGGGTTTATAAATATCTTATTATAATCAATAAAGTCTGTGGACAGAACTGTCAATCTCTTTTCTTTTAATAATTTCTGATGTCTGACTTTTAAATCCTATAGACCCCAAAGATTTAAAAATCTAATTAGCTACCTTTTGAGTGCTGTTGACTTAAAGATCATAATTTTCCATCATCTCATTGAAAGATGTCAGATCCAATGCAAAAGGATTTCCATAACTTTTGTGTGGCATATTGATGAATTGTCAAGAAAATAAACAGATGTTATACAGAGATTTAGTAGTCCTGAACCGCTGGGAAAATTCTTCAATAAAAGAGTAATGTGGAATTTTGACTTTTATGATTTTACCCACAAGAAACCCATGGTAAGCATAAATAACTAAGTATAAATATTTAACAAACTGGAATTTTTTTACTTTCTGTGTTAGCTATGATTGTTATCCAGGAGAGCATTTTGTTGAAAGTAGTGTGAATGTTGAAAGTAATAGAATGTAGTACCTGTCTGTTCTACTCATATTGCTCTATGTTAATGTCCTATTGGGATATTTTTATAATTGTTCTATATTTATATAATTCAGGGTAAAGTACATGTCACCTCCCTTCCTAGGTACCTGAGGGATTGTCTTCATTCATACCTCCTTGGGAGAAGTGACCTGATGTTACTAAGTCATGAGTTTGATTTAATGATTGGAAAAAATTAAGATCTTTATTGAACATAACTATGTGTAAGCACAGTTTGTAAGCACTATGATAGATTTTTTTTCACTGAACTGTCTCTGTGTGTTCTATCTTACCTCTGGGAGGTAGGCATTTTAGCTCCAGTTTGGGAATATGAAAGCTGAAGGTGAGACATTCAGTGTTAGAACAGAGTCATTTTTCAAAATGTATTTTCTAGGAAGTATGAGGATGAGAACTATTTGGAGGAAATGGAAACCATAAAGAGGAAAATGGACTTTCTAGGAAAGAGAAGAGGAGGTGAGGCTCTTGAAACAAAACATATGCTTTATTCTTTTCCTCTGTCTGGTCCTTGTAGTAGACCAGTTTGTGGTGTCTGCCCAACTGAAATAAATGTTCTTTTTTCTGAGAAAGTTTATTACCCGTCAAGTGGTGATCTTGGTAAATAGCAAACTATCCTTCCACAACACACTTTTTTTCCTCTGCAGTTAGTTTGAAGAGGGCTCCTGGAATTTGAAGACAAAGCACTTATTAAACAGAGTACTTTTTTCCTCTTTAAAAATATTTTTAATTGGTGCATAATAATTATACATATAGAGGGGTCCGTTGTGGCGGTTATATGTGCACTTAACATAGTTTGGTTAGTTTCATTCCTGAGTACTGTCCCTCCCAACTGCCCTGATCCTCTTCCTCTACGCTACTTATTCGCCTACTATTTTTATAAAGATCCCCTCTCCTCTTTTTTTTTCTCTCTCTAGCATCACAGATGAAAGAGAACATAACTACCCTTAACTTTCTGAGTTTGGCTTATTTTGCTTAACATGGTGCTCTTCAGTTCCATCCACTTTCCTGCAAATGGTATAATTTCATTCCTGTTTATAGCTGAATAAATGTCCCTATTTATAGACCACATTTTCTTCATCCATTCACCTGTTGATGGACACTTAGATTGGTTCCACAGTTTGGTTATCAGGCTGCTATAAATATGGGTATGCATGTATCACGATAATATGATGACTTTAATTCTTTAGGATAAATACTGAGGAGTTACATAGGAGTTATATATAGATAGATAGATAGATAGATAGATAGATAGATAGATATAGATATATATAGATATAGATATATATAGATATAGTTTCAGTGTAGTTTTGGTTTGTGTTTCCCTAATCACTAAGGATATTGAATATTTTTTTCACATATTGGGTAATTTGTGTTTCTTCTTTTGAGAAATTTCTGTTTAGTTTCTTTTTTTTCTATTTATTGATTGGGTTATTGATGTTTTGGGGTATTATTGAGTTCTTTATATATGTATATTCTGGATATTAGTTCTTTGTCATAAGTATAGCTGGTAAAGATTTTCTCATATGTGTTTTTTTTTCTATAACAGTCTACCCATAGCATAATCAAAATTTGTTTTCAATTTACCTTCTCAGTCTTCAAGATTTAATAAAATTATTATTTGAATGAGTATAAGCATTGCCATAGTATAAAAAGTAAACTAGGACAAATAATTGGAAATGCAGATATTTACAAGTTTTTATCAGGTGGTTAGCATATGATGAGCTCTGCCAAGTTGAAGAGACATCTCCTACTCTCTTAGGAGCCATTCATATTTTCCCATGGAAAGGTCAAAGTTTTGTGTCCACATCCACTCCACTTAAGACCCAAGTAGCTTTGTACTATGGACTGTTTATCTGTGAATATTGTGCTTCTGTAGTTTTCACATGGTACAAGACAACAAACTTCAGAGGCTTCAAAAATTAGTTTCTTTTTGGTATCATATTTGGGCAAATATTATAGGAAGTGAGTCAGTAAATTTCAGATGCCTTAAGATAGGAAAGAAAAAAAATGTAAGGGGAAATGCTTCATATATATTATTATATATTCATGTACATATACATATATGAGATGTAAAAGTTTCTTTTGAATTCCACTTTGCCTCCTTCCAATTAAATACTGTATTATATACTATATTGAATAGATACTAAATAGGTACACATTCAGGGTGTGTGTTGAGGTGTGTTGGGGAGAACTCTGAAAGGGATATTTCAAACTCCATGCATTTCTGAATCACATTTGATTACTTATTTACCATGCTGGGAGGGAAATCAGGCACAAAACACCGATTATGTGAGAAGATTTTTTCTGTCTAATTCCCGCTGCACCCTGCTGAATACATACCCATTTATGTTTAATTCCACACGTACGAAATGAAGTCACATTTTGATGGTGAAAGAGTTTAAAATGAGACTAATTTTTTAATAACTACTCCCTATTATTGTGGCTAATGAAGATAAGAACAACACAATACACATTAAAAAGGTAAATGTTTCAGTAAATAGTTTCAAAGTATCATATTTAATAGTTTTCAACTTTTAAAAACAGAAAATTGCTTTCTTAGCTGATATTAATTTGAAAAAAAACTTCTTGAAGCTTTTCTTTAATAGAATTTCCTTTTGGGCTATGATTAGCAGAAGACATAACAATGAACAGTTATAAAATGTATATATTTTGGGCTGGGGTTGTGGCTCAGTGGTAGAGCACTTGCTTAGCAAGTGTGAGGCACTGGCTTCAATCCTCAGCACCACATAAAAATAAATAAATAAAATAAAGATAAAAAATAATGTATATATTTCATGAAACATTCTCCCAATCTCAACTCAAGACCCTGACAGGTAAAATAGAATGAGTCTCATCTCTATTTTTTCCATTTGGAGAAATTAAGCTCATCATTGTAAGTTTTTTGTCTGAGTCAACTCTAATTAATAATTAAAATAGTAAAAGAATTCAGGCTTCTGTCCCCTTCCAGTGTGGTAGAGCTCTTACTGTGTGCATATACCATTGAAACTTTTTGAAATAAAGCATTTGATTATCTCCTCCTAAGTTTCTAAGAATTTTAGAAAAAAAAAAAAAAAAAACCAAAGAAGACAGAAGGAAAATTTTGCAGTTAGAAAGCAGAATCTATGAAAAAGAGCAACTAGTTGATATACTCCATCCTGGAGAAGAGAAGGTTAAATGGTGACTTAATATGTGTCTAAGTAAATCGTTCCTCTGAAGAGGTAGTTTATGTCCGGAGATGGTGTAAATTTCAGCAATGAACTACTGGGTCAAATACAAGGTAGATTTACTGACAGAGCAGTACATTAAATTAATGCATAGACAACAAAAGAGGTAAAACTTCCTTTTTACAAAAAAGTAAACCTTAGTATTATTTTTACTTGGTTTTATTATAACCTGTCTTATTCAAGCTGGTAATGTTATATCTCTGGTTATATACCAAATTGTTGAATTTGTAAAGTGCTCTAATCTTATATATATGAATATATCTGTATAATGTGTAAATTCCTTTTGAAGTCCACTTTGCCTCCTTCCATTTGAATTGAATATTCTAACAGGAAGGAAGTGCAAGATATGGTAATCTATCACATGATCTTTAATTAACCAACCATGCCTTAGGGTAAGTCTAAATGCTCTGCCTACCCAACAGGAATTCCAATTCTGGCTTCCTTCTTCTGCCTTTTTCTCGTTTTGCTTCAGTTACTCTTTTTCTCTGTATTATTACTGATAAGAGCCTCTCTGTATGATAGGATAGAGCAGATTTTCTAGTGCTATTATTTCTTAGTAAGCTTTTTTTTTTTTTAAATCAGAGGCAAGAGAGAGAAATATCACAGCAAACTTATTGCATTTTCTTGGAGCTTTTAGATCCATGTGATCGATCAGTATTTCCATACATATGCAATATTTTATGAACACCTGGCAGGAATTTAGCTCTACTAAAGTTCTGTGCACAATCTCAGAGAAATCAAAAATATGGTCTCTACACAGGGAGAGTTTATAGCAACTCACGATAAACATGATTTTTATAATTAGGTGCTAATGATCATGGTACAAATTTTATTATAGAAGATCACAAGAGGAAATGATTAACTTAGTCATTCAAAAACTTATTGAGCGCATACTATGTTTATTGATTTATTAATGCATTTGATAAAATTTTATATATTGCCTATAAGCAGCAGGCACAGAGAACAGAACCATGAATTCTTTCCATCATGGAGTTATAGTTTTAATGAGGGTTAGAATGATAAGTCAGATAATAAATACATAGACAAATAAATCAAGCATCACTTATTGATGAGTATTATAAAAAATAAAACAAATTAAGGGTTCAGAGGGTGCAGTGGCACACAAAGATGGGTGCTATTTTTTGCAGCTGGCTAGGGAGATCTCACTGATTCCCTGAAGAAGCCAAAAGAGTCGACCTCTTAGATACACTGGTAGGGAAATTTCAGAAAGAGGGCAGGGCAAGGACAAAGGCTTAGAAGTGAGGATATATGTTCAAAACATCTGCAATAGACTGAGTCTGGGTCAGCCTATTAGGAGAGAATATCAGAGTACTCATAGGCAGATCAAGTCACACCTTTTAGATCATTGTGTGAAGACATTGGTTTGATCTCTGAGAAAGAAAATCATTAGAGGGGATTTGAGCAAAGGAATGATATCATCTGCCTTATTTGTTAAAAAGTTGCTTTGGATGTTCCATGGGTAATAGGAAGTAAGAGGTCAAGAGGCGAGCAGACACACATAAAAAGTTACTGCAAAAACCCAGACTGAATAAAATAGTTGCTTGGACATCATTAGCAGTAACAGTGATAAGTGGTGAAATAATGGATGTATGTTTAAGTTAGAACAGGCCTCAGTGCTGACAGATTGGTTGGGAAGTAGGAGAGAAACAGAGAAAGAAGTTTTAGTCAGCATTTTCATAGATGTGACCTAAAGACTTGACAAGAACAACATAGTGGAGGGAGAGTTGATCTGGGGCTCATGGTTTCAGAGTTCTCAGTCCCTAGGGGGCTGACTCCAAAGCTTGGGGCCCGAGGTGAGGCAGAACATCATGGCAGAAGGGTATGGTGGAGAAAAGGAGCTCAGGACGTGGCAGAAAGGAAACAGAGCTCTGCTTCTCAGGGACAAAATATTAACAGCAAAGTCACACGCCCAGGAACCTACCTCCTCCAGCCACACCATACCTGCCTACAGTTACCTTCCAGTTAATCCATATCAGTGGATAAATTCACTAATCAGGTCACAAATTTCAAAACTTAATCATTTCACCTCTTAAAATTCTTGCATTGTCTCATGCATGAGCTTTTGGGGGGCATCTCATATCTAAACCATAATGAAGAATAACTTCAAAATTTTTCATATGGTTAAATAGGAAAATGAAGTTCAATTTGCTGTATTTGGGATAATGATAGAACCATATTTATGGTGGATGGAAAGATCATTAAATTTGAATTTTGGACATGTTTAGTTTAACCTTTAGGACCTACTAGCCATTTAAGGAAGGATATTTATATTTATTTATCTGAGGAATGAAGAGAGATATCCAGGACCTCTCTCTTTGAAAGCTATTCACTACAAAAAAAAAAAAAAATGTTATAACACATGAGACTACCAGACATTATCAAAGGACTACGTGTAGAAAGAGCCATAGACTCACTCCTCTCTTGGGTATTCTGTCTGCAACAGATTGAGAAGAGAACCCAGTGAGATGGGATGAAAATGCAAGTAATTAATTATATAAAATATTGCTGATAAATAAGGTGAAGACTTAGCAATGGATTTATCATTACTGAGTTCATTGGTTACCTTAAAAATGGATAGTTTAGTGAGTTGGTAATCACATAAATTTCCTTAAAATAAGAATAAATAAGGATTGAAACTTGAGTTCTTAAATATAAATAATGTTTGAGGATATTTGAAGAAAAAGAGAACGGAAAAAGAAGGTGGTAATAAGAAGAAGAGACTGTATGTTTTATTTGCTGATGAGAATAAACAACGGATGAAATGAGAAAGAAAGAACTGTTGGAATAATTTCTGATACAGTGCGAAAGAACGAATCTAGTACACAGTGAAGGCAGTGGTAATGGGTAGGCAGGGAAATGAATAGTTCTTCCATAGTAACAAGAACAAAGGCAGAGTACAATGCCTAACCCTCCCTATTCCTAACCTGAAGCCTCACTTTACATGGCCACAGTAACAAGTAGGTAGGTAGGAAAAGTGATAGGGACTTGAAGGAAGTTCTTTACTGATGCTTCTGTTTTCTTACTGGAAAAAAAAAATGTAATTGGCTTGAGAGAAGATAGGCTAGAGATCCCAGTGATTTCAAGAAAATTTAAAAAGTGCGTGAATTTTCCTTAAAAGAGGGAAAGTAAATGGACTGGTATAAGATAATTGCCAGTAAGTCACCACTTGAAGTCAAGAAATTAATGTCAAATAGAAAATACATTTGTGTATTTTTCTCCAGTCATGTTCTATTGCAAGGGTTCAGAGAAAGAGTAGATAATTAGATTTAATTAGATTTTTGTCAGGAACCACTGTGAAAAGAGGGATGGTGAAAACAGCAATAAATACAAGTGATGGGACATGGCTTTTAATGGGAGAGGAAGGAAGGGCATGAGCTATGTTGGGGCCAGTGAAAAGGAATTAGAATTAACAGATCTATGTCTTGGTCTATTTAAACATTTATTGAAATGTTTTAGAACAAAATGGATGAACTGCAAGAGGAAAAGGTTGTAGGTTGAAGAAGTAAAATGCAACAAATTGTAATTTTAGAGGGAATGCAATGATTCATAATGCCAAAGTTTTTAAGAACATATTTGTGAATGCCCCCAAGCAAGTTGAATAACATAATTTTTGGAAGAGAGGAGTTCAAGAAACTGACTGACTAAGATTTTGAAGGTTCAGAAGGTACAGTTGTGAAAATGTTTCAGGAACTGAACCAATTTGGAAGACAGAGTCCAAAAAACAGATGTATAAGGAAATATGAGGGCTAGAGTCTTGATGATAAGGGATGGCCCAGGAATTAGTGTCCTGTAATAATGATAGGTTCAGGGGAAAAGCAAAATTGATATGTTAGCTTTCCATGACTACAAAAACATACTTAAGAGAACCAATTTACATGGAGAGAAGGTTTATTTTTGGCTCATGGTTTCAGAGGGTTCAGCCTATGGTTTGGTGTTCCTGTTGCTTTTGAGCCTGTGGTGAGGGAATATCACGGGAGTATTCAGTAGGACAAAGCTGCTGATCTCACCGGGGAAAAAGGGAGAAAGAGGAAGGAAGAGTGTCCCAGTATCTCCTTCAAGGGCATATCACCAATAACTGGAAGACTGAACCTCCAGGCCCTGCCTCTTAAATTTTCCACCACCTTTCAATAATGCAAGGCTGGAAACTAAGACTTTAACTGATGAGCCTTTGGGGACATTTCATGTGCAGACTACAGTGATGGGATTTGTCCTCATGGTAACATGGCAGATATCCATGGAGCATCTTTGAGAGCTAAGCATAGTGTAGGGTGAGGCAGTGGGAAATTTCACTGGATTCTAGAGACCTGAGTTCATCTAATAATGGTGACATGGAGGTGGGAAGAAGAAGAATTGATCTTAAGGAGAACACTACAATCTTTGTAACTCCTCTGGTCCTTAGCTTTTGAAGATGGGGGAAATATGGAGAAAGTCCTTAATAAAGTTCAAAGAGTACCAGTGTTTCCTCTTGGGTCCTTGCAATGGAAATATGGTGGCTGGAGTAGGGGGACCTCATCTAGAGCTAATAGATTATTCCACAATGCAGGGATCAGAGGTAGGAATATAAACATCCAAGAAAGAATGCTGTTCCACAGTTATTTGGAAAAATGTCATGGTGGAATATTTTACAACTGAGTTCAATGTTAAGTGTATTTATATAACAAAAAAAGTATAAGTCAATGAGGAGCCTAGAATCAAAGACATCGTGGGGGTGTATAAGAAGTTTGCCAAATGGGAGGTGGACTTTGCTGCGGTGGGAGACACGTTTTGCAAAGTAGGGGAGAATATGATAGCTTAAGAAGCAGTAAGATTCTTATTAATTTTTTAAAATTGTGAGAGATAGAATAAAATAGAATTATTTCTTTCCAGCTCTTCATCATCTTGGCAGGAGACCAAAGACTGAAAGAAATCTCTTTGGTGGAGTCTGAATCATATCCCTTTGTGCACTCCACATGTAGGAAGGTGAAATGTGTAAAACAGCAAGGCTTCAGGCATTCTTTGCTCAAATAATCTTCTTTTGTATCTGATGTTGTATTCAAGGTACCATTCCTTATGAAGATATTCAATGATAATAAGCACTTCAAATGTCATCTCTTTGAAATCTTACCTTATTTCTCAAAGTTATTGTACAGGTACAAAGTGAAGATCTACTCTAAGAGCATACTTTTATTCCTTATATTATATCATGTAATTGACAGTGTCTAACTAGGGGTAGTTTCTTAAGAAATGCTGTGGAATTAAAAATCTAAGTAACTCACCAACATTAATTGTTACTTATATTCTTGATAATTACCATTCTGATTAAAGTGAGATGGAATCTCAGTGTAGTTTTAATTTGCATTTCTCTAATTGCTAGTGATGTTGGACATTTTTTCATATATTTGTTGGCCATTCATATTTCTTCTTCTGTGAAGTGACTATTCAATTCCTTTGCCCATTTATTGACTGGGTTATTTGTTTTTCTGGTGTTAAGTTTTTAGAGTTCTTCATATAGTTTGGAGATGAATGCTCTAAGATGCAGGTGGCAAAGATTTTCTCCCTTTCTGTAGGCTCTCTCTTCATGTTCTTGATTGTTTCCTTTGCTGTGAAGAAGCTTGTTAGTTTGATACCATCCCATTTATTGATTCTCAATTTTACTTCTTGCACTTTAGGGGCCCTAAAGGCAATTTTTTTTAAGTGTGATTTTTTTTTTAATTATATTAGTACACGCTTGAGCAAGCTTTGCTGTCAGCTGGCCAAGAGATAGAAATAAACGCAGATAACCCAGCAGCCATTCAGACAGTGGTATTACAAAGGGATGATTTGCAAAATGGACTGCTTAGTACATGTTGAGAACTCTCTGAAGCCACTGCCGTAAGTAGATTTTTTCCCTAGTAGTAGTCTTTGAAATATTATAGTTTTATTCTTTGCTATTTAGTTGTCATGTCTTTAGGATCACTCTTTATTATTATAACAAGAAATATTAATTTCTTAATATTAATTATGTTTAGGAGCATAAAGAGTGACCTTAATTCCTGTAGATATTTCATTCTTTTTTATGTTAAATTATTATTTACTCCAATTTGTTATACATGATGGCGGAATGCAATTAATTTCATATTACACATATAGAGCACAATTTTTCAAGTCACTGATTGTACACAAAGTATTTTCACCATTTGTGTTTCATACATGTACTTAGGGTAATGATGTCTAACTCATTCCACCATCATTCCTACCCGCTTGTTGGTGAGGATGTGGGGGAAAAGGTATACTTATACATTGCTTGTGACTGAAATTTGGTGCAGCCACTCTGGAAAGCTTATGGAGATTCCTCAGAAAACTTGGAATGGAACCACCATTTGACCCAGTTATCCCACTTGTTGCAGCTACCCAAAGGATGTAAAATAAACATACTATACTAATGCAGCCAGATCAATATTCATAGCAGCTCAATTCATAATAGCTAAGCTGTGGAACCAACCTATGTCCTTCTACAGATGAATGGATAAAGAAAATGTGGTACATATACACAATGGAATATTACTCAGCCACAAAGAAGAATGAAATTATGGCATTTGCCCATAAATTCATGGAATTGGAGGCTTTCAGGCTAAGTGAAATAAGCAAATACCCCAAAACCAAAGGCACAGTGTTTTCTCAGATATGTGGATGTTGATTCACAATAGATTGTGGGAAGGAGTGGAAGTTCCCTGGATTGGACAGGGGGGATGGGGGAAATGAGGGGGAATTTGAACAGGAAAGACAGTGGAAGTAGAATGAATCTGACATAACTTTCCTACATTCATATATGAATGAATACATGACCAATATAACTTCATATCATGTACAACCACAAGAATGAGAAGTTATACTATATGTATGAATGATATGTCAAAATACATTCCACTGTCATGTATAACTAAAAAGAACAAATTTTAAAAAGAAAAAAAAATCTAAGTAACTTACCCAAACTGACACTGAGATAGAAAAATTTCAAAAACATTCAATTTTCCATCGATAATGATATTCCCATTGTCTTATGTAAAATGTCAATTTCGTGTTAAAGTTGACATAATTATCTGTATGAACAGTGCTTCCCAGTTCTGACTCAATTTTCCTGTCCTATTTAGAACTGTCTGAGGCAGGAAGAAAGAGATACCAAGTTCGATTGGTTAAATTCTATGTTAATATTTGCCCCACATTTACTTGTAGGAAGGGTATGTTACAAGATCTACTGGGTATTAAAAGGTCAGAATTTGTTATGTGACTCTCAGAGCAACCCTGACAATTTACATGGGTTTCCTTTATGATTGTCTGCTTTGGTTGTCAGGTTTAGAAAACTACTCCTTCCTTCCTTCCTTCCTTCCTTCCTTCCTTCCTTCCTTCCTTCCTTCCTTCCTTCCTTTCTTTCTTTCTTTCCAATTTAATTTAACTTAACTTTTTTATGGTGCCAGTGATTGAACCCAGGAGCATTTAACCACTAAGCCACATCCCTAGATCTTTTTTTCTTTCTTTCTTTCCTCCTCCTCCTCCTCCTCCTCCTCCTCCTCTTCTTCTTCTTCTTTTTTTTTTTCTTTGAGACAGGGAAAGTCTCCCTAAGTTGCTCATGGCCTTGCTAAATTGCTGAGGCTGGCTTTGAACTTGTGATCCTCCTGCCTCAGCCTCCCGAGCCGCTGATTACAGGCATATGACAACACACCTGACTTATTTCTTATTTTCTTAGTGGTTACTTTTGTCTCTTTACAATTTATTTGGGAATATAGCATGAAAAAAATGTAGATTGAATTGTGTATTTCTTTTTCTATTCATTAACTAATTATTCTGAATATATTCCAAATATCATATTTGCAATATTCTAATTATAAATTTTATAACATTATTCTTTATTTAATAAGATTTTTCAAAAACTTATTTTACTTCAATTATATATCTGATTATACTTATTTAGGATTCTTTGCACAAATTTTCTATTTTTATTAATTGATTAATTTTATTTTGGTGGAAGTGATGAACTATTAATTCTGTCTTCACACTGTGCTTCATGTCCTGGATATTCTAGCACTCACTCATTGTTATTATTTTCCAGTATTTTCTTGGCTATTCTAACCTAGTTATTCTAGGCTTACTTCCTTATATATTTTTTAATAAATATTTAATATTTTCCAAGTTTCTCCTTGATATATTTATGGAAACTTATTTTGTGTGTGTATGTGTTCAATTTTTGACAAAATATATATTATCCTAATTGTATATGTTATCAATTTAACACAAGAACATTAATGGAAAATATGAAAATAGGCATAACAGACAAATTTTACCAAAGTAATGTGAGAAATCCAGGTACAGTGGTATGTGCTGCCTAGGAGAGGTTGAGGCAGGAGGCTAGCTTATGTCCAGGAATTCAAGGCCAGCCAGGGCAATATAGTAAGACCGTATCTCATAAAAGGAAAAAAAAAAGAAAAAGAAAAAGAGAGGGTTTTAGGATGTATCTCAGTGATAGAGTATTTATCTAGCAAGCATGAGGCCCTGAGTATTCAATCCCTAGCAGTACATAAAACAAAACAAACAACATGAGGTAATAATTTTAACCAGACAAAATAAATGTCAACAACAAATGTCATTTCTAGGAAACAACTCATTTTACTATATAGTTTTGAAAGTCATAATGCTACAAGAAAATGTAGTTCTATAATAATATATGTCTAATGATATATTTTCAAAAACACATAAAACAGAACTTACAACCCTACAAGGAGGAAAATACAAATTTACTATTACAAAGAAATTTGTTAGTTAATATTGACAAGACAAAACTGAAAAATTATGGGACGGTACAATAACAAGCTTGCCTTAATTAACAAATGTGGAATTTGAACCAACAAAGCAAAATTATTTTACTGTTATCTTTAAACAAATTGCCTATGAAGTAGGAAATAAAGATATTTCCAAAAAAAATTTAATGTTTTTTCCCAACATTTTTAAATGGTGCATTATAGTTGTATATACTAATGGGATTTGTTGCTATATATTTGTACATGCATGCAATATTCAATATAACAACATATTTGACCAATATCACTCCCTAGCACTTCTCCCTCCCATTTCCTACCCCTTGGTCACATTTCTCTACTGATTTCTCACAGATGCAAACTAAGTGTGATAGGTGGTACACATCTGTAACCCCAGCACCTACAGAGGCAGAGGAAGGAGGTTTGTATGTTTAAGGCCAGCCTGGGCAATTTAGTGAGACCCTGTCTCAAAATAAAAAATAAAAAGGGCTGGGGGGTGTAGTTCAGTTTTGATGTGCTCCTGGGTTCAATCCCCGGTACTATCCTGCCTTTAAATTCTGGTTCAATCAGACTAGCTCTAATAGAATCTGTTTATATTAGAACCTGATGAAACACATATTAAAACCCATGTATTTTTTTTCACTTAGATAACTGATGGGACAAAATCTTAGTAACGAAAATTTTAAAATATTCTTACTGGAGATTTATATACCACCTATTGTAATTTGTGGGGTATAATATTCTTAGAAAAATGTTCCAAATGATAATTTTTACATAACTCCCTAATAAATGTGATTAGAAAAAGATGGAGAAAGCAAAAGTAAGTCATATAATAGAGGTTTAAAGTGGCTATAATTACAAATAGAGCAGCAATTTAATGGTCAATAAGAGAATATCATAAATAGCCATATGATCATAAATATTAGAGTAAAGTGGACAAATTTCTAGAACATATAATTTAAAAAAACTGACTCTAGATAAACTTAAAGTCTAAGTAATTTTGTAAATATGTAGTAAACTGAATTTCTATTGAAAATATATGTCCAAAGACACTACAAGATTTACATTGGCAGATTTTCAAAGAACAAATGAGTCTAATATCCTACAAAATTTCCACATGGAGAAAAAAATAAAACTCTAAAAATTGAGATATTAATACTAATACAATAATTGCAAAAATATTTCAGCCTGATCTCATCCTGAAATATAGATTAAAAATTTTAAACTATTAGCAAACTGTATCCTGAGTATATCAGAAGATAAATGTATCACAATAAATTTTGAGTTACTATAAAAATGGAAGAATGGATTGATTTTGCAAAACCATATAATATAGTTTATTGTGTTATCATGTCAAGTCTATGCAAAATTTTTTAAATAAAATGTAACAGTTCACTATAAAAAGATTTCAGCAAATTGGGAATAAAAGGAAATTTTTCTCATAAATAACATCTAACAAAAACTTAGAACAATAATTCTTAACCATTCTCTTTAACATTCTCTTTTATAGTAAGAAGGCAAGAATGTCTATTGTCATGATTTCTTTTCAGATCTGCTCAGGAGATATTAACAGTGTCACAAGTCAAAAAAAAAAAAAAAGAAAAAGAAATAACTAGGAGAATTAAAATAAAGGACATTGTCATTTTATTTTTGTAGGCAATGTGATTATTTAAATAGAAAACTGAAGTACCCACGATAAATTATTAAAATAAAATGTACTGGATATAAGAAGAACTTAGAAGAAACTGTACTTTTTACATAATACAAATTCTCTGTTAAGGCTGAAAGCATTCTATATAACATATGCAAAATATATGAAGTAAATATGTTCTGAATAATTTTTTTTCTTTCTGAATAAGAATGCATTCTTCTTTGGCCATTCATTGTTTGGTTTGATTTTTTAAAAATCTCCCCTCCTGTCTGCCTCTTAAGAATTGAATAATATAAGTTCACCAGACCAATTCAGTTTTTTCTCAGACTTAGGACAGTGAGAAAGAGATCAGAACTGACAGTGCTAATAGAGGTAACTCCACATTCCGACCTCCCCCCCAGCCCATTATCACAGAGACAGTCTGTTGCACATATTGCTTGTTTGAGCCTCTACTCCAGCTACAAAGTGTAGACATCTTTCCCCCACAACCCCTGCCCCACCACCAGCCTGAGCCTACTTCTTGACTCACTGGCTTTGATCCTCACTCTTACTGGTCCTGTGAATTCCTACCAAACTAAAACTCCAACATGATACATAGATGCATTTTCAAAATCAGGCAAAGTGTATAAAAGTTTTAGATTCCAATAGGGTCCCAGGCAATGTTAATACCAATTTGCCACCATTAAGATCTACCTCTTTAGCTTTTTATATTGTTACTCTGTCCATTTTACTCCATGGATAAATGTGTGGGGCAAAAGCTGTCAGTATGGTATCCAGTGTAACCCTTCACTGTGTTTATGGACTTGTTTTACTATTTCAATATTACTAGGAAACATTCATCTGTGTATTTCTTTTAAAATTCATATGAGAAAACTCTATCTGCATATGGCACATTCCCAGATCCTCACTATTGTGAAACATTTTCCCTAATTAAAAACATTCATAAAAATTAACTGTAAAGAGTTAGAGGCAAGGTTACTTCAGATTACATCCTGTAAGAATATGAAGAAAAATGTGTGCTCCGTGGTATAATGCTTTCTGCTGTGGAAGATGCTGGATGTGTCTTTGCTCAAGGCTTGAGTTATATACTTAATTTTACACATTAAATTTTAATGACTTTTTAAATGTAATAGTCCTTTATCAAACAGCATTTTTTTTTTCTTTCCCAATGGCATAATTTCATAGTATTGTAGAAATCAGAGTTTGGAGCATAGTTGATATTTTTCTTTCCCTGTATATATTTAACATTTTTCATTGATTTTTTAAAAGCCTTTTTCTTTAATAGTACTATCATTTTTTTCTGTTCTGGTAAAATTCTGAGATACAATAGTTTGAAACATAATATTATACTTCTTTTGACTTACAGAAAAAATAATATTATGCAAGAACAATACTTTTCATTGACTCGTTAAATCTATCATCCTGTGTGCATACAGAGTGGTTTTTCACTCATCAAGATTTATGGATTTTGTAAATTAAGAGTATCTTGGATTGCAGAAAGCATTTGAAATATGACTCCAGACATTTTCAGGGACAACTAGAATAAGGCAGCCGTTTTTTATATGTGGGAGAACTGTTTATTTCACCATGCACTTAATTCTAAATGTTCCTGGCAAGCTTTCACGGGATCCTAATTTTCCATTCTTCTCTCCTGTGCACTTTTTTTTATTTCACACTCAACAAATGAGGTAGTGAAAAGGGTTACAGAGCAGCAGGGAGACCTTTTGTTACAACGGGTAGCTAGGCAACCAGCATCCATCCCAGGGTATTACACAGAATGCTACTGCTCTTACGTTTTTGGAGTGCTTTACCCTTTACATAATGAGGTCACGTTCACATGGTCTCACTTAACACCTACCTTCTAGAGTATGCAAGAATATTATTTCTATTTTGTGGTGATAATGCCAAAGATGGAGTTGATTGAGGCTTTGTGGACACTGTAGTAAGTGGTGAAGATAATACTTAACTCAGGAATTCTGATTTTATATGTACTGTTCTTCCTCTGTACCTCTGTACCCACAGAATACCTTCAAACAATTATTGATTGGATAAAAATAACATTTACTCACTATTTAAAATATCTATAGTTTAAGAAAATATCGGTGGCCTCTGGAAAGGAATGGACTTTGAAGACATCTGCAATTCCATTGAAATAACTATTCCAATTATGAAGGAAGAAAATCAGTAAGAAGGGGAAAAATCCATAAGATAAAATAATTTGGAATTCTGGGCAAGAGTTAAGGCTGGAAAGTTTCTAATTAACGTGTGTTAAAAATCTTAATAACAAATTTAAACAACTTTAGATAAAGTGTGAATTCCTCCCAGGCTTAAGAATTATAAGATTAATACTTACATGTAATGCACATTCATGCCTACTATAATTAAACCCAGGACTTTGGAACTCCCTTGACCAATATCTGAAGGAGGTGTTTTTAATCTGATTGATGTGATATAAGGGTTTAATTACTAAAAAAAATGATAGCAGAATAACATGCATAAACTCTCAGTTGTACAGGATGAATAAGGTGTAAAGATTTGGTATAGGATCTTTAGTTAGCAATACTCCATTGTACACCTCAGCATTTTTTTGGAGAACAAATTTCATGGTAAGTGTTTTTTCCACAATAAAGAAATTTTTAAAGTGAGGCAAGAGAAGTTTTTTGTTGTTGTTGTTTTTATGTTTTTGTGGTATGGAGTTGAACACTTTACCACTGAGCTACATCAATAGACATTTTTATTTTTTATTTTGAGACAGGATCTCACTAAGTTGTTTAGTCTGGCTTCAAACTCACAATCCTCCTGCCTCAGCTTCTCAAGTCACTGGGATAACAGGCATGTGCCACCATTCTTGGCATGAGCTTAATGGTAATTTTCTGAACTAAGTAGACTCACAATTTAGATGTAGAAAGACCAATAACTATGATGCATATAGGTTTCTCTGCACTCTTGCCATTTTTGAAAGTAAAAGTAAAAAATGTTGCTACTTCCATCAAATGTAATTAGAACCATATGCATTTAGAAATTCTCGTTCTTTTACCATCTGAAGTAGAATTTCTACTGTGGCTCTAAAATTGAAAACAGCTATGTTGTCGTAAGTACCGTTATAAAACAATTCATGGAATGTGAATAGAAATTTGGTAGGAAGGATAAAAATGTTCACCTGTTTTCTTCCTTTTAAAAAACTTATAAATTTATAGACCAGATATACATAGCATCAGTGGTATATAATTTTTGGGAGATTATACTTGCAAATGGTTAAAGTAGTGAAGTAATTTCATCACTATTTCTATTTAATATTTTTAGTTTGTTGGTTTTTCTGAAAGCAGATATCAGAGTAAAACATTTATTAGAGATCTACACTAGTAAAGTAAAAGAGGGGAAAGCAGGACTGGGTAAAGAAGAAGTCATGGGATTCAGGTAGAACAAAGCCTCAGCGGACCCATTAGGAGCTTGGATAGAAAATTGCCCTTTAAAGAGCCCCCACTGGGACAAAATGACTGGACCTCTATTAATATTTCTCATTTGGTCATCAGGTGAGGATTTCTCTGGGAAAGCCATGACTTGGGGAGAGGAATTATTGTGAAATTATTTGGCAGTTCTAAATATTTCTCATATAATTTGAAAAAGGATCTTTATTTTTTTAGAATATTTGATGAAATATTTATGAATATAATCATGTTTCTTGAGAGTAAGATGAAATGCAAAAGAATAAGAAAAAAAAAAAAACAAGAGCCAAATTGAAGTGGCCTTCAATGACAAAAGATAGGAAAGTTTGAACATGTGTTCGCCCCAAGGGACCACAAAATATAGAAATATCTAAAATATCTAAAGATACAAGTGTTCATAGTAACATTTTAACAAAGCATTCTATAAGTGGTTGCTTGAGCACCTATTCATTTTTTAAAAAATAAATAAGGGAAACAACTGAACAGTGTGAATGCATTTTTGTTGTTTTTTTTTTTTGTAACAAATATATTTCCAAGTAATCAAACATATGAAGAATAGCACTTTCTACAAAAATTTTAGATAATGCAGAAGGAATGATATAATAAAATATATATAATTCATCAATCCTTTATAAAACCATAGATTTTGGAAATGATATTGAGAAATTCTTAAACATGTGGTAAAATATTGATGGAAAACTATTTGATGAAGGTTATTGAACTATTGAAGCAACTGGTCAGTATTGCCCCTTTGGGACAATCATGTTTTATATACCCCCTGAGAACATGAGTTAAGTCATACATGACATTCCTGTGCCACTCAGAGCTGATAGCTCTAAATGTGAGTTACAGTAACTATGGGAAATAAAAATATACAAAAACCAGTCAAATGCAAATTATAGAGCAATGTTCAAAATATAACATGACACAGTTTCTTTAGTAAATAATTGAGGAGCTTGGGTTGTGGCTTAGTGGTAGAGCACTTGCCTCATACTCATGAGGCACTGGGTTTGATCCTCAGCACCACATAAAAGTAAATAAATAAAATAAAGATATTATGTACATCTACAAGTAAAAATATATCTAAAAAATAATTGACATGAAAATACATGGATGAAGAACAATTAATTATAAACTTTAAAAGACTGATAAAAACATAGTAAGCAAATGTTTTTGTATGAACTTTGATTGGATCCCAATTTCAACAAATTAACTATATAAATATTCTTTATCATGGAATAGGTATTAGATGATATTAAGAAAACATTTTTTTCATCTTGTAGGAGTAATAATGCCATTTTGGTTATGTGGAAAAGGTCTTATTTGTTAGAAATGTAATCTGAGTTATGAATGGGTGAAATAATATATGGTAGTGGATAGTAAAATAAATAAAACAAAATTGGCAAAATGAGATAATTATGGAAGTGAATTATAAATATAACTACATGGGTATTTATTACACCATTCCCTCATATTTCTCTCTCTCTCTCTCTCTCTCTCTCTCTCTCTCTCTCTCTCTCTCTATCTATCTCTTTGACATTTAGTTGAAAATTTTGACAATTGTTAAAATATTGAACTATTTGTATGAATACATAGAAAATATTCTATTAAATTAGCATGTTGAAAAGCTTTTATAAAAGATAATATGCCAAATGGCAAGTCTAGATCCAAAGAAATTTTGCAATCATTATTATAGATTAAAACACACAGATGAAATTTAACACAAATAAATGCTATTGTAAGTGTTCAAAATGAAAATAATCTTATTTAATAGCAACTTATTAGAAAGAGCCCATGTTGTTTATATGAAATGAATTGTACTGTATCATTATCATAGATATTTTAAATGATGGAAGCAAAAGATTATTTTTGCTTTATTCTCATTTCATAACAACAGGTTAACTGGTTACTTAGTTCTTCAATTTTAGTTAGATAATTATTAAGCTTGAGAATGTTATTTTTTTTCTATTCTATCATCTTGGAGTATATTGGACATAATTTGTTCATTGACTTAATGTCATATGTCACTATTGCTTATTACATGTGCTTGTTAAAGTATGCTTGATATGACAGTGGATTGATACTAAGGTGGAAAAAAGAGTTTGGTTTACAGCGACTGGTTCTACTCTTATTGCCCCTTTGGGTCATTACGTTCTCATTGCTCAATATTTCAGTCCCACAGACCTCACAGCCTGTTCCCTTCTCAAATTTCCAAATGATGAGTCTATCCTTCTCTATTTTTCAAAGCCATACCATGGTTTGAAGGTTAGGTCTATTTAATGAGGGAAATTCAATCAGGCATTCTTTGGGAGAGCTCCATTACCCAGAGTTCAGTTGTTTGGTTTGCCTAAACTTTTATCGAGTTAACTGAAATGGAAAAAGAAAAATGCATTTGAACACAAAAGAGAACAGCATTTATGGAATTTAGTAACCATTTGCATTAGACTTTTTTCTATTGGTTTTTAAGTCTCTTGAAGTTCTATTCTTTTAAAAATATTTTTAGTTTTTAGTTTTAGGTGGACACAATATCTTTATTTTGTTTTTATGTGGTGCTGAGAATCGAACCCAGTGCCTCACGCATGCTAGGCTAGCGCACTACCACTTGAGCCACATCCCCAGAACTTAAAGTTCTATTCTTGACTTATAGAATCTGAGGGTCAAAAGGCACCATTTAATGTTTGCTAATCCAGATTTCCTAAACTTGGATTTCTATTATACAAATATTTACAGTATGATTATTGTATACTTTTCATTTAATCACTTGAATGATGTAAGTTCATTTAAGTAGAAAATTTTGTATCAGAACCATGTTCATACCTTTATTTTTCCATCTATAAGATGGCTTTTAAATACTTACAATGAGCAAAGAAACAAATTTTCAAAGTGTGTACCCCCTACAATGATCTTGCTGGCCATATATACGTTTAGTATTGTATATCCATGTGATACCTGAACCTTTGCCCCGCCCCCAATATCATATGTAAATTCCTGATGTCAGAGATATTTTATTGTCATTGTTCCACAACACATAGCAAAGCACCTAGCCTATATTGGCACACAGTAAGCATTTATTAAATACAGTTATTAAAATGTTTATTAAATGAATAAACATTTGTAACTACAGATGCTACTACGTGCAAATCCCTATTATTATTTACTTTGATAAACTGATATTCTTAAAATAACTGACTTTTATGCCCAATTCTCTCAGTGGTGCATTACCAGCACTGCCCTTATTTTTCTTGAGGAAAATCATAAATTTAGATCAGAGAGTTGACCTATTTGTGTAAACATTTTCATCCACCCCAAAATATTTGAGCTATTATTCATTTTTGTGTTTGTTAGTTGATAGAATGTAACAATGGCAGAAGGCAGATAAATTTATAATGATTGCAAATGTTTGATTGGCTTTTAACTAAAATATGATTCCACAGGTGCATTTTCTCTGAATAAATAATGTTTTTAAAATTTAGTATTTCCTAACAGTCACTTTTGATCCTTTGATTTAAGAGGTTTAGAGTGGTTTGTACCTGTCAAGATAATGTTGAAGTTCTCAGGTAAGATATACATCTTTATGACTACCAATAAATAGATCCAAATAATAAACAGGAGAATTGTATACAGCTATGGATTTGAAAATTTCTTTGTGAAATATCAAGAAGAATGGTCTATGTGAAGGCAGAGCAGGGCATTCAGAGTCATTCTGAATTATTGGTTCCTTGAAGACATGAGAATAGGTTATTTGTATGTTTGTATTCATGAGGAAACTGAAATCTGACATTTCATAAAAGTGGGAAGTGGGAACAGATAGCATATAGAAGCTAGAACAGCTTCTCTAGAATATTTAATATATGAAAAAAACTCACTATTATAGTATTTGACAAATGTTTATTTCCTTTGCAATATTATGTTTGTGATTGCTGGGAGGGAAAGGGTGGCTGAAAACTAGAAGGTGAGACTAAGGTAAATGCCACAAAGTGAGCAGATTTACAGACAAAGGATTATATAATAAAATATGAAACATATCTAAAGGTAAACATTTTAATGGGCATAAAGGCATCAAGTGATTTTTTTCTATTTGTATCTAATTTATTCTCATAACTTGAAGGCCTTATCTGCTATGATATACAAAACATGGTTATGTATCCATAATGGAACATTCTAATTGACTTATTAATAAAATCTAAAGTGTCTTAGTAGTAAATACATCACTTTAAAATCCTTCTAAAGGTTTATTCTGCATATTTATTTAGCATGTATTATATAAATAACACTCTGCCAGATGGTGAGGGATAAGTTGAATAAGAGAACTAGACAATGTGCATGCATCTCAACTGTGGTAATTTTTACAGCACATTTTAGTTGCTTTTTAAATATTTGACGACTTTTATTTTAATTATATGAAAATGTGTGTGTGTGTGTGTGTGTGTATACATATGTGGACACACATGTGTACAGGATTATAATGTAAAAAATACAGTGAGTTGCTGGAGAGTAGAGAACTATGCGCATCCTGAGGACAGAAACTATTTAAACTCTTTTGTCCGTTTATCTTGCAACCCTTATGATAAATGGAATGTTGTAGGTACTCAATGTTTGCTGAATCTTAGGCAAAAGTAAAAAAGGCAACATTGTTAGGATTGTGATATAATTTCTATACACCTTAAGCCTCAAGATAAATGATGCTATAAGCAATAAAGTTAGATTTACCTTATTAGAAATGCTATGTAGGTAATTTTAAGGTTATTCTGCAAGGAAAAGAAATATCAAGAAAAAATTCCAGCATGATAAAGAATGGTATTGAGATACATTATTACAGTTTACAAGGATAATGTTCACTAGTGGTGATGGGAACTATGTATCAAATCTTGCTTAAAATTATTTGAAGAAATTGACAAGTATCTGACATTGAGTTGCATTTTGGGAAGTGAAGTTAAAGCTCTAAGATGGAGATATCATAGGAAGTGCAACTCAAACCACACTTTAAAAAGGTGCTGGTTTAGTCGCCACAGCAATAGGAAAGAAAAATAAAGAAGGCAGTGGCAAGAGCCCAGATACTCAGCTGCCTAAGTGTCCAGAGGATGATGATGAAGAAAATGAGAGAACAGTGGGAAAGGTATGAGTGAATCTTACAGTGGGTTTGGGGTGGTAATAAGCCTTAAGTCATATCTCCATGAAGTTACTTGCTCTATCATAGCAAACAGAGCAGATGAAGAAGATGTAAAATCTGTTCAGTTTGGTCCAAAGAGATAGTCTAGAAAAATACACAGCACAGACAGGTTTTAGTTAGGAAGTCCAAAGCAAAGAATGGAGAGTGCTATTTTTGGGCACTTTAGGATTTATTAAATTTTTTGAGTGAGAGATTTAGAAAATGAGAATTATACATTATAGGAATGTCAAGAAAGAGCAGGAGGATCAGAATTAAAATAGAAACCAAAAGGAACTGCTGTAATAGTACAAATAATAATGTTTGCTATGTGACAGTCACAGTGCTAAGCATTTATAGGCCTTACCCGTATTTGGTTCCTTGACAATCTTATGAGCTAGATGCTGACTTTTCTTCCATTTTATAGTTGAGGAATCTGGAGCAAAGATCCTACATGACTTGCTAAGGTCACAGTGCTGGAAGCTAGAAGGATACAGATAGAAAAAAAACACCTAAGGGTAAAAACTAAGCTCTAAATTACCAAGCCATATTATATCCATAGATAGCCTTCTGTATCTGAGATTTATTCCTTATACAGTCTAAGGCAAAAAAGATCTTTGAATCAAGTTTTTCAAGTTTAAGTTAACTGTTTTTAAATCTCCAATTAGTCTCTTATAGCATAAACCAATTAGGCATATGTTTGAGAACAACTTGGCAGATTTCACTGTAAAATAATAAGCCATGGCTCTTATTATCCCTTCCCTGTGTGTCCTTTAGAGCCTTAGATACAGCCTCGGTATGACTTTGGGTATTGATTCCATTTTGCTGCCAACATCCCTCAATTGATGTAGAAAATCCAGGCTGATCTATTAATATACCCAAGTCTGCCTTCTGCAGCATAGGCTTGAAGTGAATTTTTTAAGAAGATGTTTGCAGTCAGATGTACTTCTAGACCTTTTCTCATAGGATCACCAAACATAAGGTTCAAAACTACAAAAAATAAAAAAATAAAATAAAATAAAAATAGACACCTGTCTCTTTCAAGACCTCTAGAATTTTTGTGTTATAAAACCTCTCCAGCTACATCTTCCCTATTATTGTATATAAACTTTTCATTATACTACCTGGCCTAACTACCAGCTTGATTTCTGTGCTCCCTTTTAATATATTACTTCTTCATCCTATTCCATCTCTTCCTTCAAAGCCAAGATCACCTCCCAACTCTGATGGTGGCCAAATCTCTAGGCCATTGTTTCTCCTCTGAATTTCCATACACTGATTTGAAGTTGCACTCAGTAATTTCATCATTAACTTTTTAATGTGGTTATATTTATATTTTATGTGACCATATCAGTCTTAGTTCTATAGATGATAGATAATACCCTACACCCCAACTAGATTAGGGCCTTGGAGTGAACATTTATTACCTGTCTGATTAGCATATGCTATAGTACTTTGCACATAGCAAACACCTAAGAAGTACTTTTTTTGATTCATATCTTTAAGAGCTAGCAAATAGTTTTTATTTTATTATTGTTAAATACAACAGTGTATACTGTACATGTAAAGTTGGATTCCCAAGCTTAAGAACAAGATAAATAAGAATTCCCCAAGTCATTTGGAGATTACATACTTGCCTAAAATGGAAAAAATATCTGTCATGTAGTAATGAGGTTCAGTGCTGCCAAACCTTGCTTTCTTTATTCAAGACAATCTAAAAGTGCATATTTTCTTAAGAAATTTCTTCTACACTATTGAATAGTTGCTGAAACAAGTTTAGAATGCCATGCAGGGTGAAATAAATACATCTGCTGGCTCACCTATCAGCCTATGTATTTGTGCCTTCAAATATATGTGCGTCTGTCATTTCAGTATAATATCTAAAGCACTGTACTCACAAACATGAACATCAAACGCTAATGTATTAGCATATACTATTTGTTCCTACAGACTACAATGTAATATAAGATATAAAAGGAAGCACTATAACAAAATTCTATTTCCTAAATATATATTTCAACAAGTCTTTATGAACAATTTCCTACTTCAGAGATATGTAGTAGTGATGGGAAATGCAACCATCAATTCTAACATGAATTACTATATCATTTATAGAAGTAATAATATAGACATTTGTCAAGGCCTAATAGCAGTTGCCAGATTCTATATTGCAAGAGTGAAGCATTGCTGTGAAAACCTGAGGAAGTGTAATCATTGCATATTTTTTCTCCTGGGTTTAGATTTCAGTTCATATTGCATGTCTGTTTTCAGTGAAGCCTCAAGGTAGATTCTGTATAGAAGACAAAACTCAGTAAAATGATTTATCCCATCAGAAGTTCTGTTAATACTCTCTTTTGCTTCTCTAAATTCTATCCAGCCTCTCTTGTATCTAGTTGAGGGACAAGATAAATTGTGCAACAAGTATCCTGCCAAATACACTATGGTAAGCTTTAAGAGGGTATACCAAAATTATCTGGGTTCACAAAAATTATAAAGTGTGTCTCTATTAATTTCACCAGTACTCAAAGATTATTAATTCAAATTATTAGTAGCAATTGCATGCAAATAAAGAAGGTATCTTCAAAGACAATGAAATTAATTCAGCTTTCTACTAACAGGATGAGGGGCCTTGTGATTTAATGCAAACAACTAAACCAACAACCAATAAAGGTGATATTCTGACAGTGCACTTAGTATATCAGTATATTAGACATGAAATATTTATATTCATTCAAAAATACTCACTACTTGTCTGCCATGTGCCATACCTGAATCTAGATGTTGAAGATATTACTGTAAAACACACCAATAAGATTCCTTTTCCTAGTACATACACTATAGTCACAAAGACAGATAATAAACAAAAATGATAACTTCAGTTGTTAAAAAAACCCAACTATGAAAATATAACAGCATAATACTAATGCTTACATCAATAGTAAGCATTGATGGCAACATTGATTTGGTTGATCATTAAAACTCTCTGAGGAAATGACACTGAGCAGAGTCCTAGTAATTAGAGGTAACAAGAGATGCAACTATCAGGGACCCAGACAAGGAGCACAAACTTGATGTACTCTATGAATAATAAGAAGAGAAGGGTAAGGAGAACCAGAGTGACCAAGGATTGGAATGGAAAAAAAGGAAGATAAATCACACCTGGTGCTGTTAAGGATTTTGGAAGTTATTTGAAAGGCCTTGGAAAGCCACTGAAAAACTTTAAGCTAGGAACTGATACTATGTGACTTATATATCTGAGAGATCACTTTGGTTTATATGGACTGGGTAGGGATACATGGCATTTTGTTTATTGTGATGGAAATGTTGCAAGAAGGGAGCAATAGGTTTGAAGTGTATTAGCTTATGTGTGGTAACAAATCCCAACATGTTTATAACTTACAAAACCACCTCTAACTCATGCTGTCTATCAGCTGCTACAGCTCAACCACGTGGATCTATTTTGTACATCTTTTTAGTGCATGTCCATGTTGGAGGAATAGCTCCTATTTAGAATCTGCTATCCTCATAGCAGGAAGAAAAGAGCCTTACTATGTAATTATTCATATGGCTGTCTAGATATGATTAAGTCAAGATATTCTGTTGGCCAAATCAAGTCACATGGTCAAATATAGCAGGGGGATGGAGCAGCATTGGGGTGTCTCAGGTCAAACAGTACCATATTAAGTATAGGTATCCTCTTACAGAGTAGGGAATAAATAGTTGGAAGCAGTCATATAATCTATCATAAGGGGAAAAGGGAATGGGTTTAAACAAGAAAAGAAGAGTTGATGGTAATATCTCCATAAGAATACAAATCTTCAACAATGGATTCATGTTACAAAAGAAAGAATTATCTGATATCTAACCTTGTCTTGCCACTAACAATCTTGTGATCCCAAGAGATTCATTTAATCTACATGGGCTTCATTTTATCCATCTCTAAAATAAAGTGAAATAAAATCAGGGAAGATTATCTTGACTCTTAAGAGATCTGTGTGTCCTAATTATATAACACAAAAATTTATTTGATATTATCTGAATATGTACATTTTCTGGAGAAAGGATGCTTAGTTGCTTAAAATTACTGAGACCTAATGAAGACTCCACACAACTGAGTTCCTATTTGGTATTCATTCTTAATTAAAGAGAGTTTTAAGGTCATGACCATTTCTAGGGGGCATCTCACATCTACTGAGTGCTTGATGCAGGGATCTAAAGTTCTAGTCCTTGCTTCAAATTGGGACAACTCTACCATGCTATCCAAGCTCCAGATCTCCTGATATAGTAGGCTGGACCTTTGCAACAATTGCAGCAAAGTTCAACTTATCATTGTGCCCAATGTTTCAGTAGATACAGAGAAGCTTCTATAACTACTGAATTTTACCTCTAAAACTATAAAAATAAAATAAATGTATTCAAAAACATGTAAAGTATATTCAATAAAATCAGCAAACAATTATGAATAATAACTATAATGTTATAAAACTAAACTTTTCAAGATTTTCTTCAAGTGAATAAGAGGAAGCCAATATGGAAAGAACATACTTTCAGTTGATAAGCTTCCTTGTAATGTGTTGACAATAAATCACTATTTAATTTTGGCCATGTCAGAAAAAAAAGGGAAAAGAAAATGTTTACTGAGCTTTAAGCTATTTGGTGTGCTGCTCAGAAATACAATAGATTGATTTCATTACCTGAAGGTAACTGATTGACATTTTGAGTGTCAGTTTGAAATATGGCTGTGACAAACCTCATCCAATTAAAGAATCCAGTCCTCCCCAAAAGAACAATTTTCTGCAGCTCTATACTGAGGGACATCACTGTGTTTATGATAATAAAGTCCATGGCAGCAGCTGACATTACAGTTCTCCTTTATTGTCTACATTGCACCCTGCTAATTAGCTCAACTTCACCCTGGGGAGAGATGTCTATTTGGGGTAGGGGAAGTTATTCTTTCTCATTGCCAGCTTGCTTCTAATTCCTTCCTGAAAAGAAAGTGTCAATCATGCTTAATTGCATTAAATTAGGTGTGATGTTTTAAAACAGCTCATGGTCTGCCTAAAGCTGAGCTAAATCACTTAAATTCTCACCTCTATCTTCAATTTCAGGTTGGGTTTTAAGTCATGTCTAAGAAGTTTCACTACAGGGAATGAAATGGCACATGTGTCCAAGGTCACCTAACTTCATTTTCTGACCACATTATAATCATTGTCAAGAGGAATTAAATCTGACCATGTATATGGAGCTCTCCCAGGAATGAACCAGAACAAGAGGCTTAGCATGGCTATTTAGTACATTCTGAATCCAACAATATGGTTGAACATACATATGACTGTAGGGATGTGTGTAGTCTTTATTAATTCAAAATTTGACTCATTTATAATCACTAAAAATTCATGCCACAGACTTTATTTGTTTTTTGGAGAAAAATTGCTAAGGATAGTTTGAAGTAAGGCAGGATTTCAGAGAGTGAACTTGCCTACATAAAGAAATATACTTTCCAAACATACTTACAATTATTTGTTTTAATTTTTGTATAAATTCATGTTCACCGTGTTCACTGAATGCCTTCAGTGTTTATATTAGGGTGTTCTAGGGTCTGAAAGAATATAAAGTAAGATGACACAGTTACAGCCATCAAAACACTGGTAATTTAATTAGAATTTATTAGATATTGCTGTTAGTAAAATTTAATTGAACTAGGAGGACATAACCTTTCAAAGCATTTGGAAGGGGCTTATTTACTTTGGGTTTTAAAGATTTTTTTTATTTTGCAGAAAAAAATTTGTTTTAAAATGAGCTGATTAATTTGATATTCAAAATTAATTCCAATAGATGCATTATTTATTATTATGTTGTCCAAGAGATGCATTATTTATTATTATGTTGTCTGAATTTTAGAGATGTAGTTAACTGAAGCTGAGATAAACAACATTTATAAAAATACATATATGTATACCTGTCCAGATATAAGTATGCATTAACATATTTCAGTGTCAGGCCCAAAATATGCCGTCAATTAGTATATGTTGATTTGGGTAATTAAAATCAAGTTGGAAAAAAATAACCTTAGCTTGATATAATAGTCAAAAAGTTCAGCTTAGTTGTCATAAATTTTCTCAATTTATTTTCCATAATAGATTTTCAACTTCCTCAGAATTCTCATATCATCTGGCAGCCTGGCTTCTCCAAACCATTTGGTATATAAAAGAGATAGGAATATTAGTAAAAGGGGGCATTGCAGCATGGAATTTATATACTATTAGTAAGTATATACCACCACTTCAAGTCATGCCCACCTTAAAATTCAAATGACATAATCACAAGCAAACACCACAATCTTCAACTTCAAAATTCCTAGAAGATCAAAATTTCTAACATCTGAAATTCTTAAAATCTAAAATCTCTAAATCCTCAAAATTCCCAAACTCATAATCCCAAATGCTTAAATCCTGATGTTAAAATAATGAAAACCCAAATCCTCAAAATTACAATATCTATTGAAAAGAAAAAAAAAAAAAAAAACAATATAAGAAAGTTAGAAAGGCGAATTCTGGCAAGGGCTTAGGTTCATTTTGGATTTTACACAGGATAGTTGCCAAGTTAATCATGTACTACTTTTGCCCTTTCACACATAGCACCATGATTGTCTTCAAAAGAGTACCTTTCATTAGAGAATAGAAAGAACATGGCAAGCTCAGCACCCTTCTGGACCAAAGAGCTTGCTGACATAGAATTTCCATCAGTGTGACAAAACACATTAAATGGTGAATGATTCCTTGTTAGAGATATGACTATTGAAGATGATAGACAAATCTAACAGAAAAATCTAACACATGATTCACTTTGGTTAATGGAAGGCAAACTTCTCCAATGTATGTTTTATCAAATATATGTAATTTTTGCCCCTCTTATATCAAAAAGTTCTAGGACTTATTCACTTGTATGTGTATTAATGACTGAGCAAAACAGTACTTAATGAACTCTTATTTGAAGAATTGGTGGATTTTGCAGAAGAAAATAGATTTTAGTTGAATTCTCAGCCATAATGACAGATTTAAAATTAGATGCATTCAAGCCTTCTGAAAGTGAATTTCAAAGTGTTACCAATAGTTTGTATTTTCTGTTCAACCCAAAGCATTTGGTGGAAATGAGTCGATTGACTATACATTATGGGAATGATGAAAACTTCAATTTAAAAATACATCATTTGCATGGTACTCCTTCAAGCTTATGAAATTCCAGCAGGTTTCAATGAAATAAAGTTTCATTTGCCTGGAGAAGCCAATGAAGTTACTGACTAGTTTAAAAATAATTATGTACACAGAGATAAATAAGAAGATGCTTAGGTAATGATGTTGCTATTAGAAAATGATGTTGCTTTTTGCCAAACTTGTGATCTGTTTATGAGTGCATGCATAATATCTATGGTATCAGGGCTGGGGATGTGGCTCAAGTGGTAGCGCGCTCGCCTGGCATGCGTGCGGCCTGGGTTCTATCCTCAGCACCACATACAAATAAAGATGTTGTGTCTGCCGAAAAGTAAAGAATAAATAATAAAATTCTCTCTCCCTCTCCCTCCCTCCCCCCCTCTCTCTTTAAAAAAAAAAAATACATATATATATATATATATATATATATTACCAAAAACAACATAGAAATTTAGCAGAGAAGGTAGGAAAGTTTCATAGGAATGCTCATGTTGCTATACTTTGAAAGGTAGGAGAATTTCAAAAACAGCATAACATATAAAAATGAATATGAATGTATTATTGTAGGAAAGCCATGCCCTACAAGAAAAAAGCAACCATTTATTGTGATACAAAACTTCAAAAATATAGTTAATGATCATAAAAGTCATGGAGTAGCCCCATGAAATTGTCCATAATCCATCCTTATAATGTGCTTTTTCATCTGTCTAGTTTTCTCCCTTACCATTTTAAATCATCAACTTTTTATTTTACAATTTATTCTTCTATGTATTTCATATTCACATCATCACCAATAGTGGATGCATTAATTATGTAAAGACTACTAGAAAGTTCTAATATTTTATATATATTTTTTGGAAATTGGACTTTTCAAATATGATTTTTTGGATCTAAAATACCTCACTAAAGATTCATTGAGTAAATAAATGAATGAAGAAATAAATGAGCTAGAATCGAGGCTGAATCTTAAAATAGCATAATCTTTATAGGAAGAAGTCTAAGACTTTCTAAGGGAAGAAAGCATTCTAAGCATAACTTCTCATATTTTAGAAAACACAAGAAAATTGGGAAACTACATAGTGTAGATGAACAGTATAGATAATGTAAAGGCAATCACAGGCCATCAAAATTTAATGATTTATAAAATTTGATGATATATAAAACTGGGATGAATTATATAAAGGAAATGAGGAGAACATCTGAAACATAGAACATATCTGAGGCATCTCCTTTATATCCCTGGGTGAAAGTCAACAAACAATAGCAGTACAGTACACATAATGCTGCTAAGAGAAATAAGAAGGAAATAAAACCTAAAGGAAGACCACTAGACAAGGAGCCAAGGCCAGCTGCAGTGCTGGCTGAGAGTAAAGAAAGTGTAGAATGGATAACACAACCGAAAATTATAAATACCAGCTCAGACACATGGTCAGCTGCAGAAAACAGGATCTGTAATAGTTGTATTTCTTCCTTATTTTCTACGAATATGTTATGTGTAGACATTAATCAACCCTCTCTATCTCCATAATCTTATATATCTCATTATTTTAAAAAAATTAAATTTACTTTTAACTAATACATAAAAACATAAAATTGCACATTATTGGGGTATTATGTGATGTTTTGATCCATGTCTACATCACATAATGTCATCAGTTTAAACATATCTACTTTCTTAAACATTTATAATTTCCTTATGGTAAAAATATTCGAAACCCCTTTCCTCTATCTTTTTGAAAAAGGTGAAGTATGTTCTGATTATCTCTGGTCACCCTACTGTGTAGTAAGCATACCAGAACTGCTTACTCCTATTTAACAATAACTTAGTACCCTTTGAACAACTCCTTCCTATTCCTCCTGGCTATTCTCCCCAGCCTCTGATAACTATTACTCTACTCTCAACTTCTGTGCTGTCAACTTTTTTAGATTCCATGAATGAGAGATATATTTGGAAGTTCTCATTTTATGCCTGACACATTTAACTTAACATAATAATCTCGACTTCTGTTGATATTGTTGCAAATGACAGGAGTTCATTCTTTTATATGGCCAAATAGTATTCCATTGTGAATATGTACCATATTTTCTTCATCAGTTGACACTTAGATTGTTTCTATTTCTTGGCTTTTGCGAAGAGAGTACTTCAATGAATATGTGAGTGCAGATGACTTTTCGACATACTGATTTAATTTCCAATGAATATATGCCATTAGTGGTATTACAGAATCATATGATACTTCTATTTTGATTTTTTTCGGGACCCCATACTATTATCCATAAAGGCTGGTCTAATATACATTCCTACCAATATTGTGCAAGTGTTCCTTTTACTCTACATCCTCCCCCAGCTGATTTAGTCATCTTTTCTTGCTTCTGTGACTAAAAGGACCTGACCAGAACAACTGTAGGGGAGGAAAGTTTATTTGGGGGCTCACGGTTTCAGAGGTCTTAGTCCACAGAAGGCAGGCTCCAATTCTTGGGGCTTGAGGTGAAGCAGAACATCATGGTAGAAGAGTGTGGCAGAGGAAACTAGCTCACATGATCATCAGGAAGGAGAGAGAGAGAGAGAGAGAGAGAGAGAGAGAGAGAGAGAGAGAGAGAGAGAGACTGACTCATTCCACTCTCCAAGTACAAATTACATAGCCCATAGCTATGCCCCCAGTGAACCACTTCCTCCAGTCATGTGCCACTTGCCTCCAGCTCCCTCCCAGTTAATCCCATCAGGGATTAATTCACTAATTAGGTTAAGACTCTCCCAGTCCAATCCTTTTCCTCTGAACCTTCTTGCATTGTCTCACATGTGAGCTTTTGAGGGACACCTCACATCCAAACCATAACGCTAGCACTTGTTATTGTTAGTATTTTTGATATTAGCTATTCTTATTGGGGGAAGTGATACCATATCTTTGTTGTTTAGTTTACATGTTCTTGATGATTAGTGATGTTAAGAGTATTTTTTTTTCATGTACTTGTTAGCCATTTGTATGAATACATTTGATAAAAGCCTATGTAGGAGTTAGCCCATTTGAATTTTTTATGTGTGTGTGTGCTAGTGAGCTTTGGAAGTTCCTTATATATCCTGGATATTAGACCTTGGTCAGATTATTTAATTGTTTAAATTAAAAGATATCAAAAGGGGGGGAGATATTCAACTAGGAGAACAATAAGCATTCTCCGTAGATGGGTAAAGGGACTTGATATGATTTAGGAAGAAAGAGGACGCTTTTGGTTGTTTGCAACATAGTTGCATGATACTAAATGGAAGCAGAATTTGACTATAGTATTAATTTTGAAGTTTTAAGAATGGTTTAAAAAATATGGTTTATTTAATGGGGTTAATTCATCAAGGAGTGGATTGTTTTGACTTTGTACTGTCAACTTAGTTATTTTGGAACTATAGGCTCCAGAATTCCCTTCCTTTGTGCTTCCCAGTAAGCCACAAAAGACAATAGCTGGGAGTTTGCAAAATGAGTGTAAATCACTAGTAATCTCTTCATCTCACTGAATCTCCTCTTAAGTGCCTCTGAGTTCTGGATCAGAAGTATAAGTAGGTATGGAGGAAACAGTCCCAGCTTGTGCACATGGCTGGAATTACCATAACTGCTGATTGTGAGAGACAGATCTGGATACCAGTCAGTCTTCAGGGATCCAGCACGGATTCCAGTTTCCTTGATACTCCATGTGTATGTCTACATTTCCTTCCCAACTGCTAATTCTGTTGATTACAGAAAATGCCGGACACTGAGTTAAGAGCAATGCGCTGCACTAAGGAAGCAGCTCCCACAATTCCATGCTCACATTGTCATAATAACCTCTTGTTCTGCAACACTTGCAACAATTGTACTTCTCTGACCAAACCATGACTAAAAGGACTGCAGATATTTACAATAGTAGATTGATGAAGACAATTGCATACTTGTGTTTTCTTTTATCATTGACCCACTAAATCATGTTATGGCAAATTTTTTTGGTTCAGTTTCTTCATTTGGAAAATAAAAACAAATTTTATCCATTCCAGAAATGTGCACATATTATGTATAGTACATGTTACTCATGTTTTATATCTTCAGCTTTGATAAATTTGTATAATTTCAATCATTTTCTGGGGATGTTTTCATCTCATTATCCTTCTTGCATATGATAAACACTTCATATTAAAAAACAAATTCAAGACTTGTTTTCCTATAAATCTTTTATCTTTTTAAAAAACAAACTACTAAGAATATTACTCTTTTAGCAATAATTCAGGACTTGACACATTAGTTTAATCCTGCAAATTATTATGTGCATCCTTTGAAGTTTGTGACATGATATAGCAAAATCTATCATGTGCATTCTTTTTCCATTATCCCTTCTCCTCAGATGCCATTCTTCAATCTCAATCCAAATTAAGTTTCTTCATGAGTCTTGCTTAAATTTTCCTTGGTACTCTCTGACACACACACAATGATTGTACTACAATACAATCCCTCATTAGTCTGAATTCCATAACATAGTTTTAACTGTTATGTAGAACTTATTATAATCTGCCCTACATTTTATTGTTTTGTACAATTGTCACCTGTCATTCTACCTCCATTTCACAAGTAGAAGGTAGAAACCTTGTTTCATCTCCATGAAGAAGTCACTAAATAAATATTTATTGAAGCACTAGATGAATGAATACATGAATAAATATAGGAAAAGAAGTTGAGGAATAGAATGAATGGAGTACGCTGTGAAGTTAAGTGGTTAAATATTATGTCATGAGAGAATATATGAGAATTGTAGCTACAGAAAGATACCAGATAGCTTTTAAAAAAATAGAGACATAATATTGGTATAGTTTTAGTGGGGTACATTGTGGTAATTCAATACATGTATGTACTCTGTGATAATAAAATCAGGGTAATAAGCATTTTGATCTCTCCAACATTCATCACTTTTATATCTTTGTAACTCTCCTAACCATTTTGAAAAATGTCATAAATTGTTTTAACCAATAGTTACCCACTGTGCTAAAAGAACCAGAAGTAATTTTAACTGTGCTTTAGTGTCCCTTACTGAAATTCTTTTTGTATCCCTGCCCGGGGCCTTCTCAGTTTCTAATGAACAGTATTTCACTCTTTTAATCCATTCTTCTATGAGATTGATTTTTAGTTTCCACAAATGAGTATTTGTCTTCCTGTGTCTGTTTTATAATACTAGCTGTTTTTTTTCCTCTTGTCCCACTGAGAGAGAAAATATATGTGCCATTTCTACTACCCCAAAGGAAATTTTAAAATGCCCCCCCCATACCTAGAGGGAAAAAATGATTAGAATTTAAAAAAACAATGTAAAAAACAGCAGGTATCAGTGTACAAAAATAGATAGGAACTAGGATCAAATTTGTTTTTATAAGAGAACAAAAACTGGGTTTGCAAGTGATGAGAAAAATTATGGTTCGCCTCTTTCAATGAACTTTGTACAAACAAATATCCATATTCAAAGGAATATAGAATGCCCACAGTCTGTTTTAAACTCCATAACCTTTGATTTAAACATGGATAAATGTCTTCACAGAAGGCATTTTGACTTTGACCATGGCATTTTTGTCTTGACCATGAAAATTCTCAATTTTATGAATGTCTTTTTTCCTCCTCTGCCCACATCCCCACATTCAGTGTGTACGTGGGTCCGCTCAACCTATAAAAGGGGACTCTGTATGAGTAACTTGCCATCTTGTTATTTTCATGATGAGTTCACACCATTAAAATAGAGATCAGGGGTACACTGAACATAGTAACCAGATACCAATTAGGCTAGGTGTCTAACTGTAGCCTTTATGAAACTGGATAAATTCTTCTTTTCTATCTTTGCGGGCTCAGGCTAAAACCCTCTGCCTCTGAGGAGATGTAGTTATAGAAACAAACTCCCCAACAGAATAGCACCATGTCCCTCAAATTCAAGAAGGCTACATGCAAGTGTCAAAAACCCCACATTAAAGTAGAAGCCATGCTCCTACCTGTCTGATAAGGATGCAGAGACACTATGAAGGGGGAAATGAGGGCAAAGCTTCAGTCCTTCAGGGACTATCTCTGGCAAGAAAGGGTGAAATTTCCTCAACATCTGATGCTTTTGTGGTTGGAACAAACCAAGTGGATATCTGTACTGAAAAGACCTGTTTGTGACCTCAAATTATGTCTTAGTAACATTAGTGTCAGAGATATCTGGGAATCTGAACTTTTTGTGAATATTCTTCTAAACTTCCCTGGAATTTTATGCTATCTAATATTTCTAGTATTTTCCTGTTTAGTATTGACTGTGTCCCCTAAATCTACAAATATGTTTATCTTCTTACTGTCCAATAACAAGATATAAAATCAAAACTAAAAAAAAAAATAACAAAAAGACAATCAACCTTTCTTCTCTACATGATGCACATCTTTCTCAATTTCCCTCCAAAGTCTATCCTCAGAGAAGTCTTTAACTCTGTTTCTTCATTCTACTTCTTCATTAACCAGTCTTTGACACACAATCTTCTGTTCTCAAAATCAACTAAAATGGTCTTTTTATCAGACTGCATTACTTTTTCCCATTGTGGCCATGTGCTGGGATCTCAGCATCATTTTTGAAGTTCAGATTTAGAACATATGCATCAAAGATGTGGTATTATTGATGTTTTCTGTATAAGAAAAACATCATGGGATTAAAATGCTTTAGAACATAGAGTTCTCATACACATATGCACAACTAATTTACTGTCACTCAGGTTGTTTTTCTTTTTTTTCCTTAGGGAATAATTCCTTGATACAATCTTCTCTTATATACAAGGTATACCATGAAGGTCCTTGCTATTGAGTAATGTTATTTCACATTCTTACTCTAGAAACTGATTATCATCCTGAATGTTCAATCACTTATACTAGTATGATATGCATTTTTTGGAGAATATGTTGAGATCACCAGAGTATATGTTTCCTGGCTTGACCATAAATTGTTTTATCTATATTGCTTTAATACCATATTTGTGCCATTTTCTGATTGTTCAAAGAGCTAACACTATCTTCTTTGAGTCTCCAATGTCTGGTCTTTAAACCTTTTTGTTAACTTTGATCACCCAGACTTCTTCTATAATATCCCTTCTATAATATAGCATTTTCCTCTTATTTAACCCTCATTTAATTGACTACCTTGTAAATTCAGCCATCAGTTTTATACACATTTATAAATTAACATCTCCAATTCAAATTTCTAACTACTACTTGATTTATGCATATACCACCTCTGAAAATATCCATACTTTTATCTTTTCAAAGGAAAGGCAAACACCTACTCTCAAATAAATAAAAAAACAGATAATATGATTCCTTGGGAATTTACATTCAACATTTCAACAATTGAAAAAGACCACAGGTAAGTAGACAATACAGAATGCATACTTGATGGTTGAGCTCTTACCTTCAAATATTGAGTAGGCCAAAATTATTTGGTAAGTATAATAATAGAAGATATAATTGAGCAAAAATGTAAGTTGTACACTTAGTTTAGAAAAAACACCACTGAACTACAGAAAATATTATAATGGCTAACTCTGATGTCTTAAGTGTTTTACAGCAAAGAAATTCCTGTCTAACTTCATGAGAAGTAAAGTAAGCAGCAGGTAGCCATAACTTTCTCTGTGCTAAATTTTTTGTAACACATCTGGTTTATCATATTGACATATAGTATCTGTACATAGAGCTATTTCACAAATGGAAAGGAGGTGTACTGGTCAGTCTTTTGTCACCATGTCCAAAATACCTGATATAAACAATGTACAGAAGGAAAGTTTACTTTGGGCTTGCAGTTTCAGAGACTCAGTCCAGATTAGCTAAATCCATTTCTGTGACCAAAAGTGATAGCAGAAAGGTGTGGCAGAGGAAAGCTGCTCAGTTCATGGCAGCTGGGAGGCAGAGAGAAAGGAGAGATGAGTCAGGGACTAAGTACAAATGCCAGAGGCAGACCCCCAGTCATCTACTTCCTCCAGCTACACACCAACTGCCTACAATTACCAACCCAGTTAGTCCATTTGAATCATTAATTCGTCAAGTGGATTAATCCATTGATTAGGTTCCAGTTTTCGAAATCAAATCCTTTCACATATGAACATTCCTTCATTAACACAGGAGCTTTTGGGGGACACATCACATCCAAACCATAACAGAAGGATATCCAAGCCTAGTGAATCATTAAGGAAAAAGGGGGAAAACACTGGGAACTCTTAACTCGAAGGAGAAACAGAATGGCTCCATTGGTTATTTGAGATACTTTATAGGTATTCATGTAGACCAGAGAAAAGTTCAATATATGAATAATTTTTCAGCTCTGATGTCAAACCCGGGTTGAAATCTTGGTCACAACATTCATTAATTGTATGGAATCTGAACAAACCATTTAATGTTCCAATCTTCAGTTTCTATAAATTCAGTGTATTGTTGGAACAATTGGAATAAATACTATAGGCACAATACCTGGCACCTAGTGAGTGGTCAGTAATTATAAGTTATTGTCAGTGTTTGGAAATTAGAAAAGTTGGTTTTAACTTAACGAAAAAAGTTTCATTAAAAATTTCAGATTTTATGGACATAATTATAAAGCTTAACTTTAAGATATTTCTTTCTGTAAAATTGAAGATAAACTTTATCTCAACTTTTCAGTGTTTGGGGGATGATTAATGGATTGTACTATAATGTCTAAAGTTTGTTTTAATTCTAATTCACAACAATTCTAAAATCTTGGTAAACTAAGGTAATACATTTCATTGGAAGAAATGGGTGTAGTTGAGATAAACAAAAAAAAAAAAAATAATGAGAAGGGGCTGGTGATATAGCTCAGTTGGTAGTGTGCTTGCCTTGTATGCACAAGTCCCTGGGTTCAATCCCCAGCACCACCAACAAAAGAAAAATTTCCTTGGCCTTTTGATCCCTCTTAAATTTTACCAGTGCCCCAAGGAGGCTTTCCATGCCTCTGTGTACAATCTGCTTATGTAGGCTTTGAACTAAATGATAAAAATATCTTTTGCTGGTTTTACTCATTTCTAATCTTTTGGGAGTAACTGCTTTTTCTTAGCCCTGTATATCCTCAATAGTAAATGCTTTGATATCTCCTGGGAGCTTCTGTGTTTTCATTTCAAACCAGGGATGGCAGAAAGAAGCAAATAAATGGTAAAAATGTGTGACAAGAAACAATTACCCTTCACCTCCAGCTACCACTGTCCTTCAGAAACTGAAGTCAGTATTAAAAATCACCTGATGGGAGTTTCAGGGAAATCAGCAGCTCTCACTAAAGTCTTATATCAAAATTTCTTCTTATGCTAAGAATACATATATATCCTAAGCCAGGAAAATAGTCAGTCCATCTTCGTAATAGTTGTTGTGTAATTTGACCGGTAGCCAGAGGGGAATTAAAATTTGATATGGATAATACATAAGAACAAGTGAGATTAGTGGAAGTAAAAAAATAACATTTGTTACGACACTTATTGGCATGAACTTTTATACAAGTTTGCTTCACATTCCACATTGTTCTTAGCCTATTTCCATAACAGTTTCCCAGGTTATTGTGTTTGTATTATGCCTCTTCTGACTATCATTATGCATGAACTCTTCATTGCTTTATAGGGGAAAACAGTATCTTATTTCAGCAAAAAGCCACAAAAGAGGTAATTAACCTCATTTTTTTTTTCTGCTTGAGAATCACATCACATTACAGATCAAAATATTTAACTTGGGTACCAGGGAGCTCCATTAAACACTCAGCTGTGGGGAATGATGACAAGTGGGGTGAGACATCATTAGAACATACATTTATTTGGTCTCAATGATTCTCTCAAATTGTTTATTCCTGATTGATTTCTTTGTTGATGGTGTCAGAAGAAGAAACATTCATCTCCTCTACAGAATTCATTTTTTCACAGTTTAGAATATTTATTTAGCCTGGCGCTTACCCATATCAGCATGCTGTTTTCACTGGCATAACAATTAACAGGAATTTGCTAAATCTTTGATCTTGATAAGCTTCAATAACTCTCTGGTGTAATAACTTGGATCCAAGTGGAAAACACCAAAGCTATCAAAAGCAAATGATGATTTAGCTGTATTAAATAATCTCTGTCAGCTCCCAAATGTAAGTACCTTCAGATAGTTCCTGAAAGCACAAATTTCCTTAATAAATTACACACAAAAAAATACCCAAAAACCAGAAGGTAGAAAGAAATCATGATTTTGGCATTTTCTTTAGGCCTATCCTTTCATGCTTCAGTTCATAAATATTAAGTTACTATTACATATTTCCTATTTATAAAAAAATGATAGGAAGCTGGGAAAATTGATGCACATTTGTAATCCCAGTGACACAGGAGGCCAAGGCAGAAGTTTGAGGTCAGGCTCAGCATCTTAACAAGACCCTTTCTCAAAAAATAAAAAAAATGGGGATGTAGCTACATAAAAAAGCATGCTTGAGTTCAGTTCCCTTTACTAATAAAAAACAAACAAAAACCCAAATAGGGGTCTCTTAAGGAAATATTAGTATTGCTCTTAAATATTGGTTATATGGATTGACTATATAGTTGTTGCTTTCCATTTCAGTAAAATTCTCTAATCCTTTTTAGGCCGTTATTTATTACTACATGTTTTTACTTTTTACTTAATATTTTAATCTGTTATTTTTTGAAATATGCTTCCAGAAGGTATATCCATTATTATCTATATGATGTATATAGTTCAGTGAAATTTTACTAAGTGAAAACATCCATTACTATCATTCAGATCAAGATGTATATTGTTACCACATAGGTCCTTCCCTCTTTTTTCTCTGAGCCTTTATCACCCAAATATAATCCAACTTCAGAAATTCTCACTTTTCTTTCCATTGGACAGATTTATCTATTTCAAACTTTATAGAAAAGGCAATATGTAGAAAGGCACAGTGGCACATGCCTGTAATATCAGTGGCTTGGGAGGCTGAAGCAGGAGGATTGCCATTTCAAAGCCAGCCTTAGCAATTTAGTGAGTCCTAAGCAACACAGCAAGACCATGTCTCTAAATAAAATATAAAAAAATGGTCTGGGGATGTGGATCAGTGGTTAAGCAACCCTGGGTTCAATCCCTACTACTAAAAATAGAAAGGAATTATGTAATTTTTAACGTTTGGCTTGTTCAATAAACCTGATGTCTGTGACATTCATCCAATGGTTTTTACTATTTACTGACATGTATTTAATTTTATGAATATGTCACAATTTATTAATTGCTCTCTCAATGAATATTTGGGTTCTTATTAGTTCTGTTCACTATTATCAATGTTGTGATCTTTCTCATGCATGTAATTTTGATGAACTTCTGGTAAGGTTCTGTTGGGTATACACCAGGAGTTCAGCTATTAGAGTATGTGTGTAGCTTCAGGTGATATTTCCAAACTTTTTTCCCAGGTGAGTGAACCAATTAACACTCATACCAGTGGTGTATAAAATATCACCTAATTCATATTCATGCTGAAATTTTGTGTGTGTGTGTGTGTGAATATATATGCAGTATCACATTGTGGATTTGTTTTTCCACATGACTAATGAGGTTTTTAAAATTGACATATTCTAGACTACTTGAATATATTCTTTGGATTAGTCCCTTTACCTGTTATCTCTCTTTTTCTATAGGATTTGTGGGCATTTTTATGTAACCAACAGATAAGTACTTTGTTACATCTATTATAAGTAGATTTTCCCATTATGTGACTTGTCTTTAAAAAGTCCTATTTAAAAAAATGTTTGTCTAATTCAATGTAATAAAGATATATTTCTTTGTTAGCTTTCTTGAAATATTATACTTTTGTCCTTCACATTTGAATCTACAACAACAATAGGAGTCAGATTTTTGTTGATGCTGTGAAGGAGTTTTGCATCATACACCCCTTTAAATATAAAATTCCAGTGATTCTAGGTTTACACAAATTTTAATGAAGTCAGAAGTCATGCTTACTTTTTGCTTAAAGATCATATGTCTTTTTTCTTTTTCTCTTCAGGACTTTTGCATTGTCTTTGACTTCTGCCTGTTTTTCCACACCTATTTGTGTGTGTGTTGGGGTGCTTGATTTCTTTTGAACATCTTGAATCTGTGACAAGAGCCAAACACTTAGTTTATCTTTGACTATTTCTTTTATCATATTCCTTCTTCCCTCTTTTGTTGAGGATACAACTGCATGTGCTAGGTCTTTTTAACAGTTTTGGTTCTCTTAAAATTAACCCATCTCTTAGTTTTCCACTTCTGTTTTCTGCTATGTGTAATCTGCCATTAATTCCATCTGTTGAATCTTTTAACTTCAATAATTTATTTTCAATTACTATCTATATTTGTTTCTTTCTTTATAGATGTAGTATCTTTGATTGAATGCTCCAAGTTTTCATACAATTCCTGAATATATTGATGAGTTATTCCATACATTTTCCCATTTCTTTATTTGTATTCTTATTTGCCATGTGCATAATTTCTTGAATGTCTAATAAGTTTGATGTTTTATGCTGGGTGTTGTATCAAAAAAAATTTTAAAGAATTTAATAATGCTGTCTTCCTTCAAGAAGATTTAACTGTCTTCATAAAGGTAGTTCTATTCAGACCTTCTTCATCCAATATGGGATAAAAATAGAAACTGGGTGTAAATTTGTTAGAGATGGTCTAATTTTTGTTTGGTTTCAAGGATCTCAAGTTAAAGCATAAAATGTACTGTTTGTGGCTGGCCTAAATATTATGATGATCATCAGGTATACAAAATACCATCATGGGGCTAGGGGTGTAGTTTAATGGTAGTGCACTTGCCTAGCATATGCAAGGCCCTAGGATGGATCCCCAAATCCACTAAAAACAAAATACCACCAGTCAGAGGGTGAGTTCTCATGGGGATCAGATAAAGTTACAGTTAAACTTCATCTTGAGGACCTAATATATCCACAAAGGGTACTTGTTTCTTTAGTTCCTGAATACTTAGTGGACGACTTTGGTTAAATTCCTATAGTAAAAGATGTTTTAAAGTCTAGAAATAAATATTTCATCTTGTTGTAGTTCATAAGAAACAGATACATACTGGAGAAGGAAGCAAATCTCAAAAACAGGTCTGCAGGAGGCTGAAGAGTTAATATGAAAGTGTTTGGAGGGTAGAATGAAATCTCCTGCAGTTGTTTTGGGCTAAGGAGAGAAGAAAGAGCCGTCATCCCTCAATCAAATGCCCAGGAGAATTATGGCTAAGAAAGAAGAATGAAGCAAAAGTAGAAAAAGCCATCTTGTAATTTTCATGCATTCTTGGTCCAGCTTAGTCTTGGTTTCTTTGAACTGACCAGATTCCCATTCCTTTGGTGTATCTATGTTCCACTTGCTATTTGTATAGCTTGTGGAATACAACTGAAGATACAATGATACCCCACCAATCTCTAAACATAATATTGACGCAATTAAGTCAAAGACAAAATACTATACCTTTTATGTTTTCAATTGTATAAAATCAAAATGCTGACAAAAAACACTTTCTGCTATCAATTGAAATAAATTTACCATTGGACAGCATATGGGCCAAAATGTTCTCTCTCTTGAATTAAGTGCTGTTTACATGGTTTTATTCAGGATGTGAATATTCACCAGGCTATTCACTTATGATATGTTCTCTTTTCTTTATGCATATTGTATTCCAGTGAAATAATCATAAGTCGTGTGAGAATATATTCTTCATGCATTTTTATGATAAAGGACTTTGGTCCAAAACATAAAAATTCTGACACATCAATTTAAAAAAGCAACTATAAGGGTGAAAATGGGAGAAAGACTTAGACACTTCACACACACACACACACACACACACACTCATACACACACACAAGAATAGCTAAGAGCCAATAAACACATCAAACAATCCTTGATCTTATTTGTTATATTAAAATCACAGTATGAGATAACACATACACACACAGGAAAAACAATAAAGGAAAGGGAAAATAAATTTTGGCCAGAACGTGGAACAACTAGAATTCTCATATATTGCTGGTAATAGTGAAAATTGGCACAGCTACCTTGAGAAAAACATGTTTGGCAATATCTAGTAAAACTGAACATATGCATGTTATATGAGCCAGAAATTCTATTCCTAGGAATATACTCAACAGAGCACATATTCTCCAAAATACGTGTGTTAGAATGTTCACAGTGGCAGTACTGGAATTAGGCAAAAAAGGAAATAGCTCAAACACTCATTAAGATAAGTTTCACTAAATGAAATGCAACATTTTACATAATCAAATACTGCCCAACAATGGAATTTTGACATCTACAACTCCATACAACAATATGGATGAATCTCACAAATACAGTACCAACTAAATAAGGCAACATATTAAGAAGCACATATTATATTACTGTTTATAAATAAATTATATTAATAGGGAAAACTTTCATGGGCTCTCTCTCATCCAACGAGGAGGTCCACAGAAAAGGGTAGAGGAGAGTGTGGCTGCAGAGTCTCTATTCAAGACCTCTGGAGACCAAGCAGGAAGCAGGTTGGATTTTATTGCACAGTTAGCATGTATATATACTCAGGCCATAGCCAAGCAGATTACAGGCAGCCACCAATGCAATTTCTGCTAACTGTCCTTTCAGTGACCAATCGAGAAGTAGGCCCAAGCCCTGGAACTGCAGCTCATAGCCTCACGCCCAGGGCTATGCCTACGGGGTAAGCAGCCTGCCACTCATGAGCCTAGCATGGGGGGAGTGGCCTGCCACTCAGAGGCCCTTACTATATGCCATGTATGCAGTATTCCATGGACCTGTCCCCACAAAACTAATCTTTCTTGTTAGAAGTAAGAATAATAGATATATTGGGATTTGTATTTAGTAGACAGGAGCATAAACAGAGTTTCTGAAACACTTGTACTGTTTTATATTCCAGACAACTAGTCACATGATATTTGTCCTAAAATATATATCAAGCTGTATACTTGTTAGTTAATATTCTAGTTATTTATGTAATATTAATATTTAAGTAAAACAAAATACACAGAAATACACAGAGATTGATGCCATCTCCAAAGCATTGAAAGATACACATATGATTACTCTTTAGTTAGTAGATAAGACAAATGGGACTTGGAAAATGACAATGTGGTATCATAAACTTAATCAGGTCTTGACTTCAGTTATTGCTGCTATTATAGAGATATTGTTTCTTTAGTTGGAATAAATCAAGTTAGGCTCTAGTTCCTGGTAGGCAGCTATTGATCTAGCAAAAGCCATTTTCTCTGTATTGATTAGCAAAGACCACCAGAAGCAATTTGCTTTCATCTAGAAATGATACAGCACACCTTCATGGTTTTGCCTCTTGCTCTTTGTTTTAATCTAGTACCCAGCAATCTTGGTCAACTTGCCATTTCACACACATTGGGGGCATATATGTGTTATATTGTATTATTTGAAAATGATGAACAGGTTTTGTAGATGCCTCCATAAGACATGTATGCAAGAGATTGGAGAAGATTAAGCCTCAGGAAAACTTATGGAACTGTTATCTTAATGAAATTTCAAAAGATCCAATGACAGAATTCATTTTGAGATAATAATTCCAAATTAAATACAATGTTATATATTGTTCTTCCCACACTAAGTAAAAGGAACAAATCTTGATTGACTTTTTATAATAAAGGTAACATAGCAGAAGAGGCAAGTGTGCTCTACACTCTGCTTGATATTTATTTTAGCTTTGAGAGGATCCTGGAGTAAGAAATGACTCTTAAGTTAGTGCTAGATACAGTGGAAGGTGCTCAGCAGTGAAATTTTCTAATTCAGCAAACCCAATGGCACTTGAAACTTCTGTAGTACTTGGGAATGCTATCAGTAATGTCTTGCAAGTCCAATAGCAGACTCACAACACAGACTATTTGGATTTGTAAAGAGTCATATTTTCTTCTTTGAGTATTTACTCTATATTTGTGAAATGGATTTGAGTTTACTTCTGGCCTCTGGAAGGTCCAAGAAGCCTATTCTGAATGAGTTTTATCTTCTCGTCATAAAATTGGGCATACATAGTGGCTCTCCATCATCAAGTGTATCTCAAAATGGACTAAGAAGGCCCCAAATGATGAGGTTGAATTTGCAGTGACTCTAGGGAACTCATGTATCTATGTTTGTTGTTTTGTCTATTATCTCAAACTATACATCCAACTGCATAAAGAATTTTCTATGACCAGTTGATAAAATAACTAAAAATTTCAAAATATATAAGAGAAACATTACATAGCATTTTAGAGAAACTAATGTTACATACAATAACATGGATGAATCTCACAGATAAAATGAATGTAAGAAGTCAGACATTAAAAAAAATGTGTACTATATGAGTCCATTTACTCTATATTAATTTTAAGAATAGGTACAACCTTTCAGTGAAGTCACAACTCAGAATGCTATTTACCTTTGGGAGAATATTTGTTGGGTGGAACAAAATGGAAATTTTTGAAGTATTAGAAATATTTCTCATCTTGATATCTCTCTCTCTCTCTCTCTCTCTCTCTCTCTCTCTCTCTCTCTCTGTGTGTGTGTGTGTATGATTGAGCTGTAACTTAAAACTTGATTTGCTCAAGTAAATGTTTTTTAAATAATAGAGATGAGACAGAATTTTTAAAAAAACTGCTTCATAGTTCTATGTTAGGAGGATGTCTAGGATGCTATATTTAGATAATAAAATTTAAAATATGTGTTTTAAAAGGAATGATATAGCCATATCAGTATTTATTGCAGCACAATTCACAAAGCTAAATTTTGGAACCAACCTAGATGCCCTTCAGTAGATGAATGGATAAAGAAACTGTGGTGTATATACACAATGGGATATTACTCAGCATTAAAATAGAATAAAATCATGGCATTTACAGATAAATGGACAGAGTTGGAGAATATTATGCTAAGTGAAGTAAGCCAATCCCCAAAATACAAATGCTGAATGTTTTCTCTGATATGAGGATGCTGATCCATAATGGGAATGGGGGAGAGCATGGGAGGAATGGAGGAACTTTAGATAGTGCAAAAGGGATGGAAGGTAAGGGAGGGGACATGGGGGTAAGAAAGACAGAGGAATGAGATGGATATCATTCCCTAAGTACATGTATGAAGACACAAATGGTGAGACTCTACTTTGTGTACAACCAGAGACACGAAAAACTGTGCTCTATATGTGTACTCTGAATTAAAATGCATTCTACTGTCATGTATAACAAATTAGAATAAATAAATTTAAAAATAAAAAGTAAAAGGAATGAAAGATTACAGCAACTGATGTTGTAGGTCCCCAAACAACCCCCAGATTAGATGATGTGGTAGTAGTAAAGCAGAAAAAGAGGAAAAATAAATTGCTGGGACTTTGAGGCAGGAGACTGGAATATTTGAGAAACAGTGAGGATGTCAGTGGACTTACAGCTGAATGATTGAGAGGAAGAGTAATAGGCAGTGAAGTCAGAATCAGTAGTGATCTTCTGTATTTATTTTGAATATCTAATCAACAGGATTACTTGATGGAACTGAATATAGTTGAGAGAAAAAAATTAGTCAAGGATGACTTAAAGTTTTTGGGTTGAACCATGAAAATCAATTTTCTATTAGCTTGGATGACAAGGTCTTTAGAAGAAGCAACTTGGGGTTAATATTAAGGGCTTGGTTTTATGCACTAAGTATGAGAAGGAAATTTCAAATAAGAAGATTAAAGAATAAATCTGTTGTTCATAACTGAAATCTGTATTTAAAAAGGTGCATTTTGGGGTTGTCAAAAATTAGGTAGTAATTAAGGGCATGAAACCACGTGAGATTACCTGGAGAGGAGCATGGAGAGGCATATGTTAAAGACCAAGGACTGAGCCTTAAGTGCTTAAACATTTGAAAGTTGGAAAGTTGAGGAGGCAGTAGCATGTAGAATGAAAAGTAGATACCAGAAAAATAAGAGAAGTTTCAACAGGGCCAGTGGTAGATGAGTCAGGTGATGCTGACAATCAAGTAGTGTGAGAAATGGGTGTTGGCTTTCAGACTTTACAATATAAATCCCTTAATAATAGCAGTCTCTATAAAATGGTCTGAGTTATAGCACAGTAGATATGTGTTCTCCATATGCATTTTATGTTTTGAAAATGTTTTACTGTCTTTTTTTCCACTTATCTTCATTAAAACATAATCTTTTCTTCCAGGCTACTAATTCTTTTCCTTATTGAATCTTAATTGTTTTAAGGGTACTAATTCTATGTCTTCAATTTGATATAATATTTTATTCTAGTGCATATTTTCAGGTTCTTTTCCTTCCTAGAGGACATAAGTTCAATTTGCATAAATGTTTCTTCTGTTTCCTGAGGGTAGATGTTCTGTAGAATAGATTATTTTCCTATTCCTTCTTTCTTTCCTTCCTTGCCATCCTTCTGCATGCCTTCCTTTCTCAGTACTTTTCAAGAGTAATTCTTCATTTCGTTCATCTTTTTTATGAACATCTCTGTTTAGCATTTTTATTTGTCTACATATAGAATAGATGCTTCAAATCTGTCTCCTCCTTGTCTGGTGGTTATCTATGCTTATCCAAATTTGAAGTAGAATTTAATTAATGTTATTGTACATTTCTTTTTTTTAAACAAACTATCAGAAAAATTGCTTATATACCCCAGGATATTTTCTGCTTAGAGACTGTCAAATGATGGAGACAGCATGGATTATGACTATGGAATAGCACGCAAGTCACTTTTGTTACTTTGGCATGCTTTCTTCCAAGTATCTTCAGAATATTTTGTTCAGTGATTCCCAAAGATATTCTCAGATGGATATTTCTGTTTGTATTTACTTTGACATACCCTACAGAATACTCTATTTTTTCCAATTCCATAAATGTTTTATTACACATTTCAATATCTGATATGTTAAAAATGGCAATACATTTCATTCTGGTTAAAAAATCTTCCCTATAGAGATGTTAATATAGTAAGCATGAGAAGAAACAACTGACCTTTTTACATAAGGAATTGCATTATCTCAAACTCATTTTATTTTCTCATCATCAGAACATTAAAAAATAAATATCTTTCAACATTTTGACTCATAGAGGACAACATTTATTTCAATTATAAAAATTTACAAAAATTTATGATTAAATGCTAAACTATTTTTAGGTATATTAAGTTGTGTTTTTTTTACCTTTAAAAATTATAGTTGAGGAAAATAAGCCATTTATTACTTGATTGACACTAAGTGCAACTATATTATTTGAGCATCATATTAACTTTCCTTGAAATGTCTTCAAACTACCTCAAATTTTATTCTAATTTTCAGTGCACAGTGAGTGGCATGAGTATAATTTTCTCATTGAAAATACAATGCACTTCTCTCTCAATGTACAAATGTACCTCAGTATTCAAAGAAGGAGTGAAAATCTCTCTTCTTAAAGCTTTGGAGATTATTGCAATTATAATGAAATAGGCAAAGTGGCTTTTGTTTCAGCACACACATGACTTTAGAGAACTGTTTTGGAATAAATGATATTTGCAGTTTTCTGCTTCTTAGCAGCAGCTGATTCCTTTCTGGAATATAAATGCCATCTGAACCAATGACTTATTTCCCATCAGATAGCAAAAGTAGGCTGAAGTCTTGAAGTTAGGTTAATAGAAACCCAAATATTTTCATACAGATTAACAACACAAGGAATTTATTGCAGCATGAGAACACAGCATTATGTCTCCAATATGCTTTTTAAATGTAATAAAGAGATCCCAAAGGATTGCCACAAAATAAATTCTTGGATGCACTCACAAGCCCATGATAAACACTAACAGTAAAGATAGAAATGCAGGGAAAATTCAATAACCTCATTTATACTTATCCAGTTAATTTTGTAATGGTCATATCAACCACTGAACATTGCATATCTCAGCAGTTTTTAGAACAGCCAAGTATATTTGACTGTACTTAGTATTTTGCTGCATGTGTAAATTTAACAACAGCTGTTGATTTGGTTCAGAAACTTGCTCTTATACCATTCATTTAATGTAAATATTGACAAATAATAGAATTTGGAAGAGAGCATTGAAATGGGAGTCAATTTTATTTTGAATTACAGCTCCACTGACTAGTCTTGGGTAAGTCACTTGGTAAAATAAAGATGTTTGTATTATCTGCCCCTATGTAAATCATTAGGTTTGTTGCGGAGAGCCATGACAGCACTTCCACGAGATTTCATAATTTCTGTTTATTGATGAGGTATTACCACTATTGAACAAGGTAATGTAACTATTGCCATTGATAACAACTACCACAAAACCCAGTGACTTATAAAAATATCCATTTATTTCTTGCAAATTTGCAGGTGGTTGGAATTCAGTTAGTCTAGGTTGGAGTTGTTGGGCTTGTCTCCAAAGTATAATTTTGGTCCAGGTCTGCTCCACATGTCTTTCATTTTCCTTGGAGAGACAGCTACCCAACATATATGCTTCTCAAGGGAAAAGGCAAGCATAGAAGAAAGCAAATCCAATTGTACAACCAAATTTTGAGTTTTTGATCCTTACATACCTACTAACATTCTATTTGCAAAGCAAGTCACATGACTTAGGAGAACATCAATGGAGCCAGTGAAATGTCTTCTTATGGGTTGAAATGAAGAATAACTTCAATACTATGACTGCATTGTAACATTTAATGATCAGTGAAATGAACAGAGCAAAGCCCCACTCCTGAATTATTTCCAATAAACCATATATGTACACAAGAATATATGTGTAGGGGAAGAGACTCGGTTGCATCATGAAATAGAATTTCACATACCCAGAAATATATCTCATATCTGTCTAGCTGAACCCCTTTCTTTATTCTCTTCTCCATTATTTTGAATGTTCTTTTTATGCATTCTATTATATAATATAGCTTTTCCTTCCCACTGTACCATAGTAGACTGCAGAATCAAGACCTCAGGCACTTACTATTTACTCAACCTTGAATAAGATACCTAGATTTTAAAATTTGTTTCCCTATATTTAAAGTAGAATAAAGAAAATAAGATATATGCAGGATTGTAAGAATAAATGTCTTGATTTCTAGACCATTTCCATCCATTAAAGAGAGAAAGCTACGTCATGTGTGGTGACTCAGGAGGGTGGGGCAGAAAGATCCTAAGTTCTAGGCCAGCCTAGAAATTTAACAAAGATATATCTCAACATTTTTAAAAAAATAAAAATAAAAAAGGGTTAGGGATATGGCTCACTGGTAGGTGAACCTGGGTTCAATCCCCAGTACTGAAAAAAGAAAAAGCCATATGCTTGATCTTTATCATCACATACATCATTCATCATTATACTGAAAAAAGTCAAACCAACATTCAGAGAATCTGCATCACATTGTATTTGTCACCCAATATCCTTATACCACATTTTGACTCACACCTCCTCACACCTCCTAGCTTCTCTTGTACATGGATACAGGCATGTGACCTATATTCTACGGATCACATGCAAGTAGCACAACACTCCAGTGGCAGGTGTTGGTACATCTCAGCCTTCTTTGCCTCTGTTGCTGTGCTGTCTTGCTCTCTTTTGTTTCTCCCTCACCCCACTCATTACATACCAGCCTATTACCAGAGTATTATCCCATATGCTGTATGAGATCAATTACAAATTCAAATTTGAGAGAATATGTACCTGAAGAAAAACCTAAATGTTATATGTGATTACGGAATCAGAGGATGAAGACCAGGGAGAACATAATTTCAGACCAGCTCAAAGTTGCTTATCTGAATATTGTACCTAAAGATCATTTGGATTGAATATGTGAGCTCAAGCAGGTAGGAGTTGTAATAACTTTTTTGTTTGTTTTGATTAATGAGACTGAAAGCCACATTTTCTATGGCCTATGAGAACTGATATAAAGATATAAACTGGAATGGTGGAGAGAAAGGAATCCACAGACTTAGGAGAGGACAACACTAGAATGGATTCTTCATGCTAAAACAGTTTTCTCTAAATTGCCATCTTACCTCATAGAAGGAGCTCTAGTTCACTTTTATTGCTGCATTGTCTATTTCTATATTCTGTATGAGGTCCTTCTTTGGACTCTTCATTTTTAAAGAAGGAAAAGGAGATTTTCATTAGACAAGAGGCATAGAGTATAATACAAAGCTCCCCTTGCAATAACAGGTATATGTTTCTTCCTTCTAAATAAAATGCCTGGATAATTATCATGAAATGAACCTCAGAGTTTTCAAAAGAACTTCAGAGAAGCTTGCTTTTTGCAGACAGTTCTCCTCCTGTGAAGTGTGTGTGTGTGTGTGTGTGTGAGAGAGAGAGAGAGAGAGAGAGAGAAAGAGAGAGAGAGAGAGAGACTACGAAAAATAAAGCTATTTATTCCCATTATACACAACAGTAACAATTACACATTCTATTGACACTGTATCAAATTAGCTATATTTTATGTATTTGCATCTCAAACCCTATCTTGGGAATCCTATCCATGCCTAAAATTTTTGAGGACTAAAATAGTTTTTGCTTATATAGGTTCATCTATTTGTACATCCCAATTAAATATTAAAATCGAGAACTTTTAAGACATGAAATTACAAAAGTACACATTCCATCATATATCACAGAAATGGTGTCATCACACCTAATGTAGCCTGTGGAAAATGTGATGTGCCCTCCTAAGAGAATGAAAACAAAAAAGGGAAATAATATCTTGATATTATTATGAAAATATTTTTGACCTTGGGGATCCATTGAAAGGTCTCAGTGAGCCCCAGGAGTTCCTGAACCACACATTAAGAACAACTGGTCTAAATCATTTTCTTTCTTCTAAACTCTAATACAATTATAATTTGAACTGCATGCATTAACCTTTAAAGAAAAGGGAATGAATATTTTGATTTCCCAATTACATTACAACTCCTGGAGGGTCGATCTAAGTTTATGCTTTTTCTGTACTAATAGGTGTCAGCATCCAACCATCCAATGATACTATTTCCTCCCTGTGTTGTTCTGTAATATATTATATCCTAGTAGAGTATCCATTATAGACACTGGAAAATGTTTAATTAGTAAGTGAATATGACATTCACACTGACCTGTCCATACATTTGATTTCTTTTAATCATTGTGAATTTGATTATTTCCAAGAATGAAGTCGTCTCTAAAAGTAGTACAAATTTCAAAGAAATGCTATAAAGATCACTCTTCTCCAGCCTAGTTTTATTTTCAATTTGTTTCCATTAAGAATAAAATTCTTGGAAGTTGGATTTAATGTAAAATAAAATAAGCAAACAAACAAAAAACATTTGTACTATAAATGAAAAAACCTATCTTTAAAACAGTATTTTAAGTCCCTTTTCTTCTGAGCTTTGCCACAGGAACTTTGTTGTACAATTACTCAGCTTTAAAATCAGCTCTCTAAACCGTTTTCAGTCACTATTAAAGCCAACTTTTTGAAGGAGCCATTTATCAAAATTACTAAGCTCAGGATGCTGAAATGGATTCATAAAAATTGCTATTATAATTTGGCCTAAATCTGTAGCTTTACAACATTCATAGTATGCATGGGGTTACATTAGTAGAAACATTAACTAAAATTCTGGCTTCAAGTAAGAACTTGATGTCATCATAAGTAACCTGAAATAGCTTAAGCAATAGCCTTATCTAGGAGATAATTATAATAAAAGCTACTACATAGTGTATAGTTCAATTTGATGTGCTGGGGACTATGTCCAGTCTCTTATCTCTTCATTGAGATCCATGAAGGCACCTCACAAATGAGCTATTGGAATTCCCACTTCATAGGTCAGTGAAGGAAGATAGGAGAATCTTGCCAATGTCAGTTAGTTAAAAGGTAATAGAGCCAGGATTCGAACCCAGATTTGTGTAACAATAAAGTTGTGTTCTCTAATAAGTGCCCTTATAGAAAGAAGCAAAGTAATTACACTGATTAGGAGAAGTTTAGTTAGTATTAGCAAATGATCTCAAATTTGTGGTGGCGTAATCCAACAAGTTGCTTTTACTACATTTTATCATGGGTCATCTCTGGGCTCTGCTCCAAGCTTTTTTAACTCATAAATGCAACTTAACAAGCATCTGGATGGTCACTGGTTGCAGAAGAGAGGACATGGAGAATTGTGCGGTAGGAATAAATTAAGATTTAAGATTCCTTAAATCTTTCCTACATCATGGTGAATTTTTGCTTGCCTGAAATACGTGTCCATGAATTTAGGCATATTTGTTGTATTTTCTCTTTAGAATTGATACTTCCACTGAGACAACACACTTATTGTTACCAAATTCCCATTGGCATTTCTCGTAGAAGGAGAAAATTTTCCTTCACATGAAAATGAAAAGTCTGGAAACCTGTTCTACATCATAGAGTTCTCAATGTAGATTTTTGACAATGTAATTAAATAAAATATGCATTATATATATGTATATATACATATATATAATTTAATGAAAATTAAAATATTCTCACAACTATTTTATCACATTCTTCCAAATATTTTCTCACGTGTTGCCATATTTAAGAAAATAATCTTCTAATATATGCTCCATTAGGCTCTGTAGGCCATATTTTCCACTATTCAAAATTAAATGAACATGTCATAGTTGTAGATTTCTTTTTAATGGCAAAACACTGTAATTTGAAGGTTAAACAATTTGCAGTATTGTAATTAAGAAAGGGTAAAATGAGCAATGATCAAAAACTAAATAAAAATACTTCCTCTGCCTTTTGAAACTTGCAATACCACAGCAGCCTCAATGAAGCAAGACAAATGAAACTAACCAAAACTAAAATCATGGTTCTTTATACTTGGATTCTATGGCTTTAGTATTATTTCATTCTACCACTTAGTCTGAATTCAGATAATAAAGAAAAAAAACAGACAGGGTAATACTAGTTTATACTTAGCCTTTACTTCTTTTTATTCACTTTGAGTCTCAAGTCTCAAATGCCAGTGTTAGGAATATTGCCATAAGCTGTTAATTGAGAGCTAATTAAAATTCAAATGCCACTTGGAAATTTCACATTCCTATTCTTAGAGTTTATCCATGAATGTAAAATATACGTCTGAAGAAGTTCATTTTCTCTGTAAGCGTCTGCCATTCTCCGGCACCGTGTCTCTGGGGCATTGCTCTTAGTGAGCCATCAGGTTGCAAGAACAGGTTTCCACACTGGTTTCACCTCAGGATCCAATTGCTGGGCTCACACAGCTTAGTTGTTAACTTTATTGGAATGTGTGCAATTTATTATTTAAACTGATCTGTAAGGCCTAATTGTTATCAAGGGTGTTTTTGTGTGCCTACTAAGTGTTAATTGCTACCGATGGTTTTGGTGGTAATTGGATTTAGAAACAAAGTCTAGGACGAACTGTCTTTTAAAAATACATGGGGCCTCAGAGGCAATAGCTGATTGTTTTGCAGCCCTGCAGCCTCCTTAGCTCCCATGGGGTTCTGGCTGGCTGTGGCCCTTCCTCAGTGTGTCAGCAGCTCTCTCAGCTGTGACTGGTGTGCTGCCTTTTAACAGCTTTAAATGGTAGATGCTAATGGCTTTGCAGCCTTGCCATTCTCCCAGCAGGTTTCAGTGCCTTGTACTGCTTTAAACACAATGGACTTTGAAAACACACATAAATTAAAGTTATAATTCCATCTCCAGTCTTTGGCATGTGTTACTTGTCAACTTTTCAAAAAGCAAATGGCTGACATAAGGCATTCCAGCAGCCTTGGGTCAGAGTATTCCCTCTCTCTGCTTCCAACTACACCCTATCCTTTCCTTCTTTAATTCATCCGTTGCTTATTCTTTATCCTAAATTAATAACCTAAATACTTAATTCATATTGGTTTTTGACTTAATAGTTAGCTCCCTCTTTTTTCTCCATTTCCCCTTGACTTTTGACTTGGCTGTCAGAGGTGTGAGTCGCTACAATTTTAAGCAGATGCCTTTTCAGTTTACATATGTATCTGGAAGAGAAACAGCATGGTTTCCCAGGCAAAGTCCTTTGGCATACTGAGTACTCTCTTTGTTCTCAGATCATTGAAAGGCCAGTGATATGTGTTTCATTGAGAAACTTACTTCACTGAGAAGAGATGGGGGTAGGTACAAAGAAAACTCTGCACAGAAGAGCACCTGCTGGACTGGGTACTGACTTGCCTGCAGCAAGGTCTACCACTGTAATGGGGCGAGAGGGACAGCAAGATGGGAGGAAGCTTAACTGTGTGGAGGAGCTTTGGTCTTACAGAGTATCTACGGTCCTCCAAAGCCTACTCAACAGAGAATGAAAATTCCCAGGTAGCCAAGGCAACCAGTAATGACATTTAATTCTGAAGTTCAGAAATGATACCTTTTGTTAGACCTCTGAGTAGGAAATATTCTGAATTACACACAACTCAGATTAAAACTTTTAACTGTGTTATTATATTATTGAATCCTGAGTGTTTCCTCTATACCACTTACTTTACACAATGACTATGAACATAGGGCTCATACCAAGGACCAGCAGTGACCTTTTCATGGTTCACTAATGATTTACTGAGTTTCGAATAGTGTTTTATTTAACATTAGAAAGGAATTTGTTATATCTTATAAACGAGACTGTTAGTAGTAAAACCACTCCTAGCCTCATAAAAAAGTGAGCTAAAAATAAACAGTTTCAAGCTTTTCTTTTCCCAAACCAACTAAATGGGAAAACCTTCTACAAAGCACAAAACAGAAGGAAAATGTTTTTATGTTCTTCATAAAGAGACTTTGTTCTTTTCAAGAGGAATCCTAAATCCTAATAAAACCAAGGGCTCCGAAGAACATTGGTTTGCCTACATCTCACCTGGCATGTTCCAAACCCCACCCCTGCCACTTCACTGATAATAGTGAAGAGTAAGGGGTGGAAGGTATTTCCCTAACTCTTCAGTTCCACTGGGTGCTTCAGAAGCAATGGAGCTCCCCTGCCTGTGTGGCAGTGTTTACTCCCCAGACATGAGAACATTCCCAGATGCAACTCTCAAAATAACAAACATTCTGCTTTGCCTATTTCTCCCTTCTGTTTATGGTTTGTTGTTTTTAATCGCTAGCAATGTTGCCACTTATGGGAAATAAAAGCTCATATTAGCAAGTTCCACTTCCATTCTGTAGGAATTCCATTCCACTTTAGTATTCTTTTAGATAGTATGTGAAGTCAACTTTCCACTACTCCTGTGGCATTTTTAAAAAGACTTAAGCATCTTTTGAGGAAATAACTTCTAAACTCTCCCAGGATACCAATGTATGCATTTTTAGTTAGGATGTTTTTTTTTCAGTTACAACTCCTAATTTATTTGATTTTATTTTCTAGAAAAAAATAAAAACTTGAATGTGGTGTTATTCGGAGAGTGAATAGAGGTAGAAGAATTATTTCATTATTATCATTTATATAAGAGAACACACATTGAGTTCCTATGTTTAATATTTACAGCTAATTTTAATACTTCCACATACAGATTTTATACCCTTCTGCACTGGTGGTACATTTCATAGCAAAAAAGAAAGAAGTAGCACAAATGTTTAATATTTCAGAAACATGTTAAATTTTTAAAGATGGAGGCTTTTGTAATGACTGTTAAGCTAATCTAATCGCATTCTGTTGAGTGGCTTATTTTGAGGAAGAATTTAGAAGACGGTACAGCAACTAGCCAGAAGTCTTATTTAAGCATGAAGTAAAAAATTTCTCAACATTTAGTGCTTGTACATTAATTATTTACAGCTAGATGTACTTACAAAATTCTCAAATCTAGTAGAGATAAGAAATCAAAATACCTAAAAATTAGCACATTTTTTATTCAAAGACTCAGGATGACTATAAACTCCTGCCTTTGGCATCACTCTTGAATCATTTTTAAATTCTGAGAACACCGCTCACTTCTTTCACCTTTCATATATTCATAAGACATACTGGTATTCTTACTGATGGAAGACATCCATAAGTTTTAGAAAATTATTTTGAAGGTAGATTGAAAATAAATATACTTTTACTATTATTACTATTTGAACACATGTGCCTCAGGGAAAAAAGGTTGGAGGCTGTAAGGAAAGTGAAACTAGTTGTTAACAGTCAAATGCAAAAAAAAATAAAAATAAAAATTGAATTATAGTCAGGAGCTAGTCAGGAAGTAAGGTAGTAAAATTTGTCTCTATGTCCTTCAGTGTCTCCTGCTAATCACCGTCTGTCTGTTTCTGCTAAAAGACATGCTGGTGCAAGCTTAAAGAATTTTTTTAATTATTATTTTTTTTTTACATGTTAGTCTTTGCAAGTTGGAAAGCCTCTACAAATGTAAATTCTGATTCTGGAGTTGAAGGCTCATAAAGTGATGGAGGTAATATTTGCCACTGATGGGCTTTCAATGTGGCCATCAAATCACATCCTACATCTATCTTCACATTCTCCTAACACCATGGCCTGAAAAGGTGACAAGATGTGATTAGAATGGAGCAGGAGAATTCATGAATCAAGCTCTTATTTCTACCTTTACCACCTGTGAGAAGTTAGTCTTGATGAACATAGTTATCTCCTCATATATTTTTACTAATAACCCCTCCTCAGCTGATTTCACAGTGTTGAAAGGTCAGTATTGGAATTCATTTAAAAACTAGAGGCACTATACAAACATAATGTGCTGCTCTTTGATGGAATGTTTATCATTTTTATATAAACCATATGTTTTTACATTAGATATCTCATTATACTCTGTTGTTGTATATTTATATAGGAAACAATGTGTTGGATATTATCCTGGAGTTCCAGGAGAGGACTGTCTATTGTTCATGGTCCACTGTGTCAGATTAACTTCTACTGGGACCTCTTCTCTGTTTTCATTGTAATGAATTCTGATGATGATTGTAGGGAGCCTAGAGTCTTGGTTTCCTGTTTTATACTGTCAAGTTGAAACCAAATATAACCATCAGATTGTTATTGACTTGAAGAAGCTGTGAATGTCTAAATTGGAAAAGAAGAGAGCAGGAGGGTAAGCTGTGATAGAATTTGTGACTTGAATTTTTCAGATGTCTAAGTTCTGGTCACAAAAACAGACAGTGGATTTACCTACAGCTTTCTCTAACTCATTAGACTGAACGTTCAAGTAGCCAGGTTGCAAAGACCACTTTTATGAATCCTGAATGAAAGGTATCTCTTCAATATGTAATTGATGATGAGATATTTGTTTTCGTATTTACCAAAAATCACTTCAGAAAAGCTAATACGTCTTAATGCCGTAGTTCTTCCTTTGAATTCCAAAATAAAATGAAAGTGTACAAACTTTGCAAAAAATACATTGATAGGGATAAGTTAAAATATGTTTAAGAAGACTTTTTGGAAAACTTAAAAGCTTAGTGTCCAAAACTCTGGTCCCATACTGCCAGCCTCACAGATGTTACTTTTGAGGAAGATGGATGCCACTGGCAGTTGGTTCCAAAAATGTAATTTGAAACTTTAATTGGCATTCCTAATATGCTGCACAGTTTAATCATATGAAAAAAGAGTGTTTCATAAATTCTACTTTATAGAATATTCACATTGTACTGAATGCTAAAATTCCCTTTGGTATAAATTACAAAACATTCTTTGTGTGTGTGTGGATGGTGGTCATCTTAATTAGCAATGATTTTTTTTAGTGTAAAATGTGACTGGGAGGGCTGGGGTTGTGTTGTAGCTCAGTGGTAGAGTGCTTGCCTCTTAAGCATGAAGCCCTGGATTCGATCCTCAGCACCACATAAAAATAAATAAATAAAAATTAAGGTATTGTGTCCATCCACAACTTGAAAAAAACATTTTTTAACTGTGACTGGGAAATGCATAGAACATCTATTTTTTTCTTTAACAATGACTTTTTAAAATTGTAATGGAGTTATTTGGTTAATGAAGATCTTTTTTTTTTAATTTTTTATTGTTGGCTGTTCAAAACATTACATAGTTCTTGATATATCATATTTCACAATTTGATTCAAGTGGGTTATGAGCTCCCATTTTTACCCCATATACAGATTGCAGAATCACATCAGTTACACATCCATTGATTTACATATTGCCATACTAGTGTCTGTTGTATTCTGCTGCCTTTCCTATCCTCTACTATCCCCCCTCCCCTCCCCTCCCCTCCCCTCCCCTCCCCTCCCCTCCCCTCTTCTCTCTCTGCTCCCTCTACTGACATTCGTTTGGCCCCCTTATATTATTTTTCCCCTTCCCCTCACTTCCTCTTGTATGTACTTTTGTATAACTCTGAGGGTCTCCTTCCATTTCCATGCATTTTCCCTTCTCTCTCCCTTTCCCTCCCACCTCTCATCCCTGTTTAATGTTAATCTTCTTCTCATGCTCTTCGACCCTACTCTGTTCTTAGTTACTCTCCTTATATCAAAGAAGACATTTGGCATTTGTTTTTTAGGGATTGGCTAGCTTCACTTAGCATAATCTGCTCTAATGCCATCCATTTCCCTGTAAATTCTATGATTTTGTCATTTTTTAATGCAGAGTAATACTCCATTGTGTATAAATGCCACATTTTTTTTATCCATTCATCCATTGAAGGGCATCTAGGTTGGTTCCACAGTCTTGCTATTGTGAACTGTGCTGCTATGAACATCGATGTAGCAGTGTCCCTGTAGCATGCTCTTTTTAGGTCTTTAGGGAATAGACCAAGAAGGGGAATAGCTGGGTCAAATGGTGGCTCCATTCCCAGCTTTCCAAGAAATCTCCATACTGCTTTCCAAATTGGCTGCACCAATCTGCAGTCCCACCAGCAATGTACAAGTGTACCCTTTTCCCCACATCCTCGCCAGCACTTGTTGTTGTTTGACTTCCTAATGGCTGCCAATCTTACTGGAGTGAGATGGTATCTTAGGGTGGTTTTGATTTGCATTTCTCTGACAGCTAGAGATGTTGAGCATTTTTTCATGTACTTGTTGATTGACTGTATGTCCTCCTCTGAGAAGTGTCTGTTCAGGTCCTTGGCCCATTTGTTGATTGGGTTGTTTGTTCTCTTATTGTCTAATTTTTTGAGTTCTTTGTATACTCTGGATATTAGGGCTCTATCTGAAGTGTGAGGAGTAAAGATTTGTTCCCAGGATGTAGGCTCTCTATTTACCTCTCTTATTGTGTCTTTTGCTGAGAAAAAACTTTTTAGTTTGAGTAAGTCCCGTTTGTTGATTCTAGTTATTAACTTTTGTGCTATGGGTGTCCTATTGAGGAATTTGGAGCCCGACCCCACAGTATGTAGATCGTAGCCAACTTTTTCTTCTATCAGACGGCGTGTCTCTGATTTGATATCAAGGTCCTTGATCCATTTTGAATTCACTTTTGTGCATGGCGAGAGAAAGGGATTCAGTTTCATTTTGTTGCATATGGATTTCCAGTTTTCCCAGCACCATTTGTTGAAGATGCTATCCTTCCTCCATTGCATGCTTTTAGCCCCTTTATCAAATATAAGGTAGTTGTAGTTTTGTGGATTGATTTCTGTGTCCTCTATTCTGTACCATTGGTCCACCCGCCTGTTTTGGTACCAGTACCATGCTGTTTTTGTTACTATTGCTCTGTAGTATAGTTTGAAGTCTGGTATCGCTATACCGCCTGATTCACACTTCCTGCTTAGCATTGTTTTTGCTATTCTGGGTCTTTTGTTTTTCCATATGAATTTCATGATTGCTTTCTCTATTTCTACAAGAAATGCCGTTGGGATTTTGATTGGCATTGCATTAAACCTATAGAGAACTTTTGGTAATATCGCCATTTTGATGATGTTAGTTCTGCCTATCCATGAACAGGGTATATTTTTCCATCTTCTAAGATCTTCTTCTATTTCTCTCTTTAGGGTTCTGTAGTTTTCATTGTATAAGTCTTTCACCTCTTTTGTTAGGTTGATTCCCAAGTATTTTATTTTTTTTGAAGATATTGTGAATGGAGTGGTTGTCCTCATTTCCATTTCAGAGGATTTGTCGCTGATATACAGGAATGCCTTTGATTTATGCGTGTTGATTTTATATCCTGCCACTTTGCTGAATTCATTTATTAGCTCTAATAGTTTCTTTGTAGACCCTTTTGGGTCTGCCAGGTATAGAATCATGTCATCTGCAAATAGTGATAATTTAAGTTCTTCTTTTCCTATTTTGATGCCTTTAATTTCTTTCGTCTGTCTAATTGCTCTGGCCAGTGTTTCGAGAACTATGTTGAACAGAAGTGGTGAGAGAGGGCATCCCTGTCTTGTTCCAGATTTTAGAGGGAATGCCTTCAATTTTTCTCCATTCAGAATGATGCTAGCCTGAGGCTTAGCATAGATTGCTTTTACGATATTGAGGTATGTTCCTGTTATCCCTAGTTTTTCTAGAGTTTTGAACATAAAGGGATGCTGTACTTTGTCGAATGCTTTTTCCGCATCTATGGAGATGATCATATGATTCTTATTTTTAAGTCTATTGATGTGGTGAATAACATTTATTGATTTCCGTATATTGAACCAGCCTTGCATCCCAGGGATGAATCCTACTTGATCATGGTGCACAATTTTTTTGATATGTTTTTGTATCCGAGTGGCCAGAATTTTATTGAGGATTTTTGCATCTAGGTTCATTAGAGATATTGGTCTGTAGTTTTCTTTCTTTGAAGTGTCTTTGTCTGGTTTAGGTATCAGGGTGATCTTGGCCTCGTAGAATGAATTTGGAAGTTCTCCCTCTTTTTCTATTTCCCGAAGTAGCTTGAAAAGTATTGGTATTAGTTCCTCTTTAAAGGTTTTGTAAAACTCTGCTGTATACCCATCCGGTCCTGGGCTTTTCTTAGTTGGTAGTCTTTTTATGGTTTCTTCTATTTCCTCAATTGATATTGGTCTGTTTAGGTTGTCTATATCCTCCTGACTCAATCTGGGCAGATCATATGACTTAAGAAATTTATCTATGCCTTCCCTATCTTCTAATTTATTGGAGTATAAGGATTCAAAATAATTTTTGATTATCTTCTGTATTTCTGAAGTGTCTGTTGTGATATTGCCTCTTTCATCCCGTATGTTAGTAATTTGAGTTCTCTCTCTTCTTCTCTTCGCTAGCATGGCTAAGGGTCTGTCGATTTTGTTTATTTTTTCAAAGAACCAACTTTTAGTTTTGTCAATTTTTTCAATTGTTTCTTTTGTTTTGATTTCATTAATTTCAGCTCTGATTTTAATTATTTCTTGCCTTCTACTTCTTTTGCTGTTGTTTTGCTCTTCTTTTTCAAGGATTTTGAGATGAAGTATGAGATCATTTATTTGTTGGTTTTTTTCTTTTTTTAAGGAATGAACTCCAAGCAATGAATTTTCCTCTTAGAACTGCTTTCAATGTGTCCCATAGATTCCGATATGTTGTGTCTGTGTTTTCATTAATCTCTAAGAATTTTTTTTTAATTTCCTCCTTGATGTCTTCTATAACCCATTGATCATTCAGTAACCTATTGTTCATTCTCCAAGTGATGTATGCTTTTCCCTTCCTTCTTTTATCGTTGATTTTCAGTTCCATTCCATTATGATCAGATAGGATGCATGGTATTATCTCTACTCCTTTATATTGTCTAAGAGTTTCCCTGTGACATAATATATGATCTATTTTTGAGAAGGATCCATGTGCTGCTGAGAAAAAAGTGTAACTGCTTGATGTTGGGTGGTATATTCTATATATGTCAATTAAGTCTAGGTTATTAATTGTGTTATTGAGTTCTATAGTTTCCTTATTCAACTTTTGTTTGGAAGATCTGTCCAGTGGTGATAGAGGTGTGTTGAAGTCTCCCATGATTATTGTATGGTGGTCTATTAGACTCTTGAACTTGAGAAGAGTTTGTTTGATGAACATAGCTGCACCATTGTTTGGGGCATATATATTTATGATTGTTATGTCTTGTTGGTGTATGGTTCCCTTGAGCAGTATGTAGTGTCCTTCTTTATCCCTTTTGATTAACTTTGGCTTGAAATCTATTTTATTTGATATGAGTATGGATACTCCTGCTTGTTTCCGAAGTCCATATGAGTGATATGATTTTTCCCAACCTTTCACCTTCAGCCTATGTATGTCTTTTCCTATCAAATGCATCTCCTGTAGGCAGCATATTGTTGGGTCTTGTTTTGTGATCCATTCTACTAGCCTGTGTCTCTTGATTGGTGAGTTTAAGCCATTAACATTTAGGGTTATTATTGAGATATGGGTTGTTCTTCCAGCCATATTTGTTTATTTATGTTACTAAACATGGTTTGTTTTCCTCTTTGATTATTTTCCCCCCTTTAGTGTCCTACCTCCCACTGTTGGTTAATGAAGATCTTAATGTTAACATAATAAACCTTAAAATGGAGATCTCTGAGAAAAAAAATTGTTTTTATATATATTTGGAATTGCTTTTATAGTTCTTTGCTATAATCACATATATACACTCATGCATTCACACACATACAATTGAAAAATTACACAAATGTAATGTAATTTCCATGTACTTGGACTTAGTTATTCTGCATTAAAACTTGAGCTGTTTGGAAAAGTTCAATTAAATGATTGACTAAATGGTAAGTCAATGCTGTGTCTCCTAACTCTGATAAACATAACTATTATAGCTTTTTTTTTAGAGTTGCAAATTTACTTTTATAGGGAATCAATACTTTATGTTAATTTTTCTTTAAATCATTCCCTGATGCAGCCATAATTTGAGTGTAATGAAATACAGTTTAGTGAGGCACATTTCAATGAAATTCCTACTAAGTAAATTTGATGAAGGATACTATAATCTAGGCATTGATAGGCCAAATAAAACTCATTCAGATATGAAAGCCTAAACCTCTACCTATTCTATATTCCATACAAAATTTCTTTATTTTGAAAATACAATATAGAATTTAGCTCACATACTTTTTTCCCCTTTGCTAACAGAATGCATATTAAGTTTCTAGCTTGTTTCAACTGTAGTATGTGTATGAGTAAATAATTGGTCCCTGCTGCTGATCTAAAATCACACAGTCATTTCTTCTAAATAATAATTGTCATATGAGCTTCAGTTATCTTATGTAGAATTTAAAGCTGACCCTTTTAAGAAAATTGTGGTAAAAGACTGTACTCAGGCTTTAGTCTGAACCCATTTATTTCTCTTGAACTTTCTTATATTCTGCTCCTTTCACATTATTAACCTGGTCAAGGATAAACATTTTGAATAAATTATTCTGAACCAGAATAGATTACTTTTGCCAGTTTGAGAGCTTTGCATAAATAAAACTACAGTGTGTTTTTCTGGCTTACTTTGTCTAACAATAGGTTTTTGAGATTTATCCATATTTTGGTGTGTGGTTGTACATCATTTATTCTCATTGTTGTAAATTTAAAATTGCAATGGAGTTATTCTGTTAATGAGGATTTTAATTTCAACATAATACACCTTAAAATGGGGATCTCTGAGAAAAAAAAATGTGTAAAATTTTTTATATATATTTGGAATTGCTTTTATAGGTCTTTGCTAGAATTACACACACAAGCACATGTATTCACACATATATATTAAATGTATCCAATTCTGTTCTCAGGGTATTTGGTAGTTCGTTTTCTCTCTCTCTCTGCAAACAGTGCTCCTATGAACATTCAAGTGTACTCATTTGTAGCTGGGGTGTGGGGCACATGCTTATAATCCCAGTGACTCAGGAGGCTAAAGCAGGAGAATCACAAGTTTGAGGCCAGCCTCAGTAACCTTTAAGTTGAGATTGTTCTCAAACCAAAATATAAAATGAACTGAGGCTAAAGCTTAGTGGTAAAGTACCCCTACATTCCCTCATCAGTATGTGTATATGAATGTATGTATAAACAAATAACTATACTTATTTTTGCTAAGATTGGAGTAGAATTGAAAGATCATAGTGTATGCACAGGCTCATCTTTAGTAGATACTTGTAAAGATCTTATAAAGTAACTTTATCCATTTTTACTCACATTGGCCATCTATGAGATTTCTAGTTGCTCCATAGCCTAATACCATATATCCTGGCTCATCTTGTAGCTTTGTAATATTACCTGTGGTTTTACCTTAAATATCCCATGACAAATAAATCTAATCACATTTATATACAATGAGCATCAATGAGGTTACTCAGCTCCCTTCTTTTGTGGAATCAATAAAATATTTCTGCATTTTACTTTAGGATCTTTCTTATAAATCTGAAAAGTTGTTTAGATATTTTGGATGGTAGTGTTTTGCCAAATGTATATAATACAATATCTTTTGTGTGTGTGTGGATTGAATTTCTACTCTTTTAATGCTACTCATCAATAAATAAATATAGGTTCTTTATTTTCATGTGGCATAATTTATCATTATTAAAAATGGTTACTTATCATTGTGTCCTGTTTTAGAAATATTTGCCTCTTCTAGCACACAGTTATTGTGTTATATTTTTTACTTGATGCTTTATAATTTTATCCTCACATATAGATCTATATTTGAAGAGTTTTCCTCAATGTTTTGAAATATAAAATGAGATCAAGTCTGAAATCTTGTCCAGTTCTCTCAATGACTTTAAACTCATACATTTGTAATGTTTACAAAAAGCTATGAATGTATGCATATAGATATTATTTTATGAAATATGGAAATTCTAGGAATATCTCCTTAAATAAATGAGGGCTATATATTTTGTGCATAGTCCCAGGCCATCTAGGTTACATTATTCATATGTGAATGTGACAGAAGCTCACTGAGACCTGACTTTAGTATTAAAATAATGTACAGTTTCAAGGGCTTATTAAATGACTCATTTACTAGGTCCACAGGTGAATCAATGTGGAGCATGGCAGGACTGATGTTTATTTAATATTCAAACTTTACCATATAGGAATCAGAGAGAAAGGTCTCTACCAGGTTAAATATATTTTTCAGATAAATATTAATTGCTACTCTGAATATAAGGTTTCTAGATAAGGATTAAGTTAAGGAAATATTTAAAATTTGTCAATTTCATACTTTTTCATCATTTTGAAGCTAGGAATGCAATATGGAGCTGCTAGAAACTACTGTGGGAAAGATGTCATCTAAATAAAAATGGAGAACAGATCCGGAGCCAGTGATAGCACTAAACACACTTAACTGTTTTGCTTTGGTTAAGTCAAATAGTGTGCTTTATTGTGGTATGTCTCAGCCACTGTAGATATTGCCAGTGATTATAAGTAGTGATATAGTCATGGATTGCTTTATGAAATGAATAGAATGTTCTTTTTTCTCATAAAAAAGGAAATAAAAAGAGAAAGAGTCCTTGAATTACCTGAAACCTTACAGAAGCTATATACAGTCAGTAGAATATTTTATAATCTGAAAGAATCACAATTCTGAAAGAATGTTTTAGACTGAAAATATCACTAAATTCTGTGAAAATTTAAATACATATATGTTAAATTCATATAGATTATTAAGTCGGATTCAAGGATACATCCTCATTTTTTAGACAAATCCCATAGAAGATCAATAACATCTTCTTCTTGCAACCTTTTTTTGAATTCACATTTTGTAATTTTGTATCACTTGCCAAACTCTCATAAATTAGCATTTGACGAATTCTTCAGCATGCAAGTGTGTACATTAATTATATTGAAAGAAAATGAATAGAACATTATATATTATAATCTTCTTTGGGAGCAGTTATCATCATGGTTAATTATCATAAAGGATTAGCGAGGCAGAAATTAGGTTTAGTTTTTAGATACGCCAGATAGTTTTGCCTTGCAATATAACCATGAACAATACCCTAACACCTTTCTGATTTAAAAATGAGTGCAGTGGCTCAATCAATGCCAAGGCCCATGTGGGAGAGTTCAAATCTATCTGTGTACTGAGAAAATAATTCCAAGTTGTTATGATTTTGAAGTGAAGTGTCTGCCAAAAGCTCATGTGTGAGATAATGCAAGAAAGTTCATAAGAGAAATGATGTGGTTGTGAGAGTTTTAACCCAATCAGTGATTTAATCCCCTGATGGGATTAGCTGAGTGGTAACTGAAGAGGTAGGCTGTGGCTGGAGGAAGTGGGAATTGGGGATGTAGCTTTGGGGTATATATTTGTATCTGGCAAGTGAAGACCTCTCTCCCTTCTTTCTGATCATCATGTGAGCCACTTCCCTCTGCCACACACTCTGCCATGATGTTCAGCCTCACCTTGAGCCCCAAGGAATGGAGCCAACTGTTTATGAACTGAGATCTCTGAAACTGTGAGCCCTCAAATAAACTTTCCCTCCCCTAAAATTGTTCTGTTCATGTCTTTTAGTTACAACAGCAAAAATAAAAAAAAAAAATGAAAAAAAGAAAGCTGACTAAAACACTAGTACACCTTTTTCCTAATGGCAAATACATAGGAACATATTCGTGTAAGAAGAACCCATGCTATTGAACTATCTGCAAATGGGTATCAAAATTGTCCAGAAAAGAAAAAAAAATGTGGTTGTTTATCTAAGTTGCTTAGTCCTCCTTCTTAACTAACCAAATCCTTATTATTTGTAGGTAACAGGTTAGAAGACTCTGTATCTCAAGATAAGTATACTTGACCTCTATGATAGGGAAAGGGGTGCTATCCAAATCAGGCAATGCAATATGAAATATGTCAATATAAGAAGGAACTTGTTGGATATTTTGCTTTGTATTAAAAGTAGAGAAATAGGAGGAGTGTTTACTCTCCTAACTTATTTTTATGACTTTTAGGGTAATTGGGTTGCTTAGAGTTATAATAGCCATATTGTAACCATGGGACAACATGTCTCAGGATAAAAATTCAACACACAGAAATGTCAAAGAGGAAGAGCAGAAAGATCTTGTGATCTTGATCAGTTATTGAGTAGATGAGTTAATGTCAACTACTGCTTACCTCCATATTTCTTATAACACAAGAAAAAATTTTTATGTGATTAAACCATGTGTTATTATAAATAGATTCATTTCTACCAAATACAACATGAAATATTGTGGGTTCTATGTGATCTAACTGCATTCATCATGTGTCCATTGACTATTATAATATGCAGGAAATTAAACTATTAAAGTCATTCTATAAACTTCTTGATGTCAGGCGCCATGTTCTGTGTTTGTTCATTCATGTACCAGTTCCTAACACACTTCCTTAAAGGTAAAAAGCTTTTGATAAACTTGTAGAGTGATTTCCTTTCTGCCATAGTGATATGATCAGTTGGGTGTAGCTCCTCTTTTTCCTAATTATCCCTTTCATGTCCAATATTCACATGCACACCTATTTATGCTTTCTTGCTGCCATATTTCATGATGGGTTTAACATCATAGAACAAATCTGTTTTCTGCTTTCTATAAAAGAGCTAGTGCCAGCAACCTTGCAATTCAGACCTTTTTCATTTATACTTTAAAATAGATGTTATTAAGTCATAGTGTGGCTTCCTCTCCATAAGGCATTTAAAGATGCTATTGAACAAATAGTTATTGGCCAATAACATGGTGGTCTAAAGTGGAAGCTACTGCTGGCATGCAGTGGTGAAGTGTTCATTTCATAGCAGGTGAACTTGTGGAGTAAGACTTAATATTAAGTCAAATCATTTTGAATAATACAAGAGTATGAACTCAGGACCCCTAGTGGATTTTCCAGCAGACTGTCCTTTGAAAACATTTAAATTCCCTCCCTGATTCAACAGCCTTCTCTTTCAGATTGTTGAATTCATCTTAGAGCCACCCCTTTCCATTTATCTAATGTCTACACTTTCTTCCTCCTTAGGAAAGCAGATTACTTGATTGCCTTGTACCATCAGGACCATGTCATTCAGCCCCTCAGTTGCTCACTTGGATATTGTTTAAATCTCTAAATATAGTGACTGTCCTAAGGCTTGTTCTAGGAAACTTGGTTAATGTTTCTGGAGTCCCGGTGTGTACCCCCAATGTGTTTGTTTTTCATATTGTACCTTGAGGTCCTTTTCTCTATTCTGTAAAACTTTTACCCAGGAAGAGGTTTTGCTTTTCAATTTTATGTTATAATTAATAAGTATCACACAGTTTTCTCTTTTCTATCAAGCCTGAACTCCTTGTATCTACTAAGAAAATCTAAGCTGTTAGTGGAAGAACAAAAAGGTAAGGCTGAGCTTGTGGCTCAGTGGTAGAGGGCTTGCCTGGCATGTGTGGGTCACTGGGTTCGATTCTCAGTACAGCACATAAATAAAATGAAGGTCTATTGACAACTAAAAAGTATTTTTTAAAAAACCTGATTCTTAAAAAAATTTAAAAAAGAAAGAAAGAAAGATAGAAAAGTCAGTCATCTGAATTGTAGCTATTTTGACTTGCTGACTAATCAAAATATAGCTCTGCCAAGTCTGGTCACGTAAATTTACAGTAGGAAAACTAGTTTGGAGCAGAATCTGAAGGGACATGAACAAGGACTTAGGGGTACAAGTAGTCTGCTTAGACCACAGGTCCTATGGATACACAGTGCAATGCATGTTTTTTGATTGGCTGCAAAGGGGAGGGATTCTGCTCTGACTCTGGGCTACTTCTCTTTATAGTGAAATATTGCAGTTTACAGTTGCATAGCACTCATGCCTCCTTAGGCTATGATTCCAGATGCACTTGCAATCTATACTAGCTTTTTCTAATCTTTTCAGTTTTACATAACAGTAGAGTATACTTTTTATTATTTTTTATTCTAATTTGTTATATATGATAGCAGAATGCATTACATTTCATATTATACATAAACAGCACAATTTTTCATATCTCTGGTTGTAAGTAAAGTATATTCACACAATTTATGTCTTCATACATGTACTTAGGGTAATGATGCTCATCTCATTACACCATCTTTCCTATTCCCATCCCCCTCCGCTTGCCTCCCTCCCCTTTGCTCTATCTAGAGTTGGTCTAGTCCTTCCATGCTCCGCCCCCAATCCCATTATGAATCAGCATCCTTATGTCAGAGAAAACATTTGGCATTTCATTTTCTGGGATTGGCTAACTTCACTTAGCATTATATTCTCCAACTCTGTTTACCTGCCAATGCCATGATTTTATTCTCTTAATGCTGAATAATATTCCATAGTGTATATATATATCACATTTTCGTTATCCACTCATCTACTCAAGGGTATCTAGGTTGGTTCCACAGTTTAGCAATTGTGAATTGTGCTGCTATAAACATTGATATGGCTGTGGTCCCTGTAGTATGCTGTTTTTAAGTCCTTTGGGTATAGACTGAGGTCAAATGGTGGCTCCATTCCAAGTTTTTCAAGGAATCTCCATGCTGCTTTCCATATTGGTTGCACCAATTTGAAGTCCCACCAGCAATATATGAGTGTGCCTTTTTCCCCAACAACATTTATTGTTGCCTTTATTCTTGATAATTGCCATTCTGACTGAAGTGAGATGAAATCTTAGTGTAGTTTTGATTTACATTTTTCTAATTGCTAGAGATGTTGAACATTTTTTCATATATTTGTTAATCAATTGTATAGTATCTTCTGAGAAGTATCTGTTCAGTTCCTTAGCCCATTTATTGATTTTTTTGGTGTGTGTGTGTTAAGATTTTTTTAGTACTTTATAAATCCTAGAGATTATTGCTCTATCTGATGTGAATATGGTAAAAATTTGCTCCTCAAATGTAGGCTCTCTATTCACTTCACTGATTGTTTCTTTTACTGAGAAGAAGCTTTTTAGTTTGAATCCATCCCATTTATTGCTTCTTGATGTTAATTCTTAAGCTGTAGGAGTCTTATTAAGGAAGTCAGGACCTAATCTGACTTGATGGAGATTTGGGTCTACTTTTTCTTCTAATAGGTGCAGTGTCTCTGGTTTAATTCCTAGGTCCTTGATCCACTTTGAGTTGAGTTTTGTGCATGATTAGAGATAGGGGTTTAATTTCATTTTGTTGCATATGGATTTCCAGTTTTCCCAGCACCATTTGTTGAAGATGCTATTATTTCCCCAATGTATGTTTTTGGCATCTTTGTCTAATGTAAGATAACTGTAGTTACGTGGGTTCATCTCCCTGTCTTCTATTCTGTACCATTAGTCTTCAAGTCTATTTTAGTGCCAATACCATGCTATTTTTGTTACTATTGTTCTGTAGTTTAAGGTCTGGTATAGTGATGCCACCTACTTCAAAAAAGCATTTGACAAAATACAGCACCCTTTCATATTTATAACACTAGAAAAACAAGGGATAACAGGAAAATATCTCAACATCATAAAAGCTATTTCTGCTAAACCCCAGGTCAATATCATTTTAAATAGAGAAAAATTGAAAAGAATTCCCTCTAAAACCTGGAACAAGACAGGGATGCCCTCTTTCACCATTTCTATTTAACACAGTTCTTGAAACAATGGCCAGAGCAACTGGAAAGACAAAAGAAATTAAAGAGATATGGATAGGAAAAAAAGAACTCAAATTATCACTATTTGGTGATAATATGATTCTATACCTAGAAGATCCAAAAAGTTCCCCCAGAAAACTTCTAGAACTAATAAATGAATTCAGCAAAGTAGCAGGATATAAAATCAACACCTATAAATCAAAGGCATTACTGCACATCAGTGACAAATCCTCTGAAAGGAAAACTACCCCACTTACAGTAACATTAAAAAAAAAAAAACTTGAGTATATTTTGATGTATTTATGCAAACATGGAGTACATGTTATTCTAATTAGGATCCCAGCCTTGTGGTTTTATATGATGGTGAGATACACTGTGGTGTATTCATATATGTACATAGGAAAATTAATGTCAGATTCATTCCATTGTCTTTCCTATTCCTGTCCCCTCTCCCTTCCCTTCATTCCCCTTTGTCTAATCTATTGAAATTCTATTTTTCCCCTAACCCTCCTTGGTGTGTTAGCATCCACATATCAGTACACTTGACCTTTGGTTTTGGGGGATTGACTTATTTTGGTTAGCATAATAGTTTCGAAATGAATCCATTTACTGGCAAAAGTCATAAAGTTATTCTTTTTTATGGTTGAGTAATGTTCCATTGTGTATATACACATTTTTTTATCAATTAACCTATTGAAGGGCATGTAGGTTGGCTTAGTTATTGTGAATTAATGTGCTGTATCACTGAAAAACACTCAACTGAAAGTGAATCAAGGATCTAGGCACTAGAGCAGAGACCCTGTACATTTTAGAAGAAAATATAGGCATAACACTCCACCATGTTGATTTAAGAACCCACTTCCTTAATAAGGCTCCTAAAACACAAGAATCACAGGAAAGGAAACAGGCAAGAACATGAAAATTGAGCATACAGAATGGGAGAAAATTTTTACCACCTGCGCCTCAGATAGAGCACTAATCTCCAGAATATATAAAGAAGTCAAAAAAGATAACACAAAAGAAACAAATAACCCAGTCAATAAATTGGTAAAGAAACTGAATAGGCACTTCACAGAAGAAGAAATACAATCAATCAGCAAATATATAAAAAAAAATGTTCAACATCTCTAGCAATTAGAGCAATGCTACTGCAAATTGGTACAACCACTCTGGAAAGCAGTATGACAATTTCTCACAATGGAATGACCATTTGACCCAGTTATCCTACTCCTCAGTATATATACAAAGGACTTAAAATCAGCATACTACAGTGACACAATCTGTACTGCTTTTGAAGTCAAAAATTATATTCTGATCAAGTCAACAGGATTGGTTTTAGGTCATAAACATTTTGAGATTTCTTTTTAGTGTTTTCCCACAATTTTTGATATTCTTCTTTTAAACTTGAAACACCAGCATTTTAGTCTTGAAAGCTAAGTTGCTAGAGGGCCATGATCAAGACCTAGATCAGTTTTTTCTTTTGCACCTTTCTGAGTACCTAGTGATATGGCCTTCACATATGACATCGCTACCAGTTACTATTCCTCCCTGGCTTCCTGGCAAGGTGAGAGCACCACTGCTTGATATTACCTTCAGAATAAAATGTGAGAGTCACAACTGCAAGGGCTTCCACTTCACAGTTCTCTTTGTCATGCTTGGAACTGCATTTATGAACTTTTATTTTTAGAGGGATTAATTAACACCCATAGACATGGCCTACCCTCCTTTATTTCTAAAAGCAAATCTTGCTTAATGGTATGTTTAAAATAAAGCAACTTTGAATTTGATCTCTAGAGGTTATTGTTTATTAAAAGTGGTTTTAGGTTTGTTGTTCAGCAGAGAGAATAAACTTTTCTCCCAAAGCTTTCCTACATTAAGTTGCCAAATAGATTTGTCGTGATTGACATGCCTATAAACTGCCTTTTTTAGAGGGATTGCAATAAAAAATAGGTAACGTTTTTCCTATCGCAAAGATTACTAAATATTCCCTTTATATGGTGATGTCACTGGATTGCCCTGATAAAGGTGGACACACTGGGTTTGCATTTATAGTAATCATAGTGAGATAGATGTTTCCATAGTCTACTAATGGTACCCAAGCTTCACCTGTTGCCTTAACAATGCTCTTTGTAGCTAATGGATTCAACCCAGGATCATGTACCGCCTTCTGTTATCATAGTTTTTCAGGGTCCTTCAGTCTAGAAGAGCATCTCCATTACTCACTAACATTTATGATCTCAGCGTTTTATCAGATCACAGGGTAATTTTATACTTGGAGCAGAAATATGACATAAGTGATACTTTGATCATTCTATTCTTTCAACCAAGAAGTCCATGATTTTTATTTGTCTAATTAGTAGTGGTGTTAACTCTGATCACGCAAGTTAAATTGGTGGTTGCCAAGGTTTTCCATTTTAAAATTATTCCTTTTACTTTTGGAATTAATAATTATTTTGTGTGGAGGTATTTTGAGACTATGTAAACATTCCATTCCTAATCAAACTATCACTCATCAGCCTTAACCTTTTTGTTCATGTTTTCTAACTGAATCATCCATCACCATAATGGTTACCAAAAGGTGACCCTACATTCCTTCATTATCTCTTCTACATGTTTTGTGTTTTCAATTCTTTGGCAAAATTAGTTTTTTCTTCTCCCTATTCACTTAATCATCTATTCATTTAAAACAGCATGCACTCATAGATTCTCAGACTCCTCCATGGGTTTGAATTCTTTGCTGTTACTATTTGCTGTTACTATCTCAGATTTGACCAGTGGGAGTCTCTTTAAGTAACTCCCAGGTCCTTTTGAAATTCCCCATCAATCTTCAAGATGTCACAGGTTCCCTTGAGTTATCCCTTCCCCAGCCCTGGAATCAGGTACTTCTCCCTCTTGGGAACTTTGGTTCCTTTCCATTGTAAATTGTGTTCTGAACCCAAGATCCCTATATTACATATGTTTGTTTTGGGGGTGATATTGCTGCTCCTGTGCCCTATCAATAAACTGAACTTGGGAACGTACATGTTCACACATATAATCACAGCCAAATGTTCACATTTTTGTTTCTGTTTCTCTATGTCATTCATTTTATGTTTTTATTAATATTTTATAGTTATATATCATTTGACATGTTTATAAATACATATAACATAATTTGCTCCATTTTAAACCCTAGAATTCCCCTTTATCTCCCTCTCTCCCTCTGAACCAACACTTCCTCTACTCTGTTGGTCATCACCATAACATTTTATATATCACTTTTCCAGGGACTTATGTTGGTTCCTCCGTTCCTCAACAGTGAGAAATTCATTTTCATAATCTTCAATTTCCCTAAATGAAATACAGCTTCTGACAGTGCTATGCTTTCCTCCACAGAGAGATATCCTCTCCACATTCACTTTGCTCTTGGGCTACTGTCATGGCTGCCCACTCCAGGCACCTGTGCCCTTTTTGCTGACTTTAACCTCCAATATCCTATGCTGCACTGTGTCTGTCTTTCCCTCCATTGCCATCACTTTCCCAGTGGGGAGTTCTTGCGTACCCCCTTGGGGTAAAACAGAAATCAGTTTTTCATAGCCTTGATACATTCACTGTTTCTGACAAGCAATATTGAATTTTAAAAGAACCTTTTTTAAAAAAAAAATATTTATTTGCTCTAATTTGTTATACATAACAGAAGAATGCATTTCAATTCATAGTACACATATAGAACACAATTTTTCATGTCTCTGTTGTATACAAAATAAAGTCACACTATTCATGTCTTCATACATGTACTTGGGGTAATGATGTCTGTCTCATTCCACCATCTTTCCTATTCCCCTGGTCTCTTCCTTCCCCTTCATACTCTTTGCCCTATCTAAAGTTTCTCCATTCTTCCCATGCTCCTGACTCCATTCCCATTATGGATCAGCATCCTCATATCAGAGAAGACATCTGGCCTTTGGTGTTTTGGGATTGGCTTACTTCACTTGGCATAATATTCTCCAAATGCCATGATTTTATTCTCATTTAATGCTGAATAATATTCCATTGTGTATATACACCACATTTTCTTTATCCATTCATATACTGAAGGGCATCCAGGTTGGTTCCACAATTTAACTATTGTGAATTGTGCTGCTATAAACATTGATGCGGCTGTGTTAAGTCCAACATTCTATGTTGATCTATTGTCACTGCTGCCCGAGACATCTATTTCATCTTGTTTACTCCAGCACCCCCTACCACATATTGGGCCATGCTTGGCCTCCTGGGCATAGCAGGCTTATGGATTATAGACTTAATTATTTAGGGAATAAGGCAGGTAGGTCAGAAGGAAAGGACATAGGGTAATAGAAAGTGTGTCAATTTCATCAAATCATGTTATGTCCATGTATGAATATGCCACAGTGAAACCCACTATTTCACATAATTATTATCTACCAAAAAATTCAGTAATAAAAAAATAAGGAAAACTGAGACTGAAGAGATCTTTAGGAAAATATTTTTAGAATATTTTAATGGCCCAATTTTAGGGGTTCCTATTTTCATTTTCTACCTTTATTATATTTGTTTAAATATGTCATTTTCAACATGCTTTGTATATCTTATTTTATATTTCATTTCATTTTTTCAATTTTTTACACTTGGGGACCTAGCACATTTGTAGTTTTTGTTGTTGTTGTTGTTGGATATCCCCCACATGACTTAGAAAATAAGTAAATTATCTGTTTTCATTGTATAACATTGATAAATAAATATCTACTAGATTGCATATATTCATTGTAATATGTAGATTTTATTCTTTATGTTTATCTACTCTGTTTCACCCAAAAAGTATAATGAATACTTACATAATTCTATTTTTTATTTCAATTTGTCCTTCATATTCGAGTAGTTTTGTTTCATAGTGTTTTAGTAAGCTTTTTCACTGCTCTGACTAAAAGACCTGACTAAAACAATTTCAGAGAGGAAAAGTTTATTTGGGGGCTCTGAGTTTCAGAGCTCCTCAGTCCATAGAGAGGTGGCTCCATTTCTCGGGGCTTGAGTTAGAACATCAAGGCAGAATGTGGTGAAAGGAAGCAGTTTATATGATGATCAGGAAGCAGAGAGAGACTCCACTCACTAGATACAAAATATGTACCCCAAAGGTATGCCTCCAGTGACCCACCTCTTCCAGCCACAAGCTACCTGCTTTCAGTTACCACTCAGTTAATCCCTATCAGGGAATTAATGTACTGCTTGGGTTTAGACTTGAAAAACTCAAGCATTTTACCTCTAAGCCTTCTTTCATTGTCTCACACATGAGCTTTTCGGGGACACCTAATATCTAAACCATAACCATATAAATATATACGTTTGTACATATATGCATATATGTGTCCATATGTGTGTAATGTATATATGGCATTATTTAGCATATGAAGATGCGTGAGAGTTTAGCAGTGGTGTAAGAGCACAGATCTAGAGTCAGACTTGCCAACTATGCTACTGAAACTCCTCAGTTGCCTCATCCGTGAAATAGAGACAATTACCCCACAGGTTTGTTTTTTGTATCTAATTGCTATAAAGTTCTTAGAATAGAGTCCAAGTTTATTTATATTTACTTGTACAATAAATGCTTATGTAACATGTACACTCTCTTTGTTGGTTGTACTTATACATAAGTCTTGGAGAAATAAATGTATATAGACATGAATGGGATTATTTTATTAATAATATACAGACCATTGTAATTATTATCGTCCTACTTAATATTTTCTATCTTCACCTTTAACTTCGTCTGATGTTAAATACTTATTTTTTTGTTTTATTTTGTTTAGATTTTGCTGTTTATTTATCTAGCATTAGCTTCACTAATACATTAGTTATTTTATAACTTTCCTGAATTTTTTCTTATGTAGAGCATCTAGATAGGTTTATTAATTTTTAGGAGTGTTTTATTTTAATATATGAATTTAATATATCTGTATTTATTTTACTTATTTATTTTTAATTATTTTGTGTTCGGGGAGGAGTACTGGGGATTAAACCCAGAGGCACTTCACCCTTGAGCTATATCCTCAGCCTTTATTTTTTGTTTTATTTATTCATTTATCTATGTGTGTATTCATTTATTTGCTTTCTTCTTTTTTATTTGTTCTTATTAGTTATACATGACAGTAGAATATATTTGGTCACTAAGTCGTTCAGAGCCTAAGTTGCTAAGGCTGGTCTTGAACTTGTGACCCTATAAGCCTCAACCTCCCAGTTACTGGGATAATTGGTATGTACTAACACAAATGGCTCTCTGCTTATTTTTATAACAAATATGTGAAGTTCCTGTATTTATAACACATGCATGTTCTGTATTTGTTTTTATTTTATTTTCTATTCCAAACTTCTACCATATTGTTCATGCTCTCTTGAAAGAAACCCTGCTCTCTCTTTCCCCAACAAAGCAATTTTAAAGTTATGTAGGTCACTTCTGCTACTCTCATTATTACTTTTAAAACATTACGTAATTGCTTAAACTTATAATTTTTATTTATAAGCTTCTTAAATCTTGCCACCCTTATGAATTATTTAAAAATTTAATTTAAATGTCTTCTTACTGCCTTTATTTTTGCCATCTCTAATTCCTTCACAATAAACAATGAACTTGTTGTTTTACTCTATGACTATTCTTATATTTACATTGGCTTACATTTTCATAAATGGTAATATTTGCCATCTATTTTTAATTATCAATGTAAATAAGAATGATAGCTACATAATTTTTTCATTCTCTGTACTGGTTGCATTATTTCTGCCAGCTAATTTTTCAGGACAGAATACATGAGCAATATAGTTCTCAAAAGACATACATACTCAAATATTTATTTATTTATTTATTTGCTTTCTTCTTCTTTTTATTTGTTCTTATTAGTTATACATGACAGTAGAATATATTTGGTATTTGAGTATGTATATCTATTGCTATAGGTAATACATCAATTTACCTTAATATATAATCCTGGAGTTAAGTCACAGTATCCTCAAAACACTAGATATTGTTTCATGATTTTCTTTTCTTCCCAGAATTTTTTTGAAAATTTAAAGCTTAGAGCAAAAATTAAAGTATTTTAATGCAAACACTCAAATGTTAGCCATTTATATTTCATCATTAGCATTTTACCATCCCTGCTTTGCCATACATCCATTCATCTAGACATCCGTGTATTCATCATTAATCTATTCATTTTTAATGTTTTTGAAATAAGTTAAAGCTATCAGTACATCCCTTCCCCCAAATGCGCTATATGTATGTATATATATATATATATATATATATATATATATATATATATATATATACACACACACATACATATATATGCTCTTCAATGTTTGTTTATAATTTTTAAATGTATAATATACATTCAATGATTTGTACGAATCTTAGATTATACATATAATGTTTTGACAGATAGATCTCTTTGTGTAACCAAAACTTTTCTTTAGATTGACAATATTTTCCCCACACCAGAAGATTCCCTAATTCTTCTTACACAGTATCCATCCCCAGTTCCCTGAGATATAACTAACAACCACTTTACTGCTTTTTTGTTGTCCATATAGATCTGTTCTTTGTATTTTAAAATTCTACCAGAAAATGGAATTATATACTCTGTTTTCCTTCATTTGACATGCTCTTTAAAAAAAAAAACAATGTTTTTTAGTGCATTATAGTTATACACAATGCGGTTCATTTTGACATATTTATAAATGTGCATAATATAATTTGTTCCATTTCTATCCCCAGTACTTCTCTTTTCCCTACCCTCCTTACTCCCTCCAATATCTTTCCTCTACTCTACTGGACTTCCCTCTATTTATGCACTGCATAAATTGGTCCATTTCCTTCTGCAGTTCCTCTTCTTTCCCATCCCCCCCTCCTCCTCCCCTCCTCCTCCTCCTCCCCTCCTCCTCCTCCTCTAATCCACTGTTTTCCCTTCTATTTTTATGAGATCCCCTTTTTTGTATACCTTGTATCTCTCTAGTTTCTGCATGAGAGGGAAAACATTCAACCCCCTTTCAAGTCTTATTTTGTGTAGCATGATATTCTCCAGTTCCATTTACTTACCAGAAAATAACATACTTTCATTTTTCTTTATAGTTGAGTAAAATGCCCTTGTGTATATGCATCGCTTTATCTTTATCTATTCATCTATTGATGGGCACCTAGCCTGGTTCCTGTATTTTGCTACTGTGTATTCTATTGCTATTAACATTGTTCTGCATGTATCACTATGGAAGAGCAGCCTAGTAAAGGAGAATCAGTTCAGAATCGAACATTATACAGGCAAAGAATCCATGCTCTGAAGGTGAAAGAATGGAAAAAGATATGTCATGCAAATGGAAACTGAAAGGAAGCAGGAATATATTCTCATATCTGACAAAACAGACTTCAAGCCAAAATTAGTCAGAAGAGACAAGGAATGTCACTTGACATGCTTTTAAGATGCAATTAATGTTTGTGTATGTCAGTATGTGCTTTAATCTTTAGATCATTATAACTTGAAATTTTGTTATTTTGATTATTGGATTATCAAAGTTTCTTTTATCTCAGATATTAGGGTTTTGGGTTTGTTGGTTAGTTTGTGGTACCAGGACTGAGACCAGGCCTTATGCATACTGAGCAGGTGCTCTGCCTCTGAGCTGCAGTCTCAGCTCCAGTTCTTTTTATATGTGTACCTTTTTTTTTTTTTTTTTCACTAGCGCTCGGTATTACTTTATTTTAAAATGAATTCACTTATTATCAAATATGTTAGAGAAACATGTAAGTGTAACATTTTACATATTGAACACTTGTGTACAGGATATTTTGCCTGCTTAAGAAATACAACTTTAAGCCATAGTCATTTGATGGTATGCCCATCACTCATCCTCTGTCTTCAGAGTTGACATCAGTGGAGCTGGACTTTTGGTAACCCTTCAGAGTTGCTGAAGTAAAAGCCTGGGCTTTTGTCCTCCAGCCTTGGCCATTTGTTGAGTAGGAGCTGCCTCCAGGAAAGAGAGGGCAAATTCCCTGGTGAAACAATTCTCCTGTTGTGAGTTGTAAAAAGCTAACAATCCTCACAACTGGGCAAATAGTGCCTTAGTCTTTTTATTAAGTAAGTTTTATTGTGTGCATTTATGGTATAAGCATGATATTATAAGAAACATAAAAAGTGAAATGGTTAGTATAATGAAATAAATTAATATATCCATCATCTCATACAGTGATCCAATTTCTCCCTTATGTCAAGAGCAACCACAATCTATTTCATTTAGCAAAGTTCTGGATATAATATGCTATCATTAGTTATAGTCTACATGCTGTCTATTAGATCTCTGGACTTTTTCATTCTACATATCTGCTTCCCCACCCCTCCACCCCCAGTACTGGAGATTGAAACCATGGCCTCATGCATGCTAGGAAGGCACTCTACCACTGAACTACATTCCCAGCCCTCTGCCTTACTTTTTTATCCTTTGAACTATATCTCCCATTTCCTCTCCCACCTTCCTGGCCTGTAGTAATCCTCCTTTCATTCTCCATCTCTATACAAATGAGCTCTTTTTTTCCACATGTAAATAAGATGATGGAATATTTTTGCTTTTGATATTTGGCTTATTTCACTTAACAATATCCTCTAGGTTCATCCATGATATGATAAACACAGGATTTCCTTTGCTAAGGCCAAGTAACATTCTATTGTATAAATCCATACATTTTCTTTATCCATCCATCTATCAGCAGGTGCTTAGGTTGGTTTCTATATCTTGACTATTCTGAATAAAATTGCCATAAACTTGAGAATACAGACACCATTATAAGGTAGTGATTTCATCTTTTTTGCATGTAATATGCAGAAAACAGAGTGATAGATCATATGTAATTCTGTATTTAAATAATTTAGAAACTTCCATACTGTTTCTCATAATGGCTCTACTAGTGCCTTAGTTTTTTTGTTTTTCACATTCACATAATTTTTATTACAGTATATTGTTATAACTTTTTGTTTTATATATATGTACTTTTACTGAATATTTTATCCCATTCATTTCTTGCTTTTTCATTTTCTTAAATGTGATTCTGAAAAGCATAGAGAAAATTTGTCAATTACCTCTTCAATAGTTGTTTTTTTTTCCCTGTGAGATTTCAAAGAAACTTTAAGTTATTATTAAGTCAAGAAGATATTCTCCTCTAGAAGTTTTATGGGTTTAGGTTGTACACCTAAAACAAAGGTGAAAGATAACTGAAAGATACTTCTGTATATGGTATGAGCTATGAGTCGCATTGCTTTTGTTTTCTCCCCATATCCAGTTATTTCAGTACAATTAGAAAAAAAAAACTTTTAAAAAATGTTTCTTTTATTCATATTGTATCACTTCTATTTCTATATCTTCAAATTTACAAATTCTTTTCTCTTAGACTCAGTTCTGCTGTTAAACTCATCTTATGAATTTCAATTTCAGACATTATATTTTTCATCCAAATAATTTTTGTTACATATTTTCTCTTATCATACTGAAAAATCATTATTTTTTTCACTGAAAGCTTATTTTCGTTAATACCTGTTTTAAAAAAACCTTTTTGCTCATTCCAGCTTCTGGACAATTTAGCCATTATCTTTTACCTCTAGACTTATTTAACTTTTCGTTGACTTTACATGTCCTTTAATATTGGATTGTGAACCTTGTGAATGTTTATCTGTAGAAAGTCTGGATTTGGTAATGTTCCTTTGGAGAAAGTTTACATTTTTTAAATTTTCTATTTTTTAGAAGGCAATTGACTTAATTTAACTCAAACTGTACCTACTGTCATGAGTAACAACTCAAGTCCCAGTTGAGCTACTTTTGTGAATATCTTACATATGTGTGGTTCAAGTTCAGCCAGAAACTTGAGCAGTGTTTTTGCAAATGTTTAAGCAGTCTGTTTCTAGCTCTCTCCTTTCCAAGATTGCCCTCTTACTTCCTAGCAGCTCTTTTATTCTTAAGATCAGAGGGACTGTGAATTTTTATCAGAAATACTGCATTGTTTTTCTATGCAGTACCTGTATTTTAACTAAAATTTCTAAACATGGAAACCTTAGTGACACTGGAAGAAAAAGTTCTATTCTACTCTGTTCTGTCATTTAATAGTGATTAACAAACATTTACTAGTTCCTATGTTTTTCCTATACATCTAGTTTATTCTTTCTAGGTTTCAAAGACATTTGATGAGAGGATTTAAAATACATTTAATTCATCACTATGTCATTTAAAATTTTTCTTAGTTATGATGAGCCATCTCACTATTTAATCAGGAATGGTGTCTTCTACTATATGTATTAGTATGTTTTCTGTTTCACTATTTCAGTTTTCTTTTCCAGTCATATCAATGTTTGTCAAGTTTGTCTTTTCTTTCTATCAACTCACATATAATATCTTTTATTCTATGTTTTTCACATTTCTCTTCAACATACATTATGTAAAGCCTTACTCTGATTCCTGGTATTTTGAACTCCATCTTTTGCACCATGGTTTTTATATATCTATGTTCGTTACCTTCATTCCTCGTTGTAAACTCCTCATTGAGTAAAGAAACCAAACTATAATATTTTTAACTAATGTTTCCAACATTTTATATTATGAGGCTAGAACTGTTGCCTGGATTCAGTGTTGCTGCTGTTTCCTTTTGACTTTTATTTCTTTCTCTTGATTTCAATGATTTTTTTTAATGGTAAACTATAAATCTGCACATATGTCCCTATTTTACAAAGAAATGGGCTTGTAAATTTCCCCTTAGAGAATTCTAATCTGAATGACTAACAAAGTATGTTTAAGGAGTATACAAACTTTATTTCCTTATTTAGCGAAACTTTATTATTATGACTAGTTATTTTCAAAATATCTTCTATAAGGTATTTATTAGTATCCTTTAAAATATAATTATAGTGAGTGCCCAAATTCTCATCTCTCACCTACTCTTGTCACCAGAGCATAAAGTTTTGGACCTTTTCGGTTTCAGTAGCCTTAAGTGATGATTCTTGATTAATGTTTATACCATATTGATTCTGCAGGAAGTTATTTTCAATTATTATCTGCCACATTTCCAACAGAGCATGGCCCTGAAATGTGGTGTGGGGGAAGTATATTACTACTAAAATCTTTAATCTAGAAAGAAAACATAATAATTTATAAGGTTATATAGAAATGAAGAAATCTGGTAAGCACACATTCTATCTTTAAGTTCTCAGATCTGATTAGGAAATAAATAGCATTTATGCCTGAAATGAAAGACATTATCTTCAGAGGGTAATCAAATAACTATGTTCACATGCACAGATTATTTGCTAGGATCAAATTAATGTTTTTTGTAGAAAAGTCAACTATCAAAATAAGTATTTTCCTTATTTAGACCCCCAAAAGAAAACTACTGTACTGACAAAGAAAATATATATACATGCTGTATAAATAAATATGTGGAGTTTTATGTGTTTAGCAGTAATTCTTTGGTTTTTTAAATGTTTAAAATGTTTTTTTAAATGTTTTCTGTTTCACTATTTCAGTTTTCTTCTCCAGTCATATCAATGTTTGTCGAGTTTGTCTTTTCTTTCTATCAACACTTAAAGGTGACAAAACTAGTCACAGTAGCTATTTCATAAAGTTAAATATACATTTCAGGTTTTTCTCCTTATAGTGGAATTTAAGATCAACAGCTCACATTTTGTCAGTTCAACTTATCTTGATTTTTGCTTGTAAATCACATATTAAGACTGTGTGTCTAAGAAATATAAATAAATAAAACTTGATTCAAATACATTTATTTCTATACATGCTGAACATGAGCCCTTTTTCTTGCCAACTATGAGGAAATTTTCTTTGTATTCCAAAATCCATTTTTGCTTTTTGTCCATACCTGTCTAGAACTCAGTACTGAGTAGACCTCCCACTCTAGTCTGGGATCTTCAAAATTCTCAGTGAAACTCCTCAGTCCTAAATCTCACCCCTTCAGGGCTTCCCTCAGCAAACTGATAAAATACGTGCTCCAGTGACCTAAACTTTCAATTTTACTCTTAATTTTTTCAGATTTTTTTTCATATTGCCCCTGTACTTTTTACCCATTAAGCTCTCCTGTCACAGTATGACCATCTTCTCTGATCATTCTATTCTTATTATAGCCCTGGATTCAAATCAGTCATTGGGTATTTTAACTTGAATAATTCAGGTTAGTGAGGTTCTTCCATGCTTAGTGTACATGCACTTCAGCTTTATGTGGTACAAAATATCTTTTTATTGAAGTTATTTTAGGTTGCAGGGAGATGATAAATTTCTTCTTCATCCTATTTTTTCCATGCTCTTTCTCTTCTTGATTTTCAATAGAAGAATGAGACTTTACCTTCTCTGACGTCATGCTATGTAGATACCCACCCCAATGTTTTAAAAGTTTTAGATAAAGAAAAAATAAACCAAGCTAATGTAATATGAGATTATTTTAGTTTAACATCTCTTGAGAAAAGGTTGCTACTTTTAGTAGTAAGAGAATCTAATGAAAATTTTAGGGAGAATGGCATAATAGACTTTGAAAGAGTGTTTGGAAGGACTTTTGAAGATCTCAGGTCACTATTAATTCACAATTTAATACCTATTTATTTATGGTCTTTCTCTTCCCTTTAATCTTACACTTACTTTTGTCCCAAGACAACCACATACAAGCATGTACCACATAATGGCATTTTAGTCAAAGACAGACCACAGATATGAGGGTGTTCTCATAGAATTACATTGTGTAGTGTTGTCATAGCCTTCTTCTGTGATGTTTGCAAAAGAACAAAATGATCTAATGATGTATTTCTTAGACTGTATCCCTGTGGTTAAGTGACTAACCCTGATTATAAACCTGACCCTAATCTTAACTCTGATCTGCAAAACCAATTTGACCTTTAACCATGAACACTATTTTAATGCATATCTACTGTGAATTTATTTACTTCTATTCAATAGTTACTGATAGAATCAATAAATGGTTGATTATTTATAATTAACTATACATTGCTGGTAAAGGTGTAATTTGAATTTGAACTAAACTTTATTCCTGGAAATTTTGCTGAAATATATATTGCTGTTTGTGTTATAGATAGTATAGTATATTTATAGCCTTTAAATTATGTATGTAAAGAATTTTTATTGATGGAAAAAATAAGCATGATAGATCTAAGTCAAAAGTATATATCAGAAAATCAAATAAACATCTTGAAAAACTCAAGATACAATGCTAGACCATAATACAAAAAACGATGTTTATTGGATATCACTAGATGTTGGGCTTATTAGTAATTTTTTTACATTTCATATATTTTTAAATATGTATGAATTAATTTCATAATCAGAAAAATGTTATTTAATAAAAGATTTTATTTTAATTATCAAGAAAACTAGAAGATAAAATATATATTGATTATATCTTATAATTAGGAAAGATATAAGTGCTTTTTAGGTGAATGCAGAGTTTACTTTATCCAGCAAATACTCATAAAGGATAAAATTCACACTTGTGATACATGTGGAAGGAAACTTTCATTTTTTTGTGTATAAACTTATCCTTTTTAAAATTTACCTATGAATAAAAATGTCTGGGATTGCACTTCTGACCAAACCACAAATGCTCAAGCATATTCTCTGAAAAGTAGAAAACTAACTCATGTGCCATTGTTACAGAAGTAAAAATTAATTGATCCAGAGCTTTCTTAGAAACAGAAATATTAGTCTAGTGGGTCAAAAAAAGTATCAAAATATACATTCATTTCCATGCTCATAAGTAGAGGAAGTTGGGGAATGGTTCAGAGTAAGGGCAGAAAGAGGTTTCTGTGCATTTTAGAACATCTAATATATTATTAAAATAATGCCAAGCAGAGTTACAAAAATAGATCATAAGTGCTTTCACTTTTTAAAACTTATTTAGGATATTCAATCGAATACACTACATTGTTATAGCAAAAACAAATCAAATGTTGAGACAAATCATAAATTATTAAATTAGTATTGATTCGTTTACTATAGCAATTTTGAAATTTGGTTCTCAATATATTGTCAGAATTGATAAAACAGACGTTGCATGGTAATCCCTCATTGCCTCATTCATATGTTGATATATTCTACTCAATTTCAGATTTCTATTAAGGTCAAAATCCCCAATTATTAAATGGAAATTGCTCATATTATCACACAAACTATTCCCCTACTAACAGTAATTTTTTTTATTATGAACTTTCTTCAATCTTTTTCTAAACTTGAACCTAATTTGGATCAAAATATATAATTTCCAAGTAATGTTTAGGACATTAAGTTTAACATTTCACTTATATTTGATTTTCTACTGCCTTAAAAATATTGAAAAGTTGTACATTTATCTAAAAAAAGAATCACATTGTCTTTCTATAGCCTTTCTCCAATACAATGCAACACACTGAATAATTTTGAATGACTAAATCCTATACAATTACCAGCAATTGTTCATAATAAATAGACTTCCCAAATTTCTATTTCTTTTTTTACATCTGCTTTCTACTTGAACCTCTATTAAAATGCTAGGATTATTGTTAGAATATGTGTTCATATTGAATTATGAAATCACCCATCAAATGAGATGAGATCATGACTCTCTCATTGCAAATACAAAGAATAAACAGAAAAATTAAGAAAAAATTTTGTACAGATACTGTCATTTACATAGGATAACCTATTCTGTCTGATGAAGTACTCCTTTATTTAAGTCAGAATTTTGACATAACCATAATATGTTATTATGGAAAGCAAGCAAAAAATAATAAGATACATATTTCCTTTGAGGCACATTTTAATTTGGGAGAAAGTCAGAATAAACTATTTTTGAAATTTGCATGAAGAAACTTTTTTAAAAATCAAGGTTAAAAAAAAGGGAGGATTATTGTTTTATTCTTCATGGTGGTTGTGTACATTTTCTAAAAATGTCTTTACAAGTGTGGTGTTCTTCCAAGTCAGTTCTGAGAGGCTATAAAATTTCCATTGAAATGTGTTCAATAAGGCCAAAGAGCACCAGTGCTTCAGGTTTTCCTGTTTATCCTTCTCATCACACCCCTTTAGCTCTCCAAGGACAAAACATCCTCAGTGCTCCACTGCAGCTATTAAGTCACTTTTCGTAGCTTCAAAATGTCAATTCCAGGAAAACATTAACATCCCAGAGAAGCTTCTTTCAATTTCTCAATTGCTCATGTCTTTCATTCCTGATGCTGTCTATCTCAAAGATTTCTGAACCAACTACCTCTCAAGCACACATTTACTGAAAATGTTTATAAAGTGAATGTTTAAAAAAAAAAAAAAAAAAAACTGTCACCCTCTGTAAGAATCTTTGTGGCTTCTCTTCACTGTGTAACCCTGACATTTCGGTAATTGCTTCAACCTTAGTGCGTCCAGGCTTTGTGCCTTTCCTAGATGAAACATTTCCTAGACTCCTTATTTTAGAAGTTCTCCACTTTGATTACTAAGGCACTAAGTTTCTCTTCTGCCCTGACCAAGGCTGCTTTTAGCCTGTCAACATGTCTGAATCAAGTTTTTCCTCCGTGAAAATGGAGTACCCATGACAAAAAAAAGTGGTTTCATCATTTCCTATCTTCTTCTAAGGTGAACTAAATTTATTTATGAAAGTCTTTTTTCCTTCCTTGTTTTCAATGAAGCTGATTGACATTTTGTACCAACTACAAAGCTACTAAAAAGAGATATTTATTATACATGTATATATTTACAATACATATGTTAGTAGATTATTTATATAATTTGTTGACAAACAAGTATGTTTCAAATTGATATAAAACCCTACAATAATTATAAATGCTTTAGGAAGACATATGCTAGAATTTAAAAAAAAAAAAGAATAAGTCTCCACTGTTATCTTACCTCCAGGCAGCAGACACTTTTTAGGGTCTTTGAGTGTTGTTAGAATTATATTGCTCTAATTTCCAGAGAGATCAAATGCAATTGCCAAATAAGTTTGTGGATAATAAAAAATGAGATCAAGTCACCAGTGTGATTGTAAATCTTCAAATAACAATAATAATTGTTTTATAAAATTTAAAACTTTGGGAGTCACTTGACTATATTATTCATACTATCTCTTACTTGGGAAATATCCCAGAATTTTGCCAATGGTGCTGGACAATATTTTAATAGGTAACCTTTGTGTATTTTCTCATTCTTTTTATTCATAATCATTTTTACATATTATCAGCTAAGCATTCTTTGTCATGCCTTTAGGAAAAGATAATGTCAGTAAAGGAAGAGGGGGAAAAATAAGTCTATTCCTACGTGTTTGAGTTCTATAAGTTGGACCATAGGCAAATAGGAAGCATCCAGGTCATGAGTAATAGGTTTGAGGTATCAGGATGGATCTTGGCTAGGTTCCATTGCTCCAAACACTACTTTTATTTCTCTTCTATACCAGGTATTTATCTGAACTTTATCATGGAATAGGAGAGGTGGGAGTGGAAAAAAGAGCTTAAATGTTAATCTTAGTGACTCAAAAATTTTTTGCCAAGTTTATTTGCTAAGGTGAATCCAGATATCATTGCATACTTCTAGATAAAAGGGGCTTAAGACAGACTTCTAGATTCCTCCATAGACAAGGAGTGTCCAGGATCAGTAAGCCTGAACTCTTGTAATCCTGGGTAACAGAGAGTAATATAGGGTCTTGGGCAGTCCTGTCCCATATCTTCATACTCAAGGGGAATGCCAGAGCAGGATACAATAGCAGGATCCCAGGATGGTGCCAGGTTCAAGTATGGAACTAGTCAGCATTTTTTTGTGTGGGCTGAGTTTCACTGAATGCTAACTAGAATAGATACTGAGCTAGACTACAAATTTTATATTGATTAGACCATTTCTCAAATAACAGAAATTTAGACAGGTTCTGAATATATGGTCAAGGGCAATAATTCTGAAATTAAGTGTCCTTGGTCTAGGAGAGTAAGAACTCATAATAAGAATTTAAAATTAAGTAGTGATACAGAAAAACAAAGTTATATTTTCTTCTCTGAGTTAGTAAACTAAAACTATGATGCCATATATCACTCGTTTATATGGTAGCAAGCCAAATTCCTTGATGTATATCTAATATAGAACCATTATTTCAAGTTAGATCTAAAATCAAAACAGAGAGATTGCCCTAAGAACATTAATATCAGAGGAGAAACACAAAATCTTTCTAATAATTTTCAGAAATATTAAGTCAATATGTTAGGTTCACTATTGTTGGTTCTAGTCAAAGCAAAGAAAAGATGGTAGCTATTTTTTTAAATTTGGCAAGCATAATAGATAAAGAAGTTAGAAGTGTTCCCCTTTGTACTAAATATCCTTCTTATTTCTAACTCTATGAGGCTGTGGAAAAATACAATAATATTGTTGTTATGATTTTTGAGGAAACTAGAGTTTAAGGTAGATATTTTTCATAAACATCTGGAAGTAGTATTTTGCATCTTTTTTACTTCCTGCTTCTTTTCTTTTTTTAAAAAAAAATCTATTTCCTCATCACTCTTATTTTTCTCCTTAGTTGCTCTTATTTCTTTCTCTTGCAGTCTTATTATCATTATTATCATACCTGTTGCTCATTCAATTTCTCCATTTCCCTCTCCCCTCTCTTCTCTTTCAATAAATCCACTGTATATATATATATAGAGAGAGAGAGAGAGAGTATAGAACAAAACTGATTAAAATATTAATTTACTTATGTATTTGGTAAGCTAAACAAACGTGTACTTACATTAATTTCTTTAAATTATTTAAAAATCATGGAAAAAATACTTACAAAAAAATAACAAGGTCCCAAAATATGAAAACAATATTTGAACTTATTCAAAATGAGATTAGTTCAAGTAAAAATGTTATTTATCCCCAGATTCACACAATTTTAAAGTTGGAGAGACCCAGCTCAGAATAAGCAAGAAGCTATATTACTTGGCAGTAGCTATACAAATTATTAAAACTGCACAAATTAATTTGTTCAGCAACTCCAGGCATAGGAGTTTACCTGAAGTTGTATTTGAAAATTAATGGCAAATTTAAAAAGCTATTTATTAAAATGCTGTTTATAAAAGCAAAACCACAAACAATTCCAATATCCTCTAGTTGAATAAACTGCTAGACAATTATTACAATGATGAGATATGTGCTGATGTAGAAATTTTCATGCAATGTTATTAACAGGAATGACCAAGTATTTTACATTTGTGCATTTTGATAACTTTTGTACAAGTATAAAGAATGTACTTATACATGTGCTTAAGATTTAATATATAGAAATATAAATGAAATAAAAAATGGAGAAAGACGAGCTGATAGAGTTAGATGTTCTTCAATAATTTGGGGCCTTATATGGTCAAAAAATCGGTAACTAAAGTTACCTTTGATGGAAAATACAAGGGTGGGTCAGGTTTTAATTTAGTTTTTTATGATATATTTAAACATTAGCATGCATTCATATTACCTTTTCCTACCAAAAAGAGTTGTCTGAATTGGAATATTATTAGACATTTGTTTAAATTTCATGCTTTTCTGTACTAAATGAACTAAATTATATGGTATTTTTAAAGGAAAACTAACATAACCAATATCTGGCCTGTTTCTTCCATATAATTTGTTAGTTTTGAAACGATAGATTTGTCTTACTCCTAGAGACACTGAAATTAAAGTTTTATGTTTCTCAATACTCTCCCTTTACTCATTCTTCAAGGTTTTTTGTTTGTTTTGTTTTGTTTTAACATTGACAATTTTGTAGCTTATTGCTTTATTCTGACCTAGAATTGTCCAGGCACCTTCACCATATTCATGCCTAATTTTCACATGAAAATTTCACATAAATATTGTTAGTTGAGATTACTTTATGTGCAAAAAAGTGATAATTCATAACTTTTAAAATATTCTCCTTCTAGAAATATTAATATTTTAAAGACAAAATGTCATTGATAATTCATATGTCATGGTAGAACTTTAGATAGTGAGATGATGAAAATATGTGTATATTAGAATGACAGTTTTCTCTGATATGAGATCATTCTTGGAATGCTGTACTCCATTTAGAGGTTATAAGGGCTGTATCAGTCCGAGTAGGGTAGCTTTTGCTGTGGTAACACAAGTGCTACAATTTCATGTCCTGTTATACTCATGTATATCAATAGTGCTCCCCCAGCGGTTATGACAGAGAAGAGTGGGTGGGGAATTAAACAAAGACCATCCATATGTAAAACTGACCTCTTATTCTTTCATTCCCATTTTATTGACCAAGGCAGTCACATGGCAGTTTAAATTTAAGAGGTGAGGAAGTGAAATTCTCCCCCTAAAAAAGGACAGCATAACAAAAACATTAGAAATGTTTACTTCTTTGATCTAACTTAATAAACTTTATTTCTAAATATTTTATAACTAGTAATAGAAAAACAGTACAAAAATAGCCACATTGAAATACATTTTAACCCTATTCTTTTTTGCTAAATAATTCTGTTTTCAATTTCTATCATAAACTCCACTTATAAACTTTTAATTTTTTTTCTTTTTTTTCTGAACTTTGAAAGTTAGATGACAATCCACTTAGCAGGATATAGAAAAGAATAGAAAAAGGAAAGCAGGAATTGAAGACAGATTTATATTCAAATCCCAGTACTAAAATGAACTATCTGTGTGGTCTGCAGTCCATCATTTGCTCTGTCTAAACTCAATTTCCTCAGCTGAAATTTGTGATTACCTATTAGGGTTTTGCTATGGCCAAGTATTTAATATTTGTGAGGTTTTAATCCAGTGTTTAGTAGAAAGTAAATGCTCAAAAAACAAACCAACCTCAGAAAGGGGCACTTACCTAGAGCTTTGAATTTTTCCCCCAATTTATTTTTATGTGAAGAATTCTTTGCCTGGAGGTGAAAAATGAAGTTCATTTAGGCTGTTTCTTGAAAACTTGACTTCTGTACTAAGCCCACGAAAAGATGATAATTAACAGTGAAAGTGTTAGAAGTGTGTTGTCATTCTATTAAAAACTGAGCCAACGGCGCTAACACAATTTTCAAGTTATTATTTGATACAGTTACTACAGAGACACTGATTGTGATCCTCAGGTGTCTCATATGAAAAGTACACTGTTGTGGTTTAATTCTTAAAATGCACATACGATTTTATAAAACTTGAGTAAAATTATAAAACTTGGGTAAAATTGAATGCACAAGTCCATTCAAGTAAAGTATCTTTTAACTTCAACTGCCATGATCTATGAGAAAGTATTTTTAAATAATACATTTATTGTTTCAGAATACTGTTATAAGCAGTGATTTCAATATTAGTCCCAAATGCACTGCTGTTTCATTTTTGCTTTATAAAAATAATTTGAAAAGCAAAGCTGACATATATATATTTCCTGACTCAATAAAAAAAGAAAAGGTGTAGTTTCTCATGAATGATTGTTTTACTGGAGACTACAGTTTTCATAAAACATCTGGATTACTATAGCTAAACTGGTTCTGATTTTTCTTAGATGTGAGTGTAATATCCATATGAGACACAACAAGAAGACTTTCAGGTTTCTTTCTTTTAGTCAGCCCCTGTAGTCTGAATAAATCAAGAACTGTTTACATTTTCTTCACTGTTCAGCTTCATTTCCATCTAGTTTAACATGTGTGGTGAATGTAATGTATTCATTTTTCAAGAAAATTCTCTATTCTTCTGACACCATGCATGATTCAGCAAAACACCATCAGAGACAGAGTCTGGCGAGCTGCCCTCCTATCTCAGTCAGAATACCAGAATATGTGCCTACACAGTAGCTAGTACTTTTTCTTTTCTATGTCAGTGATCCATTATGTAATGGTTCTCTATCCCCTGTATTTTAAGTCATGCTGTGTTAGAGAGCATGATCTTGTTTTGGACAAACATTGAAGATTTATTCCTTAGAGGTTTTCTGTACAGGTGACCTTAGCCAAGTTTCTCTTAAACATCACTTTAATCCACTGATAGAACCACTAGAGCCATTTAAATTATCAAAATGGGCTGGTGGGCTGGGGTTGTAGCTTAGTGGTAGAGAGCCTGCCTCGCCACATGTGAGGCACTGGGTTCAACCCTTAGCACCACAGAAAAATAAAATAAAAGTGTTGTGTCCATATACAACTAAAAAAACGAGGCTGCTGATCACTTAGTACTGTTCACTATAATCATACTGGGCAGTCCTAGCTTATGCCTAATCTCTGATAGCAACAAATATTGCTCAACTTCAAACACTTGGTTCCATACTACTAATTTTTATCCAATTGTAGTCCTTTGGGTTTAGTATAAATCTTTGCTTATACTAATAGACTCCTATTTTTTTTAAAAAAAAAAGAACAAAAAATAAAAATAAACCCTCATGTTGTAGTTACAATCTTCTTGATGCATTACAACAACCAAGAGATCAGACCTTACAAATATTTATATGTGGAGATCTCTAGGACACACAATTAATGATTTCTTGGGAATCTGTGCCCCAAACAATAGCCTACTTTCTACCCAAATTTGAGAGCAGCAAAATTATTGCTTACTCATTCCATTTACGAGGTCTTGTCAGGTTCCAGGCACCAAATTAAATGTTAGGAAACAGTGATGGCTAAAAGAGATTTGGTTGGTACATCCCCACAGCTTATAGTGGGCAAGATAGATAACTAAACATGGGATTATTTTACTACAGTAGGATAAGTCCTATGGTAATTTGTTAGTGAACATGTAGAAGGATCAGATGTGTGTTTCTAAAGGATAATAATATGAATGAGACCTGAGAGCAGTTAGGTATCAGCTAAGTGGCAGACTGAAGTAAAGGGCAGCAGTGGAGATCCTGGCAGTGCGAACATCATGTGCAAAAGGACTGAAGTTTTTTTTTTTTTTTTTGCCTCCACTGAATTGAAGTCTGGTTGCCTAAGATATTAGAATTCATCACATAGTCTTAATGTTGCATTTTGCTACTTTGGGTCTGGCATATTGGATTGAAAACAATCACAGTGTCAGAAACTATGAAGTTGTTACATTAGCTTTTTCTCTGAGCAAGCTCAGGAGTGTGGCATGACTTTCTATTACCTCATTTGCTCATCCTCACCCTGCCATCTCGTATTGTTACAAGAAAATGCACTTACAGACTTCTTGGTGTCACAGAATTAGAATGAACATATCTGTAGAGAATTGATTAGTTTCCTTTCTGCTTGAGATGTACAACATGTATCGGATGATGAAGCTTTGGTATGCATGCCAAGCAAGAATACGTAGGCAGTTACTCCCTAAAGCATGGATTTTCTGTGGGATTAGAAAATATCTGTCCTTTGTAAAGGGACTTTCATTTCATCTAAAATATGGAGCTACATTTCTTGATTTTTGCATACCTCAGAAAGATTATTAAAAGTGAGGAAGTGAACAACTGCTTTAACAAAGAAACCCTAAAATCTAAATGTAACAGAATATCCGTTGTGACATTTTATTATTGTCCTAAAAATTAGTCCACATAAGTCCAATTTGAGACAAAAAGGTAAGAATTATTTCGAATTATATAGATCATTGCAAAAAAATTGTGGTTAGATATCACTTGCAATGAACAGAATATGGGGAAAGCGATAGGATGTCACTTCTAATATTCAATTATAGAAAGACTCTGGCTTTGTTTGCTTCCTCTGTCTCTCTATTTTATTTGCCAGCTTCCCTTTAGACAGACCAGAACTGACATTTATGTTCAATACTATTGAACATCTGAGACCTGCTTTAAGGGGCTAAATTATATCCCACTAAAAACTCTCATGTTGGAGACCTGAACCCCTATACTTCAGAATGTGGTCTCTATATTTGAAGGCTGAGTCTTTACAGAGACAATAAAATGAGATCATTAGGGTGGACTTCAATCCAATATGACTGTATAAGAAGGAGGAATTTGGACACAGATATGTGCAGAGGAAGATGATGTGATGACACAGGAAGAAGATAGCCATCTACAAGTTAAATGGAGAGGCCTTGTGGCGCTGAGAAAGAACCAACCCTGCCAACACCTTGACCTCAGACTTCAGGTGTGAAGGTGGACAGGTGGACATTTGAGTGTGTATTAAAAGAGTAAGGTCACTTCATATTGGTATGCAAAACCAAACCATGAGAATAATTTATATGTCTGAGAGAGCAAGAATATCAATATGGAAAGAATAGAACTTGGAAAATATGCAGTTTTAGGATTAGAGAAGGAGAGAGGATCTGGCAGGAAAGTCAAGGTCAAAAAATATTAGAAATTACATACACATATGTCTTGAAACCAAGAGAAGATGATCTATTCTTGAAATTAACAAAATAAAAAATCTTCTAAGAACAAGTTTCTGACATTTTTTTTCCTCTCCTACATGAGAATGTATACCAAAATGTCTTTTACAAACCTCATTTTCTTTTCTTTCCTTCTTTTATCAGTGACTTTAAGGCTCTACTACTTTGAGGCTCCCTTGCAATCTCAACTTGGATTTATACCCCTCCTATCAATTGACCATGGTCAAGCCTCATCATATCTACCAAGCATGTGTCATCCTCTCAGGGTAATCCTTCTGCTGTGCCACCTCCTATCTCCTTTCACCTCCCACCATATACACCTTATTTCTAACTCCATATTACAAACACTTACTCTACATTAAATTTCAGTGCTGTGCTATTTGTGTTATTTTCTGTACATTTGTTAATTTAGTTGGCTGGTTGAATTGTTTTGTGCTCAAGATCAAATCCAGGTCTTTGCATGCTAGGCAACTGCTTTGTCAACTGAGCTGTATCCTCAACTACTATTTCTGTGTTTGAAATATTTCATAACTTATAAACTACACCAATGAAATAATCTTTGAAACTATGGAAAATTATTTTTTTAAAAATAGAAATTGTTGGAAAAATACCATGATGATACCGCCAGTTATTGGTGACAAGTCCTGCTTCCCCATATGTTGAAGTTTGAACATTAGAGAAGCACACTGAGGCAAGCATATGAAGCAGGATTTATTTTCAAAGGGATAACATTGGGGCTGGGGCTGGGGCTGGGGCTCAGTGGCAGAGCACTTGCCTAGCACATGTGAGGAATTGGGTTCGATCCTCAGCACCACATTAAAAATAAATAAAGGTATTGTGGCCAACTACAACTAAAAATTTAAAAATTAATTAATTAATTAAAAGGGGCAACATAGACTTCTCCCACAAGGGAGAAGGGGGTCATAGCTGGTATCCTGGTTTCCCAAGAAGTGAGGTGTTCTTCCCTTTTTATATGTCCTAGGCTTTCTTTGTTCTCCTTTCTTTCTCCCCTTTATCTTTCTCCTTCCTGTGGACATGACTAGGCCCAGGAAAGCTCAGTGGGATGGCCAAAAGTTGGGAAATAGGTGGGCTGAAGGGGAAAGGGCAGGATGGAGTAGACAAGGACACATTAACAACCTTATAGCTCCCTGTAGGGAGGACAATTCCTGGGACAGGTTACCTTGGCAACAGGTTGGAGCAGGGGCAGGTTCTTGATAAGATCCCTCAGAGGACAGTCTCCAACTTCCGAGACTCACTCAAAATTGGCCTCCTTGATCCGACTTGACTCAATTTACCTATCTACACTGACTGCCTGTCTAATTCTGGCTTCAATGACATGTTGCTAACCACTATAAAATTTTGGTCTATATGTTTCCAGTCTTTTTCTATGTATGAGTCAATACATAATTGAGTATTTTAATTATTTATATTGGGATTTTGTTTTATAATGTACTACGTTTGTCTATTGGTATCGAGGAGATGGTTTTCAGAGTTCTCTGTGGATGCTCTAGTTCCTATATAGAAAGGCATACTATTTGTTATGGATAGCACATGCATATTTTCCTGTATATCTTCAACCTCTAACCTACCTAAAATACCTGATGTCATTTTAATGCTATAAAAATAGTCATTATAGTATATTGTTTAGGAAATAATTACATGAAAAATCTATACATGCTCAGTACAGACACAATTTTTTCCTGAATAATTTTGATCTGTGATTGGTTAAATCCATGGATGCAAAATCTGTGGATATGGTGGGAAGACAATAAAACTTGCTTTTATCATTGAAAATTCATGCTGAAAAGTTTTACAGCTTCACAAATTTTCCAGACATCATTTTTTATGATTACATATTAAAGCTTTTTATGGGCATATTCAAGTTTATATAATGTCTGTTTCTATTGATTATTAAAGTAATCTTCATATACCATGGTTATTTATCTGTATCTTATCCTCTGACTTCAAGAGAAATTTCTACAAAAAAAATTGGTATTTTGTTAAGGCATTCAATATGTATTGCTAAATGGTTCTCTAGAAGAGTTGTGCAATCTAGGGAAGAAATGAAATATTTACATTTGCTTCCTCAGAGAAACATAGTAATAGACCTTTTTCATTTATCTAACTCAACCTTAGTGTTCTAAGGTAATATTTTGTAGATTTTTAAAAATAGGTTCTATGCATTTTTTGTTAAGCTATGCATTTCCAATATTGTTCTTTGAGATAAAAATGTTCTTGCTCTTTATCTTTGCAGTCCAAACCCAGCATATCTTGTAGAAACAGCACATTATTAGGCAATCTAAAACTTAGTTTTTTAACTCTATAATAAATAGTACAGCCGAATATCTCAACTGAAAGTCCTCCAAATGACAAAGCAAGTTTTACTGCCTCTTATTGCTCCTTCCCTCTGTTCTCTCACTTCTGAAATCAGAGTTAACTGAAAACAATTTTGATCTAGAAAATCGTCTCCAAAGCTGGACAACAGTGTTAACTTGTTGTTACATTTTTCCACATAAGAAAATAGCTTCTGCATATCATATGTTATGTACTAAGATAAAACCCAAATCTTTGCATCAAAAAACTAGTAACCTATCCTGGCAGGTAAAATGAAAGAGAGTATTTCTGTGTATTGTGTCCCCAAAATATATCACATTTCTCTATAGTACTTACAAGAATGAGGGTAAAATTTTAAAAATGTTAAATGGGTAATATTTTAGAGACTTATCAATCACATGAGTGAACTCTCCCACAGTTCTTGTAGATTTTCTCTTCTAATTAAATTGCTTCTGTTAATGCTATATGTATTATGATACCTCTTTGGCAGACTACTTCGTCATTTCAGAAGGTAGAATTTTTTTTTTGTTATGTAGTGTCTTTTTAGTTGTCAGTGTCAAAGAGCTAAATTCCATTTCAGTCAGGAAAACAAGAAACAAATCATGGGCAGCTATAATCTTGAAACTTAAAAATATCCAAGAAAATGAATATATTTGTTTTTAAGATCTAGGTTATTAAACTCAAATTAAATCTCACTTAAAATTTAAAAATACAAAAAAACTTGATTAAAAAATTTCTAGATATTAAAACATTAGTTAATATTTTCGTGTCCTACTTATAGACCAGGCACAAGCCTTGAGCTGAGGTATACATGTGGGAAATGATCATTCTACCTCCTCTTTCTCTACTGTCATTGTAAGAATACAGCTTATGACAAGCACCAGGAGACTTCTTTATTTTGTTTCCTCTTTTATTCATTTTTAACTTACACATTAAAAACATGAGTTGTCTATATTAACGGGGTCCCATGTAGTTTTCAATACATGAGTTGTCTATTTATTGGAGTAGCATTTAATTTTAAATATATATATATATATATATATATATATATACACACACACATTGTATAATGTTTAAATCAAGTTGAATATGTCTCCTCATTTGCCATTTCTTTGTGGTAAAAACTTTCAAAATTCTCCCTCCTAGCTTTTTGAAATATGCAGTACATTATCTACAGTCATCACATTGTGCAAATAGTACAACAGAGTTTTTTGCTTCTCTCTAAGCATAACTTGATATACATTGCCAAATATTTCATATCCTTCCCTTACCCTTTTTCCCCAGCTTTTGGTAACCTTCATTCTACTCTCAATTTCTATGAGATGAACATTTTTAGATTCCACATATGAATGAGATCATGTGGTGTTTCTGTTTCTGACTTATTTCACTTAACATAATGATTTACAGTTTCATCTGCATTGTTTCAAATGACAGGATTTTGCTCCTTTATATGGCTAAATAGTATGCCATTGTGTATAGTTAGCACATTTTCTTTATCAATTCATCAGTTGACAGACATCAAGTTGTTTCCATTTCTTGTGTATTGTAAATAGTGTTGCAATAAACAGATAGTGCAGATGTCTCTTTGATAGTTTTATTTCCTTTGGATACATACCCATGAGTGGAGTTGCTAGACAATACGATAGTTCTAATTTGATTTTTTGAGGAAACTCCATACCGTTTTCCACAATGGCTGTACTAAATGACATACGCAACATACTAGTGTGCAAGGATTTTCTTTTGTCCACATCCTTGTCAGCACTTGTTATCCTGTTTTTTTGGATAACAGTCATTCTTACTGGTGTGAGGTGATATCTCATTATGGTTTTAATTTGCATTTCCCTGATTATTAGTGGTATTGAGCATTTTTCATATACCTTTTGTTCATTTGTCTTTTTTAGAGAAATATTTCGTTATATCTATTCCCATTTTTAAATCAGATTATTCGTTCATTTACTATTGACTTTCTTTGTTCCTGATATATTCCGGATATAACACCCTCTTGTCAGATATATACACAATTTATATTTTCCTAAATTCTGTAGGTTGTTTATTCATTTTGTTGATTGTATCCTTTGCTGTGCACCAGATTTTTAATTGGCTGCAATCCCATTTGTTTGTTTTAGCTTTTGCTTCCTGTACTTTTGAGGTTTTGTCTACAAAATCCATGTCCATTCCAATGTCCTGAAGTTTTCCCCCTATCTTTTCTTCTAGTAGTTTAATAGTTTCAGGTTTAACACTTAGTACCTTTTAAAATTTTTGTTATAACATTTTATTCTTAAAAATATCCATAATTTACTTTTTATTGAATCTTTTTAGTTATATATAATGTAAGGATACTTTCTGACATAATCATAAAAGCACGGAATATAATTCACTCTAATTCAGTCCCCAGCATTTCCTCCTCCTCATTCCTCTCTCTGTTCCCCTCCCTCTTCTTATCTTCATGCAATTCATCTATAGATTTTTTTTAATTAGTGTCTTGTGGATGTACTTTATGTTGGTATTCACTGTGGTATATTCAGTCAGATTCATTCCACTGTTCTTCCATTTTGCCTCCTCCCATTCCTCCTCGTGCTCAATCTCTTTTGTTTACTGATCTTTCCTCTATTTTGATGAAATTTCCTACCCCCCCTTATCTCTCACTCAATCTTTCTTTTCTTTTTTTCCATTACTTATTTTGGATTAGTTTTCTCATATCAGAGAAAACATCTGCTTTGGTCAGCTTTTTCGCTGTGATGATTAAAAGATCTGACCAGAACAATTGTAGAGGAGAAAAAGCTTATTTGGGGGCTCATGGTTTCAGAGGTCTTAACACATAGCACGCCACTCAATTCCTTGGGGCTTGAGGTGAGGCTGAACATCATGACAGGAGAGTATAATGGAGGGAAGCAGCTCACATCATGATCAGAAGGCAGAAAGAGAGATTTCCACTTGCCAGATACAAATATATACCCTGAAGCCACACCCCAACCACCCCCTCCAGCCACACCCTACCATCAATTACCCTTCAGTTAATGCATATCAGGAGATTAATTCACTGATTAAGACACTTATAACCCAATCATTTCTCCTCCGAACTTTTTTCATGTCTTACAAGTGAGTTTTTGGGGAATACCACATCTAAACCACAACAATATCTATCTTATATTTTTTGGGACTGGCTTATTTCACTTAGTAAGATAGTCTCCAGTTCCAACCATTTACAAGCAACTGTTATAAAGTAGTTCTTTATGGCTGAGTTATATTTCATTGCACATATATACCAAATTTTCTTTATTCATTCATCTGTTGAAGGGATGTAGGTTGTCTCATAACTTGGCTATTGTGATTGTGCTACTGTAAACATTTAATGGCTGTGTCACTGTAGTAAGCTGACTTTAAATTTGTTGCATATATGCCAAGTTGTGGGACAAATTGGGCCATATTGTGGTTACAGTTTTCATTTTTGAGGAATTCCCACATTGTTTTCCAGAGTGATTGCACAAATTTTCAGTCCCACCAAAAATGTATGAGTGTACCCTTTTAACCACTTCATTTCCAGCATTTATTATTTTTTATATTCTTAGCATTAGCCATTCTGAATGCAGTGAGAAGAAATTTCAATATAATTTTGATTACAATTTCTTTAATTACTAGATATGTTGAACATTTTTTCATATCTCTGTTGACTAATTGTATTTCTTTTTTTAGAGAAGTGTCTGTTTAGTTCCTTTGCTCATTTATTGATTGGGTTATCTATCTATCTATCTACTATCTATCTATCTATTTATTTATTTATTTGTTATTTTTGGTGTTAAGTTTTTTGAGTTCATTGTATATTCTGGGTATTAATGCCCTATTTGAGGAGCAGGTGAAAAGATCTTCTCCCATTTTGTAGGCTCTCTCTTGATTTTATTATTTCTTTTGCAGTGAAGAAACTTTTTAATTTGATACCATCCCACTTTTTAATTTTATTCCTTGTGCTTTAGGAGTCTTGTTAAGGAAGATAGTTCCTGAGCTGACATATTGGAGAATTGGGCCTCCATTTTCTTCTAACAATTGCAGAGTTTCTGATTTAATTCCTTGAATGTTGATCCACTTTGAGTTTACTTTCATAGAGGTTGAGAAATAAGGGTTAAATTTCATTCTACTACTTATGGATTTCCAGTTTTCCTAGCACCATTTGTTAAAAAGGTTATCATCCTCTAAGATTTTTTTGACAACTTTGTATAGTATCAGACAATTATATTTAAGTAGGTTTGTCTCTGTGTCTTCTACTCCACTGGTCTTCATGTCTGTTTGGGTACCAGCACTATGCTGTTTGGGGAATTATAGCTCTGTAATATAATTTGAGCTCTGGTATTGAGATGCCTTCAACTTCATTTTTCTTACTTTGGTTGTTCCAGGTCTCTTATTTTTCCAAATTAATTTCAGAACTGATTTTTCTAGATCTGCGAAGAATTTTATTGGAATTTTTATGGGAATTGCATTGAATCTGTATAGCATTTTTGGTAGTATGACCATTTGATAATATCCAAACCTAACATGAAAGGTCTTTCCATTTTCTAAGGTCTTCACTTTCTTTCCTTAGTGTTCTATAGGTTTCAGGTTTCATTATAGAGGTCCTTCATGTCTTTTGTTAGATTGATTTCCAAGTGGTTTTTTTTTTTTTTTGAGGCTACTGTGAATAAGATTGTTTTCCTAATTTCTTTTTCAACGGGCACATAAAAATACATTTGATTTAGGAGTGTTGATTTTATATCCTGCTGCTTTTCTGAATTCATTTATGAGATATCAAAATCTTCTGGTGGAGTTCTTCTTTTGGGTCTTCTAAATATAGGATTATGTCATCAGCAAACAGATAATTTGAGCTCTCTTTTCCTATTCATATCCCTCTAATTTCCTTCTCTTTCATAATTGCTCTGGCTATATTTTTAAGGACTATTTTGAATAGGAGTGGTAAAAGTGGTCATTCTTGTCTCACTCATTCTTTTTTTTTTTTTTTTTGTAGGAAATATTTTGATTTTTCTCCATTCAGTATAATGTTGGCCTTGGGTTTGTCATATTCAGACTTTAAAATGTTGAGATAGGTTCTTTCTGTCCATAGTTTTTCAGGTGTTTTAAGCACGATTGGATGCTGAAATTTGTCAAATGCTTTTTCTGCATGTATTGAGATAATTATACCTTGACTCTACTTATATGGTCAATTACATTTATTGGTTTCCATATTTATGATTTCCATGTTTAAACAACCTTGCATCCCTAGGGTGAAACCTACTTGATCGTGGTACACTCACCCTTTAATGTGTTTTTGTATGTGATTTTCTAATATTTTATTAATAATTTTTGTATATTTCTTCATCAGGAATGTTGTCCTGAAGTTTTCTTTCTTTGATATGTCTTTGTCTGGTTTGAGTGTCAGGGTGATAATGGCTTCATAATATGTGTTTGGCAATATTCCCTCCTTTTTTATTTCATTAGATAATTTGAGGGGCACTCTTAGTAATTCTTCTTTAAGGGTCTGATATAACTCAACTGAGAAACCATCCAGTTCTGGTGTTTCCTTACTTGTATGATTTTTGATGGTTACTTCAATTTCATTACTTGATATTTATCTGATAAGTTTTTAATAACTTTATGGTTCAATTTTGGTAGGTTGTATGTCTCTAGGAATTTGTCAATATCTTCCAGATTTTCTAGCTTACTTATAGAGTATAAAATTTCAAAACAGTTTCTGGTGATCATCCAGATTTCAGTAGTTTATGTCCTTATTCATTTTGATTTTTGTTATTTTGTGTGTTCTCTCTTTTAGCTAATTTTCCTAAGTGTCTATCAAGCTTTTTGATCCTTTCAAAAACTATTTGTTTCATTGATATTTTTATTGTTCTTTTATCCTCAATTACATTGATTTCTACTCTGGTTTTAATTATTTCCTGTCTTCTCCTGATTTTTGGTATTGGTTTATTCTACTTTTTTTCCAAGACCTTGAGATGTCATGTTAGATTATTTGTTTGGTGTGGTGAGCCGTGTTTGTAGACCGTTGCCGCCATTAGAAGATGGCGCTGGTCTCCGTCGTGGATCTTGGTAAACAACTCCTTATTAGGGAAAGTTGGCGCGCTGTCCCTCAACACCCTATGAGAAAACCCCACGTGGCAGCTTTGGATTGGACTTGAGTAAGCTTTATTAGGCTATGCTTGGGCGCTCGGCGGGGGGTCGCTAGAAGATGATACATGAATCAAGGCCTGAATAAACTGCTGAAAGAAGAATCCTGTGTCGTGTTTTCCCTTGCCGGCGAGGGGTCGCAACAGTTTGGTAAATCTCTATTCTTTTGATGTGTGAACTCAATGCTATAAACTTTCAGTTTACACCTGCCTTAATGCTGTCTTGGAGATTTTGATATGTTGTATCACTATGCTCATTTACTTCTAAGAATTTTTTATGTTTCCTCTAATTTCATAATTTAATCTCCAGGTGTGAGAGTGGTTTATATTTTATATCTTATTGATTTCTAATTTCATCCCATTATGGTCTGACAGAATGCAGGTATTAACTTTATTTTTGTATTTGCTTAAGTTTTGCTTTGTAACCTAAAATATGGTCTATTTTAGCAAAGGTTCCATGTGCTGCTGAGAAGAAAATGAATTCAACCATTGATTGATGAAATATTCTATAGATGTATGTAAAGCCAATATTATTAATCATATTTTAAGTATGGTAGAATGTTAGCTTATATTTGCATGATCTATCTAGTGGTGATAGAGTTGTACCAAAGTGATCCAGTGTTATTTTATTATGGTCTAATTGGTCTTAATATTGAGAAGGGTTTGTTTTATGTATGTAGATTCACCATTGTTTGGGGCATAAATATTTACCATCATTATATCTCGTTGCTGTATGATTCCCTTAAGCAGTATGAAATGACCTACGTTGTCTCTTTTGATTAATTTTGGCTTGTAATCCACTTTGATATGAGAACAGCTATCCCTGCTTGTTTATTTGTGCCATTTATATGGTATATCTTTTCCATCCATTCACCTTCAGTCTGTGTACGTCTTTGCTTGTGAGAACAGACTCTTGAAAATGGCATATTGCTGAGTGTTTTGGGTTTTTTTTAAGCCAAACTGCCAAACTGTGTCTTTTTATTGAAGAGTTTAGACACTTCAAATTAAACATTATTAGAAAGAGATGCTCTTTATTTATTTTGTGCCATTTGTGTGTGTGTGTGTGTGTGTGTGTTGCTGGGGATTGAACCCAGGGCCTTGTACATGTGAGGTAAGCATTCTACCAACAGAGATATATCTCTAGCCCTTTTATGCCATTTGATGTATTTCTTTCTTCTTTTTAAGGCATAGGCAGAAGTTTATTTAGGAAGGTAGATACATATTCAAGGAAGAATGTGGGCTATCTTGAGAGTGAGAAGCCCATTGGGATATATTTTTAATGTTTAAATCTACTTGATTATCTCTTATTTGACAATTCTTATATAATTCATTCATATGATGTTTTTCATTTTATCTTTCATTATTCTTTATTAAATATTTTATTGAGTATGTTTTTAGTACAGGCTTTCTAGTTATGAACTTTGCTTATCATGAAGGTTTTTATATCATCTTCAGTTTTGCTGGGCATAGTATTCTTCAATTTTGATGGGCATAGTATTCTTGAGTAGTGTCCATTTTTTTTTCAGAGCTTGGTATATATTATTCCAAGACTTGCTGGATTTTAGGGTCTTGCTTAATAATCAGTTGAATTCTTTACTGGTTTACCACTAAATTTTTCTCTTGCAGCTTTTAAAATTCTATCCTTATTCTGTGTATTAGGCATTTTCATTATAATGCTTCTTGGAGTGAATCTATTGGGATTTTATATAAATATAAAATATTTATAAAAATATAAAATATATTTTAAAAATTTAGAGTTTCATATGCCTCTCATTTAAATTTTCACCTCATTCTTAAGATTTGGAAATTTTTCTAATATTATTTCATTGAAAAGATGGTGTTTCTCTTTAGCTAGTATTTTAGGGATTTCATCTACCTCAGCAATTCTTAAATTTGACTTTTTTTTTCTTTGTTTCTTTCTTTCTTTATTTTTGACCAGGGAATGAATTCAGGGTCATTCAAACACTGAGACACATTCCCAGCCTTATTTTGTATTTTTATTTGGATATAGGGTCCCATGAGTTGCTTAGTGCCTCACTCTTGCCTACACTGGCTTTGAACTTGCAGTCCTCCTGCCTTACCCTCCTGAGTCATTGGGTTTAAGGCATATGCCACCACTCCTGGAAACTTTGACCTCTTTATGTTATTCCATATTTATTGAATATTCTGGTCATGGATGCTTTCTTAACATCTTTTCTTTATGGTCAACTTCATTATTTAAAAATTTTTATTATTGGTTGTTAAAACATTAGATAGTTCTTGACATACCATATTTCATACATTTGATTCAAGTGGGTTATGAACTCCCATTTTTACCCATTATACAGATTGCAGAATCACATCGGTTACACATCCACTGTTTTACATATTGCCATACTAGTGTCTGATGTGTTCTGCTGCCTTTCCTATCCTCTACTATCCCCCCTCCCCTCTCCTTCCCTCCCATCTTCTTTCTGTACCCCATCTACTGTAATTCATTTCTCTCCCTTGTTTTTTTTTCTCCCTTTCCCCTCACATCCTCTTATATGTAATTTTGTATAACACTGAGGGTCTCCTTCCATTTCCATGAAATTTCCCTTCTCTCTCCCTTTCCCTCCCACCTCTCGTCCCTGTTTAACGTTAATCTTCTTCTCATGCTCTTCCTCCCTGCTCTGTTCTTACTTGTTCTCCTTATATCAAAGAAGACATTTGGCATTTGTTTTTTAGGGATTGGCTAGCTTCACTTAGCATAATCTGCTCTAATGCCATCCATTTCCCTGCAAATTCCATGATTTTGTCATTTTTTAGTGCAGAGTAATACTCCATTGTGTATAAATGCCACATTTTTTTTTATCCATTCATCTATTGAAGGGCATCTAGGTTGGTTCCACAGTCTAGCTATTGTGAATTGTGCTGCTATGAACATCGGTGTAGCAATATAGCTGTAGTATGCTCTTTTTAGGTCTTTAGGGAATAGACCGAGAAGGGGAATAGCTGGTTCCAATGGTGGTTCCATTCCCAGCTTTCCAAGAAATCTCCATACTGCTTTCCAAATTGGCCTCACCAATTTGCAGTCCCACCAGCAATGTACAAGTGTACCCTTTTCCCCACATCCTCGCCAGCACTTGTTGTTGTTTGACTTCATAATGGCTGCCAATCTCACTGGAGTAAGATGGTAACTTAGGGTGGTTTTGATTTGCATTTCTCTGACTGCTAGAGATGGTGAGCATTTTTTCATGTACTTGTTGATTGATTGTATGTCCTCCTCTGAGAAGTGTCTGTTCAGGTCCTTGGCCAATTTATTGATTGGGTTATTTCTTTTCTTATTGTTTAATTTTTTGAGTTCTTTGTATACTATGGATATTAGGGCTCTACCTGAAGTGTGAGGAGTAAAAATTTGTTCCCAGGATGTAGGCTCCCTATTTACCTCTCTTATTGTTTCTTTTGCTGAGAAAAAACTTTTTAGTTTGAGTAAGTCCCATTTGTTGATTCTTGTTATTAACTCTTGTGCTATGGGTATCCTATCAAGGAATTTGGAGCCTGACCCTACAATATGTAGATCGGAGCCAACTTTTTCTTCTATCAGACGCGGAGTCTCTGATTTGATATCAGGCTCTTTGATCCATTTTCAGTTAACTTTTGTGCATGGCGAGAGAAAGGGATTCAGTTTCATTTTGTTGCATATGGATTTCCAGTTTTCCCAGCACCATTTGTTGAAGATGCTATCCTTCCTCCATTGCATGCTTTTAGCACCTTTATCAAATATAAGATAGTTGTAATTTTGTGGATTGGTCTCTGTGTCCTCTATTCTTTACCATTGGTCCACCCGCCTGTTTTGGTACCAGTACCATGCTGTTTTTGTTACTATTGGTCTGTAGTATAGTTTGAAGTCTGGTATCGCTATACCACCTGATTCACCTTTCCTGCTTAGAATTGTTTTTGCTATTCTGGGTCTTTTATTTTTCCATATGAATTTCATGATTGCTTTCTCTATTTCTACAAGAAATGCCGTTGGGATTTTGATTGGCATTGCATTAAACCTATAAAGAACTTTTGGTAAAATTGCCATTTTGATGATGTTAGTTCTACCTATCCATGAACAGGGTATATTTTTCCATCTTCTAAGATCTTCTATTTCTCTCTTTAGGATTCTGTAGTTTTCATTGTATAAGTCTTTCACTTCTTTTGTTAGGTTGATTCCCAAATATTTTTTTTTTTGAGGATATTGTGAATGGGGTGGTTGTTCTCATTTCCATTTCAGAAGATTTGTCACTGATATACAGGAATGCCTTTGATTTATGCATGTTGATTTTATATCCTGCCACTTTGCTGAATTCATTTATTAGCTCTAGTAGTTTCTTTGTAGACCCTTTTGGGTCTGTTAGATATAGTATCATATCATCTGCAAATAGTGATAATTTAAATTCTTCTTTTCCTATTTTTATGCCTTTAATTTCTTTCATCTGTCTAATTGCTCTGGCCAGTGTTTTGAGAACTATGTTGAACAGAAGTGGTGAGAGAGGGCATCCCTGTCTTGTTCCAGATTTTAGAGGGAATGCCTTCAATTTTTCTCCATTCAGAATGATGCTAGCCTGAGGCTTAGCATAGATTGCTTTTACAATATTGAGGTATGTTCCTGTTATCCCTAGTTTTTCTAGAGTTTTGAACATAAAGGGATGCTGTACTTTGCCGAATGCTTTTTCTGCATCTATCTAGATGATCATATGGTTCTTATCTTTAAGTCTATTGATGTGGTGAATAACATTTATTGATTTCCATATATTGAACCAGCCTTGCATCCCAGGGATGAATCCTACTTGATCACGATGCACGATCTTTTTGATATGTTTCTGTATCCGATTTGCCAGAATTTTATTGAGGATTTTTGCATCTATGTTCATTAGAGATATTGGTTTGTAGTTTTCTTTCTTTGAAGTGTCTTTGTCTGGTTTAGGAATCAGGGTGATTTTGGCCTCGTAGAATGAATTTGGAAGTTCTCCCTCTTTTTCTATTTCCTGAAATAGCTTGAAAGTTATTGGTATTCGTTCTTCTTTAAAGGTTTGTAAAACTCTTCTCTATACCCATCTGGTCCTGGGCTTTTCTTAGTTGGTAGTCTTTTGATGGCTTCTTCTATTTCCTCAATTGATATTGGTCTGTTTAGGTTGTCTATATCCTCCTGACTCAATCTGGGCAGATCATATGACTTAAGAAATTTATCGATGCCTTCACTATCTTCTATTTTATTTGAGTATAAGGATTCAAAATAATTTCTAATTATCTTCAGTATTTCTGAAGTTTCTGTTGTGATATTGCCTTTTTCATCCCGTATGCTAGTAATTTGAGTTCTCTCTCTTTTTCTCTTCATTAGCATGGCTAAGGGTCTGTCGATCTTATTTATTTTTTCAAAGAACCAACTTTTAGTTTTGTCAATTTTTTCAATTGTTTCTTTTGTTTCGATTTCATTGATTTCAGCTCTGATTTTAATTATTTCTTGCCTTCTACTTCTTTTGCTGTTGTTTTGCTCTTCTTTTTCTAGGGTTTTGAGATGAAGTGTGAGATCATTTATTTGTTTGTTTTTTCTTTTTTTAAGGAATGAACTCCACACAATGAATTTTCCTCTTAGAACTGCTTTCATTGTGTCCCATAGATTCCGATATGTTGTGTCTGTGTTTTCATTTATCTCTAAGAATTTTTAATTTCCTCCTTGATGTCTTCAGTAACCCATTGATCATTCAGTAAACTATTGTTCATTCTCCAAGTGATGCATGATTTTTCCTTCCTTCTTTTATCGTTGATTTTCAGTTTCATTCCATTATGATCAGATAAGATGCATGATATTATCTCTACTCCTTTATATTGTCTAAGAGTTGCCCTGTGACATAATATATGATCTATTTTTGAGAAGGATCCATGTGCTGCTGAGAAAAAAGTGTAACTGCTTGATGTTGGGTGTTATATTCTATATATGTCAATTAAGTCTAGGTTATTAATTGTATTATTGAGTTCTATAGTTTCTTTATTCAACTTTTGTTTGGAAGATCTGTCCAGTGTTGAGAGAGGTGTGTTGAAGTCTCCCATAATTATTGTATGGTGGTCTATTAGACTCTTGAACTTGAGAAGAGTTTGTTTGATGAACATAGCTGCACCATTGTTTGGGGCATATATATTTATGATTGTTATGTCTTGTTGGTGTATGGTTCCCTTGAGCAGTATGTAGTGTCCTTCTTTATCCCTTTTGATTAACTTTGGCTTGAAGTCTATTTTATTTGATATGAGTATGGACACTCCTGCTTGTTTCCGAGGTCCAGTTGAGTGATATGATTTTTCCCAACCTTTCACCTTCAGCCTATGTATGTCTTTTCCTATCAAATGCATCTCCTGTAGGCAGCATATTGTTGGATCTTTTTTTTTTTATCCATTCTACTAGCCTGTGTCTCTTGATGAGTTTAAGCCATTAACATTTAGGGTTATTATTGAGATATGGATTGTACTTCCAGCCATATTTGTTTATTTATGTTACTAACATGGTTTTTTTCCTCTTTGATTATTTTTTCCTTCTACTGTACTACCTCCCACTGTTGGTTTTCATTGTTATTTTCCATTTCCTCTTCCTGTAATGTTTTGCCGAGGATTTTTTGAAGAGCTGGTTTTCTAGCTACAAATTCTTTTAACTTTTGTTTATCATGGAAGGTTTTAATTTCATCTTCCATCCTGATGCTTAATTTCGCTGGATACACAATTCTTAGTTGGAACCCACTTTCTTTCAGCGTTTGAAATATGTTGTTCCAGGATCTTCTCTCTTCAGAGTCTGTGTTGAAAGATCAGCTGCTATCCTGATTGGTTTACCCCTAAATGTAATCTGCTTCCTTTCTCTTGTAGCTTTTAAAATTCTCTCCTTATTCTGTATGTTGGGCATCTTCATTATAATGTGTCTAGGTGTGGATCTTTTATGATTTTGCACATTCGGTATTCTGTAGGCTTCTAGGATTTGGGATTCTGTTTCATTCTTCAAGTCTGGGAAGTTTTCTCGTATTATTTCGTTGAACAGATTGCTCATTCCTTTGGTTTGGACCTCTATACCTTCCTGTATCCCAATAACTCTTAAGTTTGGTCTCTTTATGTTATCCCATATTTCTTGGATGTTCTGCTCATGGTTTCTTAACAGTCTTGCTGAGCTGTCTATGTTCTTTTCCAGTTGAAATACTTTGTCTTCATTGACTGATGTTCTATCTTCTAAGTCTTCTAGTCTGTGGGTAGTATTCTCATTAGAGTTTTTAATTTGGTTTATTGCTTCCTGCATTTCTAGGATTTCTGTTTGTTTGTTTTTTATAACCTCTATCTCCCTGTATAGTTGATCTTTTGCTTCTTGGATTTGTTTATGTAATACATTGTCAAAGTGATCTTTCATTGTCTGATTTTGCTGTCTAATGTCTTCCTTGATACTCCAGATCATCTGAAGCATGTATATCCTGAATTCTTTATCTGACATTCCATCTGCTGCAGATATTACCTCTTCTAAAGTTGAGTTGACCTGCATTGCTTGTGGTCCTTTCTTTCCTTGTCATTTCATACTGCTCATTTTTCTTTCTGCTTTGTGAAACTGTTGTGTTATTAAATGTTCCCCCTATATATTTATAATGCTCTTGCATAGTTGCAAAGTCTCCCTTTTGTGGAGAAAAACAATGTTAACAGTTCTCAATGTCAATAGAACATCATCTAAGCACACGTTTTCCTTACTACTACATTTATAGCTAGACTCTATGTCTACAAATGTTGGTTTCGATTATCGTTTACAAATATAGTCATTAGTTTCATGAAAGGCATACCGTTTCTGGTAGCTTGAAGAAAACTGAATTTCAGGTGTAGGATGTTATGTTTAGGGGGAAAGGAGTGAGGGTATGGGTTAATCTAACTTAGTAACTTTGGAAAGCTCTAACCAATAGATGGGTAATTTATGGAAGAATGTATAGATTCAAATTCCTATCTGTATTTATAAGATTATCCTACTTATGAATAGTAAAACTTAGGGGTTGCAAGAGGGATAGAGGGAGTAAGAGGAAGGAAAATAAATAACAAGGAAAGGAAGAGAAAAAAGAGAGCGGGAAAAAGAAAATAAGAGAAAAAAAGAAAAGATATATAAAGGGAGGAGGGAGATGGGGCATATGCAATTCCTCTATAGTGTGTTATTCTGGTGATTCAGTTGTTAAAGACCTTTTTCATGCAGAATTTTTGGTTTCACATATGTTGAGGTTGCAAGGACCAGAGGGGGAAGGGTAGAGGAGACTGGATGAATGAATGAAAAGAGAGAGAGAAGAGAAAAAAAGAAAGAAAAAATGTCTCTCAGAACTCTGTTTTCATTTCTTCCAGTTGATGGTGTTGTCTATTCCTAGCTTGAGTCTTTGGGTTCAGGATGGTGGTGGTAGTCAGTGTGAGAGGACTTGAGCTTCCACCTGTGGCCTCTCTACTCTTATTCTCTGAGATGTAAACCAGGTGCCTGATCCGCTGCAGAACCGCGCTGGTAGCCACGCCAACCGGTTGGTGGGTTTTAAGGGTTGGTGGGATTTTCCAAGATGAGTTCCATCAGTTTTTCTCATAAGGTGTTTGATGAGGTGGGGGTGTTGGGGAAACCTTATGTTTGTCAAGAGCATGGTCAGGTGACCACACGGGAGGGCAGCAGGGCCTCTCCTCCAGTTGGGGTGGTCTGTCTACCACACAGGCAGGAGGCTGGGCTCTTCCAACTGGGGAGGTCTGTCTGCCACACAGGCGGGCCACTGAGCCCCTTCTCCGGGTCGCGTGGTCTGCCTAGCACGCAGGCGGTGGCTGGGCCCCTCCTCCAATTGGGGTGGTCTGTCTACCATGCCAGCGGGCCGCTGGGCCCCTTCTCCAGGTCGCATGTTCTGCCCTCCGTGCAGGCGGGAGGCTGGGCTCCTCCTCCAGCTGGGGTGGTCTGTCTACTGCGCATGCGGGCTGCTGGGCCTCTTCTCCGGATCACGTGGTTTGCCTACCGCGCAGGCGGTGACTGGGCCCCTCCTCCATTTGGGGTGGTCTGTCTACTGCGCAGGCGGGCCGCGCGGTCCACAGGTCAACTTCATTTTTGATATTATATATTTTATCTTCAGGGCCTGAGAATCTGTCTTCAAAGTGGACTAATCTATTTGGTAATACTTTCCATTGAATTTTTAATTTTATTTATTGAGTCATTTTCAGAATCTCCATTGGGTTCTTTTTCAGAATCTCTATCTCTTTATTGGAATACTTTTTCACTTCCTGTATGTTCTTTCTAATTTTACACCTTACTTTTTTTTTTTTAAGCACATAGGGCATTTTAACCATGAACTTTCTTAATTCTTTTTTTGATAATTTCTCCACTGTATTATTGATGGAGTCTTTTGTTGAAGCATTATGTACTGTTTGGGCTGCTTTATTCTCTTGCTTTTTTATATTATTTGTAAGTCTATCTATCTATTAGGATAGTTATCACTTCTTCTTTTAAGCCAGGAACTGCTTTGTGAGCTCTGTCTCTTAAGAACCCTGGGTTGGTTAAATATTAAGATATTGCCAATTTAACTCAGTGTTTGACTTCTGCTGATCCCAATGTCAGCACCACTTTGGGAGATACCATTGAACCTTGTGTACTACAATCCTGTCAAATGCAAGCCTCATACTATTCAACCTAATGAAAAACAAAAAGCCTATTGATATTGTTCTGCACAGTTCCTCAAATCCAGGCATAAACTTGTAGTAAAGCTCTGGGATACATTGAAAAATTAGTTTTTAAATTTAGTAAAATTTCTATAGCATTAAATGAGGGCTGAAAGAAGGGATGAAGAAAGATTGGGTAAAATGGAGAGGATAAAAGACAGAAGGAGACAATATAGAGAAGATTAATTCACACCAAGGTCGAAAGGAAAAACAGGTGGATTGTAGGTATTTGAGTTAATAGCACACAATGCAAGAGCATGAACAGGGAAGAGGAGAAGCAAGTATAAACTAGAGTAGGGAAACAAAAATAGAAAGATTAATTCTCATGAATGGTTTAGACCATTAGATGAAATACATTCAAATGATTTGAAGGTACAATGTTGGCTATTAGGATAATAACTATTAATCAAGTTAAAGAATTAGTTATAGAAAACCATGCCAAGGTGAATAAAATTCTTGTTGAAACTTGGTTTGGCTTTGGACACTTAGCAGATACACATCATTCTTTTTTTTTTAATACTTTTTTAGATGTTGACGAACCTTTATTTTATTCATTTATTTATATACGATGCTGAAAATCAAACCCAGTACTTTACACATGCCAGGCAAGCACTCTGTCACTGAGCCAAAACCCCATTCCTCCATCATTCTTTAACTGTGGATTTTTCCAGAGTTGCTAGGGCACAGGAACTAATTATGTATTTACTATGGGCCTCCCACCAGAATCCTGCAGCAGACTGCTCAGAGGGTGCAGTGTTATGGCTTAGTTGTCTGTATTGTATTCAGGAGTTTAAGATGCAGGCATGCAGGCTCTGGAGCATCCTTGGGATTACAGCTGGTCACCATATACCTGTTCCCCTCTACAGGATATTTTTCATGGTAGTGTAGATCCTAATGGCTGATTATGAGCACAGGAACTCTGGTTGTGGTTTTCTGTGGATGTTCAGTGGTACATAAGTAGTCCCCTGGCCAACACCACTGTCTGGGGTACTGGAGTAAAGGGATTCAGGTGGTTCACCTGTGTTCTAGTTCCCACTGTCCATGCTTTTGGATATGACTGATGTAAAGCCTAGCCAGTATCTTCACAGTGCCCTTTGACTCACCAGTTGTGACCATGGGTCAGACTGGGAGCTAGCTAAGGGTGGGAACAGTCACTCCCTGCTGTTTTATATCAGGCAATTTTTACCTCAACTGAACTCCCTCTGGGTATGGCTGTGCATGCCTTGTGATTAAGTTTCCTGGAATACTCAGGCAACTTATCCTAGCAGCCTTTATTCGGGTGGCTTCCACAACCCAACATGGATCTCTATTGCATTGGATAATCAGGCATCTTTGCGCAGATATGGCCCCAGGATCCAGGGGATGGTTCCCAGGCTTCCCAAGAAGCCTCCCTGCAGTATCAGTGGTCAGGGTTGGTATGGTCCTGATGGATCTGCTTTTCTCTGTGGGGTGCCAAAGCTGCCTTGCCACCCCATCTCTGCCAGGATCCCAGATCTGGTGGAGGTTGTGCAGAGCTGTGCCTCTCTACATGGTGCACAGGAGATGGAGCAGAGTGGTGGGTTAGGATCAGGTTTCCACATAGACTGCTTCACCCTGCCACCTTGTTTGCAGTGAGGGGGAGAGGATTTCAGTGCTTTGCAGCCATTAGTGGTCCCTTTAGTTATTCTTTCAAGCCAGATTCTTAAGAGATCCCACTGCTGGGGACTTCACTCTGGTTTAATTTGAAGCTGTCTGGTTGTGGGAAGATGCCCTGTTGATTTAAGGAGGTGACATGTTGACTGAGAGCTTAACAAAATGGCTGAGGACCCCTGGCACGCTTTCCGTTTCATGATTTGGTTTTAAGCTGTCTGAACTGCTTCAAGGACACTGCTATTCCCTTTGTGTTTTACATTTTGTCTCCTTTTCCAAATGGTTTTAAGTTGGTAAGGTTAAGAGTTTTAGAGCCTGTAGTTTTTCACCCACCTCTCAATTCTGCTTTTCCTTCACGGCCTCCTCTCTGTGTTGTGAAGAGATTGGGAATCACTACCTAGCCCCCTTCTGCCATTTTCTCTCTCCTCACATTTAAGTCTTTAATCCATTTTCAGTTGTTTGTAACTGGTGGGAATTGCGGGCACCTACCTTCATTCTTCTGATGTGGATATTGAATTTTCCCAGCACCATTTATTGGAAAGGCCATCATCTCTTCAATGTGCGTTTGTAGCACCCGTGTTGAAAATCAGTCAGCTGTACTGTGTGGGTTCACTTCTGGGCTCCTTATTCTGTTCCTTTGGTCTATGTGTCTATTCTGTTTTGATTACTACAATTTTGTGGTATATTTTGAAGTCAAGTGGTGTAAAGCCTCCTGCTTTGTTATTTTTGCTTAAGGTAACTTTGGTTATTTGAGCTTTCTTTGTGTGTATGTGATTCCATGTAGATTTCAAGATTGTTTTTTCCTAGTTCTGTGAAGAATTCCATCGGTATTCTGCTAAGGATTGTACTGAATTTGCAAATTGCTTTGGGTAATATGGATATTTTAACAATATGGATTCTTCTAATCCATGAACAGGGAATGTCTTTCCACTTCTTTGTGTCCGCTTACATTTCTTTTATCAATGTTTTATATTTTCATTATGGAACTCTTTCACCTCTTTGGTTAAATTTATTCTTAGGTATTTTATTTTTATATCTATTGTAGATGGAATTGCTTTATTTCTATTTTGGATATTAACACACAGCAATGCTGCTAAATTTTGTATGCTGGTTTTTATATCCTGCAAATCTGATTATTCATTTATTAGTTCTAAGAGGTTTTGTTTGTTTGTTTTTTAGAGAGAGAGAGAGAGAGAGAGAGAGAGAGAGAGAGAGAGAGAGAGAGAATTTTTTTAATATTTATTTTTTAGTTTTCAGCGGATACAACATCTTTGTATGTGGTGCTGAGGATCGAACCCGGCCGCACTCATGCCAGGTGAGCGCGCTACCGCTTGAGCCACATCCCCAGCCCTATTTGTTTGTTTTTGATGCAGTTTGGGGATTTTTCTATAAATAAATTATGTCATTTTTGAACAGTGATAGTTTGACTTCTTATTTTCCAATTTTGATTCCCTAATTGCTCCAGCTAAGTATTCTAGCACAATATTGAGTAAGTAATGAAAGTGATTGTGCTTTTCTTCCAGATCTAAGAGAGAAGGCTTTCAGCTTTTTTCTTAATATCAATATATTGTTAGGTGTTAGTTTAGTATAAACAGACTTTATTATGTTGAGGTATATTCCTTTTATGCCTAATCCATTAAATTTTTAAAATATTATTATTATTATTATTATGTAATTTCACTGTCAGTTTCCTTAAAATGACTATTCCTTCTAAATCTTTTCTCTTTTAAAAATTATCTTATTATCAGTTATCAGAAAAATTTCTGAATTTTGAAACTGTTGCAAAGAACAAAATGGAATTAAACATATTGGAGGATTGTTTTATGTGTAACTCATGTATTTCTTTACCAGAGATCTGAAGGATAGATCTTCTAGCTGTGTTCACAATTGCTTAAATATTAGAGTTTGTTGAATTAGAGTTTGTTGAATTATGACATATTGAATTATGACATATGCTTAAATATAACAACCTGTAGCGCAACACAACTGTGCTTAAAATTTTTAATACCAGGGAGTGTTAGTTTCTGAGAATAGACTCTTTATCTCTATTAGTATGACTTTTTATTAAAGTGATATTTCAGAAATTTTTGAGGAAGAAATAAGACATATTTAAGCAATATGTCATAATTCAACAAACTCTAATTCAACAAACTCTAATATTTAAGCAATCGTGAACACAGCTAGAAGATCTATCCTTCAGATCTCTGGTAAAGAAATACATGACTTACACATAAAACAATCCTACAATATGTTTAGTTCCATTTTGTTCTTTGCAACAGTTTCAAAACTCTGAAAACACATATTAAAATAAAGAAAGAGAAAGCTAACTTTCCTGTCAAGTTTCCTTACCATGTTAGTTTGTATTCATTTTTCTTTAAACAAATTATACTGGAAATACTTTGATTCATGTATTTTTCCTACTTATTTATAGTATTATAATTTGTAGATTATAAATGCTCTTGCATTGTTTAAATGGTTCAGTTTGAAATCTGTTGAGAATTAAATCAATTTGGGGGGATATTATTGCACATTAGCTAATTTTATAGCTATTTTCCTTTCCTGGGGTAATGGAAATATGCTCTGTTTGTTGCCATAAAAGACAAAGGGATTGTTCTCAGTGGAGTAAACAGTGAGCTGAATTACCTGACCTTGTCCTTGGAAGTGACACACACCTGCCACTGGTCACCTGCCACTGGTAAAATATCTGATGACTTCCTCGGCCAAAATCAAGTGACTTGTTTGGAAAAAATAAATACCACTATGCATATATTTTATTGTGGTTTCTCTAGCTTCTGGTGGACAAAATACCCTGTAAAAACCAAACTCTGGAAGTTTGTTTTGCAATGTCCATATAAAACTTGTTTAATTTCCTCTTGGATCCTATTCAATTTCAGGTTACAGTTGATTCCTCAAAAAGAGCCATTGGTGGAAATTTATTATTGAAAAAGTTTATTTCACATTTTTACCATTATAGCTTTGTATTTTTGTTTTCACTTGGTGAAAGATTTAATTCGATGAACTTCTTAAGTTCTCCTACTGTATCAAGGGTAAGAGAATTATGACCACAGGCAGTCAATTCACAGTTATTTACTCAAAACAAACAATCTGCCACACATTTTATCCTCATAACAAGGAAAGTTTTTTGAAATGCTCTTTACTCTACCTGTGAAATTCATACACTGACAGATCAAATTGTGCCACAGTGTAGTGGGTAAAAGAGAGCTTTCCCCTGTACCCTGAAGTGTTCTCACTTCAAATCAGAGAATTCAAACATTGACTTCCATTCTTTTCCCACACATTTGCTAATTTAGCAAATGTGGCCATATTTGAAGCCATATCTGTGCAGATGTACTTCAGTTTTATATAGATGTAGTATTTAATACGGAAAGGGATTTATTATAATGTATAGTATCAGTATTCTCCACTGGACTCATTGACCATGGTCAGATTTCTGGAATGCTTCAGATTGGGGAAAAAGTGGGGCTAATTGTTGTGGAAGGAGAGGAAATGAGAAAAGAAAAGTTAGACTGGAGAATATTTTCTCCCAAATACAATGTGTACCACATAAAAAAAGATTAAACTATGCTGGGATCCTGCATTATGTGTTATTTAATATAATGTTATATCGTTCATAATTCAACAAACTCTAATATTTATATTTTGCAAGCAATAAGGTGATTTGATTATCAGGTGACATGGTAAATGATCTTTTACAAAAATAAAGTAAATAGTTAAGCATAACCAAAGTTATGTCATGAATTTAGTACATTGAGATTTAAAGAAAATACCTTGGTAGTAGAAAATGTTTGTAATTCAATGCATGTTTCCAAACAAGCATAGAAGATACTACTATAAAATACATTGTTCTAATGCAGAAAGGGGCATAGTCATTGATGTTTGCATGACATCTCATGAAGGCAAACATAGACTTGTTGTCTCATAATATTTTCTCTGGTGCTATAATTTTTTTTTCTAAATTAATATCAGGCCTTCATTTCTTCCTATTCAGAGTTATTCACCTCTTTCATCACACAGAGAAAATTAGGTTTTATAATTCAGCAAATAAATGTAAATCATTAAAGGTAAAGCATTTATGTTCTACTTGTATGGTGCAATGAATTGAAGGTTTTATTTTATCATCAATTTCATTTTAGTCACATTTTTTGACAAATGGAAAGAAATGTTTTAATCTTTAATTTTGTATGATCTGTATTATCAAAGTAAGAGTTAATAATGCATTTGATGAACATTAACATGAAAGCTAGCACTCGGGCCACAATTAAAGCTTACCTTGTCAGCAGATACAGAGGAGAAGTGAATAACAAAGAGCCTAATGGCAAGTCTCTTAGCTATGTCATGGAAGGAAGGCTTAGTTTTTTTAAACAGTAAAAGCATCTAATATCCAGATTCAGTCTTAGAGAGAAAAAATGTCCGGAAGCATTGCCATTAGGCTATAAGTCATTTGGAAAGAGGTGCTCTGTATTTCCATAAGTGGTTTTAAAGAATGACTTGGTGATGCTCTGCGCCTTTTTTAAAGTGTTAGGTTGTAATCTGACCAAAGGCCCTTTACAAACCACTTTCTGAACTGACAAAATAGCATTCACTTTATATGGGTCACAGATCAACCATTCTAAAAATTAATCACATTGACTCAACATGTTTAATCTCAAGAGGTCCCTCCAGGACCTTTTCTATGACTCTACTTCCTATTTCACCTCCAGTCAGCATGGGTAGAGATGAGAGGCTTAATGTGTTTCCCTAAAGAACCCATCAACTACATTCCTTTTGGTCACTGGAAGTGCATTATGAAAGAATCAGAAACCTCCTTCTGAGATTAAAGGCTAGTTTTCATGTGGGATTCAGTCATGCCCAGAGAGAAGTAGCTTTGAAATGAAGTAAAGATAAAATTATGGTAAAGAAAAGCAGTGCAATGTCCTGCTGGTTGACCTCACTGAGATTCATACCCATGCTGTTATTGGCTGATGTCCATTCACATATTCCCAGATGGAGACTGGAAATACAGTGCTATTTGGCCCAGTGATGTAGAATGCCTTCTATATTCTTCTGTTTTCTGAAGTGATTTCAATGTAGCATCTTCTACATCTGAATATTTGTGGGTCACAGCATTGACATTGGCATTTCTTGGACTTGTGGTAGAAATTAAGGATCTCAAGTCCTTCCCAGACTTATTGAATTAGAATATGAATTTTTAAAACATCCACAAAACTTTTGTTTTCACACTGAAATTTTAGTAGCCTCCTCCTCTATGTTATCCCTATTTGAATTAAGTCAACACATAATTTGTGCTGTGCTAGGCACTACCTACAATAGGATCTCTTGATCCTACAATGCAACATTTGCTGTGCTTTTTCTCCTATTACCTTTTACTCTTCCCTGAATGAATGGAAAATATTCAATGAGAGGATAGTTTAGTGGTCACACAAATTTTTCAGGCTTAATTAAATGTTGAACTAACTTTATTCTTTTATGGTAATATGTATACTATGCTAGAACAATTAGAGGTAAAAAAGGTAACATATGGGGAAATTATGTATTTTCTGAGTTATTTCTGTGTGCAGATGTATCACTTTTCAATCCTACATATTTTATGTGAATTTGTCTCCCAAAAAAAGATGCTGTGTTTATTGATGTTGATACAATCATAGCAGATTAAATTCTAAAGTCTTTAGGTACAAAGTGGAAATTTTAACTGGTACAGAATAAACATGCCCTGGTGGATTCCATAAAGATGCATTTGCAATCAGCTAGCTCCTATTTCCTGATGAATAGGGAGTAATTAAAAGAAAGAGTCCTCTTCAGAAACAGTTTTAAAGGGAAAGTCCCTTATTGTATGTGGAGGGATTCTTTTATCTATGTATTATAATAGAAACATTAATTTTCAAATTGGAGTCTTAAAATGTCATCATATTTTGTGTCTTCCTATGGTATAGTTGATTAGTATTTATTTATATTTTATTACCTTTAACATACAAGCAATTAAACTGATTTTTCTATATTCCCATCTGCATAAAATTGAATGCTATGATTGCTGATATTTTAAAGGGGAGGAAATGATGTATACAAGCATGTAGGCATCTAAGAAATACTAATAGATTATTATTACATCATTTAGACCAAATTCTATTTGTTTACTTGTTCTTACAGCTTTTAAAGATTGTAATTTTGCAGGATGCAAAATGTTAACTCACAGACCTAACTCATCAAATGACTTAAAATAGTTACAAATGGGAAAAAATAGGGATTATATACCTCATAAGGACAAACAGATAAAAAATATAGTTTTTTTCTTTTTGAATATTTTCTCTGAAAACTCATTTTGTTAATTTGAATATGTTTTTGCTAAATTCAAAATATAAATTTTAGTTTCTTATCTTGAAAAAATGAAAACAGCAGCTATATATACTAGATATTCTTAAGGTTTCTTTATGCCTACTCAGGTGTTTGCAGACAGCCTCCCTCCATCCCTGCCTCCTCAACTAAAAAAAAAAAAAAATAGTAGTTGCTGGAAATCCTATTCACTTCTCCACACCCATACCCTGATAGTGTTTAATAAAAATGGAAGTAGTACAAAGGAATTGGATAGAAGCCCAGGAGTCTCAACAATCATCTGACTATGTCTCGGAGATTCGAAAATGCTTCAGAATACACTTCTGAATAAGGAATGGATCATAGAAGATATCAGGGGGGGAATAAAAAAAATAGAAACAAATGAGAATAGAGATATAGCATATCAAAATCTCAGGAAAAGTATGAAGGCAGTTCTAGGAGAAAAGAATATAACACTGAGTGCCTACATTAAAAAATAGATTACAAATTAATATACTAATGTTTTACTCAAAGCCATAGAAAAAGAACAAACTAATGCCAATCAGTAGATGTCAGGAAATAAGACAAAAGCCAATATTAATAAAATTGTGAATAAAAATAAAATTGTGAACCAACACAGTTGATTCCTTGAAAATATAAACAGGACTGATAAACCATTAGTGAAAATAACAAAAGAGAGAAAAGGCAGGGTGGGTGTGATGACACACATTTGTAATCTGAGCAACTCAGATCACTGAGGCAGGAGGATCCTGAATTCAAAGCCAGCCAGAGAAATTTAGTGAGACACTAAGCAACTAAGGAAGACCCTGTCTCTAAATAAAATATAAAAAGGGATGAGGATGTAGCTCAGGGGTAAAGTGCCCTGGATTCAATCCCCAAGAGAGAGAGAGAGAGAGAGACCGACCCAAGCAGATATCACCACAGACACTTCTGAAATCCAAAGGATCAATAGAAATTATTTTGAGCTGGAAAATCTAGATGATATTGACAAATTTCTGGACACATATGAACTATCCAATTGACTCATGAGAATTTAGAAAACCTAAACAGACCAATATCAAGCAATGAGATTGAAGCATCAATTAAAACCTTCTAACAAAGGAAAGTACAGAAGCAGATGGTTTCTCAGCTGAGTTACACTAGAAGTTTAAAGAAGAACTAACAGCTATCCTCCTCAGATGATTACATGAAATAGAAAGGGAGAGAACACTGGCAAATTTATTCTAAGAAGGGAAATATCACCCTGACACAAAAAACAGACAAAGACACAAGAAGAAAACAAAACTCCAGACAAACGTCTCTGGTGAACATAGATCCAAAAATCCTTAATAAAATATACATTAAGAAGATAGTTCACCATGAACAAGCATGTTTTATCCCAGTGATGCAAGTTTGGTTCAAGATATGCAAATCAAAAAATGTAATTCATCACATAAATAGAGTAAGAACAGTAATCACATGATCATCTCAATAGTTGCAGAAAAAGCATTCTACAAAATCCAGCACCCATTCATGTTAAAGAAACTAGGGATAGAAGGAATTTTCCTCAACACTGATAAGGCTATACATGACAAACCCAATACCAACATCATACTGAGTGGAGAAAACTGAAAGTGTCTCCTCTAAAATCAGGAACAAGTATAACCACTATCATCACTCCTTTTCAATACAATTCTTTAAAATCTAGCCAGAGCAATCAGAGAAGAAAAGGAAATCTAAGGCTATAAATAGGAAGTCAAATTGTCTCTATTTGCTAATGACATGACCCAATAAAATACCCCAAATCTTCTTTAGAAGAATTCTACAGCTAATAAATTTAGCAAAGTATCAGGATACAAGATCAACATACAAAAACCAATGCCTCTTCTATATTTCTATTCTGAATCTGCACAGAAAAAAAATAAGATAAAACAATCCTATTCACAATAGTCTCCCTAAAAATATTTAAAATAAATCTAACCAAAAGGTGAAAGTTTTCTACAATAACGACTACAGAAATTGAAGAGATTTTAGAAGATGGAAATACCTATCATGTTCATTGATAGGCATAATTAATATTGTCAGAATGGCCATATTACCAAAATTATTACACAGATTCGATGCAATCCCCATGAAAATACCAATGATATTCTTCTCTAGAAAAAGCAGTCCTAAAATTCGTTTGGCAGAATAAAAGACCCAGAATAGCCAAAACAATTCTGAGCAAGAATAATAATGCTGGAGGCATCACAATATCTTCTTGCAGATTATACTACAGAGCTAAGTAACAAAACCAGCATGGTAATGGCATCAAAACATACATGAAGACCAATGCAATATAATAGAAGACACTGATAAATCCACATGGATACAGTCATCTGATACTTGACAAAAACATACATTGGAAAAAAAAGATAGACTTTTTAATAAATGGTGCTAGGAAAATTGATATGTAGAATAATAAAACTAGATCCATACCTTTCACTCTGGAAAACATCAACTCAAAGTGGATCAAAGATCTAGGAATTAGACCATAAACTTTTAACAGTTAGAAGAAAGCATAGGTCCAACACTCCAATATATTGGCACAGGCACTAATTTCCTTAACAAAACCCCTAACACTTAAGAAATATAACTAAGAATCAATAAGTGGGATGGCATCAAAATAAAAGGTCCTGTACAACAAAGGAAATAAAAGTGTGAAAAGAGAGTCTAAACAATGGGAGCTCTTTGCCTCCTACTCCTTCAACAAGGGATTAATATCCAGAATATATAAAGGACTCAAAAACACCAAAATAATAAATAACCCAAGCAATAAATGGGCAAAATAACTAGACAGATCCTTCTCAAACGAATAAACACAAATGACCAAGAAATATATGAAATTTGTTCAACATCCCTAGGAATCAGGGAAATGCAAATCAAAACTGCATTAAGATTTTACTTCACTCCAGCTGGAATGGTAGTCATCAAAAACACAAATGCTGGTGAGGATGTGGGGGAAAAGGTACTTAGGTACTTTCATACATTGTCAGTTGGACTACAAATTAGTATAACCACTTTGGAAAGCAGTATGAAAATTCTTCAAAAGACTAGGGATAGAACAACCAATATGATCCAGATATCCATTCCTTGGTATTTCTGCTAAATAACTAAAGTCATAATAGTACAACAAAACAAGGAAATCAATGTTTATATAGTGTAATTCACAAAATCTAAGTTACAGAACAAACCCAGGTGCCCATAAATAGATGAATAAGTGAAAATAAGACACACACACACACACACACACAAATGGAGTTCTTCTCAGCCATAAAGGATAATAAAATCATGGCATTTGTAGGAAAGTAGATGAAAATGGAGAATATCATGTTAAGTAAAATAAGCCAGACCCAGAAAGTCAATGGTTGAATATTTTCTCTCATAAGTGTAAGCTAGACCAAAATAAGGGGAAAAGGTGGAATGGTGGAATCCTATGAAAACAGCAGAGAGATCAGTGGAATAGAGGAAGAAGATGAAGGGGGAAGGAGGAGGGATGGGAAAACGGAGGAACAGTGGAATGAAATTGATCAAATTATGCTATGTATAATATAGGTGAATGTATCACAGGGAATTTCATCTTTATTCTCGGAAGCACTAATTTAAAAAGCTGTAAGTTTTTTTTGTTGTTGTTTCTTTGTTTGTTTTTAAATAGAAGGAGGACCTGTAGAGTAGAGGAAAGGAAATAAGGGGAGGGAGAAGGGGATGGAAAGAGGAAATCCTGGGGACTGGAGTGAAGCAAATTATATTCTATAAATGTATGATTATGTCAGAATGAACCCAAATATTATGTATCACTATAATGCTTTAATAAAATTATAAAAAATAGAATTTTCAATAAGTATCCATTGCTTTCTAATTTAATGTCCTGTCATTATATCAACTGTGGTCAATTATACTATCGTTCCAAGTTCTTTTTTCTTCATTGCTTTAAAAGAATAGTATTTCCTTGCCCTATATCAATTTCATTATATGACTTAGTTTGGCCAATTTTGCCAATTTAATATGAACAAAAAGTGACAAATGGTATTTTCAAACAGAATGTCTAAATGCTCCCACTCTCTTTGCTCAGCCATGAGAGTGATATACACTGCATAAGGTCCATTCTTTTATCCATACTCCTAGAATGAAGGAATTGAACAAAGCAACACCTGAGCCATGTTGTATATAATTTGAGGGAGAAATAAGCCTTTGTTTATTCAGGCATTGAAAAGCTGTTTTGTTGTTGTTGTTGTTGTTGTTGTTAACTGTAATAAAATCTTGCCTGGGCTCACTAACATAGTCATCAGCTCTTCTCTGTCACTCAACTAAATTTTTTTCATTTAATATATTCTTTAGAATATAAAGATACACATATATATGTATATATATATATATATATATACACACATATACATAAAATGTCTTCATTATACTTTCAGTTTTTTTGTTTCTCTTGTGTCTTTCCTTTTCTACTTCTAACACTTTCTGCCAACTTTCTAGGTTTTTCATGAATATTCCCAAGAGCATTAGTCATCCTTGTTAAACAAAATGCTCATGTCTGGCCAGTTAATTGGACACTAGTTAGCCTTTACATTGCTATATATTAGACCATGTGTGGCATGCTGTTTACTATGTGAAGAATATTTTTATAACAATTTCCATGATTGAAAAAGTGTCACATGCCCTTAAGATATTTTAGAAATAATGAATACTTATTAGAATCTCTGTCTTCAAGGCTTTCTCAAAATGTTAGCATCTATAAATGGAATATTGTGCTAGTGCCATGGATGTTATTCAGGAAGTCCAGATATATTTAGAAGCTATAATACAATTGAAAAGAAAAGAGTGTTTCTACAACGTTTAATTTATTTACTAAAATACAAATTTTAATAAAAGTCATATGAGTCTGCTACTTCAGGATTTTTTTTATTTGTTATACTATTTCTCACTTCAGTAATTACTCACAGAACATGAATGATGGCATTTTATTCAATTGTCTCTGTTACCATTTTGTTGTAAACTCTATAGTACAGAAAAAGGTTCTGTACAATCTCTGAGCACTGCTCATGCTACTGTGATTATAAGCCCCATCTAAATCTTACAACCATGTTTAAGATTGACAGTTTTTAAAACATCAGTGGATATGGAGGCCAATTTCACAAAATATCCCTGCAAATAATACATTCTGAGTTATTTTTATAACATACAGTATGCATCCTGTAGAGGGGAAATAGCTTCAACATTCTTTCATTTTTGTTCAATCAGTTTCTACAAATTTATATTCCTATGGAAGCCTCTTTCATTTAGTCACAGCATTACAGAAACCAAATCTCAAAATACCTCTAAAACTACTGAATGGAATCCAGTCAAAACAGAAGCTCAGGCTCATGGTGAGCATCTGCGCTAAGAAAGATTGTGAGGTTTGTAATGGCAACAGAGAGAGAGAGGATGCATTAGAAGTCCCACTGAGTTTGTCCTCACATATTTCTACAGGAAATCTTATTTCTGCTACCTTGGGGTATGTGATCTTCACTTCTCAGTGCCCTCAAAAATATAAATTAGATTCATTATTCATTATAACACACCAGAGATTCTGATTTGACAACATCCTAAATTCCTCTATTTCAGTATCTTCAAGTTGAGACTGCTCTGTAAACTCAACGTGCTTCTAGGACAAAGTCTGCAAGTTTGTCAGGCTTAGCAGTGTCTCATATCTTTCTCTTTTCCCAAGAGCATTATGCCCCATGCCCCAAATCCAAATGGATATTTATGTTGTCTTACACAAAAATTAATTTTCTTTCATTTTATTAATGCTACAAGCGGAATCGTGTCCCCCTAAATTCATATGTTGAAGGCTTAACCTTCCATGTAACTAACTACATTTGGAGATATCTTTTAAGAGATAAAATATGCTATAAGGATCGGATCATACTCTGATAGGACTCCTGGCACTGTAATAAAAGATTGAGCTCTCTCCTTCTCTTCACAATCACCCAGAGGAAGTCCTGTGAGCACACACAATGATGGTGGCCACCTGCAAGCTAGGAGAAGAATATCAGAATGCATCCTGTCAGCATTTTGATATTAAACTTACATTCTTCAGAACTACGAGAAATAAACTTCTGTTTTTAAGCTGCCTCATCTGTGATACTCTGTAATGACAGTAGAAGCAGACCAATATAATTATCTATTACTTTTCATTCCCTAAACTCACATATTTTATTTCAATAAATAAAGCAGGTAAAATATAGAAAAAAATATATTTTTGGCATCAAACTTTTTGGCACCAGTAATTTAAACCAAAAGATAAATGAGTAATATATTCAAATACTCAAGAAATTAAAATATGAGCCATAGATTTTCTATGCAGCAAAATTAACTTCCTCATATAAAGGTCACAGAAAAAAAAACTGTTGTTAAAATGTTGAAACTCAAGAAATAATGTTCTTTTTTCCCCCCACAAATATACTACAGAGAAATATTCAAACAACCAAAATGACTACGGAGATATTGACATGAGGATTAGTGATGAACATTAGCTATAGTCACCTGTAGAATGATTTCTAAATGAGAGTTTAAAGGGAGAGAGAATTGTATTCTCAGATGATATAGATCATAGTATAACTATACTGAAAAATGTGGGATGTGGGAATAATATATGCAAAAGTATTTCTTGAGAGTTCTCAGTGAATGTTGTGGTATTAATACATTTTTTTCTAAAGCTGCAGTATATGTAATATTTTTAAAAAATACATGAGTACTTATTTTCTAATTATATAAATCCCTGTGTTCTTTATAAATAGGGCTATGATAGTTTGTGCAAAAGAAAACAGATTCAACAGTTTCAACTTTAATATAGGTAGTTAATTATAAAGGGATACAGATAGGAAAAGAAGAACTCAAATTATCATTATTTGCAGATGATATGATTCTATACTTAGAAGACCCAAAACATTCAACCAGAAATCTCCTAGAACTAATAAATGAATTCAGCAATTGTCTTGTTATAAAATCAACAAAAATAAATCAAAGGAATTTTTCTATGTCAGTGACAAATCCTCTGAAACAGAACCTAGGAAAAACACCCCATTTACAATAGCCTCAAAAAAAAAAAAAAAGAAAGAAAGAAACTTGGGAATAAACTTAACCAAAAGAGTGAAAGACCTCTACAATGAAAACTACAGTACAGTAAACAGAGAAAATAAAGAAGACCTTAGAAGATGGAAAGATTTACCTTCTTCTTGGATCACAGAATTAGTATTGTCAAAATGACCATACTACCAAAATCTCTATACAGATTAGGTGCAATCCCAATCAAAATCCCAATGACATTCCTCATAGAAATAGAAAAAGCAATCATGACACTCATCTGGAAAAATAATAGACCCAGAATAGCCAAAGAAATCCTTAGCAAGAACAGTGAAGATGGAGGCATTCCAGACCTAAAAATATACTACAGAGCCACAGTAACAAAAACAGCATAGTATTGGCACTGAAATAGACCTATAGAGGAATGGTACAGAATAGAGGACATAGAGACTAACCCACATAACTACAGTTATCTTATATTAGACAAAGAATCCAAAAACATACATCGGAGAAAAGATAGCCTCTTCAACAAAAGGTGCTGGGAAAATTGGAAATCTACATGTAAAAAAATGAAATTAAACCTATCTCTCACCATGCAAAAAACTCAACTCAAAATGGATCAAGGACCTAGAAATTAAACCAGAGACCTGGCGCCTAATGGAAGAAAAAGTAGGCCCAAATCTCCATCATGCTGGATTAGGCCCCAACTTCCTTAATAGGACTTCTACAGCATAAGAATTAAAAACAAGAATCAATAAATGGGATGGATGCAAACTAAAATGCTTCTTCTCAGCAAGAGAAACAATCAGTGAGGTGAGTAGAGAGCCTACAGAATGGGAGCAAATCTCCACCACATGCACATCAGATAGAGCACTAATCTCTAGGATGTATATAGCACTCAAAAACCTTAACATCAAAAAAACAAATAACCCAATCAATAAATGGGCTAAGGAATTGAACAATTCTCAGAAGATGTTATACAATCAATCAACAAACATGAAAAAATATTCAACATCTCCAGCAATTAGAGAAATGCAAATCAAAACTACTCTAAGATTTCATCTCACTCCAGTCAGAATGGCAGCTACCAAGAATACAATCTATAATAAGTGTTGGTGAGGATGTGGGGGGGGCACACTCATTCATTGCTGATGGGACTGTAAACTGGTGCAGCCAATCTGGAAAGCATTATGGAGATTTCTTGGAAAACTGGAAATGGAACCACCATTTGACCCAGCTATTCCACTCCTTGGTTTATACCCAAAGGACTTAAAAACAGCATACTATAGGGACACAGCCATATCAATGTCTATAACAGCACAATTCACAATAGCTAAATCATGGAACCAACCTAGATGCCCTTCAGTAGATGAATGAATAGGGAAACTTTGGTATATATACACAATGGAACATCACTCAGCATTAAAAGAGAATAAAATTATGGCATTTGCAGGTAAATGGATAGAGTTGGAGAATATAATGCAAAGTGGAGTAAGTCAATCCCAAAAAACCAAAGGCTAAATATTTTCTTTGATATGGGGATGATGACCCATAATGGTGATGGGGAGGGGGAGCATAGGAGAAATGGGGAAACTTTAGCTAGGACAAAGGGGAGGGAGGGTAAGGAAGGGGCAAAGGGGTAGAGTGAAATGAGTTAGACATCATTACCCTAAGTACAATTATGAAGACAGGAATGGTGTGAAAATATTTGTGTTCAATCAATGACTTGAAAAATTGGGCTCTATATATGTAATATATGTAACAAATTAGAATAATTAAATAATTTAATTAAAAATTACTGTAGTACTAAATTTGAAATGTGAGTACAAAATCAAGAATATATAGCCTTTGCATCTTTCAAGAATATATAATATAGGCACACCTTAGAGATATTTAGGGTTTGATCCAGACTACCTCAGTAAATAGAGTATCTCAATAAAGTGAGTCACAAAAGATTTTGCTTTCTCAGTGAATGTAAGAGTTGTTTACACTATAATATAGTCCATATTAAATTATTAAATTACCATAGCATTATGTTGAAGAATGTGCCCACCTTAATTAAGAAAACACCTGATTGCTAAAAAAATTATCTGAACCTTCAGTGAATTATAATTTGGTGGGGTTTTGTTTGTTTGTTTGTTTTGTCAGGGGAGTTGCTACTGGAGAGTCTTGTTTTGTTGATGGCTTCTGACTTACGGTGGTGGTTAGTAAAGTTTGGGTGATTGTGTCAATTTCCTAATATTAAAAAAAAATGAAGTTTGCTGACTCTGCTTTTCATCAAAGATGTCTCTGAATCATGTGACACTGTTTAATAGTATTTTACCTACAGAACTCTTTTGAAAATTGGAGTCAATCCTTTCAAACCCTGATTTAGCAGTAAGTGTATATAGTATTCTAAATCCTCTATTGTCCTTTTAACAATGTTCACCAGGAGTAGATTTTATTTCAACAAATATTTTCATTGCTCATCGGTAAGGAACAACTTCTCTCTTGTTAATATTTTATCATGAAATTGAAACAACACAGTCATATCTTAAGCTTCACTTCTAATTCTAGTTCTCTTGCTATTTCCACCACATCTAAACTTACTTCCTCCACCTAAGTCTTAAGTCTTAAACCTCCAAGTCCCCTATGAGAGTTGGAATTAACTTCTTTTTAAAAAATTTTTAGTTGTAGATGGACTCAATCCTTTTATTTTATTTATTTTTATGTGGTGCTGAGGATAGAACCCAGTGCCTCACACAATCACTAGGTAACCACTCTACCACTGAGCCACAACCCCAGCCCTGGAATTAACTTCTTCCAAACTCCTATTAATGTTGATATTTTGACCTTTTCTCATAAATATCCTTAATTGCATCCTCAATGGTAATTATTTTCAGAAAGCTTTCAATTTACTTTGCCCAGATACATCAGAAGAATCATTACCAATGGTAGTAGTCTTCTGAAATAATGATATAGTCTTGTGAAATAATTTCTTTAAAAATGAGACTAGAAAGTTGAAATTACTCCTTGGTCCATGGGCTGCAGATTGAAAGTTGTGCGAGTGTGCATAAAACCAACATTAATCTCATTATACAACTCTATTAGAGTTCTTAAGTAACTACAGACCTTGTCATTTTGAAAGCTATCTTTTTCTGAGCAGTAGGTCTCAACAGTGGGCTTAAAATATTCAGTAAACCATGTTATAAACAGATGTGCTGTCACCCAGGCTTTGTTGTAGAGTTTATAGGGGGAGTGGAGGCTGAGTAGTTACCAGTTGCATTAGTTGCCTTACCACCTGAGAAGAGAGTCAGCCTAGCTTTAAACTTCAAAATCAGACATTGACTTCTCTCTAGCTATGAAACTTGTAAGTGATGTCTTCTTCTCATATAAGACATTGAAATTCCGTTTCTTAGTGCAATCACTGTCATCAGTTACCTTAGCCTTAAAGGTCTTCTGGGTAACTTATTGCAATTTCTACATCAGCATTTGCTGCTTCATCTTGTACTTTTACTGTAGGAAGATGATTTCTTTCCTCAAACCTCAAGAAGCAACCTCTTCTAGATTTAAACTATTCTTCTTCAGCATTCTCAGCTTTCATGGAATTGAAGAGAGTAGGGCTTTGCTCTGGCCTAGGTTTTGGTTCAAAGAAATATTGTGGCTGGTTTGATCTTCTGTCCAGACCATTGACTTTTCTCTATATAAGCATAAAGCCTTTTTTCACTTTCTCATTTGTGTGTTCATAAGAATAGTACTTTTAATTTCTTTAAGAACTTTGACTTTGCATTCACAGTTTGGTTAACTTTGGGGCACAAGTAGCCTATGTTTCAGCTCATATTGGTTTTTGATGTGATTTTCTCAATCTAGTTTTAGATTTAGAGTGTAAGAAGTATGAATTTTCCTTTCATTTTTATCATTTAAAGGCTATTAATTATATGGTTATTGATTGGCCTGGTTACATTATCATTGCATCTCATAGAATAGAAGGTCCCAAGAAGATGTGGAGAGATGGGGAGATATATATTTATCTATTAAGTTCACTGTTTATGAAGGCATGGTTCTTGATCCTACGACAATTATAGTCATAACATCAAATATTGATAATCACCATAACATATGATAATAATAAAAAAGCTTGAAAAGTTGTAAAAATTATTAAAATGTGATATAGAGGCACAAATTGAGCACACGCAGCTGGAAAAAAATGCTGCCTATAGACTTGCTGGATGTAGGTTTACCACAAGTCTTCAATTTGTGAAAAACATAATATCTACAAATAGCAATGAAACAAAACTCAGAAAAATGAGATAAGCCTGTGGATTATCATTAACCATAGTCACCATGCTCTTCAATTGATCTCTTGAACTAATTCCTCCTCCTAACTGTAATTCTTTGTCCTTTGACCAATATCTCTCCATTCACTCCTCCCCACCATCACCACACCAGCTGTTAACCACCATTCTACTCTATACCTCAATGAGAGCAACATTTGTAGATCCTGCATGTGAGTGAGATCACATGTCTATGCCTGATTTATTTCACATGATATAATGTCCTCCAGGCTCATCCATGTTATGCAAAAGACAGGATTTCACTTGAATGGGAAGACTGCATGATTATTTTAACCTTAAAAATTATCATTATGTGAGGTGAATGCATTTGTTAAGTAGCTAGATTTAACTATTCCAAAATGTTTAGATATTTTAAAACATCATGTTATATGAAAAAATACAATTTCATCTGTTGGTGTGAAAAATAGTATTTATCCTGATTTACACACACACACACACACACACACACACACACACACATATATATATATATATATGCGCATATAGTTTGTGTATATGCATATATTAATATGTACAAGTGCATGTATGTTCCTAGAGTCTAGAAACGAAGACCAACTCAGGAACAATGAGACTCCTTAGTACTTAGCCTCATGTAATCTTGCAATGATACTTCTGATTAAAATACTATTACTGCTTGGAAAAATGTGTGATAACATATCTAAGGGAGCCTGTGTCCCAGCTAACTCTACAACACCTTGTTACATCAACTGCAAATGAAAATATCAAAGATTACTAGGGTAATATTAAAAAGTGCTCAAGTTATATCAAAAGGAGTCAATTTGAAGAAGCTCCCACTGGCCAAAGATAGGACTTTTGTATTGTAATAAGGAAAATACTTACAATTAACTTAAATGCATCAATATACTATATTGAATAAAGGTAAAGAAGTGGAAATAAACAATCATTTATCATGAACATGGGGTAAATAAGCAATAAGAAGAGGGTCTTCTATAATAATATCTCAAAATTTATGCAGGAAATAATAAAATAGAAATATCACTGGTTTGCAATTCATAGCAAATTTGTGAAGCTAAGCATTGACTATTAACAGCTGCCAACTTCACTGAGAGATGCAACAACACATTATGTGCCTCTCTAAGGAAGAAATCAATACCACTGTAGTCTTCAAAGAGGTTGAACATGAGTCTGATTAAGCCTCTGGATATACTTGTCAATTTTCAGGAAATGGCAGAAGAACATGCAAATCTTTACCATGAGTATGAAATCAGCAGAAGTCAGACTCCTGTGAAATGCTACAGGTTAAAGGATTCAGGTTCATTAACTGTAAGTTTTAAGGGCAAAAGAATGGTGGGAAATATGTAGATTTAAAATTTTTTAAATATACAAAAAGATTTTTAAACATTGGTCACATATGCAAAGCCTTAAAGTCTGGAGATGTATAATTTGGTGATACAACTCTAAAGAAACATGTGGAAACGTTTACCATAAGTAAAAGCAGTTACTTTGTAGTAAATGCATAGTGATGGGGATTGGAAATGTACAGGAGCTTCCTAGTTGGCTGGCAAAGTTCTTGATCTGGGTGGTAGTTACAAGGTTATTAGTCACCATATTAAATATGCTCAATGCATATAGAAATATTATAAAATAAAGTGAATTTCCTCTTTTAGCAACCTCCTCCTTCTCTCATAATAAATTATCACTTGTTAACACACACATGCACATCCTCACAGATATTTTTCTAACGTTTTCCATGTATACCACACAAATCGATAGTAGATAGATACAGGTACACATATGCAATATATATACAAGGCTTCTATGTATTTGTTTTATAGAAATTCAATTAACCTATACACATTATTACTGTTCAACTTTTTCACTTAAGAATTTCTAAGGTATATTTCCTATTAGCTACCCTGGCCTCATCCTTTTGAATTGCCATATATTTCTTAGAATGGCCTAAAATTATTTTAATTACTTAATTAAATATTGTGTCTTTGAAAAATATTTACTAAAATGTGAAAGATGAAAATAGTAATACAATGAAGACTCATACTTCTATCATTCAGTTTTAAAAAAATAGATCAGCATCTTTGAAGTTAGCTGTGTGCCACATATTGTTCCATCCTCTAGAATGGGTTATTTTACTGAAAAATTTGCTTATTATTTTTTGTTTGTTTTCACAGCAACAGTTCACTCTTTATTGTTTATGTCAACTTTATAGATCACAAATATAATCAGTAATGAGATTGATATATAAGTTCATATGTTTATCTTTCAATCACATAGGTGGAGAAATAAATATTTATCTAATACCTAAGCTCAACCCACTGGGAGAGACTTCGAAGCAGTAATTTTCAATGAGAAATGACCTATTGCACATGTAAATCTTCATCTTTTCTGTCTTATTCAGCTTTCCATTAAGATAACAAAATAACTGAGATGATTAACTTACAAAGAGGAAAGGATTATTTTGGCTCATTGCTTTGTACACTCTAGTACACATTTATTGAGCCTGTGGCAAGGCACCATCCCACAGCAGGAACACATGGCAGAGTAAAAACACTGAACTGAGAGTCGAGGAAGCAAACGAGAAGGTCCCACAATTTCACTTGGAAGACACACCACCTATGCCTGACTCTGACATTGAATGGGTGTACTATGAAATTAATCCATGTTGTAAATTTGCTTTTTCTTGAAGTTTCTTATTCCGTTTTATATTTTCAAGCTTTCGTTACATTTTAAAAAATATAATATTTATTTTAATGTATGTATGTGACAATTTCATTATTCATAATCTTTAAGATTCTGAAATTATGCAATCTAGAATTTCCATTTGTCATAGTATCTTGTGTACTTGTGCATTTATGATTTTTTTTTTTTTTTTTTTTGGTATTTGTTTTTTACTGTGGATTCAAACTTTTGGATCCTTTCTCTGGGGATTCAATTTAAGACCTGAGTTAAAAGCTTAAGGTTTCCTCCCTCCCTCCCTTCCTTTCTTTCTTTCTTTCTTTTCTAATGGAAATTTTCACATGCTTCTATAGATGCAGGGCAAAGATACTATTCTAGAATGATTTTCAATCGAACTCTTAGTTTGATGTTGAGATTTGAAACTCTTCATCCCTGGCTTTTCAATGTTTACTTAAGAGTGCATGGAACAAGTTAAAAGCCAATACCAACAGGCAAAAGATCTGTGAGTACTGCTGTGGTAGGCACATTAAAATGTGAGTTAGACACAAGCTTTCTTTTTTGTTCTGTAATACTGACAGATTACTTGTGTTGTATGTATTATCTCCTTTTACCATCAAAATTGTGTAGAAAGTCAATATTTACATTCTATAGTTAAGGAAACTTTAGGTCATAAGGTTTAGCTAACTTCCTGCAGCTTTCCAACTAGTGCCTGTTTTTCTGCCACCTCTCATAACACAAGGTGTGAAGGAGGTGGAATTGTATTTATTTATTATTATCATTTTGAGGCCATTTCCTCTTTCTCTCTTTAAAAGAGAAAACCCTAGGTCTTCCAGAGGACCTGCTTGCATTCTATACTCACATTGCTTCTCCTGTTTTGCCATCATTAATAGTCTCCACAGTTCTTCTCTTGGTTTCTAGCCATCATAGTACCCAGCTCATTCTCTTGCTAACTTTTGTTCCTATCATTATTCTGTGTGACTTCATTCTCCATTTTATTAATGTGTCCCATACTTAGCCTCTCAAAAACCCATATATAAGCATCCTACTCAAACCACTACATGATCCACATTAACTTCTTATCCCTGACAATTTTGTACCCCCAATGAACCAACCAGTCCTTGGACTCAACTATTCTTCATTGTCATCTGCCTTATCTTTTCTTCTCCATTTTCTCTTTACCCAAATTAGCCTCCATGATTAATCACTTTAATCACTCTGTTTCAGAGGCCCTCCGCTCCTTACCTTTCTCTACTGCTTTTGAAACTTGACTGGCAAAACTCCAACCCTGATTAAACTTATCATTCTGCTTACTCTGTGCATGCACCTGCATATCTGAACATGTTTGGAGAAAAAAAAATACAACCATGCTGACTGTTTTGTACTTTAAATTTATAGTCACTAATCTGCAGTGGGCACTTAGGAGCACTAAGTTCTCCTGTTATAATTCTTTACTAACCTTGCTTGCCTTGTCATCAAGATGGCTTTTCTGTTTCCTCTCTCTTTAAATATCTTAAGCCCTCTCATATTTTTTACTGGCAGTAACACAGAAGTCAGCAGGAGAAATGTTCTTGTCTTTTTGTTGTTCAGTCTTCTGGCTTCTATTTTAATATTTTCATATAGCTTTTAGAACCCATTTAGGATGCTTCTGTCAGCAAGAAGCAAAATACACCACTAAAATGGGTTTTTTTAATATATTACATTAAAGAAAACCAGAGACATACAGTTTCAGGGATTGGTTGTTGCCCTCCACATACAATAACATTAGAGTTTTGGGTGGATTCTCTATGACGTTTTTGATCATGAGAGAGTGGCCATAGCTCCAACACCATGCCCTCGTACATCAAAGCATATGTGGCTAGAGTTTCCCCTTTCATGTCTCTCTCTTTTAATTAAGGAGGAAAAAATGGCCCCCATCTTTTCAAGGAACTTTCCCCTATATTTCTTTGAGCATATTTGGATTATATACTCACCCCTAAACCAATCATGATCAAATAATATACAATTGGTTATGCCCAGTCTACTCCAGTGGGTCCACAGATCCTAGGGAAGAGCTTAACATAATTTGGCATATGTGAGAAAAAATAAAGAAGGAAATAGATTTGAAGTCAACTGATATTATATATTATTTCTTTAAGTTTTACCAACGTCACACTTAAAATGGAAGGGTTTTTCTATAACCTCCTTAATTTATGCACTGGATTTCATCACTTGTTGGTTGCTAACATTTTGTGTTTCAGAAATGCTCTGTTTCCTCTATATCAACAATTTCTCCATTTCTAAATAAGTATTGCCATCTAAATACAACTGTGATATAATATTTCTTAGTTGACAGATTTTTTTCCCTTTTGACCTTAAAAACTCCTTTTGTTATAGCAGAAAATAATTTTCATAGTATTTTATATAATCAGTCTTTGTACTTTCTCCTTATTCCCTCCAGTCAGAAGAAATTATGGACCTTTTATATTATACTTTAAACACTTTTGAAAAATTAATGTTGTTATAATTATTGTGGTTTACTATCATCACAAGTACTTTGAATGGATTCACCTAAATCCCATCAACATTTTTCTGCTTATGCCTTTGTAAATCATAATTATATCCATTATTTCAATTAATACAAAACAGAATAAAATTGGGACTGGGTAAGAAAATTAAGGACTAAAAGGAACATAACAAGTCTCTGGAAAATATCAGCAAAGCTCAGAAAAGTATAGAAAAGAATGGGGTTAAGGGAAACATTTTCTTGCCCTTGGCTCTAGAGAGTATGGTCTTTTATTAAATCAAGGTAGAATGCCATGTCCATTTTGGGGTATCCCAAGTTTATCTAATTAAGTGTTCTGCTTGTGTATAGATCCAAAATAGTTACATGTCAAATTAATTTTCTAAATTGTATTTTCAGAAAGACTAAATACTTATCACATGTGATTCATACCTCCACATGGTGAGACAGAGTAAAAGAGAATTATTATCATTCTTTTAATGCAGGCATAATTTGGAGCCCTAATTTTATAATCATGCTTTTGAAACTTGACTGACAAAACTCTAACCCTGATTAAAATGGGCATAAAGGCTGCTATTAATTTGGTTAATTAATAACCCATAGCATGCATATTTGTGTCAGCTATTAATATTATTTTCATTGTTATTTTAAAGTGAAAGAAACAGAGGTTCAAAAATATTAGGACTATTTAACTGCAGAGTCGTGTATCTGTGGTGAGAATCCAGGGTGTATTTATTTCAATCTGATGATCTTTTACTTTACCATTTTTTTTTGGGGGGGGGATAAAGTGGGAATCACTTAGTAAGGATTTTAACATAAATTTGATTTTAGACAAACTTTTATTTCCCTTGGGAGACTGATGTTTGTCTTCTTTCCTGACAGAATTTTAAAAGTGGATTAGCTTTACCTTTGTTCACTGGCTGCTGAGAAAATGAATCAAATTTAAAGTGTGGTCATAGCAATTATCTTTCTTCATTGCCTCCATCTTCAATGTCTTTATCTGTGTCTTATTTATATTCTCCTTTGCTCTGGTAATTACTTTTTATATATATTTTCTTATTAGCTGTCCTGAATTTCTTAAAAGAATTACTCACATTGAACAAATAAATCTCTGCTACTACTGTTGTTAGAACTTGCAACAGAGAGTTGCCCATGTGAGAAGTAGATAAACTGCAAGCCAAAGTCTTACCATTTGGAGCTTCCACCCTTGTGGCTCTTTATTTAGAGTTCATAATTGAAACGACTATTTGTTTTCCCTGTCTGTGATGTCTTAATATATGCAGAATGGTTCTTCCAATTGTCAGTTACACAAGCCTCTTTTTATTTTTAAGGCTCAGCTGCTCTGAGGGACAACAGTCTTTCTTTTGAAGTGCTTACACCAGGGCTCTTCAAAATTAACACTTGCCACAGAGCCCAGAAAAGTTGTTTTCAATCTCTCTTTTAAAATTGAGATATAATATACACATAGTAAAGTATAAAGTATACATTACTCTTATGAATTTTGAAAATTACTTGCTATGCCTGCACCCTTTTCATCACCACCCAATTGAAGATGTGGAGCATTTCCAGTGCTCCACGTAATTTCTTCGTGTCCCATTTTATCTATACCACCTTCCCTGGGAGATAGCCACCATTCATTCAGCTTTCTGTCATCATGAGCTAGTTTTGTGAGTTCTTAATTTTCTGTAAATTAAATAGTATATATAGCAAGAGCTTTTTTTGGTATGTCTATTTTTTTGTTGTTACTCAGCACAGTAATGATACTCATCCATACCTTTTCTTGTATGTTTCCTTTATCTATACATCATTTTATTTGGCAAATACAGTAGATTATTTTTTATGTGATATTATGCTCATCATATGAATATATCTCAGTGTAGGTATCTGATTCCCTTGAAATGTATTTAGGATGTGTCTGGTTTGGGTTTATTATGAGTAAAACCTCTTGAACATCCTGTACTGAGAGTGATTCCATCTAGGTATTTATGTGAGAAAATAAGAGGCAGAATAGTAGAAGCAATTCATTTTACTTTCCTTAATTCCTTTTTTTTTGTTAAAATCCTCAATCTTTTATGCGGAAAAAAAATTATAAAGATGGGAGTCTTTGAAAGGAAAATAGAAAGAAACTAAAATATCTATAATATTAGAGTTAAGTAAAATAAGAGAACTTCATTTACTGTTGAAATTTTATCTATACATTCCTTTAAAATCACCAAGGTTATAGAAAATTTAATTTTCTTACAGTCATACTTACCTTATGTACCTCATACCTGCAATATTGCAGGAGGATAATAATACTTAGCTGTGGCTATCCCCTACAGATTGTTTTCCTAATCACTCCTAATTTACATTCCTTTCCCTTTTAATATTGCACCCTCTTTCCTTTGCTTATCTAAGATGGAGGTAAAGGATGCCCAGTGCTGTTCCCACTCTAATATTATCTGGAGCTCACTGGCAATTTCTGCTTTCTCTATGCACACACAATGTTCCCTTTCTTATCTTATGTAAATGGTGATGTCTCATGGGAATGTTGACTTTAAAAGATCCTCCAGGCTTTCTTCTCTTACAAAATCATCTGAACCATTCTACATACAGGTTTTATATTATCTTATTCACTGATATTGCTGGTAGATAAAAATGTATTTTTAAAAGTTCAGGATGGTTTCTGCTTTCATCTTATCTTTTCATTCTTTATCTATATTGCTTCATTTTCTTATCAACTTTTTACAGAGATTTGAAGTTTTGTTGGATTTATCATTTTATTACCATCCTTTACTTATGTTAGACTCTGTATGTAAGTTTTGAATCCTTATCTATTTTTTCTGTGATTCAGGATATAAATATACACTTTTCTACACAAAAGAGTGAAATAATATTACTGACATGTAGGTAGGGCTGTGCACGAGAAGCAGCAAGTGTAACACACTGTTTTTCAGTATTTTTTGGGACCAAGAACTGACTGTTGATAAAGTAAACTTATTATGATGTAATTTATTGGTATTAAGTTGTGGAAAATATATTTTAAGTATTTGTAGTTTCTCCAAAAAATAAAAAGATAAATCTCTTCAATTTTACTAAGTCTTTATACCCATGTTATTTAAGTTGCTTCTGGAATCAAAGTAGCAGTTCACCCACACCAATTCACCAATTCCCTCTTATGGGTAGGGGGAGAGCATGCTTTATCTATTCTTTTTTTTTTCTTTCTTTATGAAAACAGGACCTGGAAATATGGTCCTATAGTATTCAGTTTTTAGAGAAGACCTTGGAATGATACTCATCCATACCTTTTCTTGTATTTTTTCCTATATCTATACATCATTCTATTTTGCAAATACATTAGATTATTTTCTTTTTATGTAATATTATGCTCATCATATGAGTATATCTCAGGAAACCACCTGGTCCAAATTAACCATCCTATACTCATTAACATTATGCAACTTTCCACAGGTGATTATAGAATAATTTTTAGGTACTACCAGACACTAGAAATAGCTATCTGACATAACACATACTGGGTATAGACACTTGTAATTTCAGAATTTCTTGATGTAGAATGATCCCACATCACAAGGGTTTTAAATGACTATAATTTATTACTTCTTGACATTCTGTATGTTAGGAATTTGGACAAGAGTTATCAGTGCTTCTTTAATTTACACATTTTCCACTGGTATATTAAAGGTATCTTAAAGTCTATGTTTTATTGGATAAAACAAATCACAAACAGCCTAGGTTCATCAAGGGGTAGGCGAGAAGAAGTAGACTTTACTTCTTGATTAGAGGCTCTAAAATTCTTATTGCCAAAAACTATAAGAAAGATGATATCATTGCAGCCACTTTGGAAACACTACCTCATCCAGAATGTTGGACCACCTATTTTCACTAACCCTCTGCCACTCAGATTGTTTTCTTCTAATTTTCCTAGTGTTCCCTCTTTCTTACTCAGGTCTGATGGCATCTAATCTTGATACCTAATTCTAGGCCAGCTAAATTTAATACATACCTGTACTTTTTTTTTTTTTGTACTGTGTATTTTGCCCAAGGACACTCTACCATGGACCTACATTCCAAGTCCTTTTATTTTTGAGACAAGTTCTCTCTAAGTTGCCCAGGCTGGCTTCAAACTTGTCTCATGTCTCAGTCTTCTGAGTAAATGGGATTAGAGAAATACACCATTGTGCCTGGCCAAACCTGCATTTTTAAATGCAGTTTAACTTATTCTTTTAGGTGTCTGAAGTAGACAATTCTACATTCTAGAAAAAGGTAGGAAGGAATTGAACAGTGCTCTTCAGATGATGTTGAGGCACCACTATCTGTCAAAAAGATTATTCACAGAGTAAACTATATAATTCAACTCCCTGAAAATATCACTAACTTTTCTGGTTCTGTCCATAAGAGCTATTTAAACACTAAAGATGACTCCAGTGTTCCCAAGCTTTTGATGGCTCTTTGCTATACAATCCTCTGTTCTATCAGTTTCCAAACTGTTCACTAATCTGACCATTCTCCTATAGACAGGTTACATTTGGCTCTTATATTTTTTAAAGCAATTACAGTTCACTTGGAGAGTCAGAACAGCATGATGATGCCCTCTATGCTCTGCTTTTGGACCCCATAAATCTAATGACACTTGATTACTTAATAACTGTATTATATTGAGCTCATGATGAAGTATGAACATCTTTTAGTTGTGTTCATGCTTTCTGTTCAGTCTTCTGTCCTCAGTCTATGCTGAATATGCCCACATTGTTGTGTATGAAGTCAGATGAAGTGCCCAGGGACATTTCCAGGAACCACTGAGAATATAAATTCACTTCACACCATTCAGGTAAAGACCAACAACTAAATTAAGAGATATATAAAATTTCAAATAATAACTTCTAAATGTTGAATTCATAAATTTTAATACATCTAAAATTTAATCTTTCAGTTTCCTTACTCTCTAAATACATAAATCTTGAATACTTTCAGGTAGTACCTGTAAGCTATTACATAACTGTAGGAGAGTGGGACAGATCCATTCATTAAATAAGGTCATTATTGCTGCATAACTTATAATAAGTGTTTCCATTCTTAATAAATTCCTTCCCCAAAATAATGAAGCATTCAGAAAAATCTCTTGAAATAGTCACTTATGAAATTCCCATCCAAGATTTTGTTATTGGACTCAACTCTTCTCATTGTATTTTATTAAAATATACCGCAGTTTATTGTTAGCATTAAATTTTACATCTTTATTCCAATATCCACACACATTTTTCATCCTGCATCCTAGGATATATTAAATTATTCAATTAACACCACAGTTCCTTCTTTTATAAAACGACTATTTGTGACGATCACTCTATTTTTCATTCATTCATATTATTTTCATTCATTCAACTATGCTAGATCGAAGGCACACACAGCAGTGCTATAATTTTAGATTAAAGTTCTGTACAGAAATAAAACAGAGAATGAGAATAAAAATACAAAGGAAGGAAAAGTAAATTCAGGCTACTTTAAAGGCAATAGGAAGAGCTCTTGGAACTTGGAGTTGATGTTTAGATAGAGATCAGACTCCTGTGGAGGAGGCAGTCTGAGGAGATATTTGGGCAGAGCATGCAGGTCACAAATGCAGAAAAAGCATGTGGCTGGTTCAAAATTTGCATGTTCTAGGATCACTAAGAGTCAGAGTAAGCAAAAGCAGCAGTGGTAGCAACTCAGATAGAAGTGGGGAAGGGCAATTCATGAAGTGACTTAAATGCCATGGAACATGTGATAAGCTTTTGGTTTAAATATGATGAAAATCTAGCAGGCACTGTTGGCACTACCCTTAGAAAACTTCTCTGAGCCTTTTATTAGGCTACTTAGAAGACTGCCAGTTTTAAGTAAGAACAGCAATGAGAAACAATTTTTGTGGTAGGTGCAGTAGTTTTGCTGCTTGGTTCATATGATCTCTCAAATTCCAGAGTTCTAGAAGTATCTGTGGTACATAATAACAACATGTTGAACCCCAGCTAATCCATGATAGGATAGTCACAAAGCAGATCCTTGGATTCAGGTTCAAGGTCACGTACTATGTGGAAGAGAAATGTTCATTGTTCATAAGTATTTCCTAGCATGGCATTGGGTTCTGGTAGAGACAGTGCCTGAAAATGGAATATCACATGTCTGTACAACCAAACCTCTCATCATAAGGTAGATATTTTCATCCTCAAAGTTATAATGTCTGGCAGGAACAGCAATAGTTCATTATACAAACAAAGTGCTACACTTAGGGTCAGTCCTAAGTAGATAAGCAGATAGCTCAGAGCCTCCAACATCTGTTGCTCTAATTACTTTCCCTCAGTGAAATTATGTGCAGGTTTTATGGGATGTTCATCACAGCCATATAATAAAAGAGAAAATATCTATTCAGGTTCAAAGGTGGATTGACCCACTGGCAAATACTTTTTGCTTGTCTGAACTTCAGTCAGTCTCCCGTACCTTTTCCTAGGTTCATTTGTGTACTGCCTTGTCAAAATCTTGTTTTAGCCAAAAACTCACTAAGCCAGTCTAGTGAGAAATAGCCCTGCATATCTTTTTATCCCTGATATCTCATCCAATTTCTCATTCTCTACCCACCCTGTGTACATCCCAATCACTTCTCCTTGAAGGAACAGCCTCAATGAATGACTAATAGAAGCTGGCTTCTGTGTTCTTACAGTGGGATGACTGAGGTACATGTTCTGCCATGCCTTCTAGAATTTCCTACAGTATTCATTTCTCCTCCCTTTTTCTGTCTTACTTCCTCTGTCCCTTATGAGTGTTCCTTGGGATCACTTATCAAAAAAAAAAGTTATTTTTACTTAAATATTTATCAATAAAGAAATTCAAAGTAATACAAAAAGCTTTGGGAAATTTCAACTGGGGAATGATATCTAAACAATTTTTAAAGGGCCACTACAGTTATTTTTGTGACATACAGACAGACAAGAGAGTAACAAGGGAAAAATAAGTCAGAAGACTATTTTCCGAGGCCAAGAGACATGTTAGGACCCTGGAAGTAGCATTGGATTGGGTAGGACCAGGATGGTCTAAAGATAGAGTTGGGGATAGAGAAAAATGTCACATTTTGGCATGAATAATTACATGTGCTTTAGAGAAAATCACTAGGAGAAAGCTGCTGATACAGAAGTGCCAGGGAGATAGGAAAGGGCAGAAGAAATAAAAATTTATTTTCAGGGGAACATATTCACTTTGTGAACTCTATTAGACTTCTTGTATTACATGCTGAGTAGACAGTTAAGGCAGTTCTAGATGTATGCAACTAAAGCTCAGGGAAGAGGTCATAATGTTAAGTTTGGAATAATACACATGTAAATTACACGTAACCTGTTATTTAACCTAAAAAAATGAATTTTGTAGTAAATATGTAGTTAATTCTACTTGGTATTTAAAATACTTATGTATTGAATTTTGAAGAACCCGCCATTGATACTTAGTGGCGACTAAATAATTTCTTTCATCAGTATTTTATAATTTTCATTGTAGAGATCTTTCACTTCCTTAAATAAATGTATTCCCTTTTTTATGAGATAGTGTTTCACTATGTTGTACAGGTTTTCCTCAGACTCCTGGACTGAAGCAATTCCCTTGCCTCTGCCTCTTAAACAGCAGGGTTGGGGCTACAGGTGCAAGTGTACCCACCATTTAGTTTGGTTTTGTTTGGTACTGGGAATGGAACCCAGGGCTTTGTACATGTTAAGCATGTTGTCTACCATTGAGCTACACCACAAACCATATATAATAGCCATTGTAAATGCAATTGCTTTCTTAATGTCCTTGATATCACATTGGTATATAAAACACTAATATTTGTATATAGATTGTGTGTCTCTTAAATGTTTAGAATAAGGAATATTTCAGATTTGGGAGAGTATTTTTTTCTATTTTGAAATATTTTCATAAACTTACAGGTAGAGTATTCCTACTCTGAACTCTGAAATGGTCCAAAATCTGAAAATCTTTGAGTATTATGTTAATGCTCAAAATGTTTTAGATTTTAGAATTGAGCCCCAGAGCCTCAGGCTGTACCTATTGTAAGGAGTTCCAGGATGCTCTGCCATTTAAGAACTGCTGGTAGACCTGTAGGGAGAATACTTGGCACCCTGAAAGCCAGCAAATGATTGCTTAGGGGCTTCACCACCTGGCCACAGCCCAGCTTGCTCAGTACACCACTTCACTGCCAGGTCCACCTGCCTCAGCCAGCTGCTTTGCCACCTGACCTGCAGCCCAGCCCACCCACACCAATCTTGAACCCAAGATTGGAAGTTGGGAAGTCTTAAACTCCATCCTTTAATTCAGTGAGTAACACAAGAAAAAGGAAGGACTCTGCAGCCCACAGCCCATACTCCTATGCTAAGTTCATACCTCAAAAAGAAAACCAGTTGGGCACAGACTTTGTTATTTGTTAACCATAGTGAAAACAACTCCTTAATTTATTAACTTTTCACCAAGATTCCTCACCACCCCCTTTTTTTGCTTTTGTTTTATTTGCTTTTGATTTTCTATATTTGGTTTTTGGTTTATTTGAATGTGTACTGGTTGATTCAAGGATGGAGAGAGAGAGAGAGAGATTCATTTCTAGCTTTGTTTTTTGAAGGTATTATTTTTCCATGCTCTATATTTTGAGGATTAGGGTTTTTGACTAACATATTATGACTTTGTTTTCCATAATCTTTGCCACTACTCTATATCCCTCCTCTCTCTCTCTCTCTCTCTCTCTCTCTCTCTCTCTCTCGCTGACAACCAAATTCCATTCTCTTTCTCCTCCTTTATAATCTTCTATTTTTTCTTCCCCATTCTCACTAACAACATAACTTAAGTCATCACTATATTTGCCTCTTTCGCCTTTGAATTGGCAAACACTTTTCTGCCCTCATATCTCTCTTCTTTCCTCATACTCAACTATATTTATAACAACTTTCAATCCTAATTGATGTATATAACATCTGCCCCTATCACAAATGTCACAGCAATAATTAGTACGGGGGAAGTCATAGACAAAACCTATTGCTTGTTTTTATGCCAGACATAATTCATGATTATTTACTGATTTTACTCATGGAAATTGCTAATCCTACTATTTCTGCATGCTGTACCGATTAAAACTGTAGATTACAAATTTTGAACTAAGTACCTTCTCTACTACTATATATTGCTTGCATAGATTTTTGCTATCATTGGGCTCCCTCCCAACCTGTGAAGTACTACTAACAGATGGACAATATAAACTCAAAAGGTACAACCTCTACAGCTTGAGTTCCACCCAGATAGATGCGTAGACACACAAACAATATGAAAAGCAAGGGAAAAAACTGTCCTAAACAACACAGAACACCTCAACAACAGATTACATTGACACCACAATGGAGGAAATGTCAGAGATGGAATCCATAAAGTTCATGGTTAAACTGATCTATAAGGTAAAAATGATGTAAGAAAAGAAATCAGAGAGAAAATACAAGTAGTGAAAGCTTGCTTCAGTAAAGACATAGATACCCTAAAGAAGAATCAGTCAGAAATCCTTGAAATAAAAGAGTCAATACACCAAATTAAAAATTCATTGGAAAGCATCACCAGGAAACTAGACTATGTGGAAGACAGAGTTTTAGTCAATTAAGACAAAATATATAATCTTGAAAATAAAGTTAACCACATAGAAAGATGTTATGAGACCATGAACAGAACTTCTAAGAAATATGGGATAGCATGAAAATACCAATTTTAAGATCCATTGGGATAGATGAAGGCTTAGAGATACAAACCAAAGGAATACACAATCTTTTCAATAAAATAATATCTGAAAATTTCCCAAACCTTAAGAAATGGAAAAATCAAACACAGGAAGTATACAGAATCCCAAATATACAAAATTACAACAGACCCACACCAAGTCACATGATTATGAACATGCCTAAAGTATAAGATAAAGACAGAATTATAAAGGTTGCCAGAGAAATATGGCAGTTCACATTTAGAGGGAAACCAATCTGGATCTCAGCTGATTTACCAACCCATACTCTCAAAATTAGGAGATCTTGGAAAAATGAAAGTGAAAACCAGGAAAAGAAGGAACTGTATTAGAAGAGTAGTCAATCAAAGAAGAAACTAATTCATATTAAAAACCAGAAATAACTCAAAATCACAGTGAATAATAATCATCTCTCAATAGTCACATTGTATATAAATAGTCCAAACTTATCAATCAAAAGATACAGACTGGGGACTGGGGTTATGGTTCAGTGGTAGAGAGAGCTTGCCTAGCATGTATGAGGCACTGAGTTCAGTTCTCAGAACTGCATATAAATAAGTAAATAAAATAAAGGTCCATCAACATAAAAATGTTTTTTTTTTTTAAAAAGATATAGACCGGCATATTTGATTAAAAAACAAACAAAAAAAAACCCTACAAGAGACTCACCTCACAGGCAAAGACATCCACAGACTGAAAGTAAAAGGATTGAAAATAATTTATCATTTACATGTATCTCATAAATAATCAGGGGTTTTTATTCTTATATCAGATAATGTAGATTTCAAGCTAAAGTTAATCAGAAGGGGCAAGGAAGTCATTTCATACCACTTAAGGGAATTATACATCAATAAAACATAACAATTATAAATACTTAAGTCCCAAACAGTGGAGCACCTAAGGTACATCAAAATAATAATAATAATAATTTCAAGAATCAAATAGACCCAAAGAAAATAATACTGAGTGATTTTTAACAAACATCTCTCACCACTGGATAGATCCTCCAAACAAACATTAAATAAAGAAGCTATAAAATTAAGAAATACAATTAATAATTTAGATTTAACAGACACGTATAGAATATTTCATCCATCATTGATGAAATGCACTTTCTTCTCAGCACATGGATCCTTCTTTAAAATACACCCTATTTTTAGGCCACAAAGAAACTCTTAGCAAATACAAGAAAATAGAGATACTACCTTGCATTCTATCAGATCATAATAAAATTAAAGTAGAAATCAATGATAAAATAAAAAATAGAAGGTACTCTAAAACCTGGAGGCTAAATAACATACTATTGAATGATGAATGGATAGCAGAAGAAATCAGGGATGAAATACAAAAATGACAATAGTGACACAATGTATCAAAATCTCTGGGACACTCTAAAGGTGGTTCTAAGAATGTTCATTGCATTGAGCTCAATCATTGAAAGAATAGAAAGTCACCAAATAAGTAACATAGCATTATATCTCAAAGCCCTAGAAAAAAGAACACATCAACACCAAAAGCAGTAGAAGACAGGAAATAATAAAAATCAGAGCCAAAATGAATACAAGTGAAACAAACAACAAAAAACAATTCAAAAAAATCAATGAAACAAAAATGTGGTTCTCTGAAAAAATAAATGAATTTGATAAACGCTTAGCTAAGCTAACAACAACAAAAGAATGCAGAGGGGAAAAACTCAAATCACTATAATTTACAATGAAAAAAGGGAACATACAATGGACACTACTGAAATACAATAATCAGAAATTATTTGAAAATACATACTCCAATAAAATAGACAATCATGCACACATTGATATGAAAAGCAAGGGACATATCATCTAGAGACATATCATCTACGCAATTTAAATTCAGAGGACATAGAAAATATATGCAGATCAAATTCAAGCAATGAAATTGAGGATGCCTACCAACAAAGAAAAGCCCAGCACCAGAAAAATTCCCAGCCATGTTCTACCAGACCATCAAAGAGCAAATCCCAATCCTTTTCATATTATTCCATGATATAGAAAAGGACAAAACTCTTTCAAACTCATTCTATGAAGCTAATATCAGTGCTGATACCAAAACAAAAGACACATCAAGGAAACAAAGTTTGACCAATATCCCTGAAAAACATAGATGTAAAAATGTTTAATAAAATACTAGCAAACTGCATACAAATCATATTAAAATGACAATGTACCATGATCAAATGAGGTTCATCCCAGGGATGCAGGGTTGGTTCAATATATGGAAATAAATAAATATAATTCATCACATCAATAGACTTAAAAGAATCACGTGATTATCTCAATAGATGTAGAAAAGGCAATTAACAAAACACAGCATCAAATAATAGAAAAACTAGAGATAGTAGGAATGTACCTCAACAATGTAAAAGCTATCTATGCTAAAACCAAGGTCAACATCATTCTAAATGGAGAAAAACTGAAAGCATTCCTTCTAAACATGGAAACAAGATAGGCAGGGATGCCCTCTTTCACCACTTATATTAAATATAGTTCTTGATACCCTAGACAGAGCAATTATACAAAAGAATGAAATTTAAGGGATACAAATAGGAAAAGTAGAGTTCAAACTATTAGTATTTGCTGATGACATAATTCTGTATTTAGAAGACAACAAAAACCCCAGCAGATAGCTTTTAGAACTCATAAACAAATTCAGTAAAGTAGCAAGATATAAAATTAACTCCGATAATCCATTGCATTTCTATATATCAATGATGAATCAGCTAAAAGAGAAATTAGAAAAACTATTACATTCACAATAGCCTAAAATATACTTAGGAATTAATCTAACAGAAGAGTTGGAATACTTATACAATGAAAATTACAAAACACCAAAGATAGAAATTGAAGAAGACCTTAGATGATGGAAAAATCTCCTACATTCTTGGATAGGCAAAATTAATATTATCAAAATGGTCATACTACCAAAAGCACTATGTAGATTTAATTCAGTTCCTATGAAAATTCCAATAATATTTATAGAAATATAAAAGCAGTCATGAAATTCATTTGGAAAAATAAGAGACCCAGAAAAGCCAAAACAATCCTTAGAAAGAAAAGTAAAGCAGAAGACAGCACACTACCAGACCTTAAATTATACTACAGAGCTATAGTAAAAAAATAAAAAATAAATAAAACTGCATGGTATTGGCACCAAAATATACATGAAGGCCAATGGAATAGAATAGAAGACACAGAGCCAAACTCACATGTATACAGTTATCTCATACCAGACAAAGGCAACATATGCATACATTAGAGAAAAAAAATAGCCTCTTCAACAAATGGTCCTGGGAAAATAAGAAATTCACATGTACCAAAATTAAAATAAACCCTTATCTCCCCCGCCCCTCCACAAAATTCAACTCAAAGTGGATCAAGGACATAGGCATTAGACTAGAGACCCCGCACCTACTAGAAGAAAATGTTGGCCCAACTCTCCATCATGTCAGCTCAGAAACTGACTTCCTCAACAAGACTCCTAAAGTGCAAGAATTAAAATCAAGAATTAACAAATGGAATTATATCAAACTAAAAAGCTTCTTCACAGCAAAGGAAACAACCAATAACTTGAAGAGTGAGCCTACAGAATGGGAGAATATCTTTGCCACCTGCACCTCAGATGGAGTATTAATCTCCAGGTTATACAAAGAACTCAAAAAACTTAACACCAAGAATAAATAAATAACCCAATTAACAAATGGCAAAGGAACTTAATGGGTACTTCACAGAAGAAGAAATACAAATGGTCAACAAATATATGAAAACATGTTTAACATCTCTAGCAATTAGAGAAATGCATATTAAAAATACACTGAGATTCCGTCTCACCCCAATCAGAATGACAATTATCAAGAATACAAGTAACAATCAATGTTGGTAGTGATGTGGGGGAAAAGGTATACTTATATATTCCTAGGGGGACTTCAAATTTGTGCAACCACCCTGGAAAGCAATATTGAGATTTCTCAGAAAACTTGGGGGAAAAAAAAACACCATTTGACCAGTTATCTCACTTCTCAGTACATATCCAAAGGGCTTAAAATCAGCACACTACAGTGACACATCTATATCAATGTGTATAGAAGCTCAATTCACAATAGCAAAGCTTCAGAACCAATTTTTACCCTTCAATAGATACATGGATAAAGAAAATGTGATACACACACTCACAAACAAATGCACACACACACACACACACACACACACTGGAATATTACTCACTCATAAAGAAGAATGAAATTATGGCATTTGCTGGTAAATGGATGTAACTGGAGACAACCACATTAAGTTAAATAAGACTGTACCCTAAACCCAAAGGCTTAATGTCTCTCTGATATGTAGATGCTAACACAAAATAAGGACAAAAAGGAAGTCAGGGAATATATATCCATTGGTTTAGACAAAGGGGAATGAAGGGATGAGAGGGGGCATGAAAATAGAAACACAGTAGAATGAATCAGACATAATTGTCGTAAGTTTATATATGAATACATGACCTGTGTAACTCCATATCCTGTACAACCAGGAAAATGGGATCCTAATTAGAATAAGTTATACTCCACATATCTATGACATGTCAAATACATTTTACTGTCATGTTTACCTAAAAAGAACAGATAAAAAATTAAATTAAAAAGAAGTTTTAAAAAGAAGATTGTTTATAATCTACTAGCACTACAATCTTTGATTCAAATGAAGCATGAACTTCTCATTGGAGGTGAAGTGGTGCCAGCCAAATTAAATGGACACTAGGAAATTAGCAGATTTACTAAGATACTCCATCCTTGCTTTTCCACTGCCCATGTTCTTACCATTAACATCCATACTATTGGTGGGCAGCACTGCCTGGCCCACTGCAGAGGTGGGGCTAAGGCTCAGCAAAGCTCCAATCCTGGAATTCTACTAAGGAACAAGGAACTCAGTTTAATCCCTGGCACATTCTATACCTGCATATTAGTCCCATCTGAAAATCTTTTTTCTAGTATGAAGAAAGTTATATGAGCATAAGTTTTTGGCACATAGATACCTCATTGTCCTAGTATCTTTTTTTGGAAGAAAATATTATATCTCTACTTCCCTATAGTATATTCTTTAATCATTGTAAATCATAAGGTCCTTTTTAAAAAATGGTTCTCCTTTTTTTCATAGGTCTTTTTTATCGATCTCATTATGAGGACAATACTATAAATTTGCTATAAATTTGCTATAAATTTGTTACATGTAGCCAGATGTGACCTAAGGATGTTTTGGTCATTGATGGATTTCATGTACAAAAATGGCTATAGCATACAATCTAGGTGTTTAGTATTCTATATTATCTATGTGTAGGAACAATTGATGATGTTTGTAAAATGGCAGATTCACCTTATGTATTTACCAAAATTTATCCTTATCTTTGAGGCATCATTATATATGCACACATATATTACAATTATATAGTATTTAATTAATATACAATTTTTATATATCAAATTTATCAGAATATTTTCACTTAATTTATTTTTTCTTTGGTGGCGGGAGGTAGTGGTGATTGAACTCAGCCACATCCCCTGCTGTATTTTGTATTTTATTTAGAGACAGAGTCCCACTGAATTGCTTCTCAGCCTTGCTTTTGCTGAGGCTGGCTTTGAACTCACAATCCTCCTGCCTCAGCCTCTCCATCTGCTGGGATTCCAGGTGTGTGCCACCACACACAGCCATTAATTTGTCTTTTAAAAGCACTAACATCTGACATTGCAGACTCTTCTGTGGCATGTTCATTTTCAATATCTTTAAATTTTTCTCTGTTGCTTAGGATCTTCTTTCCTCTAAGTTTATAAAATTTGCCTTTTTCAAACTTTTGAGACTGATGATTAGTTCATGCATTCTTAGTTTACCTATTTAAGATTCTATTTCTTTTTAACATCAACTTTAGATTCATTCCATTTTTTACAGCTTTATTACAGTATAATTCATACATAATAATCTTTATATATTCAATGTACATATTTTTATATTTTGACATATGTATACATCCATAAACAAAATTGTTTATGTTTATGTCTATTACTCCAAAGTGTTTTCTATTTACCTTTTAAAGTCCCTCATTTTTGCTCTTCCTTTTCACCTTTTATTTAATAAATGTGATTTTATTGAGCAAAGTAAAAAAATTAAATATAAGGACACTTCAAATTTTAAGTTTTTGTATTAGGGATGCTCAACCTGTATTAGCTAGAGTTATACTAAAAACATTATTGTGTACATTTTGTTTTACTTTTCATGTTTTGAAAAATTTCCAAGTTTATCAAATGTATGAATTTAGAACTTGCCTTTCAATCAGTACATAATAGTTCATGAAAAGTCTCTACCATAACTTCATTATTATTAGATATTTACTATATGTGCAAATTTTGATATTATTATGAATGATGATGCTTTTCATGTTCCTTTACCACAAATCTAATTACAACACTGTTCATTTTCTTTAGTTACATTCATAGACACTATAAAGGTATTTATGATTGTGGGTTATGTATTGCTCTTTTGTTTTCTAGCCAATTTGTATTGGATTACTACTACCAATTGAGTGTGGGAATACCCTTTATATGACCAGTATTAATACTGCCTTTGCAAATTTCATATTAAAATGTATAGATTTCTATATTATCTGTATTTCTCTAATTGCTAAAGAGGATTAAAATTTCCCTGTACTTTTTGCCATTTTATTTTTCTCTAGTGCTTATTTGTTCAGATCCTTTGATCATTTTTCTAAAGCAAAATATTATTTATTTGTAAAGTATCTTGACTGATAAGAACTGCATCTCTTTTTCTATACAAATATGAAAAATGTCTAGGTATTATTATCCTTTTCATTGTTGCTTTAAAGGCTTTTCTTACAGAGTTGTACAATATATGTACTTAATATTATTAAGTCTTCTTTTATGTTTTCATTTCTTTGTATGCTTGCACATTTTCTCTTTACTGAATCCAAAAAGAGTAACCATAATTTTATATTATTTTTGGTGTTTTCATTTTATATACACACACCTTTAAGCTTCAGCTAAAAATAATTTTGGTTTGAATAATAAGATATCAGATAAAGACGTCTCAAATTTATTCTAGCACTATTTGTTTATAATTCGAAGATATAAAGGAATTCATTTCTCAGCAATGTATTTAACTTATTTACCCTACATGCCTCTTATGTGTTGGGGTGTTGTTGATTATCGTCCACCTTTATTACACTTGTTGACTATTGGGTTTCTTAAATTATATTTGAACTTTAAAGTATTTTAAGTTATCATTACTCTGCCACCCCTTACTCGTTTTTATCTATACATATACTTATGGAAAATAGACCTCAGTTGCACAATGTAAAATTCTATGGTCTCAATCCCAGCCCCATTCTTCTCTGTGATGGTGAAACTAGGAATCTGTAAACTACCTTTCCTATTGGCTGCTCTACAGTAGGTTTCACCACTAGGGGATGCTAGAGAGAGGGTGCAAGGCAATTGTGGGGACAGGCGACTTGCTCCTCCTTGACTGTCTGTGGTCTCCAAATCCACTTCTGCTCTGTGAACTTCTCCCTAGCCACACTTCTCCCCTTTGGTAACAGCAACATTTTACTACAGAAGCCATAGTGTTCATTTTGCATATTGTTTCAATCCACCCATAATCAGCTTCACTACTCTTTCTCAGACCCAGCACCAGCTGCCAGTGTCCCCTCTTCATAGATATGTGGGATCCTGTCTTAGTCTGTGCTGCTAAAACACAATATTGGAAACTGGATAATTTATAAGACCAGGAATTTCACATGTTTTTTTCACATGTTTCTGGAGGCTGAGAAGTCCAAGGTCAAGACACTAGCTGGTCTGTTGTCCAATAAAGACTACTCTGATGATGTGTCCTCTTGTGGGGATAAATGCTGTGTCCTCATATGGCAGAGAGTACAGAAGGGTAAAAAGAAAAGGAACTATTCCCGTCAAGATGCTCTATAAGGATACTACATCCCACTGATGAGAAAGGTGCTCTCATGGCCTAATGATCTCTAAATACTATCACATTGTAACACCCAACTTTTAGAGGGGACACACCCAAACCATGGCAGACATTTTCCCTTTTATTCCTTCGCTTTGTGGAGGAATCTACTTCTGCTTTGACTATTCTGCAATTCTATACAGTTCTATGTGATTCTATAGAGTTATCACCTAGTTAATAGCTTTATACTTCTTTGTTCTGATTGAGTTCCTGTTTTTCTTTGAATGGATTCTGATTAAACACTGGATTCATAATATTTCCTTCCATCTATTGACTTTTTTTGTTTGTTTGGTACTAGGGATTGAACCCAGGGGTACTCTATCTCTGACCTATATCTTCAGACCTTTTTAAAAAAAATTTTTTTTTTTTTTTGAGACAGATTCTCATTAAGTTGCTTAGGGCCTTGCTAAATTGCTGAGTCTGACCTAGAACTTTTGATCCTCCTGTCTCAGCCTCTTGAGTCACTGAGATTACAGGCATTTGCCAGGATGCCTGGCTCTTTTTAAGTCTCAATAGAATTTTATGGCCATATTTCTATATTCATAAGGCATTTTTAGTTAATTATGAAGCTCTTCATATTTTGTTGTTTGTGTGCATAGAGGTAACTTTATAATATATTTTCTAGCTGGTTATTGCTAGAATAAAGGAAAAATTTGCATTTCTGTTTTAATTATTTTTTCTGAAGTTAATAAAAGAGCTATATATTTGGGGAGCTAATCATTGGAGATATTTCTAACAGAGTCATATGTTAAAAGCATATAATGCTGGTATAAATCAAGCCTACCTGTTCCATCAATAACTCAATAATTTGTCTAGATGAATCTCTGTACCAAAATACATATTTATTTTAAAAATATGGGGGAAGGCAAAGTAGAGACTAGTAAATTGCTAGAAAGATCATAGCAGGTATTACTAAACATGAGAATTATTTGCAAAAGTAATACTTTTTCCAGTGAATTACAAATGTTATTTGTGATATGATGCATGCAGATACAAAAAAGAATTTTATTTTTTTATAGTATGAGAATCTTGATAGGTCAATTCGCCATTGTCAAAACAAGTGTAAAAACAAATGGAGTTATTATAGGATTTAAGTTGTCCAGAGTATTAAATATGCAATTGCAAAAGATCTTTATTTTGAGTAAAATGCTTATCTATGGAGCATAATTAACATGAAATAATGGAGGTTTTAGTTATAGAACAGCAGAGTACATTGTTTACAAATATCAGTGTGAATAAACACCTATTGATGGTCTTGTGTTGTAGTTCTTCACTTCATCAAAGTTCACAGTGAGGAAACTAAATTCATTTAAACAGGAAAACTTGGACTGTGTAAAAGAAATTAAACACCTTAGGCTCTGCAAATCAGTCTCTTTCCTGATTACTCAATTCCGCCTTTGTGGGGTACAAAAGCAGTCACAGAAAATAGCAGACATGTGGGTGGGGCTGTGCTCCAACAAAACTTTATTCATAAAAGAGTCAGCAGGCTGGATTTGAGTCATGGGTTGTACTTTGGGACCCTAATTTAAATGACGGGCAGCAGAGAATATAAACTCATCTTTCCTGTGAGGAACATTTTTGGGGAGTTACATTTTGGCAGCTCTCAAAATATGGTGGGAACCTAGGGATTTTTGCACCCCAGCTTTCTATTTTCCCTGATTTCCTTCTGATGAACGTACTAGGCAGCCATACCCTCCAAACTCCAGAGTTATTTCTCTGAAGAGGGGAAATGATTTCTTAACAATGTTACTCATAAAACTTGTTGAAGCTTCTGACAAGATCTTTATCTTTTGTGATTGAAGCATAAAATTTATTTTCATTATATTGAGTTAAATAGATTAATATACTGGTCTGCGTGCCGTCATTTCCTGTAAGGGAAATTGCACTACCTGTAACTCTCATTAGTTAAGATGTTCTGTTTTCTGTTCTAAAGCCCTACTCAGCCCCAGTACCAGGAGAGTATTCTTTATTCCAGGGAAGCCCAGACTCAGTCTGACCACTGTGTTAAGATGAGAGAGCCCAAGGTTTGCAAACTACAAAGCTCCCAGAGGCCAAGGAGCTAATGTGAAAGACTGACAGAGACCAGAGTAAAACGTATGGTTTCTGTCTGCAGTGATTTCACTTATGACTTTTCCTGAGTTAATGACTTTTCCTGAGGCCATGGCAACTGCCAATGAGCTCTCTGTGGTATATAAGTTCGGCATGCAAGAAAATCTGCATATAAGTAAGAATGTGTAGTAGTTTTGTTTTGTGTTTTTTGTTTTCTCTCTTTGTCTGGTTTATTTCACTAGTCACAAGTGGTAAAACACTTTCTCAAGATGCTGGGCAGCAGTCAGTGAGCTCCAGCTTTCCAATGCTCTACAGTGTTTGCTGTAGCTAATCTATAATGTTCCATAGGTTAGGTGTACTCAATGTATGTTTGACCCACAATGTTCTCAACTTTTGATGGGCTGATTGGGATGTAGCCCCATTGCAAGCAAAGGAGCATCTGTGGTTGTTTTTGTTTATTTGTGTCTTTCTTATCCTCTAAAGACAGTGGATGAAAACAAAGATAAAAGGCAAAATAATCTCAGCCATAGTGTAAGACACAATTGGGAATGGTGTCCCCCTGGATAGCACAAGCTCCTGCTAGGGGCTGTACTAATCAGTCTCAAGTAAGTGTTACCTTGAAAAAAATACCTACTATTGCCAGAACCTCTGGGGTTTTGTTTGTTTGGTTTTGTCCAAGGGATAGCACTTCCTCTCCCCGCTTTGGTAAAGATCTTCCAATTTTTGAATGTTGAAAGTTACTTCAATTTTTTCAAACCCAGCAAGGTTAAAATAAAATATTTTAAAATGACTATCGAGACACCATTTGCAATTTCTATACCAAGCGCTGATTTTTTCCCCCTTTGTAGAAATTAAATTTGGAAACATAAAGAGGCATACATGAGGCTTGTATAACAGATATAGGAAGAAGGGAAACTGACGACGACACAGAGTGGAGCCGTGTTTGGATTAAATCATCTGCATGTAAAATAGAGTCTATGTTGAGTAAATATTTGCTTTTCAATGAGAATAAACAAATCTTCAAGTTAAATATTTGCACTATCATGAAGTATGAGTAAGCAGAGTAAGTCAATTGGCAGTAAGTCAATTGAGAGAAGATTGGAAAAAAAAAACATGCAAAGAAAAATAGAAACTCAAAGGAAATCAGTTATTTCATGAGAGAGAAGGGAAGAGAATCTGGTCCCTGGAATTGCCTCGTCCCTGTTATGATGCTTTTTTGTTCTAGTTCTAGATCTTTTCCATATGTCACCTTTCAATGAAATATTCTTATCCTGAGCTAACTTAAGTGGATTTCTTGTCATTGTAATGTTTTGAGCAACTAATAAAAAAATTTTAAAAAAATCTGAACCAAGCATATCACAGTTTTAGTATATATAATTGTTTTAGAATAAGTAAGTGTAAGGCAATAGTGGTTGATCTTAAAAAAAAATCTCACATTTAAAATAGATACACCTAGAAAACATAAGAATTGTTCGCCATCCAATAAAGTATCTTGTTGTCAATTAATTTGAGATTATAGAGGTTGTTACCTGTCATTCAAAAACTATGATGTAAATTTTGGTATAATTGATTCTTTGAGTAATTAGAAGATAATTACAACAAAGAACATAATTCTGAAAAAAAGTACAGTAAAAGTTCTTGTCCATGCTAACTAGAATATTTTAAATACCATAATTTTATTTCATAAACTGGAATGTTGTTATTGTTTTAGTTTCCATTTAAAAAGATACTGTAAACCAGATGCAGTAGCACATGCTTGTCCTACCAGCCTATAAGGAGGCTGAGGCAGGAGCATTGCAAGTTCAAGATCAGCCTGTGTAATTTTGCAAGATGCTGTCTCAAAGTAAAAAGTGATTGCTGATGCAGCTCAGTGATAGAGCAATACAGGGTTTAACCATCAGTATCTGGCGTGGGGAGGGAAAGGGAGAAAAAAAGATATTGTAATTTCTTTTAATTGAAATTCTTAAATTTTAACCTTGCTTTCAAAATAGAAATTCTGGGGAAGAAGAGGGAAAGTGGTGTAGAGTGATATTGGCCAAATTATACTCATATATAATATGCATGTACAAATATATAACAACAAATACCATCATTTCTATACAACAATAATGCACCAATGAAAATGTGAGAAAAATGAATAAATAAAAGAAAAAGTACACAGATGCTCTAATAACATATATGTTTCATAATATTAGACAGTAATTTTTTTCTACCTACCACATGTTTATATTGTTGTTTTAGTGCTCTGATTTCAAGTCATATTAAAATATATGAAATATATGCTTCAAGATTAATTTTTGGATTCATGGAATCCAGCAGATTAACTTTTAGATATTAATGGGTAATGATTCCACTTGTTCCTTATGATTTAAGATGATTTGACTCTAAGTCTGAATGCCAGATTTATATGCAGTAACATATGTCCATTTTAGCCATTTTAGTTTTTTTGAAATAGTGAACCAACTTAGCAACAGAATTGAGTTTGCCTTAACATGCTTATATAAAATAAAGCCATACAGCTTGATCTTGTCCACACATCTGTAGTTAAGCCAAAAAAAGTTAGGAAAATTTAATCCTATACTTTCAAATTTTCAAATTACCAAAAATATACTTGGATAAGACATACAGTAGCTATGGCCTCAATACCTGAATACCGTGAAGATGAAATGGCACATAAAGAATTTATTGACGTGTAAGATAAGGGGAAAGTATTTTATTGTATATATTTAAGATATACAACCTGATGCTTTGACATACATGTAATTGTGAAATAATTACCACAGTTGAACTAATATATCCATCACTTCCTACAGTTAACATTATTTTTTATAACATCCTAAGATCTCTGCTCCTGGCAAATTTCATGAAAACAGTGCATTAACTTTTACCACTATGCTATACTTTAGACCTTAGAGCTTACTTTTCTTATAGTCAAAAGTTCATATCCCTTGATTGACATCCTCATATTTCCTGTGCCTGCTAGGCTATAGTAACCACAAATATGCTCTGTTATATATGAATTTTACTTGTTGAGATTCCACACATATGTTAGAATATGTAGTAGTTTTCTTTCTGGCTTATTTCACTTAGCACAATATCCTCTTGGTTCCTTCCTGTTTTGTATATGGCAGGATTTCCTTTTTAAAGGATGGATAGTGTTCCATTATCTGTGAAGGGAGGATCATCACATTTTTAAAAATCCATTCTACTGTCAATGACATTGAAATGTCTTCATGTTTTTGCTAGTGTGAAGAAGGCTGCAATGAATATAGTAGTGCAGATATTGTTTTGAAAATTTCCTCTTCTTTTATATATCAATGTACCCAGAAGTGGGACAGAATCATATGGTTGTTACATTTTTAGATTTTTGAAGAAATTTCAAACCATTTTCCAAAATGGCTAAGCTAATTTATAAACCCAACCGCGTAGCACACGCCTTTTGCCAACATCCTCACCAACACTTCCCTTTGACTTTTTAATATCAGTCATTATAATAAGAGTGAGGTGAGACCTCAGTTTGGTTTTTGAATTGCAACTCCAGGATGATTAGTGATGTTCAACACCTTGTCATGTATGGCCATTTGTATGTCTTCTTTGGAAAATATCTATAAAGATGTTTTACCCATATTTTCTTTGGGATGTTTGTTTACTGTTGAGTTGTATGGGTTCCTTGTAATTTTTTTATATTAATCTATGGTTTGCAAATATTTTCTCTCATTACATAGGTTACCTTTTCATTTTGTTGATTATTTACAATGGAGAAACATTTTAGTTTGCCATAGTCCCACTTGCTTAGTTTTTTTTCTTGCAGTGATTGCAAGTTCTTATCCAAAAATTTCTTGTCCCTGAACAATTTTAAAGGGCTTTCCTTATGAATTTTTAATCCATTTTGAGTGTATTTTTTCTAAATAGTGTATGAAAAAGCTCTGTATTCATTCTTCTGCATGTGTCCTCAACTTGATCCACAATTCTTCTACCACGATTTGACAATTTCCAGTATATAGATATTCACATTCTTTGTTACATTTATTCATAAATATTTTATTTATTTTATGCTATTATAAATAGTATTGATTTTTTAAATTTCCTTTTTTTAATAGTGTATGAGTGTAAGGGAACACAGCTGATTTTTGTATGTTGATTTTTTTATTCTTCAAATGTACTGAATTCATTTATCAGTTCTGATAGTTTTTGGAGACTGTAGAGTATTTTATATATGAGACCATACCATGAACAGACTATTTTTCTTTTTTCTTCTTAATTCAGATGCCTTTTTTTCTTTTTTCTTGTCTGATTGCTCAGGCTAAGACTTCAGCACAATATTGAAGTGGTGAAAGTGGGCAAACTTGCCTTCATCCTGATTTTAGAGAAAAGTTTATCAGATTTTAACCATTGAATATAATGTTAGCTGTGGACTTGTAATATACAGCCTGTATTGCTTTTAGGTATATTCCTTCCAATATGGAAAGCAGTATGGAGAATCCTTTGAAAACTGGGAGTGAAACTGCCGCAGTCTGGCTGGGCACAAAATCACGAGCCACTCAAACAGGAACAAACTTTATTTTTGAAACTGCCCCCAGTGCCCCTATGCTCCCGGGAAATATGCCAACCAACCCACGCAGTGTTCTCCTGGACCCCAACAGGAAGTCCCTCCTCCAGAATTCCCTCCTACCGCACTTCCCCAACCAATGGGAACTCTCCAGGAGTCCTGTAGCAGGCCAAGGTGGACAGCAGGAGTCTAATATCCATAAGAATGCAGATCTTAACATAATCATATCATCTCAATGGCTTGCTGGCGTCACCTTTCAACCAAAAATGCCATGCATCATATTACTTGGCTGTGGCTCTTAGCATGAAACCACCATTTTGACCCAGCTATCCCACTCCACAGTCTATACCCAAAGGACTTAAAAAGAGCATAATACAGGGACACAGCCATATCAGTGTTTATAGCAGCACAATTCACAATAGCTAAACTGTAGAACCAACCTAGATGCCCTTCAGTAGATGAATGGATAAAGAAACATTGAGATATATACACACACACACACACACACACATATACAACGGAATATTATTCAGCATTAAAAGAGAATAAAATCATGGCATTTTCAGATAAATGGATGAATCTGGAGAATATAATGCTAAGTGAAATTAGCCAATCCCAAAAAAACAAATGCAGAATGATTTCTCTGATTTAAAGATGCTGATCCATAATATGCTGTGTGGGGGGGTGGAGTGGGAAGATTAAATGAACTCCAGATAGGGCAAAAGGAAAAAGAGAAAGGATGGGGCATAAGGGTAGGAAAGTTGGTGGAATGTGATGGTTATCATTACCCTAAGTATATGTTAGAAGACTTGAAGGATGTGACTGTTCTTTGTGTACAACCAGAGATATGAAAAATTGTACTCTATATGTGCAATATAAATTGTAATGCATTATGTTGTCATATATTACAAATTTTTTTAAACGAATAAAAGAAGCATTTTGTAGGCTGCCCCAATTTTTAAATAAAGATTAAATAAGAGTAGGGAAAAAAAAAAGAATAGTCTTGAATTTTTGTCAAATGATTTTTGTGTATCTATTGAGATCATCACAGGGTATCATCCTTTATTTCATCCTTTATTCAATCAATATGTATATAAGGAAAAGCACTAATTATGAATTATGTAATCTACTTCACAATATTTTTAAACTTTAGTTTTATGTACCTCGCACATTAGCCAAATTTGCATCTTCAATTTGTGCTTAAATTTTCTGATCTGTGTTAGAGTATGAATTATTATTATTATTTCATCATTGATAAAATTAGAGAGTGGAAAATCTGGGCTTATGTTCAATGGGATTTCTTTTCTGTACTATGAGAGCTCACAATCTAAAATGCTTAGAAGTTTGAAATAGGAGGTACATAGATACTATTTTTGAGCTAATAAGCATATTATCACAATCATGAAAAACTGGTCCTACAAAGAATTTGCCACTTCATGGAATTTGCAGGGAAATGGATGGCATTATTGCAGATTATGCTAAGTGAAGCTAGCCAGTCCCTAAAAAACAAATGCCAAATGTCTTCTTTGATATAAGGGGAGCAACTAAGAACAGAGTAGGGAGGAAGAGCATGAGAAGAAGATTAACATTAAACAGGGACAAGAGGTGGGAGGGAAAGGGAGAGAGAAGGGAAATTGCATGGAATTGGAAGGAGACCCTCAGGGTTATACAAAATGACATACAAGAGGAAGTGAGGGGAAAGGGGAAAAAAAAACAAGGGGGAGAAATGAATTACAGTAGATGGGGTAGAGAGAGAAGATGGGAGGGGAGGGGGGATAGTAGAGGATAGGAAAGGCAGCAGATTACAACAGACACTAGTATGGCAATATGTAAATGAGTGGATGTGTAACCAATGTCTTTCTGCCATCTGTATATGGGGTAAAAATGGGAGTTCATAACCCACTTGAATCAAAGTGTGAAATATGATATGTCAAGAACTATGTAATGTTTTGAAGAACCAACAATAAAAATTTTTTAAAAAAAAGTTTGCCACTAGAATTTGTTTTCAAAATATGAGGAGAAACTCATTTAGAACATTTATTTCAAAAATGGATAAAATAACAGATAGGAAAAAGTAGCTGTGCTAGGTAGCTTTACTTACTATCTTTATTGCTAATTAATGTGCTTGGAGCATTGTAGTTTATTACTTGTTTATTAACCTACATTTTTCTATGTAGTAATGTGCCAATGCTAAAAACTTTGATTACAAGTAGAAAACTAAATAAATAAATAAACTACCAAGCAGTTCAATATAAAATCTATTGGTAATAGCATTTCATTGAATAGTGTTTGACACTTTTTTCTTCTGAGTTTTGAAATTATTTGATGTTAATGTTCTTGTTATCCCAAAATATTTATTTTTGCATAGATTTACTTTATAATTAAAACTATATGTTAAAGAACAAAGCCAGTAATACATGGCATTGTGCCAAGAATGACTGATCTTATGAGAATATTTGGTCATCATTTCATTCTATTATTATCTGTACAATAAATGAATAACTTTCTGGGTAGCAATATTCTAGTAATCGTACTAAGAAGGGAAAAATAAGCCATAGAATCCTGAGTTTCCTGTAAAAGACAAGATTTCTGTATGTATCAGGATTCTAGAAGAAAAAAGGATGTCATATACAATTCAATAATTCGAGGAATGCTTAATAAAGGGCAGAACACAGGTAAAATGCAAGGGATGATGCAAACCCTGAGGCTTATAACAGCAGCTTTTAACAGCTGTGTGGTAAAAATTGCCTGGCAAAAATATTATCTTAAGAAAAAAACAGAGTGAGCCCAGAATGACCCTGGGGGGAGATAGGAGGGTGATTATATACAGTGACTTCACTCTTCTGCTTCCCTGTAATCTTCTGTTAATGTTACCCATTTGTTGACCCCAGCCACAGCCTTTCAGAACACAGAGCAGGATACAAAAAGGTGGAAAGAGCAATGGAATGGGTAAATTGAAAGTATTCAACACATAGTTTAATCTTGATATTTCTCAGTTCGTTTTTTTGTGGGTAACCTTAGAAAGTTACTAAACCAATCTAGACATGAGACTTCTTATCATTTAAATAAAACCTGTCAGGATTTTCTAAACTCAACCGTGTTATCCGTTGGTCCTAAAGTTGCAATTTTTTCTTATTATTTGATGAAATGTGTTTTAAAGTTTCATAGCAATTTAAGTTTACCATCTATGACTCATAATTTTTAGATGGTTTTATAACCTTATTACCTGCTCTTGGCAATTAACCTAAAATTTAAGTTCTAAGGTGATTCAATAAGAACCTCAGCTATTTAATATTTTTCTTACTATGGAAGAATTTTTTTGAATCTCATATCATTTCTCCACTGTAACTCCATCTGCTTTATGTGTTAAAAATTTCCCTACCTTTAAATATATATAGCTATTCAACTTAAAATAATCTTTTTTATTATTTAAATACAAAAACTTCAGCACCATTCTGATTTATTACTAGGTTCTTTTACTTAGCATAGGAAATTCAAAAAGAATACAAACTGATTGAACACTCTGTTCAAAATTATTTTAAGTTGGACATTTTCTATATGTTACTTCATTTAAATTTACTCAATCCTCATAATACGTAAGTGTTAGAGTCTGATTTATAGGAAAGAGAATTGAGGTGCAAAGATATTAAGTCCTAGCTAGTATAGTAAGCTGACAAGTTAGGATTTGAGCACACCTTTCTCATTCCAAAGCTGAAGTACGTCCTGAAATATACAACATAATGGTCTGTGGATGGGGTAGAGAGAGAAGATGGGAGGAGAGGGGAGGGGAGGGGAGGGGGGATAGTAGAGGATAGGAAGGGCAACAGAATACAACAGACACTAGTATGGCAGTATGTAAAAAAGTGGATGTGGAACCGATGTGAATCTGCAATATGTATACGGGGTAAAAATGGGAGTTCATAATCTGCTTGAATCAAATGTATGAAATATGATATGTCAAGAGCTTTGTAATGTTTTGAACAACTAATAATAATAAAAAAAGAAATTATTAAAACAACAACAACAAAAAAAACAACATAATGGTCTGCTCTTCTCCTAGTTGCTCGAACAGTTTTCATTGTACAACATGTGCCTATGTGCGAAAAGCATAGGAACATCTGTGTTAGGGTTGGATTTCAAATTTAAAGAATAATATCTGGAAATATAGACTATAAGGAGATCCTTGCTTATTAAGTGGTTTGTATTGTATCCATAACAAGGTGTTTTTGGGATCTAGAAAGTACAAGTTAACATTCAAAACACCGTACACAAAAGACGGTATTTACATTTCTGATTTTTATTGTTGATAGTTTTTCGGATTAGGGTTTAAGTTTGTTGACACACAATAAGAAAAATGAAGGAAATACTGAAGTCTTAGGGATGTCCTTTTCTATGCAAATGAATGCACAGTGGACATGGGGGAAAAGGGTGGAGGGATGTGTGAGATTCTATTTTCAATAATGTCAACATAGGTTGTTATGGAACAATTCTGCCATCCAAAACAACCAGAAAAACTGAGGGGAAAAAAACAAAATCAAAATCTATTTTACAGTATCAGAGAACTAGCAAGATAACCAGAATGTGAAGGAAGGGAAGTAAACTGAAATAAGCCTGACATTCTTCATCTGGTTTCCTTTTAAAATTATTTGCTGATTCATGTCACACAGTACTAAGGAGGCCAAGAAGTGAACAAAAAGAGACACTTGATGGATAAGAAATTGAGTGGAACTTTTGACAGCTTCACAGGCTGATGAGACAAATATTGGAGATTAGGGAGTATCAAGGAACAGAGGTCTTGGATAACACTCAAGATGTACATTTAGGAACCTGAAAGTGTTACAACCAAAGATGAAGGCTGAACTAGAAATACACTAGCTTTCACAAAGGACTGAAAAACAGCTTCAAACTACCTCAATCACAAACTAGATGATGGTCATCATTTCCTACTCAACTGCCTGACATAAAGTAAAGATATATATATGCCCCCCCCAAATAAATAATATCATTCAGAAGCTCAGCTAATCTTTTATTCTTTAAATATACAAAAGCAAGAATTCAACAAAAACATGAACCATGAATGCCAAACAAAGAGTAAATAATAAAAGACATCAGTAGAAAAAATTTAAAACAAATAGGTCAACAAGTAATACAGATATGGGAGTGACATTACATGAATTTCAAAATAACTGAGATTAACATCACCAATAAACTATACAGCAAGACTGAACATGCAACCAAGACTGAAATATATAAGATAGAATATACTTAATAGTCTAGAAGAGGGAGAAAAATCCATAGTAGTTTCAATTAAGAATGCTATACATATATTTAGAAGCAAACAAAGCAAAAGAAAGATTAATGAACTGGGAAAAATATATCAATAGGAAATATCCATAGCGTAGGACAGAGTATGGAAAATACATTGAAACGTGTTTGAGAGACATGATAGAATGAAACACTGGTATTTTGGAGGTCTCAGAAAGAGGAGAGAGAAGAAGAGCAAAAGCAACATTTTAAGACACCGTGATGAATATTTTTCAAAACATAATAAATGCAAAGCCAGAAATTCAAAATTTCTTTGAATCCCAAGCAGCATAAAGTACAATACTGTATATCACTGTCAAAATTGCTATAAAACAAATACAAATCTTAAAAGTAGCCTGGCATCCCAGATTTATTAGTTGGTTTTCCATTACTATAGCAAAATACTGAGGTTGGGTTCTTATATAATTAGGTTTGTTTAGTTCATAGTTTTAGATGCTGAAAGTTCAAACAGCATAACATCAATTCTGTCAAGGTCCCCCATCTGGCTGTGTCACCTCATGGGAAGGAATTACAAGTAATTATCCATTACAAGGTATCCATGACAAGATAGGAAACCTGAGCATGGGATGGGGCCAATTTTATTACCTCTCATTAGATCACTCTCTCAAAGTTCCCACCACCTGTTGAAAATCAGTAATTACACAAAAGATTTGAACACTTTCAACCAACTTGATTAAGATTTATTAAATGCTCCAAGCAATAGCACTCCATCATTTTGGATGTGATGGAATACTCCTTAGAAGTGAAAAAGATTGAACTATTGATACCTTCAGCAACATGGAGGAATCTCAAAATAATTACACTGAGTAAAAAAAGTCAGACACCAATATTATATACTCAGTGATTCATTTATGTAAAATTATAGGAAAAAAACTAATCCTAACTGACAGAAAGTGGAATAATGATTGCCTAGGAATAAGAACAAGGTTGTTGAGTGGGGAGGCTTCAGTGGTTGATAAAATTGGATGAAAATTTTGGGGCTGATATGTGCACTATCATTGTGATAGTTTTGAGAGAATGTAAATATGAAAATTCATCAAGTTCTACTCATCACAAAGTACACAATCTGTTAGTTATATCTCAGTAAAACTATACTAGTGGAAGCATTGAAAAGTAATACAAGTATGGTTATTGCTGATAATATAAGCAAGAACCTAGAAAACTGGGCTGGGGTTGATGCTCAGTGGTAGAACGCTCGCCTAGCATGCACGAGGCACTGGTTTCGATCCTCAGTACCACATAAATGTAAAATAAAGATACTGTGTCCACCAAAAACTAAAAAATAAATATTTTTTTAAAAAAGAAAACCAAAAGTTACCACTGATAAATTAGTATAAATATGTTGCTAGATACAACATTGCTGGACACAAAAATAAATATATAAAAATTAACTTTATATGTCAGATAATTAAGAAATTAAATATAAAAATATAATTTACATTACCAAAATAAAATTTCTTAAATATAGTAAAGATGTACAGGACTTTTACAAAGACAAATTCTTTATGCAATTGGAAGAAAACAAAAGGGACAATAAATGAGACTATATAACATGTTAACAAAGTCATTATTTTAAAGATATCATTGCTCCACAGGGTGGTTTGTGGTTTCAGTAGAATTCAAACAAAACCAAGAAAAAATTTTGGTGGAAATTGACAAAGTGACAAAGAATTCTAAAATGTACATAGATATGTAAAGGGCTGAGAATTGTCAGCTCAATTTTGAAGAACAAGATTAAGAAAAATGAGCCCAGCACAATGGTGTTTGCTTGTAATCTCAGTCACTCTGGAGGTTGAGGCAGGAGAATTGCAAGTTTGAAACCAGCCTTAGCAATTTGGTGAGGCCTAACAACTTTCAAGACCCTATCTCAAAAAAAAAAAAAAAGGAAGGGATGTGGCTCAGTGGTTAAACAACTCTGGGTTCATTACTTGGTATCCCCCCAAAAAAATTAAAAATGAATAATTTTCATTATAGAAATCAAAACATTATCCTACTACATTAATTTTGACAATGTGAAATTGCTGCAAGAATCAAAAATTGGTCTTAGAATGTCATAGATTCCAGAGACAGACCTACATGTACATAAACACTGTATGTGTAATAAGTTAGAAATACCAAGAGTAGAAAATAGGTTTTTTTCCTGATAATGTTGCTCAATTAAATACCAATGTGGAAAGAGTTAATCTTGATATAACACACATGAAAATTAACTCCAACATATTATAAATTTAAATATTAAAGGTAAATAACAGTGCTTCAAGAAATAACATGAGAAAATATTTTCAAAACCAGGAGGTGGGAAAAACATGCATAAGCAGGACACCTGATTCGTTAAACATGAAAAAAAAATCCAATAATAAAAGGAATCTGATTAAAATTGGGCAAAGGGACTGAATCTGTTCAACTGAATCTGTGAGAATTTTTGTGGTAGTATGATTTGTAATAATCAATGACAAGAAACATGGAGTATTCACAGCATGAAAACTGAGTCTTTTAATGCCTTTTTCTTTTTCTTTCTTTCATTTTCTTTTTATTTCTTTTCTTTTTTTTGAATGAGGGAGCTAATTGCTATACGTTTATTAGCATACTATTGATAGAAGGATATACTCACTTTAAAATTCAATGAGTCACATGTCATGATTCTGAACTTTCTCTATGCTATCTTTCAAAATGAAGTTAATTCATAATTTTTTTTTTAATTTAGACATAAGGAAAACATGAAATCATGTCATTTGCAGGAAAATCAATGACACTTGAGACCTTATGTAAAGCAAAATAAGCCAAACTCAACAGGTCAAGAGTCTTTTGTTTTTTCTCAGTTGTGGAATCTAGAGAGAAAAAAAGGAAAAGAACTGTGGGGGGTAATCACTTGAGAAACTAAGGGAGATCAGCAGAATAGAGGAAAGGGACTAGGAGGTAGGAGGAAGGGAGGGAGGGGAAGTGCTGGGGAAGGATCACACCATCACATACAAGTGTAATGCACCAATAACAAATATGGAGGAAAATACAAAATGCAATTAATTCATGTTTTTAAAAGGGAAGTAGGAGATTGGGGATAAAGATTATTAGTGGTAGAACATGCACTTAGTATGTGCAAAACTCTGGGTTCAATCCTTAGCACATATACACATACACACAAAGTTAAGAAAAGAATGAAGTCATTGTAATTTCAAACAAATATCTGATTAACATTGACTAATACAAATACAGAAACAACAGGGCAGGAGAACTAAGTGGGCAGCTGTGAGAGAAGCAAGGGGAACTTTGACACTCAAATAAACATTGATTTCATCTTTTTTCACTACTTAGACCAGAGCCAAGATCTTTTATTTTCACAGGGATAAGATAGGTGATGTAAAAGAATGAAGACAAGTTTTTGTATATTTATCCACAAAGGAATATTCTGCATTTTGTCTCCTACTAGACAAATGTGCCATAAACATACATTGGAGAAAAGATAGCCTCCTCAACAACTGGTGCTGGGAAAACTGGAAATCTGTATGTAGCAAAATGAAATTAGATGTCTACCTTTCACCCTGTACAAAACTCTATTCAAAGTGGATCAAGGACCTATGCATTAGACCAGAGACCCTGTGCCTACTAGAAGAAAAAGTAGGTCCAAATCTCCATCATGTCTGCTCAGGAACCACCTTCCTCAAGAAGACTCTAAAAGCACAAGAAGCAAAACCAAGAATCAATAAATGGGACGATATCAAACTAAACATATTTTTCTATTTTCTTTGATAATTACACTCCTTTTCTTTTTATGTTTGTAATTTGATGGCTAAGAGATTGAGCTCTGGCATCAGATTGTCAAAATTTGAATGTAGTCATTTTTTTTTAATTTAGCTATAAAATCTTGGGCAAATGATACAACTAGCTTCCAGTTTCCTCATTAACAAAATGGGGGAAATAATTATACCCATCATATATTTATTCAAAACAATTTATGGTGCAAGGATTGGTTATATGTCAATTATGATTCATACAGCAGGAGACAAAGCAAGAAGTAAAATATCCAAAGATCCACAGCACACAGTTATTTATAAGGAAATGTATGATGAGCAAGAAAAATCTACAGGTGGTATTAACAATGGAAGAAAATGAACTAGAGCAAAGAAATGGAAATACCAAGGGTGAGGTACACAAGTAGGTGGTTAGTTTTCACTAAGAAGATGACATTCAAGTCAAGATTTGAATGAAGTGAGAACAAGATGCAACAACCTTTAGGAAGTTTTTTATTGGCAGAGGGGACAGAAAACACAGACACTAAGGCAAAAGCATACCAAGAAAGGCAGAATGATTGAAGGAGAATGCGGTAGGGTAGAGAAAGAAACACTGGAAGGACTAATTTTTACTCTGACGTGTGGAGGACTGCAGAATTTTGAACAGACTTTTTTAAAAAATATTTTTTAGTTATTTTTTTTTATCTTAGTTAAGATGGATGCAATATCTTGATTTTGCTTATTTATTTTTATGTCATGCTGAGGATTGAACCAGATGCCTCACATGTGCTAGGCAAGCACTCCACCACTGAGCCCCAACCCCAGCCCTTGAGCAGACTTGCTTTAATGGGACCAGTTTGACAATAGATTGAAGGAAGGCAAGGAAGGAAACTGAAGGTGATCATAATCATCCACATGGGAAACAATGACTCTTTCGAGGAGCAAAGTAGCATCATTTTGCCTTTAGCAATATAGTTCCAGTTTTTGTAGTTTTCATTTTTAAAAGAAACCAAACTTCAAAATATTTATTATCCTGATTTTCTAAGATTGGGTCACTGTGTTTACTGAGACACATATACACAAAATCGTTATCTATAAAATTTTGGTTTGGATCATTATTGCTGGACTTTTGTTCCTATCTCTCCTGACTGTACTTTGTAGCAGGGTCTTTTCTCCTTAAACTGATGATTCTCCAGTCAGGTTGCAGCTTGATTTCTCTCCTGACTTATTCCACACCTTTTTGTATTGGCTTTCATTACATAAACTATGAACATAAACTATGGCTATAAAATGCAAATTGAGGAATGCTCTCTAAATAATGTTGAATTATCCATCCAGATTTTTAAAGAGTAAATATTTTAAAATTCAGAAACCATTTCTATAAATTTTTAATATAAGAAAGTAAAGTTTTGTAGTAAATATTGTAACACTCTTTATAATTAATAGAATAGTAGGTTTAGAATTTTATTGAAATGGTATTTTAGGGTGATATATCACAGACAAGATTTATAAGTCATAGGTCTAAAACAGGTTCCTCTTTTTATTGGCATTGATGAAAAAACTCAGTGGCTAAAAAGTAGATTTTAAAGGATGAAAGAAAGAAATAATAGATAATCAATTTCTTAATACCGAGTAAGTAAATTGCTTTGAGATACATGAATTTATTCAAGAATTTTATATTTTCTTCTGCAATTCTAGAAATTGGGTTGATAAGAGTCAACATATTGTGATAAAAAATGAAATTCATCTTCTATAGTACTTTGTAAAGAAAAGTTCTCAATTTGCAAAATGTTGGTCTTATTATTAAAGTGTTTTCAGTTCTAACAAACACATTATTCTTCTATTTCTGTTCCTTCATTTTTTTCCTATCTTAGGCAGTTAAGAATATTTTTGAACTTGCTAAAGTTAGCTAAGCAAACTTCAGGACAAACTAGGGATGGGGGACATAGTTGCTTGTTTATTTGGACTAAATTTGTTGAGTTTTCTCCTCTTCTACTCTATGAAAAGCTTGTGGAGGGTTCAGTGCATGGCTGTTGGTTGGCAAGGTAATTTTCAAAATGAGGAGCATTTATTACCTAATTAGGAGGCCATTCAAAAGGCCCACCATGAAGAGACTGACAAGCCAGTTTCTTCTTATATTCAGTGATGGAAGAGAGAAGAATATAGGACTATATAATAACCCATGCCCTCAGTAAGTGTCAGGTGTCAAGTTCTATCTATTGGGGATATTTTTATGACCAGTGAGGCAAAATTCTCACATTTTAAAGTGAGAATCTGTGTGAATATATGTGTTCATGCATGGTTATATGTATGACTTCCTCATATATGCAATAAGTAAATCATAAAAGTAATAAATTGTCTTCACGTTTGCAGATTTCATAGTTCAAATGTTTATTCTGATTCTAAGCATCATTCCCCAGTTAAAAATTTGAGGAGAGCAAAACCTATGATAGCACAGACATATATGTATCCAATGTTGACTACTTGGACTCATGCTCCTAAGTCTTATTCATAGCAGGGGTCAGCACAATACATTTTAAAATTCAGACTACTTGGAAATAGGTTTAACTTAATGAGTACCTAGAAATAGCTAGATAGTATTATGCAACATTTAACTCTCACAACTTCTATTATAGTATCTAGTATAAACTTATTTTGCCATCAATGAGATAACTTATCAGAGGGTTACATAACCAATGTCATGTAGCAGCTAAGTGGCAGAATTGGATATTTAATATATGTCTATTTGACTTCCAAGTTTATAAACTGCTTATGGATCCTTGACTCTGAGAAGGAAGATGATATATAGACAAAAAAAATATGTAAGTTGGGTGAATAAATATGTGTGAGTTTTCATTTACTAATTTCTGAGGTTTGTTTGTGTTGAAAGTAGAAGAATCATTTTGAAAAGCTGACTCTACTATGATATGTTAACTTTTTCTGTGCTTTAATATGTACCTAGAGGCTATGACACTGGGCCTTACATCAATTTTTAAAAATCTAGCTAATGGCAGCTCATATAGTTTGTAGATTTGTGGGGAGGAAGTGTTATTTTCAGTTTTTAATCTATAATATCTCTGAAAAATTTCACTTCAGCATTGAAGAATCCACAAAAGACAATATAGCACCATCTATGTCACATGATGCACTTAGTCCCATTGTACATTTTATGAGCATTAGCTAGCTAACTTTTTACATTAAATAAAATAACTCTGGGTTTTCACTTTGTAACAGTGAATTGTACTGCAATAGGTTAATTCACATACTTACACATGACATGTACATATACATGCCAAAAGAAACTCAAAGATGTCAGTCAAACTGATATGACTTCAAGTATGGAAAGAATTTTGCAGAGCTGTTTCATATATCCCTGGGACAAAGATGCACTTAAGTAATTTCAATTCTATTTTCTTTACGTATATGAGTAATTGATAATATCTTATAACATAAATTATTAAAGGTCAGTTCCCATGTTTACACAATTTTTGATGGAGAATATACCACTATGACTTTTATGAATAATAGACTTTATTGCTTTTCATTATACTGCTGACAATTTCAAAGCAAGAGTATTTCAAAACATTGCCTCATGTTCTATCTGAATATACACTCATTCCCTAATACTATTAAGCTTTGAGTCATGACATACATAATTTTAATGATCCACTATTTTTTTAATGTTTAACAATCTATGGGGTTTACTACTATTCTTATTACTTACATTAGTAAAATTCTTTATATTTTAAAAAGGAAACATTTATATATACACACACAATATGTTTTTCAATTTGCAATATAAAGGATATAAAATTATAAAATGAAAGTTATCTTTTACACTATAGTTATCTTTTATAGATTTCTTTACAATGAAGTCTATTACCTAAAGAACATAATGGTAGGTGTGTGTGTGTGTGTGTGTGTGTGTGTGTGCGTGAGACTGCCTGGATTCCTACTCCTAAATTGTGTTGACAATAAGGTCGACCTGTCCTCCTTAAGTTTCCATTGTATTTTATGACTCATAGCATCCATTTTAAAATTCAGAGAACTTGGAAATAGCTTTAAATACTGAGTACCTATGTATATGTATATACATACATACATATGTATATATAATATCATATGTATGATATATAATATAATATAATATAATATTATCATGTATATGGTAGACTATATATAAATATATATGAAAGATCTACCATATAAATATTATCATATATATGGAAGACTCTTCATATATATGGTATCGTATATCTGTATGTATGGTTCCTTAAGCAAATTGCTGTATGTTGTGATTTAAGGCAATGTTATATACTCCAAACTAATAAAAAATCCTAATAACATGTTTCTTTTTAATTCTTAACCTGTAGTATAACAATTCTAATATTAAAAAATAAAATGAAAAACATTCTTTATTTAGTCAAGTTTCACACAACTTCTCGATGTTAGAGACAGTCAACTTTTCCTACTGAAAGAGTCATTTTTCTGTCATTTAATGTGAGAAAATTGCCTCTTTGCATCAATTTGGCATACCAGGTAGATTTAAATCAAGTCAGGCATTCTCCTTTCTATAAAACTGCTAGCCAGATATTTAGACAATATTCAAGATTAAAAATTTGTTGTATTTCATTCAATACTTTCTATTTCCTGCTCTCTGTTAAACATTGAATAATTTATGTTTGCCTGTTTAAATTTTTCTTGTTATAGCATAAATAATTGGTTTGAATGGGATAGTTGAAGATAAATGAGACTTAGAAAAAAAATCTAAATGATTTGGGGAAGCTTTATAAATATTTAAATTTAAAAATAGTGGTTTTGATATTTTGTTGCTTAGTATGACTCACTCTGTGTAAGATTCTAATGCACAGATGTAAAAGTTATTATCTTATAGAATGAGTCAGATTTCTGTTGTGTAAAAGACTTTATAGTTGTTACTTTGATTGTGCTGGAGTTATGAGTAAAGCTTCAAACAACTAATTAAAATTCTGGAAAAATTTTCCCACAATAGGCACTATTTTAAATATAACTTTAAGATAAAGAAAATCAATAAAATTTGGCTCCTATGTAACTTTTTGAAACAGTGTCTCACTATGTTTCTGATGGCCTCCCCAAATTGCTGAGGCTAGCCTCCAACTCGAGATCCAACTTGAATGTCTGGGATTAGAGGCATTTGCTACTGTGTCTTGTTATTGTTGTTTTGATATACATTCACATTCAAAATTTAAATAGAAAAGTTTTAGGTTCTTAAATGTGAATATAATATTTCCAATTTAATGGGTTAGCCATAAGCTTCAATAAACAAGTGGAACATTGTTGAAAGAATTTGTTTAAATTTAGTACACTTATCTAGTGTTCCTACCATGTGCCAAATACTATAATCAGTTCACAGAAGATGTGATATATTTCCTGCCTTCTATGGTTCATCTTTTAAGAAGGAATATGCCCAGTTGGTCCACTTGATATGTGTAAAAACAAAAAACTCTTAAGATTGTGAATATGTAATTCCTCTTTGCTGGGAGCTCAGTTGGCACTGAACATTTTACCTCATTTGGTTTTTATTAGAGTTACACATAGTAGTTTAGGTTCAACATAATCACGCATGCATTGGATTTGATTTTAGTTCTCTCTCAATTTTCCCTCCTGTCTTCCTTATCCTCCTCCCATTGTCCTTTCTCTATTCTGCTAGACTTCCATGTGCTAGACGAGCTAATTATATTTGATTGGTTATTTTTACTTACACAGGTGAAATTTCCTGTGGCATATTCATATGCATACACAGCATGATTTTCAAAGAATTTATTCTGTGTTCCTCCCCTTTCCCATCCCTCTACTCTACGTCATGATCCCCTTCCTCAACACTATTTATCTTCCTTATATCTTTAGGGTATCCTATACAATATCCTATTTTTCTCCCTCTCTCTTTTTTTTCACTCTAGCTTTTATATATGAGACAAAACATTTGACCTTAGATTTTCGAAGTCTGGCTTACTTCACTTAACATGATATCCACCATTTCCACCCTTTAATCAGCAAATGCCATGATTTCATTCTTCTTTATGGTTGAGTTAGATCTCCATTTTATATATATATATATATATATATATATATATATATATATATATATATATATATATAACACATACATACATAAACATATATGTGTATACATACATATGTATGTTAACCCATTCATTTATTTAAGGAAATATGGGTTGATTTCATAATTTAGCTATTGTGCATTTGCTTTTATATTTAGTGGAATTATGGGAAGCTTAAATGACAGCAAAACCATATCATCTTAAATGATTGCCAGTGCCTTTTCATATTGTTCTGTTTTCCATCATGTACTTATTTATGTGTTTTTTGAATGGTGGATATTAGTGTAGTCAATCTTTTGTACACTGTCCTTTTTCATAGCTTTTTATTTTTCTCTTTCAATGAGTACTAAATAATAGCATATTCAGGTTAGTGTGACCACAACTTTGCTTGACAGTCATTTGTTGCTCTCCATGGTACTGAACAGTCATTGTGGTTTGAAAATTAGTTGTTTTGCCCAATTCTTTGCCAGTAGTGAGTACTGTCCAATCAAGAGTTACAAACATAAAGAGAAAAGGTCTAATGTGGACAGGGAAGATAAAAAACAAAAAAATATTACACAGGAGGCTTAATAGTTGACTAATAGCTACATTAATTTATTCATTCAACAAAAAATAACATGCAAAAGATTCTGTGCTTTGAATGAAGCTATAATAACCATCTTTCCATATAAATAAATTGGCCTATTCTTTTTTCTTATGTATCCTACTGTATAGTGAAGAAAACAAACACTAATCTCATAATTGTGGAAAAACATAAATTTGCCACTAGGTAAAGGATATAGGACTTATGGAATATGAGATTAAATTGAACAAATTTGCATATATCAACATGGAGATTGATTAAAAATAATATTTTCTTCACATTATTAAATTATTAGAAAATATACTAATGATAGAATTTATTGAATTGTATAAGATTTCAAGTTTTTTTCCAAAAATCTTTATCAATTAATGATAAACCTTGAAGACTGACCATAAATTCTTATAGCAGCTTATGTTGCTGGAGCTTTGAGTTAGTTATTATCTGGAGCTATACCTACTAGAAAACCCTGCCCAATCTCCTTGCTGCCCAATCAAAATGGGTACATTTGGAATTCCATGCTCAGACCATTCTCTGAGATGCCCTTAACAAGCTTCTTATAATCAGAGGCTTTGTGACTTTGGATGTTGACATCTTGAGTTGGACATGTTGGACACACTGGTTGGACACTTCTGATACTCCAGATGATCAATATATCATGGCATAGCTATGAACATTTGTGGTATACTAGTTGGAACGTTCAGCTCTTAGCTTGTCTTAGTATTTTTCTAGAATTTTCTACCAGTACATACTTAACTTGTTGTACTGACCTACCTCACTAAAGCATAACATTCATGAGAACAGATCTTTAACTTTAAAAATCTCTGTTGTGTTCCCAGTGCCTTGCAAATAAATGTCACAAAGTGAGCATTTCATGTGCATTCATTGGATAAATGACTACACTCTAACATCCATGACAGTTGTTTTAATTTTTCTTTTCATCTTTAACACCTATTCTTTGTACCAAGCTCATTGTAGGTATTCAGGAGTAAACAATACCCAAGATTATAAAGGTTTTTACAGGAATGTTAGAGACTGTAGACTATTACTTAAAAGCATTAAGAAGCCATGGAAATGTTATAATTGTAAATAAATATTATTACACTTTCATTTTAGAAAATAAAGTTCTTGTTTTATGTTTCTCTAAGTAGTGACACGTCTGTACTTATACTCATCCAATCTCAAATTCTTAAATTAATATTACACTCTTTCCCCTTCTCCTTAATTCCTAATAATTTGTGACAACCTGACAATTTAATTTCAGCAAAATATATCCATCTCATCCTTCATTCCCATTTTAATTAGGGCCTTGGACCTTACTTCCCACCTTATTAGGGCCTTGTTCAATCAGAATGGGCAGCTGTAGTTGTTAAACTCATATCCTTGCCTTTGATATATTCTTCATCTAAAGTGTCTATATGCTTTATAGCCATTTAATTGTACAGCATTAGTCATCTCATTTTTCTAAACAAATATTTGCAATGGCTCATCTCTGATAAAAGATAAATTCTGCTGGGCATAGTGGAACTACATATCTGTAATCCCATAGACTCAGGAGGCTGAGACAGGAGAATCACAAGTTCAAAGTCAGCCTCAGCAACTTACCAAGACCCCAAGAACCTTAATGGGACCATATCTCAAAAAATAAAGAAAGGATGGGGGATGCGACTTAGTGATTATGTATCCCTGGGTTCAATTGCTAGGACAAAATATGTACATATATACATACATATTCCTAGTTGTCTATTTCAAAAAGTACAATGTGACTTATTATTTTGAGTGCTCATAAACTATGATATTAATCTTCTTGTGAGATAAGCAAAGACTGCCCCTCCCGTTTTTTTAAAAAAGTAACTTCAAACTTAAGGAAACATTGCAAAATTACGACAAAAATTTCACATTCTTCAACCAAATGTACCTAAAGTTAAATGTCCTCACATTTGCTTTGTCATTTTCTCTGTAGATATTTCTGAATCATCTATGAATATATTGTAACCACTGTATATTTTTACTCCAAAATATTTCCTTATACATTCCTTAAGATCAAGCATTTTCTCATAGATAGTATAGTAAATTTATCAACATTAGGGCATTTAATGCTGATATAAAACTATTTATAGTTTATAACAAATTAAATATAAATCATTAAAATATAGAATAATATTTGCAAATTGTACTAATAGTGTCCTTTATAGCTATTTTCCCCCAAGTTCAGTATCTATTTCTGTATTACACATTGTAGTTAGTAGTTCTTCTCATATTTTTAATCACCTCCAGTCTAGAGTAGCTCCTCGGCTTTTCCTTGATTTTTATCACAGTGACATTTTTAAAAGTACAGACAAGATATGTTGTAGAATTCCCCTTAATTTGGGTTTCTCTTTACTTCCTCAGAATTATATTCTACTACACATTTTGGGGGTTCTGGAACACTAAGTAATATGGCCTACTTTTCAGTATTTCAATCATTAATGTTCGTCTCATTGTTGGTGATTTTCACGACTTAAAGTGATGTTTACAAGATTTACTGACTGCAAGTAATTTGTTATTCTCCTGTAGTTTAGACTCCATGGTAGATCATAGTAGATTAAAAAAGGGCCACAAGTGCCTGTCAAGACATAGATGACCCAAACTGAGCCAGCCAGGACAGAAAACTTATTTGAAAACCTGCAGATTTTCAGACATTGTAGATGTTTACTGATTTAGACTAATGTGTTTTGAGATGGTGTGTTATTCAGCAAAATCTAATAATTTCCAGGGAGACACTTTGGTGCTATATAAATACCCAGTTACACATATAACTTATGCCACTGAAGTTAAATATCACTACAAAGATTGAAAATGGGATAGCTCCATTTTACTGAGATGAAGAACGTAAGGATGGGGCTCATATGACTTCTGAGGACATACGACTGATAAATGGATGTGCCAGAATTAGAACTCCAAACTTTTGCTTGCTGGCCCATAGCTTTTCTTAACATGCCACATAGAGGTAAGTGATTTTACAGCAGAACTGGAAGTCATAAGCTAAATAAATTGAAATTCCCAAGATTTGTGGTGTTATGAGTGAGATCCTATGCCCTCACACATGCATTAAAGCACCTGTTATGGTCTGGATGTAAGATGTCCCCCAAAAGCACATATGTGAGACAATGCAAGGTTTGGAGGATAAATGATTAAGCTATAGCCTTAACTTAATTAGTGAATTAATCCCTGAAGGGATTAATTGAGAGGTAACTGGAGATACATGGGATGTGGCTGGAGGAATTGGTTCATTGTGGGTGTGGCTATGGGGTATATATTTTGTATTTGAAGAGTGGAGTCACTCTCTCTCTGCTTCCTGATCATCAAGTGAGCTGCTTCCCTCTGCCTCAATCTTCCACCATGATATCCTGCCTAACCTTGAGCTCTGAGAAATGGAGCCAGCCATTTATGGACTGAGGCCTCTGAAACTGTCAGCCCTTAAAGAAAACTTTTCTCCTCTACAGTTGTTCTGGACTGGTCCTTTAGTCACAGTGGTGAAAAAGTTGGCTAAGACAGCACCTCTGGTACATGTTTCATAAATATTAATGTTTGTTTTGCTTTTGAGTCAGGGTTTCATTTTGCTGCCCAGTATAATTTGGAACTCTGGGACTAAAGATGCCTCTGTATTCCAAATAGGTGTGACCCCATAGATGTCCTGCTGATGTTCCATAATCCATGGTAGTATAGGAGAGGCAGAAGAGACGATGTGGGAAGAGACATTAAATGTCGTTAGTATACCTATTTAAATTAATAATTGATTCACAAAAAGATATAAAGCCAACATTTCTAGACATTGCCTTTACTTAATATAATCAAGATGATCATGAACATACTCCTTGGAGATAGTATCAAGTTTGTACAAAATAGTTCTTAATACTTTTGAAGTAGCTGTTATATCCCCTTCCAACTCTGCAAAATAAACCATAAGTCACATGACAAGACACTGTGAAAAGAAGAAAGGTTCTTTGTCACTCCTTACAAATAAGGAAACAGACTGAAAAAAGTCATGGGCCAAAACTAACCAAGAGCCAACAGTGAATAAATGAGAAAGCAGAGATTTGAACAAAGCAATCCCAATTTCCTAAAAGAGTTCCTCCTAATGGCATTGGGCATTAGTCCTAAGTCTTCCAAATATTAACAGTACCTGAATCTTAAACCTGCTGGTCCATAGCTTTTCTCAACATGCCATACAGAGCTAAGTGATCTCATAGCAGAAATGGAATTCATAAGCTAAATAAATAGAAATTTCCAAGATTCCTGGTCTTATGATGTATGACAATCCTTCCTTACATTTAATTTAATAGCATTTAGTACGCTGAATTTGCTGCTATGCTACACATTAAAACATGCAAGCGTTCAGGTACTTAGATATGTATACCAGTCTGTGTTAACTATCGCACCTTCCTCACTGAGAAAGGAATTCAAAGCCCCACTTTTTTCTTTACCTCAACCTAAAATATTTAAGAGTACACCGAAGTGCTCTGCGTTTCCAGTGCTCTTATAGAACATTCGGTGGCAGTAGCAGCTAAGGATGCCAAACAGGGGAAAAAAAAAAAAAAAATCCAGGTGAATCCTGTCAGAGTGCATGATCCATGATGGACAAGAGGTCAAGTCTTTTCGTCTTTTCAGTTTGTACATGAGAGCCCAAACCTTAAGTTTCTCCTAGCATCACTCTACCGCAGAGCCCATGGCAAGGGTGGGGTTGCTGGAACTTCCCCTAGCTCCCCACTAAGAGGCTCGCTGGCGCATTGGGCGAAGGCAGTGTGTGCAAGCCGGATTTTGCACCCTTTGGCCTCAGAGTGGTCGGGGGTCGCCAGGCTCTCTCCAGCACGACAAGCTGACCCCACAGTCGCTCTTGGGGGCCGTGCCTGCCAAGTATCGCGGGACTTGTGCACATCGCAGGAGCGGCAGCTCCAGGAGCAGCTGGAGCGCGCTTGGTGCGCACTGCCTCAGCTCGGGGAGGAGCAGGAGCCAGGAGGGAGGAGGGCTGGGGGTGCTGGTTACGTAAATGATACTAGCCCAGTGAGAGGCCTCTGGGCTGGGGCTACGAGAGGGGGAGGGACCGCGCGAGGAGGAGGGGCTGGGAGGAGACGGCGGGCTGGGGTGGGAGGGGGGCGGGGGCCGGGGCGAAGTGACCAGGCGGCGGCTGTGGCTCTGCCGAGGTGACAATGTGCTAGGAGTCCTCACTCGGTCTTCGTGCCTCCTCGGCCTTGGCGCCCGCTCTGGGCGCGCTCGCGGAGTCCTACCGCCCGCCGTTGCGCTATGAGGGCGCCTCTCTGGGGCTGGCCGAGGCCGGAGCCGGCTTGCACGGTTTGAGAGGAAGTGTGAAAAGAGCGCGGGCGGGAGCTGGGGCTGCGCACCGAGCGGCACTCTCGGGCCAGCGCGGTATCCAGGTGAGCGCCGGCTTGGTGAGCAGTGTACTCGGTGCAGCTGGTCGGCGCCTGCCGGGCTTGATCGGAGGCTGAATCCAGAGCGTGGACCGCCCTTCTCTCTTCGTGGGATCCTTGGCCACGATAGCAGGTCTCCGTCTCTCTCTTTCGCTCCCTCTCTTCGTGACAGTCTGGGACGAGCCCCCTCCGTCTGCCGGAGTGCCGGAGCTGGGTGCCTCAAAGTCTGCCAGCGAGTGCCAGGAGGGTACGGAGCAGAACCCAGGGCAGGGGAAAGGGCGCGGGCGGACCTGGCGAGGCGGTCTCCTGGGATCTAGGAGTACGCTTGCTCGAGGCTGCAGGTGCTGCGGGAGAATCCAGAGGCTCGGAACTTTCTGTCTCTACCCTCCCTTAGCTGGGCTTTTTTCCGCTACACCGCCGAGCTGAGGTGGTTGGGGTCCCCCATCTGCTCCCTGGCGGCGTTCAGCAGCGGGGGCAGATCGGTCTCCTGGTTCGGACAACTTTCTCCCACCAGCTGCGGGAAGCTCAGGTTTGAGGTGCCTACATTGTTTCTCCATCGGACACCCGGCACACTCTGGTTCCTGAGTGTCTCTCTGGACGTCAGCCTGCCTCGTTTTCTGCCTCTCTTTACCTCTTTCAGTGCTCAGACACCTCTCATTCTTTCCGTGTGTGTCTCTCTCACTCAGTTTCTGTCTGTCAGACTCTGGTTTTTGATACCTTCTGCACTCAGACCTGTATCTGTTTTTCTTTCGTTCTGTTTCCCCTTGTCGTTCTTGGGATAGCTTTGTGTTTCTGTAATTCTCTTTGCATGTCTCTCCGTCTTGCAGCATTTTTTTTTTCTCTATTTCTGCTTCTCGCTGCCCATCTCTGTCTTACTACTCTGTCGTCCCCTTTCCCCCAAATCCTGAAGCGTTTGGTCAGGGGAGCACTCATCTTCTGGGCACTTCCAGGTGCTGAGACCTCTGATCTGGGCCCGGGAGGACACAGGTTGGAGGCAGTTTGCCCTTGTCAAAGCTGTCAGAGCTGAATGAGGAGCTCAAGGGGCAAAGTGGAGGGCGTCGGACTAGCTTCCCTACCCAGGGTTGGAGGGCCCTGTGCTGCTGGGAACCCAAGTGCACTGATGCTGCTGGTTCGGACTAGAAAACTGCATAAGCCCCTCTTGCTGTACCCCTCACTTTTTTTTTTTTGACTAAGGTGAGTTGAATTTCCAGGGGGAGAGTCTACATCTCCAGCTTTAGAGGCAGCTGCAGGAGAAGAGTTAGTGTGGGCAGACATAGAACATTTGGGGTTCAGGGAAAACTAATTTCAAAGGGTAAGAGCCTTCCTGAAGCAAAGGGGTTACTAGCAGCTGAGCGGAGCTTTGGGGACCAAGCAGGCATGCCTGAATTAAATTGCCTTCCACTCATTGAGTTTTTAGGAGAGCAATGAACCTGAGAGAGATCATCGTCAGGCTTACCAGAAATTTTATTTGCCTTGCTGAAGGTACTTGCTGACCCTAATGCCTTGAAATTTCAGGTTTCTTTGCGGTTTCCAAAAATTCCAGCTTTATGTGAAATATGCCTTTGCTTAGGTCTCCTCTCTCTCCACCAGCCCCAAGTCTTCCCTTTTCTTGGCTTGTTTGCTTTCATGCCCTCTAGTGTTAAAGAAACCTGCTGGCTGAGAATACTGAAAAGTAAGGTCGACCTATTGATGATTTACTTTGGACTTCTCACCTTCTTTTTTTTTCTTTTTTCTTCTGTTACTCATGTCCTCTCTTTTTCCTGACCAACTTTTGCATTGCATTATTAATCTTTCCTTTCCCCTGATCGCTACAAATGCCTCCTTTCCTGCAGAAGTAGAACCTTCATATGGGAACCCTGTTTGTTTGACTTCATAGGTAGATAGATGTGGAGAATTTTCATAGCCTAAGGCAGACTTTGAACATAAAACATGCATTCCTCTGTGTCATTTGCCATAAACCAGGATTTCACATCTCTTTCTTATGACCCTGCCCACTTTCAACTCCATTGAGAATTTCCCTGGCTGTTCCTGCTTGTTCAAATAAATGCTTTTAATTCACCATTTCTATGATGTTCATCCCATTCCAGGGCTTATGCTACTTGCTTAAATAGGGGCACTGTGTTTCAGATCAGGTTTGGAGAGAGGAAAAGAAAGCTTTTTTCAAAGGAATTATAGGATGTTGCTGGTGTAGATTAATTCTGGATCAGAAAGTCTAGAGTAGAAAGAACCAGATGCTGCCTCTGATATGCAGACCCTAGGGTAATGTGGGAAAGCCAGTATGTGTTTAATGAAAACTTGTTGGTTGATTGATTAGCATGCAGCTGATTATAGACTTCCAAGTCACCCAGTTATGCTAATGAGCCTATACACTTGAAGTTGAATTCTACCTCCCCCCCCCTCTTTTTTTTTTCTGTTTCATTTAGGCTTCTATGAATAGGAATTGAAGACGAGTAAAAGATAGGTTGAAATAGAAGTTATGCTTCTTTCCAACTCATCTCATTGCTTGAGTTTTCTCCTCTTTGCAACTCTTTAACTTGACTGGTATTTTTTTTTTTTTAAGAAATGAATTTAGAGGCTCTTATAGGTAGCATCTCTCAGCCTTCATACCTAAAGTAAATTGAGATATAACATCATACTGGGGTGAATATTTTTTGTTTGACTTTTAACAGGTGAAAAGTTCTCTTTTTAATGAAAAGAATAGATGTATCAGTTTAAAATTTTGAGGATTATAAATTGAATCACCTTAAATAATTTGTAGATTCTTTTACTACTTGAAATACTTATCAGTGGTGTGATACCTAATGCATATACAAATTTGCTGAAATTCCTGGAAACACAGTGCCTCCTCATTCGATGTTTTAGTAGTGATCCATGGGCTGCTGTATTTCTTTTTTGTTGATATGTTAGCCACCTCTTAAAACAGTTGGGGACTTACCATGAGTATTGTGCAGGAGGACATTCAAGGCAATTTGCCTTTAAAAGGATTACTTGCAAATTATTTAGTATTCTCTCCTTCCCAATTTTTTGTATTTAAAAATAGCAAGGAGAATCAAACTAGGAATTCTGATATTGGGTGAGATGACTTCTAATTTCTTACTGATTTAACATACATATTTAACTTTTTAATTAATGTGCATCCATTTTAGGTTAAACAGTAATATCAAAATGAAATAAATTTCTATCATGCAGACTTGATTATTAACAGTGATAGTTGTAACATGTAGTAAAGATTGTGGGCTTACAAAACCTTTGGTGTTTTAGGAAGAATAAAAGAGAAAAAGTAAAAAAAATGAATAAAAAGGATATTTTTGTTCTTGTTAATTGGAAAATGAATAGAACAAAACAATTCAGAGTAAAACTTGAGCAGAATTAACACCTACCATGTAAAATGACTGCAAAGCTACATGTTTTTCATAAGTATTCTTTGCACTTTATGAAAGTAGACAATTTTAGTAGTTGTGTCCTTTAAATTAATTTGCCTGATTAGCCATCATATTCTCAAGTGACAACCCTTGAACTAAACAACACATTGTTAACTGTAACTTTTAATACATCACCTTTCTGGGGTCCCTCCCATCAGAACCATGTAGATATATGAAATGGGTTCTAACAGGATCACTACTTTGAGGTCTTAATGACCATATGTGTACTTATCTGAGGATTTTAACCAGGCATTGGTTTTACACTCATCCTTCTACTTTTATAATCAGATTTACACATGTGAAACACCAAATCGAGACCTAAATATATGTACTCATATTGACTCAAGAATTGTCTTTGATGATTTTTTTAAGGCTACCACCTTCCCCAAACAATGCATTTAGACACCCCCTACCCCCACCACCAGGCATATGTTTGAAACCACAAACTACATTTAAAGATCTGGCACTGCCTGCTTTAATAAACCATGTTTTTTTTTTTTTTTTTTTTTTCCTTTTTCATTTCAACAGATTAGATTTCTATTTACAATTTCTACCTTAAGATATGTTGTTTAATTAAGAACTTTTGCCACTCAGTAACCAGCATACATGTTTTTGAAGAATCTGGCCTTCCAGTGTGAAATTTCATACTTAGAGAATTCAAGGACATTTATGAAAATGAATGCACATTAATTCAGTCATAGTTGGCCATCTATTTGGAGCATTATAAGTACTTATCTTTGAGAGCAGCAGTATAAACCATGGACTTTATTTATTTGATATTTGTTTCTTTTTGATTCATATTTAGGCCTATGTCTGTTTTCAGTGCAGTATATTTATAATAACATATTTAATTGGTCTTACTTTGATTACTAAAAAATGATTGCAGATGCATGATTCTGACTGTGTCCCTAAATTCATTTTGGCTGAGTTTTCTGGGTTTAATTTCTTAGTATATCTTGGGACGTATTTATTTAAGTAGATGATTTTTACCTTTTAAAATTTATTGAGAGGTTGATGGGGTTTAAAATTCAAATTATAAATTAATGTAGGGATACATTATTTTCCCCCAAGGGCCCAAGTTTGCAAAAATATCCATATGATTATAGTCTTCCCAAACTATCAGGTTCTTTCTTAATGTCTACCCTATTAAAATCTCCTACCCTTCACAATTCATTTACAAGATTCAAAACATCACTTGTTTGAAGTAGTGCCATGTTAATGGTTAATCATCCCAAGATCTTGAGAGTGATATAGGAAGAGTAGTGATTTTCATGGAGGTGATCATATTTGTGGTTACTTTATGTGGTACGTGATTTAATTTGACATACTGGCCATATTAATTGCTCAGATTTCTTCTGTATTTTTTATTAAAGAAGTGCTTATTGTTAACATAGATGGGAGCTGTCCAAGGTGTATCATATCAGGGTTTTAACTTGATGGGGGATTAATTGGGATTCTGTTTCATGCACTACATTACATTGAATTGTTGCTTAAATCTTATTTAAGCTCTTGCAGAACATTACAGGGAGAGTGTGATTAAACTGTTTGTTGGCACTTTGGTGTGCATGATACATGTGGCGGGTATCCACTGTAAACAGAGAGAATTTAAAGCACAGCCTGCTCAATCAAAAAATTGCCCAAACTACACCACAGAGATAGTTGTAAATGTCAACTTAGCCTCTTGCCTTATATTAATTGCCTTGATTTTATAAGCAAAGCATCTCTCTTTTTGTTAATAAAATGGATTTTGACATATGAGGAGTATTATGTAGCTTCTTGTAGATCAGAAGCATAATAACTGACTTAATTTACTCTTGAGGTTTTTATTACATAATTAGTTTCAGATATGGTGAGATTTATATGACTATTAAGACCTCAATGCAACCAACCATTACTTTAAAGAAAGAAAAAATGAAACAAAATACACAAGGAGCTATTTCTTTCTAACTTATTTATGAGGGAGATAAAATGGTGAATTATAAAATTGATTGCTTTGTACTTATACTGTGATTAGTAAATATCAGACAGATTTACATTTGTATATAATATGTATAATTATTATCCCCTTGTATGAATAAGGACATACCTGCTCAGAATCACATAGCTAATATGTGTTAGGGCCAAGGATGACACCAGTTCTTTCTGTCTGAACCCAGCATTCTAACAGTTTTCAGTCTGACATTTTCACTAATAAAATTTTTTTAAAATGAAGTGCCAACCTCCATGTGAACATTTTCTTTTCCACAGTAAGAATAATTTTAAAAGTCTCCTACATTACCATAATTTTATAAGAGTGGACATTTTAACACCGATTCTGATGGAAGAACTGAATCTCAAAATAAAGAATAATTCTTTCAACAGAATAAATTTAGCTCTCTATACATTTTCCTCATTGCACTTATATTTCTAATTTAACAACTTTAGACAACTGCTGGAAATTCCATCACAGAAAATTTTATTCTGTACACTGTACTCAGGCACTCTTTTTATTCTGAAACACTATGGCATTCTACTTGCCCCTGGTGCCCACACACCACAGACCAACATAGTTTTCATAACCTTGATGTAATGACACATAGTACTAACAGCTGCATCCATTGTGTGTCTAGCTGTCAGTCTGGGTAATATGATTTAGACTTAGGTAAGATGCTAGTAGTTGCTTCAGCCTTAGCTTACTACATCAATATCTGCGGATGATTGGAGGATTGAAGATGATTTGTTCCTTTGCAGTAGTTAATCATATACCATTCTCACCAAGATGGTACCAGTCTATGTCCTGAGACAAGGAATGAAGCAAGAAGAAATCAAAAGAAGTGTCACATGAACTTCTTAGTCTGTCCTTCCTGGAATCAGTGCACCCCAATCTTTGTAAAGAAGATCCATACTAAGATATTTGTCTATAAGTGAAGAAAACAAGAAATAGTTTGTTTCCTTGAAATACTCCTGACAATATCTTATATTACATTGGAAAATATTCATATTTATGAAATGATTTGTAAAGTCCTACTGAAGTTTCTGGATTTTTCTCAAGTATGTAAATAATCAGTGTGTTAAAATTTGATGTCGTGTATTTTGTCCTTACTCTTGACATTTGGTTGACTTTGAGAGACCTTCTGCTATTTGGTATTTTTGTTTAATTCACTAAGTCTTTTCATAGTTCTTTTCTTTAGTCTTCTCTAAGATAAATTTTATTTTATACTGATATCAGAATATGTAAATTATCTGAATTCCATACTCCAAATAGTGAGTCACTCCACAAATCTGTTTTTTAAATAAAATTCTACACTTAGAAATTATGTAATTTCCAAATTCTCTGAAATTTTCAAATTACAAAAGAGGATTTATGATATTATTGGCTATCCTAATTTCCAGACTCAGTATAATCTCTTCTCTTTTTTTTTCATAGCAAGTCTACATCTTTTTCTGAATCCTCAGGCTCATGTTTCTTTTGACTCCTTATAGTTTATTCTCAAAGGAGACCATTGGTCACTTATCCTGAGAAACAGTAGAAACTAGCCTGTCACTTACCATGATTCATATATTATCCATAGCCTGTAGATTTTAAGAATGTGTCTGTGTTTTCTTCTTAGGTGAATTCTGTTTGTCATTTCTCAATATTATTTTTCTTCTCCCCATATCTTTTCCTTTGTTCGCACTTCCTTCTTCCTGATGCTCTTTACGTGAAGTGTCTGTCTTCTATGGTTTAACACATTCTCACATAGCATAACAGAATTATCTACTGGTGCTCTGATTGTGTTAAAGTGAGTAAATAAGAAAGAACTTCTGTTCATTTCACCATTTAGTCTCTGCATAGGTAAGACAGGCTCTATTGCTCTTGCATCTGGGTCATTTAGCAGGAGGCTGGGATGCTAAATTCATATCTCATTACCTTTGTCTACTTTTAGAACTGTGTGCCTGGGCCCTGTGGTCAGTTGCCATTTGGCAGGCCTGTGGCTCTAAAGGAATGCTGTGCTTTTTGAGGGGATGCCAATTTCAGTTGACACACAGTTCTCTCATTCCTTGGTCAGATTTTCCTTGTAAAACAACTAATATATATTTCATTACTAACTCTAGATTATTGAATTCATGTCAGGAATTCATTATCAAATTTATAGATTGTGATGAAAAAGTTTAATAATTTATGTTCAGTGGCTCCCACTCCCAGACTTAAGGAGAAAGATAATATTTTCCCTATTTGGTAACCTAGAACAACCATTTTTATCATAGCTTTTTAAAAGACTTTTATTGTTGTGCACTAAGTTGAGATGAATTGTAGGTAATTGGATGGTGCAGCTGAATTAACACATTGAATTGCTAGTTATGAGACACTTCATTTGCTGTTGCAGACCACAATAGGCCCATTTTGCTTCCACAATGCACAAATTCTTATTATCTATATAAAATCCTAATTCAAGTAGAATAACATGTATGCATCATTTCCATTCCTTTTGTAAAGAAAAATAACCTCTACAAATGTAGATATTTGCAACTATCTCATTAAATAATTTGGAAATTCAATGAATCTTTTTTTTTTTTTTAGAGAATGTTAATTTCATTCTCCAGAAAAAAGACAAAGATGTCTCAGAAATGTGAAATCAGTGATAACTAGTTTTACCCCATGTGCCTTAAGATTGGTGCAAATGGGCAATTTGCAGTTATTTCAACAGAAAGCCTTGTTGGAATCATTCTGAACATTATTGCCATTGTGGTAACGGTGATTTACAACAGCGTAATGATTTTGTTTGTTCTTAGGTTTGTTTCATTTTAGATGTTTTAAGGATAGTTACTTTAGCTTTGGGAGTATCCATTTTAAGAGGAATACCTTTTACTTTTGAGAAATATCTTTACTTCCTTTACTTAAAAATATGTGAAACTTTTTTTATTGGATACAGTAAAGTAGGGCACTGGAGTCTACCTAGGGTCTGGAGAGGGGCCTGTATTTGAGAAAGGAGTATACTGCCATTAACAGTTCCCCAAGGATTTGAGGCTCAGTAATGCCAAGAAAAATGGAGGGCAGAAATGAGGTATTAAGGCTGAAACAAAATAATCAAACATGTTTACATGGAATTGACACAGTCTTTTATTCGCCAGTGCTGTTTCCTGAAGTAAACAGCAAATTTTTCTCTGTGTGCCACTGAAATGCCCCTAATGACATTATATGTACTGTCAAGGGATGATGGGGAAAAGAGGGATTGGTTTTAGACCCATAGAATAAAACCCCCCTTATTATGACACTTAGTGTCCTTAAGCCTCGTGATTAGATTCTTCCTTATCTCAAAGCAAAACCTTCTAATCAATATGTCTATTCAAATATAGAGGACCCAGAATTTTCTGTTCCATCTGTATTCTGAAATATAAAATAGCAACCAAGAATCACCAGTCATTTAAGAAATAATTTCAGAAAAAATTTTGAGACATTTACAATATAAAAACAAAAATAATGAAAGACCAAGGTAAATGAGCACTAGCACCAACAAAATGACCATGTAAGGAACATATAATTAAGGCTTCATAAAAGGTAAAAAGAGAATGTATTTCTGGAGGGATTCAAGAAAGATTGCATTTATAGTAAAGGGGATGATGTGGAAAAGTAACAATAAATTAATAAGACACACTTCTGGAAATTAAATATTTTCAAATCAGTAGGTGAGATAAAATTTGGAATTTCAAATACAGAAATAATCTCAATAATGCAAACAAACAAAAAATATAAAAGACATGGTGAGTCTTCATGAAGTCAACCTCCTACTAATTGGAGTTCTAATAAGAAAACAAAAATACAGAGCAAGTGTGAAAGAATTAAAAGGATAAATCTCAAATTTCTGAAGGAAGATGATTTGCAATTCAAATTCCATATCACATCAAAATATCAAGTGCATTGGGAGGACAAAGATAAATAAAGGATATTTTCCTCAGATATAACCTTACAACATAGTTAGAGGAGGCTGTATAATTATATATATTTATTTAAAATAGATATAAATATATGTTTATATTTAAAATACATTTATATCTATTTATTAGATTATACAAAGTATAATTAAGTGAGAAACACTTGGCAAGATAGCTATGGAGTAGGTCCAGTATGTTGTTTCATATGATGTAGGATTGGTTTAAGAAAATCGAGGGTTTTACTTGGTGGTAGGATATGGGACCAAGAGAGGCACCTTTGTCCCTCCCTTTGAATATTTAATGTTTAATGAATATTTGGAAAGAAAATGAAAAGTAATATGAGGAAGAAACAGGTAGAAATTCCAGAAAAACAAAGTAAAATGTAAGACAGGGAAATAATCAGAGAATGTCAGTTGGCTGTGAAGTGGTATTTACTAAATTTCAAGATTTGATTGACTTTAAGTCAATCTTCAGGTAAAATGTGAAGATACTTATGACTGCAGAACAAAATGAAAACATTATTGACCTTGGCAACGCCACAGTAAACATACAGGTGGTAGAGGTTGCATGTCGGTTATGAGAATTGGGGAGAAATCAGTGGAAGGATAGGAATTAGAATATCAGCATATTGCAAAATGGTTCTCAAGAGAGAGTGTCTGTAGTTTAATTTGAAAAACAGCAGTAAAATATGGTTATTAAATTTACAAAGTAACCAGTAGTAATAATACCTATTAGGAGGAAAAGTATGGGGAAATTAGTAGTATGGTGTGAGAAAATTCAGATGTCTAAAAGGGGCCCATTTGTTTGGTCAAAGTATGTTTCTATTTTTTTTTTAAATGTTGTTTATGCTCCAGAGGACATGGACATTGCAGATTTGCACAGATTTCTATGATTCTATTTTGAGTCGCCCTGTTCCATGAAGATAATCTGAATTTAAGGATTCTATTGTAAACTAAAAACATTAAACATGATTTCTTCTGGGCAGAGGGATTGGTTGAGACTAGATAGGGGTATATTATTTAAAGAAATAGGAGCACTTGAATCTTTTATTATTGAACACATTATCAGTTATTTCCTACAGTACTCTCTCTTTGGGTCAAGAGGAAAGAATTGGATTCTAATCCTGATAGTGCTATAAATCAACTCTAGTACATCATTTAAATTGTTGAGCTCTCATAATACTTACCTTCAAAATGCAGCCGTGTGTGTGTGTGTGTGTGTGTGTGTGTGTGTGTGTGATCACTCTTTGTCCTTGTGTTTATTTTTTTTAATGTAGGCCTTTCATTTTATTTTCTTCTCTCTTCCTTCCTCACTTTCTTCCTTCCTTTCCTCCCTTTCTCTCTTTATTTTCTTCTTCTTCCTCTCTTCCTCTTTCTTTCCTCCCTCCTTCCTTCCTTCCTTCTTTCCTTTTTTCTTCAGTTAGATTTATTCAAATGAGAAGCAAAAAAAAAAAAAAAAAAAAAAAAACAGAGCTCCCACAAGATGACAGGGGACCTGAAGACCTGATAGAGGTTGCCAATTAAATATAGAGAATTTCTCTAGCTACTGGGTAGGTATTGATCAATAGCTATGCTGATCACATCTTGGAAAATTACCAAGGAGGCCTTTCATTTTCATTGAGAATAGACTGAATCGTAATTTCTTTAGATAAAGTTCCAATCAGTATTTAGAATTCTTATATCTTCTAGCTATAGATTATAGTATTCACTTCCTTCTTAATATTTCTGCACCCCTTTAAGTTTAGTTCTTTATGCTGTATTTAGCTGAATTTACCACTCAAATCAGAATCATGCATCTTGCATTTTATTACTCTATAATCATTCTTTCCCAAATAGGGTTTCCATAGAAGTTTTTTTGTTCAAGTCTTTATTTTTTTATAATTAAAAAAAAATCACCTTAGACTTTTTCCACTGATGTAAAAAATGCACAATATTTCCAGATGATTGTTCAAAAGGTTCTATCACCATTTCACTTTTGTTTTCCTGCACATTTTCAAATCAATAAACAATTTTAAAAATATCTTTGTTTTATTTATTTATTTATTTTATGTGGTGCTGAGGATTGAACACAGTGGCTCATGCATGCGAGGCAAGTGCTCAACCACTGAGCTACAACCCCAGTCCTAACACTAATTTTAAACACCATTTTGTAGTGGTTTCCAGATAGAGACAGTGATTTTTATAGTCTTCTCCATTATTAAATTATACCCATTACTGTGATTACCTGATGTGCCTGCAGATTCATAGAAGAATTGGTAGCTGAAACATGGCTATTTTAACATTGCACAGATATTGCCCTGTTAGGTTGGCAGCTGCTCTTGCAGTTCTCACTGTCTCTTATCACTTGGACTAATACTTTAATTTTGTAGCTTATCAGAAATAGTTACTTTAAAGATGCCAGCTATTCTTACAGAATAGCTGAGAATACAGATGGGGCCCACAAAAAAAAAATTCTAAATTGATGGTTGTTGGAAAATTTTTTCTCTCTCTGTATTTACATACTTAAGCATCTTTTAACTATGAACATCAGTTCAGAAAACTAATACACACATAATTGGTTTTATATAGATAAATGGGATAGCGGGATGGTTGGTGAGGAAATTTCCAAGTTTTCCCTTATAGCTTAAGATATGTATAACACAAAAATGTCTTGTGGAAAATTGAGAACAAAATTTACCTGTAGCATAATTTCTATGTTAAAGCATAATATTGTGTGGTATAGAAGGATAGGGAATTCTGACATGAGAAAATAAGAAAAAAATTAACATCGAGACATGCTTTAAATCTGAGTATCTAGTTTCTTTTGACACATGTGATTGTAGTGTCTCTTAGGTCATTTCCTTTTACCTTTTCTGGGAGATCAGTTTTTTGGACAGTGAGTTGGGGATAGGTAGAAGTGCTTTGTCCTGTTCTCTCAGATGGTTTGGTGAATCTGTAAAGGTGAAGTTCTTGGCAATTAATTAGAACCCTTCAGCATATTAGTTACCCGTTGATTCTAAGAAGAGAAACAGAGAAAAGTTAGGAGGACACAGTAAAACACAGTTTAAGACCCATTTTCAGTCTGTGGTATGGTACCTGCTGTCACACAAATGGAATTGAAGATTCTGATGTCCAACTACGATCAGTCTGACCCATGACCATTAAGTAGTCTATGCAATTTAGTTATTACATCTTTATTTTTAAATTTTTATTTGCTTGTTTTTGTGGGGTTGGAGATCAATCCTATAACTCACATATGTTAGGCAAGTGCTGTATCAGGAAGCTGCAGTCCGGCCCCAGTAGCCTCATTTTTAAAGTAAGATTACTAGTCATAATGACTGACACGTAAGCAGTCCAAGTCTCTTACTGGGCAAGAAAGTCTTTCTGAAGTACTTTACAAAATAGTAACTAATTTATTCTCTCAGCACTATGAGCTATTATTTCCATTCATCTAATTTTGTAACTATGTGAAGGTTGAGGTGACTATGCATGCAATATACTGATTTTTGTGCCTATCACCTACCAAGTGCTCAATAAATGAGAGTTGTTGTTATTCTCTTCTTCCATTGTCCTTTTGTGATATTTAGTGTGACAGGAGTCTAGTAAATCTGGCCTGCTTAAATTATTTCTTAAATAAAATTCTCAGACTTGGAAGAGTTATGGAGTTACTGTAAAATTGGGTCCCAATTGATAATAAATAGGAATTAAAGACAGCATTAAAGCTAAGTGAAACAGAAACAGTAAAATTGTTAGTGAAGTATTTATTTAAAAATCTTATATAAGAGAGAAGGGAAGTAAATGTGTGAAGGCAAAGGTGTATTCATTTTATGATAAACTTAATATCTTCCTCAAGGCTTGATACTAAAATGTCACTTTGCAAAAAACAAGGCATCTATCTTAGAAATAGTGGCATAAGCACCTTAACTTTATTTTGGACATACCAACATCACTGCTACCCTCCATTTTCCCCATAGTTTCTTTTCTTTCTTTCTTTTCTTTTTTCTTTTTTTTCTTTCTTTCTTTTCTTTTTTTTCCCCCATAGTTTCTTTTTTTTCTTTCTTTTCTTTTTTCTTTTTTTGAGGATTGAACCCAGGGGTGCCACTGAGCCATATCCCCAGACCTTTTTAATATTTTATTTAGAGACAGGGTCTTGCTGATTTTCTAAGTGCCTCACTAAGTTGCTGAGGCTGGCTTTGAACTCAGGATCTTCCTGTGTCACCCTGCTGAGCTGCTGGGATTACAGGCATGCACCACTGCACAGAGGCAATGTAGTTCCTTGATCAGGTTTGACTCTGTTTTTCCCTCAGGTGGGTCATCCTAAGGATAACTGAATATAAATGCTTTTTGCATGAGTAGAAAAATAGCAAATACTTTAAAACCTATTGCCATCTCAGCCTTCATCCCTGAAAGAAAAAGATGAAGCATTATCTTTATTCTTTAGAGATTCAGATTTCATTTTCAGTGTGTGATGTTGATTTGTTTTTAATCATACTTATAAATTCTTAATTGGATATTTTTTTTAAATTAGAAGAAAGTACAATTTGAAGTAACATTGTAATTGATTTCTCATTTAGAAATATTTGAATTCCAATTCTTTTTGCGTATCACATGAAGAGACTATGTTGTTTTGAACATGGGTAGTTTATCATTTCCTTCACAACAATTTGTGCAAATGATAATTATACATAAATTAATAAACTGCTTGTGGGACTCTAATGATGTTTCATGCTGTTTTGATTTATCTCTAAATCATTTGCAGAATGTTGAAAGTGTACCAGGACTAATTTTTAGTGTAACCTCCAACTTCCTCAACTCCAAAAACATCTTCAGTAAACAAGGGTACTTATTAATTTTTTAAATAAAACTGGCCAAGGAATACATTGTATCATGTTTTCTGAGAATGACACATGATTTTAAGATTATTAAACAGTATTTTTGTTTATCTGTTCCAAAAACTTTTCATGTTACATATGATGAAATTACTTTCCATTTTGATTGGTACAATTTTCTAGTGCTGCCTGAAAATGATGCTGGGTCTTCAGTTTGTAGTTCCTTAGAGCTTGTCTTGCTTCCCATTCTGAAGATTTATGTGACATACATGTTTTAAAAAGTGATGAAGAAGAAAACTTTATTATGAACTTCAATAACTTTATAAAGAATTTCTACATGAATAATATTTAAATATCAAGTAACATCTTCTGCCATGTATGGGTACTTGCATGAGGTTAACCATTTTCAAAGTGATGTCAAGTCATGGACAGCCAATTGACTTATTTTCTTACGTGTTTATATCTACTTGCCCAAAATAGCACCATCTATACTTATTTTATACTATGAGAATCTACTGAAAATTGATCTAGTAAACTTATGTCTAACACTTTTAATTTTATTTAACAATATCCTGGAAGTGAGTAATTCACAAAAATGTTCTCTATTGTTATAATATAAAACCATGGTACAGAAATATTTATCAAGATGATTAATTTTGCAATGCATTTTTGACTAGCACTAAATAAATAAATGTTGTTCCTTCATAGGGCAGGACTGATGCATGCTGTGAGTGTGTGTTTCTCCAATGGGCTCTTACTCAATATCAGGTTTTCATTTTTGTGAATTTCCTGGCTGTTTTGAAGTGTGAACTTCTACAATTTTGTGCATGGGTACCACTCAAGCTAATTATAAAGTACTGATCTTATTTTATGAGAATTAAGATTTATTCTTGATTTTCAGTTCCTTTATTAATTATGGAATTTGTTTTTACCTGTTATTGGACTGAATTGTTTTGCCAGATAGACTTTTTAATTTCTTTAACCACTTTATTTTCAGTAACAATGTGTTTGGTCAAGATTTACTGTATAGTTATGACCTTTTATCCATCCTCAAAATCTTTCACCCATGACCACCCCAACCCATTTTACAACTGCCACTGATAATACTAATATTTTAACTGATGGTGCGTTATTTTCTAGTTATTTTTAAATCATATATAAATATAAAGCTTTATTATATGATTTTAATAGTATTATATGCATCTACCATTTTAGTGTAATTCTCTAAGTACCTATGCACTTTTATTTGATCAGAGGCTACATCTCACAGTAACTGGATGTATATAATTGTGGACCAATAAAATGTTGCCAGATTTTAATAAAGAAGTAACTGTACTTCATTGGTGCATGAAATGATTCCTGCTTAAGCAGTCAGTATATATAACCAGCTAATAAATCTGGCTAGAGATTTTGGGATCCACTTACTTTAAGGTACTATGTAAATGCAAAATCAGCTGTTCTCAAAATTCTATTAAGACACACACATACTTAAGACAGGTTTTCAGCAATGGGTTCAGACTCATGGCATGCAATTACTGACTGCTTTTGCACTTTTAACACACTCAGGGTCTACTAGGCAAAATACTTTTTTTTTTCCCTCTTCCCTCTGTGTCTACACTTTCCTTTGCTTTCTGTCAAGTCACTGGCTTACCGAAGTCTCATACTATTAATAAGATGATTTTCTTATTTCTGCTTCTGAGGATTATTTCCTCATTTAGGATGAGCATCTGCAAAATAACACTACATTTAAAAAAAAAAAATAAGGCCCAGGCATTGTATCATGAAAGGCCCTTTTTCACCATAAATAAATATAAAGATCAGTTATTTATTTATTTATATTTTTAATGGTGGTACTATGGATTGAACTCAGGAGCTAGCATATGCTAGGTAAGCACTCTACCACTAAGCTATACCTCCAGCCCATAAAGATCATTTTTATATTGGAACACTCTTAGTAATTTTTGAGATATGAGGATATTATTAGGTACTGTTATTTTATAGAACTTTATACTTTTCTGTGTGTTTTAGTGTGTTTCTGCCTTGTTACTTATGGCTGTACTTTGTAGGCAAAGTGTACCTTGTGTGCGTTTACAATTTTGTAGAAGCGTCAAGGACAGGAGTTTCTTTAGTATCTAGAATTCTGATCTGATATGCTTGGCTGTTTGCCATCCAGCAAGTCATTCAGAGGACTTAAGAACTCTGATCTCAGAATCCATGAAGTTAGTCTCGGGTAAAATTTACATGGCACCTCAATTTAAAACTTTTCTCAGTTCAGGTTCATACCTTCCTTGTTAGAAACCTCAGGAGTGCCTGTTTTTCTGTGGACACCCATGCTGGTATCTCCTCCAACAAGGCCAAAAGTACTCCTCAGAATGGCACAAGAAGAGGAACTCCTCTCTCCAGGCTAAGGCTGGTTGTGCTTGGCCCCTTTCTCCTTCCTCAGGGCGCAGAACTCCTGTGGCATGTTGTACCTCAGATGGTTTGACTGACCTTGTCGTTTAGTGCTGCTAAACCTGAAGAGAACAACACTTTTATTTCTCCTTCAGTAGGTCTCAGGAGTGAGATCCGGTTAGTGGCATTTATTCTCTGATCCTTAACTGTATTTCCCCTTGAAGTGGAACTAATCAGGGAGTTGTCCTGCTTATTGATGCTCATGAATCATTCAATGCCAATGTGTATATTTTTACCTGTCTCTACCGTTTTTTAAAAAAATTCTTTTTTTTTAACCTAAACTATAGATGTATATCTACATCTAACTGTACTGCTTTAGACTGTAAATACAAAAGCAGCCAAACAGGATTCTTTTTGTGCTGTATCTAGCAAAATGCCTTATACGATTAAGTCCTGACTACATGCATTTAATTAGATTGCACATGCACAGATAGGTCCCCTGGGCTTTCCAAAGCAGTAGAGGCTATTTGGAAAATGATGCAGGTCAAAAAGGATTTAGGTCAGTCAAATTTTTATCTGGCTTTCCCAGTAGGATTACTGAAACTGCCTTTCCACTGCTATAATAATATCTTCCATGTGATTTTTTTTTCCCCTCTAAATTCCATTGTCAGCTAGTCAGAGACTGTGTACTAGTTGCACTTTTTGTCAAACTTATTGGATATTTGAAATAGCAATGCCTTTATGGTTCTCACCAGAGTGGCCCAAGAGTGTCCACAACTTGTCTACTCGGTAAAAGAGAGAAGTTGTGGAGTTTAAGATTGAAAGGGATCATGAGGATAGCTCCTGTCACCCCACCTGCTCTCAGTCAAGGCTGTGCTTAATCTAAGCCCATGACTGTTTCTCTAAAATAATGCTGCCCGATACCGTGTAGTTCATTACTTATTCCACATTGTCACTAGAAGGACTGAGCATGCCATTCCTAAGTGTTGTTAACCTTTGAAAGCTGTATGGGTTACATTTCAGATTCTTTGGCTTATCATTCAGAGCTCTTCCCAGGAATCTACCCCAGTTGACCTTTACAGACTCCTGTCTCATTTTACCCTCTTCTAATCTGTGTCTAGGACTCACTGAATCGCTTCTGTGTTGTGTGGATGTCAGAGATGTCCATGTCTGCTGCTTTGCTCCTGCTGCTTTTCAGCCCTGAGCTTCCTGTCTCCTCATTTCAAGGATCAGCTTGAATGGGCAAATCCCCTTTACAGGATTTCCCTAAGTCCTCAAGCAGAATCGTTGTTTTCTCTGTTCTCATGGCTGTGTTCCTATTGCGGGTGCTGACTTCGCTGTGGTCATAACTGTGTCCTAACCTGTCTCCCATTTCAGGTTATAAGTCTTTTCACCAGGAAGCCTCACACGCCTCACCTCCCCTGGGGCCTACAAGTCCACAGTGTAGCTATTCATTTAATAAATGTCTTCAAAAATTTGTTCAGTATTGATTTAGTAGGAGAAAGAGCTATGAATTTAATGATGTTCTGTTAAATCATTCTTTGTGATACCTTGTATCATTTTCTCGAACGTGATGAGGACATAAAAAATATTAATATAATTTCTTATGAAGATAATCACCACAAATCTATCAAAATCATAGGTTCAAGAGGATGCTAATCTCATCATCATACCACACTTCTGATTGGACATTGTGGCTCGAAAGGCTGCACTTCTAAATTTAGGTTTAATGGTATTCAGAAGAGCGTTCACTTTAAAAAAAATAAATCTAAGCATCCTTAGTTCCTGGAAGTTCATTTTTAATGTATGATGTAATCTCTCCTGCTGTTGAAGTTATTTTGTTACTTGGAATCTAATTTTAAAAACAATCCTTCATATAACTAAATATAATAAACTACTAAACATTTTTTATGGAACATAAATTTTTCTATTTGAGTCATTTTAATGTATCCTAATTTATCAAATGTTAATTATTTCCACTTAAGTCCTCTATCTTCATTTTAAATATGATTTGACATGTTTACCTTAATATGGTAGCCAAATGATCATTAAATTCATGATAACTAAATTTTTTCCTCTTTCCTGAAAATTACTACATAATATATATCACTTAGGAATTATGTTCAGTATGTACCCAGTCTGGGCAAAGAAATCAGAATTTTTAACCTTCCTCTCCTTTGCTTAGGTTAGCATCCACATATCAGAGAGAACATTCTGCCTTTGGTATTTTGGGGACTTGTTTATTCTACTTAGCATGATATTCTCCAATTGTATCCATTTACTGGCAAATGCCATAATTTAATTCCTTTTTATGGCTGAATAATATTGTATTGTGTATATATACCACATTTTCTTTATCCATTCATTTGTTGTAGGACACCTAGGTTGGTTCCATAGCTTTACTAATGTGAATTGAGCTGCTATAAACTTTGAAATAGCTGTGTCACTATAGTATGCTGATTTTACTACCTTTGGGTATAAACTGAGTGGGATAACTGGGTGAAATGGTGGTTCCATTCTAAGTTTTCTAATGAATATTCATACTGCTTTCCAGAGTGGTTACAATCCCACCAGCAATGTATAAGTGAACCTCTTTCCCCACATCCTCGCCAGCATTTATTGTTACTTATATTCTTGATAATTGCCATTCTGACTGGAGATGGAATCTCAGTATAGTTTTGATTTGCATTTCTCTAATTGCTAGATATGTTGAATATTTTTTTCACAAATTGTATTTCTTCTTTGTGATATGCCTGTTCAGTCCCTTATCCATTTATTGATTGGGTTATTTGTTGTTTGGTCAAGTTAAATTTTTGAGTTCTCTCTGTATCCTGGAGAATAATGCTCTATCTAAGGTGCTGGTGGTAAAGATTTTATCATATTCTGTAGGTTCTGTTCACATTCTTGATTTCGTTTCCTTTGTTGTGAAGCAACTTTTTAGTTTGATACCATCCCAGATGTTCATTGGACTAGTCAAAGGGGTAAGAAGGGAAGGGAGCAGGTATGGTAATAGGAAAGACAATAGAATGAATCAAACATATCTTTTCTATCCTCATAAAAAAATACACAACCAACTTAATTCCACACCATGTACAACTACAATAATGGAATACTAATTGGAGCAAGTTATACTTATTCTATGAATGTAAATGTTTCAAAATATAATTTACCATTATGTAAAAAGAAAAATCCATGGGGGATGACTACATTAATATTTTGATAAAATTTTGAAGTTCTTATATTATGTATCTCCTGATAATAAGATAGTTTAGAAATTTGAAACTTACAAGAAAGTTTTTAGGTTTGTATATTCCCTGCAATGAAAATGCCGTAATTTTATTGACTTTTATTTTTTCCACTAAGGAAATATTATGTTTGAATTTCCTTTTATCACCAGAAATTTTGCAGAAATCTTTGTAAAATTTAGGCATGAATACAAATATAACATGATGTGTATGTTGAATTTGATTCTCTTAAAAAAAAAAAAGAAATCAGAATTTTTTTCCCTCAAAAAAACTTGAAGTCTTGATATTGATAGTCCATGTCTGCTAAAATGGCTCTATAATGTCACTATGGATCTTGGATCCTTCCTGTCATTCAAAGATTCATGTACTCAAAATAGCTGCTAGAGTTCCATACATTATTTCTATGTTTCAGACAGGCAGCCACCAAGGAGGATAAAAGTATGTATAATAGCTAAGGAAGGAGAAATTGGATATTGGGGAGGCAACTGGTAGGTTCAGTGAAATACATAAAAAATACATGAGCTAAATACATTTTATTGATATTTCAGAAACTGTATCTCTTTGCTTACTTATGCCCCAATTTTTTTCTATGCTAGTTTCCAGTTTTTAATGCTGAAGTTCTGCCTGATTTGGGGTTGTATATTTGTTTTCACCTGCATACTTTTTTTTGGTTGTTCCCTTTGAATCTTTAAACTAGTATGCTTTTTATTATAGCATTACATATTTTGTAGAAGATTTGAAAAATCAGGAGAAATATGAAAAGGAAAATTAAAATTAGAAATTATTATATATTATTTATATGTAAAATGATAAGAAATTACATCATCTAGTCGATAAAAGAATAACTGTTCGATATCTTGCTGAATAGTCAGTCCTCCAATATTTTCAATTTAATATATATGTATATTTATAATTAAACAATTGCTGCTTTACTCCCCATAGAATTTTGTTATCTTAAATATTTGTGTATATATATGTATATATATATATACATATATATAGACAGATTTTTAATTAGTATTATTTGAGACATGATTTTTGGGACTGAACAGCATTGTATAACACAGCATAGTTTACATAGCTGATCCTTAACTGAAGACATTCTGGTTGGTTTTATGGATTTAGATATATGAACATGTAAATGTCATGGTTAAATGTCTTTGAACAGGAATTTTTGTATAATGAAATCAGGATAACTTCAGGGAAGTGGAGCAGGTCAAAATATAGGGGTATGCAAAAGGAAAGAACACACTTTTTCAGAGGCAAGGAGATAATGAAGTAAAAGTTATAATAAGTCAGTCTTTAGTTCTTCCTTGTGGAGAGTGGGAGGAGTGAGAGACGCAAAATGTTCAGCTCTTCTCTTCAGGCAGATAGGGACTAGAGTTAAAGAATAGCCTCCTGAATATTTGGAACAACTGATTTGCTAGTTCCTTAATTAGTCAATAAAATAAAGTAAAATGAACAAAGAATTGACTAAGAACATACTTGAGGTAAGGAACAAGAGTTCTGACTTCTCCCGAATTGGATGAGTCAAGAAAGAGAGATGGATAATATAGTCCTCAGTTAGGGACCATTCGGGATGTTATTTGGCATGGCATACAGACCTGGTGAGGAATTACATAGTGGTATAATTTGAATAATGGACAACAGATAGATTACATTTAAATATTTCTACTTCTCAGAAGATCCTGATTTGTCATGCTTATGATTGGAATTATCATAGGATAATTTATCAGAACATATTTGCAATAGAAAGTGTGTAAGGAATTAGGTTAGGTTTCTTGAAGGACAAATTCAAAGAGTGGGAGAAAATGAGAGAAGAGGTGGGGGGGAGGTAGGGAGCATTAAAGATGATCCTGGAAGTTATAGATTAATCAGTTTGCTTTGATATCTGGGGAAATAGAGGGATAAATCAAAGAGACAATTGATTTCCATACACTTCAAAGAGAAGAAAAAAATAGGGTAACTACCAACATGACGGAGTGAAGTAAATCACTCCAAGTTAATCTAATTTTATTCTTTGACACAATGACAGGACTTAAATATGAGGGGAAGGAAAAGAGTTCATATATCTTTACTCAGCAGGGTTTAGCTTTTGTCTCACATGAGATTCCCTTCTCATCAACCAGTAAAGAAAATGTAGTAGTGTTTAAAGGGTGTGAAGCTGTGACTTCAGTGAATCAGAGACCTGCTGGGGCAAACAAAGTAAAACTCCTAACATGTTTATTGGGTGCTTTGTACTAAATGGCATTAGTATGAATTTTGAGAGCTCAACACAAAATCTACAGAACAGCAAAGTTGTTATACCTGTGAGAATCTGAAGAAATCTAAAGTGATTTGGGGAAGTAAAAAAGGGTAGGCTTAAATAAATTGAATATTGAAGAGAACTGTTGATTAAAATGGCACTTTTAAAAGATGATTAATAATATCCAGTGTTGGTGAGGCATTCTGACACATTGTTGCCATAAATTAGAAATGAGACCTGGTAGAGCTGTTTGTATTATTCAGGCGACTCTGTAGTGTTTACTGCCTTTAGTTGCATCCTCTATCACATAATAATCAGTCCTTTGTTGTGTTCTGATTTACAAGACTCTAACATATCTTCCATCTATTTGTGGCTATATTCCTTTTGTACGTTCAACAAAGTATTTGACTGTTACTTGGTAAGATTTAAAGGATGCTGTTAATTCCTTCAAAAATGAATACTTATTTGAGTGAAGCTGCTCAGCTTCCATGCCTTTTCATAGAAAGAACTTTTTTTTTTTAATTTCAAGGCTAATTTTGGTGCAATTTTTTGGGAAAACATTTAAAAGGGAATTAAACTCCACACATGTAATATCAGCAATGCACACACAACTGTGAAAACATAACAATATGGAGAGCTAGAGCTCTAGAGGGTCACAAGCCGGAACCAACCCTGTGTCATGAGTGTTTCTGGCTGCAGCAACTGTAAAATTTATCCTGATACTGGGGATGTTCAAATAGGAAACTTTTGTACTTTAGTATTATAAAATAGGCAAACTAGATTACATTAAATTAAAATCTTCTGCACAGCAAAGGAAAAATGGTCTATGGTCTATAGCCTCATGCTATTTAACCCAGCAGTTCCACATCTGTGTATTTTATCCGAAGGGAAGAACAACAATACAACAGAAGATACACACATGAGATTCTTTGCACCGCTTTTTTTTGGTAGACAATATTTGATGATAGCTTACCTTTAAAAATGAAATAAATGGTGGCATGTCATAGTAAGGGAATATCAATCAGGTGAATTTGCAGTAAAATGTTAAAAAAATTGTTATAATGTCACAAAAACAAATTCACCATTAAGTAAAAAGAGAATTAACAAATAGTTTACATGGTATAATTATTTGAACCATAGTCTAGAAGTAAAGACAAGATACTTATACATGAAAATATTGTGTATTGTTTCAAGAATCAAATGTGATTTTCACATGTTCCCTATTTTCTTAAAGCAAAAAAAAAAAAATCTTACGATTTATGATTTAGAAAACCAACTGTAGAAGGAAAAACCACATATCATCACAGTAGTGATAATCTTTAAATACTATTTGATAACATTCTTATTCTTTTTTTCTCTAATTGCTAGGACTTTATTTTATTTATCATTTAACTTTACATTATTGTGGTTTATTTAAAAACCCAAACTAGGTTCCACATTTATTTTTATTCTCTTATATTTTATATATTTAATATGTACATAAAATATTAAAGTTATAAATACATATCTTTAATTTATTTTGAATTCTGTATGTAACTAATATATAAATATATGGATTATTTATAAAGAAAATATAAATATATAATATATAAGTATAGAATATATAAGATAAAGGAAGTTGAATTTGGACCATTCTGGTTGTATTATAAATTTTGGTTATCTAAAAACATTGGGGCATGATTCTGATTTATTTTTACTGAATTTTTTCTTATTTAAATATTTTATTGATTTATATTGGACTATGAATGTGATCCCAATATATATCAGTGAAAGTAAGACATTTACATATTTTTTATTTCTACCTTTTTGTCCCCGTAATTTTCAGGCTTAGTATGATTTCATACATATAAAACATTTGTAAGGTTGTACCCCACGCATCTATTTTTTTGTCTGAATCATTTAAGAGTGTCAGACATCATGCTTCTTTAACTGAATTATTTTAGTGTGTTTCCTAAGAATAAGAACATTGTTCTTTGTAATCAAATTGCAATGATGAAAATTGAGAAATTTCAGATTGTCACAATGCTATTACATCCTCATAGTACCTATCTAGAGTTGCAGGTGCCGTTAGTTGTCATATCTTTTAAATTTCCTTTAATCTGGAACATTTCCTCAGTGGTTAATTACTTTGACATTTGAAGACTTTAGGCCAGATATTCTGCACAGCATCTTCAGGTTGGGTTTGCCTGATGTTTCCTGATGATTAATTCAGGTTATGCAGTTTTGGCAAGGATACCACAAAAGGGATGTTGAATCCTTCTCTGGTGTGTCCTGTGTATTTGTCCCATTATTGATGATGTTGTCTTTGATCAATTAGTTAAAGTAGTTTCTGCCAAGTTTCTCCACTGAAGGTTACAATTTCCCCCACTGTAATAAATAACCAATTTGTGGGAAGATGCTTTCCAACTATGGAAATGTGTGTTTCCCATTATACTTTCAGCCACTGGTTCTGATCCACTAATGTTCTCTTGATCCAGATGGTTAAGTATGCTTGCTAATGGTGATTTTCTAACTTCATCAATCCATCTTTTTTTTTTTTTTTTAGGAGATGTTCTACATAAAGAAAGGACTTTCCTTCTTCACTTTATTCTTTATTCATTTCATTGTTTATATCATATTTTTCACCATGAATTTTATCATTTACTGTAACAACTAACTATTTTCCTCTCACTCCCCTCCCCCTGCCCATCCCTTCTATCTCTGTTGTGTACAGTGGGTACTTGAAAGATAAGCTCTGTTAGAATTTGGTGTTTAATTTTCTGTTAATAGATAATTTGAAAATTTTCTTTTTATTTTTTAGTTTCCTAGGCTAAAGGCTTAGGATTTGTGTTTTTTGTTTCATTAAAATTTTTTTGGTTGTATATTTTTTAGGATATATATGTGGAAAGTTTCAGATTCAGGTGGCTTCTCCTACCTGAGCCACCAGAATTCTCAGCCCATATTTTTTAAGGATTCTACATAATTTATTGATATTTCAAGATATTTTCATCATACTAGCATTTAACTTAAGTTTGTGGGTCACATAGCTAGCTACACATTTAGTGTTCAGTGTTTCCCTAGTCCAGTTTGTTTAATTAAATTGGAGGATTTCTCTTTATGATTATAAGTATATTGGTACATTGTATCTCTTTTAATCCAGGAATTATATCTATAGGAACATTATGTCTACAGTTACAGTTAAAATCATTGTTTGAAATAATTAATTCTTTTCATGATGTACCAATGATATGGTTTATAACTTTCTCCCTTAATTTTAAAAATGATCTACTATGTTTAAATATGTGGAAATCCAAACCCTCAACATTTTAAAATATGTATATAAATTAAAACATGATAACTAGTTAATAGCACCTAATTTGAGGAATTATAATACTGTATTGAAGTACATATTTTAAGAAGTTACTTTAACCAACAGTGTAAACATTTTGAACATAAGAAGAAAAACTCTCTAGTTTCAGAGCAAAGAATTCCAATGGTATTTTGCAGGAAAGAAGGTTTGGATCAGGGGCAAAAACTCTAGTGCTTGAAATTACCAAGTAGAAGAGTTTGCAAAAGTAAGGGCTGGGTGAGTGAAGAAGGCTTGTGCCGTAGAAGAGGGCAGCCTGTTCTCTGTTCCACATGTGAGTTCTGAGCACAGCCTTATGAAAATTCTTTCAAAAAAGCTAGAAATGAGAATTCTTATGAGAAATATACCAGTTGTGACTGTTGTGTAATATTTTTAAAGCCATGGTGTGATGTAATATGTGCTAATAAGCCAGTTTTTTAGTTTAAATTAAATTTATAGTTTAAACTGATAATAGAAACCTAAACATTGTATATATTTATGGGTATCATGAAATTTTGATCTCTGTGTACACTGTACAATGTTAAATCAGAGTAAATATGTCTTCACATGTGTCATTTCTTCATCGTGAAAACATTCAAATGATTTCTTCTAGATTTATAAAATATGCATAATGTTATATTATCTATAGTCATCCTACCATGTAATAGTACACCAGAACTTCTTACTCCTATGTAATTATAACTTAGTACACATGGATCAATCAATCCCTCCTTTGTTCTGCCATTCCCCTATTCTCATGAGCTTCTGATAACTGCCATTCTACTAATGGTCATTTTTTTTGAGATTCCATGTATGAATGAGATCACATGCATTTGTCTACGTGTTCTAATTTTATTTATCATGGTCTCAAATCCCATCATGTTTTTTTTTTTTTAGAGAGAGAGAGAGAGAGAGAGAGAGAGAATGAGAATGAGAATTTTAATATTTATTTTTTAGTTTTCGACAGACACAACATCTTTGTTTGTATGTGGTGCTGAGGATCGAACCCGGGCCCCACGCATGCCAGGCGAGTGAGCTACCATTTGAGCCACATCCCCAGCCCCCCCATCATGTTTTTGCAGATGACAAGATTTATTTTTAATGACTATATCATACCCTGTTGTGTATATGAACCCAATTTTCTTTATCCATTCATCAGTTGAGGGACAAAGGTTGTTTCTATTTCTTGGCTATTGTGAATAATGCTGCAATGCATATAGGAGTGCTGATGTCTCTTCAACACACTTATTTCATTTCCTTAGATATATACTCAGTAGTGGTATTTCTGGATCATTTGTGAGTCCTATTTTTAATTTTTGTTGTGTGTGACATTCCATACTGTTTTCCAGAATAGCTATATTAATTCACAGTTCCACCAACAGTATGCAGGAATTCACTTTTTTCCACATCCTTCCCAGAACTTGTTTTCTTTAGTGTTTTGATCATAGTCATTCTTTCTGGAGTAAGGTGATATCTCAATATGTTTTTCATACGTATTTTCTTAATGATTAGAAATATTGATTTTTTATTGACCTGTTGACCATTTGTATGTCTTTTTTTGTTAAATGTCTATTAAATCTGTCGCCCATTTTAAATTGGATTATCTGTTTCTTGCTTTGGGTTTTTGGAGTTCCTTACATATTCTGTATGTTTGCCCCTTGTGAGATGTGTCATTCGAAATATTATCTCCATTCTGTAGATTGTCTTCACTGTATTGATTTTTTTTTGGGGGGGGGAGTATATGCAGAAGGTGTTTAGTTTGTTGTAAACTAGTGTGCCTATTTTTGCTTTTTTTTTTTTTTTCCTGTGCTTTGGGGATTTTGCCCATTCCAATGTCACAAAGCATTCCTCTATCTTTTCTTCTGGTAGCTTTATGGTTTCAAGTCTTTTATCCAAGTCTTTAGTTTACTTTGAGTTGATTTTTTTAACTGACAGTTTTTTATAGAGATTTAATTTCAGTCTTCTGCATGCAGATACCCAATTTTCCCAGTACCATTTATGGAAAAGACTATCCCTTCTCTACTGGGTTACTACTGTATTCAAAATAAATTGTCCATATATGTATGGATTTTCTTTTGGGTATTTTGTTCCATGTTTCATGTTTCATGTTCAGTGTCTGTTTTTATGCCAGTATAATCATGCTCTTTTGATAACTACAACTTTGTAGTATATTTTGAAGTTGAATTGTGTAATGTTTCTTCCTTTTTTTTTTGTTTTGCTCCTATTTGCTTAGGCTTTGTGGTGAGTAAGGATGGGGGTACCATACAGATTTTTTTAAATTATTATTTTGGTAATTCATGAAGAATATCATTAGTGAGATTTAGTGTTTATGAACCCAGTTTGAAATCTCTGCTGTGCATAGAAACTAGCAGGTGTGGTTGTGATGTGAAGCTCTTGTTAGAAAAGCTTGTTCAGAGTTAAAGTTCAGCTTCTGTTTGTCAAGTTAGGAAAGACTAACCACAGGATTAGTCTTCAATTCAATCCTCTTGTCTATAAGGATGAATATTGTAAAGTATGAAAAACAAATACGTGCTGTTTTAACTCTGTAATTCTAATGAAGTTATATAGGGAGGTGAATTTGAATGTTCTATTAAATTCCAAGTTTTAAACTTAGACCAATGAAATTTATCATAATACCTAGTTTCTGGGAATTTCTTGATTTATATTTGCCATTTAGCTGTAAACTTGCTAACTGTTTCTGGCTTCATCTCATTTGAGAGGCTCTGTGTTCAACTTTAGCAAAATTATCAATCGATGGACTAGATGGAGACAAGAGTCTTTCTAGTCTTTTTAACACACTAAGGGAAGATAAATTAGACCTTCTATGCAGAGTACTTGTTGTGAATGTTGAACAATGCTGAATTTGGTTATATAGGTTTTGGTGAACAAAAAAGCACAACTTCTGCATTAGTAAACTGGTGTTTCTGCTTAGTACTATAAAGCCCCACATCTCCCTGGGCAGAAATTCTTTTGGTCATTGATAACTAATATTCCTTTAAATAAAATTGCTAATTCCTTTAAATAAACTTGCTAATTATTAGATCGTGCATGGTGTGTCTGATCTGTCGGAAACTTGCAGTCTGTGCTTTAAAGGATGATATATAATCTTCATTAGGATATGTTTTATTTTGTTTCTTGTGAACAGTTCTTTTATAAAACAGTGTTTCCAGTAGCATAAAATCTATTTAAGTTGAAATATTTGAGTTTCAAAATTAATGTGATCTTCCAATACCAATCTTCTAAAACAAACAAATTAATTAATAAAGCCTGATTAAATCATTTTTTCCTTATAATCACATTGACTTAATGAAAAACAGCATAGATCTGCTTGTGTATTTTTGTGAGGTGTGCAGGAGGCATGCCTGCATTTTTTTCAGTGCATGATTTTCAATTAGAACAGAAATGCAATTACAAAGTGAATTGGTACAATTCTCTAGATAAATCAAGCAAAATACTCTTCTAACTCAATGGTCTTCATATATCAGACAAAAGTACATTTTAGAATGTGTTTGAATAATCATCTCAAATCGCCAACTAAATTTACTTATACGCATTTCATATTTTGAATTGCTTTTATGTTGTTCTACCAATATTCCATGAGTACTGTGTACTTAAAATAATTCTGAAGCCAACGTGCAGACTTTTCCTACCTCATGCTTAGGAGTGTCTCCTTGACCAGTGTTCAGAATATTTGCATGCATATGAGAATATTTCTGTTCATAGCCTATTATACTTTGCTAGGTGTAGCATCTATATTTTGCAAATCCGTATTTCAGTTTGTTAAGCAATGTTTAATGTGTGTTGGTCTGCATTAATTTTTCAGTGGCCTTGGAAAATTGCTTATTTTTTTCTTTTTTGGATTGTTTTTCCTCTTCCACAGATGCATTTTGTAGAAGTATTTTGAGGATGAATGTTTTCAAATCATTTTGAAATTTCCAAGCACTATATACAGTAAGTAATATGTATTTCTATTTTCTATTCAATTGCAGTCATACTGAATGTATTTGGCAGACAATCATAAAAGAACAAATTTCTATTTATAGTTCTTGATAGTTAATATTGAGGGAAAATGTATACCAAAGATAAAAAAAAAATGATGTATTTGTTAGTCTGAATTGTTACATAATTTCAAGATTTTCATTCACTGATTTTATTATCATTTTATTACCTACATGTAGCACATCTTTCTTCAAGATTTTTTCTCCTCTAATCATAGATTGAAAAGAGTAAAGGAGATTAGTGTTATTAGCTAGTGTTAACATGAAAAAAAATAAAAGAAATATTAAATTAATATGTGTTAATATTTGTCAGGTATCATTAAATTCTTATAAACATTATCTTTAATACCCAAATATTTTAAGATAACTATTTTTATTCCCATTTTCAAATAAAAAAACTGAGATCCCCAAAGCTTTAATAGTTTGCTCAAAGTCTCTACAAAGTGATGAATCCAGATCTTGAACAAATGACTTTTCAAAGGATGCTGCCTCCATCAAAAACTTAGAGGTTAAATAACTTTAATTTAAAGGCCTGTGTATTTAAGAGCACAACACATTTTGACATTAAATTTTAAATTTTGGGTCTGCTTAAGCATGATCCTCATAATGTTAAAGATTTTTGGTTGCTCTTAATATCTTATTTTTTTGTCTTCTATTTTGTATTGTTTATCATGTCACTTGGATTGTTTTAAATAAGTAGGAAATAAATGAAAGTGTAGATTCCTGAATGTAAGTTTGTGAACCATTCAAATTATTCATTGATAAAAGTATTTGGTATTAGAGTCCCAAAGTTCTCCAAAGAATCTTCTGTCATTCATTAAAAATCACAGAAATCAATGTTATCACAGCATGTTAGAACTGGAAGGGATCATAGAGTCAGAGCTGAGTTTTCACCTGCTCAACTGCCTTGTTTGATGAAGTGGGGTGGTCTGGAGGACAATTCTAAAATAGAATTCCCCCAAATTTAGAAGCAATAATGGCAGTATTGATGTGTATATATTATCTCCCAATCTACTATTTCAATAATGAGATGGTATAAGTTGTGCTTTAAGAATCTAGACTTAGTATTCAGACTTGGATGAACACCTGGCTTTATACCCTGGATTGATGAAAGTTGGAAATGCATTTAACACATCTGGTCAGATGCTCTAGAGCATCCAAGCTCAGCGACAGGGTGTACTGCAGAGTGTCAGTGGTTTCCTTTCCAGATGGCCCTGCTGACAGGGAGCTAAGCTCCCTGTGGCTTCCCAGCTTCAGGAGGGAATATTACCCAATACTGAGGGTTGGTCAATGTTCAAAATTCAAAGTATGGTTCCTTGTGAATGCCTGTTGCATTCATACCATGGTAAGGTAGAAAAGTAAGTCTGGAAGGCTGTTTGTATGTTATGATGTAAAGGAAACAGTAAAACTATTAAAATACCTTTAGCTTTCAAACTGTTACTAATAACAAAAACAACAAAACCAGGACCTTATCAGGCTGATTGGAGATAAACATTTTACATTTGTTTATTTTTAAATTTATAATTATTGATGCATATTGATTTTTACAAATTATGGGTTTCACTGTGACATTTTCATACATGTGTGAATCTTCAAAAATATACATGAGAGTATTTTGGATTTATCACTTACTAGCTGTGTGACTGAGCAAATTTCTTACTGTCTCTTTTAAATGGATATAAAATTAAGAACTACCTAATACATGTAAAGAACAGCATAGCTTCAGGTATATAATAAATGCTCAATAAATGTTAATAGTTATTAATTTGTAATCAATTTATTCAGATATTTCAATTCATGTATGTTTATCAAGCATTATAACTTCATAATCATGCCACAAAATTTACTCATAATAAGGATACTCACTGAGTATTGTTGAGTGGCATGCTCAAACAGAAACTAAACTCCAACTTTTTTTTATAAATAAAGCAAAGTACTTTCAGAAAGTGCCTGTACTTCTTGAATTTTTCATGAAAAAAACTAGCCATTTGCTCAATCACTATGCACATATAGAGGATATAAAAACAGAATATTTGTATATCTTATTGTTTACTGCAGACCTAGGATGAACATGTGTATTTGTGACTTTTCTGGAGAGAAGATGTGGCAATTGTGAAGTACTTATGGAGTGTGAAATACTTAGCTTGAAGGAGACAGAAAAAACTTATAAAAACAAAACCAATAGTTGAAATGATTGTCACATAAGTTGGGGGAACAATTATCCAATGTTCTGTTGAACAAGTAATTCGTGTAAATTGAAGGACTGTGATCAGGAAAACATTCATTAAGTATTGATTCGATTCTGTGTATTTTATATTCAACCTTTTCAGTTAATCTGAGCAATAATATCATGAGATACATATTTTTATCCTTAACTTTCATATCAGGAAAATGTAAAACAAAATTTAAATCTGTCATTCATGAAAATGAAGCTTGAAGTCTAATTCTAAATCTTCTTTATACGGTTAACCTAGATGTCACTAAAATTCTATGGCTGATCTAATTTTCTTTTAGCTCCACAAAAACACTATTCTCAAACCTGAAACCATATACACAAAACATATTTAGTACTGAGTATTTTATGATTAATTTTGAAAAAAAAAATAACAGTTGACTTATGTTGAGCTTCAGTAGCACCACTCAGCAATCCAAAATAAATTGCCTTAGATAAATAAACTGTTTGGTTCAAGAAAACATGTCACATTAAAAAGTTCCTTCCCTGCAGGCAGAGCCCATCCCTAGGTCTGTTATCCTTTCAGAATCTGAATTCATGACCATACCTTGTGTGTGTGGTACCTCAGTCAGCCCATGCAGTGCAGAGAGGTTTGGAATGAGCAATTCAGCTTAACTTCCTCGTCTTTCTGTACCTTCAGGTGTGTGGTCCACACAGCAGTGTTCTTTATGGCACACTAGCCACACTGATGCTTTCTTTTGGACTCTTCAGAAGTTTTCATCTTCTTCTACTTTAGTCATTCACTCGTTTCAGTCCCATTATATGTCACTAGTTGAAAACAAACCATTGAAAAATTTTATCAGGGGGATAATTTCAAACTTACTAGTATTTGAAAGATTGTAGCTCTAAAGCGAACAGACTTAAGTTTTTGTGCTCCAACACTATTCTTGGTTTTGAGAGTAAAGGACCTATAGAAGGCTTCTACTCTCACTTTCAGGATTTAGTCTCTGAAAGATAAAACTAGTGATTCTGTTTAGTAATTTTATCCCATTTGATTTAGTTCATATTTACCATATACTCCTAAATGCGAAAAGCACTGTGCTAGGAAACATGAGAACAAGTGAAAGGGAGAAAGAAAAACTTAGTGTCAAAGAAAATCTTTTTTTTTTTAAGGAAGTAGGATATACCCAAGTGTGAATAAATATAGGATATGGTAACTTACATCAAGAGAAAGATATAAAGTAGTAAAGTTAACAAAGCCACTTCAAATAATTTGAGAAATATAAGGCATAAATGTGTGAAAACAACGCATTATAGGATATCTGAAGAAGTGGATGTAATTCTGGACTGCATGGGTCCAAGATTGCATCATAGCGATGCATTTCACTAGATCTTGATGCACATGGGAGATAACACAATAGTAAAGAAATGGCTTACCAAAGTTCAGACCGGAAGAGGTTTCTGTACATTCAATGAATGGCATAAAACACGTAAGCCCTGGGACACAAGCCCACTTTGTAGAAAATGTTAATAACCATTTAGTAAATTTAAACTAAATTGGAAGGTAATTTAAAGAAAAGAGAGAGGGAGAGAGAATATTCTGTGAGGGCGCATCCTGTGAACAAAAGATTGCTCTTTGAATGTTAGTCTAGGGATGTCTTCACAGTGGATTGCAGTTGGAAGACATGTAGATAAGAAGATCGATTTTAGGCTACTATAGCAGCATGGGAATGACACCATGAGGCCAATGCCCGAGGTCGTACCAGAAGGAGTAGAGAGGAAAGGGAGACTGTGAAGGAAATAGGCTCATGTAACACTTAAGTGGGACTGATGAGGCATTAAACTGGTTTTAAATGTCATTCCCACTCTGTACAAGAGGATACAGACAGACAGTAGTAAACCAAGTTGTCCCAGGACACCTAAGTAAAAAAATGGCAGAGCTGACATTTGAGTCCATTGAGTTACCAGATAGTTAACCTACCATTATTCTTCTAAGAAATAATTGAGGTTTCCAGGTTGATTGAACTGGAAAATGGTGTTGCCAATAGCCTGATTTTTTTTTTTCAGAGTTTAGTCCTTCTTTAAATAGCTTTTGGGTAGAGAGAATATTTTTCTGACCTTTAGGGAGAAATATTCCTTATGTTTAGTGATGAATCTGTCGTGTACATTCACTTGTAGGCTGGGCAACAGGAACAGTATAATTTATGATATTGCTCAATTATATATTAGAATAGTAAATATGTCATCTTAATGTGATTTGTCTTCCTTCCTTAGCGGAGCCTAAAATGAAACAAGGATAGAGTGCTAAATTAAAGATTTAATATCTTGGGTCCATGAAAGACCAATATTTTAGACTTAGTTTACCTATCATACTAAATAATAATTTTAGCAAGGGGAAAGAAAATAACACCCAGCATAGGGAGTATCTCTTTCCTTGTATCAGAGAAGTAGTATGGTGTACTGCTTAAAATTATGGACCCCAGAACCATTCAGTGTTCATTCAGATGCCAAACCGAAGCCTCTTTAACTGTGTGGCTCTGTGTAAATTATTTCAGTTCTCTGTGCCTCCAGCTTTTCGACTTTAAAATGTGACAGTAATAGTACCATGCCTTCTAAACATTGGAAAGAATTAAATGAGGAAAAGCACTTACGATGTTTTTTTGACACACAGTAAACTCACAATAAGTTCATTAAATTTTATCTCACATGAAAGTTTTTATTTATAAATTTTAATTACAGAATTACTACCATATAAGTTTTTTTTGTGAACTATTTCTATAAGGCACAAAACAATGGTTTATATAAGACCCATGTCATAGTCACAGAGATCAAGAAGTAGAACATTTTTTTTTGTATCCCAGAATCTGTTTTTCTGCTTCCAGAACATCACCCCTATTGCATCATTACTTCAACAGATGACATTGAATTTTATGGTAATTACTTCATTAATTTTCATTATAGTTTTAATATTTTAGCTTGTATTCATAGTTACAAAATTTTAGGTTAGCCTGACTTAAAAATTATATGTGAAGATATATCTATGTCTATATCTGACTATATATCTATATTCATGTTATATGTATTCTTTTGTGTAAGTTTCCTTTCCTGAATATGTATTTATTTTTTGTCATTATTTTTATGTAGTTCATTAATTTTACTGCTATAAAAATTACTTTGTACAAAAATACTACAGAGTATCCATCATAATGTTGATAGGCATTAGCACTGTTTCTAGCTTTGTGACATTGTGAATAATATCATGAACATTCTTTTAAATGTTTCTTGTGGAGCACATGCATGCATATTTGTTCTGGATATACACTTGGTGATTGACTTGCTGGATTCTATTGCATGCAAACCTTCAATATTAGTAGATCCTACCAGACTGTTTTCTAGAGTTATTATTCTAATTACATTCCAGCTAGTAGTGTATGAAAGTTTCCATTTTTGCATTCTTACTAAAGCTTAGTATATGCAAACTTCCTAATTTTAGCCGTCATATTTTGCTTTGTATATTCCTTTTGAATAATGTGGTTATATCATGTGACTCAATCATCATGTTTATACATGGAGAGCATCATGTATAAGCTGCCTGTTCAAACGTTTTGTCTGTTTTTGTATTGTGATGATTTTTTATTTATTAAATTCAGAAGTCAGTTATATTTGGATTAAGAATCCTCTTTCAGTTAAATATGTTGCAAATGTCTTCTCTGTGATTTGATTTTTTTCTTTCTGATTTACCATTTCATTGTTTAAACAAGGTTTTACTTATTAAGAAACGTTTCAAATTTTAATTTGAATCACTCTTTCGTGTGTGTGTGTGAATGTGTGTGTGTGTGTGTGTGTGTGTGTGTGTGTACGTACATACAATGCTTTGAGGTAGAGGACAAGTCCAAGTTTCCTTCAAATAGATATTCAGTTGTTACAAAATCATATTGGCAGTTTTTTCCTTTGCCCACTGCTCTTCAATGCCAAATTTACCATAACTCAAATTTTCACATGTCTGGGTCTCTTTCATTTAATTAGGCTATTTGTCTCTTCTTACTATTTAAAATTATATTTTAACCATGGCCACTTTTTAATTATTCATCATATCTATTAAAACAAATTCTTTTATCATGTTATCATTCAAGGCCACCTTAGCTACCTTGTCTCATATTTATTTTACAATTACTTTATCAAGTTCCACAAAATGTGTTGAACTCTTAGTCGGCATTGAATTCAATCATTATTGAATACATATTTGTAAAACTGGCGTAATTATAATATTGACTTTTAATTCATGTGTAGAGTATATACATTTATTTTTGTTTTTCAAATTTCTCCCAATCACATTTTATGGTTTTCTATGTTTTGTACTTATACATTTTGTTTGTTTCTAGAAGTTTTAAGTATAGTTTAATGTTAAGATGTATTGTCTTTTTAAAAAGTTTATTTTCCTTTTGTTCCTTATATAAAATGCATTTTACATTGACTTTGTTTTTTAATATTTATTTTTTAGTTTTAGGTGGACACAATATATTTATTTTACATTTATGTGGTGCTGAGGATCGAACCCAGTTCCTCATGCATGGTAGGCGAGCGCTGTACCACTGAGCCACAATCCCAGCCCCTTGACTTTTTTTTTTATAAACTTTATTTTTCTTGTAAACTCACTTATTATTTCTATTGTTTTTATACATTCTTTTGGATTTTCTATGTAAAAAGCATGTTTTTTATGGACACAGATATTATTTCATGCTTAAAAATGTATACTTTTCTATGTCTCATTGACTTTATCTAGAATGTCCAAAACAATCTGAATTAAAGTGGGAAGAATGAATATTCTGGTCTTATTCCCAAGTCAAAAGGAACATATTCACCATTTTAAGAATGATGTTTACTCTAATTATTTTATAAATGATGTATATTAGATTTCTTTATTTTTCACATCTGGTACTGAGGAACCCAGGAGTACTCTACCACTAACCTATAGCCCCAGCCATGTTTATTTATTTATTTTTTAAGATTTGAGAGAGGGTGTCTAGGTTGTCTAGGCTGATTTCCAACTTGTGATCTTTTTGCCTCAGTCTCCCAAATCCTTGGGTTCATAGGTGTGCACCACTAAGCCTGGCTGATTTATATAGACTTTTTAATCACGGATAACTTTCAAATTTTTATCAAGTGCTTTTGCATCTGTTGAGATTATCAAATTCTCTCTCTCTCTCTCTCTCTCTCTCTCTCTCTCTCTCTCTCTCTCTCATCAATCTGACCATGTATATTTATTACTTTTTTCCCCACAGGATTTTTCTGCCTTATCACTTTTTAACCCTGCCTCATAAACCCAGCTTTCTGCATAGAAAGAAAGTCTGATCAGGTATTGTGGTTAAAGAATTGTAGTTCCTAGGTCATTAGAAATAGTTTTATTGTGCTGTTCTGTTCCACTATTTTAGCCATATGATTTAATCCTCAAGGGTTTTCCAGTAGCTTTAGGTGAATACTGGGGCCCAGACATTGTATTTGCATGCTGCACAATAAGAAAGAAAAAAAAAATTGTGATGACATAGAGGCATGCAACCAGCTGAGTTAGCTTCCCCCAAACTTTAATAAACTCCATCCAATATTTTCCATCTATCCATCATTAATCACTTTTCTCACTTGCAAAAGAAACTGTTTCATGTATTGTTGTAGCTGCACACACCTGCCCTGTTGTATACCTGGTGCAGATGAAGTGGAATAGAGCTTTGAGTAAGCTTTTAGCAATCTCAGTTACAATGAAAGCATGAAAATTACTTTTAGGTAATTTTATTTCTGAGGCAGGATGGTCATCATAGGCTCTAGCATCATATCGAACTGGTTCTGAGCTCAGTAAATTTCCAGCTACGTGACCTTGAGCAAGGTTCTTATTTGGTTCTGCTTTCTTAGCTCCAGAACAGCATGATAATAACTATTTTGAATTTTTTTGGTGTGGACTGAGTATGACAAATACGCAAAGTGTCTACCACATTGTGATAGCAGTAAGTAGCATATTTATTTTACTCATATTAACATAAATTCAATTAAGGGGGGTAGAGTCTGTTAATACCTGATACTGATGACAGTGTAAAGACAACTGTGGTTCCCTTGGTTGGAGCTTTATCTTTTAAATGAGATCAATAGTCTCAATTTTTGCTCCTTAATACATCATTTTTATACTTTGAGGTACCCTGCAATATTACTGAAAATTTCAGTTTATGATAACAGCACTTTGTGTAATGTCAGAAAACAGGTAAGATAGGTTCCAGTTTGAATCATACTGAAGTAAGATCTGGAACTTGAAAAAATTATTCCTCTGGGCCTCAGTTTCCTCACCTGAGAAATTAACTAGGTGGTGAGTCAAACTTTATCATCTATTTAACACCTTTAAATCACCATGATTCTTTTGCACTGTCTTCCCCCACCCCCCGCAAGACAGATTCTCTACTAAAAAAAAGTAACTAACAAATAATAAAGTTATAAATATTTATTTACTCAAATCAAGGTTTAATTTTTATAATAGCTGACTTTGCTGAGAGGTTTTGCCAGTTATGGAGTTAAAAAAGAAAGATGTTATTTGAACAGCATGATGTTGTATAATAGAAAATTGGCTTAAAATTCTTGTTGTGAAAATTATTGGCTTAGATAAAGTATCTAATTTTGGGCAAGTCACTTAAATTCTCTGAGCCTTAGATTATAAATTTATAAAATGAGCCATGATGAGGATCAAATGAAATAAGAACATAAAATCACTTTAAAAGAATTGCTCAAGTTCAATACTAAGCTCTTTAGAAGATCCAGTGGGCAAGTACAGAGAATGCTTTCTCACTGATCTGGAGATTATATGGTAATGTTTAAAAACTAAAATAGGATAAATAAAGATATCAAGGCCTTATGTTTTAAAGTTTTTGTATAGTTTGCCAATCTATTTGCCTACCTTAGGCCACATGACATTTGACAATTGGAGGTCTAGTGCACCCTAGGATAGACCAGCAAGTCACATTGATAGTTTTTGGTATGAAATGTTCCATAGAGTAAATTTCCAGATGTTATCTTTTTTTTTGCATATGTAGCATTCTGTTTTTAATCCAATGAGGCTCAAACAAATGGCAAATCATTTGCAGTCTGTGGTTATTAGTGCTGTCTGCTCGCTTGAATTTGCCCATCTGAATTGACAGTCAAGTCTCCCTTTCTATAAATAGCAAATTCTTAGTAAAAGCATGTTGCCATATGGCAAAATAGTCTCTGTTGTTAAACTGATTGAATGCAACAGAATTCCTAGTCTTTAAGAATATGTTATCTTCTGTGATAAAAGCATAGAGATTCATTTTGTTTCCAAATTAATGTATACTAAGCTTGTATAGCCTCTGCTTATGAGTATGTTGTATGTGTGCACACATTATTCATATTGCCATCACCTTTAAAAGTTCTTCAAGTATACTATATGTTTGTTAAAACATACATGGTGCACTAATATTAAATACATAGACAGGTGAATTTTTACATAGTTACATCCCTGTATTACTGTTGCTCAGATCAAGGTGTAAGAACATGTCCAGTACTCAGTTCCTTTTACATATGTTCTCTGTCACTAGCCTATGGGTTTTTAATATTTTTTAGTTTGACTTTATGATCATGAACTTCTACAAAAACATGAAGTATTGAGAAGGGCAATTTCTGTCTTTTAAATTTTTCTGAAAGAATTCAATAATTATGAGAAAAACAAAAGCCTCTAAACAACACTGAAAACATAATAAAATAAAATAATAACATTACAAATAATAACCTTAATTATACCCTACTGAAATGAAACAAAATTGCAATGTGAAAGCCTCATGAATTTCTCTCCAAATCTCCCACCTGCAAGCCAGAAAATAGAGCTACTGCACAGGCTGATGAGTATTCTGCTGGTCATGTTGCCAGGCAACCTGTATCAGAGACACCCAATTGAGCAGCCAAAGAGTCAAACTAGGAGGTATCTTGGAAACAGAAGGGTCCAACTGAAAGAGTGGGAGGGAGAATGGAGAAAGAGAAAAAAAAAAAGACAGTGTCATTTGAGCAGTTATCCACATTAATCATGACAGCAAATCATTTATTCCTATTAACATATAGCTAGCTTAGAGCAAAATTATTTGTTTCTCACCCCTTCACTGTTTTTCTCCTTTTCTGTGTCTATACATATGAGTGCAAAGGTTTGGCAAGGTGTATCATCATTAATTTTCAGGAGAGAAGATTGTCATAAGTTGTTTTCAGCATATTCAAAATATGTTGACTAATTTCATTGAAATTGTAAACATACAGTATTATGCAATAATATTTTTGATTCAGTCATCTTTAAAATGATCTGGTTTTTAAGTGATATACTTTGTTCAAAAAAACAGCAAAATATTCATCATGTGTAATGAACCCCATTCTTGGATGCGATAAAAGAATAAGAAGGGAAGTCTCTCCAGAAGAGTCACAGAGGAGATGATACATGCCAAATGAATGGTGAGGATTTGGGATGAACATCTCAACTGGGCTGTCTATTCTGAGAAGCAACTTTAGGTCCTCAAGGTTTTATATTAAACCTCTCCTACTTTCCTGTGTTCCAGTCTTACCAATATCTTTTTCTTTTCCTTATTTATAAATCATGTACAGAGAAAATATAATTTGTGAGTTAGAAATGTCTGAGGTTCCCGTTAATTTATTAGTATCCATAAATGATTTGTTCTTCCGCCCAATGATTCCTCTTCCTCTGAATCTTATTCCTATAAGTGTTCCAAAAGAGAAATGGATATTTTCTTTCTTTCTTTGCTTTCAACCTTCTCCTCTTTCCTGGTGACTTTCCATGGAATTAAACACATCACAACACACCCTCCATTATAAACAACATGTATATTAATCCTTTCTTTGTTTCCAGGTACACTTTTAGCTGCCATAGCTCTTATGTCTAGTCACAGCTAAAAGTTTCCAATATTTCTATCTCATACATCTATTCACAACTCGACAGACTGTGGCTTTCTTTTGTCTGCTTGTCTGATACGGCTCTTTCTAAATCAACAGTTAGTCCTGTGACAACACCTAAACACTTCTTTACTTAATCTATTCTTACACTACTGGTCAATCCCACTATTCAAAAAATATTCCTTCAATTAGAATCTATAATGCTGCATTCGTTTTTCTCTTCCTTTGGTATCCCTGCCCAGTCAAATTTGTGGGCTTGTTTCTTACCAATTAGTTCTATGTAAGATTCTTGGCACTACCCAGTTTTTTCTCTCCTACTCACACTCACCAAGCATATTCCATCAATTTCCATGACTGTAATTAACATTGGTTTGCCAACTCCCTTAAATTTACCTCCCTGAAGTTCAGTCCCTATACTCAATTGCCTTGTGGGTAGCTCTACTAGATTCTATAGGAGACTCAAATACAACTCCTACTTACAAATTTGTGAAAAATTCCCATTTCCTCAATTATAAACTTATTTTTAAAAAATGTAGCACTGATATACAAAAACAACAAAGTAAAAATAATGAAATTTGTATTATTAATGATGCTGGCTGGCCTCAGAAACTTATCTCAAGCAAGTCTTTAATTTCATCTAAAACTGCTAGGTTATAAACTTTGTGAGAAAAGATGTCCCAAGCACCAAGCTTAGGCTAGGGTGGGAGCATATTAGGTATTAAAATTATTTGCCATATAAATTGAATAAATACTTCACTATGTGAAGGAATCATAACTGCTTTTCTCTTCCCAAGTGGCACTAACAAACTATTTGGTGATCATAATATTGGTTTTTATAATGCAAAAGATAATGTGTACTGGTTTGTTACATTGTGCCAGTTTCTCTGATTTTCATTTCATATGCTAACCATTCCTGTGATCCTATAAGTAGGTATAGCTTTTATTACAATTTTATTAAGATAGAATTAGATGAGAAAATTAGCTTCTTCAACATCTTCAAATAAATGGGTGTTATGAGTGGGCCTTGAGTCAAATCTAAAATCCCTATGTATATTGCAAGATTTTTTTTTAAAGAAAAGTGGTTCTTTCTATATTATATTTCTGGTTCTTCCATATAAACACTTACAGTTTTGGTATTTTTATCACTTATCTTCTTCAGGTTCTCAGTAATTGTATTGTCTGTCTTAGGTGTCATCAATGACCATCCTAGTTTGGGTTGGCCTGAAGAAAGAACTTAGAGTAGACTTATGGTCTTCAGCAAATTAAAGTTGGAAAAATTGAGGTTAGGTGATTTTGTAATTGATAAAAAGGAGAGACTATGGGAAGAAAATGAAATGAATGAGAAAGGGATGAAATCATAATTTAAGTATGTCAAAAGGGAAATATAATTTTAAATGTTAGAGAAGTAGAATAATCAGGAATTAAAATGGCACACAAAAATCCCTTGCATTGGTTAATAGACTTTATTGATTTAGATTGCTATCTTTGTACATATCTGTGCCAGAAATGTGAAGCAAAAAGGAAAATAAAACGTTGATTGCTGTTCTGCAGGGGTGGAGCTGAATGGATGTTGGAAATCAGAATTTTATACTGATTATGGTTTTATTGCAGGAGGAGAATCATACCAGAGTTTTCTTTCTCTGTTTGAACACTGTTTCATTCCACAGAAATTAATAGATAAGAGATCTTGGAACAGAGCACACCTACTGATTTGTTCTGATGTCAATCAGTGGTTAGAATGTATTTGCTATGCTTATCAAAATCAAAAGAAAATATTATAACCATTCAGCCACATAAATAGTGGAGCTTTTCCTTGGCCTAAACAGATGATATTGATTTTCAAGCTTTATTTATTTATTTTTGCTGTTTGAGCTACAAAACTATAAAAACCTTTGCAGAAAATTTATGAACTGTTTGATTTTAGAATTTGAACCTTGACTCGAAAGTGCAATAAGAAAAAAAAAACCTCTCTATTAATAATTCATTGCTTCTCACTGCTATAATATCAACTATGAAGATTTTATTTCTAGAATGGAAGCCTAACAATTTAGGTAAAATGAGAGTGATAATTGCTCTTCTCCCACCTCTAACTGCACACATCCCACCTCAGCCCACTTCCATGTTTCCCATAGCTAACTTATGGTAAATAATTCTGAAAGAAAAATTGTTATCAGAAATTGATTTAGCTGAGTGTGGTGGCACACGCCTGTAATCCCGTGACCCTTCGGGCTGAGAAAGGAGGACCTGGAGTTCAAGGCCAGCCTCAGCAACTTAGCGAGACCCCCAGCAACTAAGTGAGAATCTGTCTCAAAATACAAAATAAAAAGGGCTGGGGATGTTAAGCACCCCTGGGTAAAATCCCTGTACCAAAAAAAAAAAAAAAAAGAAAAAAAAGAAATGGATTTAATCCCAGTGATTGACATATAGTGATAAATTGCAATGCAACCTTTAGATGTTCAGAGATATATTATTTAATTATTACATTGAAATACTTATATAGTCATTTAAAATAACATTTTTAGTTTAGACATTTACAAATTTTAGACATTTACAAATGTACTATAGAACTGATTGCATAAGTTTTATAATACATCCTTTTTTATTCTCTGAATAAAAAAGCAAGCACTGTCTTACTTTAACAAGAAGGGTATTTTTTTATCACAGTTAATTTGATTTGCAATCTGATTATTTTTTTCATCTCATCATTTTTTTTTTAAGATTACAGTACGCACTTGTTAGGAGACCATGCTCTTCTATAGTAACAATCTGTAGTCTTCAAGTACCTCAATTAGCTTGAATTTTAATCTAACTGATAAAAATGGGAAGAACATTTTGGAGTTCTAATATATCTCTTATAATATATTAAAATTCCTTTGTAAGAGTGAAATACAAAACTCATTTGTGTTATTTCTTTTCTAAAAAGTAGGTTGGATTGGAGTGGCATATATGCTTCTAATAGTAAGAATAATTAGAATGGAGTAGTCTTTCCTATCCTGGTCCTGACAGCTTTTCACTAGTATTTGTTTGCAAGAAAAGTCACATTTACAACCAGAATAATTCTAATCCTAGATGAGATTTGAGGTTGGGGAAGTTAGCTGTTTTCTTCAAAGGAATTGGAGTTTTAATAGAATTTGAAATCTGGGACAAACTTTCATCTTTTCAAAGTCAAATACATTCTGTAGTAATGAAGACTAGTAAAAGATATTTGGAAATGGACTATTTAAGTTAGTCCTTACTTTAATGAGAGATTCTGCCTTTCTTTCCTTTTTCATTTACAGCATTTTGTGAATAACATGAGAGTTCTTTGGGTCTATGCTCTATAGGTGCCCTGTTTTCATCATAACTGTGTGTGCCCATGACTAACATGGTAGACATACCAGATAACTCAGAATTTTGGGTTTTCTCACAAGCCACTTTTTTGGTAGTTTTTTATTTACTTTAAAAAAACATGTATTTTCCCCATAACTTAGATAATGCTTGCTACTTCTGAATTTGTAAATTAACCAAAGTGGTAAAAGGAACGCAAAGAAAATCCTTACAGTCCCATCTTTTATTTTTATATTTTTTACATGAATAAGTTTTAAGAAGTTGTAATCATAAGGAATAAACAAGCAGCTCTCTTGATTTGTTTAATTTTGTATTATCATGTCACCATATTTATATTATTATGATTATTTTTACATTTTCTAGTAGCAGTATAATATACTGTCAATTAGCTATATATCTATTTTGACTATTTTAAATAAATAATGCATTAATTACATCCCTGAACTTAAAGTCTTTTCTCTAATATGGAGTTTTAAAAAGAGAGTTTCCAGTAGAGAAATTACTAGTTCAAAGTATGTGATTTTTAAGGAACTAGGTCAAAGATCCTATTTATTTTTAATAAACCTCACATCTTTCCAAAAAGTATTTACCATTTTATATTTCCATTTTCAAAGTAAAATAGAGTTCACTGTATCCCACCTCTGCTAAAATACAATGTTGTTCTTTATTTAGCACAGTTTCTAATTAAGTTAATTAGTAGATTTCCTAGATATTTTGAAAATATTGCCTGGTTTATGAGTTGTCTGTTTATGTGCTTGTACACATAATAGTGGTCTTTTCTAACCTATTAAATATTATAAAAAGGCATTATATCTGTCACTTTCTCATGTGTTTTTTGGCTAATTATTTTATAGTATTTCTGTGTTTTCTATTATTGGATTTTGCACTCTATTAGATTGCTCTGTATTGATTAACAAGTTACAGTCTTTAGCAATTTCATATGACAAGGTTACTTTGCTAATAAGAATATAATTTTGATTCCTTGGGGATGTGATACTTTTACTTGGCCGTTAATTAATTGGAAGCTAATTTTTCAGTATTCTGATTATTCAGTTCTTTATTTACTTATTTATTTCTTACCTCTAATTGCCTGTCTTTCAAGTCACTTAACTTATAATTAATAGCTTCACTATGATATTTGCAAGAATAAAAACTACAGCTGCAAATCAAATTAGTAAGTGTATATAATCTTTAATAAGTTTTTATCCTCAGAGTGGAAGAACTTAGATTTTTCACCTGTGGTTAGTTTTTAAGCTAATTTTATGTGAATTTCTCCCTTGGATCAAATATGGATAAAAATCACTATTGAAATATGTGAGCAGGCAAATAACCTTTTGTTAACATCTGTGTGGTGTTAATGCACTTCTGAAGCATTCTGTGGTGAAGCCACTTCTGCATCCTGTCCTTATGTTGCTATGGGTCTTTTGGTGCCCTAAAGGCCTATTCTCTTGCTTGTCTTCACTTTCTTTTTACTTCCCATTAATTGCCTAGTGGAGCAGTTGGAGTGACTCTGAAATAATTTTACAAGAGAATTTAAAATTGATTATCATTATTTTCTACAAATAAATGTCTCTGTTTTGAAAAGAGAGCCCAGACAAGGAATAAACATATTCCTCTACACATTGCAGAGATAGACCACTTGTGATTCACTCCTTACATTTGTGTCATAAAGAATTAAGAAGCCCAAGGCTAACTAGGAAGCTGAGGTTAAGGTTTTCTAATGGTTTGACATCTCAGTGGAAACATTTATTTTCTTTTTAATCCTGAGATTTATTGCAGAAGATGGCCTGCTAGCTGGTGTATGTCTATTGGGAACTGTCTCAATGCTCAAGTGTGGCCTTAAATCTTGAGGTTTTATATCCAGTTGGACAGTTTGGATTTCTGTTTTTCCCTCTTGGTGACTATTAATGAACAAGCATGACAACTGGTGCCACATTATAAGATGAATACTGGAAAGTCATTAAATTACTTAAATGAATCATGAGCAATTTTCAGGTTAAGTAAAACTTTTAAAACAACTGAATTTCATTATCTTTTTGAAAGACATCTATTGCTTTTGACTAGCTTCCTTTACATAGACTTAATTTCATTATCATTTTGCTAAAATCTATTGCTTGTAAACTCCCATCATCATATATCAGGCCTTGACAGTTGTAACATCTTCATAGAATGGACATCGTATGTTCTAGCTTTGCTGCAAAGACCCATGTGAAGCAAACTTCCTGGACACAAGACATCTGCTTTGTAAACATGTTGCTGCTTTATGAACATTCTCTATAAAGCTCCACCCTTTGTTCACTCATGCTGTGTCCAGTTGTTCTTTGTTGTTTCATTCTCTCAATATTAAAAATTACATGTCAAAACTGGGTACGGTAGTGCATGTATGTAATCCCAGCTGCTTGGGAAGCTGAGGCAGGAGGATCTTGAGTTCAAAGCCAGCTTCAGCAAAGTGAGGCACTTAGCAACTCAGTGAATCCTGTCTCTAAATAAAATACAAAATAGGGCTGGGGATGTGGCTCCATAGTTGAGTGCCCCTGAGTTCAATCCCTGGCACCGCACACTCTCCCCCTCGCCCCCGAAAAAATATTTACAGGTCAAAATCAAAAGTATCTACTAAAAAGAATTTCACATCTTGAAATCACTTTAAATGTTTTATTTATTTCCTTTTTCTACTCCAATGCTCTTGTTTATCTCCACTAAATCAGAAGACAAGGATTGTCTTTTTATCTGCTTTATCTTTAGTGCATAGTACATTGTTAGCAACTGTGTAGATTCTCAATTTTATCTGTAGGATTAGTTAAAGGAATGTTGTTCCTTTTTATAATTAAGGTAGTAGTTTATTTTAAAAGTAACATATTCTTATATTAAAACCTCAAACCTATAGAAATCTAAAAGTCAGTTGTATTCCTCAGAGATTATCAAATTCAGCTAATCTATCTTTCAGGAAGTTTTCTGAACATATGAAAATTCACACAAGTTGGCTTAACCACTTTCTGGCTTTTCTGTGAATGATGATTTCAAGTTTATGAAGGGTCTGGAATTTGGTTTTACCCTATTGAAAAGCTAGTACATTAGCTTGTTGCTGTCTCATGGCAATCTATTCATTGGCAGAGTAGACTCCTGTCTCAGAGAAAATGCATTTTTCCTCATGGCATACCAGGTAGTGGAGCATCAGGGTGTTTGTAGCCACTCCACTTTTCTCCTGTGTCCCCTGGAAGCTGGGGGACAGTGCCTATGAATGCCTGCATACATGATGGGTTGCTTTACAGGAAAGGATCAGGAACATGAGGGAAGTCGCCCTTTTATAGCAGCAGTGAAAGACTGGTCTTTGTCCCCGGGGGTTTGCTCATGAAACACAACTCTGAGAAGTGGCCTGTGTTAGGAGTGTTTGAGGACTTGCATTCTTGGCACTCCAAGCAAGAGGTTTGGAAGACAAAGAAGGATGATCTCCCAACGAAACCCACCCTTGGGTTCTCGATCATCTTGGCTTCTGGTGAATTTTCTTATAGTGTGCCATTCCATTGAACATCTTGATTAATTTGACAGTGGCCAGGACCAAATCCATTCAATTTTTTCATACAGGATTTATTTTAAGGCTAGTATGAACAGAATTTTAAACAATAGGATAAGGTCATGTATTGACTTCAACCATTTTTCCTATGATCCTAGATTCAGTCACTATAAATAGGTCTCATTTTATACAGTCAGTTTGTGGTTAAAGGCCAATCTGTTGTCCATTGTAATCTGTGCAAGGGAATTTAGACTAATAGGTCAATCATCGATTGTCATTGCTATAGGTAATAAGGAACACAGACATGCAATGGATAGATCATGGCTCCTTCTGTTCCACATAAAAACTCATAGCCCAAAGGGACACAAATTTGTACAATTCCACTGCCCCCCTCACTCCCCCACCAACTTTCACCATACCTCTTGATGTTCAAGGTGTTTCTTCTTTACAAGTCAAAGTTATTATCTGTGAGCCATTTTAGAATTACTGTGAAACACTGAACTCCACCATATGTGTTAATAGATTTAGAAATGAGACCTAATAGCATATTCTGGAGGGTTCTTTCAAGCCATAAATACCTGCTGGTATGCTGGGTGGAGTGGAGAAAATTTGGGTTGGCTAAGGCTTCCATTACAAGGTATCACAGACTAAGTGACTTAAACAACAGAAATTTATTCTTTCACAAGAAAGTTCAAAAGCTAGGTGTTAATAGGATTGGTTTTATTTGCAGGGCTGTCTTTGTGGCTTGTAGATGGCCATATTCTCACTGTGTCTTTCCATGGTCTTTCTGATGTGTGTGTCTGTATCGTAATCTCCTTTAAGGACATAAGTTGAATTAGGCTGCCCATATGACCTCATTTTACCCTTATTACCCTTTAAAGACACTGTATTTAGTGACATTGTAAATTATAGGGGATTGTTACATTAGCATAGGAATATTTTTGGGGGGTAGGGCAGTAGGGGAAATTGAGTCTATAATGAGTAATGTTGGAGTTTTAAAATTTATTAAGATAAATATATTTTAAAATATATTTGAAATGTATTGGAGTAAGAGAGCATGTGCAAGAGTTGTGAAATCCTATTGTCATACAGATTACTTTTTAATATAGGGGAAACAAATAATAACCAAAATTTATTTTTTAAATATGTTGTGGATGACAAGTGCTAAGAAAGAAAGTGGAGAGGGTAAAGAAATGGAGAGTGATTAAGGTGTGTTCTCCTTTGGATTAATTGGTAGGAAAGCTGTCTGTCATGTGAGACTTATGCAGTAAAGAAGGAAGATTGAGGGAAATAAAAGCAGGGAGCCATGAATATATCACTGGGCAGGGAAAATAGCATATGCACATTTCCCGAGGCAAGGTAGTAATTGGCACATTTAAGAAATAACCAGGAGACCCTAGTGAATGGCATGGAGAACAATGGCAGAAGATGAGATCAGAAAGCTTTAATATGAATCTCTCTCATCTGGTATAATTCTTTATTTAATCAAAATTTTATTGATGTCAGGGAACCTTATCCTACCTACATAGACATTTCATCTTAATTTATATCTTATAAAAGAGGTATAATTTACATAGAAGTAAAATGCACAGCTTTTAAGTGTACAGTTCAATGAGTTTTGAGTATTGTTAAACTCGTACCCCGTAAGAAACTGCATCTATTAAATATTTCTTCCTTTATGATGCTTGTGTTCTCCAACTTCCTGAACAAACTGAACATGTGCTTCTTCTAGAAGGATAGTTGAGTCTTCATTCTTTTTTCCTGTTTGATAATATTATTTGATAATAAACACTATTATTGTTATTACTGCTAATAAGCACTAATGCATACTGAGTCCTTTGTGGCAGACACTGTTATAAAACCTTTATGTGTAATGATTTATTCACATTTATTCTAGACTTTTGAGGAAGTTACCATTATTCTAATCATGTGGGTAGAAAAATCAAGGCATTAACTTGAATTAACTCATGTGCTCATTGAGTATTGGAATCCAATTCAAATCATAATATTTTAATTCTGCAACATATGTGTTTTAGAAAAATACGTATTTTAGATCCTATGCTAGGTTGCCGCCTAAGTGTTGAATTTGATCTTATGAATATTTGGTCTTAATTGAAATTCAAGCGAAGGGCATATTTCTTTGCTTCTATCCCATCACCCTTTACAAAAGGCATTTATTGAACATTACCTTTTTCACTTTTTTTTTTGGTCTCTGAGTGTATCAGCATGGTGTGATTTTTACAGCAGACCCTTTGTCTTAGGCTTTAGGTGGATTCCCAAGGTCTATTTTAAATTTTGATCATCATTCATGCAAATATCAGTCTTTCTACCAATTGTATTTAGAGCCAAATCAGGATTTTTTTTTTTTTAGTGCTTAACTACATCTATCAGTGTGTGTGTGTGTGTCTGTGTGTATATACATATATATATGTATATATATATATATATATATATATATATATATATATAAACTCTGCAAAACTGTCTGGTCATCAGCTTCCAGAAGCTTCTGTATAAATAAAGTTTGCTTGGTGTCTGAACCTTCTGGAAACCCTAACAGCAGTCTTACACTAGCTTCCAGGATCCTTTGGCAGCTTTGAGTATAGCCTCATAAAATAGATTGAATAAATTTGCACCCATTATGCAATTTTCTACTAAAGAAAATGTATGACTATAGATAAAAATGTCCAATAGCAACTAAACTCAATTCCTCAGGGAAGTAATAACCTCCTAATTGAAAAAAACAACAAACCAAAACCAAAACAAAGATGTTTTTCTTCTAATTTTAATAACACAGATACTAAAACCTCTAAACTTTATCTGGATTTTATTTTTATATTTTAATACCATTTTAATAAAGATTGGAAGAATGGTACATATTTTAAAGTAAAAATCTGGAATATATGACTGATATTGTTTAGTTGGCAGGAGAAAAAGGGAAAAGCAACTGATTGGCAAGATGGTACTTGATAGTTTTTTTATTTCTTGACATTTTCCTATCTAGAGGGGAAAATATATATATATATATTTATATACATATGTGTAATGTATGTGAATATATATAATATATATACATATGTGTGTGTGTGTGTGTGTGTGTGTGTGTGTGTGTGTGTGTCAGGGGTAGTCTCCCAAGCTATATCCTCAGCCCTTTCATATTCTGAGACATTCCCAGGTTGGCTTCAGACTTGTGATCCTTCTGCCTCAGTCTTGATATCACTGGGATATAGGCATTCACCACTGAATACAGAATAGAGAAGTATTTTTAAAGAGGTCAATATCTGTGCTTTACTCAAAAGATTTTTGAAATCGTTATAAAAGGTGTCATAATAGGAGAGAGTGGAGCACATAGTTTATACAAGTTGGTCGTGATCCACATTGGATTGGCAAGCCAGGGACTTTGCAGAACTTTGGATTTCCTTACTGCTTGAGAAACAGAATAGTATTTGCAAATAAATAGGAGCTTACTGGAATAAAAACGTAATGCAGATGCTGATTCTCTTAAATAAATCTGGGCCACCAACTGTGCTTATGTTGGTTGGTAATCATGCATCCTTTACCATCTTTCTGCTTAGTTTTGTTCTCATGAGATGAGGAGTATTGGAACATACACATAGGATTATTAGTTTGTAAGTGCCAGGGAATAAGATCCTTTTGAATGGTAAAGCTGAATCTATTTTCAACATAGAGGTAGTTTCAAGATATAAATATAATTAAAAACTTGAATTATGTAAGGAAAAAACTTGCATAAATAAAAAATTTTAATGGCAACTTGGTTTTATCACCTGAAATAGTAAAGTTAGACATTTCTCAGTCCTAATGTCATGAAATGTAGATCTAGCAGGGTATAGAATCAAGATAATTTGAATAATTCTTGAAGTGGCAATAAGGTATAATTTTGACTTTCAATCACAGCTAAAGTTTAAAATAAATTCTCAATAAGCCCAGCTGTTAGGCTCTTATTAGGAAATGAGTTATCTTTTAACATTTTAATAGTTAATGGTAGATTTTCCATTGTAATGATATTCTTCATACATTTTTTAAAAAATGTCCTCATTCTTTATTTTGCATAAGCCTCACAGCATTTTATGATGTAGAAAGGGCAAGAGGTCATCTCTTCATTGATGACAGTCATGGTGCTGCCTACATCTTCAAGATCATTTGTTATATATAAGGTATTCTTTCTAAATCTGGGGAGGGCCATTCAGTAACCATTGGCATTACATATACTTATCCCTAGGATTTTTTTTCCACTGTCATTTGAAGAGACAAACTCCATCTTACGACTAAAGAAAGAAAATTTTATAGCTTGAAGTGTTTCATTTTCCAAATTTAGAAAAATGCATACAGTAAGAGAAAATAAAGATTTTCCCTTGTCATCATATTATAGGCTGAGTTCCAATACTTAGCTATCAATTTCATAGAAAAATAAGGTAGAAATGACACAAATTAGGTAATTAGCATGACACTTTTTTTCTTCGGAAAAACAAATGAAACTCTGTGCCATGTATTCTTTGGATTGCACAATGTCTCCAAATATATAGTTTAAATGAATGTAAATTTTATATGATTTTTGGAAATAGAATCTTTTATAGTAATTTTTTTGACTATCACTATTTGTGAATTTTAAGTTCATATAAAGTAACACATAAATGCTATTTATTTAAAAAATGTCTCAGCAAATTACATTTTATGTTTGCATTCTGAGACATTTTAATAGTTAATGGTAGATTTTCCATTGTAATGATATAAACAAAAGATTATGAAATGTTTCAAATTTCTTTGTATTTAATGTTATTCACTCCAAACTGTCAAAACAATGTTACTTATTCACATCAATAAATTTTGCTTTAGTTGATATGATTTAAAATGTAGCAAATGATATTGGATTATTTTTGGTCTGATTTATTTGTTCTACCTATAGAAACTGGTTAGCCAGATAGTTATTGTTCAGTGTTGTATAAAACAAACGTGGATTGTTTTAATTTTATATTTACATTTAGTGTCTCTCAATGATTGGGTACATATCTGTTATACCATTTAGAATTCTTACTCTGATTACTTTAGGTAATTTTATATTAGATTTTGTTTTCCCCTGTTAAATTGTTTCAAGACATGATAATCTATTCTCAAATGTGCATCTGCTGGGAATACTTTTTATGCAGATCAGATGGGAGTTTTAAAGGTAAATAAGTGTTGATTTATTTCTTGTAGCTGCTGGGTTTGAGACTCTGATATCATTTTTTTAAAAAATTTTCTATACTAATTGATATTGTTTCTTTATGATGTTTTAGAAGCATGACATACTTAATCTTCACAGTAAATTTTTAGGTATGACACTATAATCCTTATTTTACAAATGAGAAAGCTGAGGCTTGGAGAATTTCCCAATGCTATGAAGTAAAATACCCAGACCTATCTATAAAGACCAGCTCTGAGTCACTGTAGAATTTAGTATCCCAGGATTATTTCTATTTTAGTAGTATTGGTAAATAGTAGTAGTTACATTTATAATTTTTTAGTATTTTTGTATTTTTTAGTATTATTTAGTATTCAGTATTATTGTGTAAATTCAGAAATGTGCTATTTGACAACCTGTTGTTATATAGAATATCATTGTAGGAATTAAGGTAAAGGCAATACGATTTGAATAAATCATTAATTTATCAATGATCCAGCAGAGTAGTGATGGATCTAGTATCAGGTGTTAGAATTGTAGTCAGCTCTCTTGGTAACAACTTTTATCTACTTGGGCTTTTAATTTTGATGACATGAATATTTAAATATTTGGGAACATGAAATAAGTCATGTTTTATGTTATATCTCCTTTCTGCAAAACAAAAACCCTATATAATAATGAAATTCCTTTCTTTTTTTTTTTTCCTAATACAGTGGGATGCATCCTGCTTTCAACCTGGAGTTCACCTCTGTGGCGTGGATCTATCCAAGGAGCATTTGCCTTCAATCTCTGTGTTAACTAGAAATCAAGTAAAGACATGAGGAGATTCGTTTACTGCAAAGTGGTTCTGGCCACTTCACTGATGTGGGTCCTTGTGGATGTCTTCTTACTGCTGTACTTCAGTGAATGTAACAAGTGTGATGACAAGAAGGAGAGGTCCCTGCTGCCTGCACTGAGGGGTGAGTACCTGTGAAGCAAACTGGCAGTGACAACAAAATATAAAACCTCAAAATAAGAATAGTATTGCCTTATTCCAAGAGCAGAAGTGTTAATGTACACTTAAGCACATGGAAGCGACTTCCCTCTTCTAGGTCTTAGGGGTTTATTGGAAAGAATGAAGAGTCAGTTAACCTCCCGGATACCTTTAATCTTAAATTCCAGTCTTCTGTGACTGCATGAAAAGAACTTTCAGATTTTGGCACAAAATTTAAAATCTAGGCTCACAGGAGCCAAAAACCTTTAAAACCCAAATGAGATAGATGGGGACAGTAGCAAACTGGAATGGCATTTGTCATCCCTAATGATTTCCAAATCAGATTAATTTTTTTTTTTTTTTTTTACAATAAAACACTTGCAAGTCACCAGATTCACCTGTGGGCCAGCAGATCTTTGGCTCTATGTTAGGAAACAAAGATAATTTCAAGTCTATTGTAAAGTTACCTTATGTCAGTATTTACAATGACTAGATTCCAATTAATTCTAAAGAGATTATTTGTATAAATGGTGATTTTTCAGATAAAGGCATAGGGATTCATTTTCTGCAAAATTATTACAAATAACTTTCTCAGTACTTTCTTTTTTGGTTGACTTCAAGGTCTATCAGTAGTTATATTTCTGAAATATTCCTCATAAATGGGTACTTCTAAAGTACATAGGGTGGTTGAAATTAGTTTATTCTCTTAAACAAACATTAATTAATTCTCTAATTAGCAAAAGTTTTCTTCATAACTATGATAAAAGGTAAATTTTATTTGAATCTAGTTGAAATTTTCATAACATTCAAAAAATGAATCTAAGTTACCAAGGTGAGATTTGCCTTTATTTACTAATTATAGTATGTCTAATGTTATAGATAATTTTGAAGTTATTTATTAGTCAAGATACTCAAATAGAATTTCATTTATTCAATTATGCAAGTTTTAGGGAAACACAGAAAAACAATTCCAAAAATTAATTTTGTCCAGAGAACATTTTGAAAATTCTGGGTTTGCTTTAGATAAAAAAAAAAATGCTCTCACTCAGTTGTAGAAATTCTGCATATTCTCTCCTTTCAAAATGTTTCTGACACTCTCACTTTAGTTTTTGTTTAGTTTTTGACTAGTAAAAAGAATTCAGAGAAAAGTTCTTTGGAAGTGACTGAGTCTAGATTGATTTAGGTAGATTATATGCATTTTCATAGCTTTATTCTATAATTATTCAGGAAGAAGAACTTTATGAGTCCATTGGGTTTTGATAAATGAACATGGGATTGATTTACTGATCTATAGTTAAAGCCCTGAAGTAAATAAGCCTTTTTTTTTTTTTTTTTGAGTCTGTTGAGCTATTTCTTGGCTGAGTGGAAGTCTGTCTTGATGGATCATAACCATTTAGAATGATCACTTTGTTGAATGGAGGCATCTAGTTCAGTCACACACAAAAAGTTATGACCTGATTCAGCAAAAACAAAACAAAACAAAACAAAACAAAACCATCAGCCTTTTTCTCAAGTACCCACAAAAGTACAGTTTTGGTGATTCAAGTCCTTAATGATTACTCCTAAACCTTAAACTGTGAAATTTAATGATGCAAGGCAAAAATAATTTTTCCTTGTATTTAATTTAAAGTTAAACCATGTTGTCTTCATCTGTAAGACTTTTTGTCTGATCAACACACTGTAGGCTGGGTGACTCACTTAGAACAGAAACTTACAAAACTTACAACTCAGTTTTGGATGATGCGAAGTTCAAGATCAAGGCACTGGTTGATTGGTGTCTGTGAAGAGCTTGTTTTTCATGTAAAACTGACTTCTCACTAACTTCACCTGGCAGATGATTGAGGGATCTGTTTGAGACATTTCTATAAGGGTGTTAATCCCAATCATGAGGGCTTCTCCCTCAGGACTTAACCACCTCCCCGAGGTCATACCTCCTAATACTATTGCCAAACCTTTTAGAGTTCTAACAGGTGAATTTGGGGCAGAAACATTCAGTCCACTGTACTTTAATTTGGCACATTAATATCATTTGTCCTGTAAAATAGGAAATAGACATGAGGTTTTAATTTTATATTTTATTAGTATTTCAGATTATTTAGGAATTTGTACTATATATTTAGAGTGATTTATATGCAGTGATTTTGTAGAAAGTGTGTCTGACTTATATTTTTCTTCTAAATCTACTGAACAATGACTTTTGGCTTACAGAATTTGATCTTTCTGGGTTGGATTTGGTGGTTTCTAAGATGACTTATATTTTTAGACTTTACATAATTTTTAAGTACCCAATATTAACATCCACTATGGATTAATTTTTGAGATATTTTCATTTATTAATTCATTAATTATTTATTCAGTGTTTACTGTGTACTAAATCCTAGGAATAGATAACTAAGGCCTTTGCAGTTTGGAATGTAATAAAACTGGGATTCTTCTAGTCATGGAGCTTATAGAGAATCACAAAGTAATCATTCCTCTCTCCACATGCACACACACATACAGTCATGTGTTACTTAAGCATGGGAAGGGGAGACAGTGGGAAACATTGTGGAGTGTGTTTATATAGCTAAGAACGCTGTAGCCTCACTAGGTAATGAAATCTTATGGGAGCACTATTCTATATGCAGTTTCCATTGTTGACACATATTCAGTTAAATATACAAATTCAGCTAAAATGGTAAAGTAAAGTACATATAATTACAACACATAATGTTAGGATGAAGAAGGTTGCTCTAAGCTGAGGAAACAATCTAGGTGAATAGGTAAAATTTCACAGAGGCTATGGCATTAAGGTTAAGGTCTACAATACAAGACTTGGAAATAACTACTTAAAGAAGAAAATGCAAAATTTTATATAGATTACTAAAGATTTCAGTGTATCTTCCACCAGAATAATTTAAAAAGAGAAATTGCAGAGTTAAAATTTGACTATTTAAATAACAGCTCTTAAATTTTAGAGTAATCAAAACAGTATTGACACAAAGCAGAAGTATAAATTGTCCAAGGAAATAGATTGAGACCTTAGACACAGACTCACACATTTGGAACATTCATTATATGACGGGGAAGTACTGAAGACCAATGCGAAAAAGAGTATATATTCAATAAATGGAACTGAGAATGAAATGGTAATCTGTGTGGAAAAAGATGCCTTACTCTTCTTCCCAGTTGATATAAACTTTGGATGTACTACAAATATGAATGCCAAAACCAAAATTTTAACTTCAGTAGAAAAAAAATTAGGCATCTACATGATCTTGAAATAGGGAAAATTCTAAGACAAAACACAGGAAACATTGACATCAAAAAATAAAAGAGAAGTCACACATTGTTGAAGATATTCAAAGAACATACAGCTAACAAACTCTTACCAAGTATATATAAATAATGATAATATGTGTGTGTGTGTGTGTGTGTGTATATATATATTTCTTATTATTAATAAGAAAAGCCCAAATAAACTGACTATGGTCCATGCATGTAGTCCCAGTGACTCAAGAGACTGAGGCAGGACGATTGCAAATTCAAGGCCAACCTCCGCAACTTAGGGAGATCCTGTTTCAAAATAATATATAAAAAAGGGCTGAGGGTGTGTAACTTAGGGGTATAGTGCTGCCCTGGGTTCAATCCCCAGTATATCCTGCCCTCCCACACACACAAAAGAAAGAAAGAAAAAGCAGAAACCTCCAAATAACCCTATATAAAAATATAAGCAATAGATAGACACTTTAGAAAAGCAAACACATATGGCAATTAAACTTATGAGGAGATAATTAATATACATTATAATCAGGGAAAAACAGATCAAGGCTACAATGACATGCATTTATATCCATTCACCTAACAACAATTAAAAAGGTTAATAATGCCAATCATTAGAGTTTATGCATGTCTACACTTTTGTGGTGAATCCAGATAACAATTTAGTATTATCCCTGAAATCTAAACATTCATACAGGACTCAGAAGTCATAGTCATATATCCAAGAAAATTTCTTCCACAAGTATGTTCATATCACCACTACTCACTGGAATAAAACTTGTAAATAACATACAGGCCAATCAATGGAAAAACTGAAGGATAGACATTTGGTATATAGGTAGAGGGAATTATTATATAGTAATCAAAATGAATGCTCTTTCATCAATATGGATAAATCTTGACAATAAAGTAGTAAATTAATGATAAGTTATACCCCAATAGAGTAAGTATATATAGACTACTTGAAAGCAAAAAAAAAATCCCTAAAATTTAAGAACATACATTAAAAGAGTATATAGAGATGTAAGACTTCATAAAAAGCAAGTGAGGCTAACTATGAACATAGGATTTAGATTGTTGCCTGTCATGCACGTGGGGAAATAAAGGAATATGATCAGAGTGAACATTTTGACCTGATATGAACCATTTGGAATATGGGTTTGATGTATTTTTTTAAAAAAATTCTATTAGTTATTAATGGACCTGTGTTTATTTATTTGTTTATATGTGATGCTGAAGATAGAACCCAGTCAGTGCCTCACACATGCTAGGCAAGTGCTATACCACTGAGCCACAACCCCAGTCCTTGATGTATTATTTTTAATAACTAAATGAATAAAGAAGAGCCACAGAATGCATTTAAAAAATGATAAGACACCAATGGGTTCCAAAAATAGGGCAGACATATTCAGATTTGTGTTATGGAAGAATCACTGTGGATACAACATGGACAATGCATTGGAGAAGAGCTACTGTCTTCAGGGCACTGGTTAGGAAGCTGTCCAGGAGTCTTGTGTTGGAAGTGATACCAATTATAGCAGACCAGCAGGAATGAGATGTGAGAGAAACAGGCAAAAATTGAAATCTGGGTGCTTGACAGGATCTGGCAGATATTGAAGGTATAGGTTCCATGCACAAGTCTTGGCTTTCTTGGATCCAGTTTCCAGAGGGAGGGCTCATTGTAAGAGATGATTTGAGCAGGATGGATACTGAGTTTATTTCAGATATGTTGCATTTGAGACACCTGTTAAGTAAAGAAATGCAATTGTTCCATCAGAAGTTGGCTATAATATTCAACTCTATCAAACTTAAAAAAAAAACGATTTTATCATCATTTTTCTAAAGTAGTTTATATTTTTATCTTTTTTTAAAAATGGAGTATGTGGAATATAATTGAATCTTTGCTACAGAGTCAGCATTGTCATTTTACACATCAATAATTGAGTAATGCTGTAAAAAGAGATGATTTCAGGAGTTTATGAGAGTGTGTAGAGCTGTTCAAACATTAGATACAGACACATGTATATCTATGTATTTTTCTGTTTTATAAGGGACTGCTTTTTGATAACATAAACACTTATTATGGGGCACATTAACTCTTTCACGACATCCTGGTGCCATCTAAAAAAAAATGCACTAACAGATACTTCCCACTCCTGTTTATGTGGAAGATTAAGTTGTGCTCATTACCAAGTTGGAAGAGTTAGAGTAGATATTAGAGAGAATTTTTAAAAAGCCAAAGGTTGCTGTAGTATACTTATGAAAGCTCTAGGGAGATTTAAAATCATATGGCAGGTTTGCATAAGCACTGTGCCGCAGTGGACCTTAGTCCCAGTTTCCCCACTAATGGCCTATGTCCTCAGTAGGTGAATTGGTGTCTCTGGGCCTCAGTTATCCCTGTAACATGGAACAAATATGAATCAATAGTTTAAAAGTCTTTCTAGTTCCTAATTGAATGATGTTTCTAGATTTTATAAATTCCAGCACATGTAGGATTGCAAACTACTTTAGTCTTTACTTTTTGGTTGGTCCATAGATAATGTGTAGTTTGAGATAGGAAATGGGGGCATAGAAGTGATTTAGTCGGAAGGGAATCTGCCTGAAAACCCCAGAGGGTCTTTATAGCATCACAAATGACAGAAGTGATACAGAAATTGAAATTGTGGAGGCTAAGAGGACATGCTATAATTTTAACAACCAACAGAATAGCTTTTTTTTTTTTTTTTTTTTGGTACTAGTTATTGAACTCAGTGCATTTGACCATGGAGTACCATCCCTACCCCTATTTTGTATTTTATTTAGAGAGAGTGTCTCACTGAATTGCTTAGTGCCTTGCTTTTGCTGAGGCTGGCTTTGAACTTGTGATCCTCCTGCCTGAGCTTCCCAAGCCACTGGGATTACAGGCATGTGCCATCATGCCCAGCCAAAACAGTGTTTGATTATCATACTCTTTTAGGTTCAATAAAGGATTCTGTCATCAATAAATGCTAGTTTGCATTGGAGTTTAAGTTTTATGCTTTCATTAGATACCACTGTGGAGATACATATTCTGAAAACTAGATTTGAGTACTTTTCTTCACTCCCACAGATACCTAGACCCTATCAAGGTGTCCTGTGGGATAGTTAAACTTTGGTCAGGAAGGTCTTTAGCAGGGATCATTCTGCTTGCAGATGTGTATAAAACAGTCATCATCTTATTTTTAAGTTCTCAAAATTATCCTAGTTCATATGTGTCCCTTGTACCTCCCCACTATGGGATCTGCGTTGGGGGACATAAAAAATAGTGGAGTTGCTGACTCATGATCTCAGTTCAGTACCTCCATGTGTCCTTGTTCCTGCAAGGCATAGTAACTGGTTTCTTTTTTATAAATTGAGGGAAACAGGCAGCCTCCCTCTCTTGGATCCCTCTTCTGCTGCTTTCTAAGTGATCTTCTCATAGTCCTGGACTCTTTTATTAGACAGCTAGCATTCATTGATTTTGTATGACTAATCTTCCTCCTTGAAAGGGAGTATTCTTGTGTGTGAGGAAAAACCAATGACTAGAGAATTAAGGTATTAAACTAAGATTGTATTTATTCTGGTTTATAAAGTACATGGCTTAATCTTTGTGGATAGGTAGAAGAGTGTGATTGATTAAAATGGATTATCGATACTAGAGGTGACTCATATATTATGATGCGCACTAATTTAGGGTGATAGGCAATGGTATTTATAGTCTTACAAAAAAAAGTGGGGCATATAGACACAGTCAACCTAGATAAAGGACATATATTTCCCAGAAATTTTAAAAAGCTCAAATTATCTCTGTTTGCTGATGACATGATCCTATACTTAGAAGACCCAAAAAAACTGCAGCAGAAGATTTCTAGAGCTAATAAATGAACTCAGCAAATTAGCAGGATACAAAATCAACACCCATAAATTAATTGTGTTCCTATCCTCCAATGTTGAATCTGCTGAAAAATAAATTAGGAAAATAATCTCATTCATTGTAGCCTCAAAACAAAACAAAAAACAACTTGTGAATCAGTCTAACAAAAGACCTGAAAGAACTCTACAATGAAAATTATAAAATACTGAAGAAAGAAATTGAGGAAGATCTTAGAAGATAAAAAAATCTTCCATGTTTTTTGATAGGCAGAATTAATATTAAAATGGCTATACTACTATACAGATTCAATGCAATTCCCATCAAAAGTCCAATGACATTTTAGAAAAATAAGTCATGAAATTAATTTGGAAAAAAAATCCAGAATATCCAAATCAATTCTTAGTGAGAAAAGTGAAACAGGAGGTATCACAATACAGACCTCAAATTATGCTACAGAGTTATGGTAACAAAAAAAGCATGGTACAGGCACCAAAACAGACATAAAGACTGATAGAATAGCTTAGGAGACCCAGAGACAAACCCACATAAATAATGTTATACTAAACAAAGGTACCAAAAACATACATTGGAAAAATGATAGTCTCTTCCACAAATTGTGCTAGGAAAAGTAAAAATCCATATGAAGTAGAATGAAATGTAACCTCTCTCTCTCACCCTGCACAAAACTCAACTCAAAGTGGAACAAAGAGCTAGAAATTTGAAAAGAAACCCTGTATACACCAGAAGAATACGTAGGCGCAGTTCTCCATTATGTTAACTTAGGAACCAACTTCCTTAATAAGACTCCCGAAGCACAAGAAATAAAATAAAATAAAAAAAAAAAATCAATAAGAGGGATGGTATCAGATTTAAAAGCTCTGTACTACAAAAACAATCAAGAGTGTGTAGAGAGAGTCAACACAATTGGAGAAAATGTTTTTCCACCTACACCTTAGACACAGCATTAATCTCCAAGATATATAAAGAACTAAAAACATAACATTAAAAAACAAACAAACAAATCCTCCAAAAATGCAATCAACCAATGGGCAAATGAACTAAACAGATGCTTTTCAATAGAAGAAATTCTAAAAAAAAAATAAAAAATAAAAATAAATCATCGTATGGTTAAAAAAAAAGAAAAGAAATATAATGATCAACAAATGTGAAAAAATATTCAACATCTTTAGCAATTAGATAAATGCAAATTAAAACTACACTGAGATTTCACCTCACTCCAGTCAGAATGGCAATTACCAACAATATGAGTAACAATAAATGTTGACCAGGATTTGGGGAAAGGGTACAATCATACATTGTTGGTAGAATTGCAAATTGGTGCAACCATTCCATACTAAAAAACAGTTTGGAGATTCCTCAAAAAAACTAGGAATAAAATCACCATATGACCCAGTTATTATGACCCAGTTAACCCATTCTCAGTATATAGCCAAAGGATCTAAAATCAGCATACTACAGTGACACAGTCCCGTCAATATTTATAATAGCACAATTCACAATAGCCAAGCCATGGAGCCAACCTATATGCCCTTCAACAGATTAATGGATAAAGAAAGTGGATAGGTAGAATATACACAATGGAATATTACTCATCCATTAAGAAAAATGAAATTATGGCATTTGTCAGTAAATGGATGGAAATGGAGAATATCATGCTAAGTGAAAGCAGCCTATCCCTAAAATTCAAAAGTTGAACATTTTCTCCGATATGGGGAACTAATTCAAAATAAGGTGGGAGGAGGATTAATAAAAAAGAATAGAAGAGAGATCAGTGGAGTAGACAAAGGACGATGAAGAGAAGGGACGAGGAATGGGATAGGGAAAGTCAGTAGAATGAATATGACCTACTGTCCTATGTACAGATATGAATATACCACAATGAATCTCACCATCATGTATATACACAAGGCACTCATTTAAAAAAAGCTATAAGTAAATAACAGAAAGTTCAGTAGAATAGAGGGAAGGAAATGGACTGTAAGGGACAGAAAGGGGGAGCACTGAGGACTGAATTAGAACAAGTTGCATTCTATATATTTATAGTTATGTCAAAATGAATTCTATTGTCAAGTGTAACTAAAAAGAACCAATTAAAAAAAGAAAAGGAAAGACTAATAGACTTGGTGAAAATTTTTTTAAGATTTTCTTTTTTTTAATGTGGTGCTGAGGATCAAACCCAGGGCCTCGCAAGTGCTAGGTGAGAGCTCTACTGCTGAGCCACAATCTCAGCCCAGACTTGGTGAAATTTTGACCTCTGATATTTGCTTTGGTTTTTCAGACTCATATCCACAATTTTTTCTCATCCTCCTGCCAGTCCATACAACCACATTAATATCATGAATAAAAATAAGTATAAGAAAGAGTATTAGGTATACTGTGCTACACACTGCCTATGCATTATTTTGATTGATTAATTAATTAATTATAATTATTAATTTATTAATTTGATTAATTAATTAATTTTGAAAGCAGCATTGAGCGTATGTACTATTAGTAAACTGATTTATAAATGAGAAACAGACAGAAAATTTAATTGATTTTTTTTTTTTTAGGTCACAAAAGTAGTTAAGAAGAAGAAAGAGTTCACAGCCTGATTTGTCGAGATTCTTAGTACAGACTTTGGAATCACAAGACTATGCTGTGTCCCTGACTTAGATATACCTGGGTTCCTTCTAAAGAGCCAAGTAATCACAACATTTATATGCTATTTATAAAATATTCATAAAACGGATGTTTCTGGAGGACATTGAAAGAGATGGCCACTGACTTTAGGTTAAAAAGGGCCTTGTTCAATGTATTTTAAGCAAAAGTATCTTTTCTTGGCTCACCTTGATTTATTTCAGACTTAAACAGTTTTGCATATATTGAGCCACTGCAGAATACTGATGAATTTAGGTTACAGTTTTCCTCAGTGGTAACCTTTGGGCCAAGCCTCTGAAATCTTAGAAAGGATAGTTAAAGATTATAAACAATAGTGAGATACTGTTATTTTTAAAGATTAATAGGAATAATTAATGTCAATATTTTGTCCACTCATTCAGTAAAATACTGGCTATGTACTCTATAATGTATAGAGTTTCATCAAGTAGAACACCAGTCTTCAAGAATCACACAGTTTAATGGAGACTTGATGGTCACATACTTACAACACCAAACATGATGTCTGCTATGAGAGATACTAAATGAACTACTGTGAGAGCTAAAAGGTCTTGAAATATAGAAGTTAAGTGGACACGTGAAAATTGGAACAAGAGGATAATAGGAAAAAATAAAGTATCAGGGTAACACTGTTGTCTTTCTGAAGATGAGGATCAAAGTATTAGAAAAATCAGTTGATTGGAGCAGAGTCAGACATAAAAGGAATTTTTAGACGTTAGGTCAATAGTTAGGAAAAAGAAATTTCAAAGGACTCCAAGTGCTGGGGCAAGCAATTTTAACTTGTCTTAACAAGTTATTGAAGGTTTCTGGAAAATGAAGTTTTATTGGTCATCAGCTGAAATTTAGGAGAATACATTTTAAGGCATTTTTATCTTTATTTAAATAAATACAACTACCAGTTTTATTCATTAATTAAAACTATTCATATTAGCAACTCAATGGGATATATAGTCATTTAAATTGTTCACTTTGAAAATTAATGAGTAGGAACAAGAAAGATTTTCTTTTTTGTAAAATTGAATTTAAATGGCATTTTAAAAAGTAAGTACTCAAGTCCAAATTTATCGAAGTACAAATATTACATATGAATTTATATATATGAATTATATGTAAGTAAACATTAAAAATTAATTGCTCATAATTTTTGTTTGATATTAAATAAGTTGACAAACTTGTAAACATTGTTTGGTATCAGAACTGGGGGTAGAAAGATAAAAGGAGATGTATTCTTGTTTTCATGTGTAAGAGGGGAGAAAAGAATTCAGAATTATTTGAAAGAAATGTCAGCATATCAATGCTTATACTAGCTGGAGGAGAGAAAATATATGAAATAAAAATAAAATCAATAAGATACTGTCTTTTGAAGGCAAGATATTTTTCAATTCTGTGAAGACTGGAATTGACTAAATAAGTTAATGGGATGAAACTAACTTCCAGATAGCCCACCAATAAAGTAGGAATGGACAAATCCTACCTCCATCCACTGGAAATCATTGTCCTAAAAGGGCTAAACGTAGCAAAGACAACTGGTGTTTCATCAGTTTGCATCTTCATCACGAAAGTCAGTGCTTGGCTCATAATGGGTGTTCAGTTAATTTTTAATTGAATGAAAAATGAAGGAATGAATGTCTAATCAGCTTGACACTTTCTGTTTCCATGATAGTTGAGTTTATGTTTCTGATTAAAAAACTTGAAATAACTCAATTATTATGACTAAAGAAGGCTTTAAAAATTTAGTTTATAGATATGGCCCAATCTTTGAATATTCTAAAATATTTATTGGCCTACATAATTTGGTTTACATCCCAAACTGGCAAATTGATAGCCAAGGACTATCCTTTTCCCTTTTTGCTTATACTATCTGTGTGATACAGAGTCTTAGGAAAGATCAGAGCATATTAACATTGTAATGATGCTGCTGAGGAAACAATTCAGGTAGAATATTATGTGGTATACACAGAATGAATCCATACATAGAGGACCGCATGGATACTTAAGAAAGATATATTTAACTTTGAAAATGTTATAGGTTGATGATATATTCAAGTCTTCTATAAAAAGTGATAGAAAAAAAATGGAGAGGATGGAAAATGAATGTAAAAAAATAATATTGGAAAGCTATAAAGTGAAAAACCCACCCCAAAAGAAAAATTACCAAAGTAACATGATTGTAGCATAGGTCTCTCAGGTAGTAGATAAGTAAAACTCCATATAAACACAAATTAGCAAATAATTAAGGAATGCTATTTTTCAAATCAACTTTAGGTTTTTATTAAAATGCTGCATTTTGGCCAGAGGTGGGGTACACACACTTGTGACTCAGGAGACTGAGACAGGATTACAAGTTTGAGACCAACCTAGGCAATACTCTGTCTTAACATTTTAAAAAAGGGCTGAAGATGTAGCACAGTGGTAGAGTGTTCCTAGGCTCAGTCTCTGGTTCTTTGGTGGTAAGGAAGAGGGGTTAGCTCCATGTTAAGAGTATATTTTTTGAGTTTTGACAAATGGGTTCCAGGTTCAACCTCACAATCATGCTTTCCCCCAAATATTATTACCTTCTGTTATGCAATCAGTTATGCAACTCTAGCCAGGTAATTACTGATCTGTTGTGTGTTTGTGTGTGTGTGTGTGTGTATGTGTGTGTGTGTTTGTGTGTGTGAGAGAAAAAGAATATTGGTTAGTTTTGCCTATTCTAGAAAATCTGATGAAGAGAATTGTACACTATCAACTCTTATGTGTTGGGTTATTGTTTTCAGCAATAAGATTTTGAAATTAATCATGGTATTGAGTGTATCATGTTCTGTTGCTCAGAAGTATTCAGTTATATTGTGACTTAACGTATTTTGTGTTGTTATAACAGTATGTCTGAGAATGGCTAATTTATAAAGTATAGAAATTATTTCTCACACATTGGAGGCTGGGAAGTCTAGGATCAAGGCACTGTCAGATTAGGAGTCTGGTTACAAGATGGCAACTTGTTGCTTTGTCCTCCAGAGCAGAGAGCTATTGTAGCTTCAAGTGGCAGAACAGTAGAAGAGAGAACCCAATCACGTAAGTCCTTTTGATAGTAGCATGACTCCATCTATGGGGGTTTTGCTCTCATGACCTAAACACCTGTCCCTCTTAAAAGTTTTCATGTCCCAACACCTGCACATCAGGAATCATTTCCAACACATGAATTTGACAGATACATTTAGATCATAGCATAATGATGGACTAAAATTTGTTTATCCTTTCACTTACCGGAGGACACTTAAGATGTTTCCATAATTTTGCTTCTTAAATGAAGCTACATTCATACACAATCCTATGTGTGGACATATGTTTTCATAACTCTTGGGAAAATACCAAGGAGTAGAGTGCTGAGTCATATGCTAAGTGTATGTTTAATATTGTGAAATACTGCCAGTCTGCTTTCCCAACTTTGAGTATTTTCTATTCCCATTTTAGCAAATATAGTAACTTCATGTTGGTATCTCATTATGACTTTAATTTGTACTTCTTGGTAACTATTGAATAATGAGCATTATTTTATTGCCAATCTTCTCTTATGAACAGTCTTCTTCAATATTTCTTGCCTATTTTTACATAGGGTTGCTGCTTACCTTTTTTTTTAATGTGTCTTTGAAAGAGCAGAGTTTTAATTTTGATGTAAACTAATGTATAATTTTTTCTTTTATTCTTATTTTTGTGTTAGGCAATATTTGGTATTCGTAGGTATGAAATTTTTCTACTGTGTGTATATATATATATATTCCTAAATGATGAATGGGATTTTTGTTGTTGTTGTTGCTTTTTTTTAACATTTTAATATTTGAGTTAATTTTTGTATAGAGTATGAGGAGAGAATACTACCCCCCACACACACAAAAAAAATTCCAGTTGTTTCAGAAACATTCCTTCCTTGAAGATAAGAAAGAAAAGAATTTTAGAAATCATGACATTTTTATAGTTCTCAAGTATTAATCTATTAACCTTTCTATTGCTAGAGTCTGCTAAATAACTAAAAAAAATCCAAATTTTAGTAAATCTTTAGGTTGCCTTTTGTTTTTGGTGCTGAGAATGTCAAATCCAGGACCTTGTATGTGCTAGGCAAGAGCTCTTTCTCTGATATATACTCCTATCCCTTCTTTAGGCACTTACATTTGAAGAACAATAAATAATATAATCGAATTTATTCAATTTCTTTACAAACTAGCACTTTTTTCCCCCAAAATAATAAAATGACTATTCATTGTAGAAAAAAGCTGAAAAGAAAATAACTTGGAACTGAACCCAGGAACACTGTTCATTATGAAACAACATTTCAATTTTAATTTTTTAAAATCAATATTTCAGGATCATTTTGTTCTATATGATGTATTCTTTCAAGACCTATTTTTACTGGCTACAGACTATTTTGTCTCATATCTTTCTATACTGTAATTTTCATTACTGTTTATCACTAAATTATTTAGATTGCTTCACATTTTTTATGAATAGTTTATGAAGTTTTATTGCTGCTTATATTCTTAGGCTACAGTGTTGGTTACATGATTATTTTTTTAAAGGTATAATTATTTTATATAGATATTCCCCCATTTATTTTCTGGGGTTCTCTTGATTTTTAGTTGTCATCAATATGTGAGAATACTTATTACAATATTTATGACTTAGTTTCAAACACATTTGCTAATTAGATTACTTTTAATCAGATTTTTTGAGCTTCTCAGTTTTAGTTTTATTCACATGGAATGACTTTATATATATATATATATACAAATACATATATATATATATATATATATATATATATATATATATATATTATATATGTTTGATATATAGTTATGCATTTAATTGTAATGTAGCAGTAGGGATACATTTTAATTTTTAGATAATTATCACTTGTGATGTGTATTGAACCATTTGTTCTCTCATTATTTATTTTGTGGTTACCATTAACATATGGAAAATATTTATATATTTCAGGGTCTTATGTTGGCTATTCATTTGGTTCTGTTGATTTATATTTTATGTCATATTCTAGACCTAAATTACTTAGATCATTTAGCTTCATATTATCAGATGATATGCTTGACAAGTTATAGCCTTTCTACACAGAAGAATAAGTGTCTTCATTGACTCTTTTCAGTGTTTCCACTATACCAATAAGTCACTGTCCTTGTCTATAAAATGAGAGATTTTGTGCAGGCTTACCCTTCCTTTGAATAAAAATTCCAAATCCATGGATTTTTTTCCCTTGAAAAACAAACAGAATGATTTGTGTTGTCACTGAAGTTTACCATATATTTAAATAGACTGGGTTTGTGAAAATATGCGAGAATATTTGTCTAAAAATATACCTGGCATCACTATAATCACTATCCTTCATCCTTTTTTTTTATAATTTTAATTTTTTATTGTGGGTTGTTCAAAACATTACAAATTTCTTGACATATCATATTCCACACTTTGATTCAAGTGGGTTATGAACTCCCACCTTCACCCCATACACAGATTGCAGATTCACCTCAGTTACACATCCATTGATTTACATATTGCCATACTAGTGTCTGTTGTGCTCCGCTGCCTTCCCATCATCCACCCTCCCCCCTCCCCACCTCTCCCCTCCCCTCCCCTCCTCTCTCTCTACCCCCTCCACTGTATAACCCTGAGGGTCTCCTTCCATTACCGTGCAATTTACCTTCTCTCTCCCTTTCCCTCCCACCTCTCATCCCTGTTAAATGTTAATCTTCTTCTCATGCTCTTCGACCCTACTCTGTTCTTAGTTACTTTCCTTATATCAAAGAAGACATTTGGCATTTGTTTTTTAGGGATTGGCTAGCTTCACTTAGCATAATCTGCTCTAATGCCATCCATTTCCCTGTAAATTCTATGATTTTGTCATTTTTTAATGCAGAGTAATACTCCATTGTGTATAAATGCCACATTTTTTTTATCCATTCGTCTATTGAAGGGCATCTAGGTTGGTTCCACAGTCTTGCTATTGTGAATTGTGCTGCTATGAACATCGATGTAGCAGTGTCCCTGTAGCATGCTCTTTTTAGGTCTTTAGGGAATAGACCGAGAAGGGGAATAGCTGAGTCAAATGGTGGCTCCATTCCCAGCTTTCCAAGAAATCTCCATACTGCTTTCCAAATTGGCTGCACCAATCTGCAGTCCCACCAGCAATGTACAAGTGTACCCTTTTCCCCACATCCTCGCCAGCACTTGTTGTTGTTTGACTTCATAATGGCTGCCAATCTAACTGGAGTGAGATGGTATCTTAGGGTGGTTTTGATTTGCATTTCTCTGACAGCTAGAGATGGTGAGCATTTTTTCATGTACTTGTTGATTGACTGTATGTCCTCCTCTGAGAAGTGTCTGTTCAGGTCCTTGGCCCATTTGTTGATTGGGTTGTTTGTTCTCTTATTGTCTAATTTTTTGAGTTCTTTGTATACTCTGGATATTAGGGCTCTATCTGAAGTGTGAGGAGTAAAGATTTGTTCCCAGGATGTAGGCTCCCTATTTACCTCTCTTATTGTTTCTTTTGCTGAGAAAAAACTTTTTAGTTTGAGTAAGTCCCATTTGTTGATTCTAGTTAATAACTTTTGTGCTATGGGTGTCCTATTGAGGAATTTGGAGCCCGACCCCACAGATGTAGATCGTAGCCAACTTTTTCTTCTATCAGACGGCGCGTCTCTGATTTGATATCAAGCTCCTTGATCCATTTTGAATTCACTTTTGTGCATGGCGAGAGAAAGGGATTCAGTTTCATTTTGTTGCATATGGATTTCCAGTTTTCCCAGCACCATTTGTTGAAGATGCTATCCTTCCTCCATTGCATGCTTTTAGCCCCTTTATCAAATATAAGATAGTTGTAGTTTTGTGGATTGGTTTCTGTGTCCTCTATTCTGTACCATTGGTCCACCCGCCTGTTTTGGTACCAGTACCATGCTGTTTTTGTTACTATTGCTCTGTAGTATAGTTTGAAGTCTGGTATCGCTATACCGCCTGATTCACACTTCCTGCTTAGCATTGTTTTTGCTATTCTGGGTCTTTTATTTTTCCATATGAATTTCATGATTGCTTTCTCTATTTCTACAAGAAATGCCGTTGGGATTTTGATTGGCATTGCATTAAACCTATAGAGAACTTTTGGTAATATCGCCATTTTGATGATGTTAGTTCTGCCTATCCATGAACAGGGTATATTTTTCCATCTTCTAAGATCTTCTTCTATTTCTCTCTTTAGGGTTCTGTAGTTTTCATTGTATAAGTCTTTCACCTCTTTTGTTAGGTTGATTCCCAAGTATTTTATTTTTTTTGAAGATATTGTGAATGGAGTGGTTGTCCTCATTTCCATTTCAGAGGATTTGTCGCTGATATACAGGAATGCCTTTGATTTATGCGTGTTGATTTTATATCCTGCCACTTTGCTGAATTCATTTATTAGCTCTAATAGTTTCTTTGTAGACCCTTTTGGGTCTGCTAGGTATAGAATCATATCATCTGCAAATAGTGATAATTTAAGTTCTTCTTTTCCTATTTTGATGCCTTTAATTTCTTTCGTCTGTCTAATTGCTCTGGCCAGCGTTTCGAGAACTATGTTGAACAGAAGTGGTGAAAGAGGGCATCCCTGTCTTGTTCCAGATTTTAGAGGGAATGCCTTCAATTTTTCTCCATTCAGAATGATGCTAGCCTGAGGCTTAGCATAGATTGCTTTTACAATATTGAGGTATGTTCCTGTTATCCCTAGTTTTTCTAGAGTTTTGAACATAAAGGGATGCTGTACTTTGTCGAATGCTTTTTCCGCATCTATCCAGATGATCATATGGTTCTTATATTTAACTCTATTGATGTGGTGAATAACATTTATTGATTTCCGTATGTTGAACCAGCCTTGCATCCCAGGGATGAATCCTACTTGATCATGGTGCACCATTTTTTTGATATGTTTTTGTATCCGAGTGGCCAGAATTTTATTGAGGATTTTTGCATCTAAGTTCATTACAGATATTGGTCTGAAGTTTTCTTTCTTTGAAGTGTCTTTGTCTGGTTTAGGTATCAGGGTGATGTTGGCCTCATAGAATGAATTTGGAAGTTCTCCCTCTTTTTCTATTTCCTGAAGTAGCTTGAAAAGTATTGGTATTAGTTCTTCTTTAAAGGTTTTGTAAAATTCTGCTGTATACCCATCCGGTCCTGGGCTTTTCTTAGTTGGTAGTCATTTGATGGTTTCTTCTATTTCCTCAATTGATATTGGTCTGTTTAGGTTGTCTATATCCTCCTGACTCAATCTGGGCAGATCATATGACTTAAGAAATTTATCCATGCCTTCACTATCTTCTAATTTATTGGAGTATAAGGATTCAAAATAGTTTTTGATTATCTTCTGTATTTCTGAAGTGTCTGTTGTGATATTGCCTTTTTCATCCCGTATGCTAGTAATTTGAGTTCTCTCTCTTCTTCTCTTCAATAGCATGGCTAAGGGTCTGTTGATTTTGTTTATTTTTTCAAAGAACCAACCTTTAGTTTTGTCAATTTTTTCAATTATTTCTTTTGTTTCGATTTCATTAATTTCAGCTCTGATTTTAATTATTTCTTGCCTTCTACTTCTTTTGCTGTTGTTTTGCTCTTCTTTTTCAAGGATTTTGAGATGAAGTATGAGATCATTTATTTGTTGGTTTTTTCTTTTTTTAAGGAATGAACTCCAAGCAATGAATTTTCCTCTTAGAACTGCTTTCATTGTGTCCCATAGATTCCGATATGTTGTGTCTGTGTTTTCATTTATCTCTAAGAATTTTTTAATTTCCTCCTTGATGTCTTCTATAACCCATTGATCATTCAGTAACCTATTGTTCATTCTCCAAGTGATGTATGCTTTTTCCTTCCTTCTTTTATCATTGATTTTCAGTTTCATTCCATTATGATCAGATAAGATGCATGGTATTATCTCTACTCCTTTATATTGTCTAAGAGTTGCCCTGTGACATAATATATGATCTATTTTTGAGAAGGATCCATGTGCTGCTGAGAAAAAAGTGTAACTGCTTGATGTTGGGTGGTATATTCTATATATGTCAATTAGGTCTAGGTTATTAATTGTGTTATTGAGTTCTATAGTTTCCTTATTCAACTTTTGTTTGGAAGATCTGTCCAGTGGCGAGAGAGGTGTGTTGAAGTCTCCCATGATTATGGTATGGTGGTCTATTAGACTCTTGAACTTGATAAGAGTTTGTTTGACGAACATAGCTGCACCATTGTTTGGCGCATAAATATTTATGATTGTTAAGTCTTGTTGGTGTATGGTTCCCTTAAGCAGTATGTAGCGTCCCTCTTTATCCCTTTTGATTAACTTTGGCTTGAAATCTATTTTATTTGATATGAGTATGGACACTCCTGCTTGTTTCCGAAGTCCATATGAGTGATATGATTTTTCCCAACCTTTCACCTTCAGCCTATGTATGTCTTTTCCTATCAAATGCGTCTCCTGTAGGCAGCATATTGTTGGGTCTTGTTTTGTGATCCATTCTACTAGCCTGTGTCTCTTAATTGGTGAGTTTAAGCCATTAACATTTAGGGTTATTATTGAGATATGGGTTGTTCTTCCAGCCTGATTTGTTTATTTCTGTTACTAAACATGGTTTGTTTTCCTCTTTGATTATTCCCCCCCCCTTTACTGTCCTATCTCCCACTGTTGGTTTTCATTGTTATTTTCCATTTCCTCTTCCTGTAATGTTTTGCCAAGGATGTTTTGAAGAGATGGTTTTCTAGCTGCGAATTCTTTAAACTTTTGTTTATCGTGGAAGGTTTTAATTTCATCTTCCATCCTGAAGCTTAATTTCACTGGATACACAATTCTTGGTTGGAACCCATTTTCTTTCAGTGTTTGAAATATGTTATTCCAGGATCTTCTAGCTTTCAGAGTCTGTGTTGAAAGATCAGCTGTTATCCTGATTGGCTTACCCCTAAATGTAATATGCTTCCTTTCTCTTGTAGCTTTTAAAATTCTCTCCTTATTCTGTATGTTGGGCATCTTCATTATAATGTGTCTAGGTGTGGATCTCTTATGATTTTGCACATTCGGCGTCCTGTAGGCTTCTAGGATTTGGGATTCTGTCTCATTCTTCAAGTCTGGGAAGTTTTCTTGTATTATTTCATTGAATAGACTGGTCATTCCTTTGGTTTGGAGCTCTGTATGTTCCTGTATCCCAATGACTCTTAAGTTTGGTCTCTTAATGTTATCCCATATTTCTTGGATGTTCTGCTCATGGTTTCTTAACAGTCTTGCTGAGCTGTCTATGTTCTTTTCCAGTTGAAATACTTTGTCTTCATTGTCTGATGTTCTATCTTCTAAGTGTTCTACTCTGCTGGTAGTATTCTCCATTGAGTTTTTAAGTTGGTTTATTGCTTCCTGCATTTCTAGGATTTCTGTTTGTTTGGTTTTTTATAACCTCTATCTCCCTGTATAGTTGATCCTTTGCTTCCTGGATTTGTTTGCGTAATTCATTGTCGAAGTGATCTTTCATTGTCTGATTTTGCTGTCTAATGTCTTCCTTGATACTCCAGATCATCTGAAGCATGTATATCCTGAATTCTTTATCTGACATTCCATCTGCTGCAGCTGTTACCTCTTCTAAAGTTGGTTGACCTGCATTGCTTGTGGTCCTTTCTTTCCTTGTCTTTTCATACTGCTTGCGTATCTTTCCTGCAGGCGCGGGCGGCGGCTCTGCTCTCTCCTTATTCCAATTGGGGTGTCGTGGCTACCACGCCGGCAGGCCACCGGGCCTGATCCGCCGGTCGGTTGCAGGTTTGCCTACCCTGCAGGCGCGGGCGGCGGCTCTACTCTGCCCCTACTCCAAATGGGGTGACGTGTCTGTCGTACCGGCAGGCCACTGGGCCTGTCCCGCTGGTCGGTCGCAGATCTGCCCACCTTTCGGGCACGGTTGGAGGCTCTGCTCTGCCCCTACTCCAATTGGGGTGTCGTGACTACCCCGCCTGCAGGACGCTGGGCCTGTTCCTGGCTCGGGCAGCGACTCTGCTCTGCCCCTACTCCAATTAGGGTGGTGTGTGTACCACGCCGGCAGGCTCCTGGGCCTGATCCGCCGGTCTGTCGCAGGTCTGCCTACCTTGGAGGCGCGGGCGGCGGATCTGCCCTGCCCCTCCTACCACGCCTGCGGACCCCTGGGCCTGATCTGCAGGTTGGTCACAGGTCTGCTCACCCTGCGGGCACGGGTGGCGGTTCCGCTCCGCCCCCACTCCAATTGGGGTCACGTGACCACCACACCGGCAGGGCCTGATCCGGGCGTGGGAGAAGGATCTGCTCTGCCCCTACTCCAGTTGGGGTGACGTGTGTACCACACTGGCAGGCCACTGGGCCTGACGCGCCAGTCTGTCACAGGTCTGTTTACCTTGCAAGCGCGGGCAGCGGCTCTGCCCTGCCCCTCCTACCACGCCCATGTACCACTGGGTCCCGGGTCTGCCCACCTTGCGGGTGCGGGTGGCGGCTCCGCTCCGCACCCTCTCCAATTGGGGTCACGCGGTCACCACGCTGGCGAGCCGCTGGGCCTGCTCCGGGCGCTGGCGGCGGCCTGGCTCCTCCCCTCTGGCTCAACGACAAATTGAGGAGACTCGGGTGTCTGTGCCTCACCCCCCCTACCAGGAGACCAACTGTTTCTGTCGCCGCTGGTATTGATGAAGTTCTCTCCTCCGCCGCTTTCTGATGACATCAGATCTCTGCCATGTTGGTATCCTATGCGAATGGCAGCATTTCGTTCCCCTTGCCGGGCAACCAAAGCAACGGGTGAGTCCTGACTGGCCCTCAGCAGGACCCGGACCGAGAAGCAGTTTCCGTGGGCTCCTAGCCCTGGGCCAGGGCAGTTCTGGGAGCCGGAACTCGGCCGCTTCGTGCTCGGTGTAATCTCCGATAAGAGTAGGCTCCAAGAAGCAGTCCCCGCGGGCTGAGTTCCGGGAGCTGGAATTCGGCCGCTTAGTGCTTGGTTTATGCTCTGATAGGAGCAGGGTCCAAGAACCAGCCTCCGCAGGCTCCCCAGCCCTGGGCCAGGGCGGTTCCGGGAGCCGGAACTCGGCCGCCCCATGCTCGGTGTTCGCTCGGATAAGATCAGGTTCTAAGAAGCACCCAGGCACTGAACCCTAGCAATCTGTCTGCAAGCCGCAGGCGAATGGCAGCCTGAAATTACCTGTTCTGTGGCTGAATGAGCTGCGGTCAGTCGAAAACAGGGATGGTGACGTCAGCTTTCCAACATGGTGGCTGCTGGCCTCCTCTGTGGTCTGACAGGTGTGGAGAACCGAGATGGACCGCTTCCTTCCCCCGTCTCGAACCCAGAATTCAGCCCTGAGTACGGTGCTTGCACGGCTGGCAGAAACTGCAGCGCTGTATCCCTGCGTCGCTATCTCCTCGTTTCCCAGCGCGCGCTGCAGACTCTAGCCGCGGGGTGATTTGCTGAATAAGCAGTGTTACCCTCCGTGCGACAAACCTCTCGCGTTTGAGTCCCTGTAGCCGATCCTCGTGCGATGGAAATCCTTCCTCCAGGTTCCGGAGCACCCCACTATTGCTGGAAATTCCTAACAAGATATCCTTTAGCCGTCCTGACTTGTCATACTCCCACACAGTGAAGCAGCACACGGGGGCAATGCACTCCCCTCGCCGCCATCTTCCTCTCCCCGATTTTATTTTCTTTTATTCTCCTTCATCCTTTTGTTTCATATTTTTTGAAAGAATATACACACATGTTTTCTCATAGGTTTGTAGGTCTGTCATATTGATTCTATTGGTACAATGTGCAAGGGTATTGCAGATAAGATAATACAGAGAAAAGACCGTTACTGTGTTTGGATCTGGATTTTTTCTATGGACTTAATGAGAAGTCTGTTCCAGATGTAATCTCTATTCCATCTCCAAATTTGTATATTAAATAAACTAGAAAAAATGTATTAAGAATCATAAACTATTCTACAAAACATTATTAATATGAATTATCCCTAATTTACCTTAAATTAATAGTTCTGAAATAAAATCTTTTTCATTTAATTAAAACACTTGTAAAATGTTGTTTTTATTAGAAATTCCTCAAATATAATGCCAGATTCTGTCTTTGGGATGTTTATTCTCCTTCTGGGTTAGAATAACCGAGGTTTAATTATTTAAATATCTTTTTTTTTCAATGTAGACAAACATAAAAATGATTTTAAACACCTTTAAGAAAACTATACACACTTAGATTAGTATAAAAAAGTTTCAATTATTTCTTTCTTTTCTTTTTTTTTTATTTTTAGTTGTAGATGGAGACAATACCTTTATTTATTTATTTTTCTTTTTTTTTTTATGTGGTACTGAGGATCAAACCCAGTGCCTCACAAGTGCTAGGCAAGCGCTCTACCACTAAGCCACAACCCCAGCCCCAAATTTCTTTATATTTCTGACAGTTCTTTTCCTTTACTTTGTTTTTTATCCTGATGCATTTGACTGAATTTATATACTGGGCATTTTCCAGAATTATTAAACATTTCTTCTCATGTGATTTTATGGGCTATACATTATTCCAACTAATACATCATAATTTGCTTAAATATATCCTTTTGGATATTATAAAGAAAGTAAAAAGTTTACAATCTTTATTACTTAGTCAATAATGGCATAAGTGCCATCATTTTTTGTCATTTGGTATGGTTCGCTTGTGTTTGCTTAAAGTACTCTTTGAATTTATTTGGGCATGTCCAATCCTAATCCTGCTTATTATTTATTACATGGGATGTGAGCTGGGATTCAAAGGATAAATTTCTAATGGTAAGAAATTATTCTTTAGGAACCTGATGCTCCTGATGAATTACAAGGATTATGTGTATTATCAGCATTCTCCAGCATTACCTTCCAATTAGTAGGAGTCCACTAGGTGCCAAACACTGAATTCAGAGCACCATGTGCTATATCTGTGCTATATCACTTTGTCTTTAAACATTTCTGTGGAAAAATTAAGAGATAATTATCTTGAAAATATTTTCCACATACATTCCACATGTGTCTTCCAACTACACAGTCTTTCCACTATCACTTCATCAGAAATGGTTTGGGCTTCTATATTGCTAAATCAATGTCCAATTCTCAACTTTTATTTTACTAGCTAATCCTACAACTTCTAAAACAGCTTACCATTGTCACCTCTTTGCAATGCTGCTGTTATGGTAGAAGCAATCACATTCTTTTTGGGGTCTAACTCTTCCTTCCTAATCTCTTTGCAAATTCCCTCTCTTTATCTCACCTTCTGATGTTCAGGTAGCCCAGGAACTGGATTGGATTAATCAATTCTTTCTATTCAGACCCACTCTTAGTGGTCTTATCCAATCAAATCTCATTCCTTTACACACAGTGATATACCTTCACAATGTTCAAATTTTGATATCCATCTCACAGCTCCCTCCAAATTTTTAGATATTATGACCAAGGCTTAATTGACTTTTTTATGTGTGTGTGGATTTAAGAAACATCTCACACTTACTGTGTGTGTGTATAAAACTGAGCTCCTGATCTTCTACCAAAAGCTGCTCTGCTTGTAATCATCTCTATCTCAATTTTTAAAAATAGTTCTATCACTCCAGCTGTATAAGCCAAATGTTTGTCATCCTCAACTTTTTCTCTCACATTCCATATTAGCAGATCCTGTTTATTCTTCCTTCAAAAAAATAATCAGAATTTAAACCTAAGTCAGATCATGCCATTTTTCTACTCAAACCACTTTGCTGGTTTCCATTGCTCAGAGTAAAAGCTAAAGTTCTTACAATGGCTTACCCAAATCTTCTACCAGGTCCCCTGTAGCTAGGTTTACTTCATGGGCATTTGTTCACCCCTGATTCACTCCACTTTAATTACACTGGCTTTCTTGCTATTCTTATAATACGCTGTGTGTCTTTCTACCTCAGGGCTTTTGTCTTGCTGTCTCTTCTGTTTGTCAGGTTCTTTCTCAAGTTTTTTTTTTTTAATGTCTTATTTTTTCTCTTTGCCTCTTTCAGATGTTATCTTAAATGTCACTGATTTGTTATAGACTCCCTGACCACTCTATTAGAAAATACAAATTATTACTTTTCCTTCTGTTCCCTATCTTTTCTGCTTTCTTGTGCACACTACATATTTCACTACCTGACATGTTATTTATTTACATCTTTTTTTCCACCCTCCCTGCCTAACGAAAGTGGAAGTCTGGTTATGTTACGAATTATATCTCCCCGTGCCTAAATGTGCTTGGCATATCAGATGTGTGAATAAGTGAAAGGACATGCATTGATTGCTTGTGCAATGTGGTCACAGTGGAAGGATGTGTAGAGCAAGAATTGAATTTTTATCCCCTAAATATTTCACCACTAAAATCATTTCAAGACTGTAACTAAAAGCCTAGACACAGAATAGGTAGTATGCAGACATGATCAATGTACAAAGAAGGCATAACATTTTCAAACATAGGTTTTTCAAACACCTGAAAGCTTCAAAGATATTTTTCCTCCTAGAATAAAACTTTGTAGTATTAAGGTGATTGAATGCATTATTGTTCATTCTATTTTTTGTGTATTTTATACAGATTGGCCAAATATAACCACTATTATAGATTGAATTTTGTCACACAAAAAATCAGAATGTGACTTTATTTGGAAGTTGGGCCTTTGCAGATGTAATTACCTAGGGATTGAGGTGAGGTCATGGTGAACTATGTTAGAATTTAAATCCAGCAAATGGTAGGGAAAGAGTACTGGAGCACAGCCTTGCTGACACCTAATTTTGAACTTCAAACCTCCAGAAATGGGAGAATGCTTCTCTGTAGCTTTTCATTACCAAGTTTTTGAAAATTTGTTATGCCCAGTGTAGGAAATTAATAGAACCATTGATAACCATTTTTCAAAGAATGAAGGCATGACTTGACTCAAATCATAAAGTAGTTCAATCAGGATACTGAGGAGATGTTAAGAAGACTTTATTCCTCATTCAAGGTGCTACTACAAACACACTTTTCCATTCTTCTAACCTTAATATTAGGATAAAAAATAGAATCTTTAATACTTCCTAAGGATATGACTTAACTTCTAAGAATATCACCTACATTAGAAAAAATTAAGTAAATAAATGTTTAGAATATTTAAAATTTAACCAATTTATATAAGCAGACTGCTATTACGTTTTATAATTCGAAGTTCTCACTTCTCACGACAAAAGGAACTATAAATGAATTGGAAACTATGTCAAAGTATGCACATATAGCTCTGTATTAGATACATGGGTGAAACTTTTTAATTAGGGGCAGTTAGGGTAATCTATGAAGTGACCTCATTATTGGTATTCATAATATTTTATAATTAGTATCCATATGATAAAAAGTCAGTGAAAAGAGTGATTTAAAGTAATTATCATGTTTTAGACCTTCTAACAATCTCAGAAGTCATTTATCTTGACTTTTTTCCAAACTTTTAAAAAATTCTCAGTGTCAACGAATACATTTTCAGATGAAATCTTATATAAATAGAATTTATCAATTGATTAAATAGGGAATTTTTCTATGTAAAGAGGGATTATCAGTCCACAGCCCATTTTCTTTTCCTTAAGGAAATGGGGATTCATCAATTATCAAACTTTTCTAGACAAGTTGTAGAGGCCAAGCCAAAACAGAACCTTGAGGATTCTGACCTAGTGCTATACCGAGAAATTATAGTAACTGTTTATAGCCTTGCTTTTGGCTTTATGGGTTTTACAATGTCTTTTCTTGAAATGCATCCCTATGGTTATATCCATTGTACCCAATATTATTAAGAGTAACTGATGTTTACTGAGAATTATTTCAAATCTACTAATACACAATTTTTGATGATACTTTCATGGAATATATTTTATTTCATTACTATTACTAGTTTCTCATTGAAAATTTATGCCAACTCATGTCTCTGTTCAATTCACCTACTACATTAAATAAATGTCTCCCATTGTAATCTCATTATTTTCATGTATATGCATTTTTTTTTCTTAATTAAAGACTCTCAGTTCAGAATTCATTCATAACTTAATATGAGGGTCTTTCATAGAGTAAGTATAGAATCAGCATTTTGTGAATGAATACATTTTGATTTAGCTTGGATACTGCTCCCTGCTTTTATTTTAAAATGGTTCTTTGAAGATCTTTAAGTTCTTTATGCTATTCACATATGCACCTATTGGAATGAAATGAACCTGACCACATATAGAAGGTCTTTTTCTATGACTTGACATATAATGTCAGGTAGAGTCTGTTGATACTGCTATGCACATTGTGTGCCCTCAATAAATATTTGTTGAACGAACATTTGTAATAGGTCTGCATCTCAAAGCTAAAGAACAGCTTGATGTTACCAATGATTTATAGACTTTTACTTTGACTAGTTCCTGAAATTATCCTGACATTGTGCTTTTTTCTTTGAACTATCTTGCTGTCTTGATGTTCTTCTACTTCCAATGTTTTCTCCACACTGATGGCAGGATAAATCTTCCTGAAACACTTCTTTGAGGGTGTTGCTTGTCTGCTCAGTGTCCTTCAATAACTTTCAACTAATGGCAGCTCAAAGTCAGAACTTCTTACCCTGGCATTTTAAGCTGTCTACAATCTGGCCACCATGCAAATTTTACTCTTATATTTGAATACTTTTCTAAATACATCCAACTTAGGACTTCTGCATTTTCTAAAGGGACAGTATAGTATTGTATAGTACTAATTAACATATGAGCATTTGTATGAGATAGATCTGCATTTTACACCCAAGTCTGTTATTTCCTGAAGGTGTGACCTTGTAGAGTTCTTTCATTATTGTTCAGTTTCTTCACTTTGAAAATAGCAATAATGATCACATCAGCTTTCATTTGTTCCTTCAACAAATTATCTATTGAGTGCCTACTATGTCCTAGGCACCTCTCTATGTACAGGGATAGATCAGTAAACACAATGGATATTATAGAGTTTGCATACTAGTGGAGGGAACAGAGGGTAAACAGAATAAAAGACAACCTATAGCTATGTTAGTATGTTCTGGTATGATAAAAATTGTTACTGTATAGGGGTCTTAGGTTCATTGTCTCCATTCAGCAAAATATTGAAGAACAGGACAAAGAGATAGCAAGCAAGCAGCAGGTTTATTGCAAAATTTCAGTAACAAACTTCTCTGAAGAGAAGGGGCCCTGGATCTGGGAGTTCAGTGGGAAAGTTTTAGCTTGTTCTTTTTATGGTCCTTGGAATTTCTTCCTTTTAAAAAAATCTCCTTCCTTCCATGCTCTCTTCACTATTGTTCATTAGTGTCCCCCATGTCCACTCATTTATTTTAGTTTTTCTATTGGATCCTCGGCTTAGGAGCACAAGTATAGAAGTGATTATCTGTTTGGGTCCAGCACTTGTGTCCACAAGCATTTCTGTCAAACAGGTAGTTTTCCTTATTGAAAGACCTTCTCCATGCTCCTTTGGACTGGATATGTCCCTGACCTCCTTTACTCACCATCTTGTCCTCACTGCCTATACCCTTCTGTGTCTCCCTTAAAAGCAGTATGTGCTATGACAAAAAAATAATAATTTGAATAACAGGTAATTGGAATTGGAGAGGGATTGTGGTCATGCAAAAGATGTAAATCAGTCTTGGCATAAGTGAGTTATTCTTACTGCCTTGCTTTCCGGAAATCATGGTCACCAGAAGAATTCATATTTTAGAAATAAAGACTGATTCAAGCTTTCTGTTACTTGTTCTGTCAGAAAGTCCTAGGGAATTGGAGTCCTGTGTAAGGAAAAGAAATTGTTTCTGACAACTTGGTCTTCCTAGGCCTTTGTAATGTAAAATAGTGAACATGAAGGAGATGTGGTTTTTTAAAATTCTTAAGCGATGACTGAGAAACTTTTGAAAATCTTGATTAGTATATCATATCGATACCACCATTAGACAGAATATAAATTATTTTATACCAAATGTCTGATTTGTATATGACTGTTGTTTTCAATATTTTTGATTGTAAATGCCTAGAAAAAAGTAGAAAAGAGTAGAATTTGGACAAAGGGTTTTTTTCTGAATCTTAATTCAAGGCAATGCACATCTTCATGATATTGTTTTTACCCTGATTATAACCCTGCCATTGTATTCCTTGGTACTTGGCTAAAACTAAAATTCTTATTGTGATATTTTTTAAATTTTTATCTATCTATCTATTTATTTTTACCAATTTGTGTTTATCATTTCTCTAAAAATCTAATTTGGTTTCTTAACAGTGCATGGCACAGTAGAATTACCTGGTGGACTTGAATACACATGCTTCTCCTTGTGTTGGAACGCAAGTCCTCTGCCCCTGTCTCTGAAATAACTTAAGGAGTCCCTAGTGGGGCTCAGTATCTGTGCTTTGTAACAGTCCTCACTTGAATCTTTGTGCAAGTGGCCTGAGAACTATAGACTTAGCTGCTCTCTGCATACCCGTCCATCAATTCTTCTCTCCTATCACTGTCTTCATCACTAACATTTCTCTGGACTCAGGCCTTCTATTCATTTGCCAAATTGCAAGTTACAACCACTTAGGACTTCTGCATTTTCTAATTGCCATTTTTTCCCCCTCAGATTCATGTATTTAACACTTCAGTAAATATTTATTGATTTCCCTACCATAAATGAAACTGGAAAAAAATTTTAAAATCTCTCTTCACCTGATTGCCTCTTGATCATTACAGAATTGAATGGAGAAGTTTCAGGAAACAAAGATCAAAGGAAGAAAAGGAGGAAAGCTTTAATTATGCAGGATGAATAAGTTATAGAGATCTAATAAAGAATTGTGGCTACAGTTCATAATACTGTATTGTATATTTGAAATTTGCAAAGAGAGTAGCCATTAAATGTTATCACCATATGAAAAAAAGAAAAAAAAAGTAACTTTGAGGTGATAGAGATGTGATAGTTATGTTAGATATGTAAATTAGCTTGAAATGCTCATCCTTTTACAATGTATACATATAAAAACATCACATTGCACATCTTATATATATTTTTGTCAATTATACCTCAGTAAAGCTGAGAGAAAAAAGAAAAATGAATATTCTGATACTTCTTCCCTGACCATCTCAGGTCAAATAGCCACTTCTCATCAATTTTCTACCTCTTTCTAATGTTGTTTTAATTTTCATACCATTTATCTTATGTGTTCTGAATATATCTTGTATATTTAGGTGGGCATTATATTTACACCTTTAGAACATCTGTTCTATAAAGGTAAAATATTTGCATGACTCATTAAATATTATATTTTCAGATTAATAGTGGCTGGAATGCAGTAGGCATGCTATCAATTAACCAGTCAATTATATACTGTAACTAAATGTGGGCTGTATTCTTAAACTCACTCTTACTTACCACAAAGCTTTTGAAATTTGAGGTTTAGCACTCCCTGCAATTATGAGCCATTTAAAATTTTGTATTCATTTAAAAAGGATCTCTGGAATTCATACATTTCAATCCTCATAAAACCTGTATGTCTCCTATTCCTAAACTAGTTTTCTTCTAAGCTAATCAAGTATCAATTTATCAGAAATAATGTACTGCTTTATTTAAGCTAGTAAACTAATTCTTCTCTAAAAAATGGGCTATGTTGGAATCATGTGAATTGAGTGAGTAAAATAATTTTAATCAATAATAATTGTTTGAGGTCATTTTTGAAAACAGTAGGTTCATTAGCTTTTTCTGCAGAATCATGTTTTTCTGTCAATTCACTGTGTTTGATTGTTTAAAAAAATTACAGAAAATATGTTTAATTACTAATAGATAATTAATTCCTACAGAGATTTAGAAATTTTTATTTATTTATTTTTATGTGGTGCTGAGGATTGAACCCAGTACCTTGCATGTGCTAGGTGAGTGCTCTACTGCTGAGCCACAACTCCAGCCTCAGATTTTGATGATTTTAGGGCATTTACATATTAGAACAGTTTGACAGAAAGATTAATAACATGGAAATCTATGAATCGGCAGTCTCTGATGCTTCACTGAAAGTGGTGTGAAAGTAGAAGTTTAGAAAAGTATATTGATCTGGCAAAAAAAGTCAACTGAGAACGGACCTAGGAATAAGACCAGAAACATTTCAACTTCAAGAGCCTAGGGGAAGCACTCTAACATGTGTACTTAAGCAGAACCCTCCTCAATAGTACATCTATAGTTTGCAAAAAAAAAAAAAAAAAAAAAAAAAAATCTATCGAGAATAAATAAATGAAGATGATGAACATTTTTTTCATATATTTGTTGATCAATTGTATGTCTCCTTCAGTGAAGAATCTGTTCAGTTTCTTTGCCCATTTATTTATTGGGTTATTTGTTTGCTTGGTGTTAAGTTTTTGAGTTCTTTATATGTCCTGGAGGTTAATGCTCTACATTGAGATTCCACCTCAATCCAGTTAGAATGGCAATCGTTAAGAGTAAAAGCAACATTATACATGTTGGTGAGGATGTGGGGGAAAATGTACACTGATACATTGCTGGTGTGACTGCAAACTGATGAAAACACTATGGAAAGCAGTATGGAGATTCCTTAGAAAACTTGTAATGGAATCACCATTTGACCCAATCATCCCACTCCTAGGTTTATACCTAAAAGACTTAAAATCAGCATACTAAAGCAACACAGCCATATCAATGGTTATAGCATATCGTAATAATTTAATTTAACTATGGAACTAAACTAGATGCCCTTCAACAGATGTATGGATAAAGAAACTGTGGTATATATACACAATGGAATATTACTCAACCTTAAAGAAGAATGAAATTATGGTATTTTCTGGTAGAGGGATGGAACTGAAGAATATTATGCTAAGTGAAATCAGTCAATTCCATATCAGTTTTTCTGATATGCAAATGCTAAATCACAATAAGGCAGAGAGAATAGTGTATTTTGGACTAGACAGAAGTGAAGAGAGGGGAGGGGACATGTGGGTAGGAATGATAGGGTTACCTTATGTGCATAAATATTTAGACAACATGTGTAACTCTACATCATGGACAACCAAACAAATGAGAAGTTGTACTCCATTTATGTATGATGTGTTAGAATGCATTGTACTGTCATGTATAACTTGACAAATAAGAACAAATAAAAAAAAGAATAAATAAATGGAATGGCATCAAACCAAAAAGTTTCTGTACAGCAAAGGAAACAATTAACAATAAAGAGAGAACATACTCAATTGGAGAAAACCTTTGCCAGATATTCTCTCAACAGGTGATTACTATCTAGAAAATATAAAGAATTCAAACAATACCACCAAAACAAAACCCCATTAAATATATGGGCAAATGAACTGAACATACATTGTTCAAACAAATAAATATAAATAAAGCAGGAATACAAATGGCCAACATTTATATAAAAAAATGTTCAACATCTTTAGCCCTCAAGGAAATGCAATTCAAAACTACACATATATTTCATTTCGGTACAATCAGAATGGCAATCATCAAGAATACAAATAACAATGCTGGTGAAGATGCACCTTTATATACCTGGTGGGAATCTAGATTCATATATAGAAATTGAGAATTTGTGTGGAAATCAGCATGGAGGTTTTTAGAAAAACTAAATATGGAGCTACCATATTATCCATATCCATATCCATTACCCATATTATTCATCTGTCACTCCTTGATATCTGTTAAAAATAATAAAAAACAGTAACTTTAGAGGTCTCTGCATTCCCATGCATATAGCAGCATAATTCACAGTAGCCACATGATGGAACCAGCCTTGGTTTGGTTTACATCAACAGATGAATGGAATAAAAAAAGTGAGATATATATATATATATGTAAAATTTAGTCATATCAGGATGAAAATGTCATTTGGAGAAAAATGGATAGAACTGAAGAGTATTATGTTAGGTATAATAAGCCAGTTTTAAAAATGCAAGTTTCTAGTTTTCTCTCATATATGGAAGCTAGAGAGAAAAAAAAATAGGAAAAAACAAAAAAGAATCTCATTAAAATAAAAGGGAAGACCATCAGGGTAAAAGGAAGGGGGTCAGGAGGAGGAAAGGTAATGGAGTGTGAAATTGATCAAATTATGTTATTTGTTTATATGCTTGTGTGACTATGCCATGATGAAAGCCACTATTCTATATAATTATTATGCACCAACAAAAATTTTAGAAAGAGCTTATAACAGGCTGTTCTCTTCATTTCAATTATCCTCCAGAATTAAACTATAGTCCTTCTACCTGTTTATATAAATAACCATTATTCTTTTTTAAAAATATTGATGTTATATGCATGGAAAATAAATTTAAGCTTAGTTAGGGTATATTATTGAAAGAATTCAATTGAAATAATTTTGTAAGGTCACAAAACCTGCCACCTCTAATAATAAAGGGCATGTTAGCTGTAACTGAAATGATATGTCAATGATGTTAAATTATTTTAAACATTGCTCTCATGAGGGAATATTTTTCTTTGAGAAAGCATCAGAAATAAGTATCATACTTGCAATAATATCTAGAAGTAGTAAACTGTCATTTAAGGAACTCCATAATTTGACTTGTTTATTTTTATTATGTTTTTATCTATTATTGCTCTAAGGAAAACATACTACTGATTGTAGTTAAAACATATAAGATTCTTTGCATGATTATATATTTTCTCATTAGTTTACTCAGATTTTTTTGTTGATGTGACTAAAGGACTTGACATCAACAATTTTAGAGGAAGAAAAATTTATTTGGGGGCTCACAGTTTTCCGAGGTCTCAGTCCACAGACAGTTGGCTCCTGTCCTCAGGGCTCTAGGTAAGGTAGAACATCATGGCGGAGGAATGTGGCAGAGGGACATAGCTCACATGGTGAACATGAAGCAGAGAGCCTCTACTCACCATATACAAAATATAGACTCCAAAGACATGCCCCCCTCCAGCCACACACTACCCACCTTCAGCTACCACTTAATTAATCCATCAGGTGATTAATTCACTGATTGGGTTAAGACCCTCATAACTTAATCATTTCTTCTCTGTACCCCAATTTTTTGGGGGGAGACACCTCACATCTGAACCATGATATTCATGCTGTTAGATTTTTAGAACTACCTTGCTACTAAAAGTGTTTTTTTTTTAATTTTTATTTATTTTTTGGTACCAGGGATTGAACTCAGGGGCACTCCACTGCTTAGCCACATCCCCAGCCCTATTTTTGTATTTTATTTAGAGACAAGGTCTCACTGAGTTGCTTAAGTGCCTCACCCTTGCTGAGGCTGGCTTGAACTTGAATTCCTCCTGTCTCAGCCTCCTAAACCATTGGGATTACAGGCGTGTACCACTGTGCCCGGCTCCAAAAGTGTGGTTCTCAAACCAGCAGCATCAATTGGAGCATATAAATAAATGCAGAAGAATCTCAGTTTCCACTTAAAGCAAATGAGTTAAAATTTATATATTAACAAGATTCCCAAGATACTCATAAACATTTTCAAATTTCAGAAGTCTAAAATACCCTTTTCAAATTTTAAATTCTAACTTTTGCTCAAGACCATATTAATACCCACTACCTATAGAACTCTTCCCAGTTTCCTCTAGATACGTCTGATCGCTCAATCCTGGGAATTCCCATATTTTAAAAGGTGGTACCTTTAATTATGTTATTTTTTGAGGATGCTATTTATGCCTCTATCATCCTCTAGCATAATGGATTTAAGTGATTTACCAAAAATATTTTAGTGATTATATACATCTTCCTACAACATTAAAAATGGAGCACTGAGTTTAATGCAAAATTATTTATCAGAGGTAAGAAGATATAGTGTGGTCCATTTGTTGCCTAAAATACTTCCAAATTGGTGATATTACTGATTCTAAGAGTCAGAAATTTTCTATGTTCTCTCTCTTTGAGTGAGACAATAGTTTAAGAACAGAAAGTTGAAGAGGCTTCATACTTTTTTCTTAGCGCTGACACTTTCTAGGATTATAGGATTATGCCTGGATATGGATCTTTGCTTTGCCACCTTGCTTTATGTAGTGTTTGGCAATTTCTTACCTTTGAATGTCTTAGTTTCCTCACCTATTAGGGCATCTACTTCAGAGTTAGTATTAGGATTAAATTACATTATATCTGTAGAAAATTTTGCATAGTCCTTACTATATAATGAATGTATTTGACTACATTTATTATTTATTTTTAATTTTATTGATATAATTTTATGTATTTATGAGATAAATAATCTTAGCTACTATTATTATAATTTCATTTTAAAATTACATTATTTGTAATGTAACCATCCAACAGAAAACTCAAAATTTATTAATGCAAAATTATTCAGATTATATTTTTATTTTAATAAATTACACCAAATCAATAGTTTTCTAAAGATTAAGTATGGATATTTTTGTGAATCTTGTCAGTGGTTCAGCTAGTTACACTTTTTAAAATATTATGCCAGGTTGCTGAGGGTCACAGCATCAAAAATTGATGTGGCAATAAAGGCTTCCTTACTTTTGAACAGATCAATACATGTAAGTGAACCAGAGGCACTTAAAACTAAATATCCAGGAATGAATTAAAAATAGATTCACTTTTGGGTAGAGTTAGGGACCTGAGATTATGTTCACTGGCATATTTAGTGACCTGAATAAATAAACATTCCTCCTCTACCATCCTACCTATTTGTTTAATGCTTGTCAGTTTCAATAGATACTCATATGCCTGAATGCTTAAAATGACATTGAATGATGGAGCTCTTATTCATTAAGAGCTCTGAAAATACAAATGCAAATTGTAATATTATCTCATACATTCTTTGCATATAACATCATATGCACAAACAAAACGTGTATGTATGATCCTTGATGTTCTTCAATTTCATTAAAGATATAACAAAACTCATAGAAAGTTGAAAAGGGCAAATTCAGCATTGAAATGAGGCTGATATGCTTCTTCCAAAAGATTAAAAGGATTAAAATGTTTAAATCTGGTCACAAGTCTGTGAAAATCAAATGACAGGTAGGTCACATTCTTCCCGAGATTGTTGATTATCATTTACTAATTCAGCTGATAGAAGGTTAGGGAGCTTTATTCTGTGTAAGACAATATGCTCTGTGCTGGGCTAAGAGGTTGAGTCAGAAAGTCAAGCCAATATGGAGCACAAAGTTTAGAAGCAGAATTGCATGTTGAATTGTAATTGTGATACATGATATGATAGCATATAATGGTGATTTGATCTCATCTTTGCTAATGCCTTGGGACAAGGAGGATGTGACAGTATTGGAGAGGCTGAGAGAAGTTTAATACTGTTGGAACACAAAGATCAAGGAAGCTAGTGGCATTGTCAAATCATTATAGGCCAGATTAAGAATTTTGCTTTTAATTCTATTATCAGTAGGACATTGCTGACCTCAAGGTCAGATATGCACTTATAAAGGATGTTGAACAGATTTGTGAAAAAATAGATCAGAAAGGATGAAAAGTGGATAGCAAGGAAGACCTATGAGGAAGTTATTGCAAATCTTGGAAAAAGATAGTGGCAATGAAATAGGAAGAATTGATGGGATGGAAAAAGATAGGAAGAGTGATGGACATTATTAGAGACAGTGGAAATTATCTGTGAGAGGGAGGTGGTTGAGATGACTTCTGGTTTCCTCCTTGAGCTCTGAGTTGTTAGATAATGGTTTTGCTAAACAAGCAAACAACAAACTGAGTTTTGGATATGTTGGACTTGATGTTCCTTGGAAAGATTCACTTAAGATTATTGAGTTGACAGTTGACTGCTTATTTCTGAAGTTCAAGAAACTAAGGGGAAGTGTTAAAAAGGGAAAACTACCATTAAGAATTTCTGTAGTCTTCTTATAAACATATGAAACTTGACATCTCACCTTTGTTGAGATGTGAGTAGGAACTAGAAGTAGATTTCCAAAGGAATAAGAGACAGGCATTGGTTTGCAAGCTCTGTTTCACAGAGCTCTAAGGTATGAAAGTGGCTCAGAGCATCTTACATATTGAGGAAATACCTAGGCATAGGTACCAGGCTTTAATCCATGTTACAACTAAAGGAACTTAACTTTTGTCTGTTTTATAAATTTTGTTATCAAATGATATATTATGTTAAAAAGATTAATTTTTAAAATAAAATACCTACATTTATGAATAAAAACTTGGATACATTGTTAAATAGTGAGTAATCTCAGTTCACACTCTGATGTACAAGTATAAAGCCATGAAGGGGACCATCTTAATCCATTTCCCAAATTATTTCCTTAGAGATTCAATACTGGATTGAAGGGACTACTCATTTGATGTCATGCAAAATTATTTTCATCCCTGTGATATTTTTGAAAGAATTTTCAGAAATAGTAGAGCACAGTTTCATTTTGTAAATTTTGCCTTCTAACTGGGATCAGCAGTTCACTGAACCAGGCTATTTCCTTTTGGCTTTCAAATTTTTTTTTAGGTGTCTGGGATAATGCTACCTGTGATCCATATCCAGTAGTCCTTACCCTATGACAGAAAAGGCTGAAATCTATTTTTTTCTCACTAGTTACTTTTTCTAAGAGTTTTATTATGAATTTACTGCATTTCATAGTGTCTCTTATTATTATGCCATCTGTGGGATTAGTGAGTGGTCTTATCCTTTTTCTTGCAATAAAGGACAAATGATTATATACACAGAATGCCCCTCTGCTGTAGGCACTTACAAGGTCTAGTTTCAGCTTTCTGATGCTCTTTCAAACTGACACTCACCTCTAACAAATGTGTGCTGGGAGAAATTAATATTTTTTTTTCTTTCATATTGCACTACAATCCATGAGAACAAACACAGTTCTGACATTTATCGTTTTAGGCAAGTGAAATGTTAGGTATCAAAGTGACAGGCTCAGAGAGAAGTTATACTGTGGAATAAAACTTTATGATCCATTTGCAAGGATGGAAATGTACTTGACTCATCTTAGTAAGTAAATACTGCTAAATTTATTTAAATATTGATCTGTTTTCAGTGAAACGATGAAATGAATTTCAAAATGTAGAGGTTATAAATATGTGTAAGTTTTTTTCCACTGTGATACAAATACCATGCTGTGTTATTTTACAAGCCTATAAATGGGTTGCTGATAGCTGCAAATTCTGTTGTAAGTTGTAACAGTCATCTATCACCAACTTTGTATGGTAAAGTCAGTGTCCCCCCAAAATAGTGACAGGGACAGATTAGTTTCTGCATTGCATCTGTCACTGTGGATAACGATCTCATTTTATAGGTGAGAAACTTAACTGTCTTCAGCAGGTAATGTAGGGCCTGTTGGAAGATCCACCTTCTGTTTCCTTTAATAAGTGGCTGGATGAAGCTATAACTGTTTACTGGACATTCAGAGATATGTTTAATTAACTGAACACCATCTTTCATTTTCATTTTTCAAAATGATTATAGATTATCACATAAATATAATTTTATACTAAAAATACCATAGATAGCAGTTTTTAATCTGTGAGGGAAAAACAAAAATGCATTCATTTTTAGGAAGTTTGAGTATTTTCTACACCAGTTTGCTGAGAATATTTAATATACTGTGTACATATAAAGTGGTATTATTAATTATTTTATTAGCATTGGAAGAGGAAAAACAAGAAGAGTGAATTTTCTTGCTGAAAAGGCAAATTTTATCTTCAGTAATTTAGAAAACAAGAATATACATTTTATAAAGTTAATCTGGAAAAAACATAAAGAACAATCTTGAAATAAGTCTAGTCTGTTTATAAACAGTTTTTCTCTTACAGAGAGATTGAAATTTGGTATCTAGTAATGAAATTTGATGTTGTTTCTTTATGTTTTATGAATATTTTTGAGTACATATAAATGTTATTTTAATCTTTACCAATTCTGGGCTAAAGTAGAATTTCCAAAGAAATCTGTTGCAGGCTATATAGTATCTTAGGAAAACATAATTATGTATGACATTGAAATGCTCTCATCTCCAAATGTTTTTTTTTTTTCTTTTTTAAAAATCATCTCAGTAATTTCTACCTAAAAGTCAAATAAATATTAATCAGTTTTTGATATTTGTTTATAAACTGTTTAACTATTGGGGACTACAACTAAGATGATTCATTTAAAATAAAGTGATTTACTGCCCTTTTCCTGCCCCCTCCATTTTATTTTGGATTTTTTTGATACTACTGATAGACTACTGATGTACACTGCAGTGTTAAATGGATAGTTGTATTCACAGTGATAAAAGATTTAAGCTTTAGACATTCTCTCAAACTCTGATTTCCAAATATAACAAACTGAAATGAGATTTCATTTGCATAATAAAGTAGTAAGAAAGGAATTTCATGTAATTCATTTCATTGCAACCCTTTATGTCCTTGGCATTCTATTTTAATTTTTAACACCCATTTAACATGTGGCTGTGTGCATTGGTCTAAATGAAACGAACACATTTCATTCTGTGCCCTTTGAATTGTGCCATACTGGCATTTGCAAGAAAGATGTCACTTTCCTTGTTCCATTTAGAGAAAATATTATTCTTCTTCTTAAAGTAAAAGAAAGATAATGTGAGAATAAGACAGGTAAATGTTTAATGATATCATAGAACTGTAATAAATTTTATATGTTAGCTTCAGGAAAGATCTATCATATTTGATTATACCTGTCATTTTTAATTTTGAAGGCTTACTTTTTAAAATGTAGCTTAAAGAAAGTCCATTGAATGGTATATTTTTATTTATAAGAAATGTGGCTTTAAACATTTACTGAAATACATAATTCTTAAACTTCATTAGGGTCAGAGATGTTTTAATATTATCGTTTTCTTTGAGTTCCTGAGTCTTAGGATTTATGTAGATTCTGAAATGGAAAAAATATATAATGGTTAATTGAAAACTTAAATTGTTTTTTTGTAATTAACTGTATAGATCATTGGCAATATTTAACACACATAGCACAATCATTGTGTGTGTAACCTTGTCCTAAATATTTGGAAGCATATTTGGAGGCTAAGTTAAAAAAAAAAAAGAGTGTGCTGCACCAGCTCCACAAGACTTTGACATGCTAAAGCACCCATAGAATTTAACATTCACATCTATCCTAAGAGTGAAATATAGAAAATCAAGATTCTTATTATGTTTAATATTATTTACACCTTTTTGGTAGAATTATATATTTCCAACTAGATTTCCTTGAGCTATTTTATCTTTTTATAAAGCCAAATGATGTTACCTGTCATTCAAATGATTTTTCTTGAATCATGTTTATTTATATGGAATTTATAAATTCATCAATTTTAAGTGTGCACGATTATGTTCAGTTGTGTAATTGGCATGATTATATATAATTCTATAGTCGACATCACCCTTACCCTTACCCCAGCCCTGAAAACTACTGATCTGTTTTTTATAGTTATTTTTTATAACTATAGACATACAGTCTATAGTTATAGACATACAGTTTATTGTACTGTATGTCTCTTTTTATTGTTTACTGTTTTTTGAACTGATTTCATTATCATCGAGTTCACTAATCTTTTGCAATATCATGTCTGTTATTAATACTATACAGTCTATTATTCATATCTCTTACTATATTTTTTTAACCTCTACATGGATTTCTGTAATCAAATATGCATGCATTTTTTTGGAAAAACTATTCAGGATCAAATCCTTTTGCTGATTTTTTTTTTTTTAACTTGAGAAAGCTACTTAACTATTCAGTGCCTTGGGCCCTTTTATCTAAAAAATTTGTAAATAATTGCATTTAATTGATATGATTAAATGTGATTATTTGTATATAACACTAACAGCAAAAAGTAAAGTCCCAAATGAGTACTAACTCTTATTTTTATTATTATTTATTAGTCTTGATTTACTAAAATGTGCATTCTTGAATAACAAAATATACTCATTATTTCTAAATCTCAGCAAAGAGGATCCCTTTTTTAAGAAAAGGCCCCTTACTTCTTGCTTAAGTCTTCTTTCCTCCAAAGTAAGTTCAAATGTAATTCTCTTAAAGTTTTTTCAGTAGTTCCCTGCCCAGACGCGCCCCCTTACCCCAACATCATGTACAACATACCTTCTCTATGTTTAACTGTATGACTACTTCCCTTTGTGTTCATATGGTATTTCTGTTTTATTTCAGTTTTTATTTAAACATTAATAGGGCTTGGGATGTAGCTTAGTGATAGAGTACTTGCTTAGGATGCTTGAAGCCCTGAGTTCCATCCTAAGAACCACAAAATACAAACAAACAAACAAACAAGCAAGCTTTAATAATTTATTTATGACTTTATTTCCTTTGAGTTCCTGAAGAGGATAATTTTTCAACTCATTTGTTGTATTTTCAGCACTAAACACAGTACCCATCATGTAGCTTCTTAACATTGAAGGGCAAGATACAAAACATTAAACAAGTTCTAGAAAACATGATTAACTTTTCTATGCTTTTTTAAATTGTAACTTTAGTAGGCTGCATCTGTTTAACACATTTGTTAATGACAAAATTATAGAACAAGAAGAGTTTATCCCAATCACTGCCTGACACCACATGAAACATGTTCTAACTGCATCTCTCCCAGAAGGCTTTTCAAGCCTGTTGGCCTGATACATTTTACTGTTTCATTATTTATTAAGATGCTATTCAATAGGAAGCTGGGATTTGGCAATGCTTTGCAATGCTGCATTTTTATTGGAAATCTTTGGCTGTATTTAGTTTCCTTGGTGTAAGTAGTTATATGATCTCAGCATGCTTGTTCAGATCAGAGCACTTTTCCATTTTTGTGGTTGTTCTGAAGTTGGCCTGTGGCCAGATTTATAAGCATTATCTACAAGCAATGTGAAATTGCTAGATAGCATTACCAATGATGAGGTACAGAAACACTGGGCAGGAGCCTGTTTGATCTGGCAGTAAGACGATAACAACATCCCAACTTTGACTCCATTCCAAATCATTACCTTATATTTGCTTTGTATAGTAAACAGTTGGTTTCAAAATATGCAAAAACTTACATGCATTAACATGGAGGTTGCTCACTTTATAAAAATTGCACCTAGAAACTGCAAAACTTTCATTTGACTTTGGACTTACAAAACAGGAAAAATATGACAAACTAAATAATATAATTTACTTTTTTTTTATAAAAGAGAATGAGTGGCACTCCTCCAAATGAGATGTTCTTGTGTAAATTAGACATCACATATGCTAATCAATAAGTGCTTGCATTGTAACAATGTACTTAATCCTTTAGTAAACACCAACAATATAAACATAGGGATTTGGTGGTCACACATTTGTAAATCACTAACCTGGAGAATTGCTTGTGGCAACAGTTTCCTAATTTGAATTTTGGACATTTGCAATTGTAAAGTTGTTTTGGACATTTATTTTTAGTTTCCTTTCCTTAAATCCTTTAACCCATATTTATTCCAATATAGGGATGAAATTTTCACATCCAAATAGAAGACAGAATTCTATACTAGTGTTTTAACAAGCACAAACATCTCTTGTTTGTGAAAAACCTATGAAAGAGTTCAGAATGCCCAGGGAATTGTGGCTCATTGTGTATAGCAAGATACATGAAGAAGAGTTATGAAAAGGTGGGCAACAGACAGCTCTTGAGAATCTACTAGGTCCTGGTGAAACTTTGGAGTTCATCCAAAGTATACTGAAAAGACATTGAAGAATATTTTCAGTAGAGGAAAGAGATCAGAGGAAATGACATAATTAGATATGATATATATATATATATATATATATATATAAAGTATAATTGACATGTGCTAATAAAAACATAATAAAAATCTCATTCTGAGTATTGTTTGGAAATTAGTTTGGAAGGAAATAAAAGGATAAGCATGGGAACCAATAAGGGGATTATTATAGTAGTTCAAATGCATTTGAACTTAGGAGGAAGAGATGGAGAGAAGTGTATGTAACTGTGATCCATTTATACACATAATGAAGAGGTCTTGGTACAGGCTGGCCCTGAAGAATGAAAGAGTAGAAAAAATCAGAATGAGATCCAGATCTCTGGTGTAAGCAAATATAAAAATGCTTACATAATTTAAATAAAATTGGGAAAAACCTGTGGCAAGAGGAATTGGCTGGAAATAAAAGGGGAAAGTTTTTTGTGAAATATGAATTCAGTCTCACTTTAGATTGAGAAGCTCATAATCTCTTTATGTGAAGTTGTTAGGCTGTTGAAAGATTACGAATGGAAATTTGTTGGGCTTACTGTCTATTCTTTGGAAACAAAATGAATATTAAGCAAAATGTTTTCTAAGCATAGAAGGTTAATATTAGGCATGACCCTTAAATTGAAAGATCTTATATTTTAATTAGAGAGATGATATATATATATACACATATCTACATGTACATACAAATGATTAAATTATATCTAAATTTAAATCAAAGATCTCAAACTTTTAATAGATGAAATATATATGTAAATATATAGACACATATTTAAATTATATTAAAATTTAAATTAATAGAGCCTATTCTTCTATTTATTATTTTGGCATGTTTACTCATGGCATAGCAAGAAGCTAGGGATTTTTTGGAGGAATTATACTACAAAACTAGGTGCTGATAAATGCCCTCATAGACTTGACCTTGTAGACAATAAAAGAAATACAATTTGCCCCTTAACTTTTTGGGCATTATATTAGATAAGGTGGGCACTCACCATGAATTTGGAGGTAATTGACTTCAAACCGATAAAATGTATTCTTTGCAGGTAGTGATATTATGACATCTTTAGTTTTCTGACCATCCTATTGCATCTTTTGTTAAAGTTAGTCAAGGGTTAGACAAACAAAGAGGTATGTTGTAAGGGCTCTCAGACAATACATGCATTCAGCATTAAGTCCCTTAAGGACATGAGGTGCGGGAAGCAACACCATGAGCCAGCATTTAAATAAATAAATATATATATACATATATATATATTTTAAATCAATATTATTTTAATTAACAAATCATAACTGTGTATGTATAGAGTAAAATGTGCTGTTTTCATATAGGTATAAAATAAAGGATGACTAAATCAAATTAATTAAAATAACTATCATCTCATTTAACCACATTTTTTGGTGAAACAAATTTAGTCTTAGTTGTTTAAAAATATACAATATATTATTATGCTGTCTACATTAATCCTAGGGTATAGTAGATCTTAAAACATTCCTCCTTTCTCTCAAACTGAATCTTTTTCCCAACTCTTCATTCCCTACCCACCCAGGACCTAGTAATCACCATGTGCCATATGTTTTTTTTTCTGTTTGATTGTTTTGAGGTCCACAGATAAGTAAGTTTTTACAGTACTTGTCTTTCTGTTCCTGGCTTATTTTACTTAGCCTCATGTCCTCCAGGTTCACCCATATAGTCATAAATGATAGAACTTCCTTCATTTAAAAGACTGAATAGTATTCCCTTGTGTTTGTTGCTCAAACAAAATCTCCTTTCATCTTTTGATGGAAAATTAGATTGATCATAGACCAGAAATTTAAAAACAGGGCAGTGATGGAATAAACTAGCTATTAAGCTAGCAATGTTGCCTAAGTAGCTGATCTTATGAAGTTGATGATCCTACTGAGTAACCTGTGTGCACCCCAAGACTTGAGGAAAACTTACAAGGATACTGAGCACCTAAAGTAAAGACTACAAACCTTTTAAGTCTTTGTATAATTTATTTTTTAATTGAACTCAGGGAACTAATTTAAATGACAAAAATGATTTATGCATAAAACATGAAATATATAGAGTTGAATAAGCAGCAAATGCCAGAAATGGTAGTAAAAGGTGATGAACTATTCTCTTTTTGAGAATCATCATGTTGGATTTAAATTGAACTTTAAAAGTGTGATAATATATATATTAAATTTGATTAATCTTTGCCTTCCCAAATGGTTTCAAGATAGATGGATATGCAGTCAAGGAATGAAAATTAGATAGATTTGCATTGTATATTTTAAACTTAAGTCTTAAATCATAGTTTTCTATTGCTTGAGATGGTCAGAAAGAAAGAAATGGAGAATAGAGAGTGCATAGTCTTCACTCAGTATTTATTTATTTATCTTCCCTCCACTGTGGCAATAATCAGTAAGCATTTATGCTCAATTTTTTTTTTATAAAAGCCCATCAATTTTATTTTCCTTCTTTGGATGTAGTGTGCAAAGACATAAGCATATGAAGAGACTTCTTTCTCTTTGAAGCTGACTAGTTGATACAATTTAGGTATCTGTAAAGATGTGAAATGATATTTTTGGAAAGGTGTATTATGGTGAGGAAAGGTATATGAACATGGCAAAGCCCAGGGCCATTCTAAGGAGAGAATGGAGAGTTATCTGTGACCTTTCACTATATGTATGCACATGGCAAAATACTGTAGCAATAAAAGATGCACATTTCTTGCCCTCATATGTCTTAGGAATTTATTTGGAAGTCGAAGAAAGTGAAAGGTGCTTATTGAAGTGATTTTACTTAAGACATATCCGTATGGTCTTAGAATGCATGGTGCGTTAGACAAATTCAAGTACAGAAATAGAAGATAATAGCATTAGTTATAGTATGAGAAAGATGATGTTTACCTGAAGATATTTTTAAAAAGAACAATATGTGGAAATGTGTTGGTTGAAATAGAAAATCAGAAATTAATCTTCCTTGATCTAACATTAAAAATTTAAGTACCATTTATCAAAGGCTTTCTATGGATAGTTCTATATAGAGCACGTATTATTTCATTTAATCCATTTGAGGGTTGATGATTATTTTTTATTTCTATTTGTCAGATATAAAAATCTAAGGTACAGCGAAGTTAAATAACTTTCTCAAGGTTGAATAATTAGTTAATGGTAGATCTGGGATTCTCAGTCAGGCAATTTTGAATAAAGAAAAGACAAAGCTTAGAGAGATATAAGAAAGGTGGCAAGTTATCACAGAAGAGTGAGAAGCTTCAGTGATATTTGCAGTAAAATTTGTATTAGACATCCTTTCCTCACCCCATTGTCAATGTCAATGTGAATTTCCAATGTTAGAATCCTAAATCTTTGTGATATAAGGTAAAGTTCTAGTAAATATATGAATAAATAATATGCACTTTTGATTTATTTGGCTTCTTAGAATAAAGTCTTTTGGTATGTAATGTAAAAATAGAAATTGGTGGATGGTAAATTTTAGAAATCCTTATTATAAGAGTTTATCATGTTTTTAACAATATGTATTAGAATCTCATCTGACATTTATCATGTATAGTAGTGCTCTATTACTTTGGAAAATAAAAGAGTGGGCATTGAGAATATGGAATGATAAATGTCTCAAAGCAGTGCTAATATAACACTAAAAGAATAATCTAACATGTACTTTCCTAGTCATATAGCCAACAACACAGAACTAAAAACCTTTTTTTCTGTAACCTTGAACTAATTCATACTAGTATTTTATGAAAGTGGTATACAATGGTGATAACTATTGTTTCAACTTTTGTTGAGAAGATTGAAGCACAAATTGGCTATTAGCCTAAAGCTTAAGTATCCCGTAGGAAGAAGAAAACAATTGAAGCCAGTGAATTGACTTCCATTTGGGATAGGTGCCCAATGTTCTGATTAAACTTGCTCATAGTAGCTTCCAAATCTCTGGAGCCATATGTTCACCTGACCTTTGGGAAATAGAGCAACAAAAAGTAGGACAGCTTTATATAAAACCACCCCAGTGTTCAGCTCAGCAAAATGTTCTCCAAAATACTCAACCAGAACAAGTCGTAGGAAAAATTTTACAAAAATTGAAGCCTAATGGAATGCTTCAATGGGAGATGGTCAGAATATTTATTTTATGATGTTGGGAATACTCATTCCAATCAACCCATTGGCTGGGCAGGGCTGGATTGTGATCACAGATAATAAGAAAAATAGCTAAGATTTGGTGAATTGAAGGCACATAAGCCTGAAGATAAGCCTAAATAGATAGGTTGCTATGGTTTAGATTAGGTGTTCCTCAAAAGCTCAGGTGTGAGACAATGCAAGAAGGTTTACAGGTAGAATGATTAGGTTATGATAGCCCAAACCCAGTTAGCGAATTAATCCCTGATAAGGATTGAGTGGTAACTAAAGGCAGGTAGGTCATTAGGGACATGCCTTTGGGGTATATATCTTGGGTATATATTTGGGGTATATATTTTGTCACTGGTGAGTGGAGTTGCTCTCTCTCTGCCTCCTGCTTCCCTCCACTACACTCTTCCACCAAGATGTTCTGCTTTACCTGAAGCCCTGTGGTAGAAAGCCGGTTACATATGGACTGAAACTATGAGCCCTCAAATAAACTTTTCGTCCTAAAATTGTTCTTACCAGGTGTTTTGGTCACAGCAGCAAAAAATGCTGTCTAAAACATAAGTAGAATGAGGGACCAAGAGAAGCCATTCCATTCAGGTCAATTATGATATCTGAGGCTGTGCTGGGGAGGTAAGCAGAATTTGAAGAAGAGTATATTTGCAGAGGAGTGTATGGAACATTTCTTTCTCAGGGATTGTGCCTCGATTCTTAAGATGATAAATTATTTGTAGAGCACTATTTTACTGCTCTATAAGAAATGAATGAATTTGGTGTAATTCCTGCTGTTAAACAAAAAAGGTTTGTAAATTAGTGGTGGATATTGACTTATAGGCAAATAATTATGCTGTAGTTATGCATCGCATAATAATTTTGGTCAACAATAGAATGTCTATATGATGGTGATCCCATAAGATTGTAGTGGATCTGAAAAATTCCTACTGCCTAGTCAACATATAGCTGAAGAAAAGGCAAGGGGAAAGGAAACTTTAGCAGCAGAAAAAGAACTCCCAAGAACATTTACAGTGAAGGGTTTAGCAAAATATTTGGTAAATTCAATAAACTTCTTAAAATGTTTGAAAACATGGACCATACTCTGATTATAAGTTAATGTATAAAACAAGCAAACCACTATGAATATGTTTATGAAAAGAGTGACATCTTCTTTAGACAGCCACAAGAAGGTCCCTCAGAAGGCATTCCAGGAGAAGGTGCTGTCATCCTACCAGATGATAGCTCCATAGGTACTATTGCCCCTGAAGATCTTCCGGTGGGACAAGATGTGGACGTGGTACTGAAGCTGTGTAGTCTTAGGTTAATGCGTATGTTTGTGTCTTATTTTAACAACAACAACAACAATAAAAACTTTAAGTGAAAGAGAATAGAAAAATTAAGAATGCAAAAAAAAATTAAGTCTTATAAGGATACAGGGAGAAAATATTTTTGTACAGCTATATAGTGTGTTTGAAGTTAGGCATTATTAGAAATGGCCAAAATTAAAATAAGTAAATAAAAGTTCATATAGTAAAAAGTTAATTTATTATTGAAGAAAGAAAGAAAGTAAGGATAGTATAGTCTAAGTGTCCAGTGTTTATAAAGTCTAAACTGAGGACTAGTAGCATCTTAGACTGCAACATTCACTCACTGATCACTCACTGACACACCCACAGCAACTTCCAGTCCTGTAAGTTCATTTATGACAAGTTATCTACACCAGTGTACTGTTTTTTGAAATTAGTGATATTCTTTTTTATTATAATTACCATCACCTATTAATTGTACAGATCAGTGGGATTCAATGTGATATTTCCACTTATGCCTCAGTAATAATTTCATTGTGTACATATAACATATTTTCTTTATCCATTTCTTCACTGACAGACACTTAGTTTGGTTTTATATTTTACCTATTGTGAATAATACTACAATACACATGGGCATGCTGATATTTCTGTGCTATGCTGCCTTTAATTCCTTCAGATACATACCACAGAATACTATAGAATACTATAGCTGAATCATTTTGTAGCTCTATTTTTAAACTTTTGAGAAGCATTCATACAGATTTCCATAGTGGCTATACTAACTTACGTTATCACCAGTGTGTATAGGTTTCCTTTTTCTCCACATCCTTATTAGCATCTATTATTATTATTATTATCATCATCATCATCATCATCATCTTTTTTATTATGGTTATTCTAACTGGAATGAGTTGGGGTCTTGTTATATTATTGATGTGCATTTCCCTGAGGGCTAGAATTACTGAGCATTTTTTATGTATATATTGACCATTTGTATTTATTCTTTTGAGAATTGTCGGTCCAGATCATTTGTCCATTTTTAAATTGGATTGACTTTATGTGTTATGTTTTTTTAGGTTTTAATATATTCTGGATATTAATCCTTTGTTGGGCGAGTAGCTGGTAAAGAGTTTATCTGATGCTGTAGGTTGTCTCGTCAGTGTGTCTTTCTTTGTTTCCTTTGCTGTGAAGAAATTTAATTTTATATAATTTCATTTGTTAATTTTTTTTCTTTTATTTCCTATTATTGTAGTTCTTATCAGGAGATCTTTTCCTGCACAATATCTTAAAGTTTTTTTCTGCATGTTTTCCTCTGGTAGTTTCAGTGCTGCTTACATTAAGGGCTGTAATCCATTTTGATTTGATTTTCCTATGGGGTGAGAGAAAGGGGTCAGGTTTCATCTTCTACATGTGAATATTCTTGTTCAGTATAATACTAGAAATTTTAGCCAGATCAACCAGGCAAGAGAAAGAAAAAAGAAGTATATTAATCAGAAAGGAGGAAGTCAAATTATCTCTATTTGTAAATGACATGATTATATACATAGAAGAACCTAAATATCCTACCCAAAGACTATTAGAATTGATACAATCAATAAAATATTAAGTTTCAACATCAACATACAAAGATAAGTAGCTTTTTTATATGCAGTAATGAACTCACTTAAAAAGAAATCAGGAAAATAATCTCATTCACAGTAACCACCTAGGAATACCTAGGAATAAACCTAAAACACATAGGAATAAACCTAACTTAGGATGTGAAAGACCTCTACAATAAAAATTGTAAAATATGAAAGAAAGAAACTGAAGAAGACATTAAAAGGTACAAAGACCTCCCATGTTTGTAGATTAGGAGAATTAATATTGTTAAGATGTTCATACTACCCAAAGAAATCTGTAAATTCAGTGCAATCCCCATCAGAATGCTTAGGACATTCTTCACAGTGCTAACAAAAGCTATCCTAAAATTCATATGGAAGCACAAATGACTCTGAATAGCCAAAGCAATCTTGAGCAAAAAAGAGCAAAGCTGGAGGCATCACAATACCTGCTTTTCAGAGCCATGGTAACAAAAGCAACATGGTATTGACAGATATACCATTTTTATCTTTAATAACTATATATTTACTTTTCAACATTTTGCTATTTTTAGAAACACAAAAGCTTACCATTGTTTTGTAGTTGCATATAGTATTCTGCATGGTTACATGCTGTGCAAGTTCTCAGCCTAGAGCAGAAGGTATACTATGTAGGCCTAGGTGTGAGGTGTGCTACATCTTCTAGGTTTGTGTAAGTATATTCTATGATATTCAAACAATGCATAAATTGTCTAACCATGCATTTCTCTGAAGATATCACTGTCATTAAATTAGTGACTGTATACTGTGTTAGAGGAGCAGTGTTGTGCAGAAGTTTCAAGAGGATGGGCTTCACCTGCATTAGGTTCTCATTTCTGCTGTTCCTGGCAGTGATGCCCCGAAGAAATGATTCAGTTCTGTAACTCACATTTCCATTTCCACACAAGGAATCTTTGAAATTATTACCAATGTTACTGAGAAGCACTATTGTTATAAATCAGTATACTGAAGATCATCAAATACCCTACTTTTTTATTAGGAACAACCTTGTAGTTAATTCCAAAGATAGAAATAACAATGTGGAAGGCCAATGGCATTTACAATATGTTTAAAACTATAGGAGAGTGAAATCACATAAATGAGATATTAATCGTATGGCTAAACCCTTTTCTTGGAGAACTAAACCTTTCAGTTAAATAATAGTATTTTATTATTTTGTTTTAGAGTTTGATAAATGAGTAAATTATCATTGCTATGTTTTTATGATATGTTTTCAATCTATAAATTCTTGTAAATAACTAGAAAAATAGCAATCATGGTGTTTATTTAAACATTTGAGTATCACCAAGTGAAAGTACTTGAAAGTTATAATTATTTTATTTTAATATCTCATATGTATTTATAATTGTGTGCTACTATGCACCTTTTAATTTTAAAGAAAATTTTTAGCACAAAAGGTACTTTGTTGAAAATAAAATATTAGTGAATGTAAGGAATGTTTAATCCTATTGAAAAATAATGCATTTTGTAACTTACTTGAGTCCTACTAAAATGGAATAGGACAAGATACTTTGATAACAAAATATTCATTTTACATATAATTCATTAAAAATTACATGTATGGATAAAGTGGAGTTCATCCTTAACAGTGAGTAATCGGATTTTATAACTTGTTTCCAGCCAGGCTTCTAGATTCATACAAGTGTTTCCCTAATGCAGTAAGCCTGGGTGGGTCTAGAGCAAATGTAAAACTGTTCCTAGTAACATTTCTACTAAATAAAGTATGTTTGTAATATAGTATCCTGTGTTTTCATTGTAGTCTGTGAAAATAATACAGTCCTTACACTTTTTTTTTTTTATTTTAGAAAGGAAAGTGCAGCAGAAAACTCATGGTAGCAGTAATAGCAAAAAGTCCATGTGGTCTGAGTGCAGCCTCATCACCCAGGCCTGTTAGCTAAATTAAATGTTCTCCTGGAGGCGAGAAGAAGTAAACTAATGACCATGATTGCATGTTTTCTTTTTAATTTTTATTGATTCTTTTCAGTAATATATAACATTAAGAGACTTTTTGACATAATCACAAAAGCATGGAATCATGATTTTTTTTTGCACATCTCTAATAATTTTCTTCACTCATTAAAACATTAAAACCTTGCAAATGTCTACTTTATTAGAAAACATACCATGAAATCAGACATGATATAGTCTGGAGAAGCATTTATTTGTTTAGGAAAGTTTAGTCTAATCTTTTTTTATGAATTAAGAAATTCAGAAAGCGATACATTTATGACTAATTCATTTTATAGTTTTTACCAAGCATGTGAAGTCAATTTATAATGCACAGAAAATTGTCTAGATAACTCAAAACACCTAAATGTTACACTGTATTTCACTCTATGTTTTAAAATGCTCTATTTAGGAACTAAAGTTGTTTGTTACAAATTTATTTTTTATTAGTCCCAGCCCCAAAATGCATTTAAAGTTAGAAAAAATGGAATGACAAATTTAGTAATTTTTAGACGGGAAGATCATAAGTTTGAGGCCAGCTTCAGCTTAGCAAGAACCTAAGCAACTTAGTTAAACCCTGTCTTAAAATTAAAAGGGGTGGTTATGTAGTTCAGTGGTAAAGTAAAACTGGATTCAAACCCTACTATCCTCTCAAAAATTTTACATTAGAATAATCCTGTGAAATTCTTAATTATCAAAGCTTATTGGACCAGTCTAAACCTAAAAATGAAAGGTATTTCTATTTATACCTCATTATTAAAATGCAAATAATCACTTATTTTAAGTAGAGAAAGCTTTAAAAGATTATATCTGATATATATGCAAAATTGTTGTTTTCCTGGAGGTAGTAGGTTATTATCAACCAAATTTACATTTAAGTTGAAGATTAAATTTAAAAGGTGTTGTTTTAAATCTATTTTCTAATTAATCCACTACAAATTTTACTGATTGAAATAAAAGAATTCCCAAATTTTACCAGTAGCTTCTTTTTAATAACATTTTAGATATTGCAAATAAATGATAACCATTGGTGAATACAAGTGCTGAACATACCAGAAGATGGATTTTGTGTGCCAAGAATAGTGGACCATCTTCTTGCAGATTAGCATTCCTAAAGAGAACTACTAGAAACCTCAGTGATATGTTTTTTAATGAAGTAAAATAAAAATTTAAAAATCTCACACCCAACCTGTTTGTAAGTCAAATCATTATTAAGATAGGGAGCATATGAGGGGGAAAGATGCTAGAAGAAAGGGAAATACAGAGAGGGGAATTCAGTATTCTGCACGAATTTATTTTTCAGGTGATTGCCAATTTTCAAAAAGGCAGGCCAAGCTTACAGTGGTCTTCCAGGACTATAGAGTTCAGAGCACACGAGGGAGTAGCCATGGTAAACACCCAAGCTTTCCAGGGATATTACTGATGGGTACACCTTGGATCTAGGTAATGAGCAGCTTTATAATACAGTCCCCAGTGTCTCTAATTCTTGTGTCAACCCATTCAAATGAATGTGAGCAGACTGGTGGATGTTATATGATGTTATTATTGTGAGTAGTTTCAACTGTATAGACAAAAGGGAGAGATTCTGCAGATATGTTAATGTTCCAAATCAACTGATTTTAAATTGGTAACAAACACTGTTTTGGGAGATGCTGACCTAATCACATATGCTTTTAAGAGTGACTGGCCTGAAATTCCACATCACGTACAACCACAAGAATGGGATCCTAATTAGAATAAGTTTTACTCCGTGTGTGTATAATATGTCAAAATACATTCTACTGTCATGTATATCTAAAAAGAACAAACTTTAAAAAAGAGTGACTGAGACCTTCCTAGACAGAAATATTCTCCTGTTATCCTAGAAGTAGTAAGGCCCCATGTCAAGAGAGGACCCTGTGGCAAGGAACTGTGAGTGGCTTTGAGACTTTCAGATCAGCCCTCAGAAAACAGCCAAGAACAAAATAGGGATCTCATCCCGCTACTGCAAGAAACTGAATTTGCTAATTAGAGCTTTCAAGAGAATCCTAAACTCTAGAAAGGAACATGGCCTGGACAACATCTTCAGTTCAACCTTATAAGACTCTGAGCTCATGGTGTAGCTAGACTGTGCTGAATCACAGAAACTGTGAGAGTTCTTAAAGGGAAAATGAAAGGTTTTGATTTAAATGTGAACTTAAGAATACTATCCGTGGAAATTACTCAGTTGATTACTACTTTTGTGCTTGTTTGGAATTTTTTTATTTATAAATATTAAGGTGTTATTTATAATATTAACACTGAAAATTCTACTTAGCTTCCAAGTAATTTGTAAAGAATGCAGTGATTTTTTTTTATTGCCTAAACACACATACAAATAATTTTCAGTTGGTGACTACCAAAAGTATTTATGTTTCTCTGCCAAACATTTTAGGCATTTCATTATATATACCTTTTGAAAATCTGAAATGAACTTTAATTATGATAAATATATAATCTTCAAGTTCTTATGTTTTTAATAAAATAACATTCTTTTATTGACATTTATCTGTACATTGGTTAAATTTATTCTCCCAAAGTTCATTTTTCATCAATGTATTTTTAGCCTATTTTATTCTTCATAGCTAAGTGCAATGAAGAAAGCATGTCAGATTTTACTCACTCTATTTTGAAACTGAGGAATCTAGTACTCAGAAATTAAGTGATTTTAAGATTCTCACTTATTTTTTTTTAATTTTTTATTGTGGGTTGTTCAAAACATTACAAATTTCTTGACATATCATATTCCACACTTTGATTCAAGTGGGTTATGAACTCCCACCTTCACCCCATACACAGATTGCAGAATCACCTCAGTTACACATCCATTGATTTACATATTGCCATACTAGTGTCTGTTGTGCTCCCCTGCCTTTCCCATCCTCCACCCTCCCCCCTCCCCACCTCTCCCCTCCCCTCCCCTCCTCTCTCTCTACCCCCTCCACTGTATAACCCTGAGGGTCTCCTTCCATTTCCATGCAATTTCCCTTCTCTCTCCCTTTCCCTCCCACCTCTCATCCCTGTTAAATGTTAATCTTCTTCTCCTGCTCTTCGTCCCTACTCTGTTCTTAGTTACTCTCCTTATATCAAAGAAGACATTTGGCATTTGTTTTTTAGGGATTGGCTAGCTTCACTTAGCATAATCTGCTCTAATGCCATCCATTTCCCTGTAAATTCTATGATTTTGTCATTTTTTAATGCAGAGTAATACTCCATTGTGTATAAATGCCGCATTTTTTTTTATCCATTCGTCTATTGAAGGGCATCTAGGTTGGTTCCACAGTCTTGCTATTGTGAACTGTGCTGCTATGAACATCGATGTAGCAGTGTCCCTGTAGCATGCTCTTTTTAGGTCTTTAGGGAATAGACCAAGAAGGGGAATAGCTGGGTCAAAAAGTGGCTCCATTCCCAGCTTTCCAAGAAATCTCCATACTGCTTTCCAAATTGGCTGCACCAATCTGCAGTCCCACCAGCAATGTACAAGTGTACCCTTTTCCCCACATCCTCGCCAGCACTTGTTGTTGTTTGACTTCATAATGGCTGCCAATCTTACTGGAGTGAGATGGTATCTTAGGGTGGTTTTGATTTGCATTTCTCTGACAGCTAGAGATGGTGAGCATTTTTTCATGTACTTGTTGATTGACTGTATGTCCTCCTCTGAGAAGTGTCTGTTCAGGTCCTTGGCCCATTTGTTGATTGGGTTGTTTGTTCTCTTATTGTCTAATTTTTTGAGTTCTTTGTATACTCTGGATATTAGGGCTCTATCTGAAGTGTGAGGAGTAAAGATTTGTTCCCAGGGTGTAGGCTCCCTATTTACCTCTCTTATTGTTTCTTTTGCTGAGAAAAAACTTTTTAGTTTGAGTAAGTCCCATTTGTTGATTCTAGTTATTAACTTTTGTGCTATGGGTGTCCTATTGAGGAATTTGGAGCCCGACCCCACCGAATGTAGATCGTAGCCAACTTTTTCTTCTATCAGACGGCGTGTCTCTGACTTGATATCAAGCTCCTTGATCCATTTTGAATTCACTTTTGTGCATGGCGAGAGAAAGGGATTCAGTTTCATTTTGTTGCATATGGATTTCCAGTTTTCCCAGCACCATTTGTTGAAGATGCTATCCTTCCTCCATTGCATGCTTTTAGCCCCTTTATCAAATATAAGGTAGTTGTAGTTTTGTGGATTGGTTTCTGTGTCCTCTATTCTGTACCATTGGTCCACCCGCCTGTTTTGGTACCAGTACCATGCTGTTTTTGTTACTATTGCTCTGTAGTATAGTTTGAAGTCTGGTATCGCTATACCGCCTGATTCACACTTCCTGCTTAGCATTGTTTTTGCTATTCTGGGTCTTTTATTTTTCCATATGAATTTCATGATTGCTTTCTCTATTTCTACAAGAAATGCCATTGGGATTTTGATTGGCATTGCATTAAACCTATAGAGAACTTTTGGTAATATCGCCATTTTGATGATGTTAGTTCTGCCTATCCATGAACAGGGTATATTTTTCCATCTTCTAAGATCTTCTTCTATTTCTCTCTTTAGGGTTCTGTAGTTTTCATTGTATAAGTCTTTCACCTCTTTTGTTAGGTTGATTCCCAAGTATTTTATTTTTTTTGAAGATATTGTGAATGGAGTGGTTGTCCTCATTTCCATTTCAGAGGATTTGTCGCTGATATACAGGAATGCCTTTGATTTATGCGTGTTGATTTTATATCCTGCCACTTTGCTGAATTCATTTATTAGCTCTAATAGTTTCTTTGTAGAGCCTTTTGGGTCTGCTAGGTATAGAATCATATCATCTGCAAATAGTGATAATTTAAGTTCTTCTTTTCCTATTTTGATGCCTTTAATTTCTTTCGTCTGTCTAATTGCTCTGGCCAGTGTTTCGAGAACTATGTTGAACAGAAGTGGTGAGAGAGGGCATCCCTGTCTTGTTCCAGATTTTAGAGGGAATGCCTTCAGTTTTTCTCCATTCAGAATGATGCTAGCCTGAGGCTTAGCATAGATTGCTTTTACAATATTGAGGTATGTTCCTGTTATCCCTAGTTTTTCTAGAGTTTTGAACATAAAGGGATGCTGTACTTTGTCGAATGCTTTTTCCGCATCTATCGAGATGATCATATGGTTCTTATTTTTAAGTCTATTGATGTGGTGAATAACATTTATTGATTTCCGTATATTGAACCAGCCTTGCATCCCAGGGATGAATCCTACTTGATCATGGTGCACCATTTTTTTGATATGTTTTTGTATCCGATTCGCCAGAATTTTATTGAGGATTTTTGCATCTAGGTTCATTAGAGATATTGGTCTGAAGTTTTCTTTCTTTGAAGTGTCTTTGTCTGGTTTAGGTATCAGGGTGATGTTGGCCTCATAGAATGAATTTGGAAGTTCTCCCTCCTTTTCTATTTCCGCACCTGCAGGGTAGCCAAACCTGCAACCGACCGGCGGATCAGGCCCGGTGGCCTGCTGGCGTGGTACACTCGTCACCCCAATTGGAGTAGGGACAGAACAGAGCCACCGCCAGTGCCCAGAACAGGCCCAGTGACCTGCCGGCGTGGTAGCCACAACACCCCAATTGGAATAAGGAGAGAGCAGAGCCGCCGCCCGCGCCTGCAGGAAAGATACGCAAGCAGTATGAAAAGATAAGGAAAGAAAGGACCACAAGCAATGCAGGTCAACCAACTTTAGAAGAGGTAACAGCTGCAGCAGATGGAATGTCAGATAAAGAATTCAGGATATACATGCTTCAGATGATCTGGAGTATCAAGGAAGACATTAGACAGCAAAATCAGACAATGAAAGATCACTTCGACAACGAATTACGCAAACAAATCCAGGAAGCAAAGGATCAACTATACAGGGAGATAGAGGTTATAAAAAACAAACAAACAGAAATCCTAGAAATGCAGGAAGCAATAAACCAACTTAAAAACTCAATGGAGAATACTACCAGCAGAGTAGAACACTTAGAAGATAGAACATCAGACAATGAAGACAAAGTATTTCAACTGGAAAAGAACATAGACAGCTCAGCAAGACTGTTAAGAAACCATGAGCAGAACATCCAAGAAATATGGGATAACATTAAGAGACCAAACTTAAGAGTCATTGGGATACAGGAAGGTACAGAGCTCCAAACCAAAGGAATGAGCAGTCTATTCAATGAAATAATATGAGAAAACTTCCCAGACTTGAAGAATGAGACAGAATCCCAAATTCTAGAAGCCTACAGGATGCCGAATGTGCAAAATCATAAGAGATCCACAGCTAGACACATTATAATGAAGATGCCCAACATACAGAACAAGGAGAGAATTTTAAATGCTACAAGAGAAAGGAAGCAGATTACATTTAGGGGTAAGCCAATCAGGATAACAGCTGATCTTTCAACACAGACTCTGAAAGCTAGAAGATCCTGGAATAACATATTTCAAACACTGAAAGAAAATGGGTTCCAACCAAGAATTGTTTTTCCAGCGAAATTAAGCTTCAGGATGGAAGATGAAATTAAAACCTTCCACGATAAACAAACGTTTAAAGAATTCGCAGCTAGAAAACCATCTCTTCAAAACATCCTCGCCAAAGCATTACAGGAAGAGGAAATGGAAAATAACAATGAAAACCAACAGTGGGAGGTAGGACAGTAAAGAGGGTGAAATAATCAAAGAGGAAAACAAACCATGTTTAGTAACAGAAATAAACAAATATGGCTGGAAGAACAACCCATATCTCAATAATAACCCTAAATGTTAATGGCTTAAACTCACCAATTAAGAGACACAGGCTAGTAGAATGGATCACAAAACAAGACCCAACAATATGCTGCCTACAGGAGACGCATTTGATAGGAAAAGACATACATAGGCTGAAGGTGAAAGGTTGGGAAAAATCATATCACTCATATGGACTTCGGAAACAAGCAGGAGTGTCCATACTCATATCAAATAAAATAGATTTCAAGCCAAAGTTAATCAAAAGGGATAAAGAGGGACACTACATACTGCTTAAGGGAACCACACACCAACAAGACATAACAATCATAAATATTTATGCCCCAAACAATGGTGCAGCTATGTTCGTCAAACAAACTCTTCTCAAGTTCAAGAGTCTAATAGACCAGCACACCATAATCATGGGAGACTTCAACACACCTCTCTCGCCACTGGACAGACCTTCCAAACAAAAGTTGAATAAGGAAACTATAGAACTCAATAACACTATTAATAACCTAGACCTAATTGACATATATAGAATATACCACCCAACATCAAGCAGTTACACTTTTTTCTCAGCAGCACATGGATCCTTCTCAAAAATAGATCATATATTATGTCACAGGGCAACTCTTAGACAATATAAAGGAGTAGAGATAATACCATGCATCTTATCTGATCATAATGGAATGAAACTGAAAATCAACGATAAAAGAAGGAAGGAAAAAGCATACATCACTTGGAGAATGAACAATAGGTTACTGAATGATCAATGGGTTATAGAAGACATCAAGGAGGAAATTAAAAAATTCTTAGAGATAAATGAAAACACAGACACAACATATCGGAATCTATGCGACACATTGAAAGCAGTTCTAAGAGGAAAATTCATTGCTTGGAGTTCATTCCTTAAAAAAAGAAAAAACCAACAAATAAATGATCTCATACTTCATCTCAAAATCCTTGAAAAAGAAGAGCAAAACAAAGACAAAGACAAAGACACTTCAAAGAAAGAAAACTTCAGACCAATATCTCTAATGAACCTAGATGCAAAAATCCTCAATAAAATTCTGGCGAATCGGATACAAAAACATATCAAAAAAATGGTGCACCATGATCAAGTAGGATTCATCCCTGGGATGCAAGGCTGGTTCAATATACGGAAATCAATAAATGTTATTCACCACATCAATAGACTTAAAAATAAGAACCATATGATCATCTCGATAGATGCGGAAAAAGCATTCGACAAAGTACAGCATCCCTTTATGTTCAAAACTCTAGAAAAACTAGGGATAACAGGAACATACCTCAATATTGTAAAAGCAATCTATGCTAAGCCTCAGGCTAGCATCATTCTGAATGGAGAAAAACTGAAGGCATTCCCTCTAAAATCTGGAACAAGACAGGGATGCCCTCTCTCACCACTTCTGTTCAACATAGTTCTCGAAACACTGGCCAGAGCAATTAGACAGACGAAAGAAATTAAAGGCATCAAAATAGGAAAAGAAGAACTTAAATTATCACTATTTGCAGATGACATGATTCTATACCTAGCAGACCCAAAAGGGTCTACAAAGAAACTATTAGAGCTAATAAATGAATTCAGCAAAGTGGCAGGATATAAAATCAACACGCATAAATCAAAGGCATTCCTGTATATCAGCGACAAATCCTCTGAAATGGAAATGAGTACAACCACTCCATTCACAATATCTTCAAAAAAAATAAAATACTTGGGAATCAACCTAACAAAAGAGGTGAAAGACTTATACAATGAAAACTACAGAACCCTAAAGAGAGAAATAGAAGAAGATCTTAGAAGATGGAAAAATATACCCTGTTCATGGATAGGCAGAACTAACATCATCAAAATGGCGATATTACCAAAAGTTCTCTATAGGTTTAATGCAATGCCAATCAAAATCCCAACGGCATTTCTTGTAGAAATAGATAAAGCAATTATGAAATTCATATGGAAAAATAAAAGATCCAGAATAGCAAAAACAACTCTAAGGAGGATGTGTGAATCAGGCGATATAGCGATACCAGACTTCAAACTATACTACAGAGCAATAGTAACAAAAACAGCATGGTACTGGTACCAAAACAGGCGGGTGGACCAATGGTACAGAATAGAGGACACAGAAACCAATCCACAAAACTACAACTACCTTATATTTGATAAAGGGGCTAAAAGCATGCAATGGAGGAAGGATAGCATCTTCAACAAATGGTGCTGGGAAAACTGGAAATCCATATGCAACAAAATGAAACTGAATCCCTTTCTCTCGCCATGCACAAAAGTTAATTGAAAATGGATCAAGGAGCTTGATATCAAATCAGAGACACACCTTCTGATAGAAGAAAAAGTTGGCTACGATGTACATACTGTGGGGTCGGGCTCCAAATTCCTCAATAGGACACCCATAGCACAAAAGTTAATAACTAGAATCAACAAATGGGACTTACTCAAACTAAAAAGTTTTTTCTCAGCAAAAGATACAATAAGAGAGGTAAATAGAGAGCCTACATCCTGGGAACAAATCTTTACTCCTCACACTTCAGATAGAGCCCTAATATCCAGAGTATACAAAGAACTCAAAAAGTTAGACAATAAGAGAACAAACAACCCAATCAACAAATGGGCCAAGGACCTGAACAGACACTTCTCAGAGGAGGACATACAATCAATCAACAAGTACATGAAAAAATGCTCACCATCTCTAGCAGTCAGAGAAATGCAAATCAAAACCACCCTAAGATACCATCTCACTCCAGTTAGATTGGCAGCCATTATGAAGTCAAACAACAACAAGTGCTGGCGAGGATGTGGGGAAAAGGGTACACTTGTACATTGCTGGTGGGACTGCAAATTGGTGCAGCCAATTTGGAAAGCAGTATGGAGATTTCTTGGAAAGCTGGGAATGGAGCCACCATTTGACCCAGCTATTCCCCTTCTCGGTCTATTCCCTAAAGACCTAAAAAGAGCATGCTACAGGGACACTGCTACATCTATGTTCATAGCAGCACAATTCACAATAACTAGACTGTGGAACCAACCTAGATGCCCTTCAATGGATGAATGGATAAAAAAAAATGTGGCATTTATACACAATGGAGTATTACTCTGCTTTAAAAAATGACAAAATCATAGAATTTACAGGGAAATGGATGGCATTAGAGCAGATTATGCTAAGTGAAACTAGCCAATCCCTAAAAAACAAATGCCAAATGTCTTCTTTGATATAAGGAGAGTAACTAAGAACAGAGTAGGGACGAAGAGCATGAGAAGAAGATTAACATTAAACAGGGATGAGAGGTGGGAGGGAAAGGGAGAGAGAAGGGAAATTGCATGGAAATGGAAGGAGACCCTCAGAGTTATACAAAAGTACATACAAGAGGAAGTGAGGGGAAGGGGAAAAATAATATAAGGGGGACAAAGGAATGTCAGTAGAGGGAGCAGAGAGAGAAGAGGGGAGGGGAGGGGAGGGGAGGGGAGGGGGGATAGTAGAGGATAGGAAAGGCAGCAGAATACAACAGACACTAGTATGGCAATATGTAAATCAATGGATGTGTAACTGATGTGATTCTGCAATCTGTATATGGGGTAAAAATGGGAGCTCATAACCCACTTGAATCAAATTGTGAAATATGATATATCAAGAACTATGTAATGTTTTGAACAGCCAACAATAAAAAATTAAAAAAAAAAAAAAAACAAAGATAAAATCTAGAAGTACTTTAAATGACCATAAAATGCTTGACAAATTGAAGAACTAAATAAAGCAATGTTAAAAAAAAAAAATAACACTGAGGGGCTGGGGTTGTGGCTCAGTGGTAGAGGGCTCAAGTGCCTGGCAAGTGTGAGGCCCTGGGTTCAATCCTCAGCACCACATAAAAATGAATAAATAAAATAAAGGTATTGTGTCCATCTACAATTTTAAAAAAAAGTAATAATAATAATAACACTGAACAATAGATGTATTAGAACATTCTACATTCTATTTGCAACTTTTCTATAACTCTAATATTATCCTAAAATAAAAACCATTGCTGGCTGATACAGTAAACTCTGTAACTAATTCGTCAATTCAGTTAAAAAAAAATCAATCAATTAAATTCATTAAAGGCTATGCTTTTTCTTGTAAAAGTTATTATATCTTGAGCTGGGGTTGGGGTTGGGGTTGTGGCTCAGTGGTTGAGTGCTTGCCTAGCATGTGCAAGGCCCTGGGTTAGATCCTCAGCACCACATAAAAAAAAAAAAAAAGATCAGGTTCTAAGAAGCACCCAGGCACTGAACCCTAGCAATCTGTCTGCAAGCCACAGGCGAATGGCAGCCTGAAATTACCTGTTCTATGGCTGAATGAGCTGCGGTCAGTCGAAAACAGGGATGGTGACGTCAGCTTTCCAACATGGTGGCTGCTGGCCTCCTCTGTGGTCTGACCGGTGTGGAGAACCGAGATGGACTGCTTCCTTCCCCCGTTTCGAACCCAGAATTCAGCCCTGAGTACGGTGCTTGCACGGCTGGCAGAAACTGCAGCGCTGTATCCCTGCGTCGCTATCTCCTCGTTTCCCAGGGCGTGCTGCAGACTCTAGCCGCGGGGCGATTTGCTGAATAAGCAGTGTTACCCTCCGTGCGACAAACCTCTCGCGTTTGAGTCCCTGTAGCCGATTCTCGTGCGATGGAAATCCTTCCTCCAGGTTCCGGAGCACCCCACTATTGCTGGAAATTCCTAACAAGATATCCTTTAGCCGTCCTGACTTGTCATACTCCCACACAGTGAAGCAGCACACGGGGGCAATGCACTCCCCTCGCCGCCATCTTCCTTCCCTCCGTATTTATTCTTTAGTTTTTGGCGGACACAACATCTTTGTTTGCATGTGGTGCTGAGGATAGAACCTGGGCCACACGCATGCCAGGTGAGCACGCTACCGCTTGAGCCACATCCTCAGCCCATCTTGAGCCACATCCTCAGCCCATCTTGAGCCACATCCTCAGTCCATTCTCACTTATATATTAATGAGAAAATTGAAATCAGATTCAGTTCTTCTGATGTCTTGTCTGGTTGATAAGTACCTGATTTGTTTTTAGTGGAATTTTGAATGTCTTTTAGGAAATCAGACATCTACACAGTGAAATATAGGAGCAAATAATACAAGGGTACAGTTTAAAAAAAATTTTTTGTAGTTGTAAATGGACAGTATACCTTTATTTTATTTGTTTCATTTTTATATGGTGGTAAGGATTGAACCCAGTGCCTCACACAAGCTTGGCAAGCATTCTGCCACTGAGCTACAACTCTACCCCAAATGTATGGTTATTTTCATTAGAAATATTTGCTCTACTAATCCTATTTTTATACATAGATATTCAAGTTTCAAAGTACTTATAACTATATTTGGAATTCTCAGATAATACACTCCCAACTGAAATTTCATTATCTCAGTAAATATATAAATGAAAAAATGTCTTACATTTTCATTATTTTGCTAATATTACATTGTTTGTTGCTATGATATATCTCGTGCCATAAATTGCACTTCCAATCATAGAAACAAGGACTATAATTATAAGATATAATTCTGATGACTTCTTCTTCAGTCACTTGTACACAGCAGACTGAATGTAACTTATTCAAGCTGGGATAAATTCTCTCAAAAGTTTGGGGTTTATAGATGTTAATCTTTTTATTATTCAAGCTGGAGTAATATAAACTCAAAATGGAAGGATTTACTCTTGCTTAGACAAGAAAAGCAGACAAAGTCAAAATAGAGGGAGATGGAAAGATGATGAGGGAGAGAGAAGGAGGATGATGAAGGAGGCAGAGAAGATGATGGAGGAAGAGAGAGAGGTAGGAGGAAAGGAGGGAGGCTTTAGGAGTGAAAGGAAACAGAAAAGTTGGTTGTAGAGATCAAATGAATGGAGAGGAGCAACATTAAGAGTTTCTGTGTTTTCAGAGAATTATATACCCAGTTCAAACCACCTATTTATTCCCTGATTCCAGTTCCCAGAATGTTGACTACATTCCTTGCTCTTGGCTTCTTTGAGTTTGACCTATATTGTTGTTGATTTATTTTGCTTTAGTCTTATAACCCTAAGAATTTTGGCTAAGGTCATAAATTGAATCAAAGTGATTCATTATTTTAAGAACCAAATTGTTCATATTTTAAACATTTTAATACCATTTATATTTGACTTAGTAAAGAAATAAAAAATGTTAAAATATTTGCAGAATATGTATACTTAACAAAAACTAAAATTTACACTAATGCCACTCTCTAAAAGTAATTTCCATGATTGTACTGGTAAATTTTCTTATAATCTTCTGTATATGCCAACATATACAAAAATAGACACAGGCATATACTCATTCATTCATAGTCATTATCAGTGGTATATACGGTTTTATATGATGTGGTTTTTATTTAGTATTGTTTTTGGAGACATGTTTTTCATTCACTATGACACCACTATGACATAATTATTTTAATTTATGATCATTCTGTTTTTAATTTACCAAATATCAATTGTAGTCTCATTGAAACCATTATTGTTTTACTCCTTCATTTACTCAAAAACCTTTTATATGTGCTCACAGTATACCAAATATTTTTATGTAGTAAATATATTCCTTTGCTTTGAGAAGATTAGAGACTTTAAAGAAACTAATGGGCAATTATTTCTTAAGTTTGGATCAGTTAATATTCTTGGAGGAAAAGTGTATAAATGATTGCTTTTAAGATGGAAGTGAGTCTTGAACTTAGTCTTGACTTATGAATAAATGACTAAACAGGAAGGAATATGTGAATAGGCAAGGTATGAATTAACAAAGTAAGTAGGACCCAGAATATGAGGTGGAGGGGTGGAGCAGTTTATTTGCCAGTATGTACGCAATGGGTAGCACTGAAAATTCTAAGTTTGTGTGGGGAACAACCTGGTAGATTTGCCTTGTAAATTGATTATATGACAACAGAAGATGGATTTCTCCGGTGAAAAACTTGACATGAAGAAACTACTTGAAGTGAGAAATGTACTGAAATATTCCATGTAGGAAATGAGAGGCAATATTACCATATAACTGGTGTAGAGAGATGAAGTTATAGCTATATTGAGAAGATGATTCATGGAATTGACAATTTGTTTTGTCTGCCAAAACATGAAAAGTTAGGAGAAAACAGGATTGCTCTGTCTTCTGGCTTGCTTCAGTTACCTGAGATATAGAATACAAGAGGGATGGGTAGGTTTAAAGGGAAGATAAAGAGTATTGATTTAGATCTGTTTGGCATAAGTTACCTTTTGTATGTTAAGGAAGAGGTGACCAATAGTCAGCTGGTGCACTAGTCAATTTGAACTTCCATAACATAATACGGCAGACTGGGTTGTTTAAACAAGGGTAATTTATTTTCTGTAAGTTCTGTGGATTGGAAGTATGAAATCAAGATTATAACTTGGGGATGTTCTGATGAGCTTTTTTCTTTGACTTGCAGATGGCCACCTTCTCTTTGTCCTCACTTGGAGGAGAGGACACCAGCAATTTCTCTTTCTCTCTTTCTCTTCTTCTGAAGTCATAGTCCTTTTGGTCTGGGCCCCACCCATCATTTAGTCCTAATTATCTCCTGAAAACCCTCTCTCGATATACATTTACAATCAGGGATTCAACATATGAATTTGGGGGGGACTAATTTCAGTCCATAGCAACTTCACATAAATCTGTATCTTAATGGCATGTCGGAATGGGAGGTGTATACTTGGGTATGCATTTTCTTGAGAATAGACAAGCCTGCCCTTTCTAGAGGGAAAAAAATGAGGGGGTCAATAACTCAAGCATTTATGTTGTTCTCAGAACAGGAGGAAATAGGAAGAGACTGATGAGTTGGAGGAGAGACAGAAGATGTGATTCCTCTGACTATAAAGAACCTTGACATTTATAGGGATTAGAAGATTCCACACTATCAACTGATACATATAGGTCAAAGAAAATGAATGAGAAACTATTTCGCTTATCTATACTAGTCATCCCAACCTTTAGCCCTTGGTAGCTAATGGTATTGGTGGCATCAAACCATTCCTCGTTTCTTCCATATTCTTCATTTTAAAGTTATTTTTATATGTTCTTTTTTTGGTATGAACAATGTCAGTAGCACAGCATTCAACTTGCCAAATACATAGAACTATTGTTTGATTTCTACTATTTTCAGTAAATTGATTTTTAATGTACTATGTTTTTATTTCACAATATTTCCTTCCTTCCTTCCTTTCTTTCTTTTTTGAACCCAGGGCCTTGTGCATGTGAGGCAAGCACTCTAACAACTGAGATATATCCCCAGCCACCAACAACCTTTATTTTTACTTGACACATGATAATTATACAAACTTATGGGATATTGTGTGAAGACACGTGATAATTATATAAACTTATGGGATATTGTGTGAAAATTCAATAAATGTACATAATGTCCAATGGTCAAATCAGGATGACTAGTACTTCCATCTCCTTATACAGTCATCATTTCTTAGTGTTTGTAGCCTTTGAACTCAACTCTTCTAGTTCTTCATAAAATATATAATAGATCGTTAAAAACTGTAGTTTCCCTACTGTGCTGTAGAACATTACAATGTATTCCTCCTACCTAAAATCATCTTGTCATCCTGTGTCCTGTTATCCTGCCTCACTTTAATTCTCTTTTTTACCATCTTTCTAGTCTCTGGTGATCAATATTTTACTCTTTTCTTCTTGGAGATCAGTATTTTAAAGCTTCCACATAAGATTCAGAACATGTGGTATTTGTCTTTATGTTCCTGGCTTATTTTGTTTCTTACAATGCTGTCCAACTCCATTCACTTCACTAAAAGTGGCAGAATTTCTTTCTTTTATGGATGCACTACATTCTATTTTGCATATATAACACATTTACAATATCAGTTCATCTGCCAGTAGACACTTCAGTTGATTTCATATATTGGCTACTGTGAGTAGTGTTCAATAAACATGAGAATACAGGTATCTCTTTGATTAGCTGATTTCATTTCCTTTGAATTTGTATCCAGAGGGATAGCCAAACCATATAGGAATTCTATTTTTAGTTTTATGTGGAACCTCCACATTGATCTCCATAAGGATTGCACTAATTTACATTCCTACCCACACTGTATATAAGAGTTACTTTTTCTTGACATACTCACAAACAGTTATTTATTTATTTTGATGGTAGCCATTCTGACTGGACTGAAGTGATATGTGGTTTGAATGCATTTTCCTGATTATTAGTATACTGAACACTTTTAAAATATATTGTTGACCATTTGTATGCATTAGTTTCAGAAATTACAATAAGACAATTCATATTATTTGACCATTTTATATTTGTTATTTGCTTTCCTATTATTTATTTGAGCTAGATATTACAATTTTGTTTGATGAAAATTTGCATATATTTCTCCCATTCTTTAAGTGATTCACTGTGTTATTTTCTTTGCTGTATAGGGTTTTTAAGTTGGATATGATCCCATTTGTCTTTTTTTTTTTTTTTGGCTTTTATGTTGGGCTATTGGGTCTTATACTAAATATCACTGCCTATACCAGTGTCTTGAAATGTCTTCCTGAAAACTAGATTAAAATTTTAAAGTTTGAACATTTTTTTAAAAAAGGATTTCCCACCAGTGTTCATGTGAAATTAACAAGGGAAAATTGTTGAATGGGCAGAATATAGCTAATTGGAGAAACTTTGTCACACATGAGTCACCTTTCAAAAGCCAAATCATGCTGGGTCTCTCTTTGGAGTTGTTTGAATGACATGTGAAATATAATGCAGAAGATATAAACTTTGAACTGTTTAAGCATGACCTTTCCTGAGAGAAATTTAAAATACAAATCCAAAGATAACAGACTATTCAAAGCAAAAATTATAGGAATGTAATATTTTTATTATATATAAATAAAATATGTGATAAAACAGCATAAATGATGGAATTGGAATGCTCTGAATATTGCATTAGAAAAAATATTATTTTTTCTATTGTAATAGAAAAATTGGATTACTGTGTAATAACATTCTTCCAATACATATGGAGTAATTTAGTATCATTTAAAGACTAAGTAAGGATGTATAAATTAACCCTAGGTTAGGCATTTTTTAAAGAGTTATAGGTTAAGAATCAATAGCAGAGCTAAATGGAATCATAAATTATTCAACGAATCCAAAAGAAGACAGGAAAAAAAGGCAAAAAGAAGAAACAAAAGATGGAGCAAATAGAAAACAGGAAGGTCATATATTTTAAATCTAACAACATTAATAATAACATTAAATAAAAATAGTCTAAAACATTAATTCAAAGACAGAATAACTGCATAATATAAAAGTATATACTGCCTACAAGAAACTCATTTTATAAGCAGGCTGACAGTTTAAAGATTGGAGAAATATATATCATGGAAACATTAATAGAAAGGAAATTGAAGTAGTTGCATTAATTTTACTAGACTTCAAAGAAAGCATATTAACAGGGTTAAGGGGACCATAAAGTAATGACAATGAACTCAATATTCCAAGAAGACATCCTCAATTCCAAGAAGAATATTATATATATATATATATATATATATATATATATATATATATATATATATATATAAATTTAACAACATAGACAAAATATTTCCAGCAAAAGTTCAAAGAATTGAAAGCCTCAATAGACAAATTTAGAATTATAATTCAAGCTACACTATTCTTCTCTAGCTGACATAAAACTACTATATAGAAAACCAGAGTGGGTAAAGAATACCAACAAGGATACTAAGAACCAAGGAACAGAATCAACCAATGTAACCTAATTGACATTAATATATCAATCTAAACAACAGTAATGTATATGGGACTTTTATTATTAACCATATTCTGGGTCATCAAATGAAGGTTAACAAACTCAAAAGAATAGAAATTATAGGAGGTATTTACTCTGGAAATAAAATAATTAATCTCGAAATTAAATAAGTCATTAGCAATATCCTCAAATACACAAAAATTAAATACACTTATAAGTAATCCAAGGAAATCTCAAAGAGAATAGATATATTTTAATATTGAAATGTGAGATATTAACATTTGTGGGATGCAGCTGAAGCAGCCCTTAGAAGTGACCTCATAGATTAGAAAAAATCCTATCAGTACTCCACTTTTCCAACTTAAAATAATATAAAAATATGAACAAATTAGACCCAGTACAAGCAGAAAAGGAACAAAGTAATAAACATAAGATCATGCCCTCACTGGAATTAAAATCAGACCCATGAAGAAAATCAATGAAACTAAAGAGTTGATGTTTGAAAAGTAGCATTAAAATTGATAAACCCTTAGCCAGGTTGATGAAAGAATGAATAAAGGAGAGGGAATGGAAGAAAGAGAGTCAGAGAGATGAGAGAACAGAGAGATGGTAGAAATATAAAAATCAGAAATTAAAGAGAGCACATTACTGTAAACCTAACAGGCATTATAAGGATATTAAGGTATCATTGCACACTATAGTGTATAACAAAATAATTCTATGAAAGAAATGAAACAAATTTTCCAAAAAGGTAGGCTACATTAATTTCAACTATTTGTAATAATAAAAACTGTTTAATAAGAATACCTTTCTACTCAGATTAATTGGTGAAGTCTGCTGAATTTTCAAGGAGTCTACTAAATTAACAATTCTACTGAGTCCTTCCCAGAAAATAGAAGAGTCACTTCCAGCTTACCTAACATTAAATCCAGACACAGACATTAAAAAGAGAAAAGAATCAGCTATTCAAAGACTAACATCGCAGATGAATATAAATCCTATAAATACAATGATATACACAAAATTTAAGGAACAGAAATATAGCAATATATTAAAAATGAACAGTATTATAAGAAAATGAAGAATATTCAGAACATCCCAAAGTCATTTAATATTTGAAAATCAAGCAATGTAATTGCCAAATTATTACACTAAACAGGAAAATCTATATGGCCATCTCAATAGACACAGAAAGCACCTGACAAAGTTCAGCATACATTCTAGAACTTTAAATTGACCCCAGAACTAAATTTTATTTTGCCCCCACTGACGCAATGTCACTGAAAATTGTTAATCCTTCACTGAATTATAAATGGGGGCTGTAACAAAATTCACAGATGTCTAGTATGTACTTAATCATGACAAATATATGATTAAACAATCATTTCTTAAAATTAAAACCTATTTCACAGTAGAATATTGCAAACCATAATTTGTTGACTAAGTTTAAACAATATTTTAGTTTCATAAAGGTAGATATGTGTTTTTTAATAATGTTTTGAATAATGCTTGAACATAATGGATATTTAATACTTACTTATTTGTTGAATGATTTGTTGCACAATCTGTAATAGAACTACACCATAACTAATTATAGCAAAATCATTTTAAAGGTATGTTTTAGCAAAATCTAGAATCTAGAATCATATATGTTTATATATATATATATATATATATATATACATACATACACACACAAATACTTTGAACAAGCATTTCAAGGGATTTAGCATTATTTTCTTACAAATATGGTTTGAGCATTCAAGTATAGGAAAGGGAGAAATTCTTTGACATGAATATCTCCTTCCTTGCCTAACATTGTAGGTATCAAATAGGTCTTTGCTTGTTGATAGGCCTACAAATGTGCTTTCTATTATGCACTGAGTTTTTGAGGATTTTGTTTTCCTGGTGTTTTCAATTATTTAGTTATTTATTTTAATTATTTACCAAGACAAATTAAATATTTTTCTATTTATTGATGCTGTTTTACAGCATAAGAAATACCATCATAGCAACAGTGATTTTCTACAGGCCTTAAATTATAAAGTGAGATTTAAATATTATAGCTCCTTTGTTTAAATTTATCCATTCTGAAAATAGCAAAATTGATCCCTTGATGTACCTGATATATCCTAATTGCCCAGAATGTGAACCACAAATTGTGCATTGCAGATACTATCATAGTAATTGCTATTCAACTTATGCAAAATTTATAAAATGAGGATAAAACAGAAGTTTCTGAGAGAATAATAGTTCCTCTGTAAGCAGTTTATAAATATCAGACTCCATTCCCAAATAAGTTAGTCTTAGCTTATCTTTGATTCCTGTGATATACATAAGTAATGGTGAGAAAATGAATAGTTTTTAAGTTGTATGTTTAATGAGCCTTCTGTCCATGTGAATGTGTTTGTGTGTGCACATATATACATACACATTTTTTCACTTACTTTTCGCTTTTAACTTAATTTTTATTTTTTCAAAACCGTTATATGTTGTTTCTTTAATTACTACAACCTACATTTGACCACTAATCCAGGGGGGAGGGGGGACAAAACACTGGAAGATTCTAGAAAGACTCAGAAAGTAGGTTCTTGGGTTTCATTTGAGATACTAGTGGAATTTTAATGAGATATGATAACCTTTTTTTTTTTCCTGCCCAGGAATTCTCATTAAAATTTGTTGTGTATAAAGGGTATATCTAACTTAAGAAAAAAAAAATATCTTCCCAGAGAACCCAAATGTTCAGGATGTTTGAGAACCACAGCTCCAGAATGTGTATTTCATATATGTACCTAATCAACAAAGTATCTTGTGTATAAGAAGCAGCTCTTTTATTAATTTCATGGTTCAAAAATGTATGGAGGTTATTTTTATAGGAAACTTAAGGTGATTTGATATACCATATGTTCAGTTTTTACTTGATCTTTAAGATAATGAGTCTAAATTAAGGTGTAATTTGTTCTTTTTTGTGGAGCATATACAGTGGGGAATGACCCAATTTAAAAATCAGAAAATCTGGGTTTGAGTGGTTTTTCTGTGACTTCCTAAATATGTTGCCTTGGCTAAGCCTCTTAAAACTTAATTAATTGTAGATGGAAGTAGTCCTTATGGTATTTTGAAGATTAAATGTTATGTGTGTGTGTGTGTGTGTGTGTATGTGAAGAAAATTCTTAAACTTTTAATTACTGTACAAGCCTGCTCCTGCCCTTTCATGTGTATGAAGTATGTGTTTTGTAATAATTTGATTGAATGATATATTCACTCTTAACTCATTCATGTATTCCTTCATTGAATAATCATTCTTTCAATGCATACTACATGTCTGTCAGACATTTGCTGGGCAATGGAGATACAGAGCTAAGTGAAACATGGTTCCTGTCTCAAGTGAATTACTGTTAGATGCAGAAGAAATATACATGCATGTGTGCAAACACAGACATGTGAATTTGAGGAGGTAGAGGAAACTAAATGTCAAGTATATGCATAAGTTAAATATGAAAAATTTCAAATGAAGGGGAATATTTTTGTATCCTTTAAAGACTAAAACAAACACATTCAGTGTTAAAGTATCTTTCTCATGCCTCTCATGGTTTGACATTTTGGTGAATCAAGTAGAATATGCTATGATTAATAAATACTTTTATCGGGAGGTAGTATAACTTAATGGAGAAGGTGAAGGTTCTGAAATTCCATTTTTTTGGTTCCATATTTTTTGCTCTACTACAGATCAGCTGCATGAATGTGAAAGTATTTTTAACCTCTGTATTTTCCTTGTTCTCATCTGTAAACTAATACAATAATACCTCTTGGAGTTATTGTGAGAATTGTAATTATCTATGAATTCTTTGAATGATATCTAAAACATATGGATTGGTCAATATTTACTTCTACTAGTTTAAAATTACTTTAAGGATATTGCTTAGTCAGGGAGAATATCCTTGATGCCTTTTTGTGCATCAGAATGGTTAACTGGATATATTTCACTCTTAAGGTAATTATTGAACAGAAGAGAAAAAAAATATTTCATCAGCAAGGTATAGGAAAAAGTTGGCAAAGGTTAAACATCTTTATTTTATATCAACAAATCAATAATTTTTTCTGCGTTCTGGCTCAAACCTGTACAATATTATTCACAAGATGCTCAGATCCTCGATATTACACTATGTGGTACTTTTAAGGAGAACGATTCATTTCTTAGAAAGCTGCTATGAAACTTCATCCATAGAAAACATAGGAAACCCATCTAAAAAGTGTAGAACTGCAGTTAAGGCGTGGCATTATATTGTTTTGATTGGACCGACAATTAAGAATAGGACATAGTTATAAGCTAAAGGACACATTTTAAATGATATTGTAAATTTAATGGTTATCTGTTTCATTTAAGCTATCTTAAATGAGGCACTCTCTTGATATTTTTAGACTGTGTTATTTTGTTTGTTTTCTACAATAAGCACATTATTATATTCAGGCCTTGCTTCTGAGAACTGTGGCCTTTTCTCTCTGTCTCTTTTTTCTCCACACATTTTATTTTTAAAGAGAGAGGAAATTTCTGGATAGTTTTAGAAAATGCAAAATTTTCATTGCTTTCCATTCGTACACTTTTATTTTAGAAAATATTCTGTGGTTTTCTTTCTGAGCAAATATTACGGCAGGATATATCAAGACCAATGTAAACACTGTTAAATTTGCACCTGAGAAAAGAAATGTGCCATGAATTAATTTATGTAAGTAATCTAGACAGCCATAAAATCTATGGAAAAATGAGAAGTTCAGCATTCTTTCAGCCTGGCTTATCCTGCTGAGAGTATATATTTTTAAACAGACACAAGAATATATACAGATACCACAGAAATTTTCTTCTATGACATAAAACATAATTTGTTTATAGTCCTACTAAAGTGTGAGACAGCTAATATCTTTCAAAATCATCATGATATTGGAAATGAGGTTAAAATTAATATACACTTCAAATATAGATGTTGTGGTTCCTCATTTTTGAATTTGTGTGGTCTGTATCACCAACTAAAAATAAGATTGATCTGATGGTGTGATATTTTTCCCCATTATAAGGCTGTGTCTAAAACTTTACAGTCACAATTTGTGTCCAGCCTAAAAAACTATTAATTTTATTTCCCCCATTTATAAAAAAGTATATGTAGAAAGACAAAATTTGAGAATAGATAAAGCACTGTGTCTGTTTCACAAGAAAGACCTTATTTATACCACATTTTCTTTATCCATTCATCTGTTGATAAGTACCTGGACTGGTTCCATAACCTGGCTATTTCGATTTGTGCTGCTATAAACATTGATGTGCTTGTATCACTATAGTATACTGATTTTATTTCTTTTGGATAAATACCAAGGAGCGGGATAGCTGGGTCATATGGTGGCTCAAATTATGCTTTGTACTCAGATGAATATACTACAGTGAATTTCACCTTTATGAATATCTATAAAGCACTAATTTAAAAATACTATAAATAAATAATAGGAAGATTGGTAGAGGAGAGGAAAGGGATGGGGGGGGAGAAGGGAGGAAAGGGGAAATACTAGAGTCTAAAAAGAAGCAAATTATATTCCATGCTATTTGATTATTTCAGAATGAACCCCAATATTATATATAACTACACTGTACTAATAAAAACACTATAACCAGAAAAAAGAAAAGGACTACTTTATTTATTCAGTTAAACATTGTGTTACATTTTCACCCATTGGATTCTAAACTTGGGTAAAACTCTAGGAGCAGATATGCATATTTTCTTCCTTAAACAGTCATTTAAACATTTGAATACTGCTTGCTCTGTTTCTCTCACACCTCCTGCCTTATAGTACCATGTTTAGTCAGTGTGTTTTATATTTGTTTTCCTAGAAAGATTACAAATCTCATGAGAATAAGCTCTATGATTTACTAATATCCTCTTTTCTCTATCTCTTTTTTATTCCTCATATAAACTAGGACTGGTAAATTTACTGTACAATGTAAACTAATTTAAAACTGAAATATTTTGTAATTGATTTGCAAAAAAATGATAATTGGTATTCTATTTACATAATAACTATGTGTTTATACTAAATATATTAACTCTATGATTTGATTACAACTTATTGGCAATACAGCTTAAAAGGAGGCACAAGACCAAGATTTTGCTGGGTGGAAAGTGCATTGTAGGAGGAACTCAATCATAAGTTGGTCTCTGAAAATCCATTGTCATTTATTTCCTCTGTTACATTGAACATAAAATGGAAATGATGTTTTGCCCCAATAATTACAAAATCTGGTGTCTTTTGCAACCACCTTAAAAATAGAGTATGCACTGAGTATCTCTTATTGTGCTGCTCATAATTTTAAGTACTGGGGATTTCATCCCTACTTTACAAAAAATGTCTTGCAGTCAGTGGGGAAGACAAGCTAGCAGACTTTTGCTCCAGTCATATGTTATGATATTATTATTTGAATCTTATCAGATTTTGCCTCTTCAGAGAGGAGTTCCTTGGTTACCGAATTTAAAACTGTCTCCAGGCCATACTATAATCATAATCAGTTTTAAAGTATACCACCACTATATCTAAATTTTCTTTGGTATTTTTTATTTTTCTGTCTCTTCCCCCAAAAACTAAATATTAGTTCTATGACAACAGATGCCATTTTATTCTGTTCAATTCTTTTTGGTAGCCCTTGAAATTATGCCTAATATATATTATATTTCATTAGGTATTTGTTGGATAAATGAATTAAAGAATTTTAAAAATACTTGTGCCATAGCAACACAGATAAGGAAACTTCACTCTTTAGCTTTTATTTATATGAGTCTACTGTGTTTGAAAGACATATTACTTGCCCATGGGAAGGCCATGTTATTTACAAACATATAAAACCAACCATGTAATTGCAAACAATTATGAGTGCTATGAAGAAATAGTCCTGGATAGCATATGGCTATGTAACAGAATACATTATCTACCTAAACTGAGAGATCAGAAACTTGCTAAGTAAGTTCTATTTGAACTAAAATGTGAATGGTTTCAATTATGCATGCAAAAGCAGCAAGAATATCATATGCAATGGTCCTGTGGTAGTAGCAGCATGAGTCTTTTAAGAAAAGGAAAAACTTGTAAGGATGAGCTTCAGTGAGCACTTGTTAGAGTAGGAGAGTGGTGGCTGAGATATTAGACCCAGAACTTGAAAGAATTGTGCTTGGTATTAATAGTTCATATCAAAAAGCCAAATATATATTGAGGAATAGTGTAAGAAAAACAAAAGAGTCAGAAAAAAGAGTCAATGATGCATAAAATTCTTGTTATATGATATTATTGATTACTTTGACATAAATATTTCCAAAATCCCTTCTTTCACCTTTACTGTCAGGATATTATACACAAATACATACATACACCTTTTGCATGAGGAAACAACCTCTGTATGAAATAGTTAAACTAGTAATTAGTTGCTAGTCATTTATATTTAGACTTACAGGTCCTTACGAAAGTCAACAAACTCTGTTAAATAAATTAGAGCAACGTCTAGCATATGAAAAATAGAGAATAGTTAAGGTTGTATATCAAACGTATAATTAAGTCCAAGTATGTATTGAAACTTTCTTCTACATAGAAAGAGATAAAAAGTCCAGTTTTTCTTTCAAAAGATCAACTGAAAATTGAAACTTATATAAGTATAAATCATTATTGGAAGCACATGATCCACACATGTATAAAATGGAATGGATGAATGAAATCTGGGCTTTTCTGAACACAGAAGCCTTTGTAACTGATCAGATTTGATTGGATTTTGGGGAAAAAAGGAGGATATATATGAATAAATAAGTTGTAAGAACAGGAAATATGTTCATTACGAAAGCATAAGACTCAAGAAATAGAATTTAAGAGTGGATAAAATGTGTGATATTAGCATACAGATTAACTTTAGAGAAAGACCAAGTTCAAAAGTATGAAAATGGAGACCATAGTTGAATGCCATCTTGACAAAACATAAATAAACTGTCTTGGACTGTGACTGATAAGAAGGAAAATAACAACTAGTTAACTGGTGTAGTCAGCTTTTTTGTCTCTGTGACCCAAAGATATGAGGAGAACAGTTAGAGGGAGAAAAGTTTATATTGGGGCTCATGGTTTCAGAGTCTCAGTCCATAGATGGCCAACTCCATTCCTTGGTGCCTGAGGGGAAGCAGAATGTCATGGTGGAAGAGTATGGTTAAAGAAAACAGCTGGGAACATGTCACTAGAAAGCAGAGAAATAGCGGTGCTCAATAACAAAATATAAACTCCCAAACATGCCTCCAGGGATACAACTACTCCAGCCACATCCTACCTACCTATAGTTACCACCAAGCTAATTCCTATCAGGGGATTAATGTACTGATTAGATTAGACCTCTCATAATCCATTCATTTAATCTCTAAATGTTCTTCTTGCTTTGTCTCACACATGAGTCTTTGGGGGAAACCATGTGTCTAAACCATTAACATTAACATTCTAGGGGAACTAGTTAAAATAAACCTCTAACACACAATATTCTGACTTACATATGTTTAAAATTTGAATATCATTAAGTATGTTTATATTCCTTAAAATTAACCTATTAAAGTATCTACCCTGTTTTCAAAGTATGCATCTTTCTTGTTTCAGCAGATTGTTTTCTAACATCCTTAATTTTTATTTTCAAATAATGTTGAGCATAAGAAGTGATTTATGATTATATGTGTGCAAGGACTTTATCGCAGTGGCCTTGAATATAGCAAAATCTTGATTTCCTTTTTATTGAATCGATTACAGATATTCACTGATTTAATGGATATTATTTTGCTGAGTATGAATTTTCCATGCCACTTCACTGTTTTATATTTTCTTGTGTTCTAGGATCGGTATGGGATATTTCACAAGATATATGCCACATATAGTAACTCATTGATTTTTTAAAAATGCTATTGCTAACAATATTATTAACATACTCCTACTCATTTTAAATATAAATCATAATATTTCTGTCTTACTAACTTTAAAGCTCAGAAGTTAAGTAATGCTAAGTTTTAAACTATCTAAATTGTACTTAGATCAACAAGAATAATTAGTGAGTCATCTGTTATTTATTTTTTTTGAACTCAGGAGCACCAGAGCGCTGAACCACATCCCCATCCCTGTTTTAGATTTTATTTAGAGACAGGGTCTCACTGAGTTGCTTAGCACCTTGCTTTTGCTGAGGCTGACTTTGAACTCATGATCCTTCTGTTTCAGCTTTCCAAGCTGATGGGATTATAGGCATGTACCACCAAGCCCAGCTCATATTATTTAATATTTCTAACAAGTATTGTTTGTTTTCTCTCTCTCTCTCTCTCTCTCTCTCTCTCTCTCTCTCTGTGTGCACATGCGCGCATGCGCACACACACATATATGAAAATTAATCTTTGTTGAATAATCTTTGTTGATTCTCTTATCATGCATCTATTAAACAGTTCTGTGGAATATTTGCTCTGATATTTTCTGGAAGTATACAAATGAAAATGAACCAATCCTTTAAACAGTTTTCAGAATAATGGCAGGAATGTTAGGTGAGGACTATAGTATAATGCAATAGGTATTAAAAGAGAATTTGAGATAAGCATGATGGCACATGTAATCCCAGCAACTCAAGCAGTTGAGGCAGGAATATCTCAAATTTGAGATCAACCTGGGCAACTTAGCAAAATCCTAAGCAACTTAGCATGTAGCTCAGTAGTAATGCATCTCTTGGTTCAATCTCCCATACTAGGGGGGGGGGGAGGATTGAGAGAAATTGTATAAACTATTCTAGAATTGTGAAGTAAGCCAGAGGAAGTGTCATCAATATGTGGCCTTAGAATTGCCTTAAACATTTGTAGTCATTTATTTGAAAGATAAGGGAAAAAAAGGGGTTTTATATAGAGCATTTTCCTGTCTAAAATATGTAGCACTTGATATCAGTCATGTGGCAGGCTGCTGCTGCTGTCCTGAGAATGTGACACTGAGAAACACTGGCCATTACTCCAGGGGCCAGTAGAATGGACCTTGATTGCACTGCTGTGGAGCTGTAGTTTGGTACCTTGAAAAAAGGAGGGGGTGACAAGAACAGAGGACACAAGAGCAGTGTGCTGGATTTGGTGACTAATAACAAGTTAAAGGGTAGGTTATTGAGGGAGTAGATGTTGAGACATTTAAGGAGTCAGCTTAGTAGGATTTAGGGGATGATTGGTCATGGGTAGAGTGAAGGGGTCAGGGAATGAAGGTCAAATCTTACCTCTGTTGGGACTATCTGAATTTATAAGGGAACCTTGGGGCAGGACAACAGTTTTGGAGAAGATAATTAATTCAATGTGAGTCATGTTTAATTTGAAGTAACTGAGAAATACAGGATGAGATATCTAGAGTGTGGACTATTAGATTTAGTCCTGGCCATATATATTTGGAAACCATAATTTGGGAATGAATTGTATTTTCTCTAATCCTTGGAAGGTAAAGTGTGCCATGATAAGAGAAAAGATGTCATCATGGGTCAACTGGTGACGTGTTCAGAGAATACTAATGAGACAGATCTAAACATCCTGAACTTGTGCTGGAGGAATATGCATGATGATGGATGGTGGATCAGTAGGGTAAAGCCAACTTATGGAGAAGACTAATAGAATGATAGAATGATTCAGAGAGGAGCTTTTATTAAATTGGAAAAGCATTTAGAAAAGGGAAATACAATCACATGATGCAAAAAATAAGTGTTTTAATCAGATAGTCAAAGGGGGAAGATTTTACTATATTCTAACCTTCTAACCATGATGTTTGGTTGATCTGGTTGGAGGATATAGGAAAAGAACATAATAGACCACAAAAAAAAAAAAAGAATAAGAATAAGAATAAAACAGTTATGTTGCAGACCAATAATTGGGAGTGATTCATTTATACTTAAAAAATGTTCTTTGGGGGCTGGGGTTGTGGCTCTGCAGTAGCGATCTTGCCTAGAATGTGTGAGGCCCTTGGTTTGATCCTCAGCACAACATAAAAATAAATAAATAGATAAAGGTATTGTGTCTAACTACAATTGAAAAATAAAAATATATTTTTTTAAAAAATGTTCTTTTGATGCTGCTGTGACACATCTTATCTTTTGGTAGTTAGCAGTGTTTTCTAAAAAAAATGCTCCTTGGTCATCTTTCCATTGTTCCTTTTCCTCCTGATTTGCCCAACTGTAGTCTTGTCTGTTCTGCTAACCTGCTGAGTAGGCCTGCAGCTCAAGGCAAGAGCTGCTGTTTCAGGAGTAGGTGGTGGGAAGCACATCCTGCAGCTAAGGTGCTGCTTTCTTGGCAGACACAGAGAAGCAGCCTTTCAATTCTAGAAAAAAAAACATCTTAGAGTCAACATGACAGTCCTGATGTTCTTGCAGGTCTAAGAAAAAAATAAACCAAAAGCAAAATCTCAGACAGCAACAAACACATATGAAATCTGACTTTATAAATCAGAGAAACTCCAGCTTTACTTTGTTCTTCCTTTCACTAATAGAAAGATTTTTACTTCTACTGTCTTGGAAATATTTTTACTAATGCTTATTTTTCCATCTAGAAAATGTTTTTTGTTGTTGTTGTTGTTTTTTTTTTTTTTTTTTTTTTTGGTTTTCCATGTCTAGTTGGGAAAGAGACCCTGAATACTATTTATGGAAACATGCAAATTTCAATTTGGGTCTGGTAGTTTACCCTTTGGGATGTCACAGAATTATTTGTTCTATAACTTATAATTTTTTTTTCCCCTGACATTTTACTAACTGCTCTTATAGTTCTCCAAGAAAAAGTTCTGAGCACATCAAGTCCTATGTCTTTTTAGGGATTGTTGCTGCTGTATGAAATGGACAGTGTTAAATTTCTCCCAATTTCATATGTTGACATCCTAATTTTCAGAATCTTAGAAACAAAACCTGCAGAAACCTTGATGTTGGACTCCTATCCTCTGAACTATGAGAAGTAAATTTTTGTTTTTTCAGCCACTGAGTGTGTGCTATTTTATCATGACAGTGTAAGGAAACCAATATATAATATGTTCCAGTTAGTAAGATTGTATTTTCCCCGAGTGAATTTTTGGTAGCATGTAGCTGATTTTTCTGTAATGAAAATATGAGACCTCTGGTGCTTTCATGAGCCTTTCTCATGCCCTTCCTTGATTTTACACTTGTAATATTATACCAGAGCTAAGTGCTTTCTGTTCTCATTTTCTTGTTAGTGTTATGTGTTTCACTTAGTTGCATTTTTCATTTTCTAGACATTTGTAGTACATTTGCTAAAGCTGGAATGAGAGTCTCAATAAATGAATAAGTAATGATTTAGTGACATTGGCTGTGTGCTTGAACTTCTATTGATCTTCAAAAATGAAATTTTCCAGTACAGACTAATCACTGGGGGTTTCTGTAGATATTACTAAATATGATGCTTTTTAAAACAAACAACAAACTTGTATTAGAAAGAAGCAGCTTTTCTGATCAACATGAAGGCAACATACTGATGTAGTCAAGAGTATTTGATCCTGAGTTGGTTTAAATCCTGCCTCAGCCCCTCAGAAGCTGGATGACAATGAATAAATTAATTAAAACCCCCTTTTATGTATAGAAAAAGGACAAGAGAAGCTATCTTCAACTCAGTGCTCTGATGAAGGCTGAGTAAGTTAATAAGTCATCACCTAGAATGCTAAATGCTTCTATATATCTAAGCTATTATTATTATTTTCCTCTGTCCTGTCACTTGCTAGTCTAAAAAGTCATCCTGTATTAATATTATTACTATTAGCCTTTTATCATTGTGTTAAGACAGAGGTTATTACCCTAAGCACTTCTGACAACATAAATCAACTTTTGTTGTTGTGAGAGCTGTCCAATGCATTCAGGATGTTTAGCAGAATCCTTGGAGTTTAGCAGGCTCTGTGGTGTCTGTTCACCAGACACCAGTAGAGCAATTCCATCTCAGCTCCAAGCTATGACAACCAAAATATTGCCTGACACTGCCAAATGTACTCATGGGGTTGGTAGCAGTGAGAAAATTGCCCTCGTATGAAAGACAAATATTTGATTTACAACATTTGATTGCTTGGGGATATATTATAGCTCATATCTGCTACTTCCGTGAACTATAAATGGTTCCAAACTTATTTTGAGTAATAGTATTCAGATTTTACTAAATGATTAAAATAGGATTTAAACATCAGTTGAAGTGTAACTCATATTTATTTTGTCATAAAGATAAAATATACTGATTTGTCTAATTCTCTAAAATAATAAGGCACAAAATGGAAAATGTATTTAAAATTGATCACATGTATTTTCATGAAAACATTTATCAGATGAAAGAAATTACACTTGTTTATTAGATCTAACTATTTTCTTATATTTCTCATCTTCTACAAGCTTGGTCTCAGGTAGAATTGGGAGTAGGAGAGAGAAATTCTAATATTTATTGAAGTATTCTAATATTTATATTTCATGTATAAAAGAGAGAAATAAAATGCATCGCAATCAAGTATATTTGGGATATACCATTCTTCTAAATTAGGATGTTTGGTGAAATTTATTGTGGTTCCAAGATTCAGTAGAAAGTTTTTTTTTTAATTAGTGTATATTCACAAATCTCAATGTATAATGTTAGATTACATCTCATCTCTGTCATCTCTTTATGGTCAATCAAAATGATTTGCACTGTCAGTTACTATCCATTACTCCTTTGTTGTTCAGAAGGTGTTTTGCTTCATCACTAGTATACTCATCCATGTAGTTTAGACCACAAAGTGCATCTTGTGACTCTATGATATTTGTCTTTCATTAGTTAATTTAAGAGATAAATATGTATACATATGTATATATATAATTATACATATAATTTATATAACTATTATATAATATATTACATATTATATATATAATGTACATATATATAACTTAAAGGATATATATCACCATGTGTACATATGTGTGTATATATGCTTATATTTATTTATTTCAAACTGAAATAAAAAAATTCAGGAGACATAAATGTCAAATAGATCCAGAATTCAGGAAATATACCACACATAATGGACTAAAATGTAACTTTCTTCCTCCATGAAAACATAGTTATCTAATTATAGAATTATAGTAAATCCATTAAGACACAGTTATGTTGTTATAGAATTACAGTAACTTAAGTAATGATGGAATTTTTCCACATATTTAATCATTGCCACATCATGTTTTCATACTAAGAATATGTTTTTCATAAACCTTTAATGGTTAGGTAACAAGTTAGAAACGAATAGCTGTCGCTGTCTTTTATTGTTTGTCTGTAAGAAAATGTTTTCTATTGTGGGCATTTGAATGCCATGTGCACCAGTTTTGGTCAGTGTAGAAAATTTTGTTTTTATTTTTGTGGATTACTTTTCTCTTTGACCAACACCAGCAAGTCTTTCCAAATGAAACTGTAATTCTGTCAAAATATATCCTCCTTCCTTAATCATATTAAATGTTTATTTTCTTGATGAATTTTGTGTTAATGTTATTTTAATTATACTAGATTGAATATTATTGTGAATCCCTCTCTTTTCATAATAGTAGTTAAGATCTGTAGAATTTCCTCAGCTTTTAAAGTTTCATAACAGTAGGTGATGCAAATGTATTTATTGATATCACTGATTTAGTAGTGGAAAAAAGGGAGTGTGTGGTTGGGTAGGGCTTCGTGGTAAAAGTGTTATTTTACCCCAGTTTCTCTGAGGTTGCCTCCAGATGCTAATGCTGCATCATGGTCTCTGCTGGATAAACTTTTCTTTCTTTCTTTCTTTTTCTTTTTTTTTTTTTTAGTTATAAACGGACACAATACTTTTATTTATTTATTTTTTATAGGTGATGCTGAGGATCAAACCCAGTAACTTATGCATGCTAGGCGAGTACTCTAAGATTGAGCCATAATCCCAGCCCTGGATAAACTTTTCTTACTTTGAAAGCCAAGAAAATGAACTTGGGGTTCCTTATTATGATGTGTAATTTTCCGTAGTGCAGTCTAATAGATTGATAAAGTCCACCAAAATATTTAAATAATAATTAAATACTGCTCCTAATCTTTTTTTTTTTAAACAAAGCCTGAGGATCTTCCCATTTGATACTGAAAAGCAACAATCAATTTAGAAGGAAATAATATTGAAATATAAATTCACTATCAGGTATGGGAGAAAAAGGTTTTGTCTTGTTTTAGCTTAATGTGAGTATATGTCTATGAACATACACACACACACACACACACACACACTTATATTTTTCTCTGTAAAAGCAAGAGTAGCACAAATTTTAAGTACTTAATATTTTTATCACCTTTTTCTATACCCTCCATCATTTCAAAATGCATTAACTTTCAGTTCACTTCAGGCCTACTCTTAACTTTTCTGTACTAAAAAGTACAGAAATAATTTCTTGAGAAGATTAAAAAAATGTTTTGATCTTTAATCTCATTTGTTTCAGAAACCAACGCTGAGTATTTTGTGTCCTTTACAGAGCACAGACATAATTCTTGACTTCCTGATGGACTCTAAAAGGTGTCTTGGAATTTAGGGAGCATTGTGGCAGAGGGTGCTCAGAGAAGTAGCTCTAACCCTCAGTAACAAAATCGTTCCTAGCATTCTGTGGATCAGAGGTGGTCCTGGCAGAAAACACATGGTTATGCCAAGGAGACATGGAAGGGTGCATAAAGTCCTGTTTTTTGGGGGGGCGGGTTGGGTGGGTACCAGATTGAACTCAGGGGCACGAGACTACTGAGCCACATCCCCAGCCCTCAAAGTCCTGTTCTATAGAGTATAACTTGGTAAGTTTCGATCTTGTTTAAATTTAAATTACTGGAAGAAGCAGATTATGAAAAATTACCTCAACTCCTTCTTAAAGTTTAAGCCTTTAACAACTAATTGTTAAGCAAGGTTTGAGTCAAGTTAAGTAATCTATTTCACTTAGCTTTTTCCTTCTGAATAGAGTATAAGCATTCATTGGTCAAACTGTTATTAGTGGGATGTCGTTAAAGTGTAGTTTCCTTTCTAGATAAACATATCATAAATTTTACATCAGCATATCAACTATTTGTTTTTTATAAGTAAACATATGATTCTCTATTTAGGAAAGCATTTTGTTCAGTGCACTGTTCTATCCTCGTTGTGAATTTTCCAATGTTTATTTAGAAACAATTTTCCTTCCTAAAACATTTTGTGTTTCCTAGTGTTCCCACTTGTTAGCAATATCAAAGATAGAGGACAAGAGAAAGTTTGAACTTTTTGACTCATTCTTATGGTTATACTAATATTTCTCTACTCATGTAATCATCTCACCTCCCCAAATCAAGGCCCAATTGATTAAAAACCTTCATTAATAACATTTATCTCTTGAATAAATTCCAAATTTCTGAGCCTCTGAACTAATTGCCATGCAAGCAGATAATGTGTGTGTTGTATTGGTGGTTAACATTGTCAGTCTCACTCTCATGCCTTTCTTATAGTAGGTAAGCAGGAAAATTCATGAAGGAAAAAATATCATAGCCAAGGTCCTGCATTATCCCATCTCAGTTTACTTTCCAGATAAACTCTCATTTTCTTCATTGTCTCTGTGTTTAATTCAATAGGAGTATTTTCCTGACCCTTGCATATACCTCCACTTTCTCCATATATTTTGTGTAAAATGCTTGCCCTCATATCTGCCTGCTGCATTTTTCCTATCATTCTAAGAATGGCAATTCAAGTGCATACCTTTTCCGACAATTTTCTTAATCATCTCATTTAGAGTTTTGTCTTCTAAAAATTCCTCAGGATTGTATTTGCATTTCTTTTACTAAAGTCTTCTTTTTTCTTATTTTGAGTCACTATTATTAAATATATCTTTTCTTTCCTCCTTCATTTGAGTGAGTTTCAGATGCAAGGGAGCCTTGACTTTTCTTTATCCAGTGGTGCCAGTGCAGGACCTTCAATGTGCTGGTGCAAAATGAATGTTGAACAATTAGACATGACTTGGTTCACACCTAAGAACAGAATGCATTGTCACTTGTCACTTTCCCTGTAGATATCTTAGAAAGTGATTGATTAGGAATTTAACAGAACTTGGACCTTACATGTTGAAGGAATAACTTTTGATTTGAGATATATAATAAGGAAAAAAAAACATTAAATATAGAGGAAGACTCCTGAACTGTAATACTGTCTTTTCCTCTGGTAAAATAAATTTGACCATGGACAGTACCACATGAAAAATAACTAAATATAGTAGATGGCAATAATAGGTGCTCCATAAATTTTCCTTTCCCATTTTCCTATTATTCTATGCCTTCACTTTCCTTTTTCTCCCTTTTCTTTCCTTCCTTGCCTTTCTTTTTAAAAGAGTAATCTTATGAAATGACTTTGGAGTCTTTTTGACCTAAAACTTTTATGTTCCAGGTTTTATGTTAAATCAATGCAATTTTTTAATTGCCTTTGATTTCTCACATGCAAAAAAAAAAAGAGAGAAAAAGTCCATTGCTTTATATTGAAAGCAAAACTAAACAATAGTTTCTTAAGTGATAAAGTATATAAATGAAATATTTTTAAAATCATCATTGGTTAGCATTTACCTCTCCACATCCATTTGAGGATGGTCTTGTGATTTGAAAGAGACAAGACAAAAAGAAGGAGTTTGAATCTGGACTGAGAATAGCTAAAGGGCAAGTATCCAGAGCCATTAGTAAAGTGCACAGATCTTCTCCATTCCTATATGCCCCCTGATACTGGATTTGTTTCTTTTTCTGATTTTCCCCTTGTTTGAAAAACTGGAAGTGGGTCTATCTTGTGATTTAGGTGGTGAGAAATACATTTATCAGAATGGATTTTTCTGTTATTGTGCCTATGAATATATATATTTAAATATATATATTTAAATCATGAGCTCCATGAAAGTAGTGATTTTTATTCTTCCTGTTGCTTCTCTTTCTATCACTTTTTTCCTAAGGAAATCTGATTTATTTATTTTGTGTTTATCATACACTTACAGTATTTTTTTCTTTTGCCTTTGCCCTATGCATATGAATACAAAACGTTGTTTTTTCACAGAACTTTTTCACTTTTAATATTTTATCTTTGGAAACTTTATTATATGGACGGGAGGTTTTCCATGTATGATTGTTTCATTATTATGTTATAGGTTTAGTTCTTCTTGTTTCATTATTTTTTCTTTGAGAATGTTTTCTCTGCCACATTTGACTTTCTTTCTTTCTTTCTTTCTTTCTTTCTTGTTTGCTGAGCACGTGCGTTGTGAATTTCAAATAATCCTTTCTTATTTTCAGGCTCTAAAGTGACATTCTTTGACTCTGCTATTATTTGTAAGAGAAACAAAGAAGAATGATAAAAAGAATGTAAAATCCATCATAAAAATCACTGTCAGTTGAATATGTATTCTATTATTTAAGAGATTTATTTATGGAACATTTCACACGTTACTTAAGAAACATGGTAAATAGGGCAAATGCATATTTTTATTTTATTTATGTATCTATTTATTTTCTTTTTGGTACAAATGATTGAAACAAGGGTTGCTTAACCACTGAGCTACATCCACACCATTATCATTATTTTTTTTAATTTTTCTAATTTTAGTTGTTCAAAACATTACAAAGCTCTTGACATATCATATTTCATACATTTGATTCAAGCGGATTATCAACTCCCATTTTCACCCCGTATACAGATTACAGAATCACATCGGTTACACATTCACTGATTTACATATTGCCATACTAGTGTCTGTTGTATTCTGCTGCCTTTGCTATCCTCTACTATTCCCCCTCCCCTTCCCTACCCTCCCATCTTCTCTCTCTACCCCATCTACTGTAATTCATTTCTCTCTCTTGTTTTTTTTTCCCTTTCCCCTCACTTCCTCTTATATGTAATTTTGTATAACAATGAGGGTCTCCTTCCTTTACCATGCAATTTCCCTTCTCTCTCTCTTTCCCTCCCCCTCTCGTCCCTGTTTAATGGTGATCTTCTTCTCATGCTCTTCCTCCCTACTCTGTACTTAGTTGCTCTCCTTATATCAAAGATGACATTTGGCATTTGTTTTTTTAGGGATTGGCTAGCTTCACTTAGCATAATCTGCTCTAATGCCATCCATTTCCCTGCAAATTCCATGATTTTATCATTTTTTAGTGCAGAGTAATACTCCATTGTGTATAAATGCCACATATTTTTTTATCCATTCATCTATTGAAGGGCATCTGGGTTAGTTCCACAGTCTAGCTATTGTGAATTGTGCTGCTATGAACATCGATGTGGCAGTATCCCTGTAGCATGCTCTTTTTAGGTCTTTAGGGAACAGTCCGAGAAGGGCAATAGCTGGGTCAAATGGTGGTTCCATTCCCAGCTTTCCCAGGAATCTCCATACTGCTTTCCAAATTGGCCGCACCAATTTGCAGTCCCACCAGCAATGTACAAGAGTACCCTTTTCCCCACATCCTCGCCAGCACTTGTTGTTGTTTGACTTCATAATGGCTGCCAATCTTACTGGAGTGAGATGGTATCTTAGGGTGGTTTTGATTTGCGTTTCTCTGACTGCTAGATATGGTGAGCATTGTTTCATGTACTTGTTGATTGATTGTATGTCCTCCTCTGAGAAGTGTCTGTTCAGGTCCTTGGCCCATTTGTTGATTGGGTTATTTGTTATCTTATTGTTTAATTTTTTGAGTTCTTTGTATACTGTGGATATTAGGGCTCTATCTGAAGTGTGAGGAGTAAAAATTTGTTCCCAGGATTTAGGCTCCGTATTTATCTCTCTTATTGTTTCTCTTGCTGAGAAAAAAAAAAACTTTTTAGTTTGAGTAAGTCCCATTTGTTGATTCTTGTTATTAACTCTTGGGCTATGGGTGTCCTATTAAGGAATTTGGAGCCCGACCCCACAATGTGTAGATCGGAGCCAACTTTTTCTTCTATCAGATGCAGAGTCTCTGATTTGATATCAAGCTCCTTGATCCATTTTGAGTTAACTTTTGTGCATGGCGAGAGAAGGGGATTCAGTTTCATTTTGTTGCATATGGATTTCCAGTTTTCCCAGCACCATTTATTATTATCATCATCATAATCATTATTTTGTATTGAGACAGGGTCTCACTAAGTTGCTTAGAGCCTTGCTAAGTTGCTGAGGTTTGTTTCAAATTTCAGTCTTCCTGAGTCAGCCTCCTTAGCCCTGGAATTACAGGAATTTGCCATCATCCCTGGCTGTGTTTTTGGGGGTTTTTTTTGTCTTCAGTCGTCTTTTATTTGGCTTAATGGACAGGGATAATTATTTCTACAACATGAGTTAAACTTCGTGAAAATTTTGAAAATTGTGAGAAAAGTTGCTACTCATGAGGTTCTTAACACACCAGCCATTTTTTAGAAAGTAGCAGCTGTATTAAAAGTACAGGTAGAGCAGGTGTGGCCAAAGTAGGACCTCATTGCCAATGTCAAAGCAACTTGCAACCAGTTTATTAATAGTGTGTCCATGAAGGTGTCTCCATTTGTTTAAAGAGATGCAGAATTTAGCAGTTCTTAAACGTTTTACCAAAATTATGTATTGGGAAAATTCAGCACACCATATTCCAGTGATAATTGATTGATATGATTTAGGTAAGAGAAAGTCTTTTAGGTGAGAAAAACTTGGTGAAGGAAAGTGAATAATACAAAAAAAATTTGTGTTGATTACTATTTTCCCAAGATTTCAGATTTGGGAAATATATATTTAAATCATAAGCTCCATGAAAGTAGTGATTTTTATTCTTCCCGTTGCTTAACACAAGACCTGGCATATTGTTGGTACTCAACAAATGCATTTAATAGAAACTGAATGAATTTTTTTGATCCTATATATTATGGTAGATGTTTAAAGTAGACCTATACTTAAAAGTAGGTCTTGGAATTATATACACAATACTTTTAATTTAGAAAGAAAATAAACAAAATTATCCTTAATCTAAGACTTAGAACATATTTCTTTTCCCTAAAAAAGGAATTGATAAATTTTATCAGTAAAATTAAATAGTCATGGTCAGTTTCCAATCTAGCTGACAATTTAACTTTTATCTCATGAATGTATCATTAAATTTGGCACTTGTTATTGCTTATAGATCATGCTATATAGCATAGATTAAATTCAAAATGTTCACCCTTTGTCTTCATTGTCAAGTAAATATTTCACTTTGAACTTTGTAAATATATTCACTGGAAAAACAGCATTATTTACTGAACTATGACAAAGAAGCATCCTTAGCTATTTTAATTTTTTAAAATTAAGTCATAAATTGTGCATACAGGCATATTCATAATCCTTCAAAAATCATCTTTTTTTCCTGTAAAAATGTTAAAAAAAAAAACAAAAAACGGATAACCCTTTTTTTCTACTGACTCTCTCCAGGCAGACAGGAGCGTGGGTGCCTCATTCTTTACTTCATAACATTCCTTGAGAAATGAATGCTAGTAGCCAACAAAGCTTTGCTTGTGTAGGAGGGGAAAATAAATAGTCAAGCTGACAATAAAATTATTGCTAAAAGTTTCTTTACAGGAAGTTTGAAATGAAAACTATAACCATAATAAAATATTCAAGAAATTATAAATTTTGGTCTCACCTTCAAATGGTTTTTAAATGGTGTGTCTGATTTCAGTGGGTAACATAACATGTTCAGTGTCTAATTTATTGATAAATATGATGCAGGAAACACTTTTGTTAAAAGTAAAATAATTTTTGTTGTAACACTGTGTCTTGATGGCATATTACTCTCTTTAGGCAAATTTAACTAAAACTACTTTGTGATTTATACTCCTGATTTCCTTCATAAATAGGAAATTTTGCCATTACTATTCTTTAGTAGACACAGCCATTTCTTCAAAGCTGCAATTGTCTGTATTAGAAAATATCATTCTCTTTGTATCTATTCATATACTGAAGGGCATCTAGGTTGGTTCTGTAGTTTAGTTATTGTGAATTGCGCTGCTATAAACATTGATGTGGGTGTGTCCCTGTTGTATGCTGTTTTTAAGTCCTTTGGGTATAGATCGAGGAGTGGGACAGCTGGGTCAAATGGTGGTTCCAGTCCCAATTTTCCAAGAAATCTCCATACTGCTTTCCATATTTGCTATACCAATTTGCAGTCCCACCAGCAGTGTATGAGTGTAAAATGTGGCATATATACACAATGGAATATTACTCAGCAATAAAAGAGAATAAAATCATGACGTTTGCAGGTAAATGGATGGCATTGGAGAAGATAATGATAAGTGAAGTTAGCCAATCCCACAAAACCAAATGCTGAATGTTTTCTTTGATATAAGGAAGCTGATTCATAGTGGGACAGGGAGAGGGAGCATGGGAGGAACAGACAAACTCTAGATAGGGCAGAGAAGTTGGAGGGGAAAGGAGGTAGCATAGGGTAATTGATGATGGTGGAATGTGATGATCATTATTATCCAAAGTACAGGTATGAAGACACGAATTGGTGTGAATATAGTATGTATACAACCAGAGATACGAAAAATTGTGCTCTATATGTGTCATAAGAATTGTAATGCATTCTGCTGTCATATATAAATAAAAAATAAGCAAAAAAGAAAATATCATTCTCTTTGATGGATCTGTCCATAGCAGAGTTCTTTCCTTTTGAGTTGTATCTTCCCATTTTTGCTTTTCAATTAAGCCATTATTGCTTATGGAATTATAATTGAATCCAGATAGAAATAAATACAATGCCTTTTAATGGGAGTTCAGTCCATTAGTTCTACAGTATTATTATGTGACTGCAGCTATCTGCAATTTAAACATATCCTTCTCTCTGTAACATAAATACACTTTCAGAAACAAAACAAATATGTAGTCTTTAAAACTGTTAGCGGTAGGCAGATAATTGTAAGATTGGTTTAAATTTCAGCTGTGAGAATGGGAGTGACTAATTGGAAGAAATATTGCAGATCTACGATTTTAGGGAAGAAACCTATATGAATGGGAGGAGGGATACTTTCCATATAACTAGAATAGTCTGAGTCCATGAGATTCACTTATAAAAATGAGGAACCTAGCCAAAGTGAGAGCTGAAAAGCAAGCTAATTAGTGTCTGTGTTCACAAGCATCATCTTATTAAATTACATGCTTTCTTCTCACAGTTGAAGACCATTCTCATTAGGCATGTTAACATTTTCAAGTAGGGCTTTTGGAGACTTGTGACCTAACCAAGGAGAAGCAATAGAGTCCTATAGAATGTTCACCCTGTCATTTTCCTGCATGATACTTCTTTCTGCTAGGCCAAGACTTGGCTATTCTCTCAAGCAAAGGAGGTCAACTAAAATCTGAATTTTATTGTTAAATAAACCAATGAAATGTTTTATCTTTATAGTTATAATTCCGTGATAGGCTTCCCATCATGTTAGAATTACTGATCCACCATGAAGGTAAAGAAAAATGAATTAAGGTGATTTGGGCCTTTTACTTAGAGCTAATGCATTTTTTAATATTGTGTGGTTGAAAAGAAAAAAGAGAAAATTACTTTTTGATAAAATATAATTGGAAAGCATGTTGTTCAGAAGTCGATATTACTCTCTTGAGTTTGGCATTATTTAAGCATGGCCTCAGTTTGGTAAGAAAAGGAAATTTCACAATGCATTTTATCTATCATAATTTCCGTGTTGCTGGAGAGTTAAGCTTATCTCATTAATCATCAAAAAGTCTTTGTAGCATCATTACATTTTTAAGCCAAAATATTGATTAGCCTATCCTAGAATAAAGTAAACATTTGCTGATCAATCCAACCTCCCTGATTGCTTCAGCTTCATCAAGAGCCTTTCATGGTGGTTAAAAAAAATCCTTGCATTGCTTGCATTCTTGCCCTTATGTTAACTTTCAGTCTTTTTATATACCTTAAGCTATTGATTGTAGAGTCATAATTAAATAAATGAAATTTTAACTCAAACTTCTACCTGATACCAATAATAGCAGTTTCTTGAATTTTAGTTATGTTTCTCAGTGAGACTTTGCTTAGAAACTCATGACCTAAGTTCTCTGAGTATGTTAGAACTAATACATTTTTGTGGTATTTCAAGGGTAATACAGAGTGTGAACAAAATAAAAATACTAGCATGTTCATATGAAATTTTGAAATTAGTTACCTTCTTATAGTAAAAATTGTTAGAAAATAAATGATGATTAGTATGACTTAATTGCTTTATGTCTTAGATTTAGCTTCTAAGGCCCATGAATTTCTACTAGTGGTTTTCTTTTATCTATCTACATGTAGCTATAGAAAGCAGTAGAAAAAATGCAGGAAGTAAACTTAATTCTTTTTTTTTTCATCCTTTGATTCTGAAACCAATTATAGTTTGTCAGGTTGTAAAACAAAATATGGAGACGTACTGTGCACTTTCTTTTTTTCCTCTTTTTATTCATTAAATATTTATATAGTACTGACTTTAAATGCTTGGAAAAGTAATGGAATAGAATAGGCCCTGCCCTGGCAAATTTCATAATTGATTGTTGAATAGAGGCACATTCACAGATAACCCTAACTGAAGTTATTAAATGCAATGGAACAGCTGAGAAATTGGATCTCATGATCCAGCTCTGAGGCTCAGATGGAAGAGAAAGCAAAGAGAAAAGGAAATAAGGGTATGGAAAGTCTTTACACTTTTGCATGTTTGAAATATTTGTACAGAATCATTTAGGCAGGCTTAATCCTACACAGATGATTTAAATATCATTTAGACTTTGTAGCTAATCTACACACTAAATGTTTATTAGAAAGAAAAATTACCTTTAGAGTACCCAATAATTTTGGAGGCGCTCAATAAATATTTGTTAAATATATTAACTCATCAATTTATTTGTCAAATAATTATTGAACACTTGCTTAGTGCCAATTACTGCACCTGAGTCACAAGAGTGATGGCTATAAACTGAATGTTTATGTCTTCTCCAAATTCATATGTTGAACACTAACACCCAATATGATTACATCTAGACATAGAGCCGTTATGGAGGTAATTATACTTAAATAAAACTATAAAGTGGATCCTGATCTAGTAGAATTAAGATCTTTGTTTCTTAGGATCCTTCTAAGATCATACAACAGAGAGTGCTCTTTCTCTCTCAGCTATATGATGGCACAATGAAAATGTGTCCTTCTGTGAGCCAGGAGGAGAGCCTCACCAGATCTTCAACATGCATTCACCATCGTTGCAAATGTCCAGCCTCCAGAGCCATGGGAAAATACAGTTCTGTTGTGTAAGCCACCCAGTGTGTAGTGTTTTGTGATAGAAGCCTAAGCAGAATGGTACTTCTATGATCAATATGTGCAATAAAGAAGTTTGGTACAACAATTACATTATTAATTTAGTATATGTGATATATTGTAGAATGTTAGAGGGTAATAATTCTTGAGAAAAAAAAGAAAAAGTAGAAAATGTGAGGATAGGAACTTGTATGATAAGGGGCATCTTACAACACTGAGAAAGATCAGTGTAGTCCTCATTGAAAAAATGATGTTTGAGTAAGTACATTTGTGAAATGGATATTTGAGAATTAAACATCCAGGCAGTAAGAACTGCTAGCCCAAAGGAGGCATCCATGCCTTTTTTTTTTTTTTTTTTGCAAAGCAAAAAAGAAGTCAGTTTGTCTGAAGGAGAGGAATGTTAGAAATTACTGATCAGTAAATTTGGAGAGCTTATGGGAATCAGAATCCTTCAGGCTTTTTAAGTAATTGTAGACTTTTAGTTTTACATTGAGTGAAGAGAAACCATTTTAGGCTTTTGAGAAGTTTAATATGATCTCTACTACTTATAAATGAGTAAGTAATGCAGATTATATATATATATATATATATATATTTTTTTTTTTTTTTCCTAGCCACTATCTTAAGAATAGACTTTTGTGGGGGCAGTTAGAAGCCTATTACAATAATTCAGGCAAGAGGTGCTTGTCATTCTGACTGGGGTGAAACAATAGAGGAGCTAATGGATGAACATATTTTATGTTTTGAAGTCCATGCCATTATTTTTTTCCTGGTCAACAGGATTTGAGATATGAGACAAAGATAGGAATCAAATATGATTTGAAAATGTAGAAAATGTAGTTGCCATAAACTGCATGACAAATATTTGTCCCCTTTCACCTGATCAGCTCACCTTGGTATCTACTGATTGAAACCAGTTAGTTTTGACTATAGAACAGAAACAGAAATTTCAAGCCAAACGAATGGAAGATCAGGAAAAAAAAATCAGAGAAAATGCCCATGTTTTGGTAATTAAATTGCTTTTATCTGTTTTTGTCCTTCTATATCCTTGAATGGCCTCTAGTGTCTTGACCATGGTTGCAAGGGGAGTGATAAAATTGAAATGGTAATAATTTAGAAAATAAAGACTTCATCAGAAATAGTATGGACTCATTTTGTTTAAAACCAATGCCTCTGATCTCCATACATAAATGCTTAATTTCTACCAATTTATATATGTACATAATGTTAAGCTACTCTATAGAAATCTTTTCAGAAAATGTGTGACGCTATCAACAAAATGTTTTATCCATTTTTTCATCTGTGAAAGGACCCATATAGATCTTTCAAAAGGATTAATTTCTCATTCTTATTTTAAAAACCCTTCTACTAATATTTAGATGTTCATAATATACAATTTTCAAAATATTTCGAGTACTTAAACATGTTGCATTTTCCATAGACTTTTTTCCTTTCCTACTCGCATTATGTACCAGACAAGATTTATCCAGTAAAGCAATAATACATGCAGAATGAAGCTTTGATGGAGGAAGTATTTTAAAGATGTGCAGAGTGAAAGGAAACCAATGGTTTATGAAATTTGATGAATGGTTAAGGACTGAATGCTATGTCCCCCAAAATTCATATTTTGAAGCCATAATCCCCATTGTGATGGTATTTGAGATGGGATTTTTGGAAGGCAATCAATTTTAAATAAATTCATAAGATTGGGGTTTCTATCATCGGATTAGTATCTTTAATAGAAAAGGAGGAGAGATCAGAAATCTCCCTTGGACTTCCACCCATGTGAGTACATATATACAAGCCAGGAAGCAGATCATCTCTAGGCATCAAATCTTCTAAACTGCAAGATCATGGATTTTCCAGCTTCCAGAATTTCATGAACTAAGTGTCTATTTAAGCAACCCCATATATGGTATTTTGTTACAATAGACCAAACTATCGAAGATAGGAGGTCTGTTAACAAGGCCAATTTTGCTGTTATACCCCTTAAGTAAGGTGAGAAAGACATTTTATAGGTACTTGGAGAAATAACTAAAGTAAGGCTCTATCTGTATGAGCTGGTCATTCAAAATAAATAGGAAACATAGGTGGAGGAACAAAGCAAGCTTGATCAACAGCAACTCACAGCATGCTGATCCTACTTGCGTTTCCAATTAATTACCTGTAGAGGAAAGTACCTTAGAAACAATGAGACATTGAGTGAAGTCTCTAAAAGTCAGATTCCAGGAGGACATAGCTAGATATAGATAACTGAAGAGCATATTTAGATGAGCAGATAGAAATATTAAGCCAATGTGAGTTTATATTTTTTAATTGGGGTACTTGACTTATATTGAGATTGACAAAACTATTGAATGTTATTTGCTGGTACCACTTATTGTGCTCCTACATTGATATACTTTGCAAACTATTTCTCCTTAGTTTATATACATTTGCATTTCATTAGAATTTTTTTCAAACTTATAGAAAAGTTGCAAAAATAATGTGAAGAAAACTCATATACCATCTAACCAGATTCAAATATGGTTAACATTTTCCTCCATTTCCTTTAACATAGACTCCACATCTCCTTCTTTCTAATGTGTATTATATTAGAATAGTATAATATTGGCAGCCTAGAAGACTGTCACAGTATTGGCAGCCTAAAAGACTCCTTGATTATAGACATTGCTCTTTTCAGAAATTATAGTTCATCGACTATTTACCAGGTTGCTGTAGGATGGTAATTTTCTCCCATATTACCTTTCAAGTTATAACCTTTGTAATTGCCTATAGTAAGTTCCAAAAGACCCCATGTAGTATTATGTTCAGGAGCTGGACTCTTTGATATTTTGTCAGAGATTATAATCTTATGAATAATGTTTTACTGTTCTTGATTCCATGTCTGTTTTAGTCTTAATACTAAAAGTAAACATGGAATGCTCACCATTTATCCCTTTATAAAGTTGTTTTTTTTTTTTTTTTCAATTCTTTCAGTTGAAAGAGGCTCATCCACAAGCACATTTCTCAGGAAGAGTACCCAGATATACAGTATACCTGAGTAATTGTCCAGTTATCTAGTTTTTGTTGTTGTTGTTGCTTTTATAGCCTTGATACTTGAGAAGTTTTGGATGAATATATCATCTTTGGTAGATACTTCCATTTTTTTGCCTTCTTGAAAATGGTCCAAAATTCATGTTTTTCTTTCTATGTTATTTTGGAGAAACCTGATAATTCTAATTCTCTTGTATTTGGAAGATATTTCTTCTCTTTGCCTGAAGATACTAAATAATTTATTTTTCAAATCCAATATATTTTCTAGTTAAATGCCAGAATTTATTGTTTTCAGTTAACTGTAATGGTTTACTGTTTCAACATGTAGGATCAAGTCTTTTATTTAGGGGATTTAAAAACATTATTATTGTAAGTTTTACAATACTTATTTTTGCTCAGCATTTATTTTTTACTTTGGGGCTCCAATTGTACATATCTTGGGCATCTCTTTCTTGTTTTGCAATGCAAATCCTGTCTCTCTCATTTTCTTAAATCCTCTGTTAAACATAATTATTTTGGTCCTGGTGATTTTATTTTTTTCATGCAATGCTTTTTATCAGACTTTCATTGAAATTTGTTTTTCCTTGGAATCCTTTCCTTTAATCTTACATCTGATATAAGTTGTTCCTTTACTTCCATTTCTTTCCCAAGTCCATTAAATTTGCCTTTTTTCTGTGTTTGTTCATTTCAGTTATTCTTAGTTATACTTCTAACTTGGAGTATTTTTTCATGACCCCAAATCATGTGTTTGAGGGTATGAAATTCAAATTGGAATGTTATAGTGTTTCTTTTACTACATGTTTGTTTTTCTTAGGACAGGATTTTCATCAGTGAATTCCCTTTCATCACAATATTGTGTCAGTCATTTCACATTGATGCAATCTGCTTCTTTGAAATATTATTCATTTTGTGAATAGAATTCCTAGTCAAAGAATATCCCTTTCTATTATTCTTTTCTTTTTTTCTGTTTAATGTTGGTGTTAGTTAATGGTGGTGTTGATGGCAATGGGGAGAGGACAGAGTTAATAAGTTTTATCAACCTTGTTTTCTACAGGAAACACAAATTTCCTTATTTTCCATCATGGCCTGATTTCTACCCCTTACCTGTTTCTCGCATTCTTCTGAGGAAGCAATGCTTTTGAAGGCTGCCACTTCTGATCTTGCAAACCATCAAGCTCCTTTCAACATTTGATGCTCTAGTTTGTCTTTTAGGGAGTTAGTTATTCAGTCTGGTCGGTGTTTCATCTTTACTCTCTGCTGTACTCCCTGTTTTGTCATGGTATCTCTTACGCCTTGTTTCTCCCACCATCCATACCCACAGACATAAAGGATTGGGTGACTGGTAGAAATGCTTCCGGAATATTTTGTTTCTCTTTTTTAAAGGCTGTGCTTTTCTCTCTCCTAGTGATGTTGAAGTCTTGAATTAGGTTTTGATTTATGTGCCATTATTGCTAATTTTATGGTCTACTTAGAAGGGTGAAGGGGAGATCTAGAATCAGTGGCCAACATTGTTCTTCATCTCCAACAATCTCCATTTATCTGCATTAGGAAAAAAAACCAAAAAACAAAAAAAAACTGTAAAACAGTAAACTTCAAATATTTGAAGTTATTTTCTTTTAATAGAAATTTACTTTTAATAGAAATTTTAATAAAAATGTATATTTTATTCTTATAAATTCTGCTTATTAAATGAAAGATTTGGTTTCAAGAGCAAGAAAATTTTGCATTTAAATATATTCTATAAAGATCCCATTACAAGGGCTGGGGCTCAGTGGTAAAGTGATCTTTATATAGATCACTTTACATTTAAGACAAGAGATGAGACATCCTTTTGCAAAAAAATGATATTATGATATCATTAAGATATATGTGACACAAAGCTAATCCTTTACTTAGAAGTGATATAATTAAACATAAAAGATGCTAATAAAATGCTTAATCATCAACATGTATCTGCACATTTCTAAGAAAATGATAAATATTCTATTTTTTTCTTTTTTTCTCCACATAAATGTTGACATACTTACTGTTTTGACTAAGTTGATAGGATAATTTACTCATTCTCCTAGTTTGGTAGACATTTTAATATGATTAACTACTTCTTTGAATAATATCTTTATAATTTAACATATTTAAAAATCAGTAAGGCTGACCTTTAATAACTGTCAAAAATTGAGCCCAAGATTAGATGAATGTTCTCATCTTAAAAAAAAAAAATTGAGGTATAGTTTTAGATCAATTTCCTCTATTAGCTGGAATTAAGTTGATGTCAGACACTAAGTCCTCCCACTGAAATAGGTAGGATGAAATAACAGATGAGTTACAAAAATTTTTTTTTCTGAAATATAGCAGAGCTGTAAAAGAATATCTGAGTTTAAGTTTTCAAATATGGAGGAGCTCTTTCTAGCTATACTAAAACCACTAATTTTTAACTTTCTTCTCAATTTCTCTGTGCCTTGGGGGATTTGTCAAGCCTAGTCACAGTGTGACAATGTTATTTAGGCCATGCAGAGTCTAGTGGAGAGATGAGGTTGGAGGAGCCTTTGATACTTCTGTGGTGTGAGGATTAGAATTTAGAGAAACATCAAATGGATGTTTGGACATCATCAAATGGAGCTGCCCCCTCCACCTATAAAAGACATGCTCAATTCTGGTTCATTAAAGAAATTAGATTACTACTAAGGGAAATCAGAATGGAATTTTCTTCCTATTATTTTGTTTGGGGGACAAAGTCCACATATAACCACAAAATGGATCTTATTCTTTAAATAATTGAAAATACAGGGTGGGATAACTATAACTGAAATTCCAACCCAGCCCAGATTCAGCCCTTCAACCTGTTTGCCTAACAGGAAGGGCAACCCACATAGGGGATTTTTACAGTAACTTTAAGATTATTTGTAGTGTTTTACATAAACCTACTTATGCTATCTTTCCATCACTGAGAGAAAATACCTGAGAAAATCAACTTAAAGAGGAAAATTTATTTTGGCATTGGGTTTCAGGTAGTTTTAGTGCATAGTCACTTGGCCCCTTCGTTTTATATTGTTGGTGAGACAGAACATTATGGGGGAAAGCCTATAGTGAAGCAAAGCTGCTCACCTCATAGTGGCTGGAAGGGAGAAAGACAGGGCAAGGAAGCAGCCAGGAATAAGATACACCCTTCTAGAACTTGCCCCCAGTGATATATTTCTTCAACGAGTCTGCATATCCTGAGACTCCCATCACCTCCCTGTAGCTTCACCAGCTGGGGTCCAAGCCTGCTACACATGGGCTTTTGGGGGACATTCAGGATCTAAATATAACACTAATAGTAGTAAAAAAAAATACTAGACAGTCCAAGAGGCAAGAGATTATGAATGAGAAGATAAAAGATAGATGATAGATGTAGAACCATTGGCAATCCAAATGTAGACTTAGAAATGACTATTATAAATACGCTAAAGGAAATAGAAAAATGGAAAATCAGAAGACAAGAATTGGGAACTCATATTAAACTAATAGAAAACATACCAGCTGAAACCAAGATGACAAAAATTAAGAGAAACAAAATAGATTGTAAAAGGAATGTATAACTTAATTAAATGAGGAAAATATAAATCAGGTTTCAAAAAGAGAAGAAAGAAAATGGGATGAAAGCAATATTATAAAAATAATGTTGTAAACCTATCAATCTGATGAAATACATCAATGTATAGATTTAAGAAATTTATCAAACCTTAATCGGTGTAAATATAAGTATAAAGAAAATACCATTAATGCACGGAAGAGTCAAATATTTGAAAATAGAAATAAAGGGAAAAATCTTGAAAATAGCCAAAGAGAAAAAGATAAATTACATTTACAAGAACAACAATAAAACTGATAGCTACATTTTCCTATTTAAGCAAGAAAATAATTAAAAGATGTCTTTTGAGGGGAGGACTAACAGAAAAAGTCAAAATAGAATTGTATACTCACAAAAAATTCTTTATTTGAATTTTTTATATAATTTATTTATAGAAATGCTCATTACAAGAAATCCGAAGAAATGTCTTCAAATTGAAGGAAAATAATTCCAAATAGAACACATTACTGCAATAAGAATTCCTGAAGGATTGACTGTAGATATAAGGTGAATACATAAACGCAATTGTACTGTAATAGACCAGCAACAAAAAAACTGAAAAGTGAAGCTTTAAAAATGCCACTTACAAGAGTGTGAAATCATAAAATACTGTAGACTGACTTTAAGAGATGTGTGAGACTTCTATGTAGAAAGTCTAAAAACAGTGCTTACAGAATTTAATAAAACACTAAATAAATGAAAAACATTATTACTCTATAGATTTGCTAATTTTCGAATACAATCAAGAATATTTCTTTAACTTTCGTTCACAGTAAAATAATATTGGTACATATATATTATATATGGTCTGTATAGCATGTGGTGTGTGTATATGGTATGTACATGATTTAAACTTTAAAACATAGAAGAATGTAATTTGGATCAAATAACATATCTGATGTCTTTAAAAACAAAGGAAAATGGAAAAAATATGGAAACTTTTTAACAGAAAACTGTTAAAAGTCATTAAAAATACAGTTAGAAAAAAATTATTGTTTTCTGTTTTGATAAACAAACTTAAATTTGTGACTAGAAATATGAGAGCATTTAACTCTTAATAAAGAGAGAGAGATCCTACAGTATCTATTATGATATTAAATGAATAATAATCAGGTTTTCTTTAAGTTATATTTTTGTATTTAGTGCCTTTTCTAAAACTTCTGGAGTCAATCTCCATCAAAGCAATGTTAATTTGTCAAACTGAATTTTCAAAATGAAATTGAAAGTTTCAAAAATGTTTTCTGATTTATGACATTTTTGTTACAAGTGGGCACTTTTTTCTTGTGTCATGATTTTATTGTCAATATTTCATTCAGTACTAAAATTTGGCATAAAAATTGACATGTTTTTTTCATTGACCCATACTGAATATTGATGTCATTTGTATGAAGAACTCATAATTAAAATTCTCCAGAATTCCTAGGAATTTTTGTTACAGCATGTATAACAAACTAATTTTTTATTCCTTATATAGTGTCATATGTCCTTAAAGATAGAGAATTTATGATGAACACTGTTGTTACACAAGGAAAACATATATTCATGATTTCTTCTTTCTCTTCTGGATTGTATTATTTTTATAATTCTAAATACTTTTGAATGTTACCATATGCAATCCATATTATTTGTGGAATTCATATTTGTAAGCTTACCTACATATTATAAAATTGAATAACAAGCTCTAAATCAATACTCATGGCAGTTTTGCTGTAATTCAAAGACATGCACAGGACAGTTAAAAATTAGAGTTTTCCAAGTACATATCCTTTCCTGTTTTAGCAGCCTATTTTCAGGCAAATTCTTTTGTACTTCTTGGTGATTTCATTGTTGAGATGGCCTGTAGACAAGTGCTAAAGTGCTGTTTATAATAGATAAAAAGTATAAGAAGGCTATGATAGGCCTCACAAAGAGAAAATATTTGTGTGAGGAATGCTTTGTTCAGCATGAGTTATAGCGCTTTAGGCTGTGAGTTCAGTGATCATGAATCAACAATATGGTACCTCTAGAAAAAGGAAGAGGAAATTTGTGATGTGTAAGTTATGTTGCTGTGTAAAGGGCTAAAGTAACATCTGCAGTATGTGCTGAAGCTATGGAAAAGATGGTGAAATGGCTACATTTGTAGATTCATGAGATGACCAATAAAAAGCATAGTGGCCAGCATTGTTGTAAGGATAATAGTTACAAAAAATTTGTGGCCATGTTTATCTACATCGAAAGAATTACATATACACTTCTAGGGTAATGCTGTGTGGGGTACATATTTCTAAGGATGACAAACATGAAAATGTTTAAAATTGTTGGTAAGGGAGTTTCTGCAGATAGCTAGTCTTGAAAAGAATTTTTAAAATGCCTTTTATATAGAAAAGATGTTATGTTGATGAGCGGGTTTTCAATGTTGGTATGACGGACCTACTGTATAAAAACTTTGGCAAATGAATCTACATAATCTAAGTAGCATTTGGGTGACAAAGTGTTATGACCTGTTTTGCTGGTGCCTAAATTTATATTTCCTTTAGGAACAATAGTTCAGTATTCACTAATTCAGTGTTCTTAGAGACTTTATAGAAAATAACTACCACAGACAATGAGAATTAACTGTTACTTCATCTGCATATGCATTGCAATCATGCTTGAATCCAGAATGACCAGCCTTTCATGTCTATGATGGAAACATTAATGTTTAGCTTATAGTCTGTTATTTATAGTCAGAGAGACTGGACCTGATTGCAACTGTTTCTCTTTTTATTACCATGTTATTTATGAAATTGGCTCAAAAACCATCAATATAACCCTATAGCTTATATCATTACTTGTTTTCCTGAGTCCACATCTATACTTCCTTGCTTAATGCTTCCTCATTACATTGTGTCTCCCAGGAGATTTCAAAACGCTTTACAAAACCCATAGGAAATTGTTGCTGCTCATAAATAATAGAGTACTGAAGCTACCCATCTGTCTACTCTGGGGAACCTTATACCTGATGGAGGTAGGGCTGTAACTTCAACATTTAGATATAGCTGACTATAAGTCTGCAATATGCTCCCAAATTTTTATTAAAAAATAGCTTGCTTATTAGTAGAAACACAAAGAATTAAACAAAGACTGAAAACTTTTTTTGTGGAACAATAAAGCAAAGAGCAATAATTTCCTTCCTTGGTTCAGGGAGGTAAGGATATACGAATATTTGCATGACTTTAGGACTGAATGTGATCTGTCAGTGATTATCAGATTATGGCCATTGGATTTCTGTGGATCACCAAAACCCTCAGTGAACTCAAGGGCTCATTTTAAAATAACAGTACTAAGATTGTCTTTGCTTTATTCACTTTGTTGACATCTGCTGGGAGGGAGACAAGACCTAGTGGGTCAAGTTGCTGATGCCTCCATAAGAGTAAAGGCAGTGAGCATGCATCATTTTGATGGGAAGTAAGCTTAAAACACCCTGGCTTCCTACTGATGTGAAAAGACATTCTAGAGTAAAGGCACTTACATATGTTTGAGTTGCAAACTAAATGAGCTACTTTGTTCATGAACATTATTTTTACTGAAAGGATGACTGAGAAAAACCATGGTCTTTCAAACTTGGGTATTTTGTAGCTATTGCCCTTGAAAATATATGAAGTAAACAATTCACTTCATGGAAAACAAATTGCAGTGTTTTATTGCCAATGGATAATTCTAGAAATTTCAAGTGAAAATTAGAAATTTAGAAAGACCACATCCTACACTGTGAGCTTCATAGCTCCCCAACACTTAGAGATGGGTCTGAGAAAAATTACAATGCTATTTTTTTATATTACATATGAAATATCTCAACATTCACAAAATCTGCACAGCACAAAGATTATCAATGCATGATGTTACAAAATTATTCATACGTTAAAAGCATTCAAAATACAAGTTCAACTAATAGATGTAATCTGGTGGAATATAAAATATTTGTTGTTAAAGCTTCAGGTTTCACATTGCAACTAACCTTCAAAAAACTATTCTTTACTATGTTTAAATGTAGTATCAAAGCAGAGTATACTTAATTATATGAAAAAGGTATAAAATACTATTTTATTTTCAAAATAGAATATACAAGTGAAGTAAAATTACATGATCAAAAAAAAAAAAAAAAAAAAACCCAACCATTTCAAGCAACTGAATTTAAAGGCAGATATGAGAATCCAGCTTTCATTATGACAGATTTTTTTTAAAAAAAACATTTTAAACGTATAAAAGCGTCATTCTTTAGGTCAATTTGTGAAAATATGATTATATTGCCTCTATTATTATTTATAATGTTTATTATTGTTTTACATTCAAAAATAAGTACTTTTAAAAACGTATGATTTTAATTTTAGTACACCAAATATTGATAGATATAGCCCAAACAAAGAATCCAAATTTCGAGTTCTTAAACATTTTTAAGAGCTTAAGAGTACTGAGACCAAACTGAGAGTTCGTATATTTCATATTGAAAATATTTCAGTAGTACAAAGTTTTATTATTATGTTAAGTAAGTTATACTTAAAAGTAAAATGGTATTTGGAGAGGATATTACCAGTTCAGTGATTGATGAAATTATTCCTGTTGGTCATTGTTTCTACAATGTGAAAAATCTCAGAGAAAAGAAATATTTTGCTTGCTTGAGATCTGGAGAACTAGTAACTGGTGTAACATATTGCTAGCATTCAGTCTTGAATAGGTGATGGATATTAAGGGTATTAAGGTACTAATGTGTATTGAGAACAATTATTGTTTATTTCTTTATTTTTTTCTTGTAGTGCTGGGAGTCAAACCTAGAGCCTCATGCATGGTAGGCAAGTTCTCTCTCTAACACTGAGCTACACCCCCACACTCAATCAGGTTTTTTATGTGTGTGTCTCTGTGTGTGTATATATATATTTTTTTCTCTCAGACAATCCACTGAGGTGCATTATTTCATAAAAATGAAAACTACGACTCAGTGAATGACTTTGTTAAAACCACACAGAAGGATTTTGAAATTAGATTGTGTACTCAACATCACAGTCTTTGTTATTTCTCCTGAACTACATTGCATGAAGAAAAGTTTCCTTAATTTATTTTTTCTGCCTTTAGGTTGTTAGTCACATCTGCACAATAAGTAAAATCTAATGTGTTTGATTTTTAAATTACTTTTCTTATTAGGAACTAATGCATATAAAATGTAAAATTAGCATGAAAAACAAGACAATTACTCATGTGCATTTGTCTTTAGTAAAATGAAGTTACTGTATACTTCATTTAAAATATCTGTATAATGTTCTCTCTCTGATACATAATTGTATATTTCATGTGTAATACAGAACATTCATATATGTATAGCTGATATTTATATAATAAAAACTATTTATAGTATATTATTAAATTTTTAAGTATCACTTAAAATTTTAAGTATCACTTAAAATAATAACAATTTTAGTTATCTATTTTGAAGTTAATAATATAGGTAAACTATAATTTATTTAATTCCAATTATTACAGTCAATATATTTCTAATATTTTGCTATGATAAATAATATAGCAAAGGATATTCTTCAATTTAACTTAAAATGTATCCATAACTACATCCCACAAAATATTAAAACTAGAATTTTTCATATGCATCTCTATGTTGTGTTGTTAAAATGTTGTATTAATTTAAATATTTTCTAATATTCACTTTGGCTACTACTAGAATAAATGTTTGCTTTAATCATTTTTGTTTTATCACTAATATCACTAATGAGCTTAATACTTTTTCATATACTCATAGGTCATTTTTATTTTAAGAACTCATGTTTAGTTATTGAACTATTAGTAGAAGTAATAATCATCCATCATCCCTTATGTATAAATTTCTGTGGGCCAGAATCATTCCACATTATAGAAACACACACACACACACATGCACACACACTCACATTTAATACTAAAAACAACACTTTGAGATAACAAACAGATCAGTCAGGATAGACTAAGCTATACCCGTGTAACAAACATACCAAAGATATAAACATGGGACTTTATTTTATTTTTTGCTTACATTGGACATCTCTTATGAGTCAACATGAGGTCTATCTCTTCTTCATAATAAGACCTAGACTGAAGGATTTGTCCTTATGGGGACTTCATCAACCTATTGATGGAGAAAAAAGGAAGGACTCAATCACAATGTGACTCTTAAAGCTTCTGTGTGTAGGCCTACCCTTCACCTTTGTGCACATTTCTTTGACCAAAAGAATTTAAGTATTTGAACATGTCCTAATAGTGTGATGACATATAATCTTTCCTGATGCATGAGCACCACAAATCATAGAACCAGTCATGCTTCACTGGAAACAGAAAACATCCTCTGACAAGAGGGGTGACAAATATTTGAGAAGAAAAATGTAATCTTCACACCAGAAATCATTATTTTATACATTTTATCAATGAGAAAACTAAGGTACAGAAAGTTCATCTAAGTTATCAGTACTCCCAGAATTAATAAATGATGGTGCAGGGATGCAAGCCCATACATTCTGGTTTCAAAACTGTGCTCTTGTCCAATTATAGGAGATATCTCATATTCAGGAAAAATTATGTAACACCTTATAGCCTTTAACCATTACAGTCCTATAGCCTGTTGTTCAAACCTAGACTTTTTCATAAGTGTTAAATAGGATGGAGGAACTAGTTTTTTTCTGTGATTGTCACAAGTCAATCAACATGTGTGGTGAACCTAGAAGCAAATTTTATAAAACATTGCATTATTATCAGAAAAAATTTAGTAAAAAGTTAAATTTGCATAATGAATACTAATCAAGTAAACACTTAAACAGAGACTTCGCTGCAAAATGTATAAAATTATACCCTCCCAGGCATAGTATATCTTTAAATGGGTTTTGCTGCTTTGCTATATACTGTAAATGAAACTTGATAATGTAGGATTTCCCAAGACGGTCTCTAAAGTCTGTTCTATTTCAGTATATTTAACTGTCACTTACAGTAGTAAATATTCCTATGGGAAGCTAAATAATATTTCTAAAATTTTAATAGCTAGAGTAGAATAAATAATAAAAGTTACACACTAAGAGTTCATTCAGTGAAAAGGAGCAAGATTTCTAGACCTGAAATCATGTACCTATTGTCTTATATGCTTAGTGAAAAAATGTATAAATGCAGCTGGGTATACAAACTATAAAACCTAATTAATTTTGATATTGCTTATTCTCAGACTAGAAATCTTTAGGGGAGTTTTGATTTGCAGTCTTTTATAGATTTACCAGACTCATTAATTGCCTTTGCACAACTTTTATTCTTCAGGTTCTCGCTGGGTTATATCTAGCTTTGAAATTGAAAATTTAAAGTAAAACATAAATTCCCCATAGAAAAGTGATTACAAGATGTGAATACACACAGGCAAATCCCCAAAAGAATTACAAATTATAAACGAAAAATATACTTCATACTAGTTGTGACACTATTTGTGAGTCAAGGAGTGAAAAACAAAAACAACATGCTATTTTTATCTATTAAATGGGCAATGATTAAAAATATATTATTCAATGTTGGTGAAGGCTTTGTTCAAGTGAACAATGTTGTATATTGCTTGTAAGGATCTAACTTGACACAAATTTTATCAAAAGAGTTTTGAAATAATACCACAAGAATGTATAAATATTTCTAGATGTTGGCATGAAGGTAATTATCTTTTGCAATTGCCTATACATTTTAATTTATTTACTGGCATTATTTCTAGTATTGAAATTCTGGATACAAAAATGAAAGGGTAGATAAATAACCAATTTGCCCAAATGGAGAAAACTTACATAACTACTCAAGATAACTTGTCTTCAAACAATGAAACTTAGGAAATTTTAATTGTTGAGTGTTGAGTCTGCAAAACTGTTAAACATGATGATTGCAATTTTAAAAAGTAGATGTAAATATAAATATGCATCAGATTGTTAGTAGCAATTGCAAACTACTGTAGGAAAATAAGTGACTTTTTTTTTTTGCTTTTCCAAACTGCATTTCTTACATATTCTAAAAAATTTTATTATAGTCAATGAAGTAATTGGAAAAGTTGTCATACAAAATTAGACAAATTAAGGTTTTAATTTACCTGTAGAAAGTTTCTTCAGACAAATGTATTTTCATTTGTTGACTACCCTCAGATTTGCTAAATATCTTAAAATCAACAGTACATTATTTGTGCATTTCATTTACTAGATATAATCTTGTCATTTGCATTAATAGTGTAAGTTGTGTTTAATTAATTGAGTTTATGCTGTAGGTTGAGAAAATATAATTCTGCTAATTTACTCATTGCCTACACATTTCTTTCCTGAGAAAAATGGTGGTCTCTCAGTTGTAATTAAGATAGACAGAAAGATGAAAGAATAAATGATTAAGCTACAAGCACCCAAGTAGAAGGAATATAGATTGGAAGAAGTTTCTTTTTTCTTTTTTTTTAATTGGTTGTTCAAAACATTACAAAGCTCTTGACATATCATATTTCATACATTAGATTCAAGTGGGTTATGAACTCCCATTTTTACCCCAAATACAGATTGCAGAATCACATCGGTTACACATCCACATTTTTACACAATGCCATATTAGTAACTGTTGTATTCTGCTACCTTTCCTATCCTCTACTATCCCCCCTCCCCTCCCCTCCCATCTTCTCTCTCTACCCCATCTACTGTAATTCATTTCTCTCCTTGTTTTTTTTCCCATTCCCCTCACAACCTCTTATATGTAATTTTGTATAACAATGAGGATCTCCTTCCATTTCCATGAAATTTCCCTTTTCTCTCCCTTTCCCTCCCACCTCATGTCTCTGTTTAATGTTAATCTTTTCCTCCTGCTCTTCCTCCCTGCTCTGTTCTTAGTTGCTCTCATTATATCAAAGAAGACATTTGGCATTTGTTTTTTAGGGATTAGCTAGCTTCACTTAGCATTATCTGCTCTAATGTCATCCATTTCCCTGCAAATTCCATGATTTTGTCATTTTTAAGTGCATAGTAATACTCCATTGTGTATAAATGCCACATTTTTTTTTATCCATTCATCTATTGAAGGGCATCTAGGTTGGTTCCACAGTCTAGCTATTGTGAATTGTGCTGCTATGAACATCGATGTGACAGTATCCCTGTAGTACACTCTTTTAAGGTCTTCAGGGAATAGTCCAAGAAGGGCAATAGCTGGGTCAAATGGTGGTTCCATTCCCAGCTTTCCCAGGAATCTCCATACTGCTTTCCAAATTGGCTGCACCAATTTGCAGTCCCACCAACAATGTAGAAGAATACCCTTTTCCCCACATCCTCGCCAGCACTTGTTGTTGTTTGACTTCATAATGGCTGCCAATCTTACTGGAGTGAGATGGTATCTTAGGGTGGTTTTGATTTGCATTTCTCTGACTGCTAGATATGGTGAGCATTTTTTCATGTACTTGTTGATTGATTGAAGAAGTTTCTTTTATCTTTCTATTTATTCCTGAATAATGCCAAAGTTGACAGAGCTATCTCTGACCATAGTAGATAACATCTTCATTGAGGAAACAGTACTTTTGTCTTATAATCATTTAATTATATATTTACTTTTCATTTAATAAATTATATATGATCTATTTTTTGAAGGCAGGCTATCATAATTTTATTTTCTTCTTTCAAGTTTCTGAATATATTGTATATGTAAGAATTCTATACATGACAGAGAACAAATTACTAAGCATGTTTGTATTCACACAGAAGGGCAGTCTATAAAAAACTTCAGAGAGCAGACCCTAGAGCCAGATTACTTGCATTTGGATCCCCATACTGCTGTGTGACCTAAGGAGAGTTATTTCACCTTGTGTCTCAGTTGTACCAAATATAATAAATAATAATATATAAATAATTATAAGTGCAGTAAAAGGAAAATGAGGCTACTTGTCTTTAGTGTTGTGAGGATTACTTGAATTAATGCTTACATAGCATACTAGTGCTAGAGCCATGGCACATTTATTTATTATTTTGAGATTCTTCCCTTGCTAAGCAACCATAATGATTACAACACATAGCTATAGCTTTGAGGAATATATAAACATATCCATCATGGGAGTAATTTGTTGCCAGCTTCACTGCTGTATAGAGGATTATAGAAGGTACTCAATATATATAGATGTGATCGTCAAGAGATCTGGAAATAGAGAAGTGCATTATAAACATGATGTTTATTGATAAATTTATAATTAGTGAGATAAAATTTACGAATGCTATGGGATGTCATGGAATAGCTTTTATAAGATGAGCCTCCCACAGGTTCACAAAAGAATAAATATTTTTGTTTGAGAATAAAAGCAGGCATTTCAACCTTTATGGAAGATATTATGCAATAATTTTCCATGGAATTTTCCTTTTTTTCAGTTTACATTAATTGATAAAAGAATACTTTTGAAAAATATAAAATGATATTTTAAGTGATGTGCAAATATAAGGCATTATAATGACTACTACTTCTTTTTAAATAAAAGTCCTAGAAAATGTAAGCAAAATAAACTAGTTTGAGTCCTCTTTTGTGAAAGAGTGATGAACAAAGTGAACATTGCATTTTAATCTTTGGTTCATTTTCATTGGTAATCAGGATTTTTAAGCTGAATATTTTGGGGTATATTCAATTACTTTGTATCCACTCCACCCCTTTGCTGTATTTGGGAACATTGAGTAATAGAGCTAATGAAAGGTGCTGGGAAGGAGGTCTGCTATGGCAACGTTTATTTAAGCAATTTGGCTGCTTAGTTACATCATTTATTCATTGCACACAAAAATGCACTGGTAGCAATCACTGGAATATAACTCTTCTTTTCCACTCCTCTCCACAATGGTTGAGTGAAGCTCTGAAGAAAGTGTTGATATGGTGCCTTTAGCATTTAATGAAGAAAATAAAGGAAGCACATAGTTAAATAGGAGTAAGGAAATTTTAAAATGCACTTGGGCTAAATGCAGTCTGTGATTATATGATTACATGCTAGCTCCAACCATCAATAAAATGATATTTTAGAATTTTTTCCCTTAGAGATTTTTCAAAACATGATTTCCTTCTTAGGAATTGGCAAGGAAAGGAGAACTTATCTTACTTTTAACTTGCTGTCCTTTTTAGATTCTTCTAACATGTGAATGATGAACACATTTTAGAATATACATGGAGTTCAATGTACATTTCCAGCCTTGGAGTCAACTGTATATTCCCTTTCTTTCTGATCTTTTGACCATTCAAATGTTTTTTTTTTTTTTTCCAAAACACTATGGCTTTAGTTATTTTTATTCACAAATTATGACCCTGTGCTAGCGAACGTTTTTATTAGTCATCATGTCAGTGTTAGGATATTTTGGAATTCCTGGGGCAAATTCAAGAGACTGACCTTAAGGACACATAAGCAGGCCATCACATTTAGTCTTTGGGAGACAAGACAGGAAAAAATGAGTTTTGAAGTTTAGTTTTTCATGTTTTTCATGGCCTCTAATATGGTGTTCTCATGTTTTGTAGTCACATTGCAACATTTGGTATTATATTGTATGCTAAGGTGCATTTGAGGATGCTTTTGTATCTACACTGCCTGAATTTACCTGGGAAATCTGTGCAATTCATATATTTTTAACATACATTCTACAGAAAAATAAAACTTTCACAAGCCCCAAAGCTATGTACATTACAGCCACATTTATAGATATTAAGTTCCACTCAAGTACCCTTCCTTGACTTTTTCACTTATATTTTTGTTTTGTAACCCTCCTTGTTTAAAACTACCACAATATTAGCCTGTGAACCTGTCTTCTTGAGACAGAAGTAGTTATTCTTGTAGTCTTCTACTTTCTTCTGTCAGAGGACTACCTCTGTTTTAAACTAACCTTCTTATTATGATATCCATTAGTGTCCTGTATCCTCTTACCAGACAAAACACATTACTGCCTGTCATTTCACTCAATGCAATAGGAGCCAAAATTCAATTTTAGCTTTTGCTACAAGTGAGTGATAGGGAAAAAAAATCTATAGTGGACCAACCAGTATCAATTCCTAAGATATTCCTACCCAAAACTTAGGTCACAGACCCTGAACACATTATGAAGTATTTTCTACTTATTTACCACACCCAAATAACTTCCTGTGCAGATGAGTGTTACCAGAGATCCAAATGTAGTTTCCTTTGGAGGTAGACCATTTTCAGATGACCATTGATTTATCGTATTCATGTTTTGATATTATGTGTGGTGTTTAACAATATAAAGTACCTTCAACATTTAATGGACAATTGTGGTTGAACCACAATAAAACAGTGCTTGAGTCTTGGGTTTTCTTGGTCTCCATGCTCTAATTCAAGCAATTTCCTGTCCATACAACCAAAGATTCTTCAAACCTTGTATGACAGATTTTTCTCTAAAATATCATAGTTTGCTTTGCCCTATCTTCTGTTTAAAATCTGGAAATTATAAAATATCTCTATCCAAATAAATTCCCTATGTATATAATTTTCAATAGTCTCCTATATCTAGGTACCAGCAAGTAAACAAAGGGGACATTTTCATGTTTTTTTTTTTTTGAGGTATATTTTTAAATGAATTATCTCCCTTGTGTTTAAAAACAGCATAGCCTACATAGATTTAATTTTCAACATCAAAAGAAACCAGTAAAATGACATATCTCAGCTCATAACAAAGAAAAACAATAGAGATGAAATTTGATTTCATGCTGAATCTTCAGAGTAAGATACCTTATGTGCCAGAGAGTTTTGATTTACATATGACATTAAAATTTCTTTTAAGTTTACTTCATAAATTTTGAAAATTAATTTGAGTATTTATTTTGTTACTTTTTTTTTTGTGCCTCTCTTTCTTCACTTCTTAACTAAAGACATGTAGTACAAAGGTATCTAAAATTCTTAAGTGATCTTACCTGCGTTAGGTTTGCTTGTTCTTGGTTATATGTTTTACTCAGGTCTCTTATGATATATAGTATGAAATGTAACCAATGGTTTCTGGTTCCTTGCCTCAAAGGAACAAATAATAATTAGCAAGTAATTTATTCAAGAAATAAGTACTACTGTTGTTCAGCTTTCTGGGTTAGAGAAATGGCTTTGAATGAGAACTTCAAGGTGAGAAACATATCTTCTTTGCATCATCAATGGCTACCTCTGCTCAAGACTTAGCTTTCTATAGTGGCTTTCCTGACTAATAATGTCCCTGCCTGATATTTTTCTTAATGTGGGAATACTACTTCAGTTTTAGTACCTGCTTAAGTGGAGAAGGCAGCAGAAGTAATGGCCTGGGAGTGGAGGTGAAAATGCTATCATTGTCAGTATTTGAAGAGACTGCCAGTGTTGAGGAGTCTCCAAAAATGTTTGTTAGATATTATGAAGAATGACTTTAGTTTTATTTTTTCATAGATAGTATCAAGAGAGAAAGATCACATCGAAACCCAAGGAATAAAAGGGTGCTTGTATGGGAACTGCGCTTCTATAGAAAGGGAGGTCTAGAATTACTTTGTATCCATAAATACTGGAATCCTATAATACTGTCTGGAATAATAAATAAAAAATAAACAGATAAATAAATAAATAAATAAATAGAATGCACTTCCATTTTTACTGAAAGAGAGATTTGGCTTTAACATCTTCTATTGATTGCCTTTCTTTGATTCCCAAGCAGTAGTGGCCAAAAAATGATGTTTGGATTGTAATGGAGATGTTTTGTTATAAGGGGTTTAAAAAATCTACAAAATGATTTGTGATTTATTTGAATTTATTATGGGAAAACGTTACTGAACAGGTTAACAAGATTCTTGGTTTATATATTTTCTACTACACCAGTTCTACCTGAATTATTAAAGTTAGGTTGATATACCTTGAGTATAAGGGTCTGTTTAAAGCTAAATTATGATCTATGAAATGATATCACATCTCCAAGGTAAGCCCACTAAATTTCAGGAAATTAATTTTAAATTGAATATAATGTAATCTGTAATTATTTAAACATACTTAGGGAGATATTTTATATTATCATAGTGCTTCCTACAATATTCATGCTTTCACTTGCCTCTATCATAAGTGCTAAAAAAACTCAATATTTAAACAAATCCATCTTTTTTGCCAATCATAATATGGGTATTTGTTGTAGATAAAATAATAGGGAAGCTCATTGTTAATGCTCAGGTAAGATTTCAGGCTAACAGTACTGCCACAGAAAAACTTTATGAATTGCAATATTCCCTTCCTCATTCTGTGTGTCTTTCTTTTTTTAGCTCCTCAACATTGACCAATTCTTAGTAACATTGAATTTGAAAGTGTTTATAAATCTTTTTATAGTATGAGTAATTCCCTAGGATCATCAATTTTGAACACTTACAACAAATTCTTGCTTAAGAATGAAATTTCTGTATTCTCATTCACTGCTGACTTTCCCATGCTCAGTAGTCAATTTAATTGCTTTTAAGTAATTTCAAGGTTATGCCTAGTTATTGGTCCTGTGCCTGGTCTACAGATTTTCCACAGTGAAAATGCCAGAGAAAGCAAATCCACACAATTGATCTATATTTATTTTCCTACTGAGTGGTATTATTTCCTTTCCCACCTTGCCTGCTCAGGAAATTGAAATACTTGGCAAACCTAATTCTCACATGGTTAAAAAAAAAAAAATGTTAAGTGACAAAAGTATCAACTTAGACCATTTTTTCAAAGAAAGCATTTTTTTAAAACTTTTTATTTTCTTCCTTACATTTGAAAGAGTAGCAATCAAAATTTTTGGATTGAAAGGGATATTTTAACTGTTGATTAAAACTAAGTACAAATTAAATGCAAACAACTGTAGTATGCCAATGGCTTTTCTTCATTTATGTAAACCTTTGTTTTTTCACATGTGACTTAGCTCAAAAGTTAATTATAGAAATAATTACATCCAAATGTACACGTCGAGAAAACCCAGATAGAGGCTTCATTCAAAATTCACTGACTTTATGAAACAGATGGTATGAAAAAGTCAGTGTTCTACTTCCATCATTTAATTGAAGTAAGGTTCAGGCAAGCTGCCTTATCTCTGCCTCTCAGTTTACTCATTGTTCATGCAATACAGCTTCTATGAGGATTATATGTAATAACATATTCTAAAACTTAGATACAAATGGGGCTTGCCCCCCATCTTCTGAATTTCTTTCAATGAAGAAGTTCATTTATGGAAATTGTGTGTTCTCAAGTACTTTGTAATTTGGCTCATTAAATTTTTAGTATGGTTATTAATATACACTGGAAAGCTATTATACAGTTGTCATTGCCCATTTTTCAGCAGACAACATTTCAATAAACTGTGATATAAAAATGACAGTACCCTTCCTATTTAGTTACCATACACACACACACACACACACACACACACATCTGCTTTATATAGAGAAGTATTCTGAGTATTCTATTCTTTTATGAGTTTGCCTTAGTTATAGATACAAGTATTAAAAAAATTATAAATGTACTCAATGTTCTTCATATTCATCTGCATTAACTTTTTATTGTGTACATGTATATTTGAAGCACTATTTTTTTACCCAATAAATGTAATTTCTATCCACAAGAAGATTGACCTTTGAAATTGTTTTCGTGACACAATGAAAACATGGGTTAGCTTTTAGAAAACCAATGATTAAGTTACAACTCAGAAACTAAATAATATTTACTAAAGCAAGGTATACTGATTTGTACTTTTAAATGATATAAACACAACTTTGGGCAGCCCAACTGATTGATGCCCTCAAAAAGTAACTTATATTTGTTAAATATGATGGAATAAAGTTGTAAATATTTGATTATAGTAAGCATTCTGAATGAAAACATCAAGTATAACTTTTGATTAATACACAAAATCTAGTTCACTTTGTGCACTCTACCCTTTTTTTCAAAGGCATAACAACATACAACCTTTCTTAACCCACATAAATTCATAGTTGACCCTCTTCTGAAACAAAAGGCAAATTAATAAAAGAAAAGCAATCGAATAATCATGCCTACTGTGCCCATCACACAGAAGAAATGTAATTTGATTTAATGATTTAGGATCTCTGTCAGTTTTTGTGCTGTAAAAAATACCCAAGAAAGTCAACTTTAAAAGGATGAAAGTTTTGTTTAGATTCACAGCTTTGGAGGTTTCAGGTCATTATCAGTGGATTCTGCTACTTTTGGGACTTTGATGACGTAGTACATCATTGCAGGAATGCATGGTAGAGCAAGCTGCTCAACTCTTGGCAGCCATGAAGGGAAAAGGAATGAGAAGAAGAAACCAGGGTCCTGAAGTCCCCTTCAAGAATTTGCATCCAGTGACCTAAGACCTCCCATTAGACCCCACATCTTAAAAGTTCACCCATCTCCCAATAATGCCATACAGCGGACCACACCTGCAAACTATGGGCCACTTGGGTACATTTTAGACTCAAAAGATAATAGGAATCTAGCTTAAGTAGTGATTAACAAAGAAAGATGAATCTTAAAGCCACTACAAGACAAAGGAGAGAGCAGTTCTAATCTCTATGGTGGAAAAATTATGGAAAGAAACTAATGAACAAAGTTCTGCTCACAGATTTCTCTGGTGTCTGCTGGTGCAGCTTCTGGGCTGATGAACAGCTACCTCTGGTAAGGGAAGGTTATGTCCCACCTTTAGGCAGAGGAGAGCCAGAGAGTCTCAGTCTTAAGTCTTTAGCTCAAGGATCCTCAGAGTTCAAGGGAGAAATATTTTCGTTTCCTTCATTATTCATTTATGGATTTCTTTTTATTGAGTGCTTTCAGGTACGATTTCAGATACCAGATAGGGAAAAGCAAATGACAAGCTATTTTCTAAAGGAATGTGAAGATTGCTGATATTGTGCCGACTTTATACTACTGAGAAACCTTACCTTGTTTCTCAAAAAATAAAAAGGATTTCCTAACAAGGATACATATAACATATTTTTGCTTTTCTAAAAAGAAACATGTGTTGCATTTTATTTCAGGAAAAAAAATAAGTATGGGTCCATACAACAAATTCTAATACTTTTTATTGAGTATATTTGAAATCAAAGAGGACCTTAGGTATATATTATGGTAAATAATGTTTTTAGTCTTACTTATTGAGTCTCAAACTACATTGTATATTAACTGAAAGCACGTGTTTTACAAATTCATAGCACTTTATATTGTTTAGGTACCTGTATGTCTTATACAGGGATCTTTTTAATGTTAACATTCACAAATCTAACATGGAGTTTAATCAAATTCATTTTACTTTAATGAGACTGATTTGATCTCACAGGCAATTCTACATTGACTTAACTAGGTTGGTGCCTTTAATTTGTCTACTGTTACCACTTCCTGCCACTAAATTGTTGAATTATTATTTTTATTTTACCAGTAGTCTTCAAATATATTTCAATATATTCAAATATATTTACTCAAATATATATGCCCTATAAAATAGAAAAAAATGTAAGTTGTAAACCTGATAATTTATGAATTCAGTAAATTTAAGTATGGTGTCACTAGGCTCATGGTCCATTTTCTGTCATTACTAAATATCCCCAGAATGAAGACAAATTAGAAATGTTTTCCTCTTTATAGTAATACGCTGATATTTAGAGCCATAGTGTGATTTTCCTGGAGTAAAATGTGAAGCTTACAACTATTCATGTTTTTCTTTTTTCTTTGTCAAAAAAAGAGTCAGAACTACATATGCTTTTATAGTTGTCTTTCATCTTACAGTGTTTTGTAGGAATTTCCAGCTTATACTACTGTATCTCACTTTCCATTAATCATTTGTCAGGTAGCTTGAATGATTTTTTTAAATTGCAAAAGGATTAGGCAGACACTACTTATGTAATTCTAAACCAATAATAATACAGAGTCAAAAATTTTACCACAATGGTGAAAATATACTAAATAGAAGTGTCCCACAAGCTGTGACCAAGATACTATAATTCTTTAAAATAGCTATAGCTTTGCATCTCTAAACTGATTTTTGCAAAAGTAACCAAAACCTTCATCTCTTCTCTTATGCTCTAATATTTTTCTCTTGTTTTATAATTAGCAGATATGAATAAAATCTATTTTGTACTTTAATTTTAACTAGGTTGAATACTATTTACTTTTGCACATTAACCCTAGTCTCTCTACATCTTCTATATATTCTTTTAATATTTGTACATGTTTTCTAGAAAAGTGCTATTTATACTATTAATCATTTCTACAAGAGTAGAGGTAGCAGAGCTTTTTATGAAATTAAATATCAGTAAAATTTTTGGAAGTGTTTGCACAAAAGTATCAGGTATGTTTTTTGTTTGTTTGTTTTTCTTTAACACCAATTGCCAGCTGATTGTTCTATTTTGTATAAAAATTGCCTTGGGAGTGTATTTTGCTCCAGAATTTGATCCAATCAAATTCATGTTCCATTGCAGGGGTAATTTTAGAGGCTACTCTGAGAGTTGTTTTGAATCCAGACTATTCTTGGGTATCTCTTTAACTGGTTCTCATGGTAATCTTACAGTTGTCCAGGGTTTAGTGTGGTATTGTCATGGAACACTGGCCTCCTGTAATTGCATCTCTGAAAATCTCAATTGTCTTTTGAGAGTATTGTTTCTTTCGGTTTGTTTTTTACCACACTTTTTTCCCAAACACAGCCAGTTTCTTAGGGAAGAAATTTTTAACTTTCTTTTTATGTGCCTGTGTTCTCTCTGGGGAAAACACCTGTGCCCCACAGCTGGATAGCTGGGGTAGAAGAGTGGTCAGCTTCTCTCAAAGTTGACACTCCCTATACAGGGATCTCTTACTCCTGCTTTACAGATAAGACATTGAGTGGGGTGGGAGCTTCTGATCTTCTTTGCTTCCTTTCCTAGCATAAAACTTCTGTTCTATGAATGAAATAGGGCAAGTGAGATCAGGGATTCCCTATTCTTGGCCTGTTATACCTGAGGTAAAGCATCTACCATACAAGTAGGGAGAGACAAGGAGTAAAGTTCAGTTTTCCTAGTCATTTTTGGAACACAGATCTCCAGAGCACGAGACTGAGAACACCACTGATGGCTGCTTCCTCTCAAGGGGAGATAACATGTCTTCTCTAGGAATGAATGGAGAGGCAGCTCTGTGTTCTTGGCTATGTCCATCTGGAGTGGAGTTTCTCCCATACTCAGCTGTGGATGGCAGGAAGTGGCGTGCTTATGGTTTAAGTGCCACAAAGTTTTGCCCTTCTTACCAAGATTTAGTGGATTTTCTCAAATAGATATATTTTTTTAATTCATTTGCTGAATGCTCTGAATGCTCTCAGAACAATTTCCAGAGAATAATTTTTAACAGTTATGGTTGTTTTGATAGAAAGTGAACCTATAGATTCTGGATTCTGCCACCATTTTAAAAGTGATCTCATATACCTACATTATTAAGATGATAAAATGGATTTATTAAATAGACAAATATGTTCTTAACATACTTTAATGTCAGTAATTCTGCTAGATATGATAAAAGAAAGATAAATTTATTGTGGCTATTTCTCTAAGTAGAACAAATTAAAATAGGAGAAATGAAAAACAATTATTAATTGTGTAAAATACAAAATTGCATAAGTAGATAGATTATTGTGGAAGATATATAAGCATACAAAGATATATATTTTTATGTAGAATGCTCATTTGAACTATTCAAAATATGGGAATATAGAAATTCTGCTAATATATGGTGAAATGATTTTATTAATGTTATATTCTGGAAAGAGGTAGAAATTTAAATAACTATGCTTTCTGTCTTTGTATGTAAAGTATCTTCTTCAGTTTCTCTTTGAATATGTGCAGATAGAAGTGAATCACCTTTTAATTTTTAGGAAATATGTACTGGCTTTAAGTATTATTTTAATAGAAGTTCTTTTTTAAAACATTTAAATTTTATTTGATCAATACCAACTCTTATTATTTGGTTATAAGGACTCCCCCAAAAGCTCATGTGTGAAACAATGAAAGATTGTTCAGAGGTGAACTGAATAGACTGTGAGCACAGTAACCTAATCAGTTCCATTAATCCACTTCAGTGGATTAACTGCAAAGTAACTATGGGCAGGTAGGGTATGGCTGGGATAATAGGTCGCTGGAGTTATGGCTTTGGGGTCTATATTTTGTCTATTGAACAGAACATGTTCTTTAGTTCTCTGTGTCCTCTGGCTAGAATGCCCTGCGCTGCTTTTGTCTGTCACACCCTTCCACCATGATGTTCTGTCTCACTTCAGGCTCAGAGTGATGGAATAAACTGACCATGGACTAAACCTCTAAAACCTTAAGCCAAAATAAACTTTACCTTCTCTAAGCTGTTTTTTTTTTTTCAGGTTACAGTGATGTAAAGCTGATTAAAACACAATCCCAAAACATGAGCTCAGAACAAATACTAAACTTGGTTCACTCATCCCATCCTTTGGAAAACCTATATCAGGAAAAAAAAGATGTTCTTCAGCACTTTTCCCAGACTACTTAAAATAACCCATGTGATTGAGCTTATTCCAGTTTCAGGAAACTGTTCCATAATTCATTTATTGTTCATAGTCAGGAAATTGTGTGAGATAGTCAACTCAAATTTCCTTTACCTTTATAAGGGTAACTTTTTGACATTTAGGATGTTTTATATTTATCCTAATCTCTTTGTCCTTATTTTTTCAAATTTTCATGAAAATCCATATGTCATAATTACCCATCTGTACCATTTTATGTTTTATAAACATAAAATGAAAAATTTAAAAGTTCTAACCCAGAGTATTAGGTTTTAGTTTTTTAACAGTGAATGAAAATAATAGATTTTATCATATCAATCTATTCAGTGATAATTTAGAATTCTTAATTTGATAATTCAGACAGATGATTAAATATATACTATCAATATTATTTTCAGGAATGAACAAAGATAATTCAGTAAGATCCAACTATTTGGTTTAGCTATAAAAGTTGTTTAAAATATCTAAGGCTACATAAACAGTATATTATCGAAATGATGTATAATAACTGACACTTTGCCTCTTTTACTGCTAAAGCCATAATTGAAATCTAGTGCTCAGATACTTGATAAAATCTACTATATTTTTATTGAAAAGTTCTCCATCTGGGGATGGAGATAGTACAGTGTAAGTTAAATAGCAGAGCACAAGTTAAAACAATATTTATTTATACGGATCATTTAAAGTTTATATGGTATATATTTTATACCTATATAAATAACTTTAAATTTTATTTACTTTAAAATTTTTTTTTGAATGAAGATGAAAGTCAGGTTTGTTACATGCATAAAGGACTATAACTAAATTTAGTAGGTCAAGGGTCATATGTTTTCTCTCATGTGCAAAGCAGAGAGAAAAAGGAAAAGAAAGGTGTGTGTGTGGCGGGCAGGTGGGAGGGTCTCGTGAAAATCCAAGGGAGATCAGTAGAGTAGAAGAAAGATACCAGGGGAAGGGAGAACGACTAGGAGAGGTGAAATACTAGGGAATGATATTGGCCAAATTATATTGTTGTATCTTTTGCATGTACATATATATAACATCAAATCCCACCATTACATATAACTATAAAGCACCAATAAAAGAAATGGAAAAAATACTATTGATTTGAGAAAAAAAAGTACTTATTATAATATCTCAAGCTAAAGACTTTTGAAAAATATTTATAAGATAAAGAACATAATCATATTGACATAAATAATTAATATTTAACATTATAAAATATACTAAATAAAGAGAAGAGTTATTAGTTTTTATCATTCTCATAGTAAAATTTATGGATATTTTATTGTTAGACATTATTTTGACTATTCTCAATTGTAGAATTGAAGGCCTTAATTCAAATGACATTTCTTGTGTCTTTTGTATTATTATAGTAAAACATTAAAATATAATTCTTCTATACAAAATTTTAAGATTTTTTTTCATTTTCTTTAGAGAATGACATACAATGTTTAAAGCTATAGTTTTTTTTTTTTTTTAAACTTTATGATGCAATTTAAACAATTCGTTGAGATCTGAGATATTAACTAATGGCTATGAGGAAAAAAAAAAAAAAAAACAAAAAACAAAGTGACCAGAGTAAGGCTCTATAATAAAACACTAAATGGATCACTCAGATTACAGAACTGCTTTGAACTAATGAGATATTTAATTGTACCCTGAGAGGTTATTATGAAAATGTAGATAGGCAGAAGTCCCGTCTGGCAGCCTTGTTACTACAAGCTAAATATAGAGAAGATTGCTGCCAGTGGAGGCATTTCATGCTTCATATCTGCAAAAAAAAAAAAAATGCTATAATTTCATTGTGTATGGTTGTTCAAATAGTTTCAGGATGGTGCTTTTGACAGTCCAAGTTACAGCTGCTCAAGTCTGTGAGTCCCCCTGTGAAAAATTTATATAACCCAGCCAAGGTAACTGCAGTCACTTTTGATAGATTTCCTCTATATTGGTAGAAGTTACTGTACATTGCTCTTTTTATAACCAATTTAGTTTAAAAATAAGAACTAATTAAAATTATTTGAAAAGAAAATCTGGGGCAAATGTTTGATATTTTGTATGATTTAAGAGGTCTTATCAATTTTTTGATGGTGTTTTGCTAGACTTCATGAGATATGTAAAATGTCTGTTATAAATAATGTGGATCTTTTGGAGTTTAAAAGCAACTACCCAATTTGAAATGCATTCTCCATGTAGGCTGTTTCTCCTTTAATGCTCAAAATATCTTTTCCAATTAACTTAATTAACTGAAAACTGTGACTGGTGGAATTGCACTGGCATGGCCAAATACTTAAAAATGTGCAATTATTCTCCCTAGAATTTGAAGTGCCTCTACGAGTACCTAGAAATGTATATGGGGACTAGTAACAGTATCAAGACTAAGAGATATTTACAGTTGCAGAAAATTATCTTTTTCTCCATAATCAACATGAATAGTGGTAACTGAGGTAAGATCAGGTAAATGAATACCTCCTTTTCAATGAGAAAAATATATTGAATGTGCTTATAAAGCAAAAGGCATGAAGTATGACTACAGGGAATAATGTGAGTGCAGGCAGCTGAGGGCACTTCTTTGCTTTAAAGGACTTCATGCAGTGAATAATGACTTGAGTTTCTGTGCCATGCCCAAGGAAATAGTTGGATTGCATCCCAGTGCTTGTTCAAAAAATAAATGTACAATGTACAACACATCCACTTTTAAAGCACTAATACAAAAATTTTAAATATAAATTCAAGTACTTAAAGACTCAAAAGATTTCATGTACCATTAAATGAAACTAATATAGCCTTACTTATGTCTCAATAGTATCTCAATTGTGGGAGAAATAAAATAATATGAATAAAGAAAATGAGATGTGAAATAGGTTGTAAATGATGAATATTTCTTTTATATTGTATCTCTATTTATGCTATTTGAGAGTAAAAAATTCTCTTTTATCTTTTTCCTTTATGCTTATTTTTGTACTGATATCTCCAACCAAAATATCAGTGATTACAGATTGTTAATAGCAACTAAAAATATGATCAGTGTTTGTAGTAAAGACTAATTCCCATTTAAAAAAAATAACAATAAGTTTAACTTAGTATAGTGCAACCACATTTATTTAGCACCTTTATTTTACTACACTCTACCACTGGAAAAATGAAGAGTACAGAGTTGTTTGTGTTTGATCAGAAGCCCAGGATACTGTGAGACCACAAAGAAAAAAAATAATTCAACCTGAGATTTTAGGGGAGACTTCTTGCTACAGTTGCCACATTAAAGACAAAATAGATTAAAACAATAAATGAAAGCATAATGAAATGTTCTGAAGGCTTTAAAGCAGTTTGTCAGACAGTATTTCATTTGAATTTAATGTATATCCCAGATGCTTCTCAGCATAGTTGTTTCATTTTGCAAATGAGAAAATTGATGGTAATCTGATAACACCTTTATCCAATACACATATACTTCAGTATAAAATGGATTATATCATAATGCCTAACTCAGACCCAGGTAATCTTGTTCCCTCCCTCATAATGCTGCTTGTTAAATTGAATGAAAGCCTTATATTACATAACCCTGTAAGGCAACAATTGAACTGCACTGTGATTTATACAAGTGAGAATTTTCCCTACATTATTCTTCTGACTGTGTCCTATATAAGTGATGTTTATCACTGTTAATAGAGTTAGGAATTTAATTTTCTCAAGACATTGCATAAAGCATTATCTAAAACTTCATAAATATGAAGTACTCTTAAAACTATATGTTCTGTATGTAATAATAATAATAGTTATTATTATTATTATTATTTTTATTATTTTTTTTTCCAAGCCTGCTTGTTCTGTTTAAAACTCAGTGCTATTGAGCAGCATGTTAAATTCTGTTGAATGTGAGTCACCAGCTAGTCAACAAGGCAGCAAAGTTATTGTTACCTCCCAATGAGAAAACACAATAGGTCATGAGAGCAAACATATGAGCAATGTCATGTTTGCCTCTGACGTTGGATTTTGTTGTTGTTTTGGCATTAAGAATTGTACCCAATGGGGCTTAACAATTGAGCTACATCCTTAGCCCTTTTGATTTTTTATTTTCAGACAGGATCACACTAAGCTGATTAAGTCCTTGCTAAATTGCTGAAGCTGGCTTTGAACTTGCCATCCTCCTGCCTTAACCTTCCTAGCCCCTGGGATTACAGGCATGTGCCAAGGAGCCCAACTGGTTATTTGCCATTCTCAAAGCTGTGGTGTAAAGATGCACAACTTCATGAAATTCTTATCTATACTTTATTATCCCAGAATCTTATGATTAATAAGACACATTTTATAACACAATAAGAGAGCACATAAGTAAAAATTATTTGACAACAGAAATCTTTGCTTAAAAATTGTTACTTCAAATAAACTCTACGAGTATGTGTGGTTTAAAACATGTATCTGTCCAAATAAAAATTCTAGTCAGTATATACTTAGTATTACAACAATCAACTCCTCTTTGTCTCTAGTGCATTTGCTCTTCAAATTCCTACACTTAATTTAGCACTGAGTAGTTTTTTTGTACAATATTTAACTGACAGAAAATTTTCAGTTTTGAAAGAAAACATTATTTATTTAATATATTATCTGGCTTTGGATGTTTACTACTTATCTTCATTCAGTTATCTTTTTTGTTTTTATTTTTTAATGATTTTTTTTTAAATAAACGAGAGTGGAGTGCATTACAATTCTTATTACATGTATACAGCACAATTTTTCATATCACTGGTTGTATATAAAGTGTGTTGACACCAATTCGTGCCTTCATACATGTACTTTGGGGGAATGTGATAGACATCATTCAGGTATATTATTCATTATCATATTAAATATTTGTAGTTTCAAAGCTTATAATCTTATGTAATTGACCACAAGTGAAATACTAATCTATTTTCTAGAAGATAAAATAATTTTATATCTAAACATAATGTATATTACTTTTCATATTATACTGCTATTAATATAATGCATATTACTATTTGTTATCATAAAATACCTTCTTTTGATTAATTTTCTAAAATCTTAATCTACTTCATTGAATTTAGATCCAGTTTTAAAAATCGAACTCTTTAATATTTCAATATTAAAATACTTACATGTAAGAAAAAGAATGTCTTCATCAGCTCTATCTTGATGCATAATTGACCAGTGTTAGAAAGGTATTGAAAGGGGTGGTTCCTTATGATACGCATGACAGTAAATCTGATTTGTGTTATTGACATATAGCCAGTGTTGCACTGAGGGACGATGGCTTTTGTGTCATTGTCCAGGTTTTTTAATATCTTGAAGTATCTTTAGTCCCCACACCAATTCAAAATAACTGGAGTTGTAATATCTGCTACTATATCATGCTATATATTGTTGTGTTTGTGTAAAATTTTATGTTATTATTTTCATACATGTTTTTTGATGTTTTGATAAAATATTATTTGATATTTTTGTAGCATGTCACTACAGGGCAAGATGGACACATAAATAAAACCCTACTGTGTAGTTTATATGTTTAAAAATATTAATCTGAAAATGACTGTGGAAGGTTCACTTAGGATGTGCAAGGTATCTATGACACAAGGAAATATCAGGGATGCCTATTTTAAATGGTTTAATACTTACTTTTGTTCCACTATCAATAACAGGCTGATTTTTGCACTCCTCACCCAATTCCTTTTTGTCTTCAATTCTATTTCCTTATGTTTAATGCCCGTGGCTTCCTTAAGAAGCCAAAAAGGAAAGAACAGCTTTTTTTCTTAACATCTGAATACAATACATTTCTAGGTATATTCATAAGTTGTACCCAGTAAAGTTGCTTCTCATTAAAGAATAAATGAACAATAAAGTTTACTTCTATTGATATTTACAAATTTTTATCTGAATGAATTTTAGGGCATACAAATAATTGACATATTTTTAAATACACTAGGTTTATTGTCATTTACATCTTGAATATAGTGGTTTTGTTTATCTGTTGTATAGAAGAACACCTGTAAGTTCAATATTGTCATTTTCACAGTGACTCACAAAACACAGAATATATAGAATAAAATAGTTGTTTTTGTTCTCTCCAAATAGCATATTGATAAAACATGGTTAAAATTTCTTTTTGTTGTCTTACTGGGTGCTGACCCAGATAATGACTTGAGATTTCTTTCAGCTGGGAGAGTAGATATTCTATCCTATATGAGATTAGTGTATATATAGTAAGGAAGAATGTAAATATTTATTTCTAACATATCATTTTAACTTATTAATATGTGGATATATTTTGAAAAACTGTTAATTTGAAGTCATCCAATGGAATTTATATTACATATTCAGAAAAAATAAAGTCACCATTGCTGAAAGTATTTTTTCATCCCCATCCTCAACTACTTTCCTAATATTTTTTAAATTATATTCCGTTTTCAGTTCCTGTCTCTGGAACATTCCCAGCTAATGTGATAAAAGAGATGGTTACACTGTAAACCAAAGAGGTTCAAAAGAGGGATGTCATCTCTCCAACTGGCTGTGGGCAAAGACATTGAGATATCTTATGGTAATCTCAAATTCAGTGAAAAATGATAAAAAAAATGTGTCTGAACATTAAAATGATTCTAAGCTTCCTAATTCATGTGTATAGAGACTCAGAATCTTGTATACCCAAAGGATTTATCATTGATTACAAAAACTCATTGATATTCTTCTTATTTGTATCATAAATAAATGATTGCTAACATTGATTAGTTATAAAATAACACAACTACGTTATATAATTCAAATACTATTAGTAACTTCTTATTGGTTCCAGTATAAATTAAATATTAGTAGTGTAGTCCTTGGTGGCAATGACTATGGGAAGTATCAATAAATAGCAACCTTCTTCCCTTCATGTTTTCTATAAAATTAAATAATATAAAAATATATTACCAGTTTGAGGTTACATCATCACTTTTATCAATGATAAAGATTAAATTGGAAGACATGGTTTAGATGTGAGCCAAGTGGCCCTGACAACTGAAATAGAGAATCTTACAGACCTACCCAATGTGATATAGGGGATGTAGTGAAGAAAAATTACTTTGTTTATTGTTATTTTTTATATAAACATTTATTATATTGTCAAAATAAACCAGTGAGAAAACCAGCAAGTAAACAAATAAATAATTATTTTAAGCCTTAAGATGAACACATTCTAATTCTGTTGCAATTATAAAAGGAAGTTTTTATGCTTATAGGAGATTTGCCATAAGTTTATACAAATTTTTCCTTTAAATTAATGCTGTACCATTGTTTCAGTGAATTTATTTTTGAGTGCTTATTCTTTTCAAAACATTATACTAAATTTTGGGGGGAAGCAAAAATTAGAAAATCTTTGTTCTCTGTTAGTTCGTAATCTATTGGGCAAAATGGGCACACAAATTGAAGAACACAAAACATCTGGAACATTGTTAATTATGAGAACTGCTATTATAGTGGATGATGTACTATGATAATGGAAGGAGGAAAGGAAAGTTAAGTTTATTTTCAGCATCACATCATCTCATCCCAATTAAAGAAATACAAAGAAACAAAATTTGACTTGGGATGTAACTTAGTGGTATGCTCACCATGGGCTAAAAAAAAGAAAAGAGAATTAACACAAGATATTTTTATGTGTTTAACTTGATAAATCTGATACAAAAGCAAATATACACTTATATTTAGAATTATAAAATTATTAAAACATTAGCATCACTCCAGAAATATTCCAACTTTTAAAACTTAATTACCTTTTATGACTTTTTTTAATCAGACAATAGAGTATTTATAATTTTAATTAAATATATCTGATAAAATAGCTATGAAATTGGGAAAGTTCTTTTGAAGCTAGACCTTTGATAGAAAAAAACCCTAAGGAGTTAAACAGAATTTTATTTTGAAATATTTATAATTAGCTTTGACAAAAATAGCAAAAGTTTGGAGCAGTTTAGACAATCTACATAGTGCTGTCCCTTACAACAAAGGACACTCTCTAATGATGATATTGTCTAAAATTTTGATTTTCTGATATTGTAGCCACTAGTCCAATGTAAATATTGAGTACTTGAAAGGTGCTTAGTGCAACCAAAGCATGGAATTTTTATTTATTTCAATTAACTTAAATTAAAACGGTCAGATCCATTTATTACTTACAACATTGGACAACACGGATCTATAATGTATTTCTAAAACTATGTTGTACAATCTTAGATAATAAAACAAGGAAGTCCAAAATGGCAAACCCAAAAGGAAAGTGAAATTTCCTGCCTTGTAGTACATGGAGCATCAGTCTCCCCTTATTATTTTTAAAAATTCTTAGTATGATTTTGATAGAAGTAGCTTTGTTAGATATGTTTGATATGTTAGATATGTTTGTCCAATATGTTCTCATTGTCAGTGTCTTCTTTTTTCATTTACTTAACATAGTTTTTATAGAGCTTTTTTGTTTTGCTTTTACTTAGAACATTTTTAATTTCATTAAACAGTCCATTTTATCATTTTTTTTCATATATTGAGCTTTATATGATATATCTGCAAACTTGTCACCAAACTGAAGGTTATGCAGACTTTCTCATAAGAGTTTTTCAAGTTTCTCACTTTGCATTTTTTTTTTTTGTTGTTAAAATCTGGGATCCATTTTGAGTTAATTTTTCAGCATCATTTTAGCTCTGTCTTTTGTTTATTTTATTCTGCATATGAAAATCTGGTTTTGATAGCACAATTTGGTAAAATAGTCATTCTTTTCCCAATTGAATTACCTTTGCTCCTTTGTCAAAAAATCTATTTGCTCTATTCATGTGGTTGGTTAACGGGATCTTAATTCTTTGCATTGTGTCTTTTCTTCTGCTGGATACCAAGCCTGATTATCATGTTGTAATAGAAACTCTTAAATTTAGGTAATGTGAATTTTAAAAGTTTTGTCCTATTTTGGTGTTTTGATACTTATTGTTACCTTTTAGTATAATAATTGAAAATTTTATCATTAATTGAAAATTAATACATATATATTTATGGGGATAAAAGGAGGTGTTATGATTTATGAATACAGTGTGGAATAATAAAGTCAAGCTAGTTAATGTATCCATCACCTCAAATGCTTACTATTTGTTGTGAGAACAATTGACCTTTACTCTATTAGCAATATTGAAATATAGAATACACCAACTCTATTTACCATACTATCCAATAGATCTCAAAAACAACAAGAAAAAATTTCTCCTGTTTTAAATTTTATACCCTTAGATTATCAGATCTTTGTTTTCTCAACTTCGACTTCTAACCAGCATTCTATGTTCTGAATCTTTGACTTCAATTGATTTAGACTCCCAATATTACTAGGAACATAAGAATATGCATATATATGTATGTGTGTGTATGTATGTGTGTATGTATATACACACATACATACACACACACACATACACACACACACACACACACACACACTCCTGGATATTTCTCTTTGCATTGTTTCTCCAGTTCTACCCGTGCTGTTGCAAATGACAGACCTTTCTTCTTTTTAAAAAATCCATACATATACACACATTATATATATATATATATATGTGTGTGTGTGTGTGTATATATATATATATATATATATAATGTGTGTATATGTATGGATTTTATATATATGTATATAAATGTATTTTATATATACATATAATATATATACACACACACACATATACAAACACACACACACATACACACACATATACAAACACACACACACACACACACATACACACACACGTACATGCACACCATATTTGGTAGCTTGGTTTAGTGTCTTGGCTTTTGTGCATAGAATTGCAGTTAACATGGAAGTGCAAGAACCTCTTTGACAAACTGATTTCAGATCTTTGGCTACATACCCAGAAGTAGGATTTCTGGATCATATGGTATTTCCATTTTTTGTTTTTTGACAAACTTCCATAATGTTTGATATTATGGCTACACTAATTTACATTTCTACGAACACTACACAAGGATTCTGTTTCTTCCTCATTTCACAAGCAACTCTATTTCATTGTTTCTGATAAAAGCCTCTCTGACCCGTGTGAGATGATATCTCATTGTTGTTGTAATTTGCATTTCCCTAATTATCAGTAATATTGAACATTTTTTTTTCAAATAGCTAGTGGCCCTTTGTACATTTTCCTTTAAGATATGTCTATTCATGTTCCTTGCCAATTTTATTTATTTATTTATTTATGTATTTATTTATTTAGTATTCTTTATATTGTCTTGTTTGAGTACTTTGTATATTCTGGGTACTAACTTAAAATTGGATATATGGCTTGCAAATCTTTTCTCCCAATTTAGACTCTGTCTTTCCACATAGTTAGTTGCTTCCTTTTCTGTGCAGGAGCTTTTTGGTTTGATGTAATCTCATTTATTGGGTTTTGCTTTTGTGGCCAGTAATTTGGGATTTAATTGTTTAATTGTTGCCTAGAGCAATGTTGTATAGTTTCCTCCCTGTTCTTTTTCTAATAGCTTTAGATATTTTTGTCCTACTGTTAAGTCTGTAATCTGTTTTGAGGTTAATTTTGTGTATGGTATGAAATAAGAATCCAATTTCACTCTCTGTGAATATCCAGTTTTCCAACAATATTAATTGAAGCGGCTTATCTTTTCCTTTGCCTATTATCACCTTTGCCAAAAATCATTTGACCACATACACATATGTTAAATTTTTTGGCTCTATATTGTGTTCTATTGTTTATGCTGATTCCATGCTGTTTTTATTATGGTAGCCTTGTAACATAGTTTTAAAACTGGTAAATGAGACCTATACTTGGTTATTTTTTCTCATGATTGCCTTGGCAATTTTTTTGTTTTGCTTTATTTTGTGGATATAAAAACATTTTTCTATTTCTATGAGACATATTGGGATTTTGATAGAGATTTTATTTAAATTGTAGATTATTTGGGGTAATATGGACATTTAACAATATTAATTCTTCCCACCAATGCACACAGGATATCTTTCAATTTATTCACTATTATTCAATTTCTTTCATCAACATTGTATATTTTTCAAAAGATAGATCTTTCATCTCATTCATGAAATTTATTTCTAAGTATATTGTTTTATTAATCAATTGATTCATTTATTTTGTAGTTATTATAAATATAATTGTTCTCTTGCTTTCTTGTATGGATAGTTCTTTGTATTGAAATGCTATTGATTTTTTGTATGTTGATTTTGTATTCTACCTATATACTGTATGTTTATTTGTCCTAACTTTTTTATTTCCTTAAGTTTTTATGTATTCAAGATCATGTCTTCAGCAAACAGGAATAATTTCACATCTTGCTTTTTTTTTGTGAATGCCTTTTATTTCTTTCTCTACCTAATCAGTCTGGAAAACATTTTCAAACTATGTTGAATAGAAGTGGTGAGAATGAGTGTCTTTTTTTGTTCCAAATATTGAAGAAAAGGCTATTGATTTTTCACTGTTGAATGAATGTTATTTGAGGATTTCTCATGTATTACCTTCACTGTATTGGTACATTCTTTTTATAGTTAAAATTTGTTGAGAGTTTTTAACATGAAAAAAATATTGAATCTAATTAAATGCTTTTTAGCATCTAAGATGATGATTACATATTTTTTGTTTTTGACTCTGCTAATGTGATGCAATACATTTATTGACTCTTATATCTTCAGAATAAATCTCACTTGATATGGGAAATGATTTTGTTAATGCATTGTTGAATTTGGTTTGATAGTTTTTTATTGAGGATTTTTATATCTGTGTTTATTGGCAATATTGGCCCATAATTTTATTTTCTTTTAATGATCTTATCTGTATTTATATCAGACTAATGCTGCTTTTATAAAAAGTGGTTGAAAGTGTTAACTTTTCTATTATTTGGAATATTTTGAAGGAGGTTGGTATTAGCTGTTTAAATGTGTTGTAGATTTCAATAGCAAATCCATCAAGTTCCGGGGCATTCATTAATAAAAGTTTATTATTAATACAGCTGCTTAGTTATTGGTACATTCAGATTTGCTGTTTCTTCATGAAACAGTCTTGGTAGCTTGTATATGTCTAGGAATTTATCCATTTCTTCTAGGTTAACCCGCTTGATGGTTTATAAGTGTTCACAATAATCTCTATCATACTTCATATGTCTCAGCTATCAGATGTATATTCTTTCTTCTGCAATTTCTGGTTTTATTTATTTGGACTTTCTATCTTCTTTCCTAATTTTCTAGCAAACAATTGTTTATGTCTGTAAAATTCTACTTTTATCTTTTCTATTGTTTTTCTAGTTCCTACTTCATTTCTTTTTGCTATTTTATTTCTTTACTTATTCCTTTAGTTTCTTAAATTTAGCCTTTTCTTCTTTTTCTGGTTCATGGAAGTGTAATATTGAGATTCTTCTCTTTTTCATAGCATTTATTGCTATACATTTTCCTCTCTGAACTGCTTTTGCTGCATCCCATTACTTTTGGCATGTTGTGTTTTCATTTTTGTCTCAAAATATTTTTTTAAATATTTTCAGTTTCCTCATTGAGCTATTGGTTGTTAAGGAATTTCTTTAATTTCCTGTTTCTTTTAAAAGTATCAAGATTCATTGCTTATTCTTAGTGTTCTTGCACTGTTGTCTGTACATTTGAGGAGACAGCCCTCTTTTATGGCCTTTGAAAGTGTTATTTGGCACCAATAGACCGTCACTATTTAGTCTAGACTCTGATTCTTAGAGGGTCACTTGGTAATAACTCAGAACATGCTGTAATTCTTGTGCTTTCTCTCATTGGCTGACTTCTGCTTTTTCTCTGATGTTAGAGTGTACTCAGTGGGTTTCATTATCTGATGAGATGAAGATAGGTTTTACCATTAATGAGCAGAGCTGCTATCTGGCTACTGTATTCTTCTGATCAGACTGGCCACAGGATACATTCTGTGGCTGGGAAATTCTAAGATTTCAGATTTACAGTTCAGCATAGATATAGGATTGGCTCTGAGGTTAGGTTAACTCATTTTGGGGGACAGGTAAGATCATGGATAATGCTTCTTAGAATTGCATACTTGAAGATTGCCTTTTTGGCATGAGGGGGACTTTTAGCAGGGCTGAGTGGCTATTTGACCTACTGTGTCAATCTCATCTGGCCTCCTGGCTTCTTTGTAATGTGTAGAGGTGAGAATCTCTGCCAGATGAGGTTACTTGAGGTGGGCTCTGAGACTGAGAGTGGATATTAGTGATGTGGGGACTCAAGTTAGTTTGAACTTCCCACTGTGCTTCTGAGGGCAACCAGTTCAAATGTAGCTAGCAGGATCCTAGAGGTACTACCAAGATCTATATACTGGGTCATTATGACCTCTCTCTTCTTTCTTTCCTTTTACTTGACCCCAGAAATTCTAGTCATGCCATTTTTTTTCTAGTGTTCATCATAAGGTAAGACCAGAGAGGGCTCCATGGAAAGCACTTTGAAATGCTGGTGAAGCTAAATAAATGCCTCTGGTTTTCTTTTTTTGCCTGAAGTAACCATGACCCTAGAGGAAAACCTCTCCATCTGGTATTTTGCTATCTAGGGGGAAAGGGAAAAACAGAATTGTTAATGGAACACAATTTTTCTTATACTTCACACTTAGGTTTTATTTATTTTTATGGACCATGTGGATTTTTCAGGCTTGTTTGCAAACATTAGGGTTTTCAAAAAAAAAAAATTCTGCTCTGTAGACAGTTGCCAGTTAAACTTTCTGTAAGAGGGGAATTGGTAGATCCTGAGACCTTCTATCCTTTAATTTTAAATATATCACACTCCGTATAGCTTATTAAATTTTGTTGATGTATAAATGATGCTTCACTGACATTTTGATTGGAATTATGTTGAATTTATAGATCAGGTTGGGAAGAATTTATTTCCTAACAATATTGAGTCTTCCTATCCATGAAAACAAGATATTTCTCCTTTTATTTAGATTTCTGTGTTTGCTTTTCATTGCTGTGACCAAATATATGATGCAAATAACTTAGAGGAAGAAAACTTAAATTGGGGCTCATGGTTTTAGATGTCTAAATTCCTGGTCTGCCAACTCCATTACTTTGGACACAGGGTGAGGAAGAATATTATAGTAGAAGGGTGTATTGCAGAAGAAAGATGCTCAAATGCAGAGTGTTGTGAGGAAGGAGCCAGGGACAAAATATCCCTAAGGGTACACCTCCAGTGACCTACTTCTTCTAGCCATTCCCTTGTTCTGTAGTTAGCACCTAGTAGTATTTTCAAAGTATTAATTATTTGTTTTAGTCAGCTTTTTCACTGCTATGACTAACAAACCTGACAAGAAGAATTTTAAGTAGGAAAAGTTTATTTGGGGACTCATGATTTCAGGTCTCAGTCCATGGACTGCCTACCTCCATTCTTCCAGGTGAGGCAGAACATTACAGCAGAAGACTGTGGCAGAGGGAATCAGCTCACATGATAAACAGAAAGGAGGGAGGGAAAGAGAGAGGGGGGGTGAGGGAGAGAGAGAGCGAGAGAGCGCAGAGCTCAGAAACTATATACCACAAAGGCATGTTCCCAGGGACCCACCTCCCCTAGCCACATTCTACCTACCTTCAGTTACTGCTCAGTTAATCCCTATGAGGTGAATAATTCACTAATTAGGTGAAAGCTGTCATAATCTTAATTTTTACCTCTAAGCCTTCTTTGCATCCTGTCACACATGAACTTTTGGGGGACATCTCACATCTAAACCATAACATCAATCAAGTATATTAATTACTGCTAAAGGACTATCATAATCTAACCATTCAATCTCTGGTTATTGCTAGTGGGATAGCAAGTTTCCATCACATAAGCTTTTTTGTGTGTATGTGTGTGGATAATTCATGTACAAGTCATAACATTCTGCTTCTAGCCTTCCAGAGCTAATTTCCATTTTACAATTGAAAATTTATTCCATCTCTAAGAGCCTCTCTAGTCTTAACAGTTCTGATATTGCCCAAACATTTAAGCCCAAAGTCTCTTTCAAACTCTAGGGAAATGCCTAGCTGTGAGCCCCTGTAAAAACCTATTACATTCCAATATCCAATGGCACGGAGTAAATATTTCGAATCCAAAGAAGAGGAATAGTATTATAGAAAGAAGGAAGGCAACCTATACAAAACCAAAACCCAGGTAGGAAAATACTAGGTGCTACACCTCCATTTCTAGTATCTCAGCACATAGTAGTGAGAATTGTGATCTCAAAGGGCTTGGGTAGTCCCATCCCTATGGCCTTCCCAGTTGCAGCCTATAAGGCCTCTCTCTTGACCTCCCACTTCTTGATTTCTGCAACTTTCTTTGGCAGATATTCCTGTATTCCTGAGCTCTCTTAATTTTGGGGGTCTCCATTTAAGCTTTGGTTTCATCCTCTTGGTGTTATATGTTACCCTATCATGACCTGCACACGGACTTTCTGACCACATTATACTTGTCCTTACATCCTACTTACTTTCAAATCTCAGTGGAAGTCTCCATGACCCCCTAACTCCAAATTCCCGCATTCATCCAGAACCAGCACCATGTTGGAAATTCCAGGGTCTGACACCAGTTTAAGCAATTACCAAGCTCTCTTTGATAATGGCTGCAGTAGCCTGATTGCCTGTGCAACTTGGCAAGGTGAAAGGAATCCTGAGGAAACAACTTCCTATGTCACATGTGTGAGCAGGCTGCCCCAAGAAAATCAAGTGAGTTTTCACTTTTATGTATTTGATCCTGCCATGGCTGATTCTATCTGATTCCTGAGATGCCCTTAAGGCATCCTTCCTATTGTCCTATTGTGCAAAGTATTTAGCTTCTTTTTAATGGAAATAATCTCTTCAAGAAACATCTGCACACATGAACTTTTCTGACCAAACTGCTATTTTTAAAAACCTTCATCTCTGTTTCTGCTCTGAATTTTCACATTAATCCTGGCAAAAAGATGCCAGTAATACCAATGCCATTGCCTGGTTGCTGTGTTGCTTTGAAATTTCCTCCACTGGACTAATTGGTCTATTACTTTAATTTCAGTATCAAAGTCTCAGGATATGAGCAAAATGTAAATAAGTTTTTAATTTTATTATTTTAATTTTATTTATTTTTTCTGGAATGTCTCATGAATGGCCTCTAGTACAATTCCCATTACAGTTCCAATTACCCTCTGAAACTGCATGAGTTACCTCTTTTCTGTTCTCATTCCTATTAGCACTCTGGTCTTCTGAGCTTCTACCTGAATCGTTCATTATGCTCTGCTTAAAATACTGTAATGTTTCTCTAGCCTGCGTCTCCAAACTTTTCTAAACTCCCAGGAAACTTCTCCAATGACTTCTTAACTACTTTGTCGGATATATCACAGCACTGACCCTACTTTTGATTCTAATTTTCTATTGCTATGACCAAAATACCTGACAAGATCAATTTGGAGGAATAAAGTTTATTTGTGACTCTTGTTATCAAGCAAGCAGTCTTTGGCCATGGTCACTCAACTCCATTGCTCTAGGATGTAGGTGAAGCAGAACATCATAGTGAGAAGACATGGTGGAAGAAAGATGCTTAGCTCATGGTAACGAGAGAGAGAGAGAGAGAGAGAGAGAGAGAGAGAGAGAGAGAGAGAAAGAAAAAAAAAGAAGAGGAGGAGGAGGAGGAGGAGGAGGAGGAGGAAAGGAGAGGAGGGGAGAGGAGAGGAGGAGAGGGGAGGGGAGGGGAAGGGAGAGGAGGAGAGGAGAGGAGAGGGGAGGGGAGGGGAGGGGAGGGAGGGAAGTATCTGATACAAAATATTATCACCAAGAGTGGCATGCTCCCAGCAACATATTTCCTCCAGGCACTTTCTACTGGCTGAAGTCACTACCCAATAGTCCTTTCACATTATTATTTTTTTTTCTTTTTATTTGTTCCTTTTAGATACACATGAATGTAGAATATATGCTGGCATATTATACATACATGAAGAATACTTTGTTCTAATTAGGATCCTATTCTTTTGGTTGTACATGATGCAGAGTTACCCTGGTTATATATTCAAACACAAGGATAGGAAAGTTATATCATATTAATTCTACTGTGCTTACTATCCCCCTCCCCCTGTCCCTCCCTTCACTTCATTCTCCTTTCTCTAATCCAATACACATCTATTCTTCCCTTCTCTACCCTCGTTTGCTATGGTTTGGCATTCCCATATCAGAGAGAACATTCTGTCTTTGGATTTGGGGACTGGCTTATTGCACTTAGCATGATATTCTCCAGTTCCATCCATTTAGCAATAAATGCCATAATTTCATTCTTCTTTTTTTTTAAAAAAAATTATAGTTATAGATAGAAAGTATGCCTTTATCTTATTTGTTTATTTTTATGGGGTGCTGAGGTTTGAACCTAGTGCATCACATGTGTAGGCAAATGATCTGCCCAATTTCATTCTTCTTTATGGCTGAGTAATATTCCATTGTATATATACCAAATTTCCTTTTTCCATTTATCTGCTGAAGCATACATAGCTTGGTTTTATAGCTTGGCTATTGTGAATTGAGCTACTATAAAAATTGATGTGTCTGCATCACTGTAGTATGCTGATTTTCCTTTGGGTATAGACCAAGGAATGGGATAAGTGGATCAAATGATAGTTCCATTCCAAGTTTTCTAAGGAATCTTCATCCTGCTTTCCATAGTATTGCACCAATGTGCAATCTCACCAGCAATGTGTGAGAGTACTTCTTTCCCCACATCCTCGCCAACATTTATTGTTACTTGTATTCTTGATAATTGCCATTTTTATTGGAGCAAGATGGAATCTCAGGGTAGTCTTAATTTGCATTTCTCTAATTGCTAGATGTTGAACATTTTTCATACATTTGTTGACCATTTATTGATTGGGTTATTTGCTTTTTTTTGTATTAAGTTTTTTTGAGTTCTTTATATATCCTTAAAGTGATGCTCTATCTGAGGTACAAGTTGTATGCTCTCTGTTTACATTCTTGATTGTTTTCTTTGCGGTAAAGAAGCTTTTTAGTTTGATACCTTCCCAATTATTGGTTCTAACTTCTTGTCTTTTAGGAGTATTATTGAGGATGTTGGTTCTAGAGCCCACATGATGGAGAATTGGGGCCTACTTTTTCTTTTAGTAAACACAGGATCTCTGGTCCAATGCCTAGGTCCTTGGTCCACTTTGAGTTGAGTTTTGTGCAGGGTGAGAGATAGGTGTTCAATTTTATTTTACTACATATGAGTTTCCAGCCCAGCATGATTGGCTGAAGAGGCTACCTTTTCTCCTATATATGGTTATGGAGCCTTTGTCTGGTATGAGATAACTGTATTTATGTGAGTATGTATCTGTGCCTTCTATTCTATTCTGTTGGTCTTGTAAGTTGTAATTTTATATATTTGGAATCCTGTATACTTTTTGTATTTGATTTTCCATTTCTTTCTTAAGGTTTGGGAAATTTTCAGACATTTTTTTATTTGAAAGATTATGATTATGCATTCCTTTGGTTTGTATCTCTGAGCCTTCATCTATCCCAATAAATCTTTAGTGTTTTTTTTTTTTTTTAAGCTCATATTTCTTAGAAATTCTGTAATGGCCTTTTAACATCTTTGCTCCAAGGTCAACTTTATTTTCAAGATTGTAGATTTTGTCTTCATTGCCTGCGACTGTATTCCAAATGGTCTTTTCTGCTGGTGATACTTTCCAATGAATTTTTTGGTTTGGTTTATTGATTCCTTCATTAAGAGAATTTCTGCTTGTTTTTTTTTTTTCCTTTTCTGTTTTTTTCAGAATCTCTATCTCTTTATTGAAGTGATCTTTTGCTTTTTGTATTTTCTCCCTTCCATCATCCTTTATCTTGCAGACCAATTTAACTATGAACATTTTAAACTCTTTGTCTGACATTTCTTCCACGGTAATATCAATGGATTCTGTTTTTTTTTTTTTTCTTTAAATATTTATTTTTTAGTTGTAGTTGGACACAATACCTTTATTTTTATTTATTTTTACGTGGTGCTGAGGATCAAACCCAGGGCCTCTTATGTGCTAGGCAAGCTCTCTACCACTGAGCCATAACCCCAGCCCAGATGGATTGTGTTTTTGAGGTAGTTTGCTTTGTATGAGGTGATTTGTTCCCTTGCTTTCTCATGTTGTTTATCAGTCTACCAACCAAACAGTTGATTTTGAGGAATTATAGTGTCCCTGACAGTTTCCAGTACCTCACAGTTTAGAGGGAGACAGATAATAACAACAACCGATGCAAACAATTTACATCATTAAACCAAATAGCTCTTGTTATGAAATCCACAATATTGATTGTTACAATAATCAGAAATGATAAGATTAGTTATTGCCCATGGTAAAATCAGTAAATTTACATAAAGGTTTAGAATTTCATGTGGTGACCAAGGATAGAACAGAAGTGATGTAGGATGTTATGATTATGAGGGATGAGGAGAAAAAAAGTAGAAGTAAACAATTAAAGGGATAGTGAAGGAGAGCACAAAAGAAATTGGCTGTCAGCAAAGTAAAGGAAAGAAAGAGAGTCGATGGAAACTGATAAGTGAGAGAAAAAATATGTATCTAAAAATAAAAAATAAAAATAAATATAGAAAATAAAAACATACAAAAAAATCACAGGAACAAAATCCATATACACTAATCAAACATATAAGTCCTCAAAATATTGATCCATGTAAAATAACTACCTTTAAATAAATGGTAGAAATGAGAGGAAAAAAAAAAGATATGAATATTTATAAGTATCCAGTTAAAGATGGTGTTGTTTAAGAGGAAAAGAAGAGATGGGACAGTAAAAAAGGCTTTATAGATTCAAGAGTTGGCAAGGCAAATTCAAAGGCAATGTAGGATGTGTTTAAAAGTGAGAGAACAGGTCTTTGGCCCATTTGTTGATTGGGTTATTTGTTTTCTTATTGTTTAATTTTTTGAGTTCTTTGTATACTCTGGATATTAGGGCTCTATCTGAAGTGTGAGGAGTAAAAATTTGTTCCCATGATGTAGGCTCCCTATTTACCTCTTTTATTGTTTCTCTTGCTGAGAGAAAACTTTTCAGTTTAAGTAAGTCCCATTTGTTGATTTTTGTTATCAACTTTTGTGCTATGGGTGTCCTATTAAGGAATTTGGAGCCCGACCCTACAATATGTAGATCGGAGCCAACTTTTTCTTCTATCAGACGCAGAGTCTCTGATTTGATATCTAGCTCCTTGATCCACTTTGAGTTAACTTTTGTGCATGGCGAGAGGAGGGAATTCAGTTTCATTTTGTTGCATATGGATTTCCAGTTTTCCCCGCACCATTTGTTGAAGATGCTATCCTCCCTCCATTGCATGCTTTTAGCTCCTTTATCAAATATAAGATAGTTGTAGCTTTGTGGATTAGTCTCTGTGTCCTCTATTCTGTACCATTGGTCCACCCTCCTGTTTTGGTACCAGTACCATGCTGTTTTTGTTACTATTGCTCTGTAATATAGTTTTAAGTCTGGTATCGCTATACCGCCTGATTCGCACTTCCTGCTTAGAATTGCTTTTGCTATTCTGGGTCTTTTATTTTTCCATATGAATTTCATGATTGCTTTATCCATTTCTACAAGAAATGCCGTTGGGATTTTGATTGGCATTGCATTAAACCTATAGAGAACTTTTGGTAATATCGCCATTTTGATGATGTTAGTTCTGCCTATCCATGAACAGGGTATATTTTTCCATCTTCTAAGATCTTCAGACACTTCTCAGAGGAGGACATACAATCAATCAACAAGTACATGAAAAAATGCTCACCATCTCTAGCAGTCAGAGAAATGCAAATCAAAACCACCCTAAGATACCATCTCACTCCAGTAAGATTGGCAGCCATTATGAAGTCAAACAACAACAAGTGCTGGAGAGGATGTGGGGAAAAGGGTACTCTTGTACATTGCTGGTGGGACTGCAAACTGGTGCGGCCAATCTGGAAAACAGTATGGAGACTCCTGGGAAAGCTGGGAATGGAACCACCATTTGACCCAGCTATTGCCCTTCTTGGACTTTTCCCTGAAGACCTTAAAAGAGCGTACTACAGGGATACTGCTACATCGATGTTCATAGCAGCACAATTCACAATTGCTAGACTGTGGAACCAACCCAGATGCCCTTCAATAGATGAATGGATAAAAAAAATGTGGCATTTATACACCATGGAGTATTACGCAGCACTAAAAAATGACAAAATCATAGAATTTGCAGGGAAATGGATGGCACTAGAGCAGATTATGCTTAGTGAAGCTAGCCAATCCCTAAAAAACAAATGCCAAATGTCTTCTTTGATATAATGAGAGCAACTAAGAACAGAGCAGGGAGGAAGAGCAGGAAGAAAAGATTAACATTAAACAGATACATGAGGTGGGATGGAAAGGGAGAGAAAAGGGAAATTGCATGGTAATGGAGGGAGACCCTCATTGTTATACAAAATTACATATAAGAGGTTGTGAGGGGAATGGGAAAATAAACAAGGAGAGATATGAATTACAGTGGATGGGGTAGAGAGAGAAGATGGGAGGGGAGGGAGGGGGGATGGTAGAGGATAGGAAAGGTAGCAGAATACAACAGTTACTAATAGGGCATTATGTAAAAATGTGGATGTGTAACCGATGTGATTCTGCAATCTGTATTTGGGGTAAAAATAGGAGTTCATAACCAACTTGAATCTAATGTATGAAATATGATATGTCAAGAGCTTTATAATGTTTTGAACAACCAATAAAAAAATTTTAAAAAAAATAAAAAAAAAAATAAATAGTTGAAAAAAAAATAAAATAAAAGTGAGAGAACAACAGCAATAAAAGAAGTAAAAGAATTAAGGAAGAGTAAGGGAGATAGCAAAAGTAAGGGAGACAGCTAAAGTCTGGCTGTTAGCAACTGAAAAGAGAGAAATAGAAACCAAGGAAAACAGTCCTGGAGGAGACAACAGAAATCAATCCAAAATGTACTAATCAGAAACCCAATCTTCCAAACAAACAAACAAACAAAAAAAACAGATCACAAAAAATAACTACCTTCAAGAAATGCTAACACTGAAAAAGCAAAAACAAATATGAATGTGTAGAAATGTATAAATGTTCATCATGTACTCCTTGGTTTACATTAAAAACAGAATAAAAACAACAACAAAATAACAGAATAGTCAATGAGAGCTTTTGGACACTGTCTCTGCCAAACTGCCTTTCATTTCTCAGCCTCCCTTCTCAGCAGGGTGCTGTGAGGGGCTGTGCAAAATCCTTCCTCACAGCTTGACTTCCTGGGTATTGTTGTCTTTGGATTCTATGTGAAAAGTCTGCAAGTGAAAAGGGAAATTGCATGGTAATGGAGGGAGACCCTCATTGTTATACAAAATTACATATAAGAGGTTGTGAGGGGAATGGGAAAATAAACAAGGAGAGATATGAATTACAGTGGATGGGGTAGAGAGAGAAGATGGGAGGGGAGGGAGGGGGGATGGTAGAGGATAGGAAAGGTAGCAGAATACAACAGTTACTAATAGGGCATCATGTAAAAATGTGGATGTGTAACCGATGTGATTCTGCAATCTGTATTTGGGGTAAAATTGGGAGTTCATAACCAACTTGAATCTAATGTATGAAATATGATATGTGAAGAGCTTTATAATGTTTTGAACAACCAATAAAAAAAATTAAAAAAAAAAAAAAAAAAAAAAAAAAAAAAAGTCTGCAAGTGAAACTCCCAGGACAGGGATCTGGTATGGTATTACCCAGGTGTGTTATTTTCTGGGGATTTTAGGGGCATTGATGAATCAATGCATTTCTAAGACCGTACCCTAATACTCTCCCCAGGCACTGCCCATGGGAACAGGAGTGTGTCCTTTGCTTGTTCTGTGGTTTGGGAACACTGCTTCTTGAAGGGCTGTTTCTGAGCTCTGAGCTCAGACACTCTGCCCTGTTCAGTTTCTCCCTGCCTCTGCTCGTATGCATTGCAGGGTTCAAAGGTGTCTGGGAGGGGAGGCAGGCTTTCTCTAGTCTCTTTGATCTGTATTACCCCCAGGTTAACTGGACTCCATGCCAGACATGCTTCCTGCCAGAGGTTCTCCTGCTTTGCTAAGCTCAGTTTAGGTCTCACAGTTTGCATGTACTGGACTCATGTACTGGTTTCACTCCCAAACTGAAGGATCTAATTTTCCAGTCTGAGTTTGCCCTGAAGTCTCATGGAGGTATTAAAGGGTTGACAGACTTACTTTTATTTTCCAATTTATTGGGCCAAATATGGGCCCAATGTTGGTTGGGATTCCCCATACGTAAATTTTCTCCTCTCTTATAGATCTTTTCTGACCTTGTGTATTTTCCCCATTCTTGCCTGGAGCTCAATTCTAATTCTAATTCTTGTCTGATATACCCCAAATTTTCCAGTCTTCAAGACTCTCTTTCCAATATTGAGTATCAGTGTGGTGTAATTTTTGGCTCCCTCTCTCAACAGAGAAATAGTTTTCTCACTGTTTGAGTCACAGAGCTGTGAGAAATGCCACCCACTAACCCACCATCTTGGATTTGTCCACTGATGAGGTTACAGCTATCCTAATCCAACTATTTCAGCTCTGAATATTGTTATGTTGAATATTATGTTTCTAACCCGTGAGCTTTTCACAGTACATTTCATAGTCAAAGCATAACAATAATTAATTTGTTTTATTACAGTTTTAGTTTCTACATGTGGGTTCTGTAAATCAAAGATTGAAGCCTAGTTTTTTTTTCTTTGTTTTTTTGGGGGGGTACTTTCTTAAAATATAGTTTTTATGATCTTATTTTCTAAGTGTTCTTTACTTTTTAATTTTTTTATGCTAACCTTGCATTTTGGGACTTTGCTTTACTCACTTATTAAACCCAGGGTATTTCTTTCTTTCTTTTTTTTAGTTATGTTGGTGTTTTCAACAAATACACTATTTCATCTCCAAAAATATGGTAGTTGAAAATAATAAAAATATCATAAAATAGGTTAGGAAATTTTGCTCTTCTTCTATTTTCTAGAATTAGGTTTTAGGAATTGTATCATTACTTCCTTAAAATTTGATAGATTTCTCTAATGACACAATCTGGGCCTGATGCATTTAATTTTTCTTTCTTTCTCTGTTTTTAAAGGATCAATTATTATATCAATTTGTTTAGTAGGTATTGGCATTCTTTAATAAGTACTATCTATGTATTTATTTTATTTTTACCAGGGATTGAACTGAGGAGTGCTTAACCATTGAGCCACATCCCCAGATCCCTTTTTCTTATTTTTTATTTTAATTTTGAGGCAGGGTCTCACAAAGGTGCTGAGGCTGGCTTCAAACTTGTTATCCTCCTGTTTTAACCTCCTGAGTTGGTGGGATTACAGGCATTCACTACCACATCCAGGGTGGGTTTTGGTAGTTTATGTATTTGAAGAAATCATTGTGTTCAACTAAATTACAAACTTAGTGAACTATTAATCATAATATCCTTTTCTTATCATTTTAAATTTTATCACTCAGTAATGATAGCATTTTTTTTTAAATTTCTGATACCTTTCTTTGGTGCTTCTCTCCTTTTTATATTTTTGTTAACCTTATTTGTAGGGTTTTATTATTTACTGTTTCAAAGACATATATTTCTATTTCATTTATTTACACTGTCATGTCACTCTTTTCAATTTCATTGTTTTCTGATTTAATTTGTATTATGTATTTTTTTTTCCTACTTGATTTAGACTTAAGTTACTATTTTCTCTCACAGTACATAAGGTGAAAACTTGGTTTTTTGAATTTAGCTATTTCATCTTTTATCATACATGTATTTGTTTCTATGAATTTTTCTCTATAAATTCCTTTGCTACATTCTAAAATAGATAAGTTGTATTACTCTTTTCATTTAGTTAAAAATATATATTTTTTAATTTCTACTGAGACTCATTGATCCATGTATTATTTTAAGATGTGTTGTTTTATTACCAATTTTATTTTTCCAACTTTGTTTTTGTTTCTAATTTCTAGTTTAATTTAATTTTAGCCTGAAAACATAGATGGTATGATCTTTGTTCTTGGTGTCCTTCAATAGATGAATGGACAAAGGAATGTGGTATATAGATTCAATGGAATATTACTCAGCTTTAAAGAAAAATTAAATTATGACATTTTCTGGTAAATGGATAGAGTTGGAGAATACCATGCTAGGCAAAATAAGCCAATCCCCCCAAACCAGGAGCTGAATGTTTTCATTAACATGTGGAGGCTAATCACAACAAGGGGCGAGGCACTAGGGAAGAATACAGTTACCTTAGGTTAGGTAGAGGGGAGTGAAGGGACAGGAGGAGAGGGGAATCTGGGGAAAGGAAGGATAGTAGAATGAAGCAGATGTTTTATATATATATATAATATACATAATTAATATATAATTGATATATATTACTGCATGACCAATGTGATTCTACAACATGTACAATCAGAAAAATGAAAAATTATACTCCATCTATGTATGTCAAAGTGAATAAATACATTCTACTGTCATGTATAACTAATTAAAACAAATTAAAAAATTAAAAAAAAATTATGGTATGTTTATATTTCAGAACTTGGTCTGTCCTGGTAAATATGCCATGTATGCTTGAAAAAAATTATGTACCTTGTGTATTAATTGATGGGGATCCTATAAATGCCAATTAGATCTAATTGATTACTAATCATATTTAGGTCATCTTATCCTTAATGATTTTCTGCCTGCTAAATGTAATAACTAATGAAAGAAAGGTATTTACATCCTCATATATGTTAGTATACTTATCTATATCTTTACACAGTTCTATTATGCCTCATTAATGTTGATGTTCTTTTTTTTTTTTTTCAGTTTCATGCATGTTTAGAACTATTGTATCTTATGGTGATTTGACCATTTTATCTTTTTGTAACTTCTCTATATCCTTGATGATTTTTCTTGTTCTGATGTCTTTATCTGAAACTAATATAGATAAACGAACCTCGTGATTTGTGTTAGCATAGTCTAATTTTCCTTATCTTTTCTCTTAATCTGTCTGAATCTATGTAAAGTGCATTTCTCTTTTCTTTTCCTCTCTTTCACTTTTTTGGGGATGGGTACTATGGATTGAACTCGGGGTATTTGACTACTCAGCCACATTCTCAGCTCTATTTTTTATTTTGCTTAGAGACAGGATTTTACTGAGTTGCTTAGCGCCTCACTTTTGCTGAGGCTGGCTCTGAAGTTGCCATCTTCCTGTCTCAGACTCCCAAGCCACTGGGATTAAAGATATGTGTCACTGTGTTCAGCCATAAAGTGCATTTCTTATAGACAACATAGCATTGGGTCTTTCTTTTCATCTACTCTGACAATCATGCTTTATTTGCTATATTTAAAGATTTTACATTTAAAATTGTCATTGGCTAGGCTGCTATAATATATACCATATTTGTAATTGGTTTTCTACTTGTATTTGTTCTTTGTGTGTTTTTTTTCCTATGTTCTCTTAATTCAGCATTTCATATGATTCTATTTGGTTACTTTTCTTTAAAAAAACAAACAAACAAACAAACAAACAAAAAAAAAAACACTTATTTAAAGCACGATTACCCTGTAACAGAATATTTCCAATTCCTCCTTTTTGTGCCTGTGACATTGCTTTCAATAAATTGACTATTCACATACTGTAATCATTCAGTGCCTTTTAACTGTTATTATTTATGCTTATAGAACTATATATGATAGGCTTAATTATTGAAAATGTAGCAGAAAATATAGAAAAAAGTCAGTGACCTTGACTAATTAAAGGTTTCTCAGGTCACAAATGAACAAATCAGAATGGAGAAAACTGATGAATTGCATTTCTTAAAAATTAAAATTACGTTTTTCAAAAACCCTGTAAAGTTAAAAAAACAAAACAACAACAACAACAACAACAACAAAAACAGAAAACAAAAAACCCAAAACACCAAAAAGTGGCAAAGGTTTTATCGAACATGTTTCTTAACATGGATTTTTTCCTGAATTTCTAAAGATCTCTTAAAGATCTATAATGTGACGACAAACTACCCAATAAAACAAATGGGCAAAAAATTTGTCCAGGCACTTTGCCACAAAAGAAAATGCAATCACAAACACACATATAATAAACGGATGCTATAATAAATGGATTCTTAACAGCAATATGGTAAGGGCATTAGGTGTACTAATTAAACCCCAAATAAGGAAACATATATCTATTAGAGTGCATAAAGTTAAAAAATTGAAATTAGTAAATTCTGGTTACAACACAGAACAACTTTAAATCTTGTTAATTGCTGCTAGAAATGGAAAATGATACAGGAACTTTGGAAAAAACTTGGATAGCTTCTTATAAATCTAAACTATTATATGCCTTCCCGTCCAATTCCATAATATGTAAACAAGAAAATATGTTCATATATTAATTCATGCCAAATGCACATAGCAGCTTTATTTGTAACATTCAACTATTAAAATATAATCAAATATCTACTAGTGAGTGGATCAAACAAAGTTTAGATTCTATTTACTCAAAAACAATACTAAATAATAAATAGAAATTGACATGCTAAATGAAAGAGTCTAGACCCAAAGTCACACACACAAAAATAAAACACAGAAAATTAAATATTGTATGATTCTATTTAATTGAAATTCTAGTAAAGTGAAAAAAATACACATGTGTATTAAGAATTGTAATGCAAAAAAAGTACATGTATAATTGCATAAAAATATATTCTTTCTAACATTGCCCTGGTAAAACTACAAAAGAAATAAATAAAGAAACAAATATAAATGAAATTAAAAAGAATACTAGGAAAAACTGATGATGCAATTTGTGAAAGGTGGTTGATTGTTGTTAAATGTCTGAAAGTAGTGATTCCATTGTGTTGTTCACTAGCTGCTTGTTCTCAAAGAGCTTGTTGAAAATGCAAATTTCTGGCCTTGGTAGCACTGAATAAGAATCCCTGGGTACCTAAAGTCTGTATTGAACAAGAGCCCCAGGTAATTCTGATGCATAGGAAAAGTTCAGAACTAACTGGCTTAATAGTCATCTAAATTTCAAATAAAATCAGATAAAAATACAAAGAAATTAATAAAAAAGTGAAAAAATAATATTAGTAGAACAGAACTGATTATTAGGAACTGTTGGTGTGAAGAGGGAATCATCTACAAATGACCATAATTAACTTTCTGAAGTCTTGAAGTATTGTATATTCTCAGTTCAGTGGTGAAGTGGTAATTACAGTACTATATTCATTTATTGCAACTCATCTTAATTAGGATGCACTTATGATGTGTATATTAAATATCAGTATATCTGACTATAAAAACATTCTCCAGTGGGATAAAGTGAAAGTCAAACAGCCTAAGTCTAAATTTGATTATCATAATTCTCACAGTAAATTACTAAATTCATGAGGACTTCACCTCTTGATCTATTCTCCAATACAAGTTTGCCTTTCAAATATATATATATATATATATATATATATATATATATATATATAGCATGCCAAAGGCTAGAGAAAATGAGTCTGAAACAACAAAGTGATGATCAGAACCAAATTCAATTATGGTTCATATGTTGAAATTGAAAGTAACTATAATTATTAATATGCTATTTGGCTCCAAAGGAAAAGGTAGACTACATGCAACACAAGATGTATAATTCCAGCAGTGATATAACAATCATAAGATGAAATATTGGAAATTAAAAGCCCAGGAACAGATGTGAGAAGTACATTTAGTTAGCATAGTACACCTGACAGAAGAAACATAAAACTTGATGATATTACAATAGAAATCACCCAACCTGAAAAAGAAAAAGAAAATAGGACAGAAATACTCTTAACATCCAAGACTGTGGGATCCAACTGTGTAATATTTGTGGAAGTGGAATAATAGAAGGAGAAGAAATGAAAATGAGAAGACAATATGTTTGAAGACATTACATTTTCTTCAAAGTACAGGTCGGAGCAATGCAAAGAACACTAACACGATAAATGCTGCAAATATACACCTATTTACTTCATATCTCAACAGCAGAAACCTAAACACAAATAGAAGACCTTGATGACATCCAGGGAGATCAGGGGAGATTGAGAAAGAACCTACCTACAGAAGAATAAGGATGAGAAATACATCAGAGTTCTCATCAAAAAACATGCAAATAAGAAGAGTGAAGCCATTAAAGTATTAAAAGAAAAATAAAGCTATGAACGTGTAATTTTATATTTAAGGAAATCTTTCTTCAGAAGTAAAGATAAAATAAATTTATAATTACTGTTTTCTCATACAAATAAAAATTGAGGGGATTTTGCTGGCATATCTGTGTAGACATTTTAAAGAAGCAAAATGTCTTTGTACAGAAGCAAAATGATGTAGGTTGTAATCTTGTATCTACATAACACAAGGAAGACTGTGATAAAAGAAATAAGTGAAGATGAGTATTTTGACATTGCTGTGCAAGCAAAGAATCTATTTCTATAGATTCAGAGCCATGGGAAATAGAAGAGGCATGTATAGAAACTTCTGAGATTGAAACTTGGAAATAAGACCATGATGAATTGAAGCGAAGACTTAAAGTTTAGCTTCCATGATGTCAGCAGAGAGAGCAAATTATGTAATGTGGATATAAATATAATGTGTGATTCTATAAAGTTCTCACAAGAAAAGTTTAGATGATTAAAATAGCTGTTTTTTTCCTGCCAATGACCTTACTATGCCTTAGTCAATGCTTACCTTCCAGTATTTGCAGGATGGTATCAAGATGACAAATAAAAACGCTACTACTATTTGTCTATTTATAATTCATAAAATGAATATTAAGCTATTAAATAAAATTTATTTTGCCCTTTAAGAGCACTATAATTTGCTATCACTAAACATCCATTAATATGGCCCAAATCAGAATAATTGGCAGTATCTAGTCCTGGCAAGAATGTTTAGAAACTGGAACTCTTACACAATTTTTTTTTTTTTTTGGTAGGATTGTGACTTGGAGAGTTTGCAATTTCTTATAAAGATAAAATATACTCATCATTCAATCAAACAATTTCAATCCGTGGTGTTTACCCATGATAAATGACTACTGACACACTGAACAGCATAAATGAGTCTTAAAAACAATATGCTAAGGGAAAGAATTCAGGCACGAAAGACTACATGCTGTGTGATTCCATTTATTTAAAGAAGCACATATAAACTATGGTGACAGAAGGCCCATCAGCAGGCCCGAGCACTGTGTGGGCATGGTGGGAAAGGCCTGAAGGAGACTTCTGGAGAAGGATGAACATTTTCTCTGTTCCAGTGTGGTGGTTCTATAAGTGTATATGTTTGTCAAAACTCATAAACTGAATATATAAAGTTGATCTTTTTATTATATTTAATGCCTCAAATAAAGGTATATTTAGAAAATAAATATTACCTAAAGATGTCCTAATTTTACAACATTAAATTTAGTAACTGAGGACAGGAGTGTGGCTTGGTGGTAAAGTACTTGTCTATCCCCACGTTTGATCCCTAGCACAATGAAAAATAAAATGAAATAAATTAAGTAATAGATCTGCGTTTCATTTTCCCCTTCATTTCCCCCAAATGGTTATAACTGAAATCTAATTCATTATCTTGGGAGACCATTAATCACACAGATGCAGCTAATTTGATTTACGTGAAAGACTGGGAAGCTGTGTATCTATTAAGTGAATGTTATATAAGAAAAAGATACATAGCCCTCAGGTTTCTAGCAGGAGGTATGTGTTCACCGGCATGGAACAATAGAAACAGAATAAGAATCAGGAACATTTGTTATTATGTATTAATTGATTTACTTATTCTGATGTTTATAAATTTTATTCTTTTGTCCTTTGTTACAGGCCTGTGTACAAGAAATAATATGCAAATAATTCCAATATTAAATTGAACTTTATGTTTCCTGCAGAAATAATTATATAATCATTAAAATCTTTTTATGATAAAATATTTGAATATATAGACAGCTATGAGTCATAATAACTGTGAGAATTCATAAATTATGAAGTCCTGAAATATATATACTAAAATGTATAATAGCATATTTTGTGTGTGTGTGTGTATATGTGTCTGTGTGTGTGTGTGTGTGTGTATACTATTCTCTTAATGCTGTGTATCTTTCACTGAAAGGTAAAATTTAATTGTTTTTAACTTATGTAAATTCTATAACTTCTCATGTGAATGATAAGTTCAGTATTAAAGAGATATATTTTAGCAAGTGACTGTGAGATTATGGTAGGTTGAGGAAGGGCCAGATATTGTGCTCTGAAAATTATACAATGGGAGTTGATGACTTTATTTTTTAAATACCATAGTTTCAGTTAAATTAGATTTTTTTTTAAAAAAATTTACATTGCTGTTGAACAGATAATTAAAGTAACCTAATGTGGGTACTTTTAATATAAAGGATATGCTCATAATTCTTAGTGGGGAGATTTGGAACAGATACTGGATATGTACTGCTAAATAAGACACACTCTTAGGATTTGATGCCTGGGTTTGATAAGGACTTTACTTACTTGGAAGTTTTTTAAGCACTATGTATTTCTGTGTTTTATCGTCCATGAATATAAGTAGTATCCAGTCTATATGCTTGATATACACCCTGAAAACAACGCCTTGCTCATGAAGATTACATAAATATGACCTGTTTAATTTTTGCTTCTGTTGGATAATAACACAATTTTTCATTTAAAATTTTTTAGTGGTACTAGAAAGAATATCTTACAAGAAAATTAAAACTTACACCTTGTGAAGCATAACTATGGGATATATATTTCTTGTGTGATGCAAGAATGCAAGCGTAGGGATTTTATCTATTATACTTAGGTTATTTTGTAATTTTAGTGTTCATTAACATCCCATGAATTTCAAACAGAAACAGGTAATCAGTCAATAAGTGCTAGATGAATTGAAATGAATTTAAAGAGATTCTCCATCATACTCGAAACTTAACAAGAGTTAAATGCTCAGTTATAGTATATATATATATATATATATATATATATATATACACACATATATATATATATATAGTATTTCAAATTAATATTTTACATACAAATAGAACTTGGCACTGTATCATGTAAAACTACTGCAAACATGATAAAGGAAATCTTTTTTTTTTTAATTTTTATTGTTGGTTGTTCAAAACATTACATAGTTCTTGATATATCATATTTCACACTTTGATTCAAGTGGGTTATGAACTCCCATTTTTACCCCGTATACAGATTGCAGAATCACATCAGTTACACATCCATTGATTTACATATTGCCATACTAGTGTCTGTTGTGTTCTGCTGCCTTTCCTATGCTCTACTATCCCCCCTCCCCTCCCCTCCCCTCCCCTCCCCTCCCCTCTTCTCTCTCTACCCCCTCTACTGTCATTCATTTCTCCCCCTTGTATTATTTTTCCCTTTCCCCTCACTTCCTCTTGTATGTAATTTTGTATAACCCTGAGGGTCTCCTTCCATTTCCATGCAATTTCCCTTCTCTCTCCCTTTCCCTCCCACCTCTCATCCCTGTTTAATGTTAATCTTCTTCTCATGCTCTTCGTCCCTACTCTGTTCTTAGTTACTCTCCTTATATCAAAGAAGACATTTGGCATTTGTTTTTTAGGGATTGGCTAGCTTCACTTAGCATAATCTGCTTTAATGCCATCGATTTCCCTGCAAATTCAATGATTTTGTCATTTTTTAATGCAGAGTAATATTGCATTGTGTATAAATGCCACATTTTTTTTATCCATTCGTCTATTGAAGGGCATCTAGGTTGGTTCCACAGTCTTGCTATTGTGAATTGTGCTGCTATGAACATGGATGTAACAGTGTCCCTATAGCATGCTCTTTTTAGGTCTTTAGGGAATAGACCGAGAAGGGGAATAGCTGGGTCAAATGGTGGCTCCATTCCCAGCTTTCCAAGAAATCTCCATACTGCTTTCCAAATTGGCTGCACCAATTTGCAGTCCCACCAGCAATGGACAAGAGTACCATTTTCCCCACATCCTTGCCAGCACTTGTTGTTTGACTTCATAATGGCTGCCAATCTTACTGGAGTGAGATGGTATCTTAGGGTGGTTTTGATTTGCAATTCTCTGACTGCTAGAGATGGTGAGCATTTTTTCATGTACTTGTTGATTGATTGTATGTCCTCCTCTGAGAAGTGTCTGTTCAGGTCCTTGGCCCATTTGTTGATTGGGTTATTTGTTATCTTATTGTCTAATTTTTTGAGATCTTTGTATACTCTGGATATTAGGGGTCTATCTGAAGTGTGAGGAGTAAAGAATTGTTTCCAGGATGTAGGCTCCCTATTTACCTCTCTTATTGTTTCTTTTGCTGAGAAAAAAACAAAAACTTTTTAGTTTGAGTAAGTCCCATTTGTTGATTTAAGTTATTAACTCTTGTGCTATGGGTGTCCTATTGAGGAATTTGGAGCCCGACCCCACAGTATGTAGATCGTAGCCAACTTTTTCTTCTATCAGACGCCGTGTCTCTGATTTGATATCAAGCTCCTTGATCCATTTTGAGTTAACTTTTGTGCATGGCGAGAGAAAGGGATTCAGTTTCATTTTGTTGCATATGGATTTCCAGTTTTCCCAGCACCATTTGTTGAAGATGCTATCCTTCCTCCATTGCATGCTTTTAGCCCCTTTATCAAATATAAGATAGTTGTAGTTTTGTGGATTGGTTTCTGTGTCCTCTATTCTGTACCATTGGTCCACCCGCCTGTTTTGGTACCAGTACCATGCTGTTTTTGTTACTATTGCTCTGTAGTATAGTTTGAAGTCTGGTATCGCTATACCGCCTGATTCACACTTCCTGCTTAGCATTGTTTTTGCTCTTCTGGGTCTTTTATTTTTCCATATGAATTTCATGATTGCTTTCTTTATTTCTACAAGAAATGCTGTTGGGATTTTGATTGGCATTGCATTAAACCTATAGAGAACTTTTGGTAATATCGCCATTTTGATGATGTTAGTTCTGCCTATCCATGAACAGGGTGTATTTTTCCATCTTCTAAGATCTTCTTCTATTTCTCTCTTTAGGGTTCTGTAGTTTTCATTGTATAAGTCTTTCACCTCTTTTGTTAGGTTGATTCCCAAGTATTTTATTTTTTTGAGGATATTGTGAATGGGGTGGTTGTCCTCATTTCCATTTCAGAGGATTTGTCGCTGATATACAGGAATGCCTTTGATTTATGCGTGTTGATTTAATATCCTGCCACTTTGCTGAATTCATTTATTAGCTCTAATAGTTTCTTTGTAGAGCCTTTTGGGTCTGCTAGGTATAGAATCATGTCATCTGCAAATAGTGATAATTTAAGTTCTTCTTTTCCTAATTTTATGCCTTTAATTTCTTTCGTCTGTCTAATTGCTCTGGCCAGTGTTTCGAGAACTATGTTGAACAGAAGTGGTGAGAGAGGGCATCCCTGTCTTGTTGCAGATTTTAGAGGGAATGCCTTCAATTTTTCTCCATTCAGAATGATGCTAGCCTGAGGCTTAGCATAGATTGCTTTTACAATATTGAGGTATGTTCCTGTTATCCCTAGTTTTTCTAGAGTTTTGAACATAAAGGGATGCTGTACTTTGTCGAATGCTTTTTCCGCATCTATCGAGATGATCATATGGTTCTTATTTTTAAGTCTATTGATGTGGTGAATAGCATTTATTGATTTCCATATATTGAACCAGCCTTGCATCCCAGGGTTGAATCCTACTTGAGCATGGTGCACAATTTTTTTGATATGTTTTTGTATCCGATTCGCCAGAATTTTATTGAGGATTTTTGCATCTAGGTTCATTAGAGATATTGGTCTGTAGTTTTCTTTCTTTGAAGTGTCTTTGTCTGGTTTAGGTATCAGGGTGATGTTGGCCTCGTAGAATGAATTTGGAAGTTCTCCCTCTTTTTCTATTTCCCAAAGTAGCTTGAAAAGTATTGGTATTAGTTCCTCTTTAAAGGTTTTGTAAAACTCTGCTGTATACCCATCTGGTCCTGGGCTTTTCTTAGTTGGTAGTCTTTTGATGGTTTCTTCTATTTCCTCAATTGATATTGGTCTGTTTAGGTTGTCTATATCCTCCTGACTCAATCTGGGCAGATCATATGACTTAAGAAATTTATCGATGCCTTCACTATCTTCTAATTTATTGGAGTATAAGGATTCAAAATAATTTCTGGTTATCTTCTGTATTTCTGAAGTGTCTGTTAGTAATTTGAGTTCTCTCTCTTCTTCTCTTTGTTAGCATGGCTAAGGGTCTGTCGATTTTATTTATTTTTTCAAAGAACCAACTTTTAGTTTTGTCAATTTTTTCAATTGTTTCTTTTGTTTCGATTTCATTAATTTCAGCTCTGATTTTAAATATTTCTTGCCTTCTACTTCTTTTGCTGTTGTTTTGCTCTTCTTTTTCTAGGATTTTGAGATGAAGTATGAGATCATTTATTTGTTGGTTTTTTCTTTTTTTAAGGAATGAACTCCAAGCAATGAATTTTCCTCTTAGAACTGCTTTCAATGTGTCCCATAGATTCCGATATGTTGTGTCTGTGTTTTCATTTGTCTCTAAAAATTTTTTAATTTCCTCCTTGATGTCTTCTATAACCCATTGATCATTCAGTAACCTATTGTTCATTCTCTTTATTAAATAGATAACTTGCAAGTACAAAAAGGCTTAAAGTGCCTTAATAAGGCATAGTTTTCTGGCAGGATAGAAAAGGGGTGATGATCAATAATTCACATTCGATGGGAAAAACTCTATAAAGTAAAAATTTTATTAATCATAATGAATTCATACTCTATGGGGGAATATACCACACTGAGCCTTGTTCAGTAAAACTTAAAGTTTGACTCCATCATCCCAATTCCTTTATTTCCTCCTGTTCTGCATAGTGAAAAGATAGCAAATGAATAAGAATGAAGGTTCCCAATCAATTGTAGTGAAAATTAAACCTTGTTACTCTATTTTGTACTTTCACTTTAGTTTGGATTTAAAGGAACAAGAACATTTTATTATTATTTTTTTTTTTAAAGCAGACTGTCTTTACCTACCAATGATCTCAGATTCTTTCTCACAATTAAGATAATCCACTTTCTGAAATATTTCCCCTTGGGCAATTGTGACTGTTTCTCAGTGAGTGAACACCCATTCCTAAGGGAGCACTTTAAGTCAGTCAGTTGCCAAAGGCAATAGTAGGCAGCTATCAGGTGGTTCTGTTTAGTGGAGTGTGATACTCAAGATGCACAGAATCTTACTGCAGGGCTCTGCCTTTGCTTTTCTCCCTCCAATCTATTTTGTCCTGAGAGTACATATATTTTTTTAAAAATTCTCATAAATGATTATAACATTAATAAATTAAACCTCAACTTTGTTTTTTAACTTAAGATTACCAAGGTAAAAAGAAATACTGATTCCAAATAATTATCTCTTCAAGATTACCTTGTACTTTAGGTGTATATAAATGCCTCTTAACTTTCTAATCTTGAAATATTGTGATTTTGTAATTTTACAAGATATGAAGCTATCTGGGTTTTGAAGAATGCAATATGATATGGGCTTAACAGTGGTGCTTTATCTAACCAGATTGCCTCTTTCGTCCTTTTGTTCTACAGAATGAGAGTGCAAATGTGTCAGTTAATTTTTTGTCACTCTGACCTAAATACCTGACAAGAACAACTTATAGGAAGAAAAGCTTATTTGGTTCTCAGTTTCAGAGTTTTAGTCCATGGTAGGTCGAGTGCATTACTTTGAACCTAAGATGAGGCAGGATATCATGGAGGAAAGCTGCCCAGCTCATCGCAGCTAGGAAGCAGAGATAGCCAGGATCCAGCGGCAAAATGTAATCCCCATGGGCATGACCCACATGAATTACTTCCTCCAGCTACATCACATACCTTCCTCCATGCCTACAGTCACATACCCAGTACAGTAGTCCTTTGAAATTTTTAGTTCATCAGATGGATTAAGCCACTATTTTTGGTTATAGTAGCTCTCATTATCAAAGTCCACCTTTGAATATTCCTGCATCGTCCAATGTGAGCTTTTAGGGGAACATATCATATCCAAACTATAACAGTATGAAGTGGCAGAATACATAGGGAAAAGAGATCAGAGTGAATAAATGGAGCTAAAAGCAAAGAAACAGTATCTAAGAGATTGTGAAATGTTTTGCTGTGCTACAATGTAAGATGAACTAAAATTTGATCAATAAGTAATTTAAAGGCCACTTCACAAAGAATACTCATAGTTGTACTTTGAAAAAATGTTTATTTTTAAATCACTAAAATATTTTTTACCTCTGTATGATAAAAAATAAAAGAAGAAATATTTGAATTAGTGCAGTGACACAGGGGAGTAAATATAAAATAACTGAAAGTATAATCATATAATGATATAGTTGCCCATCCCCAGTAGCATGAATACAAAGACATTAGCAACATAAGCATCAATGGAATTACTTATTGAGTGACTTTAACCTGTAATATAGAGAGATTCAAAAGTATTTCCCAAAGTTACTGCAAGTATTTATTTCTTTGAGAAATCTAAATCTGTTACCAAACATTGGAAAAAGCAAGTATGCCAGAGTGACCTTTTCTTTTCTTTTTTTTTACTTAGAGTTAAAATAAATTTATGGAATGTATTCTTCAAATGTTTCATGATTACCTTGAAAATCAAGTTCAATGGCATGATCTTCAAAAATGTGTTTAAACAACATGAATTTTAAGTCATATAGAATTTAAACTAATAATTTTATGTAATAAAAATTAAGCACCTGTATATGTAGTAGTGAAAAGATGAAATCTTCAAATATTAACAAAATTAGTGTCAATAAAGATGCTGCCTTTATATATATGTATACAGATACATATATATAAACCTATAAGTTATATATATATATTTATATATCACATACACAGTGTATATGCATATATATATATATATATATATATGTATCACATACTTATTACATATAATCAGGCAGAAATATTAGGGATCAGGCTTAGATCTCTGTTGTTTTATATCAATATCAGTCTACTAATTTAATCTGTAGTTTGTTTAGGTGAGTAAACACCAACAACATACCTTTGATCTGATGATATAACCCAAATTTCCTTATAAAAGCATAGGTTAGATAATAAAGACCATAGTTTATTTGACAATATTTCACCTGCACCTGATAAGTGGGAAACTTGTGTTCATTTGAAGATATACCTTACTAATGGTTACATATTATATTGATTTTTATAATCATATTAAATTTTAGACAGCATATTTCTTTTGGTATACTCAATTAAATGCTTATTGAATAAGTGTTGGCTTAGGCTTTGTAGCTTTTGAATGATTAAGAACTTAGTATATTTAAATAGTTAAGTGTAGTATATGACCAATTTCTGAAAATTTTATGGCATGTTTGCATTATTCAGGTAGCACATTCAGTTAATTATTTGACTATAAATAAAGTTATTCTTTATTATAATATATGATTAGAGTCCTCTTTCTATTAATATTCGTTAACAGAAACTTTACAGTGGCAATGAAAATCTCAAAACGGCATAAATTAATGATGAGCAATAAGATTTATAATAACTGAGTAAATACAAAAATCAGCAGCTGGTTTATACAGATGGACAATGAAATGTTGGAATGCCCAAAACAAAAACATAAGGGTAGTTGGTAGGAGGCAGGTAGTGATTAGATATCTGTTTGGTGAGGTTAGCCTTTTTAGTAGAACATTGGATTTTTGTTTTTCCTTTATCAGAAAGTTTCTCTAGGGGAAAAATATTTTATCAAAATGTTACATTTCACAGTGTAGTGTCTTTTGTACCATTATTTACATCAGTTTATTTTGATGGCCTGAAGTTATTGCTCAAGCTTCTGAAAAATATCTGACATTAAAACCAATTAAAAACTTAAGTAATGGGAAATCTAGTTCCTTTACTTGATAGGTAAATTGAAGAATTTATATAATTTCTTATTTCTGAATTTGCTGATGAACTATGGTAGCTTCCTATCAGAGTTCCATCTGGTCATTCTGAAATGTAAATCTTATAACCTTTATTACAGTAATGATGTCTTCAACATAAGGTATAATAGCAATATTTTAGCCCTGCTCAAGATATACATTCTAATTAATATTTAGAAAAAAAATGAAATTTAGCTCACACCTTTCACTATATGTGCTCCACCATCCTAAACTGCCTTTTCCATATTTTGTATTGCCCCTAATCCCTCTTTCTGCCCAACACCAGAGATCATATTGATAATATGGACTTCTCCAATCATATCCCATGAATAAGAGTAATGTGTTTATCAGGGTAAGTAACAGAGTATACCTACCATTTGAACCTCATCCACATTTTGGCCTTCAGAAATTCTATCTAGTGATTTTTTTCTTCTTCTTAATTTTGTGTCATTAAGAGTAACTGGTAAGAAGGTCAAGCCCATGCTCAACCTCAGGAGGTGAGTATTAAAGTGAAATAGTTCCTATATAACAACCAATGCAATGTAACAGCAAAATATCTAGAGAATAAATGTACACTGTCATCACTTTATCTGTAGTTATTTCCAAAGAATGACATATGAACCCAAATAATGCATAAAATGTTTCAGTGAAGTAGAAAATATTAGAATTTCCTTTTGTTTTTCACCTTACTTTGATTTTCCTATTTTTGGTTTAGGACTATATAAATTATCTGCAAATAAACATAATTTGTTACAGATTCATAGTCATACATTTTTAAACAATTGAAGAACATGACAAGAAAACATTGATGACATTTAGGAAAGAAAATTAGAAAGTTAATGTGGTATTCAATCCAGAGAAACTGATGGCTTGAATGCTAACACGAATTTTCTGTGGATTTTGTCATTAAGTGATGAATCCACTACAGCTCCCTGATATTTTTTAAACTCTTTCATCATGAAACAGATGGTACACTTCAAGCAGGAGTGTATAATGCAATGGCTATTTATAAAGGAGTAAACAGAGTTTGAAGAAAGCAACAAGAGGTGGTTGCACATTAGGGCCAGTAATTGTGGCACAAGTCATTACCACTATGAAAATTTAAAATGTGATGGGGAGGGAAAAATAACATGAGCTCTTAGTAATATTTTTATGAAGGGGATCACCTGACAGGTACTATGACCTTTGTTTAGATACAAAGTCATTTTGTGACTTCTCCACAAGAGACACCAAGGGAGTGATTGTTCTAATTTTAATTTTGTCCTAATATCCAAACTCCTACTGATGATTCTCACTTCCTGAACCCAATCTAAAGCCAGAGGGAAAAAAAAAATTCATAGATGTAGTCTTGTTTGGATGGTTTGGATGGGAAGTGTGCCCAGAAGCTCATGCATGATACAATGCAAGAAGATTCACAGGAGAAGTTATTGGATTATGAAAATATTAACCCTATCAGTAAATTAATCCCCTGGTATGAATAACTGAGTAATAACTGAAGGCAGGCAGAGCGTGGCTGGAAGAGGTGGGTCATTGAGGCTGTGCCTTTGGGATATATATTTTGTATCTCATAAGTGGAGTCTCTCTCTCTCTCTCTCTCTCTCTCTCTCTCTCTGTCTTTCTGCTTTCTGATCATCATGTGAGCTGCTTCCCTCTGCTGCACTCTTCTACAATGTTCTTGTGCCCCACCTAGAGCCCTAGCCCAAGAAGCCTACTGTCCATGGACTGAGACTTCTGAATCCCTGAGCCTAAAATAACCTTTTTCTCCTCTACAGTTGTTCTGGTCAGGGCTTTTAGTTACAGCAGCAAATGATCTGACTAAAACAAGTCTGAACAAGTCATATCTTCCATGTTATCCAAACTGTGCTCTGGCAGCATAGTTTGAGAAAGAAAAGGTCCAGATGGAGAGTTGTAGGTTCCGTCCACATTTTTCTTAGCATCTCCTCTTTTCCAAAACAAAAAAAAAAAAAATGCATATTTCTCTAATACACGGACTATGGGAATCCCATATCTAATACCACATTCTCATGATATAATTCTCAATACCATATTCTCATGGATATCAGTCATATTCCCAGACAAAATCTAAAAGGTTAGGAATCCTGAATACTATTCCCTTAAAATATACTAGGGAAAAATGTAAGGAATGGGATTCTTTATCAACATAGAATAAAATTTCTACAGATTTTACTTATGTAGCTGATCATATAATCTTCAAAGATAATTTTAAATTATTTAATCCATACCCATTCAAGTTGCCTAAGTTCTGCCTGAATCTACTCTGATAGTCTTTGTCTGGTGGTAAAAATTCTGTGTTATAAGCCCTTGATTGGCCTGCTTGTCTCATTATTCTATTTCTCAGGATATTAGGGAAGCAAACTGTTGCGTAGAAACCTCTAAACTCCAGAAATATTTCTTACCCTAAGTATGTCAGCAATATAATTTCCTATTGGTAAGTAATATCAATCACCTCAACCAGTGTTGTGGTTCTTTTCTTTGCTAGTCTGTTCTACAGCTTGAGGAGCTCAAAATAGAGGGAAGACTCAGTTTCCAATTTAACTATCATGATTGTGTTCTCTAGAGGAAACATTTTTTTTTTCCATGAAAACTAGGACTTTTCTACCCAGAAAGCTCAAAGTCAGAGAGATAGAAACAAATAGCTCCTCAGTGATTTCATAAGGAAGAACACTCTCTAAACCTTCCTTGGTTTCCAGACCTACGCATTCTATTTTTAGGAGTGATGACCACATACACTGTGTATTGTTTAAGATATGGAATATTATGTGGGGCCGCACCCCAAATCTACAAGATTTTGTTTGTAACATAATAAAGACTCTTTGCAGAATTCTATCAACCTGCTTCTAGGTGTTGAGGCATGAGACTAATGGTTGTTGTAGCTGAGCACATTATCAACATTTTTTTTTTTTTTGCCATAAATTATTTCCATCAGTCTAAGGCAAAATTATGTTAAAATCCAATGCCAGTAAGTATTTTGAAGTTTTCAAGTTGTTGATGCTGGCAGAATCATGACTAGAGAAAAACATCCCAGTGTTTCTCCCTGAAAGAAGACATTTTTTCTAAAATAGGAAAATGGTCCAACTGAATGAAGTTTTCCCCAGGTTCTCTAGAAGGGTTCTATATGTTTTTTTTTTCCTGTGTTTTCTTTTGTTCTTGGCAAGTTGGGTGGCCATAACCATGGTGAGAATTTCCTGTTGTGAAACCTGTACATAGTCTTTGTCTACATTAACTTGGCCTCCAAGTTCCTTTTCCCATTTTGCAAGCGTTGGGTTCACTGTAAAAGGAAATAGGCTACCAGCTCAAGGAAGGATTTTTTTTTCCCCATTTCATTGTTGAGAAGTTTTTGTTTGTTTGTTTGTTTGTTTTTTAATAATTGAATCTCCTCTGGTAGATTATATAGGATAATAAAATCCATCATATTTTTTTTGCATTTTTCAAAGAACAACTTACTCTCTCCATCAGACTCCATGTCATCAATGGTCCTTGTCATCAGTCTTCCAATCTTGTTTGAAAATCCCTTCTGAGCTGTCCAACCCATCTGTGTGCATCTGCTCATGGACTAGATTAGGTTCCTACCTCAAACTCTATCCCTTCAGACCCTTTCAGAGTTCCCCTCTTAATTTATGCCTGATGGAAAATTTCTTTTTATCTACTAACATTCAGGACCACCCGTGGGAAGTGTTGTAAAGTATCACCTTCTAACAAATGCTAGGATATAAGATGGATTCTTTTTGATCTAGGCTTACATTTTTTTTCTTTGTTCATTAACTCATCATAAGGCAATCTCCATGAGACTATATGTTTTATGGAAGAAAGCCAATGTCAGTTGCCCCACAGAAAGGGAATTATGGAAGTACAAACCACAACCTCAGCCATCACTTGTCCCCTAATGCCTGGTCAGCATCTTACCAATCAGGAATCAAAGCGCAAGGCAGGCTGAGGAGGACACAGAGTTCAGCGCCCCAGTTCATAGAGCAGCCTGGAAATGATGCAGAGCCAGGCCCCTGGCAAAACAGAAGACATGCAGCAAAACTGGTGTCAACAAGGTCTCATAGTCTACCAGTAGATTTAATTTTACAGTTTAAAATACAGTAGGGTATTGGTAACTTAATCCAATATTATTTTATTTTTAAATACATTTCTGGTGAAAGATATTTTACTTCTAAAGTAAACTCATAACAACTCACCCAGTAATAATTGCCTCACATTTTATGTGACAAAATGTTAGTTTATCAATTCGAATCATTATTAGATATTTTACGTAGCTTCATAGTAAATGAAACGATACATTCAGAAAATATTCTAAAAATACATATCTAGTTTCTCACATAGATGTGTAGTTCATAAATGTAGTACCCATTTCTTTTTGTCCAAAGTCAAAATAGTTTTTGTAAAGTTGATGAATCATATCTGGGATAATATATTGAATGATAAGAGGCTATTATTATCAAACAATGTATTATGAATGTTGGGTTATACATCGGCCTTCATAATGGTCATTGTTCTACTTGAGATGTCCTTTCCAAAGAGGCATCTCAAAGCATCTTCAGAAAAAATTGGTGCTTTTGTTTCCAAAGAATTTATAGTTTTCTCAGGGTTTTTTTTTTTTTTTTTTTAGTGGACAGAAGTGGGATCCTGTGCAGATTTCCTATTTAAAGCTGAAACTAAGGCTATTAGTATAACCACTATAAGATGAGGACTTTTTAAATATTTTTAATAAGGAAGTTCATTTTTAATGCAGAAGGAAATGATTTCATATTTCAGAATTATTTTATTACTTTAGCTAACAGTTAAAAGTCGTGCCAATTACTTCCAGGAAACATTTGTGACTGTAACATGTGCCAAACTACTGCTTACTGTATATGAGTAGTATTGCTTTAATGAATGTGCAGAATGTTTGGAAAGGATTGTTGTGAAAGGAAAGTTAAAATTTTACTACCTAAATGAGAATTTGCTTTTCCTTATAAAGAATCCAAGGAACTTATTACCTGTGCTTGTTCTGTCACTAAATATTTTCCTTATCTGTAATTGTAATGAATTTCCTATAAGGAGCTTTCCTGCTAGAACTAACCATAATTCTTTCCCACCTGCTTGTCATATCATGGATCTTAAGAAGCTTTCTTTCCATCAGGAATTCTTCTAGCCTCTGATTCCTTCATTTTATTATACCAATGTCTAATGACTTCACTTTGTACCAGTCACTGTAAAATGCATGCTAATTCTATTGTCATTGAAGTCAGAATTTGGGTTAATTTGTAACTGAAATTACCTTATTAGGTATTGACAAACTGATTAAGAAAACATATGTCTAATTTAATTTAATCATAGAACAGAATTAACAAACCACTGCTAATCATCATTTCTACCATATGCATATACATTATCAAAAACATGCTTATTTTATAACATTGCTTTATGACCCCCTTTTCACTCTCTGTAGCCTGAATATCTTCCACAACATTAAACATTTTTTGTAGTATAATTTTAATTAATGCATAGGGTTCATATATAGATATAACATGATTTATATAGCATTTACTGCATATAAATACATATATACTTATATTTGCTTGCATATACAAATATACATGCATACATATACAATGTTATCTGTGAAGATAAGTCTTTGGGCAGATCCAAATTTATTTCCTTATAATATATTTTTTAAAGGAATTCCTGAATCATTTCTGGGTCCTGAGTAGGCTGTATGCACTTAGAGATGAATTACAAATGATTTTTGGAGGAGGTGAATGAACCCAAAGAACAGACAGTAGTATGGAAAAAAATTTACTTATTTCTCGGTATGGCGTCACATCTCTAGTCTTTCTAGCAGTGAACTAATCTTCTAAGATATCCAACTTTTAAGTAGATAGAGATACTTCAGAGAAAGTCCCTTTCTGTACTTTGTTAGGTAATAAGTATGAGAACTGGGGTGGGAAGGCACAAGAAGGTCAAAGAGACTGTATCTCCTTTAGATCAAAACATTCAGCATTCCAATCATCATACTTGGGGTATCCTTTCCAGAGTTCTCAAAATGTATATGTCAGCTATAATATAGATATTTAAAGCCCATTAGTGACTTTAAGATAAATTGGCTAAAAAGCAAATACATACTGATTTAACTTATTTTACCAAGTACCCTTGATAAATTCAGAGCCTTTTGAACACCAGAAGAGTATGGTTCAGGGAATGCTGCATGGAGAGCAAAATGGTAGAGGAATGAGGAAGGGACTGGTGTGATTTCCTCATCTTCTGACTTCACTGCAAACAGGTTTATGATTGGCAATCTGAAAGCATTGTTTCAAGGACACTGAGTAATTAATGAAAGAATGTTAATATTCAAAGGTAAGGAGAACTAAAGCCAAAATTTCTTTATTATAATTGTCAAATTGGAAGTGGTAAAAGTGAAAGAAGAGCAACTAAAAGAAAGATTTTAAAGGCAAATATACAGAAATTAACAAGTGAGTTAATCTGAGGATGAGAATACAATTTGAAAAAAAAAATTGGAAAGCATGACATGTGGAATAACATTTAGAATTTGGTTCCATGTTACACTTTTATGGATGTGTGTCATAAATCACTGCATTCTTTAACAGAATAAAATCACTGCTTTAAAGTCAACTTATTCTTTAATTTCATTCTTTTTCCTGGGTCTAGAATGGTCCATTTTTCTTTTCTCAAATAGTGCTCATTAAAGGGGTTATTCTGCAAATAAGAAGATGTTCATAATGCAGTGTGCATAAGTAAATAATGCAATTAATATGTAGTGGGAGTTTTGGTAGAAAAGCAGTTGCTATGTTTATATTTTGATGATTCTCTTCTAACAGTGTTAATTCTAAGATTGAAATATATATTCTTAAAGTCTTTAAAGTGTGTACTATGTTAAAGAAAATGATACTATAAAATGCTTTGGCTCTTATATTTCTACTTGCTTTATAATATCATTTTAAGTCAAATTTTCTTTTTTGATGATTTTATCATATAATGAGAAAGTAAATAATTTATGGCTTAATATATTAATCTCATCTTTTAGTCTAAACCAACTTTGGAATCAGGACATTTCTGTCCACATTCACATCAGCAATAAAGAAACTAGAATGTAGATTTAGTTGCCATCTATTATAGTTGCCTGGTATAGTAAATAATTTAAAAAATTTTAACAATTAATTTTCACTTTGCTTGGCTATAGGGAAATGCATTCTGTGAGTGGTCCTTTCTTATAGTTTGTGCTTTCTTTCTTTCTCTCTCTCTTTCTCTCTCTCATTCTCTTTCTCTTTCTCTCTCTCTTTCTCTCTCATCCTCCCTCCCTCCCCTTCCCTCCCCCCCTCCCCTTCTCTCTCTCTCTCTCTCTCTCTCTCTCTCTCTCTCTCTCTCTCTCTCTCTCTCTCTCTCTTTCTTTCTTCTTTTAAGCTATATAGAGGAAAGAAAATCAACAGGTAAAGAAAAATAGGAGTTGTTATTTAACAAGATGCCTCAAATCTGAGATAGACCACAAAGCCGAATTGCTTATTCTTTCCTACTTCCTATTTATGCTATTTAAAGGATTTAAAAAACAAAACAAAACAAAACCTACCAAACAACAACAGCAACAAAACCTTTGTTTTCTGAATGCAAGATGCATTCCTCCAGGTAAGATCCAGAAAAGGAAAAAGACTGATTCCACACTATGATTATTTAGTATTTTTTTTTCTCAAGGGAGGTGAAAATACCAATAGATTTGTTCACACAAAAGAAAAAAAAAAGATTTTAAATATACATTTATTATAGGTCATTATAGAAAAATGTATTTAACTCTGGAGGAGATAAAAAACCTGATATGCACTAAGCTGTTACATGATTAAGGAGGATGACTACACATGTTTGCAACTAGTTGTAGGTATACTATTTAAGACAATTTTAATTTTATTCATTTTGTATTGCAACATGATTCTGTTACTCCTACCACCACTGACAAAACTCCAATCTGCATAAAGTTAAAATAAAATTGTTACTCCTTCGAATATGTGACAAAACCCAAAAACATCTGTATCCCTGCCCTAATTTATTGTAGTTGAGTTTTCTCTTCCTTAAATAGAGAAACATTTTAACACTATTTACTTCCTGGCTTTGGGAGCACTATGTTGGTCATGGTGCCTTTCTCGGTAACAGAATATCCTTTTGTCAGAGTTATAGAAGGTGAAGAGGTTCAGAATATGCCACCTCTAAATATGCTATTTTGGCATATTGATTATTTTGTGCTGCAGGCACTCAAGAAATAGCACATGCAGGAAGCTCTCTCTGGCCTGCCTTCCCTCTTCTACCTGAAAGAAGGCTATAAAATTTCTCATAAGAAATAAGCCCTCCCTGCTGTACCAGGAGGAGAACATTCTTTCTATCCCAAACTGGGTGTCAATACTAGAATGGATCTGTGTAAAACAAGCTCACTAAAAGAACTCATCTTTCAGTTGATACCCCCATGTATTTTCTAGTTATTGACCCACAATTTTTTGGACCCTATCCCAAGTCTCTTTTTCTTGTCACCCTCTATTTTTCTTGTGTAAAAAGGTTTATAAGCTTTTGGGCCTAACAACTTATTCCAGACTTCATTTTCCTTCTGAAGACTCCTGTGTACAAGTGACAAGAAATTTGTGTGATATTTCTGTTAAAGTCTGTCCTGTCTGTTTAATTTTTAGGTTACTCTCAAAACCTAAGAGGGCAAAAGGAAACCTTTCTCCTTTACAAAGCATCATAAATAACCATGACTTAGAAACTGCTTTCTTAATTTATAAAAATTATTAAAATATTCTATACCAAATTCTTTAACAGTTCCTTAGTGTTTCAGAATAAAAGCAAAACTTTTCTATGAGAAAATCATCCTTTTTATAGCTTCAAGGTAATACTCCAAAATATGTAAAAAACATATAAATTGAATATTTGTAGTCAATAGGAAGTATCATAGTCTGATTATGTTTTTCTTACAAAATCAGAAGGACTCCTGAGGAATCAACAGACATTTTTTAACACTTTCTGTGGAATCAAAATAATAATAATAATAATAATAATAATAATAATAATAATAATAATTTTAAAAATATGAGAAATGGAATATAACTTCATGCAAACATCTTATGATTATGAGGTATCCCTCAAAAGATCATGATTAGATTATGATATATGTAACTTAATCACTGAATTAATCCATTTGTTGGATTAATAATTGAGAAGGACTACTGTACCAGTAATAAATGTTGGCGGATATGGTTGACTAGAGGAAAGGTCACTGGGGCCATGCCTTTTGGGTTTATATTTTGTCACTGGGTACCTTGCTTTCTCTTTTTTCTTCTAAGATATCAGGAACTGAGCATCTTTCCTCATCTGGGGCCCAGAACAATGGAGTTGAGTGACCATGGTCTGAACTTCTGAAACTATGAGTCAAAATAAAATTTTCCTCCTCTAAGTTGTTCTTTTCAGGTATTTTGTCACAGTGATGAACACCTAATGCAACATCTCACCAAGAACACAGATTTACTCAAATTCAATTCTAACAACTCCAGCTGAAGTTAGGGATGCTGAAATTTACTAATTCCCAAGATAAATTATTACCATTAGAATTTAGTTTCTTAAAATGATCAAAATATGCTTTCTCATAAAATTTCAGCCCTCATTTCTAATTTTGTTTCTTAAGATGGATGATAAATCTCTGCAAACTTTCTTTAGATTATGTTAGTCACCTTTTAGTCACTATGACAAATATCTGAGATAATCCAGTTATATAGGAAAGAGTTTATTTTGGCCTATACTTTTGGAGATTTCAGTCCATGATCAGTTGGTCCCAGTATATTGGGCCTGTGTTAGCAAATCATGGTGGGAATGTGTGTTAGAGCAATACTGCTATGTCATGGCTTGGAAGTGAAAGAAAAATGAAGGGACTGTAGTCTCACAATTACCTAAAGCTCTTTCACTAGGCTCCACCTCTTCAAGTTTCCACCTTCTACCTATAATGCCACATTGAGAAGTATAAACCCTTATCACATGGAACTTTGGGGAAACTCTAGCAAAGTAAAAACGCCAAGTTTACCAAATGGCAATTTTTAAAATAATTTGAAGTTGTATACCTATATTTTTCCATTTAAAATCTCCCACTTCTTTTTCTATGTATGAGAGAATTTTAAGGCTAATCATCCTCCTGGTACCAATGTCTAAAAGTCCTTAGAAGTATTTATTCTCTTTCATTTTGTTTGACTCATGCTAATCCAAAACTGGGGTAACTTTTCATAAAGAATAACCATCTGGATAGTCAATATTGGATTAATACTAGTAATAACATTGTTGTTTTTTTATAACTATGAACGTCAAGAGAGTAGAAAGTTTGCTAATGGTGTTCTATCCTAGTTTTTACCATATTCTTATATCATTTTAGACTTTATATTTTTATGAGATATTATACTTTATAAAAAATTTTCCCATGCATAATATCCCTTAATTATATTTATAGCATTTTGAGGTAAGCTATGTTAAAATATTTTCACATTAATTTATGTACAAATTAAATTCAGTTAGACTAATGTATGGGAACTAAAATATAGGAAAACATTGAAAAAGTCAAGAATAGAATTGTATCCCTTTCACCTTAACCTAACTTAATATTGTTATGATTAGTAAGTTAAAAGGTACATTAGGATCAGCTGGAACTTGGCTTATTATTATATGTTAACATGTATATAGACGTGTGCACGTACATATACACATTTAAACATGCATTTTAGAGCAGTTAAGAACTTTAGTGATAACTTGGGAGAAATAGCAAGAATGTTAGCCTGAAGATCGAATACTGAGTTCTCCTAATAAGCAGCCAAGTTCAGAAAATTGTTGTGAATTTCAAGTCATGAAGCACCTATCTACCTTGACATTTAAAATTATGTGTTACCACTCTGAAACTTCTTTTATACATTTCAAAGTGATTTGAGAATAAATCAAATTGCTATGGGAGGAAAAAACTATTAAGCTGATGGCCTTTATGAAGATGTAATGACAGCAGATATGTTCAGATATGAAAGCATTTTATTTGATGTGAAAATAAATTGAAGTTGGTGTATTTTCAAAAGTTATCTTTTATTTTGAACAATACGATCTCCCTAGTGTTCAACTTCATCTCTTTATAATAAGTGTATTAAAAATATGACTAAGAAGTTTTAAGATAAGGTGTTTTGTATTGCTTTACTATTGTCTTAATAATTCATAATTAGTCTAATATGTTTACACTTGAAAGACAACATGCAACATTAAGCTAATGAATTAAAATAGGCTGTTTCTTTTGTGTGGTGTATGGTTTATAAATACGACTGGATGATTACATTATAGAACCAGTTTGTAATTAATACACATCAGAATTTAATCCAACACATGAGTTTCTCCATTCCATTCATTATCTTGTGTTTGTATGTATGTTTGTACCTGTGTATGTCTTACAGCTGTTATTTCAAGAAACCAAGAAGGCCCAGGAGAAATGGGAAAGGCTGTGCTGATTCCTAAAGATGACCAGGAGAAAATGAAAGAGCTGTTCAAAATCAATCAGTTTAACCTTATGGCCAGTGATTTGATTGCCCTTAATAGAAGTCTGCCAGATGTAAGATTGGAAGGGTAAGTTTAAATGTATTACATAGTCTTATGTATTAATAAACCAAGCATTTCAGAATCTCAGAACTTTAGCTAACTTAGATTATATTAATTCTGGAACTAGATGCACTTGACTACTTATCTATTATACATCAGGGACTTACTGTATATCCATATGCTGAGAAATATTGTTTTCTTCTCTGACAAAACAAAATATGTTACTTCCAAAGATACTGCAGAATGTATAGACCTAATAGGTTTCTCTTCATGAGATTTTTTGTTGTTGTTGTTTTGTTTTGTTTTGCTTTACTTTGTCAAATACAGAACAAATATGTTCTTTAATAGATTGTTTTCTGGCCTGCATAGAATGCACTCTATACTTTGTTTTGAAAAAAGTCTGTTTTGCTATGTCAGCATAAATATAGCCAATTGCCTGTATCATTATTGATCCTTTAAAATTATTTATTATAGGTTCTAGCAATTTATGCTGCCATTTATAATTGGAATACTCAGTTATTAGCAATGGAGGAAATGTTCACTTGAAAATATTTCTGCATGAAAAATGATGAAAAATTCAACTTCATGTGATTAAGTATAATCTCTGCTGCAGTTAGTAGAATATATTTTAAATTTATTTAATAAAACTCAGAATATTTAATGGTAGCACTTTGTGATTCTAGTACATACTTCTTATGAAACTCCTGGCAGTCACAGATGATATATATGGGGATTATAGAAAATTTCCAAGCTTACAGATGTACTCTAAGATACACTTCCATGTAAACAGACATTGTTGTTTTAGACACATTGTTTGCTTAATACTAAAATCATAACTGTTGCAAATAATTTTTCATCTATAATGGGATGTATTACATTACTATATCGTGATATTACTATCACATTTATTTAATTCAATTTTTTTTCTTTCTGAATTATTTCACATAAAACCCAATCATTATTAAGATGCTAGTGCTGATTATCAGAAGATTCATTCCTAGCTAAGTGGTACTTTACATCACTGTGTGCTTTTAAAATGTCTCTCTCAAGAAAACACAAATAAAAAAATGTTACAGACATTTTTGGTCCCCAGCAAATGTTTAAACACTGAATATTAAAATTGTGTATTTAAAGGTCTAAATAATTTAGATATAGTTCTATGCATATGTTTGTATGTAGGTAGCCACATTTGTGTTTTTAAAGATATACTATAATAAGCATATTCTTCAAAATAATTTTGAGAATTGTAGATGCTATGTTTATTATGTTATAATGTTACATTTAGTACATTGTTTCAAATGTCTTGGTATAATGAAATGGATAAATAATATTCTTATATATTCAGGAAAAATTTAAAAATGGTTTCAGATTTTTAAAGAATTCTTTCAACTATCATAATATAAATAAATTAAATTTTATGACATATCTCGATTATAAAGGTAAGAACTGATTGATACAGAACTACTTATTATTATTTTATTTAAAGCAAAGTCTCTGTTAAGCATATATTTAAAATATTTTTGGGTAATGGTATTACTTTAAGAATAACTGAGCAAGCTGAACAAGGTGGCACATGCCTATAATCCAGTAGTTTAAGAGGTGAAAGGCAGGAGGATTGTAAGTTCAGGGGTAGACTCAGTACTTTAGTGAGGCTTCAAGCAACATAGTAAGATCTTGTCTCAAAATAAAATAATAAAAAAAAAAATAAAAAATAAAAATAGTTGGGAATGCAGCTCAGTAATAAAATCCTCCCCAGCATCCCCTTTCAATCCCTAGTACCAAAAATAATAATAATTAAAAAAAGAATCAGTAATTAAATGTTTGGGTAATTAAGACTCAAGCTATAGAATAATTCAGCATTTGAAAATGGAGAATTTAAATTGTTTAGTATAAAAAGTATAACAAGCATATCTACCCTGGTTATTATTGCTTGAATTCTGAGATTTTTACCAATATTCTATTAAATAATTTAGTGAAATAGATAATTTTCTATTTTATTTTCTAATTTATTTTTTTTATATCACAGTGTATGATGTGAGTAAGAACTCACAACTACCATCTAAAATTTTTAGATGAATTATAATATATGAGGTTTCAGGGGACAATTACAAGTTGTTTTGAATGATGCAATTGTACGGCCTGGAACAGTGAATGTTTAAAAAACTTACTATGAATCATATATTCAAACTGTTGTTTAAAACTTGTGGAAATAAAATTTAGCAAGGCCCTAAGCAACTTAGGGAGACCCTATCTCAAAATACAAAATAAAAAATGCTGGGGATGTGGCCCGGGGGCAGGAAATGTTGTAGAAATAGTTAATACTCTTTCAAATGAAAATGTATTTTTTTTTTTTAAATTGTATTAGTCACATATAGGTCAAATTTTAGATAGTTATAATTTTAAATGAAAATGTGGGAATGGAATGTGTCTCAGTGGCATTTTCCTTGACTGACATGTATGAGACCTTGGGTTCAAGCCCCAGGACTGCAAGAAAAAAAAAAAAAAAAAAAAGATATGGGTACTTTAATTTAATTTACCCAAACTGATGAATGATTTTACTGCACTGTTCCCTTAAAATGTTTTAACTAAATTCAGAAAGTTTTCCTAACCATTTAATGCTGTTTGGCCTTAATGTCAATATAAAAACTGTTGATACTCTTTTCAGAGGAATAAATCTAAGAAATATTATATGTTTTCAAAGGAAAACAGATATTGTAAAAAAAAAAATTGATTTTGCAGGCAATCGCAATCAAATAATAGGACAAATTGAAGTTAAGTTCTGGAATGTTGGTCCCTAGGAACATTTAAATCTCTATGCTAATTTACTCAATATATTTGATTTATTTTATATGTAATACATGTATATTCCTGAATTATTTTTGAGATATAAAATGATAATTATCACAAAAAAAAATGTTACTTTTATATTTTTATTAAAATTATGGCTGGAAGCCTTTAGTAACCTACTTTCTTGTGGATCTTATTTGGATTCTTATTGTAATCTGTATATACATGTAAGTAAAATTCTAAACAACTGTAACCAATCTTCTTTCTGTTTTGATCATTCTCCACAAATTAAAAAAAAAAGAAGTGGAATGTTATAAATTCTGTCTTATTCAGAATGTTGAAAAAAATGCATATTAATTTAATTTTACACTGAGCTTTAGTGATAAGTTAGCATATTTCTCATCAATTATGTGTGTATGGCTTTGTAAATTTATGTAGTTGGAATTTTGAAACAAATGGATTTAAATACTTGTGTATAAGAGAGTAAATATATACATGCCATTTTGTTCATTTTTAACCTAAGACATTTTCTTTTTAATATTCATATAGAGTGAGAATGAATCAGTAAGCTATGGAAACCTGTTAAGATATATTAAAAACATAACTTTGAGGACATGCAGAGAACAAAGTAGGGAGGGATAGTCTCTAAGAAACTTAAATTGAGAAAATTGAATGTACCTTAAGCACTAAAATGTTATAATTTTACTAATGCACAGATTTGTTAAGTGCTAATTTCCTGGAAGAGTTAATACTAGAAATATGACAGCTTAGAATATATAAAAAATCATGAAAATACAAAAGAAGCTGTGCAAACATTAAATAAATGCATAATTATATATATGCATATATAAATAATTTTATTATGTTTTGAAACTATTATTTGAATTGTATTTACATGAGAGTCAGTAGAAACCATGTTTTTGTTTGGTAAGGCATCTTGGCATCCAGGTTTAGTCTATGCCACTGGTTTTTCCTGGAAGTAGAGAAAGGAATCTGTTTATCATAAATGTAGTTTTCAGACAAGACTCCTTTCCATCATATGCAAAAGTTATAGAGGAAACAAAAAGCTAAATGTGGAGAGACTTTTTGGAGATACAACACAAATATTTAAGACCCGACTTTATGGCTTAATGTTGCGTGTTGGTCAAGTTATTAATATTTTAATCCCCAGTTCCCTTCCAGTGATTACACAAACCAATTACTCACTCAACCAACCAGCAAATCCCTAATGTTTACCTTACACAGGCTTAGTCTTAAGAACAAAAATATTGTACAAGAGACTGAGACTATTAGAAAGTAGAAAGAAATTATTCACTCTAAAAATTAATTATAATATTGTGTGAACACATCTGTAATTGCAAAAATTATGAATAGGGCAGCTCGGAATTCTTAGTGAAATATAAGTGTAAAATATTTTCGACACTCCATAAATATGATATTATTGTTCTATGGAATTTTCTTAGGCTCTCTATCTCCTTTTCCTGGATGAAGGAGAACTTTTTGAGCAATCAGCTTCATCCTCTACTTTTTATAATTTTTTTTAGAATAAGAAGTTAATTGTTAAATGGTTATTTATTTTAAAAAGCTGGGGTTGTAGCTCAGCTCAGTACAGTACTTGCCTCCCAAGCATGAGGCCCTGGGTTCAATCCTCAGCACCACATAAAAAATAATAAATAAATACATAATAGAGGTGTCGTGTTCATCTACAACTAAAAAAAAAAAAAAAGCTAAAGGCAATTAGAACAAAATTTTAAGTTCTTCATATTTACTTGTACTCATACATTTAATGGCATCTCAAGAACTGGTATTGAGTTGTTTGAAGGTTATAACACAGCTGGCATTTAAATATATTTCATCAGGAAAAAAATGAGGAAATAGAAAATTCATTTCAGCTATTTATATCCCAGACCAAATAACTGCTTCTTGCATATGCACACTTGCAAGGTGATAAAGCAAAAAAGACTCTAGGAGTCTCCCATTATTAGTGGAAGAAGAGCTGTAGCATACAAATTTTACATAAGTTGTTCTCAAAGGACAAAGAGTTTATTTATACATAAAATAGAAATAAACCAGTATACATTTTCTGTGCTCATTTTCATAAGTGAGATTGTCCATTTATACAGATGCCTTTCGCATAAATTAAAATATGATAAATGTAGCATTGATTGCACAAAGGAAACATAGGAAATGAGAATATTAATTGGATTTCTGATCTCTGTTCCACATCTTTTCTTTTTAATTTGAGAATTAGTATAACTTTCATATGCTAGCAAAAATTTTGTCCATGAAGATAATAATAACTTCTGTAATACTGTGATTTATGTACTCATGTGTCAAATTAATTTCACTACCTAAATTATAAGTGGTATGTAAGAGTTTATGTGTATTTTAATGTGTCTCTGTGTGTAAATATATGAGAAACATGGAGATTTTAGGTATTGCTATGATCTTTGTGGTAATAATACTACTATACTATAACTTCTTTTAAAAAAATAGAATAAAACATGCCTAGGTATGTTCTTTGGGAAACATTTAAGTAGTCTGATAGGCAGAAAACATGCTGCATCTGTCCATTTATACTTTAAATACCTTGTCACAGTCTCCTTAAATATATTAATTTTCTGACACTATTGCTTTGAACTCTTTTAAAATTGTATGTAACGTTAAACTTACTATCTCACCTAATTTTAAGTGCACAGTTAAGAATTGTTAAGTGGAAATGAAATCAGAATATACTATCCTTGAATATGCAACTTTAGTATAAAGATCATTTTGAACTGAAGGCAACAGAGAAAAGCCAAGCACAAGAAAAGCACTCTGTCCTCACATGTCTGCTTAAAGGAAGGCATACCTTTTCTGTTATGAAGGTGTCCTGCTCTCTCATACCAGTGAGACAGGCAGTCTAACAATAGTGATATGGGGTTAACCCACATACCAGAAATTTAGGAATTGAAATGGGGACCAGTCTTCAAGGCTGTGGAATTAAGGTAACACAACAGGAGGTGGGAGGTTGAGAAGTGAGCTCAGCCTTCTGAGATTATGCTATCAGCAGAAGTACCCACAAGCCAGAGCCAAACATAAGTCTCCTAAAATCAAACCCAGTGACACAGGAAAATTGTTTGCCCTGTTCTGAAAGTAATAATAGGACTCTCCCAGATGAGAAAGAAGGACCTCAAGTAGTGCACAGAATAGTCACTATAGTAACCTGTAGTTACCTTTACTTTATTAGCATAGTAAATCAAACACCCTGAGGTAAAGACAAGATTTTAATGAGAATGTGCATGACATGAAGAGCCATGTTGAAGAAGAGTAGAGTCACAATTAAACCCCACCTCTACATGTGATGACATCAAGTACTGGAATCCTGCCTATCCTGTAGGTGCCATAAAGCTGGACAGGCTTGTTCTTTGTATGAGCTAGTCTGAGTCTTTTTTTTTTATTGGTTGTTCAAAACATTACAGAGCTCATGACATATCATCTTTCATACATTTGATTCAAGTGAGTTATAGTCTGAGTCTTAAAGCTGCAACTTGCTTCTAGCTCAAGCAGAAGTCCCCACATAAAGTCTGCCTGTGTATTCATACTCTCCCTTACTTGTTTCTACTGTCACTATGTCAGAAATTCCTATCTCTCTTATCACTATGGTCATGGGGCAGATGAAATGGTACTTTAAATCAAGATGGCCATAGTCATTTCATGCCAGATCCCTAAAAATGTAGATAAGTCCACTGCATTTAGCCATTTCCTTGAGTCTTCACTTATTTGCTGTGAAGGCCTTTTGAGAAGGCCATGCATTTAGAAACTAATTTCTTAACAACAACTAAAATTTGTATGCTTTTTCCTCTCTTAATCAGTCATAGGTGCCAGTACAGAACCACTCTTAAGAGAATAAAGGAGATTTTTTTCCTTTCGGCAAGTTCATTGTCCACATTATTGTGCAGCCTAACTTCAGAATTCCTTTCATCTTGCAAAACAAAAAGTTTATACTCATGAAACAACTCCATGCTTCCCTGACTTGTGATCACCACCATTCTAATTCCTGTCTCTGAATATTTTCCTGTGCAGGTACACATATAACTTACTCAAATTCCATTTGTCTTTTTATGACTGATTTATTTTACTCAATCATGATGTCCTCATGTTTCATCCATACTGCACAGATGTCAGAATTTTTAATTTTTTGAAGAACCACTGTACTTTTTTTTTATAGTACATAGTATAGTAGTGTAAAGTACACTACTTTACATTCCATTATACAAGAGTTCTACAAACATGGTTTATTTGATTTTATTTTGTATTGTAGCAGATGTGAGATAGAAACTTTTTATGACTTTGATTTTTTTTTGTTTTCATTTTCCTGATTAGTGATATTAAATTTTTTTTCACAATTTTTCTCATTTGTATATTTTCTTTGGAGAAATGCCTATGCAAGTCATTTCCCCATTTTTAAACATTTTGTTTGTTTGTTTGTCACAGAGTTGTAGATGATCTTTATACATTCTGGATATTAACCCCTACTGAATGTACATTTGCAAACACATGCCTCCATTCTGTAGGTTGCCTTTTCAGTCTCTCATGGCTTTTTTTTTTTTTTGGGGGGGGGTTTATTTACTGTCTTCTCTTTTCTATTTATAGATCTTTTATAATTTTATATTTTCACCATTTATCAAAATCTAATTTCATGCACATGAAAACCAAGAGATACAGTTCTCTACTACCAAATGGACTATGTAAAATCTAATACTTGGCAGTATGAATTTAGAAGTGGGTAGCTTTATGTGACCTACTTGAAACCAGACTTATAAGATGGCAGATTATGGAATCAGGCTAAGACAAAAGGGAAATCAATCTCTGGGCTGTAAGAAAAGAAAAGAACAGTAAACCACTTCCACCTCAAACAGGGTCAATGCAAGTTTTGTTAATATGCATGATAGGTAAACATGGGCAAATATTCTGGTCATTATTTCATTTATATTCTTAAGAATGCATTATACAGGTTTATAAAATAACTTTGTTGTTTATTTTATAAATTCTGAGAAAGCAGATATTTTAATGTTCATTCTCAATCTACCATGGAAATCATATTTTATTAATATTTTTTGATTTAAGACTAAAACAACTTTTGTATTTACCCATAATTACAGATGTTAAGTTTGTTTATAAGTCTATTACTTTTGATTTTGTTTGTTTGTTTGGGGGTGCCAGGAGTTGAACTCAAGGACACTCAACCACTTGAGCCATATCTGTAGCCCTATTTTGTATTTTGTTTAGAGACAGGGTCTCACTGAGTTGCTTAGCACCACATTTTTGCTGAGGCTGGCTTTGAACTCGCGATCCTCCTGTCTCAGCCTCCTAAGCCACTGATATTATATATGTGCACTTCTGGGCCTGGCTAATAGTTTGTTGTCGCGACCCCTTGCCCACAAGGAAGACGCAACTCAGGAATCTTCTTTCAGCAGTTTATTCAGGCCCTTGATATATCTTCTTTTTTTTCTCGGATGCCCCTCCCAGCCTTAATAAAGCATCTCAAGCCCCAATGCGAAGCTGCCACGTGGAGCTTTCTCATAGGGTGGTGAAAAACCATGCGCCAACTCTCCCAAATAAGGAGTTGTTTGTCACAGACCACAGCGGAGCCAGCGCCATCTTGTAATGGCGACCATAGTCTGCAGAAACGGCAGAAGCGGCTCACCACAGTTTGTTTTGATTCCTATATTTTATTCTATATTGTTTGTGGCAGACATATGCATCTATTTAATCCTCATTAAAAATTAGAGCTCATATCATTTAAGTGGTTTTTTTAAAGGAATTTTTAAATGAGAAGAAGGGAAAGAAAAGTTTTAAGATGTAGAAAGTTTAGATAATTGATGAATAGAGATAGGTGCCACAGTTTAGATAGAAAGCATCTGAGAACATGGAAGGAAACAATAGTGTAGAGTATTGTAATTAGCCATGCCACTTGCAGAAGGATGATGAGTATTATCAACTATGCCTGTTTACACAGATCATGGTAGGTAACCAGGTGGTTTTAGAACAGGAATGTAGCATGATGGAAATGGTATTTAGCAAGAAATAATCCTGCAGTATTATATACAAGATATTATAGATAGAAGAGGCCTAAATGCAATAAGACACTCTATTGGTATTGTATTCACATAGATGGGATTAGGTGAGGAATCTGTCAAGACAGTAGCCTTAGAAACAGAGCAAATGTTAAAATGGAGAAAAAGGATGAACACCAAATTCAAGATGGTTTCAAAAGGATGGGCATGTGGCTGAATATTTTTTTTAATTTTTTATTTGTTTTAATTAGTTACACATGACAATACAATGACCTTGACCTATCATACATTTGAATCACATGACTGAATTTTTAAAGCTTATTTTTATGTGTGTTTTAAATCTGAAAGAGGTAGGGAAATGGGAAGAGAAATGTTTTAGTCAACTTATTTATTGCTGTGACCAAAAGACCAGACAAGAACAATTAAAGGAGGAAAATTTTATTTTGGTGCTCAGTTTCAGATGTTTCAGTCCATAGATGACCAACTCTGTTGCTCTGGGCTGGAGGTGCTCATGAGCACCTATCTGCTCATGGTAGAAAAGTGTGGCAAAGGAAAGCAGCTCAGGATTTGGAACCAGGAAGCAGAGAGAGTAACCACTCCCCTCACCATGGACACAATATATACCTAAAGGCATGCCCCTAATGACCCATCTACTCTAGCCACACCCTAGCTGCCTACAGTTATCACCCAATTAGTTCCTATTAGTGGATTAATGCACTGATTAACTTAAAACTCTCATAACCCAAACATTTGACCACTAAACTTTCTTGCATTGTTTTATACATGAGGTTTTCAGGGACACTCTATCTAATATCTAAACCATAACAAGAACTATAAGTGATGATGGTTCTAAGTATATTTTAAAGTCATATTCCAGAATTAGTGACCATTTGGATACAAAGGTAAACAGGAGTAAAAATATGACTCCAATGTTCAAATTTGAATGACTAGATTTGTGATAATATGTGTATGTTTGTTTGTGTATATGTATGAAACAATCATACATACACCTACAGACACACATTAATACCACTTAAATATGGGTAGTGGATTTCATTTCACATATGAATACTTAAGATATATAAAACATGATAGAAACTATTATTATTATCTTTATAGGCCAACTTTTTCTCAGCATATGAAAATTACAGTGATTCAACAATTAAAAAGTAAACAGATCAAAAGAGTCAATTAATATTATAATTTTCTATTTTCTCTTTGTGAATTCAGTGGTACTACATAGAGTAACATAGTTCTGCAAAGCATAAGTTTAAACAATTTTAAGATTCTAATATTTATAAGATTGATCTTTTGAAAATTAGTCTTTGTGGTAAAACATGGACTTTTTTTATTCACTGCATGAAAAACATGTCATCTACAAACAAAAGATTGACTCTTAACAGACATTTGCAGATTGACTCAATTTAAAAAAGCAGATAGTTCTATTATTAGAAAAACCCTATGTGCAAGGGATATTTATTCTGTATTATATTCTTCCTCATTTTTTATTGCCATGGACAGATGTTTTCTATGCACATGTCAGTGTCTTAAGGGAAGACTAAATTGTTCTAATACCAACTTACAATGTTATTTTACTCAGGAAGAATTTATTTCATGGTTAAACACTTTAACCCATGGTAGTAAACCACAATTTTATTGACTTGGGAGATGTTGGCATATGTCAAGAAATTCTTATTGTATATCATAAAAAATATTCTCATAAGCTTGCAAATCTCCCTGTAGAAGCCCGTATACTTTCTGAATGGTAATTACTGTGTAAATGAGAAAATTTGTGTTTAGTATTTGAATTTTAAAATTTGTTATTTTAATATTACTATGACATTTTGTTGCATTAAAACGTATAGAAAACAATGCCAAAGAAGAAATGAATTTCATTTTGCACATTCTAAGTTGAAAGACATGGTATATAGATAATGGTCATAATTTTAGAATAAAAATGTATGTGTACAAATATATATTCTACTATATTTATGGAATCTTGATTTATTTTTCCTCTAAGGAAAGGCATTCATTTTATTCCTTTTATACTTTCTTTCTTTGTGAATGATTTCAAATATATCTATAGATGGAGACATTTTCAATCAAAAGTCAAAGGAAGCTGCCTGAGATAGTTAATTTTCTAAGATAGTGTTTTATCTTCAAATCCAAATGGACAGATCCAATATAATATAATTTTTCATTGAATACTATGTAAGATGATTTTAAATTTTATAATATAAATTAAGTAATATTAAATTTTATAGTCAACCAGTGACTTTTTTCTGACCAACATATTGTGAGAAATTTAAAAACAAGACTAGTAAATAGTTCCTATCCTTAATGAGCTCACAGAGCATAGAGATTACGGAGAGATTATATACCATATTAAATTAAAAATATAATAAGTTATATGATAATATTAATATAGTTAATAAGTTATATGATAATATTAATATAGGTAGAAGTCAATATTTAACTCAACTTTTACTATGTATTGAACATGTATTGAGTGGGTTAGTTGCATTTACTCATTTAATTTCCAATTTAAAAAGTCCATGATGTGTATCTTATGTTTTGTTCAATTTGTTTTATTGATTAGGAAACATACTCAGAGAGTTTAAGAGACTTCTTTAAGATTATGACTCTGACATTTGAATCCAGGCAGTATAATTCAAACTATGAGTTTCAACCACTAAAGAAGATTCTTGAATATAAAAGAGTAAAACTCAACATAGAGATTTACATTAGTATGGGCTTATAGGAAAGATGAATCATGGGTTAGCTCTTGAATAATGAGTGGTACATATATAGATACAAGGGATAACATAGAGACTCCAAGTGGGAAGAAGAACATGAAAAGATTCACAAAATAGAATGACTCTGTACTGTGTTGAAAAGACTGTACTAACATAATTGTGAGCTCATTAGGGATTATTCATGGCATTATGGTGACTTATCTTAATTTTTAAAGATTATACTTAAGCAGGCCTTAACACTGTCCATCAGTCAGATATTTTCCTTGTCCATTCTCTTTTCCACTTTGCAAATTATCATTTCATAATTTCAGCATTCCCCTCCTTTCTGTTACCCTTTTTCCAATCCTCATTTTCATTCATTGAGAAAAAAGGAAATAAATAGAAGAAAACTCCCACTTCTCTTACCATCACATTTATTTCCCTCACTGAAATTTGTAACTTTATGTTTTTTTGAATGACTTCATTTTTATGAATGACTTGCCCATGCTTTTAATTATACCCAGCCCACCCTCTAGGTGCCATCCTCTCTTAACTCCTCTAGTGTGTTGTGTCAAAAATGCTGCCCACCTACACAGGATGTTTATTCTGTTTTTTTTTTTTTTAAATAACATATAAAACATTTTAGACACATTTCATAGATATTACCATTTTTTTCTTTTTTTGTTCAAAAATTCTTGAAAGAATTGGCTCTGCTCAGTGCCTTGATCCCTTTCTTCCCATCATTTTGTTTTAACACCAATGCAATTGACTTTTATACCCATAATATCAGCAAAGTTACTCTTATCAAGGTCGCTAATGATTTCTTTGTTGCTGTGTTCCATGATTGGTTCTCAGTCCTCCTATTTCTTATCAACATAATTTGACACAGTCCTTTACTACCTCCATTTTTTTTCTTATTAAGATTTTTTTTTTTAGTTTTTGATGAACCTTTATTTAAATTTATTTATTTATATGCAGTACTGAGAATAAAACCTGTGCCTCACACATGCTAGGCAATCACTCAACCACTGAGCTGCAACTCCAGCCCTATTACCTCCCTTTTGAAACAATTTTTTTCCCTTGGTTTCAAGTAACTTCAGTGTTCTGATTTTCCCCTACCTCTCTTCTCACTATTTCTCTTTATTATTTGCCAGTGCTTTTCTTCACATTAATCCCTACATGTAGGTATGGCCCAAGAGGAAGGCTTCACACTGGCCTACAGTTTGTTGGTACTCAACTCTTTTGGTAGTTTCATATAGTTCCTCTTTGCAGTATCATCTTAGTATTCAATACAGTCCTCTCTGCTGACCTCCAGAATTAATTCATATCTTCATATCTTCACTTGAACATCTTACACTTATCTGACCTGTATCATATCTGAAACACTGCAACAGATGGTCCCTAAATAACCTCCTTTTTTCTTCAAGTTCATCATCTTAGGAAACAGCATCTCCTTTCTTCCAGTTACTCAGGTAAAACCTTGGGATCTAATTTGACCACTCTCTTTCTCTTAAACCCAAATGTGACTCATCAAATAATTCAAAATATGAGCTCATCTCCTCTGCTACCATTTTAGACCAAGCTACCAATATTTTTCACCTGAATGTGCAATATAAACTATTAAGTCATTTTTGTTTGTTTTGTTTTATCTGTTTTTTTTTTCCTTTATCCTTGGCACCACTCATCTCCAATCAGCCCAACAATCAGAGTTATCCTGTTAATATAAACTCACTCTGAGCTCTGAGTCTGTCTGTGCTTATTTCTCATGATGCAGGCACAGATACACACTGGAACATACCCAGAGCCTTTCAATTTCAGGAGTTTTGTACTTTCCTTTTCCCTCTGCTTTGATTGTTTATTTCTTAAATATTCACATGGTTCCCTTATCTTCAAGCTCTTTACTGAATGTCATCTTCTCTCTGAAGTACTTCCTGGCCACATTATATAAAATTACACCATCACCATGATATCTTACTCTCTGCTGAACTTTTCTTCTTTATGCCATTGACTACCTACTTTAGTGCATATTTTAATTAGTTGTCTTCTTCATTATCTGTTTCCCCCTAGGACACAAGCTCATTGAATAGATGTCCTCCTATTCTTTATTCACTGCTGTGTCCCCAGTTCTTAGAAGAGTTGCTGCTGAGTGATGGGAACTGAATAAATATTTGTTGAATGAATTTTTAAATTAATGAATGATGATATGTATTTTGATATAGAGGATGTGACAGGCAGAAAGCTTGACTTTGAATTTTTGCAATTAAAAGGGAGATTTTTATAGGTTTGCCGAGGGATACTGACTAGTTGAAAGAAGTGTAGGTTTGTATTAGGATAATTTGGCATTTTTATCATCTTGTTTTTTAAATAAGACAGCTTAGCCTTGAGCAGAATAATAATTTAAATAAACAGAAATTTCAAACAGTGTAATATTAGGAATTACACCAATACACTTTATATAAGATAGGAGAAAAATTTAAGTAGTTGAAATTTAGTGAAGCGGGGACTAACAGTTTTTTAAAATTAAAGTTTGAGTACTTTCCTTTGTACCTTACATTTATTGATTAACTACTAAATGTCAGTCACAATGTGAAGTGTTTATAAATCCTCTACCCTTAGTTCTCCTGGTCACTTCTCAAATTCAACTTAAAAAGTAAATGACACTATTCACCCTTTGCAACCAAATAACTTGAGGAGAGACAAGATGTTTTCCTTTAGGCTGAACTATTGGAAATGGGGTCTTCCACAATTTCTTCTAAATTTGCTGCCAGAATTTTTACCAGGCTTTGGATGAGTTATCTGCAGTTTTCTGGACATTTTTAGCTATTAGAAAAGTCTCATTTTCAGAGAATAAATGGTCAGCCTAGTTTTTGGCTAATATTAGTCAACCATAATATTCCCCAGTTTAGCATGCCTCCACATTTTCATTTTTTAGTGAGGAACATTTGTGTGACTTCTTCACTGTATGATTTCCAACCTAAACCAATGACTCCCAGCTGACTTTCTTCAATGTCCTTCCCAAGTTTCTGCCTCTGGAAACAGCACAAAAGGACTTGCTACTGGGCTGTCTTGCTCAGGAGACAGCCTTGTAACATAAGCCCCACTGAAAGACCTTAACTCCAGCTACCTCATACCATGTCTGCTTGCACTTAGGAACTCATGGCTCCTTGTGCCACCAAAATTTGGAAATGTACTTCTACCATCACTAAAGTAGGTGAGTTTCCCCACCAAGTACTTAAACAGTTTCTTCTAGTATGCTTCATGCCTTACATATCTCCAAACACAAACTTAGTCCTGGCATTGAGATCTATCCGTGGCTTTCCCACATACACTACACTACACAACACACACAGACACACACACACACACCAAAAAGTTGTGGTATTTTCCTATTGTAGTCTGTTATATCCCAATATTTCTCTGCATAATTTCAGGTTATAATTACACAGCCTCTAAATATCTATTGAAAAGTAAGATTTTAATCACTTAAAAGCTACTACAACCATTGAGCAAAGATCTTTTGGGATCCCTATCACTTGGATGGAAGGGCGAGAAGCACCTTCCTTCCTTGTCTCAGAAGTATGGCATGCTTCCACATGCCCAATGCATTTGAATCCCCTAATTATGTTGAATTCTTCTTCACATTTGAATCTCCCCATAGAGGCTACAGGTGGGTGATAGAGATTCATAGTTAAATATCAATCTAGCTGTCTTTTCAGCAGTTTTATTTTAGAACTTGGGTGACTTACTGTCAGCTAACCTCAGTTTTTAGACTTTCTAAATATGCAAGAAATGTATTTCTCTTATCACATTATATTATCCACATTTATTTGTTATCATATAGTCTACAAGTCATAAAGCAGGATTTGAACCAACCTCTTTGACTCCAAAATTATATTCTTTCTGAATCCCTTACTTGAGTTTTCTTGAGAGGGTCCCTTACACTGAAGTAGTATGAAATAAGGAGGGAATGGTGAGAACAATGAGATTATAAAGGACAAGCATCAATATTGGTGAAATGCTCCAGTGTACTTGGGTTAATGCAAGTTTTGCCAAGGTCTGATGTATACGTATTGTATTTTTAATGATCATTCAAGAAGAATGCATATTTCTGCATTTAAGGGATCTGAAAGTACATGCAGACCTCCAGATTATCAAAGTAGACTCTAAAATAATAATGTAAATGAATGTAAGTTCCACATTGATATCACTTTAGTGAGTCCAGAATTGATAAGCAATGTGGTGGTTGTGAGGACAAGAGACAACAACAGGAATAATCAAGTAAGCAGCTTAGACAGATGGTATAGACCTCAAGCAAAGAAATCCAAAGGGTGGTGGATAAATATTGAGAGTTGCATAGGTGATTAAGGAAAATTGGCCATTCTCACCCTATGATTCAGAGACTACTGGAGGAGGCCAGACCTTTGAACATTTATTACCTTTGTTAATAAAAATGATACAACAAGTAATATCCATAAAAAAACATGTATTCACTATATTTTTATAAACTCTTATTATAACTAAGAGAAACAGGTTGAAGAAAAGATAAGGGCTGAATAACATAACAGAATCCAGTGTATTTTTTCTTTTGAAAAACTGTGTGCTGGTTTTCCATTGTGACATAAATGCTCTTTGTCAGAAACAAATAACAATAACAAAACTATGGAATGAGAAAAATTGTCATGAAGCTGGAATTTAATAATAGATTGTTATTCGTACATGAACTACCAATGTGTGTTTGTGAAGGAATGTCTATTTAACTGTTAAATTTTTATGTCACATACAATTCCAAAACAATGCAATGACTTTTAAAAAGACTGTTCATACACAGTTTTCGTCATCTGAGTGCCAATTCAGCTGCAAATGATTTTAACAGAAGTAAATTGCTTCAAGTGTTTGCTTAACAGACTAGGTCACAAAACTGCAGCTTACCAAACAGGAGAATGAAATTCATGTGGTCTGCATGCTCATGTTTCTGTCATAGATTGGGTATGGTAGAAGCAGTGTGGGAGAACTTGCTTATTTCCTATTCATTTTCAATGATATAAGGAGGACGGGGAAGTGAGAGATAGGGATTGTCTAATAAAAATATATTACATATATTTATAAACCCACAAATACTTTTAAATTAAAGAAAACATTGTTAAATGGAGTAACAAAACATATCCATTCCTGCTGTGCTTAAAAATGGCAACAAAATCAGTTTCTTTCAGATAATTTTTCTTTTTTACATTAATGAACTGATAACAATCTGAGTGTTGGTTTGGTGATTGATATATATATATATATATATATATATATATATATATATATATATATATATATGTGTGTGTGTGTGTGTGTGTGTGTATACACACACACACATACATACATACATACATATATACATATATGACCTTATGCTGTTTATACTGTGTTTATAGTCATCTATATATGATTGCTATATTTATTTATTATTAATTTAGGGGTTTCCTATATATTATTTATACTGATCTCAAACTTGTGAGCTGAAGTGATCCCCACACCTACAGGCCTATGCCACCATTCACAGCTCATTGTGACTATCATTATAACTTATGTTTGCCACTCAAGTATTTTGTTATGTTCAGTGCTCACAATATCATATGAATTAGTAATTGTCACTTACAGATGAGGTAGCAGAGGTACCATCATAATTGGCTAAATGTTTCAAAGTCATTTATGAAAAAGAACAGAATCCTGCCTGAACTCACAACCTCTGAATGATGCCAGTTCCATGAATCAATTCACTGTCCTTCTCCACTTGATTCCAAGGCTATGTGACATATGGTGACACAGAGTGGCTGGGTGGTTATATGTTCCTTTATGTTCCTTAACTGAGTCAGAATTGTACCTTCATAGTAACAACCCAGAGGGATCTTAGGAACAGGGATAGTGGACACAGAGGCCTATACTTAGGAAAAAATAATACTAATTAGACTCTGATAGAAATGGTGGAAGTTAAATAGGGGTACATAGAAATACCTGTTTAAAATTTTTGTTGATTTTTTAAATGACATTGGATAAAAATGAAGAATAACATTTTAACTTTTTTCTCTTTTGTCATAGGCTTACTAGGTTCACATCATTGGTATTCTTTGCATTGTTTTACTTAGAAAATACAAGTATTGCCCTTGATAGCATCCAACGTTTCTTCCAGATCTGTTTTCTTCTTGAAATGAAGAATTTCAAAAGTTGTAAACTATGCCTAATGAAGATCACTGCACCTGCCATTTAATACAAGGCATTTATACTATTACTGAATCCCAGAGTCTGGAATTCCCATAAAGCCTTCTCATAGGCATTAATGCAGGCATTGCTTAGAACTCTTCTAATACTTCAACATCCAGGACAAAATTAACATTTAGAAATAATAATGGGAAAAAAAGCAAAAAATCCAGAAATTTGTATTAGTTTTAATCTGGTAATAGAAGTAACTTACCATAAAAATGGCCCCATAGATGCTCTTTGGGTCATTAATGAAGTATAACCGAAATGTACATAGATCATATCAGAATCCATATCTGTGTTTATAGTAATTGTATTTGGGAGTGAGAGTAATTGCTTGAATGTTTAAAATGTTGGTATTACTTCAAAAACTAGAAATTTCTTTAACAAAAGGTAATAGAAACACCTACCATGCAAAGCAAGATATGATAGATCCATTAAAATGCATATAAAAGCCTAAAATTAGTATTCAGGAAAGCAACACATACAGGGTTTGAGATTCTGGAGAAGAAACTCAATTGACTGAACAAAAACCATTCATGTTTGTTAAAAGGTTAGTTCAATTTATCTGCACAAATGGTTCATATAATTTTAATATTGAAGAGTTATTTATAATACACATAAGAAAGCACCTGATACTTTGGCCTTAAAACTAGTAATTTAAATTTAGAATTTGTATATAGACTGTGTATTTGAATTTTAACACACACACACAGAGGAAGTATATCGAAAATTAGAATTCAGACAATCAAAAGTTTAAAAAAAATATAAACCATTATTTATTAAAAATGAAAAAGGCTTTGTGTTCAGTTTATAATAAATCTTGATCTTAAAGAGGAAAGAGGCTATAGCTGATTTCTTCCACTGTTATAATTCCAGTATCTAGCAATGTATCTGATAAATAGTTCATACTCAGTAGTTGTATCTTAAATAAATTAGTACATTGTTTGAAACCCTGAATTATAAATTAAATCCCACTGCAAGTAAAAATCTTCCAATTTTCTCATAGTGTTGCAAATGAGAATTTGAAAGAGAAAGCACAGGAACATGTTATACTGCTACTTTTTAAAAAATCAACAATAGAGTGAAAGAAAACTCAATTCAAATATTACTTGCTTATATAACAGGAGAAAATGATCTAGCAGGTGTCAATTAGAAGTGTGATGTTTTTGTTTAGATTTTTGTTTCCTTCTCTTTCTGCCAAAACAAAGAACATCAACAAATTTCAACGAATCCTCTTGTTCGTATTTTTTTGAGAAAGTTATTTTCAGTTTTTGATTTCTTTTTTTCCTCTCACACATTAGGTAATTATCACAATTTTCTGAGACTCCTAATTAACTAGGACTTATGTAGCTGTTTCCCCTTACAGCTTGATCTTTATCACCAAAATACAAATACAATCAGCTTTAGAAAGGATGAACCATTGATTGGGGTGTTCAGTCATTGTAAGATGCAGTTGAATCTTCATTAACATTTTGTGACTTCTGCTAGGGTTTTGATTCTTTAGTTTTCATGTATATTGAGAATAGATGGAATGTGACTTACCTGGACAAGAAGCAACATAGGGTTCTGATTCTGTATATTGAGAGAATTTAAAGGGTACTCTGTTAGATTAGAGGAGAATCAAAGAGAAAGGTTACCAAAAGGCACTGACTTTAATCATTGGCTGGATAAAGTGAAATCAAACCTGTATCAGGGCTCCAAGCTGAGAAGAAAATTACACAAAGTGAAAGGCTATTAGTAGAACTCACTAGAAAGGATATCACTGGGTCAAACTCCACAGGTGGCAGAAGCTTTTCAGTTGATTGTGATCTCAAGAGTATTAGGCAAGGTACTTTTTGCCGGGGATCTTTGGGCACAAAGAAGTTATTATTTAAGGCTCTTTGTGTGAAGTTTGGATGTCATGACCTAGGTCTGGTACAACAGTCAATTTTTTTAAAGTCTCACAAGTCTAAACAAAATGACTTTCTATTTGTTCCGAATGACTGGTCTGAAGGATCTCAACTCATTCACTAAATAAATATTGTTAGGGCCTACCAAGTTCTAGGAATTGTGCCAGAGCCTGTGATTGCAAACACGAGTAAGACATATTCCCTGCCACTGTGAAATTTACATTCTAGTTGAGGAAAAATTGAAAGGCATACAAGAAATTTTCTATGTATTAGAATACCTAGTGTGATCGATCAATGTGTTTCTCCAATATGCACAGATAGCACTTTAAAAAACTCTAAACTTCTAAGTTTGACAGAGGGTTCTTGGACTAATTGAGCTTTTCGTGATTAAGCAACTGTCAGAAATTAACTTAAATCTCAGAAAGTTAAAAAATAAAATAAAATAAAAACCAGCCTCTTCCTCTGAGTAAACTTTTGGGACTGATCATAACAGCAATAGCAAAGGCTTTTCCTTTACCCTATCCCTTCCCATTTTCATTGTCATTCTCTTTCTAAACACTTCTGCTCAAAGCTAATAGGTGATCCAGAGCACAGTCAGAATCTACACAGTATGAGGAAGGCAGTCATAGGTGACAAAATCTATCAGCGTCCTTAAAGGGTCAGAAGCACAACTAGTGGGCTCTGGACCCTAAGTAAGGTAAGGAAAGAGTCCTGGTGGAGAAGCAGCCTCTGCTGGAGTGAGTGAACCATCAAGGACATCGACCCTCTTGGAAGTGGCCTGGTATCACATGCCAGTCAGTCCCTGAACAGGGTAAGGAAGCTATCTTTATAGTAGTATTTCCAAGAGAGGCATTTTAGACCCTAGTTTGGTAAAGAGTAATTTCACATGCAAAACAGCCATATCAGGGGGGCAAGGGCATCAATGCATGGGAGGTAGTTTGGCATGAGGAGCTGGGATCCTAATGGAGTAAGTAGGTTGTCCAGGTATGAAATTGGAGGATCTCCTGCAACATCCATGCAGAAAGTTGGAGCCTGGGCCCTAGAAGAGCTGCTGAATGGCAAGGTAGTATAAGCCAGCATGTCACAGAGAATCATTTTAAGGAATTGACTCATGTAACTGTAGAGGCTGACAGGTTACAACTTTGCAGAGTGGGCTTGCAACTGGAGACATGGGGAAGAAATACTACCATACTTCATGTCTGTAGGCAATCTGCTGGCAGAATTTCCTCTTCTTCAGAGATCAGTGTTTTTCTAAGAAAATTTTAAACTGATTGGATGGGACACACCCACATTATGGAAGGTAATCTGCTTTATTCAAGTCTTATGTGAAAAATACCTTCATGAAAACATCTAAAATAATATTTGACCAAACATGTATGTATTGTGGCCTATGTAAGTTGGCACATAAAATTATCCATCATACTTGGTATGTAGTATCTAGATGGAAGTATTACTCTATGATTAATTATAAGCTGCCAGTTTCACAAGACAGGCTATGTAGAGAAGGGTTATACAGAGAGTCAGCTATTATGAGATGGTACCAGCCAGCTGCAGCAGGCCACTGAGTTCAGCTGTGAATCAGTCTGAGCAGACACTTCATCCCATCCCATCATATGGGGGGTTTTAAGGATAAACTTCTCCCTCTAGATCGTCCTGCATTGGCATGAGTGGGCCAGATCACTACACCCGGAATCAATTAGTCATTGGGTTCAGGCTGCCTTCAGAATAGGGCACGGTTTTGAGAAAGGCAACTATCTTAATTTAGGCACGCTTCAAATTCAGGCTAACTGGAGCTATTTGTTGGCAGTACTCCCAGCATTTTGCATAATAAATGCTTTATTCCTGGATGAGGATCTGGGCAGTACATCATAATACACATCATGTTCAGTGATAAATTTTCATGATTGTGTGTAGCAAATTTATAAGAAGAAATTGGGACTCTGCTATGTTTGCATAGATGTATTGTGGCGTACGTAAGTTGAGAATGTAAAATATGTGCTAAATACATGAAAAAAGTACATATAATTCTTCTATATTTGTAGGTGAAATTTTCATTTGATATTCTACCTTTAGTCTCATTGTTTCATTAAATAGAGATGCTCCTCTATTTAGAGTGGTATTATGTCCTTCTAAACCCATCATAAGTTGAAAATGAATTCAGTACACCAAAATTACCAAACATAGTAGCATAGCCTAACCTACCTTAAATATCCTTAAAACACATTGCCTATGATTGAGCAAAATCATCTAACACAAAGTTGATTTTATAATAACATTTACTATCTGGTGGTGTTTATTGAATATCTATTTCTAAAAAAAAAATTTCCAACACATTATACTGTGGAGTCTAGACGTACCTCATTTTATGTATTTCACTTGACTGTGTATCACAGATACTGTGGATATTACAAATTGAAGGTTTGTGGCAACTTGGGATCCAGCAAGTCTATCAGTGCCCTTTTTCCAACACTGTGTTCTCATTTCATTTATCTGTCTCTCACTTTGGTAATTGTCATTCAAAACATTTCATACTTTTTCATTATCAGTATATCTGTTATGTTGATCTGTGACCTTTGATGTTACTATCAAAATTAGGCTGTTTGCTCCAAGCATCCAAGTCATGAATGTAAGGGAACAGTTATTGAAGGAAATTAAAAGTGCTACTCCAGTGAACACATGCATGTTATGAAATAAAAACAACCTTCTGTTGATATGGAGAAAGTTTTCCTGGTCTGGAAATAAAATTAATCCAGTCACAACAATCACTTAAACCAAAGCCCAATTCAGAACAAGTCCTGAGCTCTCTTTAATTTTGGGTGGTTTGTAGTTGCAAGGAAGCTTCAGAAAAAATGTTGAAACTGGCAGAGGTTGGTACATGAGGTTAAAGTGGTGATGCACCATGGAGGTTGAGATAGGCAGATTGAGAGTTCAAAGCCAGGCTCAACAAAAGCAAGGTTCTAAGCAACACAATGAGACCCTGTCTCTAAATAAAATACAAAATAGGGCTGGGGATGTGGCTCAGTGGTCGAATGCCCCTGAATTCAATCCCCACTACCCCCTCCTCCCCCCAAAAAAAGAAAGACACCCTCTCCACAATGTCCGAGTGCAAGGGAAGCAGCAAGTGCTGATTCCAAAGCTGTGGCAAGTTATCCTGAAGACCTGGATAAGGTAATTGATAAGGTTGGGTAGCCACACTAACCAACAGATTTTCAGTTGACCAGGACAACCTTGTATTGGAAGAAGATGCCCCCTAGGATTTTCATAGCTAGAGAGGGAATGTAAATGCCTGGTTATAAAGTTCAAATGAGTGTTGTTAAAGTCTAATACAACTGGTGAAGCCAATGCTTACTTACATTTCAGAAAATCCTAATGGCCTTGAAAGTCATACGTTTGATGATAACATCTTATTTTACAACTTGGTTTACTTAATATTTTAAACTTATTGTTGAAACTTGCTTCTCAGAAAAAAAAAAACTCCTTTCAAAATATTCCTATTTATTAACAATGCATCTTTTCATCCAGTGAGATCATTGTTATTCTCATATCTGGCATATCAGCATGTAGTCTAAAGCCTATGGTTCAAAGAATAATTTCATCTTTCATGTTTTATTATTTAAGAAATTTATGCTATGTTTGCCATAGATAGTCATTCCTTCCATGGATCAAGTAAGTTGAGAAGTTTGGGATAGTATTCACCAGTCTAGATGCCATTCAGTAGATTTGTGATTCATAGAAAGTGGTCAAAATATCCACATTAACAGGAGTTTAGAAGAAGTTGATTCCAGTCTTCATGGTTGACTTTGAGGATTTAAGACTGCAGTAGAGGAATTACCTTCAGATGTGATGGATATAGAAAGAAAACCAAAGTTAGAAGTGGAGCTTTAAGATGTGACTGATTTTGCTGCAATCTCACCATAAAACTTCAAAGGATGGGGAGCTACTTATAAATAAACAAAGGAAGAGGTTCTGTAGGATGGAATTTACAACTGGTGAAGACACTGTGGGTAATGTTATAATGACTACGATGTTAACTTAGTTGATAAATCAGTGGCAGGTTGAAGATGATTGATTCCAATCCTGAAAGAATTTATGCTGTGGATAAAATGCTATCAAACAGAAGCATCACATGCTACTAAAATATAGAAAGCTTTTGTGAAAAGAAGAGTCACTTGATGTGACATATTTCATTGTTGTCTTATTCTAAGTAATGCCACAGTCAGACCAACTTTCAGCCACTATCAACATGAAGGCAACACCTTCTATCAGCAAAAAGATCACAAGTCCCTGAAGCCTCAGATAATCTTTAGAATATTTTAACAATAAAGTATTTTAAGGATAGGCACAACATTGTTATTTTTAAACATAATGCTATTGCACACTTAGTCTACTATATAATGTAAGCATAATTTTTATATGCACTGAGAAACCAAAAATTAATATAATTCACTTTATTGCAGTATTTGCTTTATTGTGGTGACCTAGAATCAAACTAGCAATACTTGCAGTACCTGCAGGGTATTCCTGTATTGGTTATTTATCCTCGTGATCACATGGCTGATGCCCTGCACATAAAATAATATTGTACAGCATATTAGTAGTCTGTAAAAAGACAAACTTTCAAAATTTGAAGTATAATTTCTACTGAATGTGTATTGGTTTGGCCCCATTGTAAGATAAAAAAATCATGAGTTTATAAGTCTATCATCATCCATATGAAACTGAAAGCTATAATAGGTTCAATAATGCCCCACCTCTCTAAAATGTCTACATGCTAATTGCCAGAAACTGGGAACATTATCTTACATAGCAGAAGATACTTTGTAGATATAAATAAGTATATTAAAATAAGATTATCCTGGATTATCTGTATATGTATGAGCCCATGTAATCACAAGGGCCCTCATAAACAGGTGCAAGAGAAGTCAGAGAGAAGGCTGTGTGAGAAGCAAGTCAGAGATTTGAAGATGCAGGAAGGGACCACAAGCCAAGGCCTGTAGTCCATGTGGAAAGTACATGTCTTCAGTATATACTATTTTTTTGTTGTTATTGTTGTTTTTTCTTAGGTACCTAGAATTTAACCCACAGATGCTTAACTACTACAGCTCAACCCCAGCTATTTTTTTATATTTTAATTAGGGACAGGGTCTTGCTGAGTTATTTAGGGTCTTGCTAAGTTGCTGAGACTGAATTTGAACTCCTAATCCTCCTGCCTCAGCCTCTCCAGCTGCTGGGGTTACAGGCATGTGTCTGGCTCAGCATATACATTTTGATCTTTTCTCCCCAAAAAAGAAAAAGCAAATAAATTGTCTCTGTGGTCAGAACCTATAGAACAAATCAGCCCTGGTGACAGTTTGATTTTAGGCTACTGAAACTGATTACAGAATTCTGGCCTCTAGAACTTTGAAAGAGTCAATTTGTGTTGTTTTCAGCCAGGGATTTACCAAAGGTTGAGATATTAGCCATCAACGAGGATATCTTTAAAGATATACTTTAAAGCCCTTTGTGTCTACCTGATTTTATTAGGCACTTAGCAATGTTAATTTTCTTTTCCTGCCTGAAAATTTTCTTAGGCAAGAAATATTTTTGAGATGTAACTTCTTAGAGGGCTTGAAAAAAGTCTTCTACACAATCTTCCCAGAGGAGAAAGTTTTTTTTTTTATCCTTAAATGTTCTTTATCTAGTAGTAAAATTCTCATTTGCAGGCTTGGATGTTAGGGAGTTATCACTGCCTGCTTCCCATTTTCTTCCCACATACTCTACAAGCAATATTTCCCTGTGGCTTGAAACATATATATAAAACCACACTCTAACTTGGTATGTTTTGAGTTTATAAAATTTTATCAAATAGTTCATCTCAGTTAAGCATCATAACTACTGATGAGTTGCCAGTTTTAATAATGATCCCATTTTAGAGATGGGAAATATGAAACTCCAAGAAGTTAATTGAACTTGACTAAATAATGCAGATAAGAATTAGAAGAGGCAGTCAGGATCCACACTGGCTTTCTTAGCACCAAAGTGAATGCCTTATCTTCTTTGGACATGCCAATCTTCTCACCAATATAAGCTCTTGGATCTTTAATCAAGGCAGGCACTAGTGAAGTCCAAACACACAAGTGCTAAATGCTTTCTCAGTTGTAGCTTGTGTTATCCACTCTTTTCAAGACTATTCCACATGAGAGCTCTGTACTTCTGGCCTGCTGTGAGTCATGAGCGATAAAATCCATTTTGGAAGTGGTGGTGAATTGTGGGTTGTGGTAACTCTGTTATGAGTTTGTTATTATTAATTACTTGCCATAATTTCCATTCTGACAATTTTTGTTTAGTGGATATAATGTGTACACAACACAAAAATGAAGTAGTTAATTATGAAATAACTTGCTCAAAAACAAATACACATAAAATAGTAAGGTAAACTCCTGAGTGGTATTTTACTTCACCTTGAGTTTCAACATTAAATATTAATCTGGTTTACTTAAAAACTGAGTTTAGCTAATATTGCCATATATAAAAGGTGTTTTGAAGGCCAGTTTCAAATAACCAATTTCAATGAACATATTCTTAGAACTTAAATAGGCATAGCTTAATTGGCATGAATTTGAATTTGTGATTTTCTTATATATGATATCTTTGGAAAGAAATATTAAAGATATATTAAAATTGTGCAGTCAGAGGATTTAAGTGCACTCAGTGAGGCAGTACCTCAGGGTGTTTCTAAGCTCTTCATCGAATTCCAATATTCTCCTAAAGTTGGTGTGGGTGAGGCAAAAGCAATCATAGCTGATGTGTGGTGAGCAGTGGTACTCTAGGGCACCCAGAAGGCACACTACGACCTACAGATTCAAAGAGTCAGTGACAAGTGAAATATGGTTTATCAGGGTTGAATAAGAAATTCAGAAAAGTAAATCTGAGCATTTTCTAAGCTTGCATACAATTCCAAAAGCATGTTGGAAAGTGTTATATGGAGTATACACATGTGAAATTTGAAAAGTGAACCTTATCTAAAAAATACCTGTTCATCAAGGGAAGTTTTTAAGTGAGAAGAGTTTAGGAATGCTTGGCTTTTCTTGAAGATATATCCTTTATTTTTCTCTATGTAAGGATATATAGGAAACTTGACATTTGGTTCACTGACTTTTAAAATTTATTATTGAAAATGAAAACTGAAGTTCTTTGAAAATTCCAAGCAATCACGAAAGTGTGACTTCTGCTTTCACTTTTGCATTCTGATTTGGCATTTCAGGCTACATTAGGGCATCACCACTGTTTTTTGTTTTGTTTTGTTTTGTTTTTTGCTTTTTAGTTGTATCTCTTATTATGAGAAATCGTTTCGATACTGGAGAACTGAGTGAAATATTCTTGTCATTGTAATGATATTGATTTCCATTTGCTTTATTAGAAAGCTTCTGCATATTAAAAAGTGATTTATCATAAGTTCTTACAAAAACTTGAGTTGATGTTATTTCATTTTCATGTAGTTATAATAACCAGTATATATTTTTTTTTCTGAAAAACTAATTGGTAATAGTCCCTATCATTTTGTAGGCTTGATTAGAAAAACTGTAAATTCCCATTCAGTTTTCGAAAAAAAATAATAAGCCAAGTAGCCATATATTCTTGCCAAATAGATGCACATCCTTATTAAGAATGTAACTCACAGGTGATGGAATTTTACTTGTAGTTTTTTCTTTTTACTTCCTGAAACAGATTAGTGTATTCTGTAAATATATCAGTGTATAGTGTAACTAATTTGTTCATTCCAGCTGTTCTCCTGATCAATACTGTGATTACATCCATTTATAGAAATCCATATATATCAGATGGCATGACTCTTTCAATATCCTGAGGTTTATTCATAATATTCAGGATGGGACAGATTTTTCTGTTGCCAGAACAGCCACATTTCCAATACAGACACTAAATATGAAAGATGCAAGTCAGATCGCAAAACTGAAAGTGATCCTGTAAGGAATAATCAAAGCCAGTAGGAAGCCCTTAGTGCTAATTTGCAATTTATAGGAAGGACATTTTTACCTGTTTTAGGATTTTTAACCTTTAAATCCCATGGACTCTTTTAAGAAATCTAGCTAAACCTATGGGCCAAATCTCAGAACAAAGTATTAAATGTGTAAAATAAAAAGAAGATTTTTAAATGTGAAAAATAAAAATAATTTTAAATATTTTATATTTATATATTTTATATTGAAATATATTTACCAAAATATTTTAAAATTTATAACAGAATACTATGTCCTTAAAATTACTTAAATCTAAATTAACCTTTAAAAATTATAGTAATTTCAAAGTGGTGATGATCACAGATGATAATGCTAGAAGTTTGAAACTGTAATGTGTTTATGAAAATATCTATGATTTCTGTTAATGCCAGATTAACAGATTATGCAATATGTCCATTGTTTGCTGCCTATCTTCATGATTATAGTAAATGTTTTCTCTCATTAGAAATTAATGAAGGATGTTTTCCCCCTACCCAAGATTATAAATTTCCTGAAATCTATACCTAGATCCTCTTGTAATTTTACAAGTAAAATATAAATTTTACTTGTAGTTTTTTTCTTTTTGCTTCCTGAAACACATCCTCTTTGAAATAATAAAGAAAAGAATAAGAAATCCTGAACTGGGAATGTAATTCAGCGGTAAAGTTCTTGCATAGCATTCATGAGGCACTGGGTTCAATCCCTAGCACCACTGAAAAAGAAAGAGAGGAAGAGAGAAAAGGGCAGAAACTATCATAATAACTGGAGACTATGGTAATTAAACGACATGCACATGTACATCAACACAAAGTCAAATAGAGCTATGCCTATTTTGTGCTAGAATTTCTGGCTCTTTGTTGTGAGAATCTGTGTCTCCTGGAAACCAGCAAGACTGAGTATTTTTCTTCAAGTTCTACTAGAACATATAATTTATTTAAAAATATTCATTTTAAAAAATCTTGGTATCACATCAATGAAGAGGCAGTAACTTTGTTTTAAGATATGTCTGAACAATGGATAATTACGTAAATTCTATTTCAGAAAACAGAAAGGAGGAACATTATGACTAAGATGATCCTTTAGTTTGTGGTGTTTTTGTTGTAAATGTTGTATTATTTATATTCCTCTAAACATGCTGACATTGAAAGAATGTCATTTATCTCATTTAATATTTAAATCAAAGCAAAGCAAAAATCCTTTTTGGAAATATTATCAGGGGCTTGATTTTATCCAGAACTCCCTTAGGTCAAATTTATAATTTTTATTATCTATATTTGTGTTACTCAGATTGTAGGCCAGGAATCATCAACATCTGTAACTGCCTTGGAATATGTTATATATTCAAATTCATGAATCCTCTTTCCATTCTGAGCTATAGAGTCATAATTCAGGATGTATATGGCTAAAAAAATCAGTCTTTTAACAGATACTATGTTAAATAGCAACAACAAGGTGAATTTATTTTCAGTACTTAAACATTGAATGATTTCCCATTAAAAGATTTCAGCTTTTGGGGAGGGATAGCAAAAAAATAAAGGATTTCAAAATACTAGTACAATGGAAAAAGAAAAAAAAAGGATCTGTATAGTGGCATATTATTCAGTGATAAATAGTTATGAGTTCTCAAAAAACAACATGGAGAAATCTTAAATATATTTTGCTAAATGCAAAAAAGCAGTCTGAAAGACCCCTCCATTGTATGATTCCAACTGTATAACAGAGGAAAAGACAAAACCTTGGGGAATATAAAAAATTAGTGGTTGTCAGGCCTTGGGGTTATATGGTAGGGAGGAGTAGGGAAGGCATAGAAAACTTTAATGGACTGAAAAATGCTCTATGATGTTATAATGAAAGATATTTCATTATATATTTGCCAAAACTCAAAAATGCACCACATCAAGAGTGGACGGTAATGTAAACTGTGGATTTTATTTAATGACAATATATGTGTCAACATTGGCTTAATCAGTCTAACAAATATACCAGATTAATACAAGGTGTTAATCATACAGACATGGCAGTGGGGAGAGGGAGGAAGGTGAAGTAGGTATTTTGGAACTTTCAATTTTTCTTTCATCCTAAATAGAAGAGGATCAGATAATATCATACCTGGCTAGATGATTCGTATGACAGCACTCTGCAGCTAAGTAGTAGCCACTACTCCCTTTTGAAGGTCAAAGAACACATTAGTTTGCTTCAATATCCAGTTTAACCTTTTAAGGACTTGATTTATATACTTCAGACCTCCAAACATTAATGACTTAATTAGTGCAAAGGTAATCTTTAATGGCAGAATTGTCATTAATTCATCCAATAATTGCAAATCCTTCACTCTCACTAAATCTTGGTGAAAATGCAACTGATCTCACATCTTTTCCTGTCCCTACACCTTTTTGTGGTTACTTCTGCATAGGGGCCAGGTACCATGACAAGTGATTTTGTAGTCGAGTTCTTGTACTCCTTTGCTCACCTTTCTGAAATAGCTGCTAAGACACAGAAGCATCTTGCTGGAGGACAAATGAGGACTTAATGGAAGAATGAGCACTTGTCTCCTAGCCTATCAACCTTCAAAGCCAGTACTCAGAATCATCAGCTTGTACAATTGAAAGATTTGTCTGGGATTTTTCAAATGTGAAGTAGAACATGGGAATTAGAAGTAATGATATTTAAAACATGAGAACTGATCAGTGAAAAAATTCTCAAAATCGTGCATGTCTTTCCTCTCCCTTAGCTGCATATCCCTTAGTCTCAAAGTCCTTAATTGTATAAATAACATTCCCCATGTCTGTCCCTACTCTTCAATCCCCCTGTTTTCATCTTTTGCTGCTAGATTTATAATAACTTCTTAATTTATCTCCCTGTCACTATGTTTTCAGTCAACCTTCTTCTGCATTCAGTAATCACCAATCCTTTTCACAAGTTTATCGGAATTATATTCTAAATGTAAATATGATTATGTGGCTCCATTTCTAACATCTTTCATTGGCATTCTAGTACAAAGATCTTAGCATCCTATAAAGCTTCTGTATTCTCCTTTTGAAGTTCATCTGAACTTCTGATTCAAAAGTTCAAAAGTGCTTATGACCCCATTATACAGAACCTGCTTGGAATTTATATTGGGAAGAGCACTTCCCTTGGGCTTTCTGATAAAACCCTTTAGCATACTGGTCCTTTGAAAGAATTTTCTTTCCCACCCAATTCACATGGATAAGCCCCCACTTATCCTTCTGTCCCAACACAATCATCCCTCATTCTGAAACATTTTCTCCCACCTCCCACCTCTTTCCTTACCTCTACAGCAGGTATGGTGAGTAGCACCCCTCACCAGGACATTCTATACCTTTTTTGATAGCACAGATTATAGTTTATTGATTAACTTTTACATGCTGCATCCCCTGTCCTCTGGAGTGTAAATAAGACCTTGTTTTCTTTATCTCTCCTTTTCCTAAAATATAATAAATAATTCAGTAAGTATTCAGTGAACAAATATATGTGGTGTAAATGAGTGAAATAATTCTGAATGTGAAATGTATAATGCTGCTATACTCTGATGACTTCATTACAATTGAATGATGAAAAGAGAAACTTGGTGGTAAGTTGCACATGTGATTTAATTTTTTGTTGATTCTCTTGTAGTTGTTTTGAAATTAAAATTGTACATGAATTGTTTTCAAAAAGATAAAGTGTGAGGAGAAAACTGTACAATGTGGAAGTCATCCCTTAAAGCAGAATGAGTTTTGCAGAGTTTGAATATTGAAAGTCTTTACTAACATTCATTATAAAATAGAGTGTCCTGTGTTTGCTTTTTTATTATGAATCATGCCAGGAGGAAGTGTAAGAACTATTCCTCTTACCTGACATTTATAACTAAAAGAGATTTCAGCTATAATTTCCTATCCAGGCAAAACAGCTTTTGTGGAAAGGTCATTTGAGTGTCAGTATTTGTGGTTCAGGATCTGCTTCCATGATAAAAACTTAAAAAGAGTGTTTTCAGTGAACTGACATATTCCTGTTTATTACTTAACTGCATATCAAATCAGAAACTTTGAGAGGCACATGTTTTTGGACATGCGTTTCTTAATAGCTGGTTTAGAGTGCATTTTATTATATGGATGATTTGAAAACAAATTTCACAGCAAAATTTATTGGAAAATGTTGCTTAGTTTGTAATGCAATTCACATACTCAGCATGAATACCAATTTATGAAGGTGTTGTCAAGTTGTTTAAACCAGTCCAAACACACAGAACACAGATGGCATTGAAAGCATCAGTGCCTGAAAAATAATCTGTGACATCTGTAGCCTTCTCATAATTATTTTGGGTTTTTTTTTCTACATTTTGTTCAGTGATTCTTAAGCTATTCCAAAATACATGCAAACTTATAGTGACATATATTGATTTCCTGAACAGCAAAAATAAAAATATAATTCTATGTAATATCGCTCTTCAATTTTCCATTACCTTACAATTGTTTTGACATAAGTAGTATGTTAAATTTATTTTGGTTAACCATTTTATTTCCTTGATTCTTCTGGCCCATTTTTCTTCAACAAAGCACTTATTTACAAATTCCGTAGGAATATCATGTTTGAAATCTGCATTTAAGATTTCTTACTGAAAGTTACACATTACAAGTTACATGTATTGGTTGATGGAATTATATCTTTTCAGATTTTAAATACTGCATATTTTTGGAAAGCATTTAAAGTTTATGCATAAGGATTTTAAAAATCATCACCCAATAAATTTAGTTAAAAGTTTGCTATACAAAATTGTAAATTTACATTTATAAACTAATAGTCTTACATGAGTATCTCTACTTTTATAACTAACAGGTAAATCATCTATTATTATTATCATAGGTTTTATGATTATGGGTTTTTTTTTTTCTTAATCTGCTTTGATGCCCAATTTCATTATTTTTCTGTGTCATTAACTGTACATCTTTTTTTTTTTTTTGTATTTGGGATTGAATCCACGGGTGCTTAAACACTGACCCACATCTCCATCCCTTTTTATATTTTATTTAGAGACAGGGTCTCACTAAGTTGCTTAGGCCCTCACTGGGTTGCTGAGGCTGGCTTTGAACCCATGATCCTCCTACTTCAGCCTCTCAAGCCACTGGGATTACACGTATGCACCACCATGCTTGGCATTAACTGTACATCTTTATCAGTATGGTAATAATAAAACATGGTAAATGGATGTATTTCTTCACATTTTATTCATCTTTAATTATTATATATTTAGTTATTTTTATGATTCAGGTATATAAAACAGATTTCAGGACTTGAATCAGAAAACTGAGGGATGCTAACAAAATGTGAACGTATTTCTTAAATGAAAAATATTTTACCTGTGAAGGCAAAATATTCCTGAGCTTTGGTACAAATAAAAGCATTCATTTAGTACTTGTGTCTATAGTATTTCTCCTGTTTATTTTAACATTTTCTTCTCTGGCAAATTATTTAATAAAAATAATCTTTGGTTTTATTATTGATTTAAAATGAATATGTGCTTTTCCCAAATGAGTAATTTAAACTTGAAGATGAAGCATTGCCATTCTGTTTTTCTCAGCTATCCCACTCCCAGGTCTATACCCAAAGGATTTAAAAACAGTATACTACAGTGCCATAGCCACTTCAATGTTTATAGCTGTACAATTCACAATAGCTAAACCCACTAGATGCCCTTCAATAGATGAACTGCTGAAGAAACTGTGGTATATATACACACTGGAATATTACTCGGCATTAAATGAAAAGAAAATTATGGCATTTGCATGTAAAGGGATGGAGTTGGATAACATCATCCTAAGTGAAGTAAGCCAATCCCCCCAAACCAAAGGACAAATGTTCTCTCTGATCAGTGGATGTTGATACATAATGAGAGGGTGTGTGGGGAGAATGGAGGAACTTTGATTGGGCCAAGGGGAGGGATAGATGGGGAAGGAGGGGGTATGAGGGTAGGAAAGATGGTGGAATGAGTCGAACATCATTTCCCTATGTGCATGTATGACTGCACGTGTGGTGCAACTCTACATTGTGTACAGCCAGAGAAATGAAAAGTTGTGCTCCATTTGTGTACAATGAATGGAAAACTTTCTGATGTCATGGATAACTGATTACAACTAACAAGAGATAAATTTAACAAAAAGATATTTTTAAAAAACTAGAAAACCAAATAAAATTTTCAGCACGAACAGTAGCCTCTTAATGTCTAACTATAATGCATTTATATTTAAATATACTCTAAGTATTTACTGTTTTTCATCTGTAAAACAAGAAATGAATTTCTTTATTTGATCCAGGGTAATTGAAAGTTACATTTACACATCTGTTTTGATTGTCAATCATAATTTTCTTAGGAAATGAATTACAGATAAACATGTACCAACATTTCACCATTTTAGTCAGTTCCTTAGTATCTAAGGACAATACTAATTTCAAACAAAGTCCATGATTATTGAATTTTTCTACATTTTCAGACTTTCTCTCTTTTTCCTTCATATATTTTGGTCATCAATTATCTTTCCTCTCTCAATAGCTTTTTAAATCATGGAACTTAATAAGATCATTTTGAATAATAAGAATAATAACAATACTGATAACATAATTGAAATTCCGACTCATATTTAAAGAATTCCTCCTGCATATCAGACACTGTGTGTTTCTGTCAGCTCCTTCACTGTGTGACTAAAGACCCAACCAGAACAATTGTAGAGAAGGAAAAGTTTATTTTGGGGCTCATTGTTTCAGAGGTTTCAATCCATAGATAGCTGTCTCCATTCCTTGGGACTCAAGGTGAGGCAGAACATCATGTTGAAAGAATATGGTAAAGGGAATTGGCTCACATGGTGATCAGTAAGCAGAGGGAGACTCCACTTGCCAGATACAATCTATATACCTCAAAATATACCCCCAATGCTCACCTCCTCCATCCACACCTACTCACCTCCAGTTACCACTCAGTCTATCCCCATCAAGGGATTAGTTCATCCACTAATTCATTGATTGGATTATGACTTTCATAAATCGATCATTTCTCCTCTAAATCTTCTTGCATTGTTTCACACATGAGCTTTTGTGGGATACCTCACATCCAAACCATAACTGTATGCTAGTCTTTTCTATTGATTGACTAATGATTTAATCTTAGGATCCGTTGATATTCTTTCTCTTCATAGTCTCCTTTGCATACATAAAAGGAAATATGGGCATATAGATGTCAAATGGTCTAGGCCACAGTCATAGTAAATTGAGGAACCAACTTTCAAATCTAAACACTCTGACTCCCAAAGTTATGTCAATCATTTTACTATTAAAATCAAGACAGTGTTTTGTTTATTATGCTTAATTATAGTTGTTTAAACTGCAAAACAACAGATAAGTACAGTACTATTTTTTTGTGAATTTGGTGGAATAATTTTTGTAGGTTTGAAAGTTGTGTTTCCTTTGCCTTGAACAGGACTAATCTGAGCCCAAAGTGGCTGATTTTCTTTACACAATGATTTTCTTTCCATTGTGGGGTCATTAAGAATCTGTGTTAGTCACCTTTTCATAACTATGATAGAATATGCAAGAAAAACAATGGGGGAGAGATTTATATTGGCTCATGGTTTCAGAGTTTTCAGCCCATGGTCAGCTCCATTGCTCTTGGGTCTGTGGAAAGGAAGGTGAAGTACTGGGGACTGAATTAGAAAAAAAAAAAAAAAAAAAAAAAAAAAAAAAAAATATATATATATATATATATATATATATATATATATATATATATATATATTTTCCATCCTTCTACAATTATGTTAAAATAAATTGTATTGTCATGTATAACTAGAAGAACTAAGAAAAAAAGAAGAGGAAATATGCTAACACTATGCTAGAGGAAATATGCTAACACCATGGAGGCCATGAAGTAGAGAAAAAGAGGGTATGGGGACAATGTATAATCCTCAAGGACATACCTTGAAGAACCCACTCCCTTCAAGATGAACTCATCCATTGATGCAGTCAGGCCCTCATGGTCCAGTCACTTCCCAAAAGCCTCATCTCAAGATAGTATTGGATTGAAGACTGACCCTTTAACACATGAGACTTTGTGGAACATTACAGATCCAAACCATGACAAGGTGCTTCTTTTCCACTATGTTTATGGAACAATACAGTAGTTCTCAAATCTTAATTTTGGAAGGTCTTGAAGAACCTAAAGATTATTTATGTAGGTTACAAATAATGATATTTATGGTATTGAAAATTAAAACACAATTTTGAGTATATACTTATTGATTTATTTTAAAACAATGATAAATTATAATAAACCAACTATACATTAAATGAGATATTTTTATGAAAAGTAACTATATTTTACAAATGTAGAATCTAGTGAAGGTATCATTAATCTCTTTAATGCTTACCTTAGTAGAAAACTACTGAAATCTCATTTCTGCTCCCATAATAAATCCATTTGAAAAGATTGCTTTACTATATTTGTATGAACAATATTGGACTCACTGAGTTGGGTATAGTTGGAAAAGGAAGATGTATCTATTTGGTCCATTATTATAATTGTTTATTTTTAAAAATGTGATACTATACTAAAATGCAACTGATAGCTTCTTTTTGTAAAACCACTTTATGGAGGTATGATTAACACAAAAAATTGTACATGTTGCTTGACAAAGATGTAAAAATAACTTTTTGCTCATGATAAAACTCTGGAATCAGATCCATCAAACACATCTGATTTTAAACTAAATTGTAATTAAACACATAATTGTGTTTTTTATATAAAATATAATTTCAGTAACTTTTTGTTATTTAATCCTTCTATAGAAACTTGTTGGAATAGAGAATGAATGAATAAAGAAGATATAGAAACAAATACCAAAAATTTACTTCATAATAATTTTGGACATCTTCCTCTTGACTATGCTGGTTTGGGTTATAGAGTCTAGTGGCACATTCATAAACATATAAGTCTGAATTTTCTATCACTTATTATTACTATAGTGTTGCCCATTAAATGTTCTAGGAACTCTAATGGGACCAAAAGATATGAGTTCAAGATTGTATGGAGATCTAAGCAACCACCTGACATCACATGTACAAAATAAAAGCTAGGGATGGGGAGAAAAAATTACAACTACTTTCTAATAAATATTACAGATATTAAATGAACATTTTAACATTATAATAAAAATATAACATTTTCTGTTCCTATGGGAGTCTTACTGGCTTTTTCTTGAGTATAAGATACAGAAACACAATTCACGTTTGTTCACCAAAAAAGGCACACATAATGTAGATTCTCCTATTCTGTTTCAGTTGATATGAGTTTCCTAGGTGGTTTCAATGAAAAATTAAGACAAGGAAAGAATACTGATGCAGCTGGGAATCAGACATCTTTCCCTCCATCTCTCATTTCTGTTTTTCTCTCTACTTGTGCTTCATTTGCTCTCATTTGATACAGATTTCCCCAAATGGTTGACAATATGGCCTCCCAAATATTTATCAGTAGTTACTTGACTGCCATTTACTGATGTACAGAAATCACAGGAAAGGGACTCATTTTCCTATCTTTTGGCAGTTGAATGGTCTGTGCCAAATAGAGTAATAATGATCAAGATGTCAGAGTCATGGCTATCCATACTTGAACTTCATGGATGCAGTATGGGATGTCAACAGTCCCAAATAAAAAGTAGCTATAAAAACAGAACATAGGAATGACTACTAGACTGACAAAATAGAAGTTTACGTAGCACAGATTCATTGTTACAAGATGTTTTTAATTAGGCCTATTAAAAGTTTTTATAAATTGCAGTTATAAAATATATCCATGTTGAATAGGAATAAAACCCATTACTGGGCCAACTGCCAGCTGGGAAAAACAAAACACAAAAAGATGCTATGATTGTGAACCCAGCTGAATCTTTGCATGTAAATTAGTGTTTATTAATGTTAAAGCACAGAAAGATAAGCATATTAATCTCCTCACAGCAAGGCATATTTGATAAACAGAAACTATTTGAAAATTGGATTGGTGAATATTTTTATTTGTATTTGTATGTTACAAATAGATTAGGATGTGACTCTTCATATTTTGTTTACTATTATACTGGAAATAAAATTATTATAGGGAAAAATGCATATGCTCTTTCATTGTTAAAATATAAAGCATTTTCTCATACTTGAAATATGTACAAGTCTTTTATTTTTCCTCATTGCACTAGATTGAAAATATTTTTCATGTCTCTGGTTCCATGACTTAATAACTGTAACATTCTTCAGTCAGTTATTTAAGTTTAGTATTCCTCAGTTTCTTAATCTAAAAGATTTAATAACCCTATAAACGAAGAAAATTTTATTTATTTTTCTTTTTAGTTATACATGAGAGTAGAGTATAATTTGACTTATTATACAGAGTACATCTTATTCTATTTAGCATCCCAGTTTTGTGGTTATGCATGATGTACAGATTCACTATGGTGTATTCATATGTGTACATAGGAAAGTTATATTAGAATCATTCCACTATCTTTCCTATTTATTTGCTACCTTCCTTCCATTCATTTTCCTTTATTTAGTCTACTAAGCTTCTATTCTATATGTGATATGTTAGCATCCACATATCAGAGAGAAAATTTGACCTTTGGTTTTTGGGGATCAGTTTATTTTGCTTAGAATATGGTTTCATTACATACAAACAAGTTAATAATCTCCAGAATCATCCATTTTCCAGCAAATGTCCTAAAGTCATTCTTCTTTTATAACTGAGTAATATTCCATCATGTATATACACCATGTTTTCTCATTTATCTGCTGTAAGGTACCTACATTGGTTCCATAGCTTAGCTATTGTGAATTGAGCTGGTGTAAACATTGATTTAGCCATGTCACTATAGTATGCTGTATTTGAGTCCATTGGGTATACAACAAAAGTGGAATATCTGGCTCAAATGGTGGTTTCATTCCAAGTTTTCTGAGGAATCTCCATATTGCTTTCTAGCTCTAACTATCTGTATTTGCCGATGACATGATCCTCTATTTAGAAGATCTAAAAAACTTCACCAGAAATCTATTAGAACTTGTAAACAAATTCAGCAAATTAGCAGGATATAAAACTAAATAATTGTGTTCCTATACACCAATGATGAATCAGCCAAAATGGAAATTAAGAAAATATCTCATTTACAATAGCCTCAAAAGAATAATAACCTGGGAATCAATCTAACAAAAGAGGTGAAAGGTCCTCTACAATGAAAACTACAGAACACTAAAGAAAGAAATTAAAGACTACCTTAGAAGATGGAAAGAGCTCCCATATTCTTTGATAGGCAGAATTAATTATCAAAATGTCCATACTACCAAAAGCACTATACAGATTTTATGCACTTTCTATTAAAGTTCTAATGACATTCTTCATAGAAATAGAGTAATTATGAGATCATTTGAAAAAATAAGAGACCCAGAATAGCCAAAGCAATCCTTAGTGAGAAAAGTGAAACAGGAGGCATCACGTTACCAAACCTTAAATTATATTACATTACAGATATAAATGTAATATTAAATTATATTACAGAGCAATAGTAACAAAAACATGAACAGAATGGAACAGGATAAAAGACACAGAGACAAACCCACATAAACACTGGTATCTCATACTGGACAATATTTTTTGAATTAGGTTATATAAGGGAAACATTATAATATGGGATAAATAGTTTATTTATGCAACTGACATTTCTGAACTTTTTGGATAGCAAATATAGAGAGAATAGAGATACAAAATAAATCGAATCAAATATATGACATATAAAATTGAACAGTTGGATAATTTTAGGTACTGAATGGTTGTGTCTTCTCCAAATTAAGAGATTGGAGTCCAACCCCTAATTTCATGGTATTTGGAAATAGGAACTTTGGGAAGTACTAACAGAAGGTAAGAGACTGGTCTGATGGGTTCCATACCCTTTTAAGAGAAGACACTTGACAGCCTGTTTTTCTCACCCCACTCCCATGAGCATACAGTGGAAAAATTATGAGAGCACATACCAAGGTGGCCATCTACAAAACAGTAAGAGAGTCCTCACACAAATCTGACCGTTCTGGCACCCTGCTCTTGGAATTCCAGTTGCCAGGATTATAAGAGTATGAATCCTACTGTTTCAGTCACTCAGCCTAAAATATTTTGTTATGGTAGCCCAAGCTGACTGTGACAGATAAAATTAGAAGTTAATTGAAAAAAAAAAAACTAGATTGAATTGCATAATAAACGTAAGAGTGCCATCAACTTCCATCTTAATAAATATCATAACACTGCCACATATTTTCCTTCTATCCACTTCTGTACAGCTGGAATGGAGGAGAACAGTTGAGGGATCACTAAAGCTTTTGAACCATATTACTAAAAAATCACTTCATCCCATAGAGAAAAAGAAATACAAAATAGAAAATGATTCACATTTGTATACCTGTAACAGTGCTACTTGAATTTTTCTATCATTAGCTTTAATATGTCAAATACAAGAGGTTATAAAAGCCATAAAAAAGCATGAAAGTGAAACATTTTACAGCAAGAAAAATGTCAGATCATAAAAGACACCTCATTGGTATCCTTTTTGTGTGCATTTCTTTTCAGCATCTTGTTCTCGATGAAATTCCCTCAAATGCTCCTTAGAGGCAAGCTTGCTTGCAGCAGGGTCCATGAAGTGAGAGGAATGTAACTCAATTTTCTGATTTAATAGTGCAGGGTTATTCAAGCATGAAATTACCTCCTTCATGTAGAGCAATCCCCTTTGCCTAGCAAGTCAAGGCTCAAAAACTTGATGTCTACTGTGATTACAGCTGTTGACCCTACCAATTGTTGCTGGAATCAGAGTTAAGCTTTTCTGTATGCCCCGCTGAAGAAAATACATCTCTTCAACCCATTAAAAAGGTGAAAATGGGTAGGTGGCTGTTAGAATCTCAGCTCTATGTGACTGCCTGCTGGGTTAAAAATATGATTATAGCACAGGGGCAAAGTATATTTTTTAAACGGACTAGAATATGGTTTCATTACATACAAACAAGTTAATAAAACTTGTATCAGCTTACGAATGACAGAAAATGCAAAGTCTACCTTAGCTTTTTCTATGAACATCTCAATTTGGAATAGTCATATTTTGAGTCCTGAGTAGCCCCTTGCTCTCTTTATGTTGAACAGTTTAGGCCTCGTGTCCCTAATATTCTAGGATGGTTTCTTTGGAATCAAGGGTGTGGGAACTTTGAGTGGTAAACACTGGAGATGTGAAATGGTTGAAAGGAGTGGACAAGGATGTCTGCTTTAGTGAGGCCTTTTGAATAGGAGGAGACTTTAAAAGGTGAGTCTCTTTATTTGCACAATGGGAACAATAATAATCACACACACACACACACACACACAACTGGCCTTCTGGCCTTTTTGCTTCACTAGTCTTTCTTTTCCTCAGCAGAGAATTGATGTGAATGGCTTAGATATGTTTATATGTTAAAGATTAGGCAACTTGTGTTCCAGAAAGAAAGAAACAAACAAAACCCATTGATCTAGAAAGGTGTAGGTACTGGATCAGATTTAGTGGGGAGTGACAGAAGAAATTTAAAATGGCCAACTACTTGAAGAGAAATTCAGAAAGTTTGTCAATGCATGTGAATGTAAATTCATTATGTGATAGGAATATAATTATTGGGTAATATACTCCAGTGCCTTTGGTAAAGTTTAAATCACTCTTCAGTATGTAGAAGGATTTAGTTGATGGATTTTAGGATGTGACAGGATACCTAGATGGGTCAGGAAGTCAGTCAGGTTTATTGGGCTGCATTGATATTCATAGGGGTTATATGATCAACAAAATAGCCTAATTCTTTAATAAACTTTTACAATTTTCTTTGTAACTGCTAAATAATATGCACATCTGTGCTTGACAGCATTACGAAATAAACTAACTTGTTTTGTTCTTTTGTATGTGCAAACATGAGATAAAACTTTACAATTGTCTTTATATGATTTGTTTTGCCATTATTCTTCTAGTGACTAGTGACGTTCTATTTTTACGGAAGTTTCTACTAAATAGTTAACATTTGTTAAGCCAAATACATAAAATTTTCAGAAATATTTTTAAAGTTAATTAAAGGCAGAACTTGAGAGAGAACATTTTCTAACCAAAATTTTAAAAGTTTCAAGGTCATTATTTTATTATTTGCTTAAGGCTTAGGTGTAGCTTGCATAAAATATTAAATCTTTTTTTTTTGCTAAAAGCTAGTTTTATTATTTTAGAAACACAGAAGTTGAAAATCACGTTACTAATTTTCATTAATAACTTAAATTAATTAATAAAATTAATAAATTAAATTAATAAATAATGAAAGTTCATATTTGGTGAGAATTCTTTAAAGTGACTCTAAATTCCAATTTTTATATAAAGAAGACACTTTTGATAAACATTAACTCAAATAATTAAATGGTAAATGTCACATGCATTAAAATATTTTGATCAAATATTGTACAGCATGCCTGGGTTTCTTAGAAAGGAAATCTAAGCATGTGTCTTTTGCTTCAGATCAGAATAACATCTCACTTTCTATTTCTCAAGAATGACAGCAAACACTTTTACTTGAAAATGCCCCAAGAATTAACTGCATACCGAATGTGTTTACCATGTGCCTCATCCCAACTTCTCTCCTTACGCAAAAGGTATTAATGTCCCTAGCAGCTTTATCCTTCATTCTTATTTGATGGACCCTAGACTCAGGGTTGGAGCAGACTTTTCATTTTTGTTTGATAAGACCCAAAACCAAGCCTTCATTTTATTTTCCTGAATTAGGTCAGCTCTTCTTGGAAAGTAGGTGGCCTTCCTCAAGACTGATAAATTGGATACATGCAGGTTTGGGTTCCTGGAGAATCACATCTGTAACTCAACACCACTTGAATGTTAGAAGCTTTCTTCTTCAACATCTTTTCTCCAGGACCTTGGTTACCTAGGGTTTCCTTGTCTTTGATCAGTCACAGTCCTGATAGTGACAGGGACTGACAAAAACCTACTGCTGGATCCCAAGAAGCTCCTGCTGTGGTACTGTATAGAATTGCCCTATGCCTTAGAGGTACTTAGTGGTACTGTATAGAATTGCCCTAACTACTGAAGGCAGTTTTCCTCATGAAATTAACCTCAACTGATTGCTTGAAACTGGTGGTCAAACAACTGTATTATTTTCTAATATTTACAGGCAATCAGTGTCCTTTGGAGCAATACTTCCTGCCTGCATTTTAGTCAGATCTCCTCCTCTGCCCAGCCATGTTACTTTGAGCTAATCATATAAACTTTCTGTATCTATCTCCATTTTTTGTCTGTGAAATGGGAATGGTAATAGAACCCTACCTTTTAGGATCACCCTGAAGATTCAATGACATGAGGGTCAGATGTGTTAATACATATAAACCACATTAATAGTGCCTGGTACTTGGTAAGCAACCAATAGTTATCATCACTGGTACTAGATTATACATCAGAATCACCCAATAAAAAATTTAAAAATCAGTGTATTTGATTCTCAATATAGGTGTACTGAATTAAATTCTTGAGAAGTCAGTCCCATCATGTGTCCTTAAAAATGATAGTTCCACAGATAATTCTGATACAAAGCCAAGTTGCAGTCTGACTTAAATAGCAAGATATCATCTTTATAACTAGTGTGCAGTTTTGACTAGTGATAAACTAATCATATACTAACACTATATTTTGTATTTTGCATTGTATTGATGCAAAACAATATTCAATTTAATATTTACATGGAGTAGTTATGAACTAATCAAATATTAGCAGTGTATTTTGTATGCTGTATTTTGTGGATTCTAGACCATTTATCAATATTAGCATTTACATGGAGATCTCAATGAGAGACTGAAACCATTTTTTTCCCATGTCACTCATACACAGTAAAAAAAAGTGGAATTAAAAGAGGATGATAAAATATTAAAGCTTATCTATGAAAATATAATGTAGACACAAAGAAAAATCAATATTTCTATTAAACCATAGAATGAGCAGCAATACCTCTGGTGAGTGAGGGACCTCTATGATGGTGCATTTAGAGGTCTTTGTATGTGTGTTTTCCCCAAGGTATCCATTGCCCCTTCAGAGTACAATTATACTAGATCCAGAATCAACTCAAGTTTGCCTGGGTATTATGATTCACAAGATTTGTTAAAGGTGCTCTGAGAGTCAAACACCATTCTGTGGGCTTGACATGATTGTATCACAATATAATAAAGAACTGGGGAATATTAATATTAATTTCACCCTTTCAGGGGCCTGTTGTCTGAGAGATTAAGCAACTTGCTTAAAGTGACACAATTTCTAAGTGATGCAGCCAGGACTTTAAGCATATTAACTCTGAGAGTTGGGTTCCACATTCACATTGGTAACCTTTCCTGGGTGCTAACTGCCTCTCTCAACTATAGTTCTTCAGCCAGAACCACCTGAGAAGGAAAGCATCCTGTTATACACTACTAATTCAGGGAAACAGATATATTCCTACCCTGGGCATTTCTGTCTCTCTCCTGACTTTTCTCTTTAGCCACCAGTTTTGGCCACTACTGTGCCTTCTTAGTTGATATTGTTCTTAATATTTCAAATTTTAGTTCTATTGAGAACAGTTTTGCATTTTTCCCCTAAAAACTTACCATGGGAGAATGCAGTCATTTCTCCTTCAGCACTCTTTCCTTTGACATGATTAAATAATCTATCTCAATAAATGTACTCAACCAGGTAAAACAAAGAATTCCTGGGAAACCATAATTCTACTAAGATTTAAATTCTCTGCTGCTCACTTCAAATTGTTCAGATAAAATACTTCACCTTCAATTCAGTTTTACTCATATTTTCCTGAGTTTCTATGCCTCTGGCATTCTTCAAATTTTTAACTTAGGCCAGAAAAATGATATTTTTTGCCTGTCCTTTGTTTAATGCTCAGGAGCTTCCACAGATACAAAGTATATACCACATGAAATATATGGAATAGTTCATCTTTGTGGTCATTCAGAATGAACCTCTTCACCACTGGGAGTTATAACTTGGTGGTAGATTACCTGCCTAACATGTTGAAGGTCCTTTGTCTGATTTCCCAGCACTGAATACCTAGACAGTAGCAGGAGGGGCTTTTCAAATTTTGAAAAACTCTCAGTTATGGGGCTAAGAAAATGAATGATTGTGTCTGAACTCAGACTTGTAGCTAGTTATATGTGGTGGAGCAACTCTGCATTACTGAGCACTTATAATGAAATGATTATGCCACTTCATCTGCCCAACTAATCTTCCATGTTAACACAACCACAACTCCACTCTGAGAAATCTGAGTACCTATTCTATTCATAGATCTATGATTTGGATGAAATTGACCCAACCCAGTTGGAAGCTAAATTTTTGAAGTCTAATCTCTGGCCTATGTTAATTTCATCTGATGTTGGCCTACTGTGTTAATTTGAACCAAAAGGACACTGCAGATATTTGCTGGTGTCTTCTGAGTAAGAAACTTCCTCTTTCCTCTGAGAGCTCTACAGGAAATATAGTCTCTTTTCTTCTAGACATTGGGATACAAGATTCTAAAACTTAGAATGGGTGCAGCTATTTCTGAATAGATGCTCAAAGCAAGTCATAGAGAAGATTTGATACTCTGAAAAAAAAGTCTCATAAATTATATTGTGAGAATTCAGATCAAACTACATGTGAAATCAGAGAACTCTGACATTTTCAATTCATTTTTATGTTTAAGGCTGTGTTGTCTGGGATTTTGATCCATACAACAGAGAGAGTCATAAATGATATTTCAAAAGAGAAAAAGAAGAGATCAAGCTTGAATTACAAACCTTTATGTCATTTATTTTATTTATTTATTTTTAGACAATGAATATTTACTAAAGACACAGAGGCATGAAATACTTAGATAATCATAGATTAGAAGCAACATAAAGGCAGAAATAAAAAGCAAGCTGTAATAAAACTAGTTCCTGTTTATTTTAAAAGCTTTGATTCAATCAATATGTTATGACCAATAGGCAAACACAGATGCTACTGGTAAGAAGGTACTACAAGTCTTTGTGGGCTTATTTTTAATTCTCCTGTATAAATTTTATGATAATTACTAATAAAATCATGTTTACTCACATTACAATGATAGAGTTTTAGACTTGCAGAATAAAATGTGTTCTTTTGATCTGTTTGTATTCATATTTCAAAAAATGAATGTGGTTCTCTTAAAATAATTTCTTGGCTTTTCTGTTGCAAAGTCTTTTTGGCAACCTCTGTGCTAAGTGGATATAGGACCAAAGTCTGAACACCATGAGTGGTAATATGGACTGCTTCTTACAGTTACTACATGCTCCTTAGTATCAGAACATGGATTATCATCTGGTTATTTCATTTTCTTGATGCCATTCTGGTTACACATGAAAGAATTTTAGAGATTTAATAATATTCTTTATAATTATTATCATTATTATTTTTATAATCTCTAACATCTTAATTTTCTGAACATTCAAATTATTTGATTATTTTTCAATATGATATAAATATAATAAAGTTTTTTCCCCTTAAGAAGGTGACTACCATTGGATATAAACCAAGGAGTGGGATACCTGGGTTAAATGGTGGTTCCATTCCCAGTTTTCCAAGTAATCTCCATACTGCTTACCAGATTGGTTGCACCAATTTGCAGTCCCACTAGCAATGTATGAGTGTGCCTTTCTCGCCACATCCTTGTGAACACTTATTGTTTTTGTATTCTTAATATCTGCCATTCTGACTGGAATGAGATGAAATCATAGAGTAGTTTTGATTTGCATTTCTCCAATTGCTAGAGATGTTGAAAAATTTTTCATATATTTATTGATTATTGATCCTCTTCTGAGAAGTATCTGTTCAGTTCCTTGGCTCATTTATTGATTGGGTTATTTGTTTTTTTGGTGTTAAGATCTTTGAGTTCTTTACATACCCCAGAGATTAGTGCTTTATCTAATGTGCATGTGGTAAAAATTTGCACCCATTCTGTAGACTCTCTACTCAACTCACTGATTGTTTCTTTTGCTAAGAAGAAGTTTTTAGTTTGAATCCATCCCATTTATTGATTATTGATATTATTCCTTGTGCTATAGGAGTCTTATTAAGGAAGTCAGGGCCTAATCCAACATGATGAAGATAGGGCCTACTTTTTCTTCTATTAGGCTCAGGGTCTAAGGACTTAAAAACAGCATACTACAGTAACACAGCCATATCGATGTTTATAGCAGCACAATTCACAATAGCTAAACTGTGGAACCAACCTAGGTGCCCTTCAGTAGATGAATGGATAAAAAAACTGTGGTATATATACACAATGGAATATTACTCAGAATTAAAAGAAAAAAATAAGAGAGCAGGCCCAGCGGCCTGCTGAGGGGCAGAGCCGCCCCCCACCCCCCGCGCCTGCCAGGTAGGCGGAACTGTGACCACCGACAGAAAAGGCCCAGTGGCCCGCGGCGGGACAGAGCTTCCAATCACTCCTGCAAGGTAGGCGGGCCTGCGACCCACTGGAAGAAGAGGAGCAGCGGCCTGCTGAGAGGCAGAGCCGCCCCCTCCCCCTGCGCCGGCAAGGTAGGCGGAATTGTGACCACCAACAGAAAAGGCCCAGTGGCCCGCGGAGGGGCAGAGCTTCCACACTCCTGCAAGGTAGGCGGGCCTGCGACCCACCGGCAGAAGAGGAGCAGCGGCCTGCTGAGAGGCAGAGCCGCCCCCTCCCCCTGCGCCGGCAAGGTAGAGGGAACTGTGACCACCCACAGAGCAGGCCCAGCGGCCTGCTGAGGGGCAGAGCCGCCCCCCAACCCCCGCGCCTGCCAGGTAGGCGGAACTGTGACCACCAACAGAACAGGCCAGACCTGCAACCGACAGACAGAACAGGCCCAGTGGCCTGAGGAAGGGTAGAGCAGCCCCCCCCCCCCGCGCATGCAAGGTAGGCGAACCTGCGACCCACTGGCAGAACAGCCCCAGAGGCCTGCAGAGGGGCAGTGCCGCTGCCTGCGCCTGCAAAGTAGGCAGAACTGCGACCACCTACAGAACAAGCCTAGCGGCCCGCAGAGGGACAGAGCCGCCGCCCGCGCCTGCAAGGTAGGCGGACCTGCTACCGACCGGCAAAGCAGGCCCAGCTGCCTGCCGGCGTGGTAGGCACATTGCCCCAATTGGAGGAGGGGAAGAGCCGCTGCCCGCGCCTGCAAGGGAGACTTTGCAACTATACAAGACCAATATAAATATATAGGGGGAAAATTCAATAGCACAACAGTTTCACCAAGTAGAAAGGAACGCGAACAGTATGAAGAGACAAGGAAAGAAAGGACCACAAGCAATGCAGGTCAACTCAACGATAGAAGAGGTAATAGCTGCAGCAGATGGAATGTCAGATAAAGAATTCAGGATATACATGCTTCAGATGATCTGGAGTCTCAAGGAAGACATCAGACAGCAAAATCAGACAATGAAAGATCACTTCAACAATGAATTACATAAACAAATCCAAGAAGCAAAAGATCAACTATACAGGGAAATAGAGGTTATAAAAAACAAACAAACAGAAATCCTAGAAATGCAGGAAGCAATAAGCCAACTTAAAAACTCAATTGAGAATACTACCAGCAGAGTAGAACACTTAGAAGACAGAACATCAGACAATGAAGATAAAGTATTTCAACTTGAAAAGAACATAGACAGCTCAGCAAGACTGTTAAGAAACCATGAGCAGAACATCCAAGAAATATGGGATAACATCAAGAGACCAAATTTAAGAGTCATTGGGATACAGGAAGGGACAGAGTTTCAAACCAAAGGAATGAGCAATCTATTCAATGAAATAATACGAGAAAACTTCCCAGACTTGAAGAATGAGACAGAACCCCAAATCCTAGAAGCCTACAGGACGCCGAATGTGCAAAATCATAAGAGACCCACACCTAGACACATTATAATGAAGATGCCCAACATACAGAATAAGAAGAGAATTTTAAAAGCTACAAGAGAAAGGAAGCAGATCACATTTAGGGGTAAGCCAATCAGGATAACAGCTGATCTTTCAACACAGACTCTGAAAGCTAGAAGATCCTGGAATAACATATTTCAAACACTGAAAGAAAATGGGTTCCAACCAAGAATTGTGTTTCCAGCGAAATTAAGCTTCAGGATGGAAGACGAAATTAAAACCTTCCACGATAAACAAAAGTTAAAAGAATTTGCAGCTAGAAAACCATCTCTTCAAAACATCCTTGGCAAAACATTACAGGAAGAGGAAATGGAAAATAACAATGAAAACCAACAGTGGGAGGTAGGACACTAAAGGGGGGAAAATAATCAAAGAGGAAAACAAACCATGTTTAGTAACATAAATAAACAAATATGGCTGGAAGAACAACCCATATCTCAATAATAACCCTAAATGTTAATGGCTTAAACTCACCAATCAAGAGACACAGGCTAGTAGAATGGATCACAAAACAAGACCCAACAATATGCTGCCTACAGGAGATGCATTTGATAGGAAAAGACATACATATGCTGAAGGTGAAAGCTTGGGAAAAATCATATCACTCATATGGACTTCGGAAACAAGCAGGAGTATCCATACTCATATCAAATAAAATAGATTTCAAGCCAAAGTTAATCAAAAGGGATAAAGAGGGACACTACATACTGCTCAAGGGAACCATACACCAACAAGACATAACAATCATAAATATATATGCCCCAAACAATGGTGCAGCTATGTTCATCAAACAAACTCTTCTCAAGTTCAAGAGTCTAATAGACCACCATACAATAATCATGGGAGACTTCAACACACCTCTATCACCACTGGACAGATCTTCCAAACAAAAGTTGAATAAGGAAACTATAGAACTCAATAACACAATTAATAACCTAGACTTAATTGACATATATAGAATATACCACCCAACATCAAGCAGTTACACTTTTTTCTCAGCAGCACATGGATCCTTCTCAAAAATAGATCATATATTATGTCCCAGGGAAACTCTTAGACAATATAAAGGAGTAGAGATAATACCATGCATCCTATCTGATCATAATGGAATGGAACTGAAAATCAATGATAAAAGAAGGAGGGGAAAAGAATACATCACTTGGAGAATGAACAATAGGTTACTGAACGATCAATGGGTTATAGAAGACATCAAGGAAGAAATTAAAAAATTCTTAGAGATTAATGAAAACACAGACACAACATATCGGAATCTATGGGACACATTGAAAGCAGTTCTAAGAGGAAAATTCATTGCTTGGAGTTCATTCCATAAAAAAAGAAAAAAAACAACAAATAAATGATCTCATACTTCATCTCAAAATCCTAGAAAAAGAAGAGCAAAACAACAGCAAAAGAAGTAGAAGGCAAGAAATAATTAAAATCAGAGCTGAAATTAATGAAATCGAAACAAAAGAAACAATTGAAAAAATTGACAAAACTAAAAGTTGGTTCTTTGAAAAAATAAAAAAAATCGACAGACCCTTAGCCATGCTAGCGAAGAGAAGAAGAGAGAGAACTCAAATTACTAACATACGGGATGAAAGAGGCAATATCACAACAGACACTTCAGAAATACAGAAGATAATCAAAAATTATTTTGAATCCTTATACTCCAATAAATTAGAAGATAGTGAAGGCATGGATAAATTTCTTAAGTCATATGATCTGCCCAGATTGAGTCAGGAGGATATAGACAACCTAAACAGACCAATATCAATTGAGGACATAGAAGAAACCATCAAAAGACTACCAACTAAGAAAAGCCCAGGACCGGATGGGTATACAGCAGAGTTTTACAAAACCTTTAAAGAGGAACTAATACCAATACTTTTCAAGCTACTTTGGGAAATAGAAAAAGAGGGAGAACTTCCAAATTCATTCTACGAGGCCAACATCACCCTGATACCTAAACCAGACAAAGACACTTCAAAGAAAGAAAACTACAGACCAATATCTCTAATGAACCTAGATGCAAAAATCCTCAATAAAATTCTGGCCACTCGGATACAAAAACTTATCAAAAAAATTGTGCACCATGATCAAGTAGGATTCATCCCTGGGATGCAAGGCTGGTTCAATATACGGAAATCAATAAATGTTATTCACCACATCAATAGACTTAAAAATAAGAACCATATGATCATCTCGATAGATGCGGAAAAAGGATTCGACAAAGTACAGCATCCCTTTATGTTCAAAACTCTAGAAAAACTAGGGATAACAGGAACATACCTCAATATTGTAAAAGCAATCTATGCTAAGCCTCAGGCTAGCATCATTCTGAATGGAGAAAAATTGAAGGCATTCCCTCTAAAATCTGGAACAAGACAGGGATGCCCTCTCTCACCACTTCTGTTCAACATACTTCTCAAAACACTGGCCAGAGCAATTAGACAGACGAAAGAAATTAAAGGCATCAAAATAGGAAAAGAAGAACTTAAATTATCACTATTTGCAGATGACATGATTCTATACCTAGCAGACCCAAAAGGCTCTACAAAGAAACTATTAGAGCTAATAAATGAATTCAGCAAAGTGGCAGGATATAAAATCAACACGCATAAATCAAAGGCATTCCTGTATACCAGCGACAAATCCTCTGAAATGGAAATGAGGACAACCACTCCATTCACAATATCTTCAAAAAAAATAAAATACTTGGGAATCAACCTAACAAAAGAGGTGAAAGACTTATACAATGAAAACTACAGAACCCTAAAGAGAGAAATAGAAGAAGATCTTAGAAGATGGAAAAATATACCCTGTTCATGGATAGGCAGAACTAACATCATCAAAATGGCGATATTACCAAAAGTTCTCTATAGGTTTAATGCAATGCCAATCAAAATCCCAACGGCATTTCTTGTAGAAATAGAGAAAGCAATCATGAAATTCATATGGAAAAACAAAAGACCCAGAATAGCAAAAACAATGCTAAGCAGGAAGTGTGAATCAGGCGGTATAGCGATACCAGACTTCAAACTATACTACAGAGCAATAGTAACAAAAACAGCATGGTACTGGTACCAAAACAGGCGGGTGGACCAATGGTACAGAATAGAGGACACAGAAACCAATCCACAAAACTACAACTACCTTATATTTGATAAAGGGGCTAAAAGCATGCAATGGAGGAAGGATAGCATCTTCAACAAATGGTGCTGGGAAAACTGGAAATCCATATGCAACAAAATGAAACTGAATCCCTTTCTCTCGCGATGCACAAAAGTGAATTCAAAATGGATCAAGGAGCTTGATATCAAATCAGAGACACGCCGTCTGATAGAAGAAAAAGTTGGCTAGGATCTACATTCGGTGAGGTCAGGCTCCAAATTCCTCAATAGGACACCCATAGCACAAAAGTTAATAAGTAGAATCAACAAATGGGACTTACTCAAACTAAAAAGTTTTTTCTCAGCAAAAGAAACAATAAGAGAGGTAAATAGAGAGCCTACATCCTTGGAACAAATCTTACTCCTCACACTTCAGATAGAGCCCTAATATCCAGAGTATACAAAGAACTCAAAAAATTAGACAATAAGAGAACAAGCAACCCAATCAACAAATGGGCCAAGGACCTGAACAGACACTTCTCAGAGGAGGACATACAATCAATCAACAAGTACATGAAAAAATGCTCACCATCTCTAGCAGTCAGAGAAATGCAAATCAAAACCACCCTAAGATACCATCTCACTCCAGTAAGATTGGCAGCCATTATGAAGTCAAACAACAACAAGTGCTGGTGAGGATGTTGGGAAAAGGGTACACTTGTACATTGCTGGTGGGACTGCAAATTGGTGCAGCCAATTTGGAAAGCAGTATGGAGATTTCTTGGAAAGCTGGGAATGGAGCCACCATTTGACCCAGCTATTCCCCTTCTTGGTCTATTCCCTAAAGACCTAAAAAGAGCATGCTACAGGGACACTGCTACATTGATGTTCATAGCAGCACAATTCACAATAGCAAGACTGTGGTACCAACCTAGATGCCCTTCAATAGATGAATGGATTAAAAAAATGTGGCATTTATACACAATGGAGTATTACTCTGCATTAAAAATGACAAAATCATAGAATTTACAGGGAAATGGATGACATTAGAGCAGATTATGCTAAGTTAAGCTAGCCAATCCCTAAAAAACAAATGCCAAATGTCTTCTTTGATATAAGGAGAGTAACTAAGAACAGAGTAGGGTCGAAGAGCATGAGAAGAAGATTAACATTAAACAGGGATGAGAGGTGGGAGGGAAAGGGAGAGAGAAGGGAAATTGCATGGAAATGGAAGGAGACCCTCAGGGTTATACAAAAGTACATACAAGAGGAAGTGAGGGGAAAGGGAAAAATAATACAAGGGGGACAAATGAATGTCAGTAGAGGGGTCAGAGAGAGAAGAGGGGAGGGGAGGGGAGGGGAGGGGGGATAGTAGAGGATAAGAAAGGCAGCAGAACACAACAGACACTAGTATGGCAATATGTAAATCAATGGATGTGTAACTGATGTGATTCTGCAATCTGTATATGGGGTAAAAATGGGAGCTCATAACCCACTTGAATCAAAGTGTGAAATATGATATATCAAGAACTATGTAATGTTTTGAACAGCCAACAATAAAAAATTAAAAAAAAAAGAAAAAAATAAAATCATGGCATTTGCAGGTAAGTTGATGGAGTGGAGAATATCATGCTAAGTGAAGTAAACCAATCCCAAAAAAACAAAGGCCTAATGTTTTCTGTGACATGAGGGTACTGATCCATAATGGGGATGGGCGGGGAGCATGGGATGAATAGAAGAGCCTTAGATAGGGCAAAGGGGAGGGAGGACAAGGGAGGGAGCAGGGGGATAGAAAAGATAGTGGAATGAGTTGGACATCATTACCCCAAGTATATGTATGAAGACATGAATGGTGTGACTCTATTTTGTGTACAACTATAAATATGAAAATTGTGCTCTATATATGTAATATGAATTGAAATGCATTCTGCTAATTTGTCATATATAACAAATTGGAATAAATAAATAAATTTTAAAAAAAGAAACAGATAAAATATATTCAAAAAAAAAAAAAAAAAACAAGAAGAAGAAGACGACTACCCCTGGGAACAGAAAATTTGGATGAACAAAATACAAAAAGAAATTATAACTTTTTCCTACTTTTAGAGAGTGAGACTTTAACCTTTCCATCTGAGGTTACAGAATAGAATAAACTGTTATTATAAAAGTGAAATAATCCAGTAAAAAAATCAGAAGCTCGAGGAAAATAGTGAGTCCCAGAGTAAAGGAGTTAATAATAACATTTTACAAAGCGGAGAATCCAGATATGGTATCTAGAAAATGCAAATACAGCTAATGGAATATCTGACAATAGTATTATAACTATGTTGGACACAGGATTAGGATATAAATTATGTATATATTAATATGGCAGAATTCCAATTGTTAATGTTACTATTCCAATAAAAATGTGCATACATATTCAAAGTAACATCTGAGTACTTGCATCTGAAGAACTGGACTTCAAGTGAGGAAGCTGAGAAGGAAATTTTGTTCTTTGTAAGTTTTGTAGGTTTTAGACATTTACATAAATATTTTGATTAAAAATTATCATAGTGGTAGGTTCATAAATCTGGTTGTTTTGCTATTAATGTTTCTTAGATTTGTGTTACTTCTAATTCTTTTTAAAATTAACTAATTAATATTATTATTCATGGTTCTAGGAATCAAATCTACAACCATAGACATACCAGGCAAGCGATGTACAACTGGACTAAATTCGTAGCTCCTAATTTTTTATTGTTTTTGGATAGTATACTTTCTTTAGGATTACTATAAAAAAATAGCACAAAGTAGGGAAAGTATTTTAAGTCCAGGAAGTAAAATAAAATAGAATGAAAATAACTGTTATAGGTTTTACATTACTTAAAATAACATTCAATCTTGATTTTGGGGAGTGTTTTCCCTGTATTATGCTTTCTTTTAATCAAGCAGAGTATACAGTCGATATACCATATTTCAGGAAACTTAAGATTTAATAATTTTTCCTTCTTTAATACCTTATCAAATATCACAGTGGTTTCATTAATCAGATTTTTGTCATTTACATATTTATTTATTTATTTATTTTGTTCTAGTTAGTTACATATGACAGCAAAAAGCATTTCATTTCATTATAACAAATGGAGCATAACTTTTCATTTCTCTGGTTGTACACAATGTAGAGTCGCCCCACCTTTGTAGTCATACATATACACAGGATAATGATGTCCTTCTCATTCCACTATCTTTCCTACTCCCATAACCCCAGTCCTCCCCTCCCCTTCCCTACTTTGCCCCATCCAAAGTTCCTCCATTCTTCCCATGCTCCCTCCCCCATTATGGATCAGCTTTCACTTATCAAAGAGAACACATGGCCTTTGGTTTGGGGGATTGGCTTACTTCACTTAGCATGATATTCTCCAGCTCCATCCATTTACCTGAAAATGCCATATTTTTATTTTCTTTTAATGCTGAGTAATTTTTCATTTTGTATATACATACCACAGTTTCTTCATCCATTTATCTATTGAATGGCATCTAGGTTGGTTCTACATTTTAGTTATTGTGCATTTAAAACAAGGCATTTCCTGAGAGTTTTACAGTAGTTTAACAGTGGAAACTAAACAAGATGTGTCCACATGGAGTTTTTCTTATATAAATGTTAAAACTTATTAGTGAAAAAATAATTGGTCTTATAACTGTGTCAGAAAATTTGAGGGAGGAGCATTAGAATAGAGATTGTAAGAATATTACAATGTGGGATTTCTGTAATGTTTTAATACTTAATTTAGGGACATATTTCTTCTGGAGTCCGAAGACAGACTTTTGACCTTGGATAAGAAATTATTTATCTGAACTGTATCCTAAGTTTCCTAAGATTTGAATTATTTGATACTTGTATTCAAAGCATATCAAGTTATTAAGATATGCATTACGTCCTCAGTCTCATCATTATAGGGCAAGAATTCCAGAGTTATACACAGTTGCTATAGTCCATATAGATCCTCAGAAGTCATATCTTCAACAAAAATTACTTTTTCTGACAAACCAGCTTTGGGGAAACAGGGACAGAAATACCATCTCTGCTTCCAAGATGGTATCTGTTGCTACATCCTGGGCATGGAGATATCTCCACATGGCAGACAAGCCAAGAGGACAAAATTTTTTTTTTGAAGCATTTTTTTTTTTAAATTAAGGTCTTGATTCTGTTCACACAGGAATAGCCCTCATAGTCTAATCACTTCTTACAGGACCCACCTCTACTATTTTCCCATTGCCCACTCAGTTTTAGAACCTGACTCTTGGAGACGATACGTCAAACTATAGCCAAGATTATGCTAGAGAATTTTATAAATGCATATGTTGAAGCTGTTCATCATGAGCTAAAGTGACTTTAGGAAATAGCCTAGAAAACTTAACATTGCATACAATTTTACTTAAGAAAATGCAATCCTATTTTATGACAAGTAAATGAACTTTTAAAAAAGAGTTTTCATAATATTATCAGTTTTGGCATTTGAGGTTTTTTCCTATTGGTATGTGAATGAATGAGGTCCTATCAGATGTTATATGTGTAAATGAAATGCCTATACTAGCATGTGCAACCTATTTTCAAGTTAAAGTTAATGGAAGGAATCCTGGTCAGCCTACACAGTTGGGATCTGTATTAATAATGTAATCTGGGTGCTTGTGCAGTGATGAAATTATACTGTCAGTAATTAATAAAGACAATAGAAAGTCTAACATGAATATCTATTGATGCTAGTGTGGGAGAATAATTCTCTCTAGGTATACTTTGAAATTCTCGAATGTCATAGAAGCTTTGTTTGATTTGTTGCTTTTGCTTTCTTGTCAGAAATTCAATTTAGGGAGGAAGCTTTGAGACCAATGCATCTGTTACCTGCTTTGTGAATCATGGCATTGAAGACTGTCTCATATCTATTAGCAATCATGATGAGAAAACATTTGTAATGATGGCACATGTGTATATCATCACCATTGGCTTTACTTAAAGTAGCATGGGATTGCACCCTTTAGATAACTATTCCAAATAGGCTTAGATAATTTTTGGCTTACACATACAGAGGCAATCAAATCCAAATACCATAAAATGTTCTTCTCAATTAAAATAAAAAAGCACCCGTGGTTATCTCCTTCTTTCAAAGGTTTCTTTATTTGCATTCCATTATTGCTAAGAGCCAGTTCTAAATATTTTTTCTCAATAAGCATATGTACTTGAGCATTATTTACTTCTTTCTTATAGAACTGACTTCTAGTTGAGCAGATACATCCAAAAAAACATAAGATTTGTAGCCATCAATGCTTTCCCTTCACATAAATTCTTGTTCTGTTATAGCATTCAATTGATGACACTATGTTGTGATTTTCATCCTTGACATCTCAAGACTGATTCTCCTAATTTTATTACAACTGTTTATAGTTTGTGTTTTCACAATCATGTTTTTCACAACTAAGCTAGATTGATGAAAGTAAATTCTGGCATTTACATTACTTGTCCTTAGATTTTAATTGAGTCTAAAATAGTTTCATGAAGCACCTAATGGGTGCCTGGTGCAGGAGTGATTGTTCTCTTTCTAGCAGAGAAGACAGGAAGAAAACTGTATGTTAGAAGAATAATAAAAACACATATAAAGGGTTAATACAACATCTGTTGGGGAGAAAATATAAATTTGGTCTTTCATGGGAAGGAATTGAATGGGCATGACCAGGCAAGCCTCAGTAAGATAATATCTGAGTTAGACTTTGAAGGATAGATGTATTTTTTTTTAGAGAGAGAGAGAGAGAGAGAGAGAGAGAGAGAGAGAGAGAGAGAGAGAGAGAGAGAGAGAGAGAGAGAGAGTATTTTAATATTTATTTTTTAGTTTTCGGTGGACACAACATCTTTATTTTATTTTATGTGGTGCTGAGAGTCGAACCCAGCGCCCGGCGCATGCCAGGCGAATGCACTACCGCTTGAGCCACATCCCCAGCCCAAGATGTATTTTAATTGCATATATTAGGTACTGTATCATCCCCAATGAACGGTCTGTATATCAGAGAATATTACTGCTCTTAATGTCCTCAACAGAAGCAATGATTTTGGTTTTGGTTTAATAAAAGCACAAATAGAGGCAGGGTTTTTGCTGTCCATGTTTTTAACACTGATCCTGCAGGTAGACAATCACAGATCAGGATTATGGTAATAACTATCCTTCTTTAACAATAGTCCATGGACTACAGAGTAACTTAAAACCACATAAGAAATTAATAGATTACTATCCTTGAGAATATTTAGGAGATTTCACTGGCTACCTGATGGCCAATACCAAGCTTTCGTCACTATAAAGATTTGTAAATTAAAAGTTTGATTAATCACATACTTCTGTTTATCTCTATCATGATGTTATATTGAAAATATTAAGATCTTTTGTTTCTGTTGGGCTCTACCCTCCTTTATATAACCAGATATGTTAAGATTTTTATTCCTTAATACTTTGGGGTTTGTAACAGTAATTCACAATCACCACCATCAGTGTTTCCAATCTAATTGCACATTAGTTTCATCCAGAGAAATCAATACAAATCCAGAATCCTGAATCTAATATGCAGTGTTTTGCTGAAGTAGATATGGGGAAGAAAAACAATGTGAGGACTTCGGTTTTGTTTCTTTTGACTGTTTTTAGTAACTGAACCCAGGGTACTTAGGTACCGAGCTACATCCCTACCCCATTTCATTTTTTGATTTGAGACAGAATCTCACTAGTTTGTTCAAACTCATGATCCTCCTGCCTCAGCCTCCCAAGTTGCTGGGCATACATGTGTGCCACTTCACCCAACAAGGACTTCGTTTTTAATTGACAGATAATAACTGTAAATCTTAATAGGGAATGCTGTGTTGCTTACATTTATACATTATTTATTGATCAACTCATAACACTTAGGATTTTCTATCATCTCAAATTCTTATAATTTCCTTGTAATGATAACATTCAAAATCCTTTCTTTTAGCTGTTTTGAATTATACCACACAATATTAACTATCATCAATCTCTGTGTAATAGGATGTTAGAACTTTAAAACAGGATTTTTAATATGTAGTTTAGGTAAATCTAATTTACTCAGTCTGTGAAATGGACACTGGAAGCCATCAACCCACATTTTATATTTCAACCAATGGAAATATAAAGTTTAGGGTTTTATTTATTTATTTATTTGTGCATGTGTTTGTGTATGTGTTTGTGTATGTGTGTGTGTTTTGTTTTGTTTTTGTTTTTTTACATTATTCAATCTGTATTTTTGTTGTTGTTGGGAGCTATATCTGGCCCCCTAGCAAAAGTATTCTGAACTTAATATCTATTTTAACCTGACCTGGGGGAAAGAAAGAGAAAAATACCAAATAATGAAATTCAGTATCAGTATTCATAAATATCCAATTTTTGCCTTGAGCAGACTGGCAGAAAATGCTGGGGGAATAAAGGTGAGTTGTTTTTGTTTTTTTTTAATTTCTCCTTATTTGCTTCCAATTCTGTTTTCATGTTAGACATCTGGGTGATTAATAGTTTATTGATTTCCTGCATTAGGAAGCTCTCAATTTGTCAAGGTTGAAAGCTACACTGTCACACTGTCAGGACTGGCATTCCCAGTTGTAGCAGAATTGTCTTTTCTATGAACTGTCTCATGTCACATTGTATACATATTTTTCGTTTACTATCAAATCTCTTCCAAAGTCATTTACACCAAAGGCCTTGAGACTGTCCCTAACTCTTGGTTCCCAGGACACCATCCTTTCTCTGCTCCTCATTTAGTCTTCCCAGCATCAGAAAATAACAACATCTTCTACCCTATGCTTTGGAGAGTACACCAGGAATTTGGGCTTTTTTTTTTTTTCCACTTATAAGCCACCCTCTATTTGAACCAGCACCATCATGTGTCCTGAATTAATTAACTTTTCTTTTTCTCTTAGAACAAGTCACTGCCTTTGTCTCTGTTTCTACTGTTGCTTCCACACACAGTTCATCATCCATGGAGCAACAATAAGGGACTTTATGATAATGAAGTGTCACAACTTCTATAGTGATTTTTCCAAGAGATTTGGACTCTAGTTAAGATGCAACATTCCTACCTTACCTACTAGACCATGGATAATATGAATTCTGACCACCTTCTCAACAGCTTCTATAGCATTGCATTCTCACAAGCTCATTTTGATCCAGACATACATGCTGTAATTCTGTTCTTTGGACATTCAAGCTCATTCTCTCTGGACCATTGCACTCTTTTCTAGGTCACTTTACCCCTGACCGACTCCTCATTAATAAAGTGTAAGTTCAAATATCAACCACTTCAGATAGCCTTTTTGTAATCACCTTAACAGTATCACCACCATACCACTCTCCCAGTTCATTACCACCTATAGTTGTTTCATGGAACTTAAAATTATCTTTTTTTTAAATGTATTTATTTAATCAAAGTTTGCTACTGCTAAAAAGAGGCTTTCTGTTAGTCTTATTATTATCATATTTCTAATTCTAGAAAATATCTAAGGTATAAATATTCCGTGAAAAAATAAATTGATACATTTCAAGGCATGATAAATTGAATTGTTGTTCTTTCTACTTTAAAAACTCCTGTATTATGATAGTCCCAATTATAGAATTCTACTAAGTTTTCTTTTTCCACTTTATATTTTCCTGTGATTCATCTTTGACAGTTACGAATGTTAAATTTCTAAATGAATAAAATGATGTTGGTGTCATTTTAAAGACATTTACAACTCCCTAATGTCCCAACTCCATAAGATTGTCAAAAGTCCTGAGAAAAGTCTAATGGCTTTTTATAGTTCATTCTCTGTCTTTATTTTTATCTTCTGTTTTGGCTACTTTTTCTTGTACATCTATTATAGAAACACACACATGCACGCACACACACACACACACAAATGAGTAGTCCCAGACACCATATTTTTTTTTTATGATTCAGACATTTTCATACTGGTACATTATTCCTTTTAAGGTTGAACTCAAATATCAGTTGTTCCCCTTTAATGGAAAGTCAGTGACTTTTAAAATCTCCATTTTAGCATTTAGTGCATGATATGGGTACTACCATTTTAATGTGCTGTTCTAATCCTAGAGACTAACTTAGTGATCATTGTAATTTCATATGTGTAGATTGAATGAGTGATGGATGGATGGATGGAAGCGTCAATGAGATAATTTTTTCTACAAATCCATAATCATCATGTGGATCTTGAAAGATCCTTTCCAGTGCATCTGTGTTCCTTGACATAGGGCTTTAAACGTGGAGGAATTAATACTATATTGAGTATGTAGGTAAATAAATACTTAAGTAAGTGACTAACACAATAGTATTCACATATTTTTATCTAAGAATTACTTTCTCCTTAAGAAAGTTCACTTTTCCTGTGTTCCAGGTCTGTGTTCTTTAACCCAGTAGTCACAAGTCATTTTAAGATAGTGATCAAGAATAATGTAGATAGTTAAAGTTGAGGTGTTCCGTAATAACTAAATGGATAGTGTAAAAAATTATCATAAATATCTAGATAATAACTTAAAATACATTGCATATTGCTATGTTAATAATTTGGATATGCATTTTTGACTTATAATGTATAAAATTAAAATTAATCCATCTGTTTAATTTATTGTCTTTAATATGATAATTAGAAAATTTATGCATTATGCATCTGATCTGTATTTTATTTCTATATAATTTATACCATTACAGTTACAATTATCTTTTCTCAACATGTTTATTATTTGCCAGTAATTATCATTTCTGACCCATAAAATGTATACAAAACAAAGCTACTTGCTTTACAGGGAAATGTTCTTTTCATCTCATTTCATATTTTTGCAGGAAAAAACAGTTAAGTCTGGTGAGAATTATATAGCTTTGTATTTGTGTTCTAATTTATCAGTCACCCTTTTAAAATATAATAATTACATGAGCCATGTTCTTTTTTATCATTTCTGTCCCCCCCAATCTAGACATGTTTCACCTTTAAAAGTGTGGAATATGTCTGAATTTCTCACAGAAAAAGAAAAATCATTCTATATTATTTATTTATATATATTTCGTTCATCTTTATTTAAATGTCTTACTTGCCATTGCATTTGATTCATACAATTTGAGACAATTATGATTTTTATGTTAATTATTTATATGGAAAATTTTTTTTTGAACTCATGGATGTGTTTGTATATTTGTGTGTGAATATGTATGTGTATTTGTATGTGTGTGTACATACATATACAATGAAGAAATATGTGTGTGTGTACACACACACACACATACACACATGAATTTCTTCATTGAGTGAAAGAAGTACATCTAAATCTGCTTACTCACTACAAATATCTACCTGCTAAAGATCCTACATTTGTGATCATAGTTGTCTAAAAGTGTAAAAGAGTGTAGGTTATAGGAGTGAGGAATAGGCCTGGGGTCAAGAACAAAGAGGCTATCTGAGCTTGCAGAGACAGCCACCTAGCCATTGGGACTTATTTATCAAATGTGCTCATTTGTTCATCTCTGATGCAGTGTATTATTGAAGAGCTTTATTACCTTTTACCTTGACTTCAAAAAATCTTGTAACTGTTTTCCTTCCTTCGAGTATTGTCTCTCTCAAATGTATTCTCCACACTGCTACCAGAGGAATGATTAAATATTTATAATGTGAAGATATCACTTTCCCAACTAAGAGCATCCGTTATTCATTAACCATGAAGTTATTAAGTACAGAGATGAAGTCTGAACCCTGGAAAGGGCACACATGCCCCTGTCTGATTGACCTTTTAGCTACCTTTCCAACATTGTGTCCTGCTTACTACTCCCTACCTCCTGCCACATATTCTTAGCAACTTCAATCATGTGTTCCTCTTATCTCCATACCCCTCTCCTGTTTGCCTTTGTTGAATCCTTATGTCACCCTCCTTTAACAATCTAGATTTATCTATTTTTCCATATCTGATTTTATGATGAATCTGCTTATTATAAATCTCCCCACAGCTTTTACAAAGTAGAGATCTTATCTTATTTTCTGCAGCTTAATTTCCTCTTGAGATAAATGAGAAGGACAAGTTACTCTCTTTTTAGGAGGACTGAGTGAATAAATACACATGCCTGGAAAATAGCCTGTGATCATTAGTTGTTATTTATATCATGAATATTGTTTTGTTCTTTTAATTATTAACAGTAGTAGTAACTTGTTATTATCTCACTGTTGAGATATAGTAGGCATTCAGGAAAGGTGTGTAGAATAGGTAATGATCAGTTCATCAGCAACATTTAGGAATCCAGGAAAAGGGACTGTGAGATAACGGACTTAAATCAAATAGGACAAAACTGTGAAAAAGTTTGAGGCCCGAAATCTCCAGCTGAAACTAATGATACCTCTCTACCATGGCTTAAACCTTGCTCACTGATTGCATTTATATACTATCTGTCCCCTGAGGAGGCAATTGTCACGTTTTTTTGTAAATTCCCTCAGAGACTTAGTAGTAAGTATCAAGTGATGTTAGATAGGAAGAAGGAAACATATAAAGCTTTGAAGCAGGATTTTTCAATGTATACTCTGTAGTAATGTTGATTTATTTGTTACAATTCTGCACTAACTATCTGGTCTTTTTAATTTAAGTTATAAATATCTAGGGGATATTTTTTTAGCAACCAATAAGGATTTTCACAATTTTTGCTAAGTTTCCAATTAGATCAAAGAAGAGATATATCATGTAGTTGATTAAAAAAAAAGAATAAATAACCGAAAAGTTAATTCTGCAAAGAGCTTTGAGAAAGTAGGAAGCATTCTGCATCAATTATTAGCTGTTTCCTTCTTTGTATCTGGTATTCATATTATTTAGCAAGCATAACATATTGTTATAGAATGAACTTATTTCCCAAAATTTTGAGTCATTATTATGAGAAAAACATGACCTAATGTCAGAAAACTAACGTGAATGTTGCATTGTTGTAATAAACATAATATCACTTCATACATATTGCAGCAAATATTGTATATAACATGATAAGTGAAATTTAACAATATTGGGTTATTTTTATTGAGAATTCATTATGTGTTCATGACTATTCTGTGCAGTAATCTGTGGCTAGGTTTAACCATGTTTTCTGGAGTCAGTACTGACAGAACTTCGATTCACCTGGTATCTTTGACACTGGAGTCTGGTGTGTGAAGTCCCGCATTACCGTGTTTTAGTTGCAATGTGTGTGCATGAAGCTAACTAAATCTGCCTAGAAGAATGCTAGTCATAGAACAGATAAGGGTCATTTATTTTATTACCTAGAATGAACTTTAGTATCAGACTGTTTCATAATTGCTTATCAGAGTTAAAGTACCTAAGGTCTGAATCCAAATGTCATTTAATCCTATATAAATACTTTTTATAATGATACACATGACTATTTTACCTTTATTGAAATACAAAGAAATAGTAATTATTTTTATTTCAATTCTCTTTGTTTCTGTCCTCCTTCAAGGATTACTCATAATAATCGTACTTAAGAATTTGTTGGATATGTATTTTTCTTTTATATTTGTTGTATGATTTTATAAACTTTGCTCAGGTCCATTCCAACCTGTCTTCATTCCAGATCAAAGAGTTGGAATCTTTGGTGTGTTTGAGCATAATAACAAAAGGAAGAACTATGGTTTTCAAAAATAGGGTTTGCAAAAGTTCAGAAAGAAGTATTAATAAATGAAAGCAAAAGATGTTTTCTGACTGGATAAAATGAATATACCCAAATCCTTCATAACAGCCAATTTAATTAAATCTGAGGATACAGTAGAGTTTTTTGGTGGTGGTAGTGATTGACCTATTTTTTAGGTCATAAACCTCAGTGGAGAATTTAATGAAATCTAAGAATACTTCTTGCCAAGTAAGATGCATGTGTGCAAATAAATACAAACATTGTTTATATAATTTCAGGGAAGAGAATCCAAAGGATGTGCCTTAGGCTAATAACTTCTAACAGCATCTGTAAATTGGGATTCACTTTACTGTACTGCACTCAGTTTCTACTATCTCATGCTCATGATTTTTCTTCTGATCTATAACGCTTTGCAATTTGATGTCTCTCCCCAGCATTTACGTATTGCTATTCCTATTCCAACTCTGCTAGACAAAGTTCTTTTGAAGAACTTTGTTTAAGGAAAATTTTCCACCTTCCAAAAATTATTTCTTGTGCTTAGTATATTTGAACATTATATTGGAGTGATCACTTTATGTTCCTTTTTAAAAATTATTTGATAAATTAGCATTTATATTTATTTATGGGGTACAATGATGTTTTTATACACATACAAGGTAGAACAATCAAGCCAATTAACATATTCATCAACTCAAATATGCATCATCTTTTGTGGTAAGAGCAATTGAAATTTCCTTTCCTAGCATTTGCAAAATATACGTTATCATCAAGTATAATTTACATTATAATTTGCACAACAGGTCTCAAAAAGGAACCTTATTTCTCCTAAGTGAAACTTTATATCCTTTGGCCAACATCTGCCTATTCCTAGCACCTCCCAGAGGTAACCACCTTTCCTTTCTCTGCTTCTGTGGATTTGATTGTTTTTTATTTCACATATATAAATGAGATCATGTGGTATTTGTCTTCCTGTACACACAGTACACACATGTTGAGTTCCCTAGGTGGAATGTTTTACTACACCATGTAGTAGTGAAGCCAGAATTAGACAAGCAATCAGTATAGGTAGATAAATCAAGTCAGATTGGATCAAAGAGGCCAATTTTGAGTGAGTTGGAGACTGTCCTCTGAAGGGCTGAAATGTTAATGCCTTATTTCACATCACATAATGTCTTCCAGATGCAGTTTTCATAAGACTAGGAAAGGAACTACCATATGACTCAGATATATCACTCCAAGGTATTTATCCACAAGAGTTGAAGTCAGCATACTAGGGATATGTGCATACCCATGTTTATAGTAGCACAATTCATAATAGCAAAGTTTCTTTGGAGAGTATCATCAGTGACATCCAATTATCCACACTGTTGGACTTTAGTAGATCTTTCATATATTACTATCCTTTTGTCATATTTCTCTTGACCTGTTTGCTTTTTTTGAATTCCATAATTTCTCTAATAATTTCTTGTTAATTGCCTGTTTTTCATTGTCTTCCACGACTTATGCGCTAAACATCTTCAAGGCTAATTCTAAACCAATTTTTCTTCTTTTATATTTTTCCTCAAGAAGTTAATCCTAGGACCTTGACTCTGAATATCACATATATACTGATGACTCATACATGACTATATCAAGTTCTAATTTATTCTCTGGACTATACAGTTGATATATCTAATTAAATGTTTCACAGTCTTCTAAAGTCAACATATTCAGAATTGAAGATATCACATCTATCACTCTTCTAAGTTTTCAAAATTTCTATCAATAACTATATCCATTAAGTTATTTACATTAGAAAATTTCAGTCAGTTAAATCCACTCCTACTATGACTTGAATCCCTTATAGCTTCCTGGAGGGAGGGGCAATTCCTGGGACAAGTTACCTTAGCAACAGGTTGGAGCAGGGGGATGTTCTTGATAAGGGTGGAGGGAGGGCTCTGAAGGAATTAACATTTCAACCCTTCAGAAGACAGTCTCCAACTTGCTGGACTCACTCAAAATTGTCCTCTTTGATCCAACCTGACTTGATTTACCAATGTATACTGACTGCCACTCTAATTCTGGCTTCACTACTACATGGTGTAGAAAAACATTCCACCTAGGGAACCCAACATGTGTGTACTGCTTATTGTGCTATTGTTGTATTTGCCTCTCATCCTTTCTTCCATCTTACTTAAATAATATTATTTCAGTTCCTATTAGGAGAACAGTCCTTTCCCTTGTGTCAGTCTTTGTGACTGAAGTGGAATTGCTCATCTCCCTTACTCAATGGGTGGGCTTGTGATGGGTGTGTTACTAAGAGCATCTGTCACCCTGTTTGTGGTGCAAGGTTTACAGAAGGCACATAAATAAAGATTATCTGTGAGAGTCTTTACTCAAACTTTCACAGGGGCTGTTGGAGAAAGTAACATTTTTTCAGCTTTTGATGGTTAACTCAACTACATGTGGAAAGAAAAGTCAACACAGAGGGAAATCAAACCGATATAAGGAGACATTTAATACCATTTTCTGAGCACAGGGATCCAGTCATCTGCCAAGTTGTCATTCTCTCTTGAATTTTCAAATTATATTAGCCAATAATTTCTACTTTGTGTCTCAACTGATATGAGTTGGATTTTTATAATAGCTGAATTTCCTGAATATGCCATTTTCACTATTTCTTCCTTCCAACTTAATTTTTACCAGTACCAGATGAATCTTTCTGAAATGAGAACCTGGTCATCTAACCTGCTCTGCTTTATTTATACTGATCCCTGAGGGTAAGCCCAGTGCCTTGCTGGGATGTCACAGATCCTTCATAACCTGGTCTTAGACCTATCTTTACAGTTTTCTCTCTTAGCACTCTTGCTTCACCAAACTTGTTCTCTGATGCTTCTAAGTATTTGTGTATCTGTTTCATTTTGCCTAAAGTGTTTTCTTTTCCAGCCAATAATCATTGACTGTTTTCCTTGCTCTGTGCGTTGTTTTACTTGGCATGTTTTTTCTTTAAACTTCATCTTTCCATACCTTTTTTTTTTAAGCTCATAGAGTTGATTTATCTTTCTTCCATTTAAATATCCATTTAGGGAAGAATTTTTTTTCCAAATTTCTAGCTCTTTCCAGATCATTCTGTCCATAAATAAATATTCAATGAATGCTTGGAAGAGCAAATGGATAACAATCTTTAAAAGGCTGAAATTGTATATTTATAGAATACTTACAATGAAAATATTTCAGTCGAGTTTTTTACTCCACTTCAAAAGACTTTCCCTTTTAACTATGGTTGAAGGCATCATATGGCTAAGGACATAATAGCCTAAAATTTAGAGATAATACAATTATCACACTTTGTGAATTATAAACTTTAAGATAATTATATTAGGACAACTAAAGTTTGGTAGTATAAAATTAATATTAGTAATATCGTTGACTTTGTAAAATATTTACTTTGTTAGCCATGCCACAGTGAACATAAAACATTTCTTACATACTGTCTCATTTCTGATACACACAAACACAAAACCCTTTGAGCTTTTTCTACAATACCTTCTTACATGTAGTAATGTATTAAATATTAATATTCTAGGTTTGAAAATTCCCCTCTGAAGCTTTGATATTCAAGACTAGATTCAGAATATGTCATCATTATGAGCTGTGACAGTTAAAGATATGACTGAAGGATCTCTGTCCTTATAAAATAATAACCTATAAATATTGCATAATGGGAAACTAGAGAGCCATTTTCCTCACACATTTCTATATTCATCATTTTCTATATATAAAAATTGATTGGCTTTTGAGTATTGTTTTCCAATAAAACTCAAGAAGTCAGTTGATTTTAATTTGTACATATGAAGCAAGTTTCTTGTTATTTATCACAAAAAAATTAATTTGAAATTTAAATGACTTCCATTTGAGAAATGCTGCAAATATCACTCTTCTATTTATTTAAATTAGATAAAATAAGTGTGGTTCATAATACTATAGTAAAGTTCACTTGTCATCTTTATTTAGGCAAGGTAGACTAGGAAGAACTATCAGAATAACTACTTGCCATATTGTATCCGTGTTTTTGCTCAAATGTGTTAAGGAGAAACACAAAAGTAAATTGCTTTTTCTTTTAAAAAATTCTTCATAATGGCAGCAATGTAAAAAATCCTCTCTTTCTAGTTTTCTTTTCTATTTAGCTACTCAAATAGCTTCTGTCTTACCAAAAGACTTATATTATTGGGGATTTTTCAAAAGGGACTTTTTGCTGTACCTCTTGTGAACACCATCCCTAAGAATATGACAAATAACAAATAAAGTATAAATTCCAGATTCTACAATGAAACTCTCAATATTGAGTACATAACTCACATTTAACTTCTTATTTTGAGACATAAGAATGAGCAAAAGTACTATAGCTGAAGGGGATTACATCTGGTCATGCAATTGGAATTCAACCTAGTATGTTTTGGGGAAAATATAACTGTAAATTAGTGGAAAGAAAGGTTATCGAAATTTTTTAAATTTGTACATTAATTTTATGCATCATATGCTATATTCTAATTGACATATATCTAGATTTCAGTGATATAAAATGATATTATAAACATATTCTGGCAGGTGTTAGCCTCATGAGTTTTCTGGACCATGCAGACAATGATTATACCCTCATATACATACAAAAGAGTTTGGAAATATCTACCAAAAAAGAACAAAGTTTTCACTGAGAAGTTAGCATTTCAGGGATATTAGAATTAGGTAATATTAAGATTAAATAATTTTTATTTTTTATTAATCTAAGAACAATATATACTCATGGTTTTTTAAAAAGGGGGAAGTTAATACTCTTCTCAGAAAAAAAAAAAATGTTTAAGATCTATTTTCAAAAAGTTTGGACAGAATTTGTATATACGTAATGACCTCTGAACCTAGTGGGCAAAATATATTACACAATGAGATCCTATCTAGGCAGTAAGGTTCTAGGAGGTATAAATTTCAAGAAAAAAAAACAGGAATATCTAATAAAAGAGGGAAAGTCCAATGAGTATAAACTTATGATGTCATGAGGACATTAATTTCCAGGACATCAGAATTTCACATTCGTTATGGTTCTGATATCAGATTATAGGAAATTAACAGAAACTTGGAGAAGAAGGTGATTCATACAAGGGAAAATACATATACCAGCGACTCCAGAGAATGGTTGTTCATCATTGGAGTTTCAATAGTCAGCCAGGACATTGATGTTCAGTCAGGAGTATATTTTCTCACTTTACTGAAAGGTTGTAAACAGGTTAATCACTATATATTTTAGATGTAGCCTCAGATAGACATGTGTCAATAACTTTATAGCTTTTCTCAATCTTCAAGCCCACCTTCCCATTTGACTATTTTGTTAGCCAATAAATATTCTCCCATGACTTCTACAGTAAAAAAATAATAGGTGAACAGCTTTCATGCAAGAACCATATCCTCCATTGTGGTCTGAATACTCTTCTTGATGTTGCTTTTTTTTGTTAATTTTCCTTAACAGCTAAAATTCTTGAAAAAATAGTCTTTTCTGTAGTCATCTCTACTTACATCCAATTTATCACTCCACTATTTAATATGGTGGCTGACCCCAAGACTGTTCTTAGGGTCCCTCTTACTAGGGTCACAAAGGGCTTCCCAGTTAGGACATCCTGCGGAGACTGTTCATTTTGTCTCTTAATGTATGTTCTAAGACTTCCATAAAATCATTTTATCTTGAATTATATATGGGATTTTTCAGTGCTCTTTCCTCTCCTCCATGAGTTCTGCTTTTGTCTTTCATATCTTAACATTAGTATTCATTTTGATGCACATTTTTCATATCTAGTATTACTAATTTTGTGAAATATTTTGTGTTGACTATTTGCCATTATCTGTCTCAACATTTGACTAACTCTAGAGGTTCAAAGTAAAATATTTTATTATTTTTTTTGGCATATATCATCCACATATACACTAAATTATGCAAAAGCTCTCTGTGTCTCTCCAGTTCCTTATTAAGTATTTCTTAACTCTATACTGACACTTGAAAATCTGGAGCCTTCTCAACTCCTCCATGCTTTTAACCACATGTCAAAATCAATCACTAGGACTTAAATATCTCTTAAATGCTTCCTTAATTTTTATCTGCTTCCTAGCCTATTTTAATAATGATGATAAATTATGATGTTAATAATGATGGCCAACATTTACAGAGTATTCAACAAGATATAGGCACTGTGCCAATTGCTTTATAGGTACCAATTCATTTGATCCTCCCAACATCATTATGAGGTAGGCATTAATAGTGATTTCACTTTAAAGATGAGGAAATTAATTCAAAAAATGATTAAGTCACTCTACCAAGGTTCTGCTTCAAGTAAATGATACATAGTTTGAGTTCAATCTGTTGCCAAAAACCTGCCCTTTAATCTCCTTACCTGTCTTCATCTTTCCAATCTTACCCCTTCCCAAGACTAAATCTATATCTAAAAAATTTTATCCATATGTTTTAGTCATTGCCATTTGGGGATCATATTAATAATATGTCTTGCAGTACTAGCAAGCTTCAAATTCTGCTTCATTATTTTAAAAGTGTTTTCACCAATAAGTCACTTCAGTTTCTGCTGGAGATGAAGTCACAACTTGATACCCAATGCTGTTATCATAGGAGCTGTCTTCAGATGGCCTGACATATGGATGCTATTTGGGAACCAAAAGTATCAATGTGACAAAAAATCCTTTGTGCTTTCTGGCCCCTCATGTGCCATGGTAAGGCCCTGTATTATCTAGGAAGGGATGGTTTCTAGCACAACTTTTGGCCCACCAAAACCTTTGCAACTGATGTTTTCAGTCTCTGAGCACAGGTGACATTAATTAATTAATTAGCTCATTTATTTATGAGAGAAAGGATGTAACCCTTTCCCCAAGACTTTTCTCCATCTCTGGGGTAAGTGATATTCTTGCCTCAGATTTCCAAGGAATCTGCTCCAAGCATGTCCAGCATTATCAGCTTCTATGACTTTTAGATGTCTGTCACACTGAAACAAAGAGGCCCTGAGGAAAGAGCAAACTAATTTCTGATATATGAGGAATGAGGATATATTTTGTATGTGTCCAGGGACAAATGTAGGGCAGATCCAGTTTGTAGGGCTTCAAAGTTAATTACTAAATAAAGAAAGTGAAGTTTTAGAAATTTGGATACATTAACTACAAAAAAAGGGTGCTTCTTTTTATGTATAACAAATTAACAATAGAATTTAAAGTTTGTAAGGTTAAAAAAAAAGAAAAATAATAAAAACCGTGACGAAAAAATTAGACACAGGAGCACTGAATGTGATGTGCAAGCATTCAGCTCTGAGACTATGCATCTTTGGCTTTATGTGCAGCTTCCTCTATCCACTTCAGCGAGTACCAGAATCAGGCTGACTCAACAGTTCCCCCAGAAGTGAATGTTCCGATATGTTCCAGGCACAACTTTTATCCCTGAGTCATAAATGAAAATTTTGTATGTGTAGAAAAAAGGAAAATTTCAATTATTAGTGAAAATTATAAAGGGCATTTCTCATTGACTGATAATTTATATAATCCATTGTAGCATTTATTATAGCATATTTCAGGGATTTTAATTTTATGTAAATTAAATGTTGGATTTCATACACAAGATTTATAGATAATTTACCCAATGCTTTCTTTTCTAGTGATTAACCTGGAAAGGGGTAAAAATAAATGGAGATCAAAAAACTAGGGACAGACTAGTTGCTTTGGTCATATACATCAGAAAGGAACCTCCAGTTTTCCAGCATATATATATTCTCTCAGCAATTCTAAAGTTATATTTTTTTGTCTAGAGTTTAAGCTTTTAAGATAATTTCATGATTTTTTGTTTGCTTTTTTACTCCACATCTTAAAAACACACATGCACATGTGCATATATGTGCACATGTACATACACACAGTCATATATTTCTAAAGAATCAACTGTTATTTCAACAAATATTTATATTAAGAACTTGTAGTAGAAGTTCTCCAAATGTTGATCTCATACAAAATTTTACATGTAAGAAAAAAATTCTTCACTTGAATTTTTTTTATTAAGGGTTCTAGTACTTTGGTGTTAATGCCACTAATAAAGTAAGCGAAACATAAGTAGCAAAGAATCAATCACCCTCACCACTATGTCCTTGACTTAGGACTCTACCTAATTAAACTGTTTTGTTTTCTAGGTAGGTGTTGTTTATGACAATTGGGTTCAGGTTGATTTAGTTCCTTAAATTTGGAATATGTAGTTCTGGATAATATGTCATTTGAAATCTAAGGGAGGAGTGACCTTGAGTTTGTTATAATTTGACAATCACAACTGCAGTAATTTTTCCCTGGAGAGTGAAAGCCAATTCTATTTGAAACATCTAATAAAAGATACCAGTGACAATTTATTCCTTACCAGAGCATGTGGAAAAGGGAATTTGATTTCCAAGCCTATTTACTACTCTTGAAATTTTCCTTATGGCAGGGAAACTGTCTTTTAGAGCACAAAGACTGAATTGAAGGAAAAGCATCTTCAAGGAAAGCAGTTTTTTGTTTCTCTCTCTGTATATATGTGTATATATATAGAGAGAATATATATATATATATATATATATATATATATATACACATATATATATGTGTGTGTGTGTGTGTGTGTGTATATATATATATATATATATATATACTCATTTTTTTTTACTTTTTATTAGCATTTTCAAGTGCAGCAGGAGGTGGCCTTTCCACCTTCCCAAGAGGCCATGCTACTACGGTAGACCTCCCATAAAATGATGGTCCCTTCCAACCTTTTCCCCTCAGAGTTGCAAATTCTTTTACAGTTGCTTTGTTTCTGACTTTGTTTGTTATATTACAAAAATATTAAAATGCTGTGGTTTGCTGCATTTCCCCAGTGTTTCATCAGGCCCTTCTTTTTTGTCTTCTTTCCTCACCATTTGTTCTCCATGTGCCTGTGTTCTACTCCTGCCAGCTTCCTATGTGCAATTTATAGGTCAATCCCATACTCACTAGAAAAGAAAGCACTGGGTAAATTGTCTATAAATCTTGTGTATGAAGTCAAACATTTAATTACACAAAATTAAAATCCCTAAAATATGGGTCTGGGGCTGGGGCTCAGTGGTAGAGCATTTGCCTAGCATGTGTGAGGCACTAGGTTTGATTCTCAGCACTACATAAACAAATAAACAAATAAATAAATAAAATATTTTTAAAAATCCCTAAAATATGCTATAATAAATTCTACAATGGATTATATAAATTATCAGTCAATGAGAAAGGGCTTTGAAATATTTCACTGCTTTTCTTCATCTGTACTGTGCTATTTCAGTGAAACTCTATTCTAAGTAGCCAACATCATGACAGATATTTTATAAATGATAAAGTGTCATATGTTATTTTAATCCCTAAATTACGGAATTAAGTTTATTTCTCCTGTTTATTTTATTTTCAGTCTGTTCCTATATGTTTCATAAGAGGGGAACATCAGTGTTTTATGTGTGCCCTGCTAGGTCCTGGATATCCTAACAAGGCAAAGTCACTTTTCAGGGAGTTCAAAGACCTGGATACTAGTCACAGCAGAATGACTCTTGTCAGATCATTTCCCCTGTTTGTGATGCACTTTCCTCATCCTTAAAATTAAGGATGGGCAGCAGTGAATCTAGATAATATGAACAGTGCAAAATGAGAGAGTAGCAAATATACACTCAAAAGGAGCTTTGCTCATGATTATAAAAATGGTTTCCTGATGGTCTTGGTTACTTAGTATATCCCCAACCCCATCAGTCATTTCTCCCTCTTCTTTTGTCAACCTTCCACCTATTCTCCCCAGATCATGGAGCTTAATGTCTCTATGGACATGATTTTCCAGAAAGGAAATTGGGTTAACTGTCTGGGGACTAAATCCCAATGCTGATACCAAGAGTCTAACCCATCTGGAAACTAATGAAAAGGGATAGCAATAAGGAAATAGATTCCAAATCTAGCCAGCACGGCTATTACTCAGGGGGAGAAGGTAGGAAAAGGAGACTGAATGAACATATGTTCTCTCTTCAAACAGGAATTGGTTCAGCAATTATGAGTTCATGGTGCAGGTTGGATTACAGATACCACTCAGGAAATAGGTGTTTGGGTGTCAGCAGAAGAGAGAGACAGTCTTTTAAAGAATTCCACTTCATCCCAAAAGAGTTTAAAGAATATGGTGATTAAATAAATATTAAGGACAAAGTTATTTTTTCAAGTATAGTTCAGGACTTGTACATTATAGAAAGAGATATTTATATTTATGAAATAAAAGAATTATAATTCTTATTTACATTATCTGAATATAGAATCTAGAATTACTTTAACATGTTAAACTATAAAAATATTCACTGTAGAATTTTAATCATAATGATTTTAAAGGATAACCCATTATTGTGGTATTTTATTTACTTTTTATTTCATTTTTATAGAATACAGATGTGCAAATTTTAATAATAAAATTAAATGAAGATATATTTTATTTAAGATAGTTCAATATAATCTCAGCAACATGTAAAGGCTGCTGAACTGATACCAGATCTATGTGGGAGTGATTATGTTCTCTATTTTTTTCAGTATGCAATTGTAGTGAATCTACTTTGATGAAATTTATTATTTCATTTTTAATAAATCATTTGAAAATTATCTTATTACAGGTAGAAATATTTATTGCTAAGAATTCTCACTCTTAAATAGCATTGCATTAAAATTAAGAATAGATATATTTGACATTTTGATATTGCTTGCAGTCACTGAGGCGTGATATTTTATGTTACATTTAGCTATAACAATTGAGGCTTAGGGCACATATGAGACGTTAATGATGGGAAGGGAGGAGTTGATATATGGAGATGGCTTTGCCCTTAGTTATCCATTACAATTCAGAAAATGCTCAGCAATAGTTCATTATTCAATGTTATATATAAAAATAGAAGCGTATGTTCTTTTTTGTTTTGTAGTTAAAATATAATATATATTGACACATTTGAATAAATTTTCAGTTGTATGTAGTAGGGAGACAAAGAGAAAGAAAACAAAAGAAACCTTAGATAAAAGAACACATAAAATATGATATCAGGATCCAACATGGCGGCGAGAGGGGAGGCAGCGCTTTCAGTACCTCCTCAACAAAGGGGTCAGAGAGACGCATGGATACGCTTAGATATGACCTGCTGAGAAACTCCTAGCAAAATTCCACTAAAGAGAGACCGGCCGGGAATTGGAAGGATTTTTGGAGGTGACAGTCTGCGCTAGACGAGTGAATCTCCGCCACGCAGCGCAGAGGTCCAGACCCGCCAGCCGCTGCCCGCGCGACTCGGCGACTGTCGGCTGCCTGCACGCGGACCGCGTCAGGGCGGATAGCCTCCGAGGCGCAGCGCAGCGCAGCAGGAGCGGTGCAGGGACTCTAGGAAGAGGTCTCTCGCCAAGCCTTCATGAAATAGCAAACCGGGAGCTGAAACCAACCAGAGACAGACCAGTCCCACCCCTCCCTTCGGACACTCTGGCAAGGAGCCTGGGGCCTGCCATAGCAGAGTGGTGACATCACCAGAGTTCCGCCGACAGAATTCCTTCCCAGCGGAATCCACATTAGCAGGTGTGTGACTCCCACCCCCTCCAGATACAAGCAGCCAGGAAACCACCGGGGGCGTGTCTGTAGGGAAGCAGAGGGGACTCCAGATCCCCACCTCCCCTTAACACCAGCGGCGACACCCAAGATCTTAGCCGCCAGTTTCTGGGGGCGTGCCCACCAAAGGGGTCCTGAAAAATTTAACTGTTGGTTCCCAGATCACCCCACCACAGCACTGGGGCTTAATTGAATGACAGAGAGGGTGTTCATCGTTCGGGATATAGGACACGCGGTGAGGCTGCAAGTGTAATCAGATCCTTGGGGAACCGCCTCTGGTGAACAGGACCTGGCTGGCTGGCTGGGAGGAGGAACAGGGGGAGGGGCCGGATAAGTGAAAGGGCTCTGGACTAACAGGATTGAGAGACTCCCAGGAGCCACCATACAGGGATTTCTGTCAGCACATAGAGGGCAGAAGCTCAGCTCAGAGGGCACAGCTCCGCCTATTGGAAGAGAAGAAAATGGGATTCAGCCATAGAACAGGGGATGCCAGCATGGCAGAGATCTGATGTCATCGGAGAGCGGCCGAGGAGAAAACTTCATCGGTGCCAGCGGCGACGGAAACAGTTGGTCCCCTGGTAGGGAGGGTGAGTCACAGATACCCGAGTCTCTCTCGCTTTGTCGTCGAGCCAGAGGCGAGGAGAGGGGCCGCCGCCCACGCCCGCAAGGTAGGAAGACCTGCGACCAACCTGCAGATCAGGCCCAGCGGTCTGCAGGCGTGGTAAGAGGGGCAGGGCAGAGCCACCGCCCGCGCTGGCAAGGTAAGCAGACCTGCGACAGACCTGTGGATCAGGCCCAGCGGCCTGCCAGCGTGGTACACACTTCACCCCAACTGGAGTAGGGGCAGAGCAGAGCCTTAGCCCGCGCCCAGATCAGGCCCAGCGGCTCGCCTGTGTGGTGGTCAAGTGACCCCAATTGGAGTGGGGGCGGAGCGGAACTGACACCCTTGCCCACAAGGTGGGCAGACCTGCGACCAACCTGCAGATCAGGCCTAGCGGTCCCCGGGCGTGGTAGGAGGGGCAGGGCAGAGCCTTCGCCCCCACCTGCAAGGTAGGCAGACCTGCGACAGAACAGCGGATCAGGCCCAGGGGTCCGCGGGCGTGGTAGACACCTCACACCAATTGGAGGAGGGGCAGAGCAGAGCCCCTGCCCGCACCTGCAAGGGAGAATTTTCAACTATACAAGAGCAACATAAATATATAGGGGGGGGAAAAATTTCAAAAACACAACAGTTTCACCAAGAAGAAAGAAACGCAAGCAGTATGAAAAGACAAGGAAAGAAAGGACTACAAGCAATGCAGGTCAGCTCAACTTTAGAAGAGGTAACAGCTGCAGCAGATGGAATGTCAGATAAAGAATTCAGGATATATATGCTTCAGATGATCTGGAGTATCAAGGAAGAAATTAGACAGCAAAATCAGACAATGAAAGATCACTTCGACAAGGAATTACACAAACAAATCCAGGAAGCAAAGGATCAACTATACAGGGAGATAGAGGTTATAAAAAACAAACAAACAGAAATCCTAGAAATGCAGGAAGCAATAAACCAACTTAAAAACTCAATTGAGAGTACTACCAGCAGAGTAGAACACTTAGAAGATAGAACATCAGACAATGAAGACAAAGTATTTCAACTTGAAAAGAACATAGACAGCTCAGCAAGACTGTTAAGAAACCATGAGCAGAACATCCAAGAAATATGGGATAACATTAAGAGACCAAACTTAAGAGTCATTGGGATACAGGAAGGTATAGAACTCCATACCAAAGGAATGAGCAATTTATTTAATGAAATAATACGAGAAAACTTCCCAGACTTGAAGAATGAGACAGAATCCCAAATTCTAGAAGCCTACAGGACGCCGAATGTGCAAAATTATAAGAGATCCACACCTAGACACATTATAATGAAGATGCCCAACATACAGAATAAGGAGAGAATTTTAAAAGCTACAAGAGAAAGGAAGCAGATTACATTTAGGGGCAAGCCAATCAGGATAACAGCTGATCTTTCAACACAGACTCTGAAAGCTAGAAGATCCTGGAATAACATATTTCAAACACTGAAAGAAAATGGGTTCCAACCAAGAATTGTGTATCCAGCGAAATTAAGCTTCAGGATGGAAGATGAAATTAAAACCTTCCACGACAAACAAAAGTTAAAAGAATATGCAGCTAGAAAACCATCTCTTCAAAACATCCTCAGCAAAACATTACAGGAAGAGGAAATGGAAAATAACAATGAAAACCAACAGTGGGAGGTAGGACAGTAAAGGGGGGGGAATAATCAAAGAGGAAAACAAACCATGTTTAGTAACATAAATAAACAAATATGGCTGGAACAACAACCCATATCTCAATAATAACCCTAAATGTTAATGGCTTAAACTCACCAATTAAGAGACACAGGCTAGTAGAATGGATCTCAAAACAAGACCCAACAATATGCTGCCTACAGGAGACGCATTTGATAGGAAAAGACATACATAGGCTGAAGGTGAAAGGTTGGGAAAAATCATATCACTCATATGGACTTCGGAAAAAAGCAGGAGTGTCCATACTCATATCAAATAAAATAGATTTCAAGCCAAAGTTAATCAAAAGGGATAAAGAGGGACACTACATACTGCTTAAGGGAACCATACACCAACAAGACATAACAATCATAAATATATATGCCCCAAACAATGGCGCAGCTATGTTCATCAAACAAACTCTTCTCAAGTTCAAGAGTCTAATAGACCACCATACAATAATCATGGGAGACTTCAACACACCTCTCTCGCCACTGGACAGATCTTCCAAACAAAAGTTGAATAAGGAAACTATAGAACTCAATAACACAATTAATAACCTAGACTTAATTGACATATATAGAATATACCACCCAACATCAAGCAGTTACACTTTTTTCTCAGCAGCACATGGATCCTTCTCAAAAATAGATCATATATTATGTCACAGGGCAACGCTTAGACAATATAAAGGAGTAGAGATAATACCATGCATCCTATCTGACCATAATGGAATGAAACTGAAAATCAACGATAAAAGAAGGAAGGAAAAAGCATACATCACTTGGAGAATGAACAATAGGTTACTGAATGATCAATGGGTTATAGAAGACATCAAGGAGGAAATTAAAAAATTCTTAGAGATTAATGAAAACACAGACACAACATATCGGAATCTGTGGGACACATTGAAAGCAGTTCTAAGAGGAAAATTCATTGCTTGGAGTTCATTCCTTAAAAAAAGAAAAAACCAACAAATAAATGATCTCATGCTTCATCTCAAAATCCTAGAAAAAGAAGAGCAAAACAACAGCAAAAGAAGTAGAAGGCAAGAAATAATTAAAATCAGAGCTGAAATTAATGAAATCGAAACAAAAGAAACAATTGAAAAAATTGACAAAACTAAAAGTTGGTTCTTTGAAAAAATAAACAAAATCGACAGACCCTTAGCGATGCTAGCGAAGAGAAGAAGAGAGAGAACTCAAATTACTAGCATACGGGATGAAAAAGGCAATATCACAACAGACACTTCAGAAATACAGAAGATAATCAAAAATTATTTTGAATCCTTATACTCCAATAAATTAGAAGATAGTGAAGGCATCGATAAATTTCTGAAGTCATATGATCTGCCCAGATTGAGTCAGGAGGATATAGACAACCTAAACAGACCAATATCAATTGAGGAAATAGAAGAAACCATCAAAAGACTACCAACTAAGAAAAGCCCAGGACCGGATGGGTATACAGCAGAATTTTACAAAACCTTTAAAGAGGAACTAATACCAATACTTTTCAAGCTACTTCAGGAAATAGAAAAAGAGGGAGAACTTCCAAATTCATTCTACGAGGCCAACATCACCCTGATACCTAAACCAGACAAAGACACTTCAAAGAAAGAAAACTTCAGACCAATATCTCTAATGAACCTAGATGCAAAAATCCTCAATAAAATTCTGGCGAATCGGATACAAAAACATATCAAAAAAATTGTGCACCATGATCAAGTAGGATTCATCCCTGGGATGCAAGGCTGGTTCAATATACGGAAATCAATAAATGTTATTCACCACATCAATAGACTTAAAAATAAGAACCATATGATCATCTCGATAGATGCGGAAAAAGCATTCGACAAAGTACAGCATCCCTTTATGTTCAAAACTCTAGAAAAACTAGGGATAACAGGAACATACCTCAATATTGTAAAAGCAATCTATGCTAAGCCTCAGGCTAGCATCACTCTGAATGGAGAAAAATTGAAGGCATTCCCTCTAAAATCTGGAACAAGACAGGGATGCCCTCTCTCACCACTTCTGTTCAACATAGTTCTCGAAACACTGGCCACAGCAATTAGACAGACGAAAGAAATTAAAGGCATAAAAATAGGAAAAGAAGAACTTAAATTATCACTATTTGCAGATGATATGATTCTATACCTAGCAGACCCAAAAGGCTCTACAAAGAAACTATTAGAGCTAATAAATGAATTCAGCAAAGTGGCAGGATATAAAATCAACACGCATAAATCAAAGGCATTCCTGTATATCAGCGACAAATCCTCTGAAATGGAAATGAGGACAACCACTCCATTCACAATATCTTCAAAAAAAATAAAATACTTGGGAATCAACCTAACAAAAGAGGTGAAAGACTTATACAATGAAAACTACAGAACCCTAAAGAGAGAAATAGAAGAAGATCTTAGAAGATGGAAAAATATACCCTGTTCATGGATAGGCAGAACTAACATCATCAAAATGGCGATATTACCAAAAGTTCTCTATAGGTTTAATGCAATGCCAATCAAAATCCCAAAGGCATTTCTTGTAGAAATAGAGAAAGCAATCATGAAATTCATATGGAAAAATAAAAGACCTAGAATAGCAAAAACAATGCTAAGCAGGAAGTGTGAATCAGGCGGTATAGCGATACCAGACTTCAAACTATACTACAGAGCAATAGTAACAAAAACAGCATGGTACTGGTACCAAAACAGGCGGGTGGACCAATGGTACAGAATAGAGGACACAGAAACCAATCCACAAAACTACAACTATCTTATATTTGATAAAGGGGCTAAAAGCATGCAATGGAGGAAGGATAGCATCTTCAACAAATGGTGCTGGGAAAACTGGAAATCCATATGCAACAAAATGAAACTGAATCCCTTTCTCTCGCCATGCACAAAAGTTAATTCAAAATGGATCAAGGAGCTTGATATCAAATCAGAGACACGCCGTCTGATAGAAGAAAAAGTTGGCTACGATCTACATACTGTGGGGTCGGGCTCCAAATTCCTCAATAGGACACCCATAGCACAAAAGTTAATAACTAGAATCAACAAATGGGACTTACTCAAACTAAAAAGTTTTTTCTCAGCTAAAGAAACAATAAGAGAGGTAAATAGAGAGCCTACATCCTGGGAACAAATCTTTACTCCTCACACTTCAGACAGAGCCCTAATATCCAGAGTATACAAAGAACTCCAAAAATTAGACAATAAGATAACTAACAACCCAATCAACAAATGGGCCAAGGACCTGAACAGACACTTCTCAGAGGAGGACATACAATCAATCAACAAGTACATGAAAAAATGCTCACCATCTCTAGCAGTCAGAGAAATGCAAATCAAAACCACCCTAAGATACCATCTCACTCCAGTAAGATTGGCAGCCATCATGAAGTCAAACAACAACAAGTGCTGGCGAGGATGTGGGGAAAAGGGTACACTTGTACATTGCTGGTGGGACTGCAAATTGGTGCAGCCAATTTGGAAAGCAGTATGGAGATTTCTTGGAAAGCTGGGAATGGAGCCACCATTTGACCCAGCTATTCCCCTTCTTGGTCTATTCCCTAAAGACCTAAAAAGAGCATGCTACAGGGACACTGCTACATCGATGTTCATAGCAGCTCAATTCACAATAGCAAGACTTTGGAACCAACCCAGATGCCCTTCAATAGACGAATGGATTAAAAAAATGTGGCATTTATACACAATGGAGTATTACTCTGCATTAAAAAATGACAAAATCATAGAATTTGCAGGGAAATGGATGGCACTAGAGCAGATTATGCTAAGTGAAGCTAGCCAATCCCTAAAAAGCAAATGCCAAATCTCTCCTTTGATATAAGGAGAGTAACTAAGAACAGAGTAGGGACGAAGAGCATGAGAAGAAGATTAACATTAAACAGAGATGAGAGGTGGGAGGGAAAGGGAGAGAAAAGGGAAATTGCATGGAAATGGAAGGAGACCCTCAGGGTTATACAAAAGAACATACAAGAGGGAATGAGGGGAAAGGGAAAAATAATACAAGGGGGAGAAATGAAGGTCAATAGGGGGGTAGAGAGAGAAGAAGGGTGGGGAGGGGAGGGGAGGGGGGATAGTAGAGGATAGGAAAGGCAGCAGAACACAACAGACACTAGTATGGCAATATGTAAATCAATGGATGTGTAATTGATGTGATTCTGTAATCTGTATATGGGCTAAAAATGGGAGTTCATAACTCACTTGAAGCAAAGTGTGAAAGATGATATATCAAGAACTATGTAATGTTTTGAACAACCAACAATAAAAAAATAAAAATAAAATAAAAAAAAATAAAATCAAAAAAAATAAAAAATAAAAAAAATAAAATAAAATATGATATCATGGAAAAATAATTATATGTCATGTACAATATTCATATGATGCAAAAACAGTTATGTGATTGATTTAGGTGGCAAAATTTCCTTGTGAAAAAAAATGTCAGCAATTATTTCTGTTTTATATTTTGATAATTTAGATTACACAAGTTTTTGCATGTATCAAAGCTAAGGAAATGCACATGAAAGGTGTATGTATTTAAAATTCTCATTAAAAGAAAGAAATCAAAACAAAACTCTAATAACCATGCTGCAAAATTTAGGGAAGGACATGCCAATGCTTTAATATACATAAAAAATGAGATGGATCAGAATGGGTAGAGGGACTCTTACAAGAGACATCATGCTAGAATACTAGGAATGCAAAGAAAGAAAAAAGCTACAGTGGAGAACTAGTATAACCAGATAGTAAAATATAGTTCAAAGAAAAAAAATTCTCTAATATGGTTGGAAGCAAATGAACAAAAGACTAAAATGAATGTACACACACACACACACACACACACACTCATAAAATTAGCTTTTAAACATTTTCAAAGATGATTAATTTTATTCCTGAATTTGAAAATTCAAGATAAAACTATTCTGAGATATTTTAATTTACCTATTAGACTGGAGAAAAAAAATTTAATTTATGATGACACATTTTGCTTACAATTATATGAGAACAACTATCACATATTTATGATGTGAAGGTGAATTTCTACCACCCTTATGTTGAGGGATTTGGCAATACCTAATACAATTTTTTATGCATTTGCATTGACTTAAGTATTCTACTTCTAGGAATTCACCCTGAAGATTCATCTCCAAATATGGAGAAAATGTATGCACAATATATATACTAAAGGTGATGATCATAAATGGATAAAATATAACTAGTGGATTAAATTTTGATGAGATAAAAAGGCACCAATTTTCAAACTGTATCCTCACCAGGTGCTTATTTATTAAAAGGGAAACATACTCTACAAGGGAGTATAATACTTGGCAGATACTACCTTCCTTAAGTTATCACCATTAACATCAGTAATTACACAAACCAGCATTCTATCACCTGTTATGATACACTAAGGACACAATGTCACTTCTATTACATTTTTCCTAAAAATGCTGGCCTCAGTCTAATGATATGGAAATGCTAGGATGTACTTAAAAAGAGATTTTCACTCTGAAACATCATCTCTTTCCATAATTTGCTGTGGCTACAGAGCTTTACTTGACCAATTGGACTTTTATTATCAATAGCTGCATCTTTATTTAAAACTGTGTGGTCCATAACCAACATATGAGTTCTCAAGCATGTATCAAGTATATAAATGTTGTGTAGTCAAAGAATTCTCTACTAGAAGAATACAAAGGGAAAAGGGACCCTTTCAGGGAATCTTTCCAATCTTGTCTGGAGAATACCAGGTACAATATGAAGGAGGATTTTCCATCCCCTTCAGAATGACTCCATTCTCTCGGGGGTTGAATTACACAACAATGTACTTATATTAGAAGGAAAGGAAAACAAACATATAAAATATAGCAGAGCACAATAGTGTATACCTGTAATCCTAGTGGCTCCGGGGCTGAGACAGAAGGATCCTGAGTTCAAAGTCAGCCTCAGAAAAAAGTGAGGTGCTAAGCAACTCAGTGAGACCATGTCTCTAAATAAAATAATGTAGGGCTGGGGATGTGGCTCAGTGGTTGAGTGCCCTTGAGTTCAATGTCTGGTACCCAAAATAATTAGATAGATAGATAGATAGATAGATAAAGTTTACTGGGGAATTAGGAAAGAAAATAGTTGACTAACTTTGAGGAAAATATTTCATAGAGGATGTATGACAGGAGCCCCATCATGGACAATATATGTGAGTTCTTCAGGGAATAAAATATTTCAAATACTAGGAATCCTTAGAGCTAGAAAAATATTAATGAATGAGAAATCTTTGTTTCCTAGAGAAATTGAGATACTCAATACTGCTAAAGAATTAAATTTGACAGTGAGAGAAGGGAACATGAAGTGAACTCAGTGAGCTCTGTGGCACCTTTAGATGTTATCATTGGGTGATGAAGAGCCTTCAAACCTCAGGTACAAGAGTTCATGGGCAGAATTGTCTTTTTTGGTCTGCACTGAAGAGAATATATTTTGAGGATCAAGAATATTCCATGGACCTATGGTGACTGTATGTGATAGTGTAAGGATTTTTTTGACTCCTCATGTCAGCATCACCATTATGATGTCAACAGCAGTTACTGGCTTTGAATCTGGGTGAATAATAGTAGTTTTATTGCCTCAGAGACTTTTAAAAAGTGAGAGCCCCAGAGTGGTCAATTGACTTGAATAAGACCATACCTGAGGGCAGAAGCAAAACCTGTTCCAGAATTCAGATCTATTGATAAGAAATTCAGTGCTGTTGTCATTAACAATGGAAGAATCAAATTTTACAAATGGAAGTACCAAGCAATTTTGTAAGAGAGTCACTTTAATTATAGTTTTCACATATAATAAAAAACATTCTAGACAAAGTTAAGTACTTTCAAAAGGAGAAATGAGGCATATTCAAAGATTGCACAAAAGGAACAACTTCTTAAATTCATATTCTGAAACAACAAAGACCATTGGATTTATTTGAATAGTATTATTTTCTTTTCTATTTTGGTTGATTTTCAAAATTCAGGAGAATTCTCTGCAATACAAAGAATATTAAACTTACTTGTACAATACTCAGGATCTTCTTTCTCATTTAATGTCCTAGAAAAAAAAAAAAGGCTACTTACTAAGTATTCACTTCAGGGGAGTAATAACTCCAATAGTAATATATAGTTGGCAATTTCTGGTAAAAACTAGAGCAATAATTAAAGCAATAATAATTTTTATTTTTTAATACAACTCAGATGTCAGTTGAATGTACTCTGTCTGAAATATGAGTCGGTTAAAACCCCAGGGGAATTATCAGTGGACATTAGAGCTCTTCCCAGGATTTCTTCAGTTACTTGGTGGACTTAATGCCCTGTGATTGCTTTTGTGATTATTTCCTGTGCTCCTCAATATTTTAGTTCAGACACTAAACTTGGCTTCTTTCCCAAATTAGAGATATAGTCATTAAACCACTATTATAATTCATTTGTGAATAGCCTAAATTTAATGGACAATGGGAGAGGAGATGGAATTGAATTACAACATGGTCATCAAACTTGAACTTCAGACATTAGTCACTTTTAAAGATCTTTTTTTTTTTTTTTATTGGTACTTTTAAAGATCTTCCTGCTAATCACATCACTGAGAAAAGCCCACTGGCCTTCTTAGTCTTACGTTAGTTTACTGCTCACCTCCCTGTCTTGTCTCTTTTTTACTTTTCTTTAGTATCCTCCATCTCAAGCCTCCACCCACATGAAGCAAAGGTGAAGTTCTCTACTCTTGTTTATTCAAATAATTTAATAATTGCTTCTGTTTTGGGAATCCAATCCCTCATAATGATGCTTGCTTCTCCAAGACATCAAGGAATTCTCGCTAACAAAGGTAGTTTCTTCCCAAAGGGCAATGACAGAGCTAGCTGATAAAATAGTAAAATAACTTCCTTAACCATGAAACTTATATGTGTTAATGAGTTAAAATATATAGTGACATCTCCCATGTAGTTGCCCTGGAAGAATCATGTTTCTATCAGTTTTTGCTTATGTAAATCACTTCTGTTTTTGTTTGGTTTGATTTGGTTTACATTGCTCTTCTGCTAGTTAGCAGTGTTATGAGGCACTGGATTAATTTACAAATGACAAAAGAATTTATTTTTTTAAGAATCTCCACTAGTACCAAAGTTCTTCATAAAGCCTCCTTAAGGATTCTTCCTTGTGAAGCTTTATTTCTACAAAGAGAACAGTGGTACAGTGGGTTACAAAATGCATTTCTTTGCCAGTGAAATGCTGTGTGAACTAAAATACACTATCTGGATGGAATTTTGTTTGAATTTACTCTTCTGTATTTTTAATTCAAATAGGACATCTATGTCTATATGCAATCAAAAGACACAGATATACTAACATATACATGTTACAAATATATACATATATGTACATACACACATAGTTTACAAATGTGTACTATAAAGTGCTGACCCAAATGCTTTGCACATATTACCTCCTCCTCCTCCTCTTTCTCCTTCTTCTCCTCCTTCTACTCCTCCTCATTCTCCTTCTCCTTCTTCTTTATCTTCTTCACTTTCATCTTCTATCATCTTCCATTTTCTCAGCAAAGGAAAGGGAGGCACAGTTAAAAAATAGAGTCTGACTCTAGATACCTACTGTCCCATTCTGACTTTTGGGTAGTAACATCATCTCAGTCTCCAGAGGTTATGTCAGTGTCATTTTCTCACCTTGGCTATGTGTAAGACCCAAGCAATGATGGATATTTACTGTTCTAGGTTTCAGAATCATTATTAACTCTAATAATCACTGTAGGAAATTTCTTCACATGCAAGACCTATTTATTTCTATCCAGAGATACTAGAAGAAAAATACATTATCATGTTTATTATTCATGTGGTTTAATTAAAAGCTTGGTGTCACATTGTCACCAAAATTTTCCCCGAATTACTAAAAACCCTTATCCCATATGCAAAGAAGGAGAATAGCAACTTTTGAGGCCATGCAGCCTCATCAATCAGCCCCACCATTTGGAAACATGTTAGTGACTGAACATCAAGTTCTTATCAAATGGGAGTGATAATATAACTATTTCACAAGAAATATTGTGTGGATTATATTTTCTTCTAGTCACATGTCAATAGAATAACCTGTTGATGGAAACATGATTCATTTCATACTGCAATAAAGAATAGCAGCCTTACAGATAGTCTTAGTATATGGGAAAGGGAAAGCCAAGATGGTCATTCACAGAGATGGGCAGTCTGGGCTTAAGCAGCTTAAGACAGGGTTTTCAATGCCAGTATCTCATTGAAGTTTGGGAAAGTATGTGACATAACATTCAGGATTGGTAGATATAATGAGGAAAGCGTCTTGATGTCAACTAATAAGCAGGCAGTCCGTCCAGTTGAATAATATATTATCCAGTGAAGAGGATTGTTTGCTTATATGAATAGTTCTTCCTCTTGAGAAGGAGACTGAACATTTTATTGTTTGAATGAATTTATTTTGTGGAAGTTCTTGAAGCATGAAATGAAATTATTTATGCTATTTATGAGGTTATAATCCTATCATGGCTCTGAAGATTATCCTATATGGTTATAGGAGGTCTCAGTTATCAAGGTCAATTGAGACAATCCATACAAAACAATAGTACAATGACTGCTACCTAATTAAGAAATGAATAAGTTACCCACTTACTATTCTCTCCCATACGTGTTTTCTAAATCATGCTTAACTAGTGGGAAACATGCCTAACCTTGGCTGAGATTGAAAGATTTGGTAATCAGACTAACAGAGTAGAGAAAATGTCAGGGATCATTCCAATTTGATTAGTCAGAGGGGTTACATGTTGACAGAGTCAGATCATGGATGTTCAAGAGCTGCCAAGAAGCAGAGACAAAATGTAACCTCTGGGTTCTTTGAACACAAAATATTAAGCAGAAAGTAAGGAAAATAAACAGGAAGATCTAAAAATGAGCAGCTACATCTGGAGAGAACATGGGATTAGGGGCAATATATGCTTTAGAAGGACTCAAGGAAAGAAAAAGAGCTTCCATTGCATTGGCCTGAAGTTACAGCAGACAAATAAAGCTGTTTTTAAGCCTAAAGCATCTACAAACCTAGATATGTGGTTCAACCTGTGTTGGACATGGGGAATAAAATGGAAACTTGGCCACAGGAACTGCAAAAAAGTTAGTAGAACTATGGCAATGGTGAGAATCCCACCAGGAGCAACGCTGGCCAAGTAATTTTAGAGACCTTATATGTAATATCTATTTAGTGTGTCATGAGAATAATTTAATAATAAATTACATTCACATAATTTCTTTATAATTTTATTTGTGGTCCTCAGAATTTTTGCAATATAGATATCATGATGAGTTTACCTTAATTCAGATAATGACAAAATTGAAGATTGGAGTTTACTGGAAGATTGTAAATGGCAGATAAGGGAGACAATCATTCACAGATCTTGCCTGGGACTATTTCCAATATGTCCGAATAGGAATCATATCCCTCAGTAAGAAATGCATTAGAATAGAACATAATAACTTGCAGACCTATTTTCTTGTTTATAATCTTTCCTTTCCCTATCACTTGACTATTGATTTGTCTGGATCTAAAGAAATGGAAAAGCAAAATGAAGATGCAAAATTTTTTGAAAAATTTATATTTCTACACATCTAATTCAAATTATAATAATATAGAGATATGATTGGCGGGTTGACCTGATAATTCATATAATAGTCTGTTTTTTTTTATAATGTGAAGTTTTATTTATTCAATTCCTTATTAAATATATTTTTGTGGCACACAGGATGCTAGATTCTACAAAAATTAAATAAATAAGATAAACCTTCCTACTTTTCTGCTTTTAAAGTATCTCCTAATCTATAGAATTAGATTTATTTTAAAAGTTTTTTATTTCCACTCAGTAAGTGAAAATATTGAGACACATGCAATGAGTGGGCTGTGGAAGAGACATGAATAATTTTGTATGGGATTAGAGTAGGTTAGAGAATGAAATTCCCTGGCTTCCAACCTCAGATCCCCATGATATTATTTCAAACAGAAGCCAAGAAATGAGGCAGTATTGGAAATGTATTCTGCTGGATAACAACCCTTTCACTCTATACCCACTGATACAGAGAAAATAGAGCCAGGAATGGATCTAACGGATCTGATGGCAAATAGGCCAAGGATGACTATAGCCTACAGTTGGACTTTAAAACAGAACTATTTGGGGAAGATTACAATTTTAAAAAAAAGTTTGATATTTTTAAAAATTTAAATTACTAAAGAAATTAAGACATAGGAACTTACTCTTGGAAGACTTAACACATTATACATATAAATCAACCTAAAGAAACCCATGCTTTATTTTCCTTAAGGCCCCAAGCTGTTCAATTTTATGAAAAGAAGTGCTTTCCTGTTGCCCAAATTTTATTTTGCATGGGTTCTTTGGAACATGATGCAGTTTCTGTCTTTGGATATGAATATTTATTAGGAAATAGAAACCACACATAATTCTGCAATTATCATGTAGGAAACTTGTATTGCCAGTCTTTATTTTAATTATAATTATTAATCTTCTTTGATTCAGGTAGTAAAAGGTAACCACTGGCACAGTGAGCAGCAATCTAAACAAGTGTTGCCAGGCTTGATGTGGAGTTCTAAACCACTGTGTAATTATGGATCTTTGTGATTCACAGTCTCATCTTCTAGTCAATTTTTCTTTCTTTGATGTGGCATGTTGTGTTCCATAGCTTATCCAAAAACATCAATATGCTTTTGAAAAGGATAAAATCAAATTGTAACAGTTTATGTTCCCATAATGTGTGCATAGCCGAGGGGAAAGATTGTAAATAGGCATGCTATCTCACAATATTTCTGTGTTACAGACATTGGAAACATGATTCTATCCTCACATACTCACCCAAGTACAGCAATAGGATTTTTCTAAATATTTCTAAATCCACAGAAAATGGACAGAAGATTGGAACATCTGTGTACATCTAGGTGACAGAAGAGGTTGTAAAGGAAGTGGGGAACTTTCTGACTCTGCACACCTATAATTACAGAAAATAGTGTCAAAAAGAAGGTTTTACATATTTAAAAATATGTCTTTGGATTAAATAAATTTATGTGGCAGCTCTTAACTTTGACTTCACAAAGTATATTTTTTTATATCTAATCTACACTGTGTAAAACAAAAATCCCATTATCCACATACATACCCCAGACACTTTAATCACAATCTCTGTGACTGAAACCCTCACACTTAGAATTTTTCAATCATGTGGGGTAATTTTATCAGTAAGACAGTGTTTGGTGTCACTGATAAATCATTAATGAATTAAAAGGAAATAAACTTTCACTTCAAGTATTACTAATTCAGCATATCAATGCAGGGTTCATAAGAAATTCTGCCATGTTAAAATTTATGAATTCACTGCAAAATCAGATCTCAGGAACATGCTTTGATGAGTGGACATCAATTGCCATTGTAGTCTGCTACTTTTACTCAAAAGTTAGTTTACATATACAATGTGTTGGGGCTCAGTGGTAGTGCCCTTGCCTAGCATGTGCAAGAAGAGTCTGGGTTTGATTCTCAGCACCACATACAAATAAATAAAATAAAGATCCCTCAACAACATATACAATGTGGTCCCACAATAATATCATTTTTATAGTTCCATTTAGATGTTTACATGAAAGAAAACAATGTCTTCATAAACCAATATCATTTAAAAATTTGGTATCAGTTTGAGACAGGAAACATTAGTTAACATTGTTATCTTTAAAAACAAATCCCATTGGGAGGGATCCAAGATGGCAGGACAGAGGGAGCCAGCATTCTGCGTAGCTTCATGACCCGGGATTCAAGCAGTGAGAATACTGCTTCTCTGTGAGTGATATTCCTGCTCACCCACCCACCACCCCTGGCGCAGGAAGCACCATGCTGTCTAGGGCTCCAGGCCTCCGCATCAGAGTAGGTTTCCCAACTACTCGTCCATGCAGTACTACAGGGTACTGGAGTGAGACCATGGGTAAGAGCAGCACCCATGAAGAATATTTGGCCATCCACCGGAGCATAAATCACGGAGGACACCCAGAAGCTTCCTACAAGTAGGAACTCTGGCCACCACCCCCATGTGGACCCCCATCTACCAACGTGGAGCTTCCCTGGTCACCCCATCTTGGGATTTTACAGCAGCTGATAGAGTCCCCTACACGCAGTAGCCTACCTGCACCAAAGAACTTCACACAGGCTCTGAAGTCAGCCAGCACTGCAAACCACAGAGCTCAGCGCTGAACTCATTGTCCAACATCATCGCCCAGCTTCCCCCAATCAACTGGAAACCCCACCACTCAAAGCAGGAGCCTACATCTTGGGTCACCTTCATCACCATCTTCCAGGTACCCAGTTTCTAACTCCCCCCTCTCCCCAGCAGTCACCAACCTGGCACAATGACACCCTGGTTACCTTTAACATCCTTGGGGTGGATACCAGCTAACAACAGACGACCCCACCTATTGGATGAGAAGAGAAGCAGGAAAGATATTGATCTCCAACCAAAACAAGCCCTGTGTCTTCCTTCAATTTTTTTTCTTTTTACAATCCTTTTTTTCCCCTCTCTAGAAGGGAGCTTCTCCTACCCTCACATCCGCAAAGTATGTGAAACCATGACTTAGGGTTTTTGAGGAATGGCATATCTAAAAGGCATATTACAGTTGTGTTGTACATCCTTCTCATTCTTTTTATTATTTTAACTTTTCCCCACAAATTTCTGCTATTTAAACTTTTTAAAAATTTTTCTTAATATATATGTGTGTTTGTTTTATGTACTCTATTGTCTTCCCAATTACTTGTCTACCCAAATTTACTTTCTCTACCTTCTCCTGCTACTAATCTTTCTCTTTACATTTCTCTTTCACGTGTCCTAAGATATAATAATTCTATATCCTCACTTCCTACCTCCTTGGCATATCATCCTATTCCTCACCCCAAGATCTCTGTCTACAATCAGAAAATGGAAACCCTTTTAAAAACCCATTGAGTATATTGTAGGTAATAATTAATTTCACCATTTCTGTACATTGTGGCCAAACTGTAATGTTTTATTAGCAAACATTTGTTTTTAGGGCATATATTGTTATCTGATAACACTGTCCTTCACCTCAAATGAGAGGTATTGGATCCCTATAGGGGCAATATAAGGGTAGAGGGTAAAACTGGTAACTCCTAGGATCCACAGTGCTAGAAGGAAAGACACACAAGCAATATGAAAAGACAAGGGCAGAAAGTACCTGGAACAAATCAAGACACCACATTATTAGAATTCATGGCCAGCACAGCAAAAGAAATGACAGAGAAGGAGTTCAGGATGTTTATAATTAAAATATTCTGTGAATTAATGTATGATTAAGAGAGCAAATACAGGCAGCAAAACATCATTTTGACAAAGAGTCATATAAACAAATACAGGAAGCAAAAGATTACTTCAATAGGAAGATAGAGGTTCTAAAAAACAAAACAAAACAATAATAACAAAAAACAGAAATCCTTGAAATGAAAGAAACTATAAACCAAATTAAAAGTTTAATTAAAAGCATCACCAAGAGATTAGACCACTTGGAATAAAGGACCTCAGACAATGAAGACAGAATATATAATCTTGAAAAGAATGTGGATCACACAGTGAAAATGGCAAGAAACCATGAGCAGAACATTCAAGAAATATGAGATAGCATAAAAACACCAAATTTAAGAGTTATTTGGATGGAGGAAGGCATAGAGTTCCAAACCAAAGGAATGAACAATCTATTCAAAAAAATAACATCAGAAAATTTTCCAAAAATGAAGAATGAATTTTGGAAAACCAAACTCAAGAGGCTTGCATGATGCCAAATGTACAGAATTAACAAAATTTGTGCAAAACAGCAGATCCACACCAAGGCACTTTATAATGAAAATGACTAGCATACGGTAAAAGGAGAGAATATTAAAAGCCATGAGAGAGGAATCAGATTACATATAGGGGGAAACCAAATAGAATATGTGAAGATTTTTCAACCCAGACTCTGAAAGCTAGAAGATCCTAGAACAACATATATCAAGCTCTGAAAGAAAATGGATGCTAGCCAAGAATCTTATATCCAGCAAACTAAGCTTAGGTTTGATGATGAAATAAAAACCTTTCATGATAAACAGAAATTAAAAAATTTTAAAACTTGAAAGCCTGTATACAGAGCATGCTCAGTAAAATATTCCATGAAGAGGAATTGAAAACAATGAAAATCAGCAAAGGGAGGTATTACACTAAAGGAAAAGCTAATCAAAGGAGAAACCAGGTCAAGTTAAATACCAAAAATAAACAAAAATGGCTGGAAATACAAATCATGTCTCAAAAATAATCCTGAATTTTTATGACCTAAACACATCATTCAAAAGACAGACTGCTGATTGGATTTTTTTTTTTTTTTTAAAAAAAAGACCCAACAATATGCTTCCTCCAAGAGACTCAACTCATAGGAAAAGATGTCCACAGACTGAAGGTGAAAGGTTGGGAAAAATCATACCACTTACATGGACTGTGGAAGCAAGTAAGGCTTTCTACCCTTATATTACATAAAGCAGATTTTAAGCCAAAGTTAGTCAAAAGGCATAAAGAAGGATATTTCATACTGCTTAAGGGAACAATTCATCAACAAGACCTGACAATAATAAATTTATATGCCCCAAACATAGAGCATCTATGTTCATCAAACATACACTTCTCAGGTTCAAGAGTCAAATAGACCATAACACAATAATTCTGGGTGACTTTAACATACCACTTTCATGACTGGATGGATCTTTGAAACAAAAGCTGAACAAAGTAACTATTGAACACAATGATAATATCAATAACTTAGAATTAACTGACATTTATAAAATATTTAACCTTTCAATGAACAAATACACTTTTTTCTCAGCACCACATGTATCCTTTTCTAAAATAGACCATATATTATGCCACAAAACAACTCTTAGCAAATACAAAAAAAGTAGAGATACTACCCTACATTCTATCAGATCATAATGGAATGAAATTAGAAATCAATAATAAATAAAAAATAAAAGCTTGCAGACAAAAAAAAATGCTACTGAATGAACAGTGGGTTGCAAAAGACATCTAGGAGGAGATTAACAGATTCATAGAGGTGAATGAGAACACAGATACAATATATCAAAATTTCTGGGACACTATAAAGGCAGTGCTAAGTAGAAAATTCATTGCATGGATTTCATTCCTTAAAAGAAGAAAAATTCAATAAATAAATGACCTAACATTACATCTCAAAGCCCAGAAAAAGAAGACCAAATCAACAGAAAAGCAGTAGAAGACAGGAAATAATTAAAAACAGAGCAGAAATCGATGAAATTGAAACAACTGAAAAAAAAATTGACAGAACAAAAATTTGACTCTCTGAAAAAATAAATAAAATTGACAGACCCTTAACCATGCTAATGAAGAGAAGGAGAGAGAAAACTCAAGTTACTAACATCAGTGATGAAAAAGGAAATATCACAATGGACACTAAAGAAACACTGAAGATAATTAGAAATAATTTTGAAGACTTGTACTCCAATTAAATAGAAAATATCAAAGGCATTGGCAAATTGCTAGAATCATAGAATTTCCCCAACTGAATCAGGATGATATACATGATTTAAACAGACCAATTTCAAGTGATGAAATAGAAGATGCCATCAGAAGCCTACCAACCAAGAAAAGCCCAGGACCAGATGGATACACAGCTGAGTTCTACAAGACCTTTATAAGTGAACTAATACCAATACTCTTAAATTTATTTCAGGATGTCCTCTTTTACCACTTCTATTTAACATAGTTCTTGAAACACTGGCCAAAGCAATTAGACAAAGGAAAGAAATTAAAGAGATACAGATAGGTAAAGAAGAACTCAAATTGGCACTATTTGCCCATGATATGATTCTATACCTAGAAGATCCTAAAAAATTCCACCAGAAAACTTCTAGAACCTATAAATGAATTCAGCGAAGTAGCATGATACAAAAGAACACCCAAAATCAAAGGCCTTTCTATGTATCAGTGACAAATCCTCTGAAAGGGAAATGAGGAAAACTACCTCATTTACAATAGCCTAAATAAATAAATAAATAAATAAACTTTGGAATCAATCTAACAAAAGAGGTAAAAGACCTCTACAAGGAAAACTCAGAATGCTAAAGATAAAAATTAAAGAAGACCTTACGAGATTAAAAGATCTCCCTTGTTCTTAGATAGGCAGAATTAATATTGTCAAATGACCATACTACTAGAAGCACTATACATATATAATGTCATTCCAATCAAAATCCCAATGAAATTCCTCATAGAAATAGAAAAAGCAGTCATGAAATTCATCTGGAAAAATAAGTGACCCAGAATAGCTAAAAGAATCTTTAGCAAGAAGAGTGAAGCAGGTGGCATCAGGATACCAGACCTTAAACTATACTACAGAGCAATAGCAACAAAATCAGCATGGTATTGGCACCAAAATAGACTAGTAGACCAATGGTACAGAATAGAGGACACAGAAACTAACCCACATAATTACAGTTATCTTGTATTAGACAAAGGCACCAAAAACATACATTGGGAAAAAGGTAGCCTCTTCAACAAATGGTTCTGGGAAAACTGGAAATCCATATGCAACGAAATGAAATTAAACCCCTACCTCTCACCATGTACAAAACTCAACTCAGAGTGGATCAAGAACCTAGCAATTAAACCAGAGACCCTGTGTCTAATAGAAGAAAAATAGGCCCCAATCTCCATCATATTGGATTAGGCCCCTACTTCCTTAATAAGACTCCTATAGCTCAAGAATTAAAATCAAGAATTAATCAGTGGGATGGATTCAAACTAAAAAGCTTCTCAGCAAAAGAAACAATCAGTGAGGTGAATAGAGTGCCTACATACTGGGAGCAAATTTTTACCACTTGCACACAGATAGAGCACTAATCTCTAGGGTATATAAACAACTCAAAAAGCAACACCAAAATAACAAATAACCCAATCAATAAATGGTCCAAGGAACTAAACACACAATTTAATCACTAGAGCTTCCAATTTAACATTGGAGCTTTATACTCTGCTATGTATATTAAGCAATATCTATCACATATTTTGGATGAAACCTTTAAAAATACCTATTTTAATCTTATGTGAAAGATATACAAAGTGAGTTGAAACGTGGTGGAATTATTCTTTTAATATCACAACTTTTTTTTCATGTTATCTGAGAGAGGAGACCATTACCTAAGTCACATCTATTTATTTTATTTGAAGAACTTAGACACGTTTTTCTCAAATGATTTTCTTGTTTTGTTGGTTTTCAATTATTTATGGAAAAAAATTGATGAGTTAAAAATTCTGCCTGCTGAAATACTAATGGCATGTTCATTTTTTTAAGAGAGAGAAAGAATTTTTTAATATTTATTTTATTTATTTATTTTAGTTTTCAGTGGACACAATATCTTTATTTTATTTGTATGTGGTGCTGAGGATCAAACCCAGTGCCCCGCGCATGCCAGGCCAGCACATTACCACTTGAGCCACATCCCCAGCCCACGGCATGTTCTAAAATAAACATTACATGGAGTACTTTTTCTTCAGCATGTTAATCAAAACATTTTATTTACCTGTTCTGAGATGTACATTTTTTTTTCATTTTGCATGTCTAAAATCATGATGAGTTATATAATCAATAGTTAGTTATAATATTTTCAACCAGTTGGAAAGAGATACATAGGCAGTATTTCTTAAGCATGTGTGAACATGGTTCTTGCTGCTTGTATAGTCTTTGTGTCAGTTCAGTTATGTGTACTCTTTATATGTGTTGAAATTGTCAGTTGACACTTCTTCATATTGATTGCATTATGATTTAGACTAGAATAAAGAATTGTCTTAAAAGAAAGGCACAAAATTACAGCAAAGTTAAATTTCATATGATGAAGCAAACATTTTATTGTTAAAACATTGACTACAATTCTGTATTTTTATTTTTTATCTCTTTTTGCTAATCATCAGCTAAGCAAGTTATGTAATCTTGCTTTTTATGTCAACTCAGGACCAACTGTGTTGGCATCTCTAAGGATCTTGTTAGAGATGCTGAACCGTGGGCTCATCTCAGATCTACACATCAGAATCTGGATTTTAACAAAATCCCTATATAATTCATTTTTACCTTAAAGTTTGAAAATCACTTTATATAAATTTATAAAAACTTTATTGTACCATGCAAGATATCCACAGAGTAAAACTTTTATATTTTACTACTGAGATATGAACTGAGCACTTGCCTCCCATCTGCTATGCAATGCAGCTTGAAACTGGTGAAAAAAATCTTTAAAAAGCACCAGGACACTATGTGGTTGACTCAAAAATTAAGCATGGCAATATTCATTGACATCAAGTTCCAAATGAAAGCTCTTCTGTAAGCTCTATTTAACTTAGGTATTTGTTTGGTTGCTTTTGTGGTACGGAAAATTGAACCTAGAGGTGCTGTACGACTGAGCTACATCCCTAGGCTTTTTTTTTTTTTTTTTGAAACAGTTTTTCTAAGTTGCTGATGTTGGCCTTGAACTTGTGATCCTCCTCCCTTAGCTTCCAGAATAGCTGGGATTACAGATGTGTGCCAAGGCAACCCTCTCTCTATTTAGGTAGTAAATAGATTCTACTGATAAGAGAAAATTGTGCTATAGTTTATTTGGCAGCATTATTTTTCTTTCCAAGTGGTACATAAAATCATGTTGTAACTTAGAACACAATGACTTTGATAAAATACAAACATTAACACCAGTGCAATATATCACAAATCCATTAGATATCATAAAAATTATAACTCTTGTTCCTAAGGATGTGTGTATTTGAGATAACTGGATAAAGTGACATAGAAAATATTTAATGTGTATAGTTTAAAATTTATCCTACTAATTATTTTATTATTAACTAAGTCTTCTCTGATAAATGACATTTTCCAAAGTTATTGCAGTATACTTGAAAACTTAGATGTAAACCTTGAAGTATTGATATACATAACTATTAGGAAATGATTACTATAATCAAGCTAATTAAAATAATCAGCTCAATGTATCACTATAATTTTTTGTGGTAGGAAAGCAAGATGAATTCTCTTAGTACAATTTAAGTATATAGTGCAGAATCATTAATGTAATCATCGTACTATACATTAGATTTCTAGAATTTATTCATCTAATATACTGAAACTTTATTCTCTTTGATGAATGACTGTTTATATAAGAAGAAGAATTAATAAACCTATTATTCACATTTTATTTTTATGCTACATTAAATAATGACAGTGGATATTTGCTCTAAGTTAATACAGTAGCTACATTAATAGTAAATTAGCTCATTATAACTTTGATACATATAATGAATATAAAATTAACACTTGTAAGTGAATTTTTAACCACAAAAATAAACTTGATAAATGGTTTAAGATGTTGGACCTAAATATCTGCTTTTAGTTTGATATTTTAAATAATTTATCTATATTCATATCTCATCCATATGTTCTTAGTTGGCATTTAGTGTAACAAATGAAATTTCTATTTTAAAAAAAGTCACTTTTATTCTAAATGACATTGAGAACACTTTATTCACTTAAAGTCTTGGGTCAAGTCTGTGGTTGCTGACTATTAGACTGTCTACATCCTATTTTTTCCAAATTTAATGATTTATTTATGATGATCTCTGTCATACTTTGTGCATGGCATGCTGAAAGTAATGGGATTTTTTGTTAAGGCAGAAGAGTAGGTTTTGAGGACAGTGATAGAATTAAAGAGCCAAGCCCATCTCACCTACCTAGATGGCTTTCTCTGCCACATCATGTTGAGCTGCCTGGAGATACAAGTCAAATGATAAACAGGCAAGGGAGATCAATTGAATTTTACCACCAGAACAGGAAGAGATAGCTATGAGTTCAAATGCTTCTTCCAAAATTTACATTTTGATTTTCTAGGGCACAGTATCTTTTGTATTGTAGATACTTAGTAAATACTTTTTAAATAAAAATATGCTGAAAATTGTTATGATTATGGGTTATGCCCATTCTTAACTGAGTATTGTGCAGATTTCAATGAACAGGCCATTTTTATGCTGTTTTAAATGATTAGAAGATCATTTGAGACAGGCACACAATATATTCTGTTTTATTATGTGCCTTCATCTTCAACATTTTATTAGGGTTTTTCACTAACTTGTGAAGTAAACAAATTTTAATAATGCCACTTTGTGTTGTGTAATATAATAGGTTGTCACAAGTAGCAGGGGGTATCTGGTTTATATTATCTTATAGAATTATTTTCATTGTTTAGGCCCTCCGTACCTTATATTTAAAAAAAAAAAATAGCTTAACATGAATATACTTCTATTTTGCTCCAGATGCCCTGTGGAATATTTTGCACTCTATAATCATGATGATTTAAAATTACATGACAGAAATGTCTGATTGTTGACAAATTAATGGGGAATACCCTCTGCATGTGAAATCTGGCATGATCACTTAGACTATTTTACATATTATTTATCAAACCTACCTTTTTGTAGCAATTGCTTGAAAGGTAAAATCTGGACATATTTGGATGTGTAAGCAAAGTTGAAAATTTTTCTGAAATCATGAAGGTCAGAAATAATGACAATCATTTTATAGTTCTTCATGAATCTGTGTCTTCCTGAGACCAGCAGCATCTGAATTACCTGGGAGCTATTTAGAAATACAGAATCATGCAAAGGGTGGGGAGAGTCCCACCTTTCTAAGCTCAGGGACCACACAGGTCCACACAGTCTTCTCTGAGGAATATATGATAGATGCTGCTAGGAGGGAACATGTAACAGCACTGAGCAGTGAGACAACCTGCTTATACACATGCCAGCTGCTATCAGTGCCGGCTGCCCCCCACCATGCAGCATGGAGCTAATTGCCACCTTGACACAGGGGAACATACCTGTACATAGTACCCACAACACCACCACAAGGACCATGCCTACAGAGGTACACACCTGGGAAGGGTAGGGGTTCTAGATTGCCAGCGACATCAGGTAGGCCCCAAAGAGCAAGCCCCACAGAGAGAGACCTCACAGCACTACCAGGGACCTTTATGAGGACTGGCTCACCCTTGCCTCCACAGAATCACCACCAGTAGACCCAGGTTCCCCAGAACCTCAAGCACAGAAATGTATGAGGGGAGACTCCAAACCTCTGAGAGGTCTCTCACCACTACAGGCAGCTCCACCAGATCCTATTGACCACAGCCCACATGACCATGCAGAGGAGTGCCACCAGCAGGTGGATTAGCACCAGGCATCCCAAAGAGGATGCTGCCATTGAGCCAAATGTCAGCCCTCCAGGCGCTGGTGAAGGTCACAGCGCACTCTTTTCCTCAGGCGGTGTCCATGCATGTTAAAATTTCAGAAGTGCTGCTAATCAATTATTTTTTTCTGATCTCCAGTAAACAGGAAATTTTAGGGACAAGATCTTGACTCCCAAACCTTGTCTTGAAATTAGTCATGGTTTATGGCAGTTTCAAATGGAATCGAAATCATACATGATTTGATTCTAGAACAGAAAAGCAATCTCCATTTTACATGCTTTAAATCCCTGTAGAATCATGTCTATTTATGTTCTTGTGAATTTTTGACTTATATAATATTATTTTTTTTCCCAAACAAAGAATAAAAATTACAGCCACTAAATGAATTCAACTGTCTCTGTTGTACTGGGTCTTTTATTGACAGTCTCAGAATGTTATTTTAGCTTTCTCAGATTTTTTTTCTTAGACTTGTGGAAATCATGCTGCTTTGTTCTCTGCAGGAGTTAAAATAAAATATTAGTAATTATGCATATTTAATTTTCAAAAGGCCAAGTGATTACTCATAGCACTTTTTAAAAAGGAAAATGATTTCAGATATTCATAAAATGTTTCCTTGGTAAGGGGCTTTCAAGTCTAAAGTTGTGTTATTATGAATACTTTTTCTCATGATGATCAGAATGAAAAATGAGTTTATTAACATTCTTCTTATTTTTTTCCAGATGCAAGACAAAAGTCTACCCTGATGAACTTCCCAACACAAGTGTAGTCATTGTGTTTCATAATGAGGCTTGGAGCACTCTCCTTAGAACTGTTTACAGTGTTATAAATCGCTCCCCACACTACCTGCTCTCTGAGGTCATCTTGGTAGATGATGCCAGTGAAAGAGGTATAAAATATTGTTCTTGTACTTATTTTATTATAAAGCTTTATTATGATCAAAAAGATAGCCAAGCAGTGATCTGTATTTTGCTTTATAATCAATCAACATCCTATCAAATTTTCATCAGTATATTTTGACAGTGTTCACTCCAGGAAAAATTAACTAATTCAGTTTTGTTATTATTCTTTTTGGCCTTTATTAACCTAAGAGATCAGCCAAAATGACTTTCAAATATATTTCTTTTTTCCCCCATCAATTGCTTATATTTAAAATTTATATCACTGAATATATAACATTAATTGGCTAGTGAAATTTCTTATATTATTTTCCCTAGTGCCAAAAAAAAAATTCTAAGATTTGGTCACCATTTCTGTATGTTGTATTTCTGCCTTGAAAGTATCTCTACTCTGTATTAAAAGTTTCAATTTTTTTTGAAATAAAAAAAATTCTCATTGCATGTTACAGATTTTCTCAAGTTGACATTAGAGAATTATGTGAAAAATTTAGAAGTACCAGTAAAAATTATCAGGATGGAAGAGCGCTCTGGGTTAATACGAGCACGTCTTCGAGGAGCAGCTGCTTCAAAAGGGCAGGTCATAACTTTTCTGGATGCACACTGTGAATGCACATTAGGGTGGCTGGAGCCCTTGCTGGCGAGAATAAAGGAAGACAGGTAGGGATTCCTGTGTTATGTCTGCATGGGTTATGACTGAACCTGTGAGGACAGTTTCAGCTGTCCATCAGAATTCTCTTCCAAGTTGCTATTTTCAGAAAGTTTACTTCACTGTTTTTTTTTCTTTTCTTTTCTTTTTTTAAATGTTTTTCTTTATTTAATACAAAAGATTGGCTTATTCATGTTGAACATTAGTGTTTAAGAAATAAATAATTCAAACCATAAAAATGTGCTGAATATTTACTTTTTAAGTGAAGGAAATCAATTTAAAATAGTACAATATGTTATAAGCACATTTCCAAAGCAAATTTCTGTGTCCTCACAAACCCAGTGTGAAGTAGGTAATGTAGATGTTCTTATTGGTACCTTATAATACGGAGTAATAAAGAAGTTACATACCTTGTGCCAGTAGTTAGCAGTACTGGGAACAATTGTTTAGTTCTTCCTACTCTCTCACCAGTGTTCGCTTACTGCATCAGTGCCCTCAGTCAGAGTCTAGTTCAAAATCACCTTGAGGTTTTTAAGAATAAACACACACACACACACACACACACACACACTGCCAAAATAAATCAGGATTTAAAAAATCAGAGATCATAATTTTAATAGTATTGGCACTTTCTACAAATAAATTGTGAAATTTTAAAACTGAGTAACTCTCTACAAAAGTTAAGAATCCTCATACATATCTACATTCATTTCTGATGATGAAGCTTAATGAACATAACTAACACTAAATGCCATCTGATGCAATAACAAAGCATTACATACCAAGTCATTTATACATTTATCATATATAGTAAAAGAGTCTTTCTAGAATTAGTTTTTAATTAGATGCTCCAGTGAGGGGCTGCTTAGTCTGAGCTTGTTCAACCATATCACATAAATGGCAGGATTTGGAACTTGCCCAGGAAGATGAATAGAGGCTGTCAGTAAAATGAACCACAGCAGTTCAAGAAAGCAGTGAGAACCTTTTAGTCAACTGAAGGTAATACACAGCTAATAACATTTTGTGTGTTGTACAGTACCCACAGGAGAGTAAGACGGGCAAAGTAGAATGAATCTGGAACATAAAATGCATTACTGGCAACTTTTCAAATGTTATACTGCTTTGTAAATGCATGCATTTCACATTCAACTTCAGAAATTTTTTAATATAATGTTTCATTATGGTCATACATTAGGCACATTCATTTTTACTAACAATGTATTTGTATTACATTTGTATATAGTGAACTTCTATCTCTTGTCCTGATTATAAATTCTAATATTGCCATAACTAGATAATAAAGTCTGTTCAAAGTTATTAGATCTAATTTTTTCTTTCTCCAAGTTAAATCTAATGAGGAAAGAAAGATAATTACTTTGTTGTGTTTAGCATCACCAAGAAACTTTTCCAAGGCCAGGTGCATCATGCTGATTTCAGAGAACTTCAGGGTTGGCCAACAGTGTGAAACATGAAACTAAGTTAATAGTTTTGATGATCCTAGTGTTACAAAACAAGAAGAAATAATGGGCAATGCTTCATTTCTTTCTACATCTATGGGTTACTTTGGAGCCTGTTTGTATATTTGTCTCCTACCCAGTAAGAAAAACACCTCTGTTTTTCAGAATTAGCTACAATCAATGCAATCCTGGGGAGACCTGAACTTTTAATTGTGTAGATGACAGAAAGTTTAGCCCACAAGAAAACACATAAACTTGGAGTAGGAGAAGAGTGAGAGAAGGCAAAACAGATTAAAAGTGTACCTAATGATTTCCCCAAGTAAAGTGTTCTAAAACCTACCATCTTAAAAGTTACTATCAAGAACATAAAACATCCTGGCTTTCTTCTAACTTTAGGAGTAGGAGAAAACATGAGACTAAAATGGCTAATGTTTCCCTGTCTTGAAATTTCATCTGGATTGTTGACAATTGGAAATTCTTAGTTATAGGACAGTTGACTCAGAAATTGTCATAAACCTGTTTTTCTTCATGGGAAGCTTTACTTATTCTGATAGTTCGTGACGTTAATTGTTTCTGTTTGTTGTGTTTCCTAGTAGGTGTTTTCTTCATGAAGATTTTCTTAGAATCCTTACTTTAACATGACCAATCCAATTTGAAAGGCAAATTATCAGACCAATTTTTTAGCATCCATTTCCCTCTCTCTCTGTATTCTATCACTTTTCAGTGGGCTGTAGCTGAAATGATGCATAATCTCAAAATGAATCTACTAATCATGCTGTGGGTGGAGGTTTTATAAGAAATAGATCATTCTTACCCTGCTGAGTTAGTACTTGGCATACACTTGGAAATCAACTTGAAGGTCAATTCATGTATTTGATTAGATTTTACATGATAACATAAAGTTTACCATCAGAAAGATATAATAAAAGGAAATAATTTCCTAGAGAAAAAGGACAAAATAAAATTAAGGCATACTTAAGTCACAAAATAATTAAATTATATCTTAGCCGCTAAAACCAATTTAAAGAAGCTAATGTAGTATTTAAATGATCGTTTATATGTAAACTGGTTTTAATTTTTCTTCAGGAAAACAGTCGTATGCCCCATCATTGATGTGATTAGTGACGATACCTTTGAATATATGGCTGGGTCAGATATGACTTATGGGGGTTTTAATTGGAAACTAAATTTCCGCTGGTATCCTGTTCCCCAAAGAGAAATGGATAGGAGGAAAGGAGACAGAACGTTGCCTGTCAGGTAAGTCATACCAAAAAATGAGTAGCATGGTGTTTCTAAAAAAGTTAAATAATATTATAAATTTTTGTTCTAATATTTATCATTCTACAGTCCTAAATTTATTATTCCTGTGTATACATACATGATTGTAAAAGGTAAAATGTATGCATATGATATTAAATCTACTTTAAGTTAATATGGGAAAACTGAACTATTTGTAGAAATGCCAGATATGATTTAAAGGTTTATGTATTCTTATATTCAAAATATATTTACTACAAATTTTATGTGACAGGAATGTGCAACACTGGATACATCAAGGAAATATATGTCTTATTTAGAAGTTTATACTTCATAGTAGACATATTCTCAAAATTGAATTAACAAAAAATGTTTTGGTACATATCTAAATTTATCATCCTTTAAATGGTTATCTTCATTTAGAGACAATGTAAAGAACCATATGGAAAACTTTATTAACAATTTTGAAGGATTTATTGTTGGTTTCAAATTACTTCAAATGGCTATTTATTTGGAATATTTTTAGTAAAATATTTATGTTCCCTTAATAAAAAAAGAATATTATGCATATTTGGTTGTCTAGATAAGTATTATTATCACAAAAGTATCACCTTCCTAATTTAACACATTGCTGTGTACTTCTTACCTACAATCAAAAATTGGTTTCCTAAAAATTTTTGGAGGAAATATTCACTAATTTAACTCTTTAAAGTTGAATTTGGCAAATCATCATTCTATTGTAACAATAGAGAAATATCCTAAAATTCTAAAATAACATACATATAATCCATTCTATTAAAAATACTTTCTGGCAAACTACTGAGAGCATGATCTATTCATTGTTAACTACTTAATAATCAAAAACTAATCTTAAAAATTGTCTAATAGAGGAGAGCAGCTCTAATTACTTGTTATTGAGTAATAAAAAATTATGAGCTATTAACTTCTTAAGGAAATACTACCCCATCAACTAGAATGGAATGTGACTCCTAAAATTTGCATAACGACAAGTAAATGATCATGTCAATATTTAAAGCATAATTTAGTGGTTTTTAAGTCTTGTGTCATCATCACTTTCACCCAGTTCTAATAATAGTTACCCTTAACAACCTGAGTAAATACAATGTCTCATACATAATACCACCATTATTAGAAATCCTCTTTAGCTAGATCCTGGCTTCATTTAGTGTTAGCTGGTTTTTAAGCTTCAAAGCCCAAATGAAAAATATCAAAATGCTTGGCCAATGCACTTAAATATAAGTAATGTGTTTATTGATTTGAAAATGAATTTTATAAGGATACACATTTGTACTTGTTTTTAAAAAACAAGATTTTTTAAAACTTCATTTTCTCAGAGTCAAAAGATACATAATTAAGGTAGCTATCATTCATAGTACGAAATTACTGATCTGATTCATTGACGTAAAGATCTACACAGAAATCAACCATAATTACTAATTTTTCATTAACTAAAACAAAAGATGAATCACCCAGCTCTCTGTATTTAACCAGAATTCATGTGGTTTTATTGAAGTGAGAACTGATAAAAGTCTCAGCATTTTATTTGCCTAGTAACTACACACCATTTCATTTTCTAAAATACTGAAGAAGCTAGAGGAAGAGAACTGGAGAAACTGCAGTGTCTGCTGAAGTTTCTAGATTTTTATTGCAAAAGGTTAATTAATTCACTGGCTCAGTTGTAACAGCCTGCAGGTAATTTTCATCAGCATAGCTGTGATGTGAACTTTCTTTGTACTTGTAATCTATTACTTGAAGATGTGATCATTTTTCTCACATTCATACAAACAGATAAATCATTCCAGGTGTTGGAGATAATTTTTTTCCCACATGATTAACAGAATTCTGAATAGCTAAAGTGATTAAAATGAGGTTAAAATTTTAGTTTTCTTAGTGGATTGCTTCATTTCAAATGTCACTAATGACAGTACTTTGTAGTCATCATACTTGGCTGGTCATCATATAGAAATACAATCATGTATCTGCAAATAGTACCAACTTGAACTGGTGGCCTACATTCAGTGATACTACATTTAGAGTCCAGCTAATAATGGTTATACTTATTTTGGGGGGGGTCAGTCTCTAGTCCTTAGTGTTTTCTTTCTCATAATAGATGGAATATGTGAAGTAAGTTTTTAAATTATGAGTATGGAATAATAGCATGAGTCCTGAATATTTAGTCTGATTTAATCAGTAAAGTCTCTTGACATGTTAGTAAATTGTATGAGTTTTTAGGAATGTCTCAATTATGCATGCAACAATAGAGTACACAAATTGTTAAGCCAGAGGTCATAACTAGGAGCTTGTGTGCCAAAAAAATGCCTGGTAGTTGTGTTTTAGTTGTACTACGTAATGTTTTGTCTTTTCAAAAATTAGCATCAGTTGTAAATGAGAAGTATTAAATAATATCTGGGTTTCCAGCTATTGAGAAGTTAAAGAATCTTGCCACAATATTTCCTTATTCTTACTTGGCACCATTAGGTAGAGCTAAATAGAAAATGCCCATATGAAATTAACTGGAAAGTTTAGCCTAGTCCCTTAAAACTCCTATAAGTGTGTCTCAGACTCTGAGCCTGAGGGTCTGTTGCTACTTGTCACCATTCATATACTTGGAGAAATATTTCTCAGCATCTGTGTGCCAAGCAAAGTTGAGAGAAATACATTTACTGCAACCAATTGACTTTGCATGAATAACTTTGTTTGGCTTTAACCTTTTAAATGTGTGACCCTCAACTTGAGGAATGTTTGAGTTTGAAACTTATCAAGAACATTAGCCCTCCAAGAATACACATTTATGTTGCCTAATGAAATACAAAGAATAACAAAATGATTTGAAAATGCAGATAATCCTACAAATCATTTAGTAAATCTGAGGACACTATATATATTTTTATTAACACAAAAATTAACATGATTTGGTTTAAGCTATTGAGATGAGTCTGATTTCACAGGCAAACATACTTACACACACACTGGTCAGCACTGTGCTAGATTTTTCACATACAAACATCAATAAAGAGATCTCTGTTCTAATGTTGTTCATGCTCTGGCATTGGTCATATGTATGCTAGATGAGAGAGAGGGAGAGGCCTGAATATGAGGTCTGAGGGTGGCTCCATAGGAGTTAATTGTGTGTACTACTAGAGCGATGAATAGTTCTGGAAAAGAACCTGACTTAAATCTTATGGATTGCATTAGTCTTTTAATTATGCCCTATAAGTGACCCTTAATAAATAGTAATAAAGATATTCATTTTCCCTTTAATTTCTGAATGTTTAAAAAAGATTTCCTAATTAGAAACCTACTGGTTATTTTTCAAATCTGTTTAACTTTTTTTACTCTCCATATCTTACTTTATGGACACTTACACTTTGTCATTATTCATATTCTTAATATGATTTCTTTCATTCTTATGTGGAGTACCACGTTAAGCATATTCTAAAGTAAAACAAAGGAGTTTTAGATTTTTTATTAGTCCTTAGCTATTCTAATGAATCAAACATAAATTTAATTATTAGATTTTATTCCTGACATATTTTACTTACTTATTATACATCCCATTTTATCAACATTAGTCTCAACTCATGCATCTATTTTGTACTTATTTAGAATTAGGAATTTCTTAAAAATATCAAATAAATTAAATAGCATGATTGATAGAATCTTGAACTGCAACTGCTGTGTCTTCATATTATTAAAGGCTCAGGGTGTTCATATGCATTGTCTTCTGAATCCTTCTAGTGTTGTGATCACAGAAGAAGTATTGAATTAGTTGGGTAGGGTCAAGTTTTTGCAGGCTTCTCCATTTGAGGAATTGATCCACTCTTTTAAGTATAAAATAGGAATTTTCCTCCATGCCTTGTTTAACTCATGAAGTGTTGTAAACTATTTAATGAATAATATATTTGGCAGTAAGTAGATGATAAATTTATGGAACACACGTGTTGCAAAATAGATGTGAAAAGAACCTAAAAGTATAAAAACAATTAGCCAGCCACCTCTTTAAATATTTTTGCTTATTTCCTACCAGAGTACTTTTTTCCAGATTCATTTAAAATTTGACACTGATGATATTTATCAGTACTTCCCAAAGCAATTAAGGTATTCTTTTTCTCACAAATAAAAGTCTTAATGTCTGCTAAAGTCTCACTTACTTAGCTCCCCCACTATTTATTTGGCAGCAAAACTGAATTAAGGTTTATTTACACTTTATTATTTTTTATTTTTTACCAATTATTTTTTTTATTTTTTAACCTATACTCTTTTCATATGATGTATATTTTTCAGAACTTAGCAATTTGATAATATAAAATTTGGTTTTTATGAAATTTGCTTAATAATATATAATTGGTTTCTTGCTACCTCCTGCTAGTGCTGTGATTCTTCCCTCCTCCAAAATAAGAAATTTTTGTCATTGTCTTTAACTTATAATTTCTCTAGTTAGTATAATCAATGATAAACATTTTATTCTGTAATTTCTTATGTAAAAATTAAGTATCTTATACTTAATAGTAACTAACAGTTCGTTTCTAATTTTAAATCTACTAGATTTTCTTCATTCAGCTTTTCTCAACCCAAATACTTTCATATTTGAGAAAAGAAACAAATAGATGTCAGCAAAACCTTTAAGATACTTCTATACAAATTGGAGATATTAAAATACTGGCATAGGGAAGGATCAACATCATGAACATACTAGAATCAAAGTGTGGAATATGATATGTCAAGAAATTTGTAATGTTTTGAACAACCCACAATAAAAAATTAAAAAAAAAAAAAAAAAAAAAAAAAAAAAAAAAAAACATCATGAACATAACAAATGCTTTGAAAGAAAAGATTTGAAATTGGGATGTTCAACTGTTTGATATTCTTAAATCCTCATATTAAAATCTAAAATATGTTGATTTCAAGAGAGAGAAAAATTTTCATCTCAGATGGAATCTTTGAACCTATATTCTATATAGAAAGAGTATATTTATTTTATATTGTTTCCTAATGGTTTAGGGGATATTTTGCAAGACTTTTCTTAGCAGACTGTAGACATGAGAAGATAGCAGAGATCCCATAGAAAGATTCAGGAATGTGAATTAAATATCACATGTATATACTGAATAATGTTATCATATTAGTCAAAGCATTGTCATGCATCTGATTCCAGCTAGTATTATTATTTATTTTGAACCTTCTTAGGCAAAAAAGAAAAATCAAAGGAACTATTAAGTTTGTACCAACTATTGCACATCCTTTTGGAAGCTTGGGGTTGTATCAGTTTATGAAGATTATAAAAAGCTACTGAGAGAAAAGGTAGAAAGTAACTGCTTTTTTTTTTATTAGAAAGAGGGTCTTTAAGCACAGGTTAAGGTATTTAATTCACACACTTATTGGTAAATGGGTTCTTGGACTCCAAAACAACTCATTTTCCTATACTAAACAGAACTTTATATTTTTTCTCAACCTTTACAAATAGTATTGACTTCTTTTTTGTTTCATAGACTCTAAGGACTTGAGCAAGCTTCACTGCTCAGAGTTTAAGCCAGCATAAGCCCTTGAAATAAGTTTCCTCTTTACAGAAAGCTGCATCTTTATCCACAATTGTATGTGCAAATGATTGTGCAGTGTACAATATTCCACCAAAATTTTCACTTTTCAGCTGTAAAATTTTTAAATTACATACACATTTGACATTCACTTCTGCAGTAGAAGAGGGTTTGTGCCTTTGCTTTCTTTCTCTCCACTGAGCTCTCTGTACTGAGTGCGGTGGACAGGATGAGGCAGGAAGGGAAACTCATAGCATTTCATTTTCCTTTGGTTTCTACGTCTGGAAAATACTTAACCAAATAAAATCATTGTATTGTATAATGTAAAAATTCAGAAGTATGTGAAGACTTAAGTTCTTCAAGACACACTTTATACAAGTGTGATAATAATAAAATACTCATCTTTACCCATCATCTTAATTATGAATAATATTTGAGACATGTTACTAAAATAGACCTAAATACCAGTAGTCTAGAAATTGAGTTATTTAACCACTACAAATAACAGCCTATAGAATTTGGAGGGTTTTGGGAGGAAATAAAAATGAGTAATTAGAAAAGCAAAATTGACATCCAGGGAAGTGAGAAGAGATAAGGCACCAGCCTCATAAAAACAGTTATAGGCATGTGCAAATGATCCTCTCTAGGTAAAGAGCAGAGAAAGAGTAACATGCCAAGAGACACCCTTGAGATACCCTTCTAAAGACCCGTTTTGGACAAGAGAAGATAATTGCTAAGTGCATATATCCACAAAAACATTTTAGTGACATATCATACTCATGTGATACATATAAACTAAGAATATGTCCAAAGTCTTATAGCTAGAGAGGGAGGAAAAGGAAGGGATGTCAGTAAAAATTACAAAATGAATGGTCAAATCAGTAGAAGGAATGACCTCTATAGAACAATGAAATTCCAGAAAGAAATTATTACAGAAATGGGAGCAGGATCCAAGCTTCTTAGTTTGAAGGTCAAGAGGAGTTGAGGGGGTAGGTAGAAAGTATCCTTTAGATAAGGTTACCAGTAGAGGGAATAGAAACGTTATGTCCCTAGTTTGAATGAGCTGTGTAATGGAATGAAGATGTATTTTGGTTTAGGAGAGAACTTAACTGAGCATGTTTGTAAGCTCCAGGGGACAATCTAAAAATTCAAAGGCATAAAACTAAATGCAGTAGTCAGTGAACAAGTGGCTGACAGAGTATGCAGGAGAGAGCTGGGTGAAGAGCAGGAGTGTGAATGTTAGCCCACAGCATAGGAGCAGAGGTATTCTTTCCTGAAACACAAGAGGAAGTAGGGGGTCATGAGGAAGACTCAAACATATTGAGCTAGAGTTTGAGGGAGTTTAGACTTCATGCATATCCCTAATTCCAGGGTTCTTAAGTGAATTCAAAATTTTTGGAAAACATTTATTCAAAAATTAGACATGTATCAATAAACTTGGATAAAAGGATTATTATCAGTTTGTGAATTAAGCAGACAATCCAATCAATGACATGGGCTTGTAGTATAATCAGTTGGCCTTATCTCATTACTTTCCAGAGATGCTCTGGGTCTTAGTAGCAGATGTAGATGAAGTAAATGGTAAATTTATTCAGGCACATGGAATTACAGAAAGAAAATTGGGTCAGACAGTGCAAAAACAGAGAACCAAGGGTACTAAGCTTATTTTTCACTGACATGGTAGAACCTTGGAGAGGGGTTGGGAGGAGGGAAGAAAAAATTCCCTAAGGAGGTTATTAATATGAGAATATGAATTAATTAAGGAACCATAACTATTAATTAGGGATGAAAAACAACTTTGATGGAAATAGGAGAGGTTAATGAGTAGGAAGTTGTGTTCAGAGGCAGATCTCAGAGGCAATATGATAGATAAAAAGTAGTTATGAATTATTTTGCAACACAAAGAGTATGTATATGGGGAGCCAAAATTAAGTGAAGGACACTCATGGCTGTTGTGTGAATGACTAACATCAATAACAATAGCAAAGATAAATAATCAAATCTTGTTAACTCTTTTTGATGTGCTGGACACTGAGCTAAGTGCTTTACTTCTGTTCATTCAATTCATCTTGGCCTACTTTGTATTAGATGGTGTTTACATTGAGATGATTACCCACTCCCAAACTAGATGATTGATTGGTCAGTGGTTTTAATACTGTATGGACACAAACTTGAAAAACAAATAACCTCAGATAATTCAACTACAATCAAAGTTTGTCTTTTTTTAGAGAACTTCAAGCTGCATATAGGCACATATAAATAGTTCATTAGGGACGCTACAGAGCAGTCTAATTAGAACAGAACATGTAGTAGGACAATGACCATGGCTAAAGGGAGTATGTATTCTGAACCACAGTCTATAGACTGTGAAAGAGCCAATCAATATGTCAAACACAACACACACAAATATACATGCGTGTACCCACACACAAGCCTCTCTAAGATTACCTGTCTTCAGAAAATATAGAATTGTTTTTGCAGGATTTTTCTCTTATTAATTTTTTGCTACTCTTCAACTGAATGTGAATGTTATTTGAGTCTTTCTTATGGCCTAATATGGTTTATTTCTAGCCATTTTTTCATGAACTTCTCACATATTTATAGGAATAATGACCAAGAGTAAGATGAAATTGAACACATGCTTTTACATTAAAATGTGTTAGTATTTTATTTATAAGCAGATAAATAGATATGCTCTCTGAACTGATCATTTAAAATGCATCATTTAACATTCTTAAGCATTTGGTTGCATCATGATAGGATAATTGCAGCAATTTTTGTTGCTAATTTTATTAAATAGACTCTCTAGCACTGTATTACCTTATGTAGTTATTGCTATAGAGTTCCAAAACCCCAATCAGGTGAGGTCATGGCTACTCCATAATTACCATCTGTTTAGCTTTGTTAGTATTTCTCATTATAATTCAGAAGGTCAATGATACTGTTCATGATAGGAACCTAGCAAGACCAAAAGTAATAAAACAGCTCTGAGACTAAGCAAGGTTCTGCTACTCTAACTGATGAACAGTTAATTACCTGAGTATAAAATAGTGAGAGCACAGGGAGAAATAGAGAATTTTGCAATATGGTTGATGTCCAAGTATAATATTATTTGGTGGATTTTCAATGAACTAAACTGTTTAATTAGAAGACATGAACATAGCCTGTGACAGAGGATACAGTTTCAAGAAAACCAAAATAGTTGGTTCTTTAACATTCTCACAGACACGAGCAATAAAAATCTAAGTTATTAGATCAGTGTTTCTGTTCTTTAATAGTATATTAGAATTTCTCAGGAGCTGTACATGCTATCATGGGTTCTTACATAGGCCAGCTAAATCTGAATCCATGGAGGGAGGTAACTGAGCATGGATGTCTTTTTTGATAGATGCTTTGATGCTGCTAATGTGCTATGAGGTTGGAAACCACAATATTACAACTAACCCTTCAAAAATAATGATTCCCAATCTGGTTCTATTTGTGAACAATTTTTTAATCATTATTTCATACAGTTTATGTATAAAAACTTCTGTAGCTCACACATGAACCATTGTCCTTAATTAGTCTTTTTGAAAATTAATTAGACCTTTAAAAACTTAAGGCCTAATTTCTTGTATCCTGTAAGAAAACTTGAATATGAAAAACAAAAATAAAGGCTTTTATTACTAAGGAAAAGTTTTGGAATTTATGATAAAGTCCTAAAATGCTGAATAGCATACAGGATTTTTGTTTATCCATAGGTCAGATAATAAATTCTACCCTTTGACGTGGGTAAAGAGAAACAATAAGTACATGTAAAAATATTTTGTAACTATAATTAGATACTTATTTCATATAAGCATTTTATATAGCATTTACTTCTTTTCATATTTAATTAGAGTACGAATCTTTTCAGAGAAAAAGCATGTCCTTAGTTTCCTAGGGTTTATTTTTCAATGATTTATAATTATATTATCAAAGATCATGACTGTTTGAGAATTACTTCATCTCTTTAAAGACTGTGCAAAGTGACCTTACTTTGGCTTTCAGAAGGAATGTAGAAGCCCCAGTTTTAAGGGGTCAGTGTTCCTTCCATATAGCTCTTTGATCACATATAAGACAGAAATAGACTCATCTAAAGTGAGTTTATAGAAAATGTGAAATAAAATGTAATTTTTAAATCTTAAAACCTCTTGCAACTTGTTTTTGTGTTTCTAGTTTGAACTTTTAAAATACTAGTTTTTTATATTTAAAATGTCAAAAAATATTTGCTACAGTCTCCTTAAACACCACACATTGATTTCAAAAGATATTCTTTTGTTTTTGTTTTGTTTTTGTTTTTGTTTTTTTCAACTAGGACCCCTACTATGGCTGGTGGCCTATTTTCTATTGACAGAAACTACTTTGAAGAGATAGGAACTTACGATGCAGGAATGGATATCTGGGGTGGAGAGAATCTTGAAATGTCTTTTAGGGTAATTGCATTTTACTTTGTTTTTTGTTTTTTGTTTTTTAACTCTGAACATAGTATGCTGTAGCATGCACATATCAGACCTAGTAATTTGCTGTCAAATTTTCTTTTACTAAATGATGAAATTTACCGTCAGTTGGTCATTTTAATGCTTACTTAGAAGCCTTGTTAGAGTCCTATTGCATGAAATATTTGCTATAAAATTGGGATTTAAAACTATTTTTTAAGTTTTCAAAAGTAAGTTTTTTATGCATAGTAAAAGGAAAATAGGGGTTTCAATTGCTTTGTTTTTTTTTAAATGAAATATTACTCTGAAATCATTTCATGTTTTGGAACTGAAGCTTAAAAATGTTTGTACAATTGGAATTTGCAAGTTCTGCTTTAATTTGTTTTCAAATAACTATTAAGATCGATTTATTGTCAAAGAATTCTAGATAATTCTTAAAGTAACATGAGAATGTTGATAATTGTAGACATTATTATTTGATAAATCAGTTTGAAAAATGCAAATTTATTTAATGAATAATCTTCCTAGTATATAAGTATTTAGGATTACCCTTTCTTCATAAATATGATATTATGAAGTAAATAATTTTAATATTTATTACATTCAAAAATTTAAAAGAGTGACAAATGTTCCTTTATGTTAAGAAATAAGGGCTAGCATATTTTTTCCTTCAAAACATGCACAGCATTATTTTTAAGTGATTGAGTTAATAATATCATTTATTTCTTCCTAAAATTGAATGTGAAATATTGATATACTGTTATTCTGCCCAAATCCTTTGTATAGCAATATTATTAGAGTATAGGTATATTAATCAGTAAAGCTTAATATTCATGCCTTTAAATTTGTTATTCAAAAACTATTGTTTTACTAATAATATGAATATGTTTTATAAGAAAATGTTAACATTTGAGGATAAAAATCCCAATTTTTATAATGCTGATTTTGGTGGATTGGGGATAAATGAATTATTTTAGAAGCACTAGAATGACCTTGTTATACTATGCTTTTGGCTCTTAATCCTCCTTGTAGACAGATGTCTGAGACAACCATTAATGAAAATTTCTTATTTCCATATTTGCTTATATATTTATAGTCTGATATAACCTACAAAGCAAATTTCAGAACCAGACTTAGAGCTATCAAGTTTCTATAAGGACCATGGTACATATTTGCAGAAATTTCCAGGACATTTGGAAAACACCAAACTTGTTACTTGGTGTAGTTCTCAAAGTGAAGGACATAGGAGATGACAGAGAGGAAGGGAGGAAAGAAAAATGAGAGCAACCAAGGAAGGAAGAAGGAAAAAATGAAACACAAAAAAAGCTTAAAAACAATTTGCTTTTACCCTTATATGCAATAACAAGAGTATGTACCCATCATTAATCAACACTCTGGTATTATGCTGGAATTACATAAGAAAAAAAAATCAACATAACAACATTGCTATTACTTCTCATACTACTGGTTACCATTTCTTTTTCTCTCTTGAAATTTTATTTACCTCTTTTTGACTCTTCTGTTAAATGTGATTCCCTACTACTAGTCTAACCTTCATTTTGACACATAGCTTTTGAATTAGATGGATACTTTTCATCTAGCTGAAAGATGTGTTAATAAGGAATTCAGTGGACTAACATAATAAACAAGGAGACACTGGTCAGAAAATGTAACAGAAGCATAAATATATAAAAAGGATTTATAATACAGTTATCAGGGAGACAGAAAGAATGCAGCTAGTGGGCGTACGAATGATCAGATTTTTAGAAAATGATGAAGGAGTTTCTGTGTGTGTATGTGTGTGTGTGTATGTGTGTGTGTGTGTGTGTGTAAATAGTCTCTTGGGAATATTTAAGAAATAAAGTACTCATGAGTGACTGTTTTTCAAAACAGAAAGCTAGGGAAGGGAAGAGCAATAGGAAGTATTAAATGTGGGAGGATAGCTAGAGATTAAAACATTAGATAGAACTGAGAAATGAATAGCCATATAAAATAATTGATCATACAATAGGCTAACCAAATTGTGAATTACCATGAAAATTACTATCTCTCTTTAAATAATATTCTTTGAATAATAATAATCAGCATAACTGTCACCAACATGGATTGTCACCAACCTCTTGAATTTCATAAATAACAGTACAAGAAACAGTGTTTCTAAGCATATATATCCTTTCGTCCATTTTAAAATAGATTTATTGCCACTTTTGAATCAGTTGAGGTAATTTTAAAACAGGAGTTCAAAGGCAACAAGGGCCTCAGGTCTGACTCAAAGCCATGGAGGATAGACTGAGGTTCCAAGCATGGAGTAGGATTTCAAGACGCAACCTGGGTTCAAAACCCAACCCTGGCACTTTCCGATAAGCTTGAGTAAGGTACTATGGCTCTGAAGCTTTAGTTTGATTATCTGTAGAACAGGAAGGACAGAACACTTCCTCATATATTTGAGGGAAAGTTTGTATGAGATTATGCACATAATGCTGAGTACCTTTCCAAATAAATGTAAAGTGTGTTATTATTGGCATCTCTTATACTGATGGTTATAAGCTGTGCAACATTGGGCAAACCACAGGATTTTTGAAATCACTTATTAACAACCTTGTCCTTAATAATCTGACCTCAATCATAGATAATGAAATGAGAAAATGCATGCAAATCCTTGAAGACCAGAATATACAACATACATGTAAAACATTGTTGCTGTAAGTGTCATTAAAGATGTAGCTCTAGCAACCCCCTGCCCAGAGAAGAAATTAATATTTTGTAAAACAACTCTTTCTATACTGCCACAATAAGCTTTGGGATAATGACTGTGATTTAATAATCAAGGATGGAATCTATTTTCCCACACTCATGAATCAGTTTACATAAAATATCTTTTAAGTTGAAAAATAAAAATGAAAACATTATCTAGACTTGGAGACCTGGAGTAACAGACACTACATTTTCCCCTTCGCTAACACTCACCTGAATCAATTTTTTAAAATGAGCAAATATATTTGAAACAACACTTTCGAGACATTGAACAGCAGGTCATAAAGGACAGTGGTCCTGAGAGATGGGAAACAAACAAGAAATGCCCTGAAATTGTCTTGATTTACTGCCTTGAAAAAGCTTCTAATCCTCAGTGGTGGTAAGAGAATCCTAAACAGAGCCTGCAGGACACCATGAATAAAGAGTTGAAGCTGAATGCCTAGAGAGATCAGAGCCCCTAGAGTTTGCTGAACAATGCACTGGAGAAAAAAAGAGGTGCATAGACAGGGAACTCAGGAGACATGCAGAAGTGACCACTTGAGTATTCAGCTGCTTGCTGATGCACACATACTGGTGAGGAAAGGATTCAAGTTTTAGGAAAGAACCATCAGAAAGGATTAACAATGTTATTGCTCTGTGATCTCTCCAGATAATCAACAGTAACTATATGTTCCACACAGTTTTATTTGTGGGACATGGGGGTAGTATAAATATTGGGCAATTACATAACCCAATAACAGATAACTCATGTATCAAAGAAATCACAAGTGAAATTTATAGTATTTTGAATTGAATGAAAATGAGAAAATATATAAAATTTGTAGTGTCACTACAATTATACTCAGTGGATATTTATAGCCCTAAACATTGATATTAGGAAAAAAACAAGGTACAATATCACTAACCTCAGCTTAAGAAACTAAAAGAAATGAGAATAATTCCAGTTGATCCAAAAGAAAGGAAATAATAAATATCTAAGCAGCAATAATGAACTATGAAGCAGCAACATTTTAGGAAAGGCATTGAAACCAAAATCTGTTTCTTTAATCAATGAAAATAAGATCAATAAAGTATTTAAATTTCTAACCAATTACCTTGACAACTTGATAAGATGGGCAACTTCCATGAGAGCCATAAACTATCAGAGTTCACAGGAAGAAACGTATCAGCCAAATAGTCCTATATCTAGTAAAGTAATGAAACTAAGTGGTGAAATGGGTTTAATCCCCAGTAACAAAAAAAAAAAAAAGCACAACTTGTCATGGAAGAAACACTACAATAAGATGATGTGAGAATTGTGCAAACATTTTAAATAGAAATAAGTACATTTGTAGACAAACTCTTTCCAGAAAATTGCAAAAGAGATGATACTGCCCAACTCACCCTATGAACCTATGAAGTCAGCATTTTTAAGATGTGAAAAACTGACATAGACATTGTAAGAAAACTATAAATTATATCCCTTATGAACATCAATGTAAAATTTCTAAATTAAAATAAAAAATCAGGACTCCCAATAGGCAGAACAAATAATACTTCTAAGTGATATTCAATGCAAGATTGATTTAACATTTAAAAATCCATCAATATAATTCACTATGTTAACAAACTGAAAAAAAAAACTAATTGATCATCTAAATAAACTCAAGAAATGTATTTGACAAAAATCAGCTAGTGCAATAAGAACAATGAATTAAAGCTATCCATATTTGGAAGAAAAAGGTAAGATTGTTGTTTCAGATGATAATATCATCTGGAAAATCCCATGGAAGTTACCAAAATAGTATTAAAATTAATTAAATCTTATTAAGGTTATAGAATATAAGAACAATGCAAAAAAGTAACTTGCATTTCTACATAGTAGCAATAAACAACATCAAATTGAAATTTAACAATTATATATGATAATCAAAAATATGCAATAGTGATGAATCTGACAATAGATGTATGAGACCTCAATGGCGAAAACTATAATATATTGGTGAAATTAAAGAAGGCCTAAATAAATGCAAAAAATATATTTATTAAGTTTATAAATACAGCATGATATTGAGATAACAATTCTCCCTCATATCAATATAGATTCAATATAATACTAAGCAAAATGCCCGTGGATATTTTCCTTGGTAGAATAAATGGACAAGTTGATTCTAGAATTCGCATAGTAATGCAAGTAATGTAGAATAGCCCTCCTTCCCAAGAAAAGGCTTAATAAAGAAAAAGAGTAATTAACAAAATATGATTTCAAATTTAATTTATTATGAAGTTATAGTGGTCAAGGCTGGGTGGTATTGGCATAAAGTCAATAAATTTGAAAATATAATATAAATCTTCATATTTATCAACAATTGATTTTTCAACAATTATGTAAAATCAGTTTAGGTGGAAAAATATCTTTTCAATAAATAATGTTAAAATAACTAAATATAGATATACAGAAAAATAAAAAAAATTTAAATTTTACTTCACACAATAAAAAATATTAATTCAAATATAAAACTTAAAATTCTAAAAGAACTCATAGAAGAAAAAAAAATTAAGACCAATGGTTAAGGGAATATTTCTTTGATACCAAAAGTATGAACCATTAGAGAAAAAATTGATAAGTTGAACTTTATCAAAATTAAAAACTTTTGCTTTTCCATATCACTAAGAAAATTGAAAAGACAAGTCTCTGATAAGAAGAAAATATTAGCAAATAATATATCTGTATCCATAAAAAAGAAAAAAAAATCCCTCTCAAAACTCCTAAAAGGAAAATAATCAACCTGATAAAAAATGGCCAAAGAATTTGAACAGACACTTAACTAATGAAGGTATACAAATGGCAATAAGCACATGAAAAAATCCCTAACATTATTAGTAATGGGGGAAATGAAAGATAAAATACAATGAACTAACACCACTGAGCCATGAGAAAGAGTCAGATTAAATTTTCCAGCCCTATTGGTGATGCAAATTAATTTTAAGAACTGTACCTGAAACACTGGCAGTAATGTAAAACAGGACACTAAACTCTAGGAAACGGTTTTACTATTTCTTAATGCCTGAGTATTTTCCCAGGGTGGAAGAAAACATGTCCATATGAAGAGTTGTACTCTGATGTTCACAGCAGCTCTATTCATGTTAGCCAAAAACCAGACACAGTCCAAGTGGCCTTCTACAGGTCAATCAATGAACTATGGTTTGTGCATACATGGAATACTGCTCCAGAAAAAAAAAATGTACTATCTATTGATGCATCCTAAAATTTTAGTGAAACTCAAATGAATTATGCTGAACAAAATAAGCCAAACAAAAAGATTACATACAGTATGAGTCCAGGCATATAAAATTTTAGTACATGCAAGCTAATTTATTTCACAAAGCAGATAACTTGTTGTCTAGGGATAGGGGATTGGGATGGGAGAGCAGAGCAAGAGGGAGGGATTACCAAGGAGTACATGGAAATTCTTAGAATAATTTATGTATTCATTATCTTGATTGTCATAAAGGTCTCACAAGTTTCACACTACTTATTAAACTAAGCAATTTAAATATGTGCACTCATTTTGTGCTAATTATACTTCAGTAAAGCTGCTAAAACAGTGAAAACACGCAGACATATACACACACGCAGAGGCATCTTTCAAAGAAAAACAAATGGAAGTGTAGTTCAAGGTATCTAGTCAATGGTATACCTGTATATAGAGTATCAGTATAACAGTCCAGCTATTTTTAAATAACCCTGTTGGTATAATATTAATAATCTACCCATTAGGGAAATTGAATTGATTAAATAAAATTATACTTATTAAAGCTTTTTATAAATGTATATTACAATGGTATTATTATGTTTTATTATTTCTGTCCTAAAATAAGTTCTTTGTCAAAAATGTTTTAATTAGGAGGATAGAAATTACTTTAAATGCCTCATTTGTCCTAAAATCACAATAAAATCATCAATATTTGAAGAATATAACCAAAAAAAAACACAACTTTTTGTGTGAAATCTAATTATTTCCGAATCCTACGAGCAATGAAGTTGAAAATAAATGATAGCTGATGTAATAAATTTAGAAAAGATGAAAGGCAGAGATTCCCACAGGACAAAACAGTCTGGTAAACTATGCAAAGTTTGTAGACCTTTTGGGGATTGTAAAATTCAGATTTTTTAATAGCATGAAGAGAAAGAAAAGTCTTCTCTAAAAATGTCCAAAAGTTGAAAATTTGAAGGATGGAAATGTCAGTCATAATAACTTGTTAGGCAGAAATCAAATTAGACCAGTCTAGCACAATTACTTCTGTTGGAACTCTTTGCCTTTTGTAAATTCAGTTCATACAAGTGTGAGGAAAATGGATTATTCATCAATGTATAAATCTTGACTACTCTAGTTTTACTTGACCAGTCACAGAAGCCAAACTATAACAGAAGTATTTCCTTTAATTGAACTGACTCTGAATAATTTATGCATGATTCACAGTTTTGATGGATATTTGATTTGGAGAAACTTTTCTTTAAATATGATAAACTATTCTCCTAATGTTAATATAGATATTTATTTGCCTATTTTTCAAAAGATTCTGAGATCAAGCATGTGTAGATGCTTAAATACTATAAAACAGTATCAATGATTCTGATCCAGCAGACAACTCTCTGGTCACCTATTTGGTGCAGGCTAAACCTCAACCATATTGTAATACATTGAAATTTTAACTCCTGTGCTTACACGTGGATTATCTGATAACTACTCCTCTTTCTTGAACCACTGTTTAAACATTTCTCTACTCAAAGAGGGGTTTGTGTAATTTATATCACAGAATAAAATTCCTCTGGGTAATTGGAACCCAGGCAGTGCTGTCAAAAGAGTATCACATTGATTTATATTTTTCTAAAACATTGGGTGAATAGGTGGTATGGATTAAATTTATTCATTTCTAAGAGGACTCTATTCATCCAAAGCCAGTATGTTATAATTTTATTTTGAATATTAAATACCATAAATATTTGACTTCATATATTCCTTTAGGAAAAAAAAAATGAAATGGGCCTGGCATTGTGACCCTTTCCAATTATCCCAGTGACACAAAAGGAGGCAGTAGGATTGCAAGTTCAAAGCCAGTCTCAGCAACTTAGTGAGGCCTTAAGCAATTTAGTGAGACCCTGTCTCAAAAATAAAAAATTAAAAGGGCTGAGAATTTTGCTCAATGGTTAAAATGCCCCTAAGTTCAATCCCTGATATATATATATATATATATATATATATATATATATATATATATATATATATATATATATGTATATATATATATATATATAAAAGAAAGTAAAATAAAATAACAAATGGACAACAGGTAAATTCAACATTAATCAAACTTTAGAAGAACATTAACAAACATTAGCAAAATATGAAAAATTATGTTCTATATGTGTAATACAAACAAAGATGTTGTGTACGCCGAAAACTAACAAATAAATAAATATTAAAATTAAAAAAAGAATTGTAATGCATTCTGCTGTCATATATAAATAAAAAATTAATTATAAAAAACTGGTATGGTTAATATTACAATATAGTCTAAGTCTTGATAATTTTAAAATTATCTCTCTGTTAAAATATCTTGTGAAATAAAATCGGAATATTCTATTAAATAGCCTTTATATTTTAGCTTTCAAATCTACTATGTAGAAATACGTGTTTTTACAAATACAAGAAATTTTCAGATTTAGATGCACTAAAACTTTGTGTAATCTCTGGTTCTCTTTTTATTTGTTTAATTATTTCTTAAAATACTTGCTTGAAAATATAGTTTTGGGGTGGCCAGTACTACTCACAATTTACTTTTAGAGCATAACCGCTTATTTACACCTTTGTTTACTAGTTTCTAAAATGAAGGGTTGGAAAACTCACATGAAAAAAATTCAAAATAAAACAGCTGAGAATAACAATAAATATCCGTCACTAGGACAAGAGAAGTATTGTAAGAGAAAAGTAGGGAGAGCTAGTAACCATGAGTAGTGGGTACTAACTTCATGAATGATTAATGAGGTCTAACGGGGAAAAAAATAATTGCACTGGCATACATACAGTAATGCCCTTAAAATGGATTGCTGTTTCTAGGATGTTCTAAGAGAAGACGACCCAATTTCATTGCTTTCCAGCAATTCGATCTCTCAGAGGATTATATCTTAAAGTAGATAGAATATCATTGTAGATTATTTTCTTAAATATGGGTTGTTTAAATTCAGTCTAATCAAACTATGAGCCAATTCACATTTGAATAATCATAATATTCCTTTTTTTTTCTACTCAGACCCACCATGTTTCTAAACAGGTTTTGTGCACAGAGTTGCTTCTGTGTAATTATTCAGATAAATACAAATTTGAAGAGATTAAAATATAATCAAGATATAAATTGTCTAGTTATTTTAGTTTTTGCTATATGTTTTCTGTTAGTCCCATAAATAAATGACAATTACTGTCCACAGTACAGTCACTGTGCCAGCTTCTACCAGCTCTCTTAGAATGAACTAAACAAACTTGAAATTCTATAAGAGTAAAACGCAACTTTGTTAAGCAACAGTGTGCGGGTATAGAATGTGGTAAAACAAAGCCTAATTAGTGTGAGGGGAGGTTAGGTGATATTTGCACTGAGTGTTAAAGAACTGGTAAAAGTTATCTATTTAGAGAATGTTTAGAAAGGCGTTTTAGACACAGACAACCACCTCCATGAGGGAATGAAATATGTATAGTCACTCTCTTACTAATAATATTCACTGCTTGTTTTTTATGATATCACAAAACTTATCATTTGAGCATTCTGTTTAAGTGTGTGTGTGTGCATGTATGTGTTTGTGTGTGATTTATCAGTGGGAAAAAAAAGTATCTAATGTGTAACCAATTCTGTTTACTACGTACTCATAGTATATCCATCTATCTATACATATTTGTAGTGATAGTTATTTTAATGGATAGAATACGGAAATAATATGTAAATTAAAAAATAAAAACATTAAGGGTTTCTTTTGCAAATGAGTACTAGGTGATATACTACTTGCCAGACTTCCTGAGGGAGTTGAGACTAGGATAGTAAAAGGAATTGTGGAATTATGAAGCCCTAAAAAATGGAGTGGAATTAAATGCATATAAACAGAAGAACTGGGATGAAAATGATATAAAAATAACAATGTATAAAATATATATTTTTCATTAATATGTAACACAGGAATGATATTTTATAGGTTTTAATTAAACATATGCATTGGAAATAAATTTCATTCAAAAGTCAGTCTAATTGAGAGAGTTTTGTTCAGTCTTCTTGGATCATACCATTGAATGAAAATAGAACTATATGAAAGAGAAATGAGCTATTAATTTTGAACTGTGATACCAAAACTGTTTTGAAAAGTTGGCCTTTATCAAATGCAAGGATATTTCAAAAACATTAAGCAGGACGTTCCTGGATATAGCAGTAAGCCAGGTTTGGGCAATTTAGTGAGACACTGTCTTAAAGTAAAAGTTAAAAAAAAAGCGGGGGGACTAGGAGATTATAACTCAGTGATAGAACACCCGTGGATTCAATCCCCAGTACCACAAAGACAATAGTAAGAATAATTTTATGATAGACAAATATCTAAATTGTTACTGTCTGGAAACACATTTCAGTTATGCAGCTCTCTGATGCTTCTCTGCTCATGTGCACAGATACCACACAGGTACCCACATTTGTCTTAAAAGTCATTATGATCCTTCTGATTCCAAATAGGAAGAAACTCAATTTATCTGTTTGAATTTTTGTCATTAAAAAGAGCTTTTGAAGAATGTTAATATGCACAGAATTATTGCATAGAAAACTTTGAGATATTTATTAATGGATTTTACTAGAGCCTCACATTAAGTGTTCTTAATCAAACAAAATGAAATTGAAAATTAAGGCAATTATCCTGCTGATTTACCTTTGAAGTGCCCCTGAAATATCCTATAATGAACTGTTTCTTTTTGTATCTAAATATATGTTGCCTTTACTAAACTCTGAACTACTCATTTGACAAATTAAGTTTCCATTTTTTTTAAGTTGGAATGGGAAAGTTAAAGTAGTAAATGTCTTGTGAAAAATATATTTAGCGTTGAAATTGAAGAATCATTTATACATATTGGGTTTGGTTAATGAGAGAAAAATGCCATTAAATTCAAATGAAATTTACAAATAATTATAATTCACGGAATTTACTCATTAATTTAAAGATATTTTTTAGTGTTTGGGCATGCAGATATGTATAAGATAGACTCAGTGCCTTGTCTCATCAAGCTTATGCTGGAGAGTTTAGAAGAGAACTATTTTAGGTAAAGTGTAGTGACAGAGATGGAAGGTGAAGAGTAGAGAACTATAATACCTAGAATGGCCAGAGATGAACTGTGAGGGGACATTTGTGCTGAGACCAAAATGACAGGAAGAATCTAGCCATGCAAGAATTTGAAGAGGGAATATGCAAGACAGAGCAAACTGTAAATGCAGAAGATTTTCTGCAGCAATGATATGAACCAAATTTTCCATTTCGCATCTACAGAATCCCAAATAGCCTAAAGATTGCAGGTGGGAGTGGTTAAGAAGTAACTCATACTTTTAGTATATTTTGGTAAATTGATTCAACAGTTAATGTGTACCTAGAATTTACCAAGCACCGTGCAAGGTACAAGAGATGTGGAAATGGAAGACAGGCCAGACCATGTTCATTTGTCTTGAGCAGGTCTTATATTTCCATAGTAGTTAAAATATTCCAGCATCCTTTAAATGTGAGAAGACATTTTTTTTCTCATTAACTTAGTTTTTATCTTGAATACATTTTGTAACATTTGCATGATACTTCAGATCACTTCTGAAGTAACAGCCAGGTCCCCACCTCCCTAATTTTACCTATCAATCATATTGACAGTTATCTACCTAAACCTGAACTAGACATTGAATGCCATATACACAATTTGTAGCTCTTGATTTCAGTGCAGATGAATGTAAGATAAATTGCATATGTGTAGTACATTAAGTTCAAAGGAGGTAAAGACTGATGTGGATCAAGGACAATGGGTAAAGCATTTGTAAATTAAAAATTCCAAGGTCTAGACTTCTAGTTGGAACAGAAAAATAGGGGCTAAAATATGCAAATTTTTATTTTATTATCTATACTTCTGTATTCCTTCCTTATGATTTGAGCTGTACCTAAATGTATAGTAGAACATTGTATTCCCCACCTCTTGTTTTCCCTCTTGAAAATTACATGAATGAAATATCACAAAAGCATTATATGGGCACTTTATAGGACTAATTTTTAAATGAATGAATTAATAAAGTATCCATTAAAATTCAAGAATTGAACTATTTTCATATATATATATATATATATATATAATCCTAAGATTTCTAGGACAAAATTCCAAAAATGTTGTTTCCATATATGTGCATTCAGTTAGGAAACCTACTGCACCTTGCTAGCCAACATTAATGCATTCAAATTCGAATCCACGTGCTTTCATTAAAGAGCCAAATTTAAATCTCTATGGTAACTACTGCAATAAATGTGCAACATCTTAAGCTATGATTATACTGTCACACTTAGTGATGTCTATCTTAGGTACTTGGCTACCAATCCCTTCACTGTTGTTCTAGTCAATCTGAAATGTAGTTTAAAAAGGAAACTAATTATGAGATTTATTTAAATAAGACTGAACAATTTCAGCAATAACAGATTGTAGATACTAGGAATGACTCTTGGAGGTTATGAGAAAATGTTGAGAAGACTTTGATCCAACTGTCCTAAAATCAAATGTTAAGTACCAATGAAACTGAGTAATTATCATTGAAAAGCTAGTTTTAAATTTATAATAGATTTTTTAAATTACCATTAAAAATTATCAACTTAATGGTTTTTACAGCATCTAAATTATCAAGACTTGATGGATTAAGAATCTAAAAGTGTTTCATTAATTATGAAACAACAAATATACTAAAACTAAGATTATAAATTTGGGGATAGAATTATTGACCTTTCTCTTACCTGCCTGCATACTAACAAATGTGTCTGCGTGCTCTATGCCACTATCAAAGTTGCTTCTGCTTTTTGTACTGGAGATTGAACTTAGGACCTCATAAATGATAGGCAGGCACCCTACCACTGAGCTATATCCACAGCACTATTTATGATGTTTTTATTTTAAGACAGGGTCTTCCTAAATTGCTGAGACTGGCCTTGAACGTGTGATCCTCTGTTTTCAGTCTCCCAAATAGCTGGGATTATAGGTGTGCCTCACTACACCTAGCATTAACAAAGTTTTGATTGTTTTCCTATTTATTTAAGTATGTCATACCCTGTTATGATGATTTCTCAAATCCATTTTTTTGTTGGCTAACCAAACTTATTTGGGTTTGAAAAACCATCATAACTTCTGCAATTCTTAAATTAAGATAAGGAACTATAATAAAGTAAGGGAAAAGAATCCCATACTAAACTTCTAATGATATATTTGAATGATAGTAAGATCTGCTAAAAGACAAATACTCCTTGATCATTTCTCTGGCTGTAAGAGAAGACCTCGGGAACTGCAAACTTGCTTTCTATATCTGTGGAATAGAATGGAAACTCTTGACTCTTTAAGGTCATGGAAAGTTAAAGATGTTCCTGAGAAAGTTGGAAATCGAGTTGTAGAGTCAAGGCAAAGTATAAGGAAGGTGACAGATTTGAGAGTTAGCTTTATGGAATTTACAGTTAAATGAGCATATGAGAATGGATGACTTTGTCAAGAAAGAAAACAGGGAGAGCAGCACAAGAAAGCATGTCCTTAGGTAGCATCTACATTTAGAGGTGGAAGAAAGAAGAGAAAGTGAATGCTAAGTCAAAGCTGTCAGAGAAGAACAAATATAATGTCACAAAAACTTTGAAAGTTATGGTGATTGTCAACAGTGTCAAATGCTGCAGAGAAGTAAGAATAATGAAAGCTCATAAAAGGCTTCTTGAGCAATTTGAGATGATGGGTTCAAGATACTAGAATATAAGTTGTTAAGATAATTAGATTTTGAGTATATATAGGGAAAGAAAAACTTAAAAAAAAAATTACCAGCAAACAGAAAAGGAAGTGCATGATAAAAGGTAAAAAAAGATCAAGCTAATTATTCCATATTTACTTCCCTTTGATTTTATCATTTTATTTTAAATAGAATATAAACCAATATGAAGCTTAAAAATACGAGATGATAATGAAAAAAAGAGGAAGGCAAAATTGATGAGATAAATACCTTTAGGGTTTAGAAGAATATGATAGAGATAAAATTAAGTACATCTGGGTGACACTTATTAGCTGACAGTGCAGTTTCACACTCATTATTTCACAATGTCTTTTCCAGAACAATATGAGTAAGCTATTATTTTATTCTATAGCTGAGCATTTTGAGCCTTAAGGAAATTGTCATGTGGCTAGATATTGGCAATACTGAATATCAAAACCACTTTTCTGTGCTCCGAATCTAGTGCTCCTCTATTCTGAGTTCAAGAGGCCAAGGGGAAAAGGTTTGATTCTATTTCCTAAGAAGACATTTCATGGAAAAATGAGTAGACTGCCAGGGCAGCTCTTCTTCAGCTCAAGTAAAGTCAAAGGAAAGAGATTATTTATAGATTAAAAATATGAAATTGATATAGGGGCTTGATAGGAGGAGAAAATTTGGTTTCTTCAGCAAGCGTTTGAATAAGCACCGATATTCTCTATATTACAACCTTTAAATGTCAGTAGAATGACATCTTGCAATTCTATTGAATCAGAAGAAGAAATTATCTTTACTATGCTTCAAGGATGGTATTGGGAGAAATATACATCATACCTCACTTTCTTTGTTTTTGATTGATAAGTAAGCAAAATAATATTGTAAATGTGGCTATTCACAGTTCTTTCTTTGATTCTTTTTTCCTGGTGCTGGGGATAGAGCTGAAAGCTTCATACATGCTAAATGAGTGCTCTACCAGTGCACTGCCTCCCCAGCTTTCATGGTTATTTCTTAACTCTTCTGAAATGTGTGATGTAATCTACATTGAATGCCAACAATTTCTTTTTAAAAAATGAAAAACTGTTGAAAGTACAATATTACTTCCCAGTATAGTGGACTTTGTGTGTACTTTTAATGAGCACTTGAGGTGACATCAATATTAATATGGGTATTTTTATGCATTTCATATTTGTCTCACTAAGGACTTCAAAGCCAAAATTTTTTTAAAAAGTGTCTGTAAGATGACTTTTGAAAGGGAATCACAATTTTCATTGGTAGCATTAGAATTTTATATATGCAACCTATTGAAAGTATTTATCTGAAACAAAACATATAGCTTTCTATAAGATGTCTTGGGTCTTTGACCAGAAACAAGTTGTTAAATGACCATGAACCTAGAACTAGACTTTGGGTGAGTACTTCTTAAAATAGTCCCTTTCTTGTATCACGGGGAACTGCTATTCAACTGTCACATGCAAACTGGTGAGTAGACTTTAACATGCTCAATCTAACATTCACAATTTCACTGCCCTGTGAGTGACTTGAAGATAGAGAACCATGCTTTATGATTCTTTCTCTGTGCCCCAGAGCCCAGCAGGGTGCTTGTCATAAAGTCAATGGCCAGTGTATATTTGCTGAGTAGATACAAGTCCTGAGAGAACATGCTTGAGAGGATAGAGATTATTCCCTGTCCTCAAATTTATCACAATGCTTAAGAATCACTTGACCTCTTTATAAGTTATATGGGAAATTTCATTTAAACAAACAAAAAAAATGAAGGAATTACAGTTTAGAGAAACGGATTTTTATTTGCCAATAGAGGAACTAAGTAACTAAAAGGTAACTTTTTTCCTGAGGTATCAGGTATTTCCCATCCAAATTCTTTGCATTTCTGGCATGTGTAAAAGAGCAGGAGATGTGGCACTCTGCAGCTGGGTACCCAGGTGGTCTACTGATATTCAAAGGGACCATTCTGGCATGAATTCTAGGGCAGCGTCATGCAGCTGTCATGAGCTGCTCTGTGGCTAGAAGCAGCAGATGTTACTGATCTGACAAGCAGTCACCCCATCAGATACAGGAGGACACCAATACAAAATGCAAAATATCTGATCTGAATATCATTTAATGTATCTCAGGTACTTTCTATCTACTTTTCAGTAACATCTACATCCATTTTTTTCCCATGTTTGAGATTTACTTATTGGATTAATTGTATAACAAGGGAAAGACAAATTCTGATAAATCTGCTCTTGTCTTAATAGTCCTCTTAAATGTACTGAAAGGACTTCTAAAACATCCATGATTTATTAGACTTTTAAGATTATTGTTATTGAAGGATGATAAAATATAACTGTATCTCATGTCATGTCTTGAATGTGACTTATCACATATCATTTCTTATTTTTATGAGTTATCTGCTGAGAACAATCTGTGCTTATATAAAAGCAATATTTTTTTTTGTAAATATGAAAAGCTAGACTCTAATTTTTTAGTCAGTGCCACCTTATACTACATAGGATTTTCAATATCCAGTTCACTATTTTATGTTCTTCATTTCTTTCCAGCTATATTCATATATTCATACATTTCACTTAAGTACAATATGAAATATTTCCACAACACAATCAGAACATGTTTTCCCTGTTGATGGAAAGAATTGGGATTTTCCAAAATAAGCAGCCCTTGAAAGATGTAGAATAATAACATATAACAATTCTCTTGACTCCAAAAAATAGAGTACCATAATATGTGGTAATTCTAAAGGTCAGAAAGCTCCAGGGAATGAAAGTTGTTGAAAGGAAAAAGTGAGAGTAGATTATACATCATAAAATGTCGGCGTTTGTATATTGGGGGTATCTCCACTGTGCATTTGAATTACTGGGGATGAGTTTTTGTGTTTGAGAGGAATGGGACATGAGATTAAAAACTCCATCTGTGACCACCGCAGCCCCACCATATGTCGCATACATGCTGGTTCCTTCACATGCCCTCTCAATTCCATTTCAAAGCAGTTCTTTACTTCAGCGATACTCAGTAAGAGCATACCTTTCCATTCTTTTGATCCATTTTCTCCTCATCCTTTGCTGTCCCATGGTCAAGACTGAAAATGTAAAGAGGTATAATGTGGTTGGGATCCTTCTCTAAAAAAGACCTATTTTAGAATCAATGCATTAAATCTTTTACAAAGTGAATCATTATTTTTTTAAAAAATAAGAAATAGTTTGAATTTGGAGCTTTCAAAAAGTTCATTTCTAAGTTAAGATGAAAAGTACTTTATAAGGGAAAATAATAAATAACTGATCACTTTAGAAACAAATGAATAGGAAATAAAATGTGCTATGAATTCAACTCACCACCATGTACATTCAATACCAACTTGGAAAAAACATCTTTAAATTACCCTAATGTATAATAACTAGCTCCTGAAAACATCTCTTGGAGAACAAAAGTGCTTTTGTAGTTTCCTTGTTTCTATAACCTTTATAACCTTTCTAAAATAGGGAACTGGGCTGTGGATATAGCTCAGTTGGTAGAGTGCTTGCCTCACATGCACAAGACCTTCTATTCGATCCCCAGCATCACAAAAAAATAAAAGTTAAAAATTAAATAGGCAACTCACGTAACTTGAGGTGGAGAATGTATTTCCTTACAGAATGTTCACAGGGCCATTTTTTTTTCATGCTTTTTCTTCATCAGAGAATAGTATTCTTTCTTCCTCTTCCAATCCATCTAAGGTATGTTTACCTAAGTAGGAAAATATTGACACAAATTTTGAATTTTTTTTCATTTTTATCTAGGCATATGATCTCTGATATGGTCTGTATACCTGAAGTCAAGAGACTAATCTGAATCATAGAAATAATTGTTAAAATATCTCAGCCATCATCAACCTTACTCCCTCTTCTTTTACATGTGAATTTTCTAAGGATTGTTAGGATTAAGTAATGTAATCCAAATTTTACAGTCAATCTGTGTCTATTTCAAAATCAGAATCCAGGTTTCTGATCTCAAATTTTATGCTTTTCTCTTTCCTACAAATAATTCTTCTTCAAAACAGCATTCAACCGGGCGGGTGGTATAACATCAGTAAATGAGGTGTTGCCTTTAATGCACAGGGTCCTGGGTTAGATTTTTAGTACTACAGGGGGAAAAATAGGAGTCCTGGGGCATGTGGAATCTCCCTGTGGTCACAGGCAAGTGAACACTTAAAGACCACAGAAGCTTGGTGTGGATGACTCTACATCTTGAAATATTATCATCACATCAAGATGTGTCTCCAGCTCTATTGATACCTCCTGGATCATCCCCTCAACTACACAGTACAATGAAAAGTAGACGGTGTCAACAAAACTCTTAAGGCATTTCTACTCAAAATAACTATGAGGAATAATTGGCAAGCTTCATTACAAGGATGAAGAGAAAATGCCTACAGAATCCCAAATCTGCCCCTTTTGTATAATTATATCATGCCTCTTGTGTTTATCTCAACTTATTAACTATCATGTGCATTCAGGATCTCAATGGAGGCTTTTTTCAGACTTTGTTCACTTGTAAGAATTAAAGAATTCGTCATCAGTTTAATTAGATACATGTAAACAAAGGAGAGTCAAAGTGCTGATAGGAATTATTTCAAACAAACAGTGTTTTTATCTTGCTTTTGTTTTCACTTTGCCAACACAAAGAAATCTATACTTGTTGTTCCTAACTCAACTGCATGACATACATATTTTACATACATCATGTAATTTTTTCATATTTTATTTATTACATTAACATATCAGTACATATTGAACACTTACATAATAAACATTTCTTTTAAACTTAGGACACACTGATTAAATGGTATCTTTAAGTTCTGATTTTTTACTACAGGTAAATTGTATCTCAATTTTAAATCGTGAAGCATGTAGTGCTTCTTCTCAAAGAGATAATGTGGTTGGTATATAAGACTAATATACATAAGGCCATATGCAAAACATATATAAGTATGTGTGCATGTATAAAGAAGCTTTTATGTAAACACATATACAAACATTTAGCAAGAGGAAAAACTACAGAATTGATGTGACAAAGTTGGTTCATAGTGTTAGAAATCCATGAAGACTGAGATCATTAAAAGCAAGTAGAGTCAAGAGCTGTTCATTGGGGGAAAAAATGTGAGCTGGACCTAATAGAAAGGAGGTAATAGGTAATGGAAATACATACACTAAGGTTTAGTTTAATCCTCACAAATTGTGTCAGCTTATTGTCTCCCTCTCTATTTCTTTGTCATAACCGTAGGATTATCATTATTACTTCTTTCTTGGATTATTCCACTAACTCTGTGAAACTTGATTTTTCTGTTTTAATCCATGTCCCACATAAAGGCTAACTGTCCCTATACAGACTGGTTTACCTTAATCATCAAAGCTCCTCTTTGGGGTAGATCCTTCTATTTTGATTTTACTATTTAAAACTTGTACCATATAGAAAGATGAAGTAACCAAGGTACCTAGCTGGTGAGAGGCAGGGCAGGATATCATCTTGAGAGCTGTAGGCTACACTCAAGACCTTTGTGCCACATGGTCTCCATTGTATATTACTGTTTGCTTTTATCATTAAGGCTGTATTAAACAATGGCTTTCTGCCAAAAATAGTACTGGGAAAGCAGATAAATATTAGTATGAGTACATGCAACTGCATGAATTTGACACAACAGCTGTAACGTTAGAAATAATAACAGCATTAGAACTGAGATTGCAAAGTTGGAAGTTATGAAGTTTCTGATCCTTAATTACAATGTCATTGATGTAGGTGCCAGAAAAACATGAAAAAGATAATGTATGTTAGTTAATTGCCTCCTAGCGGGAGGAAGAAAATCAAGTAGATAATCAAATGAGCAATGGGCATTTTACATTTTGATTAACAACCTTCTCTATCATCAAAAGACTCTCATAAAAATATCTGGGAACAAAGACAAATAACTAACTAGCTTCAATTCTCTAAGGAAAAGGAGCAGTTTGTATTTCATACATGGTCAAATTTACTTGAGAGAGATATAGTGTATAAATATTAATCTGCTGGAAGCCTAGAAAATAACAATCAGATATGCTTGAACATACACAGGAGTTCTGCATCACCTGTTCATAGGGGTGACACAGCATGTTTTTATTCAGTTTATACTGCTGTTCAGACATTGGGAGATAATTTCAGAAAGCAAAATGTAGAATTCTAATGGGCAACTAAATGGCTATTCTTTTAAATTCTTTACAGTGTACCTAAACTCTTAGACATATTATACTTTTAAAGAAAGGCAGTACTATAATAATAAAGTATATATATATATATATATATATATATATATATATATATATAAAAGGCAGTATTATAATAAATATCAATTTTATTAATATAAAATATAATATATTATTATAATAATATAATAGTTATAATTTTAAAGAAATGCAAGATTCTTCAATAATACACATATTTGAGCAAGAATAGTTGATTTCCCTAACAGTATTGATTTCTCGGAACAACAACAACAACAAAATGACAGGCAAGGTATCTTTTTACGTCATCTATTCCAAGTGCTACTTGTAGTGCTTGAAACACACAATCTTGTTATAGTCTTGGATGTGGCTATTACTATGACTACTTTCCAAAGGGAAAATTAAGCCCTTGAACATGTAAGTAATTTTCACAATACACATAGACAATAAGTAACAGGGCCAATAGAATATGTCTTTTGCTTATTTCATAGCCCAAGTTCTTAGTAAATGTATCATACTATCACTTCCTTCTTTTCTAACTTTCTATATTTATTGAAGGTACAACTAAGGTAAATTATCATGTTAGTCACTGGAGCTACTACTCAATTTAAGTTCTATTTACTTTAACATTTAACCATATAAATTTTGATCAATTAATGTTAAGCAATTATAATGTTTTATCAATGAAATGTTTAATTTTGTGTTACTTAATTCAGTAGCAGTAATAATAGTAGGAGTAGGAGTATTACAGTATTAAGAACCAACCCAGGTTGCTCTACCACTAAGATACACCCCAAGCACCTCCTCTTTTCTTGAGAAAGGATCTTGCTAAGTTGCTGAGGCTGGTCTCAAACTTGAAATCCTCTTGAGCTGCTGGGATTACAGGCTGGGGCCACTATTCGCAGCTACTTATTCAGTGTTATTATGAGCAGGTATCAGCCTAGGTGATTTTCTTATGTGTTCCTACCTTGATCTTTTCACTTTCAAATTTTGTACAGAAGTTTACCTAAAATATGCAATATGAGTTTATCAACAGATTTTTTGAGCACAGATGGTGGTTGAGAGAAGTACTCACATTATTCCCAGTCAGCAGTTGAGAAGGAACATTCACCAAGTTATGGAACATTTATTACCACCTCTATGTGTCTCTCCCAGATATATTTGAGATCTATCTCATTTCTAAGAGTTAAAATCAAAGGTAGGTTTTCCTTAAGTTTTGTAAGTCAACATCCATTATTAGGCATTGGGTCAGTGCATATACATTCAAACTCTCATTGCAAATTAGGATGGTAATATAAAATCAGCACTTCCATACATACTCACCTTTGCTAATTAAAGAGGAAAGAAGGAGAGCATTGAAACCCCATTTAAAAAGATTTCCAACCAGATTTCATTCTCTGTTGTGTGTGTAGGTTCAGAGTGTAGGGGAAAATTTATTTCCTCACTTATCACAAGGTTCATAACTGACAACACTAAACAGAAGAGATTAAGAACCCTTGAAGTATTTAACCATAGTACTGTAAAACAAGGGAGATTGCAGAACTGAAGGCACAAAGGTAATGGAATACTGAGTATTTTCATATTTAGGATCAATGAAAATGGACAATTATGTGGAAGCATGATTGGATTAAAATGGTATGATCTGGAAATAGATAAGAAAGAAGAGTTGGAGTGATGTAACATGGCTGATATGCTCACATTCTTCTTGGACTTGGGATACAAGACAAGACTTCCTTTAGAACAAGTGTCTTATGACTGGCTTTCAGATGAGTGTTTCAGAGAATTCCATATTGCTGTGTGTTATAGTTTAGGTATGAGGTGTCCCCCAAATGCTCATGTGTAAGACCATACAAGACAGTTTAGAGGAGAAATAATTGGATTTTAATAATTTTAACTACTGTAGATTAACCTGGTGATAATGTATGCAGTTAGGTGGCTGGAGAAGATGGGTCACTATGGGCATGGCTTTGGGTTTGTATTTTGTCCCTGGTAAGTGAAGCGCTCTCTCTTTATCTCTTCCTGTTTGTCATGTACTGACCTGCATTTCTTAGTCATGTTCTTCTGCCATGATACTGTGCCTCCACAGGGCCCAGTACAATGGAGTCAGCCATCTGAGGACTAAGACCTCTTTTTCTTCCTCCTCTTGTTTTTGTCACGTGTTTTGGCCACAGCATCAAAAAGCTAACTAAAACACCATGTTTCAGATGAATAAGGAAGGAAAAAATGAGAGTGATCTTCTGGTTTCTACAATTTTCTCAGTTGCCAAAGTGCCATATTTTGTGACATCATGTTTTGAGCCCTGATATAGTAAATCCCAGAAGCCCACAAACTGTGGTAGGCCCAAGAAATTACAGGGTAGAAATATAGAGCTCTAGGCATCTCACACAACCACAGTGCTGATTTGTCTTTGCAAAAAAGGCAAATAAGGAACTCTGAGTACAGCTGTCAATCACTGGTTTATATGTAAGAGGACTTATAGTACAGTCTGAATTTTAAATAATTTTTTTTTTTCCTCCAGCTGTTTATATGCTCTAAGATCAGCCCTTCCCAGATTTAGGACAGATACTAGAGTTTATGGTTATTTTCACATATTGAAACCAAAACTTCATAAACACTATGTAGCTGACATTCTGTTTTCTCCCCAGGCTCATAATGACAGAGGAGCTTGGGGAAGAGCATGGATTTGGACTTGCCTCCCCTCCACCAGTATTTAGGATCCCAAGGGATGGTTAAAGAATGATGACTGCCCATTGTTGGCTCTGTGTAATGGCCTCCACCAGCATGGTCATCTTCCATACACAGTTTTTATTTCCTTATAACTGTGTTTATCTTCAGACCCTATCCCTTATGTTATCCAAGGATCTTTTGAAGACCAAGATTTTAGTCTTTCTCTCACAACATAGGGTCCTCAACTGCCTTTCTCATTTCCTTGCTCATCTGCCACATTTCTTATCCCACAGCTCATTCTTTCTTTTCTATGACCCATGCTATTTAGAGCCCAGACCATTGAGTTCTTGACCAGTTGCTGTTAAAGATCCCTTCTTCCCAGCATCATTTCATTGCTAGACCTAATTATTTTGCAAAGAAGCTGTACAATAACTCCAATGCCACCTTCAGAATTCTGTACCTATTTTACTAGGGTCATGTTTTTCTCCGACAGTTGAGGGGAAGAACTTGTGCCCCAAAACTTTCTGTACATACTCTGCTCCATACAAATGACAGCACTAAGACAGTCTAGTGATACTTGTTCAGCAAGTAACTACCTGAGAGTGAAATGCCCCTCTTGCCTTCTCTCACTTAGCTCCTTGTTTAGCTTGTGAAGAAGGAAAGAAGCTATTTACTTGTGTCTAACCCATAGGAAGTAGGAACAGCTACTCCACTAACTCTGCATTCCTCATCATAAGAAGACCTTATGTAAATTCTCATCTACAACAAACCATGTCTTATATGTTCTGAATTCTAGGCACCTTTTGGAAAGTCCTGGTGCTGGTACAAGTGCCTGATTATTTCACTAAAGTTTGTTTATTAAAAAAAAGAGAGATTAGTGTATGATTGTGTTATCATCTTTGATTGGATCCTTCAGTCACCATGAACCACCAAACATTTCTATATTGTTTTTGTTCTATTGTGACATCCAAAGAATTTCCTCAATTCCCAAGACCTGTGGAACAGCACATATATGATTTCACTAAATTATTTCACCTAATTTGATATTTTAAAATATTTTCAATAATGCAATTTAAAATCCTCCAAAAATATTTCTATTTAAATCTCATAATTCTGCCATAATTTTCATAATTAAACTTGCTAGTCAATTTTTGTCATTCATTTGGTCATTTCACTCAAGCAGCATACAGGTCTGTCTGATGAAGTAGTGTTTTCAGCTGAGATAAGAATGAGAAATAAGCATCCAAAGTTGCCAGAATATTAATAGAAGAAGAAGAGAAGCAGTTATTGAGGCTTTGCTGTGTGAAAAACCGTGTGATACATTATTGTAAGAAATGGCAAAGAGCCAATATCACCATGAGCATTTACAGAGGGAGATACTCATATTGGGATCTTAGAGAACCTGCTAAAGGATTTTGTTTATATGCACAGTGCAATGGAAAGGCATTGAAGAATTTAAACAGGGAATGAAATGAAATGATTAAATTTTTAAAGACCACTTTGATTTCTTAGAACAAAACAAATTGTAAGACAGAAACGGTGAAAGTGGCAAGATAATTAAGAGTCTATTACAGTTGGCATACAAATATGTTTATTAGGTCAGGGGTGTTGGCATTGGAAATGGAGAAGTGGTGCTATGGACTGAAACATGTACCCTCCAAATTCGTATGTTGAAACTTTAAAAGCCTATAAGATTCATTTGGGCTTGTAAAAGTTAACTGAGATTATTGTGTGGGACCCAAATCCAGTAACATTGATATTCTTAGAAGGGGAAGAGCCACCCAACTGCAGTGCTTGCTCTCTCTTCCTCAATCTCTGTGTGTGTGTGTGTGTCTGTGTGTGTGTGTGTGTGTGATCATGTAAGGACACAGCAAAAAGGTGGCCATCTGTGAGCCAGGGAGAACAACACTCTTATTAGAAACTGATCATGCTGGCAACTTGATCATGGTCTTCCCAGGCTCCTGAACAGTGAGGAAAACACTCCTCCTGTTTAAACTACTGCCTGGCCTTTGTCTATGGAATTCTGTTATAACAGCCCAAGTGGAATGGGAAAGATGGATATTCAGAGAATTGTTTTACAGATGGTTCCACAATAAGGTTTGTTCAGGAAATGCATATGAGAAATGGAAGAGAGGAATCAACGATAACATGTAGTTTGGTCTTACTGTTTATTTTTGTTTGATCCCCTGAGAAAACACTGACACTATTTATTGATAAATTAAAACAACATAATGGGATAAAATAAAATAAAACCTTGCTGACACAAAAGGAATGACTGTATGATTCCACTTTGGACATAGCTGCTTGGATATCTCTGAGACAAGCAAGTGGAAGTGCCAAGTTAATGTTTGGATACACAAGTTTGAATCCTGGAGGAGAGGTCTAGGCTGAGTTGTAAATATTGAGGTTGTTAGTATTCTGATCACATGTACATAATAGGAGCAAATTGAGACCATCCACTGAATGTACAAAGAGAGATGAAAGCTAACATTTGAATAGAAATTTAAAGAGAAGGTAGATAAACAATGAAGTAGGAGGAGGAAAAGGAGAATCCAAGAAAAGAATCTACTAAATAATGCATCTAAGGAAAAAAAATTGTAATTTTTACAATACCAATTTTGGAGGAGCTGTAGAAATAAGAAGCATTTTACAGTTAATAGAGTGTAAATATGGAAAGTAAATAACATGTATCAGAGGATATATTTTATATTATTTTACAGTGAAGGGAAGCAAAACTGAGGTATGCTGAATACAGATGTGGATCAAATGCTGATTTTTTAATTCTTTTGTAATTTTATTTATTCATTTATTTACTTTTTAACTATTTGAAAGATAGATGATTTGAGAAGATGTTATATTAAGAGAGAAATAATCAAGAAATTAGGAAAGTGATTGATGTTTCAAGGGGGTGAATAAATTAGTGACATCCTTAAAAAAAGACATAAGAGATATGATCCAGACTGCTATGCAATTATTGATTTGATAAGTGGAGACCAACTTTCTCCATTTTAATTCTAAGAATATAAAGCTATTTGTAATTATGAGAAGGCTTATAGATTTCATGTTAGAAATTAATTAAATACTTTGATTATTTAATTGCCTATCTTTTGAGGGGAATGATGAATTTCATTTTTCTTCTTTTTCTTGTTTAATATTTCAATGTTTGATTAGAACCTCCTGCTAACATTACAGTTTAAATAACAGTAAAATTTTAAAAAAATATAGATTTACCTAAAATTCATAAACCATTGCTGCTGATATTTTATTATCATGTTTCATCTTGTGGTAAAATTTGGATGTCTATTAATGGATCCCAGGCCCAATAGAAGCCCTCTTCTAAGCCTAACATTACTTGAAGGGCCAATTGGAGAAAACCTTTTCTTTTACAAAAAAATAATTGAACCTATACATAACATAATAAAACTTTACATATTAATGGAGGACTTTTTAAAAAAAAGCAACTCTTCTTAAATCATATTTATGAAATAAAAATGACTTTAGTAATAGTCTAAAGCTGTTATTGAAATTCCATATAGCAATAACTATTACTTTTCCTTAAGAAACTTACAGTATATAAGTAATATATATATATATATATATATATATATATATATGTAATATGAATGTGTATGTGTAAGTAGTAGTAGGATGTGTGTATGTGTAAGTGTGTATGTGTGTGTGTGTGTACACACATCTCTTAGTATTCCACTTTGGAAGGTTGGTTTCAAGACCCCTCATGGGTTCCAAATTCTGCAGATGTTCAAGCCCTTTATATAAAATGGCATAGCATTTGCATATAACCTATACGTATCCTCCTGTGTACTTTAAATCATCCTAGATTATTTATAATACCTAATACAATATAAAGTCTGTGACATTTGTTACACTGACAAGTAAAATTTATGTTCATATTCAGTACAGATGAGATTTACCTCTAATATCTTCAATCCTTAGTTGGTTGAACCCACAGATGTATAATCTATGAATATAGAAGGCCAACTCTGTGTGTGTGTGTGTGTGTGTGTGTGTCTGTGTATGTGTATGTGTGTCTGTGCATCTTTGGCCGTACAATAAAATTTTATAGAAATAAATGTCTTGTGGATACTTTACATAATTCTTAACCTCAGCTGCATAGTAAATCCCAGAACATTAAGAAATATATAATATGTCTTCCAAGAGTCGTCATTGAAAATTTTGGATACCAAATATGTATTAAATAGCAATTATGTTAACTACAAGAAATTAGATTGTCTAATAAAATGACATTATTGCAATTACATCTTACCGCCATGATTCCAAAGCTACCAGTATATTATGATTTTCCAAAGTAGCATTTCTTGCCAAATGTAAGTATGCTAATTCTAGATTTTGCATATATGTAATATTTTCTTGAAACATATAATATCTGAATATTTGTCAAATTTTCAATTATTTCGTATACATTATTATTGCATTCTTGATAGTAACTGTTAAACAATGATTTCTCTTTTTCTAGATTTGGCAATGTGGAGGCTCTTTGGAGATTGTAACTTGCTCCCACGTTGGTCATGTTTTTCGGAAGGCAACCCCTTATACTTTCCCTGGTGGCACTGGTCATGTCATTAACAAGAACAATAGGAGACTGGCAGAAGTTTGGATGGATGAATTTAAAGATTTCTTCTATATCATATCCCCAGGTATGCAATTCTTACATTTTTCTTCTTCTACAAGCAACACAAAAACTTAAACATGCTCAATGTGTGTTTCACTATTCCTATTTTTCTACTACTTTAAATAAAATAGTGTTTATTACCATATGTTGCAGAAAAAATGTCTTGGAAAGTTGTACTACACAATTTAATTTAAAATGAGAAAGTTAATATCTCTATATTCTCCTTTATTTCCCTCAATCCAAATAAAGCAAGCAGTACATAGAGATATCCAAATTTAATTGACATTTATCAGTTAATTTAAGAGTAAAAATTTGCTGAGAGTGGTGGTGCATGCCTGTAATCTCAGTGGCTCTGGTGCCTGAGGTAGGAGGATCGCAAGTTTGAAGCTAGCCTCAGCAATTTAGTGAGGCCCTAAGCAACTCAGCAAGACCATGCCTCTCAATAAAACATAAAAGGGGGGGTGGGGGGGGTGGGGATGTGGCTAAGTGGTTATCCCCTGGTTCAATGCCCAGTACCAAAAAAAAGAAAAAAGAAATGAGTAAAAATGTTTGTGTTTAAGCAAAGATGGTTTCATAATACCTTATTTTTTTTAAATCTGATTAAGGAAGGATGATATATTTTTCTAGAAACAAGACAGAATATGTCTTAAACATTAAAATTTATGTTTTGGAAGAATAATAGCATAGTAAAACTAATAATAGAATGGAATTATTACTATATTAATTCTTTGTAGTTTTATAGTTTTTATTTAATAGCCACATTACATATTTCCAAAAAAGCTATAAAACTAAGGCATTAAAAAAAGAAACATTGTAAAGATAGAAGAGAAACTTATACAAGAGAAAGGTTGCCTGTCAAATTTCCAAGTGTAGACAAGGAGATAAAGGATAAATTGCAGAAATTCAACTATATTTATAACATAGTTGTAAGCATTTTGTTTTCAATGGTTTAATATGTAGGCTTAGTGGTCATCAGTGTTATTATATAACCCATATGCTATGGTTTGGATGTGAGGTATCCCCCAAAAGCTCAGACATTCAAGCAGGTTTGGAAAAGAAATAATTGGGTTATAGCCCTAACTAATCAGTGAATTATTCTTAATGGGATTAACTGAGGAGTAACTAGAGGAGAGTGTGCTGTGGCTGGAGAAAGTGATTCACTGGGGGCGTGGCTCTGGGGTATATATTTTGAATTGGGAGAGTGGAGTGGAGTATTTCTCTGCTTTCTGATCACCACATGAGCTGCTTCCCACTGCCACACTCTTCTGTGATGATGTTCTGCCTCAACTGGAGCTCCGAGGAATGGAGCCTGCTGTCCATGGACTGAGACCTCTGAGACCATGAGCCTGGAAATAAACTTTCCCTCCCCTAAAATTGATCTTGTCAGATCTTTTAGTCATAGAAATGCAAAAGCTGACTAAAATACTATAACAACAACAAAAAATACCCATGCCTATACCTTGTTTTCTCTAATATAATCTACTACATGACTTATAAAAGTCAATTTGGATTCTAATTTACATGATATCATTTCTGAAGTCACGTATAAGGCAATTAAATTCTTCTTTTATAAATAAATATGAAGAAAACAATACGAGCTTTCACAATAGGACCCAGAATTCTATGCAAGTAAGGAAAATTAGGCCATTATATGTGTAAAAGTTTGATTAGAAGGACTTTTTCAAATGCTTTCAGGCCTCTTCTATATCAAGAAGTTATTGCCAAGAACATAGCTTCACGAATAGATATGATGCTCTTTACAGCAGAAATATAGACCAGATGTTCAAGGAGCTAAGTTCAGTAAGAACATGTTAAATTTTTAGCAAGGCAGTGACATTTATGTAACCTTTTCATTTTCTTTTGATGATACTTTTTTGAATTCAAGTCATCCCTTACAGAAATAATATAAGCTCAAATATGAATAAGGAAGTGGAGTAATGGAGGAAGGACATGTGTTACTTGTGATTATATACAACTTACACATTTCTACAAACTATTATACTGGATAAATGTTTGTGAAAAATTTAGTAAGGGTGTGTCCAGCACCTGGAATGCTGATTTTTTCTAGGCTAGCGGCAAAGTAAAATAGGGCAGCAATATGAAAATATAAGTTTATCTACATTGAACTCTTTTGTAGAGACTCTTTTGCTGACAGTCCTAAAATCAGCCATGGGGAAGATTTCTGGAGAAGCCCAGTTAAGATTTTTTGTGCAGGAAGGGGGTGCCACTATTCCACAATACCTTCTTATATGGAGGGTATTGTTCTCTGAGCCCCAACATTCATCTGTTACATAATTTTTCATTGAGTTAAAAAGACAGATAAATGAATCATTTCTGAAACTATGATGGAACGGCAGCTTTTAGAGTTTAAATGGTGTCTGAAACTGGTAACTTTGTTTTTCTCAGCAGAGATGGTTTGTGTATGCTGAAAAGGATAATGTTTATAGTATAATGAATATCATGAGGAAGGTCATTATTCTAAAATGGGCTCTCTTAATCCAGAAGGTATTTTAGAAAACAGAAAAATGGCGCTTGGGGAATGTGCTGAAAATATCCAGGAACATCCTTTGGGGCATTTATGCTTGTATCTAAGACAGAATTCCTGAATGTGATGGAATCAGCCTGCTCCAGAGCGGGCAAAAGGGAAAAACAAAAGCATGAAACAGTGCATTGCTTCTCAGTGGAAAAGAGTAAAAGTAGGCCAGAACCTAGAGCTGGATGCCTAAAAACAATTCTAGCCGGAGGCAGGTTTCAGGTCATTCAAAAACAGATAAAGTGGGTTATTCAGGTTGTCAGGAATCTGTCATTTTTTATGAAAAAAAAAAAAATTTGCCACGATTTATTTAGGCTATAGATTCTGATATTTTCTGTAACTTAAAATGAAAATTATACATTTCTTTGCTATTCCCTAGAATTTTCCAGTTTCTAATTTTGCATTTCCTTTGGTCATGAATAAGTTTGTGAAGAGAGAAGTTGGTGGGTATATGGTGAGGGGGACATAAAGACCTTCACAGTGACACTTAGAATCGTACCCTTTACTATAATATGCACACAAACTTGTATGGTTGTGAAAAACTCCAAAGAGTGTAAAAGATATTATATTGAGTCCCTAAAACCTGCTTAGCATTTTGACCAAGGAAATTGTTATGTTTTTTTCTGGAAGAACATCTGGGTATCTGTTAACTTTCTATTACATTTTGTAAGGAGATTCTGCATTTTTTATTCTAGGACTTCAATTACCAAATTTTATTCTCCACTTACACAGTTGCCCAAAACTCAGTGTCTAAGTACTAGACCTTTGTGAACTGAATTATGATAACAACTCTGCTTCTTTCCAGTGCCTTTGAACAAATAATACCTGTCCACTTTATTGATTGGTTTTGTGGATGTATCAGGTTTCCCATTAGATGGGTATTCTTTCCTTCCAAAAGTATATTCTCTAAACTTTGATGCCAGGGCAATCATTGTTATCACCTGCCATACTGTCTTAATTTTTATCATTTGGGTCTTTATCTGCTCAGATATCCATATTTCAGTAGATAGCAGCTTTCCTGTCACTTTATAGTCCTTAAAAAAAGTTGTTGAATGATTAGAATTAATAAATTAATAAATGAATGAAGGAAAAAAGCCGTCGTCCTACCATCTGATCCAGCCCTGGTTAAGGACCCACTGATAAAAGAGAGCAAAAGAGTTCTTTTCATATGTCAGGAATGTCATTCTTCTGAATTGACCATCAGAAGAGAAAGCCCTACTGACTTACCTATATGCTTAGGGTTTGACGATTTTAATCTTAGGTGTGCATTGTAATAAAATTTTGCTCTCCGGGGTTAATACCATAATATGATTTAGGCAGACAATAAAATTATCTAATGGAGGAACATGATACAAAAGTTCCTAAATATCAAATACTTCTGGATTTTTTTCTAATGAACCCCCCGAGTTCATTTAATGTTTAAAATGAGATCTAAAATAGCTATGATATGGGTCTTGGAAATCAGGATCAGATCCTCATTTGCCCAGTATTGAAGATTAAACACCTGAAAAACCTATTGGCAAGTTTTATCTAAGAAAGATAGCAAGCCTGGCGCAGATAGCAGACTTCCCCTGAGAGAAGGCAGGCCCAGAACTGGGTGCAGGCTGGAGTAGGTGTGTCTTGCTTTCTTATAGACTCCCACCTCCTCTTTGTTTTTTTTTTCCCTAAGTGCCAGGAAGCAGCAACCCAGAGAATAATCACATGTATTGGAAAGTGTCTATCTCATGAGGTATGTTGAGCAGAGAAATGCAATCAAAGGTGTTAGCAACCCATTTACTTTTCTTTGATAATCTACCCTCATATTTTGGACCTAATCATTTACTATCTATGCTTACTACCTGTTCTTCATCCCCGTCTCCTCTCAGTTACATGTGCGACTTAATTTTATCTTATGTTTTCATAATACTATATGTTCTAATTATCTGGACCCATGCCCACCAGCCATTTGGCAATACTGAAAGAGTAGGTGGTGTCTCATTACATTTCTTAAATGGGTGTACAAGTGAAAAATATATTTACTTGGAAATAGTGTGGAGGAATAGATTTTCAACATTTGTTGAGTGTGCTTTCTGCTGTCTTTTTAAGGTTACAAATACTATGGCATCACAGATTCTTAAAGCCCAGTAGGCTCTTAAAGCCTTAGGCAGGTTTCACTAGTAATGGGCTGCTTCAGTTTGAGCCAGAATGCTTGTCCCAGTAAGTCTTTTGAAATAAATTGATGTAAACAGAAATCCCTCTTCAAAGAACACCTTATTATAAATGGTTGCATTTTTTCCCTTTTGGTTACAGGTAAAAAGCTTAAGAACTTTAAAGAGACTATAGTCATAACAATTGCTGTTTATTTGAAATGCTGGCTGTTCTATAAATATTGATTTTCCTTCTTTGGGGAGGTGGATTTCTCACTGTGTATCAATAGACAGGGTGATTAGAAGCAGCTGTCCTTATATAACCCCTGGGTGGTTCTTCCTTTTCTTAATGGACAGCTTATGCTCTTGTTTTTAGCAGAAACAAATGGAAAATATAATTGAAAGACTCTTGAAACAAACCTTTAGATATTTATGTGTACCTGAGAAAAATTTATCTTCCTTTGGCAATATTGTAATCTGATCTGTATTCCTGGTAAAGACAAACCACACATTGAGAGAGAAATCCTTGAACTTATTTTGAAGGTTAACTCCCCATTTGTTAATCTTTTTTTTAAAAAAAAAATTTTTTTTAGTTATACATGAGCACAATATCTTTATTTTGTTTATTTTTATGTGGTGCTCAGGATCAAACCCAGAGCCTCACATGTGCCAAACAAGCACTCTACCACTAAGCCACAACCCCAGTCCCTTAACCTCGTTTTTAATACCTTAGAAATATCCGCTTATCAAAGACTGTCCTTCTGAGCAGTTTCTTTGGTTCATTATTAAAGTTTAAGGCCTATATTTGTTTATACCTCTTGATATTTGTAAGATACAGATGTTTTTTATCATGCTGATTTATTTTAAAGATATAATATTAAATAGTCAGCCCTTTTAGTGTCAAGCCTAATTTTTTCTCTAAGTCCTGAAAACATGATACAAGGCTGATTTCATAGCTGAATGATGCCTTATTTTGAAATAAGGGATAATAACTGTATTCAATATTATCAGTGTAGTGGACATACAACTGCTTTTCATTGTTGTAATCAATCAAAACTCTTTTGAATTCTTTAATTCTTACAGACTTTAGGTCAATTTTTATTGTTGCTACTTTTATAGATGTTTTATGGTTATAAATTTGTATTTTTGCAATAATGATATTGCCTTCCTTATGTCTCCCTGTTGTAAGTGCTTTTTAGCATCATATTTTTGTTAATTGATTGTATATCCTTTTCTGATAAGTGTCTGTTCAGGTCCTTGGCTCATTTGTTGATTGGGTTATTTGGTTTTTTTTGGTGCTTAGCTTTTTGAGTTCTTTATGTACCCTAGAGATTAGTGCTCTGTCTGATGTGTGAGGGGTAAAAATATGCTTCTAGGATGTAGGCTCTCTGTTCCCCTCACAGATTCTTTCTTTTGCTGAGAAGAAACTTTTTATCTTAATCCCATCCCATTTATTTGATTCTTGGTTTAATTCTTGTGCTATAGGAGTTTTATTAAGAAAGTTGGGGCCTAATCCCACATGATAAAGATTAGAGCCTACTTTTTTTTCTATTAGATGTAGAGTCTCTGGTTTAATTCCTAGGTCCTTGATCCACTCTGAGTTGAGTTTTGTACATGGTGAGAGATAGAGGTTTAATTTAATTTTGTTGCATATGTTTTTCCAATTTTCCCAGCACCATTTGTCGAAGGTGCTATCTTTTATCCAATGGCACCTTTGTGTAATATAAGATAATTGTAGTTGGGTTAGTCTCTGTGTTCTCTATTCTGTACCATTGGTCTACCAGTCTGTTTTGGTGCAAATATCATGCTGTTTTTGTTACTATTGCTCTGTTAAATCAAAACTACTCTAAGATATCATCTCACTCCAGTTAGAATGGCAGCTATTATAAAGACAAACAAAATAAGTATTGGTGAGGATGTGGGGAAAAAGGTACATGCATACATTGCTGGTGCAACTGCAAATTGATGCAGATAATATGGAAAGCAGTATGGAGATTTCTTGGAAAACTGGGAATGGAACCACTATTTGACCCAGCTATCCCTCTTCTTGGTTTATACCCAAAAGACTTAAAAACAGCATACTATTGGGACATAGCCACATCAATGTTTATAGCAGCACAATTCACAATAGCTAAATTGTAGGGCCAACCTAGATGCCCTTCAGTGGATGAATGGATAAAAAAAATGTGGTATATATACACAATGGAATTTTACTCAGCAATAAGAGAACAAACTCATGACATTTTCAGGTAAATGGATGGTGTTGGAGAAGGTAATGCTAAGTGAAGTTAGCCAATACCAAAAAAACAAATGCCGAATGTTTTCTCTGATATAAGAAGGTTGACTCATAGTAGGGTAGGGAGGGGAAGCATGGGAGGAATTGATGAATTCTAGATAGGACAGAGGGGTGGGAAGGAAAAGGGGGGCAGGGGATTAGCAAGGATGGTGGAATGTGATGGACATCATCATCTAAAGTACATGTATGAAGACAAAAATTGGTGTCAACATACTTTATATATAACCAGAGATATGAAAAATTGTTCTATATACATGTAATAAGAATTGCAATGCATTCTGCTGTCATTTTTTAAATCTATAAAAGATAAATTAAAATATGGTATTTAACTGAAAAAAAAAACATTAGAAATAAGAGTTCTGGAGACAAACTGTCTGGGTTACTTAAAATTCTGGCTATGCTTGACCTTTCTCTACTGAGACTATGCACTTAGTTTCCTTTTTGAAAAAAAAAAGATTTTATTTATTAATTTATGTATTTATTTATTTGCAGTACTGCTATCAAACCCAGGGCTTCACACATGCTCGGCAAGTATTCTAACATTCAGCCATATCTTCAGCCCAATTTCTTTAAAATGAGAGCTATAATTAAAATGTCTTCCTTTCACATAAGGTGTGTTGAGACTTAAGTGAAATAAGAGATATAAATCACTGAAAACAATGACTAGCAAATATTAAATACTCAATTATTGTTAGAAATTACTGTTAGTATTATGCAGATACATTCATAGGAGTAAATTTATTAGATCAACATGTATGTACATTTTATTTTGGTAGATGTTGTCAGAAACTCAAATTATTCTTAAAAGACTGTCATCATCAGTCCCACCAATGGTATTTGTGTACTTGCTGTATATCATCAATTCTTTGTATTATTAACCCTTTCATTTTTGCATATATAAGTTGTTAGTCAGCTTTTTGTCACTGTGACAAAAATATCTGACAAGAACAATTTAGAGAAGGAGTAATTTATTTTAGCATCACACTTTCTGAGGCTCACTCCTTGGTGAGCCAACTCCCTTACTCTGGGTGGGAGGTGAGGTAGAACATCATGAAAGAAAGGCCTGGTGGAGGAAAGCTACCCAATTCATGTCAGTTAGGAAGCAGAGAGAGAAAGCCAGGTGCCAGGACGGAGGCATATACCAGTGAAATTTTTCCTCCAGCCATGTCCCTCTCACCTGCAGTTGCCTCCCACTAATCCATTCAAATGATTAAACTACTAATTAAGTTATGGCTCTCATAATTCTAATCATTTCACCTTTGAATACCCCTGCATTTACATAGGAGATTTTAAGAGAATACCTTATATCCAAAACATATCACTAGGTGTGTATGTACTTATATGTATATACTTATCTGTTCATATTTTCATGTATATTTACAAGGATATTCAGTTGCTTTTTTGCCTTGCTATCAGGAATGCATGCCTTTTTCATTTCTTAATTTACCTTTGGATTTATTCTGTGAAAAAAAATCATTTATTCATGTCTCAATTATAGTTTTTGCTAATGTTAATTTTAGAAATTTTTTACCCTTGTTTTATGTATACATAGATCTTCATGTACTCTGATCACTAATCCTTAATCTGTTATATACATTTCTAAGTGCATTATCCATGACTACTAGATGTGTTATAAACTAATTTATAAACAATTTTTAAAAAATTAATTGTTGCAGTAAAATCTGTCTTAGCCTTTATGACTTTTTTGGTTTACATGTTGTTCAAACAGTTTTCCCCAAACCTGAAACATTCCAGATTCTTCAGAAACATTCCTTGAATGATTTAGATTTGAGTTGGATGAAATTAGTGGTTTCTTTTTCTTTCTTTCTTTTTTTTTTTTAGTAAAGCCAGTGATCTGTCAGGACAATAAGCATGAGCAGAATACTTGAATCAGATAATTCTCCTTATGAATAAGTGTTTTTATTTTTAATCACAGAGCAAATGTAAAAGCATCTTCTCTAACAGTTACAATTTGTAAAAACTCTATTCAAGCTATTATATTATTTCCCATTATACTAATTCTTTCCAACTATCTTGAATTTTATTTGTGGTCCACAAAACTAATTGCTCCATGTATAAATAATATTTATTTAATATTACAGAAAGGTTGACTTTGAAAACTCAGGGTAAATCATTGTGACCTGAGTCTTTGGTTAGCAATTCAACAATTACTTCAGATAATTAGCCCTTCAAAATAATTTTATCCTTATCAAACCTGAGTAGTTTCCATTTATTCATAGAATAAATATCACTCAAGGTCTTGTATGGATTGAATCACAGAATGATGAGTACCTTTAGTATATTTTAATAATTATTATAATATTATATTATAATATTAGCAATATTATTCACACATCTAATTTTATTCTCCTCTCAAGCAAAACAGTATAGTTCTAGTCTAATCAGTTTTTGTGCCTACAACTAATGCAATAGTTGAAATTTCCAATTTATAAATTCTAACCCAGTTGCATTTGATGGATCATGATTCGGTTGCCAAAGGTTTGTTGAACTGGTCAAAATGGGAAATTTCAAATTTTTTCTAACTGATGCAAATAATCAAGAACAATTGTGCAAGTTGTGTGAATCTTTTAGTCGGGAATTGGCTGAAAAGTTTTGTTTGATGTAAGATAATCAAATGTGAATTAAATGATTCAAGTGCATGCAGAGGTTTTATCATATCTACTTGCAGCTTGTCATTTATTCTTCAGAATGCCCCAATTTTATTATTTAAATCTAGCATAACTAAACTTGAACAGCTTAAAAATATAAAATTAGTTACATTAAATTTGAGTATAGTGTTTTTGTTTTTGTTTTTGTACTTGGCATTAAACAAAGAAGTACTTCATTCAACCACTGAGCTACATCCTCAGTCCATTTTATTTTATTTGAACAGGGTCTCTAAGTTATTTAGGTATTTATTTAAGTTGCCGAGGCTGTTCTCAAACTTTAGATCCTCTTGCCTCATCATCCGGAATTGTGGGAATTGAAGGCATGCACCACCACTCATGTCCAGCTGAATGCTAATTCTTAACTGAAATGAGTTTGTCACTTTGACATTCAGTGGCATTTACACAAGCTTTTTGGTTTCCAGGTGGTTACATGTTGCATATTTCTTTTTAATAAAACTCAGGCATTAGTTGTCCTGATAGCCACATTTGTCTGAATTCCTATGTAGCATTCATCTTTTAGCTCTAAAATAAAATATGATTTCAATTCTGGAACGACCCAGTTACATATACTTTCAGGAGAGAAAGCAGAGTTAAGGATGCCTTTTAAAGAATTGAGAAACCCAGTCTCCTCTAAACTCACAAATGATTAATCTATCCAGCTCTGGGGCTCTCTCTAAAATAGTCACTCACAAAAAAACAAATAAAAAAAAAAAACTAGCCATGAATTTTCCTTCTGGGTGTATAAACTCTTAATGACAGATTATCTCAGCATCTTAATTCATATTCAATAGGAAACAGCTCCCCTTTAGCAATTTGTCATTGTGTATCTTTATTAAATGGGATTATGAAGTTAAAGGGAGTGTTGCAGTGAATCTTCGATAAGGAATAAGGTAGAAAAATGGATACAGACTGGGATGAAAAGTTGCATAAGGGAAGTGGGGCTAGGGCTTTGAAAGGGAAGTGGAAATAATTTCTGAAAATATAGGATTCGATAAATAAACCTTCTGTGTAATTTTTCCAGCATCACTGTTATTGTGGATTTGTCAGTGCTGGTGGCCAACATGCTGGCATTTGCCTGGCTATGACATACATGGTGAGAAAGTTGTGTTGTAGAGCACTCCCACACAAACACCTGATTCATTAACACAAGACACAGGAGCTAATTTTATGTTAATTATCTTGAAATGTTTAAGTTTTAATTACAGGAAATGTGCTAGAATTAACAGATTGTTATATTTTACAAGTAGATTTAACTAACATGCCAAATAATGAAGGACTTCACATTAGCCTTTAATTTGGTTAGTCTGGTTCAGCAACTAAATTTTAAATCGGGTATGATCTCTGTAAGTTGAGTTAAGATGTATTTTATACATATAGGAATACCAATAACAAATATCAGTTAAATCTAAATTCTGTGGTCAAAAATAAGATAAATGAAGGTATAGTGATGGTGTTCTTATTGAAAGATATTCTTTCAGAATTGCCATAATTAAAAGAGGTCTACTATGCTATCATTGACATTTTAAATTATTTTGTCTTACAACTTTGTACATTTTTGATGAAACATCTTTGTTCTTTTTGAAAACACCACAAAATTTGAGAACTGTGATTAACTAGAGATTTTGTGCAATTTAAAACTTAAGAAACCTTACCATTTCAGTATAATTTAAATAAGTATGTTTTCAATGAAAAATTCTTATTGGAATTAAAAAAAAATCGATCCCAAGTGTCTGAATATTTTCAAATAACCAAAGTGAATATCAAATTAAATGAAACTATATATAGCTAGCTTTTGATCTATGTCATATGAATCACCAAAGAAGAAGTGGGGACTTCCACTTGGAAATAAGGTGTGAGAATATGTTGAATTTTTCCTAAAGGAGCTCTGGAGGGCTTAGATATTTGTACAGACTCAGAACGTAAGAAATTACAGAGAGACAATTTTAAGCTCTATGTCAAAACACAATCTAGAAATATAAAGGATTGATTTTCAATGCTGTGAACTTCCTATCTAGAAATAGTCAAACAGAGGCTAGATGTTAATCTTCTGGAGACTCTCTAGTAAGAATTGAATAAGAGATGGATGTGATTATTATTTATATTTCTAAAATCCTGCCATCAGAGAAATATGTATATGAATGAATAAAGCCACTTAACCCTTACTCTGAAAACCCCAGAATTTAAAATATAAAGGAAATAGATTTAAACTCAACATAAGATATACTAATAAACTTTAAAACCAGGGAACAGGAAGTCTTTAAGGAAGGTGACTATCCATCCTTGTATATTTGGAATAGGCTAACTTAGGCCTGTTATCTAGACATCATTATTATTAGCATTGCCTTTCACCCACAGAAGTATCCTCATGTGAATCCTACACATCATAGTCATCATCATCATATTATTATATTATTGTTACATTATTATTAATGCTTATATTATTAGTGCTTATACTATTATAAGCATTAAGCATACTGTTCCCAGAAGTGACCATTCCTAGAATGGACTAAGTGGACTGACAAAGACAGTGATCATTCTTACATGGAGTGGGAGGTTGACTCTCATTCAGGTGGTCCTCATCCTACCAAATTCCAGAAAAAAAAATTACAAATTATATAGGCTTTGGACTATCAGATTGCAGATATCCTCTCTAATTCAATGACTTTTTTGACACCCAAAATAAATGCCTTTCCTTAAAATACTTCCTAAAAGAGGCAATTATTTTAAAATAAGCTCAATCTGTGGAAATAAAATTGAATTATAGTTTTGACTCTTTCTGGTAATGTTTGCTCTCATCTTTTTAAAATTTGTGTGATTGGTTATTCCTGACTTTATGATAATAAGAAGTCAAGTTCTAAGTGGCATACTAATGTTTCCAAGTCCGAAAAGTTGTTCCATCTTAAAGTATCTTTGAACATCTTCATAAGACTTTATACATTTTTCCTAAATGCTTTCTAAGCCTAATGAATATTATAATGCAATTTAATGGATAATATAATTTTAGAAAGAAGGGGAGAGTGATGAACTAGTAATTTCACAGATTTAACCACAAGTTGTGGTATTATAAGGAAGGTTAAAAATCCTATTATTAAAATATGATCTGAAAAATAGAGGAAATGCAAAGATGAGTGAATTCAGTTATTCAGTCATCCAGTGTTTAAGCAAGATGATACATGTCAATCCAAAGAATTAGAAAGTTAAGACTGATTAAATATCCATTGTACTGGTTCAGTTCAAAAGCAAGGCTAAAGATAGTGATTTCCTCTCACCAGTGACTGAGTTTCATGGAAACTTTTTTCCTACTGACTGAGTTACATGGAAAAATGAAAATTCAATGGGAAGCACACACCCTATTTTAATTATTTATGTTTAAATTACATGTGTAAAGTTTTTTAAATCAGGAAAATAGAAGAGGAACGTTAGAGTTAAAAGTCCATAAAATGAATTTAATCAGACATTTGATAGCAGAAGCATTTGTCCCATGTTTGAGAGTATAGAAAAAATGAATAGTAATGCATAATTCATACAAATTGCTATACAGATCACTAAACAATCCTGTAGTGAATGTTACTGAAAGAATTAACTGATTGCTCCTGTGATAATTTTTATAAATGATTCCATTTTAACTGAAAAAAAAATTATTATTATACTTTACATTAGAAACATTAAGTAAACTAAGCATTTAATATTAAGCATTATATTTATCTATAACATTATTTTTCTATATCCACTATCATATTTTGATTTCCTTTGGTTTTAGGGTTTTTATTTTTATTTAATCTACAGCACTTTAAACTTTCATCTAAAATACCATATAAATTATTTAATTTTTTAGTTATAGCAGATATGAAAGAAAAATTATAGAAAGACTAATTGTTTTATGCATATGTTTATTCTATGTACAGATATTCTTATAAGAATATATTTTCTTATTGTCTTCATAAGAAAAAGAGCATATTTATTTTCCAGATTAAGAAATGTTTGGAAGATATTGGTTATTACAATCTGATTTTTTTGGTTGTTTAATATACTGTACCTTCTATAGCCATAGTAAAAATGCCTTTATTATATTAAGTGCAAAAGCCATATGACATTCTCATTTTAACTGAGATATCATTATACAGTATTATGCTATAATGATAGAAAGTTTCTTTACAAGTTTGGACGGCTAAGTATATATTCCATCATAATAATATTTCCCCATATCACTATTCTCCCAAATCTAAAGTACTCTCATAACATCATTCTCTCCCTATTTGAAATGCTGCTTCTAGAGGTAATAGATGTAACAGACATCTGCATAGTTGATCCTGCCTTTCAATTCCTATGGCATCTAGTCAACCTTTGAATTTTGAAACCACATTTTCTTCTTATCTTTGTTTATGTCTGCTAAGTAGTTGCATGGCCTGTGGACGTCTTGATGTTCATGAGTTAAATAATAAAGGTCATAAATCAGATGACATCATGTTAAGCAAAAGTTTCCAAGAGTTATAGGTCTTACTTCAGAGAAGTTTTACGTAATGTCAGAGTAAGCTATTGTTTCTGTGAATACTGTGGATCAGTACCAAGAATTGACATTTTCAGGATTAGCTATTTACTAAGGTTAGAGTTTTCCTCATCAAATACATAAAGAATACAATTCTAACATATTTATCTTCTGAAGTTAATGGTTTGCTATATTTCCAGTATACCTTTTAACAAGGAAAATATAATTTCTTCATTGTAGAGGGAAAACAATGAAACATGGAAGCCAGTGCTAATGAACTACTTAGTGAGACTTTGTATCTATTCTGCTGTATTTTATTTCATTGGATTTTTCTGATTTTAGAATTTTAATGTCTTATTTATTTTAGAGAAATAAGCAAGGGTGGAAAGCATTGGGGTGGTGCATGAACTTGTCAGGTTTCTGGGTTTATAACCATAAATGATGTCACTTACCGGGCTCATTGGTGCCAGGTGCTACAGTGTGCTCATAGAAGTATTTTCCCCTAAAAATAAAGTGTGTTAGCTATGTGAGAAAAATTGGAAATGCATGTTCTAACATGATCCACAACATAAAACTGTGTGTAAAGATGGGCATGTCCCCTGTGACCAACCTCTTACCCCCTGTCTCTGCAGCTTTCTCAGTCATCTTTCAGGGTGGCTCTGGTCTGGCCTGGACCCTGGACCACAAAAGCTAAAGGCCTTTTCTTTTTATCTTCTTCAGATGCTACCCCATTATGCTACTAACAGTCATATTATTCTCTGTACAATCCTGCATCATACAGTATGTAAATTTGACTTTAAACTACATCAGAGTCCAAGGGACAGTAACATCAAAAGGATCTTTTCCTTTTTAAACTTCAGTAGAACCTTTTCTAGTACAAAGTACTTGCATTCTTACTTTCATTTCTTATGGTATATATTGACTTCTTTCTGGAAAAGACAATAAATAGGAAAAAAAAAGTTAAAAAACCCTCCAGGGAAAATACATTAGCAACCAACATCCTAACTTTGCTTTGCTAAGAGTTGTCCAGATAAATGGGACAACAAAAGGGAATGCAAGGATCAGAAGTAGACAATCATAAAGAATGAGGATAGGGAAGGGTGGCCATGGAAGAGGAGGGATAGGGCCTGGTGTTTATAACCCAGGGGTCAGCCTGGCTGCATGGTAACAAGGAGCATAAACCAAGAGGAGCCCAGACTTAGGACCACAGTAGCTGTCTTCCACAGATGGAGTTTCAGTCCTGTTACCCATTGGCAGTCTTTCTTCCTTTCTTTTCTTTTGGGATTCTTGCGAAGTGATCTGTTTTCTATACCTGCTTCCAACTTCTTTCATTCTACTGTCTTTTTAAAATCCAATTTTAGTTTAATAAAACCAATGCCTGCTATTTTTCTCATTCTTTTCTTTTTTCTGTAGATTCAGACATGAATAGAGAAAACGTTTCAACTTAACATTTTAAATAAAAAAGACATTAATAAAGAATTAAAAATATGATCCATTGCTGGCTATATAATCCTCAATAAGTTATATAGACTACTTATATCTCAGTTTCTATTTCTACAAAATAAGACTTTTAATAATATTTATCTCACAGAAATTTGGGGAGCATCAATGAGATAAAGTGAATAAAGACAGTGAAACTGTATCTGAGATGTAGTAAGGACTTGATGGATTATAAAAATAATAATAGAAATAAATGGAGAAAATAATGGGAAGCATTATCCAAGGATCAGATACTTAATAAATAAATACCTAGGCTTTCTATTATTTTAGGAAAGTTATTATTTAAAATGTCATTTATAAATAATGGATACACTTAAAATATTTGCATAATAACAATTTTACATAAGAAAGTAATTCAGAGCTTCCTTAAGATAGTATCTCTTAACTTTGGGCAGGTATCACAAACTATTAGAAAATCTGATAAAGTATATGAAGTTAGTTCCAGACAGTGACTTCATCTTTTGAAATAAATAGCTTCTTCAGATCTTTTGAAATAGGATTATGTTGGTATGAATGGGATGGATGATATCTCAGCACTTACTAAGGGATTATATTGTCCTCTGTCTTGGGCCTTTAACATTGGAAGAAGGCATGGGGGCAAGAGCCAAAGACAAAAGGAACAAGTGTCTTGCTCTCAGAGACTTGGAGAACAATTAAATGAGTGTATAACTGGATAGCAGTGGCAGCCTTGGTTTGAAGGACTCTGACTCCGCTTGGGAATCAGTTTAAGAATTTATAATCAGTTTGTTGCTCATTGTCTTTTAGTCCGTTGTAATTATATGCTTGACCTGTTGTCTTTAAAATATGTATTTGTCATGTTTTGTTGTTCATATGTCTTGGTTCTATTTCTTCTTACTAAAAATATTAACTCCAAACTTGGTGGCTTAACATAATATTTCATTGTGTCATGATTTTTGCAGGGTCAGGGGATTAGGGAAAACATAGTAGGACAATTCCTCTGATCCGTATGGCATTGGTGTACTTGTCTTCCCTATTTTCTCTAAAGTTCCTAATCTAAAATCACTTGATGGTATTCAGATGGCAGATGGACTTGTCTGGAAAATCCAAGTTGTCTTTCCTTCATGTCTAATGTCTTGATGTGATAGTGAAAGGCTGAGCTGAGCTGAAAAGCTCAACTGAATTGCTGGTCTCTGGAGTCTCCAACAAGTGGTCTCAGGGAATAAAGATAACTAGCAAGGAAGCCAGCTTTTCCTGGAGAACATGATTCAGGGGGCCTGAGCAGAAGCTGCATGGAGTCTTGTAAGGTAGTCTTGGGAATCCACAAATGTCTGGAGTTCAAAGAAGGAGATTTTTAATTATTCTCTCTGTCTCTCAGGGAAGTATAGCAACATATTTGTGACCGTCTTTGACCCACCACAGTGTTTACCCTAAACTTTGGGTAAAGACAATTTAATCATACTTCTTAGTCCAAGGCAAATTAATATTTTACTCCTGAAATAGCTTATTTATTTATTTTATCCCCCATTATAGATAACCACTGTAATTTGTTTAATGCCGCAGTCCGGCTGGGCAAAATAACCGAGAGGTGACAAGCAACTTGAAGGCTGAAGCGGGAACTGCTTTATTGCGGAACAGCAGGGGTATATATATCTAACTGATTACATACAGCTTGACTCAATCAGCATCATCCAATCATAACATTGCTCCCTTACAGATAACAGCAATCAGCCAATAAGGAGTCCCCTCCATCTTGATGGCTCGGTGGCGATGCCTCACAAACCACTCCTCCTGGCAAACTGCCAGGCGCCATCTTGACTTGATCATGGCCTCCAACAGTTTAATATATGTATTTTATTTTAATGTGTTAATTTAAAGATGTGTATTGTTTGGGTGAATTTATTTTTAATTGGAATAAATAATATTGGGTTACATATCTCATTATTTTTGTTCCCTGTCTTACACAAACTTTGTGATGTAAAGATTCATTCCTTGTTTCTGAAGGCACATTGATGTGCTAAACAGTACTCATTGGTTTAGAATCTACTGCTTTTTAACTATTCACCCTTGTTGTGATTATAAACCAAGAAGCTCCAGTTTCCTGCTGGCATGAACTTATGTTTCTTCAACAAATAATACCCAGTATTTACTGTGTACAAGTACTGTTTGGGGTACATGCAGCATACATATTGTTAATGATTTAAACAAGAATCAGGAGGGAGGACACATATCTAGGAGCAAAATTTCTGAGTCATAATATTTTGTCAGATGTTTTGTAGCAGCGATATCTTCTCCAGTGTGCCATTTATCTTTGTTCATATTGTTTTTTATTAAGTGGGATTCATATTTTTGATTTATGGTTTTTATTAAATTCATGCTTTATGGATACACATAAAGATGAAATTTATGGTGGATTTTATAAATGTAAATAGCATAATAAGGTCTCTTTCATTCCACTCTTCCTCTCTTCTCCCATCCCTTCTCCCTTTCCCTCAATCCCCTTCCTCTACTCCACTGAGCTCTTCTATTTTCATAGGATCCCTCCTCACTTTTCCCTTATTTTGGCCTAGCTTCTGCATATGAGACTCAGAATTTCTGAGTCTGGCCAATTACACTTAGCATGATATTCTCCAGTTTTATCCATTTATTGGCAAATGACATAATTTCACAGTTCTTTATGGATGAGTAAAACTCCATTGTGTATGTGTTTCACATTTTTCCAATCCATTCATCAGTCAACCAGCATCTGGACTGGTTCCATAACTTGGCTATTGTGAATTGCACTGCTACAAACATTGATGTGCCTATATCACTATGGTATATTGAGTTCTTTAAGGTAAATACCGAGGAGTGGGATAGCAGGGTCATATGGTAGTTTCATTCTTAGTCTTTTGAGGAATCTCCATACTACTTTCCAGAGTGGCTGTACTAATTTGCAGTCCCACCAACAATGTATGAGTGTACCTTTTTTCCTCGCATCTTTGCCAGCATTTATTATCATTCTATTTCTTGATAATTGCCATTCAGACTGGAGTGAGCATTTCCTTAATCGCTAGAGATGTTGAGCATTTTTTGTATGTTTGTTGGCCATTTGAATTTCTTCTTTTGAAAAGCATCTGATTAATTTTTTGAGACTTATAAATTGGGTTATTTCTGTTTTGGTGTTGAGCTTTTTTATATATTTACATGTTCTGGATATTAATCACCTGTTGGAGGAGTAGTTGGCAAAGGCTTTCTCCCATTCTCCAGGCTCTTTTTACGCTATTCATTTCCTTTACTGTACAGAAGCTTTTTAATTTTATGCCATTCACTTATTGATTATTTGTTTTATTTCTTGATATTTAGGAGTTTTGTTTAGAATGTTGGAACATTAAAAAAAAGAAAGAAAAAAAGTTGGTACTTGTACCAATATTTTAGATTATTGAGCTTACCTTTTTTTCCTAGCAGTTGCAGCATTTCTGGTTTAATTTTCAAGTCTTTGATCCACTTGGATTTGACTTTTGTGTGATTCCAGAGATAGGCACCTAGTTTCATTTTTCTACCTATGCATATTCAGCTTTCCCAACAATATTTGCGTAAAAGGCTGCCTTTTCTTCAATGTATGTTTTTGGCATGTTTGTCAAGTATCAAATTACTGAAACAATGTAGTTATCTCTGTGTCTTCTATTCTACTCTATTGGGTTTTGTGTCTGTTTTTGTGTGAATACCATGTTGGTTTTGTTACTTAGCTCTGTAGTATAATTAGAGGTCCGGTATTGTGATGCCTCTAGCATTGCTCTTCTTGCTGAGGATTGCTTTGGCTATTCTGTATCTCTTATTCTTCCAAGGAATTTTAGAACTTTTTTTCCCTAGTTTTGTGAAGAACAGCATTGTATTTTGATGGAGATTGCATTGACTCTGAATAATGCTTTTGGTAGTATTGCCATTTTGATAATATTAATTCTGCATATCCGAGAACATGGGAGATCTTTCATCTTCTAAAGTTTTTTATTTCTTTTTTCAGTTCTGATTTTCATTGTAGAGGCTTTTCTCCTTCTTGTCAGATTTGTTCCCAAGTATTTAATTTTTGAGGTTATTGTAAATGGAAGAATTTTCCCTATTTTTTTTTCACCGAAGATTCTTTATTGAAGTATAGGAAAGCAATTGATTTAGGTATGTTCCTCTCTAATCTTGTACTTAGTCCAACTTGTTTATAAGCTATAAAGTCTTCTGATGAAATTTTTTGGTATTCTAAATATAAGATAATGTCATCCTCTAACAAATAATTTGATTTTTTTTAAAAGAGACAACGTGGTGTGTGTGTGTGTGAGAGAGAGAGAGAGAGAGAGAGAGAGAGAGAGAGAGAGAGAGAGAATTTTTTAATATTTATTTTTTAGTTTTCGGAGGACACAACAAATTTGTTTGTATGTGGTGCTGAGGGTCAAACCCGGGCCATACACCTGCCAGGAGAGCGTGCTACCACTTGAGCCACATCCCCAGCCCCAAATAATTTGATTTTTTAGTCACTTTGTTTACCACTGTGACCAAAAAACCTGACAAGAACAATGCAGAAGAGGAAAAGTTTATTTTGACTCACAATTTTAGAGGTTCAGTCTATAGTCAGCCAACTCCATAGCTCTGGGCTCAAGTTCAGCAGAACATCATGAAATAAAAGCATGGTGGAGGAAAACAGCTCAGGACGTAGAAACAGATAATCAGAGTGACCTACTTTCTCCAGCCATATCCTACCTGTTTACATTTACCACCTAGTTAATCCATATCCATGGATTAATCTACTGATTAGGTTAAAGTTCTAATAACTTATTTTACTTCTAAATATTCTTGCATTGTCTCACACATAGACTTTTGGAGGATACTTCATATCCAAATCATAATATTTGACTTCCTCTTTTCTTTATATCCTTTTAATTTCCTCCTCTTGCCTAATTGCTCAGACAAGTTTCAAGGACAATATTAAATAGGAGGAATAAGAGTGGACATCCTTATTTTATTCCTGATTGTAGAGGAAATGGTTTCTCTACTCAATGCAATGTTTGCCTCAGGTTTGTCATATACACCCTTTAAAATGTTGAGGTAAGTTCCTTCTATCCCTCATTTCTCTAGTGTTTTAAACATAAATGGTTGCTGGATTTGTCAAATGATTTTCTGCATCCATTGAGAAAATCATATGATCTTGTCCTTAACTCAATTTATGTGGTGTACTGCATTTATTGATTTTCATATGTTGAACAAACTTTTCACCCTGGAATAAAACCCCCTTGATCATAGTGTACAATATTCTTATTGTGTTTCTGAATGCAGTTTACCAATATTTTATTAAGGATTTTTGCATCAATGTTCATTAGGGATATTGGTCTGAGATTTTCTTTCCTTGATATGAAGCAGGACTTATTTAAAAAAAAAAAAGCTTTTTTAAATGTTGTGGGGTGCATAGTACAGGACTATAATTACAATCACTTGGGAGATTGAGGCAGGAGGATCCAAAGTTTGAAGCAAGCCTTAGAAACTTAGTGAGACCCTAAGAAACTTAGTGATACCCTGTCTAAAAATAAGAAATAAAAATGTCTGGGGATATAGTTCAGTGGTAAAACACCCCTGGTTTCATTCTCTGGTACCATAAAAGTTTTTTTTTTTTTTTTAATGTTTATTCTATTTTGAGTGTGCAACACATTCACCTAATTGAAAACTTAAGACTATAGAGCAAAGTTAATATTGAGAAATCTTAATCACATTGCTCCAAACTTTTTTCACATCTTTTGTTATTTTCTTCTGTATTCATCCAATGAGAAATCCTTGATTTTGATGTATTGAATTTTGTTTGTTTGTTTGTTTGCCTTTTGATTTGCGCTCTAACATTTTAGTTATACTCCCCTTTAGCATTTTGGTTCCTCATCATATTATTATTAGATATTTTGTTTTCTTGTACAATCTCAACTATGTCTTGCACCATAACCATATGCAAAGTATTCAATTGCATTTTCTTGTTTTTCATATAGAGAATCTAATTTTTGTCTTCAGGAGTTTTTTTGCGCTATATAACACATGAAAATTTTATGTATTTGTTCTGAAACATATTTGAATAATTTTGAGAAGGGTTTTGTGAATGATTTGGAAAATGTCACCCCATCATCTTTTCTATAGCTTTGGTCTGAAGGAATGAGGTAGACTGATTTACATGAGGACCACTGCATCTTCCTGAAAAGAAGAAAGCTATCACTTCCCAAGTTCAGATTTAAGCCTTTTAAACTAGGGTGGCCACAACACAGAAAGTTGGTTGCAGAGAAAGTAGGGAGGATCAGTGAGTGAATCATAAAATCTAAATCAGAAAAGGTGAAAGTTGGTGGGGATCCAAGAGGGCGGGCCAGAGGGAGGCAGCATGCTATGTCGCTCCATGACTTGGGACTCAATTGGTGAGAGTACTGCTTCTCTGTGGGCGATAGAGGACACCCGCACAACTGCTCTCTCACAGGAATCACAGTTGCTGTGCCCCCACAGGGTTTCAGGCCTCAGTGTCAGAGTAGGTCTCCCACCTGCTCACCCACACAGGACTACCAGGCACCCCAGCAGGATCACTGGCATCAGCACCCGCCCAAAACTCATATGCTGCTCTCACACCAGACACTCAGCAGCTACCCATGCACAGAAACTGCGGCTGTCACTAAGGTGTGGAACCCCATCTACCAACATGGGGCTCCCCGTCACAGTAGCCTGTCTGCACCTAGGGACATTGCACAAGCTCTGATGACAGCCGACAGCCACCAGCCACACGCTGCACAATATAGAGGTCAGCTCTGAACACACTGTCTAATGCCATTGCCTGGCTCTCCCCACCCAACCTGAAACCCCATCACTGAAAGCAGCTGCCTCCATCTTGGGTCACCTTAATCACCATCTTTAGAGGGGGCAACTCCCAGTTTGGAACTCCTGGAAACTATGGTACCCATGGTTTCTAACAGCGCCTTCTCGCAGTAGTTACTAACCTGGCACAGTGACTGCCCAATACAAAAAAGCTGTCAGTGAGAGGTGCAGCAGGTGCACAGCGCCCAAAGCACAACACACAAGACCTCCAGAGAGAAAGGTCCCTTATTAGGAAATAGAAAGGGAAAAGGTGAGTGTGATACAGTTGAGAGACTAATATAAAGACCAGGAACTGGGAGGCCTTCAGGTGAGATAAGGAGATAAGACCAGGTACCCACATCACACAAGCAGGCCCCAAAGGAGATCCTTGAGGTGCAGTCTCCCTTCAGGGACAGGTGGGTGCCACATCCCACTTCCAGTTTCCTCCACCCAACACCAGCCCTCCCACCCTGGTAACCTTCAACATTCTGAGGCTGGAGACACCAGCTAACAACAGACGACTCCGCCTATTGGATGAGAAGGGAAGCAGGAAAGATATTCATCTCCAACCAAAACAACCTTGTTTCTTCCTTCAAATTTTTTTTTCTTCTCTCTATTTTCCCTTCCTCACGTCCCCAACATGGGAAACCAAGTACTTTGCATGAATTAACATACTGAGGACAGGGATGTCTGAATAGTATATATTACAGTTGTGTTATATATTCTCTTTTTTTTCTTCATTTTTACTATTTTAACATTTTTTCTTAACACATATGTGTGTTTGTTTAATGTACTCTACTGTCTTCCCACTTTCTTGTCAACCCCAAATTACTTCCTCTCTCTTCTCCTGCTGCTAACCTTCTTCTTTACATTTCTCTTTCAAACTTCTTAAGATATAATAACTATATCCTCACCTCCTACCTCCTCAGCATATCATTCTTACACTTCATCCTTGGTTCTTTGTTTAGCATCAGAAACAGTAAATCCTTTTGTAAACCAATGGACTATATTGTAGATAATAATTGAATTCACCATTTTTGCACATTGTGACCAAACTGTAAACATCTTAATAGCAACTACTTGATTTCAGGTTCTATATTGTTTATGTTGGAAAATGTTAACATTGTTCTTTCCTTCAAAGGAGAGATATTGGAATGCTATAGGACACTATAAACCTAGAGGGTAAAAATGATAATGACTAGGATCCACAGTGCTAGAAGGGAAGACACACAAACAATATGAAAAGACAAGAGAAGAAAGTGCCCCTAAGAAATCAAGATATCTCATTATTAGAATCTATGGCAAGCACAGCAGAAGAAATTACATAGAAGAAGTTCAGGATGTACATAGTTAAAATGTTCAGTGAATTAAAGGATGATACAAGAGAGCAAATACAGGCAGCAAAAGATCATTTCGATAAAGAGCAACATAAGCAAACACAGGGAGCAAAAGATTACTTCAATAGGGACATAGATGTTCTTAAAAAAACAGATATCCTTGAAATTAAAGAAACAATAAACCAAATTAAAAGTTCAATAGAAAGCATCACCAACAGATTAGACCACTTGGAAGACAGGACCTCAGACAATGAAGACAAAATATATCATCTTAAAAAGAATGTAAACCACATAGTGAAAATGGTAAGAAACCATGAGCAGAACATTCAAGAAATATGGGGTAGCATAAAAAGACCAAATTTAAGAGTTATTGGGATAGAGAAAGGCATAGAGTTCCAAACCAAAGGAATGAACAATCTATTCAATAAAATAACATCAGAAAAATTTCCAAACATGAAGAATGAATTGGAAAACCTAATACAGGACATGAAATATAAAAAAAATCACAACAGATGCACACCAAGCCAAAATATAATGAGAATGCCTAGCATACAGAACAAGGAGAGAATATTAAAAGCCACAAGAGAAAGGATTTACATATAGGGGAAAACCAATTAGGTTATGTGCGGATTTTTCAACCCAGACCTGGAACATCATTTATCAAGCCCTGAAAGAAAAGTAATGCCAAGAAAGAATCTTATATCCAGCAAAATTAAGCTTTAGATTTGATGATGAAATAAAAACCTTCTATGATAAACAAAAGGGAAATGAGGAAAACTACCCCATGTACAGTAGCCTCAAAAAAAAATAAAATAAAATACTTGGGAATCAACTTAATGAAAGGGGTGAAAGACCTCTACAATGAAAACTACAGAACGCTAAAGAAAACAATTAAAGAAGACCTTAGAAAATGGAAAGATCTTACATGTACTTGGGTAGTCAGAATTAATATTGTCAAAATGACCATACTACCAAAAGCACTATACAGATTTAATGCAATTCCAATCAAAATCCCCATGACATTCCTCATAGAAATAGAAAATCAGTCATGAAATTCATCTGGAAAAATAAGAGACCCAGAATAGCTAAAGCAATTCTTAGCAAGAAGAATGAAACAGGTGGCATCAGTATACCAGGCCTTAAACTATATTACAGATCAATGGCAATAAAAACAGCACAGTATTGGCACCAAAATAAACAGGTAGACCCTTAATGGTACAGAATAGAGAACACAGAGACTAATCCACATAATTACAATTATCTCATATTAAACAAAGGCACCAAAAAAGTGCATTGGCAAAAAGATAGCCTCTTCAACAAATGGTGCTGGGAAAACTGGAAATCCATATACAACAAAATGAAATTAAACCCCTGTCTCTCACCATTCACAAAATTCAACTCAAAATGGATCAAGTACCTAGCAATTAAACCAAAGACACTGCGTCTAATAGAAGAAAAAGTAGTCGGTCCAAATCTTCATCCTCTCAGATTAGGCTCTGAATTCCCTAATGAGACTCCTATAGAGCAAGAATTAAAATCAAGAATCCATAAATAGGATGTATTCAAACTAGAAGATTCTTCTCAGCAAAAGAAACAATCAGTGAGGTGAATAAAGAGCCTACATTTGGGGAGCAAATTTTTACCACACACACAGCAGGTAAAGCAGTAATTTCTAGGATATATAAAGAACTCAAAAATCTTAACATCAAAAATAAATAAATAACCCAATCAACAAATGGGCCAAGGAATTGAACAGACACTTCTCAGAAGATGATATACAATCAATCTATCTATCTATCTATCTATCTATATATATATATATATATATATATATATATACACACACACACACACACATACATATATGTATATAAAATGTTCAACATCTCTAGCAATTAGAGAAATGCAAATCAAAACTACTCTAAGATTTCATCTCACCCCAGTCAGAATGGCAGCTATTAAGAATACAAACAACAATAGTTTTGGAGAGGATGTGGGGAAAAAAAGGCACACTCATACATTGCTAGTGGAACTGCAAAATGGTGCATCCCATATGGAAACAGTATGGATATTCCTTGGAAAACTGGGAATGGAACAACCATTTGACCCAGCTATCCCACTCCTTAGTCTATACCCAAAGGACTTAAAAACCACATACTTCAGGGACACAGCCACATTAATATTTATAGCAGCACAATTCACAATAGCTAAACTGTGGAACCAACCTAGATGCCCCTCAGTAGATGAATGGATAAAGAAAATGTGGTATATATACACAATGGAATATTATTCAGCATTAAAAGATAATAAAATCATAGCATTTGCAGGTAATTGGATGGAGTTGGAGAATATGATGCTAAGTGAGGTTAGCAAATCCCAAAATATCAAATGCAGAATGTTTTCTCTGATATAAGGATGCTGATTCATAATGGGAATCACAGGAGGATTAGATGAACTCCAGATAGGGAAAAGGGGTTGAAGGTGAAGGGAGAGGAATGGGGTAGAAAAGATGGTGGAATGAGATGGACATCATTGCCCTAAGTGTATGTATGAAGACACAAATGGTATGACTCTACTTTGTGTACAGAGATATGAAAAATTGCTCTCTATATGTGTAATATGAATTGTAATGCATGCTGCTGTCATATACAACAAATAAGAATAAAAAATGAAAGAAAGAAAAGGTGGAAATATTTGCTGTGATTCTAATGCACAAAATCAAAGTTGACATCACCACTGTGACTAACAGCCTCTGGGGCTGATGCTCCCCAACAGTAGTATGGTCATGTGGGTCTATAGCTGGGAATACTTCAACCCTGCCATGGGGTTCTAGCTAAAATCTGTAGAAGTTCCAAAAATAGTGGGTGTTTTCTATTGAAGAGTCTCTATCTTGTTTATGAAATGACCCCCACCCTCAATAAATTGTTTGCCTCATGCTAAATTCTGTTTTCAGGACATTCATTCACCATTTCTTCCTGAGTTCTGCTCACAGTGGCACTGTCACACCATATAGTCAGTATCTTTGTCACCTCATTTCTATCAGGTCAAATCCTGGGGCATGCCAGCTCCCTGTGCAAGTGACTGGTGAGGAACTCAAAAGTGTTTGATATCAGCTGGGCATGATGGCGGATGCCTGTAATCTCAGTGGCTCTGGAGGCTGAGGCAAGAGGATTGCAAGTTCAAAGCCAGCCTCAGCAATTTAGTGAGGCCCTAAGCAACTCAGTGAGACCCTTTCTCTAAATAAAATACCAAAAATTTCTGGGGATGTGACTCAGTGGTTAAGTGCCCCTGGATTCTAGCCATGGTACCAAAAAAAATAGTGTTTCAAATCAGAGAAAGCCCATCTGCCTAAAAAATGAGCCTGTCCATCCTCATAGGAAAACACAATAGCTAGAGGTCCATGGTTCTCCCCTACAGAAAGCTGTGTTCCTGTCCTCAAGGCAATCATTCAGAGCTACCATAAGCTCAATAAAAAGTATTCTCCTTGGGGCTGGGATTGTGGCTCAGCAGTAGATCGATCGTCTAGCACATGAGAGGCCCTGGGTTGGATCCTCAGCACCATATAATAATAAAATAAATACAATAAAGATATTGTGTCCAGTTACAACTAAAAAATAAATATTTTAAAAAATCTTATTATTTTCACAACTAATAAATTAGATCAGTGTCCATGGAAGGGGATAGATCTTGCTATTGGCACTGGTGGGGTTTAAACTTGAAAAATCTAGGAATTGAGTTAGTTCACTTGTGCTTTTATTTCTTTTAACATTCTGTTTGAAACTTTGTTTTGAAACTAGTTATTCTGTCATAATTATGTATAATTAAGGATATGTTTAACTTTGGGTTTTATATTTAAATATGGCACATAGAGATCAACTGTGAGGATTTGCTCTCTAAACCTATGCTGTTCAGTGTGGACTCAACTAGCAAAATAAGCATCAACTGAGAACTTCTTAGAAATAAACTCTGAGGTTAGAGTCTAGGAATGTGTTTAATAAAAGCACCAAAATATTCTGATGTGCACTAAAGTTTGAAAACTGCTGTTTAAATTTTTTTCTGTTCAGTATATTTTGTCCGATTTGGGCTTATTAGCCATAAATAGTCTCAGGGTCCATTCTAGCCCCACTGTATGGGCATCTGCATTTTACAAGACCTCTAGTAATTGTGGTACATACTAAAGTTTGAGGAAATTTACAGTGTAATAACAACTATTTAATCTTATTTTTATATCCTCTGGTTGGCCCCCCTGACCCCTATAATAGATGTATTAGTTTTTCCAATATTGGATATATTAATTCCCAAATCACTGTTTCTTAATATGGTTAACTTATATAGAAAGACTCCCTGTTAAATTTGAATGTCAGATCAACAACAAATATTTCAATGTGGGTATTTTCCATGCAGGGCTGCATTATACTAATAAATTATTAACTATTGACATGAAATTCCAATTTAACTAGGAATCCTGTATTTGCTACAACTGGAAAATCAGAATTCTCTCTTAGGATAACCAATAATTTCTGCTTTCATCAATATGAATTTTTTTAAAAATAGCCCCATCTTTTCACATAATTTTTCACTTCCTTTTGAAACAGACATATCCTTGACTCTACTGTCTTATAAGCCAGTGTCTATATGTCTTTGTATACTGATGTATGATAAAATAGAGCTCAGCTTTGTGGCCTTAGATAATTGACCTTAAGACAAAACACTCTGGAATTTAAATTCACTATGAAAACACAAACATATCATTATTGGAAGGGTTTTTTTCCCCCAACATATAACAATCAATATCAATTAATTCTCTATGGTAGGTTGAACTTTTCAAGTACTGAGGGCATACTTTGCCACTAAATTATTCTGGCTTGTCTATCAGGAGTTCCTATTGCCTTAAACTTGATACTCCTTCTCTAGAGTATTACTAAACATTCCTCTGTTCTTGGAAAATAACTGACGACACTTGCTTTGACTGATTTTCTTTAGATCATACTGGTTTCTGCTATGATCCTTATTGAGGATATGTGGGCAGACATAGATTTAGTTCTGGAAGGGAATTAAGGTACTTTTGAGATGACACCTCTCACCAAGCCATCCTTGGGTCCAACTCCATGTGGATATGAAATGCACTTCTATTTGCATGGGAGCACTAGACAGAGTGCTCTTGAATTTCAATAATACATTATAAAACCTGTCCTGCTGCTCTGCTGTCTAGAACTTCCATAAATTATATTGGTCAGCAATATCATATTACTGCAATTGAAACTCTCACTACAGAAGTACAGTTGATGTATGCTTTGTCTTTTCTACCAAAATCTCATGGAGGATAATTTAAGGGATGTGCTAACAATGTGCTCCTCTGTATATTTAGAGTCTGTCATTGAATATAATTACAACACCAGAGAGCTGTAAATTTAATCACATCACTTTGAATTGTCCTTTCTGGATTCTCACTTTAGGTTTTGCCTGCAAAATTTATCAAACATAATCCCATGGTTTTTGATTTTCAATTTATTTTTATATCATTAAACTCATTCTCTAATTTTATATTACATTTGTATTATATGTATTAACATTTATTTTAGGAACATAGTTGAGGATTTTTTGTTTTCATCATCAAGGCAGCATTCATATGATAAAATACAGTTTAAAGATAGTAAAAAAAAGCTTTGAATAAAAAATTTGTTTAAAAACTAGGTACTAATTTTACCTTAAAAAGTTATTGTGCACATCTTATTTATCTCATCATCTTGCCAAATTACTTCTGCATTTTAACTATTTTATATATTTTTGTATAAAATATACTAAATATATTTTATATTTAGCTATTTTATATATATATATATATTTTTTTTTTAACTATTATGATGAACCTTCTGTCGCTTTCTTTCCTTACCAATTTTATCACACATTTCTTTGCCTGCTTTTGATCTTTTTACATAAATAAAATTATTTTGTTGTATTCCTCTGGAACTTATTTTTGGTCAATATTGCTTTTGATATATATTCAACTGATTGACTTTTATGTTATATAGGTATCTATAAGAATGTTATTTTTGTATTTTCCTATCTAATCAGGATGCTAAATTTATGTTTACATATTAATCTTCTATACAGTCAGGTTTTTTTAAATATTTCTTTTTTGGTTGTACTCAATTCCTTTATTTTAATATTTATTTTTATGTGGTACTGAGGATTGAACCCAGGCCCTTGCATGTGCTAGGTGAGCGCTCTACCCCTGAGCCACAACCCAGCCTTGCTGTCATTTTTCACACAAAGTTAAGCATCAATTATTTTGGACTATCAATATCTCATCTTCTTTTAAAGACATTTTCATAATCTAATTCATTTCTTCATATGTTTATTATGTTTTCCTTATTGATTTTGAGTTATTCTTTATATAGTCTATATATTACTTCTTTTTCTTGGATGTAGGTATTGAAAGTATTTCTACCCTATTTATGGATTGCAATTTTGTTCTCTTTATGATGTTTTGATTAACTGAAAATTGTATTTTTAATATAGTTGAATTTATCAATATAGATCAATCATCAGGTTTTTTGTTCTGTATTTTGGTGTGATTTTCCAATTTAATTTCTCAAGATATCTAGTCCTGCACATTTTGGGAAATGGAGGCCATATAAATTTCTTGCATTCTTTCATATCCCAGCCAATTACTTCCCAGGGTAGGCAGTATACACATACCAAATGGGAAACAAAGGTCATTTATTATAGCTGGGCAGATGATGTGCACCTGTCCTCAAAGCTAGCCAACACAATCTCACTTAGGAATTCAGAGGAAATTTTTAAAAACTCACTGTAAATGCAGAGAGAATAACCAACACCTGTTGACTTAACAACAAGAAGCAGAGAAGACCAGAGATTCCCTTTTTTGCCTGAAGGGCCCAGGAAACCCATCCATTAAAGTAATACCCTCAGGGAATATTTGGGACTGAGACCAATCAATTTTGTACAATGCTTTCTTGCACAGCTGGGAGAGGAGAGAAAACAAAGGCAATGGAATGAATACAAAGGGTTCTCATGTCCCCTCACTTGTTGCCCAGTTATAGTGAGACAGACATTACTCACCTCCCTCCCCAATGTATATACAACTGTTTTCCTATTTCTCTCTAACCATCTGTGCTATGACTAATAAGAATGAAGCTAGTCTGATTCTCAGTTTCATAATGCCGCTCTGTGTCTCCTGTGCATCCAGAGCCCTATGATTTGGCCATTGAGCTCTGGCTTCCAGAAATCTGTGAAACAGATCTTTATGGAAGATTCATTTTTCAGTCAGAACACACTATACCATGGACCAAAAATCTGCATTTTATTCTAACTTCAATTTCACATTGTGTTCAATTGTGTTATCAATACAGATTATCAGAAGTTAAATATCCTCTAAATTTTAGTAATACAGTCCTCCCTGCCATTACTAAATTCCTATTGACTATATTTAAATTTTTGTCCTTTTGTATAATGTAAATTCAAAGGACTTATAGTGTGTATTTTTTCTTTCACAATTATTACTCTAGACTCAGCTGGAAGAATGGTGAGGACAAAAAGATTTCATGAGGAGAGTGGATGTAGTGTCATTAGTAGTCTGGACACTTTGTCATCATTATAAATATTACAAGGGTTTAAGGAAAATTTAGAGCTTATCAGAAATTTCCTTCATAAAAGTATGCCTTTTTCTTACTACAATGCAGTACAAAATAAAGCTGTAGTCAAGTAATTAGCTATACAAGAAATAAGAATAATGCAAGATTTTGGAAAAGGAGGAGAAATTATGTGTCAGTAATTTGACAAGTCTATCCAGTGAAATAATCTATGTCAGAAAATATCTATTAAGTAACCACAATTGTTTCTCTGTTAAGAAAATCCCATATGTTTCATCACTAAAAAATAAAATTCTCATGGCAAATAACAACTTCTCTGGAATTTTAATGAAAAAATTCTAGGGACTTACTTCAGATAAAAGTGAAGCTATAATCCAATTTTGACAAAGTATCATTTATGCACAATTTTACATACTCTGAGTAATGTCTATCTTTATAACCCACCAGGACATCAGAATATGTGGGCATCTGTCTCAGAGTAGTGAGAACTAATTTGGAATGCCTTTATTCTTTTTCTCCTAAACCACAAATATCTAGCTCTTAGAATAAGCAATAGCTGCTTCTTGTTACAGAAATAAAGAAGGGTAATGTGTTGTTTGTGAAAGACAAGTTTTGGATGCAAATGCCCAAGTAATCTTCATTAAGGAATAAATTCATTTGATTGGTTTGAACAATTTGAACAGTAAATGTGCTGTCTTTACATGATCTGTTTTAGGCTTGAAGGCAGTTTACTGCGTTGCATAATTGATTTTATCTTATGGAAAATATTTGAAGTTACTACTTCTTGGACTCAGCATTCACCAGACCAGGCTTCTCACATTTGGATAGCAATCTGGACACATTTAGCTTCTGTCTAATCATATACCCTTTTATTTCATCCCACAATGCCCTTATACTTTATTCATCTTAAAAAAATGCTTCCAAGATCTTGTTTGATGATTGTCTTTTTGCTGAATCTTCTCCCATGGCATTTTATCTATGTCCCCAAAATTGTATTTATGTTTTTACAAATCTGTAGCTCAATTGGATACTCCTCAAGGGCAGGGACTTTGATTTATCTATATATCATTGGTCAGTGGCTGGTACTAATGCTGTCCTATAGATGAGTGTTCAGTGAGCAGATGGTAAATGAATGAGTGGACAAATGAACAAATAAAAGTAGTGTTCATTTATTCAAACATATTTGCACACTACAAATATGAATTTATGTCTAATCCTGCAATGTTGTTCAGTCTTTAGTGCTTTAGCTATTATGACCTATAAAAAAAATTTAAAGGGATTGGTAGTATCAAAGAACGAATTTAAGTTGTCATTGAGTTCATATATGGATGTTTTGCAAAAGATAGATACTGTATTCTATCTCTACTGAGCCTAGATCTAAGGAGAATGAATGCTGAGCTTGCAGCCAGAATGCTCAAACCTTGGTTTTTCACAAGAATTCTTGAGTTTTAATAGAACTTAATTTCACTGAATCTCCTCAGCAACTCATCTGTAAAATAGGAATTAAAAATTCTGTCCTAGATACCTAGCAGAAAAATTTTGAGTATGTAACCAAGTGAAAGAATGGTCTCATACATAATGCCCTATTTCATTAATTGAAATTTGGACATTTATTTTTTAAAAATAATGTTCTTTACTAGACCAAATTTCCTAGATATAAGGAGCTCAAACAAACAGGTTGAGGGACCTATTTGCAATACACCTACCTCTTCTACTTTATCACCCTGCAGTAGAGGTTTCACCAGGACACTAATATGACTCCTCTTTATAGGGGCTGATTTCTTTGTTCTCAAGCTTGCCAATATCTGTTGCCCTGTGCTTCTGTTTTCCCGAGCCACATTAGTGGTAAGGTATCAGTTGAAACTGGACAAATTTATAAAATTATATGAATCAAGACTAAAGGCAAATGCTAAAATGCCATTAGTTTTCTTCTGTGACAACCAAAGTAAATCTGTTGATTCACATGGGTATTCTTGGTTACCTGAATGTTTTCTTGCAATAGCACATTAAGCACAGAGGTGTGTGCTGCACCCTTGGAGTCTTTCTTGTGTAACAAATCTCTTTCTCTTTCTCCTAGCTCTTTCCAAGCAGAATTAATCATTAATTATCAATGCTTTGGTAAAATTGCTCAAACCTGGATTTAAAATCTCACATTGTTTTGAAACAGTCTATTTATGGGTCTGTCTTCCCCCCAAAATAATCTTTTTTTTTTTTTTTTAACTGGGGATTTAACTCAGGGTCACTTAACCACTGAGCCACATCCCCAGCCTTTTTTTTTTTTTTTTTTGGTATTTTATTTAGAGACAGGGTCTCACTGAGTTTCTTAGTGCCCTCCTAAGTTGCTGAGATTGGATTTGAGCCCTCCTACCTCTGCCTCCAAAGCCCCTGGGATTACAGGTGTGCACCCTTACATCTAGCTGAATAAAAACATTTTTAAGAATCTTGTCTTTTCTTTCCCGTGTTTCCAGGACCTCACTAGCTCTGCAGCTATGCAGGTATGACTCAATAGAGCCTCTAGAAACACTTGATTTTAAAAAGACAGTGAAATTTTAAACTTTCCTTTCTGACCTTTTTATAATTAAATGCACTCTAAAAGAGGGAATGAAAGTAGACGGCTTAAATACATGGCAGAGAATAAAGAAGTTTGGGGAAGGAAAAATCACATGACCTTGTTTTTCAGAAAGCCTGGTAATAATGGAATCCTGTTTCACTGCTTTAACATTTTACTGAGCAGATGAGGATCTTTCACTTATGGTGGTATGGCTCTCTATTCGCATGGGTACCTTCATACAGAGGACACAGGAAAGAGAGCTACTCCAACAGAGGGCCATTATGGAGAAGGGTCCTAGTAGTGGGTTATTAAGCTTAGTATCCTTGGTGTTTGGCAGTATTAGGATTCAGCTCTAAAACAGAAAACCTGCTTGTGATAGAAAAATAGATTTATTTGTACAGAAAGCAGAAAATTCCCAGCCCTGAAAGGAGTGAAAACAAATTGAGAACAATATAAAAGAAATGCAGTGGCTTTGGAATTATGACAGTATTTTAGATAATTCTTTAAGAGCCAAGAATTTGAAAGCCCTGGGCTGGAAGAAAACTAGGTAGTTCTGTTCATTTTGGCAATAAATTTGAGTTATGATAAGATGTATATGAATAATATTTTTTGCTGTTGAATCTTAATTCCACTTATTTATTTTCTTCAACAAATGATGAACAAAAGATGGCACTCCCAATCCTCATTAATGTTACCTCATAGAGGTGGCTAAGGTCAAGCAAATATTGCAATTAAAATACAGTTGAAAGGTATGATGTAGGATGAAAAATGTATAACAGAAAATGTAGCAAAGGTTATGAAAATAGTTTTAGAAAGGCAGAATAGTTTTCTGAGTGAAACAACTTCTAAAGTAGCAGAAGTTAGCCAGGGAAAAGGGAGACAAGTGGGAAAATGTGGATTTCTGACAGAAGGATCACAGTTTATCCCCGCAGAGAATTAAGAAAGAGCATGATGCTGTCCAGGAACTGAAAGGGAAAGATTTAATAAGGTTGGAAGAGTTGAGCAGCAGCATGGACTTTATCTCAAAGGGTAAAGTAAAGGACATAAGTAGAAAGTGAATCATTCTGACTGTTATAGAAGAATTGGAATCAAGAGAAAATCGGAGGGGAGGCTATAAGATGTGTTGTTCTAAACCAAGTATAAAATATTGTTGTCCTCAACTCACATAATAGTGTCATTGAAAAGATATATACAAAGTTTAGGCATATTTTAGAGGTAGAAACAACAAAATGTATGATAGCTTTATAGCTTACAATTAAGCAAGGAAAGACAGAAAGGATAATGGCAGGTTTTCTGACAGAAACAAATGGGCATATGATTGCTGACTTTTTTGCAGTAGGGGGTCCCCACAAAAATGTTTTGGTATGGTAGCCAGCAATGTTAGATAATAAGGTCTGAAAATCCACATCAGTTATTTGATTGCTTGCTGTGTTATATTTACAGCTTAAATTTCTTCAGTACTTAGAATGCTTCCAGTTTCAATTCATTTCAAAGGTTGTTTATTGACTTCGTGAACATCGATGAGTTGTCTTGGTAAATGTGACTGTGAATCATAATGAATTTATGCTCCGTGGAAAGCTATATTGTCCCATACAGTTTTCCATAAGGCAAGAAAAAAATATTGCTATAATAATAGTAGAAGTATGATTTCCAAAAATTTTTAGATTAACTTGAAGAATCATATCTATAACATAAGTGAAATGAAGAAAACATCTTATTTCTCTTCTATGGCAAAGAATATTAATGGAATCTTCTAGAATGCCCTTTGAAAGGAGATAGACTTGAATGTTTAAATATCCTATGAAAAAGAAGAGAAAAGAAATGTCCATGAGGAAACATAACAATGAAAGATCAAAAGCAATATAAATGACTGGGTATGTGATTGACAGTTCCAAAATAATGGAATCATCTGTCTGTGAGGCTTTGCAAGTTACTACAATTGTAGAATAGGACTCTCTGATATTATCTTCTATGATTAGAATCCAAGAAAGACACTAGATGATTTTTATTTGTTAAAACAAAAGGCTAGTTTCAAATGAAGCACCAGCTGCCACTTGCAGATTTGGTGGAAATCTACAACTTTTTTCTTTAACAGGGAGAAGTATTCCTTATTTTTGTCTTAGAAGAAGAATAAGCTGCTAATTACTTTTACAATACCAGGAGCTGTTCATTTATACCTATTATTAATCATTGCTCAACATTGATATTTTGAAATATTTTCAACATTTCTTTGATAACTAAACAGAGCTATATAGGGTTCATTGCTATGTCAAGTGAATTCAAAATATATAGTATGAAATAATAGGGGAGAGTGGGCCAATGTTATAGGAAATGCATAACTGCAAAAATAAAGATTTGCAAGTTCCTTTCTTTGATCAATGATTTTGTTCAACAAATGGCAAATGATAAATATCATTATTTTAAATCAAATTATATAAATCAAATTTCTAACTTTTAAAGAAAAAAGCTTTCTAGATGAAACAGTTATGTATTTAAGGAAAATACAGAATAACTGGCTAAAGAATCATTTTGTTTAAACACAAAACTGCTCTATTTAATCCCTTAATAATTCATATTTTCTTTGTCATAAAATGAATATGTGTCAATATGGAAAAAATAAATATTTTTTTAAAAAACTATTAGAAATAAATGCAACTTTAATGCCAGTGATAATCACTGTGAAAACTTTTATATATTCTCCTAATCTCTAGAAAGAAAAAAAAAGTAAAATATATAATTTATATACCTTGAACATTATAATTATACCTTGAAGTATAAATCAGATTTATAATTTATTAAGCTTAGCTGCATGATATTGTATTATAAGGACTAACAGAATTCATTTCTAAAGCTTAATTACCAGAATTCCAGGAGGTATAAATATGTTATAAACAGAATAGGAATTAATGTTTTTGGAATTCACATTTTGCTGATCCTTAGAACAAATGAGAAAAATAAACAAAAGAAGTTAAGTGTCCTTTTCTCAAACTCCGGGGCTCAAGCAATCCTTCTGCCTCAGCATCCTCAGTAGCTGGCAGTATAGGCATGTATGACTGCACCTGGCTCCCAAGTTTCTTATAATTTGACAACTTCCCAGATTTTTTGTATTTCCTTTATGTCTAAATTTATGCATTTTAATGTGTGTTTATTAAGTATCTATATGATACTTTTTTCAGAACTCTTAGGGATTCAAAGATGAGTAACTCATAGACAATGAATGTAAAAGAGCATATATGTATCAGAATGAATGTCAGGCAAATAATAATATCAAAGGGTGGAATAGAAGGAATAGTGGATTGGAGAAGGAATTGAGTGCCACCTGCATATAGAACTACCTAGCACACCTAGAAATCTAGCTGATAAATGAACCCCTGCTATGTTTGGAATTGAAAGAACAGATTGCAGGGGACAATTAGAATGGTTAACAGTAGAGATATTTTAAGAGGTGCAATTTATAAAGACAATAGCCACAGACTTTGTATTCCTCTTTTCAAAACAGCCTGCAGCCAGAAGCTGTGGTGCACACCTATAATTCCAGTACTCAGGGGAATGAGACAGTTAGGTCCCTCAAGACCAGGGATTTGAGGCCAGCTGTTGCAACACAGTGGGACTCCATTACAAAAATAAATGAATACACAAATATGTGAATTAACTAAATAAAATAAAAGCATCCCTGGCCTAACTGACTTCAAGACCCTGAGGAAAATCAGAGTTTTGCCAATCTAGGCCATTAGAAATCCATGCACACCAATGATGACTGCTGTCGTCCAGTAGGGGATATTTGAATGGATGGTGTGTATTTCACTTGTAGAAACTCTCCTTCTAGGCACTGGAAGCAATGCAAAGTTGTTGTATAGACAGAGCATTTTATTCAAAGTATGGTTATGTCTAAGGAGAGCTTTTAGAAGTTAACTTTTTTTTAGAGATCCTGTAGAGTTTCTGTCATCTAAGCAAACATAAGATCACATTCAATTATAAAATTTTAAAATTTCAAATTTTCTGATTAAAAACCCTTGATATAATTACTACTACCTATCCAGTTGTTTAAAACCTTAACGGTTCAATACTTATTATTAAAAGAACTAGGATAAATTACTTGTAATTTAGCACTCTCCCTGCAGTGTGACCTATTTACTGCATAAAGCCTGTAGTATATCCAACTGGATAAATTCCTGGGATAAGAATCCAAATTTGTTCGAGATACTGAAGTTATTTTCTGGTCCTATGTTCTGAATAACATTTAAATAAATAGACTTTCTCTAGTTATCAATAAATGAACACAAATTGAATTGATTAAAATGTCTTGCTTTAAATAATTGATACTTATTAAATGACCCATGATATGCCACCTCTGGTAGAATGTCAGTTCCACACAGCAAATACACCAAGCTAAGGCAAAGTTCAAGTTGAAATGCTGTCATTTTAAAATGCAAAATAGGGATGCAGATTAATATTCATTCAGTATGAAGAGACATGATAAGACCTCTCCAGATAAATTTAAAATGATTTTACTGATTAAAAAGGAATATCCATTGTAGGAAAAAAATTTAAAACTGCATATGAAAGATGATGCTTTATTCATAAATTATGGGCAAGGAGAAAAAGGGATTCAGTGAAGCTTTTAGTTATATTGTAATGTTTTATTATTAAAAAAAAGACCTGAACTAATATGGTAAAAATAATTGACTTTATTATACCTATATTGTGCATACGTTGTTTATTTTCTCTATTCTTGAAATGTTTTAAAAATGAAAATAAAATATCCATAAACTCAGTACAATAGTTATAATCATTCTGTATTTTAGTGCTTAACTTCACAGTTTTTGTTGCATGACTATCCAAATACAAATTTTGTTATGAATACAGAATTATAGTTTTTTGTTTGTTGAACAAGTACTTTATACATTTTCTATATGATATGTGTTCTATAATGTGGAACATATATATTATTTTAAACATCACATTTTACTATTAGGTATTTTATCTAGTTGGTGTTCTGTTTGTGTTTTTTTTTATCACAAACTAAATTAATATTGGTTTGCATATTACCAAAGTGTCTTACAGAAACTTTCCATCAAATTGAAATGAGACTTGCAGACTTACAATTTTGCAAACTACTTTGGTAAAAAGTATCTCAATTACTTTCATATGAGATCAACTTTTTCCCCCCAAGGTGGAAACGTTTCTTGTTTGAGTTGAAACTCTTTTCCAGAGGAATTGTATTTTAAAGACACCTGGTGTCTGTTTTAATCACATTTGGTATGACAGATAAGGAAATGACTATTATGAGGAAGAAGTTTGTTGTTGTCCAATGCTAGAAACCAGAGGTATGATGTGCCATGCAAGGCCCTGGGGGTAAGCTGCAGGTCAGTCAGGAGGCAGAGAATGGTAAAGTGTGAGCAAAAGCCTCTGTTCTGGTATTTCTGGAAATGAAGGAGCAAGGCAGTGTGAGCAAGCAAGTTTAGGATTGAGCACTTTTAATAATTTCAACAAACTCTCAGACACAGGGCTGTTCCTAGATGTCTATACCAAACCTGGAAAATTTAGGGCATGTTGATATTGGCCGCCAGCTTAGAACCTTACAGAGAATGTATGTGTAGCTGTGAGCTCTGAATTGGTTTTCATTTGAAAACCAGGTTTCTTTATGAGTTACTATATGTAGGCATTGATAACACGAGGTTAACAAGGCCTCATATATCTTAAAGTATCAGAACACAGAAAATGAAAAGACATTGGTAATACAGAGAAATGTGAAGTTAGACAATCATAAATGTCATATTTTATCATGAATATGCAGGTGGAGGCATATGATTGTGAGAATTGTTTATTCATCCATTTATTAAACAAATAATTACTCGGCATCTATTGTATGTTAGACATTCAGTCATGGGTCAAACCAGAAACAAATTTTATCAACATTTAACTTGTATTCTGGACTTCATTTTCAAATCATTATTCTTTTGTAGATATCTCATAGTTTATGTTAATACCATATGTTTTAACACCAAGAGTAGCATGAAAAAAGCTGATACATGTATTACTATCTGTGTTCTGTACATGTTTGCCTCTCTGGACTTTCAATATGGAATTACTCTTCATCAGGGGCAATATTTGTTGAATAATGCATTAATCATAATTTAGAGGAATTTTAGGTGATTGAGAAACATTTTTGCAGTGACTCAATAAAATAATAAGTGTATTTTATACAAGAGTTAAAATGTTGTGATATACTTCAGAACTTAACCACCCTCTGTTAGTATGTCAATACCTGTGTTGGCAAAAAGTGATGTTTGAAATATACTCATTATTGGAATGAAATTGCAGGATTCTTTACCCCCTAATCCAGGAGTTTTTATAGAGACATAGTGGACAGGAAGTAATCAAATGAAAATAAGGATTAACACTTGCTGTGTGGTTTTAAGGAGAATTTGCATGGAAATGGATACCATTATAATGACAATAGATATTAAATTATTGGGTTTTGCAAATTACTGATATAAATTCTGATTTCCATGGTTTCTCAAATTGATGACCTATTTCCATAAGGGCCAGAAAGAGTGTTTTTTTCAACTTTGAAGAGGTTTATCAGCAGATGAAATATATCCTCAGTTGTAACATGTGCCTCTAATATCACTTTCATTTTTGTTAACCACAGAGATGTTTTTGCAAGTATATTAGGTGATAATGTATAACTTGATTCTAAAAGTCTCCATTTTATTTCTTTCTTCAAAATACCAATTTTGAAAAAATTGGAATGTTCTATATGACCTTGAAATAAAAAATATGTTGATATTTTCTAAACCTGTCAGACATAATGTCATCTTAATCCCATCATTTTAGTTACTCTTAGTAGATCTCTATTGCTTCAACTTTCTAACTTTGTTAAACTACCAAAGTTTCCTCATCCCTCATCTTCCACATGTATCTCCTCTAATCCTCATCCTTTCTCATCTATACTCATTCCTATAATAGCACATAAATTCTCCAAATGAAGTGCATAAACTTGTATTTGTAGTTCTAGGGACCAAACCTAGAGTCTTAGGCATGTTAGGCAAGTGTTCTACAAAAGAGTCATTTCACTGAGTTTACTTGATTACCACAACTTAATAAAATGATTTTGATTAAATTCTATTTATTATTCTTTTTGTCCCCTAATGTACTGTATTGATATTGATGATAAAATGAATTTTTTTCTAAGACTCTTTTCCTTTTCTTCCTCCTACATCTGGAGAATAATCCCTATACCATCAACCTAAATTTGAATTTAAAAGTAGTTCTTCATCCAATTCAGGTTACAAGATTTATGGGACAAAAATAAATAAATATGTATATGTAATGAAATGAATTGTTTAGCCTAAAATAATTGGTAAAAAAATTTAAAAACCCTTGTTTTTTAATGATTTCATATTGAATAGAAATTAAAGTTCACAAAATACCTTCAAAAACCTTGATCATATTTTATCCTCACAATAATGTAAAGTTAGTAAGTCATGCATATATTGTATTTTATCATGCATATGTAGAAGTGTATATATGTGCATCCATGTTCGTGGTATGCACATATGTATCGTATATGTATATGCATGTATTCATATATATAATAGAAATATACATTTCTATCTTCTTTTAGCATGGTTTTAAGGAAGTTTAAGTCATAAAATTTTTAATTTACCACATTAGAGCCTAATATGTGTGTCTTTTTTTTGTAGGTGGTGGGGGGACCAGAGATTGAGCCCTGGGGCACTTGACCACTGAACCACATCCCCAGCCCTTTTTTATATTTTATTTAGAGAGAGGTTCTAACTATGTTGCTTAGGGCCTCACTAAGTTACTGAGGCTGGTTTTGAATTCACCATCCTCCTGCCTCAGCCTCCCAATTTTCTGTGATTACAGGCATGCACCACTACACCAGGCCTGTGTCTCTTGATCTAAAGTCTGTCCTAGCTATTCTTTTCTTTCTGATTGGATCTACAAACGTGCAAAGAAACAAAAATAAAGATCACCCACCAAAGATCCCAGTGCCCAAAAGATCCTTACTTATTCAACAAATTTACTTGGAATTCTTACTATGCCAGGTAGCATTCTTCTCTACTAGGTAGTACCATAGCCAAAGAGACAGATAAAAAGTGCTATCATGGAGATTACATGCTAATGGAACAGTTTTATGGTTAAAATATTCAATATTTGTCATATGGTATCTACATGATGGAGAAAAATTAAGCAAGAAAGTGCTGGGAGTGGGTGTTGGATATAGTGTTAAATAGATCGGTAATCATTAAGAGGCAGTGTTGAAACAAAAACCTATGTTACAAGCAAGAAGCAGAGTAAGTTAGACAGGTGTGAGCGTTATCTCTCAAGAATGTCAAGGAGACCACCACGGCTCTAGTAAAGTGTGCAACAGGAAGAGTTGTGCTAGAGGAGGTCAAATGAGGGAAGGAAAGTGGAGGAAATGAGAAATATGAGGCATCTATATAGGTCCCTGCAAGACACAGCAAATGCTGTCATTCTCATTTTCCCTAACAGAAGTTGAAAGTTATCAGAGAGTTGTACATAGAAACAGCATGTGTTAGGTAGTGACAGATCATTCTATATATTCTATCAAGAATAGACTGTAACTGGCCAGTGTGGACACAGCAGTACTATTTGGGATCCTATTTGAATAATCCTACTTAAAGACGATGGTAATGATAAAATAAAAATGTCATGAAATGTTAGTATTTCAGTTATATTTTAAAGAGAGAGCCAAGAGTATTTGCAGGTGGATGCATGTTGTGAGAGAAAGCAAAGAATCAAAAAATTTAGCCTAAAAAAATAGAGGAATTGTCATAAGTTGGGATAGAAAGACTATGAGAGGTTTGGAAGAAAAATCATAAATTTAGTTTTGAACATGTCCAGTTTGAGTTGTATTTTAGACATCAAGGTAGAATAGTTTTTTTGATGTAAGAGTCTATGGTTCAGAGAATAAATTCAGGTTATCGATATAAATTTTGGATTCAACAATCTGTAAATGATTTTAAGGTCAGAACACTGGATGAGCTCACCAAGAAAATGGACATAGAAGACAAAAAGATCCAATAAATGTTGAATATAGAGATATTAGATATAGATATTACTAATAAAGTTAATTCACCTCTCAAAAGGTGGCTGTGTTATTAATTCAGCACATGGGCAAGAAATCTGTATAGTAAACATTACTCTTGAAAATTCCCTTAGTCATTCATAAATTTCAGTATATATAGATTGTTTTAATAACAGGAGTTGGCAAACTCTGGTTGTGGAAACAAATCAAGTCTGTTATCTGATTATTAAAGCTAAGAATGTGTTTTGCATTTCTAAATTATTGAAGAAAATAAAAAAAATATTTTATGACAAAAAAACTCTATGAAATTCAAATTTTAGTGTCCATAAATGAAATTTCATTAGAACACAGACATGCATATTTGTTTATGCACAATTGTTTATTGTTTTGTATAGGGCTGATTTAGCTGTACAGGAGCAGAGTTTAATAGTTACAGCAGAGGCTGTATGTCTCACAAGAATTGAAATAATTACTATCTGCCTCTTTGCAGAAAAATTTACCAATCCATGATTGAGACAGTTCTATGCAAAAGTATATAACAGTAAAGTATACTAAATAATTAAGTGTGTGTTACACAACAATTCCTCAAGAGCTTTAACTTTAAAAATATTTAAAACACTTATTTTTTTATGGAACACATAGTTTAATTTGCCTGAGTTAAGGTCACTGTATTTACTGTCAGTCTTAAAAATCTGCTATGTGTCAGATGCTTTGCAAGCAGTATTTTATTTAATACTTGCTATCCCCATTTAAAGAGGGTTAAAAAATCAGAGAGAGTGAAGAAATTATTAGAATATATACTCAAGCTGATCTGGGTTGCAAGTCTAGGATCTCTTTAACTCTACCACAAATTCATGTGGAGCTAAATACACAGGGTATCAGTACCTGAAATATCATATGCAGCTCTTGCCAGTTCCCTTTACAGAAAGTTTTAAAATTTTGGATAATGAGATGTACTGAAAAGCAAATTAAATTATTTTTTAAGCAAGTATTAAAGTACTGTTCATGATCTAGAAGATTGTAGCTATTTATTTTGTTGGGACTAGGGAATAGAGTTATATCAATCAATGTATACATTTATTCATTCCTAAATTCATTCATTGTTAAGAAAGTGATTTTCTTGTTTTTAATGCTTTTATTAGTGCATTATAGTTATAGATAATAATTGAATTCATTTTGACCCAATCATACATGCATGGAATTGACTTTGTGCCATTCCATTCCATAGTGCCTCTTCTTTCTCCTCCCCTTTCCTACCCCTATTCTCTATCCTGTAAGCCACTGATCTTACTTTTATTTATTTAATTTTTAATTGGTGCTTTATCAATAGACATAAAGGTGGAATTTACTGTGTTTATACATGAACATAGTATAATTTTGTAAATTCATTCTGTGTTTACTTCCTCTTTCCATTCCTCCTCCCTCCCTCTCCACTCCTTCTTCTACTCCACAGATCTTCCCTATATCCTCATGAGACCTGACACCGCACCTCCCTCCTGTTTTTTTTTTTTCTTTCCCTTACTTAGCTCTAGCTTCTGCATATGAGAGGAAATATCCCTCAATTTCTGAGTTTGTCTTATATCTTCTAGGATGACATTCTCTATTTCCATCCATATACTGGCAGATACCATAATTTCATTCTTGTTTGTGGCAGAGTAAACCTCCATTGTGTGTATTTACCACATTTTCTTAATCTGTTCATCTATTGAAAGGCACCTGGGTTGAGTCTATAACTTGACTATTATGAATTGTGCTGTGATAAACATTGATGTGGATTGATATTACCATAGGATGCGATTTTAATTCTTTTGGATAAGTATTAAGGAGTAGGATTGCTGGGTCATATGGTGATTCCATCCCTAGTCTTTTGAGGAACCATCTTATTGCTTTTCAGAGTGGTTGTGCTAATTTGCAGTCCTACCAACAGGAGATGAGTATACACTTTTTCTCTCTTGCCAGCACTTATTATTTGTATTCTTGATAATTGCCATTCTGTCTGGAGTGAGATAAAATATGAAAGCAATTTTGATTTGCATTTCCTTGATTGCTAGGGGAAATTGAACATTTTTTCATATATTTGTTGAACATTTATATTTTCTTTCTTTTGAGAAATGTGTGTTCAGTTCTTTTGCTCATAACTGATTGAGATTTTTTTTTGGTGGTAAGCTTTTTGAATTCTTTATTCTAGATATTAATCTTCTGTTTCAGAAATATCTGGCAAAGATTTTTTTCCCATTGTGAAGTCTCTCATTTCATGCTCTCATTTGTTCCATTTGCTGTATAGAAGCTTTTTAATTTGATGTCATCCAATTGTTAACTCTTGATTTTATTTCTGAGCTTTAGGAGTTTTGTTGAAGAAGACAGTGCCTGCACCTATCTGGTAGAGTGTTGACCATGTTTTCTTCTAAAAGTTGTAGCATTTCTGGTCTAATTCCTAAGACTCACTATTGAAGTATAGGAAAGCTATTGATTTATGAATATTGATCTTATATCCTGCTATGAGAAAGTAGTTTTAATATACTGTATTAGGCTCTTTGCTTGTAATTGGCTATAAAATTGCTAATGACACATTAGTACAAGAAATTTTCAAACCAGCAGGCAGACAACTTTATTATTCCAGAGATAAGGACTAAGGATTAGGATGTGATATTATTGGCCTGGTATGTTGGATTATAAGAATTTACATTTTAAAAAGAAGTATATTTGACTATACATTACTAGATTTAAAATTTACACAAATTCAATCAATAAGTGACACTATTCCCTTGCCCAGCAAATCTTTCACTATATCTGGAAAATAACATTCTGACTTGAATGAACCTTGCATATGTTTTGCCTTAGATATCTTCTTGAATATCTTATTCCAAATCATGGCTACCACATTTATATGTACAGTGAATAAGATTACTTATAATTACTGAAATAATCAGAAAGAAACAGGAGTCCTCCAATGGATTTTGATTACATGAGATATAATGGATTATGAAAATGTTTTGGAAAACCAAGTTTTATGGGTTACACAAGCTTGGGAAGATAGCTGCTCTGAGTGTTTTTACTGTGACTAACTGAACCCCTGAGAAGAACATTTTGCATTTTGAGAAGATATGATTCTGTCACTTGGGTCTATTTATAGACAGAATATTTCAGTGAGTGGCACCTTGGTGACTTTGAAATATGAATACAGCTCCAAATATACACTCTTTTCTCTCCTTGGGAGTCTTGAGACCTATTACTTGATATAATATCGATTTAAGGATGTTATGTGTTGTCTCTATGATCTTTACAAATTGCTTCTCAGTGTTATTAACCTTAGATCTAAAATTTTCTGCTTTTGAAACACAAAAGACTTTATTTGCAAATTGTATAATCACATGGTATAAATTTATAAAATTTAAACAAAATTGTCTGTATTACTACATAGCTAACAAAGGGAGTTCTTGCTTGTTGAGTGGCCTGACAGATAACTTTTAAAAAGTCATGATGTCACTGTTTTTATCATGCTTTTATCTTTGAATAAACAAATAATAGAATATTTTAAAGGACATTTAAAGGAATTTAGATAAACACAAACTTTACTCCTAATAGTTTTGTTGATGGATAACTGATTATTTGTAGCCATAGTATTTCTCCTGATTGTGTAGTACGTAGAAAACATATAATAATTATAGAACACCAGAAACATTAAAGAGATTGTCCCCTGAGAGCAAAAATAACTCCACAGAAAGTATCCAAGCTCATTGAATAGTCCAATTTTCTACAAAAATGGCCCTGAGCTAATATCAATGCTTTCTCAAATACATAAGATAAAACTAGTCAAGCTATTAGCTTGACAATACAGAGAAAATTTGTGGAATAGATTTGTATTCAAATTCATTGTCCCCTTTAACCTTCATTAAAAAAATGTATATTTGTCCCTATTGTTTTCTCTGGCTCAAGATAGTTGAAAATGCCTGTGGCTGTGGAATTAAGAAAACGGTAGAAGGTATTTGGGTGTAGTTTAGGGGTAAAACAATTGCTTAGTATGAACAAGGCCCTGGGTTCAATCTCTAGTACCAGAAGTGGGGAGGCATAAGAGTCACACCAAACCAAATGTATGTATTCTTATTCTCTTTTTTGTTTTCAGTGATACAGACTTTAACTCCACCCTCACCCAAGAAAAGACAAATAATTTTATTTCAGAACATTTTCATTATGCCATCAGCATTTCATATTGCACAAACAATAACTAGTAAATCCAATAAGCTTGATAGAATTCTAAAATGATTTATTTTTAATTTAATTTAATTTTAAAAATTATTTTAAACTTTAGTTAAGGTTTATTTTTATTGGATCTTTGTAGTTAAATATGACAATAGAATCCATTCTGATGGAATTATGTAAGCATTGGATTTATCGTCTTCTAATTAGAATGGAACTACCATTTGACCCAGTTATGTCATTTCTCAGCATATATCCAGAGGATTTAAAATCAGCATATGACAGTGACTCAACCATATCAACGTTTATAGAAGTACAATTCACAGTCGCTAAGTAATGGATCCAACGTGGTTGCTCTTCAACAGATGAATGGATAAAGAAATTGTGCTATATATACACAATGGAATATTACTCAGCCATAAAGAAAATTGACTTTATGACATTTACCAGTAAATAGATGGATCTGGAGATTATAGTGCAAAGTTAAATAAGACAATCCTCAAAACTAAAGGTTAGAATTTTTTTTAATTTTAGATGGAGTTTTAGAGGATGCAGGATATATCTGAAGATTACCATAGAGTTGCCTAAGATATGGTGGTGGAATCCAAGACCGTTGGAAAATACTTTAAGAGCTCAAAGCTCACAGTTTTAAAGGGGGTAAAATATAGATACAGATAAGCAGTTATTGATAAAACACAACTTCCATAATCTTCACAGCTTTACCCCAGATCAGAAACAACTTTCAATTCCATTATTTGGATAATTCCATCAACAAGGGAGGATTTCTCATGAGCATTGTTTGCATTCCTCCTGAAATAGGTCTTCAAAATGACTTTAGATAAACACAAACTTTACTCCTAATAGTTTTGTTGATGGATAACTGATTATTTGTAGCCATAGTATTTTTCCTGATTGTGAAATACATAGAAAACATATAAAAATTATAGAACACCAGAAACATTAAAGAGATTGTCCCCTGAGATCAAAAATAACCCCACAGAAAGAACCCAAGCTCACTGAATAGTCCAATTACCGCTGATTTGCCTGAGTTGAGGATTTTTCTCCCAGAAGAACTCATCACACTCTAGGGCAGTTGATGCTCAAGAGAACATTCTGTGACGATGAAACCATTATATAATTCTACACTAATATATGACTATGGAGCACTTGAAGTGTTCCTAAAATGATTCAGGAACTGAACTTTTAATTTGATGATGTGGATATAACAGCTCTAGAATAAAGCAAAGGTAATGTGTTTGACCTAAAGCAAATCCTAAAACTGAATTGCTTTTGAGGCCCACTGAGGAATACTTGACTAACACAAGGTCCCATTAATTATAGAAGTCTAGTCCCAGTAATTATAGAAGTCCAGTGCCTGTGGGATTTTCTAGTCTGGAATAGAGATCCTCAAAGATAACCACAACTGTTATCTTACTCTCAGATGCAAATGCCTATATCTGTGGTAAAATATTAGAGTCAGTATTTCCTGACAATTTTCTCTTTTCTTCTTCAGCTATCAGTGGGACGATTTATCTCAATATTCTCAAAATAGCAAAAGCTAAAGAAAACTTTGCACTCACTTTTCTTACCATATACATCTCACCCCAATTATTCTAAACTTCTATCCCAAAACTCTATAATAGTCAACAATAATATATTGTTCCTTATTATTAAGCTCATATACTAATACTTTAATTTTTACATCCAATCCAGCATGGAAGACACTGTAGACACGTCAATGGTGGTACTCAGGGCCTAGCATAAAGGCTTACTATACTTCTAAACTTAGGAAAGTCATTTTACCACTTCCAAATTTATTTTCAACTGTAAAAGTAAAGTGATATATATTTTAGAAATCATTAAAGGAATTAAATTGTATAGGTACTTTCAAAAACCAAATGAACAATATGCTATGAAAAATGTTAAACATTGTAATTATTCAAACACCTATCTTTTCTCTTACAAACCTGACCTTTCTCATTTCTAAAGATATATCTATATTAATATCTTATATTCACAGAGGATATTATTTTTCCAATCCTTTAACCAATACTGCCTTTCCCTAGATTCTTCTTAGACTATGGCCAAATACCCTTGCAACTTCTGGAAATATTTTTCCAGAAAGTTCTGATACATTATTGCTATACACAGTAATCAACTGTAAGTTCCATGTGTCTCTATTTGGTTTGAAAAAAAATTGGGGAACTACTCCAAAACTGTTATTCCCAATATCTAATTATTTTCCGTCATAATTACAATTGAAATTATTTAAACTTACTTAAAATATTTGGACTTTTCAGTTCTACTCCTCTGAAATGGTAAATAGCCAAAGAAGGCAAAAGGGATTAGGCACTGCTGTGGACTCTTGGTATATGTGACCTTATTTCACATTCACCATGGTTCTCAGAATTAGATATTGTTGTTATTTTCACAGTATGAAATTGAGGCTATGCAAGGCAGAGTGCAAAGATCACAGAGCTAGGAATTAGTGTGGCTGGCTTGTGTATCCAGATCCAAGTGCCTTGAGTTCAACAAGGCCTTCATTATCCTGTGTGCTCAACCTCAGGTCTGTAAACACACCCATAAACTGTTACCAATCCCAAAGAAAAAGAGGTTTTGGACATGCTGTTACTCACACACCTCTCTGTAGCTGCAGGCCAGGATAAAATAGAGGGCTGCTCACATCTATAAGCCAGGGAATATGTGGAATAGGTTGCATGCTCAGTATATAGATGGATTTCTTCAGATATTTTTTGAGTACATTCCTGTACTTTACAACCAATGTCACTCTGCTTTGATTCTCACCTAAAGACTGGAGGTAAGGAAAGTGGCGAGTTGCTCTCTCAATTTCCTTTCTTCACATTCTTTGGAGTCCTTCTTCTCTCAAAGCAAGTTTTAGTAAGCACTCAGTAGTGCCTCAGTAATGATTACAATTGAAATTATTTAACCTTATTTAAAATATTTGAAAGTTAAGGAAATGCAGTGTTTGAAAGAGTTTCTTTGGGCATCACTCCAGCAGTAATTATCAATTTAAATGTAAAAATAATGAACAAGACTATAATGCTATAACAGTATTTTAATTTATATACTTGAATTAATTAAAATTTCAGATAGTTTTTCTTATGTTTGTTCTTTAAAAGGCTAATAAGGCACTAAAGTTGCCAACATTCCCCACCTTTAGTACCTTATTAGCCTTTTAATGTCCCTCACAATTTTATACCACTCATGTCCTACACAAAGCCCTCAGGACAGGGCTCCATGGGCACATGGCATTCAGATTGCATAACAGCAGTACAGAGAGCAAGAACCTATCAGTAAGCATGCTAAGGAAATTAAGATAGCATTAACTTGCTTAGACACTTAGGTTAAAGAATGAGAGAGATTGTGATTTTAGTACAGTTCTGTTTATCACAGTCCATTCCATCTTTTGTGTGGGTAAAACTACCCAGGGAAGTCCTAGTGCTGTAATCACAGAAAGTTCTAACCAGAAGCAACAGTCAGTCTGGTTAGCATTGCTTCTTAACTCAGTCCAGGAATAGGTTACCTGTTGCTAATCTATTGAGAACATGCCAAATGTTGAACAGGCATCAATAGTGTGGCAAATCAGTCCGTGAGGCAGTATGCATGCTACTGTGTAATCTTGGGTTATTAAAGTAGTCTTCACAGTAGGCATACCTGGACAAGTATATGAGACCAATCTACTTGCGCTTCAGGGTGTAGAAAGAATAAGACACCCTTGGAATATATAACTATCATAAACTGATACAAAGTGTTCCTTGGATGATGATACTTAGGAGTAACATCACCTGTACTTGTGAGGGCCAGATTCCAAACACAGCAGGCTTTACTTGTAAATTTAGACATTTTTCCTCCTCTTGAAGGATCAGTAAGGCAACACCCCCAGTGGCTTACTTGTACTGTGCATGGCCAACTCAGTCTCCTTGTCTCTCTTTTTTTTTTTTTTATTGTGGGTGTATATCTTTTTTTTCTTTTTTTTTATTGGTTGTTCAAAACATTACAAAGCTCTTGACATATCATATTTCATACATTTGATTCAAGTGGGTTTTGAACTCCCAATTTTACCCCAAATACAGATTGCAGAATCACATCGGTTACACATCCACATTTTTACATAATGCCCTATTAGTAACTGTTGTATTCTGCTACCTTGTCTCTGATGTGATGCCCTGAGGAGCTAGCCACAGAAGTTGTTACTAATGCTCCAGGCCAGTTTAAGAAAATGTTCATTGGATGTGCTCTTATCTGGAACTTTAATGATGGCCATGGGTGAGGTATAATTGAAACAACTGCAGGCCACTGATATCTGGGCTCATCATTAGCACATTAGTGTCCTCAGTACTTTAAGTAGATGAGCATTCGACCCCTGCATCGAGTTAATCTCAATCCTTAAGGTTTGTTTCAGCAGTCCATTCATTCTGCTTATTAATCCAGCCCTTGTTGGATTGTATGGCGGGTGTAAAATTCATAATAAGCCCTGGTCTTGACTCCACTGTTTCATATCATGGCCTGCGAAATGAGTTGCTTGGTCACTCTCAATTACCTATGGTGTGCCATTCCTGGCACTCAGCTGAATCAATCCATTAATAGTTGTCTCCTTATTGTCTGTTTTGCTAGAGAAGGCTTCCATCAATCCTATAACTGTCCACACAAATCAAAGCATATTTGTCTTCTTCTAATAAGAGGAGAGGGCCAATGTGGTCTATCTGTCATCACTGAAGAGGGTCATCACCTCACTTGATATGCCCCTCAGTGGCATCCAGTCATTGAGGCAGTGCTGAGAGAGACAAGACAGTTCTGGCATGAAGCAATATCATACCTCTTTATGGGCAGTCCCCAGCATGTCACAGTTATCCACAGAGTCTTTCGATCTGTATGTTTAATCTGCAGTGTAGCCAAATGGTAATTTCTTCTGCTGGGATTTCCTTCAGTCATAACTTCAATAGTTGTGTGACCTTGACTAGCGCTTCTCTGATGACAGATTCCATAGGAATAAGGACAGCATAAGTGGCAGAAAATTGTTTTCCAATAGACTGTAATATTTTCTACTTCTTTGTAAAATTCAGTGGGGGACTTATGTCCCTGAATAGGCTACCATAAGCTCCCATCCAAACTCATCTGGGGTGATATGGATGGTAAACTCAGCAGGTTTTGATGTGTCTAATGTCCTAAGTGTGTGCGCCTATGTGTACTGTTCATTGTTCTGATTAAATACTTGAGTATGCCAGTCAGTTCAGTCCTATACTGTAGCCCTGCTACACAAATTTTATACACATACATACACACACGTATATTAATTGAGCCAGATGAGTTATGAGAGCTGTCCAATAGCCCCACAAATTGTTATATTGCTTTACTATGTAGGGAAGTGGAAACACCTGAACTTTGTCCATCACTGCTTGAGGTATAACCTGGTCTTGCCTGACTAGACAACACCCAAGAATTTTAATGATAATCCAGGGATCTGTATTTTCTCAGGGTTTATGACTCATCCTGTCATTTTCAAATGGATCAAAAGCATAGGGGAGGGGTAGCTTTGGTGAGTAGTGAAAGAAAATTAGATGTGATCATTATTTAGAAAGCGATGGAGATATCCTTGAGGTACAGGTAAAAGTTAATTGTCTACTTTCCCACAAGAAGGCAAATAGGTCTGGTAGAATTCAGCAGAGAACATTTGAGAAACTAGAGTAGCAGTGAGAAATGGTTTATAGAATAAATAAGTAAAATACTTAACTTTTAAATAAAGTTCCCAAGGCACAATGCCTCATTGATGTGTGTGGATGTGTATGTATACATACACACACAAATACACATAGGTGTATTAATGATACACATATATATGCATACACTATACCTATGCATATATACACACACACACACACACAAACACACACACACACACACTAAAGAAGGCATGAGCGAGGTTTAGAACACAGTGAGGGTTATGTTCTTCCAGAATAGTGGCTATGTTGGAAATGACCATATAAATAATTTTTTATAATCCACTATCATGTGCCAAATTCCATTCTGCTTTTTTAACAGCTACATAGGAGAGCTAAGAGGACTGTGTGATGGGTGAATTGTGTTTACTTTAGTCAGTTCATATATTGTCCCCATCATCATTTTTTTTTAATTTTTTTTTATTGTTGGTTGTTCAAAACATTACATAGTTCTTGATATATCAGCTTTAACACTTTGCTTCAAGTGGGTTATGAACTCCCATTTTTAGCCCATATACAGATTGCAGAATCACATCAATTACACATCCATTGATTTACATATTGCCATACTAGTGACTGTCATGTTCTGCTACCTTTCCTATCCTCTACTATCCCCCCTCCCCTCCCCTCCCCTCCCCTCTTCTCTCTCTACCCCCTCTACTGACCTTCATTTCTCCCCCTTGTATTATTTTTCCCTTTCCCCTCATTTCCTCTTGTATGTTCTTTGGTATAACCCTGAGGGTCTCCTTCCATTTCCATGCAATTTCCCTTTTCTCTCCCTTTCCCTCCCACCTCTCATCTCTGTTTAATGTTAATCTTCTTCTCATGCTCTTTGTCCCTACTCTGTTCTTAGTTACTCTCCTTATATCAAAGAAGACATTTGGCATTTGTTTTTTAGCGATTGGCTAGCTTCACTTAGCATAATCTGCTCTAGTGCCATCCATTTCCCTGCAAATTCTATGATTTTGTCATTTTTTAATGCAGAGTAATATTCCATTGTGTATAAATGCCACATTTTTTTAATCCATTCATCTATTGAAGGGCATCTGGGTTGGTTCCACAGTCTTGCAATTGTGAACTGAGCTGCTATGAACATCTATGTAGCAGTGTCCCTGTAGCATGCTCTTTTTAGGTCTTTAGGGAATAGACCGAGAAGGGGAATAGCTGGGTCAAATGGTGGCTCCATTCCCAGCTTTCCAAGAAATCTCCATACTGCTTTCCAAATTGGCTACACCAATTTGCAGTCCCACCAGCAATGTACAAGTGTACCCTTTTCCCCACATCCTCGCCAGCACTTGTTGTTGTTTGACTTCATAATGGCTGCCAATCTTACTGGACTGAGATGGTATCTTAGGGTGGTTTTGATTTGCATTTCTCTGACTGCTAGAGATGGTGAGCATTTTTTCATGTACTTGTTGATTGATTGTATGTCCTCCTCTGAGAAGTGTCTGTTCAGGTCCTTGGCCCATTTGTTGATTAGGTTGTTTGTTCTCTTATTGTCTAATTTTTGGAGTTCTTTGTATACTCTGGATATTAGGGCTCTATCTGAAGTGTGAGGAGTAAAGATTTGTTCCCAGGATGTAGGCTCTCTATTTACCTCTCTTATTGTTTCTTTAGCTGATAAAAAACTTTTTAGTTTGAGTAAGTCCCATTTGTTGATTCTAGTTATTAACTTTTGTGCTATGGGTGTCCTATTGAGGAATTTGGAGCCCGACCCCACAGTATGAAGATCGTAGCCAACTTTTTCTTCTATCAGACAGCGTGTCTCTGATTTGATATCAAGCTCCTTGATCCATTTTGAATTAACTTTTGTGCATGGCGAGAGAAAGGGATTCAGTTTCATTTTGTTGCATATGGATTTCCAGTTTTCTCAGCACCATTTGTTGAAGATGCTATCCTTCCTCCATTGCATGCTTTTAGCCCCTTTATCAAATATAAGATAGTTGTAGTTTTGTGGATTGGTTTCTGTGTCCTCTATTCTGTACCATTGGTCCACCCGCCTGTTTTGGTACCAGTACCATGCTGTTTTTGTTACTATTGCTCTGTAGTATAGTTTGAAGTCTGGTATCGCTATACCGCCTGATTCACACTTCCTGCTTAGCATTGTTTTTGCTATTCTGGGTCTTTTATTTTTCCATATGAATTTCATGATTGCTTTCTCTATTTCTACAAGAAATGCCGTTGGGATTTTGATTGGCATTGCATTAAACCTATAGAGAACTTTTGGTAATATCGCCATTTTGATGATGTTAGTTCTGCCTATCCATGAACAGGGTATATTTTTCCATCTTCTAAGATCTTCTTCTATTTCTCTCTTTAGGGTTCTGTAGTTTTCATTGTATAAGTCTTTCACCTCTTTTGTTAGGTTGATTCCCAAGTATTTTATTTTTTTTGAAGATATTGTGAATGGAGTGGTTGTCCTCATTTCCATTTCAGAGGATTTGTCGCTGATATACAGGAATGCCTTTGATTTATGCGTGTTGATTTTATATCCTGCCACTTTGCTGAATTCATTTATTAGCTCTAATAGTTTCTTTGTAGAGCCTTTTGGGTCTGCTAGGTATAGAATCACATCATCTGCAAATAGTGATAATTTAAGTTCTTCTTTTCCTATTTTTATGCCTTTAATTTCTTTCGTCTGTCTAATTGCTCTGGCCAACGTTTCGAGAACTATGTTGAACAGAAGTGGTGAGAGAGGGCATCCCTGTCTTGTTCCAGATTTTAGAGGGAATGCCTTCAATTTTTCTCCATTCAGAATGATGCTAGCCTGAGGCTTAGCATAGATTGCTTTTACAATATTGAGGTATGTTCCTGTTATCCCTAGTTTTTCTAGAGTTTTGAACATAAAGGGATGCTGTACTTTGTCGAATGCTTTTTCCGCATCTATCGAGATGATCATATGGTTCTTATTTTTAAGTCTATTGATGTGGTGAATAACATTTATTGATTTCCGTATATTGAACCAGCCTTGCATCCCAGGGATGAATCCTACTTGATCATGGTGCACAATTTTTTTGATATGTTTTTGTATCCGATTCGCCAGAATTTTATTGAGGATTTTTGCATCTAGGTTCATTAGAGATATTGGTCTGAAGTTTTCTTTCTTTGAAGTGTCTTTGTCTGGTTTAGGTATCAGGGTGATGTTGGCCTCATAGAATGAATTTGGAAGTTCTCCCTCTTTTTCTATTTCCTGAAGTAGCTTGAAAAGTATTGGTATTAATTCCTCTTTAAAGGTTTTGTAAAATTCTGCTGTATACCCATCCGGTCCTGGGCTTTTCTTAGTTGGTAGTCTTTTGATGGTTTCTTCTATTTCCTCGATTGATATTGGTCTGTTTAGGTTGTCTATATCCTCCTGACTCAATCTGGGCAGATCATATGACTTAAGAAATTTATCGATGCCTTCACTATCTTCTAATTTATTGGAGTATAAGGATTCAAAATAATTTTTGATTATCTTCTGTATTTCTGAAGTGTCTGTTGTGATATTTCCTTTTTCATCCCGTATGCTAGTAATTTGAGTTCTCTCTCTTCTTCTCTTCGCTAGCATCGCTAAGGGTCTGTCGATTTTGTTTATTTTTTCAAAGAACCAACTTTTAGTTTTGTCAGTTTTTTCAATTGTTTCTTTTGTTTCAATTTCATTAATTTCAGCTCTGATTTTAATTATTTCTTGCCTTCTACTTCTTTTGCTGTTGTTTTGCTCTTCTTTTTCTAGGATTTTGAGATGAAGTATGAGATCATTTATTTGTTGTTTTTTTTCTTTTTTTAAGGAATGAACTCCAAGCAATGAATTTTCCTCTTAGAACTGCTTTCAATGTGTCCCATAGATTCCAATATGTTGTGTCTGTGTTTTCATTAATCTCTAAGAATTTTTTAATTTCCTCCTTGATGTCTTCTATAACCCATTGATCATTCAGTAACCTATTGTTCATTCTCCAAGTGATGTATGCTTTTTCCTTCCTTCTTTTATCGTTGATTTTCAGTTTCATTCCATTATGATCAGATAGGATGCATGGTATTATCTCTACTCCTTTATATTGTCTAAGAGTTTCCCTGTGACATAATATATGATCTATTTTTGAGAAGGATCCATGTGCTGCTGAGAAAAAAGTGTAACTGCTTGATGTTGGGTGGTATATTCTATATATGTCAATTAAGTCTAGGTTATTAATTGTGTTATTGAGTTCTATAGTTTCCTTATTCAACTTTTGTTTGGAAGATCTGTCCAGTGGCGAGAGAGGTGTGTTGAAGTCCCCCATGATTATTGTATGGTGGTCTATTAGACTCTTGAACTTGCGAAGAGTTTGTTTGATGAACATAGCTGCACCATTGTTTGGGGCATATATATTTATGATTGTTATGTCTTGTTGGTGTATGGTTCCCTTGAGCAGTATGTAGTGTCCCTCTTTATCCCTTTTGATTAACTTTGGCTTGAAATCTATTTTATTTGATATGAGTATGGACACTCCTGCTTGTTTCCGAAGTCCATATGAGTGATATGATTTTTCCCAACCTTTCACCTTCAGCCTATGTATGTCTTTTCCTATCAAATGCGTCTCCTGTAGGCAGCATATTGTTGGGTCTTGTTTTGTGATCCATTCTACTAGTCTGTGTCTCTTGATTGGTGAGTTTAAGCCATTAACATTTAGGGTTATTATTGAGATATGGGTTGTTCTTCCAGCCATATTTGTTTATTTATGTTACTAAACATGGTTTGTTTTCCTCTATGATTATTCCCCCCGCTTACTGTCCTACCTCCCACTGTTGGTTTTCATTGTTATTTTCCATTTCCTCTTCCTGTAATGTTTTGCCGAGGATGTTTTGAAGAGATGGTTTTCTAGCTGCATATTCTTTTAACTTTTGTTTGTCGTGGAAGGTTTTAATTTCATCTTCCATCCTGAAGCTTAATTTTGCTGGATACACAATTCTTGGTTGGAACCCATTTTCTTTCAGTGTTTGAAATATGTTATTCCAGGATCTTCTAGCTTTCAGAGTCTGTGTTGAAAGATCAGCTGTTATCCTGATTGGCTTGCCCCTAAATGTAATCTGCTTCCTTTCTCTTGTAGCTTTTAAAATTCTCTCCTTATTCTGTATGTTGGGCATCTTCATTATAATGTGTCTAGGTGTGGATCTCTTATGATTTTGCACATTCGGCGTCCTGTAGGCTTCTAGAATTTGGGATTCTGTCTCATTCATCAAGTCTGGGAAGTTTTCTCGTATTATTTCATTGAATAAATTGCTCATTCCTTTGGTATGGAGTTCTATACCTTCCTGTATCCCAATGACTCTTAAGTTTGGTCTCTTAATGTTATCCCATATTTCTTGGATGTTCTGCTCATGGTTTCTTAACAGTCTTGCTGAGCTGTCTATGTTCTTTTCAAGTTGAAATACTTTGTCTTCATTGTCTGATGTTCTATCTTCTAAGTGTTCTACTCTGCTGGTAGTATTCTCAATTGAGTTTTTAAGTTGGTTTATTGCTTCCTGCATTTCTAGGATTTCTGTTTGTTTGTTTTTTATAACCTCTATCTCCCTGTATAGTTGATCCTTTGCTTCCTGGATTTGTTTGTGTAATTTCTTGTCGAAGTGATCTTTCATTGTCTGATTTTGCTGTCTAATGTCTTCCTTGATACTCCAGATCATCTGAACCATATATATCCTGAATTCTTTATCTGACATTCTATCTGCTGCAGCTGTTACCTCTTCTAAAGTTGAGTTGACCTGCATTGCTTGTGGTCCTTTCTTTCCTTGTCTTTTCATACTGCTTGCGTTTCTTTCTTCTTGGTGAAACTGTTTTTTTTTTTGAAAATTTTTCCCCCCCTATATATTTATATTGCTCTTGTATAGTTGAAAAGTATCCCTTGCAGGTGCGGGCGGGGGCTCTGCTCTGCCCCTCTTCCAATTGGTGTGAGGTGTCTACCACGCCTGCGGACCCCTGGGCCTGATCCGCCGTTCTGTCGCAGGTCTGCCTACCTAGCAGGTGGGGGCGAAGGCTCTGCCCTGCCCCTCCTACCACGCCCGGGGACTGCTAGGCCTGATCTGCAGGTTGGTCGCCGGTCTGCCCACCTTGCGGGCACGGGTGTCAGTTCCGCTCCGCCCCCACTCCAATTGGGGTCACTTGACCACCACACAGGCGGGCCGCTGGGCCTGATCTTGGCGCGGGCGAAGGCTCTGCTCTGCCCCTACTCCAGTTGGGGTGAAGTGTGTACCACGCTGGCAGGCCGCTGGGCCTGATCCGCCGGTCTGTCGCAGGTCTGCTTACCTTGCCGGCGCGGGCGGCGGCTCTGCCCTGCCCCTCCTACCACGCCTGCAGACCGCTGGGCCTGATCTGCAGGTTGGTCTCAGGTCTGCCTACCTTGCGGGCGTGGGCGGTGGCCCCGCTCCTCCCCTCTGGCTCGATGACAAAGCGAGAGAGACTCGGGTATCTGTGACTCACCTTCCCTACCAGGGGACCAACTGTTTCCGTCGCCGCTGGCACCTATGAAGTTCTCTCCTCGGCCGCTCTGCGATGACATCAGATCTCTGCCATGCTGGCATCCCCTGTTCTATGGCTGAATCCCATTTTCTTCTCTTCCAATAGGCGGAGCTGTGCCCTCTGAGCCGAGCTTCTGCCCTCTATGTGCTGACAGAAATCCCTGTACGGTGGCTCCTGGGAGTCTCTCAATCCTGTTAGTCCAGAGCCCTTTCACTTATCCGGCCCCTCCCCCTGTTCCTCCTCCCAGCCAGCCAGCCAGGTCCTGTTCACCAGAGGCGGTTCCCCAAGGATCTGATTACACTTGCAGCCCCACTGCGTGTCCTATATCCCGAACGATGAACACCCTCTCTGTCATTCATCTAAGCCCCAGTGCTGTGGTGGGGTGATCTGGGAACCAACAGTTTAATTTTTCCGGACCCCTTTGGTGGGCACGCCCCCAGAAACTGGCGGCTAAGATCTTGGGTGTCGCCGCTGGTGTTAAGGGGAGGTGGGGATCTGGAATCCCCTCTACTTCCCTACAGACACGCCCCCGGAGAGATTCCTGAGGTTTCCTGGCTGCTTGTATCTGGAGGGGGTGGGAGTCACACACCTGCTAACGTGGATTCCGCTGGGAAGGAATTCTGTTTGCGGAACTTTGGTGATGTCACCTCTCTGCTATGGCGGGCCCCAGGCTCCTTGCCGGAGTGTCCGAAGGGAGGGGTGGGACTGGTCTCTCTCTGGTTGGTTTTAGCTCCCGGTTCGCTATTTCATGAAGGCTTGGGGAGAGACCTCTTCCTAGAGTCCCTGCACCGCTCCTGCTGCGCTGCGCCTCGGAGGCTATCCGCCCTCTCCCCATCATCTTTTGATGGACACCAGGGAGCTGATATTGTTTGTTGACAACAATTCAGCAGGGTTCAGGTAGAACAACAGGGATGTGTTTAGTGTGCCCTCTTAATATTGGCTTTTTGACTGACACATGCTTAATCTCCAGGCATCACAAATGGAATTTCCCTAGGATAATATGTAGACATTTGCCCCATAAAATATCAGTAATTATAATGTATTTGGGAATGGGAGCTATGAACACCAAGAAGCAGGTGACTGGCAGGTATCCAAATTGTAGCATCAGTTTTACAGCTTGGACTCTGTTTTTCACAGACATCCATTAGTAGCAGTTAACCTGATTGGGCATAGTACCTCACACCTCTAATCCCAGCAACTTGGGAGAATGAGGCAGGAGGATTATAATTTTGAAGCCAGCCTCAGCAATTTAGTGAGGCCCTAAGCAACTCTCTCAGAATAAAAAAGTAATAGGGCTGGGGATCTGGCTCAGAGGTAGGGCACCCTTAGGTTCAATACCTAGTTTAGAAGAGAGGGGGGGGGAGAGAGAGAAAAAAAAATAATAAAATAAAGAAAGCAAAATAGCAGGACACCTGCCTGAGAATTTGTCTGGATTACCATATATCTATCCACTGAAGTCCTATGTCCACTAATGCTGTTACACTGAATATTTTTTAAAACCAATGTGTTGACAATTCTGCATATAGTCTCTGGTCTAGGGACATGGCCCAGACTCCTGAAACTTGAACTCCTGCCTACTCACCCACAATAAAGGTCTCAAGGACTCCTCCGGGGAGCTGTGGGTTCCACTTCCATTGCATCTCCTAATAGAAGACACATGTCTTTGTTTCCTTTTAGAAGAGGAGTCCAGTCTATCTTACTGACTCCTTTTTCTTTTTCTTTTTTGAGAGAGAATGGCTGAAATATTTTGTGCTTTAACAACTGCTTCCATAACTACTAGGATGACATTAGGTTGTTTATCAATTTTCCTTCCTTCCATTCCTATTGCTCTTAAGTCCTCCCACATTGTTGACAGGAAACTCAAGGAGGTCCTTCCAGTTTGAGCTAGGTTTGACATACTCCCTTTTATTGCTGCAGTCTTTCTCCTACAGATCTGCTATCAGTTGTGATGCTTGCTGGAGAGGCTACCTTACTAATGGAGATATAATATTGATACCAAGGTGGCATAAATGGATGTATGAGCCACATGTAACACTAAACCCTTCATCCTGGCAGTGAAGCTCATTCTATCTGGAAAGGCTGCAAGTAAATAGCATATTTCATCCCCAACCCTGAAAATTGCTCTGAATTTGATAATACATCAGCAAATTAAGAGATATTCCCCTGCTCACAGGCACTTAGGTGACAGAGGCTCAGATGCTTCTGGGCATGGGAATATCTCTGAATTTGACAACTTATTATAAGTGGCAAAAAGCATCTAAGCTAATAATGTTCCAGCACTTTCATCAGCAGCGTTGGTGAAAGTTGCTGACATAAAGCAGGGTGAGCAGTTACTAAAGCCGTTTTAGACAGTTCTAGGCCATTCAACATTATCCCACCTGTTTCAGTGTACCAAAAGCAGAGCAACCATGCCTATGTATTTTCTTTTGTTTTCTTCCTGAACTTAGGTCCCAGTTCCACTAGCTCTGTGGGGGTTACACGGTCTCATGGTGGTATGTTGTTATCTCTCTTGCTAGGAGCAGATCTGGATGAGCCCCGTCAGGCTGCTCCTGCTGGGTCTTTCATTACAGGTCTAGTTTCCGCTATCATTTTATCCTCCACCTTAACTTCTGAATCATTGGAAGTACTAGATTCTCTGAATGGGTCCCACATCTGAGGGTTTTCACTGGCCGCCAATGCCCTAATGTGGGCCCTAGGTCCACAATGTTCCCTTAGTTTAGCATTATGGCAGGCCATGACCTATAGGCATTTGTCTGTAAGTCCAAAATGCCATGACAGCACATTCTTGCTCTCAACCTGTGCTAAAGGGACATCTTATTTTAATCTAATTCTTTCTGTATTCTGCAGAGCTAAGCCTGGGTGGCTAACTTCTGGTGTCTGGCTAACTTTAAAGCACACAGCAAGGACCTTGCCACCACTGAAGCAGCATTTGACACTCTTTATTTCCATTTATTTCGTCTTTGGATTCCTTTAGTCACTTTCATATGACTACTTTGGATGCTGCTTCCAACACCTGCAGCACCCCTCTTTGCATTTTGGTGTATCCCCAAATGCACACAATGGTTCCTACCCTTCCTACAGGGAAACCATCTCAAAACACATTGAGACTTATGGCCAGCTCAGATTTTCCCCAATTTTTTCCCTTCCCAATTTTAGAGTCAACTCAACACATTCCTCTTTAGTGTTCTACTGACTCTGCCAATTATTCAACCCCAGTACTGCACACACCCCAGTATACTGTTGATCATTCCCAAAGAAAAAACCTGGAGGAAGTCATAAACGTTTGGACATTTTATGAGGAAACAGAGCACCAAGATCACAGAATTATCAAGTATTGCAGAGAGACCTATAACCTTGCTCTTGTTTCTAATGCCTGGTTCTTAATCACTCCACAATCCTGCCACACACTGCTGTTTATAGTCTCTCATTTTAAATGACTTCCCAGTCATTTGAGAGTGGAAAGAACCTATTCTTGTAAATGGTTTCCTAAATAGGTTCTTTAGCACATTTGTTTGATTAGGCCCTCTTGATATATTCACTTCCAATTTAAGAGTGTTAATACCACTTAGTGGCTTTAGTGTTAAAGTGTGCTTTTGTTGATTGCTTGTTTAAGGATACTTTCCATTTGTCAGAATTTTGAGTCAAGAGGGAAGAAACACAGTGTTAGGTTTCTTTGCATGTCCCAGAACTCCTTTGAAAAACAGGTGCATTCCCTCCTGAGAGGAGCACTGACCCTGAAGTCTGTCATATTCATAACAAAGCCACGGCATCTATTTCATGTTTGGGCCTGGCCTGCCTCTGATGTGCTATGCATTGCTTCCTAACTGTGCATCCCAGTGGGGGAATCTATTTGAGGAAGTCCCAATACCATTTTATACTAGACAGTAGGAGAGCCTTCACAATGCAGTCCCTGACACTTTTATTCTGTGAGGTCCTGGAAATGCACTTGAATTTCTGCCCCTCTGGAGTCTGCACATTATTCAGAGGTGAGCATTAAGGATGAAAGAACATAGCCAGAATCAAACAGAGCTTTTCCAGAACTTTTTAAAGGGTCAGAGAAATGAAAAGACTAGTGAATTCCTTCAGATAATCCTGCCTTTCTACATTTTTCATAAGCTTTTAGAAATAAATACTAAATTTCAAGTTTAGGTATTGTGGTTCCATTAAAATGTTTTAGATAACATATCACTGGAGAATGCCATAACATTTGAAGACATCATAACAATTCATACATATTTTATTAACTAAATACAAATTTAGAGAGTACTAAGAATGTTCCAACAAATGTCCACATACAGTCATCAGTAAATAGGTTTGTATAATCCAGAGAGAGAGGTATAAAGTCAGAATCTAAAGATCTATACTTAATTTTTTCATCATCATCATCATCAATAATTAGACACGTAAAAGATGGAACATATCATTGCATTTACCCCATTACATTTTCCTATCCATGAGATGTGGATAAAATACAAGGATCTTACTTTGCTTACAAAAACATTGCCACAATCATCTTAAGTATCATTTAACATAATTTAAAACACTTTTAATTTGAAAGAGTGATATCAAGATTTTCTTTCTCCGTGGACAAAAAATAACCACATTAAAAATTTTAAACATAAATATTTTCCTCTGAAAATGGCAAAAAATCAGAATGTATCACATAAAAATAAAATTATTCACAAACAACACTGCTGTTAGATTCAACATTAAAGCTGCCACAAGTCACTTTTTAGGCTGTGGATGAGCATGACTCAATGATTTATTATGAAATCATTTAAATTGGGAAAGACTTTGAAAATGGATATAAATCCAAACCCTAGGATAACGTGAGTGTGGAGGGAGAAGTCAGGAAGGGAGATGAGCATATCCAGAAGCAAATGCAGGGAAGATTTCAAAGCTAGTAAATAAACTTAATATCCACAATATAGAGAGACTCATCATTAGTGTCCTTCCAGGCCCACAAGCAATGTAAAACGGGACCGGTGTTAAGTAACTCTGATATGCACATGTTTGCAGAACATGAATGGTAGGAAGAGAACTAAAAGTAGGCGCCGCAGTACCAACTGCAGCAAAATAACCGGGGGGTGACGAACAACTTGTGTAGATTGATACAGCAGGAGTGGGAGCTGTTTATTGTAGGACAGGAGGGGTATATATACATTACACACAGCTTATCTTAATTAACATAAACTAGATACAGCAGTCAACCAATAAGGAATCTCCACACTTAATGGCTCACTGGCATTACTTCACAAACCACTCCCTCTGCAAAATGCCAGGCGCCATCTTGACTTGTTTACAGACTCCAACAAGTAGGACTATACCAGGGGAGTCTTCTGAAAGTGTTAGTTCTGTGGTTCACCAGACTCTGTGTAGTTGAGAAACCCATGCCCATTGTCTTTGATATTGCTAAGATCACAGAAGAATCTCAGTGACCTAGAACCATGAGATTCCTGGATCAAGAATTAAAGTGGAAATATCTATACGCAAATAGGGCATTAATGAACAGAATAATAGGGAGGATAACTTGTTTATTCATTTAAAAATATTCATTGACTTCCTCTTATATGCACATGAACATGCTGATTTCAGGATTGAAGAAATAAAAGGTATAGTTGCTCTCACATGTTCATTTTCTACTTAGGAGACAAGTAATTACGAAGGCAAGGGCATCATGTGGCAGGGGATGCAAACCAGTGGACAGGACAAAGCTCTCCGGGGAACCTCAGACTTAAACCATGTCTTAAATGACAAGTAGAAACCAGCAGCTGTACTTTGAGAATATTTAAGGCTAAGGAAATGTATGGCTTTTTAAAAGCCTATTTTACCAGAGAACAATAAATAGCTTGACTTTCCTAAAGATTAATTGTATGTGTGTGGGAAATGGAGTTGGAGCTGGAGTCTGGGGAGGTGAGTATTCAGGAATTGGAGTTAAGGAGACAGGATGTTCAGCAGTTAATAAAGGTTCATAAAAAGACTCTCTTGTCTCTATCACGAAGCTGGGTAGGAGGCGGGGTGGGCTTTGAAGGATTTTAACCACATGTATGTCTTAGAACTGTTATCTGTAATTCTGTTTAAGCATTAATGGTGAGGCCCTGGAATATATTTTGGAAATGTAGTCATTAAGCTTGATTTTATTATTTTGAAATATCTCAGATTCAATAAAGCTGAAAGAATTTCATTTGGAGACATGTACTAACTTTGTGATATACTTCTTGTATCATGCTGTAGAAGTTTGCAGTTATGAGTTTCTGGAGCAGAATTGGGGAAAAATGCAATAAAGACAAAAACTGTACTTTATGAGACTACCCATAAAATACACAAATCACTTGTACACAAATCTCTTATAAGATCATATTGATCCATGTACAGGATCTATCACAATGAAAAATATACATTCTAACTTCTTTGATTAATAAAACCAGTAGTTATAAATAAACATATAAAAGAGAAGAAATATAATGTATCTATTAGGCAACCATATATTATAAAAATTTAACCATAGGGTTGATTTTTCTTTGAAACAAACTACTAAATGCACTTTCAGGATGTGTAATTATTTCATGTGAAGGTTTTCCATATACCATTTCCAGCAGGAAATTTTTCTTGAATACTTTTTTGGTGCTGTTTAAAAATAATAGAAGTCTAGCTTACATATTGTTTCCAATTAAAGGGTGTACTTATACAAATCCTCATGATCTGCTTTCAAAAAATATCAGGATCCCTTTTAATGAATGATTAATTGGGCATCAAGGAGGTAGAGACTCACTCAGTATCTCTGCACTTGACTCAACTTTCTTTCTTTTTCATGAACCATGAACATGCCATGCATTCATCGCTGCCCCATGTCTCTGCACAACCTGCTCCTGCGCTGATTTCTAAGTTTGTGCCAAGGTTGGTCCCACGGATGAAACAGATGGTTACTTTTTACGCCTCCTAAAAAGGGAAATGCATATCTTCTAATCAATAATACTGCTTGTTACTAAGTGCATGTTAATACAATTAGTCAGACACAGCTCCAAGTTCTGCCTGTGCATTATCTCATTTAAGGCTCATAACCCATGAGCCTTTATTACTTCCAGATTACAAATGGGAAATTTGAGCCTCAGAGAGGTGAAAGAACTTCCAGAATCAACAACAGAGAAAGCAGTAGAGCAAAGCTTGAATTGAAGTTGGTCTGACTTCACTGTTTGTAACTTTGCCAAAACTGCACTATGAGAAATGACTCCCAGCACTAGTTGCTTAAGCTCCTTCAGTGGTCCTACTAGGACAGGAACTTTCAGTTTTATCCTTTTCTGTGTTCCTCATCAGTGTCTCAATTTGGTCTGTCTACTCAAACCTACTTTGTCACCCTCTGGTACACGGAGAACCAGTCCAGTCCAGTGCAGATTCTTAACTAGTATCTCCTAGCTATTCTTACTGTTAATATTCTACTGTTGTTGCTGTGGTTCTCTGAAGTATAACTTAGCGTGACAGTTACTCAGGCACAGGGCTCTGAACCTTGTTCTCTGGTGACTGTGTGGTTTCTGAAAGTAAGTCATGTAAAGACCATGAGCTTTGCATTACAATGACCTTGATTTGGACATAAGTTTTGTCAAGTGACTTAAACTCTTTGATCCTCATTTTACCACGTATTTAATGGGTATTAACAATATGTTATATTAAGCTTATTGCTAATTCAAATTAAATAGTGCCTGTAGAGGAGTTTAGCATAGAACACTTATAATAGTTAGCACTATTATAGTTCTTAACTTTACTTCCCCACAGCAGCAATTCACTATATTGTATTCTAGCTGCTTAAGGTCTGGATTCCTCAAATTGAGTGCTCCTATTTCTATGCCTGGGATTTCGTATTTGTTTTTACAATACTGGCTTTCTACCTGACTTCATTTCTGCTGTCACCATTCTCAGAAATCACACTCATTTGAAATTTTTTTTGAAATCCACATTGATTCCTGTGTTGCCTTTTGTACACTGATTTTGAATTTATATGTGCCTTTAAGCTTTGGTTTCTACTCACCTGCCATTAGAATAAGACACCAGCCCCATGTATGGACTCTTCCTAAGCTCAGAAAATATAACACATAGATATATTTGTAGTTTACTGAGTATTTTCAGATTTGACATCTCATTTAATTCTGGCAACAATTCAGTTGAGGAGATACAACTTTTCATTTGAAGAAATGGAGACTTGCCTCTTAAAATAATATTTAATTAAACCACATGAATTCGCTGATGACTAAACATTTTTATCTATATAATTTCTTGTGATTCAATCTAATGCCATCTTAAATGTGCAGCATATGAGCTATTTTTCTTAGGTTAAATAGTCTCAGTTCCCATAGTACAGTGGCATAGGTGTTGCATGCAGAGCTGGGGCCTTCTGAGAAAGTGAGGAACTGTGAAGACCCCCCCTCTTTAAACTTCAATTCTTGTGATCAAGTAAGAAAGATCTCAGACATGTCGCTCAGAGTAACAGAAATGAGTTTATGTAAGAGATAGGAAAAGGGAAGGGGAAGGGGACACTCTCAAGGAAGAGACTGGGTCCTCTCAGAGAGGGGAGAGGCAATGCACCTCTCCTCCACTCCAGTTTTATTGGGATTCAGAGTCCCACCCAGATCCACCTCTTCACTTTTGCCTGACAGCAGAGTGACATCAGACTATCAAGTCTCCCCAGTCATGGCAACTCAAGGTTACCTTGCCCATGCTGACTGGTTCTATTTGGATTCTTAACCATACATTCTTACAGATTCTATGGTTAGGAGTAACTGACCATATCTCACAAAGTTTTGGGATCCAGTTACAAAAGTCTCCTCCTTCGGGGTAACATGGGTTCCTCTTATCAACATTATTTGGGGTCTGCATTTCTCCTGCAATGAACAGGTAGTTTGCTGAGGAATGTGACATATCCCATCCACTGAAGCCAAGCAGGGCTGCAGGTAAATTGCTTCTTAGAAAAGAAAGCGTTTGGGGATCAGCATAGTGGGCCTATTTTCTAAAATTATTCTCTTAACCCCATGTTCTCACCATCCTAATCTGTCTGTTTCATAACATAGGTATATATGTCATTTATAACTCTGACATCATGGTATCTGCCACACTGAAATGAGGGACTCTTTCTTTAAACTTTATATTTTGGCAGAAAGCATAAGTTTCCGAGGAACAGATTTTGTCTTGATATTAGCAAGTTGCACAGTGTGGACTCAGCTTAGCGTGTTGCTTCTCTTATAGAAAAACAAAAGCTAAATTCCTAGTCACTTTTGAAGGTTGCCAAAAGCTATCTAGTCTTATTTTCATGAATACATATTCAGTTAGTTATATTTGATGTGAGAAGACCTGGTAACATTTTATGCAAACTTATAAAATATAGTATTAACCAATATAGTCTATTTAGCAACAGGGCCTCACACATGCTAGTTGCTTAATAAATCTTAATTAACTGAATTGAAAATTAACTCAAACAACAGATTAACAAAGTAGTGGGTACATATATGTATTTAAATTTTATTACATAATATAGTTTCATATCTATTTATTATTGAACGTAACAACTTGAAAGTCAGGATTACTGAACTCTATTCCTCTGAGATATACTATTGTATAAAATTAGGTAACTGATATTACCTAGAAATCAATGTCTCATAATAAAGTGACAAATGTATCAGAAATAATTGTGCCTTAGCACTTTATTTAAAAGTTTTTAAGTGTTTTTACTGATTTATTTTATATACCACTTCTAGTCACTATTCAAAAATGTTCTTTAGAGTCTCAAATGTTCTCAGCTAAATTCTAGCAGACCTTTAAAAAAGAATCAATGCCAATACTTCTCAAATTATTTCATGTAATAGAAAGGAATGGAATACTTTTAAATTCATTCTGTGAGACTAGAATCACACTTATACCAACACCAGATGACACATATCATGGAAAGAAAACTACAAACTAATAACCCAGATAAACTTAGATGCAAAAAATCCCTAATAAATGTTAGCAAATGTGTCCAATAATATATTAAGATAATTGTAAAGCATGACCAAGTTGGTTTTATCCCAGAGATTCAAGCATGGTTTAACATACTCAAATCAAAAATGTAATTCATCATATCAATAGAATTAAGGACAAAAATCACTTAGTCATATCAATACATGCAGAAAGGTCTTTTGACAAAATTCAGCACCAAAATTCAGCACTCATTTATGATAAAAACACTGAATAAACTAGGGATAGAAGGAACCTACCTCAACATCATAAAGGCAATATTTGAAAAATACAAAACCAATCACATAGTAAATGGGGAAAAAATGAAAGTACTATATTTAAAATCTGGAGCAAGACAAGGATGACCACTTTAACCACTCCTATATAACATGGAGTTAGAAATTCAAGCCAGATCAATAAGGCAATAGAAAGAAATAAAAAGGGTAAAAATACAAAAGAAGTAAGATACACCCACTGGAGATCAGGTTGTGGCACAGGACTGCCTCCTTCAACCAGCAGACCCCTTCCTGAACTCAGCCTGGGTCCAGATCTGCCTCTGCCCATTGTATGGGACCCAGGCCCACAGTAGGCCTAGGTACATCTTGCCACCAGCAGACACCTGCTGGAGCTCAGACCCAGCTCAGATTCACCTCAGCCCACCTGCGAGGGACTCAGGCCCATAGTAGGTCCGGGTCCCTCACCCACCCCCACACCTGGGAGCCCAGGTCTAACCAACTTCCATATTGGGACACTGATGATATGGCCATAGCATTCCCCACATAGTAGCCTCTACCTTTCAACAACAGACAAGGCCTAGAAGCAGCTGCATCTTGTAAAAGACATCCCAAAACCAGTGTAAGACCCACCATTTCAACCCCATCTCTAAAAGACCTTGAATCCATCTTGGGGCACTGATATCTCAAGTTACTTCCCCTATGTTACCACCACCTTTAGTTGCAGTGCATCCATCATAGGACACCTACAGAGTCTGGAAGCCCAGCATCAAGTTGAGGTAGAGATAACCTGCATGGCTACTACAAGATTATAAGTAGAAACTGTAATATCTCACATCCACTCTGCAAGAAAGGAAGACACATAGACAACATGGAAAAAAGGGTGGGAGAGAGGACATTGCCCCAAACAAACCAGGATACTATAATAACAAATCCCATGGACAGTGAAGTTGATGAAATGTCAAAGAAGGAGTTCAGAAGGTTCATAATTAAAAAGATCTGTGAATTAAAGAATGATCTAAATGAGCAAATACAGGCAAAAATTGATCACTCCAACAAAGAGGTAAGAGAGCAAATACAGGTAATAAAAGATTACTTCAAGACAGAGACAGTCTGGGGGAAAAAAAACAATCAGAAATCCTTGAAATTAAGGAAACAATAAACCAAATAAAAAACTCAATAGAAAACGTCACCAACAGACTAGATCACTTGGAAGACAAAATATCAGATAACGAAGACAAAGTACACAATCTGAAAAATAAAGTTGACCACACAGTGAAGATAGTAAGAAACCATGAACAGAACATCCAAGAATTATGAGTTAGCATCAAAAGACTAAATCTAAGAGTTATTGGGATAGAGGTAGTCAGAGTTTCAAACCACATGAATGCACAATCTCTTCAATGAGATAATAACAGAAAATATTTTTGAATATCAAGAATGAATTGGAAAATCAAATAGAAGTGGCTTACAGGACACCAAATGTACAAAATTACAACAAATCTATACCACGGCACATTATAATGAAAATACCTAGTATACAGAATAAGGATAGACTCTTAAAGGCTGCAAGAGGAAGTAATCAGATCACATAGGAAGAGACCAATTCGTATCTCATCAGATTTTTCAACCCAGACTCTCAAAGCCAGGAGATCATGGAACACCAACCCCCCCCCCCAAAATGGAAGAAAATGGATGCAAGAATCTTAAATCCAGCAAAATTAAACTTTAGGGGCTGAGTTGTGGCTCAGCAGTAATGCGCTTGCCTAGCATTTTAGAAGCCCTGGGTTTGATCCTCAGCACCACCATTATAAAAATAAATAAAAAAAATAAAGGTTTAAAAAATTAAACTTTAGATTTGATGATGAAATAAAAACCTTCCATGATAAACAAAAGAATTTACAACTAGAAGCCTACACTACAGAACATCCTTGGCAAAATATTCCATGAAGAGGAAATGAAAAACAATGATGACAATCAGCAGAGGGAGGTATTACACTAAAGGAAGAACAGATCAAAGGAGAAACCAAGTCAAGTTAAATGCCAATTTTTTTAAATGGCTGGGAATACAAATCATGTCTCAATAATAACCCTGAATGTTAGTGGCCTAAACTCACCAATCGAAAGATATAGACTAGCAGATAGGATAATAATAATGAAAAAAAAAAAAAAAAACCAACAATATGCTACCTCCAAAAGACTCATCTCATAGGAAATAAAGGTAAAAGGTTGGGAGAAATCATATGACTCATATGCAGAAGCAAGCAGGGGTTTTTATGCTCATATCAAATAAAGTAGACTTCAAGTCAATGTTAATCAAAAGGGATAAAGAAAGATATTTCACACTGCTTAAAAGAATCATTCATCAACAAGACATAACAATAATAAATATATATGCCCCAAACAATGAAGTGTCTACATTCATCAAACAAACTCTTCTCAAGTTCAAGAATCAAATAGAACACAACACAATAATTCTGGGTGACTTTAACATACCTGTTTCACCACTGAATAGATCTTGCAAATAAAAGCTGAGCAAAGAAATTATAGAACTCAATAATACAATCAATAACTTATACTTAACTGACACATATGGAACGTTTCATCCTTCAACAAGCAAATACACATTCTTCTCAGCAGCACATGGAGCCTTCTCTAACACAGACTGTATATTATGCCACAAAGCAACTCTTAGCAAATACAAAAAAGTAGAGATGCTACCCTGCATTCTATCAGATCAAAATGGAATGAAACTAGAAAACAATTATAAAATAAAAGCTATTTCAACACCTGGAGACTAAATAATATACTACTGAATGAACAATGGGTTGCAAAAGACATCAAAGAGGAGATTAAAAAATTCATAAAGGTAAATGCAAACACTATACAACATATCAAAATTTTGGGGACACAATGAAGGCAGTACTAAGAGGAAAGTTCATTGCATGGAGTTCATTCCTTCAAAGCCAAAAAAGTCAACAAATAAATGACCTAACATTATATCTCAAAGCCATAGAAAAAGAAAAACAAATCAACACAAAAGCAGTAGAAGAAAGGAAATAATTAAAATCAGAGCAGAAATCAATGAAACTGAAACAAAAGAAATAATTGAAAAAATTGACTAAAACAAAAAGTTGGTTCTTTGAAAAAATAAATAAAATTGACAAACCCTTAGCCATGCTAATGAAGAGAAGGAGAGAGAAAACTTAAATTACTAACATATGTGAGTAAAAAGGAAATAGCAGAACAGACACTACAAAAATACAGAAGATAATTAGAAATTATTTTGAAAAACTTGTACTCCAACAAAATAGAAAAAATCAAAGGCATTGACAAATTTCTATAGTTTCATGATTTGCCCAAATTGAATCAGGATGATATACACAATTTAAACACATCAATTTCAAGTAATGAAATAGAAGATGCCATCAGAAGCCTATCAAACAAAAAAAGTCCAGGACTGGATGAATACATAGCTGAGTTCTACAAGACTTTTAACAAAGAACTAATACCAATACTCTTCAAATTATTTCGTGAAATAGAAAAAGAGGTTGCACTTCCAAACTTACTCTATGAGACCAACATCACCCTAATTTCAAAATCAGGCAAAGACACATCAAAGAAAGACAACTTCAGACCAATATCTCCAATGAAGATAGATTCAAAAATTTCTCATAAAATTCTAGTAAATCGAATACAAAAATATATCAAAAGGATAGTGCACCATAATCAAGTGGGGTTCATCCCAGGGATGCATGGTTGTTTCAACATCTGTAAATCAATAAATGTAATTCATCAACATCAATAGACTTAATGATAATAATCATATGATCATCTCAATAGATGCAGAAAAAGCATTTGACAAAACGGAGCACACCTGGAGTTCATTCCTTAAAAGAATAAAAAGTCAACAAATAAATAGGCAGAATTAATATTGTTAAAATGATCATAGTACCAAAAGCAATATACAGATTCAATGTAATCTCCATCAAAATACCAATGACATTATTCATAGAATTACAAAAAAAATTCCTAAAATTTATTTAGAAGAATAAAAGACCCATGATAGCCAAAGCAATTTTAAACCAAAAAAGCAATGCTGGAGGCACCACAATATCTGATTTCAAATTATACTGAAGAGCTGTTGTAACAAAAACTACTTGGTACTGACATAAAAACACACACAGAGAGACCAATGGTACAGAATAGAAGTCACAGAAAAACCCACTCGTTTACAGTTATTTTATCCTTGACAAAGGTGCCAAAAATTTACATTGGAGAAAAAAAACCCTTTTAACAAGAGATATGTAAAACTGCTTATCCCTATGTAGAAGAATGAAACTAGACCCTTATCTCTCACTCTGCCAAAAATCAACTCAAAATGGATCCGAGATCAAAGAATTAGACAAGAAACTATACAACTCCTAGAAGAATACCTTGGGTCAACACTCCAGTTTTTATCACAGGCAACAACTTTCTCATTAGGACCCCTAAAGCTTAAGAATGAATGCCAAGAATTAATAAGTAGGATGGCATCAAATTGAAAAGCATTTGCACAGCTAAAGAAATAATTAGGAATATGAAAAGAAGACCTACAGAATGGAAGAACCTTTGCTAGCTATTCTTCCAACAGAGGGTTCATATCTAAAACATATTTTTAAAAAGTCAAAAAAATTTAACCTACAAAACCTAATTACTAAATAGATAAGTGAATTAAACAGACATTTCTCAAAAGAAGAAATACAAATGGCCATCAAGTTTATGAAAAACGTTCAACATCATTAGCAATTAGGGAAATGTGTATCAAAACTACACTGAGATTTCATATCACACCAGTCAGAATGGCAGTTATCAAATATACAAGAAACAATAAATGCTGGAGAAGATGTGGAGGAAAAGCAACACTTTTACATTGTTGGCAGGATTGTAAATTAGCATAATCACTATGGAAATTAGTATGGGGGCTCTTCAAAGGACTAGGCTTGGAACCACTATATGATTCAGTTATACAACTCCTTGGTGTTTAAACTAAAGAATTAAAGTCATCACATTATACTGTTTTATGCATACCCATGTTTATAGCAACACAATTCACAATAGCCAAATTATGAAACCAGCCAAGGTGTCCATCAACAGATGAATGAGTAAAGAAAATGTAATATATATATAAACACACACACACACACACACACACATAATGGAGTTGTATTCAGTCATAAAGAAAACTAAAATTATGTAATTTCCACACAAAAAATGGATGGAATTTGAGATCATTATGGTGAGTACAATAAGCCAGACTCAGAAGGTCCAGGCTCCTATTTTTTCTCTCATATGTGAAAGCTAGAGAGGAAAAAGAAAAACCAAAGGGACCTTATGGAGGAATCAGTGAGTGGGAGTAGGGTTTTCGGGGGAGGAGGGGTAGTGCTGGGGAGTGATATTGGTCAAATTATATTGTTATAGTGTATGCACATATGAATATATAACAACAAATACCACAATTACGTACAACTGTAATGCACCAATAAAAGGAAGGTAGGAAGAAAAAAAAACTGTCTTAAATGTTTTTCTTCCTAAGTGCAAAGAATTATGATTACATTTCAATGATGTTCAAAGCTTACTTTTAACATTAAAGAAAAAGCTGGTTTTTAAATGAACACCTTTTCATTCAAATTATGATTCGAGATGCAAGGAAAAGTGCCATAAAAATAATGTTCATGCTTTAGTTTACTGAAACCACTGGGTGCCATTAGACTTCTTATGAGGAAGTCATTACAGAACTCAAATTATTTCTAAAACATAGTTGGTAGGATTGGTGTGTGGTAGCAAAAGTAGAAATTTGTAATCTGTCCTATTATCAAACCAATTTTAATTACTAATACATAACATTAAACATATATTCTCCAGGATGAAGTAAAGCAACCTAAATGCTTTTAAAATTTGTAGGATATGTTATTATGTTCTTTAAATGTCCCAAAAGTGATGTCAACTTTCCACTATTCTATTCCTTGATAAATGTGTACATTTATCTTCAAAATTTTATTATGAAAATTTTCAAATATACAACAAATTTGAAAGAATTGTATAATGAACAACATGAAACTCAACCATCTGTGTTTACTGTAGTATATACCTGCTTTATCACATACCTACCCATCTACTTAGACTTTTTTCCATTTATTATTCCATCTTATTTTTTAAATTATTTATTTTTTACTTATAGTTGGACACAATACCTATATTTTTATTTATTTATTTTCATGTGGTGCTAAGGATCGAACCCAGGGCCTCCCACATGCCAGGTGAGCACTCTACTGCTGAGCCACAACCCTAGCCCATATGTTTCGAAGCAAATTGTATACTTCCCATAAACATACAAACATCTGTTGCACCAAGTAGAGTCAACATTTGTATACTGAGATTTCTCGAGGTGCAATTTACACACTATGAAATATAAACATCTTAAGTGCATATTTGCTGAGTTTGGGCAAAGCATGCAACTGTGTACATCAAGGCTTTGTTCAAAATGCAATGTATTACCATCACTTCCAATAATTCCCTTCTGCCCTTTAACTGTCAAGTCCATTCTCCCACAGACAGCCATACTATTTTCTTTTTTGTTATCAGATATTGAATCCAGCGGTACTCTACCAATGAGCTATATCCCCACAGGTATTGAACCCAGGGGTACTCTACCAATGATCTACATCCTCAGTCATTCTTATTTTTGAGACAGGGTCTTGCTACATGCTTGGCTTTGCTAAATTGCTGAGGCTGGATTTGAACTTGTTACTCTGCTGCTTTAGCCTCCCAGGTCACTAGAAATACAGGCATACACCACCATGCAAGACAGCCACAACTCTTATGCTTTAGCAACATATACTAGTTATGCCTGGTATAAAACATCATTTAAATGTAATCATATAGTAAAAAATTTATAATTTAAGTCCTTTTTTACTCAGGAATCTTTTTTGAAATTTATTTGTAATAGTACATGTATCATAGATATTATTTTTTAAGGCAAATTAGAATGCCATGGTACAAATAGACTATAGTCTATCCATTGTTTTTAAGGTTTGAACCCATTGCATAATTAATGGATTGGCCAACTGGGGAACATAAGTTATAATATTACATTTATTTCCCTAGAAGTTTAAGATCTCTTAAAAATTTGTAATGAATTGCATTTCAATTATTTAAACATAAGTTAAAGTAATAAGATATATAAGACTTCTCAAAGGTTGAAAGTAACCTGATTTCTGAGTAGGGATAAATACAAGATCCTTCCAGTTATGTAACTGTAACCAATGATGATGATGATGGTGGTGATGATGATGATTTTTTTTTGGGGGGGGGGGTATTAGTGATTGAACCCAGGGCACTTGCGCACTGAGACACATCCTTTTTTATATTTTATTTAGAGACAGGGTCTTGCTGAGTTGCTTAGGACCTCACTATGTTGCTGGGGCAGGCTTTGAACTTTGATCTTCCTGCCTCAGCCTCCTGAGCCACTTTTGGGTTTATAGGCATGCAACACTGGGCTGGATGATTATTCTTTATCATGCTGACTCTTGAGATGTTCCTGAGTGTGGACCAAATCTTATTCACCAATGTACTCTTATAAACTCTGAGATACATAGTAGTTAGTCATCAGCTCAGTTTGTTGTTGTTGTTGTTTATTTTCACTTATGGTACTTAAAAGACCATTTCTTAATGAAAGCTGATGGAAGAACCCAAGGTGTGATTGAATGAGACATATTTAATTCTAGGCTTTTAATGGGTATTTGGAATTTGCTCATAAGTACTTTGGAGAAGGGCTACAAATCCCTTGAACCATCACCATTCATACATTTGAAAAATTGAATCTACATTATTATTTTAGATAATGTCAACTATTGTTTCACTTTAGGCAAATGTAATTAAGCTGTGTAAGATGAATTGCAATTTTGTTAGCATTGTTTGAAATATGTCTTTAGAAAATATATTTCAACATTTAATTCTAGCACTGAGGGTGAGGCAGGAGGACTGTGAGATAGAGGCCAGCCTCGGCAATTTAGTGAGACCCTGTCTAAATAAATAAATATAAAATATATTTCAAGTTTTTGTGGAGGTTACCTCAAAATGTATGTCACATATTACAGTACAATCCATCCTTTAAGATTTCACAAAATAATATATATACATATACACACCTCCATATTTACACATATATGCATGCTTTATGTCTTTTGTAAATATGAACATAAACATAAAGCACAAATGTGATATAATAAAAGATTATAGAAATATGAAAAGTTAGTTGTTCTTTATCATTATTGCTGATATGTGTAAATAATAAAACTCTTTATAAATGTAATAATAGTTTCCCACAGCATCTAAAAGATAGCTTTTAGCTTAAGAAACTGCATAAAATGGCACTTTTCCATGAGCCACTCAGGCAAAATTATCCACTTAATAATGTTCTAGAACTTCAGATGCTATGTTCTGAGGTCAGATCATTTTTGATAATGGACTGTGAGGTCACTTTTTTCTCTTGCTACCAGTGTACCAAGGACAGTATTCAAAATTTTCCTAATAGGTGATAAAAGTCTGTTTTGTCATTCTGACTTTCTTCCAGTGAATATCTTTTCTTGCCATGATTTCTCATTGAGAGTAGAATTTCTCATTTGTCATTAAGTGGTTGAATTTAAAATGACAACAAACACTTCAGTTTTAGATATTGTTCACTATATATCTGCTAAACATAATCTCTTATGTTTTTTCTTTGATCACTATTCTTTTGGATTTGTGAGATAAGCTTCTTGGAAGAGATTTGATACCTATTTGTTTTTCAACAAAGTAAGAGATTTGCCCATTAGCTTGCTGCTATTAATCAAGTAAATATAAACTATATGCTATTATGTAGAATTTTCTGTTTTTTTTTTTTAGTGGGGAATATGTTTAAGAAATGTGTCTCAGGTGGATTATTTTGATTTTCTAAACTCAGGATCTAAAACTGTGTGTTTTTACTTAAGAGACTGAGAATTGCCAGAATTCAATTTGCTCAGTTCAGATCTTAGTTATGAGAATTCTAGAACCTTGGAGAAAGTGCTTTTTAATCGATTATTGAAATTAATATAGCAATAAAGCAAAACATAACAACTGAATTATATTTAAAAAAATTACAGGGTGTAATCAGGAAGTATTCTAGCTCATTTTGTATCTAATGTGGGATAATTTATCACTTACACTAAATTATACTACTTAGGAAACCCCCTAACTGACATATTCTTTGGTAGATAATCACTACCCACAATTTTATATGTCAGATATATTCTACTCCAGGTCAATACTTTTCAAACCTGTGCCACTTATTTGTTTACCTCTTTCATTACTCTTACATATCCAAATCTATAATTGCTTATTTTTTCTTTAAATTAATTTTAAATCTCACAGTTTAACTGAGCCTGAAACTATGAAGTTATAGTGTCATAACTTCATGTATTATGTATATGTGTTATGTGTTATGTATATTATGTTTTTCAAATGCACATTAAATAAATACTTAGCTATTAACCTACAAACTGATATCCACATGCCTCCTGCAATCATCATGTCTTCCACTGGAATAGGAATCACTCACTATTTTGGAAAAGCTTTTGATTCTCTGATATAATCTAATAATTGTGGAATTTGACAATACTTGTTTTTATTAACATTATCCAAAAGACATAAAAATGTCAGAACTTAGTCAATAATATCACAAAGAACACAGCATTGGGTGTTAGTGGGAGATCCACCTTCTAATTGCCTTGGAAGCTCTTGATTGCAATATAGTTTTGGGTATATAAATTCCTAAGGCTAAATCAATTGTTTCATCCATACATTAAAAGCAGAGATTCACTAATATAATCTCTTAGGATCACTTTTAGCTCATTCTAGGATAATTTAAAGATACTTTACACAGGTGCTCTTTATGTTGAGTGTCTTCTAAGTTGTATTGCAATTAATAATTTTTGTTTTTCTTATATTGCTTTATTATCCTGTTTCATATTCCTTGTGAGTTATCCTTATTAGATTTCAGTGTCAGCCTTCCTGTCTCAGGAACATTCTGGTTTGACTATAATGCTTAACACAGGGAGAAGGATGCTGCAGTTATTTAAGGAATGCAAATTCTTTAATGGAGCCTAGTCATTATCAGGAGGTAATCATGAGGCATTGTGGAGAATGGTTTTAGAAAGAACTGACTTGTACCTCTCCTGACATCAAACAAGCTACTCAAATATGTATGTCCTCTATGATCTCACCTGTAACAAAATTTCATTTATTGAAGGGTATGGGTCAAGAGATAACAGGTCATTTAATGGGATGGTCAACATACAGTACTCCCCTTATCACTATAAAACACCTCAGTGGATGCCTGAAAACAGATAGTACCAAACCCTTTATAAAGGGTTTTGCCTACACATAAATATGATAAAGTTCACATCATAAATTAGTCATAGTAAGAAATGAATAACAATAATATAATAGAGAAGCTATAAAGATATGCTCTAATAACAGTTATACAAATATAGTCTCTCAAAATATCTTATTGTACTGTCCTCACTCTTCTTGAGGCGATGGGAGATAATACAACGCCTGCATGATGAGATGGTTACTGTGTATGGTTACTTGAACATAAACAATACTGATACAACACAGTTGACCTGATAACCTGATGGCCACTGGCTGCTAAGTGACTAATGCGGGTGGCACATACAGTGAAGGTACACAGGACAAGAAGATAATTCACATTCTAGTTTGGACAGAATGAGCAAGGTAAGATTTTGTCACACTATTCAGAACTGCAGCCCACAACTTAAAACATGAACTCCTTATTTCTGGAATTCTCCAATTAACATGTGCAGCTTGAGATCATAAATAAGGGGAATCACTATACTCATTAACATCTGAATAGTAGTCACATTTGACTTTCCATTGAAATGATGATAGCAAAAGCAGGGAGGTATCATTGGCTAGGACAGCTTATAGGTTGCTGTTCAGGCCTTATAAAATGGGATGCTGATTAAATGAAATAAAATTATAATTATTAATTTTTTCTCCTTTGCTTACATTTAGCAAATTGTTTCTTAAGATCTGCTAAACTTCATTTCTGACTGACTCATCTCAGCAAAATTTGGTATATCTGAGCTTTGAGTGGATTATGCCCTTCCAAATCCTAAATATTTCCATAGGATGTGAATATTTTTGCACATTGCTTATGGTATACTTGGCATCCTGAAATTTTCTTCTGAGTCATTCGGTTGTTACATGAATTATATGGTGCTCTACATATATACACTCAAGCCAAGAAAAAATGTTCTTTCAAACAGCCAGTTCTCTTACCATGGAAGTATAATCCATGAATTTTGATTTTTTTTCCTTCTCCCTTATTTCTTTTAGTGAACTGAATATCTTAGAAAATATTGTCATTTTTTATAAGGTGATTTATTTCAGGCAAATTTTTGTATGTCCAGAAATTTTTTGCTCTGCTTTTCACTGTATGAACTCAGAGTTGGTTACACTTTACTTTGGATAAAGATAAACTGAGAGATCCTTTATCATTCTAAACCAACTCCATGTGGATTCATAGAATCATTTTATTTTGCTATAAAATTATACAATACCTTATATAATAAAATACATATTGGTTCAAAATCACTAAATTTGAATTTTTTGTGCAATATAATAAATTACTCTAAACAATGAGAATGCTATATCCTATCACAAAAAGAAATCATATTTGGTCCTGTTTTGGCTTTGTTTTGTGTTTTTCTTTCTTTTTAGGATTAAAAACAAATGATCTTACTGTTTTTCAAAATATATTTTTATTTGCTAATTGATTCACTAATTTGCATGATCTTTGAATAGCATGCTTACTTGCCTATGTTCTTTGTATTATTCAAAATTTCTTACATCTAACTTTACTACTTAAATATTTGTAATGTACAGTCTCTAGTTCTTTCAGTTTACAAGAAAATACAATGAAAGAAATGTACAGCTTGCATTCTTACTACTGTGAATATGTTCACTCACAAGATTCTCTCAAAACAGAACCTGTTTTCAGCTGTTCTTTATTTCAATCTGCATTCCTTATCTGAATAACTATAATAAAACAGGACAAAACAAATTTTGATGGGCAATTTCATCACAGCCCATCTGCTCAGTTATGTTGGAAAGCAGGAAACTAGACTCATTTGTCCTGCTGCTTGTAGGGCTGTTTTAATATAAAGCAGAGTGAATCAGAACAACAAGGTACTTCATTTACTTTTATTTCTGTGGCTGTTGTTTGACTTCCCTTTCCAATCCTTCACAGAGGAGCTGAAGCCAATATTGGTATCAGAAAAGGAAGTTCAAATGGATTGGAACTAGAGCAGGTGTCCTGTTCAAGATGATCTTGAAAACACAGGGCCAGTGGGAAAATCCAAGGTGTAATCCACCAGGGAAAACCGACATTCAAACACTAGAGCAACGAGGTATATATTCCAAGTTCAAAAGACAAGAGGGGAAATTATACTGAGAGTCAGGGCCAAGAAAGAGCAGGTGGGCAGAGACCAGATCATCACAAGCTCTGATCATAATCCAGGGGACAATCCTGCTATCTCCAGCCATGGTGCCTGGAAATACTGTTTATGAACTGGAAGGTTCCTAGGGGTGAAAGATCATGAAAATGTTGACAACTACCTTAGTTCTAAAGGGTGAAAGTGAGGCAAAGGTGGGACTTTTGACTATCTCTTTAATTTCCTGGTAAAATTCCCCAGACTTTGTGCTTCATTTGAATAAAATGGAAAGCAAAATAATCTACTTGTGATCTATGGGTCACTACTTCTTCCTCTAGAATGGCCTTGCACTTTTTATTATATTTTATTCAAATGCAAACACAATTACTGAGAAGTAAATAATGATTTTCCTTATCCATTGATTACTCAGTGCATGTTGATGCTAGAGATGTATTGATTTGTACAAGCCTAGCTTCAAATGGAGCAGATAGGTATGCAAAGGTTTACTCAAAATCAATATGAATTAGATTGCTGCTCCCCAGTAAAATGAATTATAAGTTAGAATGACTGTTTTCTTTAACCTAATGTGATAGAATGCTGTCTAAGCAATCTGTTAAGGTGAACTGACTGAAATGGTAGCCCTTGATCTTTAAAAAAAAAAAAAAAAAAGCATTGCAAAGAAAAGTGACTTAATGATTTAATGAACATGGCTATAAATGCCATATGAAGTTACCATATTGTGTCTCTGAAAATATAGTTAATGAATTTTAGTAAACCCCTGAAAAAAATGCTTGGCAATAAATCTCATAAAAAAGAAAAATGACCGTACTCTTTTGAATTATACAGTATTACACTGACTGCTTTTCTTCCTTGATTGGGTATTTGCAAATATTCACATACACATATATTACAGTAGTTTAATCATTGCACTGCCCTGAATGCAATGGTGCTGACTGGATAACTTCACTTAAAAGAAAGATCATTAACATTTATGTCCTTGTTTACTGCTCTTGCTTACAATGTAAAGAAAATGATAATCCATTTACAGTTCATTGACTCTATATTCAGGCTTCTCCTTTTCTCTTCCATAAAAACAGTGTAACCATTTGTGATCATGAATATTAAGGGAATAAACAATTCTTTGTCCAACTATTTTCGAACTAGGTCTTGGATGTTTGGAAATTCCAGGAAGGAGAGAAAGGTGGTAAGGGAGCACTAGAGACTGTATTTTATCCCAATGCATGGGGTTGTTTTGAAAAAAAAAAATGTGATTTTCTAAATTGATTATGGACTTTCAGTTTTCTACTGAAAATATGCACCAGGTGATTGTGATGATGATCCCGTGTCCATTTTTAGAGTGATGCAGATTTATAACAGTGAACCTGTGTGTAGATGGATGTCCTCCAAAAATCTATGATCATAGATGAAACAGTTTAATAAACCTTTATTGAGCTTATAGTTTCTACCATATGCTGTGCTATGCAATAGATATTTTTAGAAACATAAAGCAGAACTCCTCCTTTCAAGGATGCGGACTGGTGTGGGAGCATGCTGAATATTAGGCAATGTAAGTCCTATGCAAGAACTCAGAGGGCAGCCAAGATTAACCCAGTCAAGGTGGTAGTGGCATTTGAGTTGCACCACATGACGGTGAGTTGTACTTTCAAGGAATGGGAAGCTGGGTGGGTGAAAATGGGGTTGGTTTAAAAAATAATTAAAAAGAAGGAAGGGAAAACAAAGTTAGAATTTTTAAAAAAAAATACATAATTTGAAAGAGTGTATTGGTTTGTATAAAATAATTGGGGAAGCAGACAAAGGGATCTTGAATAGAAAGCACTTTCCACTTGTATTTTTTCAGATGAAAACACCTAATAAATCACCTTATTCACTTTCTTCTGGTTAAGTATATTGAGAGATAGTTTTTGAGGAGAATCTTGAGAGTTTATTGAGCAGAGAGTGATAAACACAGCTGGACATTACAAAGAATGGAAACATATTTGTGAATCAATTTTGTAACAGTGTATCTATATACAGCTTATGTATTTATATAGTACAAATTTGTCCTTCAAGCTTTATCTGTGCATAACCTAAATTAGAGTCTATTTCCAATTTTGATACCAGTCAAATATATGCATTTGGCTAAATTATTATCCTTTCTGAAACATAACTACATGGTCTCCGATATTAACTTCAGTTACAACCTCCTTAGGAATAAACATTCTGACTTTGCAAAATATTTGGAATTAGACAGGCCTGAGTTCAGCTTCACACTCTTCTGCATACCAGTTGTGTATACTTTGTCACTTTGCTATATTGCAAGATACTCTCTAGTCCTTAAATTCTTTTCTTACAAAATAGACTTCAGACTGGATATGGTGGTGTATACTTATAATCCCAGCAATTCTGGAGATGGAGGTAAGAGAATACCAAGTTCAAGGTCATCCTGGGCAACTTAGCAGGACCCTGTATCAAGATAAAGGGGTTGGTGATGTAGCTCAGTGGCAAAGAGACCCTGGGTTCAATCACCAGTACTACCAAAAAAAAAATGTGAAAATAGTGCCCATATCTTAGGTTGCCATAAAATCAAAGTTAAAATGTTTAATCCTCTTTCTGTCACATGGTAAGTGCTTAACAGAACTTTTATATGATAGCATACTGATTAGTGAAAGAATAATAGCCACTGAATTTCCTGACCTTTGAATTTAGACAGTTAGCTCCTATATCATACTCTAACAACTATGGCTCAGCCTTGTGATCAACATTGTTTAGCTCAGCTTGCACAATGACTGCCTGAATTTAGTTTTGGCTTTCCTAAACTTTATAGTACTGCTCCTGATACCATCTTCAGTCCTTATTTATTTCAGGGAACTAATTAGATTTATTTCTTAAGGTAACTGGACCTTGACTTCCATACTTGGTTCAGTTTGTTCACAGTTCTGGGTAAGATATGACACTATTGGCAAGCCCAGTAACATGGATTCTACAGAGACTGTCACTGCTTCAGAAATAGGAGTCTGGGAGTAAAGTAGGCAATGAGAACACATGAACATTCTGTGACCACAGGAAAAGATGACACAAAATCTTCTCACAAAAGCATAGGCAAAAAGAATTAGAATCTTGCTTAGAAGTCTCTATTCTAGCACACAATATCAGGGAGTCAAAAAAAAAAAAGACCAGATTCTTGCCCTCCCATCAAGAAGTGAGTCTAGTTTTCACTTCTTGAATGCAGTCTTGTCTTAAAGCTTACTTTTTTGGGCAAAAAATAAAAGAATAAGTTCTCATCCTCAGACTGAAGGATTTAGATTTTTTTTTCCTTCTCTCTGAAAAGAGGGAATTTTCCATGTGAGCAAGTCAAATTATCTTATTGAAGACTGAGAAACAATGCAGAAAGAGGTCCCATGTACCTCAGCCTATCCAGTCAAAATCATCTTTAATTAGCCAACCTCCACCAACCTAAAGGCTCTTCACAAATGAGAGAAGGATATTTATCCAGAAAAAATGAATTAAAAAAAAAAAACCTTTTAACTAGCTAAATCAAGTCAAACTGCTGACCTGCAAAATTTTTAGTTAAAAAATAGTCATTGTTTTAGATACCAAGTAGGGGATAGTTTTTGTTCTATAATGAATATTAACTGCTATATTTAGTAATAGATTAATCACCTCTAAATTACTAAAATATTGCCTACAAGTGACCATTTCTTTTGCATTGAAGAAGAAATTCATCCTTTTTGAAAGTATAAAGACTATATGGCTCAATAATTAATTTAGATCAACCTTTTAAGCACTCTGAAATAGAAAATTCATTAATTGAGTTTTCACAATAATAGACTTAAACTACAAATAAAAATTTCAATCTGCTTTTGAGGTACCAAATTCCCTGACGCAGCTTTTAAAGTGGCATTAGCCTCTAGCATGTTAATTTCTGATTTATTTTAACCTAGAAATATTTTCTGGGATTAAGGTCCTTATAAGCTTTTTTCCCCCATCTAATATTATGGGTCTCTGAGACTTTTAAAGTCTTCAGAATCCAGTTGTTATTTTTCTACCTTTCTCTAGCACTTTATTACCTTAGTTGGGTTAAAAACCAATAGACCAGGGCTGGGGTTGTAGCTCAGTGGTAGAGCATTTGCCTACCATGTATGAGGCACTGGATTCGATCCTCAGCACCGCATAAAAATAAATAAATAAAATAAATGTATCCTGTCCATCTATAAATAAAAGTATTAAAAAAATAGACTAGGTTAGCCACATGTGTGCTCATCCAACCAGTTCACCTAGTTTACATCACTACTTTTCCTTATCCCTATCTTCCCATTCTGTCTTACATGTTTTCTGGCCTTGGCTTGCCTCCAGCCTTTACTGAGTGGATTTCTGAATTATGTCTATAGCATATGTTTTATCTTTTGGGGGTAAATGTCATGTTCATTTATTCTATGGATTCTGTGGTGGACCTAGTGAGGATTCTGCCAGCCATAGTTATCTCTCACTATCCATCAGCTAATTGCAAGACCTTTTCTTAAAAATGCAATTTTGTTGCAATCACTGTTCTGCATGCTCTGACCCATTATAGTAATAGAAGAAAATTAAACCATACTCCAAAATATGAAAAAAAGCAAAGCACCCTGTGATGAAATGAAATGGTTATGTCTATAGCCTAAACTTTAAATGTGAGCAAATTCTTTGTCTGTAGGGAGTTTTTATGTGAAGCTCTTTTAGAATAGATATAAAAGATAAAGACTAGAGCTAAACAGAAGTGTTGAATTGACTCCCCAGACCTGTGCCTTTCACATCATGTTTATGCAGTTGTGTTTTTAAGTCAGTGCCTTTATTCATCTGAAAATATCACCCAAGTGCTTTATCCCATCTACAAAGGAACCACAGTAAAGCACTGCTCAGTGGGTTGATAGAAATGTTTCAATCCTGCATAACCATCAGATGACACTAACATGAGGGAGTCTGAAAAGTGAAACAGTCACAGCCATTTACCTTTCAATAATTCTTTTTGATATAAGTAGCATTTAAAATCCTATATAATTTGAGCAGTGAATTATATAAACTGAAAATCACACAGGTTATGTATTGAATGGAATGCAATATAAGTGCCTTATGTTAAGCAAACAGAGATGAGATACTGTTGCATTATCCTTATAGAATTCAAATCATATCATAATACTTACTTTCAGGAAAACAATATTGCATTGAGAGACAAGGAAACACTATCTCATAATTCTGAAAAGATAATTTCTAATTTTATCCCACAGAGTTAAAATAGAAACCTAATTTTCAATTAACCTTAATTAGGGAGTGTAATAGTGCAATTTCCTTGTTGGCATGAAGGTATTTAACCTAACTTTATAAAGCATTAACACATCATTCACTATCATTTATCCCATGGGAAATCAGTAACATTTGATGACCGTGGAAAACAGGCCTTAAATGTTCAAGAGAGAACACCTCATCTCCAGGAAATTCCATTAAAACTAAGAACAATATGATGAAAATTAGGAAGTACAGCAAAAAAAAATCCTTAGAAAGACTGCTTTGGGTCCAATAAAATAAGACCTCACTATAAATGCTGTTTTCCAAAGTTGTATTTTAGAAATGAACTTTTGACCCATATTCTTCTATGACTTGAATATTGTTATCCTACCCTTTTGAAAGCATTTGTATTCTTAGATTTCTGCAAAAATATAACTATTGTCAATTTAGCAATTACTAGAAAATCTAGTTCAGCACCTCTTAATTTACATATCAAAGCTATGTATGGAATGATTTTTCCGTTCTTCTGTACTGAAGTCTTCTTTTCCAATAAGCAAAATCATTAACTTGATAGAGTCTCTATTTATCCACTTATTCTATTCATAAGCACACCCACCAAGTCAGTCACTACATTCAGCTCCCTGGATATAAGAATAGACATGTTTTTCTTTCAAGCAGGTTACAGATCAGTTGGATATAAATGGTTTTTATACAAATCATCCCCAACCATAATGTTCAGTTTAAACAAATGGGAGAACATAGCTACCAAGGGAAAACAGAGTTGTGCTTTGTTTATAAATTAGTAATATTTTAAAGAAAGGGAGAATTAAAAACTTCAAACTTATGTTAGAACATGACATTTATATTACAAAACGTTCCTTAATATGGACTACTTTTGTACATAGCTATAATTATTCATATTAAAATTATTTTAAAGTGTATGTTTAAATGGTAAAATTGAATTTACAAAAGGCATATCCATTTCATAAAGTAATATGGACCACTGTGGCAAGATCATCCTATAGACAGACAGAGACTAGTCATTTTGATCATAGAAGAAAATATTTCTCTATCAGTTTTATTCTGAGCAGGAAGAAATAACCATAGGCTTAGAATGCCATTGTCTGCATTCTTTCCTCTTAAATAGTCAATAAATGTAATTAGATTGATTGACTGACTAAACAGTCTTACTTACTGCATAGAATGAACTGTCTCTATAAAAGGAAACCCCCACTTTGCAGCCAAAATTTCCAGAGAATGTTTTCAATATGAAGAGTAATGAGCATTTCCCCCAAGAGAAAACTGATTTAATATCAGGTTGGCAAAGAGACCTAGACCTGTGTCCATTAGTGTGAAGGCATGCTATTGACAGGCATCAGATGCTTTTATCTCTTCTAGTAGACTACTTAAGAAATAAATATTATCAAGAAGAACTAAAGCCTGTTGTTTTTTCCTGTTATTAATCTTAATGAATAATATATTAAACATTTTCCTGAATGTATGCATATTCATCATTTAGGATTGATTTATGCCAAAGCCATTAGGATTTAGTGGTATATCATGTATAATGCTATTCTTCTTTATATTTCATTTAGCTTACTCCTCAAAATGTCCTGGACATGGGGAATAAGCTAATCTAATAGTCATATTTGAAACAAAAATATGGTTCCTCATTTCTTTAAAAATTTGTTTGAAAGTTATATGCCTTTATCTAAAATACACAGTTGAAAAGTATCATATATATACTCATCTGTATGCACACAGATAACGTAATAATATATACAATAACATAAATATCAGTGTGTGCATGTCTGCCTCTCTCTATGCATGTAATTAATATATACTTAATTAATTATGAGCAATATGCCTGGAATCCATGGCATAGCCTCAGGCACAAGTCACATCAGGCTTTGTATCCTAAAGAGATGAGGACACACAGAAACTGGTAGAAAGATTGAGGAACCAACTGACATCACCTATCTTTTAGATTAAAAACCTATCAAATCCAGTGAATTAAGCTGTTAAAGCAAATTCAAATCTGTTCCAAACCAGGATTCATTTCCAAAGTGTGTTATATATGTCAGGACTTCTAAAAAGTGTTAATATGTGAGAATTATCAGAAGAAAACCAAAGTGGGTTTTCAAGAGAATTGGCAGAACTTAATGTACAATGAGGAAAATCATCTCATAAGATGGACAGAGACTGGGGTGGAGTCAAATATTAACTGATGTGTGAAAAGTGGTTATGAGAAGAGGGAGGAAGGAGAATGTAGTTACCAAAAATAAAACCAAGTCCAAGTTTTAGGTCAGGTTGCAAAAAATAAGTCAATTCTGGTTTGTCACTAAAGATGTAAAGACTTGGAGGAATTGAGCTGGGCACTTGAGGAGAGCAGGCAGAGATTGCTTTGGCTGTGAGTGGTGCAAATGGAGAAATAACAGAGAGAACTCCTTCCTTTAGGCCAAGGCACACACTGAGATGATGGAATTTCATTTCTGCTAATTTTTATCTTCATTTGTTCTAGATGAAATGAAGAAATAAATTTTTAATACATATAATATCCTTAGGGGGTAAAAATAGAATTTGCTTAATGCAAAGCGGAAAGTTTCTGGTTATAAAGCCATTGAGTTGTAAACCATGAATGAAGAGAAGTGATACAAACCTAAGCAACATCATTCTAAAAATAATTAGTGGTAATTGAGGGAGTTCAAGATGTTAGGAACCCTCATCTAGGAATGAAATGGAAGACAACCCCTCTCTAGTTATAGTACCTAGAAGTGGAAAAATAATTCCCAGAAAGGAAAGAAAGATTGAGAAAAAGTAAAGAGGATATAGGCAAATGGTCCAGAAATTAGCCAGTTGAAGACATAATTTTCTTAGTCACTAGTTAACATAGATATGGAAACTTCAAAAATTATAGTCAGAAAAAACTCTTGAAAATTTGAGCAGCCATTACCAGCAATCTGAGAAACAAAACTTACTCTCCAAATCCCAAGGCTGTAATTTCCTCAATCTTATATACCATTTCATTGCTTACCAATTAAAAATATAAAATAACTGATTTACCTATCTTCCCATTCTCATGTTTTGGAAAATTCCACATATTTTGTAGTTCCTACATGAATAGAACCTTTTGGAAGGGCCTGACTGTAAAGTAACATAGAAGCTGTAAATTCTATCATAATAATAAAAAAAGTCTTCATTTTTATGGCCTTGTCATCTTCTGTATTGATGAAACAAGAGTAGGACGTTTGGAGATGATCTATAAACATATTTTTGAATGACAGGCATGAATAAAAATTATCTAAGGAGCTGATTTGGTACACATGCCTGTAATCCCAGCAACCAAGGAGGCTGAGGCAGGAGGATCATAAGTTTGAGGACAGCCTAGGCTACTTAATAAGACTTTATCTCAAAAGAAAAAAAAAAAATTAAAAGGGCAGTAGAGATAGTAGAGTGATATAGAGCTTCCCTAGGTTTGATCACCAGAACCTCAAGAAAAAAAAAAAAATTCTAAAGGAGAATAATTTATGGAAAAAAGCAGTTTAATATATAATATTTTTTAATTTTTTTAGAAAATGGGAAGACTGAGGGCAGGGGGAAGAAAGTTAAAAAGTAAAATATGATGGTTTATGATAATACAGATTCTCACAATATTTTTTAAAGTAGTTGATTAAAAATGAGATGTGTTTGAATAGAAAAACAGTCAATAGGCTGGTAGTACAGAAAGGAAAGATTGGGTTTTGAACAGGAATACATTTTGAAATGTGTTTTTTTTTTTATTTTGGGATTTTTTTTGGAATAAACATTTGTTTATGGATCCAATTAGTTCATTTTCATTTTAATTAAAAGAAAATTCAGTAGATAATAAATTGTACAAAATATGTGAAAAATGATCTCTGGCTCTAATAAACAAAATTTGCTCTCAGAAATTATTGGTATTTTTTGTTATGATAAGCCTACACAAATATTCTTTTTTTCCCTCGTGTTCTAACTATGATCCTTTTCACATAGGAGATTAGATAGTGAAAAGGTCAATATTCCTCAGACAAAGCTGGGCACAACAGAGAAACCCCTGTGATAACAGCACCCGGAAAAGTGGCTGAGCACATGCAGAGCAGTCTTTCTCTTAAAGAACCCTGGAACCTAGTGTTTGGGATGAAAGCAGTTCTGCTATGGAAGAGATCCAGTCAGTTACTTTCTTACTGCTACAAACTTTATGTATGATAAAAGGTACAGGGTTTTTCACTTCAGATGAAGTACAGAGTCAGAGGTAGGAAACTGGATGGAGCTGGCACCATGTTGAGATTATGAGCCACAGTTCTGGTACTGGATTTATTATTTTTGAATCCTGTGTCTATTATTTCCTTGTCATTGGATGGTGCACAGTTAACTGATATCTGTGGGCCTCACTTTTCTCATTGCTAATATGGACTAACACCTGCATTATACAGTTATGAGAACAGAGCTCAAATCAGAGGAAACTCAATAAATGTTGACTAATCATTGTTGCATTAGTATAACATTCCCCAAATCCCCATACCTAATAATAACTCTTACCTAATATCAACTTTCTGGTGACTGGTAAGAGATGTTAGGGAGGAACAATATGCTGCTGACCTACCATGCTCTTTAATTCCTTCAAAGGTCAGATCTCACTGGTGTATTCCACAAATCCTCAGTGAATGGTTCCACGTACTCTGGAATTGAAGAGCATCTGGTGGAGTCTTTAAAAGGCAGTGACATTTGTTTTCTTGAGTATTGAACCTAATATATTCAAGACACAAGGTTTCCTTGGGGAGCCCTAAAACTCATCTTTCAGATGTTATCAAGTATGTATTTGTATTTCACAAGGACTGTGGGATAGGCAGCATGGCACTATGGAAAGAACGTAAGCTCTGTGAACAAACCTGGCTCAAATCTTGCTCATTTACCTTGGGGAAGGTTCATTTATAGGAGCTTGAGTTTTTGCAGCTGAAACAAATTCATAATGTATATGGGCTTGGGTTTTGTGAAAATGATAATTGTACAGTATTTGTGCTACAATTCAATCCATGCTATACCACTCAGAAAAATAAGGCTATCAGAGACCTCTATTAAATCACTCCAAGCCTGCAGGTACTATGTCAACTTTACATAGCTCCTTCATAACACATGAGCATTTCTCAGCTCCTGGGATCCTTCTCCTTTTGCAAAAGTCAGCTGGATTTACTAAATTTTTATCTTGTGTTCCAGATATATATCATTCAACAAGCATCTATAAATTTTCAATTATGTGCCAGACACTCTTGGAAATGCTGGAGATCCCACAGTAGCCAGGGCAGATGTCTTTCCAGCTCTCTTGGAGTTTAAATGCAGTGGGGTAGATGAATGGTTTACAAATGATGAAATAAACAGGACAATCTCAAAGACAGAAAAAAATGTGCTAATAAAAATGGGTAAGAGCAACTGGGAGAGGATGACAACTTCAGATTGACTGATTCAGGAAGGTTTCTCTCAGAAGGTAGCACTGAAGCCTATGACTAAGTGCAGCTATGTAATGATCTTGGCAAGTACTGGAGGCAAAAGACACCTAAGTTACTTCTGAGTAAAAGAAATAAAATCTGCATTAACCATAACAGAACGTCATAGACCTGGATAACTCAAATAAGAGAAATTTAATTTGGAGGCTGGGTAGTCCAGATCAAGGTGTGAGCAAGGCAGATTTCATTCTGAGGCTTCTTTTCTTGGCTTGTAAGCTGCTGGCTGTGTTCTCACACAAATTTTTTGCCATGTTATACTGGGGGTGGAGGACTTTTAAATTCCTGCCAAGATCACCTTAGTTCTTACCTAATAATACTCACCTGACGAATAGTGCTCAGAAGCTCTGACATATATATTATGGAAATTATAAAACTACCAAGCCAACTGGATTATATCTGTGCCAGTATAACTGCATTTAACTTTAATTTCCTCCTAGAGGTTCTATCTCCAAATACAGTCATATTGGGGGTGGATGTCACAACAAATGATATTTGGGGGACACAAGTCAGTGCCCTGAATAGTATTGATAATATTTCCATAATAAATATAGTAAGGCATACTTTGTTGGACATAGATTGTTACAAGATATAGGGAGAAAAGTAGATAGAGACTCTATCATTCAGAGTATTTTAAGGAGTTTGATTTTATCATAAGCAAATTGATATTGCTGGAGGATTTTTAAAGCATATGAACAAAATTAGACTTTTATATTCAAAAAATTACTACAGTGGTTCTGTGAAGTATTGAATGTAAAGAGGAAAAAATATGTACTAGCTAGGATTATATAGGACAGACCAATAGCATATTTGTATAGGTATATAAGAGAAGATCTGTTAGGGAATTGTCTCACACAATTATCATGGCTGAGAAGACCAAGCGCAGATCTTCTGCAGCCTGGATTCCCTGGGGTGCTAGTAGTATGGCTTAGTCCAAGTTCAAAGGCCTCAGAATCAGAGATCCTGATGATATGACTCTCAATTTGAGGCCCCAAATTCTGTGTATCCAGAAGGGGCCACTGATATATGTTCTGGAGTCCAAAAGCTAATAAATAATAACATGGAGTTCTGGTGTCCAAGGTAGAAAACTAGTGTGTTCAGTTTGGGATTGCTGGGAAACATACCAATCAATTGGCCTTCTGTATTTGTTCTCTCCGTCTCCAGTCAATTGGATGGTATATGCCCATTTTGAGGGTAAATCTTGTCTATTTATTCCACTCAGATTCTTGTGCTAACTTTCTCTGGAAACATCCCGACAGACCCACCAAAAATAATGAATTTTCAATTGTAGCTATCCTTTAATGCAGTCAAATTGGCACCTAAAATTAACCGTCACAAAGCTTAAGCATTAAAACCAGTTAGAGGAGTTTGTCACAGTCTTAAGGAGAACTTCTCAGATGACAGTAGTAGAGTTGCTAAGAATGGAATAGACAAGGTATGCTGCAAAAGTAGAATCAACAGGGTTTACTAATAGTGTCCATAGAAGAGAACAGTAAGAGAAATAGAAAACCTTGTAAATTTTAGTTATGAGATACTGGTTGCTGGGAAGTTGAAGGAAGAGTATTTTGGGGTTGAGTGGGGCTGAATCCAGGGTTTGGTTTTAAACTTTTGGAGAAGCCCTCCTAGGGATTCAATTGTGAGTATCAAATAAGCAGCTAGATTTGTAAATCTTGTGTCACAATTACTAGAAAGAGTCTGAGAAATTATCTTCATGTCCATAATGTTTACATCCATTGGACTAAATGATATTATCTAGAAAGAAATTTTATATTGAAACAAGGAAAGTCTCAGAATTGAGCCTCAGGGCATAACTACAGTTAGTAGGCCAGTCTATGAGTACGCACCAGCAAATGGAATCAGGGTGGATTCTGTAGGAAAATAAATCAATAGATTATGGTGTTGTAGAAGCTAGGAAAAACCAAGTTGGCAAAAAGGAAGTAGCTACCTTTGTAAAATGGTACTGAGAAGGTAAGAGGAGAACAGAGAAGTGACTGTAGGATCTTGCTGCTTGGAAAGGATTGATAACTTTCATTAGTGGAGTTTCAGTGGGTGGCATTCATGGAACCCAGCTTTGAGTAAGTTGAGGACAGTGTAGGAAGTGTGGATACAGAAACAGGGGACAGTGCTTCTCACTTGTGAAGCCATCTTTGACTCACCTGTGGAATTTTGAAAATGGCCAATGCCTAATGTCATAGCAGTTCTCCAGTTGATTCTAATATGCTGCCCACATTGAGGATCACCATTACAAATAAATGTTTAAAGAAGTTAAACATGGATACGTAAAAATGAGGGCCACAAAACCATTTATTGTTGTTTTTATTATTATTATTATTATTATTATTATTATTATTATTGCACTTTTATTGTATTTAGTAGAGAATACTAAAACATATTTAAGTACTTCTGTGAAGAATTTAGAGGGAGAGAACTTGATTGAAGATAAAAAGGAAACAATGGTGAGTGGAAAGTCTTTAAGAAAGGTAGAGGTGAAGGAAACTACATAATTGTAGGTATTATATCTTCTTTTAACAGAGTTAGACAATTTTGTTTTTCACAACTGAAGGAATTCTTCTTATGTAGTTTGCATCTGTAGTCTGGTCATGAGTGGGGAAAAGGTATGAAACAAGCCTTTAAATTTCTTTTTTTAAAAGACTTTTTCAAAAACAATTTTAAAACTATTTCTAATTTTGTATATATTTTATATTCTTAACAATTATAAAGGCAGTCCTCATAAATGTTAGTGCTTTAATTAAATCTTAATATCTTCTAGAAACATTCGTGTTTTGGGGCCATACTACTTAAAAGCCTGAACAAGGCATGTATAGACACTCACCTATCCTCTGCTCCGTTAAATATGGATGAACAATCTGTCCAACAGAGGGCTTTGTAAAGCTTACTAGCACAAGTTTAAGTGCTTATATCTCATACAGAGAAATACAAAAGCAAAATGGAAATTTATTGCCCAAAGTCATATATTATAAGTTATTTTTTATAACATATGAGAAAGGAAGAAATATTTTCTTTAAGGATGAGGAATATCGGAAACTACTTTTTGGTGAATAGGACTGACAACTTTGTGAAGATTCTAATTTTGAGACTTAAAGAGTATGAAACAAGCCTTTAAATTTCTTTTTAAAAAAAGAATTTTCAAAAACAATTAATGTCTTTTAAAAAATTTGTAAGGAAGTTACCTAGATTTATACAAAATTGTGGTTTAATTTCATCAAATGGAGTGAGTTTTTTTGGCACACTAACTTGAAATTTGTCTAGTTTGAGAATAGACCTTTCTCAGACAAGTAATCCAAAGGGGTCAAGATGTGAAGGTGTAGAAGCATTCACTATTCCCTCTGCTCTATGGATTTTTCTATATGGTTCAAAATGGTCTCTGAAACCTAATGGGAAAGAGGTTTACAAGTAAGTTATCAAAAAGCTCATACAAATATTTATGTGCAACTTCATTCATCCCAATGTCATCTATAGTATTAGACAGGGATAAAATCTGATAATCAACAATTGGAGACTAAGAAACTAAATCATGGCACATCTATTAGATAGAGTATCATGTAGCCATTACAATATTTACATAGTGTTGTTCATTAGAAAATTACTTAGGAAAAAAGGTAAAATAATAAAATGAAAATGCAAAATACATTATGTTTTCAGCAAGCTGAAAATATATAGAAAATAAATATTGTAAAGAAATGTGATAAAATATTATGCTTATTCTTGGTTAGTGCAATTGCATGTGATTATTATTCTTTTCTTCTGCACATGTGAAAATTTTCACAGTGACGATATGTTGCCCTATGTTAAAAAAAATCATGTCTTTTATAGATGAGCTCAAATCATGAAAACATCATAACCTTCATTTACTTTTTCCATTTTCAATAGATAATGTTAATATAAGTTAAAATGTGGGCTCAGTCCTCCATTTTATCATTAATATCAAAAAATTTTAGAACACCTTTTTTAAAGCATACAACTTCTAGAGGATAAGTTAAAATTTAATTTAATTTGTAAAAAAAATTCAAAACATTTTACTAGGTATTTTAATGCCAAAGTCAATTATAGTCATGAAAACATTATAGAAAATGAATAATACACAAAAATAATACCTGTTTCATACATTTTGTAATAAAGATTCAGCACTTCATATTTACTACCAGATGCTGGTGCTGAGACTAGGATATCTCACCTAATATATGAGGAGACATACTACTATAAAGGAAAAAGTAAAGCCTTGATATTGACTGTTTTAGTAATCAAATAAATATAAGGAATGCTATGACAAGTTGAATCTGTGTTATATGCATGTACTCTCCATTTAAATTGAGGTTTCAATCTAAATGGCACTAGATTTTTTCTGGTCCTTTCATCTTTGCTTCTATGTGTCTCTGTCCTTCAAACATTGAAGATAATTTAGCTTTGAATGCTGGTTATCCAACTCACACCCATAATTTGTTTTTAAAAATGATACACAAAATAGTATACTGCTTGTTGACAATCATAGAGAGTAATCATACAGATGGGGGACAGGACATCATCATTGGAAAGTTTTACCTCAAAAAATCTTGCATAATAATTGTACCCTACTTTTAAAATAAATGTTCATTTCATGTTTCCACTATTTTTAATTGTTGTATTTTACCACATTACTAAATCAAAGACATGAGCATATTTTGATCACAGAATAGTAACAAATGCTTTCCTATCTTAGGCATAAATCTTGTCTCGGCTAGTAATAGTAGTAGTTGACAGTTGTGACAAGAGTACTGTTTTAAGGACTTTTCAGGATTTTTAGAGTCTGAATAACAAACTGGAGTATGTTTGTATTTTGCTTTGTTTTTATTTGTTTGAGGCAGATTTTATCCATGAGTGCCACTTATGGACTCTCAAGTTGTGAGGCTAAAGTTGTCTTCAAAGTATGCTACAGCTCTTCAAACCCTTGTTAGTTCCTCCTCAGACTTGTCAGCTGAGGTGGTTCATCAGTTACTACAACAAAATAACATCTGCTTCCTCCTCCCTTTATCTGCTTCCTTCTTTCTCGACTCTTGTGCACTACAGAAACTGGGGCTATGACAAAGAGACTAAACTCTCCATTTTGCGATTTTTAATAAGATTTAATGGTATTTCTGAAAGGCATTTAGATTTATGTTAAATTTCCACATTCAATAAACATCGATCAAATACTTTTTTTGGCGGGGAGGGGGGCGGTTAATCCCCAGCCCTATTTCGTTTTTTATTTAGAGACAGGGTCCCACTGAGTTGCTTAGCACCTCAGTTTTGCTGAGGCTGACTTTGAACTTGCAATCCTCTTGCCTCAGCTTCCTGAGCTGCTGGGATTACAGGCCTGCACCACCCGTCCCAGCTGTATTATATCAATACTTTACCTAGATCTCCTGTCTGTTGACAATGGAATACTTCTATGCCATTAACCTGGACAAGTTGTGGTTGCTGTTGTTTTTCAAATCTTAATTAAATATAATTGCCTTTTTGTCCTTAAAAGCATAAGGGGAGATGGTTAAATGAGTTTTTGATGAAGTGCGAGCGGATGGCTCTTGCTTAGTACGAGGAAAACATGAGCAGTTAGAGCAGTCAGGAATCATTACCAGAGATAAGGGTCTAAATTAGAGCTTAACTATAAACTTGTGAACTGAGTAAGAATAAGAGGACAAGGGAAACATTACAAAATTGTGACGCAATTCAGTGACAATTCTGTAATGATGATTTCAAGTACTCTAGCTGTGCTGGTGAAGGATGCCCTGTACATACTTGTTTCATTAGTTAGACTTGTAAACCCATGGAAATGTTGTTCAACTGCCTCCTTGAGAGTTAAAAAGAAATGTGGCTTCCCTGACCAGTGTTTATTCCATATTTAGTTTTGAATTGATAGAAATATCCAGTTTGCCCTGTTCCTTATAGTGCTCCAAACCCAGACTTAAAACTACCCTTGTTTTAAATATCTTTCAAAGAGACAGAGAGCTTAATAACCAATCAATAGATGAGTAGTGATGTGGTCATCACAATGATGACATCTGATCAGTTATTTAAAGCAAAATCATTCATTTGCTGCACAGTTGAGTGTAAGGATAATCTATGGGTGTTTTCTACTGTTTGAGAGAACAAAGAGGACCAACTGAGAAGAGAGAAGCTATACACTGGGACAAAGAGGAGACAGAGAGGCTATGTACTTGAGTCATGCCTTTCAGGAGAAATCATGGGCTGCTTTCCTCTGCTTGTCCCAGGAGGGTTTCATTTAGAAAAACCTTCTCTGTTTTTCTGGGCCTTGCTTCCAAGGAACTATTATGGATGGAAACAGATGTAACCAATAGCCTAGGGAATTTATCACTGAGAAAGGGTAAAAGGAACATGGATACTAATGCAGGAAGACAGACAAAACTGTGCAGCCACCAAGAGCCTGGTTTCAGCATCAATCAATTTATGCTTCCTTTTCTCATTCACCTCCTAGGGGTCAAAACAACTTGACATTGATAATGCAATTTTGAAACCAATTACAAAGTAGGTAAATTGTGGTCTTTCTGATATGCTCTTAGGAAAGCAAGTTTCTTTCATTCTTTCTCTCCCCACCTCCCCACCGCCCCAGCCATTTCCAGCTTCTTTTGCAGTAGCAAATCCAAATAACATGCTTGTGAAGCAGTTTGAGTTTTAAAAGGGAAAGGCTTCCATCTACTGGATTTGTTGAGTAATAAAAAGGATGAGAGCCCACATTAGATTTTCTTTTTGTGCTGGCAGTGCATAGCCTGGTATGTCCACTTTGAGGTTTCATAATTCTCTTAAATTGCATCTTATTGGAAGAATCTAGTCATTACTGAACACATTCAGATTTTTCAAAATACCATATAAACCCCACATTATATCACACAAGGGAGTCAAAAGAATATATAATTTCTCTTTTTTTGCCTCTTGGTAAAAATAATATGGAGCAGTTATATACGCAAAGAAGTTCTATTTACTCAGAGAGTCCATAGTAAAAATAATCTTACCTGTAATATCAAAGTTGGTTGAGACAGAATGGTACATTATTCTTTTCCCCCTTAAAAGGTAGGCATCTCATTTTCTTTTCTAAAATTTATACTATTTTTTCTGAGCAAATTCCATCTTCAGTGCAATACTTCTGTTTTGAGTGCAGCTAATGCTATTTAATGACATATCTTCAGGTTTATATACTGTGTTGTATGGGTAGATAAGAACAGGAGTTTTGGGGGGAACTTTACACTGAAGCACAGGTATACATACAATGTGAGACAAATCATACAATATACTTCTATTACGTTCTACTGAGTCAGTGCAAATAAATAAATAGTCATTTTGTAGCCAATTTGACTTTTTTAGGAATTTAAGAATTGAAGGCTTTTACTTACATTCAGTTAATAGAATGGCAGCTGTACATGTGGCATAGCATTTTGGTGTCTATGTTTTACTGAACTCTCTTGAATTTGTAACTTCATATCAAAATCATACTAAATATATTTTGTACCAAATGAAAATGTATAAGAAAGTACAAGCTAATGTTGTCCCTTAATAAGTATAAGAATTTCATGACAAAAGAATGAAAATCCTGGAAAGATATTTTTTTTTCAATTCAAACTCATAGATATCCAGGACAGTATTATCTTTGGGTTTTCTATGGTCCCATAATATTAGGTTAAAAAACTAAAGAAGAAAAATCTGAAGAGTAGGCCCCTGAACTATAAGCAAATATTTAAGGATTCCAGATGATTTCTTCATGTTTTTAACTATTTTTTTTGTAAGTTAGCAAATATGTAAGTTCACACGTAGAAAAAGTAAGTCATATTAAAGTAGGATTCTGCTAGGTTTTCTGTAGCCATTACACTGAAAACTTCTAGAACAAACAAACAAAAATTTAGAATAGAATGTTCTCCTCATCCATATTATTTTCATAAATAAATGTCAACAAAAATTTTAAAAGATGATATAATAGCTTTGGTTTTTAATTAGGACCTAAATGTCTTAGTCCATTCAGCTTCTTTTGAGTTGTCTGAGTTCTGTTGTTATTTTCTTTTTCACACAGCATAACTCTTGATCAACACTGGTAGATTTATGTTTTATTTTTGCAATGGAGAATTTTTTAGAGAGAAAGGAAAGGAAGGATAAAGGGAAGGGAAAAGAAAGTAGAAATTGATTTTTTTTTCTTTGCACTGTCTCCACTAACAAAATCAAGCCCAGACCTTTAAATTTAGCAATAAAGGAAGAATCATTCTGTGGTTTTGCTTATGCATTAACCTTAAATTATTTAAAGGGTACTTCACTAAAGCCTAGGGGAGAACACAAAGGAAACAAAAATGAAAATTCACATAAGAATAGTTAATCTGACTTACAACCAATAGTCTACCTATCCAGCCATTCAGTTAGCAAACACTTATTGATTATCTAATATGTCCCAGGCATTCCTCTGGGTCCTGGGGATCTAAAAATACATGAGACATAAAAGTCTTTATTTTCATGGAGTTTATTTTCCAGTATGAACACATAAAGTGAATACATTAAATAGTTAAGTAGTATGTGTGGTACAAATGTAGCTGAAGAAATTAGGAGACAAAGGGCATAGTGGCCATTCCCTGCTAGAGGGCACTAGGGTTTGCCATACCAGAACTGTGGCCTAGCGATGGAGCAAAGCTCAGCAATCCTTGATGTCATGCCACATTTTGGGGGCATATTCCTTTTTGGCTGGATTATCTTGTCCTTTCTCATTGTGGACACATACATGTGACTTCTATCTTTGGGGAGTATTCTCAAGCCCATATAGAATTTTAGACCCACTGATCATTTTACCTGCAGTTTCCTATCTGGGGAACTGACTCAGGAGATATCAGTTCTCTGTCAAACAAACACATGCTACACATCACACATAAGTTCAACCCCCATTCATCAAGTTCATCTGACTGGTAGCAGATTATTCTGCTCATTTTATTCAATGTTCAGATTAAGAATTGAAAATTTAGCTGGTGTGGTGGCTCATACCTGTTTTTCCAGCAGCTCAGGAGGCTGATGCAAGAGGATCACAGGTTCAAAGCTAGCCTTAGCAATTTAGTAAAGACTTAAGCAACTTAGTGACACCTTATCTCTACATAAAATATATTAAAAGGAGGGCCACTGAGGATGTGGTTCAATGATTAAGCATCCGTGGGTTCAATCCTCAGTACCAAAAATAAAAAATAAAAAGGAATTGATAATTTATCACAAATGCTACTGGGGCCCCTTGGTTTGCAATCTCAGAAGTGATCTGAGATGTGCAGCTTGTGTATCTTCTCTAGGACAATGAAGAGAGATACAACTAATATTTTATATATGGAAGAATGAGTGTTTCCTTTCTCCCTGCTAGTAGGAAAAGCCTAAATCCAGAAAGTTTACTTCATTATTCATCCTCTCTGTTGTAGGTGCCTAATATAATATAGTTTATACATGCATATAAAATGCATTTTATTCAGCTCCTATTAAACAATGCAAGGGGCATACTGGTTGCAATTATTTCCTGTATTACCAAGGTAAGTATTAAATAATTGTGTATTATGAAATAAAAAATTATTTTCCTTGATTAACCATTGAGCTGCCTCACTTTGTCATGCTGCCTTTATAGTGGCTTGGATTGCTAAGAATCTTCTCTTTGCACTTAAAATTAAATCTACTATAACTTAGAAAATAAAGTGTAAGTCTCAGTGTCAGGAAGACTTTTTTATACTATATAAAGTGAAATCATACTATCAGAAGTAATTTCAGAAGGCATATAATGTATATGAAAAGCATACTGTATGCTTAATATATGATACCTAGCTCCTTTAATGCAGAAAACTATATAATCAACAGTAGTTTTAAAAGCTACCTAAATTTTGTGTCACCATTCCAACTTCGTAAGAGAGTTAAAAATATTAGTATATAACAATAAAACATGTCATATTGGCTAGAAATTATCAAGATCTTCTAATAAAATAAATCTACTCTGCAAAATACCATGACGTTTTCCCTCCCTTTTGAAGAAGCCCTAAACTGAATTTTTGTTAATGAGGTTTGATCAAAAGTTTTTAAGATTTTGTTAATATTACTATATGCCATATTAATAATGGATACATCTATGAGTGAAAATTAAAATATTGCTTTAGTACTGATATATTTTTTTAAGCAGTACTGGGGATTGAACCTAGGGATGCCCTACCATTGAGCTATGTTCACAGTCCTCTTTATTTATCTTACAAAGACACAGGATCTCTTTGGGATGCTGAAGATGACCTTGAACTTGCAGTCCTCCTGCATCATTCTTTTGAGTGCTGGGATTATAGGCATGCACCATTGTACCTGGCTAAGTGCAGATAATTTTCAATTAATTAAGTTTTGGCCCATTAATATCATCTAATATTTTCCCACATATTCAATGCTTAGAAGACTGTTTGATTATATAAATAAAGAATCCTTAAAAGTTGAACTCAAAACTATTTAAAATTTGAAAGCATACTGATCTGTCTTTTTTTCTTTAATAACAACCTGTGCTCGCTTTTCAAAATAATTTAATTGATAGATAAAATCGTATATATTTGCCATATAAAATATGGTTTTTTGAAGTATGTGCACATTATGCAATAACTAATTCTAGCTAAATTAATGCATTACTTTGAATAGTTATCATTTGTAGGGTGAGGACATTTCATTCCTAGAATTTTTTTAAAATACATTATATTATTAGCATAGTCACTATGTTTTACAATATATCACTTGAATTTATTTCTTCCAATTAATTGAAATTTTGAATCCTTTGATAAACATCTCTCCAGTGTTCCTCCCCATGAGATAATAACCCCAGTTTCTGGTAACCACCATATCCTCTGCTTCCAGATAAGGTTATTTGGATTCCACATTCAATGAGATCATAGTCCTCTGATTTGTGTGCCTGACTTATTCCACTTAGCATAGTGGCCCTCAGGTTCATCCTTGTTTCAGATGACAGGATTTTATTTTCAAAGTTTAGTAGTATTCCATTATGCATATATAACCCATTTTCTTTAGCCATTCATCCACTGACAGAACTCTTAGATTGATTCTTTATCTTGCCTATTGTGAATAATGCTGCAGTGAACATGGGATTGCATATATTTCTTTAACACCCTGACTTTATATGGCCATTTACTCGTAACAGGATGACTAGATCATATAGTAGTTCTATTTTTAATGTTTTCCTCTATTTTTAATTTTTTGAGGAACTATATAGTATATTCCATAACAACTCTACTAATGTTCATTCTATAAATATTTAAACCTAGCTTTGGTCTGTTGTCTTAGTCAGCTTTTTCAGTGCTGTGACTGAAAGACCTGATAAGAACAATTTTAGAGGAGGAGAAGTTTATATAGCAGCTCATAGTTGCAGAGGTGTCAGTCCAAAGACAGCTGTCTCCATTCCTCAGGGCTCCAGGTGAGGCAGAATGTCATGGAAGAAGAGTGTGGTGGAAGGAAGCATCTCAGGACATGATCAGGAAGCAGAGAGAGAGGCCAGGCTCAGCTCACCAAATATCTATCCCAAAGGCACTCCCCCAGTTACACACCACCTCCAGCCAAGCCCTACCAGCCTGCAGTTACAACTCAGTTAATCCCTGTCAGGGAATTAATTCACAAATTGGATTAAGGCTTTCATAATCCAATAATATCACCTCTGAATGTTCTGGCATTGTTTCATACATGAGCTTTGGGGGCATACTTAATGTCTAAACCATAATAGTTGTCAAGCCACGATCTACAATTATGGCTGAGAATGGTGGTTCACACCTTTATCCAAGTGACTCAGAAAGGTGGATTGCAAATCGGAGGCCTGCCCAGCAATTTAGTGAGATACTCATCTAAAAGACCCTGTCTCAAAATAAAATAAAAAAGGCTGGGAGTGTGTTTCAGTGGCAGAGTTCCCCTGAGTCCAGTCTCTAGTCACACACACGCACACACACACACACACACACACACACACACACACACACACTCTCTCTCTCTCTCTCTCTCACTCTCAAAAAAGGAAATCTCCAGTTTTACTATAGTAGCCATACAATTTTAATGTTCTTAAAATTTTGCAAAGTTTTCTGCAACACTGCCTTGCAGAACATCTCTTAACTTGGAAAACATTGAATACTTGGGAGGAAAAATAAATGCAAAACTAAGTATTACATTTACAAAAAAAAGAGATAATATTAAGATTAATGAATTCATGAAAACATTAGTAAAATACTTTATTAAATCTATCTTGAAATTATAAATCCAAAGAAGATGATAGAGCTTAATCTATGACTAAAGTCAATGAAAATTACTTTCAAATTTTTAGTCTAATATAAAGTGAAAAACTATTTCCATTTGCATTTTAAAATTCTAAAAGTAGAATGTATAAGACTATAATCTATTATTAACTTATGAAATATTACTGAAAAGTTTATATAACTGAAAAAAGACATTTATGCATTTTTTGCAATGATAAGGGTTATATTTTATCGGTGCCAGGTATTTTCTATGTATTTTAATATTTATTCCTTCACCATAATACAATAAAGTAGCTAAACTTAATTATTGTACCCTCCAAGAGGAAAGTAAGTTATCAAAGGTCATATGAGTGGTACATGATGGATCTAGAATTTATACTCGGGTGGATAAGCCACATGAATTAAAATGGTAATCAGTGTCTTCATTTGTATATAGCTTTTTGCCTAATGCTTTTTAGATATTAGTAAGATATTTGGGGGAAAAATGTTCAAAATATCTTTGTTTATATAATTTTATGTAGTTATGGGCAATTATTTCCTGAAGTTCAACTTATGAAAGTTTTATATTATATGTTAAGAAATTTAATTATCATCTAAAGAACTCCATACTATTTCTCACAGAATTCTTTCCTTAGATTTTTGGGAGATTTTACAAAACCTAAGAACTTCAACTTATCAATATAAAAAAGAGGACATTCCCAGTGACTTTTGAAATGGCACAAAGGAGGATCATGTTAGTTATCTGTTGATATGTGCTACAGTACCACAAACTTGGTGGCTTATAGACACACAGACACACATGCATTTATTATCTGTCAATTTCTGTGGGTTAGCATCCAGGGGTGGCCCAGCTGGGGACACTGATCAGGGCTTCTCCTATGGCTGCTGGGGAAGCAGTCGCACCTCAGGGCTTGACTGAGGGAACGTCTCCTTCCAAGTTTACATGACCATCATTAGAGTTTAGTTTCTTGCTAGCTATGAGAAAAGTCCTGCTCTTTAGACTTCTCCATGAGGCCGCTTGCCACAAGGCAGTTTGTTTCACCAAAGCCAGAAATGCAGGAAGTCAAACACAGTATCAGATAGTAAGGTGCAAAGTACAATTACACATAATGTCATCACAAGTTATACCCCATCACTTTTGTTCTTTGTCTTGATTAGAAGAAAGATGCAGGTTCTCCTCACACTTGATGGAAAGGAACCGAATGATTTTGAGCCACCTTAGAGTCTCTGGTACAAAAATATAATACAGAAATAAATAGATGAATAATCTTCAGGAATAGCCAAAGAAAATCTTTTTTTTTTTTTTTTTACCAACATGTCCCCAAACAATAAAACTAGGTGACATTTCCCATCATGCCCAATGCTCCCCTGGGTATGTCATTTTACTTATCTGGAGATCTCAACTCAAAGGTCACTTCCTCAGACAGCCTGATCTGCCTCTCCCTAACCCCCAGTTACTTATCCTATGCTTTTTTTTTTTTACCCTGTCTATTTCTCAAATTTGTCATTACAATTGTTGATTTTCATTCGTGTTGTTTGATTACATATGTACAGATTAAGTTGACGATGGAAGAAACTATATGTGGTTGTTGTTGAATAGTGTATCCCGACTACACAGTACAGTTTTTAACACAAAATGAGAAACAATTAAAAGTGTTGTGAGGAGGAACAGACGTTCAGGGCACTAACTTGAGGTCAGGAATCCCACGTTCCAGTGCAAGATCTTTCATTTTTCTTGTGCTACTTCACCCAAGTCCAATCAAGTTTCTGAGACTCAGGCTTTTCATCTGCAAAAGGTCATTTCTAACACATACAGAATTTTGATACGATTTTGTGATTTTAAACTATTACTAATGAGTAAACTTCTACTGCATTGAAATTCCTCCTCCCTCCCTCTCTGAATTGTCTGGTCATTTCCTTCTTCATCTTGACCAATGGTTTTGACGCATTAGCCTATTTGCAACAGGCAAAATCAGCAGACCGCAGAAGTAAAATAAGAAGATTCAATGAACATTTGTGAAATTCATGTATTTTAAAAAGATTCCTGGATGTTCTATATATTTGATTTTATATATTTGAATATTCCAGGCATGTTATAACTCAAAATGTGGTTATTTCCACTACACAAATCAAACCCTCAACCAACCAAACAAAAACTGTATTAAATGCATCCTACTTTCAAGATGTTGTTCTCCGACTCTCCTCTTGAGCCATCCAATACCCTTATGGGCCCAAAGCATTTGTTAAATTAAATATTAGTCCAGTCCTAGGCCAATCACATCTTCAGAAAAATGAAAACTCTAAAAAAAAAGAAGAAAGGAATGTTAGAATTCCTATGCAGTATTTGAATTAAACCACCATGTAGGAGAGTATTAGCATCACAATAGTGCAGCTGACACAGTTGGCTTCTTTTCATCATGACTGAATATTGACTTTATTTAGTAACTGCTGAGATCCTCTCCTGCCTAGCAGTGTTGACTCTGCTTTGTGAACTCTATCTTATATATGTAATAAATAAACTTTGCATTGTTTTCAGTTTCCGTTATTTGACATGACAGTGCTTTAAGAAGATAAATTCTGCATGGGAAACCCAGGAGCAAAATTTTACTCCACCATTTCCAAAAAGCATAAGTCAAATTCATGCTTATTGAAATTTGTGTCATTGGTTGTGCCATAGTAACAGTGCACAGTGTCCCTGGGGTGACTAATGTCTCTCCTGTAGCCTTTTCCAGCTCATTCATTTATAGTAGTTTAGGAGAGATGGAGGAAACTAATTGACAATAGAGTCCAAGAATAATTTTACAATTGGTTGTTCACATCAGAATCAACATGCTTTTTAGAACAGCTTTTCATTCTTCTTTTAGAACACCAATTTCTGCCATGCTGATTGGTATGTCTTAACAGAGACTGTGATTCTGAAATTTGTGATATGTTGTTGTTGTTATTGTTGTGAATATGTGACAGAATGTGTGGTCAGAATCACCCTGGTGCACAAATGTAGGTAGGATAAATGTCAAGTGCAGGAAGTGTGGAGCTTCAGCTACATTTTTATTAGATATTTGGAGTAGAAAAATCCTTACATTGAGACCCTAAATGATAGCAGCAGGAGTACAGATCCAAGAAATCTTGAAAGTGATCTATGGTGTGCCTCTCACTAAAGGGCATCTGGGTCAAAGGAAGTGATTGTTTTCCCACACCAGACAGCTGATAGACAACAGAAGTGCACAGGCTCAGAAAACAACTAGCCTGCTCCTCTGTTAGGAAAGCGTGTGCCTCTTGAAATTCTCATTCACATTAAACAACAAATATTATCAGTAACATTCAACAAGCCCTTGCTATGCATCAAGTCCTGCCTGAGTGTTTTGCTCATTAACTCATTTAGTAATCACAATGAAACTTAGAGGAAAGTGTTATTATTATGTCCATGTAACAGGAGAAGATATGAAGCCTTATGAGGTTACATCAATTGCCATACCATTGCCAAACTAGATGTGTGCTCCAGTACATGGAAATAGTGACCACAAGCAAGCTTGACATGTTTATTACATAGGTTTAAACATTGAAAGGATTTATTGTGAGAAAGTTTCTTCAAAATAAGCAGAACTAAGGTCATGAATATGAGCAGCCCGGTTATCAGCTTGAGCCCATAACTTTCTACCCACAAGCAGCTGGCGTTTGAACCTCAAGGTCAAGGACTGAATACTCGGTGATTGGCACAGAACCTTCTATTGAACAGGGCATCAACATAGCAACTGGGCAGTCTCAGATCCACGCCTTCACACAGAGACTTCCCAAGAGAGGCATCGCCTGTGTCACAGGACAGTTCAAGACCCATAATTCAGTCTCTGCCCTTGACGACCATTTTCTTGGTTTAATTAAAGCAAATGATAACAGCTATTTTTTTTTCTACTAAAGCTTTTTCTTAATGGAATCAGTTTGGATCTAGTGACTAAGATATAGATATAGAAAATACAATGAGAACTGCATTTCTCACAGTAATTTAAAGGAGCATGTTTCAAATTCTGGAAAAAGACAAGTAAATTTGGAAAATGCTATCTACTTTGGTTGTTCACAGTGCATGTTAGCATAGTAAAAGTTCTCAGAAATCCTGTAGGAAAGATTTGTTTGCTCATTGTTTCCATTAAAATATGGCAAGATTATAATGTTTAATTACTGATTCTTATCTAAGTTTCCACCTTTTGCAGCATCACCATTGTGCAATATAACATTACCAAAAAAAAAAAAAATTATCCATACAAAATATAACAAAAAACTTCCTTTTCACCTAGGATTATAGTATGCCTACTAAATAAAATATTTTAGATATAAATTCATGCAGATGCAGCTTTTTGTACAAGCATGTACAAACATTCTTATACATGCATAACAATTTTTGAACAATTAAAATAATTGATCAAGCTACTTCACATTTGAAGGCTGATATTTCAGAAAAAGTTACAAGTGTGTATGTGTTTTCCATTCAGTATCATTCTGACTGCGATCAGGTGGGTGACAGTGTAGAATTTCTTAAAATGACGATCCATTTTGTCTCAGATTTTATTCTAAGTTACAGAAACCACTCAACAAATTTTTATCTTGCTGCTTTCTTGATTTTACCAGAAAGAATCAAAGGAAAATTTTTAATAATCAGGATGCATTTAATTGTCCATTGATTTCAATAGCCATTAACTAATTACAGAAAGTACAATTGGCCAGTGATTCCACAAAGAGGAAAAGAAATTGTACATACTCAGGCAGTAATAACCCAAGTATGATTACCTTCTCCTCAGCAACAATTGTAAAATGCCGTTGATTGTTGACTCCATCACGGAGTCAGAGATGTTACAATAATGTCTCACAGAACTGAAGAAACAGTTGAATCTAGCTTCCTGCACAGTAATTATAGAACACAATTTGTGAGGCACTTTATGGGTATATTTTGATTCCTCAATTATACACTGAAATATCCTAGCTTATATTTAATTGTCAAGCCAATACAGGAAATTCCAATTACATCATATTATACTATTAATCATTTATTTCTATGAATTCAAGTTTGTCAGGCTCTTGGATCATCATATTGATCTGTCAGAACAGAGATAATTTGCCAAGTGGTTCCCATCCTTTGAAGGTTGATAATTATGGTTAGTACCACCACTCAGAGAAAGATTTCTTGGTGGAGCTGTTTCCCGCTTTCTCAAGTTTTATGACCCCATTCAAGTATTGTAGAAAAGAACATGGATTTTGATATTAGAAAGAAGTGAGTGACTTCTAACCCTGCCACTAGAACAATTATACTATTTTCTGCTATTTCTATGGTTAACTTAAGCAATTTATGTAACCAAAGACTTAATTTCATTCTTTTTTAAATTTTATTTTTATTCTTTGTACTCAGGATTGAATCCAGGGGCACTTTACCACCGAGCTTCATCCCCAGTCCTTTTTTATCATTTTTTATTTTTGAGACAGGGTCTTGCTATGTTGTTAGGGGTCTTACTAAGTTGACAAAGCTGGCCTCCAACTTGTGATTCTCCTGTTTCATCCTCCTGAGTTGCTGGAATTTCATGCATGCCTCAGTTTCATCCTTAAATAATAAATAATAGGGATATTAGAGATATTTAATGAGAAAGAATATACAAATGTGTTTACTATAGAAATAAAATCTCTTAAATCATATTTTAACTCTTTTTACCAACACCATGCTTTATTATGGTTTTATTACTTGGCTAAATGAATGAATGACTGTCCTGTTTCAAACATACTTTGATATAGTGTACTAAATTCATGTGGTATACTGGATAGACTGTAGAAGGATATGTCAGTTATAAAGATAGAAGTGTTTGTAAGAAGAAAACAACATAATAAGTTACTAAGGACAAACCCTGTTTTCCCTGTTCCTGGGTTTATACAGGAAATTGCTCTTGAAATACCTTATAAAACAAAAAAATATTTCATGATGCAATAGTCCAGGACCTCAAGACAACACAGAAAGCTGGTACAATTGCAAGTTTTGGGAAACTACCTTATTTTTCTTTATTGATCTGCAATGATCCAATAGCATAATGTCAAATCCTCATTTAGATTTTACAAAGATCAGATAATGACTAAATATAGAGTACTATATTGTATTAAGTTGATTCTACATAAAATTTAAGGTGCCTATAGGCTGTTAAGCTATAAGGTATATTAGAGATCTACTTAAAGCAAACTGAAACAAGTGAATCACTTTAAAGATATATCTTTTATATATACAAGAAAAAGAACAATGAAAGTAAAAAAAAGACATGGTGATTAAATGAATGAAAATAATATGAGGTAAAACATTTTTACATTCTATATTTTATTTGTGTTTATATTATTAGAATTGGACATTTTTGATATCTCAGGATATAAAAGTCATTTTCAAATATCATATCAAGGGCAGAGCAGAAGATTGTTATCATTTACAATATTAAAACTAAAACACTTTATACTATTAAAAATTCTCTAAAATTTAAATATTTGCAACAAATACACCAAATTTGTTTGTATCAAGAGTGCACATCAAGATAGGAATGGATAAAGAAGATGAGAAATATAAATAGAATAAAGTTTTATTAAGCTGCAAAGAAGAATGAAATTATGTTATTTGCTGATAAATGAACAGAACTGAGGTACACAATGCAGGTTATCAAATCCATAGATCAATGAATATGGAGGACTGACTATAATAACTTCAAGCCTTAAGACTCTGTTATCAGAATACCTTGCTTCTAGAAATTAATGAAATAATGGTAAAATAAAAAAAATTGTATAAAGATATTTATTGGTTGTTAGGTCTAAAATTTAAAATAAATTGAATGTTAATCTATAGTTGACTAATTAAATGCATTATGACTAATTTGTAAAATAGAATTCTATAGAAACATTGAAATCAAAGGTTTCAAAAGATTGGGCATTTGAAGAAAGTGGATTAAGGGTAGCTGAATTTCATCAATGCACTCTATATGCATGTGTTGAAATGTCATATGGAATCCCGTTAATATGAACAATTGAAATGTTAATCAAAATATTCTTTTAAATTTAAAAGTCTCATTGTATATCTTAAATATATATTTAAGTTACAGAAGAGTTCACTTAGCTTTGAAAGTGTTTATGACACACTCTGTTAGGAAAAAGCAGGTTGCAAATGCATATTATATTATAAATCAATTTTTGCAAAAAAATAAAACTTGTATCTGCTAAATAAAGAAGTTTAGAAAAATTATTAATATAAGATAAATATAAACATTACAGGTGACTTTAAACTTTTCTATGTTCATTTATGATTTAGTTTCATCTGCAATGAATATATACTTTTCAAATAATTTTAATGTGAGTCATCAAATTATGTGATGTTCATATACAAATATGGCATAAAAATCCCACTATTATGTATGATTACAAGTCATCCTTGAAAAATTAGAGAAATTTAAGAAATATTAATAAATTAATTGCACACAAATGTTTCCTTTCTACTGGGAGAAAAATAAAACCAAAAAATGAAAACAGAATATACACAAGTAGATGAATAGCATCATCAGTAGATTAATATTTCTTTTGCAGTTTCCATAAAATATGTGAGTGAGGGAGCTGGTGACTGCATATACTTGCTGCTCCAGCTGAAGTGTTCAGTACTGCCCTGAAGTTCCTGACTTAGAATAATTTCCTGAAGACTGTAGATTTTATACTCCATTTTCCTCAATGATATCAAGTTGACCTTTATTTTAAAATGCTACTATTCATATTTAGTTTCCTTATGAAGGAAACGTATTTAGTTTCCTTATGAACTGAAGCCAAGAAGTTGAATATAAGATCTTTAATGTCAAATAGAACTGAAGTTTGAGGTAACTACCTAGAAAATTCAGCTTCAAAACCTGTTCTAACTTTCAACTATATCAGAGAGAATTAAATAAACTGCAAAGCTGGCTGATATTTGGTTCTTTGGTATGATACAGCTCTCTACGGAAGATATGCCCTTTATAAAATTCATTATCTCATTCTTATTGCATTAAAATAAAATCAAAGTAATAACAGTAAATGATATATTCAATAAATAACCATTGTGTATTATTAGCTGAGATGGGCTACCAGCCTTTTATGCAGTTCTGTCTAGTGAGAGCTTAGGAACCTGGGTATTTTGTATGCACATAAAGAATGGACATATTAAACTGAAAAAGTAGATCAAAGTTTTAAAAACAACAAAAATTCCAAGTAATCTCCTAAACTTCTGATATGTATAGTAATTAAATAGTATAGAATTCAATGATCACCAATTGGCTTTAACATGGCTTATTTTTATCATTATTGTCACATTTGATAATAATATACATAAAATATACATCTTTACTCATAAAGACATTAAGGAAAATTATTAAAAGTAAATAATAAAATGAAGGATGATTTTCTATTTATGTTAAATTTAGAAAGTTTCAAAGAATAAATTCTTAGCCAGGTATGGTGGCACACGCCTGTAATCCCAGCAGCTTGGGAGGTTGAGGCAAGGGGATTGTGAGTTCAACGCCAGTCTCAGCAAAATCAAGGCACTAAGCAACTCAGAAAGACCCTGTCTCTAAATAAAAAATAAAAAGGGCTGGGGAAGTGGCTCAGTGGTTGAGCACCCCTGGGTTCAATCCCTGACACCAAAAATAAATAAATAAATTCTTAAACAGTATAGCTGGTATACTCCTATAATGTGCAAATATATTATTAATATCACATTATTTATATAAAAATATTTATGATTAACTGCATAATTTTGACTTTTGCTTAAGAAAGGAATGGGAGCCTTCTAAGTTCTTTGTACAATTTTTTTGAGTAGCAAAGGGAAGGTACTGTTTTTATTTTTCTCAGATTCTTGCTATTTCATTTATTTCCATTTGAGTTGGTTTAGTGGCAGTATTATATATATATATAAACACACACACATAAAATTTTAGGTTTTTATTAACATTTTTCATATTCTTATATTGACAATTATTTTAATATGTAAATTATATTTTGTCTACTAGATGTACAATTGATTTATTTAAGCATTCTTTATAGAAGGAAAATAGTTTCCCCTTTTCTCCACTTTAAGTTATTCTGCAAAAGATACTTTTATCCATTAGATTGTAAGCTGTAGTGTACAATCAGGTCATTTGTTTTTTATACCTTGATTATAGAAAACTAGAATTCTTAGAATTACTAGGTCTGTACTAGGGAAGTACTAACTGGGAATATTATGATCTTCCATGTAATAGTTATTTAAAATTTAAAACATGTTTGCTCTAAATATATGAATTTAATACTACCATGCAATGTGTTTAAAGATGATTAATAAAGGAAAAGTTATTAAATAAAATAGAACAACCCATAAGTGTTATCATTTTTCTATTAATCAAACCACAAACCTGGAGTTAATTAAAATACACTTTTTTCTTATTATACATTTTTTATCTCATCATCAAAGTCTTTTAGGGCTTTTGTAAGTCTCATTGAAAGACTTCCCTTAAAAACTGTCAACTTATATAAATTGTCTTTGCAAAAAGTGATAATGTATTAAGATTCCTTCAGTTGCAATCATCCTTTCCTGTCCAAGTCTATTTTTGCCATAGCATGTAATAGCATGTATCATATATATATATATATATATATATATATATATATATATATATATATATATATATATATATCTTTGGTATAATATAAAATCCATAGACAAGGTGGTTAGTTTTGTTTGTTTATTAATTTATCCAAAATATCTAGAATAAGTGCCTTGTATATAGATGGACTACAGCAAATATTGGTTGAATTAATCATGATTTGACCTCTGGGCCCACTTTCTCTTTTTCTCTCTCTCTCTTTCTCCTCCCTTCCCTCCCTCCCTCCCCATACACACACTTCTGGTTATTTATCTTACTCCTCATGGTATCTCTGTCCAAGGCCTTCTCTATAGAGTATCTCCATAAGCTCAGGTTTAAATCATCTTTGCAGGTACCAATTCCAGAGGAAATAGAGCTTTAAATTTCTGATGGTACAAACAACTTCTTGGAGTAAACTTGTATTAGGTTCTCACAGGGCCATCCAGGAGTCAATCATTACTATCTGTTTGTATATAAGGTTGATAAATGAAATGCTCTGATTATTTTGAGTGCTAATCGTATTCTGGTCTGAGCAACATCCTCCATGAGCTTGTCTGAACTGCAGACTGAAAGGCCCTCCTGGAGACCAACCAAATCAGAATTTTCATTTTATCAAGACTCTCTAGTAATGTGAATTTAGTTTGTACACCTAGATGGAGCTAAAAGGTTAGGAAGGGGAATGAGAACAGCCCCACCCAAACTGATAGTCAGGGAGGGATGTCTACTCAAAGAAAACTAATGCTTTTACCAAAAGTCAGATGGATATCAGACATGCAAAAACAACAGATATACGTTATAATAAATACTAGATATTAAGCAATTGTTAAATTCCAGGCACTGTAGTAGGCCTTTCCCAGACAATATCTCCTATTCACAATATATTACAAGGTATTTTCAATAAGATATCTTAAGCTTCAAGAGATTAAAAAAATTGTCCAAAATCTTGTACTAAAGGAAATGAGCAAATTAATCTGTCATATAATTTTAGGGTTGGTGCTATGGAGAAAAATTAAGTAAATAGAACATGACCAAGGATGATGCAAGGAAGCAGTCAACTTCGATAAGATCAGGGTAAACCTGGATAAGTAAAGTTTGACGAAAGACTTGGAACAAGTAAAGGACAATTCCTGAAAGTCCCAAACTAATACTAGTCCAGACAGGAGGATAATTACACACCTTGTATAAGAAATGAGCTTGGTGTGTTTGAAGAAAAGCAAAACAAGGATGAATTCAGAGAGATAGCCAAGAGCCATTTCAATGAAGAGTCTCCTGTCAATCATTAAGAGATGTTTAGTTATTCTCAGTACAATGGAAAATCACTGGATGCTTAGGAGCAGGGAAGTAACATAATTTTATTTGTATTTTGAATAAGTTGTCTAATGAGTAGGCATCAGTGAATAAAAGATAGATGGAGAAATGTAAAATGTTGAGAGTGCTAGTTGGGAGGCCTTTTCAATGCTGGTCTATTAAGGGTTTGCCAGTACGCCGCCAGGGTAGCTTTCTGCTCAGAAGGTGTGAGCTGCCTGAGAAATAGAAAGTCTGATATAAATATAAAGAAATAAGAGACAGAGCCAGAAATTAGGTATAAAAGGGAAGCAGAGTGTCTGATAGTTCCTCCAGTCCTGAAAGGAGCTGGAACCCAACAACTAAAAAAATTGCTTCATTTCTTTATTTAAAGGAAAACACATCAAAAGCAGGTTTCAGCAGGAGGACTCTTGCTTCTCAGTGTGACAGGATTCTTGCAGCAAACGGGTTGGCTGGCATCTTGGCAAACCACACCCATCTCTAAGAGGCTGTGTGGCTGTGTGGATCCAGCAGGTCATCCCATCTCTGTTGCAGTGCTGAACTTAGATGAAGCGAATTAGGAAGTCACATGTATTGGGCAGTCTCCAACCAGTAGGGCTGTCCCTGGGAGTTCCCAGATATCAGACTTTCCTGTCTAATGGCTTTCACTTCATTTTTAGTTCATGCACAGTTCAAGGATGGCTCCCGGGACTGATCTAAGAGATGAGAGGATAGGACCAGTATGGAAGCAATAGAGGACTAAGGATATATTGTGAAGGCATAACTAGTGGCAGTTGCTAAGGAATTGCAAGTGTGGGTGTGAGATAGAGAGAATTATCTGTCTTAGCCCAGTGAAAAACTGATGGTTATTTGAGCTAATAATGGACATGGAGAATCTTAGAGACAGAACATGTTATAGAATCATATTTTAGATTTGCCATTCTTGAGATACCTATTAGATATTTCAATAAAATTGTTGCATAAACAATTGAAAAACAATTTGGGGGAGGTTTGGGTTGGAGATAAATGTTTGGAAACAAGTAAGATGGCATTTCCAGGTTAATTCCAGGTCTGCCTCATAGTCACTGTAACACAGTCACAGGCACAATAAGGGTCCTGTTGTCTTGAAGCTGCACATGCTGGGATACAAAGTCTCTCAGTCCTTATAGGAGAGGGAAGGAACCTGTGGTGTCTCATGGCTGTTCTTCTGTCTTTAAGACTGCAAGTGACTTTATCCATTTCCCCCACAGTTCATTGACCAGGACCAACCAGATGCCCTTACCTAAATGCAGATGCCTGGGAAATATGACCTATATGGAGTATTTGGTTAGCCCTGCTGTCTTTTCATAATATTTCACTTCTGAATAGTAAAATAGTGAACCTGGAGGGAGAAAAAAAATTCTCCTCAAAATATAGAAATAAGATCACAATATTATTTTGCATTTCTAAAAGTGATTTACCATAATTGGGATTAAGACAAAATCCCAGTTTGTGTGCCTGTGCAAAGGGGTGATATAGGGATGGCAGGTAAAGAAGGCTTTACCTTTCCTCAATAATTTCTTTGAATCTCCACCAACTGCCCATTGCCAAGGTGAGCAATTAATGTTTTCTGTGGACCACTGTAAAATTATATGCAGGTGAGTCTTCTTCAGACATGACTTCCTGTCAGAAAACTACTCATAAAACATGCCTAGGAAAAAAATCTGAAGCCAGGATTACTAAATCTTCAGATGAAAAAAGGAGAATGCTGTTATTAAATAAGCCATCTCAATTAAATTTATTCACTTCAAAAACGGAACCAGAACAGTAAAAATAACTGTTGAATTAAATCCTCTGAGACTACGACTCTAGACCAATGGCATCTCTTTATGTATAATGTAGCTCATTTCAATTGCCACAACACAGTAAGATATTCTTTTAGTGATCAAAATACAAAATTGTTTTTGAGCCTCTTCATTTGAAGGTTGCACTCCAGATTGGAAGTTCTGAATAGAAAGATTTTGCAAGCAAATATTATTGATTTCAAAAGGTCCAAAGACCTTGTTATTTTTGTCCAAACACCAACTGAAGAGATCAATATTTTTTTTTGGAAGGAAATGGTTTTGCTGTTTAAGCATAATCAAGAATGCTTTTCGACTATATTATGCCACTTAATTTTGAAAAAAAGATTGAAGAGATGAAGGAGATGGAGCTAGCTGGTGATAGAATTTGAGAATTTTGCTACTTTTGAAAGTAGTAAACTAAAAATTTGGGATTAGTCACAGACATTCAGTTTGTCAAAACAATGGCTGCATATTTTATTGGGTGATTTATTGGCTCTACTGGTTGGTCTGGATATCCTAAATAATGGGTCTTTTTTTTTTTTAACTGTGCCTGGTTGCTTTCTGGACTTAAATGATCTAACATTGAAAACAAGTGAAAGTTGGATCACATGTGCAGTTCATTGTAAGGATCATATTTATATAAATTTCTCATAAAATCTACAGATGGTGAACACATTTTAGGGAAAATATAAAGATCAGCAAAAATATTGAAATTTTTAAAAAGAAAAACAGATAACATTATTGCATAGTTCTGTTAAGCTTTGATTATGAGTTACTAAATTAATACCAATTTACATTTAGTTGATTAATTATTTGATATAAGAATTACCAGTACTTGGTGATAAATATTTGCATTTAAAAAGTCATAACCAATGGAAGAACTGTTTTTGCATCTATTCATGTGATAATTGTATGTGTACTAAGAAAACCAGTATAATAGCAGATGCACATGCAATTGAATTTGATGAAATTATAATGATGAGAACAAAAATTGAAAGCAAAGTAAACAGAGTGAAAAGTGCTAAAATGAAAATAGCATCAACTGATTTGTGTTTCTCTGAAAAATTCCAGGTGTTGTCAAAGTGGATTATGGAGATGTGTCAGTCAGAAAAACACTAAGAGAAAATCTGAAGTGTAAGCCTTTCTCTTGGTACCTAGAAAACATCTATCCTGACTCCCAGATCCCAAGACGTTATTACTCACTTGGTGAGGTATGAATTATTTATTTTGGTTAAGTTATAAATATATTTTGCAAATGGGGCAATTTCTATAGGGCTCAATTTTTTTTTACATCATGAACAAAATGTTGTAAGGATTTTTAAATAGATCTATCTTAAATAATTTCTTACACCTTTTTAAGAATCATAAAGGTATTCATCAAAGAGAATTGTTAAAAGTGAAGAACCATTTTAATATTTCACACACTATATTTTTGTTTATATTTCTAAGCTTTTTGCTCATATAAACCTTATGTTTTTAAATTTGGGGGGGTACTTCCAGAAGCTTTTGTTTATGTGGGTGATAATTAAATATTTACTGTACTGATACCAAGACTGATAATTTTAAATATTATCAATTCATTTAAAAATGATATAATAACTAATTGCTTGATAATATAAATAACATTTTTGAAAAATACATGCATTTTCCATATTTTGAAAAATACACGTAATTATACTTTTAAAAGCGTGTTAATGTCTGGGTTGGTAAAAGATGGCTGAATTGTCGTACCTGCTTCAGTGTTCAATGTGTTGATGTATGACACAATTATAACAGCCTCTCAAGAATTTTTGTATCATAGTATTATAGCAGTGGCTTGGCCATCATTGAACTGTACTATTCTTTTCCAAAATATGTATTCTATTTAAAAATATACATTTGACTTCATCATAACTACACAAAGATCTATGTAATACATATTTAATTTCTCAAAATAAGAATTATTTCTTTATTAATTGTATCCTCCATATTGGTAATTTCCAACTTAATAGGAATTAGGTTTCTGAATTAGAACTAATTTAATATTGCTGTAGATAAAAGCATCTTAACATAATATTATAATGTGTTTTGGAAGTAATTATTAATTAAGCATGGCTTTAAGTTTAATTTGTCATTTTTGTAGGTCAGAATGGTAGAGTGTCTGACAGCTAATATGGTTCAGTCTAATACTTGTTTTGGTCATCTGCCTTTTACTGATCTGTAACTTTATAAACATACCTTACTTATTATAACTAGATAACAATGAAAAAACAAATACTTGAACTGAATGAAATCCTAGCTAAATTTCAATGACTATTTTATGTGTCGTATCCATGCCCTATTTACTACATCTCTGCCTCTTCATTAGGAATGTTAATATTTCTCCACAGAACCTTTCAACTTCATACATTTAATTTGAAAAATGTAGTGAAAAGGCTCATGTGTTATAACACTGACTGACCATTTTCTAGACATATGACTTTATTCATGGAATAGCCTATGCTTCAGAGTATTGATTTTGTTTGTTTATATCGGAGGGTGGTGGTGTTGTTATTTGCTAATACATGTTACCCCATGTTAACACTAGTCTCACCAGGATTCAAATTCAATGCCCAGATTACATGAGAGTGTTTTTCTAACAATAATACTTTTTGCATATTAATTATTATAACCCATTGAAGATTTCTAGTAGAAGGTCCAGCATTCTCATCTCTTTATTTAAAAGTTTGCTATTCATGAACCTCACTATATATGAAAAGAATGTTTTTATTTTTTAATAGAATTTCCTAAAAAAAAAAAAGTGTGTGACCAGATGCTATAACAAAACAGATATCAATAGAGAAGACTTTTTGGATATTCACTGGGGCAACCATGTGACACTTAAGAAGGACTCAGGCCTGTGAAACAATGAGGTGTTTTTTTTTTTCCAAATTAAAAATTCAGCTTTATGCTTTCTTGCACTATACCAAGGAAACCCAATTGATTTCCTTAGAAAATAAAAATGAAATATAGTTTAGATAAATTTCTTTCTACAACCTACTGATTTTAATTAATTATCTTCTGTAATGGATCAGATGGCCATTCTTTAATTTATAGAAGTATTTTTGGAAAAAAAAAATTAAAAGAGAGGTTGAGTCTTTCAGGATATCTGAGACACATCCTGAACAGGTAGCATGAGGTATTAGGGAAATCCCAGGGCCCGGAGTCAGGCAGAGGAGGTTCCAAATCCTGACCTCAACTTTAATGTACAGCACTAGCTTTTCAGAAGCTCTGTCAGAAGAATGGAGGTAAAAAGCAAGCTTACACTGATGAATGAAGACAGAGCATCTAGTATCTTGCCTGGTAAGAAGAGATAGCAACCCCAGTATCTGCAGTTACTATAATTACTATAGGTATCATTTACTGATTTCTTACTATGCTAAAAATATTCTAGGTGCTTTTAATGATTTATGTTGTTTAAAAGTGACAATAGCTGGGCATGGTGCTGCTTCTCTGTAATCCCAGTGGCTTGGGAGGCTGAGAAAGAGGATCACAACTTCAAAAGCAGCCTCAACAATGTAGCAAGGTTCTAAGCAACTTAGGGAGACCCTGTCTCTAAATAAAAAAGGACTGGGAATGTGACTCATTAGTAAAAGACCTCTGGGTTCAATACCAAAAAAAGAAGGAAAAACAAAATAACAACAACTCCTTGACTTTGGAAATTGATAGAAAGAAATGTGATTATGTTGTGATTGGCTTTTGGTCACTTCTAACTATAGAAGTCAGGACTCAAATTTAACTGTTAGTTTTAATGGAAAACACTGTTTTGTCAGAACTGAAAGGAGAAAATAGTTTATTATATTCATTCATTTAAATGGCTTTTATTAAATAAGATCTTAAGGTGAATCCTGCGTCACATGCTGAGGATGCAAAGCCAAATAAATCCATTCTACTAAAATGAAGGGGAGGGGAGATGACAAGACATAATCAAACAGGTAACGAAAATCAGTAGAAATTATAGATGGTTTACCTGAGCTATATGGCATGCTATGGACTATTGTTTTGAAAACCAAATGAATTTTAAAAATATGAAATAATATTAATTAATTAATTAATTAATTTCCCAATTAAGTTTTGAGGTTTCTGGGATATTGACATTCTATAGTTTTCCACTTTAAAACCAGCTTTAAGCTGGGCATGGTGGCACACACCTGTAATCCCAGTAGCTAGGGAGGCTGAGACAGGAGAATCATGAGTTCAAAGCCAGCTTCAGAAAGGACGAGGTGCTAAGCAATTCAGGGAGACCCTGTTTCTAAAGAAGATACAAAAAGGCTGGGGATGTGGCTCAGTAGTTGAGTGCCCCTGAGTTCAATCCTTGGTACAAAAAAAAAAAAAAAAAAAAAACAACTTTAAAGAAATGCAACTCAACATTTGTTTCCATGGAAACAAAAGAGCATATTCACCAAACACTACTTCTCAATTCAATTTTGCATAGCTATTTATGAATAATTTAAACTGGTCATCTTGATAATGAGTTAGTATGGGACAGTTAATGGATAACAGTCATTTATTTAAAGTTTTTTTTCTTATTTCCTGCCATTAACCATTATTGGAAGAAAGTAAAAGAGCTATATTTCCTTATATTTAAAGGTACTTTTTCTCTAATAGTTAGAGTCACAAAATTGTATCAGACATCAAAGAATTGGCCACCAAAACAATGAAATTATTTCTTGGTAGCATGTTCATATATACTTCTCCCTTAGTTTCCAGTGAAGTTGTTGAGAATTAATAATTTGTATATTCCTTATACTCAATATTGTTGTACATTAGCAAACATGAACATTTTTCTATGAATTTGTAACTTTCCTTGTTCTTTTGGAAGATACAAAGGCAAATATGGTATGGTATTAAATTTCAGTATTATTATATGCCATCACCAAAATAATCAACAGTAAATTATTGATATTGGATAGCTAAATCTTAATATCCTATATGTTTACATTTTGCTCAGGCAATTGAAATATTATTTTACCCAGCCCATGAATTACATGCAGTTGCCAATGGGAAGTTAAAAGCTGTTCAATTGCTTTGAACTAAAACCTTTAAGTAACTTAATGAAGCATGTGGTTTTTAGACTCAGTAAGCAGATCATAATGGAATAAGGAGATGGAGCTCTTTGCTGCATTAAATTCTCTCCTAACTAGCCCTTTAGCTTCTGTAGATTTAACATGCCAGTTCTGATCTTGTGAATATAAAGACTAATTCAAGTATGAGATGGAAAAATGGAATTTTAAAATAGAATGCCTAGTCTCAAATTTTTGGATTACGACAGGATAGTGTACTGAAAAAAAAAATTGGAACATAGGAATATCAGAAGGCAAAAAGAAGTAGAGGATTTCTGCAGCCAAGAGACTTAGCTCTTAATGCTTAAATTTGCATTCTCATGTTTTGACATTAGTCTATGTCTTTTGTATTGTGGACTTGACCTCAGTACTTCTTTGTCCTTTGTATCCTTTAACCATACCTTGCATATATGGTATTGTATTTCTTAACATTTTTTAAAGCAGATTTAAATAACTAAAAATAGACATCTATGAAGCTGCTAGGCTAAAGGGATTAGGGGCAAAAATCAGTTACTAGCAAATGCAGAAGTTAAAGCGCTTAAAGGTTTACGGTCTTCATTGGTAATTGAGAGATTTATTTATAGATGCACGGTGTTCTTGACCCTTTAATAGGATAACCAGTAAGAAAGCCTCATTTCAGGTGCCTCACATAAATGTTGTCATTCTCTCAGCCCGTGATTTATTTCTAAAACATTTGGGACTCATTAGGTCATTTTCATCTCAGATTAGCTGAGTATGGATGTCTTTATGCAAAACATGCTATTCTTCATCAGATGTTAACCTTAAAGAATATTGGGCTGGATAACTTACTTATGAACAAAATAAGCTAGTTTATTACCTGAAAACCTATTTTTCCTTCGCATTTCTGATAATGACTGGAATTCATTCTAATTTTATTACTTAAATATGTATTGACAGAGTCAACTGCAGCAAACTCTAAGACAGTTTGGGATTCACTGAATTCTCCACGAATTTGTGTTGCTGCTGTCATTGTTATCAACCAAAATTTTAAAAAATATGTATTTTTTTCTTTATTCTTCACTTTTTTGTAGTAACAATTTTTTAAATAGCACTATCATTAATCAAGGCTATTCTAAACCCTTGTCTGTGTAAGTAAAGTCAGTTTTTATTTGTTAAATATAATGATTTTGCTGACATCCTTCTGATTTATTTAGTTTGGTAAACAGATAATAAACTTAGCATATATCCACCAGGGCAATTATATTATAGAAAATTAACACTGAACTCTAGAATTCATTACATATGTGCCAATTTCCTTCTTTATGGTGTACAAAAAAAAAGGTAAATGAGGTTGAAATCTGATAAATAAAAAGTTGCATAACATGCAAATAAAGTTTAAGCATGTATTGGTGTAATTGTTTTTTTTAAAAAAAAATGCTCGTTTAAATTCAGATGGTCTTATCTTTAGAAAGGATTTTACTTATAAGTTTTTGAAATGCAAAAATTGGTAGTGGGGTGGGGTGTATATATAGTTCTCTTAAAATTGGAGTTCCCTTTGCTGCTTGCTTTTGCAGTCCAGCAGAGGGAGCAAAAGCTAATGATCACACTGTACAAATGTAAAGAATATTAACAATGACGCTGCTGGCTGGATAAGTAGAAGAAACAGAGAAAAAGGTTTGCTGATTTCAAACATCAAAACATACGTGGGAAAAATACACTCAGGTTTATACCATTAAGAATTGTTTCCTTGCAGTAAAAGATTATGTGCAAACAAAGTAATCTCAAAGCAAACAAAGTTCAAACTATCTTGGCCTTATGCCATACATTCGAAGTTGTTTTATAACATAAAGAATGAGTCAAAAGATTTTTATAGAATTCAGAAATATTGTGGTTATTTTGATATAGGTCACAGAACAGATTCTTTGAGGACTTCCTAATGAATAAAATTGTTCAATTGTTGGTTGCCTAGATTTTTCTCAGGATTGAAAAAATATCCTACATGCCCAAGCAATTGGTGCGAGTGACAAGACCAGGATCTTTTCTTTGCTTAAATATATTCTTTGTGTATGTTCTAAGAATGGCCCCAAACCATACTTATAAAGGCTTTTGACTTTAAAATCACACATGATCAAGCAACTCTGATTATTTTTGTGGTTCAGAAGATGCATATTTTGAGCTTTTCTATATGCTATTATCTTCTGATGTGCAATATGATTTGCTTGCTGTGGATTAGCAAGGACCACTAAATTCCATTTTGCCTTTTGAAGACAGTGTAGTGGATACTAATAGTGCTGGGCTCACTGACTTAAGAACAATCTGATGTGCACTAACCTGCCTTCTGGGTATGTGTGACATTTTGTTTTTTTTTACTCTGGATATCATAGGCCTAATGACAGAAACATTTGGAATATTCCAGAGGAAGTGCCCTTTGTACTTTTTTAAACATTTTTAAAATTCTTTATGTTTCTATTAGTGTATTATAGCTATACATAATGTTGGGGTTCATTTTGATATAATCATACATTCATGGAATATAATTTACTCCATTTCAGTAGCCAGTACTATGTCTTTCCTTTCTTTCCTCCCTTCCTCCCTCTATTGCCCTTCTGCTTCCCAAATGTCCCTTCTGTTTTTAAGATGGAAATTGATACCCCAGTTTCCTGACACTCAGTCTTCTACCTTGTTTGTGTCTTGGGTCATGCCATTCATAGCTAGAAGTCATTCACTTGACCTCAGTCCAACACATGGTACTGGACATGAAGTCTCTTTGCTTCTAATCTTCTTGACCTGGATTCCTAGGTCTGGCACTAGGCTGCTTTTGTAGATCTTGTTCTATGTGCATGTTGTCACCTTTATCTGGGTGACCTCTGGTTACCTCTGTTCAGTTAGAACTCCATCCTTTCTTTTTCCTTCTATGCCTTGTTTCTAATAAAGCCTGCTTGCCTGTCTGGAAGCCAGGATTGGTGATTCCAAGACTCTCTATAATAACTTTACATTCCTTAATAGGGCAAATTCCTTAACTTAATGTTTTTAAGGGAGGTAATAGGTTAGCACATACAAACTCTGTACTGTTTCCTACTAAAATAATGGCTAAGATAGTAAAATCAAAAACTGATGAAGAATTGACAATAAAATTAAGTGGCAAGATATGTCAGAGAAAACAATGAAGGAAACAGGGAAACAATGAAGTAAGTGTCTGATAGAAATGAAGACATAGTTAACACTCAAATTCCCAGTAGCTGCTCATGAGGAATTGTTTCTAGCTAATTCAGTAATAGTAGCTGAATCTTGGAGAAGGCTGTTCAGGCAAATGAAGAGTCTACTGTCTAATGTTGGAAGGGTCTTAATATCCTGGAATATGTAGATTCTTGAAACGCATTAGTTGAAGCTCCTTCTTTAAGAGAAATTTAAAAGAAAAAAAGCCCAAATTGAAGCGGGGGGGTAGGGATCATAGGAGCAAATGAAATGTAAGCTTCAGATACAAAGAAGAGAGGTAAACAGAGCCAGGATATGTATAAATAGGGGCTTTCTTCTTAACTCTTCAAAAACCTACAAGAAATGAAATTCCAGACTTGTAAAGTTAGAAATGGTACCTCAACAAATACTCCCACTTCAAATATCAGGAAAACGGTTTTTATATAAAAGAAAAAGGAACCAAAATAATGAAAGAAAAGAAGAGAGAGTACAACTGGATGAGTGCTAATGAGCATGGATAGTAAGGGGTGCAGTACCCCTGCAAATGATGCAAGCACACCAGTGCTTTAAGATCATAAGTCAGAGAAAAATGCAGCCTGATTCTTTTAAAGATGCTAAGACAAATGCTGTAAATAATAGGATGTAGAGGATAATAATATAAATCAAACTTAGGAAAGCTCTGAAATTAGCTCTTGAAGGCAAGAGTTAGAAATTAAAGAATAAATAATTCCAGAAATGACCAGTAAACTTCTGAGAACATGTGATCAGTAATCTTAAGAGAAAATGTTGTATAAATTTTAGAAGAAAAAGAGAAGGATTTTTTTAAATAAAGAAGACATTTAAAATAATATTGTTTGATCAAAATGACATACACAGAAAACAAGCAACAAGATCCAAAATAATATTTCCTAAACAGGAAAACAAAGTAATGAAACAAAATGAACATTAATGATTATAATTTAAGTAAACTTTCCTGAAAATAAAATTGGTACTACATGATGAAAAGGAGCACTACATACCTGAAGGAGTAATCCATATAAATCACAGCAAGGTATATTGGCAAATATATTAGAGTTTAAAGAAAAGGAAAACAAAGTTGCTGGTCGTGGTGGCACATACCTGTAATCCCAGCCTCTCAGGAAGCTGAGGCAGGAGGATTTAAGTTCAAAAGCCAGCCTCAACAAAAGTGAGGCGCTAAGCAACTCAGTGAGATCCTTTCTCTAAAGAAAATTCAAAATTGGGCTGGAGATGTAGCTAAGTGGTGAGTGCCCCTGAGTTCAATCCCCGGCACCCACCCACCCCACCTCCCCAAAAAAAGAAAGCTTGTCATCCAGGTAAATAAAAAACTTGTAAAAATAATGGGCAAAAACACCTGATTGTCATCATACTTTCTAAAAGCAGCCCTTTACACTGTAAGTAAATGCACTGACATTGTAAACACACTCAAATAATATATTGTCAGCCAAGGACTTCCCATAAACCAAACTCATTTTCAAGTACAAAGACTACATAGATAGCTATTCACATATAAGGACTCAGAATATTGTTCCCAGTAAATGGAAACATCATTTGCTCAGCCCAAACTTTGAATATTTCTCAACGTCTTTTTTTTTTTTCTGTCATAGCTCATATCCAATTCAATTGAAAGTCCTACTGGCTTTGAAAATATATCCCAGATTTGACCTTTCCACCTCCATTGTTATCCTTCAGTTCTAAGCAACTGTCCTCTCTTGCTTGTATTGTAGCAGTGTGCCCCCTACTTAGTTCCTGCTTCTAGCCTTGTCAACCTGTAATTGTACTCCACACAGCACCTAGAATAAGCTGTTATGATATGCTTATGCTCAAAAACTTATGGTTCCTGACATTACTTAGTCTTGGATACCTTCACAGTGTGACACTCACTCACAGTTCCCTGGCCACATTGCTAATGTGTTGAATCAGTATTTTCCAACTGCATGGAACATGTGTGTATTGTTCCCTTGCCTGGAATGCTCCTCCATAGATGGAAATGTGGCTGCTTTCTCGATCCATTAAGGTATCTTTTGTAATATCTTCTCAGGGTTTCCTTTATTGGTTCTCACTGCAAAACAGTACTCCTTCATCACTTTCTCTGCCTGTACTGTGCTTGATAATTTTTGTAAAATTTCTTGATCATCTGACATGTTACAAGTCTTTCTAGTTATGCCTTCATTCCTTGTAAAATATAAGCTTCATGATGAAAGGGACTATGCTTATTTTTTTTTCATTTCTATATCCTCCAACCTCAAATAGTGTTTGGCATGAGGTATAGATTCTCTTGATGTTTCTTGATTGCATTAATGAGTTCATAATAGGTATTACAGACAAAAAATAAAGTTTTTCTATTGCAGAAAGTAGACTAATAATGAGTTGCTAGTGGGGCAAATTGTTTGGAAGAATGTTTAAGTTCCTTACTTAATTTGTCAAAGAGTAGGATGGCATGTATCTGTAGTATGTCCCTTGAAAATGCAACTATCATAGAAGGTACTGGAATTAATATACCTTGAATTTTCTGTCATCTAGCAAAGAGTCAAAAATCCTATAATTGATTCAACTTATAATGATTGTAATTATTTACTAGTTATGTATTCAAGTACCATGTGCCAGCTGAGGTACTATAAGTGAGATTGTATAGCTAACATCTACAGGTAAATTAATCATTTTATAAAATACTTATCCTCTGAGTATTATGGCACTATTTTATATTTTTTACCATGCTAATTATGAATAATAACAAATTATTGTTTTTAAGAAGTCTGCTTTTTATGAAAATTTAAGAAAAAGAGTCCGATGTAAGGGATTTAAAAGTAATTCAATTTATGTGCTATGTAAGTTGATTAGACCATGTGTAGCATGCATAGACTTATTACATCTTTTTTCAGTTACCACCTTTCTCATTATTGTTTATCTGTAGGACCTGAGAAGCCTTTTTCCAGTAGGCCAAGCATCCTCCAGTTTCTAAACCAACCTAAATCAGATTGAGAATACCTTTAAATCCTATACCTCCATGTGGGTTTTGCTTCTTTCCCTGTAATATTGCTGCATGTTCTGTCCTTTGTCATCAGTTACTGCTCAGATTCCTTGATGAAGTGCTGTAAATATCAGCCCATCAGAACAGGGGCTTGGGACCTCTGTACAGTTCTTTCTAGCCCTAAGTATAATCTCGGATCTCCACTATTCTGACTTCCTGGTATGGCCTTAGCGCACATCATGCCACTTTTCCCAACTCTAGAAACCAGTATTTGTCCCTGGGGTTCTGTACAGGAAAAATGAATTATACAAATTTATTTGCCAATATAATAATTTTGTACTATTATCAATTTGTTGATATGAATAAATGTGTACCTCAGGCACAGGTAATTAAATAGAGATATCCAAGTCATTATACTGCATGAGCAGAAAATATGCATATCCGATTATGGACTAGAGACACAAAATTCTCAGAAATAGAGTGGATGGGTATACAGAAATATATGCTTGTAGATTTATAATAAGGAAAAAATACAAAACGTCCCATTTAATAGAATTCCTCTGTCTCCTCCTTTTTTATATTAATTTGTACTTGATTTAGCAATTTTAGCATCCTTAAGCTTAATGAATGGCTTTTATAATTACATTTGGCTCAAATATGCATTAACTTTATGCTAATGATAGGACTAATGCAGTGTCTGAGTGTAAACCAAAAACCTCATGTCTGCAGTGGGCAATTTAATCTTTCTTTTGAAGAATTTGTAATGTGAAACTCCATTTAGCTTTGTAACAGCCTTTCTTAGGGTCAAGCACTTTCCATTAAGTTTGGTATTAGGAATAAGAGAAGATGCATGACTATGTCTTCATCACAGAAATAAACAAGGTAATTAATCCTTATTAATACACAGAAAGGAGCATCTAGTAATGAGGCAATGTAAAAGCCATAAGTTTCAGTATTTAACTGATTTGTTTTTATTTTCTTGCATATGGTACTGTGAAAGTTCAAAAATGGACTGTAGTTATTTGGGTGGAATTTTGAAGCTCTCCTTTATATTAAGAAGAATTCCTCATTCATAACATGTAGACATTTCCTTCTTCTCTGACACTATACTATAAAAAGGAGTGCCTCCTGGTTAGATTCTAAGGCCAAAGTCAAAACTGTTCAAATTTACTTCAGTGGATGTTTAAAAACTTACATAGGACTAGAAATGGTTATAAAACAAATAGATATTTTAAAGCAGCATGTTCTTGGAGAAATTTTTTTTATAAACCTGTATCAGGTAACAATATACAATTTAATAGTATTAAAAATCTATTTTGACTTAAGTAACTATTTACCTCCTTTTTTTTTGCATATGTTCCCTTTAGATAAGAAACGTGGAAACCAATCAATGTTTAGACAACATGGGCCGTAAGGAAAATGAAAAAGTGGGTATATTCAACTGTCATGGCATGGGAGGAAATCAGGTAAACTTTCATTTAATCAGCTTCATGCTTTGGGGGGGAAATGTTGTTAAAATGATGAGTGTAGGCCATAGCTGGAATGCTCATAACACATTTTTACTTTAGCAAATGAATTGGCCTTCAAATCAAGAACAAAATTAGCTATTTTACTGTCCCAGGTATTGTAATATAAGACAGCAGAATTGAATAAAAAGGACAATACTTTCAATGAGCCCAAGTTAATGAGAATAGACAAATATTTTAGACTCATCTCATTTTATCATGCTGAGCAAACGAGGACTACACTCTATTCTGTTATTAACTGAATATAAAATAATCATTTGGCCACTGCAACAATTTCCTGTGGTAATTATTCTATATTTCTTTGGGTAATTTTCATGTGCCTCAGAGTTTCTAGAAGATTTTGAATTTCAGCAAAAATTTAAAGTGTTTGAATCAACACTAAGGCTACCTAAAAGTCTAGGACAATATCTTTTGTGTGATAGTCCAATTAATTATTGGTATCTCTTCAGAGCATATAAAAGGTTCTGTGTTCTCCCTAAGCACTGAGAAGCAGCACTACAGTGAGCGCCATCCAGGTCACTTGGCCATGTCTGGGCCTGAGCAACCCTGCTGCCATGGCCTTTTTGAGAGGTAGGATTTGGAATTCCTGGCAATTGTAATAAGGAGTAGAATTAGAGATGGTTGAATTGGAGATGGTTGAGCCTCTGCTTCTTTGTAATTGGTAAAATTTCTTGGTTAGCATGACCTGAGATTGCACAAGTGTCCATACTTGATCCAGCACGGGTGTCTTCATTCTGTATGGCCACACGTGCTGATTAAGTTTTGATACCACAGTTTATGCAGGGCCTGTGTGATTCTGTGGAGAACATTAAAAGTAAGTTTTTCCCTTAAATATAAAGCAATTAATAATTCAAATCCTAATTAGTGTTCCAAAGTTTCAATTCAAGCAAGAAAATATTTAAAATCAAGTTTCTAACTTATGGCATTTGGGAAAATGACTTTATGAAAGAAGATGATAGAAGCAGTAATTCAGGCAGGACAATAACACGGTATTAAAAAATGAACCAGCACAGTGTCATATTGATTCATGATGAATGTGAGCGGCCTCTCAGGCTAAAAACCAATGAAGTTCAGATAAATTCATCTGGAAACTGAAAAAAAAAAAAAAAAGCTTAAATATCATAAGATTAAATGTGTGGGGTTTATCTTGTTACTTAATAACTAGTCTAAGGTAGTCAATTAAGGACATTGGTTGGGTCCTCAACAATTCCATTAAAAAAACAGAAACATTTTATCTTTCCATTTTTCAATCCTTCAATGAAGTTTTGTCATTGATTGATCTTAGGAGGGTTGCCGAAACTCCAGAAAACACATGTACATTCAAGACAGGAAGAAGTGGGGAAGGGGAAACTACCACAGCCTGTCTGTCCTTTAATTAGGGGAAAAAAAAAAAAAGCCTTCTGGAGGCTGTACATACTTCCACCTATGTCTTTCTGGATGAAATTAAGTTACTTAGTTAACACCCTTAAGTGCAAAAACAGAGAATCTATTTGGCCTCACACTCACACATGGCTGCTCCCTTAGTTGATTTATCCTAGGTATTGGATGAACATTTAAGAGTGACTGCCTCATCTATTCCAATGAATTATGGGGAAATTTTTCAACTAATCATCTGCACCATAATGGCATACAGAATTCAAAAAAGATACATTACTTATGATATCTCCCTAATTCTAATGCAGATTAAAAATAGAAGAAGGTACCCCAGGTAAATTATCCACATAGGTTCATTAAGGTTGCAAGGTTAGTGTTCAAAAGGACAAATAGTTAAATATTCATATTTGTCTGGATGATACCCTAACATATACCTATATTATACATGTTAAAAGTTGCATGTTGTTTGCAGGGTCTATATCTTACTCCTCTCTTTATCCCTAGCACCTACCATAGTCCTTGGGATTTGGTACATACATAATAAATTACTAGTCAAGTAATTAAATGAGAGACTACATGAAGCAATGGATTTGTACCTTAGTACCATGTAGACATGGCCAAGGAAATTTAGCAGTTATTGTCATAGTATCCAAAAGAATAGAAAGACATCAAACTCCAGGCTTCATAAAGCAAAAAAGTAAACAATATACATAAACCAATTTCTACATACATTCTGATATCTCCGCATTGTTAACTTAAGGATAAGAGAGAAATTAAAACCAGTACTTCTCCATCTTCATAAATAATTATTGATGCATACAACTATATATGAAGAATTTTTGGAGTACTTTAACTATATAATAAATAATAGAAACAACTAAGTACCTATTAAGACAAGAATAATTAGATGACTCTTGATGTCCACATAGTATGGAGTACTGTATGCTGCTTACATAACTGAGGAAGGTCTATAGATACTATCATCTAAAATTCAAATGTAGAAAAATATCCAGGGTAAAACTTAATTTAAAGGATCTTACTTTTTGAAAACTGGATGTGAGCATTTTCATTTATGATATCTGTAGTATCCATATACTGACAGGGTGCTCTATAATCTATTAGAAATGGATAGAAATCTGGAATATAGATCACTCTAAAGAGAGGAAATCTAGAAAGAAGTTAGAATTGGAATAGGAGTTATCACTTTTTACTCCACATTTTCTGTGTATGTGTATCACCTTCATAATAAAAATGGAGGATATTAGACTACTGAGTGAGAATTAAATAAAAAACAACATCATCATTTTGTAGAACCACTCTCATCTGATTGAATGTTTTATGGGTAAGTTACTTATATTTCACTTTATTTTATTTTATTTACTTGTAGATGGACACCATACCTTTATTTTATTTACTTATTTCTATATGGTTCTTAGGATCAAACCCAGTGCCTCACATGTTCAAGGCAAGTGCTCCACTGCTAATCCATGGCCCCAGCCCTACTTCAGATTTTTAAGCTTTAATATTTGATGATTTGTAAAATGGATAAAATATTTACCTCAATTTTTTTTCTCAAAAGGCTAGTGAAATCCTTAAAACAATTAACATTATATATGATACATACTGGACTTTAATATATACCGGTCTATTTACATTAAATGTCCCCTTTATTTACAATATCCATTTATGTTCTCAATTATTTTTATTTCTACCCCTAAAAGTAAAAAAGAAAAAGAAAAAAAAAAGAAGAAGAAGGAAAAAGAAAAAAAAATGTTGGTTCAGTGGCTAATGCCATAAGCAAGATAATTTCACTCTTTCTTTAGCATTGTTTAGCTGAAAGCAATGAACTGTTTCTCCTGTTATTCTAACAAATATATATTTTTTAAAAGCTAAAACCTCACATAAAAGCCTATTATTATGACTTGTGCTTTGATAGAATTCTACATTTCCAGGATAATTAATACTTTGGTACATGTTTAAATTTTTTTCCTGTTCACTTTTGAAAAGAACAGATTTTATGATTTTATTCTCAGAGTTACCCTTTCTGTTTTCACTGCTATTCTTTCATGTTGCCATGGAAACAGCATCTATTTTTATGGTTATTTAGTTTTGAATTTTTATAAGTAGCCCCCAGCCCATAAAAATATTCAAATTCTTTCTCCTGCTTTTATAGGAAAATCGTAACAACTGTTAACATCATTTTTTTAAAAAAACTCACTTTTCTAAAAGAGTGTGCTTTATGTTTGATGACAGTTATTCCTTAAACATTTCTCCTTGCACAGGAGTCTTGGTAGTTCTATTTGTTCTTAAGTCAAGACATCAGAAAGAAACTTGCTTTTAAGCAATTGTTAGATATATTCTCCTTAAACACTCAGATATCCAGCAAAATATCAAAATGAATCGATGGAAGTTTTTGTCCCAGGAATATGGTAAAAGCAAGTTTACAGGTGGGAAATGTTATTAAATTTGAAAGGGTCATCTTGAGACAATCTTTGTAAACCTTTAGAAAATAAAAGCTATCTATTTTAGAGAATCATGACAAAATTAGACACTCCATTCCTATCTGTTGCTGTAATGCTTTCCTTTCATTAGCAAATAACATCATGTTGATTATTTAACACTTTTAAAATAATTAAAGCAAAGAGGAATCTTAATAACTTGTGATAAATGTTTACAAGTGAAAACAAAATGAAAGAAAAATAAAAGAAGGGGAGACAGACCTCAACAGATCAGTGATGCTTTATTAAGCACCAGAGGGGCACATTTTCAAGAGAGAAAATGACAACTGGTTACAATAGGGGTCTGAGTTTTATAGGGTTCAGTGAGACTGAACCATAGCAGAATGTGTGGGTTGGGCAATCAGAGGGAACAGTTGTGAAAGTTGAGAGCCCATTGCTGCTGGGAAATGGTGAAAGTCCAGAGCCCACTGGTTTCCTTCTCTCTGCTAGGACCCATTCCTCCTTTTGCCCTGGGGGTTGTTTCCATATCCTTCATTACAAGCTCTGAAGGGTGATAATGAATAGGGGCATTGATACCTCTGTCTGGCTGCTTCCTCCTAAAAATACCCCTCCTTTTTAAGAGTCCTAGGAGAGAGTACCAAGAACATGGCAGTCAAGGCTGAAAAGGGGTGTTTGGAAGGAACCTCAAGGTCATCATAGGCAAAGTCCTCTTTTTGTGGTTTCAGAGAATCAGATTGTGAGCACAGGAGGAGAATGGCTTTGACATGTTCCTGGGAGGTAGTCTGAGCTAAATGGGTCACCTTACTAAGAAGCTGTTTCCCTATAAAATTTAGAATACTGAGAAGCCAGGTGCGGTGGCACGCACCTGTAAGCCCAGTGGCCAAGAGGCTGAGGCAGGAGGATTGCAAGTTCAAAGCCAGCCTCAGCAACTTAGTAAGGTACTTAGCAACTCAGCAAGACCCTGTCTCTAATTAAAAGGGGGGGGGCGGGCGGGGATATGGCTCAGTGGTTAAGCACCCCTGGGTTCAATCCCCAGTATCAAAAAAAAAAAAAAAAAAAGAATACAGAGAAGAAAGTTATTATGAGAAAGATGAATATTAAGATATTAAGTAGGACATAAGGGGGAATAACAAGGAGGTCTGTGATTTTAGATCCCCCACTAAGGACTACCTGGAATTAGCTAGTTCCAGGCAGTTCTCGGTCCTAGACCTGTTTAACCTTGTCTCTTACAAATTCTGATTGGTTTACATTGAAACAGCATTCTTCCCTGATTAGTTTTGTAGGAGCACAGATGCCAGGGAGTCCAATTGATTTGGTAAAGTCAGTGCTGAATCAGTTACCTGTTGGATATCTTCAATAACCTGTTCTAATAACTTTTTATACTAATGAATTGAAGTTCCCAATCCTGCTCCTCCTGGGCCAATCTCAGCAGATATGCCTAGACACACGAGTAAGGGAATAATTTGGAGGTCTCTCCTATGTCCAGTGTGTGTTTGTAAAGTCAGAGATGATATATAGAAAACATAAGAAGAAGAAGATTTGGGTGGGTGTCAGGTCAATGAATGTCCCTTGAATCCAGAGTTCCAAAATAAGATCTAATAAATTTTTGAAGACGAGAAAGATGAAGGAGTAGTGGATATGATAAATGTAATTCAGATCTCTGAGAGTTTTAAGAAAATATGGAAGGTCATCTGAGAACGTGACATTAGGAGGTTTAGGCAGGAGGCTCAGTTTTTTTCTCTGAAATAATTGAAAGGCTCATAATACATAGTTGGTAGGGCCTGTGGGAACAGAATAAGAAGAGGCATTGGTAGGAGCAAGTGTTAAGTTGCTCAAATGGACCCAAGAGGATGGCCTTCTAGTTTGGCTGCAGTTGGGATAGTCAGAATAACCCTGAAGGGGCCCTTCCATTTTTCTTGTAAGATTGAGGGGGTAGGTATACTAGGTCCCCTATGGAAATAGGAGGGACCCTCCCAAAGATTGAAGCTGGGGAAGGTAGGAGTGACATATTCCAGAGGGCAGCCCTGAGGTGGGCCAGTAGGGTATTCAGAACATCAGAGGGAAGGTTTGGTGATTGAGGTTGAATGACAGGTGGGATAAGGATTGTTAAAAGGAATTAAAATAGGCTAATCATGAGAGGCTTCTTGGGAAGACCTTGGATTCCAGAGAAAGGCCAAAGGGAGGAGCTTAATTAGATTCTCCTGGATTTCTATAGATGGGTTAACCCATTGCCTTTAAGGTACTATTTGTCCTCTCAACTTTTCCTGAGGACTGCAGGTAGATAGGGAATGTGGAAGTTCTCTTTTATATGCAAAAATTTTACTAATTTTTAGGAAACAGAAAAGGTGAATTTAGGGCCATTGTCCAACTGGAGGGAGGCAGGTAGACAAAAACTGGGATTATTTCTCAGGAAAGTACAGCTACAACTGTAGAAGTCCTTTTATTGGTAGTTGGGAAGGCTTCAACCACCCAGTAAACATAGTACCAGGAAATATTTCATTTTTCTTATAGGGGCATTTGGGTGAAATCAAATTGCTAATCCACAGCAGAAAGGGCTCCCTTAGCTTGGTGTGTGGGCAAACGGGGTGGTCTCACATTGGAGCTGGGATTAGCCTTGAGACTGGTGGTACAAGATTGAGAAATTTGTTGGAGGTACAGTAAAGCTGAAGAGGACAGGCTTTAGGAATAGTTGAAGGGAGTGAAGATTGGAATGGAACAGATTGTGAAGGTAGGATAATAGAGCTTTAGTTTTCTCAGGGGGAAGTTGGAGTTTTATGAGAACAGGTTATATGAAAGGATTTCAGAGTTCATGATGACTGAGAGTGGTGCCCAGAGAGAGCAATTTATTTGGCCAGTTGGTCAGCCTCATTATTTTCTAAGAAAATGTATTGGTTTTTGGCTCAATGTCCTCTTCAGTAGAGGATGGCTGCCAGGCAGAGTAAGAGAGTAAATTTTTTTAAAGCCTCTAGTAAATTGTACTAGTAAACCTCTAGTAAATTTTTAATATAGCTAGCATTGAAAATGGGTGCTCTTTCTGAATAAGGAAACCACTCTCTCCAAATTAAGATGTTAGAGAGAATAATGTTATAGGTATATTTGAAATTAGTAAAAATTTGATTAATTTGTCCCTGGATACTAAGGCTCTAGGATAAGGTCTACTAGTTCAGCCTATTGAGAGGTTATGCCTGGGGGTAGAGAGGAGGCATCAATTATTTGGGTTATAATGAAGGGAGAGTCCACAGTAGTTTTACCTCAGATTAAGGCATAGCCTGCGAGGTAAGGGGGCTGTTTGGGGAGCTTCTATCTGTGAACCAGGCTGGGGAGTCAGGGAATGGTCGATCAGTTATATGTGAAAAGGGGTTCATTAAGAAGTAAAGGGTGTCAGGACAGGATTGAGAAACCACAGGGGTAGAAGGGGTTTTTGCTAGGAGAAGAGTAGGAGGGTTCAATGAGGAGTCTTGCTGGAAGGCAGTCAAGGGATCCAGAGTACAGTAATTGGATCCTGGCTGAGGGGTTGGAGAGGAATGATCAATGACTGAGGAGATCTAAGAGGAGTATGTGGTAAGAACAGTGATAGGTTGATAAAAGGCAAATTTGTGGGCCTCAGGGATGAGGAGGGCTGCTGTAGCTAAAATCTTGAGGCATTGATGCCAGCCTTGAGAGATAGAGTCAAGTTGTTTTGATAGGAAATCAATGGGGTGGGGGTATCCCCCACCTTTTAGTAAAGGATTCCTAGGGCTTGTCCATGTTCTGAGTAGAGGGACAGGAAGAAAGACTTATTAGGGTTTGATAGATAAAGAGTTGAGGATTTGAGAAGAGAACTCTAAAAAGTAGAAATGGTAGAGGAAACGGAATGTGGAGATGGAAGAGGTTAAAAATAATCCCATTTTGAGGCTTCATAAAGGGATTTGGCTTTAAGAGAGCATTTTGGTATCCAGATGTGAAAATAAATGCAACACCATAGGAGGGAAAAATTATTTATTTTAAAGGAAGGTAAAGGTATATCCTTTAGAGCCTAAAGTCTTTATGCGTATATAATATGGGTGGTTGGGGTTAAAAGGATGCCTAAAATATTGTACCTGAGGGGAGCAGAGCTGGGCTTTAGATTGAGAGATCTAGTACCTACCCACCAGGAGGCCAGGAAATTGAGGAGGATTGTAGCGTGATGTGTGGAGAGTCCTATTGAGGGGCTACAGGGTAGGAGACCACCTACACATTGTATGAGGTGACTGGGAGATACATTCATGGTGGCCAGGTCATTTTGGAGAGCCTGACCAAAGTATTATGGGCTATCCCAGAAGCCTTATGGGAGAACAGTCTAATTTAATTGTTAAGAGGAATTAGTGCCTGGGTCAGTTCAGGTTAAGGCAAAATGTGGGCATGAGGTAGGATGGAGGGGATAGTGAAGAAGGCATCCTTTTTGTCTAGCCCAAAAAATGGATGGGTGGCGGGGTATATGAAATAGTATGTGTAAAGAGGGATTCAGTACTACAGGATAGGTGGAGATTATTGCCTCATTGATTTTTCTGAGGTACTGTACTAGCTGGAATTGGCCATTGTTTTTTGTGTTGTTGTTTGTTTGTTTTTTTCACCAAGGATGCAGGAGTTGTGAGGAGAGTGGGTTATTGTAAGAAGATGAGCCTGTACTAAACTGGAGATAATGGGCTTTAAACCCTTGAGAGTTGAGAAAGTGAGAAGATATTGGGGACGGGTAACATAATGTGTAGAGTCTTTTAGTTGGATTTGAATAGGAGGATGGTGTTTAGCAATGTTGGGTTGAGAGGTGTCCCAGACTGTGGGGTCAATCCTAGTGAGGAAGGCATGATCAGGAGGGTTAAGGGGCGGAGAGAGCAGGTCCAGGCTGGAATGTATTTAAAAAATGGTAGTAGATCTTAAAGGAGGAACTTTCTCTAATTGTCTAAGTTTTTTTTTGTTTGTTTGTTTTGTTTTGCTTTTTATGTATATCAGAGGCTTTCAATTGTGGAGGAGATCTCAGCCCAATAGAGGAATGGGACAAGGTGGCATGAAAATAAAAGAGTGGGATAGTGAGGGGGATCCAAATGTGCAAAAAAAAGGGCTATCTTTAGTGAATGTGTAGGGGTTCCAGAGACTTCCACAGTAGGGGTATTTGCTTTGGAAGTAGGTCCATGCCATTGTGTCAGAAGGGAAAGACTTGCCCTGTGTTGATCACAAAAGAAACTGCGTGGCCATTCACTATCCCTGTGATCTGGGGCTCTTCAGATGTGAAGTGATATGGGCAGTGGAGTTGGACCCCCATCATTCCAGTAACTCAGTGTATGGGACTTGGGAAGTGGGTCATACTGAAAGGAGGGGTGTCCTTCCCTGGGGACAATTCATCTTCTAGTGCCCCCATTTTCTACAGTTGGGACAGGGCTTGGTGAAGAAGACTCAGGGCAAGCTTTTGCCCAGTGTCCTATCTGCCCACATCAGAAAAAGGCCCAGGAGGTATCTGGTGAGACCACAAGCAGCAGGTGCTTTTTTCTAGGGTTATGGATGGCTGAGGCCAGAAGTTGATATTTAGCTTGGGATGTTTTTCTTTCTCCTTTTTGGCCTCTTCTTTGTGGCATCTAGAAATTGCTGCTGAGGAATCTCTGGAACTTTCTCTAATTGTCTAATTTTTTTATGTATATAGGTGCAGAACTGACAGTAAATTATTAGACATGGCAAAAGAGAGTACTGGTGGGAGTGCTGAGATCTAGGTGGTATATTTGGTAGCTTCAGTAAGTTGAGCCAAAAAGATGGCAGGATTTTCATCAGGATCTTGAGTGATTTCCCTGACCACCCTTGTCATAATTAACGTGGATATGAGAATTTTTTTTTTGTCATGCCCTCAAGAAGGTAAGTAATCATGTGTTGGAATCTAGTAACACCAGAGTCTTGAGATTGGTATGTCCAATTAGGTTCAGCCATAGGGAGGGCAGTATCTGATACAGGATTAATATGGGATTTGGGGTACTGAGGAGATTGGCATGTTCTCTAGCTACTTGCCAAATATGGGCACATTCATCTGGACTCAGGGTGGAAGTGAGAATATAGTAAACATCTGCCCAAGTAAGGTGATAGGTCTGAGTCAGATGTATAAACTCCTTTCTAAATGTAGTAGGATTTTCAGAAAAGGAGCCTCATCTGTCCTCAACATGGGATATATCTGTCTTAGAAAATGGAACATGAACTCAGTCTGTCCCTTCAGCTCCTGCCATTTCCCGGAGAGGGAGCACATGTTTCACTGGAAGAGTTTTAGATCTTGTAAGAGGATGTGATGGGGACAGGGGTTGGGTTTAAGGAGGAGAATTGGATGAGGGGACAGAGGGACCCGGTGGTCTGTAAGGAGTGGGTTCATTTGCTATTTGGGGCACAGTTGTGACTCAGTTGGGATATTGAAATAATGAGAGAGTCCTGAAATCCTAAGGTAAAGATTCTCAAGGCACAATGGACTTGTATATAGGAGATCATTCCATCTTCCCTCCCTGTGCTATAGTGTTTAGGGAAGAATTTGTTAAGAAATCAGGTGGTAGATTACCAAGAGGAGATAAGAGAGCCAGACATTTAGGTCACACAAGTGGCTTGAATTTAAAAGTGACACTTGTTTTTTCTTTGGTCTCAACCTGTTCTCTGCAAGCCTTGTAAGTCTTGCAAGCTCTGCAGGCTCTGTAAGCCTTGGAGAGATAGTAATCTGGCAGAAGCTAAGAGAAGTAAGGGAAGCTGATGTTTTGTGCAAAACCTCTTACATGTTCCCTTTGTCGTTTGGGGTTATCATACTCACAGGACCATGATTTCATATTATGCCCCTCAATTTGAAGTGGGAAAAACCCCTGCTAATGCTCTGGGTGATGTCTCCACTAGAGAAAATAAATAATTTGTATTCCTGAACTAGGACAGATGAGGAGTTTTACACTAATTGGAGTTTTGCTCTAATTAAGTGAGGCAGATTTTCTGGTCTTTTTCTTGCCAGATGAGGGTAGCATAGAAGAAAATGTGTTTTATGAGAGTCTAGAGAAGGTATTCTAATTTTAAATCTAGGGAAGCTCTATCTTGAGAAAGTCTCATAATGGGCCTCTGTTTAACAGGCAGACAATATGTATAGAATTGGGGTGGAAGCATTTCTGAAGAGGGGAGATTGCTTGACTCACACACTAGCATTAATGTTATTAATGGGTCATTAATTAATGGGTCACCTCTTTCCCAAAGACTTCAGATCACACCAAGATTTTATCTCAGGTTCCAAGATTCATTGGGTGAGTGTGCCTTCCACCATTAGGCCAAATCATTCAGAAACAGAGATAGATAGTAGTCAATATTTGGTACACCTGAGGGCTGCAAGGTTCAGACTCAGGACATGAGACTTTCATGAAGCACCAGGGAGTGGCCTCAGCTAGCTGCCTTTAGTTGTCCCAAGCCTTCCTCTGTCCCACGCACCAAATTTCTCCCACAGAAAAGAAACTTTGAAGCAAGTCAAGACCGACATTCCTAACACCTCAGTGAAGGAAAATCCAAACCAACTCTTGACTTTAAATGAAAAAGAAAGCTGGGGGTCAGGACCTGATCTAGGGGGCTTGTGGAACAGGAAATCAGCAGGAATGAATTGTAGAGCAGAGCAAGGATGACATAATAAAGTCATTGAGCAAGGTAAAAGAAAGCTTGGAGGAAGAACCTCAGGTCATTTGCCTTTCTATGGAGAAAATTGTCTAAATCCTGGAGAATTTTGGGGATCAAAGGTCCTGAATTTGGGCCATCGATGCAGGTTGTCTAATTTATATTGCAGCTGGATCTGAGTACTAAGCCTAATGAGGCATCTAATTTGAAGGTTTTTAAAATTATTTATGAGACAACCTAATGGGAAGTAGACCTCATGTTGGAAAGGTTTGACTGCAATCACAGTTGAGATCAAAGCATCATTTCATATCTCACATCACTGGACAGCAGTTCTACCAGAGAATGAGAGGGCATTCCCTTCTGCAATCCCAATGGTAGAAGACCAGCCAAGTGGCAGGGGGCTGGGGCAGGGCGCCTCTGAGAGAGACTGGAAGGGATCTTGCCTCTTTGAAGAATGAGAAGGCAGGTATTCTTGTAGGAACAAAATGGAGAAAGTGGTCCTTGATCCAGAGGTCTGCATGTAAGAGAAGGTAGAAATTGGAGAGGAGAGGATTAGAAGGAGGATGCCTCCAATACCAATCAAGGATCCAATACAAGTCCTTGTTCTGTCCACGCAGCAATGAGGCAGCAAAAACCTAGCCCAAGAATGGGGTCAGTTTGGGGCCACGTGCCAGCCACTGTTTAGCCAAAGTAGACTGAGAGGGTATGGTGAGTCACCTTGTATGAGGCAGAAAGAAAGAGAAAAAAGTCAATATGGGAATTCAGCCATGCTATTTGTGGCTGGGGGCTTCCCTGGCCTCAGAGAGCCACAGAAGTGCCAGACCATCAATGGAGACCATCACTTTCCAGGTCTCATTGGCCATTTAACATGTGTGTTATTAACCTTTGAGTGTAAGGCATAAAGACAGTGAGACATGAATGGTAGAGGTTTGTTAGGATGGGGAGGGGTGAAGAGCCTTGAACCCCCATCCTGGTTTCCAGCACCAAATGAAATAGAAAGTAAAAGAAATGGAGACAGACCTCAGTGGATCAGCGATGCTCTATTAAGCACTGGAGGGACACATTTTCAAGAGAGAAAATGGCAACTGGTTACAATAGGTGTCTGAGTTTTATAGGGTTCAGTGAGACTTAACCATAGCAGAATGTGTGGTGTTGGGCAGTCAGGGGGAACAGTTGTGAAAGTTCAGAACCCGTTGTTGCAGGGAAATGGTCAAAGTCCAGAGCACATTGTTTTCTTTCTCTCCATGGGGATTGATTATTTTTATATTCTTCAGAAAGACCTTGCCTTCAAAGGAGGGACCCATTGTCCTCCTTTTCTCTTTGGAGGTTGTTTTTCCATATCCTACAGAAAGACCTTACAGTTTACTGACATAAAGTATTTTAGTAGAAGTTACTAATGTGGAGATTATCTTCTCCATATTTCTGAAAAAGATGACAAGGATTTCTGGAAGTAGTTCCCCATCATCTCTTCATCCCCTAGCCTCTGATAGGCTCTGGAATCCACAATTAATTAACTATTGTGAATTTCAACAGGCATTTTTAAACTCACTTGTTTCCAAACTGGGATGATTTTCTTCTTTCGTATGGTCATCCAAAATTGAAACCTAACATAGGAATTTCATGTCTTGTCAACTAATCCTGGCATTTCTATGTAAAAATGTCCTTTGTCTCCTACTTTGCATTCACTTAATTTCGGGTCTTTATCTGTGTCCTAACCTATAACTTTTTAATCTGTATGGTTTAAATATGTCATTATTCCTATGATTGTATCATTCATGTTAGGTACAACTTAAAATCTTATTAAAATCTTTAACAGTTCTCCACTGCCCAAAGAAGAAAGTCCAAATTTCTTAGTTTGATCCACAGAGCTCCTTTTACTTTCATCCCCATATGGCTTTCCAGCTTGATCTACATTGATGTTCTGTGCTTGATCTGCATTGATGTTCTCTGCTGAAAACAAATGTCTGATAATTTCTCATCCCCTGCCCAGTCCAAGCGTTTTCAAATCTGTTCAGTTCACTGATACTGTTTTCCACTTACACTGTTAGCTCCATCCTCCATCCTCATCTCACAAACTTAGGACATACCACTCAAAACTCATTTAGTTTTTCTTCTGTGAGCTATCAGCTAGCAATGCCTTAATGTGCATAAGATGTATTTCAATAGATAAACTTATAATTTATTCAGTTCATTTCCTGTAATCCAGTACATATTATTTATAAATTTCCATTGCTATACGCCAGAATTACTATCCTTGTAGCTGATATCTGGTGAATATCCATACTTCCTTCTTTAGAAATATGTTTACAAATACATATGTGGAATCAAAGGTTATACAACATTATTAGGCTTTTAATGTATAGTGACAAATTATCCCTGTACATAAGACTAGTGGCTAAATTAGGAAAAGGTTCCATGATAGATATTTAATATGGATTATGCTCTTTGGTTCTCACAACATGGTCAAAGTACATAGTGTTGTTGTCCTGATTTTACTCAGGATGAATTGAATGGAAACCCCGAGAAATCAGTAGCATGATTGAGCTGGTAAGCCAGTTTGAACCTAAGTCTCTCTGATGCCACACCAGCTTGATAGTCATTGTGTTTGCATGGATTCCCAATCACACTTCCTTGGGTGTATAATCACAGTGGCCAATATTGATGTTGTATTGTGTTTTTGTGTTGTTCATCCTTGCCAATTTAGTATGGAAGATATTCTTCTTGTTTAAAACATACTTCAAGCATTATCAATGCATTTAAAGATTTAAAAAGTCATTATTACAAATTTCCTAGTTACAGTTTTGCTATGTTTCCTTTGAGAGTTAAGGAATTCTTTTTCTCATGTCATCTATAAGAACACTGTATTAAATAAAGTTATTACCACAAGCCATTCATATTATAAATGATTTTTTTGACTTCAACACTTTGTTTATAGTATGTTTTGATATACAGAACTTTAAGCAGAGTATATATTCCAAACAATGTTTGTCTTTATGCTTTTTCCTTTTTCATGCAGAATTGCCATTCTTTTAAAATAAGGTTTTAAGTAGGTATCTTCAAATGACATTTACATCATCCTAAAGAAATCAGTATCAATATTGGTATTGATTGGTGCTCACTCTTACTGAGCACATATTAAATCTACTCTAGTATTTATACTAATTTTTATTTCAAATTTACATAAAATACACTTAAAATTTGGTACAAATTGGATTAACATAATATTTATAAAATTATCACTTTACTTTGAAATCAAGCATTAATATAAAAATTTTTAAAAATTGTGAATGTTTCCCTTTGAATTGCAACACAACTTTAATCAAAAAGGAGAAAAATGAAAAGCACCCCCTCTACATGTTATACTTCTTCCTTTTAAAGACTTAAATATAAAATGATGGAAAAATACATTTTAGAAAATGCATTTATAATGTTTTTCTTTCTCCCTAGAGCCACTCATTTGGAAAGAGCCAGAATTCACATGGAAACATTCCATGTAATTTATTGTGGTAAATGATTCAGAGCCATTTTTCAAGATAGCAAGCCTTTAGGGAAGCTTATGCTAACCATTTATTAATACCCTGTTTCCTGCCAAGATATAGAAGAGATCATCAGATATTGCCTACACTTTCATACAAATGTCTCCTCCTCCTACTCTAAAATGTGACTATTTATACCTATGAAGAACCTAACCTTATGATAGGTATATTAAAAAGTGAAGGAGTAAACAAACATTTTATCTTTTCATTACAAACCCTCTCCTAGAGAAAGCTTAATTATTTTAGTAATGCATTCTAATGTTCTCACAGATTGTAATGAATACATTCATTCAACAGATATGTATTTATTTTAAACTTTGAATTTTTATAAGTACTATAATTACTTAGAAGCCATTTCAACAGTAATTTGGACCCCTTTTAGGAGTTTGCACAGTGGAATTAAAACTTACCAGGGATTTCACAAAGTAAATTTGCAAGTGAAATGAAATAGCCTATGAGGAAAGAAGGAACATCTACCATTCATTAAATGTTTAAATGAGTTGGATGTATGCAAGCTGGAAGGAACCAGCGTTATCACAACTTCTATAGAAGTAGAAATTATTCCAAGAGCATTTCAATCTCATTAATACTTAGTGGAGAGAACTTCTGTGTTTTTTGTTGGCCTATGTTCCTAGCAGGAAACTGAAAGATAGTGGGAGTGGGATGGTTTCTTAGGCTGTTTAGGCTGTTGTAACAAAAATATAAACTGAATGGTTTATAAGCAATAGAAATTTATTGCTCACAGTTCTTGAGACTAAGAAGTCAAAATCAAGATGCCAGAAAATTCAGTGTCTGGTGAGGGGTTGTTCTGTGGTTCATAGATTACACCTGTTTTTCAATGACCCAATATGTTGGAAGGGACTAGATGGCTCTCTGGTGTTTTTTTTTTTGTTTTTTTTTTTTAAATAAAGACTCTTATCCCAATCATAAGGGCAAAGCCATGACCTAATTATCTCCCAAAGAATCCACCTTCTGATACTATCACATGGTCCTTAGATTTCAGCATATTCATTGAGGAGGAGGAGCCACATAGCAAATGGTAACTTGATTCAATCATTCATCAAAGAAAAACCTGGTTATCCTAGCCCATATTACACGCTCTAGCATATGGCATTATTAGCAAAAAATATCCAAAAATGCAAACATTTCACATTGACCCAGTTGTTCAGGGTCATGAACTACCACCCATTCTTAAGTTCTTTAAACCAACAATTAGTTTTCTTCCAAGTAAATATCAGGAGAGCCTGCTTTCATGGGATTTATATAGAATCAGCAAGGTCTTAGAATATATGTTCATGTCAATGCATCTATTATTGCCATGTTACTCTGTTTATTCTTGGTTCTTTATATTTTATTTTCCTAGGAAAAAGACCATCTCAAATTATCTCTAAGGAATCTCCCAAATCCTATCAATTCCTGGGCTTATACCCATTGGTTTAAATCAACTAATGCACATTTCTACTTGAATGACCAAGTATAGCCTCAAACTCAACGTGTCTCATTTCATCTTTTATAAAGAGCCTTTTTTATCCTTGTAATCTCTCTATTCATTCATGTTTATATTTTCTCTCTCATATTTTACTGTCCCTTGCCTTCTCCAAACTAATAATGAGCCCTATGAATTCTTCTAATTCTTTTCTATTTACTTTTCCCTCTACTTCCACTAACAATTCTGCTTTCCTAATCCTTGATCACCTCACATTTCAGTTACTATAGTTTCTAGTACTGCTCTGTGTTGTTCCAGTCTGTCTTTATCTGTACTCTGCTTCATTAGAAAATGAAGTGTGCTGACTCCTTGTGAAAAAAAAAAAAAATCACACACAACTGGAAAACCAAACAAAACCATTAAGGAATTTCTAGTTATTTCAGCAAAAAATTAACATTGCTCTGTATGTACTTTTCTTACTAAATACACAAACTTTACTCCATCAGCTCTGTTAAACTGTACTACACTTTAAAAAATGTTCTTATTGTTGGTTTCTTGTTGCTTTATCTTAATCTTGCATTGTCCACACACCCATTTGTCATGACTTTTCCCCACTTTTCTAATGTGTAAATCCATCCCTCTAGTCCAATTTCAAAACCCACACTTTTTTCCTGCTTTTCAATATACATGGATATTCCCTTCTTTTCAACTCATAGTATCAAAATTATTCTCATGAATACACTCCTAATATTTCTCACTTTTTTAACCATTATGCTGTCATTTAATCATGTATAAACTTTTTGAAGAATTAGTTCATCTAAAAAAAAATAGTAAGATTTCCCTCCAGTAATAAAGTCTGTTGAAAAAATGAACAAGTAGGCCAATTTTTACAAAAATTTCAAAATTATTTAAGAACATGTTAACACAGATACAAGTTTCAAATTTTCAGAGAAACCACATCTACCTAGAGAATGAAAGTGTTCCTATTGGAAATGCTTAGAATTGGGACTGCAGTCAAGGAAAAAATGTCCCTCTTCCCTGGGTGGAAGGAGGGAAATCCACATTCTAATCTCTGGAACCTGTATTACCTTATATGGCTAAAAACATCTTGCAGATGTAATTACAGTAAAGGTCTGGAGACAGAAGCATTACCCTGAATTGTCTGTGTGGCCCTAAGTACAACCACATGAAGGAGAAGTGAGGGGAGAGAGAGATGGGCACAGACAGAAAAGGAAAAGGCAATATGACCGTGGAGGCGGAGCTTGAGGGGATGTGGCTGTGACCCTAGGTGTGGTAGCAGTCACCTGACACTGGAAGAAGCAAGGAAACATTCTTCCCAAGAGTCTTTGGAAAGACCTTGTCCTGCTGGTACCTTGGTTTCCACCCAAACTGATTTGGATTTCTGGCCCCTTGAAATGTGAAAGAATATTTTTCTGTTGTTGTAAGCCACCAAGTTTGTGTTAATTCTTTTTAGCAGCCAGAGGAAATTAATGTAGAGGCTCAAAATTTAACTCCAGAAATAGTCATGCTGAGTGTTCACAAAACAACTCACTTCTCTGGAAAAGAGCTCTGAGACTTTCTCAGAGTCAGAGACAGGTATTATTTCATCCTGTCACTTCAGGAAATGAGGTGAGTAGCTACAAGGAATGGCTCTAAGTCATACTGGTCCTTCAGAATGTTTTAATCAGAGAAAGATTGTTTCAGGGGATTCTATTTTTACTTGACTTTTTTATTGACTTTGGAATTTTAGTAATTGTTGTAATAAATAGCATTGTCAGTAGCTCTAAATCCTATATTAATATAAATAAAAAATATAAAATAACTAAAAGTAGATCTTTAAAGTATTAAATGATAATGACCTCTTCAGTTAATAGCTAATATGGCATACACAGAGTATTAGAAAATTGCTTCAATTGCTTTTAAAAATCTTAATCCAACAATTGATCAATCAATAAATAATATTTTCTTAATTTAAGCCTAAATTATTTATATTACAGGAACATCTTTGTAAACTTAAAGTTGATTAGAATTTGTAGGAACTTGAGCTCATTTTCTGATTCTGCCCTGTTTGGCCTGGTCAGAGTGTTTCTGGCTTAGAAATAGCAAATCTGTTGTACTCAGCTTTTTTATTTTTCTCATGAGTTACTCAGATTATAAGATGATTTTTCTTAAGGTTTTTTAAAAAAAGTGATCATGTGTATTGTGATCACTTTTTTCTAGATTTATCTTTTCTTCTAAGTGTTATAAACCTAATGTTTCTACACGATGGTACTTAGCCTCTATCACATAGGAGACTTTGTTTTTCAGAAGCCCTGGGAAAATTGTCAATAATAGTTAATTTCATGAAATCCTAGATTTGTTAAATAAGCTACATCTTTGACTTTGTTTTCTAGCCAGGAATACAAAGTTGTTATGACTTCTGTGTCAATAATATAAAAACAAACCAACTTCAAAAAGTTTCAATTTTTATATGTTGAGATCATGATGATTTCTAGTATGATTCTTGATAAGAAAGCAGTATGAGGACCCCAGAATGAACATATAGAAGCAACTGTCTATTAGAATGATTTTAAAATTAATGATGATACCACAGTATAAATGCACACAGTAGGATAAAAGAAATATTCTGTCGATTAACCCATTAATTGAAGTTCATCATCATCACCATCAACCAATGTCTTGCCTTAAAGAGCATACAACTAAATTCTATTTAATTTTTATAAGGCATAAACTTTAAAATGATACTCAAGCTTTTTGGGGGGAAGTGTACATTAAGTTGTACACTCTTTTATCTATAATTATATATATCTATAATTATTACTTATATAATTCATACATTGAATATACTTTGGTATATTGAATATACTTTGTCATCTCTATACAGACACTAATCTTCATGTTGTGAAGAAGGCCAGTTGTGTTCATTTTATTAATGGGAGTCCCAGAAGGTTTTGAAAAAAAATCGCATAGCTTTGTGCTCCTAACTAGAAAACAGAGTCAAAGGTGAAATAGCTCAGAGTCTCATAAGGCAGAAAGTTTAATACCACCCTAATTTAATGACCTCCTGCCCAAACTCAGATACACACTTGACACAAAGACTCAAACATCTCTTCTCCCTCATCTCACACCATCAATAGAACTCTTCTTATTGGGGCTGTTAACTGAAAAATCTACCAAAAGAAAAATGTTTTACAATGAGCAGCATCCATCTGCCCCCTCAGCCCACCAATTTACCTGCTCTGACGGTCTTATTACTGATTAGCAGTGTGAGTTGGTTTAGTTATTAATACTTTGCATGTTTTTAAGGACAGATGATGCATTCTTGGTCCTGATAGTCAACAAGTGTGATTGAGGAGAGAAATAATATGTATTGAATACTTTTTGAGCAAAGGAATTTTATTTGGTATTTTAAATATATAATAGTAATATGCCTATTTCTATTTTTATCATTCTTATAATATATACTAAGTGTTTTCAATATATAATTCAATGTCAATTACACCCATAATCATATTATTTATAGTATCTCTTTTATCTATAATTATATAGTATCTATAATTATTACTTAAATAATTCATACATTGAATATACTTCGGTTCTCATAATAAATGTAGATAAATTATATAATTTTATTATAATTATTATTTTAAATTATTATTAATGAATAAACTGAAGTTAATCTATACAACTCATTCCAACTTATCCTAACAGAGAGTCAGTATTAGAGCAGAATCTAACTCTATATGTCTAATTTCAAAAATCTGAATTTTTTCAAAAAAGCATATTGCCATAAGGAATACTGAGTGGGAGAAGTGATAAAATATATATTATTTAACCAGAACTTAAATGAATTACATGTTGTCTAAAATATATTTGTTCAGCATCAGCGATTTCTTTTATTATATTTTGATTGTTTAGAGCCCAGGAAAAAAAGTATCTGAAAGTTTATCTCCCTTTTTGAAAGGTATATACCTTTTGAGATATTCTACTCTTAGAAATATCTAGGTCATGCCAATGTTCTCACCCTTAGAACCCTCTAGAAAACTGGAAAACAGGTGCTCCCCATTTTTATGAGTGGCTCATAAATAAATATATTATACAAAGGGAACATGATGTTTTGCATCCATCTATCCAACCTTGCTAATAAGACATGTTTCTCCTATTTTCTAAAATACACAAAATATGTCATAGACAAAATTGCCCTCTTCATGTTTTTTTGTTTGTTTGTTTTGTTAGAAATGAATATAAATAGGATTCTGATTCTCTTGTCTGGAATTGTTTGGATCCTTTCTTTGTGCTCATGTAAAGACATCAGATATACACTCTTTGAAAGACATGGACACTTTGTAAGGACGTCCTGCTATTTCCTCCATCCCTCCATCCCTCCACCAACACACAAATCCATTAGCAGGAGTATCCAGAGTTCTTACTGGCTAATTAATGAAGAGATAGAAAGAATGTCATCTCTATACAGACACTAATCTTCATGTTGTGAAGAAGGCCAGGAGTGTGTGTGTGTGTGTGTGTGTGTGTGTGTGTGTACACATGTTCATGACTGCATGTGTGAATAAGATGGGAAGGGAACTGAGAAACTTCCTTCTAATCATAGAAAGGATCTACCGCAAGATTTACAAAATGTTGTTCCAGAAACATGACTTAACCTTTAGCCCCATTCATCCCACATTTTATTTCTATTTTTAAATTAATTTTCTTTTCTTGGTACACTATAATTATACATAAAGGGATTCACTGTGATATATTTGTACATACACATGATGTAATTTGGTCAATTTAATTCCCCAGTACATCTCAAAAGGCCACCTCCATTCTCATACATATTCTATTTTTCCATGGCTTAGTTCCTCATTTCCTTACACTATCCTCCATCACACCATATTTGAAGTCAGCCAGCTTTGAAGAATCTAGGAGTATCACTAGACCCTTTAGATTTGCATCTTTATTGACATGGTGAATTTCAGTTATGCCAAGTTGCTATCCTGTATATATCTTAGTTATATTTGCTTCCTTTTCTGCCTTTTGTATTTGAGCCTTGTTTAGAATTCCATTTTGTTTCTTAGATTGTCTTTTTAATCTAAATCCCTTTGAATCTTGTGAACATTTTCTTTTTTCTAAGGTCTACGTCATATGCCTTTAAGTTATCAAAGTCTACCTCAAGTTGATATTGAAACTGAGAGTAAATTATAGGGGTCTTATAAATGTCTAATTCTGTTTACCCTCTATCATTTTGCCATTGTTGCCAAACATGATACATCTATACGCATTACAATCCAGAAATACAGTGTTACAATTTTGCCTTAAAAGTGATATTTTCTTCTTCTTCTTCTTCTTTTTTAATCATGAGGAATAAAAGAAGAGCATAGTAACAAATAAGAATTCAGGATTTACCAGTTACTGCTAATACTTTCAGGGAAAATTAAGAGATACCATATGTATTATATATAATGTTTCATTGACAGAAAAAACACTGCAAACTTGAGAAATTCTCAGCTTATAACTAATGTAGGAATTAGTAGTCCTAATATTCTCTATCTCTATTATTGGATAAGCAAGAGCAGCAAAGCCAGATGATTTGTGAAATTTCTTGTCTACCGACAGGAGACAGGAATTCTGAAAGTTTGATTAACAATAATTTTGAAAACTATCTCATAGCAATGCAAGAATCCAAAAACTACTTCTCGATTTAAAGGAAAATCCCTATGAATTGAAAAATATACTGAATAGGAAATATCTACTTGTAATCTGTGAACACTAAGAATTCAAAACTAAGCTTAAAATTCAAGCAAACTGTTTTTATATGAGAAATTTGGTGATGATATTCATTACATGCCAAAGTCCTTCCTGTGATCACCTTTAATTTTTTCTTTTTTTTTACTGGACTAGACATTAGAGAGCATTATAATTTCCTCAGAAATTGGTTTATTTTTATCTTATGGACTCCATAAATTGTGTAACTTTTCAAGATTTTTTTTGGTACAAAATACATGATACACCCAGAGAAAATTGAATATATTCTTTCTACAAATATTTTCACTTATTTCATTTTTTAAAATTTAATCAATCCCTATCGTTCCTACATATATATAAATAAGAAAAAAATAAAACCTACATTTTTTTTTTCCTTACTGGAAATAAACACACAGAGGGAGATAGAGATATGTATGTCTATCTACCTATCTAATTCTGTTTAAACACACTTTGCAACAGTTTTAAATATAAATAAGTAAATAGGCACATAGTGAAATTTAAAAGAATCTTTCACAATACAAGTGTCATAATTCTCTAGAGAAGACATTCAGAACATGATCTGATAAGGACAGCCACAGGTCCAAGAAATTTCACGAAGCAGTCAGGAAGCACAGAGAACAGAGTGTGAGGAACAACAGTGAGAAAACTGGCTTAGGCAGAGTTGAAGGACTGGACAGAGACGGTGGAAAATTAAGTTTTATACATAGAGGAGCTAAGATGATAGTGGAATGTAAATGTCTGGGATTTTTTATGAGGACACAAAAGGACCAAAAAGCCTCCAGACTAGAGAGCTGTTGAAGAATAACTTATCTATTTGTAATAAATCTCATGAAAATACCCGGACATGCACTTTTGTTATTAAAAATGACATAGTGAATACAGCCAAAATGAAAAGAGCTTTCCAATCTTGTTATTTGGTGCCCAGGTATAATTTCTCAGCAAGCGAGAACAGAATATGGAACTTTTTTTTTTCAATTCATTTCTTTTATTCTGTTATCAAAGAATTCGATCCAATACAGAGCAAGAACCTACATGTGGTATGTACAAAAATGATACCTTGCCATTAAAGAGAAAGGGCTTCCATTGGTTACCATGGAAACCTCCTAGTGTCCATTCCAATTTCTAATAGAGCATCTTAATCTTCTAATGGAAACCTACCAGATAAAATATTTTCTACTGCTATGTTTTGGTTCTAACTCTTTAAAAAGATTTGAAATGTTTAACTTATTTAAAATAAGTAAAATAATTGTGTATGGTTGTAATACAAAAAGTTGTCGTTATAAGCAAAAACATTCAGAGATGCGTTTAGGCTCATTGTAAAGCTTTGGAATGATCAAAGTGGTCATGACTAGTCCTCATTGCCAGTGTTCAGCCCATGGTCTACACACTGCTGAGAGTAGTGCCACTTCTGGGTGGCAGAAATTGTCATGCTCCAATCCTAACACCAAGGAGACCTGATTTTTTAATTAATTCAGTGAATTAACCAATTGGCCTAAAAAATTTTATTTTAAATATAGGCACATGAAGTCATGATCCCTAATTTTAGACTGAGGTTTTTAGATACAGGTTATAATTGATTTCCAAAATCTCAACTACATAAGAATTTAAAATGATATATGTGAATGGTTCCCTCCAGGGAATGGAGCCCAACTTTCTTCCTGCCCTTGTATGTGTGGTGTACTTATTAACTTGCCTTCAAAGAGTGGGACATAGAACGTGGTGGTAACTATATAGTAGAGAAACACTAGGAACTACTACCATAGGTCCATGATCAAGGTGCTGCACTGTAAATCATGTTGAGACCATGCACCTCTGGTCAGATGTCAAAAGAACACCACTGCACCTTTGTGGTCTTCCTGTTCAAAACCTATGACCCCAGTCTAACCATGACAGAAACATTAGACAAACTCAAAATGAGGGACATTCTCTAAGATACCTGAAAAGTACTCCTCAAAGCTATAAAGGGATCTTTACAAAGGGACCTCAGAATAGACTTAATGAGAAAAGACAACTAAATATAGTGTGATATCCTGATGCGATCCTAGGAAAAATGCACATGAAATTAGGGTAAAACTAATAAAATCTGTATACAGTATAGAGTTTAACATAAAAATTAATTTTATAACCAAGGAATAAAATACCATGTGTGTGAGAAGAACATGGGATTTGGGGCCTGACATCTAGTTCAAAACCTGATTGTCTCACTTGCAGACTGAAAGACTTTATGGGATTTTTTTTTTTAACCTTTGGAGCATCATATTTCTGACTTGCAAAAGAAGAAGACCTATGCTTATTTTAGAGGTTCACTGAAGAAATGTGTAATTTATAATCTGTTATATAATATTTAATATAAAAAATATTTCAGGGCTGCGTATATAGCTCAGTTGGTAGAATACTTGCCTTGCATGCATAAGGCCCTAGGTTTGATCCCCAGCACAAGAAAAAAAAATAGAGAGATAGATAGATAATTTCAAATGTCAGCCATCTTGCCTTATACACATCAAGTGCTCCTAGAGTGTAGTTTGCTTTCTCTGCTTCTGCTTGCTTCCATCCCAGTATCTGAAGGCCAGCACCTCCGCCCCTTTGCCTGAGGGTTCTTGCTGTCAGAGGCAGCTTTGTCCATCTAGTCACACCCAAGGAGCTAATCAGTTCTGCTCTCCAGAAGCTCACCTCAAGCAAAGCTGAGGGCAGGTGTTGTATAAATAAACATTGCAGCTCAGTCCCACTGCAAAAGGACTGATACTGTGGTGGTGTTTCTACATAGGTTACCATAAATCTGTAATAGGACTGTGCTACTGTTAGCCACAATATAATATATAATATACCCTTTGTCAGCTGCTGTCCCTTCTCTACTCCTATATGAGCTTCTGTATGAGTCTTTTCTGGTATCATCTCGCTTTTGGACAGACCAAAATTAAATAGACCCTTCTCTTAGTGTTCAGCAACACAGAATGCTAGAAGTGAATCAGAAACCACCTAGACAAATTTAATCTTGTTTATATCAATGTAAATGTTATGGTAATAATTGGGAGGTGGTGGTTGTTGTTGCTGTTGTTGTTATTATTATTATTATTTGTACCAGGGATTGAACTCAGGGGCACTGGACCACTGAGCCACATCCCCAGCCCTATTTTGTATTTTATTTAGAGACAGAGACTCACTGAGTTGCTTAGCACCTCACTTTGGCTGAGGCTAACTTTGAACTGCCACTGGGATTACAGGCATGCCCCACTGTGCCCAGCTTGGAGGTTAATTTTAAGTCATGTGTAATTTAAACTAAAGAGTCATTTATCTTTACTGAGTAGAGGAATTATTAGTGCACAGGAAGTGTATCTTTATGTCATCTGGAACATTATAATTTACCTTTGGGACTACCCATACATTTACTATCTTTGTCTGATTATATACCACATTCCAGAGTTTTGGAATTTACCTCATGATTACAAATCCAAACCTTTGAGACAGGGGCTGGGGTTCTGGCTCAGTGGTAGAGCACTCGCCTAGCACACATGAAGTGCTGGGTTCAATCCTCAGCACCACATGAAAATAAATAAATAAATAAAGGTATTGTGTCCAACTACAAGTAAGAAAAAATTTTTAAAAGACCTTTAAGACATAGGTAATGTTACAAAAATACTAGTAAAATGTTTTTCAATAGTTTGGCTCAAAATCTTTTGCCGTTAATTTGTAACTAACAAATACCAAAATAAATATAATAGTTTATATAGAAGTCATGTGAAGTATATAGATAGATTGATAGATAGATGCACACATATATACCATGTGAATTACACATACATATATATTACTTCTATGTCTGTTTTTAGGCACAGTGAGAACCTTAAATATTGTGTATCTTACTATACAATGCTACATACCAATGACAGCCATGAAAGAAAAGCATACATTTAGTTTACCTATGAGTGAAGAATATTCATGCAGGAGTTTACTTTTCATCATTTGCAGTTTATGTGCTTGTGGATTAGTTCCTCAAATAATAAAATATTTAAGGAATGATACAATTTGAAAGAATGCCATTAAAAGAGAGAATTTATTACAGAAAATCACTATAACAAGAATCCAGAGAACAGAGTTTAAATTTGGTTGCACAGTGGAGGAAACTTATACTCAAATAGTTATTTATGTATTTAATCTAACGTTAATAAAGGACATGTAATGTTCTAAACCCTGACACATTTAACACATTCAAAATTATCTGTTGAGTAAATTAATAAATAAATGATTAGATGAAAAAAAAAGCATAAAAGTCACTCCATTTGGACAGAACAGACATGGGTTTTGAATGTATCCTTTTTCCTGGTGGTCAATATATATGTTTCTATTGTTGCTTAAGAAGTTGCTACATAGAAGACAATTATTATTTCATAGTTCTGTAGGTCAGCAATATAGCACAATGTCTGAGTTGTCCTCAGAAGTTCTCATACAGCTGAAATCAAGATGTTGGCCATAGTTGTGGTATCATCTGAGGCTCAGGGTCCTTTCTAAGTTTCCTTGCTGGTAAAATTCCATTTCTTGCAGCTATAGGACTAACTCCGTCCTGGTTTATTTGTTTTCTGACTCTTCCAGTAGTTGCTCTCAGCTGTTTAAGGCTGCCCTCAGCTCCCTGCCACATGGCCCTCTTCAAAACAAGAGCTTTCATCCTCAAGGCCAGCAGCAAAATCTTTCTTTGCTGTTGGCTAATCTGAGGTCTTATATAACATTTTACATAACATTCCATAATCCTGGAGTGATTTTCCTATCATAGTCACAGTCTCTCTCACACTCAAGGGAAGGAGGTTATATAAGGCATGTGCACCAGGGGACGGGAAACTTGGGCCATCTGCACAATGTACCACAGTCAAATTAAGCAACATCTGCACATCCAAGCATATGTAGTGGGATATAATTTGGAAGGATTCCCAATTGGGCTAAATTTACAATTTATAGTCTTTGATATTACAGTAGTAAAATATGAGTATGTAGAGCAGAATGCTTATATATTTGATTTCAAAAGTTGTAGACTTCCTGTAAATGCCTTTAGGGCAGAGTGAAGTATTAAAAATGCATAAACTTTTAATATCAGGAAAATTTAAAATAGGAGGATTTAATAATGAAGTAGAAAGAAAATAGAAATGTCAGTCACAGTGTTATTGTATTAGTTCATGCTGCTTATGTGGTATCTTATACTCTTGCTGTTTTCTAGAAAGTGGACTAGAAAATTTCAAAGACAAATTGTTTTCATTTCAATTCAATAAGATATTATTGGGCACTGCTCTGTTCCTACAGTAATTTCCAAAGGGATTCAAATATATCCTTAGAACTGCTATATGGGGAGCAATGTTTTATTTAAAAAACAAATTGCCAGTGGGAAAAGATGAGGTAGAATATAATCAAATGTAGATATTATGCATGAATAGTTCACAGATACTCACTGACATTCAGACATTACTTGAGGCAAGTACTGTGTTTAGAGCTCATATGAATTCCTAATTCAACCATTTAAAATAGCCCATGAAACATGAGGCTCTTTTCCCAGATGGGGAAACCAAGATTTTGCAAAGCTTCACAAAAACTCAAGTTCTGATGAGTGATTGATCTCAAAACCAGGTCTGCCTAAACCTATAGTTTTAAGCATTACCCTGCTCTAAAGATTAACAGTAATGAAAGCTGCCTGCAATGCAATGTAGATAAGCTGTCAGTGGAAAAGTAGTTACAAAGCACTAAATGGAAGAAAAAAAAAAGAAAGACAGAATGCATTAAGAATTAGGAGTTTGTTCTTTTCCTTGGCAATGTGAAGTGAGAAGGATGGTCCTGATAAAATTAGCACATACCATGTAGCAACAATATGATCTGGTGAGATGAAAAAAACAAGAGCTAAGGTTTTGCAGATGATGTTAAGGTCAGGATGAAAATATTGAACTTGATAACACACCTACAAACTGCTTTTAATATCAGAACTTTAAATATTGAAGCAGTAAAAGACCATAGATATCATACAAGTGTAAGTTAAGAGTCATAGCTGGAAGCTTCCTACTTCTTCCCCTCTACACAAACCACTGAGATAACAGCCAATAGATGGAGCCTGAAATCAATTAAGGCATAGAAGAAGATTCTGTCTGGGAACAAAAGTCTCTGCTTGGTGCCTCCACTGGTAAACTCAGTTCCATCTATGTGTTCTTCATGCTGATTTTAAGATGGTGTGACATATGGAGAAGGAGCACATTTTTAAAATAAATTATATTTTTTTGCTTAAAGTCTAATTTTTGTTGCTAAACAATTTTTCCTTTTATTTTAATACATTTTTTGCTGGTTTATTTTTATAAAATGAGAAAGAAAACTGTTACATGCTTTTTTTTCCCTTATATTTTTCCTTCTGCATGATTGTTGACAAAATTAACTCACTTAAAATACTTAAACAGTTTCCCACAGAGTGTCTAAAGATCTAAAATGACTAACTAATAAGTGTATAAGGGACAGTGGGGTCTAAAGAGCCCCCTGTTGTTAGGCAGGTTGGGCATACTGGATGAGTCCTATAGATTTTTAGCCAGTATCTATCTTCATCCAGAAAGTGAAACCATTGGAATGATATGATATATAGAGACCCTCCAAACTGTGAAACTTTATAGTTGATATAAAATTTCCCAACCAAAACCTTTTTTTTAATTAAAGCTAAATGAAATATAAAGAAATCACAGTCTACATAATAAAGCTGAATCTAATATACTGCACTCAATGTGAATACCCAATGAATATTTTGTCTATTCAAAATATGTATTTATTTGTCAATTGTGCATTAATAAAAAATAATGAACAAAGCAAATATCTATCCATCATCTGCCTATATCTTACATCTAAGAACAAAAGAAATCCTGTAGCAAGACAGAGCCAGCAGAGGGCGTGTAGATCTTCAGCCCTTAGCTGAAGCCAGAAATGTCCAGATACCACAGAGCAGAGAGTATCCCTACTTTGCAATTTGCTCTGCTAGAAGTAGGTTTCCCTAACAGTTATGCTCGAAACCTGAGCAGGTTTGTAATTTTTCAAAGAGGTAAAGTGAAAAGAGTATTTTTAAAGAAGTAACTATATGTTTTAATATATTTTTAATATTTTTTAAATGTAACAAATTTTTGAAAAAAAAGTATTGTATAGGTAGTCTTTAATTGTGTAGAATAAATAATTAATTTAATTGCAGAATATTTTAGATCACTGTCACAACAGTCTTTGAAAATTATTTAAATGTTGTTTTGATTTTAAATGTTTAAAAAAATTATAAATGCCTTCGGATGGATATTCTTCCTGAAAAGAAAAAACCCAGAACAAACTATATACACATGTAAAATAAAGAAAAAAAATGAAATAAAAACAATTGACATTGAAAATAATTGATATTGAATTAGTTATAATTCCATATATATTGTACTTATTTGAGCACAACATCAATTCAGAGGTAGAAATCAATCTGGCTTCAATAAAGTATGCATAAAAACAGGCAAATCATCTAGTCACAGTAAAGAACTACTTTTTTGAACATATATCTGAATAGAAAGATGATTGTGAAAATGATGCTTTTGTAAAATATAATAGGATGTTATGGTTTTCAGTCCAGGCACCAAGATTAAATTTATGTGAAATCTAAAAATCAGGTTTCTTATAGAAATTTCAATGATAAGTTGGAAAGCTGTTCCATGACTTTTAGAGTCTTCAGTCAGCACAAGGAATAAAAGAGGAAGTATCAGTTTCTTAAGGCTGCTGTAATAAACTACCACTAATTGTATGTGTTAAAACAACAGAAATTTATCATTTTGTGGTTCTGGAGGCTATAAGTCTGAAATGAAGGTGTCAAAAGTGCTTCACTCCCTCTGAAACCTAGGGGAGAATTATTCCTTGCCTCAGCTAGCTTCTCCTGTTATCCAGCAGTTCTGGGTGTTCCCTGGCATGTTCCATGCCTCATTCCAGTCTCTGTCTCTGTTACTACATGACCACCTTTTATCCCTGTATCTTTATCTTTTACTTATAAAAGTATCAGTCATTTTGGATTAAGGACCCACCCAACTTCAATATGACCTCATCATAACCACAAATTACATATGCAATGAACTTTTTTCCAAAAATGTTCACATCCTTTGGTACTGGGGGATAAGGCAACATAATGTAGGGAACACAAATAGACCCAGAGCAGAAAGCATCAGAATGTAGAGAAGATTATAAGATTTTCTATGGAGAGAGTAGTTGTTTTTCTAGAGGGAAGGAGCTGGGAGTCTGACTTCAAATGAGGTAAATTTGTGGGTATACAACCCAGTATAGTCATATACAGCCCTAACAACTTGAAATTCTTGATAATGTTTTTGACAGTAGGTCCTTTGCTTACATGTTGCCGTGAACTTGGTAAGGACACCATTTGAGAGCTTGATGTATGCTTCTTCCACTTGGTAAGTTTTGCAAGATGTGACCTGACTCATACCTGACAAAGTTGGCTTGTGACAACTGAAATGAGGGGACTGGACTGCCCTGTCCCCTGTGGTCAACATGCCTCCCAGAGTTTGTCAAATCATAAAAAGTGGATGCTTATAAAAATATGCATTGTCCTCCTTATTAGCACTGCGCTGAGGCTCTCAGGGATGGGAATCTCTAAAGAGCCATACTCTCTATGGATTCAGAGAACAGGAAGGAGTAAGAAACAAACAGCTTGGGTAAGACCTCTCCTAGAACTTTACCATCCTTGAAGAATGAACACTGACTAGCAGCCTGGGGGAATTTGAGAGTGGAGAGAGGCAATGTGAAAAACAAAAAGATACTTAAGACACGAAAATCAAGAAGGCAATGATACCCTTCCCCAACCTAGGCTGCCAACCTAAAGTAGGCCTAACTTACAGAAGAGGATAAAATTTGATATTACATTACATTCAGAATTTTGATTAATAATACAAATTGTACATTCCAATTTCTGGACTCCAAGGTGACTTAAGTCAAATAAGCAAAACCTCATGTATACCATATTTTTCACTTAAAAGTAATAAAAGACATAGTGTCTCTTTCAAGGCATTTTGTAGGGTTAATAGATGTTATAGGCTGAATTTTGCCCTCCTCAAAATTCATATGTTAAATTCCTTAGTAACTGCCGGCCCTCAGAATGTGACTATATTTGGAGATACAGTCTTTAAAGAGATAAATAAGGCAAAATGAGATAACTAGGTTGTCCCTTCTCTGATATGACTGGTGTCCTTTAAGAGGAAACGGGGGGGGGGGGAGGTGAAGACATGGGGAAGTTGCCCATCTATGAGACAGTATGAGAGAGAGACTTCAGAAGGAAATAACTCTACTGATATCTGGATCTTGAGACTTTCAACTTCCAGAATGTTAAGAAATATATATTTTTCCCCTTAGGCTACCCATTCTATGATATTTTTTCTGGTAACCCTAGAAAACTAATACATTAGGAGACAAGAAAAAAATGAGTGGTTATGGCAATAGAAGTAATTTTGGAAGGCATATTAATCAAGAAGTTCCACAAAATTGGGAACACAGAATCTGTTTTCCCTAACAAAACAACTGAAATTAAAAGAACTGCATAAAAAAAGTCCTTTTAAGTAGTTATAGACCCAGTTTAAGTGGCAGACTACATAGCAATATATGCAATACTAGATTGCTTAATAAAAATGTTGTGTATTTAGACAATATGAAACACAGTATATAAAACAGAATATTCAAAAAACCACTAACTGTACTTTATTTAAAGAAATTGACTTATTCTTTGCAAAGGTGTAAGTTGGTGTATATTTATAGGAATATTAATTAAACAGTAAAACAAAAAGGAAAATTTATGTTTATATTTTATATTTATTTACATATGTATATAAGTAAATTTCTTTATGTTTATACAAAGAGTATTACATGTGATTTCTTACTCAGGTAGGTGCCCCATTAGTGATAACTTTCTATTTTCAGTTATATGATATAAGGAAAGACAGATTATTTAATTCTGCTTCTAGTCACCTTAGATTAGAGTGAGTGGTCTCTGATCAATCTATGATATTTAAAGTTGATTTAAAAATGCAATAGAGCAACTAAAACTAAACGTTAGCTTTGTATGACTCAGTTCTGGCTTTAGTAAGAATAAATATCGATTACCAATGATAAAGCAATTTGGGTGGAAAGAGGAAAGGAATAGTTTCCATTTGGGGGATGAGATTGTACAATGAGACTTTACTAATGAAAGAAACCAATCACAGTTGCCAACAGGTGTGGAAGTTTGCTCTAAAGAGCTTCATAAGTGTTTGGCTTTTTTTTTTTTAAATTTTTTATTGTGGGTTGTTCAAAACATTACAAATTTCTTGACATATCATATTCCACACTTTGATTCAAGTGGGTTATGAACTCCCACCTTCACCCCATACACAGATTGCAGAATCACATCAGTTACACATCCATTGATTTACATATTGCCATACTAGTGTCTGTTGTGCTCCGCTGCCTTTCCCATCCTCCACCCTCCCCCCTCCCCACCTCTCCCCTCCCCTCCCCTCCTCTCTCTCTAACCCCTCCACTGTATAACCCTGAGGGTCTCCTTCCATTACCATGCAATTTCCCTTCTCTCTCCCTTTCCCTCCCACCTCTCATCCCTGTTAAATGTTAATCTTCTTCTCCTGCTCTTCGTCCCTACTCTGATCTTAGTTACTCTCCTTATATCAAAGAAGACATTTGGCATTTGTTTTTTAGGGATTGGCTAGCTTCACTTAGCATAATCTGCTCCAATGCCATCCATTTCCCTGCAAATTCTATGATTTTCTCATTTTTTAATGCAGAGTAATACTCCATTGTGTATGAATGCCACATTTTTTTTTATCCATTCGTCTATTGAAGGGCATCTAGGTTGGTTCCACAGTCTTGCTATTGTGAACTGTGCTGCTATGAACATCGATGTAGCAGTGTCCCTGTAGCATGCTCTTTTTAGGTCTTTAGGGAATAGACCAAAAGGGGAATAGCTGGGTCAAATGGTGGCTCCATTCCCAGCTTTCCAAGAAATCTCCATACTGCTTTCCAAATTGGCTGCACCAATCTGCAGTCCCACCAGCAATGTACAAGTGTACCCTTTTCCCCACATCCTCGCCAGCACTTGTTGTTGTTTGACTTCATAATGGCTGCCAATTTTACTGGAGTGAGATGGTATCTTAGGGTGGTTTTGATTTGCATTTCTCTGACTGCTAGAGATGGTGAGCATTTTTTCATGTACTTGTTGATTGACTGTATGTCCTCCTCTGAGAAGTGTCTGTTCAGGTCCTTGGCCCATTTGTTGATTGGGTTGTTTGTTCTCTATTGTCTAACTTTTTGAGTTCTTTGTATATTCTGGATATTAGGGCTCTATCTGAAGTGTGAGGAGTAAAGATTTGTTCCCAGGGTGTAGGCTCCCTATTTACCTTCTTATTGTTTCTTTTGCTGAGAAAAAACTTTTTAGTTTGAGTAAGTCCCATTTGTTGATTCTAGTTATTAACTTTTGTGCTATGGGTGTCCTATTGAGGAATTTGGAGCCCAACCCCACAGTAGGTAGATCGTAGCCAACTTTTTCTTCTATCAGACGGCGTGTCTCTGATTTGATATCAAGCTCCTTGATCCATTTTGAATTCACTTTTGTGCATGGCGAGAGAAAGGGATTCAGTTTCATTTTGTTGCATATGGATTTCCAGTTTTCCCAGCACCATTTGTTGAAGATGCTATCCTTCCTCCATTGCATGCTTTTAGCCCCTTTATCAAATATAAGATAGTTGTAGTTTTGTGGATTGGTTTCTGTGTCCTCTATTCTGTACCATTGGTCCACACGCCTGTTTTGGTACCAGTACCATGCTGTTTTTGTTACTATTGCTCTGTAGTATAGTTTGAAGTCTGGTATCGCTATACCGCCTGATTCACACTTCCTGCTTAGCATTGTTTTTGCAATTCTGGGTCGTTTATTTTTCCATATGAATTTCATGATTGCTTTCTCTATTTCTACAAGAAATGCCTTTGGGATTTTGATTGGCATTGCATTAAACCTATAGAGAACTTTTGGTAATATCGCCATTTTGATGATGTTAGTTCTGCCTATCCATGAACAGGGTATATTTTTCCATCTTCTAAGATCTTCTTCTATTTCTCTCTTTAGGGTTCTGTAGTTTTCATTGTATAAGTCTTTCACCTCTTTTGTTAGGTTGATTCCCAAGTATTTTATTTTTTTGAAGATATTGTGAATGGAGTGGTTGTCCTCATTTCCATTTCAGAGGATTTGTCGCTGATATACAGGAATGCCTTTGATTTATGCGTGTTGATTTTATATCCTGCCACTTTGCTGAATTCATTTATTAGCTCTAATAGTTTCTTTGTAGAGCCTTTTGGGTCTGCTAGGTATAGAATCATATCATCTGCAAATAGTGATAATTTAAGTTCTTCTTTTCCTATTTTTATGCCTTTAATTTCTTTTGTCTGTCTAATTGCTCTGGCCAGTGTTTCGAGAACTATGTTGAACAGAAGTGGAGAGAGAGGGCATCCCTGTCTTGTTCCAGATTTTAGAGGGAATGCCTTCAATTTTTCTCCATTCAGAATGATGCTAGCCTGAGGCTTAGCATAGATTGCTTTTACAATATTGAGGTATGTTCCTGTTATCCCTAGTTTTTCTAGAGTTTTGAACATAAAGGGATGCTGTACTTTGTCGAATGCTTTTTCCGCATCTACCGAGATGATCATATGGTTCTTATTTTTAAGTCTATTGATGTGGTGAATAACATTTATTGATTTCCATATATTGAACCAGCCTTGCATCCCAGGGATGAATCCTACTTGATCATGGTGTACAATTTTTTTGATATGTTTTTGTATCCGATTCGCCAGAATTTTATTGAGGATTTTTGCATCTAGGTTCATTAGAGATATTGGTCTGTAGTTTTCTTTCTTTGAAGTGTCTTTGTCTGGTTTAGGTATCAGGGTGATGTTGGCCTCATAGAATGAATTTGGAAGTTCTCCCTCCTTTTCTATTTCCTGAAGTAGCTTGAAAAGTATTGGTATTAGTTCTTCTTTAAAGGTTTTGTAAAATTCTGCTGTATACCCATCCGGTCCTGGGCTTTTCTTAGTTGGTAGTCTTTTTATGGTTTCTTCTATTTCCTCAATTGATATTGGTCTGTTTAGGTTTTCTATATCCTCCTGACTCAATCTGGGCAGATCATATGACTTAAGAAATTTATCTATGCCTTCACTATCTTCTAATTTATTGGAGTATAAGGATTCAAAATAGTTTTTGATTATCTTCTGTATTTCTGAAGTGTCTGTTGTGATATTGCCTTTTTCATCCCGTATGCTAGTAATTTGAGTTCTCTCTCTTCTTCTCTTCGCTAGCATGGCTAAGGGTCTGTCGATTTTGTTTATTTTTTCAAAGAACCAACTTTTAGTTTTGTCAATTTTTTCAATTGTTTCTTTTGTTTCGATTTCATTAATTTCAGCTCTGATTTTAATTATTTCTTGCCTTCTACTTCTTTTGCTGTTGTTTTGCTCTTCTTTTTCAAGGATTTTGAGATGAAGTATGAGATCATTTATTTGTTGGTTTTTTCTTTTTTTAAGGAATGAACTCCAAGCAATGAATTTTCCTCTTAGAACTGCTTTCAATGTGTCCCATAGATTCTGATATGTTGTGTCTGTGTTTTCATTTATCTCTAAGAATTTTTTAATTTCCTCCTTGATGTCTTCTATAACCCATTGATCATTCAGTAACCTATTGTTCATTCTCCAAGTGATGTATGCTTTTTCCTTCCTTCTTTTATCATTGATTTTCAGTTTCATTCCATTATGATCAGATAAGATGGATGGTATTAGCTCTACTCCTTTATATTGTCTAAGAGTTTCCCTGTGACATAATATATGATCTATTTTTGAGAAGGATCCATGTGCTGCTGAGAAAAAAGTGTAACTGCTTGATGTTGGGTGGTATACTCTATATATGTCAATTAGGTCTAGGTTATTAATTGTGTTATTGAGTTCTATAGTTTCCTTATTCAACTTTTGTTTGGAAGATCTGCCCAGTGGCGAGAGAGGTGTGTTGAAGTCTCCCATGATTATGGTATGGTGGTCTATTAGACTCTTGATCTTGAGAAGAGTTTGTTTGACAAACATAGCTGCACCATTGTTTGGGGCATAAATATTTATGATTGTTATGTCTTGTTGGTGTATGGTTCCCTTAAGCAGTATGTAGTGTCCCTCTTTATCCCTTTTGATTAACTTTGGCTTGAAATCTATTTTATTTGATATGAGTATGGACACTCCTGCTTGTTTCCGAAGTCCATATGAGTGATATGATTTTTCCCAACCTTTCACCTTCAGCCTATGTATGTCTTTTCCTATCAAATGCATCTCCTGTAGGCAGCATATTGTTGGGTCTTGTTTTGTGATCCATTCTACTAGCCTGTGTCTCTTAATTGGTGAGTTTAAGCCATTAACATTTAGGGTTATTATTGAGATATGGGTTGTTCTTCCAGCCATATTTGTTTATTTCTGTTACTAAACAAGGTTTGTTTTCCTCTTTGATTATTTTCCCCCCCTTTACTGTCCTACCTCCCACTGTTGGTTTTCATTGTTATTTTCCATTTCCTCTTTCTGTAATGCTTTGGCGAGGATGTTTTGAAGAGATGGTTTTCTAGCTGCGAATTCTTTAAACTTTTGTTTATCGTGGAAGGTTTTAATTTCATCTTCCATGTTGAAGCTTAATTTCGCTGGATACACAATTCTTGGTTGGAACCCATTTTCTTTCAGTGTTTGAAATATGTTATTCCAGGATCTTCTAGCTTTCAGAGTCTGTGTTGAAAGATCAGCTGTTATCCTGATTGGCTTACCCCTAAATGTAATCTGCTTCCTTTCTCTTGTAGCTTTTAAAATTCTCTCCTTATTCTGTATGTTGGGCATCTTCATTATAATGTGTCTAGGTGTGGATCTCTTATGATTTTGCACATTCGGCGTCCTGTAGACTTCTAGAATTTGGGATTCTGTCTCATTCTTCAAGTCTGGGAAGTTTTCTCGTATTATTTCATTGAATAGACTGCTCATTCCTTTGGTTTGGAGCTCTGTACCTTCCTGTATCCCAATGACTCTTAAGTTTGGTCTCTTAATGTTATCCCATATTTCTTGGATGTTCTGCTCATGGTTTCTTAACAGTCTTGCTGAGCTGTCTATGTTCTTTTCCAGTTGAAATACTTTGTCTTCATTGTCTGATGTTCTATCTTCTAAGTGTTCTACTCTGCTGGTAGTATTCTCCATTGAGTTTTTAAGTTGGTTTATTGCTTCCTGCATTTCTAGGATTTCTGTTTGTTTGTTTTTTATAACCTCTATCTCCCTGTATAGTTGATCCTTTGCTTCTTGGATTTGTTTGCGTAATTCATTGTCGAAGTGATCTTTCATTGTCTGATTTTGCTGTTTAATGTCTTCCTTGATACTCCAGATCATCTGAAGCATGTATATCCTGAATTCTTTATCTGACATTCCATCTGCTGCAGCTGTTACCTCTTCTAAAGTTGCGTTGACCTGCATTGCTTGTGGTCCTTTCTTTCCTTGTCTTTTCATACTGCTTGCGTATCTTTCCTACAGGCGCGGGCGGCGGCTCTGCTCTCTCCTTATTCCAATTGGGGTGTCATGGCTACCACGCCGGCAGGTCACTGGGCCTGTTCTGGGCGCTGGCGGCGGCTCTGTTCTGCCCCTACTCCAATTGGGGTGACGAGTGTACCACGCCGGCAGGCCACCGGGCCTGATCCGCCGGTCGGTTGCAGGTTTGGCTACCCTGCAGGCGCGGGCGGCGGCTCTACTCTGCCCCTACTCCAAATGGGGTGATGTGTCTGTCATACCGGCAGGCCACTGGGCCTGTCCCGCTGGTCGGTCGCAGATCTGCCCACCTTTCGGGCACAGGTGGAGGCTCTGCTCTGTCCCTACTCCAATTGGGGTGTCGTGACTACCCCGCCTGCAGGACACTGGGCCTGTTCCTGGCACAGGCGGCGACTCTGCTCTGCCCCTACTCCAATTAGGGTGGTGTGTGTACCACGCCGGCAGGCTCCTGGGCCTGATCCGCCGGTCTGTTGCAGGTCTGCCTACCTTGGAGGCGCGGGCGGCGGATCTGCCCTGCCCCTCCTACCACGCCTGCGGACCCCTGGGCCTGATCTGCAGGTTGGTCACAGGTCTGCTCACCCTGCGGGCACGGGTGGCGGTTCCGCTCCGCCCCCACTCCAATTGGGGTCACGTGACCACCACACCGGCAGGGCCTGATCCGGGCGTGGGAGAAGGATCTGCTCTGCCCCTACTCCAGTTGGGGTGACGTGTGTACCACACTGGCAGGCCACTGGGCCTGACCCGCCAGGCTGTCACAGGTCTGTTTACCTTGGAAGCGCGAACAGCGGCTCTGCCTTGCCCCTCCTACCATGCCCATGTACCACTGGGTCGCGGTCTGCCCACCTTGCGGGTGCGGGTGGCGGCTCCGCTCCGCCCCCTCTCCAATTGGGGTCACGCGGTCACCACACTGGCGAGCCGCTGGGCCTGCTCCGGGCGCTGGCGGTGGCCCGGCTCCTCCCCTCTGGCTCAATGACAAATTGAGGAGACTCGGGTGTCTGTGCCTCACCCCCCCTACCAGGAGACCAACTGTTTATGTCGCCGCTGGTATTGATGAAGTTCTCTCCTCCGCCGCTTTCTGATGACATCAGATCTCTGCCATGTTGGTATCCTATGCGAATGGCAGCATTTCGTTCCCCTTGCCGGGCAACCAAAGCAACGGGTGAGTCCTGACCGGCCCTCAGCAGGACCCGGACCGAGAAGCAGTTTCCGCGGGCTCCTAGCCCCGGGCCAGGGAAGTTCCGGGAGCCAGAACTCGGCCGCTCCGTGCTCAGTGTAAGCTCCTATAAGTGTAGGCTCCAAGAAGCAGTCCCCGCGGGCTCAGTTCCGGGAGCCGGAATTCGGCCGCTTAGTGTTTGGTGTATGCTCTGATAGGAGCAGGGTCCAAGAAGCAGCCTCCGCAGGCTCCGCAGCCCTGGGCCAGGGCGGTTCCGGGACGGTTCCGGGAGCCGGAACTCGGCCGCCCCGCGCTCGGTGTTCGCTCCGATAAGATCAGGTTCTAAGAAGCACCCAGGCACTGAACCCTAGCAATCTGTCTGCAAGCCGCAGGCGAATGGCAGCCTGAAATTACCTGTTCTATGGCTGAATGAGCTGAGGTCAGTCGAAAACAGGGATGGTGACGTCAGCTTTCCAACATGGTGGCTGCTGGCCTCCTCTGTGGTCTGACCGGTGTGGAGAACCGAGATGGACCGCTTCCTTCCCCCGTCTTGAACCAAGAATTCAGCCCTGAGTACGGTGCTTGCACGGCTGGCAGAAACTGCAGCGCTGTATCCCTGCGTCGCTATCTCCTCGTTTCCCAGTGCGCGCTGCAGACTCTAGCCGCGGGGCGGTTTGCTGAATAAGCAGTGTTACCCTCCGTGCGACAAACCTCTGGCGTTTGAGTCCCCGTAGCCGATCCTCGTGCGATGGAAATCCTTCCTCCAGGTTCTGGAGCACCCCACTATTGCTGGAAATTCCTAACAAGATAGCCTTTAGCCATCCTGACTTGTCATACTCCCACACAGTGAAGCAGCACACGGGGGCAATGCACTCCCCTCGCCGCCATCTTCCTTCCCCCTCAGTGTTTGGCTTTAAAATATTTTATCTTATGTTATGGTTGAGCATAGAGGTTCAACTACAGTAGCAGGAGAGCCAACTGGGCAGGTTCTGAACTGGGATTCACACATACTAGGAGTACTGAGACAAGCAACAGACCCTGGGTATGGGGAACAGTTGCTTCTCACAAAATCTAGCCACATATTTGGGGTTGTCTCCAAGGTATGAGGAACTCAGAAGTGGTGAATCTAGAGGGACAAAATATGTGGGTGGGATGGTACTAGTTGAAAGTTTCAGGAAAGTCTGTCATCAGGATTAAAACCATTTCCTCAGGACTGTGGGCATGGCCGTAGGGCGGTCACAGACTGGCCAGAGCAAACCCTGCAACTTATTGAGTACTGGATATATCATCAAAGCAGGGATCCACATACAAGTCCACACCTGGGAATAGCTCCAGGATTGGAATAATAACAAATATTAGTTACTGAATGCTTTCCGTGTACCAGGACCTTGCAAGCATTCTGTGTGTATTGTTTCACTACATCCAAAGTTGAATCCCATGAACCTCTATAGTCAGGGTCACTTAAAAAACACAAAAGTGGCAATTATGATTAAAAAGACAATCAAAAATAAAGAAATCAGATCAAACCTTATCATTTCAAGATCAAATCAAGAAGGAAAGTTATATACTAACATGCACCGACTATTAATATAGAGGGTAAAATAACCATCACAGAAACAATCAAGCATAAAAATGAGATACGAAACCAAATTATTCTCAGTTATGAAACCAAATTATTCCCAATTTTATAGGAAATAACGTCAGGGGAAAAAACCTAAATCATTACTTACAGATTTATATTTTTCATAAAAGCTACTTATATGCCAAGTATTTCACCAATGGTTAATTTTCTTTCAATTTCAAACAACTAAGAAAGATAATTTCAGGTAGATGATAGATAGATAGATAGATAGATAGATAGATAGATAGATAGAGGCTCAGAAAACATTTTACAAACATATCATTCTTGAATGTAAAATACTTTAGATAGCTACTAGTTCACCAAAGAATGCATCAAAATTAGAATTCAGGAACAAAGAATGTGACAGACTGCTCTAGAGATATCTCAAAAGGTAGTTTCCAAATTGTCACAGAGGCTTGAAGATAATCCATGCTGATACCATTATCATGCATGTTGTAAGAGACTTGAATGTGGGTGGTCTGAGGTCTCTTTTGGTGTCATGTCTCTACAATTAAATGACAGCAATTTCAATGTGGAAGGTTTTCCTTTAGTATTGAAATAATGCTACAATGAGCAAAAATTTTTCTCTAGATCTTTCTCTCCCTCAGTTTATGATTCACTACTAGACTCAATTATTTAATTAAATAATATTATAATTGTGTTTTTAAAAATAATGTTTGAGAAGAATACAGGCTTATCTTTGTTTTTTTTTCCTTTTATTGTTCTTCTGGTTACTTGATGTTTTTCATTAAAATATGAACATGAAGAAGTAATAAAGATGGGACTTTTCTAAATTATATACACAAAATCCATGATATATTTATGTAATCTATTAAACTAGCATAACATACCTCTCAAATGTTTATACTGTTGAATAAAATGTATAACCCTCGTGAAAAATCTTTTTTCAGAGGTGGACTTAATCTTTTTTTTAAGGTTGTTCGTGGTAACAGTCTGGACTTGCAGCTTCCTCTCACAACTTCTTGTGACTTTTGGAGAAACTGAGTAGCAATATGTGGAGGGAATCCTTCCAAGATCAACTTGTTCAGTTTATAGACAAGGGATCTGAAGTTGATGAATTGTTCCTAGAGCTGACTTCCTCAAATTTCCTCAGTCTGCCCTGAGATGACCTTTTCCATTACACTCCCTCTGGCATTGCTAAGAAAAAAGAAAGAAATCCACCAACACTGAACCACACTTACCATAGCAAAAGGAAGAAAACAAATTTTATGATTATTTCATAATAAGCTTCATGAAACTTTAATAGCCAATGTTATAAATAAATTAACTGTACTAAGCACAAACTAACAAAAATTATTATAATTTGTATTTGAATTCTCTAACAATGAGGCCATGATGCATCTTGGCATTTTCTGGATTTTTTGAGACCTGATAGAGTTACCCTTAGCAAAAACCACCATAAGAAAGATAAGTATAAGACCCTGTTGTTAATGAAATCTTTGAAGAAGATAATCCTATAACCATCAGAAATCCATTGACAAGCTAGGTGTCATGGTGCAGCCTGTAAACCCAGTGGCTCAGGAGGCTGAGGCAGGAGGATCATAAGTTCAAAGCCAACCTCAGCAACTAGTGAGACCCTAAGCAACTTAGCAAGACTGTGTCTCAAAATAAACAATACAAAGGGCTGGGGAATGTGGCTCAGTGGCTAAGCAACCTAGGAGTCCAATTCCCAGTAGGAAAAAAAAAAAAAAAAAACAAGAAACCCACTAACAAGATTTAGTAAAATTCACACAATGTTTTATGTTATGGAAAGAAAGGTTTAAATTTCTAGATTAAAAAATACCATTCTCTAGAGTTGAATTGGTCATAACGTGGTAGGAACAAGGACTGCTCTTTATTGAGCTCCACACAGTTTACAAAGTTTGTTTTATTTAATCTTTTGTAAATTTTGTAACAAAAATAGTATACAGGACATAAAGTGACAGCAAATAATAAGTGTTTATTAATTTAATTTGTTAAATTGAGGCTTTACCAAAATCCTATGAAAGAAATGGCATTGTCCCTATTTTGTAGTTGAGGAAAAAGATGGAAATGAACCAGCTTTCTCAAGATCACATAACAGAAATCATTTGAAAACACAAATGTAACTGACGTAACAGTTTTCACATATGGGATCGTATTATGTTGTGACTTTTTATAAAGTAGATACTATTTTATTGGCTGAATTTTTTTATTTTCAGGTATTTTCTTATACAGCCGACAAAGAAATCCGAACTGATGACTTATGCTTGGATGTGTCCAGACTCAACGGACCTGTAATCATGCTAAAGTGCCACCACATGAGAGGAAATCAACTATGGGAATACGATGCTGAGGTAGAGTATTTTCCCTAACTTCTTAATTAATGCTTAAGGTCAGTTACATATTTTTAAAATGTTAATCCTACTCTTTTGTTTTTCTGCATTGGAAGAATTATATTCCAACCATTCATGCTCAGATGTGATGACATTAGGAGGGCATATCATATAAGTAGGCTTTAGTTAAACTGGTCCATTAGTATGAAACATGAATAATCATTGTTATATGCTTAAAATATGTGATCTCCATGTAAATGTCCAATATAAATTAGGCCAGGGGCGAGCTATACTTATCTGAGAGGTACATATGAAGATGTTCGTATAGCACAATTTGACAATATGTTCTTATTTTCAATTTTTTTAATCTTGCACCATTGTAATCCCTGATATGTTTACTATTATAAAGAATATGGCAAAGAATTCTTTGCTATTTAACATAGAAAATGTTTTCCAGAATTTGATAAACCAGTTTGTCATATAATAAGCCAATATAGCGCACCTTTCTGATAGAGAAGAAAGTAGAGAAAAAACAAAATTATTGATGGGAATTTATAGCTAGGCAATGTGTAAAAATCAGTTCAGCCATCAGATGGAGCTAATAAAAAAGAAATATTTTCTTCAACATAAGGAAGCAGCCTCAGAAACAGATTCAGTACTTTCATTTCCCTTTGCTTAGCAAAATGAATTTGTCATACGTGTCACATTTTCAACATTATTAATTGGTCACTGATGTATTTTAAAGAAGAACTGAACTTTATTTTACAAGATAAATAATATAGTAGAGATAAATGGGTCTCACAGATGCAGTGTTCCATATAAGCTTAAAATATTCTGCAATAAAAATATTTAAAAAACAATCTATAGAGTTTTCAGTATTGTTGATATTTTAAACCGGGTCTTCTTTTGAAAACTTTTTGAGTGCCATTCTAATTTGCATGACTTTATGTTTCCTAAGATGAATATCAGGAAAACTGACTGAATTTGTATGGGATTTAAAACTGGTTATATAGGATTAATTCTGGCCTGAAATTTATATAATGTTACTAGTCTCTTGGGACAAAAATTCTTCTGGGACATAATTAAGGACAAACATCGAGATTCCTTTCTGTGTTGTGGCAATGTGTTCTATTGATACTCCTTGCCTGTCAGTATCTTATTCACCTTCTTTGGTCACCATTCTTTTTATCTTCAACTATTATCTGTTATCACTGTTCTTTACATTAAAGCTAGAGAAGACTTTTTCCTCTACTAAAAAAGTATCTAAATCTAAACTCTTAAATCAGTGCACTACCTCTTCTATGAGGAGAAGGAAAGACAAATGTACAGAAAAAGTAGAAATCCTAAAGTAACATTTATTTTTAAATAAAACATTTTATTGTTGATGCTTAGTTTCTTTCAAATGCCAGAAATTTGTTTGGCTTGTACCAAAAGTAAGAGACTATAGCATAAATTTATTCAGATAGGGGAATGATAATTAATTTTGATAAGATATAGCACAATCAAATTTCAGAATACCACTTTTAGTCTTCAAACTTTTCTGTACCTCTTGAGTGAACAATGACTTCTATACTTATAACTGAAGTTGCTTCATTTCTAAAGTAATTCCTGTTAGTAGTTAAGTGTAAACTTTTTTAAAGTGTATATATTCTGTCAGTAACAATGTTGTTGAATGCTAAGGAAGTTTACAAGACAAGTAAAAAGTATGGCTTCATCTAAGATTAAAAAAAAATGTTCTTTTTTTGAAAATTTACCCTTTTGGATGATTAGCAGTTATCTGTTGTATTTCAGAGCACTGTAAAATTTCAAGCCACATTAACTTTGCTTTTAGAATATACACACGCAAGCTTATAATGTGCCATAAATGTTAAGAAATTTCATTTTAAATAAGTAATCTGATCACGTTACATACAAATAAGTGTCAGAATTTAATTTACTCTCCTATATGTTTATATACTTTGAAAATTATATTGTACAACTTGTCTAATGTCATCACTTTGCCAAATTTTTAGAAATAAGTAAATCATATTGTAGAGAATCACCTGAGAATAGAACAATGATAGGAATAATGCCCTGCCTTTTCAAAATTTCAAGTTTGAAATTTGATTTTATGTGTCAGAAGTCATTTAAAAAGAGTTAGTTTCCAACAAAATTGAAATAAAACATTTATTTTTTTATGGTTTCCTTTAATTTTAAGTTTCATGTTTAGAGTCCCTTTAGTCCACTTAACAGTCCCTATACTTGCTACCCAGAGGGTGGTTCTAGGATCAGTGGCATGCATCACCTGGGAACTTATTAGAAAAATAGAATGTGAGAACTGTGCTTGACACCCTAAGTCCAAATCTCTATTTTAACAATCTCCATTAAAGTTTGGTCTAGACAGTGCCAAATATCTATGAACTTCCCGTGGTGTTTTATGTGCTGTTGGAAATTATTGCAAACTTGGGGGGGGGGGGGACCATGAATGCACTTTGGAAAATGCAAGGCTTCCAGGGGGTCTAAGGGAGAGAAAGGAAGCAAAGGGCGAGAGGTGCTGGGATGTGAATGAGTCATTGCTCTGTAGCTCTAGTCTTCAGAGTGGAAAATGGGTGAGAGCTGCTCACCGATTCTTCAGTTCTTTATCCTTTGCTAGCAAGGGCAAAATTATTATTCTTTGAGAAACCTCTGAGGTCATGCAGTTTCAAGGCAGAATAAAAATTGGTGGAGTTCACAGAATTACAGAGCTGAAACGTACCTTAAAGTTCTCTTCTTCCAACCTTTATCAGGAGAAAGCTAAAGCACAAAGATTACCCTGCTAGCAGCAGAGCTAGGATTTAGGTTCTAATAAAGTTTTCAAAGAAGCTAGTTATCAGTACAGTTTTGAATCTTACAGTGTGAACAGCTGAAAGATTCCATCACCTTATCTCCTATACTCCTTTCAGTCTTAGAAAGGAAAGTCATAAATAGGAGCAGAATTGTTGAAATATCCAGAGACAAATGGAAACAGTGTCATGAGCCCTGAAAACATGGAGTCTATCCAGCTGCTTCAGAATAGAGTTAACCGAGTGCTATATAATTTTATCTGTTTTCTTATACAATTGAATGGTCTTATAAGATTGAGCTTTTTATGCTCTGTGTTTATCATATTAATAAACTGGAGCATAGAATAAATATTGGCTAAGTTTGCACACTCAGATTTCTGGTATTTAATCTAGCAATTTTTCTACTGTACTACATTATTTCTCAAGGTAATTGAAAAACTATAAATAACTAGAGGCTCCCAATGGTGAAGATCTAATAAGCTAAATGTACAGTATTGTAAATAAGATAATCAAATGTTAACAGTTATTTGCAGTACCAAATTTTGTTCACATAAGATTTCTCCTTTTCTTAATAATAGGAAAATTATTCTTCGATAAATATGGTCTATTTAGATAAACAGTCATGAAACTACTCTGACACTATGGTCTAATGCTTGCACACTTTAGTTACTCATATTCTGAATATAATTAATGTTCAGTTGCTTTCCTTTCAATTAAATGAAATAAGCTTGTGTTTATAATAAATGCATACTGTTGATTTACTCTGATTTGAAATATAGAATTTCTCACTTTCCTAACTCAACATTTCTCTTTTGTTGTTGTGTTTTTCTGGTATTTTGTGGTTCTGGAGATTCAAACCCAGGGCTTTACACATGCTGGGCAAATACTGTACCACTGAACTACATAGTCAGCCAATAACTAAATATTTCTTAAATAGCACAATTATAAACTTAACTTGCTGTCTGTCACTTTTTACCTGGTCTAATTTGCTTGATTTGGAGGCAACCTGAGCATCATTAGCAGAGTTATGGAATATCCACCTGGTCTATAATCTCTTGAATAAATTACCAGTCAAACACTTCAGTGCAATGAAATGCATATTGTCACAGAGTCAAACAAAAGAGAAAAACTAAATTGAATCTAACAGAGAAATATTTATTTATTAATGGTGCTGGGGACACTGAAGTGATTTTTTAAATTATTTTTATAAAAGTCTATTGCTCATCCATTCTCTTTTATTCAAATTTTCTTATAGGCTGTTGCACATCCTAAGTGTATTCCAATCTCCTTCAAATTTACATTTTCCTGCAGTATGTGCACTTAATCACATTTCTTTTTGAACATCTAGGCAGCTACATACAGTGTGAGAATCTAATTTTAGATCAGAACACTTGTGCTCAACAAACACTATGCAACAAAGAAAAAAAGGGAGCAAAATATGATGCTAAAAATAAGTCTTGTTTTTCATGTGACTGAGCAAGTTGACTGAGAAAATACTTGTTATGAATTCTATACCCATCTGTATGAAATGTTTCTCAGAGATGAAATATAAGGATTTTTTTCAGTAGGTAAATTATGTTAGATTAATATTTACTGAAATCACAGAAGCTTATATTTAGACTTTACTTACTACCCTCCTCTTTTATTTATCTTTATCAGAAAGCAGGTAAATGGGAATATAATTTCAAGGTAAGTAATCTATAAATACAATGTAGCCATATCCCTGTGTAGAATTCCTAATAAAAACAATGGCTTGGTTTACCTTTTGAAGGAGGTAACCATTAGACATTACCCCTTAGCTTTGATTTTGCATTAGAAACAACTAGTGAATAGAAGTTTCAATAGATAAGTGCTGCAGTTGTAGCTCCTCCTTGTTAATCATCTATGCTTGAGTTTTAGAATGCTTACATCCCATTCTACTGACTGCACAGACTGCTTTGTCAGGTGATCATAATTAATATTTGAATAACAACTTTACCACATAAATTGTAAAGAGTTGTTATTCTGTACTTGGTCAATAAGGGAAACCTAGCACCTATGTCATGAAATTAAATACCTAAAATAGTCCAAGTTTATTCTTAATCCATTTATCATTATATAAGATAACAATTAATTTTATTGGTTTTATTTTAAACTTTTAGTATGCCAACTGAGACTTGTATGATTGGCTCTTAAATCAACTATGCAGTCAGTTGTATTTGTTTATTTAAATATTGTTTTATAACAGTGTTCTTTAATAAAGGTATGATCTAATTATGCAATATTATTTGTCATCAAAATTGTTTCCCTATCCTGATTCCAGCTGGTTCTAAGTATGAATTGTATCTTTGGAAGGGTATATTTAGAGATACTTCATGATACCCCTTGTCTTAGATAAGGAAATATATTAATATGTTTAATGACAGAAATCATTTCTATGCACCTTAAAATAGTTTGATTTAAATTTATATGTCCAAGGAAATAATAATGTCTTGCATTTCAGAAAAGACCAATTAATTAATGTTATATATAAACAAAACACAATACTCACTTAGGGTTTATTACTTCATTTTATAGTCAATATTTTAAATAAACCCAAATGAAAAGTATTTTGCAGTAAGCTGCATGTCAGCTTGTATGTCACATTGCCTTCAAAATTGAGTTAGCATGAAAACCTTTTAATGAGGCATTTGAAATAAAAGGCAAAGGACTGATATGCTTAACAAAGAGCATTTTAAAGAAAACAATTTGACACACAATATAAAATCATATAAGGTCATGAATGAACTGCATAGGAAGAATATAGATAGCCAATGGAAATTTTAAAAATAATAATTGAAATAGCTATCAAAATAATACATAAAAATTATATCATGAGTGTTATTTTGTCCATTTCTTTTTTTATTCTGTAATTATGGCAAACATTTATGTATTAAGAAAAACATAATACCAATGAAGATGCAGTAAAACTGACACGATACTGTAGCCTGGCATTTAGTAAGCCATAGCAGCTGCTGCTGTTCTTACTAAATTATTATCACAGGTAGTTTGGGTAAAGAATTGTACTAATTTGTATTAAAATATTCAGACCTTTTTAATTTCACTTCTAAAACTCTAATTTTCTCTAACTATTTTCTTTAAAATGCTCTTTGTTAATCATTTCTTTAGAAATTATTATAGATGTACACAGATATGTTAAAAAATGTTTGTCACAGCATTATTTGTACTAGTTCCAACTCAAAAAGAAACTCCCAAGACAAAAAAAAGTTAATTTTAGCAAGTCTTTCTCATAGATATTATTTCCTACTAGTTTTAAAGGATTATTTTAATGATAGAAAATATACCAACATAAACTGAAGAGAGATATATAATGATGACCTTAATTGTACAAATACACATAAATGTTAAAATTACTAGAAAACACAGAGAATATTAATAATTATTGTCTATCCTGAACAGAATACCCAGAAATCATATTTTGCTTTTTTTAATATTTACTTTGTTGTAGTTGGGTACAATACTTTCAGTTTTTTATTTATTTTTATGTGGTGCTGAGGATCGAACCCAGTGCCCTGCACGTGCCAGGCAAGCACTTCACCGCTGAACCATGACCCCAACCCCATATTTGGTTTTAAGAAATGTGTATTTTAAATAGTTTTATCTGTTTTTAAAAAAGAAAAGTTATTTTTATGGCAGTGAAATTTAGATTTTTAAATTTTCTCCATTTTGTGAATTTTAAGAACAACCTAAAATAAGTTTTTTCAAGTTTTTCATGACAATTCTTGTAATAAATATTTCTTAAGAAAATATTATAACTGTGTTTCTTATGATATTGTTATATTTTATTCATGCCATGAAGTCGCTTTTCCTGGCCTTAATATCCTAAGGAAAACAATTTTTGTTTTTGTTTTATGACACGAAAAACCCTGTAGTTCATTCTTTTTAATGACACATGGAATTCACAATTCCTAACAGTAGGGTCTTTGATGTTAACATGACGTTTACCAAAAAAAAAAAAAAGTTTATTGCAAGAAGATAAGTTATTTGGAGTAGGGGATGAGTTAGCCTAGAAATTTTGAACAGTGTGTATGGGAAATTCAGGCCTGTTTTTAAAAAAAATAAACTAGTCTTCTTAACAAATAAAACTACATCATTAAAAGTATCATTTTTACAAATAATATATGGTGTATTATAATTGTATCTTTCCTATCTTTAGATATTTCTATAGTAAAATTACCTACCATTTTACTATAGAAGATAAATGCTTGAAACAGTGAATCCAATGATTGTGTCCATTTAGCTGCTCAAGAGATGTAGTTGATTCTGTATTTATGTTCCACAGTGGCCTTTCATTCAGCATTTGAATCTATGCACTTACATAGTGTCTCGCATGGCTGGCACTGAGCTTGTGGATGCAAGTAGCCATGGTCTATGGACTTTCTGGAGTCTATGCTCCTGAAGAGAACATCTATAGAAAACGTGAAACAGTCAAATCAATTAGTTAATGAAAAATTATATGTGGAGACCTTGATGAAGTTAAAAGCCAAAATATAGTTGATCGTTTTTCAAGTTTTGCTAACTTTACAGCTGACCTCTAATGAATGTGTCAATATATATGTGGAAACTTGAAAAACTTCAGGTTAGCCCCATGTTCCTCAAGCAGGAACAATTGAATACCATACTGTACAAACTAGAGCAAAGTCTCACAACTTAATTATTCACCAGATCTTTTCCTATTCCCTACTAAAGTTTAAGTCAAAGGAATTAGAAGGCCAAGCACAGTAATTAATTGAAAATCCTCTGGACTCACAAACTACTTTGAATATATACTCACAAAATAACACTTTTGACCCTAAAAGGCATTTTATTCTTAGATTGTGAGAACATAATCTCTTTTATCCAAAATTCTCTTTCTCCAAAATGTTTCATCATTTGATCTCAAGCTCCTCTTCATAGTTCTGTTTTATCTCCATTCAATCCTGCTGAGTACCATTGACATTAAAGCCATCTAAAAGAATGTGGCTCACAGCTCCATGGATGCAATTATTGTGACATGTGTCTTCCATCCTTATCCAGTAGAAATTGTGTGTTGCCCAGGATGATTGATTTATTACTGCCTTTGTACTTGATTTTTGTCATTATTCATTATTTTCTTTGTCAAACAGACCCACACTCTTCTTCATATAACCACCCAGTCCTGTCTCTCACTAAGCAAAGTAGCTGATGGCTCTCAACATCCCACTGTGGAAGCATGTAACGATAGTGCTTGGCAAAAATGGCTACTAAGAAACTATACCAGAACAGAAGTTTTTAGGAATATTTTTGGGAATCTTACTGATTACTTTCTCTAATCATTTTTAGTGATTCACGTTGCAGACTTTAGTATATTTGTTTAGTACTTTTGCTATGTTTGGTCATTGAAATCTGGAAACTTTTTAAAAATATGGTTTAAAAAAATTTTATGTATGGCATCTTTTTATGTCTTTTGCTTCTTAGCTTCTCATTAATTTGGAGACTGTATATATTAAGTAGTGTTTAGTATATCATTAACATATATATTTTCTATTTCAAATATATGTACATAAATATAATTAATAAAATATTTTATTAAATATCAACGTTTTCTTGGGCTAATTATAGCCATGTCTGTGACAACAGAGTCTGTATCAGAGCTGATTAAAAAAAAAATCTAACATAGTTAAAATATCTAATAGCTGAAAAAAATGGAATGTTTAATTTGTATTGTTTATTTAATTTTGTTGATTTTTAATAGGTGCTTTTGTTGTTTGTAGATGTAGCACACTCCTTATAAAGTATATAGTTATTTTAATCTGAAATACTAAGAAAATGCACTATTAAAGACTAAATAAGATGTAATTTTCAATAACTTTATGAAAAAATTCTAAGCATTTATTTGTGGTGAAGTTATATAATTATAACAATAAAACTTTTTTAAAATAATATCTTTTATCTCTCCTTGTATGATTTATGACTGTCTTCTCAGTAAGGAATAAAATGAAGCATGTATTTAAAATCAGCAAACTGATGAGCAATTCTGGTAAACATTGCAAATAAGAACACATCTTAGTACTTGATTTTATTGGATTTATCACTCAGTAAATGTGATTTTATGTTGTCCAATGCCTTACTATGAGAATGCTTGGGAGGTTAGGGAGGTTTTTTGGTTCCCGTACCAGCTAATGGATTTTAGTGCAAGACACAATGGACCTTGAATTGCTTGTAACATAGCTGTCAATGGAAGTATGGAAAGTGGATGGCAATAGGGGTATTTTTGGATTTGAATCATGTTTGAGATAAGGACATTCTGAATATAAGTCAGAAAAGTTTAGACCCTTTGCATAAAGAGGACTTGCATGGAAGGCAATTTACATATATTATATTAGTGTGCTTTCATATTAACCATACCTGGTATGTGCAATGCCCAACAAGGGACATTTTAAAACTAAAATTTCACCTCCCATATCTACTTATAGAGTCCTAGGGCAGAGACCACCACAGCTCGTTTCTCTTGTTAGGAAATCTTGTGGCAGTTCCCCCAGCACTTCTTACAGGCTTCTGGAAGACAGCTTCTGCGCAGGTGACAGCCCTGTGCAATATTATGAGATCCACTCAGCCAGATGTTGAAACCATCCTGGCTTAATAGTCTTATCCTCACAGGAGTTATCTCCTGTTCCAGCTCTACAGGCAGTTCCAAGAACCCAATGGGACACTGGAAATTACAGGAGTCTACACTCAGAATACCCAAATTTATCTTCTTACATGAATTTAGTATTTTACCAATTTTTCAGTTGCAGAAGCAATTTATCAATCAGAGGTCATTTTTACCATAAACTGTGTTGCCTAGGAACATATAGTTAGCTGTTTTATCTTTATCAGGTTGCTAAGGGACCAGAGTTAGTTAGCTGACTCAAGGTCTATTTATTTTTAGCAGAAGAGGAAGGGGTATTTGTAAGCATTTATAAATCTAACCAAGTATTTTCTGACCAAAAAAAAAAAAAAATCTGGTTCCTTAGAATGATTTGGTGGCTTGCCCAAATATTCACAGCTAGTAAGTGACGGAAGAGGAATTCACACAAGTCTATCTGAGCCTAAAATGTCTGATTTTCTACTGCACTTCAGTAAAAAGGAGAAATTTTTGGTTGGTCTTTGTTATCTTAGCAGCAGTGTGTTTAGGCTATTAATAAATACCTTCAAAAGAAATATTCATGCATTTTTAGAAAGAACAATGCTTACTGGTATTTTTTTAAATTGTCATCATTTGTGTAATGTTTGATAATACTTAATTTGATCCTTCAAGAGAAAAGATCTCAGTTTATTCCAATTTGGCCTAAGGTATCTGATCTGATCATTGATCAAAGAATCCATCTGTCGTGTGGGATCAGCTTAGACTAAGATAATGACAGAGCTTTGTGGGATAGTTCAATGGGCAATAATGTATTAGATATAAGTACAGTTCATACTTTCTTTAAAAAAAGGACCTAATAGAAGCATGAAATGGTAAGTGATTTTTTTTGAAGGAGAATATATATACAAATGACCTCAGGTAAGTAACAAAATTGAAGGATTCTTTTTTGATGTTGACTAGAACTTTTTAGGGAAAAAAAAAAAATTGCTTTAGTTTCATTTGGATCTTTTTTTAACTGGCTGGTGTTTGAATTTCTGGCACGATGAAAAGAATAAATCAACTATCTTCCTGCCTTTCTATCCTTGACAATTTCTTTTTTCTCCATTTTTGAGTATAAATAGTTTGATTCATGTATTAAAAAGCAACAACAAAGGTCTCAATCTTGAAATCTCCTTCACTTCTAGTAGTTTTGCTCTTTTAATTTCCTGCTCATTGTTTATTGGGCATCCTCCACCACAGCCAATTCTTTGTTCTGTCTTTCCTCACAACAGGGCAGCTCTGAGTGTTTTCAGTCCTAATCTAAATGAATAATAGGAAGGGAAGGAGGGGAAGGAAAGATTTTGTCAACCATTAATTTTGGTAATTTGCACAAAAAGGGGGAATCTGGGGTGCTATTTTATTTATTTTTTTTAAATTTTTTTAATAGAGAGAGAGAAAATTTTTTTTTTAATATTTATTTTAGTTTTCGGTGAACACAACATCTTTGTCTGTATGTGGTGCTGAGGATCGAACCCAGGACACACGCATGCCAGGCGATCGCGCTACCGCTTGAGCCACATCCCCAGCCCTGGGGTGCTATTTTAAAGATATACCCACAAATAACTTCATAAATTTTTCTGGTTGGGGAGTTTTCCATCTAATGTGGTTCTAGGCATTGCCTATGAAACTGAAGAAAACTATATATAATTAGTACATATAAAGCACATGGATTTTAAAAAGATATATCTGGAAATTTCAAAAATGTGATTTTCAATATAATTGAGAACACCTTTTAGAATTATGAAGAAAGTAAAAATAAACAAGCATAGCACTTTTAAAAATCTGATCATAATATCTCTGCTATTATTTGATATTCATATGTTCAAATTCTTAAAAATGTATATCAAAATATGGTGATCATACTATCAAGTAAGACAGATCATTTGTTGCCATGAATCACTATTTTAAAATAAATGTGTCAGATACTATGGTTTGTTTAATATTTTGAAATGGGAACATCACTAGCAGTTTTGTTCATTTGGGCCACAGCTGTGACATCTATTTGTATGTTTACCAAATAGTTACTGAATAACACATGCCTAAGAAAACTAAGCTTTTGTGAAAGCTTGTTAATTTTTGCAGCCCTCAACTATACTTAGAGCTCACAATGGGCTTTTTGCAAAGAAGCCTGAATTTTTGGCAACCCATGATAAATATTAGCCAATTGCCTTAACTATCTGCAAATAAAGGTGCATTAGACAAGAATAACTCCTTAACCATCAGAGTTGTATAATTAACTCAGAGACACCTATGCACAGTTCCTTCTACAAACATATCACAATGTAATACACTGAAAAAAAATCATAAAGGATTGTTTAAAGAGCTTTTTTGATCTGATGTGCTAGTAAAGCTAAAGATGAAAGAGGCTGAGCTGATTATTGATTATCTTTTACAGAGACTCACGTTGAGACATGTTAACAGTAACCAATGTCTAGATGAACCTTCTGAAGAAGACAAAATGGTGCCTACCATGCAGGACTGTAGTGGAAGCAGATCCCAACAATGGCTGCTAAGAAATATGACCCTGGGGGCATGAAGACTATTTCCCCCAAGCCATCAAAGTGTCTATACTTTTGGTTTTCCATTATTTCAATGAGGGGAAAAATAATAACTGCTGAAATGAAAGTTTTAAAAATCCTTTTAGTATTCTAAAACATAGTTGTTTATAATTCATTTTTAGGAATGTTGGATTATTTCCCTACTAAAATTTGTATCTCATTGAAGAAGCACATAAAAAACATAAATAATAGCCAAGTGTTATTAAGCTATGGAACAACTTGAAAAACAAATTGTGTTTGTTTTAAAAAAATCTTACTGCCCTCATGTCACAAGGTTAATGGGAGGTTAATTTATTTTTTGCTGTCATAGTGATTGAGAGAGACATAATGTAAATGCCTTACAAAATATCTTCATTATGAAATATTATCAATTGCTTTATATATTCACTCTTTGTACTGGACCTTCATAGGAACATGTTGAATTTCTATGTCAACAAATATGATCACAAATTATTTCTGAGCATCGAATTCATTGTACAAAATATCAGGTTCCACATTTTGTACCAGGAAAAAAATTTAAATTGGATATTGAATTCATAGTCTTTACAAAAACATCACATTTAAACAAAAAAAGAAAGAAGAATTTGAAAATTCGATTTAAATAGGAAATGCAAATTCAAATGAAACAAGCAGAAATTAGCCAGATATTGAGGAGAATGATGGAGGGAAATGGAAACAGTCCTTGGAAGAGACATGGCGGCTGGGTTGCAATCATTCCTAACACAGGCTGAAGACAAACAATTCCATGGCACAAGCTAAATCTGTAGCCATGTCCCTATCTCCACAAACAACATCCCCTTCGTCTTTAGAGTCTGTGGCTTATCACACTGTACAGAATTGTAGGACCAAGTTAGAGTTTCAGACTTAATCTTTAACTCTTTCACACTTAGAAATTTTAGTTTAATCACTATTATAGTTCTAATTTTTAACTTTAATAAAATGAATGCATTGCTATTAGAATTTCATTGTTATGCCATCATACTAACATTTACATCACCAGGGGACTGAACTCTATACATTCATTAAACTTTTATTTTAATTAAACTGCTAGATATCAATTACTATAAATTATGACTCACATAATTAGAGAAGCTTTACATGTTCTTCATCTTAAAACAGTTTGTGTTCAAGATACATAAACAATAGGAAAAAAGGGGGAGAAATATCAATCAGTGAGATTCTTACTAATAAGTTACTGTATTTGACATTATTTTCAGTGCCCATAAATTTGCTTCAAACAAGTGTTTTATTTGTGATAAATGTATTGAGCAGCTCAAAATAATTGGGAGCTGGGAGTGGGGCAGAGGATGGTAGATATGTCTTCTGAAGCAGAAGATTCCAATTTTTTTGCCCTCATCTTTTCCATAAAAGCTCTTAAAGAAACTATATTATGGTTGCATACAACTTCCCCCATGTACCTACAATGTTTTATAATGAAAATACAAACATTTTCTGAAGGTTAGTAAGTTCTTGAATGGTTTTCATAGGTAGCATTCCTTCTACTGTTGACTTTGTATTGGTTCAGTTCTAGAGAAGGAATGTCCAAGGTGGAGCATTTTAGATTTGTTCCTAAAAATGTAGACATCCACACTTGGAGGTCTTTGTAAATCTCTCAGTTTTCTAAAATTGTAAGAAAAAGTTTGAATGTCAGAGCATTTTTTTAAGGATAGACTCTGTAATTGACAACAAATTTAGAAAGGCAGATCTCACTGCCAGAGCCAGTGAACCACTCCCTTAAATTGATCGTGGCCTCTCAAATCAGCTGAGGCCAGACAACAATCCCATTTCCCATTTCTGACACTCCCCCCCACCCCCCACCCCCGCCATTTTCTACTTGTCCTGACTAAAATGCATTGTCCCTTAAAATTGAAAAGCTTAAAATAATTCTTTTTCTTTTCTTTCTTCCTTTTTTTTTTTTTGGCCCATCGTAATTATACATAATAGTGAGACTCACTATGTCACATTTGTACCTGTACATAATTGATCTAATTCCCCACTCCTGCCTCCTGAACTTGCTGTACTCTAGTGATCTCCCTGCTATTATTACTATTATTATTCTTTTAATTAGTGCATTATAATTGCATATATAAAACAGATTCCTTGTGGTATACATGAACATATCATACTTTGATGGATGTCATTCCTCAGTACTTTCCCATTTTCCTCCCAGCCCCTTGATCTTTCTCTACTTTATTAATCTCCCTTCAGTTTCATGAGAAATCCTTTTTTAAAGTTTTATTTTTCTCTAGCTTCCACAAATAAAAAAAAAATTGATGCTTGATTTTCTGAGTCTGGCTTATTTCACTTAGCATGAGGTTCTCCAGTTCCATCTATTTATCAGCAAATGACATAATTTCATTCTCCTTTTTTTTTAAATTCCATTTTTTTTTACAGCTGAGTAAAACTCCATTCTCTTTTTATATATACCACATTTTCTTTATTCATTCATCTGTTGACAGGGAGCTAGGATGATTCTATAACTTGGCTATTATTAATTGCATTACTATGAACATTGATATACACATATCACCAGAGCATGCTGATTTTAGTCCTCTGGGTTAAATACAGAATAGTGGGATAGTTGGGTTACATGGTGGTTCCTAGTCATTCTGGAGGAATCTAGAGATTCTGGAGGAATCTCCAGACAGCTTTTCAAGGTGGTCATACTAATTTGCAGTCCCACCAACAATGTATAAATTTGCATTTTCCCCAAATCCTACCAGTACTGACTGATATTTGAGTTATTTATTATTGTCTTTCTAATTGAAGTGGGATGAAATTTCAGTGTAGCTGTGATACACATTTCCCTGATCACTAAAGATGGTTAAATTTTGTCACATATTTGTTGACTATTTGCATTTATTCTTCTGAGAAATGTCTATTTAGATCATTTGCACATTTATTGATTGAGATATTTGGTAGTGTTTTTTGTTTAAGTTTTAGGGGTTCTTTATATATTTTGAATATTAATACTGTGTCAGAGGAGTAACTGACAAATGTTCTTTTATATATCTCCCACATACTTTTGATTTGTTAATCAAAAGTTATATGTTGGATAGTTAATGATTAATGACAAATTTTTAAAACTACAATTACTTTATGTAAGCTGAATTTGAAGTATTTCAACAGCACTTTAAATGATTGAAAGCTTGTTATTGTCCTAGTGAAAACACAAGAAAACCTAAACCTGCATGAATTTTAAGCTAGGGAAGAATTTTCAAAGACTATTCAGATGGTTTGAACACATACCATGGTAGTGCCTAACAACAACAACAAAAAAAAAAGACATAAAATATTATAAAACATCCCAAACCAGAAAGCAATGAAAACATTCAATTTTTATTTCAAAAATATTTTCATATACTATAGAAAATTTAAAACATGAAAGCATTCCTTATTTCAATCCTCCCACTTCCATGGTCTTTCTCATCTGAGTTAATGCAACTCCAAACTTCTAGATGCTCGTGTCAAAAAATCTAAAATAACTTTTGACTTCTCTCTTTCTCATCTTTCCATTATCAAATTTATTTGATGCTACCTTTGAAATATCCAGGCATCAATGTTTTCCCACCATATCCACTGTGAGTCACTGACTTCATACTTTTTTTTATTTGCAATGTACTTATAATTTGGTTCTGTCAAATATTCATGTGATTGTGTCACTTCCCTGCACCCAATCTTCCAATGATTTTTCATTTCTCCTCAGAGACCTTCAAGGTACTTCATGATGACAGCCCTCTCCATAGACCCTCAGGTTCCTTAGATACAAACTTTCTCTCTCTCTCTCTCTCTCTCTCTCTCTCTCTCTCTCTCACACACACACACACACACACACACACACACACACACATACACCTTACTGTATTCTTATCTCTTCTCACTTTTTACTTTCTCTACCAGGTTTCTAAAAGACTTTCTGCTTTAGTGTATTTTTCCCTCTACCTGACAAAGCTCTCTTTCTCACTTTCTTGAGATCTCTATTCAAAAATCACCTCATTAGTAAGATATACTGTTGTCCTCCTTCCCACCCTATCCCCTTTAACTCTGACAAGCTATAAGTTTAATTTTCTCTTCTATCTGCCCTTCCACCTCTCCCATCACACACTCTAGAATATGTTATTTGCCTTTTTATTTATTTTTTTTTTTTGCTTGGTTTTTTTTTTTCTGCCCTGAGGGATAGAGCCCAGGGCCTCAAGCATGCTGGGTAAGTGCTATTACTAAGCTATACCCCAGCCCAGTAAGTGCATTTTGAAGGTAGTGTATTTGTCAGTTTTGTTCACTGGGTATCGTCATTATCTGGTATAGTTCTTAGCACATACTGAGTACTCTTTAAATATTTCTTGAACTAATGAACTGAAAAGTGTGTGTTAAAGTTGCTAAGTGCTACTGTGTAATTCTTTTTTGTGTGTCTAAATTTTAAATTCCAGTAATATATTTATACAAGATTTGCATAACTTTGTCTCCAAACAATAATTTGCTTTCTAATAACCTTCATATTAAAATATGGACTATATACTGTTCTCTGTAATAAAATATCCTGCCTTATAGAAATGAAATATGACATTTTATATAAATGCTGCTATATTATATAAGTTGCTTCATTAAGCTATAAATAATTTTAATTTCAATTTGTTGGTTATATTCAATGAACTCCTGAAGGTCTTAAGATTTTTAACTTTTAGAGGGGATATATTACATTTTCTTAAAACTTTTACATATTTTCATGGTCTATTAATAGCTGTTACTAAATTTATTTTCTAAGTGCAAGTCTATGAAGAAAAACAATTACAGAAAACTTAAAACTTTACAGATGATCTGTTCTTAGGTTCTGTGTTTCTAGATAAAAGAGTGAGACCCAGACAGGTAACATAGTTTGCCTGGGAATCCTACAGCTACCAGCAATGATACCAGGACTTCTCATTGTTAATATATAGCTTCATTCTCTTGCTCCAAAATATTATAAAAAGGACATAATATGACAAAAAAGGCTTTATTAAAATTTTGTTATTAGTACATTGATTCTTTAGAAATATTTATATTCTTACCATCATTCATACTTACATAAAATTAGTTCTACAAAGTAATAGCACAGGAAATAAGACCTGCCACAAAAAAATAAAGAAATTTCCTAAAAATAGCATGATTACAGAACAATAGAACATTCTAGAATCATTGAGCAAACTGGGTTTCAGGAAACAAAGCTAAGCCTCTTAAAGTAGTAACTTATGGAGCACAGTCTCTTCCATTTTCTTTATAATTATCTTCAAGCTAAAAGTAAAGATAGCCTTCAGTTTGACAGAGAATTGGACCATACATTATTATAAACATTGGTTAGTTCTATGTTACTAAGTTTCAAAAGCTGCAGGGTAATCAGATTTTTCTGGGCTTCCCAATGTAGCTCTAGAGACTCTAGTAAACATAAGTCATAAATTTGATTTTGCTTTGGTGCTTAGAAACAGTTTAATAAATAAGAAAGAAAAAAATGAATAAAAGGAGAAGAAAATAAAATACAACAAAATAGCTGGACCATTTTTTTTTACTTTAAAAAAATGCTGGGAGTTTAGGATCATACCATAAATCGCTTAAGTACACCTCACAATATTGAGCCCCCCTACACACATTGTTTCCACTGTTTAAGAAATGATAGTCATGCACAATCACAACCATTTCAACTTGCATCCCATCTGTAGATGTTAAATCTAGTCTCAGAGGCTGCAAAACTTATGAATTCTTAAGTTATAAGAAAGACATTCAAGATCTTAATCCATGTGTGAATATCCACAACTAGTCATTCTACATAACTTATATCTTCAAATCCTGGATAGATTTCTAATTCATTTGGGCCACGTAAATCCAATTGTCTTAAGGCAGCTTGTGTTGCAGGATTCAGCCGCTTCCCAACCCTTTTCTCCAAGTGTGTTAAAATAAGGACTAGATAAGATCAACCCCTCTTCTCCACAGTGCAGGATGCATCTGGTTTTACTATATTATGTTCAAACTGCTATTAATTATAAGCTATTGTATGAATTTAAGGTGTTGAGTGAACACCAGAAATGTGTTTTAAATACTTTGTGTAAATTTGTGCCCAACTTTTGTTTTATATTGTTCAATAAATTCTAAAGGAAATTTTCATTGTATTTGTTTTTAAAATCCTTCTGAAATAGTAGTGATGCAGGGCAGTCTTCTGTCTTCAAAAACAAAATCCACTTTAATGACACTTGTGTGTCATTATAAAGTTATCCTTTTTTTCTGTAAAGAGAACAAATCACTTAATCTTCTGTTTCTAATGAGTTAAAAGGAAAATGAAAAATTAGATGATTAAGGCTTTATCTATAATACATCTATTTTAAAAATTGGAATTTTCATTGTGAATTCACTTAGTGTAAAAATGAATATCAGCTGCTGCTTGGTTCCAGTTGTACTTTCAGCTAAGAATAGCACAAGGGGGACAAAAAAGGACTTGATGATCTTATGATTTGGTGAGTGTGGGGGTAGTTTTTGTTTTCTCAGTCAGTGTAGTCACAGCTAGAAAGAAGTAATTTCAAAAATGTTCTAAATATATGCCTGACACACAGTTCTTTAGCATTTATAAAAGTAAATTGTGCATAAAAAGTAAAAATTTTAAATATTGTAAGCATTACTATATGGTATAATTGTTCTTTTACTGTAAATTTAAATATACATTTTTGTAGAATTAAAATATGCCAATTAGTTTTCTTTTGGTATATGTTGTCTTTTTTAAAAAAAATTGTTAGCATTTCAAAATTTCAAACAGATAAACAACTTCAGGATTTTGTGTTTATGTTTCATTTTGTAGATTATTTAAATAAATGATTAACTGCATATAAATATCGCTTAAAAGCTAGAAAATCTTGTGATTCCAGCACAATTTTAATACCAAAAACATATGAAACATATGAAAAAACATGAAATAGAAATATTAAAATGTTCATGATTTTCAACTATTATTTATTTTTTATTTTACAGTGACTTAAAACTGACATTTTTTCCCTTTCATAAACATTTTTTTCTCTATTTTATAAAAACAACATTGAAAAGACAAGTTACAATGCCTCCAATGATATGATTAAAAAAATATTGTTCAGAATGCTGTGGGTCATACCCAGTTTGTTGATTCTGGTGCTAGAATCTTGAAAGATAGTCTCCCAGGATTGGTGGTGGGCAGGAGCTCTTCCTGGCACAGTGATTTTCTATATCAACTCTGCAGTTGTAGCCATAATCAGAATTAAGGGAGAAAACATGAAAGATCATTTAATTTGCTAGGGTAGTAGGAAGGAAAAATGGAAGGAAAAACGAAGAGAACAGGAATGGAGGGAGGAAGGAAGGAGAAGAGGAAAGAAGGATTTCAATATTACCTGTTTTCATAATTTTCTTCTGAAGAAAACTCATCTAAAATGTCCTTGGTTTTCCCAAACTTTTTCTATGACTGTATAAAGAATATTGAAGATTTTCTCTTTTACAAAGAAAACATCCCTCTTTTTCTTTTTATAAACCAAGTAGGGATTTATGTTTCCAACTCTGCCACTCTCTGTTTCTCTTGTCTATGTGCGCTCCCTTGCATTTCTGGTACCAGCCAGGTACTTAGTTTAACTTAGCCGCACCCATTTAAGGTTTTGACTGATTCATTACCGGGTTTTGCTTTTCTTCAGCACCTGTGGTGGAAACAAAGTATGAACTCTCATACTCAGAGGCTGTGATTCCCTGCTACTCAGCCAAGGAAAGGATTAGTTGGCCTCTATGCTGACTCATTCTTTCCTGACATAAGGATTCTCTTTTCTGCATGTCAGAGTCTAGAATTTCCCAATCTCTGCCTGTACTCTCAGAATGAGTTGGCAGTGAGTCAACTGAATTCTTTTCGATAAACTTCTCTTCACCAGTTTGGTGAAGTGGAAACCCAGAAAAACATGCAAGCAGCTGAAATAGATTTTGCAGATTTCCCTACAACATGAAGCACATAGACTTCATGCCTCCAACATGTGTCATTTACTGCAATAAATGTGTCATTTACAGTTAAATTACATAAGGTCAAAGCTATTCACTCAACACCATACAAATAATCAAGGTCAGAGTTGTGAATGACTTTCAGTGATATTAGTGGGACCTGTGCTTTCAACTCCTGGGTCCACAGCTTGATTTCTCTGTGTACATGTATAGGTTCTTGCCTTTAAATTATGACATTGAGTTAAACTGAAGATCAAGAAACACATCAACATTCTTCCTTTACTATATGGATCAAAGTGGGTAGTGAGTCCATATTTAGTTCTTTGAAACTCTGGCTTACATTAGACAGGTTAGAAATATTAGAATCAGCAGATCATTGTCTCTTCCCTTAGATACATTTTTTCATGTCTTGGATTTCTTCCTAGCTCCCTGGTAACAATTGTTTTAATTTTCCTTTGCAGGCCTTTCCTTCTCTCTTTCCCTCCATTTCTCAGTATAAGACTCCTTCAGGGTATAGCCCTTGGTCCTCTTTTCTATTAGCATTTATTTCCTGGGTGATCTCATCCAGAACTATGAATTTCCATGTACTACCCAATGTCTCTGTCCACCAGTTCAAATGCTTTTTCTTAGCTTTTTTTTTTAATGTTGAATACCCAGGACTTTGCACATGCTAGGCAAGTGCTCTACCTTAACTTATAATTCAACCCTTTTTATTTTTTATTTCAAGATAAGTTCTTGCTAAGTTGCCCAGGCTGACCTCAAACTTGTTATTCTCCTGCCTCAGCCTTCCAAGAAGCTCAGATTACAGGCAATGTTTCACCGCTACTATCAGTTCAGAAGTCTTTGATGTCCCACTGACTCTTGACATCTGTACATGGATGACCAATAGACATCTTCAAATTTTGTATGTCCAAAATTGAACTCTATACCTTCTCCTATAGATGCTTAACTTACTTAGTTCATTTTCTACAGCATATAACAAATTGCCTGGGAATGGGTAATTTATAATAAGTAGAAATAGATTTTGCTCAGAGTTCTGGAGGTTAGGAAGGATAAGAACATGACTGTGGCATCTGGCTAGTGTCTTCCTATTGTGTTGTCACTTAATGGAAGGCAGAAGGACAAAAGAGTGCATAACCAAGAAAACAAGAGGGGGCTAACTTCACTGTTATGAGAAAATCCACTTTCACAATAACTGAACCACTCCTGAAATAATGACATTAATCCATTCATGAGAGCAGAACTCTTGGGACCAAATTACCTCTTACTAGGCTCTATCTAACTTCCAACATTGTTGTGTAGGAGATGAAGTTTCCAACACATGAACTTTGATAGACAATTTTAAACTATAGCAAATCCAAAGAGATTTTCCATCCCTAGTGATGGTAACTCCTCTTACCAATTTCACAGGCCAAAAATCCCAACTTCATCTAAACCTCTCCATTAGAAGATCATATTGATTCTAGCTTCACAATATGTCCTGATCTGACCACTTCTTTATACCTCCACTATTACCCTACTGGTCTGAGCCACCATCTGAATTAATGCAGAAATCTGTTTTCCCAGTAACTTATGCCCGTGTTTCTTCCACTCTCTTCTCAAAGAGAACAAGAATGGTGCTATGAAACACAACCAAGATCTATCTCTCCTACGGCTTCCTCCAGTGGCTTCCTGTCAGGCATACTGCAATAGGCTATGTCCTTAACAGAGTTTAAAAGGCCTTGAGTGATTTGGCCTCTGTAAACTCTTCTCTCCCTCCCCACCCCTGAAGTTCTTGTGTATTCACTTTATTCCCATCCCTCTGTCTTCCTTGCTGTTTCTTTGAATAAACTAGGCACACTTTTGGTTTAGTGCCTCTACCTGGAACACATGTTAATTACAATTTAAAGACTCAATAAGAGTTCCATCTATCTTTTTTATCTCTTCCAAATTCACCAATTCATAATCCTGCTACACTTTTAGATTTGTAGCACTTATCTCTACCCGCCATTTGTACTAAGCACCCACCGCTTGAACATAAGATAGCAAAAAGGAGGGATCTCAATTTCTTTGGGATATATTGCAAGTATCTACAGCAATGCCTGATACATTGCAGGCACCCAATAAACATGTGTTGAGTGTCAAACACATTTTCATCTTTTCTCCCCTCTGCTAGTGTACGATATTCCATGCTGGGGGTGGCAATGGTGGGTGGGAGGTGGAGGCAGAAAGAGAAGGACTCTAAAATTTTTCTTGTTATTCTTTATGTTGATACAATTTAACCACCTCTTTACTTTTTAAATGTCCTCCTACTAAAGGGCTTACACAGTTTTTCCTCATTGTAAAACTATTAATTTTTAAGGGAGTGGATGCATTTGGAACTTGAGACAACTCCATAATTATATGAGTATTAGAGTAATTAAATTTGATATGACCCAGATGGGCAGTTTTCCTCTAATAGAAGCATGGTATTTTGTGATAGGATAATGAAATGTTAGGATGACAAGGCAGCTGGAGATACAATCAACCCCTGAATAATAAAATAACATTTGCTCTCACAGGCAAACTTTATTCGTACAAATTTATTATAATTTCTTTCTCAAAATTATTTCTAAAACTACTTATACATTCCTAGGATACATCCAATTAAAGAAAATATATAACATAATGTAATATATTTCAAGTTTCAAAAAATATACTGAAAATTAGAATTCCCCTGGTGTGATCCTTACCAGGATTACCATTGATGTGCACCACTCTCTGGAGTTAGATAGGGAGATGTGCTTCTTTCTCAAAATCTAAGTTAGTGTCAGCCCTTCATCTACTGTGACATTCTCTTATCATCCATCTACCAGGAACAGACCCAGGAGGAGCTAACTCTTGTATCACCTTCAGCAATTAGTGTGAGTACAGGTTCTTATTCACTGTGCTGCAGGGAGCAGATCTAAAGGACTGCTGCTTGCACCTGACAGATCTCTTTCTCAATACCTACCAAATCACACAAGAACCATGTCTGCTTAGCTAACAACTCAGGTCAGTTATATTTACCTTGAAATAGATCCTAACCAACAATTTTATCCTGTAGTTAGAGCACATTGGGAAGATTACAGATTTTGAAGCCAGTGCCATCTCATGTGGGTCATGTACCATCTGAGATGTAGCCTTCTGGCCTTTATTAGCCAGTGGTGCCCACTTGGAAGACTCTTGTGATTATTAGCAATGACTCAGGTAAAGTGTGTCTCACACAATGTGCTGGCTACAAAAGTGTTGGCTAACCTAGGTCAGCCAAATTCTTTGTTGATTCCTCTATGAGAAAGAATAGTTAACACAAAGGACACTGTCAATGGATAAGAAATTGTCTCAAGCCATCCATGGGCTGTGTGTGTGAGCTATGCACATTGTAGCTATATGAGGGGACAGGCCTGTCATTGCATGCTGATTGGGCTGTGTGATGCAAGTGTGCCTCTCCTCTGGCTCTCCTGTGATCCCACATAGCACCTGAGATGGGTGTCACTTGCCAAGATGTCAATCAATCTGCTGACCACAAGATATCATGAAGCAAGACTCCATCTATGAAACTTTATCCCCTGCCTTATTTGGTGTAGAATATTCTATTGAAAATTCTTTGTTTATCTTTTCCCTATAAATAAAGTGATTCCGGGTGCACTTGCTCTTGCCTTCCAGTGTGGAAGAGGACCCATGAGGTCACAGAGAAGTCCCACCCTGGATATGAAAATTACTTCTGTGTCCTGTGTTTTTCTGCCATTTTTTAAGCTTAATATTGCAGACAGCTCTTTTGAACCCAGTTCATTTCATCAGCATGAGTCTTTGGTGAGAAGAAATGTCCAACTTTTTGTGTTTTTCTTTCCCCTCATTTCTTTACCACGTACAGAAATTGGTTTCTGTTTGACACCATAAATAGATTAAAGTCCTATGTTTTGTTCCTGTGGGCCCATAGCCAGTAGAGCAGAATCTAAACCAGAGCACCCTGAGGCTCATACATTCTGGCACTTAGGATCTTTATATGCAAAGCTCTTCAAACCATCTTCTGTGAAGAGTAGCACCTTAGATTTGCAGGAAAAAGCCCAGTACGTCAACATTTTCAGCCATCTTTCAGTAGCTACCATGCTGAAATACAAAACTCTTTATGATAATCTATGCCAATCTTTAATTCTGGGTTTTACAGATAAATATTTTGAAAGGATTTCCAACATTATTACAGTCATTGCTTCATTATTTTTCAAAAGATGCAATTAGTTTTAAAGTCAAATTAATGGATAAGTATCTCTGCATCAGTCACTATATAACTTACTTCTGACTCTAAAAGCTAAAGTTGCTTGTGCATCAAACTGAAAAATACCATTCCTTATTTCAAAGAATGAAAATAAAAACTATTTGTTTTCCCCACAATGACCTATGAGGAATTTTTATTATTATTTCTTTAATTTTTTACATATTCACAGAGAAAATCACGAAGTCAGAAACATTTGCCAACAGATGAACATAATGTCTTAGGTACAGTTTTTGCCTCTGAAACTCCTACTGGGTTTTGGTTAAATGATGGACTCTCTTATATGGGTAGCAATTATAGATTTTTAGTAATCTGGATTTTGCCAGAAGACTCCGTGTAAAAATACAGTCTATTCAGGTTAATGGTGACATTGAGTTGTATGAGTGTAAGGTCAGGCAGCAGCAACCAAAAGGAGGCAAATTTAAAAGACTGCTGAAGGAGGCTTTATTGAGATTTCAATCCCAGGGAATCAATCCCAAACCCTCAGACCAACAGTGTGGGTCCAAGGAGAACCGGACTAGAATTTTCACTGGGCTTAGGGCAGGAAGGGAGGGCTTGGGACAGGAAAAGGGGGATTTTAGAGTCTCTTGTTCTACTGGGGTTGGTCAGGAGAAGCTGGCTAAGATATAGGATTGGCCAGGAGACCCCGCGGTTCTGTCAGTGCCTGATTGGTGGTTCTTTCACCTGGGGGTGCTTGGTGCTTTGTTCTTCAGCCACCTCCACCAACCTAATTGTGAGTACTTGTTGTGATGAGCGTTATGATTATCAAACATCCATTTTAAAATAATGAATTACCTAGTATTTAAAATTTGAAGAAATATAGAGGCTGACATATGTTTGCATTTGAGCAATTAAATTTGAATTGATTAATCAAGTTGTAATTTTTAAAGAGGGTAAGAGACCCAGTAAAGCAGAGAACCATCCTCATTCCATATTCACTGCCTGGGCTGAATGTTCTGATCCCATTTTCTGTCTTCTATGCCATCTTACTCCCTCCATTTACATCCAACCAGTTATACAGTAAGAAAGGTGATGCCCTTTTACCAAGAGCTTAGACAATGGGTATTGGGCTTTAGGGAAAAGTTGAAGAGAAAAGTGAAATGTTTTGTAAAATGAGATTTTTATAAATCTCAATGAAAACAATGATTAAAATTATGCACATAGTTTACCAAAGACTGTCATGAGCCAACCTGATGCATTGAGAAAAAGTAGGCTATACTTACATGAATCCTTACGTTTGTATGCTATGCTTTATGATTAGAGAATATGGTTTTTTAAAAAATCATTTTCAGATTAAAACCCTTGAACTAATGTGCAAATAGAAAAATCTAGTTTCTGACTAGTCCTTTGTCACCACATTGCTGCTAAGTAGACAAGTAGAGATGATCACATATTTATTAAAGTATTTACTGATTTTGTGACTTCCTGCCTATTATATCTATTATTCATTTATTATTCCAAAGTAAGAAGTCTCTCTTCCAGGTGAAGCTTAATATTCACAAAAGGATGTCTGTAATATTCCTTCAAAACATAGTTTGAATCAATTTCAAGCTAAGACCTTTATAATTGTACTAAATGTGTTCACTGTAATATGGTATATTAGGAAGGACCGACTTCAGAAGCCAAGTGACAATCCTGACACTGGGAAGTACCATAAAGCTAATGTTTTCATGAGCTACTCACAACCACACATCGTCTCCTACCCTCCTGAAAAAAAAATGCAAACCTGAACCAAGAAATGAACAGCTGACCTAGGATGGGCCAACCATGAACTCCCCTGACCCCTGTTCATAGTGACTGTTTCAGGGATAGACCTATGATAGAAGCCAGGCAAATTAGATTTCTGTTTCATAAGTTTTCTACATGAAACTGATGGAAAATATTCCCATTTCCTCTCAGATGTGAAGAGAAGAGCATGTTTCAACTTCATATGTGTGAATAGGAAGTAAAGAAAAAAGATATAGTTGAGGAGATTAGGTCCCTAGAGCTAAGTATAGTTCTTCCCTTATTCTTTTTGGGGTGTGGGGGTGGGAGAGTAATGCATCAATGAATTCCTCTCTATCTTAAAATTTTAGGCACACACAAATAAAAGTGTACTGGCTCATCAATAGCTTACTCTAGTTGAGCATGTTTTATCACTGGTATAATATAAGTTCTTAAATATGTGTCATAGGCTTTTTGAAAAATTGTATTCTATGCAGTGTGTCTTTTTGTGCAAGAGTCAAAAGAATGCACAACAGAAATCTGTTTCTTACCAGTCTTATTTCCAGAACACCAAAGAAAAATATCGTGTACAACAGACATTATTTTCTGCTCAGGTGAAACACTTACACACACTAAAGTATCTAGAGTTTAAGCTAAATAACTGTAGCTTGGGTTTTTTTTTTTTTCCATTTTTGCTTTAATTTTCAGTGTTTTATTTTAGTAAAAACAGTGGGCCTTAGTAACATAATTATTTTTGATTGAGGTTATTGTTAAGATACTTTTTTGGTGGAGTACCAGGGATTAAATGCAAGGGTACTCAACCACTGAGCCACATCCCCAGCCTTGTATGTTTTATTTTAAGGCAAAGTTTTGCTAAGTTGCTTAGGGCTTCACTAAATTGCTGAGGCTGGCTTTGAACTTGTGATCCTCCTACTCAGCCTCCCAAGCCACTGGGATTTAAGGCTTGTGCTACCCTGCTCAGCTATCTTAAGATCTTATAAGGACACAAAAATTATCTTGTAAACTACTATATTGGCTACTTTCCAAGTACCATGACTTAAAGTGTGAAAGTGGCCTTATTAAATAGCATTTTTGGCATAGTTACTATGCATTATTATTTTGCCTATTTATAGCCCAAACCTTATATAGTGTTAATGGATGGCCTTGGCCAAGGAAGTCATTATAGCTCTGTCTTCCATAAAATTAGTTCTTCAAATGCACAGCAAATGGAAAAAAAAAGGCCTTTATAAAGGAAAGACACAGTTATAAATGCATTTAGCGATAACTAACAAAGGATATGACTAAATCAGGGGGATGGTGGGACCCATATTTGAAAAGAAGGAGTTAATTACATTTTACTTGATTAAAAGTGATTATAATTTTCAGAGTCAGAATTATTTTAAGTACCTATATTCTGGAAGCTCAAGCTAAATATTTTTTGAATAATTTGAATATTTCTAATCCTTACTTATTAAAAGCTTATGAATTAAGACAGCTAAATAGTGATATGAAAGACATCAACATTATTACTACCTATACCTATCTTCATGTGCCATCTGAAAAAAATTAACTTTGTATTTTATTTAGTATAATGAATTGTATGCAATGTTGTTTTAATATAATGCGATTTAATATAATATATTTGGGAAATACATGGTATTGGTCTGTTGTGAAATGATAAAACAAAAGTAGCTTTGTGGTAGGGAGAATGGAAAATCTCAAAGGTAATTCCTCAGATGTGAAAAACATTAAGCTACTGTTCCTACAAATGGCTGATGTTTCTAGTAAAGATTTAAAATCAAGATTCCCAAAAGTTATAAAATGTAGACCTAACGTCCATTTACAAAATCATAAATGACAAAAATATTCTTAACCTTTTTTTTTTTTTTTTTGTACCAGGGATTGAACTCAGGGGCACTCAACCACTGAGCCACATCCCCGGGCCTATTTTGTTTTTTTATTAGAGACAGGGTCTCACTGATTTGCTTAGCGCCTGGCTGAATTGCTGAGGCTGGCTTTGAACTCTGATCAGGCAATCCTCCTGCCTCCAGAGCCGCTGGGACTGCAGGCGTGCACCACCGCACCCAGCCTTTAACTTTTTTTGAAGAAAACCATTTCAAAATTATTCATCCATTATCGTTGGTTTTTTGTGTACTTGTATGTGGTAGGGGTGTGGTGTATGTTTGTGTATAGAGAATTCCTACTTAAAGGATGATAAACTGGCATTTTACAGGCTACGAACCAGACTGAAAGTATCCTGCAAAACTTCCCCTGGCTTCAGGACGAAGTATTAGAGCTTGGAGTTAGGTGATCTAAATTCTGTTTTCAGCAAAACCTTGGCTTCAGGAAGGAAGGCTTCCAGGAGTCATTGGCAGAGGTAGTAAAAAAAAAACAGTGGGGCTGGCCATGAAGATTTCCTGTTGAAGCTGGGCAGCCCTGCTGCTTTCCAAGGCTTCCATCTTTTCTCAACGTGCCTTCAGAATGTGTTCTAGGACCGTGATAACAAAGTGCCCTAAACAAGGTGGCTTGCAACAACAGAAATAGTCTCTTACAGTTCTAGAGGCCAAAAATCCAAAATTAGGATGTCAGCAATACCTAGCTCTCCCCAAAGGTTCTAGGGGAGAATCTTTGTTCTTCTGGCTTCTGCTTTTGCCATCCAATCTTGGCAGTTCTGGACTCACAGCCATTCTCTCCTTGTGGGTCTCCACTGTCTTCGTTCTATGTGTGTCTCTCTGCTTACAAAGTCCCCTTTTCATAAGGGCATCAGTTTTATTGGACTAGCACCCACACTGATTACCTCATTTTAACATGATTTCCCCTGTAGTTCACTCTATTCCCACATAAAGTCACATTCTGAAACACTTGGTCTTAGATCTTCAACCTCTCTTTTGGGGGAACACAGTGCAACTCATTTTTTTTTTCCATATTTACTCCTTACTTTAAAGCTGCCTCACAAAAACAAGAATGTAAAGGAAGTCTTGGAAGGGCATTTCATAGCTTCACTTCTTGTCATTGTTATTCATGTCCCTATACCTCTGGTTATGTGACCACCTCACTCTACACCTTCTTTTCTTCTAAAAATATAAATATTGTGTTATACACATAGCTCTATTTTCTCTGAAATAATCTTCCCCTATATTTCACTTCCTTCATACAATTACCAATAGCAGGCAATCAGAATTCTCTATAAGAAACTTGAATGTTATTTTCAAATGCATTTCTTTCCACTCCACCTCACCTAGGTAGATCAACTTTTATATTATCTGGGGCCCACTACCAGATGGACTGGTCATGTCAAAATAAGAAATATTGTAAAGCTTCTGCAGTGGAGGGACCTCTCTGGGAAAGTGGTAGGACAAAGTGTGATGTCCCTATCATGCATCATTCTGGAAAAAATACTGTTTGTGAAGTAAATGAATACATTTCTAGGGGACCGGGGATTAGTGAGTGGCATAAGAAGGAACTTCTACTCTAAAGGGCCACTGGTAGCAATGAATAATAACTGTTCTTCATAAGGAAAGTGTTTTTGATCAAGGCTTTGATTTGCTTGGTGGGAGTTTGTATACTGGATTTTTGTCAAAAATAATTCTCTGTTTTTCTACCTTGTTGCATTGTCCCTTGCTTTCCCTAGTTGAGCCTCTCATGTTTGAGATTGGGTTAAAATTATGCTGAATTGTTGACATCTCTCAGTCTTTCAAAGACAGATGACAACTGTTGGTGCTAAAGTAATCAAGCAGCATCCTATTTTGTGTGTATAAAGAATTAGCATACCTTACAAACAGCATTCTCATTTTCTCTGTGTGCTGTGGCATAACACATTGTTCTATACGGATAAAGCACAGGGCAACAAGATTATGAGAGACAAACCCATAGTTGAACAAAGTTACATTTACTAAACTGCTGCAACAAGGGAGAAAACATGCTATGGCTAACTCTGGAGTGTCTCAGTGGGAAGAAGTTAATAAGCAAGAAGGGAAAACTTTCTGAGCATAGGAAAAAAGATATGCAATGCATAATGTTATGAGTCATGAAGATGCAATTAAGGAGCAATATGAAGTTTGTTATGACAGGAACATAGGCTTATGTGGGGGTAAACAGGAATAAGAAATAAGCAAAAAATGAGCTGTCCTGGAGAGTTTTGTATGCCTGATAATGATATGGAACTTTTTTTCTATAGGCAATGGAGTATCATTGAAGGATTATAAACATGCTAGCAATATGGTCATATTTTCATGCCAGCAATACAATCATATTTACACTTAAATATTTCTTTAAAATCAAAAGGAAGTATATATTTGAAGGAAGTATTTATTTGAAGTATATGTTTGAAGGCCTGAGAATTCTGTAATAACTCATGCTTAAAATTCTGTAATAACTCATGCTTAAAAGGACCTTGGAATAGAGCTCTAGAAATGATTTGTGTTATGTTAAATATGATATTGTATGACTATATAAGTGGTAGGCATAGAGTAGAGCCAAAAAATCCAGGTCAAGAATAGTGAAAATACATTTCAACACATGGTAATAAGTCAGATGTATCTCAAGTGCCTCTCTAGAGTGCCCAGTGCAGAGTGAGTGTACAGCCACATGAACATATATTAGGAATGGGATCAATTAACCACAGTTTTCGTGGCTTACAAGGGGAGACATGACACACTATCCATGTGAAATGGGCATTATAGGCTCCCTAACTGGGAAAGATTTCACAATTTACTCTTCCTTTCAGAACCTCAATTCTCCTTCAAGAAGCCAATCTGCTGCAAATAATTCGTGTTCTGTAAGAAAAAATGGATCACATGGCACAGCTTTGACAGATACTCATGATGCATTATCCCATCTGCTTTTGCACAGGAACTGGTTTCAGGTCTAGGCCTATGCACATCAGCACATGCCACTTCCCCAGACACAGGGACTGGTTTAGAGATTGTCATGTGATGTAATTGAAGCTGTTGAGATGTCATGAGAGTTTTTCTTGGGGTACCTGAAAAAGGAGCTCCGGGCTCTTAAAAGAAAACCAGGATTAGACCAGCTTTAATGAGTCAATAAATACCGTATGTTGAAAAAAGTCTATTACTTACAATGGAAGAATACTGATTAATGAGGACTTTGTTTTCCTTACTGTAACAGAACACTCAAGTTTCTAACTTCATGACAAGGTGAATGGTATTTCATTCATCAATCTAGACAATGCAAGAGGAAAAAGCTTTAATCTTAGTTATGTTGGATTTGTGAGACACATGAGACAACCATAAACAAATATCTAAAAGCGGTATAGCTTGGAGTTTTAGAATTAGATTTAGTTTTAGTCTTGGTTTTAGGTTCAGGACATCAGTGTTATTTTAGTTAGTGACACTGTGCCTAGAGTTGAACAGAGAGCAAAATATCAACATCTACTGTATATAATGTAGCAACATATTGTTTCTTAAAATTTTTATAGATATATGATGTTTTGTTTCATGGTAAAAATATATTTCTTACAATAAATAATAGTTGAAAGAATTTTAAATACAATGATGTAGAATGAGAAACATTTTTCTTATTTAGAAGGTAAAATGCAACCAATAAAATAGGAAGGAAGACACAAACTCCACATAGAATATTCTCACTCTTTCCATACTCATCCATGAGTCTCTTAATGGAAATTTCTGATGCAACCACAGTATTACAAAGAGTCAAATTTGGGTAGGACCAATATTCATTTTAGTACCAGTTCTATGTCTTAACTATCCTGGTCTTAGCAAAATGTCTTCTTTTTTTAATTTTTTTATATGCATGACCTTTATTTTATTCATTTATTTATATGTAGTGCTGAGAATTGAACCCAGTGCCTCACACATGCTAGGCAAGCGCCCTACCACTGAGCCACAGCCTCAGCCCAGCAAAATGTCTTCTTTATGCCACTAATCCTTTACAATTCTGACGTATCCAGTTTCCTATCACTCAGGTCCCCATCTTTGCCTAACATCTCATTTCTTTTCCTGGAGTAATTTCTGAATTTTCAAAAATTTCTATCCAGCTTGTTTTATGTTCATATCAGTATAAGAACCCTCTACTTTGTATCTTGAAAGCCTTTTAGACAACTTAACACAGCAAATAAGTTTGTTTAAAAAAATGAAACAAGAAAAATCACCATATTTAATTATTTTAGAGAAGTAATTTAATATGAATATTATATTTTAAGAAGAAATGTCAGTGCAATTGGCCTAGGTGAACTGAGGTTTCAAACATGAACCATAAGAAAAAAATTAATTGTCACTGAGGAAGACATAAAGTGAGTTATAGGAGATCTAATCTCAGTTGGATCTCAATGGATTGAAATTTAATTTTTCCTTTAAATAAATCTGAAAGTTATGGATCACTGTTATTTGCAGCATCCATATAGTCCTAAAATTTTCTGTATGATTTTATCAAAACAATCAATGGTTTTTTAGAAACACTTTTTGTGTGGATTTGTTTCAGCCATTAGAAGACGAATTTGCTTTATCATTAAGGTACAAAGTACATAATACTGCAGAATTTATTTATTTATTTAGTGACTAGATGAAATCTAAGGCCATGTGCATGGTAGGCATGAACTTCCATAGAGCTACATTATTTCTGGCCCCATGAGCATTCTAATACAGACGTATATTCAGTAATTTCTACTTGTTGAGTAATGTGTGTTATAGTTTCAAATTATAACTGAGACACTTGATTTTCATTGAATAATGTTAAATTATATTCCACAAATACATTCCTCTAAGAATCTGAATAAAGATGTGTCATCTGAAGGAAAGAACAGAATATTTCGTTCCTTATACTATATCTGAATAAAATAAATAAAAATAGAAAGCTTAAAAATGCATATTTTACCCTGAATATACAAAAAAAATGAAGAGAGTAATGATGAGAAAAGCTATTCATTTCAACATAATTTCTCCAACATAATTTTAAAAAGCAAAACTGTTTTATATAAGAAAACAATTAAAATTTCCATCATTGGAGAGCAGGCTGAATGAGTTATAGTCTAATTGCATAATGGAATATAATGCAGCTGTAGAACATATTAAGGAAGATCTGTCTCTATGACTCTAGTGATTCAAAGACATATTGCTGCACAAAAAAATCACGTTGTAGAAGAATAGCAGATTAGGCTTTCCAGGAATTACATTACATATTTTATACCAAAATCTCAACATGTAGACTATATGTTCCTTCCTTTTAAAACTTAGAGAGCATTTAGACTGTCTCAACTAACAGATTAGTAATATTACTTCAAAAAGTGGTAAATGGCTTCTGTCAGCTACCAAGTTGATTATTTTAGACTGTACATTTGTCATGGAAAGAATGGCACTTTGGTTTCTCATTAATTCTTTTTTTTTAATTGTAGCTGGACACAATACTTTTATTTTATTTATTTTTATGTGGTGCTGAGGATTGAACGAAGGGCCTTGCACGAGCAAGGCAAGTGCTCTACCACTGAGCCACAACCCCAGCGGGGTTTCTCATTAATTCTTGATGTGGATTTGTCCTCCCTCCTATGATGCACCCTTGGATTTACCATGTGCCTAATTCTCTTTCACGATATCCACACAAATATCAATTCTGACAAATTCACTTTACAAGAAGGACTGCAATGGGTTCATATTTATGGAATCCACTTGTCTTACATTTATCATTAGCCTGCATAGCTTGCCTATGAGAGGTTTAGATTGGCACTTTGAAGACTTTGTTACGAATACAGATTGGGGGCACACTTTGCAGGATGACGGTATGTATTCTCCAGGATGCAGTGTATGCTCTAGATGAGTGACCAGAATGTGATATTGTTTTTCCTCTTGTTAGGATTGATAGGTATGGGAATCATGGGGTGGGAATGCAAGTGCTTAATCTGTGACACAGGTCTCTGCTGGTATAGCGGTCTTAGACTAGAAAGGTAGAAATGCTTCTACCAGGAGACACAGTCACATACCATTCAATTGGAAGGAACAGGGAAAAGAAGGAGCTTATTTTCCTTGATTAATCCTGAATATCAAGGAAGTAAGGAAGAGTAGGTGTGAATTCAGGAGATCCCTCATGTACTTGCTTAGAACTCCCACATCCTACATCAGTGGAAGCAGGAGTGACTCAACAGAGGCAGCAATTCTTATGAAATAGACCTTCATAAATATTTAGGTCACCCTACTAGGCATGGAACCATCACCCATCAAATTACTCATCAAGGCCTTAATGGATGTGAGGGTGTGGTAGAAAATGGTTATTAAATACCAGCTATGATCTATTTTACAAGTTGTAGAAATGACATGATGGACATGAATAGTCTTCCATATTTTGATAAGCATGTGTGTGTGCACGCACACATGTGCTTGTGCACAAATTTAAGTCATATGTACATCATCATTTTCTTCTTCTTGTACACACATATTATGATTGTGACCTAGAATGTTTCCAAGGTCTCACAGGCACAGAGGTGGAACTTTAAGGCAATGATTGGATCTTGAGGACTTTGAGCACTAATAGCTGGATGAATACTGGGAGGTGTGAGCCAGTTGGAGGAGCAAATCACTGGGGGCATGTCATGGAAGGACTTTCTTCTCCCCAGACCCTTTCTTTCACGAGCAGCTTTCTTTTGCCATGTTCTTCTTCTGTGATGTTCTGACTCAGCTCTGGTCAAAAGCAATAGAACCAACCAATTATGGACTGAATCTTCTGAAACTATAAGCCAAAGTAAATCTTTTCTCCTTTAAGTTTTTCTTGTCAGGTATTTTGGTCACATTGGTGAAAATTTGACTCCACAACAGGTAAGTACACTTTTTCATCTTTGCTCTTGTTCTTCTGCCATGTGACATGTATTAATAGTAGGAAGCAACATATATTAGTACCTATATTATGGAGTACCAAAAAGGGGCCACAATTCAGCAAGAAAAGGAATAAACATTACCCAAAGACAGAAAAAAGTTTTTGTATTTTCTTTCTGGGAGAAGGTAGTATGGGTTTTGGTTACATGAAATATATTTGTGCCATGTTAGATAGAATCATGGTTGTGCCATTGCATTTATTTGAGAATGATTGAAAGAGAGAATATTAAGAAATGCATTGACAAAAGATGGCCTGTGGTGGCTTTTTTGGATATCAACTTTGTTTGAACTAAGTGGCTCAGCATCCTCTCCATATATTGTCCTAGGTTCTCTGTTAGGGTTAGCCACAAGTGACAATTGTATGTTATTTGTAGTCAGATCTTTGTGAAGTCTGCTACAGTTGCAGTTCACATAGTTTGTGACATTGCTATGGACCTAAAAGAAGCAGCAGCATGGCCAGAATCTTCCCCAACTTTCTCTGGACCTCCATTTGCATCTTCTCTGAATAGGGGACATGTTGAAGGCTAAGGCTGTGGCAAATTGTTCTAGCTCTTTTTCAGGTCACCCACATCATTGAAGTTGGAGGCTTGGAAGTGCTGAGAAGCTATTGCTCATTCAGGTAGAAGACAGATGTGGGTGCCAGTTCATCTTCATGAGTTCTGTTTTGCTACTTCATTCCTTCTGAATTTCTAGTCCTGTGGACTTCAAACCTTGCACCTGCCTTCCGAGCTGCTGGGAATATAGGTGTGTATAGCCATGCCATGCCTGATTTATAAGCTAACTGTGTTCAAAGAAAAAAAAATGAAAATGTCATCTGAAAAAAAATAATAAAAATGGTTACTCTGTGGTAAGAAAATTATTAGGAGGAGAAAGAACAAAGTTATAAACTCTGAAAGTTTTTTTTTTTTTTTTTTGGGTAGCTCTGACTTTGGAATCATGTAAGTATTTCATGAATTAAAATCCAAAAATTAAATAAAAACAAACCCGAAAGCAATTCATAAAGGAAATAGTATGTACAGTATATATACATGCATAAACACAGAACACATAGTATACTTACAATATAAATGATAAATATACAAATATTTTATATATTACATAACAATACATAAGATTGGTAGAATAAGCAAATGTAGAATTGTGACTTTAAGAAACATGATATTTTAACTCAAAAATATAGAAATATTCATTCTATTTTCTAAAAAGAACCAGACAAAACTGCTTCTTAGGCTTATTTTTAATGAAATCATGGAAATTTTTACTTTGAAAATATATGATTTGCATGTACAAACTATTTTTGTATAATGTAAAGCAACTATAGGTATGCTAACTTAATTTAAAATCTAAAATTTTTAGAAAGACAAAACAGATATCTATTTTTAAAAATCAAGTTAAATTTTACACATTAAGTAAAACTTGTTAATGTCAAGTCTAAATGTCAGTATGCATCCATGATTTATTATTTTCTAAAATTTATCTATTTTTCAGCTCAGTACCCTGAAAAATTCCAGAAGCAAGCAACAGCTTTAAGGCATAGACTGTCGTCTTTAAATCCAGCTTTCCAGTAAAAGGAATTAGGACTTCTTAGATAAATGGCTGACTCAGAGTCTACATCAAGAATTTTACAAAATGAACTTGAAATATTCACAAGAAATTTACAGGATTAATTTGAAATATTCTAGTATACCTGAAAGCAAGGAATTCATCAAAGGAAGAAGAGCCAAGAGCTACTGGCCAAAGACAAGATAGCTTGAAAATCACAAAGAATAATGACTGCGATTGACCTAAATCATAAAATATATTAAAGTCCCTATGTACCTAAAAAACAGAAATAGCAAAAGACAAAGCAGAACATAAATTATTGGTCTCCATAGAGTTTACTCGGGCACACTCTGATTATTTTAAGAATTGAAAGTGAGAAAGAATTTAAAGACTTATTCAGCCCTTCTTCAAGGAGTTTCTTAGTTACTAAACTAAGAAGATCCTTGGGTAGGAATCAAGGCAAATGACTGCAGGAGAATGACAAAACTAAATGACCTTGCTATTTTGTAACATCCATTGAAAAAATGTGGCAGTAGATTTTAAGATATATAGGTGAAAATTTGACAGATGACTTTATAAGAGATGGATGATACTATAGTTTCCTATTACTATTCAATCTGCACAGTACTAAATTACAAAAACAAGATATGCTATATGTCTTGATGGAACACAAGGAGATACACAACAGCAGACTCAATAAACAGTGCTTGCTTCCTATTTTCAGGAAATTCAGAAATACAGCAAGAAACTTGTTTTAAAAAATCAAGAAAACATAGCCAATCAAATCCCTATTATGTGAATGTGTGAAATTCTACAGGCTAAATGGGGTACTCATAAACATATCAATGGGAGAGAGAGGAAGGCATTGGGGTGGCAAGGGAAAATGGTGACACCTAAGACAGAATGCAAATTAACATACTATTATAAGAGCTATAAAGGACATATCAGCCACATGCAATATGTGGATCTTGTTTAGACCATGGTCTTAATAAATAAACTGTGAAAACATATATCAGATATCTTTTTCAATTAACTTAAGTGTGATACAGTATCATTTTCTAACATTTCTTATCTGTTAATTATATGCTCTGAAGTATTTACCATTTGAAGCTATTCAGAAAATCAAACTGTCTTGGGGGAATTGATGAAATAGTAAGAACAAAAAGTTGATATTTGTTGAAACTTCATTATGGGCACAGGGATATGAGTTGATTCTTTATGTTTCTATATGTATACATAAATTTCCATAGTAAAAAGTGACACATTTTAAAGTGGCATCTTTTCATTGCTAAAAAATTTAAAGTTTACTTGTCAGTGAAGAAGTGCTTTTTTAGGAACATCCCAATAAAAAGGTCTTTTAAAATCTGCAAATTGTGTGACTCCGTATTTTTCTTCCTTCTCTGTCGTTAAGAATGGTACACATATGTGTATGTATTTAAATCATATATATATATATATATATATATATATATATATATATATATATATGTCATTCTATAGCAGAAGCAAAACATTGTAATTAAGGAAAGTGTTGAACTTGAGATGAGATTATAACTCAAAAAAAATATTTCTATTATTTGTCCAATGTAAGAAAAAGAGAGAAAAACTATTTTCTGGTTTAAAATATTGCTTTAATCTTTTTTTTTTTATTTTGTAGTGGGGCATGGTGATGCAGAACTGCAATCCCAGCAATTTAAGAGGATGAGGCAGGAGGATCCAAGTTTGAGGCTGCCTCAGCAATTTAGACCTTGTCTCAATCAGTCAGACTCCCCAGTCCATTTTACCTCTGTAACTCAGTGGTAAAACACCCCTGGGTTCCAACCCCATGTGTGTGTGTGTGTGTGTGTGTGTGTGTGTGTGTGTGTACACATATACACTTTGTAACAAAATTCAAAAGAGACTTGGTTTATATAGCTGTTTAAAAAATCTTTCAGAAAATCTATTGGTTAAAAACTACTGAACATTTTGGTTTAAAATTTATTCATTTATAATTTTGTATAAATTTTTCAGATTTTGATTTATTGATTATTTCCTCCTTTTGGTAAAATTTCCTTTAGCAATTAATATGTAATAATATATGTCTTCTTAAATAAATAGATAAATTTTTCTCATAAGCTCAGAATTTTAGGAATATTCTATAACTATTTCAAGATTAAATGAGATTGTGAAAATCTTCCCTGCAATTCCAACCTACCTACTTCAGTTGTGATAGGTAATAGATTGTGTCTAACATACCATTTATAAACCAGTTTGTCTTAAACAGCCAGTAACCTAATGATTTTTTATTTTTTGGTGTGGGGTGTAGGTATCAGGGATTTTTAATTTTTATTTTAAGACAGGGACTCTCTAAGTTGCTTAGGGCCTTGCTAAGTTGCTGAGGATGGCTTTGAACTTGCGATCTTCCTGTCTCAGCCATCTGAGCTGCTGGGATTTCAGCCATATGAAACCGCTCAGGGCCCTAATAATTTTTGTTTAAGTACAGTATTTGTGTCTTGTTGCTTGATTTCTTTGCTTCTCAAAGCACCTGAAAGCATTGTGCTTAATGGGAGAGCAATGAATGAATGAATGAGCAAGCCTGGGAGAAATTAGAGATTAGAACGAGTAGCCCAGCTCCGAGAGGTTAAAGAACTAACAGTTAAAAGAAAAAGCTGTGGAGAAAGTGAAGAGAGCAGATCCCCATGGAGGGATGTTTTCCGAGACAGCTGCACAAATATACCCACAGGAGTTGGGCAGCTTTCACCCTGCAAATATTTAGAAAATACATCCTCTAGGCTTCTGCCTCCTGCTGCAGATCCATAGGGTATATTAATGACTGGCAAACAGTAGCATGCTGTGTCTGATTGCTCAGGGCATTTTTTTTTTCTCTAAAGTTTGCATCAGGGAATATTTTTCAAACTGTTTCTAAAGGTCATTTGGAATCTCGAAACTAAGAAAATAATGAGATGCCTGGAAATGCTGAGATACGTCCTTTCACATTCATAGCTGAAAACACAATACGCCTTTATGTATATGTCATTATCAAGAGAACTTTCATTTTCTGCAGTGATGCTTCCGTCCCTGAGGAAGCAATATACCTGAAGTTGACAGAGTTCAGTATAATCAGTAGGAAGTTCTTGGTATATATGTCTACTGCTAAACTTCTTTCCTAAAGCATTTTGCATAGCATATTTCCAAGAATATAACTTCATTCCTGCCATAGGATATTCTCAACAACTAGAAAAGTTACTAAAATGAGGAAGAGCAAGATTCTCACAAAGGTGCAGTTAATTCTTCTCCCAGTGTTGACTCTCAAATTATATATCTTGTTTTCCCCATCAGACAGCAACACCAGGGCCTTTCAATTCTAATGAAATCAGCAATACTGATGTTAATTAAAAGAATGGTAATTATCAGATTAGCATGTTTCCATTTGGGAAGTATAGTTGCTGTATTAACTTCTTAACAAGTGAGTTTGTAATATTTAATGCTTATAAAGGAAGAAAAATATTTACTTCAAAAGGTTGCAATTATAACAAGAAATTTCACTTAATAATTTCGTCATTGATGAAAATCAGGCAAAGTAATCCATTCTGAGGGGAATGTGAAAGGAAGAATTATAAAACCACACAACATTGTAGCTAAAAGGAATCTCTGAGATAATTTTATCTAACTTCTTACTTTTCTATAGGAGTCAGAAAAAGGCACAAAGAACTAGTCATTTGCCCAAAGAAATCATTGCCAACTTTGGAACTAGAACCTGTCACACATATCCATGAATAGGGGAAATGGAAAAGGAGTAAGGTTGGCCTACATTGCCACCTTCTTTCAGAGCACATAAATTCTGGTCCTCTGATTTGGGAAGAGCAGTATATATTCCTTTCCTCTTTGCTTTGCATTCTTTTTTATCTCTCTATTCTCTCATCATGCCATTTCCAATGCCATGGGAAATGTAATCCATGAAATAGATTTGGGACAGGGACAGGTAGATCTGGGGTGAACAGAGGCTTATTTGAGCCAGTTAATTTATGTTGAAACAGCTCTCTTGATATATTGTAAAGTTTGATTCCCTGCAAACAAGTGGAAGGATTCTGGGAACTGGACATCTCTGTGTATCAGGATAGATGGAGTAGATAAAGTGTTGATAACAACTTCCTATGGACTAGACACTGTTCCAAAGCCCTCTAATAGGAAAAACCTTATTTTAAATTGCTACAACTTTGTAAGGTAACTGTCACAGATGATGGGAGAAATGCATTAAGATTTTAACTGATTTACACAAATCACATAGGTAATAAATGATCAAGTCAGAAGTTCAACCGAAACCCGGTGACTCCAGAGATAATGCTCCTAACAATGGTTCTATATCTGATCCAAAAATGTTGCCACTCCTATCACCAAAGATTGTAATCCCCTTTAATTTTCTTAATTTTGGTTAACAATATCTACTTAAGCAGAATAACTTTTAAGTAGTAAGTATAACTGATAGGAGTTTAATTCCTTTGTCTTGAGGGTGAGCTGTGATTCCTATAGAATTGGAATTCATTGGTCTATTCACAAGTAGTGCTTATTTCTAAAGCAGAAGTCAGGTATGGAGACACAATGAGAAGCAAGAGAAATATGCAGAAGACAAGTCATATAAAAAAGAAACCATAAAAAGCCAAGATTGTATCACTTATGTTAGGATGAGATAATTTTCATGAAGTAGAAATAGAAGAGAGGATAACTCAGTGATTTAAAATAAGAAAACAAGGTAGTCTCCACAAGCTGAATTATGAAAAATAATTTCCAAAAAATATTGAGTCCTGGAAACAGTGAATGTTGAGGATCTTCATTTTTCAATGCTGAATTAGAGTAGAAGGAAGACCAAAGAGCACTTTCTTGAAAGAGATTTCACTGGGACAGTGGGTGAGGACTGGGAGAATATCTCTCTTTCCTTAACTCCCTAAGGAATATCTTACCTGTTTTTATTTATTTTTTCTAAACTGAAAATGAAAAGTTCAAGGGAATTTTTTAAACTTCTGCTACACACTTGCTAAAATAAAATTCTATAACATTTATTAAGGAATGACAACAAAACTAATAAATACTGTGGTTCCAGACATACAGCATTGTGTGTGATTTTAAAAGTCTTCCCCCTTTCCAGAGATAAATCAGAAAATGAATCTTCCTATTGGCCCTAAAATGGAGAACAGCAGTCAACTTGGCACTAATTTTTGTCACATTCCTCTAATCAAGTGTACTTTCCTTTGATCAAAATTGGAAGCAAACATTTCCCTATCCCTCTAATCTCCTTATAAATTTGATTTAGGACATCTCTGCTCTTTTCTTACAAAATGTGTGTACATGTCCATATTAGTGCATTAGTCTTAGATGGAAAAATCTACTGAGTTAATTTTCTTTGTTCTATTCTAAGGCAACCCATGTAATTATCCTTTAACTAAAGCTCGCTGAAGATAGTGACTCATATTCAAATACGCCTCTGTTTCAAGAGTGCAGTGGTAAGAAGAGTGGTTATCACCTCCCTATCTGCCCACTGCCTTAAGTCTTGGCGACTAAGTAATGGAGGAGCTTATAGTTCTCTCTGTCATTCCTTTGGGATGAATCCATTGCTAATTTAATCTTTATAAGTAAGTCACCCTGAAGAATGTGGAAATGGATATATTTGCTGCATTTGGTTGGTTTGAGTAGTGTTTTAACACGAAGAAAAGATTCTAACTCAGCCTGTATCCTGCATAATGTTTTCATGGTATAGCTCTTGTACATAGCAAACAACTCAGAAATAGTTGTTGAGTGAATAGGTAAAGCCCTTTCAGAAGTACTCAATCAAAATGCAAGTAGAGCTAGTTAAAATCAAGGCCCTTAGTGAATGGAGCAGTTAGGCTTTTGCAAGGGCAGAGGAAGATGAATCAATCCCTGATCCAATATCTTTATAGAAGTCCAACTCCAAAGAAATTGCAAGATGGTATATTAGTACCATGCCTGGATCATACTAGGCTCACCTAAAAAACTTTTTTAGTGAATAGGTAACAGTTAAGACATTGATTTTTCAAGCATTTTTCACTGGTTTTTATCACTAACCTAACACCATAAGCTCCCCTACCAACCTCTGTTTTGCCTAAATTAGCTGAATGTTTCCTTCTGTTCTCTAGTTTCATATCCACTGAATAGATATGCTAAACAAAACATAATCACATAATCGGAGGCCCACTGTTCTGCATTAAGCTCTTTCACTGGGTCCCAAGAAACCAAACTTACTCAAAATAGAGTTACTCATGCTACATTTGCATACCACCAAACCATAACTTAGTTATCTGATTCTAAGAAAAGTGGACAGAGAAGCAGAAAACTACTCAAAGAAGTCGGTGTCACTGGGCATATAATGAAAATTCCTTCTGCTTTAATTATTTCACACACAAAAAAGGTAACTTGAAGTAACCTGATATTAACCACTCATTTATGGCTTTATTTCTTTCTTTCTTTATTTCCTGTTCCTGTCCTAAAAGAAAAATAATTCGAAATGGTCAATCCGTTCTTTGATATTTGTTTCTGCTTTTTCCCCTTTTTTTCCTCTGTCAACATAATGAAACACTTCTGTTTACCCACTGAAACACTTATTCCATTTTGTGGAGTGAAGTGTTGCCTGATTCTATAATTTAAAAAAAAAAAAGTGTAATCTGCAAAGGTTGATCTCTTAGAAGTTGAGCATAAAATGGTAATTACCAGAGGGTGGGTAGTGTAGGAAAGACAGAGATAGGAAAGTTTGGTTCATGGGGACTAAGTTACAGTTGGATAGGAGCAAGAAGTTCTAGTGTCCTATTGCATAGTGGAGTGACTATAGATGACAATAAGGTACAGTACTTTTCAAAAAGTTAGGAGGAAGAATTTGAGAAGTTTTCTCCCCAATAAAGAAATGACAAGATGTTCAAGGAAATTGTCAGGTTGGTGGAGGTGACTTAGGACAAAGCAGCCCATGAGGTTTTTTTTTTAAATTATAGAATGTAAAAACTATTTTCCCATGTCCCATAAATTACTTTGGGTTTGAATCTTTGGATTCAGATACCATATTTCACTATTTTCAAAATTACACAAGAACAGAATACAGTCTTTGTAAAACAAAAATGAAAAGAGAATGCATCCCAATCTTGAGAACATTCTAAAGGACTTATTAATATTTCCCAATAGCAAGCTGAAACTATGCTTTCCAGTGCCTTTGAGGATGTTTGTTAAAAAGGGAAGTGGGTGTGGACTTTGGTCTATTTTTATTTCTCCCTAAGAAGTCTCTATGATTTTCACACAAAGAAGTGCAGGGGAGGATGACAGTACTAATTATTTTTTTTCTGATTTATTTATTTGTTTATACCTAGAAGTAGCTGCATTGAATTTTGTGTAATAAAGTGAAATGAGTCTGAGAAAGGAAATCCACTGTGGGATTCTATCTAAAATGGTGGGTCCAGAGGAAAGACACATGGAGCGGGCATGCTAATTTGTTATGTGAATTATTAATGATACCTGAGAAAGCAACGGCATTGAAGAATGCTACCTCGGAATTTTCCTGGTATAAATATCTGAGTTCATAAATAAATACGCAAAAGAGTATACTAAAAATTTACTTTCCAATTCAACATGATAAATATACTTTTTAAAAATGCAGCTGTAGATAAAGAATTACCTAATTTGGCATAGGTAAGGGACAATACAACATATACTCCAGGTAAAAATCCCATTCTAATACTTACTAAATATACCATGTTAAGAAGTTGCCTAGTCATTTTAAGCTTCTGTGTTTTCCTCTTTAAAATGAAAACAGACATCATAATATCTACATACAATGGTTTGGATAGTTAAATAAATTAATCCATTTTTACTATTTAGTAACAGAAAGTCTAGAACACAAGGGCTTAAATATTAGGATGATTAGTATGGTGATGATTATTATATTCTCATATGTCAAATTATTCTTACATTTATGATTTATTTTTTCTTCAAATTGCTACAAAATAAGTAGTAGGGTTAAGAGTAAGATTTCATGAAGCCAAATAAAAATCACTATTAGTATTTAATAGAAAATTTAATAGAAGAGAATAGAGATCTTGGATAAAAATCCATGCATTTCCATTCAAATGATTTTGACAGATACTAAGAATACACAGTGAAGTAATTATAGTCTTCTCAATAAAAGGTACTGAGAAAACTGGATATTTACATGGAAAATAATGATCTTGGGCTCTTATCTCTCACCTGTTATAAAATCAACTCAAAATAATGTCAACAACTTAAATGTAAGACCTATGTATAAACTAGTACATTCATTATTAAGACAGGTTGGAGGTTTCTCAAAAATTAAGAATAGAACTACCATATTAACCAACAATCTTACTACTGGATATATATATATATATATATATATATATATAAATGAAATCAGTACATCAAAGAGACATCTGAATTCCCATTTTTATTGCAGCACTATTCACAATAGCCAAAAAGTGGAAACAAACTAAATGTCCATTAATTGATGAAGGAATAAAAAAAATGCAGTACATACACATAATGGAATACTACACAGATATAAAAAAAGAATGAGATCCTGTCACCTACAACAACATGAATGGAACTAAAGATCATTGCATTAAATAAAATAAACCAGACACAGAAAGACAAGAGCTACATGATCTCACCTATATATGAAATATAAAAGAAAAAAGAAAAAAAAGTTAATCTCATGGAAGTTGGAAGTAGAATGATTACCAGAAGCTGGAGAGAGTAGGAAGTATGAAGATGGATGGGAAAGGCTGATCAATGGGTATTAAAATTACAATTAAATAGGAGAAAGCAGCTCTGTTGTGCTATCTCACAATAGTATGACTATAGATAACAATAATATCATATATATTTCAAAAAGCCAGAAGAAAGGATTTTGAATGTTTTCATCATAAAGAAATGACAAATGTTTGAAGAGATAGATATGTTTAACCAGCTTTTTACACTGTGCACAAATATCAAAGCATCACATGGTACCCCATAATTATGTATGATTTTAATGATTTTATATATTAGTTAAAAATAAATTGAATATTTTTTTTTAAATTTAAAAATATGTAAAAATTGAACAAAATGTATAAAAGACGGTTTTCTTTCTTTGGTGCATTGCAAAGGGTTTTATTTTGCACATAAAACTCACAGGAAGGAAAAAAAAATAATGAACTTCTCCTATTATTATAGGTGGGAGTAAATTGAGAACAAGTGACTTCTTCAGGGTCACAAAGTAATTTAAATACAAGCCAGAAATAAAAACCTCAGTTGTTCGAAGTTCCCAAGGACAAGTCTATGTCTTTTTCAGTCTTTTTTTTTTCATTGCTCTTTCTGCTTGACAGTGGCACATTAAGAACACTTGAAATTCAAGGCCAAGAATATTTTAAATTTAACTATACATTTATGGGGTAATATCTGTCCCCACATGTACTGGTAACAGAAATGAAGAACAGTGGTGGTCACTGATTTTGAGGAGCCTTATGGAGTGTGAGCTAGGCCTGAGCACTGTGCATTAAAACCTGGATTAGCCTGTAAACCTGAGAGACAACTTCAGGGGAAAATATGCACTTAATATAAAAGTTTGATTATAAACAATATTCCTAAGATTGCATCTGATACTTTAACAACACTTTACTTCTCCCTATTCTTGCCTTTTTTACGGCATAGAATTATAACAATTAGACTATGGCTGAGAGCTGAACTTGTCTTTCAGTGGATTTTTGTTTTTGATTTTTTGTTCATTCAGGGTTTTTTTTTTTTTTTTTTTTTTTTGACAGACTGCAGAGGTCTTGTGTGTTCTCTGTCACTTTGGTTAAATAGATGTTCATTAAACTTACCTGAGTAACTTCCTTAAACCTTCAAATTGCTCACTCCCTGTTACTTGCTGAGGAATTCCATGCCTGATCCCAAACCAAGGTCCAGTACTGCTGTAAATGCCTCCCTCCTTAATCAGCAACCAAGAGTCTTTTTCTTTCAGGACACTTTCCTTCACTAGTAATTCCCAAATGCTACTGTGTTTTTTTGTCATTACTGTTCCACTATCCTACAAAACTGTGGTTTCAATCCTTGCATGGACTGTGTTTCTTTGCTCACATTTTGGTGCTGGGCACCCAAGTCGACACTCAGAAATTCCTGGATGAGTGAACACTTGTGGATTAGATGGAGAGATGGCTCCTGGTTTCACCTTAAATAATTTAGCCATGTTTATCTGGTGACAAAAAGGCTTATATGAAAATAGTGTTACTAGTTCTATGTTTTTGTCTTCATGAAAATTCTGATCAATTACACTTTTAAGCCCATTCCTTCCAAAATGAATCTTTTATTTTAGAAAGAGTGTGTCACTGTTGTGTTTTTTTTTTCTCAGCAAATGCATACAATGAAAAATTCATGTGTCAGAATGGTGATTGTCTCTTAATGTTCAGTCAACCCTGAAAACTTAATGCAGCAGCTGAGAGTCACAAGGTGTGTGTGTACTACTCAGCTGACAGGCAACAAGCAGCACTAGGCATACTCAGAAATTCAGTTAACCAGTCAGTTTAAGGAAGAAGAGTAAATAGGCCTTAAGAACTCCTGTATTTATATTTTACTTAATAGTTTAATGAAAGCTATAAATACAAAGGCAAATTCATTACGTATTCTAAAATACATTAACATGGCAAAGTAAAAAATACATTGAACTTAAAAGTAGATGATGGGAGTTTCGTCCTGTTTCTTCTGATTATGACCTATTTGGATTTTGCAAAATACTTCATCAAGTTATTCATGTATAAAAGGAGTTTAGATGGTGTTGTGGTTTGAATATGATTTATGTGTCCCCTGATGGTCCATGTGTTGGAGGTTTGGTTGGAAAATATTAGGAGATGGAGGAAATTTTAAGAGGTGGGGCCTATTAGGAGGTCCTCAGGTCTGGCTGGGAGAATTACCCTTTGGAAGAGTTTAAGGTAGCTGTGGTGCAATTCCTTGGTAGTTTTTGTGAGATCATCACAGAAGTCTGAGCTGGTCCCACCTCCATCTCTTTGACTTTCTGTCTGGCACAGTGACCACTACCTCCTATGTGTATGCTCTTGCCATAGACTAACTCTATCCTCTATGTTGCCAAAGGCCCAAACCAATAGAGCAACCTGACCTTGAATTTTGAACTTCCAAAACTGTGAGCTAAATAAATTTCTTTTCTTGATAAGTAATCATCCATAAGTATTTCATTACAGGAATGAGAAACTGATGAGTATATGTGGTCTAACTTCTTCACAGTTGAAGGGCTTGTGTGAGGCTCAAGGAGAGGTTGAAAATGAAAGCATATTTAAAGATAAGCCCTAAAAAACAAGTAAAGAAGAAAATAAGAGTGAAAAGTCCAGGATTAGTAATATAAGGCAGGCAAGTGGAGTAGAGGGAGATGTTCACAGAAGGAATCAGTTTTACATGTGGATATAGACAGAGGTAGATTAGAGAGACACAATAAAGATGATCTGCCTACCTGAATATTCTTATGCCACCTCAAGAAATTAATCCCAGATCACCATCATCTCTTCTCATTGCCCTGAAATTTCTACTTAATTGATCCTTGATTCCAGCTCTTACCTACTCTGTATTCTTAAAACTTTATTGATGACTCTAAATTGGTTTATCATAGCATACTACATAAAATGCAATTACTTTCTGGATGGTTGTTTTGACAAATTGAGCAACATAACCCTGTTGAACTAGAATAAGTAAAATGAAGGCTTTGGAAATGAGGTTGGCCAACCTTTATCTGTGCCCATGTTATCCCTGAGGGGAAGAAGAAAGTAACCAGCAACTCTGAGAGTCCACCTTAAGTCAGGAAGTGTGCCTATCTCCATTAATCTTCCAAGCCAATATAAAAGGAACATAACCTACAGGAGAATGAAGGTCTACTGAGGTTACCTAGTCTGGCAGTAGGATTTCTAATGTGGTTACGTTAAATGGGAAAAAAAAATCACTCTAAAAAGAATGACCACATGTTGATTTTATTCCAGTACTGCTGCTAGAAATAAGGGAGAAAGCACAGATTAAATCCAGATATTCGGCCTTTGCTGAGACAAAGGCTGAAAGTTTTTAAGTGGTGGAGTAAGCTAGTGACATAGTCTTGTAGGATGTTCATTGGAGGAATGTTGATCAAGGGAATGTATGAAACACATTGAGTCATTACTAGTTTGCAAATATTTTTCTCTGTGGTTATGTCTTCTGTATTGGATAATTAGTGTCTATCCCATGAATGTCACACTCCTATACTCCTCAAATACTGAGAAAAATGGGGATTATTTCCTTCCATGTTTAGTTTTTAAAGAGATGCTTCTCAGATTCTTCAAAAAGATGTTTAGTAGTTTGTAAAGTGGTAAGAAGCTAGGGAAATATTTGCATACATTTCAAAAGGAAAAAGAAAAAATTTAGACATAAAAGTTTTCTAAAGTAAATGCTCTAAGAGAAGGGAGGTCAGGGGCTTAAAGAAAACTGTTTAAATTTTAGTCGAGTTGAGTAGAAAATTAAGGCTGTTTTAGTCAGTTAAACTTTACAACTGTCATAGGAACCAAAACAAAAACCAAAATGAAAATCAAGAGAAAACTTTCGACCCTAACCTGGACCAATTAAATCTGAAGATTAGGCTCTCCTATGACCTGAGCATCAACATGTCAATGTTTTAAGCTTCTTGGGCACTGCAACATGGTCTGAGCAATATAAGGGCATGTGTCTGTCCAACAGTGTCACACTCCAGAACCCCCTGCCTGGTGATCAGGTTGTCCCCATCCTCCACTATTTCAACTTCCTTGCCAATGATTCTTTTCTTTTTTTTTTTTCTTTCTTTTTTTTAAAGAGAGAATGTGAGAGAGAGAGAGTGAGTGAGAGAGAGAGAGAGAGAATTTTTTTTAATATTTATTTTTTTTTTAGTTTTCGGCGGACACAACATCTTTGTTTGTATGTGGTGCTGAGGATCGAATCCGGGCTGCACGTATGCTAGGCGAGCATGCTACCGCTTGAGCCACATCCCCAGCCCTGATTATTTTCTTAACTGGGATTATTTTAGACCTGGTGGTGATGTCCTCATTTCAGTTTCGGTGACAGTATATTCTGAGTCCTTGGTTATATAAATGTATTTTGGCAGAAACTTTTGTTTCTAGTTTCTCAATTCTGTTTGGGCATTAACACACTCAGGGAAAGCAGGCCCCACCACAGATTCAGGAAATGACAAAAGGTCGAAGACAAATATGGTGAGCGTTTCCACATTTGCCAAGTCATTCTGTTAGGAATAAACCTAACTCAATACTGACAAATAAGATATAAGAGAAATGTCCTAGGCAGATGATGCTGGGTGGTATTCTTCTCCCCAACATAAAGAAAGAGTGAGAAATCTTGCCCCTTTCTTATTTGGCTAGATTTAGAATATAATACCCACAGAGAGCTGAAGCAGATGTTTTGCAGCAAGTAGGTAAGAAGCCAAATGATGAAAGTGCTGAAGATGACTGAGTGGGGAGTTGGACAAAGCCTAGTAATTAGCACCTTGGAAATGCAGCAGCATGCCCATGTTCATTCACAATAGCCAATATATGGAAACATTGTAGGTGTTCATCGATGAATGAATGGATAAAGAATACACACACACACACACACACACACACATACACACACACACACTGGAATATCATCCAGTAATAAAAAGAATGAAACTATGTCATATACAGCAACATCAGTAGAACTGGAAGACATTATGTTAAGTGGAAGAATCCAGGGACAGAAAGACAATCATGGCATGCTCTCACTTAGATATGGAAAGAAGAAAAAAAACAAAAACTTATAGTAATAGAGAGTGGAATAGTGGTCACCAGAGCATGGGAAATGTGGTGGAGCCGGGAGAGGGAGAGAATGGTTGATGAACACAGGAGTCAGTGGATAGGAGAGATGGCTCCTGTGTTCTATAGCACCACAGGATAACTGTGGTTAACAACAAATTGTATATTTAAAAACAGTAGAGAGAATTTTGAATGTTCCTAAAACAGAAACATTTGAGGTGCTGGATATGCCAATTACTCTGATCTGATCGTTATACTTTGCTAACATTTCTTGAAGTATCACAGTATGTTCCATAAATATTATGTATAAAAATTATTATGTGTAAATTAAAAATAAAAACAACAAAGAGCCTGGGTTCTTAATGAATTATGATCACATAGAATCAACTGCTTCCAGATGACTTTTATATGAAATTTCTTTGTCTAAGCACTGCTAGTTATTATTATACCTGGAAGTGAAATAGTCTACTTAATATGTCATAACATGATGAACACAAACAAATTTGTAGAGACTGAAGCCATCAATAAGAGAAGAGAGAGCTTATTCTACACTTGCACATAGCCAGAATTCACTCCTCCTCCTTCAGCATAATAGTAGAAATACTCAGAAATTCCCTTGTTTTAAAACTTTTGATCTGTGTGTCTCTCTTCAGTTTTAGACAGTGACTCCCTAGAGGGTGAATGCTGTGTGCTATTTATCTTGGAGTCCCCTCCAGCTCAAGTTCAATGCTTTGCAAGTGCTCTTTTCCCTGTAAGTGTTGAATTAAGTGAAGTGAAGTTTGAGGTCATAGCTGAGTGATTTATGAAGACTTGAATGATGTGTGAGTTGAATGAAGCTCTCCATGGAGATAACAATGTTGTTAGGATTAAACACATTTCTTAAAAAAAAAAAATAGAAATAGCCCTAAGAAATAATGTTAAGGCACCTCCTTAAACTGGTCTCTGCAGTATCACCATAATATCAACAATTGAACTATCAGATATTAATAAAATAATTAATCTAGGATAAGGTAGAATTAATCTAGAATAATTAATCCCCTCATGATGTTTTTCTCAGTAGTAAACTTCTGGCATGCCTGAATAATTCACTAAAATAGCTGTTCTTATTTATTTTATTTTAATTAATTTTTAAAGAATTTTATCTTTTAACTGTTTTTGTTTTTTCAAGGTGTCTACTGCCCTAAAGGATCACATGAAACTACTGGCTGCACTTCAATCTCTCTCACCTTAGCAGTGGACACATCACATCAGTTTGGTTTATTTTCCCTGCAAGGACAGTCATGTGTGTTGATAGTAGAGTTAAAAATAACTCTGTCTGTTTGGAATTCAGGTTGAGTAGGAACCTTGTCAGCCCCCAATGCCACAGCCTTGAACTGTCAACTGCCACTCATAAGAATTAACATAACTGCAAAAGCATTTTAATACCAAGTATTTTCCCCACAGCTTAAGATAATTCAGGATTGTGCAAGAAGGAAGGAAATTCCCTAACTGTGAATTCAAGTATTCTTTTTTTAAAAGTCATGTGAAATTTTATTTAACATTATTATTTAATTGCACATAAAGCTCTAAGGGACCTGTCATAAAAGTCAAGTAGCCTTTTGACTCTTGGGAGGACAGTGCCTCTACCATTCCATAACAAATTATTGGCAGTTCAACTTTTACTGGTTGCCAGACTTGTGGGACTTTACTAATAGGGAAGACTATCAGACCTGGTGTTCATCAGCATTACAGAGAAAAAGATATTTCATCTGATCAATTAAATTCTACAGAATTACAATAGTGTATCAATCTGACCTTGTCATAGTTAGATGAGTAGTCAATTTAAAACAACTCAAACAAAGTTTTAAATTTCACCACTAAAAATTACTAACAGTTCTTTGCACAATGAATTTATATAATTTATTCTCCTAAAAATACTAGTTTCACTCTAAGTCCCTCTGAAGAAGGCTCAACCCAGCCATGAATTTACAACCATGTAGCATTTATTCCCTTAACAATTCTATCAACATGAAACATAAGGAATTCTATTGCCTCATATGGTAACCAAATGTTTGAGGACATGGCTTCTTGATCTGTCTGTGAAATAAAATGCATAGTTCTCATGTTTTAGAAAACTTGTTTTCATTTTTATGTGTTCTGTCAGTCAAACAGGGATAAATCTGACAATGATTTGCAGTATGTATACAGAAAGACACAAAAATGTACTGGAAGAAAACTTTATCAGACCTAAATAAATGATCTCGTTTTATTAGTTGAAAGATTTGATAATGCTAAGATGTCATGTCTTCCTAAGCAAGGCTGTAGGTTCAAAGTAATTTTAATCAAAGTGCAAGTATGGTGTTTTGAAGAAATTAACAAATGGATTCTCAAATTCATGTGGAAATTCAAAGGACCTGGAATAGCCAAACCATTTTTGAAAAAGGACAACAAGGTTAGAGGACTGACCCTATATGATTTCAAAACTTATTCTATAATGACAGAAATCATTAGTGTGCTGTTGGTGTCAAGAACAATAAATAGATCAATGAAGCATAACAGAGAGCCTAGAAAGAAATCCTTACATATATGGACATCTGACATTAGACAAAAGCATCCAGACAATGCAGGGGAGAGAGGTTCTTCTTTTCAACAATTAGTGCAGTAAGAATTGTAGCAGTATATGCAAAAAAAAAGAAAAGAAAGAACTTTGATCCAAGCTCATATCATGTGCCAAAATTTAATTAAAAATTTAATAAGCATGAAACCTAAAAAAATATGAAAATTCTAGGAAAAAACTGTGCCATTAGATATGACACTGAAAAATATAACCCACAGAAGAAAGCAGTGATGAATTGTACTTTATCCAAATTAAAATTGTCTGCTCTTTAAATAACACACATTAAGGGAATCAAAAAATGGCAGGTTTAGAAGAAAATATTTGCAAGTCATAAATAAGGAATTATATCCAGAATATAAAAAGAACTTTCAAACTCACAAATAAGAATACAGAAACCTATTAAAAATTGAATAAAACTTGAACAGACATTTCACTAAAGCAATTACATGAATAGTGTGAGGCTAAAGTTCTCTGAAGAGGCTGCATCTATATTAATGATCTTACAGACCATTTGATGATGCTTGTGGAGAGATGGAATGCTGTGCAGAGCCAAATTTATCTCAGACAGGAGAAGAGATGTCTGCAAGATAAGGGTCAGAATGGTTCCCAGAGGAAAGTCAGGAGTTTCAACTCAGGACCCACTAGGTTTTTGGCATATGTGACAGGAAAGTGCAAGTCAGAAAAAAAGACACAGAGAGAGGTTTATTTAGGAAGGCAGATGCACATTCAAGGGAGAATGTGGACTGTATGGAGAGAGAGAAGACTTTCCTGGGCTGGGGGTCCAATATTTGTAGAAGGGCTGTACTGGGGAGCTGGACTGGAGGTGGAGCCATGGTGGAGCTGCAAATTTCATGCCAGTTTTCCCTGCTCTTCCATATTTCCCTCATGTTACAAGGGCATGGACCAAGAGCCTGTTACTCAAGATTGATAACTGTGCTTTCAGCATCTCAGTGGCTTGTGGGCATTTCCTTTAAGAGTCAGTATTTCTCTCTCTTTATCCTAAATCCTTATCTCAAGACAATGTTAGCTCCTTTAAGAAAATACCCATTCACTTTTCACCTTTATATCTGATCTAACATGCTCATAGCTATTAGGTGATGTTTTCAGGATGTATTGCTAAGCTTAGTAGATCTCCACTTCTGTCACCCTGAAAGCTAAGAATGTGATGGCATCTGAAACCTATAGGAAATATTTTCCCGTTTTGCTAGGAAACACATCACTGAGAGTAACTTGAATCTGTGTTCCTGGGACATGGTCATTCTATTTGGTTCAGAATAAAAGATTTTTATTTCCTTTAAACCAGAATTGTTAATTTACATCAACAATAACAAAGCTCAAAATATTATCAATTTTTAGAAAAGTTCGTATTAAAAGCATTTTAATATCCCAAGAACTTATTAAAGTGATATAAATTTAAAAGACTGTGTATATCAAGTCATAGCAAGAATACGGAGGAGCTGAAACTCTTGATAAACTGCTGATAGGAATGTAAGATGATACTAACACTTTGGAAAACAGTTTGGCAGTTTCTTAAAAAAAAATTAAATATACACCTACAATATTATCTAGTCATATAGATACCAGCCACCTTCTATCTGGTGTTTATCAAATAGAAACAAAAGTATATATTCAAACAAAGACTTGTACAAAATGTTCATAAAGGCTTTACTTATAATAGTTCTGTTTACCAAGAACAAAATCAACCTTCTTGAGAACAAAGAAAATTACATTTATTTGGGTCTAATTAGGATTAAAATCTGGAAAAACACAGATTCATGCAGTCTTGAGAATATTCTCCAAGGTTTTACAAAATGGGTCAAATTCTGTTTCTCTTTTCTCAGTGTTTCTCTCTGAGATTTTCTAGACATTCTCAGAAATTAATTAAAAATCTCATTTTTCCATGTATTAAAATACTGGCTCAGTTCAGATAAATCCCCACTCTTACATTTGATTGAAAACCTGTCCCTCTCTCACATCTCAGGCATGCTGAGCTTGGAAGCCTGCAGGGGAAGGGTCAGGAATGGGGCCTTCCTGTTTTGTACCATCACAGTTACAAGCAATAGGTTGGCCAATTCTAGGGTTGTCTTCAGAGTTCTCTGTCTATGCAATGTCTAAATGCTACCTTGTTCATGAGGTGATTTTTAGGCTTAGAAAATCCACCCCAGCTTCTACCTGTGACTTCCCAATACAGCTATCCTTCCTTGTCTTAAGTGATACCTTCCTTCTAAATGGCTGTTTATGATTTCTTCCTTAGACTTCCATGCAGGAAGGCTCTTAGCTTGACCAGTACTCCAATTAGGTCTTGCCTGTGGGATTCCATTCAAGATAACTCAGTTCTAGATCATGTTTGCAAGTGCATCAACTGGCTCTTGTAAAATAGTCACCAGGTAAAAGGGTGGCTGGTTTCAATTGCACATTTCTTGTTTCTTTTTATTATTGGGCAGCTCTAGACACAATTTGACCTTTATAAACTGTTTACCTCTGAGTCAGGTACACTTGTGGTGGCCAGCCAACTTTAAAGGACACATTGCAAAATCGCCAAAGGGTTCTCTTGAGCACCACTCAATTTGATCCAGTGAGACAGACATCTCTCCCTTTTGTGAACAGAAGGCAGAGAGAAAAAGAGAAACAGATTCTTCATCTTGATGGTTCTGAGTTTTTCTTTCCATAGCCTGGAGGTGGTGAAAGGGCTAGTTCGGAACATTGCTTTAGTACCTGAGAGTTCTTTAGCACATTTGGTTCTTAGTTTACCTAAGCCAGATCCCAAACTACCTCTTTCAAAAAAGGCAAAAGGTTTTTCAAAGAACTCAGCAGAAAAATGCAAGAAATGATTTGTTGAAAACTTGTGTTGATGTAGTTTTTAAGTTCCAGTAATGAAGCAACAAAATTTTAATCTCTTTTTGTTAGCTCAGTTATTGGGGAAAAAAGCTTTTTGTATACTCTAATAATTTGTAAGACAATATATTATATAAATACTATTGAGTATGCAATTATTTTTGACTTGAGAATATGAAATGGAAGAAGAGAAATGATCATGGGAAGGAATGTAGTCTAATAATTGCTAATATAGCTGACAAGGTTTTTTTCTTACTAAAAGATAGAGAGTCCATTGTTTAAATTTTTTTAAAAAGAGAGTCCATTGTTTAAATTTTCAAACTAATCCTGGGCAGAAGTTTAAGAAAACTTCTTGAAAGTTAAATATTTATTCATAATTTTACTCACCCTAGTCATAAGTTTTTTAAAAAGCATGAGCTAATGGAAGTTGATGTCAAAAGCAATAATCGTTTTTTAAATAAAAATAATAACATTTCCTATCCTTTTCTTGTGCTATGATTTAAAAATGTCCATATAAATTTAATACATAAGAAAGACATAAGACAATAACATCATTTAGCATATAATAAATAGATAACTTCTAGCTGCTGTTCTTCAAATCTGTACTGTAAAAATTTACATAATTGTTTATTTTATTGCTAGTCCAGGAAAAATGCTTATATTTTATAAGCATTTTTATATTTATATTTATATTTATACTAAAAAATGTCATTGTGTATTCTTAAGAGGATTGTTGTCAGACAACTAATGCTGAGAGGATAAAACATATGCTGAAAAAGTAGCATATGTGTTACATACTTTCCACAAATTAAATTACATGATATTAATATCTAATAGTTCTGAATTAAGTACAGGGTATATTATAATGTTCTTTTATACATAAACAAAGTCAAGCAAGTAATTGCAAATCATATTGCATATGGTGGTAAATATCCTATATCTGGATCTGGAATTAGATTAAATAATGGACTCTCCTCACTCATCTACACGTCCTACAAAGGTCTTTTGCAATGAACACAGGTTAAGACCTGATTCGATGTTAAAATTCTTTTTAAAAATTTAAAAATTTCAAGCTTGAAACTTTATTATTTAAATTATTCATGTATCACATTCCCACTGCTAGACTTGGGATTGCCTGTACTGGCTAGACCTAAGTACTTAATTTTATAATTGCTTTTTTGTTGTATTTCATCTTTTGTTTCTTCTTTGAATGACTATCTCCTCATCTTCTTCATATTCTAGATGTTAAAGTCCTGCTTTCTTCATAGCTTCTTATCCTTTCAAAACTGAGAAGGCATTAATATGATAATTTTAAAGTTGCTGATCTCTAGCTCAATCACGCTCTCATTTGAAGGAGTTTTATCTAATGCCTTAGTTCAACCAACAACATTACTGAAACTTTCATTCCTAACTACAAATCTAAACACCTTCAAACATATGCTAAGGTATTCTGAGGGGCTGTCAGGTTTCTAAAATTATACCATAGCAGTTAATAAAAATCTTCCTAATATTAGGATGAGTATGATTGCGTGATTGCCAAGGCCAGGAAGGCAGAAAACACTTGACTCCCAGATAACCTTTTTAGGAATCTTGGGTTTGAACCTAAATGCATCCATGGAGCTTAACTACTAAGAGTAGGAAAGAATAGTAAAGAAGACCCCCTGTGCTAACTTCACTTAAACATTCTTTTCAAGAAATTCTTATCCATGGAAAATAAGCTGTAAAATAATAAATAACTTCAAGAAGTTCTGAAAATAAATTTGTCCAGGCAAATAATTTTTTCACCTGAAAAAACAGCTAACTTGTCCAATAAAAAGTTTAATTAAGGGGCTGGGGATGTGGCTCAAGTGGTAGCGTGCTCACCTGGCATGCATGCAGCCCGGGTTCAATTCTCAGCACCACATACAAACAAAGATGTTGTGTCTGCTGAAAACTAAAAACTAAATATTAAAAAATTCTCTCTCTCTCTCTCTTTAAAAAAAAAGTTTAATTAAGCCACTGATCAAACCCATTTAAAAAAAAAAGTTTAATTAAGCCACTGATCAAACCCAAAACCCTATATATACTTTTATCTGACTTTCTTCCTCTGAGCATTGTTAAGACTATTAAAATGTCTAATTTTTTTTTAAAATAACTTCAATAAACTTTGTTTTGCTTGATCAACAGGTTATTCTGGTGATATTTGGGGGGAGTAAGGAGTGGGGAGTAGGCAGTGGATGGCTCTTAACCCCTGTTTCTAGAGGAGATTATAGGTCTTTTTTTGTTTTTTTTTCCCACTTGAAGCTAACCTGTCCTACTCTACTCTTCCATTCTCTTGATCTCAAAAGTGTTCTGTGGGTCTTTCCATGCTCCAGCACCACAGAAGACATTTTGTCTCAAAGCTGTTCACAATTTGGTTTCTATGAACATACCCAAATCATAAATTGCAATTCCTACTTCCTTGAAACGTTTTTCCTTTTATGGTTTCTATTTCCAGAGACTAAATATTGAATAGAGTTGTCTAAATACACGTAATTTAGATAATCATTATTAGTCAGATATTTTAGTAATAGGCAAAACTGATCTCTTTGAATGAAAATGTTTCCAAAATAGTCTGAATCTAGCTTGTCTATAGATTGTGTTTGCTTTATAAATAGGTAAGACATATACAAACAACAATACAACAAAATGTGACCTCAAGATTAGTTTTCTGTGAACACACTGAGATTGCTTACATACTTTATACTTTCTGAGGGCCAAATAGGATCATAATGAAGAGAACTTCACTTCAAAATTACCTCTATCTAACAAAGTAAAATGGGTAAAATAAACAAACAAGGAATTATAAATTGATATGCAAATAGTTAATAACTCTATAAAAACACTTAATTTTGTTAATAGCCACACAAATAAAAATGAAAATACTAATGCAGTGGCTGTGGTTGTGGCTCAGTGGTAGAGTTCTTACCTTGCACATGTGAGACATGAGGTTCAATCCTCAGTACCACATAAAAATAAATAAATAAAATAAAGGTATTGTGTCCATGCACAGCTAAAAAAGTTTTTTTTTAAATACCAATGCTGTGCAACTTTTCAACTCTTATTTTGAAAACATTTTAAAAAGTTAAATTGTAGCCAAAGTGAAAGGTCATCGGTGATAGATGTGTCAACTGATGCTACTTGTTAAAATGAACAATTTGCATTATCAAATCTAACAATTTTGCTTGTAGAATTTGTCATTAATGATATATTCATATTGGTACATAAGTTTCTGTGATATAAATTTGTGAAAATTTTGCAACACAGCAATGGCAAAATAAAAATTATATAAAGTACAAATATATATCTATAGAATATAGAATATATTTTTAAAATATGACTTATCTATATAATGAACTATAAAATAATGCATATACAACCCGACAATAAAACATATTCACAATTTATTAATAGAAGAGTACATACTACAGAACAAGATGCTTGGTATAATCTCAATTTATCAAAAAAGAAATTATGTATACATAGGAAAGGCAGAGATAAACAGATAGATATAGATATGGTGCTCAGAAGACTGTTCATCTTAACAATGGTTAGTCTGAAAAGTGAGATTGTAAAGAGTGGAGGAAGTGGGTTCAATTGAAGTTTTAAACACTATTTTACTTAAATGAGCCCATGTTAGTTTTATGTTAAAAAGAAGATTTTCCTATTAAGAGTACTGATTTTGGAATCCCTTTCTGGCTATTTCCTATTTTATGCTGTTCCTTGTATATGCTTGGCCAGCTGTTCTTTGTTCAAAGTGCTGCCATTTCTACCTACTGCAGTCATTTCATTCTTTTCTTAAACCTGCTTATTTGAAGCAAGTGGTAATATTTACCATTGTATTTGGACATATGTAATATCTGATCCTTTAATCATGGATCTCCTAGGATGGTAATGTAGAAAGCATGAACAAAGCAAGATCAACTTTCTAGAAATCTATTTTCATAGGTAACAGTGGTGTTGACTTGAGCCTGGAGAAAAGGATACAAGGTGTTCATTGTTCCTTCTTAGACATGTAAGACTTGAGCCTTGTTCTCCTAATTTGGGTGGCTAAAATGCTATTGAGAAACTGCTGTGACTCCATTTTTGAGAAACTAGCCTCTACCTCAGAGCAAAGCCTGTCCAAGGAAGGGGGCGTGACCCTTGTCCTTGGAAAAACCCACAGAGCACTCCTAGGCAGATAGCCACCCTGCTGAGTTGTTTGTCTGCAAATAACAGGAGAGATCTGCAGCAGCCAGCTGTCCCTGACTCAGTTAGGCTAGGTGAGGACCCATAGCAACCCCCTAGCAACCACCAGTCAGCATAAGAGAGGGAAAATACCTGGGATGCCAGGTGACCCCCCAGTAATTTATGGTGGTTGATAACGTTGGGAAACCATGTAGTTTATCACGTATACCCCTCACAGTTTAAACCAATCTGTTCAAAGGAATCCTCCTCTTGTACTAACCAATCACCCTTACCCAACTTGTTCCCGCCAGTGAATGTGCTAACCAATGTTAAGAGTTGTTGTTTGATTTTCCTGCGGTGTGAAATGATTTGCTGTGTGATGTTGTGATGCATAGAGTATCCCCCCCAAAAACCTATAAATCCTCACTGACCAAAGGACCAGGACTGACTCCCTGGGACTGCTGCATTGGAAAAGGTTGTGAGTCCAGGTTGGAGCTTGCAATACAGACTCTTGTGTGATTGCATTGGGTTCAGCTCCTGGAGGTCTATTGGGGTCCCACGAATCTGGCATTACACTATTCCTATTAAACTACACCTGAAAATGCAACCACCACTACTACTAAGTTATAATGACACCCTCCCCCACAACCAGGGTAAAATCTTTTTACTACTTCCATGTTTGACCAAGCAAATCAGATGAGATGAGCCCTTTTGCACAAAGCAAAGATGGCTGGGTACTTATGATCAGACATCCAACAAGGGTCGATTTAATTCCCAACTCTTGCACTTATCATCTTTATCAACTGAGACCTACTACGGAATCTCTCAGGCTGGGAACTCTGCCTATAAAATGAGAATATAGTAATACCTATCTCATAAAGCTTGTTTGTTTGTTTGCAAAGCATTTTCATGGTGCCTATAGATAGAACACTTAAAAGTGTTGGGTTGCCAGGGCACACTAAGACCCCAGTGACTTGAATTCAAGGCTGAGGCAGGAAAATTATAAGTTCAAGGACAATCTCAGCTACTTAGCAAGACCCTCAGCAGCTTACAGAGTCTTGTCTGAAAAAACTAAATTAAAATAATATTTAAAAAAATCGAAGACATAGCTCAGCGTTATAGCACCCCTAGGTTAAATCCCCAGTAACAAAAATAAAATAAAATAAAAATAAAAATGTTGGGCCTTATTTATATATCATGTTAATACATAAATATTAGTATCATGAGGCTTATAATATTCTCATAAAAAGCTTTAGTGTGTAGATGATACAATAGGTCCAGGAAGGTACTCAAGAGTTTGTATTTTCAACATGTTTTCAGATGATGCTGATACTGTTAGCCTGAGGAGTGTGCACGCGCGCGCGCGCCCCACGAGTGTGTGTGCGTGTGTGTGTGTACATAAAACTTCCTTAAGTCTGAAAATAGCATCTAATATCCTAAGCATACCAGATATTCAAAATGGATTACTTTTTACAATAGAATTTCGTGACCTAATTAGTATTTGTGTTCATCAAAGTACTTGGTTTTCAATAAAGCAAGGGAATTAAAAGAACAAGGTGCAAAAATGTTACATTCACAGTGGGGGCTGTGTAGTAAAATGACATCAATGTCCTCCCTGTCTTTACACAGGATATCATAAAGGAGCAAGGATTAATAGTAGAAGAGAGAAGAGGTCTGCAGATGACTTTATCCTTCACCGTGCTACACAGAGAGATCCCTGAAAAATATAAGTACAACACATATAGCAGGAGATCAAAAGCTAAAAACATTCTGTTTGTTCTTAAAGACAACGACAACTACCATATGGTTTATGTATGGTTTGTGATTTTAGCTGGCTTTTGCTGGTTTTGTTTGTTTGTTTGCAAAGCAGCAAGTACTTTACCACTGAACTACATGCCCAGCTTAGGTTTTGGTTTTAAAAACAAACTGTGTGGAAAAATAAAAATATTGAATTTAATGGAATTGATTATTAACTTTCATGCTGAAAAAAAATATCTAATTGCCTGCAATAGTGAAAACTAGGAAATGCAGGGAATTAAAAGTACCACTCAAGTTGTTTATTGCTGCTTCATTTCTCAGAAGCTTTGAGTTTATAAGCAGTCTTAATCTAGTTTATAAAAATTAAGTTTATATGCTACCCTCACAATCCTGGTTCATGGATATAGGGTGATTCTATGCAAAGTTCAGTATCAGTCTTCCTCCAAGGCAATTCTACTTGAGCTATTGTGGCATCCTAGACAAGTTAAAGAAGTCCATTTCCGGATTTTTTGATTACTCCTCAGAACAGTCCTTACAGTTCTTTGACTTTCCTATCAGGAGAGAACCGTACTCACATTAAGGGCCAGGTGACTGCCATAAAAGGAATTAATGTGCCTGTGGTCTTGGAATATCATCTATGCAACACATTTTTAAGAGAGTATTGCACAATGATAAAAACATGTTGTCTCATGGCTTGGAGAAGACCTTTTAGTATTTCTTGGAAACAGAACTATGGATTAAAAGCTAGATGAGGGATAAAGACAAGGTTAAGTGGTAATGCCCACTCCTAATGAATGAACTGGATGGAGCTATCAAGTGCAGTGCTAAAGTTGATGTGAGGACCCGCATTTAACATCCCTCACATCAGTCTTCCAAAAGCAAGATAATCATACATTAACAAAACCTACAAATGATACTAAATAAAATTCATTGTTACCTCCTACAGCAATGTTTTCATAAGAGGGACTCTTTCAATTGGGAAAGGAGGTATTAAACTTCTTAAGTGCGATTCCAAAATGATCCATACATATTAGCACATCAGCATCTTGTAATAGAAAACAAAACTGCAGTGTCTCCCCCCCCCCTCCTCCTTCTTTGCTTGTTCTGACTGTCTATCATATAATGCTCTGTATGGACAAATTTGAAAATATACATAATTTATGAAGAACAAACATGAATAGCTACAAATAACTTTTTGTTTTGTATTTTTCCAACTATTTCCCTTTATGTATACAACACATTCACTAACATGTTTTCAAATGGTCTGGTTTCTCTAATTTTAAACATTTAAACAGTAATCTATTTATTTTCAGGAATCTGGATCTGCTTCAGCAGATCACATGCTGGCTTTTACATGAAAGCAGCTCATTGTGGAAGCTGGATATCTCATTTTGGTTGTGTCCATGTGGTTTCAAACAGCTGCTAAAACTGTGGAAAGGACAATGGGAATAACATAAGTGCAAAGAAAGTATATACCTGTAGAAGCAAGGCAAGTGCATTTTCAGTGTTACATACAAACTAATATATCCGGAAAATTGAATGATCATATATGAGTACAGGTAATTCGTAAGAAAGAATAAATACTTGAATTTTATTTCATCAACTCTTAATTATTTGACATTAAAATCGTGTTAAAATATACATAACATAAAATACAGATGTTTCAATAAATTTTAAATGTACAGTTCTGTGGCATTAACTGAATTTACAATGTTGTGCATCCATTACCATCATCCATCCATCCACCATCTTCTTCATCTTGCAAAACTGATACTCTGTATCTATTAAACAAAACTCTCTATTCCTCCCTCTCCTCAGTCCCTGGGCCACCACTCTTTTAGGTACCTCCTGTAAGTAGAATCATACTATTGACCTTTTGTGACTGGCTTATTTCTCTTAACATATCTTCAAGTTTTAACCATGTGACAGCCTATTGCAGAATTTTCTTCCTTTTTAAGGCTAAGTAATATTTTATTGTGTGTATATACTATATTTTGTTTATCCATTCATCCATCAGCAGACACCTGGGTTACTTCTACTTTTGAATTAATATAAGAAATACTCCTATTGTTATAGAGCAGGATCCTGCTGCAGAGTTGAGGCAGCTACTGAGATCCTCTCTTCATGGGTTCTTGAGATCATGCCAGAATTCAGACATGTCACTCAGAATAGCAATTTTATTGAAGGGATAGGAAAGGGTAAAGGGAGAGAATGGGTTCTCAGGAGAAGGACAGCACACCTCCCCACCCTCTGGTTTTTCCTGCCCAGGTCTTGACTTATGAATGACAGCAGGATGCCATCAGAATTTCAAGTCCCCATTGTGCATGACAACTCTTGGTCACTTTGTCCCATGCTGACTGGTTCTAATTGGAACCTGTTCTTACAGATTTTATGGTTAGGGGGAATTACTCTCTGAGTTCTAGGAAATGGTGTTTTAAGGGTCACAAAATTCCCTGTTCAGAGTAATTTGCATTCTTCTTATCAGTATTTTGGGCCTGATTTTCTCCCTTAAGTAATAGGTTATTTATTGAGGAATGTAGTGTATCCTGTAGATTTAAGCCAGGAAGGATTGTGAGTAAATTCCTTTTTTAAAAAAATCATGTGGGGGTTGGCACAATGGCCTAGTTTATAGGATTATCCCCTTAATCTCACATTCCTACCACTTACATTTTTATGTTCCCTATCACTATGACTGTGAATATTGTCCCTGCTTTCAAATCTTCTGGGTATATACCCCAAAGGGAATTTGCAGGATTCTATGGCAAATTCTATTTTTAAATTTTCTTTTCTTTTTTTTCCCTTCAGTATTGGGAATTGAACACAATAGTTTTACCACTGAGCTACATCCATAGTCCTTTTTATTTTGTGTTTTGAGACAGGATCTTGCTGAGTTGCTGAAGCTGGCCTCAAACTTGGGCTCACTATACCTTGACATCTTGCATAGCTGAGATTATGGGCATGTGCCATCATGCCTACCTTACATTTTAAATTTCTTAAAGATTCATCATACTCTTTTCCAAAAAGGCAGTACCATTTTATATTCCAGTGGCAGCATACAGGGGTTTCCATTCTCCACATCTTTGCTAACACTAATTGTTTTTACTAATAATCCCCCTAATGGGTATAAAGTTTATTTTACCTACTTTTGACACTATTTTAAATTTAAGCTTGGAAAAGAATGGTTATTAAGAAAAAAAAATATTAGTTTAGGTTTCCATTTTGTGCAGGAAAATTGTTACTTAATAAAATGAGAATTTGGAAGCTTTATAAATTGTAAAGTGAATAACCTGACTACATTTATTAGAAAGATAAGGGCAGATTTCTAGTTTTCTGTAAATACATGATAGAATTTTTTCTTCCTTACACCTGATACTGCCTAATACAATATTTACTTGGTTTTAAAGAGCACACTGACTTCTTGCATTCATAAAAAGGAATCTATAGATAATAAAGTTGTACAAACCTGACATACATGAACTCGCCATTATTTTGATAACTGAACTGGGGTTCTCTAGTTTCAAGTCTTCCAAAAATATCCCAGATGTTTCTGCCAATTATGAGAAGTGGGATGAATATTTGTGGTTAGATAATTTTAAGTCTTTTGGGGATTGGAATATATGGAAAATTCTAGGCAAAAGCAATGCACTTTGTCACATGTTTCTTTTTTTATTCACTGCAAAATAGAAGCAAAAGTAAACAAAAGAAAGAAATGATATAGGAAAAATTAAAACAATGAGAGCTTGATGAAATCAAGTCAATTTTGAATGTATTATTAGTTATGAATAAGTACAACCACCTCCCAATTGATTGATCTTTTCCTTCTTCCAAGGGATTTTCATAATGATCATATAAGTTAGTGCTGGTGTAGACTTCATGCTCCTGAACAAAGAAATAAAGATAGCACCAATCTGATTGTTATTTTTACCTAGAACACCCATCATCTCAAATTATTTCAGTTCTTAGGGAGAGTTAATAGGGTGTGACATTATTAGATTGTCAAACACACAGAATCTCTTATCCATTTCAGTGGCCATGAGCCATTTCCACAGACAACTCTGATTGCTGACAGCAGGCTGCAAAGGAAAAGAATAGAAAGCAAATGGGAAATCTTAAACAGAACTATGGTCAGCATACATATCAGTAAAATGAAATTACTGAATTTGTCAGTTGTTACCCACAACTGATGGACATTATTATCCAAAGTACATGTACGAAGACACGAATTGGTGTGAATATACTTTGTATACAACCAGAGGGGGTGCAGGGAAGAAGACTTTATAAAGTCTTGACTTTTGCTCCTTATTTAACATGGATATTTGACTTGATTTGCTGGTCTTTAATTCTAAGCTTTCAAATCAGTCCAAAATTATAGACTTCTAGTTTTGTCTGCAGTAGGACCAACATATGTGGAACATGTGGGATTTGTGAATAATGCACTTTGCTGGGCCAACAGCCTCAATGCCAGCCTAATTGTTCCAAGTAGTGGTTTGTTCCTTAACGAAGATTTCACAATGCAATTATTGTAGAAACACAATGATTACTTTAGGACAGATGGCAAAGTGGCAAGTTGGGTAAATTGTCCACATAATTCTCACTCTAAATCCTGAGTCTGATGAAGATTAAGAATTGGAATGAATATTCCAGGAGGAGTATTTATACAGCTCTGAATCACCCACTTATTGCTCAGCTCTTCATTCTCTTTTACTTAAATAATGTAATCTTTGCTGTAGGGATGAGACAATTAATGACAATGTTAATTGCTAAGCTAATTAGATACTTTGAGTAATGCCAAATATTGTTATATTTGTGCCTCCATGCATACTCTAAATTAAGAAATGTGAAGGGGGAAAATATTGAAAGTCTACATAAATATATTTTAAAAATTAAACCATGAATGAATCAACCATATGGATTGTAGATATTAAATGCATATAACTATTTTTTTTAAATTTTATATTTATTTTTGTAGTTATAGATCTATGTTCAAATATAATCTATGCATCTACTTAAGCACATGCCTCTCTGGGACTATTGGCATAGATATCTTAATTTAATAAAGAAAATATTTGGTATGATGCACCAACAAAACTAATTTCTAATTAACTTACTATTATTCTTAAAGCAAATGTCTGCCTTTTGGCTATATTGTCTATTCTCATGGAATATATAAACTACTGAAGTTTATCTTGATGTAACTTTTTAAGCCTCCCAGTGAAGCACTAAGGAAAATTAAATGTTGATTGTAATAGAAATTTTTAAGCTAAGTTCAGTAAAGGTTATAAAATTTTATGTGAAAATTTATAATTTTAAGTTCAAACACATATCTTTTTCTAAAAGTGCCTTTAGCAATCATTTAATTACTATAAGAGGGGTCTGTAATTCAAATTAGGTAAGGACTACTCAAATAGGTATAGTGATATGGTATATATATATAATTTTAAAGTGATTTTGCCCAATTATTCTGAAGTTCTTTTTTGCATATAGTCCTAGAGTAGTCAGATGTAAATCATGACACACATTGTTTCATTGATGCTTCAGCAGATGTTCAGATTGCTATATCAGCTGCTCTGACTAACCACCTCTACTCTTAGTTATTGACACTGTTGCTATTTTACTTCACAGTCTCCCCTGGTTGCCTATACAGTGCTGTGTCTAGCCATGCATAATAATCTATGACAACACATTTCTAGCCTTTATTCATTTCTCTTTGAAATCTTCTGCAGCAATACTAAATACTAAACCATGTGCTCCATGAATCATTTAAATGATGCTAAGAACTAGACAAATAAACAGAGTTCATACCTTCACAAACCTATGCTGGGCTAAGTATTTTGAACTGATTTATAGAAAATAAGAAAGCATTGAGGGATTTTTAGCTTGGGACTAAAACACTTAATTTGCATTAAGTGTCCATGGATCACTCTGGCAGTAGGATGAAATTTGAATTTGAGGGAGGTAAGGTCAAAGGCATATGTGGGATAGATGAAAAAAAAATCACATTTGCCAAGGAGATGTTGGAATACAAAATAATGTATTGATTTGGGAAATAGTTAGGAGGGAAAATTCACAGTACATAAATTCACTGAGCCATAATTGAAATGGAGAAGATAGAAGGAGAAATGACTTTGGAAGGAAGATGAAGATTTCAGTTTAGAGTTCTTGTTTTGTTTTATACCCAGTTGGAACTATACATCAGATATCTGAAGATGCAAATGTTAAGCATGGGGAGTAAGCTTAGGGTTTAAGTATATTTTAAAAATCTCATCTATATGGTAGCTAAATTATGAAAGCAGAAATCATGAGAGTAGTCAGAATAAGAAGAGTAATAGCCTTGCATCATATGACTTCTTAAACTTTCAGTGGTGGACACATGAAGAGGAGTACAGTAGAGAGAGAGAGAGAGAAGAGGATTGTTAGTCAACAACTGGTAGAAAACACACATGATACACTGTCATGAGGGCAAGGGAATAGAGAGTTCAAAGATGGAAGCTACTGCATTGTCAGATGGTAAAAGCTGCTGAGTCCATATGAACATGAACACATCCACTTTTTAATTTGGCAACATATGAGTTGTTTACTGGTCAATGAGAATTCCACTGGCCTCTTTCAATTGACTTAATAAATTGCATTTTAAAATATGGTTATGTTGTTGATGTTATTCTTTTTTTTTTCATTTTGTATGGGGCTCCAGCATACATGTTGATATGATGTCACATATTCTATATTTCTGATTTTGTTTAGTTTGACAGTCCAACAGCCAAAACACATTGTTAACTCATTCAGTGAGAGTTTACATAACAATACATCATTATTTTTCATGGCTGTGTTTTCACTTTACTATAGCAAAGCTGTGAGGTGTGGGAGTAGGGGGAGACATTGAGTACTGCCATGGATGGAGGTTGCCCTGGGGTGGGGGGGTGCTATAATTTTAGGGGAGGCAGCTGCTTTGGCCACAATTCATGGGGAGGAACTGGGCTTTGGGCTGGCAGACAATTCCCCCAGAATCAAAGAGAATGGGTGCTGGGACTTGAAGTTGGGATTCTTGATGATGCCATAGCATTTCATAAAGTCATTCATGCAAAATAAACATGCAGAACTTGCAGGTAGTATATACTTAATAAGCGTTAATTGATCTTGAGTGGTTAAATGAAAGATCTAAAGACTTTAACATTACTCTAAGACTTTGTTTTGCCAAGGCCCTACTTGACTCTTCATCCTCTGCTTGTATGAACTTCCCCATCCCCTGTATGTTATGTCCCCTAAACTTGTCATCCTCCCGGTTGCAAACATGAGGTTCCTTTTACCTAGAATTCACCCCAGCATGCAAATTTAGAGTTACTTCCCTTTGGTTTGCAACTCAGACTTGTCATTTCTCAGGGAATTTTTCTCTAACCCCCAAAATGTGTTCTTCTCCCCCTGTTTAACACCCCATGATGTGACTTCTCTTCACAGCATTTACTACAGCTCTAACTAGACTCATACTGAGATGATTTGATTAATAAATAACCCTTCACTAGACAGGAAGCTCTCTGAAGTGGGAAACACTTCTGATTCATGTCTACTATTTGGCTTTCAGCACTCAGCAATGTGGCAATAAAGAATTTTTAAAGAAATAAGTGAATGAAGAACCAGGCATTGATAAATATTTTGTATTAAATTAATATTTTCTGTAGTACATAAAAGACAACAACAGCAGTTATAATTTTCATAGAGTAATGAAATCCCAACTCTCAGGGGTTTTTCTCTGTCCATTCTGTGGTTGTATTTTACAAGCTTACATTAACAGAATAAAAAAAAAAGGATCTACTGGGATGTATACTATAGCTACAGGAAAATAGAACTAATCCAGATTAGTTGTAGGCTACTTGAATAGTAGGAAAATTTCACATAATGAGCTAAGGGTTCTGTGAAATAGCACTCACTTTTTCCTTTTCTTTTTTCTTTTCTTTTTTGTAATAAACCACAAAAACTCTGCAGCTAAAAGCAGGTGACTTGAACACTGAACTGTAATCTAAACCATTGTGACAAGGACAGTGTGTTATTCTCACTAAAGCTCTTTATCTTTATAGCTGAAAACATGTTTCTGACTCTAGGATAAAGTATCCCCTTTTGTCCAATTTACTGAACAATGTTCCAATTAAACTGAGTATATATTCCTAATTACAATTAAATTCCAGGGTTATAATTTGCACACTATGAAAATGGTTCTTCCCAACTAAAATTAGGGAGCTGGAAAGGATGCAGCAGCTTGGCCCATGGAGGGGTTCTGAGAGGCTATTGGCTGCAGGCACTAATGATAGGCCCCAGCCTGGCCCACTTCTAGAGTAGGAAACACCTGTAGACAACATGTGTTAGCTGCTCAGCATGAAATTTCCTGAAAACTTTAATCATCATGATATAATGGCTTCCTATTGTGAGCTTTCATTATTCAGTATGCCTAAGAGTTACCTGGAGAGCTTGCTAAAAAGGAATATTTTCAACCCCAAGTCCACATATTCTGATTTGATTTTGCCTTATGAAGCACTGGTCTCCTATAGCTCTTCTTCAGCACACATGAAATGGAACCAGTGATTGGCTGCTGTGGAAATCTCCAGCCTGACATTTGCCTGCTTCCCTCCCAACCTGCGGACCTTAACTCTGAAGATATTTTATGACATTTGTTGGTTTTCATACTTCTTTCTTCATACTTTTTCCTTTTGACTGTCTTTCACTTCCTTCTCCATATATGTGTCTAATTTTCAATGCTCTTCATAAATGTCAACTATTATTTAAAACCAAGTCTCACACCTACCTGGGTGTACCTTCCTACCCTACACAACAGAGATGGCAGGTAGATAGACAACATGCAGAATGAGCCTCTCCACCCAAGATCTATAGCAGGCGTCACTAGTGTAACATGCCACTGACCTGGTTTCAAATTCTTCAAAATTGTGCTTTAGAAGCTATTACCAACCTGTGAAGTTTGGCAGATGAAATGAAACCTATGAGTCATTCACACTGTTCATTGCTTCAAATATTATTATCATAATATCTACAGTATTCTATGACATTCATTTGTTTATATATGTGTGTCTCCAACTAAACTGAGAGGTTGTGTTTTATTAACAATCAGCTTCCATCCCAGAAACTGGCACATAGTAGGTTGAGGATGAAGGTCTGATTAGTAAATTCCAAACCGAGTAATACTGCTTTTTGTGCAAAGAGAATATGTATTTTCTTTGTTCCTCCATACTTTAGAAATAGCTTCTTGTTCTCTCTTATAGATTATAGCTTCTCTGAATTAATGCCTTTATAATCATCTGATCAAGGTCAAGACCAGATGCAAATTAGTCCAAGAAGTATTTTCATTCCACCATTTGTATATCATGAAGACTTCTAATCTGAGATATTATAGCAATGAACATTTCTTACCAAGTTTGAGTAAAGAATTGGAGACTTCTCCAATTATAATAATAATATTTGAAGTCCATGATCATCAGGAGTTAACAGAAGATGAGAAATATAAGACTAAAGGCCCTTCTGTCTTAATTCCTGCTTATCTTTGGGCAAATGTCATTTTATTGAATAACCTCTAAGCCTCTGATTTTTAATATAACAAGGGTTTCACACTACTGACCTTCCCTTAAAGAGCTTTAATAATGCTTATTCTTCTTAATGGAATGAGATAAGATTGCACAGGAATGGAATTGGCATGATTAGAATAAAGGAACCAGGAGGAACAAATGTTCAGAGCATAGCAGATACCATTAATAAATATCTTCAAAGTAGAAGCATTAGAATTTCCAAAGCCTTGTTATTAACAAGAATAGTGTTATTTATAGCATGTTTTTTTTTATTTAACAAGTAACTTCCAAAGAACTCAAAATGGATCTGCTGTAATAGTGGTTCAGTTTAATAAGTCGACTCTCCCAATAAGTAATTAATGAGGAGGGTGAGGGAAAAAATTATTTAACAACTAAATTCCTGAGCTCTTTTAACTACGTTTAAGCATCAGGGAAGTATTTGGTAAATTAGCTGGTAATACATATGTGATGTATCAGCTGTTATATTCATTTATGGGATGTCAGTTCCTAAATAGTTTTTTTTCTAAAACTTCAAGAGATTCACTTAAAAACAAACAGACAAACAAAAAATCTCTTGATAGTTGTTTTTGCTTGACACCCTGTCTTCTGTCCTCATGTCCTATTTGCCCTTTTTTTCTCATATTTGCTTGTATCCATCTAATCAGTTTAACACATACTTTGAGTTAAACATTCAGGTTGAGATTTTCTTGCCTAAAAGAAAACACTATAGTGAAAGATTGGTGTGTTTTTAAATGTTCTTAGTATACTGTTTTTAAAAATGTTGCCAGAGTTGTAATTTTCAAGAATGATGATTTGGGTCCCTCAGAGAGTATATGGTACAGAAATAACAGTGAGGGGTTTAATAGAAATGCAAGAAAACATAAGCATACAGTTTTTAGTTGCATCCTTGGTAGACAGAAAAATGAGTGGGAATAATCTAAATGCACATCAAGGGTGGACTGGATAGGAAATTAAGATCCGTCTAGGTAATAGAAGATAAAGTATCCACAAAAATAATAAATTTTATTTGAGATGATATAGAAAATTATCTTACTTTTTAAAAAAGTAAGCTGTAAAGAAGTGTACTTGTGTGAGGGTTTGTGTTTAGAAAGATGGTGACATGGTTTGGATGTGAGGTATCCCTCAAAAGCTCACATGTGAGACAATGCAAGAAGGTTCAGAGGGGACATGATTGGGTTATGAAATCCTCAACCCAATCAGTGAATTACTCTCCTAATGGGGTTAATTGAGTGGTAACTGAAGGCAGAAGGGATATGGCTGGAGGAGATGGGGCATTGGGGATCTGGCTTTGGAGTATATGACAAATGGAGATTCTCCCTGTCTCTCTCTGCTTCCCAATGCTCATGTGAGCTGCTTCCCTCTGCCACACTCTCCAGCCATGATGTTTTACTTCACCTTGAGCCCTTCAGAATGAAGCTGGCTATCAATAGACTAAGAACTCTGAAACCATGAGCCCTCAAAAAAACTTTTCTGCCTCTACAATTGTTCTGGTTGAGTCTTTTAGTTGCAGCAGAAAAAAAAAAAAAGCTTACTAACACAGAAATTGGTACTGAGAAATGGAATCATTGCTATGACTAACCTAACCATGTGGTTCAGAAGCTATGGAGGTTTTGCAATTGGTGAGAGGCATTTTGAGATGTGTAGCAGCAGTGCAAGCTGGAAATGCTTTAGATTGTTGTAAGTGGATCGTAATGGTCAATTTTGATTGGAGCTCAGAAGACCAGAATGCCAATAAAACTATGGACAGCAAAGACAGGGCTCAAAAGGGTTTAGAGGGAAAGGAGGACATTATCTATAATTGAACTAGTGGCCATTCATGTTATATTCTGGCTTAGATGTTGGCTGCATTTTGCCTATGTCCTGAGACATTTTGTGAGGCTGATTTTAAAAGTGATACACTTCTTAATCTGGGGCAGAAGAAATTTTAAGACAGCATATCACTCAGGAAGTGGCATGGGTATTGCTGGTGGCTTTTAGCCAAGCTTATTGTGATATTCAGAAACAAAAGCAGAAAGATTTGAAGAACTTGGACATTTGTACATGAAAGATGGGAGTAAAACTGGGCTAAGGAAGTTTCAGTTTTAAAGACATTACTGCCATTAAGGAAATGCTAATGTCTTTGCCTAGAGACTATAGGAAAGATGGCTTAAGGACCTCTTAAGAGCAGGCAAGACCACACTCATCTCAGACTCAAAGAAGTAAAAGTAAAAATTCTCTTGAGAAGAGACCAGTGGGGTACCCTTCTTGCACAAGAGGGTCTAGGAAGTTTTTTCAACATGCTCAGTTACCCAGGCACTCAGAGGCTCCTGCAGCCAGAGTCCCTGGAAGCTGGCCCACTATTCAAGATGGCGACAGACCTTGGCATCAACTACATGGTACTGGTTCTGCTAGAATGCAGGATGCTAGAGTTAGAGGGTCATGGAGGCTTCCACCAAAATTTTAAAGGAAAGCCTGGGAGGCAGCGGGGTCAGAGTCCCTGTGGGAACCCTCTGAGTGGGCAAAGTATGCAGATGTGAGGAGGAAACCAAAGGTGCAGAGAAGATCCCCCCAAAAAAGAAAAGTCAGTAACATGGAACATCATCCCAGGAAAGCGGCAGGAATTGAGCAGAGACAAGCCAATAGAAAGGCCACTTTGACTGCAACAGAGAAAGCCACAGGGGCAGAATTACACAAGCCTATTGAACAGAACTTCACCATGCCATGTGCCCCAGATCCCAAATATGGAGCTCAGGACTTGTTTGTCCAGCTGGATTTCTATCTTGCTTTGTCATTATCCTTTCTTTCTATGCCCCTAATTTTATGAATGGAAGTGTTTGCTCTGTACTTTATATATTGGATACTTACTTGTAAATTGACTTTGATTTTTACAGGAACTCATAATGCAAGATTGCCCTGAGTCTCAGAGGAGACTTTGGACTTGTACCTTTAGGCAATCTTGGCACTATTGAGAATATGGGTACTCTTTGTGAGATGATCATAAACTTTTGGGGGCCAGGAGTGGAATGTTCTAGTCTGAATGTGATGTGTCCCCCTACAGCTCATATGTGAAATGACTGAGCCATGGAAATCTTAATCCAATCATCGACTTGATCTAATGATGGTATTAACTGAGTGGTGGCTGAAGGTGGGTACAGTGTGGTTGGAGGAGATGTGCATTAGGAGTGTAGCTTTAGGGTACATATTTTATGTCTGGTGAGTAAAGTCTCTCTCTGTTTCCTTATCCCAATATGAGTCACTTCCTTCCATCAGATTCTTCTGCCATGATGTTCTGCCTCACTGAGCCATAAGGAACGGAGCCTGCTGTCTATAGACTGAGATTTTCAAACTGTCAGCCCTCAAATAAACTTAAGTCAGAAGCTGACTAATATGGAAGGATTATATGTTTTTGCTTATTTTATCTATATAATTTTTCTTTTAGGACACATAAGAATCTTCTAACATTGCTAGGCATGGTGATACCAGCCTGTAATTCCAGCAACTCAGGAGGTTGAGACAGGAGGATTGCAAGTTTGAGTCAATCTTTATCAACTTAGTGAGACTCTATGTCAACAAGAAATAAGTTGGGGGTACCTGGAGATGTAGCTCAGTGAATGACAAACCCTGAGATCATTCCCCAATGCTGTGAAATTCTGCTGACATTAAGTGCTAACTGTGAGATCATAAAACTTTTTCAAAATGTAAGTGCACTGTTTTAAAATGTTAGTTAAATTTTAAATGGGAAGACATGTGTGTCAGAATTTTGGTTGGACTTGAAATTTGGCTCTATTACTTCAAGCTGAATTTGAGTACTTTTACTTAATCTTATGGTTCATGGGCCTCATCTGCAAAATGCCTACTTTACATATTTTGGGAAGAATTAAAAGAGAGAGTATAGGGAAGGCATTTTCTGACACATAATAACACTCAATAACTGATGCCATTATTATAAAGAGGCTAGAAAATAAGGAAAAAAAAAAAACTAAATATATTGAATTCTACAGTTCATTTTCTGAAGAATTTTATTATGGTTTCTAAGTTACATAGTCCTTGAAATGTGATTTTTAACTCTATAAATGTGCGATTTTGAAGGTTTCAAATGATTTTCTACTTATTGAATGGAATTGCTTTCTCTGCTTTCATTCTTCCTAGTTGCTGTGGTTTCAAACTTCTTTTCTCATTTTTTGGATTCCAGAAAGTTACCACTCATAAACAACTAGGACAGAATCACTATTATTGTAGTATAATAGAAGTCATATCATACTATAGCTCTTAGTATAGGAATGCCTCAAGATGATCAGGATCCCTGGTCATTGAGTTCCCAATGTTAGGTAGAACTCTCTGGTTGGCTGATTTCTTTTTTATTTTCTTTTTCTTTTGAGGATCAATTTAGGCCGTCAGTTTGAAAAAAAGCTATTGCATATTAAATATTCCATTTTTTTTCCTTCAACCATTTAAATTCTCACAGAGTATCTGTTAGTTCTTTTTAGTTTTTATGTTTATCTTTTTTAATGGTCATCTTCTCTTACAAGTTACTCTTTCTACCAACCCTAGTCAAATGCAGGCATTCCTTGACTTATTTTCTGAAAGGTCTATTCCAGTAGTGAATACATAGAGGTGGAAAAACAGGAGCTAACCTAGTGATACGATTGGCTATATTTTTATATTCATTTTCTCTGTAGCATAATATATGTTTCTTGAAGACACAATTGTTGTCTTGTCAGTCTGTTTTCAAGGCTGAGTACTTTGCCTTTTAAATGACAAGCAATCAGAAAGGGTATGTTGACTACTCATTGTGAGCTGGTGAAGCTGAAGACTTTGTTTCTTTTCAAAATACCCATTATAATGTTTTCAAATATATATATATATATATATATTCTGAACAAAAGGAATTTCCTTCCTTAATTCATGCTTGTATCAGAAGTTCTTAAAGGAATAACTGCTAACAATTAAACATTTTATAAAAATAAATTTATTGGGGAAGTGGATACAATCAAAGTATGTTAAATGAATGTACAAAAATGCCATAATCAAACCCATTATTATGTATAGATAAAATGCATATGTATGACTCTAATTATATGATTTAGTGTCTGTCATAGATAAATGTGGAAGGATAGTAAACTATGTTTTAGTTGTTTGTTGCTGCATAAAAAATTGCCTATGTTAATTCAAGTCTTCCAAGAAACAGATACCAGAACAGGATTACATAAAACAGGCATCTCTTAGGAGAATCACCCTGAGAAGGTAAATGGAGATGATGCTGTGGAAGGCAATGGGGAGCCACCCACTGTCAGATAGTTCTGTTGCCTGTGAAGGATAAGGAAGGGGACGACTTAAAGGAATTTCAGATTGTAGCACATATGTTCCAGTGCAACAGGGACCTTTGGATTAAGTTGTAAATTACAGGACTCCGAAGTCTCACAGGAATGGGCCTGCATTAGTTCCCTTGACAAGTTCAGGCATGAATTTGGGGCAGCTGGAGTAAAACATGGCCTGGCAATGATGCAGAGGTTGACCCTGGAGGGCAACAGCTGAGGATCCAGTCAATGAACTCCCTGTAAGTTCTCGTAACCGAAAAGCTAGGACCTGGAATAGATCCACTTCTGCTTCCAACCAAAGCAGTCTCAAAGCCAACTCAGATTGAAGCAGGACAGTAACTGCCACACATTGATGAAGAAGCAATAAAGAATTAATTAGTGTATCTATCTAACACACTATTTTTTGCCCCTCATGCAGACTACTTTCACTTGAATTTCTTTTTTGACAAGCCTATCTTCATTCTGTTTCTCAAATCTCCTTTGTGTGTGTGTGTGTGTGTGTGTGTATTGGCTAGAAGAAATTGGGGATTTTGAAAGTAGAGGTGAGGTAGCATTTACTCTCTGAAGGTCTCTATTGTAAGTGGTAGTGACAATACAGAACACAGATGGGAGCAGATTCCATCTTGTGCTTACTCTTCTCTGTTCCACATCTGGCTTCAAACTAGCTAGTGGTTAGCAAGGCCAGCAGCTCTTGGCACCAACAGTAGTCCTAAGACACATCACCAGACACTTGGCTAAAGATCCATAGAGGTAAAGTTTTCTGAAGATTTCTCCACCATGTCACCCTCCACAGTTGCACCTGAGTGGCTAAACATGCTGGCTGTTTTGATTGGGTAGTCAATTTCTTCTCTGAACCTTCTACTCCCCTTTTCAAACTTTCCATTAACTCCAATTGTGTAAAGCCTGATTTCTATGATAAATCTCTTATCCCATACTGCTTTCCTGATTAATCTGTAACAGTTTCACCCAAATAACTCTCTTCTTTATAAAACTTTAAAACTGATTTTTCAAAACTATGAAATGCAATTCTTAGAAGAATAGGAGGAAGAATTGTATATCATCATTGATATGATTTTAAGACATTACAATTTCTACCAATAATGTCTAGGGATAAATAAATGCAAACAATAAAATGCATATAGTTAAAAGCATTTAATGAATATGATATTTGTACAGAAACCACGTAGTACACTGTTTAGAAAACAACAAAATCATTTAAAGAAATAGACCCCAATCTGGAAATGGTGACTCACACCTATAGTCCCAATTATTCCTAAGGCCAAGCCAGAAGATTAACTTGAACCCATGAATCCAAGATCAGCCTGGCAACATATTGAGATCCTGTCTAAATAAATAACACGGAAAAATAAAGAAGGAAATAACAAGAGAAATGGTCCCTGTCTCTTATCATAAGTCATCCAACCAACTTTGAAGGCTTAACATACAAAAGATTTCTTTTTGCTCTCACCGTGTGACCAGCAGAGGCAGCTTGAGAGCTTTGTCCTATAGCATTGTAAGTGTTCCCAGATCTCTGGGGGCTCCATCAAGCACATGCAGCCTTCTGGTAAAAGAGGCAGCTGAATGGTTGAGGTCCAGCTCTGGTGTGGTTTTACTCAGAAGTAACACCTAGTAGTTATTTCCCAGCCCATTGACCATGAGGAGTTCCATATCCCTAAACTCAAAGAGGCAGGGAAATGGGGGGAGAAGACACATTGTTTGATGAGTGCCACTCATTCTGCTGGAGAAGGAACTAACATTAAAACCTGGAAACAACAAAACATCTCAAAGTGCGTATATATAAATACTAAATAGGAAGACTGAGATGAAAGGAATGATTTGAATTAGTTGGAAGAATTATTATGGCTAAAATCTTTCTTTCTTTTTTCTTTTTCTTTCTTAATGTGGTGCTGGAATTGAACTCAGGGCCTTCGACATTGTAGGCAAGCACTCTACCACTGAACTACATCCCACGCCCAGGCTAAAATATGTCTTAAAATATAGGGAGGATTGAGGCAAATTGCAAAGAATGTGTTGAGCTTGCATGAATAATCAGATACACTTCCCAGTAAAAGAACAGAGTTAGAAGTGGATGACCAAGTGCTTTAGGGAAAGTCTCTCATAATGTAAGGAAATCACATTGTTTGAAAGGGGCTTAAAATCAATGCCCGAAATGAGAGCTAAGGTGGGATGGTTAATAAGAGGAGTGTCAAAAAATATGTATTAGGTAGTTAGTTCTTCTGTTTAAAAACTCCTGGTGGATTGTAAAGTATATATGGATGCTGAGAACACTTAAAAATTATTTTATCAATTATGTGAAGAGTACATACACCTAGAAGAAAGAGCTGACCAATATATTATATAGTACGGACTTACTATATAATAAAATTCTATGCAAGGTATGAAGCACTTTGTTTCTTCCTGAAACAAATTCTGAAACTGACTGCCTTATGTTCCTGGGCAATAGCAAAGTCATGTTGAGCTGGTTAGTCTCACTTCTCAGCACCTATAGTTGAGTTATTGACAAAGGTGATTTGACATGTAGAGAGAATAATAAGATATAGCTGTGGGTTAACTACAAAGTGCTGAAGGAGTCAAAATCAACTCCAAGATTGAGAAAGTCCAAAACTTGGGGGATAAGAGAATACTTTCTAGGAAGTACCTGTGATATTTATCACTACTAAAATGATCTGGAAAAATAACAGCATGATTGTTATGGACTAGAAAATTCAAAATTTAGTATTTAGTCTAAAAAATTGACAACTATATTACAACAAATGAATGAGTGTAGAAGGAAAATGAGGAGTGTAGATAGTTAATGAATAGAGAAGGCTTAGAATTCATCCTAAGAGGAACATGGCGGCGGGCACAGAGGTATCAAGTCTCTGACCTCTTCAGCTGCATGGGCATAGGGAGTCTTAAACCGTCTAAATGCTGTTTGCTCAGGATCACTAAGCAATGCTGAGATAACGTGGATCTGGGACAAATAGTCTGCGCCTCTCAGAATACACAACGAGCCCGGAGCGGCCGAATTCAGTCTCCAGTTTGCCTGCGTCTCGCAGACAAACTGCTGTGATTCAGGGCTAAACGATCCCGCTGAAACAACTTGTTGGTCCCTCCTGATCCTGTGGAGGTGAATACCAACTGAGCCTTCATAGGTAGTGGCCCAGGATTGAGATGGGGCTTGGGAGAGTCGGTCAGGACCCACCCGTTGCTTCGGTCACCCGGCAAAGGGAACGAACTTTTGCCATTCGCATGAGATACCACCATGGCAGAGAACTGACATCACCAGAATGCGGCGGAGGAGATAACTTCATTGAAACCAGCGACGGCAGGTGTGTAACCCCCTAGCCCTCCCTCTCCACACAGCAGGGAAACCTCAAGGGGCCCTCCCAGGTCTCCCGTGAGCGCAATAGTCAGACCAAGGGATTCAGGAGCGGCGCAGGACACGCGGCGCGGGACCCCCGGCTACCGCTCCCACCAGTGCTAACAACTGAGGTCTCTTGCATCAGCTACCGGGGGCGTGGCTACTGGAGGGCAAGCAAAATATGCTGAGGGTCCTCAGCCCCAAGCTCCACAACCTTAGGGTCTGAGGGAATGGCAAGCACAGAGAATGTGCCCAGTCGTTCAAGAAAATAGGGCTCCTGGGAGCAGCAGACCTGGCGTGTAGCCAGTATTGTGGTGAGTGTCACCTGTGAGCGGGGCCTGGCTGGAGGAAAAGTGGGGAAGTGACTAGACACAAGAAAAAGCCCGAGGCACTCAGGATTGGAGACCTGCCCAGTCGGGGAGGAGGAGCTGCTACATAGTGATTGGTTCTTGCATAGTGAGAGGAGAAGCTTGGCCCGGTGGGCACAGCTCCACCTACTGGAAGAGAAGTTAATCGAACTCTAAGACTGCATTTTAAATTTTTTTTTTAATTTGTTTTTTTTTTATTTTTTAAAATTATTTTTCTAGTTTTTAGTGTTTTTTATTATTTTTTAAATTTTTTTCTTTTTTTCTTTTCTATTTTTTTCTTTTGTCTTTTCATTTCTTTTCAATTTCCTTATTCCCCTTTCCTTGAATTCTACCTGTTTACTCTCATTCTCTTTAGTGACTTCTTCCCTTCCCTTCTAATACATTTCTTCCCAAGCATCACAATGCTGTTTACGTGTAATTTACTAAATATGTATAGGTCAATGCTCTGAGCCATTATATAGTGCTACCAAGTCCCTAGCTTCCCCCAAATACTCCAGACCATTCTCCTGTTAATATCCCTCGTCAGTAGAGCAACCTTCCAAGGTTGCCAAGAGATACCAACCTCAATACCATCACATCATTCGACCTAAATATAAGTCCCAAGACCAAACAACAGACCGCTATATGCCATCAGAATCTGCACACAGTTTAGGAAACAAATGAATCTGCATTAAAGTGCAACAAAACTCATCATCTCTAGTCATAGTCTCCCATCACAAAAGAGAGACCCCACAGACACACAAAACCAAATAAATTTATAGGAGTAAACAGTAACTCAGCAGTCAAACAGAAAAAGAAGTAACATGAGCAGCATGAAAAAGCAAGGAAGAAAAGGAGTACAAACAATGCAGGACAGCCTAAATATTCAGGAGGACCTAGAGGCATCAGAAAAATGGTCAAATAAAGAACTCAAGGAATACCTTAAACAGATGGAATGGAATCTTAAAAAGGATATGAGACAGCAAATTGAAACAATGAAAGAACATATTGAAAATGAATTACATAAACAGATAAAAGAAGCAAATAAGCATATTTATCAGGAGATAGAGATTATTAAAAAAATCAAACAATAATTCTAGAAATGAAGGAAACTATAAGCCAAATTAAAAACTCAAATGAGAGTATCACTAACAGAGTGGAGCAAGTAGAAGCCAGAACATCAGATAATGAAGACAAAATATATCATCTTGAAAAGAGTCTAGCCTACTCAGAAAGGCTGGTAAAAAATCACGAGAAAAACATCCAAGAAATATGGGATAACATGAAAAAAACAAACTTAAGAGTCATCAGGATAGAGGAAGGTATAGAGGTTCTAACCAAGGGAAAGAACAACCTGTTGAATGAAATAATTATAGAAAACTTTCCAGATACAAAAAAAGAAATGGAGGTACAAATAGTCAATGCATACAGGACACCGAGCATACAAAATCACAGTAGACCAATGCCAATACACATTGTTATGAAGATATCCAATATACAGAACAAAGAGAAAATATTAAAAGCTACAAGAGAAAGGAGGCAGATTACATTCAGGGGTAAACCAATAAGGTTAACAATGGATTTTTCATCACAGACGCTGAAAGCGAGAAGATCCTGGAACAACGTATTTCAAACACTGAAAGACAATGGATGCCAACCAAGAATTTTATATCCAGCAAAATTAAGCTTCAGGTACGACAATGAAATAAAAATCTTTAATGATAAACAAAAGTTAAAAGAATTTGCAGCCAGAAAATCAGCATTGCAAAGCATCTTGAGCAAAACACTACACGAGGAAGAAATGAAAAACAATAACCAAAACCAACAGTGGGAAGTACCTCAGTAAAGGCAGAGGGTGGGGGGAAAGCTAATCATGAAGAAACAAACCGAATTTAAAAAAAAAAAGATAAATAATCAAACATGGCTGGAAGTACAAACCATATATCAATAGTAACTCTAAATGTAAATGACTTAAACTCACCAATAAAGCAACATAGGCTGGTAACATGGATTAAAAAAACAAATCCAACAATATGCTGCCTCCAGGAGACACATTTGATTGGAAACGACATACACAGGCTGAAGGTGAAAGGTTGGGAAAAAAACATACCATGCACACGGTCCTCATAAGCAAGCAGGGGTGGCCATCCTCATATCGAATAAAATCGACTTCAAGACTAAGTTAATCAAAAGGGATAAGGAAGGACATTATATACTGTTAAAAAGAACCATTCACCAACAAGACAAAACAATTATCAATATTTATGCACCAAATAAGGGTGCTGCGACATTCATAAAACAAACTCTCCTCAAGTTCAAGAATCAAATAGACCACAACACAGTAATTATGGGTGACTTCAACACACCTCTCTCACCATTGGACAGATCCTCCAAACAAAAGTTGAATAAAGAAACTATAGAACTCAATATCACAATCAATAACCTAGACGTAACTGACATATATAGAATATATCAACCATCATCAAGTGGATATACTTTTTTCTCAGTAGCACATGGATCCTTCTCAAAAATAGACCATATATTATGCCATAGGGCAACCCTCAGTAAATATAAAGGAGTGGAGATAATACCATGCATTTTATCTGATCATAATGGAATGAAACTGGAAATCAATGATAAAAGAAGGAAGGAAAAATCATACATCACATGGAAAATGAAAAATATGTTACTGAATGATCAATGGGTTATAGAAGACATCAAGGAGGAAATTAAAAAATTCTTAGAGATAAATGAAAATACAGACACAACATATCGGAATCTATGGGACACAATGAAAGCAGTTTTAAGAGGGAAATTCATTGCCTGGAGGTCATTCCTCAAAAAAAGAAAAAAACAACAAATAAATGAGCTCACACTTCATCTCAAAGCCTTAGGAAAGGAAGAACAAAACAACAGCAAATGTAGCAGAAGGCAAGAAATAATTAAAATCAGAGCAGAAATCAATGAAATTGAAACAAAAGAAACTATTGAAAACATTGACAAAACTAAAAGTTGGTTCTTCAAAAAAATAAATAAGATCGACAGACCCTTAGCCATGCTAACAAAGAGAGAGAACTCAAATTACTAACATACGGGATGAAAAAGGAAATATCACAACAGATGCTACAGAAATACAGAAGAAAATTAGAAATTATTTTGAAACCCTATATTCCCATAAAATAGAAGATAGTGAAGACATCGATAAATTTCTTAAGTCACATGATTTGCCCAGACTGAATCAAGAGGATACACACAATTTGAACAGACCAATATCAATGGATGAAATAGAAGAAGCAATCAAAAGACTACCAACCAAGAAAAACCCAGGACCGGATGGGTATACAGCGGAGTTTTACAAAACCTTTAAAGAAGAATTAAAACCAATACTTTCCAAGTTATTTCAGGAAATGGAAAAAGAGGGAGCTCTTCCAAATTCATTCTATGAGGCCAACATCACCCTGATACCTAAACCAGACAAAGACACCTCAAAGAAAGAAAACTACAGACCAATATCTCCAATGAACCTATATGCAAAAATCCTCAATAAAATTCTGGCGAATCGGATACAAAAACACATCAAAAAAAATTGTGCACATGATCAAGTAGGATTCATCCCTGGGATGCAAGGATGGTTCAATATACGGAAATCAATAAATGTTATTCACCACATCAATAGACTTAAAGATAAGAACCATATGATCATCTCAATAGACGCAGAAAAAGCATTCGACAAAGTACAGCATCCCTTTATGTTCAAAACTCTAGAAAAACTAGGGATAACAGGAACATACCTCAGCATTGTAAAAGCTATCTATGCTAAGCCTCAGGCTAGCATCATTCTGAATGGAGAAAAATTGAAGGCATTCCCTCTAAAATCTGGAACAAGACAAGGATGCCCTCTATCACCACTTCTATTCAACATAGTTCTCGAAACACTGGCCAGAGCAATTAGACAGACGAAAGTAATTAAAGGTATAAAAATAGGAAAAGAAGAACTTAAATTATCACTATTTGCAGCGACATGATTCTATACTTAGAAGACCCAAAAGGGTATACAAAGAAACTACTAGAACTAATAAATGAATTCAGCAAAGTGGCAGGATATAAAATCAACACGCATAAATCAAAGGCATTCCTGTATATCAGCGACAAAACTTCTGAAATGGAAATGAGGAAAAACACCCCATTCACAATATCCTCAAAAAAAATAAAATACTTGGGAATCAATCTAACAAAAGAGGTGAAAGATTTATACAGTGAAAACTACAGAACCCTAAAGAGAGAAATAGAAGAAGATCTTAGAAGATGGAAAAATATACCCTGTTCATGGATAGGCAGAACTAACATCATCAAAATGGCGATATTACCAAAAGTTCTCTATAGGTTTAATGCAATGCCAATCAAAATCCCAATGGCATTTCTTGTAGAAATAGAGAAAGCAATCATGAAATTCATATGGAAAAATAAAAGACCCAGAATAGCAAAAACAATGCTAAGCAGGAAGTGTGAATCAGGCGGTATAGCGATACCAGACTTCAAACTATACTACAGAGCAATAGTAACAAAAACAGCATGGTACTGGTACCAAAACAGGCGGGTGGACCAATGGTACAGAATAGAGGACACAGAAACCAATCCACAAAACTACAACTATCTTATATTTGATAAAGGGGCTAAAAGCATGCAATGGAGGAAGGATAGCATCTTCAACAAATGGTGCTGGGAAAACTGGAAATCCATATGCAACAAAATGAAACTGAATCCCCTTCTCTCGCCATGCACAAAAGTTAACTCAAAATGGATTAAGGAGCTTGATATCAAATCAGAGACTCTGCTTCTGATAGAAGAAAAAGTTGGCTCCGATCTACATACTGTGGGGTCGGGCTCCAAATTCCTTAATAGGACACCCATAGCACAAGAGTTAATAACAAGAATCAACAAATGGGACTTACTTAAACTAAAAAGTTTTTTCTCAGCAAGAGAAACAATAAGAGAGGTAAATAGGGAGCCTACATCCTGGGAACAAATTTTTACTCCTCACACTTCTGATAGAGCCCTAATGTCCAGAGTATACAAAGAACTCAAAAAATTAAACAATAAGGTAACAAATAACCCAATCAACAAATGGGCCAAGGACCTGAACAGACACTTCTCAGAGGAGGACATACAATCAATCAACAAGTACATGAAAAAATGCTCACTATCTCTAGAAGTCAGAGAAATGCAAATCAAAACCACCCTAAGATACCATCTCACCCCAGTAAGATTGGCAGCCATTACGAAGTCAAACAACAACAAGTGCTGGCGAGGATGTGGGGAAAAGGGTACACTTGTACATTGCTGGTGGGGCTGCAAATTGGTGCGGCCAATTTGTAAAGCAGTATGGAGATTCCTTGGAAAGCTGGGAATGGAACCACCATTTGACCCAGCTATTCCCCTTCTTGGACTATTCCCTAAAGACCTAAAAAGAGCGTACTATAGGGATACTGCTACAATGATGTTCATAGCAGCACAATTCACAATAGCTAGACTGTGGAACCAACCTAGATGCCCTTCAATAGATGAATGGATAAAATAAAATGTGGCATTTATACACAATGGAGTATTAATCTGCACTAAAAAATGACAAAATCATGGAATTTGCAGTGAAATGGATGGCACTAGAGCAGATTATGCTAAGCTAGCCAATCCCTAAAAAACAAATGCCAAATGTCATCTTTGATATAAGCAGAGCAACTAAGAACAGAATAGGGAGGAAGAGCATGAGAAGAAGATCACCACTAAACAGGGATGAGAGGGGGGAGGGAAAGAGAGAGAGAAGGGAAATTGCATGGTAAAGGAAGTAGACCCTCATAGTTATACAAAATTACATATAAGCGGAAGTGAGGGGAAGAGGAAAAAAAAAACAAGAGAGAGAAATGAATTACAGTAGATGGGGTTGAGAGAGAAGATGGGAGGGGAGGGGAGGGGAGGGGGATAGTAGAGGATAGGAAAGGCAGCAGAATACAACATACACAAGTATGGCAGTAGGTAAAAAAGTGGATGTGTAACCGATGTGAATCTGCAATATATATATATATATATATATATATATATATATATATATATATATATATAGGGTAAAAATAGGAGTTAATAGTCCGCTTGAATCAAATGTATGAAATATGATATGTCAAGAGCTTTGTAATATTTTGAACAACTAATAATAATAATAATAAAAAGAATTCATCCTAGGAGATGATAGTGGCTCATAGGAAATAATGAAATATAAGTTACTGCCAGAAAGAGAGAGATGATAAGAAGAATACTATTATGGAAACTCTACATGGTTGGTAGATTTACTAACGTAAAATTACATGGCTAAATTCTTTGTGGTAATCTAGTGTAGTGGTTTAGATATGAGGTGGCCCCACAATCTCCCATTAATGCAGGGATGTTCAGAGGTGGAATAATTAGATTGTGAGAGCTGTAACCTAATCCATTCATTCTAGTTTGAATGGGTAATAACTGCAGGCAGGTGGGGTATGGCTGGTTTGGATTAAGGGGGTGTCCCCTGGAAGGGTGCATTCTCTCTGTATCCTTCTCCCTTTCCCCTCTTTTTCTGCTTCCTGATCTTGTGCCATGAGCTTAGCAGCTTTCCTCCACTGGGCCCTTCTCCTATGATATGCTTTCTCACTTTGGGCTCTTAACAATGAGGTCTTCAGCCATCTATGGCCGAGACCTTTGAAACTGTGAGCTCCAAATAAAATTTGTCTCCTCTAAGTTCCTCTTGTTAGGTATTTTGGTCACAGAGATGCAAAAGCTGACTAAAGCATCTAGAATAAGTTTTATTTCCCAAATCAGAAAACTGAGATCAAGAATGGTGTGGCTTAGGTAGAATCCTACAATTTGTTTCCCACCGATCTAGGAAGCAGCAGGACTTCCTTATTCTGGGCTGGGCTCTGTAGCACACCAGATGGCCCTAGGTCTTCCATGCCAATGGAGGCATCAACATGTGCACGCACTTGGAAAGAGTGTTCACCTAGCCCTGCAGGAAATCAATGACTCTCACCTTCACACTTGCTGTGAACTTATGACTAAAGAACCTGATACTGACTGCCCTGAGGAGTGGAATTGGTGAGCAGAGGGAGAGGCAGCAGTCACATGCTGCCTGTTTGTATAGTTTATGGAGAATGGAGTGGTAATTAAGAGGTATGTGTATTTAGGACCTCTGAGCTGAATACAGGCCTAAGCATTTATAAGATTATAGTGTTTGTACTTTGTATTTTTAGAACTTTTCAGTTTTATTTCCTGTAGGTTTTCTTTTGGCATAGCCTGTCACAAAATCCAACCTTAAAAAGGTCAAACCTATTAAAAAGCAAAAGTGCTAGAGATATTTTCTTGTCCTTTCTTTATGCATTCTGCCTTAATTTTTGAATTGTTAATTGGACACCAGTTCCAACTTCAAAAGCTCAGTTGTAGCTGAAGACAAACTATTCTTGTAACTGTAACTGTCAGACTTGCTCTATTAGGCCGTGTCCTTACTGATTTTGGGCACCTTGAGAGCTAATTTAACCAATGGTACTCAGTCTACCAGTCTAAGGGAGAACAGCAGGGATTTTAGCTTTGCTGACAGTAGAGCAAGTAGAACACAGTCTCTTAGCAGTTCTCTTTGTTAGTGTTAAAAACTCCTTTGAGGGGGGTATAGTATGGCTCCGTAGTAGCGTGCATGCTCAGCTTGCATGAGACCCTGGGTTCAATCTCCAGAATCACAAGAAAAAAAAATTATTTGACCTCATGCTTGATTTATTGTAAAAATGAAGACCCATCTCTTGTATGAGCCATGAAAAACCCTGAAATCTACTTTGCTTACAGGTAAAAAGCAAAGTATTTCTGAGAAAATACTTTGCTTTTCCAAGATTAGAGATCCTATTCAATCAGGGAGATCATAACTCTTGAATTTACCAGCCAGTGTTCTGAGTATTGAACAAATTTTATAAAGTAGGCCATTGTTGTGGACTGAAGTCCTACCTGAACTACGCCCCAACTAACCAGCCTAAGCCACAATGGAGTCATTCATACTAAGTGATACATAATCAAAACGGAGCTTTAAGGTGCTGCAGTCTGGTTGGGCACAAAATAACCGAGCTGCCACGAGGCACTTGTAGGTTCAAACAGGAACTCTTTTATTGCCCGAACTCGCACCGGCACTCCACACACGCTCCCCAGGAACACTCTCACCCACCACCACACTCTCTTGGAACCCCGCGAGAACTCAACGGGAACTCCAAAGTAGCAGGCGCAGGAGGCAGAAGGAGCCGCCCTATTGCCAGACAGCAAAGGTCTATATACAACTGAATACACAGCTTAACTTAACCATCATCATCTCAATGGCTTGCTGGCGTCACCTCTTAACCACTCCTTCTGGCAAAATGCCATGCGCCATCCTGATTCAGCTGTGGCCCTCAACATTAAGGAGAGAGAAAAAAATCCAAACAGGCCATTTTTTTCTGATATTAACAATAGCCAATACAAAAGGACACAGTCAACAGTAGCCAATACAAAAGAACACAATACAAAGAGTCAGCATAATAAGAAAGAACCCTTGCAAGACTATTACTCTAAAGTAACCTAGTATTAACCAAAAAGAAGAAAAAAAAATCTTTTTTTTCCTATTATTGCTTCCTTTTTCTTTTTTTCTTTATTATTCTTTTTCTCTCTCTTTTTTTTTTTTTGGTCAGTTTTTTCACAGCTGTAAACAAAATACCCGAGAAAAACAATTTTAGAGGAAAAAGAGTTTATTTGGGGCTCATGATTTCAGATGTCTCTGTCTATAGATGGCCAACTCCATTGCTCTGGGCCCAATATGAGGTGGAACATCATGACAGAAGAATATGGTAGAGGAAAGCAGATCAGCACATGGCCACCAGGAAGTAGAGAGAGTGTGTGCCACTCTCCAGGGACAGTATATACCCCAAAGGCACCCACAGGGACCTTACTGCTTCAGTTGTACCCTACCTGTCTACAGTTAACCACCCAGTTAATCTCTATCAAAGGATTAACACACTGATTAGATTAAGGCTCTCATAACCCTATTATTTCACCTTGGAATGTTCTTGTATTGTCTCAAATATGAGCTTTTGGGGGACATCTCATATCTAAATTATAACATTCCCACACCACAAAAAAACAATTGTTCCATCATACCTAGGAGAGCACTCATTCTTTTTATTTATTTTAGAATTGCAAATAAAAGCCAATTAGATATCTAAGCTAAATGTATTGTAATTTTGTCTTTTGATATTAGGTAAGGTTTCTGGGATTCACTTTCTTCAAACTTTAAAATGGAGTCAATAATAGAACTTATCCTGCCTCATTATGGTGAATATTAAGTAACACTTGTGAAATCTTTTACACATTCTCACGGAAGTAGTAAGTTACTTGATCAAAGCTTTAAAGTTAAGAAGTAGTAGAATTTGGATTTAAACACAGTTCTATATATTTCTTATACAGTAAATACAATGACTGGTCCATAAATGTAACTGGTAATCATGGTTATTATTATTGTGTTTAAGAAAATCTGCTAATTCTTGTGGAAAGTCAGTCAGAACCTTTTACCCTTTTCTATATTGCCTGAGTGCAATGTGATTAAAAAGAGAGAAAGCATTTCTATAAATGAGAAATGCTACCCGGGAAACTGAAACATGTGCTGAATGAACAATAAACCTTAGGTGTGCTACAATTTGAATTGAGGAGACATTACATAAGGCTGATATGAGCAGGTAAACTTCATGAGGAGACTTCAGTCAGTCTTGAAGGGTTGGTCATATGTGGATAAAAAGAATGAAAAGGAAGAGCATTTCCATTAGAAATTCAGTGGACAAAGAAGCTGGTAGGGACGGGAGATAATTAGAAGATTTGACCACTGGAGTGACATGTGTAGAATGGTAATGAGAAGTTAGTTGAAATCAAGGCAGTGATCAATGATACAGCACTTTGAGTGCCAAGCTACAGGTTAGATTTTTCCATGGACAGTGGCAAATTAATGAAGAGCTAGGATCTTTGTGTAAGTGTTCTATTTTTTGATTAAATTTCCTTAAAAATACCTTCTGAAATTGTACCATGTTTTCGAATGGCATTGGTCCAAATCTTACTAATTAGCTAAGAATCTTAATTTCTCTCAGTTTAGTAAAATCTTTCTCTCCGTCGTTTTTTAAAGTGAAAGCAGAAATCAAAATGCAGATTCAAAGCTTCCTTGGAAAACATCAAAACAAACATAAATGAAAGAATTCCTGACACACACAAAAAAAGTTTCAGTAGAAAAACACAAAACAAATATTTACATGTAATTATAAAAGTCATTTTCATGTAATATTGAATATTATGAAGACTATTGGATATTATGAAGTCTAGATACATCATTGCCACAGATGAGACTGTTTAATCCAAGAAATTGACATTCTTTGGGTTGTAGGGCTGAGCTGTGGGCTGTGTGTCTTTCTTCTGCTGTTTTTCTAGAGACTTTTTGTTAAGCATGATAGGTGATTCACAAAGCAAATCATAGATACTACTTGATCAAACAAAACCAAACACACTTCCAAGCCCACACACACCCTTGCTACCACATGCTTTTCTAGTTCTCTATTTTAACAAATCTAACAGTCACCTAGGGTTTTTAAAAGCCTGGTGAGTGTTTATAGGAACACAATCAGCTCTGTAGTTAAATCTCACCAGCATTTCTCTTTATAAGTCTCTATTTTTAGAGGCTTGTCACTTAGCTACAAAAATACTGTTATGGTTTGGAACTTGTTGTACATGAACTCAGTCAAGACAAGATGGTCACACAGCTTTTTGCTTCTCTTTAAAACAAGCTATTTTGACTACTTCTTACTTTCAAAAAAGCTGAGCTAAAATGGGAGGTTGTCATTTTTATACTTACTCTCTCACAGCTGTAAAAATGGTTCCAGTTAATTGAGTAAAACCATTTTAGGTCACTACACTGTTATGTGGAGGGAAGTAAATTTAGCAGCATACGGGAACTTGACATTTTAAAGGTGGTTAAATTCTGAAAACTCATAGGTTGCTGATTGACTACAAGTATATGAATACTCGCAGAGTTCAAATAAAAATTATTTATTGAGAATATATATTTTTAGACCTTATCAGAGCCATTGGTTCTTTAAAATTCACTATAGCCATCTATTCTGAGCTACACCTTTGAATACATTTTATTTTTTAATTCCCAGAGACTTATATTCAATAAAAAATATTAAAAGAATATTATTTAGTTTCAAATGTAGCATTATTGCTGATATTCAAGCAAAATAACCATATTGAACCATTATAAAAATATACGCAGTGAAATACTATTCAGCCATAAAAAAGGATACAATGATATGGATGAAACTGGAGATTAGTGAAAGAATTTAGGTGCAAGAGCCAAGCACTGCCTCAGTCTGGCTGGGCACAAAATAACCGAGCCACCAGGAGACACTTACAGGTTCAAACAGGAACTCCTTTATTGCCCAAACTCCCGCAAAGACCACCCACACCCACTGCGGTCCTTCCAGGAACACCACACACCAACTGGAACTCCCTCCACCGGAACTTCACCAACCAACGCAACTCCCCAGGAATCCCCACAGAACTCCAAAGTAGCGGGCACCTGAGATGGACAGCAGGGGTCTATATACAATTGAATACACAGCCTGTTTCAATCCAGGATCATCCTGTCACAGCAATTATACACAACTTAACTTAATTATGATAATCTTAATGGCTCGATGGTGTCACCTCTCAACTATTCCTTCTGGCAAAATGCCAGGGGCCATTCCGACTCTGCTGTGGCTCTCAACAAAGCACCACCAGTTCTCACTCATATTTGGAATCTAAAAATGTTGATCTCATAGAAGTTGAAATAGTATGGTGAAGAGAACTGGTTATGATAACAATCACCAATTGTGGGGCTAGAGAGTGTGAAAGGAGGGTAAAATGGGGAAAAGTTGACTAATTGGTCCTAAGCTATGTTAGATAAGAGCAAGAGTTTCTGGTATGCTATTGTCCAGCAAGGGACTATAGGTAATAATGATGAACTGTACATATCAAAAAGCTAGGGAAAAAATTACATTGAAAGTTTTCACCACAAAGAAAAAGATATTTGAGGAAAAAGATATGCTTAACCTGATTTAAACATTACAGACTATGTGCATTGAAACATCACATGGTATCATTAATATATTCATTTTTTTTCTTTTTCTGTCAGTTAAAAAGTAAATTTAATTTAAATAAAAATAATGATGACAAAAGTGATTTATCAATACATGACAGATATTTGGTCCTTTACATTTTAATCATAATAAATACTGCTCATTTTATAAAGCTAGTAGCTTTTACATCACTCCCTACAATTTTAGAATGTTACTCTCACCATGACAAAGAAGGCAGAAGAAGTATTGTCTTTGTTTTACAGCAAGTACAATCAGAACCTTCAGAATTTGTACTTCCCTTTATTCCACGACCACTTTTGCCTCTCCCAGAGGTGCTATGATCAGGGTGTGTTTCTGGATATTTAGAGACGGGGAGAAAGATATTTCATTGCTCTGTATCTGGCATCAGCAGTTATCCCTCCCTGCTGCCCCCTCAGCCCTGAGACCAGTTGGGGAGTGAAATGAGACACTTTCTGAATAACTAGAGCACTAGCGTCTTGTGATTCCCCCAGAAAAGAGCAGGAGGAGGGGTGACCCTAGCAGCTTCCTCAGTGTCCTCTGTCCTGTATTTTGTTTAATCTTACTTGTGGATTAATATTCTAACTTCAAACCTCTTTCATTTTCTTTCTTGCTTAATATATTTCTGACAGATTCTAAATAAGCACAGAATCACTCTGCAGTTCAGGCTGTGGGTTTTGTTTTCCTGTGTGTGGTTAGTAATACTGCTAGGTGGTTGTTATAGTAACCAGTTCTCTTCAGCAGAGGAAAGAGTATGGGCATTTGACAGTGCTTAAAATTTAATAGAAGGAGATAAAGTTCCTAGATTTCATATTTCATTAGAGGATGATTACAGGGCAATCAGGACAATGTCTATTTTTTGAAGACTATTATATTTAAGTAAAAGGTAAATTATCTGCAGGTGCTATCTATTCTTCTCCCTGAATTAACAAGGATAAATTTAGTCTCCATCAGGTATTCTAATTGGTTTTTGTGATTATTCATCTAATGCATATCCAAGTCACCAAAATAAATTCCGTAAAGCCAGATTTGTATAACATGGCCTCTCACCACATAAAATTAGCAAACAACTAAGTTCACAGTGAATGCTTCTTTCCCCCTTTTTTAAAAATCTCTTATTTTATTTCATTTTCTTTATTTTTTGTGGTGCTGGGAATTGAATCAGGGCCATGTGCCTCAACTTTTGAGCTACATGTATTTTATGTATTCTTTATTTCAAGAGTACTTGCTGTTGGTTTGAAAAGTTCTTTATTCTCCTTTCATTCTCAATTCCCAATCATCCTATTACCAGATCTATTTTTAGGTAATTACAGGGGTATCAATAAAATACTTATGTCCTTCTCAATTAAATGTTTGTTCACAGAAATGAGATTTGAAACACTTATATTTGATCACAGATTATGGAATTTACTTTCTATGCATTTGGTATATACTAAAAAATATTTTGCATGTTGGAAGATATACTTTGTTAAAGTAAAAGATTGCTTAGTCTGCTTTGTCACAAATAATAGTAGTGCCTAACTTCTTGCCCTGACTAATCACTGTTGTAATGTGTGTTATCATCCATAGAAAAAGTGCTGATAGCAGAGGAATTGCTTCATCATGAGACAGGAACATCTCATGTTTTATAAATATCACTGAGGTGCCATCTGAAAGAACATCACAATTTATTATATTATTATTGGTATTAATGTGCCAATTTCTTCATACTCTCATCAATGACAAATATCTCTCTCAAAAATATGTTGCCTGTCTGGTAGGTAAAAAATCATGTTACATTGGAGTCTTGATTTAGAGTTCCCAAGTTTCTTTCTTTCTTTTTTTTTTTAATTTTCTTGTCTTTTTGTCTTTAGCACTTTTTCACATTCACTAATTCACTAATTAATTGTGTTTTATCTTTGGATTATTTGTTCACATTTAAGCTGATATAAACGTAGACAGTGCATATATTTTTCTTCCAGGAACAAGTTAAGAGTTCTGAATGAGATTGCAAGAATGGATGTAAGGAAGTATGTATATAATATATATTTAATATATAATTGGATTTACTTATGCATGTTCACATGTGAAGTATAGATACGTATGGGCAAAGCAACATCACATATAATTATATCTATACCTATACTTGTATCTCTATATAAAAGGAGATATTTTTCCTAGCCTTTCATTTTTCTTGCAAATTTTGAAGTGTCCTTCATCACATAAGTGATTTACATTTTCATGCAGTCAAATATGTCTTAACCTTATTTGGGGGCTTCTTTGTTTTCCTATGTTTTATCACTAGTGTTTTGTTGAATAATTTTAAACACTTACATTTTGACAAAATTGTAGTGTATTTTCATTTACAGGATGACATATGCATATGTAAATTTTCTTCACCTGTAGAAAGCTAACTTACCCAATATTGCTCATAGAATTCATCCTTTTCAGATGGCTAGAAATCTTCTATGCCTTTTACTAATTTCCACAGATATAAGAATCGATTTTAAGACTTTATTCATTTTCATTGATTGATAATTTTTATAAAAATACCATTACATAGTTTATTGATTAATTTGTCACATCTTTACAATATTGGACCTATACATGTAGAAATATATTACTTCTATTTCTGCAGAACCACTTTCAGATACTTTAAAAATATTACATTTTTTTTTAGGTAAGTCTAGCACTTTTTAAGCTATATTAGCATTTTGGTATACTGAAATTTTTGTGGCTACTATAATAGGGATAACTTCAAAAATAATATTAAAAATAATATTTCCTTAGTTATATCTGTTTATATAGCAGAAATTTTTAGACTTTTGTTGGTTGACCCTCTATCCAAATAACTCACTAAATTATGTTAGTTGTTGTATTTGAGAGAGTACTCTTTAATAGAGTATGTTTATATTTTTCCACTTAAACAATTGCCACGTAAGTTTCTAGATGTTTTATCAAGTTGTTTTTCTTTTGCTAAAATACTTAGAAGCATTTTTTTTTAGCATTAAGTGTTGAATTATATGAGCTCTTTACAAGAAAAAGCTGATCACACTTGGAAAAATAACATATAATTCCAATCCCAATAAAGCAGAGAAGTTTGTTTGGACTATCCCCCCCCACACCCTGACCCACCTATAAAAAGTATAATCTCTGGATTGGTGTAAAACTTTTTGAGGATACAGCAACAAAAATAACAACAACAACAACAAAAGAAACTAGTGGATTTTGATCTTTGAAAGTTGAAAAAAATCTCACTGACATCTACATTTATAAAGCTTTTCTTCTGTGATTCTCCTCAGTCTTTAAGAGGAAAGACTCAGAAATAGGATTTAAAAAGAAGTCCGTTTTTGCCTGACCCCTAAATATAAATGTGTAGGCAAGACGCCTAGGAGCTCGGCAGAAAAGCAGTAGCTTGATGATGAAAGAGTTAGGCATACATCCCACTTTCTGCATAATGAAAGGGACAGAATATTTCAGTCAAGTTAGAGGTTATATATAAATACTTTGTGTTTTCCATAGAAACTTCAGAAGAGACACAACTTAATAGCAAACGCCATGTAACAGAACTAAGGGGTTTGCATTGGACTAAGAAAAAAACTGAAAAAGTTAAACTAAACATTAATGAAATATAAAATCAAGTCTCTGTAATTCTAAGCTGATTTACATAATTTGATTGACTAGTAAGAGAGAATTAATACTCTTCAGAGGAAGAAAATACAGGCTATATGATGCATCCTGACCATAATTAATAAAAAATAGAAAATTATAAAACATAACAGGAAAAATGAATATGTGATCCTTAATATTCAGGGACAAAAGCAGTAAATAGAAAAATACTCAAGATGACTCAGAATTGTAATCAGCAAATAAAAATTTAGATGAAAATATTAAGCAATTATATAGACTTGGGAAATATCAGGAGTAAAAATATAAATTAGAAATGAATCAAATGAAAAATTTATAGTTGAAAAGTACATTAACTGACGGAAACTTTACTGGATTAGATCTTAGATGATTATAATTTATTATATCTGAATAATAGAGAAAAAAAGAAGGATATGAAACAAATAAAACCAGCCCAAACAACACATTACATAAAAAGCAATTCAACATCCATGAAATTTGAATCACAGAAGAAAATGGGTGAGAGAATGGGACAGAAAGTATCTGCAGAAAATAATAGCCTTTATCTCAAGTTTGGTGGAAAATATCCAGACACTAAATAAATCCCAATCATGAAAAATAGCATGAAAAAACATATCTAGGCTCTCAATTTCAGTTTAACATCAAAGAGAAAAAAAATCTTTAAAATAATCACTGGCAAAAATGACACATTGAACTAAAAGTCTTTAGGGAAACAGCTAAGTGAATGAAGCTAACTTCCCAGAAGAAATAGTGGTGGCCAGAATAGAATGAGACATCATTAATGTGTGTGTGTGTGTGTGTGTGTGTATATATATATATATATATATATATATATATACATGACCAATGTGATTCTGCAGCCTATATACTCAGAAAAATGAGAAATTATATCCCACCTGATTCAAATGTATGATATGTCAAGGTCATTGTACTGTCATGTGTAACTAATTAAAACAAATAAAATAAATAAATAATAAACAAACAAAACCACAACTCTTATACTAGATTTCTAAGTTTAATCAAATTACCATTTAGAAATGAATGATAAAGTTATTACCGAAAAGTATTAGGTGCAAAAACTTTGTCAAAAAAGTAAAGCTGTTACATAAGAAGTGCCTAAAGAGGGTTTTCAGGATATATGGAAATAATATCAAATGGAAACCAAGTTTTACAGGAACAAATAAAGAACTATAGGAAGAGTACGTATGTTATTAAGTAGATCTTTTAATTCTATCTGATGTACTTGTATTAGTCTCATGAAAGATACATTTTTATTCAAGTATTAACAACAATAAACATGCATTTGAAAATAGGTGAAGTAAAATACATGAAACAAGCCAAAAGGGTGATAATGAAAATGGATATAGATCATCAAAAATTTCCTAAGTTGTGCATAGAATAGTTTTTGAGTATAACCAGTGACTATGGATTCACATTTTAATATCTAAATAAGCACTAAAATACAAAAAGGCATAGCTAAAATATTTCCAGAGAAGATAAAATATAATATTAAAAAATATTTCACTTCAAATACTAAAGCAGTGGAATGGGAACAGAAGAATATACAGCAGTCTGGACAAATAGAAATCACATGTCATGATGCTGAAATTATACCCAAACCCAGAAATACCTATATCAAATTATGAGACTGGATATTTCAAGAAAAATATTTTCCTGGATTAGGAAAAAAGCAAAAACAAGCCATGTGTGCTTCATAAAAATATACTTGAAACACAAAGACACATATTGGTTAAAAGTAAAAGAATGAAAAGATTTAAGAAAACTCTTGCAACTGCACTAATATCAGACAAATCAAATTTAGAAAGGGGATTCTTTTGTCATGAGTAAAGAGTCAGATTAATCAACAGAAATATTAAATGTATTAAAAACCAATAATAAAATGTCACAACTCATGAAGGAAAAACTGTTAGAATAAAAGTGAAATATCGGGGCTGGGGTTGTGGCTTAGTGGCAGAGCACTTGTCTCATACATGTGAACCTAGGGCCCCATACGTCTAGTGGCAAGCTCTCTACTGCTGAGCCAAAATCCCAGCCCTTACTGTAAAGTTTCTTAGGCCATCTCTCGGAGGAGGACATATTTCTTATGTATGCCACTTACACGTACGTGTGTGTGTGTGTGTGTGTGTGTGTGTGTGTTTGAGAGAGAGAGAGAGAGAGAGAGAGAGAGAGAGAGAGAGAGAGAAGATGAAATCCTTTCCCAAGTACTGTTTATTTTTCAGAAATTTCTAAGAAGTTTTATCCCTTTTTGACATTTTTTCTGGTTTAACTGCTGTGTATTTATTCTATTTTTCCATTTTCTTTTGTATTTTTTTTTCAGACTTGAATTCACTTTAATTTTCTACTAAAGATTGGAACAATGTACATTTAAAGACACCCTTTATTCCAAAGCTTGGGATGAAGAACAGAGGGGGAAACATTGATATGAGCCTCATAGTGTAAATATATATAATATATGTAAACATATATTCTCGTCCATGTCTTTAGTCCAAGCTATCAGTGGTCTGAAACAATAAAATAAATACATTGTGTGTTAACTATAGGAGACTGTCTTACACATGATTTTATAGTACACAGATTATCAAACTGAACTACTACATACACAGTGGTCCTCAATAGAGTTGTTTTACAATCATTACTTTTGTAAATTTGGGGCAAGTTGACGGAGAGGGTGGTGATGGACATTTTTGAGGGAATAAAATGTTCTACATTTTTAAATTAGGTATCTTGAATTGGTAATCTTCTTCCTACCCCTTTTAGAATCCCAGTGAAACTTCCTTTGGTTATTCTTTTCAAATATATTTCTTTACGCTGAAATTTTGTGGGAAATTTGGTGCTTTAGGGTGGCAGTTAGGTAGGGGCAAGAAAGTCTTAGATACCAACTTTATCAAAGTGCCTAGTTGTCTGGCATATTATTATTCACTTAGAATATTTTGGAAATCACATTTAAAAATTTTATAACATAGTTTAATAGAACTCAGTGGGACTAAAATATTTTAGAAATTGAACAAAAACTCAGTTACATTGTCTTATTATTATTATTAATTATTTTATTTTAAATTGAACTTTTTAAAGCACAGCAGATACCTTGGACCAGGAGAAGTTACTATGTTGCCTTGGCAACATTTCATATTTTGGGCAAAATATATTGTCAAAAATTAAGTGAAGTATCAAGACTATAAAATATTATCAAGGACATTTTTTTTTTTACATTAGGCCAAGGGAAAGGTGAATGATGAAAAGTACTGATTATTCTTGTGACTATTTGAAGTACCAAAGTGAGAAATCTGCATCCTGAAATAGAAAACAAACAAATGCAACCAATGTTCTCATAGCAACAAAGCTAGAGCCACTGAGTTCTCACCTAGTCCATGATAGTGTGGAAGTGGTTCTGTTAACATTCATGGCTATGAGTGGCAACTACCCTTGCTTAGCTGGAGCCTTGCTTCTCTGCTTATCTGTTCTCTCCCTCTTTGATCTCTGTCAGAATATAATGTATTCTTTCCATGTCCATGTATTTCACAGTCTGTAAACCCATTCCTTAACACCGATAATTTTGTCCAATAACATTCAGCCTCATTTGTTAGGGGTTTTGAATTTTGTAGAAACAGAGAGCAACAAAGAATTGGAATAAGTAAATCCAATCTTAGTTAGGCCAGCTGGTAACTCTGGGATCTTAGGAAAACAATATAACATACTTGAAATACAATAATAAGACTATGTTTTGAAAAATTTTTAAATTAAAAAATATAACATTTAATTTTACATGAAAACAAAAATTGTACCTATTGAGATAACTTGTGTTCAAGATATGTATTCATTCTGTAATGTTTATGTAAAGTTGAACATATCTGTCTTCTCAAATATTTATTATTTCTCAAATACCTATCATTTCTTTATGGTAAAATTTTCCAAATTTTTTCTTAGTTTTTAAAAATGTACTGTACATTATTATTGTTTTATAGTCATCCTACTGTGCAAGAGTAAAAAAGAAGAGAACTTCTTTTTCCTATCCTAAAATAACTTGGTATCCATTGATCAAACTTTCCCTATCTCTCCCAGTCTCTGGTAACTCCCTTCCTATTCTAAAATTAACATTTTTAGATTGTACTTATGAATGAGACCATGTGGTACTTGAAAGACTGAGTTGGTTTAATATGTACACGTAGAGTCTAGATTACAACAGAGGCATAATTAATCCTGGCTAACTTCTATTTTGTTTATATGCATCACATGAAGTGTCAAATTATCCTGCATGGTTATTCATTTACTTTATTTATTAGATAATTAACTAACATGCCACTTTTATACTCATATCAGAAATAGAAATTTGTACTAACATCATGGAGGAAAAAAAAGCTAGTAATACAAATTAAAAAAATGATTCTTCTATGCAGGTAACATGCATTCTTAAAGGTTTTCATAAACTAATACACTAATATTCAAAATTGTGTATTCTATAAAACGTTTTAAAATAGTGAATACTTCTGAAATAAATTCTAGGATTTCTAATACAAAGTTGACTGATCCCAAGTTTTTACTTACCTTCCTTTTCCAAATCCCATGAAAAAGACAAGGAAAATGTAATTATGAGAATAAATTCATAATAGCACTAGCAAGCTGGATAGGTGCCATTAGAAAGCCAGAAAAGACAAGAATTCAGAAAGCTATGAAGCAGATGCTATCAACTTGAGAGAGAACTCATGAGAAACAAGAATTTTGCAACCTCATAGAAATGAAAATTGATATCTTTCTGAAAGCTGAATTTTCCTAGTACAACCATAAAAATTCTATTATCAGAGATACTGCAGGCTGACCAAAGAAAAAGGTTATGTGGCAGATCTCTGTTTGTTACATCATTCTCAGATTAAATCTGTGCATACAATTCTCGAAATAAGGAGGATGTTATTTCCAAGGAGAGTTGCAGATTTGGCATTAGGGCCAAAGAGACAGAACAGTGAGTGCCACAGGTGGGAAGCAGGCCACCAAAAGGTAAATCATCCTGCCTAGATTAAAGATACCACCCCCACCCCCCCACCCAGTACTAGAGGAAAGGTTTCCTGCTGTCAACCTTTGCTCTTCATAGGCAAAAGCTGGCTTTGTTTTTCCTGGAGGAAATCATCTTCTCTTACACACAACTAACAGTATTCTCAGGGCTAACTCTTCTCCAGTTCTGTGTCTTACATAGTCTCATCTTTTCACAGAAGACTTGTAGGATTACCTTTTTTTTTTCTACCAGGGATTGAACTCAGGGGCACTTAACCATTTAGCCACATTCCCCACTCTCCTCCCCATTGTTTTTAATATATATTTTATTAGAGATAGGATCTTGTTGAATTGCTTAGGGTCTCCCTAGGTTGCTGAGTCTGGGTTGAACTCATGATCCTTCTGCCTCAGCCTCTTGAGTCACTGGGATTACAGGTGTGCAGGACTACCTTACTTCAAGAAGAACCTCTTTGCTATTCTGTACTTCATCCCTCATTTATTTTTTTAGCACTTATTATAAATTGAACTTCTTTTATCTGACTGCTTACTTTTATTTATCTGTCTCTCAACTAAAATGTAAGCACCATCACTGTGACCTTGTTTTGTGTCCATGATACTCTCCCCTGCCTTGCTCAGATTTTGACACATACACACACAAATAATTACTCAACCAAAGTTTTTTGCATGGATATTGTATGAATAAAACACCTGTGGAACATTTCAAAATAAACCATGTTTCTAGCTACAAGGAAAATGCTATTTCTTAGAAATAACATAAGACATGTACTTTACTTTACATGTACTTTAATACAATACATGCATTTTGCAATACTCTAGAAATTAGTTACAAATAGGTAACAAGGAATGAACAAACAAAATATCCATCTAAAGCTATGACAAGTTAACTCTTGAGGTTAAACAAAATGCCACTGAGATTATACATTTTAGAAATGTATACAAACCACAGACTACATAAATAAACTGTTGGAGTGAGCTAGAAGTATATATTTTTTAAATGTGAAAGTTTAGGAAAATATAACTATTCACTTTAAGAAGCTGAAACAATTTAAAATGTAAAGTACACGACACAATAAAAACAAGAGCGGAAGTAGATTTCATCCATTAAACCAAAAATTGATTCCAGGGAAAGAAACAATAAAATAACAAAATTTGGAAAGTCTGGTTAATACAAGTCCTGTTGGTTTGCTAAGGATGCCATCATTGAACACCATAAAATCATGGCTTAAATAACAGAGATAAATTTTCTTACAATTCTGGAGGCTGGAAGTCCAAGATCATGGTGTCAAATGGTCTGGCGTCTCCAGAGGGCTTTTACTTGTCCAGAGCTGTCTTCTCACTGCATCCTAACATGGACTTGCCTCTGTTTGATCATGTCTCTGGGGTCTCTTCTGCTGGTGCTAATCTCCTCTCCTTACAAGAATTCTAGTCAGGTTCAATTAGAGCTCACCGAGTGGCCTCATTTTAACTTACTTACCTTTTTAAAGGCCCTGGCTCTAAACACTGTTACACTCTGAGATATTGGAGGTTAGAACTTCAAAGTATGATCTTTTTGTCAGTACCTAGCATAAGGCAACAGATATTAAAAAACTACATTAGTCATGAAAAGCATTGATATTAAAAAGAATTTAAATATCTTCATAAAAATTGCATTAAAATACTACTAATATATTAATGTTTTGTGCATGGAATCAATAAATCCCAGAAAATGAAAATATCCAAAATTGATCCATGAAACAGTAAAAAACTTGAATATTCTATTGACTTCAAAAAATGTAAATGATAATTAAATTGAACCCTTCATCCAAATTATTGCCTTTAAAGTCACCAGACCCAGACAACTTCAAGTAACATAGTTTCCTATACAAACATCATTTCTTCCCAGAACAGAAAAAAATAAATTTCTCAACATATTCTTTCAGAGTAATATCTTTGATTCCACAACAGAATAAGAATATTAGAAATACAATGTCTCAAGTTAATTCAAAATAATTATAAATATCCCCAAACACATTTGTTTATGAAAACAGAGCATAAGAAGATTAATACAACATGCTCCTGTAGTTATCCTAAAATGTAAGGAAGATTTAGCATTAGGTAATATATGAACATAATTAGATTAACATGGAAATATTGAATAGAATATAAAATAAAGATGCAAATGATTTTATTACAAGTTATTAGACATCTCTCACTTAAAAACAGTAATTCAGGAAAAGAACATTTTCAAACTTGAGAGACTGGAATTATGAGAAACATTATATTTAGAGTAGCAATGTGAGGAGAATTTTCTCTAAGGTAAATTGAAATTTTTGAAAAAACTCTGAATGCCCTACTCAATTCAATAAAGCCAGAGAAATTACATATAGAGTAGATTTGTCTTTGGTCAGCATTCTGATTTGGAGCAATTGTTTCACATGTAGCCTTAATGTGAACTTAACCTCCAGATATCAATATATAAATATTCCCTCAACATATACCTCTTCTTCTACACACACATAAATTTAAATATATATTTGTTATATTTTGAATGCATATTTGATGTATACTGAATATATATTTCTATATTCATATATATAAATATTACTTAAGGAATTTATTTAGAAATCCATGCATCTGTTTATAGTATACCAAAGGCAATCATTTATGTGCTTTAGAAATTATTAATTTATATATCAAGGGTCTGTGATCAAAAAAGCTATTTTAAGCAGAAGACTTTAGTAAATTTAACCACCAGTAGTTTGTATTACAGGTTCTATTTGTGTCTGTAGCAGCCTCAATGCAAATAGTGGTAAGATACTTAAGGATCAATTGAATGCTTGTTATTATTGGACACAAATTTGCTTGTAATATTGTTTGTTATTTTTAACATGTAAAATTATTTAAGTGTAAAATAAAAGCTGATGAAAGGACCTGAGGTCAATGTACGGCAACCCAACTGTATCCTTAGCATATTTCTTCTGATGACCACACCAGTGCTTCACACACTTCTCTCATAGTATATAATATACTTCTATGTATTAATAGTGCCTCCAAAGCAAATGCTCCACCATAATTGCATTGTACTTTCTAGGAATAGTGCATAAATGAATGTGCCAAAGATTCATTTGAGTTCAATTTCATACTCATTTTCCCCTGTGTTATATGGGGCTAGAAACTTAAATTATATTTCCTATTCTCTCTTGCCAGATGATGCCTGTTTAGATTTTGCCAGCGTGAAGCACTTGAAGTAGACTGGACTCTGAGAAGAGGAGGAACCATACTATTTATGCATAGCCGGCTGGGGGAGGTGACTGTTGGCTCCAGCACTGGGGGCAAGCCAGCAGCAACTGTGGGAGGGCTGACATCAGGCTCCTGCAATATCAGAGTGTGGGCTGCTAACTGCCTGCTTATCTGCCTTAACAGCATTTCTGTAGCACTCTGTGGCCAAGGCAGCAGCCTCAGAAATGGGCCCACCTTACCACTTCTTTAATCTCTGACCCTTCTAATCACTTTTATAGCCAGTTCCACTTATAACTATTCTTTGAAATAACCAGACTGGTTTCTGTTTCCCTGCCTGTACTGATATGAGATGCTAAGGAATCTGAATACAGGATGCTTAAAGAAGATAGATGTGAAATATGAATAAACTGTGAAGTATAGTATTGTATTTAAGATTTTGAGCTGATAAGAGCTGCATAAAAACTAGTAACTATTATTGATTCTGGTTACTTGCTGGACAATAGTAATATTTTAGAATTATACCCAAGCAAAGATTTCTTAGTTTTGGGAATTCAAATTTCTGATTCTCTTGTATGGGTTGTTATTTTGTTTCATTATCTAAGGATTTGGTTTAGGCTAGGTCTGGCAATCTACCATGTTCTTGTTCTACAGCCTTTGTAGCTGTGTTAGGAAATTATGTTTTGCTTTGGCATGTAAAATTTTGCAAATTGAAAATTTCAAAACACCATTCTAAAATTAGCTCTAAAAGGGAAGTTCTTCTTGGAAAGTTGTTTACCAATAATATATGACTCTCAATCAATATTCATCTCACTAAAGTTATTTTTTTTAATATTTATTTTTTAGTTGTAGTCGGACACAGTACCTTCATTTTATTTATTTTTATGTGGCACTGAGGATCAAACCCAAGGCCTCACATGTGCTAGGTGAGTGCTCTACCGCTGAGCCACAACCCCAGCACCTCCTGAAAGGTATTTTTGAAACTGATATCATATTAACACACATGCCTTGGAAAGCTTCAGATATCACCTTATTAATGCCTAAAAATCCTATGAATTTTGAGAAGTTTTAAATTTTACCCAAGTTTGTATGAACTGATTTTGTTTTTGTCATTACAGATTGTATCAGAAGCCAAAAGAAGCCATGATTATTGGGAGAAAGGGCTGGGAGTGAGTGTGGAATGAAGGGAAGAGTATTTCTATATAAGAGTTTAAATAGAAGAATTGCAGCATGGAGTTTTGTGTGAATAGGATGGCAGAAAGGTAATGTAGTGAATAGGTTTTTTTGATAGGTGGAAAGTTTACTTATTTGAAATTGGATATAATTTCTCTAAAAGTGTGCTCCAGATATATTGATCTGTTTCAGATATGTACTGTTTGTAAGTGCAGAAATAAAATACCATAATCATTAACCAGGAGCCAAACACTTTATCTTAAGTGTTGAAAATGTCCTAATAAGTAAACAATTCCTAGAAAAAGAAATAATGTTATATGCTATATGAGATTGTTTTGAAATATTTGGATTTATCATAAAGTCTTTTTTGAGTAATACATACTTTTAAACCCAAACATTATGTGTGTGTGTATGTGTGCGCGCATGAGTGCATGTAAATATGGCGCTATTCCTTGAAATAGATTATCTAATACAGAAAATGGTAACAAGTTTATTTCTGTTCTCAAAATTTCATGTAACAAGTCTTCTGGAAGTTTTTGTAGTGTTTAGTGAAGAGAGTTTGGCACAGGAATTGGGAACTGATCCTCTAAAAATGCTTTCCACTAATTTATATAGTCCAAACCAATTGTGTTGGCTCCCTGTGTTTGTTCGGGTGATGAGGAAACAAATATCAGACATTTTTTTTTCTGGGTGCAATTAAAAATAAACTTATTTATTGATGCTACTAAAATCTCAATTTTAAAATTGATAAAAATGCAAATAATTCTATAATACAAATCCTGAAAACTGAATATAAGACGTCTAAATTTATAGCCCCCAAACAATTCAATAGAGGATGTTATCATACTCCATTCACAGTTGCTATTCTGGATTACATGAGGCTGTTATGGTTTAAATATGTGGTGTCCCCCAAAAGCTCATGTGTGAGAAAATGCAAAAATGTTAAGAGGTGAAATCATTGGGTTATGAAAGCCTTAACTCAATCAGAGCATTAATTCTCTGAAAAGGATTAACTGGATGGTAACTGAAGGCAGGTAGGATGTGGCTGGAGGAGGTGGGCATTAAGGGCATATCTTTGGCATTTGTAGTTTGTCATGAGGAGGAGACTTTCTCTGTGCTTCCTGTTGTAATGTCCTCAGCTGCTTTCCTCACCCTTCCACCATCATGTTCTGCTTCACTTCAAGCCCCAAGGAATGGAGCCAACCATCTATGGACTGAGACCTCTGAATTGTGAGCACCCAAATAAACTTTTCCTCCTTTAATTGTTCTTTTCAGGTCTTTTAGTCACTATGGTGAAAAAGCTGACTAAAACAGAGGCACAGGCAGTAAGAAGCCTCTATTATCAGGCTGCTTTCACTCTGGCCGTGAACAAGTGAATCTGCAGACTCTTTCGTTTTAGTTTGAATTGACTCTGGTTTTGCACAGCAGAAGCAGCCACTGGGAAATGGCCCCCTTCTCATTGGAGGCTTTCCAGGCATTGATGAAATCTGACTATATGTAGAGCACTAGCTACAGCGAATTCTGGGAAAATAACTTCCCTGCCTCTGAAGTACAAACATATAAGTGGAATGGAATGAAGATACTAGAGAATCATAAACAGTATGTGGTTACAACAAGAACAATGTAAGAATTATTTTAAATCATGAAGAGTTGAGATACACAGTCTAAATCTGTTTCTATTTTTCACAGTCGATTGCTTTATTATTATTATTATTAGATTTATATAGTTTTTAGCCGGTAGGGGGATTTGCTATGGAGTGCTCTTGGGGAAATAGAAGATAAGGAGGGAAAACAAGATTGGGTGGAAGAGAAAACTGACCAAGGGAGTAATGAGTAGCACTTAAGTCGATCACTTGGATGCCACCTATAATTTTCCATGCCTCCATTGCACGAAAGTAACCAACTTTTTTTTTTTTTAACAATAAGGGTCAATAACTCATTTGAGAATGGTGACTGCTCTTGTTGCCTGCTAGTGCTTTGACATAAATTGCCTAAGTATTTAGATGCAAATTATAGCCTATAGTTCAATGGGACTATTGCCAAACCTCTAGCAGAAGTATTCACAAACAAAAGTATTCATTGCTTTGCTAGGATTAGAAACATTTTTTGAAAAAATTATCCAGAAAATGCAGAATACCCTGAATTTGAAAGGGAGTAATAGTAAAAACTGTGCTACATGGTTGTTGTAATCACTTATAAATCATTGAAAACAAGTATGCAACTATTGTTGCAGAAGAAAGTCTGGTTTAATATAATAATACATAGTTGTTTTGATGGAGATGAAAATGTTCTTTTGTAGTATTTTGTTATGGTTTGCTTGATAATGAATGGCATGTTAACATGATGTAAAGTTATCTTCCTTTTGGGAATATTTGTGCATGTATATTAGGACATCATGCAAAACAAACATTTTGGTAGATATGTAAGCACTGAGGACATTTCAATTTTTCTGCAGTTCAAAAAATCATTTTAGAGAAGGTATAATATCATTATCCCAAGCTTGTGGAAAAGCCAAAACAAAGTAATAAATCCATTATAAATAAGTTAAGAAATTCCTGCTTTGAGAATGTACTCTGCATGTCTGCTAAAGAGAGAATATTTTCCCTGAGTAGTATTTTAAATATTATTTCAATATCAATAGTCCTGGCGCTGAATGAATTAAAATTTCCCAAAGAGATTCCTTTTGAGGAATCAAAATTCCTTAATGATCAATGAGAGAAAAAGAAAAGTCTATTATATTGTGAAAGTATGTATTTTTTTTTACATTTGTGTTCTTATAGATGTTATGTACTTATATATTATGTGTTCTATGTATATAGGTGAAAAGAAGTAGTCCTTATCTAAAAGTGCAGGTGCGCCTGAGGTTATACACACTGTAGACTGAGTACCTAAGGTATTTTCTGTGTATGATTAGGGGCAATAACTTATTTTAAAAATGATGACTTCTCTTCTTGCTTGCTAGTTCTTTGACACAAAAGCCCAAGTGCTTAGATAAAAATTATAGTTCAATGGGACTCTTGCCAAATCTGAAATAAAATCATGCACTTTTTAAAGTGAAGTCTAGAGTTTATGACTTCCAGGCTTTCTTTGTAACATTCTCATTTTTTTCTTCATTCCGGCTATTATTTGCCAATGGATTCATTTTAATTTTTCCTTTTCTATTCAATTACAGCATTAGGTTAACTATCTCCAGTTCTTCAATCTTGTTTCACAAATAAGAGAACATATCTACAGTGAATTCAGGTGGAGCCACATTTGTAGGATATTAGAAGGTTGTCTGCATCTGGAAGAGGTGTGAGCATTATACTCTCTTGACATTTCTTACAAATGCATTATCTTTAATTAAGGAAACCTGATGTAGTCATTTAATTGGGTACTCTACATTTGAATTCTTAACTTTTGAAAATAAACATTCCTGTCAAGCCAGAATAGAAAATAGAATTTGTAAAGTTGAAAATTTTGTATTATTGCTCTGACTGATATGGATGGGATGTTATTGGAACTAAAAAACAGCTCAACACTAATAACCATTTGTTTTAGATTCCAGATCTGATTATATAAAAGTGCTTTTTTCTAATACTTTAAGGATCATTATTTATTCTTATCCTTACTTCAATAGGATCTTATAAAGTCTTTCTCAAATGGGTCACATTTCTAATTCTACTGTACTACTAATAGATTCTTCATTGAAGAAATGTACTAGAAAATTCTAAATATTCAAACATTTTTTTCTATTTAATGTTCAATCAATAAATTTAAACAAAAAGCCCTTCAGGGATACTAAGAGCCTATACAGGCATTACCAAAAAAAAATCTTTAATTTGTACTAGGCAAAAATGCATGACATAATTTTACATGAAAAAGCTAAAGTGAGGTCAGAGGTATAGCCCATGTAACATTTCTTCAAAAGCATAGGTCAGAAGTTCTTATGGATGGAGAGAGACATCTGTTGCAGTAGTAGACCTGGGGTTCCCTTGAAAATTGGACTTTTTGTCTGTTACACAACTTATTTATGATAAAAAGGAATATATGCTTGGATGTTGGATTTTGGTAATGGTACAAAATAAAAGATAAATTTATCTTCACCGCTGGTGATCTAATCACCAATAAAATCAAATATTTAATACTTGATAATTCTTTTATGACTTGTGTAGTATGTTTTATTTCTCATAGTGTAGTATGTTTCCAGTGACAACAAGAAATAAAAGGAAACAGCTATGCTTAGCTATGCTAACTGTGCATTTTTTAAGATCTCAAATCAAACACCAATAACTCAGAAAAGATTTACCTGATATTAATGATCAAGCCAACTGCCTAAGTTTTATTTAATAATTTCACTATTATCCACTTCTAAATATTTACCACAGTTGTAATTCTCCATTTTTTATAATTGTCTGATGCCTGACTCCCCTACTACAATGGACAGAAATTTTGTTCTTTGGTTTTCTTTTCTCTCTCTCTCTCTCTCTCTCTCTTTTTTTTCCAGGAGTGAATTAGTTGTTCTAAACAAAACCAAAAACACAACAGCAAGTTCAACTATTCTGTAGACCAAAATTAGAGGAAAACATCTCCCAGTAATTTAGGCTGATACTTCAGAAGTACTCCAGAAGAGATGGAGGTGAAAGGATGATAGAGAACAGATCCAATACACAGGGGACGAGGTGGAAAGCCAAGAAGAAAAGCAGGGGAACAGAGTGGTATTGACTTGCTCAAGACAAATAAAGATTGTGGCATATTGTATGATTGGCAGCCTGGCCACTGATATTTTTTAAAGCTTCCTAGATGATTTTATTATGTAACCAAGGTTCAGAACCACTGGATTAAGAAAAGTAACATTCAATATACTTAAATTATGTAAAAATTCTACTTGTGTTCATAGTACTGTATACTGTGAAATATACTTTATATAAAGTTCTATGTAAAATACCTCCTACAAAAAGAAAAAAAAAGTCTTCTAAATCCTAACAGTTCAGAGAGAAAAGGAAATATGTATAGCCATAATGTGAAAATGTATAAAAATATATTTGTTAAATTGAATTCAGAGAAAGGATGATTTAAAACATTAAAATATTATTTCATATTCATATCGTCATAAATGGAAGGAACCCTAAAATATCAAAGGTGTGAAGAAATACCAACTTTTATATATTTCTGATGCTAATGTAATGATGAAATTACTTGAAAAACAATGTAGCTATACATAGAGAAGTTGAACTTGAGACCTAAAACGTCTTGGGTTTTCTTCTAAGCATATACTTTAGAGAAATTTTTGTTCATGTGAGAAAGGAAGTCATGTTCACTGCATAATTTTAAAGGCAACAAATTAGACATCTATCAGTACACAAATGAATTCAAACACTATCAGATGTATTATGATGAAATAGTTCTTAGGTCATGTTACAGTTTGGGTGTGAGGTAAATCCCCAAAGCTCACTTGTAAGACAATGCAAGAAGGTTTGGAGAGAAATGATTGGGATAGAGTCTTAACCTAATCAGTGAATTAATCCCTGATGGGATTAACTAGGTGGTGGCTGGAGGTAGGTGGGGTGTGGCTGGGGGAAGTGGTTCATTGGGGGCGTGGCTATGGCATATATATTTTGTGTCTGGAGCACGAAGACTCTCTCTCTGCTTTTCAGTCATCATGTGAGCTGCTTCCCTCTTCCACACTCTCCCACCATGATGTTCTGCTTCACCTGGAGTCCTGAGGAACAGAACTGGCCTTCAATGGACTAAGACCTCTGAAATCGTGAGCCCTCAAATAAACTTTCCTTCCCTAAAAGAATTCTGGTCAGATCTTTTAGTCCCAGCAGCGAAAAATGCTGACTAAAACAGGCCCATAGATTATTATCTATATGATTCGTAGTTTACTATCTATGTTAGTTTTCTGTTCATAGTTTGTAATTTACATTAGTTTATATTATAGTTTATTATGTATATTATTTAGTTTTTGCTGCATCATAACACAGTCTTAAAACTGATTTAAAGCTACATCCATTTGTTTAGTTCACATTTTTGTGGGTAGGTAATTTTAGCTGGGTTCACTTGCAAAGTTTTGTTGGACCTGTCTGGGCTTGACCAGCAGCTGCTGGTACTTGGGCTCATTTATAGATCTGGAGGTTGGCTGGCTGTTGGCTGGATGCAAGGCTGAGTTATGTGTCTCTCATCAGGAGTCAGGCCAGCCTATGCTTTTTTGCATAGTGGTACTTGCAGGATTTCCAACAACATCAAATAGTCAAGATCCAATGTAGAGGCACTTTCTAAGCTTCTGCTTATGTACCATTCACTAATATTCTGCTGGTCAAAGAAATCAAGTGGTCAATCCAGATTCAAGTAGTGATTTCTTAATAGGAGAAATGGCAAAAAAAAAAAAAAAATGTTGGCTTTGTTTTTTCCCAATTTACCCTTAGGATTAGTATTTTCAAACTCAGTTTTAGAAAAGTGCTTATGAGCTCCATATATTGAACATTCACCAATACCCCAAGCAGGATCTGGAACAACTCTCTATTTTCAATCCCTTTAGTGTTGCTACAGCAAAATTGATTATCGTTGATAAAGATAATAAACTGTATCTGTCAGTTCAAGTGTATTGTCCAAAAATTAGTACCAAATTTACAAACAACCAGTCAAATAAATAAATTTGGTTGTAGGGGGATTGGAAACTGAATAAATGACTGTAGACCTTCTGAATGTGAGTTAAAATTGGATCATATATAAGTTTTGGCATAGGTTAAAGACATAATTAAATGAAAGAAAGCAAGTTACATAAAAATATTTGCTGCAAACAACAATTATATAAAGTTTTAACAGAAAATGTTGTGTAGAGATACATTTAAAGGCATATTTTGATGAAAACAAAAATTGAAATATATATACAAATTTCAAGGAGGTAGTTGGTTCTGAAGAGAAAAATGATGACAAAAATATGTGAAGTGGAAAATAAATATAATTAATTTTCATTTTAAATCTATTTGAAGCAACAGAAACAAATACAAATGGAAATTATTATATGATATAAATGATAAAAAGTGAAACTCAAATGACTAGGGAAAATTCATACATTTACATTAATGGACCTGAGAACTTGAGGGACATTCAAAACATTAGATCCTGCTGGACACAGGGTTACTCCTGTAATCCCAGTGGCTCAGGAGGCTGAGGCAAAAGGATTGCAAGTTCAAGACCAGCCAGGGCAGTTTAGCAAGACCCTGTCTCAAAAATAAAAAGGGCTGGAGATGTGGCTCAGTGGTTAAGTGGGTTCAATCCCTGGTACCCAAAAGCTTAGATTCTTACACTATACACCAGAATTAATACCAAATAAATCAGATATTCTGTTGTTAAAAATCAAGGAAAACTGGGGCTGGAGTTGTGGCTCAGAGGTAGAGTGCTTGCCTACCATGTGTGAGACCCTAGGTTTGATACTCAGCACCACATAAAAATATAAAATAAAATATATTGTCCACCTATAACTAAAAAATAAATATAAAAAAATCAAGGAAAACTAGTACTTTAAAATTAATCATTTTTTTTTTATAAACTGAGTGGAGAAAATTTTCTGTGATTAAATTTGGTCATGAAAACAATGAGAAAGATCTTATGCTTTGAAATTGCTAGATCTATAAGACATATTGCAGGGTAAGAAAGCAGAACAATGTGTGTGGTATACTTCCTTTTGAATAACAGTAAAAACTCAATAGTGCAATGTACTGACATTTGCTTATGGGGAGGGAGGAGGCAAACAGGATGAAATAGCAATGAACCCATAATTTCTTGTAATATATGTGGCTTTGACTTTACAACCATTTTCACCATGCATTCCTAAATAAATAATTAATTAAAAAACATGAACAACAAAGAAAACTCAAAGTTCACTTGGTATCTTATTTTTGATAATATTGATATTATACTTTTAATGCATTTAATCTACATTGTAGTATATTATAAAAATTATATTTTGGTAATTTTGAAACAACATTTTCAATGAAAGATTGAAATATACACTAATATAAAATCAATAAAATTCAGAAGAAAACATTTTTTGTTCAAATTTGAATTTTACATACTAATATGAACTCATTTCTATTTTTTTTTTAAATCCTATATCCTGCTTTGTGCACTGAAAGAGCATAGAAATAATGTCAAAATATTCTTTGGTCTGCAATCTCATTTAGTGATCCTTTGTTAAAAACAGCTAGACAGCTAGGCTGGTTCCATAGTCTAGCTTTTGTGAATTGAGCTGCTATAAACATTGTTGTGGCTGTGTCACTAGAGTATGCTGATTTTAAGTATAAACCAAGGAGTGGGATAGCTTGATCAAATGGTGATTCCATTCCCAATTTTCTGAGTAATCTCCATACTGCTTTCCATAGTGGTTGCACCAATTTGCAGTCCTATCAGCAAGTATGAGTGTTACTTTTTTACCACATCCTCACCAATATTTATTGTTGTCTGTATTCTTGATGATTACCATTCTGACAGGAGTGAGATAAAATCTTAGAATAGTTTTGATTTGCATTTCTTTAATTGCTAGAAATGTTAAACACTTTTTCATATATTTGTTTATCATTTGTATTTCTTTTTCTGTGAAGTGTCTGTTCAGTTCCTTAGCCCATTTATTGATTGGGTTATTTGCTTTTTTTTTTTTTTTGGTGTTAGGTTTTTTGAATGAATAAAGAAAATGTGGGATATATACTCAATGGAATATTACTCAGCTATAAAGAAGAGTAAAATTATGCAATTTGCTAGTAAATGGTTGGAGTTGGAGAATATCATGCTAAGCGAAATAAGCCAATCCCACGAAACCAAAGGCTGAATGTTTTCTCTAATATGTGGATGCTAATTCACAATAAGGTGGGTGGGGGGCACTAGGGAAGAATAGCATTACCTTAGATTAGGTAGAGGGAAGTGATGGGAGGGGAGGGGATGGGATGTGGGGATAGGAAAAACAGTAGAATGAAATAGACATTATTACTGTATGTATATATGTGACTGCATGACCAATATAATTGTGCAACGTGCACTCAGAAAAATGAGAAGTTATATCCCATCTATATATGATATATCAAAGTCCATAAGTGCATTCTACTGTCATGTATTACTAATTAAAAAAAAAAAAAAAACTAGAGCCAGTCACAGTGGTGCATGCCCATAATCCCAGTTACTCTGGAGGCTAAGACAGGAGAATTGCACATTTGAGGCCAGCCTTGGTGATTTATAGACACCCTGTCTCAAAACAAAACAAAAAGGGCTGGAGTGCCACCTAGAGATCCTTCAAAAAAAGGTTGACTAAAGGTATAAGGCAGGATAGACCTGTGCCAGAAAATAAGGAAACACTAAAAAAATAAAGGCAGTTATTACAAGGACAGAGAAGTAAATTTACTGAGGTGGATTGCCCTAGTTGTTAGATTCTGGAAAACTTGTAGCACTCCAATGGTTCATACTCATGGAATAACTTGGTTACAGGCAAAGGAGACAGAACAGCAACTGCAGGAGCAGGGTATAAACTGAAAGGGATCAGATGTCAGGGTTTCTTTGTCTTTCCATTATTGGGGTTGCAGAAGATGTACAAATGGAGACAAATCTTCAGTTTTGAATCTGTTTGGCATGCTTTAGAGCATCTTGGCAGCAGAAAAGTCAATTTCGTTTGTGATGGGATCCTTTCAAATTAGGCAAGTCTCATAGGCACATTCTAATTCCACAATATCTTAATCATCAAATTTTCTAGGCTCCACCTTCAATCAGGTACAAAAAATAAATACAATTATTATTGCTAAACAATTGCTGACAGATGAATATGTCTTGACTCCAAACAAACCAAGTACCATGATTACAGGACATCATATATTTTAATATATTTCTTAGAGTGGCCAAGGGGCCACCCTGTTCTCAGTTGCTCTTGACCTAAGTGTAAGGTTGATCTAAATCAGCTGAGGTCAATGCTATGCAAAATATTCCCACTGGGCCAAATCAGGACATTTCATGCATCAAAAGAGAGGGTGATATCAACTGCTAATACACAAAAAAGCAGAAAAAAAATCATTACCCATCTCTTGGAATTAAAGTTTTGTTCACAAGTTATTATTTGCAGCTATTTTAAAGTAGCTTATGATAACATTTTAAAGCATCTCAAGAGTAGTAGAATGAAATTCACACACCCAGTGTTGAACACTTTGCCACATTTTTTTTATCTACATCTGCATCTTAACTGAAACATTTCAGAGTAAATTGCAGACTTCATGTTTAATCTTTAAACTTGTGTCTTGACACTTTTGAAATAAGGACTTTCTCTTTTATAACTGTGTCATTTTTCTCATATGAGAAAATTTTAATTCATTGAGTTCACAGACGGTATTAAACCTCTGCCCCTGAACAAAAATGTATTTTATTAATTTTTTTCTTGACCTATAACCATATGAAATATTTGACTTCAATTTTCATCATTTGGAACCATTTTCACTTTTTTCATGGCAGCTACTTTTTAAGAGAAGAACTCAATTTTCTAGTAATTAGTGATTTGGGGATTCATGTAATTGTTTGCACATGTTTTTTATGATGGCTGCAAATTGTAAGTTAGGTATAAATGCTTGATTAGTTTTTTATACATTGTTGCAAGTATATCCCATAGGAGGCACTGTGTTTTTCATACTGTATTTTATATATATAAAATATCCAGTGGCTTTATTTTTAGTGTTATTACATTTGATTGCTTGGTGCCAATATTTTGCATTTAGAAAGTCCTGTGTAGGGTAATATTATACACAGATCTGCTTTCTGTTCACCTTTCAACTAAAAGTTTTATACTAATGATCCTTAAATGAATCGATTATTTCTTTGGAGGCAAAAGAATTGTGATTTTTAAAATTCTGTCATTTTTTCTTCACCTTTTTTAGTGACTGTTATTACCTAATGGTAAGAGTTTTATCATCTTCCCTTGGGGTGAACTTTGTATCTTTAATTTCCAATTTCAGAGTAAAAAGTTCTTATAATAGTTAACTTTATTAGTAGAATATTTTTCAACATTTCCTTTTGACTTTCATTATGGATTTTACTGTGTTCTCTGTGTAATTATCAATTTCAGACATTATTTATTTTGATGTTTATATTGTACCTAATTTGGTGTTAACTTCTGGGTCTTGCATTCACTTGACATAGCATCAACAATTATTGAACTTGTCCTTGATTTCTAGCATGACAAGATGTCTTGCAATTAACTTGTGTTTTCCCTGACCCTTACTTGGAAAAGCAATTTCTCCATGCAGCTCTGATTTCTTTTGAGGCTGGCATTTTGCAACCAGTCAGATATTCTATTGCTTCAACTTACCTTCATGGGCAGAGATAGGAAATTTATTTTTAAGAATGTAGATATCATGAGTTTATATTAATATATTTTACTGAATTTTCTTTTATATTTTTAATATTTAAATTAATACATTAAAATAATTTTCATGTTATCCTAAGATATATTTGAATAGTTTCAAAGTTACAATGACAATAGTACAATTAACATACCTATGATTTAGGTTATTCCTTTGCTGGACCTTAAAATATATACCACTGAGGATATATAGAATAGAGTGTTTGAATGTCTCCTGGAAACAGTTCATGTCACCAAATTGATAAATGGCTAGGATAATTTATTTATATTCATTTGAGATTTACATTCACTTTTTATATTTTTAAAAATTTTTGAATAGCTAAAACATGCATGCCAAAATATATAAGATTTTATGTTTTAGGAAGTCACTTGCCCATTTTCATCTGTATTTTACTTTTCCTCTTGACTTCTGTATTTGTCTAGTTTGGCATCTGGTTTATACTTCCAGTGTTTCTTTTTTGTAAAAAGATATAAGTATGCCTATATTTTGTGTACTTAATTCATACATGTAAAGTGTATCTAGTATATGAATTGTTATATTTTTTTCCATTTACTTTTGAAATGCTGGAATTTACTGAATTGTTTCCTAGAAAGCAGATAAATGAACTATTTTTATTGCATTTATAATATGTATTACAAATAGATGCACTTATAACATATTTGATTCTACCTTTTAATTGTACTTACTACATTCAAAACAATTTTTATGCTTTAGTCTGTTTTCCCATCTCACCCACAAAAGGTGATTTTCCACTGTCTTTATTGTACACTTATGAGAAAGGGCTTTCTCTATTAAAGTTATTCTATTTACTTTTCAGCAATTGACATCTTATTACTCTGTTCTAGAGACTAACTGGTTTCATTAAAGTTTAAATAAGAGTCTCAAAAAATCCTATAAAAGTGCATTGATTAGTCAAAACAAGAAAAAGAAAATCAGCCTTACTCTGTTAAACATTAGCATCTGAGAAAATTGCTTAATAACTCTACATCAAAATTTTAATTTACATAATCAAAATATGCAGCTTTCCATGTGCTATTCATTTACATTTTCCTCTCTCATTACAGGAATTAAAAAAAATTGATATGACTATATTCAATTAAATTTGCAGTCAGATTTTGAAAATGAAAGAAAACATTGTTTTCAATTTTTGATATTAAGTTTTTTAAAATATAATAGATTTTTCTTTCTTTTTACCAGTTAAGGAAGCCAACTGACCTAGATAAAATTAGATATTTTTAAATGTTTTCCATTTTTTCTCTATTTCATAAAATTTAGCATGCAGATTATTTCTTTGACTTCAACTTAATCTTATTCATCTTTCCCTTGCATTTGAAAAATTACTGATTCTCAAAACTAGTTACAATTTACTACACAGGAATAAAGCAATCATAAATTTAATATTAACTAAATTTTGTATATGTTATACATTTTCTAAAATTGATCCAAATGTATGTGTAATACATATAAATATCTTCTTAATGTGTTCTTTATTTTCAATTTATTTAGAGGATTCACCTTTGGATTTACCCAATTCAATGATCCATATAAAGACCTAATACATAAGCCAAGTTGATAGTTTCGGAACTTTTACTCTTTCCCATACTGTGAGAATAGTCTGAGTTTTTCTGAAAAAGAATGAATCACAATTAAGAGATAAATTACTGTACTCAAAAGTCAAAACCTTTGGCTTTCAAGAAGAGGCAAGAGAAGCTCGTAGTTTACAATGCAAAAAGAAGTAAAACTCAACTGAAACACATTTGCATTTTGTTAATATATAATATATTGTGTTAATATATGTCATATGACTCTAATGGGATAATGTTATGTATTAATACTTTGTCATTGTACAGTTCTATAACAGTCTGATAAGAACCCCAAATATGGAAGCTAGGAAAAATCTGGATCAAGTCTTGCGATGTTGCTCCTTTGAGCACAGTTCTCATTTTGATTTGACTTTTGTTTTCTATAAAATTATAAGAGAGAAACCTAATTCGTGGAACTCCTTTGGAGGTGGTCAGAGATAATGTATGCAAACAAAATAGCAGCTATCAACTCTGTATCAGGATGATGACATTTGTTTTACATGTACCTAGGCAGATTGAATTATTATCCCAATTTATAAATGAGGATTAAGATCAAGATATTAAGAGAATAGACATGTGGTCAAAACTCATACAGCTTATATGACCCACGTATTGAACTAGGTACTTCCCACAGAACTAGGTACATTGTAGATGCTCAAGAAATTCTATACCTCTTCTTTATTCTTTACTGACATAAATATCTTGGGGAAGTGAATTCAATTGGAATTTGTTATGGATCTGTGATACAAACTGTGGGTGACGCAAAACTTCACCACTTTCAAAGTTAAAAAAAAAATAGGAACATAATTGTGGAAAACAGTTCCTCACCTCTGCACTTTATAACCCACCTGGGACAAATAATTATTGGGCAATGAGGTTCTTTGCCCAGTGTTATTACCTGAGGCACAGTCTGTGATCATTTTCTGTCTGTAGTTTGTCATTTTTGGTTGTATTTACTGATACGCACACACATACACACACACATACATAGTGTGTGTGTGTGTATAAAAATAAAATATTAATCCAGGAACATAAATCCCTTTAATGGTCTGGATAACAGATATATAAGTATGTACAGTGATTTCCCCTTGACTTTCACCAACAAGAGTATACTCTACATAAAAGCCATCTGTACTTCCTAATTAGCTTCCCTGAGAACTCATGAACTTGGTTGCTTATTTTGAATAAGCTTACGTGTCATTCTTCACTTTGCTTGCTCAGCACTTACTCTTCTAATATCAGAGTTTCTAGGTAATGTTGCCTGGCTGAGAGTAAGCAAAATAATAACTTGGTAAAGTGTCAAAAGCAATCCCCTAGTGTCCCCCGTTCATCAGTCAATTTACTTGTTCTTAACACGTTTGGTCTAAGGTTGGGGTTTCTCTCATTTAGTATTAAAAACTGACTCTTTTAAATACCGACAATTGGGAAGATTTACTTGGAAGTTATCAATAAGGATTACTTTCTTCATTTATGTAGTACTTTGCAATATATATTTAGAACATTCACATGCCCAACTACACTGTAAATTCGATAGGCTACTATGCATATTCACATCCTGAGAAATTTGGGTATAAATTACTTGTTAAGATATCCAGTTGGCAATTAGTAAGTTCAAATCTGAGTCTTCAGAGTCATAGACCAGTTTTTGACAACACAAAACACCAGAAAAATTATTTGTCTTTAATTCCTTAGCTCCATAAATAATATTTGAATAACTAATTTGTTATGTAAAATAATTTCCAGGAAACTTTGTACAAATAACAAAAGTAATCATAACATTTTTCATTGGTTTATCTTAAATTTAAAGCAAATAAAAGCTCATGGTACTATATGAGTGAACTGCCCTCCCATTCCTAGGCTGCAAAAAGTTTCTATAAAAAGAAATTTTCTCAATGCAATGCTTTAGAAACTGGAAGCTATTGCAAATATTTTAGGCCTGGCATGGAAATAAAATTAGTAAAACAATTAAAAATGGATTGAAGATTTCTGGTTTCAGCTCTGATATCTAAAAAGTTCACAAGACATTAATCCCCTTCTTACCACATGAAAAAACTGAGAAAAATGAAAATTATGACTTTCATTGGTCCCACCAGATAACTAGAGTCAGTGAAAACCACCACAGTGCAATCTGGAAAGACAGGTAAATAGAGTCACAGGTGAGATTGGCTTGCATGCAGCAGGACTCTCTGGAGCATGTATTAAACATGTCTTCTGTTGTCTGTTTTCTGATACTTTGTTGACCTTGAAAGATTGCCTCTACCAAGGTTAACCACTTCCTAGAGATTGTAAACAAACTCACTTATTAGCATACTTTTCAAATAAAAAGCAGCCAATCTAAAGTCCACTGCCCACACACCTCCTCTATTGGATATTCTGAACAACTATCCACCTGCTCTAATCACCCTAGACCCAGATGCTTAGGCACAGTGCCTAGTCCCCAGAGACCACTGAAATTACTCAAACTAGACAAATGATAAAACTGCTTTCTCTTTTTTTGCCTGTTTCCACCCATGAAAACCAGTTTTCCCCATCTCCCTGCTTCCTGACTGACCCTGGGCATCCTCTTGTGGGCACTGTAGCACAGTATGACTCTCCTCTAGAAACTGTGAGCAACTGTGGCAGATATGTTTCCAGATATATTGGTCCCATGATACCTAACATTTTCTATTAATACACTAGGTTTCTAAGAGAAGCCACAAGAACATTTAAATAGGAACTTTGATGAATTATTAAAAGTCAAATGTGAACTTGCTTGAGTATGAAACTGGGGGAACCATGCTCACAAGGGTTGTAACTCTAGGAACTTTTATGGGCCAAGCTATATGGGCAATGTCCAAACAGACTCCATTTTACCCTGAGACTCCCTATCATATAAGAAATGATTCTCCCATGGGAACACTCCACTTCTGTACCTACCAATAGTTGCTTAGCTTAGCATGTTTGGTAACACAAAATGGCAATTCTTATACAATGTAAAATTGTTCTCTCTTTGCTTCCCAATTTTGGGGGGGCAATGTACCTTGTCAGAGATTGATTGTCTAGATGTTAGTAACCATTCTCTAACTTGTACTCAACTAGGGTCATTTTGACCCACTTTCCTTCTGCTTGCTTGCTGCTAGGCCAACTGGAAAGTCCCATGGGAAATACCAATGTACCCATTGTATTGTCTCTCTAACTGCTCAATTCAGCTTCTATACCCCTGCTTGCTTGAAGCTATGTAAACCCAGATATGGCTTTTGCCTTTAAAGACCTTGATATGCTCAGGATCCAGGCTATTCTTGTGGGGAGTAGTTGCCAACAGGCTAAATGAAAACTCTCCAATTCAGACAAAATGGACTTGGTTCGTTTTCTGAGCAGTCTGCCCCATAATAGAAACCACACCACATTTTCATGGTGAAGTGTCAAAAGCAATCCCCTAGTGGATCTGGCAGGAGGAGTAGAAAAATTAACTATTTTGAAATAGAGCAAGGCATTCTCCAAAATAAAATCCCACCCTCCAGAGAAAAATACTTGACCTGTACCTTATCCAGTGTTGGGGAAGGACATTTCCCCAACTCCTCTGCCCTGTAGGTTTCCTGTCTCACCAAAGTAGGAGGTGATGAAGAAGAGAAAACTAAGAAACTCCTACAAAGGTAACTACACAAGGGCACTGATTCACTTATAGTTAGATTTAACCACAAAATTATAGTATTCTTCTCCTCTTCCATACCTTAACACAGCACTCAAAGGCTTCCAGTATAATAAGAGAGTTGTAGTTGAAAGAGATGCGGCCACATATTTTGTCTGGCTAGATAGGATAAGATAACAGGAGACCAAGGGCACTAGGGGAATTTGAAGTCCCTGATGCCTACAACTGGAGCTATAACAGACATAGCCTGTCTTGTAGGCAGACAGACCAACATAAAACCTCACATTAACTGCTTGTTTACCTCAGATTCAATTATCCAATGCATTATATTCAGATTTCAACAAAAATTCCAGGGCATTCTAAAAAACAAGGAAAATAGTCTGGAGAGAAAAGCAAGCTTTATAACCGGAATCAAATATGATATGGATCCTGAATCAACAAACAATGAATTTCAATCATCATGAAGGCACTATTGGAAAATCTAGAACACATATGGATAATATCAGCAAATGGATAGAAACTCTAGGAATTGAAAGGAAATGCTAGAAATAAAAATCAAAATAATAGAAATGAAGAATGATTTTGATAGACTTTAGTCAGATCGGACACGAACAAAGAATTAGTGTAGTGACCTTCAAGATGTATCAGCAGAAACTGTGCAAACTGAAATTCAAAGAGAATAATGAAAACAGAAATACCCAAAGGATATGGGACATTTGCAAAATGAACAACATACATCATTAAAAATTAGATAATCTGAATTGACCTATGTCTGTTAAATTGAGTCAAAAATTAATTTTTTTTTCAAAAAGAAATCAACAGGTCTAGATGGTTTTACCGTTGGATGAGTTCTATCATATATTAAGGATGAAATGATATTAATTCTCCATAGTCCCTTCCAGGAAATAGAAGCAAAGAAATACATACAAACTCAACTACCACATTCAAATTCACTGACAACTCTTACAGGCATGCCACTCGAGCTAGACTTTCAATCTTCTCAAAATATTCAACATCAATTATTTTGTCCACTTTTCCAGTGAAAAATATGAAAATTTCTAAAGTATTGTTATGTACTGAATGTTTGTGTTCCTTCAACATTTTCATGTTGAAATCCTAACTCACAAAGTGATTGTACTACCTTTGGGAGGTAATTAGGTCTCAAAGTCCTCATTAGTGGTATTGCTCTCATAAAAGAAGGGATGGGAAAGATTTTTCTTCTGGCTGTGTGAGATCTATCACCTACCAATAGCTGTCTGCAAATCAGGAAGAGGGTCCTGACTAGACAGCAGGTAGGCTGGTAATTTTGTTTGGGAATTCAAGCCTCTGTAACTGAGAGAAATAAATGTTTGTAATTTAAGCCATCCAGTCTAGGATAGTTTGTTATAGCAGCCCAAAGTGACTGAGATAATTTCTTTTCCAAATACCACATCTCTATGTGGTAGAGTAGCATCTGTCTGGCCCAAAGGCAAACTACTTAGGACTAACAGACCCTGCTGTCTTTATACCTTGACTCTAGTTGATTCCCTTGAAAGACTACAGCTACAGCTTTGATAGCAGTGGCTGCTCTAGGTAAGAGGAAATTAATTCACAAATTTTTCTATATAGTGTACACAGTAAGTATGGCTGAGAACTTGGTATCCCACTTTTCTCAGGTGGTTTGAGGAAGGAGAACCACAAGGCATTTCAAAAAACAATCTAGAAAATCTAACCACTAGAATATGAAAGTCATGAAGGGAAATGATAATGAACAGCTAAGAATCAATGACTCTGTGATAATCAGAACATAGTGTTGCTTAGTGTTCAACTAAGTCAACCCTGATTTCTCAAATCAGACTTAAATAAGCTGATTTTGTGAATCACTGATTCTTGAGTCTAAAAATCAATTTAAATTATTGAAAAGCTTGAATAATACCAAATGTGTACTCTATGACTTGGTAAGCCCAAACTACTTGTAGTTTGCTGTTCAGCTTTCTATATTGTCACATTTCTCTGGATACAGGCTGGAGTCTGTCCTTACCTGCTCTTAAAATCCAATTGTGCACATCTCTTCACCAGAGGTTGCGTTTCACATTTACCAGCCCACACTTCCTTCATGCCTTTTGTCATGATGACCATTCTTCCTTCATGATAATTCCTGTCATTTTCAAAGCAACTCATCCATATATTAAAATGAATTTGTCACCTCTGTAAGTAATTCTTCTTGAATCCTCCTGTTGATGCTCAATAAATTCATCCTAGGAAATCTGAAAATTTTTGACCCCAGGGTGAATATGATCAAAGCACTGTGTGAAAAAATGACTTTGGTGGTAGTAGGAAAAGAGAATTGCAGTGATGGAGGTGGAAGATCTAAACTGTGTTTTGAAAAAAGAATGAATAAGGTTTATCGATAATCAAACATGATATAAATCCTTGCAACATGGAACCAGTAAACTGAGCCATCTGTGTTGATGTCTCTTGCAAGCTCTTTAGAAAATGTAGACTCTCAAGACCCACCAGAGATTCAATGGATCACAACTTGTGTTTGAACAAGACCCCCAGATGATGTGTTGGCACATTCTAACTTGAGAAGCACAGAGCAAAGAAGGGGAATGAGTGGAAGATGACCTGTTCCAACCCTTTGTTTCTAAGCAGAGGTTTTTTAAGTATTTTCTTCTTTCACAGATTCCTTTGTAGATTTCTATGAACCGACAATAGGCCAGGGACAGGTGAAACATACTCATTCTCTCAAAGAATCAATGAGTACATTGAGAATTGTTATCAATAGAATGTATATATTTCCTTAACTCATGAGGAAATGTTCAGGAATGAAGCTTGTTTTCTATCACACTTTTGTGGCAAATGCCTCTTAACTACTGTGTGTGGAGTCCACAAATATCCTGAATTCTGAGGTAGTTCTTCTTGTTCATCAACACAGGCTTGTATTATCCACAAGAACCATTTCCAAAACTTTTTCTAATTATTTTTTTGTTCCTTTTAGTTATACATGACAGTAGAATCCATTTTCACATATTCCATGCTTGTATAATTATCTTATTCTGATTAGGACCCCAGTATTTCTCTTTCCTCTTGCCTTTTCCTATTCCCTGCTTTCTTCCCTCTGTTAATAATTGGTCTTTCTACAATTTACTTGTAGTTTTTTTTAAATTAATTTCTTGTCTATGTACGTAATGGTGAGATTCATTTGGTGTATTTATGTATGCACATCGGAATGTTTTGTCAGATTCATTCCACTTTTTTCCTAATATCTAATAGCCCTTTTGCTTATAGACATTCTTGAGGCTAAATTCAAATCAATCCAATTCTGCAAATCAGTTTTTTGCTATGTTAATGTTAGTAATGATCATATACATAATGCTTATAACACATCATGTATTGTTATAAGCCTTTTGCATATACTCACTAAATCTTTATAACAACTAGAAATAAGCAGTTTTAATATGGTCTTGGTTTTACAGAAGAAGACACTGAAGAACAGAGAAATTAAGTGAAGTGCTTAAGGTTGGACAACTAAGCAGTAGGCTGGGTCTCAAACCCAGTGGCTGACCTTGGAGACCATATTCTTAATGAATGCTTCCAGTGGGTTCTCAAACTTTAGTGTGCATCAAAGTCTCTAGAAGGGTTTTTAAAATACAGATTTCTTCCCTCCCTAGAGTTTTTTATTCATGAAAGGTAAAACGTGGCCTGAGAAGTTGTATTTCTAACATTCTCCAAGTGATCCCCATGCTGCTGGTCCAGGTGCTGCACTTGGAGAATCTCTTCATTATGATGCTTTCTACCTCCCTGTTGCCCAATTTTTAGCTAATGCAGTAATGTTTTTAAAATTGTCTTTTTCTGGAAAGGAAAAATGCTAGACCAAAATGGATGATATGCATTGAGAGTCCCCCGATGTTTTAAAGATAACATTTAAAAAATATATATTGTTAGTGTGTTATAATTACACATAATAATGGGATTCACTGTGATGTTCATACATGCATATAACATATCAATTTCATTCCCCAGTACCTCCTCTTTCTCTTCTCTCCTCCCTCCCACTGTCCCTCATTCTTTAGTCTAGTGTTCTGCCTTCTATTTTTCATGAGATCCCTTTTTAAACCTTTTTCCTTCTAGCATCCACATATATGAAAAACACATAATCCTTAACTTTCTAAAGCTGGCTTATTTTGCTGAACACAGTGGTCTCCATTTCCATCCATTTTCCTGAAAATAGCATAATTTGAAGATAACATTTTTAAATAATTAAACAATCTTGTAGAATGCCTTGTCCCACAAACATACCTATTGGCTTTACAGCTAACTCTTTTTTTTTTTTTTTTTTTTTTTTTTTGGTACTGGAAATTGAATCCAAGGGCACTTAACCACTGAGCCATATCCCCAGCCTCTTTTTGTATTTTATTAGAGACAGGGTCTCACTGAGTTACTTAGGGCCTTCCTATATTGCTGAGGCTGGCTTTCAACTCATGATCCTCCTACCTCAGCCTCTTGAGCCACCGGGATTAAAGGCGTGTGCCACAGGGCCCAGCATTTTCCAGTAATTCTACTGAGACAATTCTGTTTGTAAACTTGTCTATTGTTATGGAAAAATGTTTTTCTAAATATTTGACTTAACGATATTAATTTCCAATCCTGACATACAAGGGAATGTAACAATTTGAGTATAATGGGTTAGAATTAGCAGGAACCTAGATCATTTTTTTGCCACGCTCTGTTTTGTCATTGGCTTTCAGGCTCTCTCACATGTCACATGACCTCTCTCTCTGTTCATTATGTCAAAGTCTTGGACAATGTCTGATTGTTTTCTTTGTGGTAATTCTGTGGATGAAAATTCAAGATGGAGGACCAACAACCTCCCATCAGAATCAGATTAGAAGCCCCACTGCAGAGTCACTTGATGATATTCCAATGATGCCCATGGCTTTCTTGTTACTAAAAGGGAGGAAATAAAAGAGAACTCTGTCAGCAGTCTGCTAATCATGAATCTATGCAACAGTGACAGTTAATCTTCTCTTCCTATTAATAGATGCAGATGCCTAGGGGCTTAACATTTTCCTAGTAGCTTAATAAGGAGAAAAAGATTGAAGGGGAGGCAGACAGAGATGCCTAATTGCATAGCCAGAAGCTATTGCAGTATTGCTTAAAGAGAGAAACTCAAACAGAAGAGAACAAGGCAATAGGGCAATTCAGTATTGGCCAGGCCAGCAATATGTCCCCAAAGGAAATTAAAAATAAGTCATTTTCATTGGTTTTGATTCATCTTTAGGAGCATATTCAATTAAAAACCCAGCTGAACTCTCAGTCACTATTGTGCCTGTCCAACTACATAAAACAAAGCCAAAGATATATTGATCTCCAATATGTCATGGAATGCATACTACGAATTTACAAAAGAATAAAGATGAGACTCCTTGCATTTATAGAACACTGCCATTTCCCAATCAGAAAGTCATCAAGTCTTACTGTGCTCAGATATTTCACAGACATTTGAATTCAGGAAGCTTGTGAAAGAGAAAGGACCATATAATACGTGAAATAATAAAAAAAAAATTCACAAGTAACTTTTCCATTTTTTTCTTCCTTGCTTCCTTTCCCTCTCACGCCCATAGTCCCCCCTTTCTCTCCTTCCTTCCTTCCTTTGCAGTACTGGGAATGAAATCCAGGGGTGTTCTACCACTGAGCTCCATCCCCAATCCTTTTTATTTTTTATTTTGAGACAAGGTCTTGCAAAGCTAAGATTGGCCTAGAACTTGCAATCCTCCTGCCTCAGCCTCCTGGGTAACTGGGATTATAGGAATGTGTCACTGTTCCTGGATTCTAGTTCCATTTCTAAATCAAACAGATTTCTATCACATCTAAAGTATCCTACACTGTTGTGACAAGGGACTGAATCAGTCAGGGTCAATCCAGGTAAATTGGGCTGGCCACTAAATAACCAAACAGAGACAGAAAATACCTTTTGGGGGGTTCAGTGACAGCTCCTCGACCTCAGCTCCCACAAGGGAGAAAAGAGAGGCAGGCAAAAGAGAGCATGCCTGAAACCCTCCTATTTATTGGGGAAAGACATTCGAGAATATTCCACCCAAACAAGGCAAGGGATTGTGTTACAGTAAACAGAGGGTGGCTTGGTGATGTCTTATGGTCAGCAGATTGACTGACATCTTGGAAAGCCACCCTCATCTCAGGTGCTGTGTGGAGATCATAGACAGAGCGAGCAAAAAGGACACATACGTGGCACAGCCCAGACAGAGCAGCAATGTCAGTCCAGTCCCCTCGTGCACTCAAATGCACATAGCTCACACACACAGCCCATGAATGGCTCTTGACACTACACTTTAATAATACTTAATAACACTTATTGACAACACTTAGTTGACAATACTAAATAACACTTTAAATAATTTTTCAATAATAGAAAAATATCACCTTTAAATAATATTTAAATTAAACATTAGGAAGTTCAGGGCTGGGGATGTGGCTCAAGCAGTAACGCGCTCGTCTGCAGGCGTGGGGCTCTGGGTTCGATCCTTAGCACCACATAAAATAAAAATAAAGATGTTGTGTCCACCAAAAACTAAATATATATATATTCTCTTTCTCTCTCTCTTTCTCTTCTCTCTCTTTAAAAAAAATAGGAAGTTATATATAATAAGCCATGCCTGGTATATTAAATATATTTATTTTTAACAGCTTCCCCACAAAAATTCTCACCATGTAGACTATTGATATGATGCTTATTCAGTTCCTATTCTGCTTTACAATCAATGTCTTGATTAAATACATTGCATAGAAACTAATTTGTACATAGTAACTCCTTTATAATTTCAAACTAAACAATAATGCTCAAGTGCTTACCATGAGCCAACTCCTCTGCTATATGTAAGAATAAAGGTATGAAATTAAAATTGTTAGAACTTGGAGTAAATTGGTGAGGAAACAAGATATTGCTTCAAAATAGTTTACTTGTAATATTTCCCCCAAGTGTTTGGCTTGTCACCACCTGAGATAAGTAATATCTGTTATGACTATAATGAAAGGTTGTATGATTTAGCACAAGTATAAGAATTTTCTCAGGATGGAGTCAAAGAAGGGCTTATAAAGCTCATACCATCTGAATGTAAGAAGTTAAGAGCACTTTTAACATTTTGTAAAATGTTGTCAGATGTCTCCTTAAGAAGATTTTCTCAACCAAAAACCCACTATATATATATATATATATATATATATATATATATAATCTGTTATGCCATGCTTTAGCCAACTGTTGGCATTGTCAGATATTTGAAGGTTTGCCAATATGATAGCTCAGGGGAAAAACAAGAGTGAATTTCTTTCTTCACCTGTCATAAGGGGTCATGACCAAATTCTCCTATAATGAAAAAAAACCAAAAGGGTTATTAAGAGAAAAAACATAATACATTTATTTAATCAGGTTTACCTAACACTATAGACTTCAAATATGAACACCAATAAAACCCAGGGTGAATATCCATTTGAGAAAAATATAGAAAGCTGTATAGAAATAAAATTGGACCAAAGAGATTTGATCTAAGAGCAATAGATTGAGTGGAGAATCTCAGCAATGCCCATCTGCTAGATTATTCTTTTCTTCTCTGCCTCTTAGGTATGGGGTCAGGCCCATTCTTAAATGAGGACCTTGTGATCTACTATTAGGCAAAGTAGGTCAGAGAATTTCCTTATGGCTAACTCAAAGACAGGAAGGCAGGAGAAGATTACAGTAGCATGTTTAGCCTTTATGACTCATCTGGGGGAGAACATGTTCCAGTGTCTATAACCACCTTAATGAAGACAAATTCTAGTTTCTATTCCTTGGCATATGAGGAGAAAGGGGAACAGTGAATAAGAACAGAAGAGAAGGAGAGAAACTTTGTTTCTGAGGTCTTTACTTTGGGGAATCATTTACTGACCCTCAATATTCTACTTTTTTAGCTAATAGTTTAGTCAAATGTCAAACGTCTAATGTTTTGCCAATATGATTGGCATGGAACTATAAAACTGTGGTTTTGCTTTGCATTTTCACATTTAATAGTGAGTTTGAGAATCTTCTTTTTTATTTCATAATCCATTTTTGCTTTCACTTCTATGATGTATTTACATCTTTTGCCTAAGTTTGTATTGGGTAGTTTATAGTTTTTGAAACTGACACTGGTTTTGAATCTTTCGCCTGCACTATTGATGATGAGGCAGGCTATGGTGCACTAATGAGTTAATTACACGATCTTAATGACTTAGCAACAGTTGTTTTCTGGCTTTATGGATTCCAAATCTGCATGAGGCAGCTCTTTAGGGATCTTTGTCACTTTGAACTTGCAGTGTATCCATGACCAAGTCAAAGAGAATTGAAAATTGCCCAGATGCCACCCACAACTCAGTGACCATTAGTAACTACGTGGTTTTCTGTGCAACTAAAAAGACTGTGGCAAAGGTAGGGGCACGTGCAGCATAGCCTTAATCCTATAGCCTTGCTTGTTTATAAAGAGCACGAAAAATGAAGGGGAAGAGGAGTGTAACTTTGTTCTCCATCATTTTTATCATGTATGAAATGAGTTACTAAAGTATTAATGATATTTATTGTGAATGGATGTATCCTTTTATAAAGTGACTTTTCCACAATTATTGAGCTGGTCATATATTTCTATCTCTTACTAAGTCTATGTGTACAATTTTATATCAATGAATTTTTTTCTTTATCAATTCCTGGCCACTTTTAATTTTTCTGTTGTTTATTATATAATGTTTTAAGTTTTCAAGCCCACACTTTGTTAAATAATCTGTGTTATAGCATTTTGTATAAGCTCTCTGTCCTATCTGAAACTCACATTCATCATCTCTAATATGAAGATTACACAGTATACCCTGGGCATGTTTATGAGGATTAAATATATTAAAAAATTAAGAGTTTTTTTGCTGGGTGTGGTGGTGCATGCCTGTAATCCCAGCAGTTTAGGAGTCTGAGACAGGAGGATTGTAATCTCAAAATCAGTCTCAGCAAAAGTGAGGCACTAAGCAACTCAGTGAGACCCTGTCTCTAAATAAAATACAAAAAATACCTGGGGATATGGCCAAGTGGTCAAGTGCCTCAGTACCAAAAAAAAAAAAGGTTATTTATGTTTTTTGAACAAAACACAAAGCACCTTAAAATACTTAAAATATAGGTTTTTATATGGAAGTGTTTTTGTTCTATGGGCAACAATTTAAGCCCACAAGAAGAAAAATCATGATCTTGATAGTTTAATATTTATATTTTATTATATTCAAAAGAGCTTGTCAACATTGTGATAGATGATTATTTCATCACTTTTTGTGGAAAAATGAATATCACCAGAGTGATCACATCTTGGTTATAATTTATAAATATTTACTTACAACTCCCCATGTTCTTGTAACAATGACTAATCATGCATCATCTAATCTTGATTATACGAATGATTTAAGGAACATTGAATTACTTTACATGATTGAGGGTTTGAATGTTTGAGAGTTGAAAATTATCAAAAGAGTACCTGTGAATAGAACAGATTAGAAATTGTTTTGTTTATGTTTAAAATTGGGGGCATAAATATGTATTATAAACTTTCCATTGCCATCCCATCAATTTTCCATTAAATGTAACTTCTGTACAGGTATCATTCTTAGTAAGGGAGAAATTTGAGTAGGTGAAATCTTGAAATCTTTCAATTTTCGCAGCCAGCTCATGGGGAGAAATGACTTTGGACATATTAGAATGAAAATGCATTTATCATTTGAATAAAAATATATAGCTACATATGGGAATGAATTTCAAATTGAGACTAATATAAATCTTTTTATTCATATACTATAAAATGAGCATATGATATGTACTATATTTCTTTTTAAAAAACGATACATTTATTTTGATAAACTCACTTGCATGATGTAGATTTCATCTCAACTCCTGAGTTTTCTTTAACAAGTAAATTATGATAGTGTTTAGCTGCAGGGAATTCAAACCATTACAAGATTGCTAGGACACCATAGCTATGATGAGAGCAATAATGAATATAAGTGGCAGCAGTTTATAGAATGTAGTGAAATTAATCTGTCATATTTTATAGGTAATGGTAAATCAGGCATTTGACCAGGACATAGTACTTTCCCAAAGGACTCTTGAGAGAGAAAAGAGTTTAAAAATAAATTTATTAGAACCAGTTTATCTATAATTTATTAGAACCAGTTTCTGCAAGGACAGAGAAAACTTAATGTTTTTCTCTGTTCTTCTGTTTGTATTTTCTTTTTATAATTTTGTATGCTACTTATCCTTTCAATGTATGTGAATATTCTATTTCCCTGATATGTATGATTACAAAATATAAAGTGTTTTAAAGCTTAACAATATACTTAAGCAATATCTTCATTCCTTTATGAAGTCATGTACCTTTTTAAAAATTGAATGCCTCATAGTATTTCACATAAACACGTTTTACTACCATTCCCACCATTAAAATTTATCTATATTTTTGCTGCCATAAACAATATGACGATGAGCTCTCTTGGATTATTGTGTACATGTGACTATTTGTATAGAGTAGACTTCTAAATAATAAAGTTTCTGAAACAACAGTAATGCATATATTAAATTTCACAAACATTACCTTTTCTCCAAAAGACCTGTGACAATTCATACAAGCATAGACAATTGAGAGAAGATGGTTTTCCCCCCACATTCTGTCAATATTCTCAATCATCTTTAAAATATTTGTTAATGTGGTGATATATCCTTTTAAATTGTGACACTCCTTTTACTTGACATTTTTACTCTTAGCATTATATGATTCTAAATAAAGAGTTTTCTTTCTAGAAAATTTGCTAGAAAGGTTTCTTTGTAAATATATTTCTTTCTAGATAGACAATCTGAAGGAGGATGAGAATTCCTTTGGAGTCCCCCAAGAAGCTAAGTTTGAGGCTTTTCAAAGAAAATTCAGTTAAGACAGACAAATATTGTTATAATTTGTTAAAATGTGTGATAGCTATTGATAATATTTTGATATTAATTCTATGAAACATTATATTTAAGACATTAATTGTTCTGCAATTTAACTTGTCACTTAAGATTCAGAGATAAAAGTCAATTAATGTTGGTTGAAGGAAATATAGATAATCCTCACATTTATTAAGCAAGCACAGGAAAATAAAGTTTTGCCATTCATTAAAATAGCAATTAATAATTGAGCTAATTTTTATACTTGTATCTTTACGTGTACATAATTTCATAAAGAAAGATTTCCTTTGCAATTTCCTTAGAAAAAACAGTGAAACAATATTTAAATAAAAAGAAGGAGGAGAGGTTTCTTTTTCCTTTTTTTTTTTTTTTTTTTCAGTAGACTAAAATAATTTTTAAGCCCAGAGTAGCTCCTGGCCTTATAAAATTGAGGCATTTATGAAAGGGATGGTTCTCTAGCTTTGGTACTTGACTGATATTATATACTAAAGAGCAGTTGACACTGCATAGTGAATGCATGTGACAGAGGCTTACTAAATATGTTCCTAATTTCCATTGAAAACCACTTTACATTTTGGGAGCATCAGCTATGAATAAATGTTTCTATAATAAACTTTTACTTTCAGGTTTGGGGAATTATTCATAACAACTTGCTGCACTGGAAGTTGTCATAATTGCAAGTTGCTTAACATTATACAAGTTGCTAAATAATTTTATGCAATATTAATTCTACTAAAAAAGTTTTCAAAAATGTTTGAACTAAAAATGGAATATATTGAGTTACAGTTCATAAAACATAAAATTTTATTTTAGAAAGTATAACATTAAACAATAGCTCTAAAATCATGCAATAAAAAACATCATTCACCCTCCAAAACAACAACAAAAAACTATTGTGATTATTTACAAGATGAAAATTTAGTATTTTATTTTTGAAAAAATAAAACCATATTTACACAAAGGATTGAGTTATCAACATAGACTCATATGAACCATATTTAAAAGAAACCCCCTTTTACTGTTGGGGTTTAGTCTACATAGGGTCTGTGACTGGAAGTAACTAGCTATCATTTGCAAATTCTGGAATTCATCCACATTTCTATTTCTTCTTACATCACTTTTTATAAGTTGGATATTTCTAGGACTTTGTTCATTTCACTAATGTACATTTTCATATTTCTTGATAAAATGTTCTAATACACCATTTTTTCTAAAATTGTTTTATTGTGTCTTTTCTTTCTCAATCAATTTTATTACAGGTAAGTAAATTTTATTTATATTTGCAAAAGATATATTTTAAGCTTTGCAGATTCATCAATCTATATTTGTTTCTATTTTATTAGATTCTAGTTTCATCTCATTTTCTTCCTTCTACTTTGTTTGGCTTTATTTGCTGGTTTTTCATTTCCTAGGTATTGAGATGAATGCTTCATTAATTTAATGTTTTTTATTCTTTTAATGGGTATATAACTAAACAAATATCCTTTAATATATTAGTTATATACCCTTTGAATTGCTGTATGTAATATTTTTATTATGTAATATTTTCATTTAAAAATATTATTTATTTATTTATTTATTTGTAGCAAGGATTACTATCAAACTCCACTCATTGGGTCAGAATAAAGTGTTAGTGAAAAACTTGCCTCTCATGTAGCACACTACTAAAAATATTTTTTAAATTCCCACTATGCTCCATTTGTTATTTATGTTTGTATCTTATGCATACAAACATGGAATTTCTTAGTTATATTTTCTACCTTAATTACATTATGTCTTAAGAAACTTCAGTTACTAGTACTCCACCAAATAAATATTCAAATCTATTATATTTTTAATCAGTGACATTTTGATACAGATTTGCATGTGTATATGTTTACTCTCCAGCAGTAGTTTCATTTTTTAGACTTAAAAAACTGTAGCCTTGTAGACCTTTTTGATTTATACAAATTTGTACATTGCATATATAAATGTGCATGTAACTTATATACTTTATTTTTAGCCTTATCCTATGTAAACTTTTGCTTTATTTATTTTGAAACTGTTTTATCAGGTTCATATAAATATGTTTCTGATGAACTAAAACTTTATTTTTTTATAATTAGTGACAAATTTCTAATTGTGCTTTTTTGATTTAAAGTGTGCTTATTTTCCTTAACTGATGTAAGCATAAATGCTTTCAATTGGGTGATATTTATGTACTCTTTTCTATTTTTTCCATTAAACATCTCTGTCAATATGTTCAGATAAACTTATCACACAGAACATATAATTCTATTTTTAGATGAAATATATTCTGCTGTATTTTTTAGTTGGTTAAGCCAGGCTGCTCACTTAAGAAGGGTGTCATTACTGATGTATTTTACTTTGAGTCATCTATCTTATTTTGCACTCCCTGTTTGTGCCTGCAGTTCTGTTTGTTGTCTTTTAAATTTTTGTTTAAATTGATTAAAGGTTTCTCTATCTGCTTGTTGAATGTTATAGTTTCTCTACCATTTTAGCTTTTATTGTAGAAATTAAAACATGCATGCTAATCAATATTATCTCTCTGTTGTCAACAATTCTAATTCTTCTCTAATGATGCAAGTATCTTTGAATACTTTAATGACATTTGCTCCCTTCGCAGAAATCTAAAGAGTTTTTCCCCTAGTTATCCAATCAAACCCTAATCTAAGCACTGCCATGAGGAGATTTTTCTGATATAATTCAAACCCAAAGTAATTTGACCTTCATAAACTGAGATGAGGTGAATGGGCCTAATACAGTCATTAAGCAGTTAAAAACTGAGAATTTTCCTTGGCTGGTTTCAGACAGGGAAGGCAAGGAAATTCTCAAAATACAAGGAAGAATCAACATTTTATAGCTAAATTGAAGATGGAGAGGGCTTGCATGACAAGGAATGAGAATGACCTCAACAATGGAAGAGCTGCTTACCAGGAAGGAAACAGATCTCATTCATACACCTGCAAGGAGCATGATTTTGCCAGCAATCTGAATGAGCTTGCAGTAGATTCTTTCCTAGCTGCTCATGTTTTTTGGTGTTCTTACACAACTAGAGGTCTTAGTGTGTTGCATTTGTAAAATAATATGTAGTGGTTTATTGAAATTCCCACCTGGGTGTTGGGGGAGGGTAAACATATCCTAAGGTCTGGGACTTTAGCTTCTGTTACACTTGACCTTTGAGCTCTTCACTGTAGGGCTCTGATTTATCTCTTGGTTTCCTTGATTTGTTAAAGTTTATCGCTTGGTCTTTTTCAAGTAATCTATTCTTGAAACCCTTAATTGTCTGAAAGTGTTTTTACATTACTCTTATTCTTTTTTTTTTTTTTTATTGTTGGTTGTTCAAAACATTACATAGTTCTTGATATATCATCTTTCACACTTTGCTTCAAGTGAGTTATGAACTCCCATTTTTAGCCCATATACAGATTGCAGAATCACATCAATTACACATCCATTGATTTACATATTGCCATACTAGTGTCCGTTGTGTTCTGCTGCCTTTCCTATCCTCTACTATCCCCCCTCCTCCCTCCCCTCCCCTCCCCACCCTTCTTCTCTCTCTACCCCCCCTATTGACCTTCATTTCTCCCCCTTGTATTATTTTTCCCTTTCCCCTCATTCCCTCTTGTATGTTCTTTTGTATAACCCTGAGGGTCTCCTTCCATTTCCATGCAATTTCCCTTTTCTCTCCCTTTCCCTCCCACCTCTCATCTCTGTTTAATGTTAATCTTCTTCTCATGCTCTTCGTCCCTACTCTGTTCTTAGTTACTCTCCTTATATCAAAGGAGACATTTGGCATTTGCTTTTTAGGGATTGGCTAGCTTCACTTAGCATAATCTGCTCTAGTGCCATCCATTTCCCTGCAAATTCTATGATTTTGTCATTTTTTAATGCAGAGTAATACTCCATTGTGTATAAATGCCACATTTTTTTAATCCATTCGTCTATTGAAGGGCATCTGGGTTGGTTCCAAAGTCTTGCTATTGTGAATTGAGCTGCTATGAACATCGATGTAGCAGTGTCCCTGTAGCATGCTCTTTTTAGGTCTTTAGGGAATAGACCAAGAAGGGGAATAGCTGGGTCAAATTGTGGCTCCATTCCCAGCTTTCCAAGAAATCTCCATACTGCTTTCCAAATTGGCTGCACCAATTTGCAGTCCCACCAGCAATGTACAAGTGTACCCTTTTCCCCACATCCTCGCCAGCACTTGTTGTTGTTTGACTTCCTAATGGCTGCCAATCTTACTGGAGTGAGATGGTATCTTAGGGTGGTTTTGATTTGCATTTCTCTGACTGCTAGAGATGGTGAGCATTTTTTCATGTACTTGTTGATTGATTGTATGTCCTCCTCTGAGAAGTGTCTGTTCAGGTCCTTGGCCCATTTGTTGATTGGGTTGTTTGTTCTCTTATTGTCTAATTTTTGCAGTTCTTTGTATACTCTGGATATTAGGGCTCTGTCTGAAGTGTGAGGAGTAAAGATTTGTTCCCAGGATGTAGGCTCTCTATTTACCTCTCTTATTGTTTCTTTAGCTGAGAAAAAACTTTTTAGTTTGAGTAAGTCCCATTTGTTGATTCTAGTTATTAACTTTTGTGCTATGGGTGTCCTATTGAGGAATTTGGAGCCAGACCCCACAGTATGTAGATCGTAGCCAACTTTTTCTTCTATCAGACGGCGTGTCTCTGATTTGATATCAAGCTCCTTGATCCATTTTGAATTCACTTTTGTGCATGGCGAGAGAAAGGGATTCAGTTTCATTTTGTTGCATATGGATTTCCAGTTTTCCCAGCACCATTTGTTGAAGATGCTATCCTTCCTCCATTGCATGCTTTTAGCCCCTTTATCAAATATAAGATAGTTGTAGTTTTGTGGATTGGTTTCTGTGTCCTCTATTCTGTACCATTGGTCCACCCGCCTGTTTTGGTACCAGTACCATGCTGTTTTTGTTACTATTGCTCTGTAGTATAGTTTGAAGTCTGGTATCGCTATACCGCCTGATTCACACTTCCTGCTTAGCATTGTTTTTGCTATTCTAGGTCTTAGTTTAGTTTGACATAGAATTTCAGTTTAGAATAATTTTCTCTCAGCATTTGAAAATTTTTTCTAAGATGTAAACTATTAATGAAATTGTTTCTCTTGTAAATAGTCTCTCTGAAAAGCTTTTATTTTCTTTTTATTTATTATTTTTCTTCAGTTTTGATATTCTAAATATGAATCTGTTTATTTTGGATCATTTTTTGTTGGATCATTTCAATTTAAATACTAATATTCTCGGTACGGTAAAACTACCAGTGAATACCCTTTTAAATATTCTTTTTGTTCCATAATATTTTTATTTCAATCTAAAATACATTGTAAAAGTTTTAAAAACCTTGGTTTCTACTTTTTTTCTTAAAACTTTTATCTTTTCAATTTTTCTTTTGTGATGCATTCTCGGGGTCTTTTATAATCTATATTTAAATAGTAAACTCTCATATTCATGGGATTTGGTCTATTATTTATATTATTTATGGATATTGTTTAGTTTTTTGCTGATTTAACAGAAAATAAATACAATTTCTAACATATTTAAATAGTGCATTTTCGATGCCTATTCTTGTTTCTCTAGGTTCTTAAAACTTCTCTTATTTTAAGAAAATGTTTGTCATTTGATGTTTTGCCTTAATCTTATTGGCACAGTTCTTTTTGTTATATATAGTATCACTTAGAGGAATTAGAATGTGTACATATTAGGAGTACATTATTAATTGTAGGAAAGCTTATATTTCATTGATCTGTTTCTCTAACATAGTCTTATTTATTATAGTTCTGTAATAGACCTCAATGTCCAATAGAATAAAGATACGAATTATTCTTCTTCAGACTGTGTTATTCTTTGTACTTTTTATTTACATGTAATTATGAATATCAGCTTGCCAATTTCTGCACATACACCTACTAAGATTTTTTTAAATTGTAAAATATTTATATATTAATCTGACAAAATTTAACACCCTTTTTTTGTCTTTAGTATTTGCTAGGATTTAGAAGATTTTAAATAATCGCATCTATTTTTAAAAAAACAATTTCCTTTAAAGTAGGCTAGCCTTGGGTAGGTCAGACCCATTCAGTGCATGCACAGTTTGTTTTAGAACATTAAATATATTTGACTCCAGTTATACATGCACTTACTGATTCAAGACTAACTTGAAATAGTTCCTGCTTTAAACTTGCATCATCATCTTTTCTATTCACCAACTTGCTGAGGTCAACTTTCTTCCTTGGATTTTGGTTCTCAACTGTATTCTTTTCATTTATATTTATTCCTAGCTTTTTCATATGTGCTCCTGATGAGTATAAAGGAACCCAAAGGCTCTCAGTATAGTTGCAAAACAAGAAATGACTGATTTGCACTAAGATGATGCAGACATATTTTCCAGAATGTAAATTCAGAGTCTTTGCAGCTCTAATAACTGTATTAAATGTGTTTAGGGAGGCCAGGGATTTTAAAGCATACTTAAATTATTTGTTTTATGTATGGAGTCAGGTCTCCTAGAATCAGAGGCTAAAATAAAGATTTGTGTGCATGAAAGAGATATACTAAGGGGTGATCTTACATCAAAGCTCTAAGGCAGTGAAGGGACGTGGTGAAGATGGGGAAACTGCAGAACAAGTACAGTTTTCAAATGTATCTAATGAATCTGACTATTCAAGGAAGCAAGTACTTATATCACCTAGTAGATTTTGCCAGAGTTAGTCAACTGGGAAAACTGCCCCTTTTCCTTATCTTTTGCCCCAAAGTTATCTAAATCAATGTAGTGAAATGGTGGGAACAAATTTCAGGTGAAGAAAGGCTACCCTCTTCTTGTCCCAGTTTGGCTTTAGCTGCATCCTCTTAGGTATCAATCTCACCCCTGTCTTGCTAGACTAGTGTGGGATTTAACTACCTAGCTTGAAATCCAAGAAGTTTTCATTATAAAACTCCAAGGATGACCATAAACACTCTTGAAAATAGGGTAAGTGGTAGATCACAAACATCATGAGGCACTGCTGTTGGTGTTTTGGAGTTGGTTTTCTGAGAATGCTTATGTTCTGGGTCCTTCCAGTCAACCATAGGGCTTTGCATCTAGTATGTTTTCAGACACACTGATGCCACAGGAGAATAATGTGGAGGAAGCATCTCTGGTGAGCCTGAAGCAGCAACCAAGACTCCAGCAGAACCTGTTTCAGGTCTTCATAGGGAGGGAAAAATAAGCTCCAATCCACCTTTCCTTCTTGTCTCTCTGAAACAAAGTGCAGACCTTCAACATCTTGTCCTAAGCACTCAGAACTCCTGCCTTCCTTCACCAAGCACAGATAATGTTTGATGATTCTTGCAACAGTCCACAAATCAGTCCTACTGCACTGGCAAATCTGAAGGGGAAACTTGGTGAGATGTTTGGGGAGGTATACAGGGAGACCCACTGTAGAGGCCACAGCACATCATGGAGGGCTGGAGGGTGGAGGATAGGGGCAGGTTGAATGGAACTGTTATATATCAGCCTCCCAACTTTGATGGGCTTCCTTCTCTTCTGGTACCATTAGCAGGAGTTCATGATTCTTTGCTCGCAAACTATGTTGTAGAAATTACCTGAGTTTGTTCTTGCCTCCAATCCACTTGGGCATCTTGAGTTGGAAGTTGAGGTTGTAGTATGCCTTGCTCATCTCTTCAACACAGATCCAGTGCTGCCTTTTGAGAGACAACTTGAGTGTACCCCAGCACAGGGTAGAAAGCAGATTCACGATGAAGCCCACGATGTTAGTGAGAGCAATGACAATGACATTCCTGTGTTTTTCCCACCAAACAGCTTTATAACCTTTGGTCTGAAGTGCAGCCATAATGACATTTATATTATAGGTCCCATTTCCCAGCATACTCTTCTTGTGGGGTGTCACCAAGGTGTTTGGAGACAATTTCTGAAAAATCTCTTGCAGCATTTTCTGAAGAAACACATATTCAAATTACACTGGATTTCAGGGAATATTCATTTATTTAAGAGGATACAAAATATACTGGTTAACTATTTGTAAAAGCTGTTTTCCTATTCTTTCTTAGACTACTTCCCAGCCCCTCTGGGAGGGTTATGTGACTGAATTACAGCCAACAGAATGTTCATGGAAATGATGTACGTGACCATCAAGCTTGCCTTTGAAAACCTCTCAGCTGATCTCAGCCTCTTTCCTCCTCTGTGTGTTGGTTGGATGTCAATGCCCCAGTTCACTTTGGAGCATTATGTATTTAAGAAGACAGAGCCAGCAACAGCAATCACTAGACAGAACCTGTCCCCTTCCTTGACTCTAATGAGATTTTAAATGAGCAAGAAATATACTTCACTAATTTGAACTGATTCTGAAGAGACTTCAGAATTTCATACAGAAGCTAATATTGCCTTATTCAGCATAGATACCTAAATGTATACACAAACTTACAGTCCTGAATCTAAAATCTCCATTAGTCTTATATGTTCTGCCTAATCCTTAAAATAATTATTGAAGGTCAAGATAACAAAGGATAATATTAGAAGATGCTAAATAGAGAAAAATATAAGTTGGCTAATGGTGGGCTGCAAAATTTTCCAAGAAGGTTGTTTTGTTTTTTTAAATTTATTCTTCAATTTTCTTTTCAGGTAAGGATGGTTATAATAGTAATGAGTTGCCACAAAAGACATTTGATCTTTGACTTTTTCACTCTCAGCTGATGTAAACAAGCTTCAACTAAGCTCCTTATAAAATATCTATTCTTCCAGCTACAAATTTTATTATTATAAACTCACCAGGCACTTTCTGTAACCTTCTACCTAGCTTGATTAAAGTGAAAAAAGTCAACTAAGACAAAACATTTTATATTCTTAATATTCCTATAACCAATAATTTTAATATATGAAAAACCATATATTAAAAGGAAGTTTAAATGGAAATTTAATGATATTTATTGACACAATACATTGGTTTATAAGACAAATTAGCGTTAAAGAACAGGCTATGATATATGTCAGAATTTTTGAGAAAGAGAAAAGCACAGGTTTATATTTGGAATCCTTTTTTTGCTATTGTGGGAATTGACATGTTGCTTGTGTTTTAATGGGGGAAAAGGTAAGTCCTGGTATTGCGGAGAACGAGATAAAAATCAAAACATTCTTCTACAGTCATAAAAAAATGAAACCCTGTCATTTGTGACACTAGAGATCATGATGTTAAGTAAAAGCAGCCAGGAACACAGGGACAGAGAGTTTGGAGTTTCACTCATCTGTGGAATCTGAAGAAGTTGATGACATAGAAGTTGGGAATAGCATAGTGGTTACTAGGTCTGGAGGAGGGGGGATGGGGTGGGGAAAGTTTGATAAATGGGTCCTAGGTCTCAGTTAAATCAGAGTAGAAAGTTCTGAGTTGCTATGGCACAGTAGGATAACCCTAGGAAACAATAATGAAGTGTACATTTTAAAAATGTAGAAGAATGTATGTTAAAAGTTTTCAACATAAAGAAATGAAAATATTTAAGATGATAGATATGCTTAACCTGATTTAATATTACACAATGTATAAATGTATGAAAATATTGTGTTACTCCATTAATATGCACAATTTTAGGATTTAATGTATCAGTAAAAAAAAAAAATTAAGAACAGAATTTCTTACAGAATTGTAGTGAGTCAATCACTTCGCAAAAGAAATTTGTTACTACATTTTCTCTAAGACATTTTATTCCACGTGGCCATGCTCAGAAATTGACTTTATTTTTTAATAAAAATAGACTTAATTTGATAAAAGATGTGTTGCTACTACCTGGGTCATTGTACCTTGAAAAAAGAGTGTTATTTTAGTACCAACTAAAACCGTCCTTCCTTTCTAGGCCATCGTATCCCGTATCCCTAGAAACATAATTATATTCATGCATATGTTACTCTGGAAAGTAAATTATGTTTTATTTTTAAAGGTCAAAATATTTATATCCAACATTTATATATTTTTTTTCATTATAGGGGATCAAACTAAGGGCCTCTGGCTTGCTGGAATGTACCACTGAGCTATGCTCCCAGCCCTAAAGATTTATTGTCTCAGGCATGGTAAAAATCTAAATGGGTTTAATTTCATTTCTCATACTTAAATATGAATGTATTTAATTTAGATTATTTCTCGAAGGCCATTATAGTAATTATTATTTCAATAAAATAGTTCTAAAGATCTAAATTATAGAGATTTTATTTTATTTTTTGTAAATAATTGGCTTTATTGCTATTGCCAGTGAATTAAGTAAGAATACTTCGTGCATAGTTTTCCAAGACCTAGAAACAATCAGACACCAGTTTACATGTCTCTTTTTAGCAAAATTATTTGAGATTGTATAAAGTAAAGCAAAAACCTACCTATAATTATTTTTTTTACATTGGTGATAGGGGTCATAGAGTGTATTCTTGATAATTTAAGTTTAAAAAATTTCAAGGTCATCAAAATTACTTAGAAAACTTCTATATTAAGAAAGGAAAATCTTAGATTCTTATTCAAGTTCAAATTGTACCTGTTTTTTAAAGTAAAATAACACCATTTTCAATAATATGTAAAAATTTCTTGATTATCAATTGGTTGTTAAATCCAAGGTGTTATTTTAAAGGTGTATATATGATATGGCATAAGATTAGATCCTAAATAAATAGATAACTTGAGAGAGTGCCATGAAGATTCACTTACTCTTCTAATCCCATGAATTTATTTAGGTAAAGTTTGGATGTGGGGAAGTAATTTAAAAGAGGTAAAGGGGAAACTTGCACACATTTGTCAAGGCTTTGCAGTTAGTATTTTATGTATGATATTTTACTTCACAATAGCCCTGTGATCTAAGTTTATTTTCCCTATTATACAACAGATGATTTTTTCTAGAGTCTCCAGTAAGAGAAACATAGATGTGAATTCTAAGGGGCTGCTTTACTGGGGTCCATAACTGTTTATTCACTCACTCAACACCTACTCAGAATATTAACTCCACTTGTTCTCCTGAAGGAAGAACACACCTCCCTGGATCATGTCTGAGCTCCTCATCCCTGTACTTTTTTTTTTGCCTTGTGGAAGGCATTGCAATGAGAGATGGGAAAATCACTGGAGCAAATGCTTATAGGAACACTGACACAGGCCAAGGCCCACAAGTTTCCTGTGAAATTATATAACTACTGTGATTTCTCAATCACACAAGCACAGAAAAACAAATCTGTTTATGGGCTAAATGATCTAGGCAGTTTCCCTTAGGTACATAAGCCAGGAGGTGCAACACCTCTGATATACAAATTACACTAGTGACTAGTATTCCAGAATGCACTGAATGTGAAGCTCCAGATCTTCCAAGTTGGTTGGTTTTCCCTTGCTTAACCCAACTCTTTGCAAACATAAGAGGCAGGGGGATTTGAGATCTCTCACAGTGAGTTCTGTCTCAGCCAGCTCTTATATACTTTTCCATTTTATACTAGAGCCTGAGGAATCTCATCATCCTGCCAGCCCTATGTCTGAGAACATCTGTTTTGTGATTACTATGTTTTGTTTATGCTGTTTAGTTTTATTCTTAATTCAAAAACAGCTCAGTGGAAATTATTTTCCCCATTAAAAAAAAAAACATAGCTATGATTTGGGACAGCAGTGATTTTGGCAGAATTTGGGAGACAAAGCTCAATATTAATCACCATCTGTGTAAAAAGAGAGAAAATTTTCCACTGTATTATTCACTTTACCATTACTTAACTTAGCACTTCACATTTTAAATGTAAATAATTCAAAACAAATAAAATACATGAAAGTAGCTGCTGAATTCTATGTAATAAGAAGCAAACCTATCAGCAGAAGGGCAGGATTGATATTTCCGCGAGTGTACCATCATGATCATTACAAGAGATGAGGAAAGAGAAAGCAACTTCAATTATACAGGAGTCATGCTTACAGTCTTTTTAATTAAGAGAAAACCTGGCTAAAGAGCTAGAGGGAGAACTCTTTATTTTGGTAATATCAAAATTATTGACTAGAACAGAAATAGTCTGTATATTCCCTGTTAAATATTTTTGTAATCTATCTATTTATATTACAGCTGTCAGAATAGGTACAGGTTTTCAAATGAGAAAGTCAAGGCAATGAATTCACTCATGTACTGTTTCTCCATTTACCTGTTTCTCAAATGCAGGGCTGTAACTTGCCCTCAGACTTTCATCCCACCTTTCTGTAACAAACCATGTTATTTTTAACTGGTTCTGTCTACTTTAAAGCTATTTCCATTTCTACAGCAGACTAATTGTCTCCTTCAATCCAACATCCACTTGCAGAGATTTTTAAATTAAGCCCCAGAAGATTAAACAAGTTATATAGTTATTAACAAAAATAGACAGTACCAGAATGTATCAAGAATTTAGCAGAGTGCAAATGCTTTACCAAGATGAAGTATAATGAAGTAAGTATTGAAAATAGCAAAAGGTTAGCATAAATCTGCATGTTTACTTCATGGTGTAGAGGTAAATATAACACTTGCTATTGTATATTAGTGATGATTTGGGATTTTTCCTAAAACAGAAAATGATCATTATCTGTAGATGTCTCCATTATTTCCCAATTGACTGGCAATCTGATATTTAACTAAGCTAGCTTAAACTGAAATGCAATTCAATTTCACAGTTTCCTTTGTGAGTTCTAGCAGATTGCAATTTTAAAATCCAGTACGATGCAGTATATCAGATATTAGCATGCCAAAGGAGGGATATTGATTTCTTCATCAATAGTCACTTAAGAATGAGACAGCAAGACTAAAGAAATAACCTTGGTCTTAGAAACTATGGAAGTAGAATATTTGTTCCCAAAATTCCCAAATAACAAGAAAAAACTACACAATTAGAAAACTGAACACTGACTTATGAGAAAATTTATCAAATCTATCTAAACAAACTGCTAGGCATTGTCAGAATACCTGAAGGCTTACAGAATACCTGAAGTTAAAATAATATGGTTTCTATGGGAAAATGGTAGAGGTTTGCTATTTACTCAGTTATTTACATATACAATCATTCATGCATTCTATTATTCATTTCTTAATAGATATGTATTAAGCATTAATCTCACAACAGGCATAAAAGATACTAATGGCAATAAATTGTATCAAATTGCTAGTACCTAAATTGGTAGGAATTATATAATAATCAAATAATATAGTAGGTTTTTCAAAGTTTGCCAGTATCTGTGAATTGTTTTTTGTTTATTAAATATAGGTTTGTCAAATAATCTCTATGAAGTTTTTCATTAAATATAGATTTAGAGACATTTTCATATCAAAATTTGTAGAGATAATACAGAACTTGCCAAATTTTGTCATGCATTAACTGTTTGCATTTTATTTAAACAAAAATTGCCTCTAATATACAACTATAGTTTCAATATTGAATATCCCCCAAAAGTCCCATGTTTAATACTTGGTCCCCAGGGTGACACTATTGGGAAGTGATAGAACCTTGAAGAGATAAGGCCTAGAGGGAGCTCCTTAGATAATTTTTGGTATGTTATTGAAGGGTGTTACAGAACCCTGGACCCTTCTCACTCTTTTGCTTTCTGGAGATGAAGTGCACACTCCTTCTGCCATGTATGTTGCTCTCCCATAGGTCCAAAGCAAAGGGGCAAACCATCCTGGACTGGACCCTCCAAAACTCTGAGCCAAAATAACCCTTTATTCTTTATAAGTTGATTAACTCTGATATTTTGTTATAATGATAGTGAAGCTAACACATACTCTAAGCACCAAATGATATTGCCTACATCCAGGACCCGAGAATTGTGGATTTGAAACACAATATGCTGAATATTTGTTTTTCTTTCCCTGGTAAAATTACCATCTTAACACTCATTGAAGTTGAATAATATTATTTTTAGATGACTGTATATGTTTACCTTTTTCAAAATTTCCTCATCTTTCATGCCATCTTTACCATAATAATACTAATAGAGTATTCTGGTATTTTTCATGTCAGTGCATTTCTTTTTTGATACTTCACAGTATTTCCAAAGTCTTGTCAGATTTCTTCACTATGATCAACTTACTTCACATTCAGATGAGTAGGTGTTAGATCTATGCTGCCCAAATTCATCTGTGTGCTCAGAATGCACAAATAAGTAGCTCTCATTAAGGGCTACACTGCTACTCACTTGTTCATATGAGAAGAAGAAGAAGGAAGAGAAGGAGAAGGAGAAAAAGAAAAAGAAACTCTGTTCCCCAGAATAGTTCCACAGATAGCTCTAGGGAAATTAGAAAACAGTAGCCAGAATAAATGTAGGAAGAAGAGAAGCTGTAAATTATATAAACTTCCTTCTTTATTTCCTAAACATAGATGTATGTAAAATTTCAAATTGATATTTGATTTTCACTGCATAAAAACATGCAACAATTATTTTCACTAATAATGTTTTTCTTTTCAGTACATTCTAGTTGAAAATTGAAAGCATTTAGATTAATTTTAAATTGCTTTTCAGACTTAATTAAACAAAAGTTTGTTAATTTGTATCTTTTCTTTCTCTTCTCTCTTTATCTAAGAAAAATTAATTTTTGATTTGTAAGTAATTTATTTTCCCATCTTTCATGTTTTGAGTTCATCAAGTACTTACCCACGAGCAATTATGTAACCATAGGAATTCATTCTTGCATCTATAAGCAACATGATGGTAAAATAAACATTTGATATATCCAAATGATTCACTGAGAAATAAATCAACAAAGTACTTGACTTCAGTGGCCATGCAATTAGCTATTTGATTTTTTAGCATCTTGCTTTTGTTCTCCTGAGTTTATATCTTTACCCAGGTTTTGGTACTGTAACTTCAAGCAGGCTCTTGACTGCTGTAAGAAATTAAAGCTCTATATATGTCATCAATTTAAACAACCTAAAATAATGAACATCATCTTCTGTAGGGGAAAAAATCAGCTTTTAAATACTTAGATATACATGGCTTTAAAAAATATAATAATGATAACTTTAAAGTAGTCAAGTAATATAGTAATCTAGTTATGTTTTTATGATATCTAAATCAACATGTCTGAAAAGAATCTAATTAAATAATCTAATATGAATCTAATTGTAACTATCTGTGTTTGCTTTTGTTGCTCTGACAAAATACTTGAGGAAGAAAGGAGGAGAAAAGATGAATTTTTACATCTCTTAGAAGAAGAAAGATTCATTTTTGGCTTATGGTTTTAGAGGTTTCAGTCCATGGTCAGCTGGCTCCATTTTTTCTGGGCTGGTGGTGCAGTACATCATGGAAGAAGGGTGTGGTGGAGCACATCTCGCCTCATGGTAACTGGGAGACAAGAGGAGGAGGACAAGGAAAAAATACATATTTCTAGAGCATGACCCCAGTGACCCATTTCTTCCAACTAGGTCCCACCTCTGATAGCTTTTACCACTTTTCTATAGTCCATTTAATTAGTAACCCCACTGAGGGGTTACTCCATTCATAAGATCAGAGCCCTCAAGATCCAGTCACTTCCCCAAAGCTCCACCTTTGAACATTGCTACATGGGGCAAAAAACCTTCAACATGAGAGCCTTTAGGGGACATTTCATATGCAAACTAAATTACTATCATGTTGTAACCATTTTATTTTTAAAAAACTTTAAGCTTGATATAATCCTATGTTTTTAAGTTAAGATATAGGACTTGCTTTACTTGTTTCAAATAATTGTGGGCAGTGAAGGGATTGGGCAAAAAAGCTTAGATTTGTACTTACTTACATTTCCTGTTAGAAATTTTTGATTCCTGTAAAAACATAACTTGAAAATGTGGTTACTATTCAAATAACATTTATGTGATAGCACATTACTTAAAGGAGTCTTGTGACAACTACTGACCGGAAAAAACTAAATAAAAAAAAAGAGAGAAGAAAAAGAAAAATGTGGGATAAGCCCAATACTTAATATTTCTTAATATTGAAGAAAAAAAGAGCTCATTCCAACTTTCATGTGTTTTTTCTTCTTTGAAAGCATTTATAAGTTTTATATTTTTATTTCTATTTTTTATTCTACTTGTATTATTTACAAATTAAAAATTTAAAAAAATGTCTTTTAAAATCTAGTGTATGTATCATTTACTTTAATGATACTTATTGTGGCTAAGAATCAATAACTGGCAATTTTTAAAAAAATTTCGTGGTCATATTGTGAGATTATAATAATATGATAGAATCAGATAACTATTATTTTTAGTTACTATAAAAGATTTCACTCAATTTTATAAGGAAAAATTCTCAGCATATTACCCTTCATACCTGAGATGCCCAGTATGTTTCTAATTCAGAAGGCTGTTTGGACAGACCAGTTTTATGAACAGTTTTTCTCAATTTTTATGTGTATAAATTGTCTTGCACTTACATTAGAAAGCTGAAGACAATTCCTCAGATTTATTTTCCAAAAATATTTGGAAGGTATCCATATATCCTCTTATTCATCTATTTGTTGAACCTCAACTATGTTCACTGTTCTGTAGTAGACATACAGCAGAAAGGAAAACCCATCTTTCCCTCAAAGAATTTCCATTCCAATCAGGGAAGTATTAAAATGAGCACATAAACAAATTAGAAATGAAAATAATTTTAGACATAGAAAAACAATCCTGGGTGCTAGGATGATCTGGCAAGAGGGATACATTTCACTGATTCATGAGTGAGAAAATGAGCCAGATGAGGAAGGAGCTGAAGCAAGAAGGCTCTAGGCAGAGAAATTACTAGAGTTAAACCTCTGAGTTTAGTGCAAGGTAAGAGACAAAGATTGCAGCACTGGCCAGACTGAAAAGTGATGTTATAGACTCAGGGAGGTTTTTGTTTTTTTGTTTGTTTGTTTGTTTATCCAATAATATTAGAGTACAATTTTTCATCAGAGGAAAGATAGGCTCTGATTATACTTTTAGAGATTGTGAATAAAAAGTGGACTAGCTCTAGTCAAGTATAGACTCACCGATGAGAACCCATTTTAGCATGGTGTGCTGGCATGATGGTGTGGACCTGTAATCCCAGCAACTCAAGGCTGAGGCAGGAGGATTGCAAGTTCCAGGCCAGCCTCAGCAATCTAGCAGGGCCTTAAACAATTTAGCAATACCCTGTCTCAAAATTAATAAAAGAAAAATTTAAAAGGCTGGGGTTGTAGCTCAGTGGTAAGATGGGCCTGGATTAAATCCCTAATAAACAACAAATAGATAGATAGATAGATAGATAGATAGATAGATAGATAGATACATACATACATACATACATACATACATACATAGATGGATGATAATGTATAACAGTAGTATGATTATGGACAGAATCTTTTATATTCAAGTATAATAATTGTTAGAAAGACTGAAGGATCTCCTTTATCCCTATACTTTATTATATCCTTGTTTTGCTTTCTCTCTGACCTTTCATGAGAAGTAGCTTCTAACTAATAATGTAGAGACCAGTTGGCCCATGTGAAGACCTGACAACAGAAATTCTTGGAATTTGGAGTAGAAGCTGCAAGATTAGGAGCTCATGACCAGGAGGAATGGTATTTCAGGAACTAGTTTGCTTTACTTTTCAATAGAACCAAAGTGTGGTAGGTCATGGTGGCAAAATCTTTTAATAACCAATAAGTATCTTTAAAGTAAATGATATGCCCTCCTTATATAATGATCACCCTTTTTAAGTCTCTAGGAAGCCATATTACCACCCATAAATGATCCAGTTAATATCTAATATGCAATTGTGGTATTGTGACACTAGTCAGAAAATGGTTATCATCTCATCATACAGAAGTGCAACATTTAAATAATCAGGGATATCCAGCTTTGACATATGTAGAAACAGAAGAAAACTCTGATAAAATCCTGTGACAGTCTAATAAGTGTTTCAGATTTTCAGTTTATATATTTTCTCAAATTCAATAGAGTGGGTCTCTAATGTTCTGAGCTTTTAAAACAATAAGAAAATATTATTTGAAAGTTTTTGATGGTAAAAGAATAGAATTATACAATTCCAATTTTCTTTGACTTTTTAACAAAACTCCTTCTGTTTTTCCAGTCATCATATCTGACTATCTTTCTTGTCTGAATGCCAAAAATATTTTATGTTAACTCGATAAGGTCTCAAAAATGATTTATATTATTGAAATGTAGCTCCTATAGGTATAGAGAGTTCATCTGTGCTGTTTTGCTCTTCATTATTTCAGAATGACTTCCTGTCTTCCTACCCACAGTGTGGCCTTCTCTACTTGTCTGAACACAGGAAACATCTTTTATGTGCAAAGTCTACAGTGAAGTGCCATGAATCATTTCTTTTTTAATGTCTCCTACTAAGCATTTCCTCTCCCTGTGAAATAAAAATCCACATTATTCTTTTGTATACTAAACCTTTAATATAACTTCTTATATGGACTCTTTTTTTAAAAAAAATTTTACTTTGTTTCTGCATTGTACCTTACACCAGACTTCTTTGCTCCATGACTCCTTATTCCTACACCATGTATAACCTGGTCTGTCCAGTGGAACAAATCTTTCAAAATCTCTGAATGGCTAGAAACAAGAGTATAATATTATTGTATGGGGAGCCTAAAAAAACTCACATGATTGTGAATTATAAAGTCTTATATAATGATAAATATAGTTTTAGAAGTAATCATAACTACCAAGAACAAATGAAAGTCTCATTTTTTGGTTAAAGATACGTGTGGTGTAGTAAAAATATACCATAGAAATTGAAGATGCCACTAACAAGCTTTATGACCTTGCACAAGCCACTCTCTCGGGCTGGTCCTCTGTGAAAGATTTATGTTTGTAAATATATGAATCTTGAGCTATATGATCACAACTCCTTCCAGATGAAATAATGTCTGATTACTAATACAATAGGTTTCTTTTTTAGGTCATTTTACATTTTATTGATTAAAAAGATATTGACATTTTAATGTTCTTACATGGGAACAACTTGTAAGTACCAATTCATTATTGTGGTTCAGGAGAGTTTTATCATAGATGCAGAGTTTTATGCAGTTTTCTGTAATGAGTCAGAACTCTTCTCTATGATGTTGCTTTATTAAACAGTATTGTAACATTTAAAAAAATAAAAAGATATTTGGAAAGATAGTTCCCTACTCTTTCACTTTATTTTTCATAAGTCTTTTATTCTACAATAACTTTCTGATTCTTAAAAACAAATTTTGCTTCTCCTGCAGAAAATCTATTTGGTAACTGTCCATTTGCTAACCATTCTCAGTAATTTTGCAGGACAGGCTCATTCTCCATTACTTATATACCTGTCTATCCAAATAGATCTTAATTTGAGTTATGAGCATGCAGATAAACAATTTGGATGGAAGTGGATATCACTAAGTCTATTTTTTGACTTGATGTAGTGAGATTTCAGACAGGAAGAATTTGGATATGAACGAAAGAGAGAGGACTATGCACTTGGGAAGCAGAATGCCTTATTGAAAAGGGTATGTAAATTTGTGTAAGAACATCTGAGTTCATGCAAGTCCTTTTTCTTTCATTGACTACTTAAATCTACAGACTTAATAAGGTATAAATGTTAGAATTTACAGTTAACATGTAATAGAAGTGAACTCTGGATAATTAAATGAAACTTGATTTATTGGAAGGATTATGTAAGGCTGTGTAAGAGATAAAAAAGAAGAGTGGACTACAACCAGTGGATGTTCTGAAAGCCTACAAAGTAAGAACAGCAAACTGTTTCACAGCTGGAACAACTGTAGGTACAGGACATAAGGACCTGCAGCAGCTATGGCAATGGGATAAGTCACCTCTGAAGATTCTTCCCTCCCACCCGCAGGTAGCCAAGAGTCAATGTTCTTGAAGGGAGAACTGACCAGAATTATGACATAAGTGGGGTGCAGGGGTAATAGATCAAGTTAGGGAGGATGTGGCTTTTGGCATACACATGGTCAGTTGATCACTCCTTCCAAGATAACTGAAATGGGAAGAAATTGGTCCTTAGTAGGAAATTGAGGTGCTATTAAGAAGAGGACAAGAATCCTTGGTACAGAAAAATTGACTTCTGTCCATTACACAGCAAAGGAATATGTGCAAATTAATATCTCTGAATCTTTAAAATTAAGAATTCAGGGTAAGACCATCATATCCCACTTTTTGCTGTAGTATTCTAAAAGCTCTATTGTGATTTTTATAAAAAGTAAATATCAATTACTATTTATACTCACCAATGAGAATACTTTATAGAAAAAGCATACAATTAGCTCAATAAAAAATTATAATTTCTCAAAAATTTTTTAAAGGAAAGTTTTTTTAATATTTTATACACAGTGTCATGAGATTGTTGTAGAAAGGAGAGATGTTTCCCCAAAAGTATGTCATTTTCCTGGATTTGAAAATAGTGATCAAAAATCAAAAAATGGAAATGGTTTAGATGTATGCTTCTTTTCTCACTTCTTCACCGTGGGTTTTCTTGGAATCAACATCACATAGCAGTTAGGAATACCAACTTTAGACGAGGTCTGAATCATCCTACTTTGTGGCTTACTCTCTGTAGGACCCTGTGCAAGCTCCTGAACTTTTCTGTGCCTTGATTTTGTTCATATGAACAATGAGAATGACAACAATCATGCATACCTCAAAGGAATGCTATGAAGATTACATAATCTAGTTCCTACAAGCATTATGTAAATGTAAAATTAAAATAGACAACTACTATTCTTTCAACAGACTCTCACAAATTTATATAAATGACTAATATCAGATTACTGTTTCTTTAATTCACCATCTAGTGTAATGTTCCATAATTAGTAGATGCTTAATATAAATGAAAAATCAACAGATACCTATGCAAGTGAAAAAAAAATTGGATTTCTAAGATGAGCTCATGGCACTGTGTTTCCATTGTAATGTCTTTCAAAATAGTAATAGTGTCTTGTAAATATCATACAGTTTTGGAAGGTGATGTTATACTAATATTATTCGCCATCTAGTGCTAATACGCTGTTAAAATAGCTACTTGGTAAGAACATAAAGACGTTAAATTGGTTATTAGCTAATGAAAGATGAGAAATACTACCAAAAATGTTTAATTTTGCCTTGTTCTTTCAAAATATGAATTTGTAATTTATAGTTCTCAGGTGAGAAAACAATCTTGGAATCTTGGAATCTTCACGTAGCATTATAAAGCAAGACTAATTTAGAAAATATAGGTGTTCAAACAGTCTCATAATAATATTATCTCACCCTTATTATGGTTAAGAAAGACCTCACCAACTTTTTATTGGTCTCTTTGTTTTACTTTTTCCTCAAGTTTTTAAAAATTTATTACCAATCTCTATCACCTATATAACCTTAGCCATCTACAGGTCAGTTTTGACTACATATATTTACTCAAATTCCCATAAGAAAATTAGCTTCTATAATTCATAGTTGATTTCTCTTTATGTGAACTTGACAAATAGAAAATATTAGGCATTCATTAAATCATAATGAAATAATATGGTTTAATAATACCCATGTTAATCAAACTGTCAGTGTTTTGCTAGTCCTCTGATAAATTAGCCACAAAAATTACCCAACTTCTTCTTTGCTATGAAGGGAAGCAAAGATGATTTTGTTAAAATGATTGCTCTACTTTGAAGAATGTAGAGATTTAGTCATCATTATTTCTAAAATGTTTGTAATAATTATTTTATATCATTCAACAACTTGGTCATCACACTGATATAAATTCTTTAAATTCTTATATCCCCAGTACAGAATAAAAGAGAATTATGTTGTAAGGTTAGGGCTTCAGAATTTTAAAAAATTTTTCAACTGCTTTCAATGGAAAAGAAATAGTCATTATACACAATTATGTTGTTAAGTCAATTTACTTGGTAGTAAAGAGCAACAAGTAGTCTTTCTTTACATCAAGCTGAGGTATATTGATGATGTAACTAGAGTGATTGATGCTCAACTTTGATATTAATGATTGATCTCCTTGCTAAAAATGCAGATTTCTGGGTGCCACTTTTAAAGATTCTGATTCAGTAGATTTTCAAAACCACCCTTAAAAAATTCTGGTGCAGAAGTTCAAGGAACACTGTAGAAAACAGTGCCATAGGATAAAGGGTGTATGAGTTAGACATTTTCTTGATTTTTTGCAACCCTATCCGTTATTTTAAGTGGGTGGGCAGCTCTTTATGAGATGTCATTTTCCTTCAGCCTCCCTCTTGGCAGAAATCCATCTTGTTAACAGGGTTTTTTGACTGTATAGTAGCAGGAAGCATTCTCCTGCTGCATCATTGTCCAAACAATGGTAGCAAGTATATTAAGGGGTGCTTCTTTGCCACTACCCTGACCTGTGAAACTGCTATTACTGTCAATGAAAGAAAGGAGAAAATCAAGTGAACCTAGAAAAGAGTAACCACTTACTCTGAGCCACTAGTCATTTTCTTGTGATGAGATGATGTCAGTGGCTGTACCTACTATAAATGGCAATTTCCTATTTGATTCTCACTCCAATTTGACATTTGCAAATTAGAAAAGGCCACTAGCTAGTATCCCTCTTCATCCCAACCACAAAAGATTATATCACATTGATATAAATTCTTTGAATTCTTATATCCCCTGATTCTATTTCTTATATTACTGATTGCCTAGACCATTTAATAGTGATGTGTGTTTTTCACCTTCATCTATGCTTCTGTCTTTATTTCTGCTGATGTGGAGTCAGTTAAGCCACCCTCCTCCTTGCACACCTCAGCTTTGCTATTGAAATCATCCACCTAGCTGAATTAATTTCTATTTCCATGGAAAGTAGACATGTACAAGTTTAATGATTCTCTATGACATGGCAAAAAGAAAAAAAATGCCCTGTAGAGACTCATAAACTATTCTTTAAAAGCACATAAGAATGAAATGTCACATTACATGACAAGAACAGTTAATGATGTGACACAATTAATGGTCTTTTCCAGAACTGCCATAGTGAGGCTTTTTATACTTCTATAGTCACCAGGCATTGACTATGCATTAATATACCTGATTAGTCAGAGTTCTCCAGAGAAACAGATTTAATAGGATATAGGGAGGGAGGAAGGGAGGAAGGGAGAAAGAGAGACGGAAAGAGAGGGAGAGAGAAAGAGAATAGTACAATTTATAAAATATTTATAACAATTTTTCTCCATTCTACAATTAATCACATTAATGTAAATCTTTGAATTCTTGCAATTTAAACACAAGAATAAAATATAATTAGCTTAGGTTCAGAATTTTTCAAAGTTTTAACAAAAGCTTTCAATGAAAAAGAGAGAGACAATGAGGAAATGCTCCATAAAACTCTGGAGGCTGAGAATTCCCACAATCTGCTGTCTGTGGGCTGGAGGTGCAGGAAGGTGTATGGCGTAGTTTCAGTTCACATAGAAAGGTTTGAGAACCAGGGGAGCCAATGATTGAACGCCCTTTCCAAGGCCAATGGCTTTAGAATGGGAAGGCTGTTAGTATGAGTCCTGAGTCTAAAGGACCAAACTTCAGAGGGGTGGAGTCTATGAACAGGAGAAAGTGGGTGTCCCACATCAAGCAGAAAGAGGGCATGTGGCCTTCCTCTGCCTTTTTGTTCTAATCAGGCCCTCAATGAATAGAATGATTCCCCCTCAACCTAGGTGAGAGTAACCTTTACTCCGTCTACTGAATCAAATGCTAATCTCCTCTGGAAACATCCTTAAAGACACCCTAAAATGATGTTTTACGAGCTATCTGGGCATCCCCTAGCCTAGCCAAGTTAATATGAAATTAACCATCACAACAGCACATATTTTTTCTGCTTTACATATTATTATCAATATAGCCTAAAGATAAAATTCACAATATTTTGGTAGAAAGAACATCCTAAGTTTGACAGACTTGCGTTTGAAAACCCCACCATTAAAAGCAAGTATACTTCTCTGGAAGGGGTTCTATCTTTGGGGATCATTCTGAGGATGTAATTAATTGATAAGGTTTAAGTGGTAAATAAATTGTGTCTGATCTTCCTTCTTAGGAGTGTAGAAATGGGAAGTGAGCTGCTTCTTGATGCTCTGATGCAGACATATTTGCATCATAGACTCTGTGTAGATTGTAATCATATTGACATAAAAAGCATGTGGTAGAAAGAGCAGTGATTTTGATGCCAAAGGTCAGCATAAGTAGAATAAATGGCTTCATCCTATGTATATCTATAGACCCTTTGGATGCTTGTATTTTGTAATTCTTTTTAAAATATATTGCTTTAAAAGTTATTTTCACATCATAATTTATTTAGACTTATTTTTCTATAAGAGAACTTTTAGCTGACACAACAAAGTTTACACTGATGATGACAAAAAATATATATATATAGTAAGAAAACCACTATCAAGGAATACAGGAAATGGCCAATATGGTAAATGTAAATAATAATAATAATAATAATTCTTATTCTTTTCCAAGTTTTTTTTATAGTCAGGGTAATACTGGTAAGCCAAGTTATAATGTTTTATTGTCAAAGAGGAGGAGGCATATAATATCTTCAGTTGCAGTAAGAAAATTTCTTATATGCACATTTAAAACAGACACTAGATGATATAATTGGCAATATCATGAATGAAATATCATGAGTGAAAGATTCATGAAAAAATATAAGAAAGCTTAATATTATTATTTAAGATGCTTAATTAAATCTTAATATAGAACAAACACTCATGACTCACTGAAAATTATCCAAAGAAGTATTAAGATAATGTGATACAGGAATGTCTTTCTCGTGGTCCACGTAAGAACTGGATTGAAATAAGAAAATACTGAGGGTGGTGGATGAGGATGGAAAGATTTCCTTTCAATGACTTTACCTAAATATTCCTTCCAAATGCTGCAATTTTAAGATTGGGTGATTGGATGTAGGTTAATACTCTATGGTACTGAGGGAAAAAAAAAATCAAGACTCTTTAGAGACCAGCAGGTCTATTTTTGACTCTGTTTGTAAATACCTCTATTTCTACACACTCCCAAAATTATGTTTGGAAGTTAAAAGGTTTATAGATTGCTTATCTGTATTCATATTTCCCCATTCTGTGCAATTAAATAAAATGTCCTTGAGGGCTGGTGATGTTGCTCAGCCATAGAGCACACAAGAGCATACCTAGCACAGGAGAGGTTCTGGGTTCAGTCTCCAGAACTGCCAAAAATAAATAAAATAAAACACATCCTTGACTGTTTCTTTTCTCAGTTCCAAGCATCTTTCACTGACTTCTCTCTTCTCTGACCCTCAGTGATCACCCATATGAAGCCAGTGTTCTTTAATTCATTGAAGGCTTATACTCCTAAATACATACTTATCTATTTTCCCCACAACCCTCTCTCCTTGCCTCTAATCACAAATGATGCAGGGACTTCTCTTTTTCCATGTCAAACTAGGTCAACCCCTGTGCCCCTGACTTCCCTCTCTCCAGTTGCAAGGTCTTTGTGAGCAGACATTGTGTCCTCACTACTTTGTGTTCTCTAGCAGATGGATGGTGGCCTGCTTGTATCCCCTGGGCCTTTGGAACTTGGTGAACAAAATCTTCCCTCTCTGTGCCTGGGCTTTCTCTAGCAGCAGTGTTGTTATGCTCACATGCACTACATGAAAAGGTCCTAGAGCATCACCTATTTCCTCCACCCCAGGTTCAGCCCTCAACAGAGGACTTATTTTAAAAAAAAAAAAAGGCATATAAATCTTCCAGCCCTCATTCTCCTTAGGTGAGATAACCATGAGGCATGTACTCTACATTGTCTTCCAGAATTCACTAGTCCAATTAAACTCTAGTGACCCTCAATAGTAACTGGCTAAACAATGCATTTTTCATCGGCTGTCATCCCTCCCTGTCTCAATTCTCTTTTCCCCTAGCCACGTGCTTCCTGTGATCATGTTTCAAGAAAATAACTTGCAATCAAATCCTTATCTGGGGTTTGCTTTGAGAAAATATTTTTTTAAAAAATATGTTCCCTACACCTAACTATGAGTCTATTGCATAGACGGATTGTTGTGTTGGTTGAATGAATGAATGAAAATGAGTAACCATGAATCTTGCTGTGTTACTTGAATTTCTATGAGCTTAGCTTGTATTTTAAGATTTTAAATGACTCAGGCACTTTTCTAGCTATATTTTTGTACTGCAGTTAATTCAGAATCATGTCTACATTGTAATAAACTTAGATTATGTTTGCTATAAATTGTTTAACCATGTCAATGTATATTCTTTCATGTTCATATTTTCTAGACTGTAAGAAGTTTCTGGATGAACAAAGCATGTAAGACCTGCACACCAGGAATGGTGCACAAATAGCAAGTATTTGAGATAATAACACCAACTCTATATTCAAACAGATCAAAATTGCAGTTGATGTGAAAAATATATCTTCCTTGTGCCTCCTAAAGAAAAAGTAAGTCTGAGTCACAAAACTCACCTCTGTGTTAGGAAAAGTTCTTGCTGGAATTCCTTACTATTTCTCAGCTATCAGCCGCTGTGCCTTTGAATTGTTTGTGATGGATGTTCAACTATCTTAATTTCTCAATAATTATAAAGAAAGTTAGGCCCCATGTCAAACTTTTGGATTTGAGGTTGCTTTCCCTCTGTCTCCGGCTGTCCAGCAGAGGGGGCAGTGAGTCACCCAGGAAAGCCTCAGCCACATCTATACCTGAGCACAGGACTGAATAGATTTTTAAATTTCAAAGCAAGGTGATCCTTGACAGAAGCAAAGAACAGAGCCTCAAACAAAAACCTTAGTGAAAACAGAAAGCAGAGTCACTTACAGAATTTGAGAGACGGTGTCAAAATTTCTCATTCTGAAATCTGCTTTCATCATCACTTCTTTCTATTGATACAGTGAAGATTCCTCTGAAGAAATCATTTTTAGAAGAAGAGAAAGACATGCCATGGCCTTACAGCAGGTAGATGTCTTCACATGGATTAGTTTCAGCAAGCAGTGAGTGTGAAAGCTGAGAGCGTGAACCTTTGTATCACAGGTGGGATCAACTCCGGACTCGCATGTGAGCCATGGAACTTTATCCAAGGGATATAACACCTTAAATATGTAGTTTCCTTACATTAAAAATGGGAATAAGAGCATGTACTCCATAGTAAAATTGTAGGGATTCGATGAGATAATGCATATAAAGAGACAGATTCAAGTTATTTACCATGACCCTAAAGAAAAGCAGCAGGTTAGTGTGAACTTCAGTGTAAATAAAAGAAAAGGGAAAATTACACAGGAAGGAAACTATAGGGAGGAGATGAAATGATGGGTATTGAATTCTGGAGTATGTCAACCAGGATTACATGCCTGGGAAGTGAGGCATGGAGTTAGGAGAAGAAACCAAGAGAAGTGGGGAAGTGATATTTAAGTGGAACATTGCCTCCTCTGTACAGTTAATGAACTTGATTCTGCCAGGGAATCCTTCTTTCTCTAGGACTCCAGGGTTCAAGAAGAGGGTGGAACAGCTAACCTCAATGCTGATCTTCCCTTACATCCATTTATGTTTAGAGCACACAGGGCATTAAAGTATTGGCAAAGACACGTGTGCACTTGCAATCAGAGGTAGCAAGGTGGCTGGGAGGCCAGGTGCACCAAGTTCTTTGTTTTGTATATGCTCACCTTGGCCCTAGTTGGCTATGGGCCTGCCCTTGCTACATGACATATCCCCTGCTCCTTCCTCAGCTATCATCTCTGGGTCCATTGCCTGTCTTTCAGGAGAAACATCCCTCTGCTTGTCTGAAGGTTTTCTGAAGGTCTGTTGAGAGCAGAGGTGACCAATGCTAAAACAATCTGCACATTCTGCAGTTGATCCTGTCCCTTTTCCTCATCTCTCTCCGAGTTATTTTTCCCTTGAAAGTCATCTATATTTCATTCCATAGTCCACTGCATTTCACCTGCATTTTTTCCCCTTGATTTCATGCATGTATACTGAAGGGTTGTTGCTGTGGCAACCTTCTGTGAGGAAGCTTTCGAGCTGTTCTATTACTATATATTAAGGTAGATTATAGCAGGGGGAATCATTTTTAAAACAGGAAGAAATTTAACCAAATTTATGTCTAAAAATTTTTAAAGCACCAGGACTCTGAGTACCAAAATATTCTGTAATTGAGTTCATCATTTACAAATATTATTAGTGTTATCACTCTTTGTGTTCATTTTTACCTTGGGTTTGGAAAGCCATTTCCATTTTTCTTTTCCTCTTAGCCTACAGCACATTGTAAATTGACATCTGGTAAAATTGTTCTCAAGTGTATTTTTCAATGTGTGCTATAATGAGTGTCTATCTATTTTCTTTGGTTTTCTATAAATATTAGCTTATAATTTCCCTTTTCCTCTTCTGAATTTCTCTTTGTAAGGGGACAAAAAGCATCCATCTATTGAAAGTGAATTGTACCTTCTGTTAGGTGAATCTGTCATGTCCCAGAGCATCATGAACTCAGTTCATTATGGAAAAGCTATGATTAATGAATGTGACTCTCAGGTGGGCATCAAGAAATAAAGATTGGAAATCAATTCTAGCCTTCTGTTGTGTAATATTGTTCTTTATTTCTACAGCATCTATTTATGAATTCGTATTCCTTGTTCTCTCACCTAGTGTGTCTGTGGCCACATGCCATGCATGTGTATGTGCACAGACACACACACTCCTCTTTCAGATAATTGTGGAGCACAATAAGAAACTCACATATTGCTTTCATAGGAGACGTTTTAAGTGCCATTTACCCGTAGTTTCATTTCCTTCATTCTCTGTTACCCTCATAGTCCACAATATTTTTTTATTTTGTAAAGAGATTAAACCCAGGGGCGCTTAATCCCTGAGCCATATCCCTAACCCTTCTTATATTTTATTTAGAGAGAGATTCTCACTGAGTTGCTTAAGGCTTCACCAAGTTGCTTAGGCTCTTACCAAGTTGCTGATGCTGGCTTTGAACTCGCGATCCTCTTGCATCAGCCTCTCGCAGCCACTGGGATACAGTCATGCACCCTCACGCCCTGTTACAGTGTGTGTCTTTTGGTCTCATAATTTGTTGGTGCGCTGGACTCAGAAATCCTAAAAGGTACAGTTACAACTTCACATTTTCATATCCCCAGCACAAGATCTGGCATATTAATGGCACCTGAGAAATGATTCTTTTGTGTGTTTCAAAATGCTGTGCAGCCACTATGTCCCAAGTTACATAGATACATCATTCTTGAGAATTTTAAGTTTTATAGATAGCCATAGGAATTAACAATGTATAGTGCATAGGTTCTCCACATTGCCGTGACATCAAATATATTAAAGCTAACTTAATTCATCCTAATACTTATTACATTTGGGGCGGATATCTTAAATATCTTTTTTTGTGCAATTCACTAGCAACTGTATACAGATGCCTGTCACTACTGAATATGGTGAAACAGTCTGGATCATCAAAAAATATTCCATGAATTCTAATGAGTAAGGCCATATCCCACCTGATGTAATTTGTTCAGAAGATTTTTAAATCTTCAATGGAATAAGTTTATTAATAAGTTTTTGCTTTAGTATGCAGTTATTTTTGAAATTTCACTTTCTCAATTCTTCAAGTTTGATACAGAAAATGACTTCAAAAATATACCAAATATTTGGGCTGGGGATATGGCTTAAGCGGTAGCGTGCTCGCCTGGCATGTGTGTGGCCCGGGTTCCATCCTCAGCACCATATACAAACAAAGATGTTGTGTCCGCCGATAACTAAAAAATCAATATTAAAAATTCTCTCTCTCTTTCTCTCTCTCTTTAAAAAAAATGTACCAAATATTTTAAAAATATGCCAAATATTTTAAAAATATGAGAATTTTATCTTAGTATACTAGTTTTAATTAACCATTTTTATTTCTGAAGGGAAATAAGCATTTCTGAAGAAAATTCAATATTAGAATCATGAAGTTGGGGCTGGGGATGTGGCTCAAGCGATAACGCATTCACCTGGCATGCGCGGAGCGCTGGGTTCGATCCTCAGCACCACATAAAATAAAATAAAGATGTTGTGTCCACTGAAAACTGAAAAATAAATATTAAAAAAAATGTTTCTCCCTCTCTCTCTTCTCTCTCTCTTTTAAAAAAAAAATCCTGAAGTTGCTATTTTTGGAAAATATTGATTGGTTGCACTTTGTCTGGATGCATTTTTTGCTGAAATATTCTTGGTGTGCTTGACACCTACCCAACAGTATTGTCCAATATGCAGGCAGTATGCACTACTGTGAATATTTTAAAATTCTACAATTTAAACGTTTTATTTATACTACATTTACTCCATTTATTTTTCAACAGTTAAATATCTAGTTATGGGTTGTTAATTATTATTTATTTACCTATTACATGTTTTATTTCTAGAAAATTATACAAAAATCATCTTTTTCTTTGACAACAAATTTTCAAATATTTCAGAATGACAGGTTACACAACATGTATTCATTACAAAGTGGACAATTTGGCAACATGGTGCAAGGGGCTTGCATATATCTGTACACATGTGTGCATGTTTTGTGTAATTCTTGAAAAATTTATACTGTAATCCTGATTTCTCTTATGCTCACCTCATCACCTGCAAAAATAAGGGATTTGACTAAGTAGATTCTTGCATTTGCTTTTGCACTTTAGTTTTCTAAGTATAAATTCATCTAAAACTCATGGCCTCTTGAAGCTCTTTCATTTTTTCCTATTTCACTGCTGTCTCCATCTTTCATACTATCCTATGAGTGAAAAAAAAAAAAGAGTATTTCTTGAAATGTCCCTGTCTTTCAGCCTCTCTAATATATCATCAATTCCTATTTGAATTTATTCCTCAATTCTTTATAAGTGACCCATATCACTTTTTCTATAATAGCCTATTGTGTAATCATATTTTACTTGAAACATTGCAATAGCATTTTAAGGAGTCTCCCATAATCTCCTTTTACTCTATTCCAACCTCTTTACTTAGCTCTCAGAAAGACTCTTTAAAAATCTCAAATACACTTGTCATTTTCTGCTTTAAAATTCCATCGGCAGTAAAAACCTCAGTTTTATTAAATAGTCACATAAGTCCCTGATTAATCCAATTCCCATCTGTTTCTCCACTTCCATCTTTTTCACATTTAGCTCACTTTTTCACATCAGTATTCCACACTAGATGTCATTCGTTTCTTCAAACACGCAGTGCTCCCTTTTGTCTCAAGTCTCTTCCTGCTGGCTACATTATATGACCCCACATCATCCCACCTCTACCAGTTCACTTCTATTCATTTTTTGATATCCACCCCAGGAACACTTAACTAGGCAAAACCACCCTGAGGTTCTGTATTAGATCAAGATGGTATTATACATTCTGTTGGTTTTGCATGATAATTTAGTCTGTTAGCATTCATTAAAGTTCTAAATATACTATAATTCAAATTTCTATTACATAAAAAGTAATATGAAGAAGGGTCTATTTCTGTTTCAATTCCCCATCATAACACCAACTATTGAGTATAAATGACAATAATATTTTCATTATTCATGAACAGAAATGGAAGATTGCAGCCAAGAAGGATCACATGTAATCTTTTCATTCTACTCTGTGAAAATATTAATTGATCTCATGTTGGTAAAAGGTGAAGTCACTTGGGTACTGTGGTGTACTAGAAAATTCTTTTGATTTTTTTTTTTTTCGGTCAGTCTATTTCACTGTCCAGATACCCACTTGTCTCTTGTAGACAAATGAATCAAGTGAAACTAATAAATCATAATATTTATTGGCAATACATTTTACTTTATAATCAAACTTGCTTTCATTTGTTTTATCATGTATAGTAAACAAATCACAAATTTCATGCTTTTAACATTGCAAATTTCAACAAAACATTTTAAAAATCTACAAATAATTTAACTTAATACTTTATTATTAAAGTTAATTTCTAAAAATTTGTTGACCTTAACTAGGTATCTTCTTTTTTGCTTTTATATATTTTTTAGATGTTGATGGACATACATTTATTTATTTATTTATATATAATGCCAATGATAGAACCCAGTGCCTCACACATAGTAGGCTAATGCTGTACCACTGAGCCACAACCTCAGCCCTAGGGATTTTCTTTTTGTCATACTATTTTTCTCTTCCAGAGCAAAATACATCAATACAGTAGAGTTTCGAGCCTTCTGTCAGGACATTTGTTCTCACTAAATCAGCATATATCTTCCTAGGAGAACTAATTCTTGTAAGTTTTCTACATCTCATTAAATATTTCTATTAATGAATATTCAAATCATTTTTTCCAAAATTAATTCCATTGAGCACAATGAAAAAAAATCACAAAAACAAAACCTTTGATGCAACATGTATTTGATGAATAAAGATGAAGTAGACTCTAATGCATAAAGATTTTGATGAGAACTAAAACATTCATAGTTCTTTGATGTCAAGTTCATTATTAAAAAACCTCAGGTCAACATAAGGACAATTAAAACTTAAGATTTATGATATTTTATACTAAATTTTCCTACTATTATCTTCTACTGGAGTTTTAAATTATGCATCAAATTTGTGCTATTAGTCAAAACTCTATATTCGCAATTCAAATTATGTGTCTAAAATGGACATATAAATTTATATTTATATAAAATGATTAGCCCCCCATTTTTAACCTTTGCAATTCATAAGTAACTCAAAGATAAATATTACTAAATATAAGTAATTACAACCTCCATCAGGGTTTGAACTAGTTTCTTTGAATATATGCTTCTCTGGGGGATGAATCAAAACATAGAGGAAAAGTATAAATGCAAGCACATTTAAAAATGTGAATTTTAGTTAATTTTAAATACTCGCCAAGAAACCACACAATACAATCTAATTGCTTGAAGGAGACAACAGTAGTCATTAACCCAGTTCACACTGGCTGAATTTTTCAGGATTCCCTAATGTGAAAGTTCCACATGTGGCAGTCTATGCTCAGAGAAATGCTGCTTTCAGGAAAAAAAAAAAAAAAAAAGAATTCTCCCACATGAAATCAAAATGATGAAATATGAATATCCTTTGATATCTCTTGGGATTCCATCTCAGTATCTATCAAGTACACAGTAGATCAAGTTTAAAGAATTTTAAACTTGAATTTTAGAGCATATTTTCAGAAATGCTTGTCATCAATGGGTCAAAAGATGCTTCCAATTAAGCTTTTGATTTATTTCATTAAATTGTCTACTTGAAAGAGTATAATTTTGCACTTCCAACAGGAAAAAAAATCTCAAGAATATAATGAGGGAAGAGTAAATTTTTTTTTAATTTTTTATTGTTGGTTGTTCAAAACATTACAAATTTCTTGATATATCATATTTCACACTTTGATTCAAGTGGGTTATGAACTCCCATTTTTACCCCATATACAGATTGCAGAATTACATCAGTTACACATCCATCGATTTACATATTGCCATACTAGTGTCTGTTGTGTTCTGCTGCCTTTCCTATCCTCTACTATCCCCCCTCCCCTCCCCTCCCCTCCCCTCTTCTCTCTCTACCCCCTCTACTGTCATTCATTTCTCCCCCTTGTATTATTTTTCCCTTTCCCCTCACTTCCTCTTGTATGTACTTTTGTATAACCCTGAGGGTCTCCTTCCATTTCCATGCAATTTCCCCTTCTCTCTCCCTTTCCCTCCCACCTCTCATCCCTGTTTAATGTTAATCTTCTTCTCATGCTCTTTGTCCCTACTCTGTTCTTAGTTACTCTCCTTATATCAAAGAAGACATTTGGCATTTGTTTTTTAGGGATTGGCTAGCTTCACTTAGCATAATCTGCTCTAATGCCATCCATTTCCCTGCAAATTCTATGATTTTGTCATTTTTTAATGCAGAGTAATACTCCATTGTGTATAAATGCCACATTTTTTTTTTATCCATTCGTCTATTGAAGGGCATCTAGGTTGGTTCCACAGTCTAGCTATTGTGAATTGTGCTGCTATGAACATCGATGTAGCAGTGTCCCTGGAGCATGCTCTTTTTAGGTCTTTAGGGAATAGACCGATAAGGGGAATAGCTGGGTCAAATGGTGGCTCCATTCCCAGCTTTCCAAGAAATCTCCATACTGCTTTCCAAATTGGCTGCACCAATTTGCAGTCCCACCAGCAATGTACAAGTGTACCCTTTTCCCCACATCCTCACCAGCACTTGTTGTTGTTTGACTTCATAATGGCTGCCAATCTTACTGGAGTGAGATGGTATCTTAGGGTGGTTTTGATTTGCATTTCTCTGACAGCTAGAGGTGTTGAGCATTTTTTCATGTACTTGTTGATTGACTGTATGTCCTCCTCTGAGAAGTGTCTGTTCAGGTCCTTGGCCCATTTGTTGACTGGGTTGTTTGTTTTCTTATTGTCTAATTTTTTGAGTTTTTTGTATACTCTGGATATTAGCGCTCTATCTGAAGTGTGAGGAGTAAAGATTTGTTCCCAGGGTGTAGGCTCCCTATTTACCTCTCTTATTGTTTCTTTTGCTGAGAAAAAACTTTTTAGTTTGAGTAAGTCCCATTTGTTGATTCTAGTTATTAACTTTTGTGCTATGGGTGTCCTACTGAGGAATTTGGAGCCCGACCCCACAGTAGGTAGATCGTAGCCAACTTTTTCTTCTATCAGACGGCGTGTCTCTGATTTGATATCAAGGTCCTTGATCCATTTTGAATTAACTTTTGTGCATGGCGAAAGGGATTCAGTTTCATTTTGTTGCATATGGATTTCCAGTTTTCCCAGCACCATTTGTTGAAGATGCTATCCTTCCTCCATTGCATGCTTTTAGCCCCTTTATCAAATATAAGAGAGTTGTAGTTTTGTGGATTGGTTTCTGTGTCCTCTATTCTGTACCATTGGTCCACCCGCCTGTTTTGGTACCAGTGCCATGCTGTTTTTGTTACTATTGCTCTGTAGTATAGTTTGAAGTCTGGTATTGCTATACCGCCTGATTCACACTTCCTGCTTAGCATTGTTTTTGCTATGGAAGAGTAAATTTTTAAAAACTATAGAAACTTTATAAAAGGCTGTGTGTGGGGGGGGGAGAGTCAGATTTCTTTATTAATGACTTCTCAATATTTGAGTACACAAAAATAAATTTTAATAGACTTTTTTCTAAATAAGTTTATGATATAAACCTAAAAAATAATAAAGATTACTTGCAAGATTGCATTTAAGGCAAAATAAATGAAAAAATTCATTTTCTTTTCCAGGCCAAGGAATTTTATTTCAAGGGAAAATGTCCAAAATGATCTTTTAAACTTCAGAGTAACAAAACTGGTAAAGCAAGAAATGCATTCAAATGCCCAGAATTTAAAAGAAAAATTAATTTCGGATATCTTACCTAAGTAATAATATAACAAATTTTTAAAATTCTTAAGAATTAGGTAATTTCTTCAACTATCCTTTTGTCTCCAGGCTCATGTTTAATTTTGTTTACCAATATCTAGACCATGTCTTTTATAATGTTCTAAAAAATAAATCTTACTTTTTTTTTTTTTTAGTTTCTTCACATAAGTAATTTTCAACTATTAATCTCAACACCAAGGAAACAGTATGAATACATGCTTAAGAAAGAGATGGTCTTTGAGGTCAAATAATTAAAACATAAGCTCTGACTAACAAATTGTGTTGGATTGAATTCAACCTCCTAATTCTTGTCTCTCAATTTTCTTACCTGAAAATGCAAATTATTATATTTATCTGTTTGGAGCCATTGCAAAACACTTTTTTGGAGTTCGTTCATAGGATATGGGTCAAAATAATTTTCTCACCTTCTTTTTGTTTGTCCTGTCAAAGATTCTCTAATTTTTAACAGGTTCAAGAATTGCCATGACGGCTTGTGATACCCCAGATAGCTATACCCCAGCAGCAGAGTTTCTGATTCTGTAGCTTTGGGGTGGGGCCATGAATTTGCTATATTTGCCTTTCTAACAAGTTCCCCAAAGATGCTTATGATGCTGGTCCTAGGACTACACTGAGAGGATCTCCTGAGTATGACAATTATTGTAATTTTTTTTGTTTTATTTTGTAAAGATGAAGCCCATGATGCATACCTCAATCTTATGTGTCTGAATAAATTGCCATCAATAATAAAGTGATTGGATTTTCTTATATTGATGTATAATCTTAATTTTATATTTAGTTTCAGTGTTTTTTTTTTTGCTTTTAGTGCTTTTTTGACATATTCATAGACATTTTAAAAGAAATGTAGAGTTCACATATTAAAACTATAAAATCTTGCAAATTATTAAGTAGAGAGTCCTATATTGTTGAACAAAATTATACCATACATAGAAACTTAATTTGGCTTTTCTCATTATCAGTTCATTTTTCTTAAAAAGCTATATTAAATCCAGGTAATAAAGTACTTTATAATTTAATGTTGACATATGGTAAACAAAGGTAATTTTATTTTTACTTTTTATCTAGCATATTACAGTTTACAAAGTGGTTTCATACATGCAATCTCATTTAATCCTCACTACAGATATGTTATTTAGGTTTTATTTTCCTCACTTGAAGTAAAATGACTGAATTGTTACATAATATCATGCTTTGCCAAGGTGATTCTAGATCCGGTGCTCTTTCAACTACAGAATAAGGAGTGTAATACAAATTCCATATAAGAACTATGGGTGAATGATGACATTGAAAATTAATTACAAAATATGCTGACCTGTTAAAATATTAGGGCACAGAATTTCTATTTGCCACATCATACTTGACTCCTGTCCACCACAGCTATCACAGTAGAGAATATCCTTGCCGTCTTCTGTGATTGGAAAATTTCAATTTAACCATGAAATTTTCATTTACAGTGATGGGAACTATAAAATCAAGAAACTGTTACTCTGAAATTTAGTATTTTTATATGACTTTCAAAATGCAAATTAAGCCTATGTAGATTGTGTGTTTGTATTTGTAAAAACTTACTTATATTACTTATATATGCATCCAATATGTATGTATATATGTACATAAAAATATGGTGTATGTGTGTATGTTTGCATGTGCGTTTCTATTTCTTTCCTTCTAAAAAAGCCCAGATTGTCATCTTTGGCGGTTCAGCCAAATCAAAGAAGAGGTATTACAGCATATTAAACAAATCTGAAATTTGTCTCTGTTTCCCTTAATCTCCTTTGGACCTAGTTCAGTTTCTGTGGCAGAGTTCCTTCTCCTTTCAGTGACTATGTGGAAATCCCAGTCCTCGCATCTCCTTTTTTCTTTTTTTTTTTGGCCTTGAGATTTCTATTGTGTAAACATTTCATTTTCTTCCTTAGCATCACACATATAAAGAGCTTTTCCCTCCCTAATATATTAACTGAAGGTGGAAGTAGACTCGATAAATTATGAAAGGATAGCATTAAGGAATGGATTTCTGAACTTGTTTTTACTGACAAATAAGATTTTCCAGCTTTAATGGTGTGTTTTCCACCTTAAGCTCTCAGCAGCTATTGGTTGAGGATATGCAGTTTTTATTTCCCAGCAAAAGATTAATTTTACTGCTCTGAGGTCGATTTCATTCTGCTTTCTGAACATATTTTATTTCTCAGCTCCAATGGAAAGTTGAAAACTGAATGGCACTCCCTCTCATGGTGAACTAGATATGGAGAGATTCTTTGTAGTGCTGGGGGTTGAACTTAGAGCTTCACACGTGTAAGGCAAGTACTCTACCAACTGAGAACCATTCCAAGGCCATATGTGAAATTTTCCACCTTTTTTGTATTATCTTTTCATTGCTTATATAAGTAGAAGCAAGGCAGTCACTGAAATCCATTAATTATAATCTTTGTTAGATGATTCAATTACATATAAACTGTTACTGACTACTCTTTTTTTCGTGACTGGATAGCCTACTCCTCTCTCCTTTGGTAACTGATCCTTGCAGACTCTCTTGTACCAAGTAATACTGGCTATCTGACCATGGCTTAAGTTTGATTGCCCTTGGATTTAAAAATAACCTTGAACAACTGGCTTATTTATTTTTCTTAGGAAGTGTTCAAATTAGCTGCTTGAAATATCCAGGCCTTTGTTTGCTTTTGTGTACTTCTTGAATTAGTTTCAAATATAGAATTCAATGATTAGATCTTATTAAGTTAATATAAATTTGGTAAAGATAATTTGCATGTAAATGACTCCTGAATATTTAAGACTTGGTTATGCACAAGTGCAAATGGTATGATTAAAAGATAAAACAAACTTTATAATTGGACACTGTGTCTTGACCTTAGCAATGTGTAGTAAATATTTTCACTTTTTTTCAGAAAGTCAACAGTTTTCCTTGGATAATATTGAAATAGAGGCAATTTGCATAAGTAGTAAAGCCTGAAGACAGTAAAGCCAGTCTGAATTACTAGGTATGCTGCATTCGATTTTATCACTAGTTGTTACTTGGACAAGTTGCTTTTATATCACATGATTTATTTTCTCTAAAATGAGCATAATAACAGTGTCTTACTGATTATTGTGACACTTAAATCTGTTAATACATGCCAAGTGTTCAAAAGCGTCACATACTAAATATTCAAAGAATCATCACTATTCTTATTACTATTAGTCCAAAACTATTTAGATTTCCCCAGTTGTTTTTCTTCCTAAGAGTTTAGAATTGGGCTACAATATACAAATATGTCCCATATTCACTATGGAGTTTTATAGCTTTATTCCAGCATGGATTCATGAGGGAACATGTGTTTATTCGGAATTGTCTCAGGATAATAATTTGGGTTCCATTTCCATCTAGTTAATTTCATCATTTTCATAAATGTGCCAAGCCTACATGAAACTCAAAAATTACATTCTCATAAACCACACAAAGCCTCCTGATCCATGTGCCAAGACCTTCATGCAAGAAAGGGCAAAGCAACACTTTAAAAGAATTTAGCACCATTACAATGGTACTTAGAAGAGCAACAAGCAATATTTGGCTGCAAACCATCATCTCTGTTAGGATGTTTGGAAGCAGAATATCACTGTGTCCTACAAAGTGTTATACACATATGGTGAACTGTTCTGTATGAGGCTCCTGAGAGATGATCAGTGTTTGGATCAAAATAAGTGTGGCCCCGCATCCTCTGGTATAGTCTCCCAAAGCATCACCCTAACCCATTACCTTAAAAGAATTTTATTTTGAGGGTAAAAACATCCAAATGGAGCTGAAAAAGAGGGTCATTAAAAGCATTATGTAAATTTATTTTTCTGTATTGATTTCACTTCAACCCTCGCTATGTTTCATAGATGTACATGCCAAGGATTTTTTACCTTTAACAGCCTTGGGATGTGATAGGTTGTTTATTAGAAATGCATTCATGATAATCTTTATTTTCCCCTTTAGATCTGGAAGGTTGCTATGTTCTTTTTCAGCTACTGACTATGAGAAGAGTTTCCAAGTTATTTATCCTTGAGGACAAACTGTAGGGTGAAGGGGATTACCAGGTGAAAGAGTGATGATAGAGTACGAGCATAGTTAGCAAAAACTATAACTCAAACAAAATCTAAAAATTGCATGAAAAAAATCACCTAACTCTCTCTGTATGAAGCGCTGAGATATTCTGCAGCTTTTTCCTCCACAAACTTTTATTGGAAAACTTTTATGTGCCAGATAGTGTGTTAACACTCCGAGAGATTTATGGGTGAGCCATGTACTGTCTTTAAGTGCTCGTGGTTTAAGAACATTTTTAAACTCACAAACCATACATAATAGTATCAGGGGAAGAATGCTATATGAGATGTTATATAGAACATGGTATTTGAACACAGGGCAAGGAGGGATTAATTCTGCCTGAGAGTTGAAGTTGCTGCTAAATAGAGGTTTTCAGAAGAGTTATTAAGCTGTATGTTGGAGAATAAGTGCCAGATTTCTCAGGCAGTGAAATGGGATCAGAATATTTGAGGCACAGAAATAACATGTATAATTACATGGAGTCAAGAGGAGCATGCCTGCTTGAGAAGAAAATATTTTAAACCTAGAAATGTAAAAGAATGATAACAGAAGAAAATGAGCTCAAAGAGGTGGAATGGGGCTTATTCATGAAGAGTTCTGGAAGACATGCTGAGAAATATGATTACGATGTAAGGAAAAAAAGTGGCTTTAAAAAATTGTTCTAATTAGTTATAAATGACAGTAGAATACACTTTGACACTTCATACATAAATGGAGTATGACTTCTCATTCTTCTGATTGTACATGATATAGAATCATACAGGTCATATAATCATATATGCACATAGGATAATAATGTCTGATTCATTCTACTATGCTTCATACCCACATATCCCTTCCCTTCCCTTCACTCCCTTCTCCCTAATGCAAAGAACTCTATTTTCCCCTAACAATCCTCCCTTTATTGTGAATTAGTATCTGCATGTTAGAGAAAACATTCAGCCTTTGGTTTGGGGAGATTGGCTTATTTCGCTCAGCATGATATTATCCAGCACCATCCATTTACCAGGAAATGTCATTATTTCATTCATCTTTAAGGCTGAGTAAAGAATAATGTGTATATGTACCACATTTTCTTTATCCATTCATCTTAGTTTGGTTCCATAGTTTAGCTATTATGCGTTAAGCTGCTATAAATATTTATGTGGCTATGTCACTGTAGTATGCTGATTTTAAGTCCGTTGGGTAACTCAGGAGTGAGATAGCTGGGTCAAATGGTAGTTCCATTCCAAGTTTTCTAGGGAATCTCCATAAAACTTTCTATTATGGTTGCAACAATTTTGCAGTCCCACTAGCAATGTATTTGTGTACATTTTCCTCCACCTCTCCCCCATATTTTTGCCAACATTTATTGTCGCTTATATTCTTCATAAGTTCTATATTGGCTGGAGTGATATGAAATTTAGAGTAGTTTTGATTGGTCACCAATTGCCATTGACATGATTGTATATTGAGAAAATCCAAAAAATTCCACCAGAAAACTTCTAGAACTAAAAAATCGAATTCAGCAAAGTAGCAAGATATAAAATCAATGCCCATAAATCAAATATGTTCCTATACATCAGTGATGAATCTACTGAAAGATAAATTAGAAAAACTACCCCATTTATAATAACTTTAAAAAAACATATGAATCAATCCAAAAAAAGAGGTGAAAGAACTCTTTAATGAAAACTACAGAACACTAAAGAAAGAAATTGAAGACCTTAGAAGATGGAAAGACCTCCCATATTCCTGGATAGGCAGAATTAATATTGTCAAAATGGCCATCTCCCAAAAGCATTAAACTAATTTAAGGCAATCCCTATTAAAATTCCAATGACATTCTTCATAGAACTAGATATAAACTTCATTTGAAAAATAAGAGACCCAGAATAGCCAAAACAATCCCAGGCAAGAAGAGTGAAGCAGGAAGCATCCCGATACTAGATCTTAAACTATACTACAGAGCCAGAGCAATAAAAACAGCATGGTATTGGCACCAAAATAGACACATAGAACAAAGATACAGAATAGAAGACACAGAGACAACCCCACATAAAAACAGTTATCTCATACTAGGTAAAGGCACCAAAAACTTTAACTGGAGAAAAGATAGCCTATTCATCAAATGGTGTTGGGAAAATTGGAAATCCATATGTAACAAAATGAATTCAAACCCCTATCTCTCATCATGAATGAAACTCAATTCAAAGTGAGCTTTTTTTTTTTAATTTAGAAATATAATTCTGGCAGTTGTGACTTAAGGATAGATAGAAAGGGGAGAAATTCGTGCCTGGGTGATTGCAACATTCCATGTGAATGATGAAGATTTGGTGTGTAGGGTTACCTATTATAAGACAAAGAGAAAATGAATTCAGGGATATTTTGGGAGCTGGAAAAGAAATACATGCATCATTGATTGAATAATCATTGGAAAGATAAGTTGAGACTTAAACTTTCAAGTTTTAAATTGGGTAAATGGGAGAAAAGTTAGCATATAGGTGGAGGCAGAGGTAATACTAACTTAGATGGAAATTTCAAGATTAGACAGATCATTTATGGAAAGCTTTTTGTTGTCCCAGATATTTGGAAGTACGAGTTTGTTTCTCAATAGTGAAGTCTGGCATGGATATTTCAGCATACAGAGGGTCACTAAAGTCATGGAAATTAATGAAATCAACCAAGGAGTCATGCAGGTAAAGAAAAAAAAATGATAACTGTTTAAAATAATCTAATTATGATCACTTGATTATAGAAAAAAGAAAAGAAATACAGCAAATAGTCTTGTTAGTTGAGATGCTTTTGGATGCAATGAATGGAAAGACCAGATTCAAATTGTCTTAATCAGGAAGGGGATTATATCGTGTGAGAGAAAGTCCTGTAATTGACCTTTCCAATTCTGGTCACAATGATTTGATGATTTTTCAACTTTAAACTCTTCCCCAGTCTGGCTTCCCTTATCAGCACAAAAAAAAAAAAAAAAAAAAAGCTGCTAGTAGCAATTGGAATTATATGCATAAGAAGAGAGAGAGGCACTCCCTTAACCTTAAAAAATAAAAACTTCCTTCAAAGTGATAGGATCATCTGCAAATTCCTGGGCAGATAACCACCACCTATGGAAAGGACATTCTGTCTGATTGACATGTGGCATGGGATTATAAAGGCCTACTAATATGACCTACCTAGGAGCTGAAAATGCTGTCAATTTCTCTTGAGTCACGTGAACTGAATGAGAAAGGATAGATATCTGGATAGAGTGTTGATTACCTGAGAAAGGAGTAATAAAGAGAAGGTTCTCTAGATAAGCAAGCAACAGTCTGTACCACACCAATATTCTAAAGGACAGAATGTGGCAATTTGTACATATCATCATTTACTAAAATGCAGGCATGTTGATATGAACTTCATTTATAAGTTTAAGTATTTTTTTCCTAAGAAATGGATTTTTTTTTTTTTTATTTAGGGAAGAAAGTGGGGGCGGGGTGGGGGGGGGGACAGAAGTATGTTGAAAATTAACATCATTGTACCAGGTTAGTTTTCTGAAAGCAAGACCTCAGGAAGTATTTGTAGATAACATCAAACATGTGTTAAACACTTTTCTTAATCCTACATATTTTGCCACATTCTTTCCAGAGGTTATCAGCATTAATCTTCTCAACACTCAAATGTATTAGATACTCAGATTTGTACAAGATCATGTCACTAGTACACGGTGGGATCAGGACACAAACTCAGTCTGTACAATTCCAAAGGTCAAAAAACTCAGAGTCTGTTCTCTCCAGCATTCCTGCTATCATGCGATAAAACCATATGTCAACCACAAATTGAACAGCAGTTTGACAGCTGTGTGAGTGGTCAGGTACTCCAAACTGGGTTGAAGTTCTAGATAGTTTAGACTAAACTCCGACTGTAGAAAGAAGCCCAAAGGGCTAAGATTAGGGAGGCTATTGCTTAAGCTTGGAGATTCCCAGAATAGAGCCCCACAGCTGAGGCTAATAATTGATAAAATTGATGCCAAATCCTCCTCCTAAGGAACAGAAATTTTTATTTGAGCTTGGACTGCCTCAAGAGCTTTGAAAACTTTTATGTAAGTAACATGGGTCTAAAAGGTCTAGAGAGGATGGGTTTTTATATCAGTCACCAGAGGCTAACCATCTCTAACTAGCCAGCCACCAGACTTTGTCCTTCCCTGTAAAAAGAGTTTACTGATAATGTCACCAACAGGTTCAAAAACAAACCAGTTCCCAAGCCAAACCTATTAAGCACTACTTAACTTTCTCAGAACTTTAACTACCTTCTGGTAAGACTAGGATTTCCTCCATCAACCCCACTTAGATCTCATGGTGAAGGCTGGTTTCATTTTGCTGTAATTCTAACTTGGAATAGAAGACTTTGAACTTGTCTTTGAAGGCTTCTGTAGCCTTAAACAGTTTTGCGAATGGTTATATGATCTAAAATTCTTATATATTACCAATGTTAAAGAAACTATTGCTTTCTTTGTTAAAGGATTAATATTTAATTTATTTGCATAGAATTGAATTGACTTTTTAGTCAAAAGCAAAAAAGACACTACAATAACTTTGGGAAGATATTTTGACCTTACTTGGATTTGGTCTATAAGTTAATTTATTTTCTGTGTTTGAATATGGAGTAATAATAAAATTTGTAGAAACAACAAAAAATTCAGCCTAACTTAAACTGTTGAAGAATTTTGACTACTGATATCTGTATTGGGTAATCTTAAAAAAAAAAAAAAAAAGTAACCTAGAAACTCTAGGCCCAATCTAAAAGACATAAAGAAAACATACATTTCCCAAACCACTCTGGTATTTCTGATATTATTAATCTATAAATCTAAACTGATGTCAGTAATTTGGTTACCAATTAGTCCATAGTACTCTGGATTGACAGGAACTCAAACTGCAATAACTTTGGCTTTCTAGGATTCTGATGCAGTCAGGAAGTCAATTTTATGAGACATTTTAGAAAAAATAATGCTTAAGCAAAATAAGTACATTTTTGATACAATTGATTGCACTTCATCTCAGGGTTCCTATCTTTTAAGGAAGATAAGTATCTAAAATTGAATATTTTTAATGACTTTTCTTTCTTTGGTCCCCATTATGTAAAGGATGGTTCAAAAACAATCACTAAAATATATTACTCAGTCAATTTTCACATATAAATATAGTCAAAACCAATTTAGGAAGAATTAACATGGACGTTGTTATGTTCTTCTTCCCACAGGGCACACCAGTTTTGTGACCTAATTCTTACCATACATTTTTTTTTTTTAAAGCATTGTCTTCCATAATTGAAATGGTATCCAATATGAGTTCCTATTTTTCTTTAAAGCTAATTTTAAAAAGGTAGAACACCAAGGTTATTAATTTATTCTTTTCAGAACAGCTCATAATTTGCTATTGAGAATCTGGGTGGTTACTTTTCAAATAATCATTACATACACATTGTGTGTGTGTGTGTGTGTGTATTTTTATTCCCAGATGTATTATTCATCATAATTAAAAATACTATTATATTAAAATAAAATTAAAGTAAAATAATTATTTTCTTGATTACTTTGCAAATATATAGAATAAGTTTTATCTTTCTGACTTGGCAGATAAGATAGGTAATTCATTGAATATTTGAGATAGATAAGTAAATAAATTATTTTTCTCTAATTTAGATATGTTATATAAGGCAAGGATAAAGAAAATACGGAAGTTATATAAAAATTAATATTTTTTGTGATGCTCAGAGAAATAAGGCCCTTTCCTTTTTCATACTATGTTGTCAGACATGGGAGATCTTGAATATGATTTTTCTCAATAAGCAGCCCTAATCTAAAAAATGAATTTTTTTAAAGGATTTAAAAATAGTAAATTAAAAAGTGCACAATTTTGGCACCGGCAAGGTAGAGGGAACTGTGACCACGCACAGAGCAGGCCCAGCGGCCTGCTGAGGGGCAGAGCCACCCCCCACCCCCCGCGCCTGCCAGGTAGGTGGAACTGTGACCACCAACAGAAAAGGCCGAGTGGCCCGCGGCAGGACAGAGCTTCCAATCACTCCTGCAAGGTAGGCGGGCCTGCGACCCACCGGCAGAAGAGGAGCAGCGACCTGCTGAGAGGCAGAGCCGCCCCCTCCCCCTGCACCGGCAAGGTAGAGGGAACTGTGACCACGCACAGAGCAGGCCCAGCGGCCTGCTGAGGGGCAGAGCCGCCCCCCACCCCTCGCACCTGCCAGGTAGGGGAACTGTGACCACCGACAGAAAAGGCCGAGTGGCCCGCGGTGGGACAGAGCTTCCAATCACTCCTGCAAGGTAGGCGGGCCTGCGACCCACTGGCAGAAGAGGAGCAGCGGCCTGCTGAGAGGCAGAGCCGCCCCCTCCCCCTGCACCGGCAAGGTAGAGGGAACTGTGACCACGCACAGAGCAGGCCCAGCGGCCTGCTGAGGGGCAGAGCCGCCCCCCACCCCTCGCACCTGCCAGGTAGGGGAACTGTGACCACCGACAGAAAAGGCCGAGTGGCCCGCGGTGGGACAGAGCTTCCAATCACTCCTGCAAGGTAGGCGGGCCTGCGACCCACTGGCAGAAGAGGAGCAGCGGCCTGCTGAGAGGCAGAGCCGCCCCCTCCCCCTGCACCGGCAAGGTAGAGGGAACTGTGACCACGCACAGAGCAGGCCCAGCGGCCTGCTGAGGGGCAGAGCCACCCCCCACCCCCCGCGCCTGCCAGGTAGGTGGAACTGTGACCACCGACAGAAAAGGCCGAGTGGCCCGCGGCAGGACAGAGCTTCCAATCACTCCTGCAAGGTAGGCGGGCCTGCGACCCACTGGCAGAAGAGGAGCAGCGGCCTGCTGGGAGGCAGAGCCGCCCCCTCCCCCTGCACCGGCAAGGTAGAGGGAACTGTGACCACGCACAGAGCAGGCCCAGGGGCCTGCTGGGGGGCAGAGCCGCCCCCCACCCCCCGCGCCTGCCAGGTAGGTGGAACTGTGACCACCATCAGAATAGGCCAGACCTGCAACCAAGAGACAGAACAGGCCCAGTGGCCTGAGGAAGGGTAGAGCCGCCCCCCCCCCCCGCACCTGCAAGGTAGGCGGACCTGCGACCCACTGGCAGTACAGCCCCAGAGGCTTGCAGAGGGGCAGTGCCGCTGCCTGCACCTGCAAAGTAGACAGAACTGTGACCACCCACAGAACAAGCCTAGCGGCCCGCAGAGGGACAGAGCCGCCGCCCGCGCCTGCGAGGGAGACTTTGCAACTATACAAGACCAATATAAATATATAGGGGGAAAATTCAATAACACAACAGTTTCACTAAGTAGAAAGGAACGCAAACAGTATGAAGAGACAAGGAAAGAAAGGACCACAAGCAATGCAGGTCAACTCAACATTAGAAGAGGTAATAGCTGCAGCAGATGGAATGTCAGATAAAGAATTCAGGATATACATGCTTCAGATGATCTGGAGTCTCAAGGAAGACATCAGACAGCAAAATCAGACAATGAAAGATCACTTCAACAATGAATTACATAAACAAATCCAAGAAGCAAAAGATCAACTACACAGGGAAATAGAGGTTATAAAAAACAAACAAACAGAAATCCTAGAAATGCAGGAAGCAATAAGCCAACTTAAAAACTCAATTGAGAATACTACCAGCAGAGTAGAACACTTAGAAGACAGAACATCAGACAATGAAGATAAAGTATTTCAACTTGAAAAGAACATAGACAGCACAGCAAGACTGTTAAGAAACCATGAGCAGAACATCCAAGAAATATGGGATAACATCAAGAGACCAAATTTAAGAGTCATTGGGATACAGGAAGGGACAGAGTTTCAAACCAAAGGATTGAGCAATCTATTCAATGAAATAATACGAGAAAACTTCCCAGACTTGAAGAATGAGACAGAACCCCAAATCCTAGAAGCCTACAGGACGCCGAATGTGCAAAATCATAAGAGACCCACACCTAGACACATTATAATGAAGATGCCCAACATACAGAATAAGGAGAGAATTTTAAAAGCTACAAGAGAAAGGAAGCAGATCACATTTAGGGGTAAGCCAATCAGGATAACAGCTGATCTTTCAACACAGACTCTGAAAGCTAGAAGATCCTGGAATAACATATTTCAAACACTGAAAGAAAATGGGTTCCAACCAAGAATTGTGTTTCCAGCGAAATTAAGCTTCAGGATGGAAGATGAAATTAAAACCTTCCACGATAAACAAAAGTTAAAAGAATTTGCAGCTAGAAAACCATCTCTTCAAAACATCCTTGGCAAAACATTACAGGAAGAGGAAATGGAAAATAACAATGAAAACCAACAGTGGGAGGTAGGACACTAAAGGGGGGAAAATAATCAAAGAGGAAAACAAACCATGTTTAGTAACATAAATAAACAAATATGGCTGGAAGAACAACCCATATCTCAATAATAACCCTAAATGTTAATGGCTTAAACTCACCAATCAAGAGACACAGGCTAGTAGAATGGGTCACAAAACAAGACCCAACAATATGCTGCCTACAGGAGACGCATTTGATAGGAAAAGACATACATAGGCTGAAGGTGAAAGGTTGGGAAAAATCATATCACTCATATGGACTTCGGAAACAAGCAGGAGTATCCATACTCATATCAAATAAAATAGATTTCAAGCCAAAGTTAATCAAAAGGGATAAAGAGGGATACTACATACTGCTCAAGGGAACCATACACCAACAAGACATAACAATCATAAATATATATGCCCCAAACAATGGTGCAGCTATGTTCATCAAACAAACTCTTCTCAAGTTCAAGAGTCTAATAGACCACCATACAATAATCATGGGAGACTTCAACACACCTCTATCACCACTGGACAGATCTTCCAAACAAAAGTTGAATAAGGAAACTATAGAACTCAATAACACAATTAATAACCTAGACTTAATTGACATATATAGAGTATACCACCCAACATCAAGCAGTTACACTTTTTTCTCAGCAGCACATGGATCCTTCTCAAAAATAGATCATATATTATGTCACAGGGCAACTCTTAGACAATATAAAGGAGTAGAGATAATACCATGCATCCTATCTGATCATAATGGAATGGAACTGAAAATCAACGATAAAAGAAGGAAGGGAAAAGAATACATCACTTGGAGAATGAACAATAGGTTACTGAATGATCAATGGGTTATAGAAGACATCAAGGAAGAAATTAAAAAATTCTTAGAGATTAATGAAAACACAGACACAACATATCGGAATCTATGGGACACATTGAAAGCAGTTCTAAGAGGAAAATTCATTGCTTGGAGTTCATTCCTTAAAAAAAGAAAAAACCAACAAATAAATGATCTCATACTTCATCTCAAAATCCTAGAAAAAGAAGAGCAAAACAACAGCAAAAGAAGTAGAAGGCAAGAAATAATTAAAATCAGAGCTGAAATTAATGAAATCGAAACAAAAGAAACAATTGAAAAAATTGACAAAACTAAAAGTTGGTTCTTTGAAAAAATAAACAAAATCGACAGACCCTTAGCCATGCTAGCGAAGAGAAGAAGAGAGAGAACTCAAATTACTAACATACGGGATGAAAGAGGCAATATCACAACAGACACTTCAGAAATACAGAAGATAATCAAAAATTATTTTGAATCCTTATACTCCAATAAATTAGAAGATAGTGAAGGCATAGATAAATTTCTTAAGTCATATGATCTGCCCAGATTGAGTCAGGAGGATATAGACAACCTAAACAGACCAATATCAATTGAGGAAATAGAAGAAACCATCAAAAGACTACCAACTAAGAAAAGCCCAGGACCAGATGGGTATACAGCAGAGTTTTACAAAACCTTTAAAGAGGAACTAATACCAATACTTTTCAAGCTACTTCGGGAAATAGAAAAAGAGGGAGAACTTCCAAATTCATTCTACGAGGCCAACATCACCCTGATACCTAAACCAGACAAAGACACTTCAAAGAAAGAAAACTACAGACCAATATCTCTAATGAACCTAGATGCAAAAATCCTCAATAAAATTCTGGCCACTCGGATACAAAAACGTATCAAAAAAATTGTGCACCATGATCAAGTAGGATTCATCCCTGGGATGCAAGGCTGGTTCAATATACGGAAATCAATAAATATTATTCACCACATCAATAGACTTAAAAATAAGAATCATATGATCATCTCGATAGATGCGGAAAAAGCATTTGACAAAGTACAGCATCCCTTTATGTTCAAAACTCTAGAAAAACTAGGGATAACAGGAACATACCTCAATATTGTAAAAGCAATCTATGCTAAGCCTCAGGCTAGCATCATTCTGAATGGAGAAAAATTGAAGGCATTCCCTCTAAAATCTGGAACAAGACAGGGATGCCCTCTCTCTCCACTTCTGTTCAACATAGTTCTCGAAACACTGGCCAGAGCAATTAGACAGACGAAAGAAATTAAAGGCATCAAAATAGGAAAAGAAGAACTTAAATTATCACTATTTGCAGATGACATGATTCTATACCTAGCAGACCCAAAAGGGTCTACAAAGAAACTATTAGAGCTAATAAATGAATTCAGCAAAGTGGCAGGATATAAAATCAACACGCATAAATCAAAGGCATTCCTGTATATCAGCGACAAATCCTCTGAAATGGAAATGAGGACAACCACTCCATTCACAATATCTTCAAAAAAAATAAAATACTTGGGAATCAACCTAACAAAAGAGGTGAAAGACTTATACAATGAAAACTACAGAACCCTAAAGAGAGAAATAGAAGAAGATCTTAGAAGATGGAAAAATATACCCTGTTCATGGATAGGCAGAACTAACATCATCAAAATGGCGATATTACCAAAAGTTCTCTACAGGTTTAATGCAATGCCAATCAAAATCCCAACGGCATTTCTTGTAGAAATAGAGAAAGCAATCATGAAATTCATATGGAAAAACAAAAGACCCAGAATAGCAAAAACAATGCTAAGCAGGAAGTGTGAATCAGGCGGTATAGCGATACCAGACTTCAAACTATACTACAGAGCAATAGTAACAAAAACAGCATGGTACTGGTACCAAAACAGGCGGGTGGACCAATGGTACAGAATAGAGGACACAGAAACCAATCCACAAAACTACAACTACCTTATATTTGATAAAGGGGCTAAAAGCATGCAATGGAGGAAGGATAGCATCTTCAACAAATGGTGCTGGGAAAACTGGAAATCCATATGCAACAAAATGAAACTGAATCCCTTTCTCTCGCCATGCACAAAAGTTAATTCAAAATGGATCAAGGACCTTGATATCAAATCAGAGACACGCCGTCTGATAGAAGAAAAAGTTGGCTACGATCTACATACTGTGGGGTCGGGCTCCAAATTCCTCAATAGGACACCCATAGCACAAAAGTTAATAACTAGAATCAACAAATGGGACTTACTCAAACTAAAAATTTTTTCTCAGCAAAAGAAACAATAAGAGAGGTAAATAGAGAGCCTACATCCTGGGAACAAATCTTTACTCCTCACACTTCAGATAGAGCCCTAATATCCAGAGTATACAAAGAACTCAAAAAATTAGACAATAAGAGAACAAACAACCCAATCAACAAATGGGCCAAGGACCTGAACAGACACTTATCAGAGGAGGACATACAATCAATCAACAAGTACATGAAAAAATGCTCACCATCTCTAGCAGTCAGAGAAATGCAAATCAAAACCACCCTAAGATACCATCTCACTCCAGTTAGATTGGCAGCCATTATGAAGTCAAACAACAACAAGTGCTGGCGAGGATGTGGGGAAAAGGGTACACTTGTACATTGCTGGTGGGACTGCAAATTGGTGCAGCCAATTTGGAAAGCAGTATGGAGATTTCTTGGAAAGCTGGGAATGGAGCCACAATTTGACCCAGCTATTCCCCTTATCGGTCTATTCCCTAAAGACCTAAAAAGAGCATGCTACAGGGACACTGCTACATCTATGTTCATAGCAGCACAATTCACAATAGCTAGACTGTGGAACCAACCTAGATGCCCTTCAATGGATGAATGGATAAAAAAAATGTGGCATTTATACACAATGGAGTATTACTCTGCATTAAAAAATGACAAAATCATAGAATTTACAGGGAAATGGATGGCATTAGAGCAGATTATGCTAAGTGAAGCTAGCCAATCCCTAAAAAACAAATGCCAAATGTCTTCTTTGATATAAGGAGAGTAACTAAGAACAGAGTAGGGTCGAAGAGCAGGAGAAGAAGATTAACATTAAACAGGGATGAGAGGTGGGAGGGAAAGGGAGAGAGACGGGAAAATGCATGGAAATGGAAGGAGACCCTCAGAGTTATACAAAAGTACATACAAGAGGAAGTGAGGGGAAGGGGAAAAATAATATAAGGGGGACAAACGAATGTCAGTAGAGGGAGCAGAGAGAGAAGAGGGGAGGGGAGGGGAGGGGAGGGGAGGGGAGGGGAGGGGAGGGGGGATAGTAGAGGATAGGAAAGGCAGCAGAATACAACAGACACTAGTATGGCAATATGTAAATCAATGGATGTGTAACTGATGTGATTCTGCAATCTGTATATGGGGTAAAAATGGGAGCTCATAACCCACTTGAATCAAATTGTGAAATATGATATATCAAGAACTATGTAATGTTTTGAACAGCCAACAATAAAAAATTAAAAAAAAAAAAAAAAAAAAAAAAAAAATCTTTCCCCGATGGTGAATCAAATGTTTCTTTCCATTATGAAAACGTGTCATTTTGGTACCTTCCATATTATATTGATCTTGTTTACATTGGAATTTTGATGACCAGGCCTTTTCCCTTCTCCTCCGTATACTGTACCAAGTTCATTGTCTGAATTTCAATAAATGTTATAAAATAACAAAAAAAAAAAAAAAAAAAAAAAAAAGTGCACAATTTTGTATCATATAAAGCATTAGTTTATCACCACAGATATAATATAAAATAAAGTTAGAAGTTAACAGTGCAAAGATGACTGGGAGGAAAATCAAATTTCTTATTAAAATGCAAAAGGGAAATATATGCTTTATAACATGATTTATAAATAAGACCTGATTGCTGTAAAGGCCTCAAAATTAATAATTTTGTACAACCAAGTAATGTGCTATATGAAATCAATACTTGTAGATGGAATACTGTAGCACAGCCACGAATCAGCTTCAACTTACATGTTGTTATATAATAAGATTGATTTTTGTTTAATATCATAATAGAGGATACTAATAAGATAACTTTAAAAAATTATAGTGTATACATTAAAAAACACTAGCTATAAATGAAAAAATAGTCTCTAAATGTCAAATGAATGAATGATTGTAGCTTTTCATCATGCTGCATGCAAGATACATATTTTTAAAATTTATATATATGTATGTATATATATATATTATATATATATGTATATATATATATAATATATATATATATATATGTTTTAGTTGTGAATGAACCTTTATTTATTTATTTTTATGTGGTGCCAAGAATCAAATCCAGTGCTGCATACATGCTAAGCAAGTGCTCTACCACTGAGCCACAACCCCAGCTGAAGATACATATTTTGAAAGGTCCTTTTTCAGTGTATGAAATTTAGTGTGACTATTCAAAAACAGAAAGTAAGTAGTGCATTTATATTTAGGAATAGTTTAAACACACATAGGGTAATTATTATGAGACAAAGGTAACAACCTAGGAAAATAGAAAATCTAAATGTTCTCTACAAGATAAGAATACATGGATGGTTATTGAAATATAATGTAAAAATAAAAATATAATTTTAGTATGGATAAAAGATAGTAATAAGAAAGTTTAGAGTTACTGAAGTGAAATCCATGTTGACATGATCACATAATGTACATTTTCTGTCATTTTTTTCTAGGGATGGATTCCAAGTTTAGATATTACCTAAATTTACCAGGACACATCTGAACATGAATGAAAGTTCTAGTAAAACTTACTACAGGCAAACTAGGATATACATTTCACCCTAAGTGGCTAAGGTTTTTGAAAGATAAAGGATTAATATCCAGAATTTATAAAGAACTCAAAAAACAACACAAAAATATCTAATGAATAAATAGGCAAAGAAGTAAACAGACACTTCACAAAGGAAGAAACACAAATGGCCAACAAATGTATGAAAAGTGTTCAACATCCCTAGCAATCAGAGAAATGCAAATAAAAACTGAACTGAGATTTCATCTCATTCCAGTTAGAATGAAAATCAAGAATACAAATAATAATAAATACTGTGAGTATGTTAAGGAAAAGCCACACACATACATCGTTGGTGGCACTGCAAATTACTACAATCACTCTAGAAAGCTGTATGGAGAGTCCTCAAAAGACTTGTAATGAAACCACCTTATGACCCAGCTATCCCACTTCTCAGTATTTATTTGAAATACCTGAAATCAGCATACTATAGTGACAGAGCTCTATGATAAAAAAAAAATTATGGCATTTCTGGCAAATGTATAGAATTGGAGAATATAATGCTAAGAGAAATAAGCTAGACTCAGAAAGTCAAGGTATCATGAGGGTGCTCTTTCCCAGGAAACAGACTTAGGGTTCAGCAAGTGGAAGAAGATGCAAGATGCAGTTAAATAATAGACATGCTTTATTCAGAGGTGGTAACACCCTCCAGCTTTAGCTTTAGTTCCCTCTCCTCCACTTCCAGTTCCATTTTAGCCCCCTATTAGCCCCCATCGCCCCCCATTTTTCCCCATTGGCCTTTGTTTTGTCCCCAGTAGCCCTTATTAATTCCCTGAGTCTTTTCCTAGACCCCTATTTATATGCAGGCCAAACAAAGAAGGCACACTGCCAACAGGTTACATAAGGAGGGACACATGCTCACAAGTTAAGGTTTATGACCTTGAGTATATACACTGAATCAGAGAGTTCCTGACCTTGACTAACCATAGCATAGTTGATTCCCAGCCCTGGCTACACACTAAAAACATAACTTAGTCCCCTGTAGGTCTCAGGAAGGGAGCCTAACGGTAGCCATTTCAGGCCTGTCCCAACACAAGGGTTGACTCCTTTCTCATAATGACAAATTAGACCAAAATAACAACATCAACAACAAAAAAAAAGACTGTGGGAAGCCCATGAAAATAGAAGGCAGATCAATGGAGTAGAGGAAGGAGATTGGGGGGCAGTTATGAGGGATTGGAAAAGGGAGAAAGGGTAGAATAAAATAGACCAAATTGTGTTGTTTTACATATATGAATATTCCAAAGTGAATTTCACCTTTATATATATCTATAAATTTAAAAAAAAAAAAACAACTACAAATAAATAGAAGGAAGGCCAGTAGAGCAGAGGAAGAGGAGAGGGTAGGAACGAAGAAAGGAAAAGAGAAAGTGTTATAGACTGAAGTGGAACAAATTAAAACTCTATGCATGTATGATTAATCATATTATGTATAACTATAATGCATTAATAAAACCATTTTTAGAAAAGACTGCTTGTGCTAAAACTCCTTTCAACTGTCACCAGTGCTATAGCCTCTTTGGACATTTTGTTTATTTTCAATATGCCTGAGCTTCCTTCCTAGTAAAACAGGAATAAACATCTCGTGTTGGTGTGTGGAAGTCTTCTAAAATTTCCATATAGTTTTCTAAGGTCATTTTGGTTTGTTGCTGCATAGTATTTCCTTAATAAGTACATATAATTTAACTAATTTTCATTGTTTCTAATAATCTGTTATAATTGATATACTGTTATTGCACTTATATCATTTCATATATACATATGCAAGATGCATATGGTTATTGAACTATTATATGTATATGTATATATACATATATGTATATGTGTATGTATATATACATACACATATACATATATACAATACATATTCATATATATGCTGGTCTAAATGGCATATGCACCTAAAGTTTCGGAACTCTTGAGTTTGTTTCTGTTTTGGATCACATTAAAATGTACATTTAATTGTGTCAAAGGTAATTTAGACAAAAAATTATGTCATAGACTTACTCATTTTTGAAAATGTCGTGTTATAATGAATATTGAATCTCTTACATGAAGAAAATTTCTCCATGGTTTTAATGTTTCATTGCTAACTGATGATGTCTTGTTACATATTTCCTCTGATTTTCTAACTTGTAAAATTTCCATTGCAAGACTTTTTTAAAATGCATCTAAAATAATTTTTGTTTGGTATGAGAAGGAATAGAAAAGGAAGGTTAAAGAGCATGGCAAGTTTACTGCAGCAGAGAAAAGATAATTTGATAACAGTAACTGCCTTTCTAATTCACATCTTTGAAATGGAGCTCAGAAACAATTCACTTTCTTCATGCTTGGCAGAATCATTTGTGCTTATTAAGTGGTTTCTTCAGCCTTGCTAATATTACTCCTGAAATGGCACTCTTGTCGCAATAGTGTGTTCTTCATACTAAGTGCCAATTTCCAGCAGATCACAGTAATTAATGCTTGTTAATTATTTAAAATGAAGCAAAAAAAATCAATAAAACTTGAAAAGCTGGGCAACCCAAGCCTCTGGGAGGACCTGAGTTAGTCACATTCCTGGCCTTTCTGGTTAGATTATCAGGAATGTCAAGTTCTCTAGTCTGTTTTTTCAGCTTTCCTGGTGGTGTAGAGTAACTGATTTAGATCCAGTCCCCACATATGAGTCTGACTGGGTATTCATTGATTGTCCTAGTGCTCAAAAGGCAAAAGTTCTTCACATAGAGATGGGTAGTGGTGCACACCTGTAATCCCAGCAACTCAGGAGGCCGAGGCAGGAGGATTGCAATTTTGAGGCCACCTCAGCTACTTAATGAGACCCTGTCTCGAAATAAAAATAAAAATGGACTGAGGGTGTAGCTCAGTGGAAGAAGTGGTCTGGGTTCAATTCCTAGTACCAAAGGGAAAATAAAAAGAAAAGTCCAAAAGTTCTTCACTGTGATTTGTGAGAATTCAAATGACTTCTGTACCTTTGTGAGACATTAAAATTATTTGGCTTACTGTAACCCAACAATTTTCCTTAAAGTGTTTTTTTGTTTGTTTGTTTGTTTGTTTGTTTTTAGTGCTTTAAGCTATATTTAAGACTTGCTCTAAACTGCATGTTCATTATAGCTTAGATTTACTTCAACTCAAATACACATACATATGGAAACACACACACACAAATATATGTAAAATTGTACAGATTTGTGGAGTGCCCTGATATGTTTTAATACATGTATACATTGTGTAATATTCAAATCAGGATAAGCATATTCATTTTTCTCACATATTTATCATTTTTTTGTGTGTGAGGAAATTCTTTAAAACTCTTTCAGATTTTTGGAGACTACTGTGTAGTAGAATGACAGAATTTATTTCTCTTTTCAAACAATAATTTAGTACTGGATAACCTACTTTTCCCATCCCTGCCTCCTCTCTGGTCTTTCTAGCTTATGGTAACCACTATTCTACTCTCGTCTTATATACAATCAACTTTTTTTTGATTCCATGAATGAGTGAGATCATGTGTTATTTTTATTTCTGTTTTTTACTTATTTCACTTTATATAATGACCTCCCGTTCCATTCACTTTGTCACAAGTGATAGACTTTTTTTGGGGGGAAGGGTGAGTATTATTCATGTGCATATGTACGTGTATGTGTACCACATTTTCTTTATTCATCCACTGATTGATAGTTAGGTTGTTTCCATTTCTTAACTATTGTTAAGAATAAAGTTGCAATAAATATGGAAGTGCAGATGTCTCTTTGACATGCTGATTTCATTTTCTTTGGATATATAGCCAGGAGTGGAATTGCTTCATCATATGATAGTTCTAGTCTTAATTTTTCAAGGAAACTTCATACTGTTTTCCATAATGACTGTACCAATCTACATTTCAACCAACAGGAAGTAAAAGTTCCCTTTACTCCACATCGTCACTATCACTTATCTTTGTCTTTTTGATAACAACCTTCTACTTGGGGTGAGGTGATATCACATTTTGATTTTGGCTTGCATTTCCCTAATGATCAGAGACAGTGAACATTTTTTAATATACTTGTTGGCCATTTGTATGTCTTCTTTTGAGAAATGCATATTTAGGTATATTGCACATAATCAACTATGTTGTAGTTTGCTAGCTCCAGTCAATAGAAATTTACAAACTCAGATAAAACTGAATCAAATCAGGGATTGAGGTAATTTAATGCCTAGCTTCTTTCTCTGGGAGGGCCAGTGTTCTGCTTACTCCTGATAAACTATGGGGCTCCTATCTAAAATCTGGGGATTTTTTTCAGCCTTCATCTCAATCCTTTGCAGAATCTGAATTTTAACTTCTTAATGTTAGCTTCAAGGAAACTACAAAATCTTCACTCACTGTTTTGGTTACCCTTTTAAATACCCTGGGCATCTCTTTGGGAAAGCAATTCCAAATTCTGGTATCTTGTGTTCTCACCTATCTCTGAGCAGCTTGGTTTATGATTCTTGACTATACTATTAGTTCTTTAATACAGATTTGCTTTTATTCTTAAATATTTTGAATAGTTCCACCACTTCTTCTTAGTGTGCAAGTTTGTCCTCATTACCTATTCTTTGAGTTTCGAATTCAGGTGTACTCCTCAGACCACAAGAATACTGAAGTACTAATATCCCAAAGACTCAGTGGAATTAGAACAATTAAACCTTCCTTGTAGTTATCTGTGGTCAATATTTTTCATTCTTTGAAGATTTCCTGGGTCACTATGATTAATTTTTGTACTTTAAAATTGATAAGTATGATTCTTCTGAAAAACCAGCCTCTACCTCAGCAAAGCCTGTTCAAGGAAGGGGGCGTGACCCTTGTCCTTGGAAAGACCCACAGAGCACTCCTAGGCATATACCCACCCTGCTGAGTTGTTTATTTACAAAGAACAGGAGAGATCTGCGGAGCCAGGTGTCCCTGACTCAAGTCAGGCTAGGTGGGGACCCATAGCAACCCCCTAGCAGCCACCAATCAGCATGAGACAGGGAAAATACCTGGGATGCCAGATGACCCTCTCAGTAGTTTATGGTGGTTGACAAAGTGTTAGGAAACCACGTCATTCAGCATGTACACCCCTCGTGGCTAATCATGTGCTAATCATGTTTTAGAGTTGTTTTATGATTTTCCCGCGGTGTGTGATGATTTGCTAAGAGATGTTGTGATGTATGTGAAGTCCCTGCCTTCCCAGAAGAGTGTATAAAACTGCTGCAAACCTGGGCCTCCGGGCCTCTCAGGGTCACCAGTTGCTGTGTGTGCTCAGAGGATTGAGCTAGCTCGCAAAAAAACACCTCTTTGCTGCTTACATCAATCTGGGTCTCTGGTGGTCTTTTGGGGGTCCCAAATTCGAGCATAACACTTCCAATATGCAGGCTGCTTGGACACTTGTCCTTATTTCTGCCAATGATAAGGTCCTCCACTGTGAATCCACTGCTCAGTCTCATTGTTGTTTCACCTAGATCTTGTCATTTTTAATAACCGTGTTTTCATCTCAGACCAACATCTCCTCTGTTTCTAGTTTGTTGCCTGTAGAGCTGGGTCTTGACCTTTAATATCTGTTTTGCTAGTACTCTAGAGTTCAGCAGCTCCTTTTCTACATGAGCTTAATCCCCTCATGACCAAATCCAGTTTCACAGTTTCTCCTCAAGGCAAGTCAGGAATCCACCACAGGAGGGGAGGGTGGATCAGAGCAAGTCAATGGAATTGTCTAGGACCCAGGAGCTTGAAATTCATTTTGGAGTGGTGGATTTAATTCCAGGCCAGCTGCAAGGCCAAAACAAACAAACAATAAAGGATGAAAAAGAAAGAAAGAAAGAAAAAGAAAATGCTGGAAAACGAGATGGCAAAGAAAAGAGAAGCTTTGAAACTGGAAGTATTCCTACCTATCTCAGAAAGAAAGAAGGCTTTCTAGACACTTGTTTTTATGAAAGCAAATTACTGAAAGTTTAAGACATTATTCCAGGGTTTGAATTATTCGAATCCATTAAGAAAATAAGGCTTAAATGAAAGTGCTTCTAATTGTTTACAAACAAGTCGTATTTTCCCCCTTACTCTTAACAAACCAACTATTTAAGGATAATCCTCCTCTGTGGTTTTAGTCCTTAGATTCCCAGTATATCATATTAAAAGCAAACACACTGAAGACAATAGCTCCATGAAGCTAGCCAGCCACACTGGACCAGGGGCTTAGTCTTCTAGACATTTAAAAATTCTTTCACTGAAACATTTGGAAACTTTTGTCCCAGTTTCATCCCTTCCACTATCATAATCATAAAACAAAACCCAACTTTTTCTTACCATCAGGGGCAGATAAAAATCAAGCCTTACATTGTAGCTCACCTTGCACCTTCACAGCTATTCACTCCTGTAGTCTTGAATGTGGATTTTTTTCCTGTGAATTTTGAAATGTTATGACGAAAGATATCATTTTCTACTCTGGAAAAAGCTCTTGGCCAATCCTGGCACTCCAGGAGTTTGAATTCAGGTGCGTGCGCGTTCCTCCAACCAAGAGAATACTGAAGCACTCATATCTGAAAGAAGATCAAAGTGAAATGCAGATTATTCTTAAATGTCACTTATTAGAATGCAGTGTTATAGAGAAACATACACTTTCTTGTTTCTAAAAAGGCAGGGAAAAATACTAAGTCACCACCGACATCAGAAATCCTTCACCTGTTCTCATTGCTCATGAGGAGTACCTTTATCTCTATGGCAGTTTACATGATTTAGGAAATTATGATAAACAGCCTAGAGAACGTACCTGGTATAAAGGCCTGGTTTTACCACATAATTTAATGCCATGCTTGAGCAAATGTTTATCTGCCTAGATAAACCTGTCTGTAAACAGTTGTGAGATTAAGAAAGATAAATACTGTACAATTCTTTCAACAGTGCCTGAAATAAAAATATGACTCAATTGATGGAATTGATTATCACCATCTTTATGATCCTAATTTTTATGATAATTTGTATAATCAACTTTTGTAAGAATATGTAAAAGCTTACAAAATGTTTATAGGCTATTAACTGGAAAAATCAAAATATACTATGTTTAATGCATATTTTAAGTATGGTGTACTTAAAATATGTTAGTAGGTAGGAAAGGACTACAGAGCTATTCATGACAGTAAAAAATTATTGCTTTATTACGAACTTTTTCTGATAACAATAGTTTTAAAAATTTTAAATTTTAGAAATCTCTTAAGTTTCTCCTTGTTTTGAAGCTAATCTTTTTTCTTTGCCCAACTATATTTTTATTTGTGTGGTCAGTGAAAACGTGCATTGAAAATTTCCTTAGAAGACCTTAGTTTTCTGCCACTGCGCTGATCCTCTATTGACCATCCTGAAAGATATTTCAGTCTCCTGGCAAGTACTCCCAAGTTACTGTATCCTAGGGCAAGGAGTTCTAATTGTTCAAAAATATCTCCTTATGCTGAGCTTAAATCTGTCTCCCAGTTATGGGCATTGATTGATTCCACTTCTGCCTTTTGAAGCTGTACTAGTAATTCTAACATGTTTTGAGGAAAATACCCCTTTGCTCTTGTAATAGGGGATTTAAAATAATTTAATCAAAACAGCATATTTGAGGAGGTATGTATCTCTTATTCATAACTTCAATTATGGGGAAATAATAAAACATTTGCATAAAATTCTGTGACTACTATTAAATTCATTTTAGGATTCTAAATTTTATTTGATTCATAATACTAATTATATAAAACGATTATTTTAGTAACTTCCATTGGTTAATACATTTTTTATTTTGAAATTTAGATTCTAAGCTAACTTAGATATGCAGTTGAAATATTTTCAAAGCATTTCCTGTTATTAATTATGTATGATGTTCATGCTAAGGTTTGTGTTACAAGCTTCCAATTTATAAAAAAAAATATGTGGCTTTTGATTATCTCCATTTTTGGATCTGTAAAAAATATGTTTGAATTATTTTATCTTTGCTTTTGAGAGGAGAAACACTTTTTGGTACACTAACCTTGCAAATGTCAGCCCAGCAGGAGAATTTTTGGAGAGCACTGAATAATAGAAAACACTGCTTACTAATCATAGTTATCTTGCTGGTAAGGTTTTCTTTTGCAAATACTACTGTACACAGTCCTAAGGATTACTAAATTGCCAAAAATGGTCATAAATGGAATTGAAAGGCTTCTCCACAATTTTGGGGTTTATCATTAAGCTGAGTTTTATTTTAGAGTATATTAAAAGCATATGACTCTCTGAACTTAAATACCTGTAAATATAGTTTTTAGCAGTTTAATGTATTTGTCATTTTAGAAAGAAGGAATTTTATTTAACTGCCCAATTACAGTTTTTAAACTTTAAATAGTTGGAAAGTACATAAAATGTTACACCTATAGCATAGTGATTTTACTTCTTACAAACATTCTAGATACTTAACTCATATTTAGAGATTTAGGATTTATTTTTCTTTCTGAAAGTTCAAAGATGAAACAGTGTGGAGAAAATAGAGTTCTAAAACTTTATTCTGTAACAGTTCATATTTTAAGGTAAAAATGGTGTAACATTAGAGGTGACAAAATGAAAGGTCATTACTATCAATCTTATGCTAGAATCATCAGGTGGGAAGTATTTATTTCCTCTAGGCATTTTTTCCCCCAGTCTACTCCTCTAATTACAAGTTGAAAAAAGATTGAACAATTTAACTAAGAAAGAGAATTTTATGTGTTTTCAAAAAGCAACCAATGCTTTATTCCGTAGACTATTAGATGCAAACATTACTTATTAAAATGCAATTTGTAGTAACCTAGGCATTTCCATAAGTGCATTTAGTCCTGCAGATGAGAAATGTTATGACCATTTTCAGATGAAAAATTAAGGCTCAAGGATTGCACAGTTTGCTCAAAGTTGTTTAATGCATTTTATCTGTAGTTGTACAGGTTAGTCTTAACTCTATAATTGTGGCATTTTCTGGTATACCATGTTGCTACCACAAGAAGATACCAGATAACCAAATTAGCATGGAGCAGACCCTTTGAAAATTGCATAATCTCTCTTACATTCTCCTAAACAAATATCATATGACATAATATTTTGTGTATTATGCTGACATAAAATACTTTTTGCAAACAGAATTAAGATGGATTACTGCAATAATTCTGTGATTTGGTTGAGATGATTATATATTGATGCATAATTAATGGATGATGAAATGGGTGCAACAAAGCCTTGGAGTTATGGGTATAGGATAAAGAGTGTTGAAGCTCTAAGGGACTCTCAGTTTCCTCTGTCCTCCTTCCCTGTGTGGACATGGTTTATCAATTTGTGTATCCACCACACACCTTTAGAGACAGACCACACCAACCCTTCTCCTGGTCACTTTTGTGTCTCATTAGCTTCCTTTATTTTGGTAAGGATTTCTAGAGGACCTATAGGATATTCTCCTTGGAGGTTATTTAAAGGTCTTATAGGAAAAATTATTTAAAATGTATATTCATTACAGTTAATAGTTCAGCTTCCAATTTGTGTGACCACACAAACTTAAAAATTTCATCACGGTTTTCTTAAAGCAATACAAACTTAAAATAACTCAATACTGTTTTTTTTTATGTGTAATTTTTCAAGAAAGTGCTCAGGAATATTGTGGATTCAGAAGTTATAAAATTGTTTGTTCTCTTTTTCAATATAATTCTGAATATAGACATGTCTTTCACAATGTGCCGCTGACATGATGTTTGATGGTGAAGGACATTTATTTCAAATATCTGGGAGAATTGAAAAAAAAAGCTGGACAACACTTAAGAAGGAGTCCTTCTTTTACCTTCCTTCCTTTACCTTATGTGAACTGTGGAATGACAAATTATAAGTGACTTTAGGCATAATTGTTTAATGTTTCTTTCTTTCTCTAAGAACTATTTTTCTGAATGTACATTCTCAGCAGATACCCTGTCCTTGTCGACAAGGCTGACTAATTTACATTTTTACTTGGTTTGTTGATTCCCTAAAACACCTCCACATTCTAAATGTGAGTCTCAGTGTGCCCTGTCTCAGGGCCAGTGAACATTTGGATCTCATCCAGGAATAAATGGAACTTCATATATTCTGATGCACGAAGCCCACATTTTTATAACAAACATAAAGGCTGCTTTATTGAATTAAAATTACACCCAAACAACATCAGCTATTCATCATCGTTTCTTTACCCGTTCTTAGTATTTTTGAAGCAGAGGATTCTTTTGAGATTGAAAAATGGTGTCAGAGTTTACTTTTTTGAATGACAAGATACAAGAAATGCAGGTAAAAAGTCTAGCCTAAGACAGTGGTCAAACAACAGTCATGCTCATACATTTTTCTTGGTAGTGGGTCCTTTTTAACTATTGGAATGTGAATAGGAGGATCATATTTTACATGCAAATTTGAATCACATTTTAATCTTTATTTCTTTTTTTTTGAGATGGGGTCATGCTATGTTGCCCAGGATGGCCTTGTACTCTTGAGTCCAACTGATTCTCCTGCCTCAGCCTCTCAGTAGCTGAGACTATAGGTGTGGCATCACGATGCTCAGCTTAAACTATATTTTTTTGAGTTGTTTTGTTTTGTTTTGGTACTGGGATTGAACCCCAGGCGTTTTACCACTGAGCTATCCCCCAGCCCCTTTATTTTTTATTTTGAGACAGGGTCTAAGTTGCTTAGGTCCTCACTAAATTACTGAAACTGGCCTTGAACTTACACTCCTCTTTTCTCCTGAGTTGCTGATATTATAGGTGTATACCATACATACAATTTAAATTACACTTTAAATAGGATGTTACAATACAGAAATTCTATGTATATATCTAACTATCTATCATTAATCTATATAGAGAATTGAACAGGCATAGATAGAGTGTAATTTTTCCATTTTTATATATACATAAAGTAAAACTACTTACTACAGTTAAAGTGATCAAAAATAGAATAGTAGTTGGTAGTCTCACAGAAGAAAAAAGACAACTTAGTAGATGAGTGATCCATAATATTAATAAATAAAGTATGTCAAGATATATTAAAATGATACATATAAAAATCATATGATACCCAGGTGTGGTGCTAGACACCCATAATCCTAGTGACCAGGAAGGCTGAGGCAGGAATATTACAGGTTCAAGGACAACTTCAGCAGCATAGCAAGACCCTCAGCAACTTAACAAGAACCTCTCTCAAAATAAAATATAAAAAGTACTGGAGATTGAAGATCTACATCTTCAATTATAAAACTCCCCTGGGTACAATTCCCAGTATAAAAAAAAAAAATCATGATAGGTACATAACTGTTTTTATTTTCAGATAAGATAAAGGAAACTTAGATTTCCTGAATTGTTCAAAACTACATGATAGTAAGTAGATCTCAGACCCCACATTCCTCTCACATTTTGACCCTATGCACTTAACCATTAAAATATAAACTTGGTGGGGCTGGGGTTATAGCTCAGCAGTAGAGCACTTTCCTTGCACATGTGAGGCACTGGGTTCGATCCTCAGCACCACATAAAAATAAATAAAATAAATAAAGTAAAGATATTTAAAAAAAATAAACTTGGACAGTAGTGATTTATCTCCCCACCACTCTAATATGGCTTTGTTCCAGTTCGCAGGATAAATAAAAACTAGAAAGGATGAGTTAGAGCAATCTGTTCTACTTTGGGGCCATTCCCAGAATACCTTAACTGTTTCACACTTTTGAACTTAATTCAGAAATTCCACAAGTCCTAAGGCTTTGCCTCTTGGTGTCTATGAAACTACAGTTTTGCCAGACCACAAATTTTCCAGATACAAGCCCTTTGTTAGGAATGTATAATACTTCCCATTATAAATGCCATATATTAAATTTAAAATGAGCATAACTATGCAGTCTGGATAAAAGTATAGATACAGTGTTCAAGAATAAAAAAACATCAGGCACAATTATTCATTATAGTTAAGAATCATACTAAATGGAGTTAACCAGTTAATTAGAATGCTGGTCATTATATATTTTTGTTTTGTGTAGTTCCAATTTGAATACGTTTTCACTTTTTACTCATTAGGTTAGCAAATATTTAACTTCTACATATTCAATACATTATATTCACCATTATGATGAATTCTAACAAGTTTAAGAAAACACCCTAGCAAATATTAATGTCAAGAATTTTCCAAGTAAGTAGTCTTTTGAGTATCTTTTGGTAAAATGTAACAAAAATTATTTAAAAATTAGAAAATAAATTCTGAAAAAATCCTATGTCTTTATTTTAGTTATGCAAAACCCATCATTTTCACATAAACTTTTACTAGCTCTGCTGTAATTCAACATACATTTGGTCGGAATTTCAAATTGTGTGCCTCTTTCCATGAATGTTAATGTAAATATTGCTAAAATCTTATCAAAATGCACAACAGTAGAAAAAAGAAAATTTTCACTGGCTAAATTTTGGGTTTAATAGTGGAATGAAACAAATCAAGGAGCAGAAGTCAGATTGATTAGTGGTGAAAGCTTTCTGGATGTCACCATCCAGTGGAAGAGAGACAAGGAAGAAATCACAGTGTTTTTGTTTTTTGTAGTATAACCAACCGTACATTGGAAATGTTATTGGAGACTTGTTCTTCAAAGGTTCAATAAATGAACTGGGAGTAAAAGAAAGGGAAATGTTCCTTAAGTAGATATTAGGAATATATTTTTAGGGATGGAGGATGGAAGGTAGGAACTTGGTCTTGTTAATCAGATACCACTTTGCATTTGTCCCCATCTTTTCTAAAGATTTTTGTAATGAAGAGAAACTTACTGAAAGTTTTGCTCCTATATACTTGTCTTCACTATATTGATAATCCACTCCAATCCTATACATGGAAATCACAATTACACAACACCCCAGTACTCCCACTAAAAATAACCTCTGCTCATTACTGCAAGTCTCTGCTTTACTTCGGCTTCTATTCCATTCCTTTATAACTAAATGCTGGCCCCAAAACACCATCCCGTTCTTTGCCCATGCTAACCCTAAGAACACTTTCCTGCTTTTGATCTTCTAAACTCTACATCTAACACACTGCTTTAGGTCCCACTGCATTTGTTCCTGGAAACTCCATGTAGCCATCATTAGGAGGTGTTTTGGGATGCAAAATATTTTGCATCAAATCTCACCTCTGAATTTCAGCCACCCATTCCCTCCCCAACCTCAACAACACTCTACTTTACCTCTTCTATTGTATACGTCCCCCTCTAAAATTACCATATCCCCAAATCATTTTTCTTATCTAAATCACAGTATTCCTAAAAGGAAATGAACTGGTATGTAGGCGAAATTTAACGCTTTGAGGTAACTGAAAAGCAATGGGTTTTGAAAGCAGCAGGGAGTATTTGTTTTGATTTGAGAGGTGGTTGGGAAAGTTCTCCAGGGAGGAGTAAAGACTCCCAGGTATATTTGCATGTATGCATATGATATAGGGAAAATTAGCAGACACTATATTCACACATGAAGATAGACCATTACATTAGATCATGTTTGAAGGGGATAAACAATTAAACAAAATACGTGAATAAAGAATTCAAGACTCATATAAATAATTTGAATAATTTAATATTCTATTCTAGCTATTTTTTTCTTCATTTACTATTAAAGCATTTGTTATTTACCTGGAGAAGAGTCATTTACATCTAATCCAAACAGCTTTTGCAAAGTATGTTGAAGCCAATTTTGGTATTCAACTCATTCCACTTTTTTTTTTTTTTTTTTTGAGAGAGAGAGAGAATTTTAATATTTATTTTTTTTTAGTTTTCGGCGGACACAACATCTTTGTATGTGGTGCTGAGTATCGAACCCAGGCCGCACGCATGCCAGGTGAGCGCACTGTCGCTTGAGTCACATCCCCAGCCCCCCATTCCACATTTAATGCACAAGGATTTTATCAAAAATCTAAAATTTTATTTGAACTATTTGTTAAAGTATATTTCTAGGGAAGTATATATTTCTGAGTCAGTATTTATTTTACTTTACTTATCCAATGTTATTATTTGGGGGTTTTTATCCCCCAAGATCATCCTTATAATTCTGTGAATAAGTGATTTTACTTTTGTCAATAAGTGAAAGAAAGCAGCAAGGTTGTCAGGATCTCATATCCAGTAAACCTTTCTAACAGAGAAAAAATAATATTAAGTATTGTGTTTTGGTAAGATCCAAAATATCAAAGGTGAAAAAGAGCTGAGTTATTTTCTGACTGATAACTCTTGTTGAGGCAGATGTAGAAAAGCTCGCCTTTGTAAAGTGGATGATTCATTTCTCCCTCAGATAATATTGCAAGTAAGAAAAATCACAATAATATTTTATGTAAAACTTAAAATGTGAAAGTGAAAATTGCCACATACAATAACTGATATGTATCATGACTTTTAAAAATGATTTTTATTTTATTATTATTTTTTACTGTTCTAGGATCAAACCCAAGGCTTTGTGCATGCTAGGCAAGTTCTCTACCACTGAGCAACACTTATGGACTTGAAAATTGTCTTAGAATTCAATCTATAAAATGGGAATGATATACCTATTTCAAGATAATTATATATCTTAAAAATCTAACAGTTGTGTATAAATGAATCCTGTTGATTTAAAATTGCTAAGTAATTCCTAATATTGCAACAATATATATTACATATTTGAGAAAAATATGACCTTTTATAAAATAGATCCATGTGTATTAGTCAGCTTTGAATTAATACAAGGAAATATGAAGAAAAGGATTTTCTTGTGGCTCTTGGTTCTGAAGGCTCAAGTCCAAAGACAGGGCAGTCCCCATCCATTTGTAATATACGCCTACCAGAATGAGTAGCATGAAAATACCATATGTTGGTGAGGATGTGGAGCAATCAGAACTCCCATACAACATTGATGGGAATACTAATTGGTTAGAATATGAATAGAAGGACTATTCATAATAATCCCAAACTGAGTCTCAGGAATCCAAATGTTCAACACTACTGTCTCAATGATCTCTGAATATCTTTTTCATAAGCAAAATTTGTTGAGAAAATTTGAGTGTTCCATTTGTGATGTTAGGGTACAGCAGAAATACCTGGGGAAATTTCAAGGGACTTTTCTACTGTAGACATTTCCAATAAATCTTTTTATTAGATACCCATTAACAAATATAGCAATTCAGACAGACTGAGGCTTTGCCCTGAGAAGGAAGAAATACGTTGCGATGATTAAGTGGATAAAGATATATATGCAAGAATTATTATCAAATAATTAAGCTGCTCCTTCTGGTCCTCAAATTGTGGCCTAAAAATAAATTGTTCATTTTTCAGTAAAAGCCCATTTAAAGCACAGCTAAATATCTTGACCTAAAGGGCTTATTAACATATCACCCCAAAAGTTGTTTATTTTAGAAGTTATTTTAAAAGCAAGAAAGGACAGAAAAGGAAGTTTCCAGTCTAAAGAAGCATTATATTTTCAGCACCATAATTATTGTCATTTTCAGTGCTGTAAAGCTTTAATCCAGGGGAAACTCATCAGTGGAATATGACTCAGTTTGATCTGAAAGTCCTTGAGAGGAGGAGAACTTTCTGCAGATGGTTGCTCATCTGCATCTCGTAATTACAGTATATGTTCACACTCTAATAAACCTAAAAATATATAAAGACCAATATAGTCAATCTTCTGAATAAGCAATACTAATGAACATCTGGAAATTGCTACATGACTTAAAATTGAGCAGATAATTTCCAAATCAATCAATGAAGTAGTGGCTATTGAATTCTTAGTGTAAGTACACAAATACCACCTAGGCATTTAAAAATCCCTAGGCTTATTAAAAATGTTTATCTGTATGAATTATAATATTCTATAATTTTAAATAAATTTGTATGAAAATGTACTTCTTGGAGATGGATAACTGCATGATTTGGTGAGTGACTCAAAAATACTGATAACATGCTTCTAGGAAAAGCAGATTCAGTGGTGGGAAGATTAATTCTGTTCATATATTTCATGTAGCTGTGACTGAGCCACAGTCAGAAGCATTCCAAGGAAAAACAACTCAGACAGGGCCCATTAAGACTAACCTCAAATCCAAGGAAACTCATAACCTATTGCCCTTCTAGTCAGGTAACACTCAACATTTTTGTAGCCTACATGTAAAATGTATTGTGAAATTTATTCACTGGGAAACATAACATTCTTTAAAGGAATTGTTTTCCAAATTTGTTCTTTTAGCTTTGTGTTCTGGCTCCTGGCCTCCTGACCCTGTTTCAACCAGAGTAGTTGTGTTTTTATTTGTTTTGTAATTTCAAATGTCATTAGTACCTTATTTTAATAGGACCTTCTGCTACCATAGGAAAAGATTTGAAACTGACTTTTTAAAGGATATTTCTATTTTAATGAAGAAAAAGCAGTGCTTGACATTTGCTGATGAATCTTTCAATGTGAAATTTCAGGAAAATAATACAAGAGGCCTAAAGAGTAGATATAATTTGAAAGGGGTGTTTTCTAGTACTTTTGTAAATTTTTCATTGGAGGCCAATGAAATATAGGAAATATTGAGATGACTCTTTTGTAAAGAAAAGGCAGTATGTAGGTTCATCAAATAATAAAAATAAAATATAAAATTATATGATTCAGGATTTCTTCTTCTAGATATGTACTCAAATGCAATGAAATCAGTATCTTTAAGAGATATCTACATTCCCATGTTTATTACAGCATTTTTCACAGTAAACAAAGATATGAAAACAACTGAAGTGTCCTTTAATAAAAGAAGAGATAAATAAATTGTGTTACATATAGACAATGGCATACTATTTAGTCTTAAAAACAATGAAGCCACATGGATGAACCTAGAGAACATTAGACCTAGTTAAATAAGTTAGGTATGGAAATAAAATATGATATGATTTTATATATGTGTGGAGTCTAAAAAATTGTAACTTCTGTGGGTAATTTATGAAATAGTAAATAAAACAGAAAATAATGATGGTTGCCAGGGATCGGGAGAAGTAGGTCAAAGGGTGCAAATTTACAGTTATGTAAGAATAATAAGTCCACACAGCTCATGAATAGTATAAGGGCTACAGTTAATAATATTGTATTGAATATTGAAATTTTGCTTAATGAGTATGTTTTAGTTGTTCTTGTCACCACCCTCCACACATAAATGTAACTCTAGAAAGTGACTGATATATTAAATTGCTCATTTGTATTAATAATTTCACTATTAATATGCATACCAAAACATTGTTGCACATTTTAAATTCATATGTTACAATAAAAAGTAAAATAGCAATAATAATAATTTCAGACGTTGCTATGGCTTTTACATGTCTGGGTTCCAAAAGTTGAAATACTACAAATCCCCAAGGTTTTAGATTAAAATAAAAAGAAGAAGAAGAAAAAAAATGGGAAGAAATAGAAGAAGCCAAAGTTCTACCTTTTCTTTATGGTCATTAAGTTAAACACTTAATAGGCATAATTTAATCTAGATAGCAATTTGTTAAGTCCTTATAATATTAGCAGCTATTATTTCCTTCCCAACTTGATATGGAAACCTAGATCCTTCAAAACCTATGACCAATATCATCTTTATTCCAATGTCATTTCTTTTTCTTTTCTTATTCCCAGAAGATACTTCAATAGCATTAAAGATGCAATACTTATGAAATATAGGAAATATGGAGATGACTCTTTTGTAAATAAAAGGCAATATGTAGATTCATCAAATAATAAAAATAAAATATAAAATTACCATATAATTCAGGATTGTATCCGTAGACTAGCCCTACTCTGTGTCATGTTCAAATTTTCCCTTGGAATATAAACTCAAATAAATGCCATATATTGTAGTCAACTCAAAACTGAAGAACCTTTCACTAGGTGTTACTTTGAATATACAAATATGATGAAGAAAAATCTTTTCAAGCAACATGTCGGACGAGGTTCATGTTTCTTTTCAGGCAGTTTTGCTAGCTTCTTATTTTTTTTTGGCAGAATGAATTTTTAATTAAATTATTTATTTATCTAATTTGTTATACATGATGGCAGAATGCAATTCATTTCATATTACACGAATAGAGCACAACTTTTCAAGTCACTGATTGTACACAAATATTTTCACACAATTCTTGTCTTCATACATGTACTTAGGGTAATGATGTCTAACTCATTTTGTCCCATTCCTTCCCCTCCCTCCCCTTTACCCTATCTAATCCTCCTATGTCCCCCACCACCACATTATGAATCAGCAGCCTTAAATCAGAGAAAACATTCGGTCTTTGGTTTTGGGGGATTGGCTTAATTCACTTAGCATTATATTCTCCACCTCCATCCATTTATCTGCAAATACCATGATTTTGTTCTCTTTTAATGTTGAATAATGTTCCATTGTGTATATATATATACCAAAGTCTCCCTGTCCATTCATCTACTGAAGGCCATCTGGGTTGAATCCACAATTTAGCTATTGTGAATTGTGAATTTGCTGCTATAAACATTGATATGGCTGTGTCTCTGTAGTATGCTATTTTTAAGTTCTTTTGGTATAAACTGAGGAGTGGGATAGCTGGGTCAAATGGTGGTTTCATCCCAAGTTTTCCAAGGAATCTCCATACTGCTTTCCAGATTGGCTGCACCAATTTGCAGTCCCATCAGCAATGTATGAGTATGCCTTTTCCCCCACATCCTCATCAACATTTATTGTTGTTTGTATTCTTGATAGTTGCCATTCTGATTAGAGTGAGATGAAATCTTAGAGTGGTTTTTATTTTCATTTCTCTAATTGCTAGAGTTGTTGAAGATTTTTCATATGTTTGTTGATTGATTGTATGTCCTCTTCTGAGAAGTGTCTGTTCAGTGTCTTGGCCCGTTTATTGATTGGTTATTTGTTTTTTTGGTGTTAAGGTTTTTGAGTTCTTTATCTATCCTAGAGATTAGTGCTCTATCTGATGTGCTTGTGGTAAAGATTTGCTCCCAGTCTGTAGGTTCTCTATTCACCTCACTGATTTTTTTTTTTTTTGAGATAATAGAAGATCCAAAAGGTAAAACATGTCTTTCTCTTCAAATAATAGTAAAAGCTCCCCATTTCATATTTTAGGTTTTTAGGATATTATAATTTTGAATCTTTACATCATTATTAATCTGTATTCTAATCCATCAACAATTGATAAGAAATAAAACTATTTGGCATTATTTATTTAGAAACAGCTAATTTTATTTCCTTCACTGAATGTGGTCATCATTTGGTACTTTACAAAAGATTGCTTCCTAGTCCTAAATCTCACAAATTTCATTTGGATATTATTTAAAGTAATTATTTTTACCTGAGAGAAACAAATTACAATAGCCTTTATCTAACATTTGGACTTGGAATTCAAAATATCATGCTTAATTTCTGTAAATATATGAATTCTCCTGGCCAAAGAGTGCTTCTTTGTAAATAACTTGCCTTCAACTCATGACACTGAAACAATTAACTTGTAATCCACACAGTGCACTAAATGGCTATTGTTACAGAATGGATTGTGTCACCCCAAAATTTATGTGGTAAATCCCTAGTACTCAGTATTTAGGAATATGACTATATTTGAAAATAGGGGTTTTAAGAAGGTAATTAATGTTAAATGAGGTAAATAACATCATGAAGGCAAGTTCTTAATCTTGTATGATTGATGTTCATATGGGAAGATTAAAGACAAGAGGGACATGTGTACATAACATAAAGAAGAGTTTCATTATAAGGATACATTGAAAACAAACCATCTGCCAACTAAGGAAAGACCTCAGGAGAACCAAATTAACAACATCTTGATATTGGACTTCCAGTCTCCAAAATACGGAAAATAAATGTCTGCTATTTAAATTACTCTATTTGTGGTAGTTTGTTGTAGCAGCCCTAGTAAACTAATACAACTACATGAAATTCAAAAAGATTCTTGTTTATATAAATAAGATTGGACAGACCAGAACATCTTGCATTTAGGCAAAGCCGATTGAAGCTTACCTCTCTGCCTTCATCCAACAACTTACAAGGCAATGTTTAAGCATTATGGAAAGATTTCTAACTAAAAGTCCACTATGAATGTATAAAATTAATATTCTAATATTATTTTTTCCATTTAGGTTTAGAGGTGAAATCACAGTATGCACAATCACTGAGTGCCTAAATCATGTGACACATTAAACTTTTTAAGCTCCAAATTCTAACATGTAAAATCATCAAACATTAAAGTAGTACCTAACAATATGTAGTATACACTATGGCAAAAAAACAAACCCAAATAAAACCAAATCTGTTTTCCCTCCAATTCATTCTCTTCACACAGAACAGTGACCTTTCTGAAATTCTTTTGTTCACTTGATTTATTTATTTAAAACCCTTTTTTATTGTCCTCCTATTAATTCAAGGTAAATTGGAAATTCTTGAGCTTGGCACAAAGGGTCTCTGACTACTTCATAGTTGCCACATTTCTAACCTTCTCCTTAACAGTCTCCAGATAATTTTCTGTAGTCTTACAATATCCAAATTCCTGTACCTCCCCAAAATCTTACCTGGATTTTCTCACCTGTTTGGCATTTTACCTGCTTTGCTCAGTGTTTGGAGTTAGTCTTCCTTAACCACATCACACTCAACAAATTAGTGTAGTGCAAAAATTAATGACTCCACAGCTACATGTCCTGGGTTCAATTCCTATTCTATCACTTAGTACCTGAATGACCTCTGTTTCAGCTTTTTCATCTGTATAGTAGTTATTAATATAAAAATTAGCATCGTAGGATCATTAATTTAACAAATAATACATGCAAAAAGAACAGCACCTAGTCCATATGAGCACTCTACTAGTGTTAATTTTCAAGTTTCATCACAGGTCTCCCACTCTGGGGAATTCTTCCTGACCACTTTCCTACAGCCTGGGTTAGCTGTCCTTTGTGTGCTTTCACATTTCCATATCCATATCATGTTTTATTTTAATAGAATAAATAGTTCTCTATTTCATACAATGTTACAATAGTCTCTGTGGTGCAAACTGCAGAGAATAAGGTCCTAGCTTTCATTGCATTTCCAAAACATATCATTGCCCTGGACATGCAGCAAATGCTCTGTGAATATCTGTGATAATTATGGTCAAGTGAATAAATCAAAGGAAGAGGAGTGTTTGATGTAAAGATACTGAGAGGGATGTTGTGCTTATAAATAAAGCAATTTATCCAGAGATGAAATTCCTAAGCATGCCACTCTTAAATCTTTTAAAATATTAAACCAAAAGAAAGTAAGTTTCTTTAATGAAACCAATGCAAAGCTTATTAATAAAAATTTTTAAGGATAGATAGGAAAAAAGTAAGTGGCAAAAGCTCATAATCAGATATTATAATTTAATATTTTCCTTAAATATGGATTTATGTCAGGGGCTGCCCTGAACTGGAGCTGAGCATGTCTCCTTAGCCTTGAGCAATGGGGGTATGGAACTGGCATGGCATGCAGTGCAAAACAAGTGGGCCTTACCTTTGCTTGGCAAGAAAGTGCAGCTCTGGTATTGGGCATCACTCAATGGGACTGGGCTACACCCCCCTGTTTGTTGTAACACAATCCCTTGCCTTATTTGGGTGTAATATTCTGTAGAATGTCTTTCCCCTAAAATACAGGGGTTCAGGGTACGCTCACTCTCTTGCCTCTTGCCTCTCTTGCTCCTCTTGCTCTTCAGCATGGGAGCTGACCCCTGAGGTCACAGAGCCATCCCTGACCTCCCAAAAAAGGTATTTTATGTTTGTGTGGTCTTTTTGTTGTAAGCCCAATTCACACGGAGTGACAGTAATTCTGTCACCTGCACGGAACATCAGTGACAGATTTATATTACATAAATCATTTCAATCAAATTATACTTATCCTTCATTTATAAAACTAATATTAATATGTTCTATATTATTCTATTACCTTAATAAAAAGTGTTTTCATCTTACAACCAATATATTCATAATCATTTACCTAAATATTTTCTTGTTGAATGTTATTTGTGTATGACCATTTCAGGCAATGCTTCAAAACACATCTTTACGTATGAATCATGACTTTGAATATAGAATTATTTCTTAGGAAGTTAACTGAGTAACTGAATTTCTAATCCAAAATTTGTGGACATTTTAGAAATACTTGAAATATATTCAGAGATTGATTTCTGAAAGATATATACTAACCTATACTCCCTTTGAAATGAATATTTACTTCCATGTAAAACTACCAGTGCTGAACACTGCATTTATTTAAACATTTAAATTTAACAAATGAGAACTAAATAAATAATTTTAAAAATCAATAATTTCTTTATATATTAGCCCTTTGAGAATAGTTAATGTAACAGTGAAAATGATAACTGACATTATTTATTTATTTACTTGAAATTGGCCGGAAAGATAAAGAACATGATTCTACCTGGGAAGGCTGCCTTGTTTCCTGCATGGATCTCCTCATTCCATTGTCTGTCTCTTCTTTTTTCAAGATTATAAATTAAGTCAAATTTAGAGATAATAAGATTGTAGAGGATAGACTCATGTTAAATAAACTCACAAAGAGGTGGTATGTAAAAATCTGAATGTCGAAAGCTCACTAACCAATAAGAATACTTATATTCACTATTACAGGAGATTCTTCATGAGAATACAAATCGTAAAAAAAAAAAATGCTGAGTGACTAGGAATTTACAAAATGGAGAGTTATTACCATATCTTCAGGGTCAGCATTATTGAGCCATCAACAGAGAGTGCAGCCTTCCCTGCTCTAAAGCATACCTGTCTTATTATGTCCATGTAGCCTGTGATCCTATTAGGGCTCTGTTGGTACTTCAAGAGTTGCCCATCTGGGCTTTTTTCTTCTTTTCTTTTCTTTCCTTCTTTTCCCTATGTTCATAGGAGAGAAATTCACTACTTGATAACACATTCCTAAGTTAGGCATGTTAATATTTACCAAGTTATATATTTAGCTGCCTGGCAGTCAATTTGTTTTATAATAAAAATGATGAACATGATAATGATGATGATATTGGGGCTAAACAGTGATGTGAGACTGCTTTTGTGTTTTTCTGCTTTGATCCTCTGTACATTATATTTATAGTTTAACTCAATTATGACACTCTTGTTTTCTTTCATTATAAGTTCATGGGTAGAATGAAGAGAGAGGCATCTCATAATGCTCCCATCCACTTAATGAAGAATAAAAAATCCTATGAATATTGCATAACTTCCTTGGTTATCAATATAAAATTGATGTTATTATGTAATAAGGCATAAAAATGCCTTGTCTTTTGAATTACATGAAATGAGGACTTTACAGGTAAGGCCATTTTTTCCTTTTGCCTAATGATACAGTAAATACAGTCTGGCTCTTTAGAACTCTTTTTTTTTCTAACACCAACTGTTGATTTGTTGATGGGTGATGTTCTTGGCATAGCTCAGAATGTGCTGAAGATTATTTCAGTTGCTAACTCAATCATATATTTGTAACCGAAGCCACCCAAACCACATCTTCCATCACTGAACTTTTTCTGCCTTTCTCTGTGGCTACAATGGATTTATCTTCCCATTGTGTCATAATTCTTGTTTCCCAGTTGTTACTGATGATGAGCCTGTCAATCGGTCCCACACATCTCTGCAGCAGAAAGCAAAACTCGGATGCAAGCCATTACCCTGGCAGCATGTGTCAGTGAACACTTTCAGGAACAGCCTCACTGCAGTTGTTCTGACTACAGGGCAAGGCTAATGATGCATCTCCAAGAATTTTTCTTAGAGAAAGCAATTGCCTAGCTCCAGGGCTTGAACAACAGCAACATGGCCTTTGATCATGACACTCTCTTTATTAATTTTTTTAATTATTTCTGTGAAGGTACTCAATAATATTGACAAAATCTTATCTTGTCAATTTGTTTTTGTGCAATCCATGGATCATAGGTCAAAGGAATTGCTGTAGCAAAATTTTGGAGGAATGACTTTACATATTTATACTTACTCATAATATCCCCCAAATGACAAAGTATTATTACAGGAAATGTAATACTCATTAACTTACCTCATTAACTTTGCTGACTTTTAAATGTTCTTATTTTTGGTTATAACATACCTAAGAATACTTTTATTGTTTAATATAATGAAATAAATGCATATAAATGAAATACATAAGACTTTTTCTGAATATTCAAAAAGACTGACAATGATGACATATCAATATATGGATTATGATTGCATAAAGATAAGTCTAATTCACAGCTTTTATTATTTCCCTATATTTTTTCTTCCATTTCTAGTTTTTCTTCTTTTAATCAAAATTTGTTCATTTTACACAAAAAGTATCTAATTCTGAGTAAAGCCTAGAAGCTTAATCTACAAGAACTTCTGAAGATGAACGTCCTGCTGTTTGGTATACACTGGCTGTCTTTCAGTCTAGTCTTTCAAGATTGAGTGGGCTTAGCTCATAATATAGAGAGATTACTTTACATTTTTTCATCATTATGTTGTTTGAAAATATACAGTTCAATGGAGTTGAAATATATCGGGCAACTTAGACTGGTAATGTGTATATGATGTGTGTGCACACACATCACATAGGCGTGTGCACACTGAGAGGTAAATGTGTCTGTGAACATGTTATTATTTGTGGTGAAATTTTCTGTCATAACAATTGGCAGCATGTATATTTTAACATAATTGACAGATCCTAATCAGTTTAATTACTTGTTTGTTGACTCACTGCTTTAATTACTAGGCCTGAAACTGTAAACAACATAAATATCAACTTTAATTGACTTAATAAACGAAGAAAATGTTCAGTTGAGTGAGTGCTTGTATTGGTGAAAGGGGAAAGGAAGGTTCAGTCATGGTTTTGTCTGAAGGTTTATTTTATCACAAGGGATCCAGGGCTGTATTCCTTAGCTCTGTGCATCTTCACATATTGGTTTGTGCTCATGAGGACTTAATTAAAATGGTGTCTAGATATGACATCATCCACAGAAAGAGAGCTTAGTTGCAATACTTCGGTGACCCTGAGATTTACTGTTATTGGGCTAGCTTAAAATGCATAGTCACTGAATCCACTGACTGAGGTAAAGGGAACCTGATATATTGAGCCAAGGTCACATTCTCTACACCTAATGCTCAAAGAATGCCTAGGTCACATTAGTGACAGGTGAAGTTTATAGGAGAGTCAGTTTGCCTGAAGCACTGGGATCTCTAAATGAAAACCTGAGGCTTTTCATCCTGCAAAAGGATGAAAAGGAAAATGGATAATAAGGATATAATCAACAAAGCTAGATTATAGGTACTTTTTTTTTTTAAATCTGCATTTCCTGCTGCAAAATAGCAACCAAAGAAGCATCAGTGGTACTTAAACTCCTATGTCCTATTCCATAGGGAAGGTTTGACATTGTTCTGAAAGACATTTTAGTTATTCCTTGGGGTGTTAAAGAGTGGGTGTCAAAGAGGAGTTCAGCAGGGAAGCAGAATGAAGAAAAAGCTGGACAATTTCCCAGCTCTCCTGAGTCAGGTCTTCACAGTATGGCTTCATTAATCTCTTTGAAGTAATTTCTCAGAACATCACACACACATTCAAATGTTAGTACAAAAATACATTTCAAAGCCAAATAGGAGTACTTTTCATACCATGTATCAGTTTGGAATAACCATATCTTTGATAAAATATACCTATCCCTCCAGGATTTTGCCAATTATAGCTTTAGGTAGGTCCAAGAGAGATATTTGAATATGTAACAACTGCTGTGTCATGATAATCTGCCAGTGCTTCTGTTCCCAGCCAGATACAAAAATGGGTTGCCAACTGATATCAGGAACATGTGAGTCCCTCCCAAATCACCGCCATGGTAGGTCTATTGACAGGGACTCCTTAAGATGTTACAGTGAAGTCCTAAGGTATGAAAAAGATTTACTCTTTAAAAACATGACAGTCTCCCATTCAAATGTATGATATGTCAAGGTCCTTTTACTGTCATGTGTAACTAATTAAAACAAATTTAAAAATTAAAAAAATTTGAAAAATTAAAAAAAACACATGACAGTCTAGTTGTTAACAAACAGCCTGACATTTATGAGTAGGAGGTCCTCCCTTTGGTCTTTTCTGATCATTCTGGGGCTACCTGCTTTCCCTGTTGGTCTTTATGGTAGCTCTGAACTTTTCTATTATAAAAGAATAACTATAATATGTAGTTTTTTTTTTTTTTTAAATTGGTTATCAAGCAAACTGTTTGACATTATAATAAATAAATAAAGCTCATTCCTCTTACAGTCATAACCAGCTTTTTGTTTTATTTTTCATTGGTTTCTCCTATATTACTAATCTTTCAATATCTTTATCTTTTATGAATATAGGTTTCCTGAAAGTTACCATAACTTTGGTTATTGTCTTGATCCATTTTCGATCTATTACAGAATACCATGGACGGAGTGGTTTAGAATTAACAAAAACATATGGTCCTGGGGATTGGGAAGTCCAAGACTGAGAGGCCAGCAAGCTGTGAGGCCCTTTTTCCTGAGTCATTCTGTGGTAGAAGGGCAAAGATCAGATAAGAGAGACAAAAGGAAGCCAAAATGGTCTTTTTATCAGAAACCATTTCCATGATAATGTGCCCATTCTGGAGGGATTAATCCATTCAAGATGAAGAAGCTCTCTGGGGCCTAATCACCTCTGAAAAGTCCCACCTCTGAATATTCTTATAATGGCAATTAAATTTCAACTGGAAGGGGACATTCAGGACACAGCAGCTGCTGTCCATCAATACAGGTGTCTGTATACCATCACTCTTCTGTCAGCTTCATGAGTGGGTGATCACAAGACCCATACCTAAGATCTTGAAAGCCTGGACAAATGTTGTTTTTGTTGTTAACTCTGGAAAACTCTTGATAACTATTGTTCTCAAGTTATCCATACTTTCCTGATAGTCAGTGATTTCAGCTTTCACCACACAGTAAAACCTGAGTCAAGAAAACCTTTTAGTAAATCAGACAATTTAGACAAATAACATTAGTATTTCTCTAATAAATCATACTGATGTGTGGAGATCTATTAATACTTAAAAACAAATATATTTTTACAAAATGATTAGAACTGTATTATTTTTGACTTGAACTTTTACTAGGAACTTTATTAATTGTAACTTCCCATAAAGATATGAGGAAAATAGAAAAGTAAGAAGACCATTCAGAATTTTAAAATAACAAGAATCATTTAGAAATTTCATTGATCTCTTTATTTCTCCCTTGAAGTACAGGCAAAACACTATCTTAAGTATAGTTAAAAGAGGTACATCTTGACCATACTTCAAATAAGTAAACACATACACACACATACACACAAACAAGCACACAGCAGCATTTCACTCTTTCTTTCCTAATTCTGTTCCTATCTTAACTCTATTAAAATTCATAGTTCCTGGAACCAATGTAAGTATTATCAAAAGAAGAGAGAGTCCTGATGTATCATGTTCATGCTCACTGACAATTTTATACTTATATTCTAGACATACAAAGTCAACTTGTATTTCAAACTCATATGCCTGACCTAGAGTTCAAAATATGATCTTCTTCCTCTGTTCCTATTCAATAAACACCAGCATCTAGTTTGTAGAAAGCTTGAGACAACTCTTACCCCTCACTCCTTCTAATGCCCACCCTCAGATAATCTATTGGTAATTTCCTTCCAATTCTATCTCATGGAAACCTCCTTCATTCAAGTCAATTAATCTTCTTATATCTACCATTGTTCTCATTTTTTCCACCTGCCAGAATAAGCACATAGAAAAATTCAAGCCAAGCCCTAATAAGTTTATTCCTTTATGTAATAGCTTTTAGTGTCTTTCCATAGCTTTTGGAATTAAAAGCAAATGAATCCAAAAGCCCACTTGTATTATCATGGCAAATAAAGTTGTGAATCAGGGATTCTCAGCCCTGGTTTCATATTACAAACATCCAATATTCTTTAGGAATATTGCAGGTGCCCAAGGGAGACTGACTTCATTTCCTCAGTGAAGTTTTTTTTTTTTTTTTTTTTTTTTTGATGTTCCAGGAAACATCAGGGCCTGCCTGTTTTGTTTAGCCAGACATCGAGGGTCGAGCGGACAAATAGAGGAATAAATAGAAAGGGGTGTTTTCAAAGGATTATAGAGTGCTAGAAAACCAATCAATAGGAATGTCATAACCTAGTTTAAGAAATGTACAATTACTGCCATGGTTTCTCTGCACATTAGTCAAAATAGAACATATACACATACAGCCCTCTGTGATCATAATTCCCACTTCTATGGATTTAACCTATAATAGGATCAAAAATATTTGGAGTAAACAACTTCATCTCTGTTCAACATATGCAAACGTCCTTTCTTGTTATTATTCCCTAAACAAGTCAAGTCCAAAATTTAATGAAGGAGGCCTCCATGTTGGAAACTCAGGGAAGAGTTGAGTAGCAATTTGAGTCCCAGTTTGTTATCAAACTAAGGAAAAGCAATTTTGATGATGAAGTCTAACACAGTCTATTGAAAATTTTCCTTTTTCTCAGGGCAGGTCTATTTTTTTGTTCTATCCAGGGCTTGAACTGATTGAATGGGTCTCACCCACATTTTGGGAAATAATCTGATTTATTCAAAGTTTACTAAATTAAATATAAGTTTCATCTCAAAATACCCTCTTTGAAACATCCATGGTAATGTCTGACCAAATATCAGAGCACTGTGGCTTGGCTATTTGGACACATAAAGTTAACTAGTATATCCGTTTTTTTCTCTTTCCCTTGTATAGTTTTTTTCCATCTGATTTTTTAAAATTAATTTTTTTTATTTATATATGATAGAATAATGCTTTACAATTCTTATTACACATATAAAGCACAATTTTTCATATCTCTGGTTGTGTGAATATACTTTGTATACAACCTTGTGTAGTTTTTAAATAGATTTTTATAACTGAAGGCAGGTATATTAAAGTTTTACTTAGGAATACATGTTAATGTATTTGTACAACCAATACAAATCAATAGAATCAGGACTTGCCTCTTTTAATGAACACAAAAGTAATTTTTTCTACCTAATAAAAAAATCAAGTATAGTTTGTGTTTCATATGAAAGAAACTAATCATATAAGGGCTATTATTTTCTTGGATTCTTGGTTTTACTACATACACTGTAGTGATCAATATGCCAGCTTTGAGTTCTCAATGACTTTAAGATTTTCATTCAAAGTGAGAATAAAGTTCAGAAAAATATACACAAGCTTTTATTTATTTATCATTGTTGTTATGTGGAATAGAATATCATCTATAATATTTGCTTAAGATGGCATTAGGAAACTAACCTTACCTAAATTGCTTTCACCTGTGTTGCATAATATTCTAAATTTAACTAGAAGAAAGCTGTACCTGTGGATCATATTATGTTTTTTCTAAAGAATAAAGACATACATAGAAGAAGCTGTCTTTATATTTTTGTGCAGTAAATTTATAAATTCATTATAAAATTATTTCCCAAATACTTTTCTTAGATCCCTATTCCTTTCAAAAATTGGTTCAGTAGACAGAAAGTTTAGTTAATGTTTTATAACACATTGGTGCTTTGGTCATGAAATGCATTAAGGAATATTAGTTATTCTGAGAAATATTCAGAAAAGAATATTACACTTATGAAAAAGGTGTTTTATTTATTTTCCTAAAACATCTCAAACTAGTTTGTCTATAAAGCTTTATTTTTTTTAAAGAGAGAGAGAATATATATATATATATATATATATATATATATATATATATATATTAGTTTTTGGTGGACACAACATCTTTTATTTTTATTTTTATGTGGTGACGAGGATCAAACCCAGCACCCTGCGCATGCCAGGCGAGCGTGCTACCGCTTGAGCCACATCCTCAGCCCAAGCTTTATTTTTTATATTACATTATTTCACATACTCCTTGGACACATTTTGGAAGATGCTAATTTGGTAGATACTGTTTAAGTTATTAATTCATTTAGTAATAGTCATTTTTGACCTCTGACTCTGTTCTAGGCAATATTGTATACTCTAGGAATAAAAATATTACTACGATAGAATTCCTATTGTGAGGGGATCCATTGTTTGGAACTTTTAGATACATGAATGGAAAATTGTAAAACTACTATCTAGATGTTTAATAAAAGGCCAAATGGTTAGTACAAGTGATTGTGGGTGATGTATTTGTCTTTCAGGTAAATCCGAGATACTAAAAAGAAAAATGTTGTTTTAAAAATTCATACTTGTGCTATATGCAATAGGAACAAAATAGGTTTAAGAGCAGGATAGGGACAAGATCAATTCAAAATGCTTTGGGGAAGATTACTTGGCAGGAATATGGTAGAGACTGTAGTGAAGAGAGCCTGGTGAGAGAAAGAACAGATGGAAAGCTATTGCAGTATCTCAGATGAGTGATCCTGAGTTTCTGAACTCAGGCAGTTATAGTGGAATTAGAGAACACAAGCCAGATTTGAGAGGCATTCTGAGAAAGGTAACTTGTTGAATATGGGAAAGGCAGCAAGACAGGAGTGGTGAAGATTAAGATTTCTACTTTGGAACATGGCATGGATGGTAATTCCAATAACACCTAAGGACAGAGAAGAAGGAGCAATAATGTCTCTCAGGAAGGGAAGTATTGATTTCAGATTTGAACCCACAAAGTTCCATACATTGTAAGGCAACAAGACAGACATATCCAGTTAGCAGTAGAAATGTTGATACGAAACTCTAAAGAGATCAAGGTTGATGAACTAGAATTGTAGGTCATCAATCTACAAAAATTGAATTAGTGAGTATGGACAAGAACATTAGGAGAAAACAGAAACAATACAGAGATCTGGCTAAGATTATAAAATGTGAATTCCTAAGGGAGAACTTTAGGAGGAGACCAAAAGCAAGCAATTCAAAACAGAAAAATAAAGCAAGAAGGGAATAGAGTTCTGAATGACAGTGAAAGTGTTCCAAAGAGTGCATCAGTGAATCTCTTAGTGGTGCACAGAGATTATACTTCCCTTCTGGTTTCTTTTGAAGTCTCTTCCATTGCTGACATGCTTAGAAGTTCTTTGGAGATGTTAAATTAGCATCAATTTAACTTGCAATTTACTAGTTGCAAATTGCAAAGGTGCAAATTACTAAGGCACCTTGTACTATAAGCATGATTGATGATTATAGAGAACTTTTTAGAAACAGTAATATTAATGAAACAGTCACTTATCTTTTTAATTAGAATCCTTCCAACCTTTTCCTACTCCTTCACACATACAAGAATCATGTATTATATTAGAGCATAAATGACAAATATCTCGTGTGATGAGCAACATGCGGCAGAATGGCTCATCCATCTGTGATGGAGGGTTGCTTCTAGCAACTCTGTTTCACTTCTTTTTCTCTTTTAAGGAGTGAATTAGGTATTTCATGATGCCATAAGTCCCTCAAGAAATTCAGTTTTGTCAAGTCTGTGTCATCATCATCCATCCAAATGTGAGAGAATTCCAGAAGTTGGGACTGAGGTTGTCATCTCTCTCACTCCAGTCCCTTCCCATTCCATTTGTTAAGTTGCAGAAAGTTATAGAGGATGAATTTTGCCCTTCAGAACTCTGTAGTGTCCTCAGCTTTCCTTCAGAGATCTCACGATTGTTATGGGTTGAATCTCAAATGTCCCTCAGAAGCTCATGTGTTAAAAGACTGACCCCCCAGTTAAAGTTACAATTGGAAGCTGGTGGAAACTCCAGGAGGTAGGGCCCTGTTGGATGAAGGAGGTCACTGGGTGTGTGCCTTTGAAAGGTATTTGTCCCCAGCCTCTGGCTTTCACTCTCCATTTTTTGTCTGTTTCTCGCTCTGTTTCCTGGCTGCCATGAGATGAGCAGCTTTGCTCTACCACATGTTCCCACAATTCCATTCTGTCTCACCATACAGCAAATGACCATGGCCTAAAATCTTGGAATCTGTGAGCCAAAATAAATCTATCCTCATTTCAGTTGTTTTTCTCAGGTATTTTGTAGCGGGGTTGGAAAACTGACTAACACAACCATAAGGAAATTGTCAAGTTAGAGCCAGGCTTCCACAGTAGTAGCTCTGCTTACCCTTATAAGCTTTCATTTTATGAAAGAGTTTTGAACATTTAATTTTTTTTTAATTCCTAATCATATTTCCAGGAGGTACCTAAGTTCAGAAGTTACTTAGCATTGGTAGGTGTTATAAGTAACTTCGGCATTAGTGGAGTCAATTCTAACTTCTTGCAAATAAATATTGAAAAATAGATAATTTTGGTGAACATATTCTGGGGGCAAACTCTCCCTTGACTCATCATTACAATAGTATCAGAAAACTAATTTATTACTTTTAAGTGTTCTTGCTCTTGAAAATGAACTTCTTTGATCTACAATATATGTATAAAGATGTTTCTTAGGGGTGTGTGTGTATGTGTGTGTGCTTACCCATGACCAACTGCTATAAATCTTTGCTTTTATATGAGGCATACACTAGAGTTACAGCTTTTCACACTGTTTGAAAGGCATGTAGAATTGAAGTATCAGTGACACTTTTTATAGTACAGCTATTTGCCTTTAAATAGCACCAATTTAAATGTGCATTATTATGTTAGGTAGGTTTAAGTTTCTAAAGTCATTATTTGAAACACGCTATGAGTGTTGCTGGATTGTTATTTGCACAGTTATTTTAATAGCTTGGCCCACCCTTATCTCTGAATTTCAAATGCTCTTTTCTAGTTTTGTCATCTTGTAACCCACACAGAGCACAGTGAAAGGTTAATGGAGAAAAAGCTGATTTAGTGGAGTCATTGATCTCTTTGACTTGGTGAGGAAAATATTTTTAAATGAATCAAAATGTCAAAATCAATATTATAAAGCAAGGGCCATCTTAGAGCCCCATTGCCCTTCATGGAACTGTCCCATATTGATTTGAACTTTATGACCTTATCCAACCCCTCAAGGAGATTTCTTTATGTTTTTAGGGACTGTATGTTCTTGAACCTTTTCATATTTAAACTGTTTTACCTGCAAGCCCTGTCTTGGCTTTGCCATCCATCAGATAGATGTGAAGTGCAAGCTTTGCATTGTCTACAGAAACACTCATGAGACTGATTAACTTTATGGGGAGAAGTCACCTCCCAGAGTAAAGGCCCTCCTATCATAGAGCTCACACTACTCCTGAAGCTTCCTCTTCCTCCTGTCCTTCTTCCTCCCTTGAAGGAATAGCAAGCAATTCTTATAGGTTTCAGATGACCTAGAGTCCCAAAATTTCACTTCCTAAGAAGTGTTCTGGTAAACAAGTTTTTCAATACTCCAATACAAGAAAAATTTAGGAAGCTTTTGCTTGTTTTGCTTCTGAAGTAGTCTTAATGTTGAGAGCAGGTGAGGGTTATTTTTCTGTTGACAGCCAATTGGCCAATTCTTTTATTCTATATAGGTAAGGCTTTCCTAGGGAATGAGGTAGGGTGGTAAGTGGGATTCTTCTTCCATCAATAGGCACACATATCATGAATAAGAGTGAATGCAGGTGCCTATGAAGAGCAGATAGACTAGCATGGGGAAAATCATATATGCCAAAATTAAGAGAGTTATGGAAAAATGGTAGCATATAGAGTAAAAGCAATCACATTCTTATTTCTGTTGAATTGAGAAAACAGTTTGTGATTTATACAACTGCAATATTATAAAGGAGGAGAAAACATTAGACTTCTTTTAATTTAATTGTTTTAATTTTAGTATATTTCTGTGGGTACAAAATCACCTATAGTCTTATTAGCAAATTAGATGTTCTCCATGTGGATTATATTTTCATGTAAAGATAATTTTTGAATTTATTTTTCACTGAACATGGAAATATTTTGTTCCAAATCTTAGGCTCTATGCTTTATGGAGATTTTCTCATTGAATTCTTCCATCACACCACCTCACAGATGTAGGTGCTATTTCCATCTCATTTTAACAATGAGAAAATCCAAGAGAGAGATGTTACTAACTTGCGTAAGACCACACAGCAAGAAAGTGTAAAGCAAGGATTCACACTCTTGAGAATCCAAGGCAGTATCAGGGTCTTCGCCAAAATCCTAAGTGTCAGGCTTATTTAAGTAACTTTGAATTGTGTTTTCAGTATCAAATGTTCCTGTAATGGTTAATAGACTGGGTTCTCTGTGAAATGTTATCCCTAATAAACATTTCCTTCAATTATTATTTAATACTTAGAATATATAATATATTTGTAAATACCTTGCACATATTACTTATTGATTTGAGAAAATATTTTCATAATACATGCTTTTGTCCCATTGATCATTGTCATGCCTCTTATCTCTCATGCATAAAGTTGGAACGAGAGAAAATATGGAATTCAGGAGCAAGGGAATTACTTTATAAGTCACCTAGATTAAGTTTAAGAAATTCTTCAGTTTTATTATCACTTTGTATCCATTTTGCTAGGAAATTTCAACTGTGTCATTGGGGTTTGTTATATGCTATCTAGGGTTCAGTATTTGCAGTGTTCTCTAAACATGTGGACTCCAAATTCAATTCTAAGAAGGAACGTTATAAAAAAATGAACAATTAAAAAGGAAAAATAAATGACATTTTCCTTTCAGTGTGAATATCTATTTGATTCCAAAGATTCAAAAATGTAAATTAATCGTTAAATGTTTTAAATCAAATTGTTTAGACAATACTTTTTCAGGAGAATCACACTTGCATTTATTATGTTGGCCACTGTTAACATATATAATTAGTTGGCACAGTTTATATGAATTCTGATGACTGCATAGCCTTCATCTCTGCTACCTCTAACAATTGATATGCAACCTTTCACAGCCATAGAGGCAAGCTTGTCAGTCACTAGTGTTGTCAAGAAGCATAAATAATCACTATGCGACATTTTGACACAAAGGTTTATTTAGTGATGTTTGTATTCTGACATTGACAGAATATGTGAGGACATTTCTTCATCAGCAATTCCAGCCTCATGGAATGCAAAAAAGACCATGCATTTCACTGGCAGCTGCAACTGGGATTTGACCTCCCTCTTCCTTCTTCTCATTGTTACATACCCATTCTTTGCTTTTACTAAAAAAATTTTGCAGAAAGGACTTTCTTTCTACATAGATACAAAGAGAATTCATCATTTGGTTATTTCACACCATGATTTTGTTCCTTTTTTTTGATCTTTCAGCTTGCTGCAAAACACAAATGATACAGAAATGTAAATATTGAACAGCAGGTAATCTTCCTTATGTTATGTGTGCAATACAATGCTAACACCCACTATTGCTAATGGATATCCTTTCTGATTTTTAAAATTATGGCAGTCACTGGAGTGGCTTAGATAATAGACTCTCCAACTGATAAACAGACATGAGAGAAGGAAATAGATTAAGTTTAAGAAATTGTTCAGTTTTACTATCACTTCAATCCAACATGCTTTTGGAATCACACATTACCTATGAGACCGTAATAACTAGATTGATATTCCTTATGAGTAAATTGTATACAACTTTTATTTCAAGATCAGTTTTTACACATAATTCCTACTTATTCAACCTGAAATTTGAGTTGCTCATGCACCCACTTTGTAAGTTGGAAGAGAGACCACATAACAAGGAAGTGGAGAATTTTAATGTATTCCCACCCCAAACCTACAATAGTCCTGAGGGTCTTTTCCATGACTTCCTGGAGAAGCATGAAGATGACCTGTGGACTGCTGGGTAGTCATGAAAGGGAGCAAACTTGTACTGTCATTTTGTGAGGTGAACTTGAAACAGTTATCTCTTCCCCAAGTGAAAGCTAAATGAAAATTACTGTGAGTTTTTCTTGATAAAAATCTGGAAGTAATTTTACTGATGAATGTGTAAAAATGACTTCTTAGTTTCTAGTAATTGCTTCTATTTTTATAATTCTACTTAATTCCTCCATCTCCAAATAATTATATTACATAAAGCAAATGACCAACATAGCTGATCCCTGTCTGGCTGTCTGTCATAATGACCATCTAGTGATATGCTCTTCCACTGGCTTATAAGTAGTCATTGTGGAGATAACATAAATTTTTGTGTTCACTCCCTCACTCCTCCCTTTCTCTGTTCTTCCCCGATCCCTCCACTTCATTTCCTACTTCTTTAATTCAGGAAAGTATGATGCATTGAAGTAAAAAAGGATTATAAAGACACAACTTTTATATATATGAACATGGAAAGTGAAAACCTTATTAGTGAAAAAACTTAAACCACTTATAGGTTTTACAACTCATTGACCCCAAACACCCCCCATTCATGTTCATTATTTATGACTGTAGATGGTAAAAATGGTTCAAATTGTAGTCAGTGTGAAGCGTGTCCTGCTTTGCTTGGTTGCTGTTTCAATGAGGAAAGATCTTCTCATTACCCAAAATCCACATCCACATGTGTTGGACTCAGGTAATGTGTGAGAGAGCCTGGAACTAGGGTTTACTAATTCAAACTACCTCTCTTTGGTACCAAAGGATAAGGGTAGGGAGGAGTGGGAACACAGATTGATGGTACCTCTGCCTGTGACATTTCCTGGGAAGCTCCTCCACTGAAAGAAGTGCAGTTCCCATGGATCAGGGTTTCTCAGTCCCGCTGTGCTGTCAGAATCTACACAGGAGCTTTTGAAAAACATTGATGCCCGAGCCTTACCCCCAGAGAGTCTGATATAACTGATGTGGAGTGGAGTACAAAGGTGTTTCTAATGTACAGCTAGCTAGAAACTATCAACATAGCAATTCAGTTTCAGGACATTCTGTTCATGATTTTCCCTTCTTTTTTAACCTGGGTTACTTACCATGAAATGCTTGACTTCCTATTCCTCATCCCTTTGTCACCCAGGGTCTTTCCTACTTTGCCAATTTCTTTATTCCCTCCCTGCCCCACTGTCCCACAGTTCCATTACTCCATCTCTCCTTCTCCTTCATAAAATCTTCAACATTGCAGTCACAGTATTGGAGATTGCCGCAGTCCGGCTGCAGCAAAATAACCCGGGGGGTGACGAGCAACTTGTGTACATTGATACAGCAAGAGTGGGAGCCGTTTATTGTAGGACTGGAGGGGTATATATACATTACACACAGCTTATCTTAATTAACATAAACTAGATACAGCAGTCAACCAATAAGGAATCTCCACACTTAATGGCTCACTGGCGTTACTTCACAAACCACTCCCTCTGGCAAAATGCCAGGCACCATCTTGACTTGTTTACAGACCCTAACAGGAGATGATAAAGGAACTTAAATGGGTCTATTCTTACCTTCTTCCTGGCTACAATCAAAGCTAAGACCAACATGATTACGGACCATGACACTTCCCACACTACCCCCTGCTAACAGGATTCATGTGAATGACTGTACAAGGAGAAAAGAGAAGATACGTGTGTACATCCATAATCAGTTTGTTAGATTTTAGAAGCATTTCTGGGTATTTGTGAAGGACTTCTATAACAACACTGATAAATTCTATTTCTCTATTGTCTCACAGCCATGGAGGTATAGCAATATATCCCTTCCAGAAGAATGCATCCTTCAGTGTAGTTAGCTGACCATCTCTAACTGCAGAACTTTTTTTTAGATCTGCTGCAGTATACATGCTCTTCCAAAAGCAGCCCTCAGTCAGTGACAGCTCAGGGAGCCATTAGGACCAGGCCATCTCTGCCTAAAGTTGGTGACTTCTGCTCCGAAGCTCCCCATTGAGTTTGAGTCTCTTATATGGGAATACTAGTCCATTCTTTGTTTCTGCAACTTCATACTTGAGGCTAAGATAATAAAGAAAAGAGGTTTGTTAACTCATAGGTCTGGAGGTTCAAGGGCCTGCATCTTGTGATAGTGGTCTTGCTGAAAAGAGTTCTGAAAAGGCCCAGGATATCACATGACAAAGAGAGATCACAAGACAAGGATCACACGTGTACTTATATCCTCTGGTCCTCTGGTCTCTGTGCCTTCTTAGGAACCTCTAGTGTTCAATGAGGTCCCCATCTTAATAATCTTTTCTAATCCCATCACTTCCCAAAGTAAATGCCATAATCAAGTTAAGTTTCCACCCTCTGAATACAATAGCTATTAAATTTCAACATACATGTACCCTTTGGAAAGACCCTCAAACTATATCCAAACCATAGCACAAGTGTGACAGCTGTATCCCAGTTGAAGCATCTCTCTGCCTCATCCTTTTCCTTTCCTTTTACTAGTCCTAGGCTTTGCCTTCCAAGAAATCTCTCGCCCCAGCTTCTTCTTAATATCTTCTTTCCAGACAAGCTGCACTCACACAATCTTTCTTAATTACCTAAGATATTTTTTTAAAAATATAAAAGTTGCATTACTATTTTATAAATATTAGATATGGATTCAAATTATTTTTTTAATTTTATTCTAATTGTGTAGAAATCTTCTCTTTTTAGAAATCTTGTTATCAAAAATTTATTGTCCCAGTTCTGAAATAAAGTAGCTTGAACAGAGGTAGTTGTGTGCTGAACAAAATGTAAGCGATTCCAATTTGATACGTTTGGAAAACTCCCACAAGCTAGAGCAGTGTTCCCTAAAGGGACTCATTCTTCTGACTGCTAATAAAACAGTCCTCTTCCTGTAAGTATTCACCACTGTGTATTAAATATTATTGCTAATACATGTTGTTGGCATGATGTCTTCTTCTTTTCTGACCTGTACAACTACTGACACAGTGGCCAGTGTATATATACATTGACTATTGTATTAAGTAAGCAACATTCTTGTACATGTTTTGACATCTGGGTCTTCACTGGGGTTATTAAAGGACAATTAATTCCTCAGGAGTACAACTGCATGACTTGGGTAAGAACTGGATACTTTTTGTTGTTGTTGTTCTTAATGCCCTGCCAACAAACCTCTAGGTCTGATTAAACAATTATTTTCTCTTAAAGGATGTTGAGTTCCAGGAGACTCTTTAAAAAGTCCTCATTCTTTCAAATACCAGAGTACTCTAAGGTACAGGTTTGCAGTAAAGAGAGAGTTTAAGTTGGGAAAACCTTGCTAACTAAATGGCCTCCAAGTGACAGTGGCTTATTGCCTTTCTCTGAATCCTCAGGCAGAGGCCAGAGTTTGGAGCCAAGATTAAAGGTTTCATGAGTCATCTGGCATGGTATGGCAATGCCTCTGTTCTCAAGTCTGTGCAATCAAATCTCAAACTGATTCCTCCTTTTCATTTTTTTTTCTTCTTTTTTTGGCAAGAGAGAAAATAACTTCAGTATTCTTTTTTAGGAGGGTTAAAAAAAAGAGGAACACCATTCTATTTCCTAAAATTGCATATAGAATTTCAAAGAGTGACCTCTTCCCAGATATAGAAAAACTTATGGTGGCCGTGGTAGCATGTCACCTTTTGAAGCATGAAAGATTTTCAGGTAGGTCCGTCCCTGCATTATACTTTGGGGAAAATGGTAGGATTAGGAGTAAACCTCCTAAATAGAATATAAAAATATTTTCCTCTGAGAGTAATTAATGTTTCTGACCATGAAGACTGTCACATGATGTGTCACTGTGGCAGTAAGTGAATGACGAGAATACAGACTCCAGGTATATTGAGATGTTCAAAGCCTTGCTTTTGTCACAGTTGGGTGATTAAGTCATTTTTAGAATTTGGACTTCTCAGGGGCAGGTTTTTACTTTTTGATTCAAAATACTCTTTTCCCCACACTGTTCAGTTACATAATAAGATGAGTGCATGTACAAAGTCATGCCTTTTTAGTAGAAAATACAAAATCTTATCCTTCATTTTTGAAGTTAGTTATTCATGATATTAGTAATTCTGGACAAAGTAAAGAAGACATTGCCAGAGTATTTTCTAGGTAGAATAAAAATGTAGCTTGCTCTTATGTGAGTAGTTTGTTATTAAATATAGCTTTGGTCTCCCCGCCCCCATGAACTCTGTTAGTTTGTTTACAATCTACCACCCTCTCTTTAAATGTTAGACTCCAAATGACTGTGTATTCTGCAGTTATATTTTTCTGGTTTAGTGTCCTGGCCTGAAATCGTGTGCCTCTCCCTGCTTTGACCCATTCGGCTTTGACCTAGGCTTCCAGGATGAGATGTGCTTTACCTTGGCTCAACAGAGAGCACTGATTAGGCGGCCTTCTGCCATGCACACCCTACACATACCGCCTAGCCTGGGCACATGGGGCTGGCTGCCCTCCAGAACCTCATCCTGGAAGCAGCTGTCCTCACAGGGAAAGATGAATTCGATTCATCTGTAAATAATTTCAAGGAGTTGGACTTAATGTCACAAAGAGGTCAAAGCCTCAATCACATTTAAAGTGGGATATGATGGCATCTTGAAAAATATATAACTTATCTGGCAGTCCTGTGTGTCTAAAAGAATAGAGACCTTGGATATGAGCAGATGTGTTTTGGAAATCCTGCTCCACTGTATTTTTAGCTGTGTAATACACATACTAACCTTAAAGTTCCAAGCATGTTGCCTGGCACATCAAGTAGGTTCTTAATAAATGTTAGTCCTCCTTGAAACTCTATTAAATATTTACCATATGCAAGACTGAGATGGATCACCGGAGTAGATGAAGGTGTCAAAACATTATCAGGGGAATGCTCAGGGTGCTTTCCCTTCCACAGGGACAGTACTGGGGAATTCTAAGCTGAAATATCAACCAGAATGTGAAAAATGCTGTATTACAAATCTGGGAAAATGGGAGTTTAGAGAAATGGTAGAATGCTGTTAGTGGGAGGATAAGAAGTAGAAATTGAAATAAAATATGATGAAATTCTTTTATTTTCTTGCACACTAGTCACTGTAATTTGGACTTCTCAGGGATAGATATAAATACAGACTATATATTAATTTTTATTTTTAGTGCTGGGAATTTGGGTGTTCATCTAATGGATGAGAAATAAGGTGAACAAATGAAATTAATATGGGACATATTTTGGGAATTGCTAATCATTAAAATTGGCTAGAGTAGAGCACACATTAAAGGGAAGGTAGGAAATAATCTGGAAGACAAGGCTAGGACATAAATGAGACATGCCCTATAGAGGAGGGGGATCCTAGCTATGGGTCAGAAATCTTCCACTCCTTTCTAACTCTGTTGACAAGGGATGGCAGAGCCTCAATTTGCTCATTTGTAAAATGAAAGGATCAGGCATGTCTTTTAACATATAAAATTATTTGTCTATAAATTTGGTTGTTATAAAATGACAAATATTTTTCATGGAACAGTTTTTTTTAAAGGGAATATTTTAAATCTTGAAAATGGAAGTAACTTGAGAATACTTTGGTATTTGTTTCAATGCTACTTTATTATTTTAAGGCAATAAATTTAATAATACTATCTAGGATAGTCTGAAGGAAAGAAAGACAATGAAGTCAGGAGAATAATTTGAGTTTGGGCATAAAAGGTTACTGGTAATGTTTTAAAGAGAGAGAGAGAATCATCTGAGAGATATTAGATCAAAACCAAAAGGACTTGGGACATGATTGAATATCAAATCTGAAGCTAATGAGCATAGGAAGTATTAACCTTTTCTTTTGGGTATACATTTCTTTTATGTTAAGCCATGTAAGTAACCTGGTTTCATTCTGATTTACTAGGGAGAGAACTGCAATGCATGTTGGGCTTCTAGTGACATAGATTGTCACATGTCACTCATCCAACAAACACTGTGGACCTAGTATGTGACGAGTACTGTTCTAGGTATTGGGGACATACCAGAGAATAAGACAGGGTCCTTGCTCTCATAGAGCCTACATTCTATACTTGGTAATGATGGGAGAGAGAGACATCAAACAAATGAAGAAAACAGCAACTAGAAAAAAGTAAAAAAAAAAAAAAATGAAAATGAACCCAGTTGATGTGGTAAGCAGTACCTCGGACACTAGGGGAGGATACCCCAAGGAAGATGCACTTGGGTTTAGTGCTGAATGACTTAAAGAAATAGCAACATGGAGTAGTAGGACAAAGACATTGGAGGAGGAGAAAACAGGGCAGATGCCTAGGGTTGGGTTAGTATGCCTTGATGTGTTTCAGGAATTGAAAGAAGACAACCTGTAAAGGGCAAAGTGAGCTAGGGTGAGGTTGTAGTCAGAGAGTAGATGGGAATATATGTTAGTTCACAGCATAGTGTCAACTCCCAAAACTCATTCACAATCTCTTCTTGGCTTTGTTGAAACTTAGCAGGCAGGTATATAACATCAGTCACAGCTGAAATAATAAAACCACATTCATTCTATTTTTTTTCTATCAATACTGGGAAAATGTAAAACTATCATTTTTTTAGAGGAGAAAAATGGAGCTTAAAATTGTTCAGCTACTTGCTCAAGGTCACACAGCTTGTACATGACACAACCAGGATCCAAATCAGGTCTTATGATTCCAGGACCAGAGCAGTTTTCACTTCCCACGGTGTCACTTTCCTTTCTTATGTAATCCTAAAAGAATAACAGAGAGTTACTGACCTCTTATCAGAGAGTCTGCAGGAGAAGTGTCTGTAACTGGAGATAGATATTTTAGCCAAATGACAATGTGAGTCCTCTACTTATGGAGGAGGAAGTGACATGCACTTGCCTGCACTAAGGGCCAGGGTTAGGGAGATACAGAGGAGAACTTTATAGATAGAAAGATTATGTGTTTATTTTCTCTTGCCAAAGACCCTGAAAGCAAAGACCCTTTGCTTTCCAAACAACATGATTTGATGACTTTCCAACAAATCACTTTTATGTATCTGGACTGAATGAAATATGCCATTAGATACCATGACATTTTAAACACAAACATGAAATATGATAAACATACCGACATTTACTCATGGGCACTATATTAACTATTTCTGCACTTTGCCCCTCCATTAAGTTAACTGCCAGGCTAGGGCCATTAAAATCCAGCTTTCTTCCCTCAGTTACAGCCACACATTAACCGTATTTCGGAAAAGACTAGAAACATTCCTATTAGTGTCTCCTTTCCTTCCTGTTCCCATCCTAAGGGCTCTCTGCTTTTTGCAACTTTATCTCAGAGCCAGTTGGGATCTCTGTTTATGATGCATCCCCAAACCCAGAATCCGTTTAAATAAGAGCCCTAGTTATAGATACATATTGTACTTTTCTTTCAGAGAGCAGCATTTGCTGCTTGTTGGGGGCTTTCTGACTGATGCGCGCAGGGGCGGGGTGGGGGGGGATGAAGGAGAGTTGGCTGGCGTTTGGGAGCAGATTTAGAGCCGCTTCTCATTGGAGGGGCTCGCTTTTCCTGAGCTGCCAGACACTGCAGGCTCAACTGAGGCGCGGAGGTGCAATTCAGGCTGGTGGAGCAGCGGGGGAAGGCAGGGACAGGCGGGGCTAACTCGGCTCTGCAGCTGATCACACGCACCAGCACACACACCTCATTCCCGCCGCCCCAGCTTGCGCCTCTCATCCTGCACCCCGGCGTGGACAGGGAGTAGGGTACCTAGGAAGGGAAAGGCAAAGGTTCAACAGTGAGGCAGAGGAAAAGCTGGAGAGGCGCTAGTGTTCAACCTGAAAGTCTGACCTGCAGCCCAAGGCTCCAACCTTGTCCAGCAGCACGGCTGTCGACTGGAAGGAGGGCACCGCGCCAAGGAACCCAGAGTCTCGCTCCTGAGCCTGCCTGGGGTCAACGCGCTAAGATCTTCTGGCGAGGACAGTGTGGTGCCCTCAGGGAAGTGCGGAGCTTAAGGGACCGGCATTGAAGCTCTTCAGGGTACATCAGGAAAAGTGGGAAGGAGGAAAACAGCCCCGAACACCGGGTGCGAGGCCAGGCTGCTGCTGCCTCTTGCAGTGCGGACTCCTGCCCTCTCCCGCTGGGTGAGTGCCCCGGCTTTCAGCACTCGCCTAAGAGCGTGGGTGGCTAGGGGGCCTTTGAGGGTCCACCCGAGGGCCCTGGTGGCGCCTGTGGAAACTCAGCCGCCCGCTCACGTCAGGCGAGCAGGTCTCTGGAGTCCAGAGCGGGGGATTCTGAGCCACGAGGGCGTGGGTAGGGGGCGTTGCACCACTGCCCAGCAGAAATGTCTTTGGGCGGGATTTTGGCTAAAAGATAGGAGGCGGGAGCGCCAGGGGCAGCCGAAAGCAGTCCCGGCGGGCAAGAGATCAGGTAGCAGCGGGGAGGGGGGAGGGTCTGGTCCAAGCAGGTAACGCAGCTTTGGCAGCCTGGGGAGTTGGCAGGTGGGGTGGGACTTGCCTATCAAGTCCTTAATTTTAAGCAGTCAGTTTGGAGGCGCTGCAGGATAGTCAGGAGGACAGTGGAAAGGTAAGAGGTGGCCCGGGATGCCGCTGGTGGGGGAAGAAAAGAGGATCCTGGAAAAGCTTGGAGGCAAAATTGCACTTGGGTTTCTGGTCCTTGCATCCCTCCTGCCTTGAGTGCGGGAGAACACTTTTTGTTTTAATACTCAGCTTGGAAATAAAGCCTCCGTCCCAGGGGAGGAAGAGGATTCTGCAGGGGCCAGAGACCGCAGCTACCTACAGGGTGTGCCCCCCACACAACGAGCGCCCGCTTTTGCCCCTTCCCCCACCCCCACCTTTTTATTGGTGCTGGTTTGCAGCGCTTGGCTCCTGCGCCTTCGCTTCGCTTTTGAATCTGGCTCGCCCCTCCATATTATGTCTGCAATCCGAAGGAAATTTGGGGACGATTACCAGGTAGTGACCACCTCGTCCAGCGGCTCAGGCTTGCAGCCCCACGGGCCGGGCCCGCAGCAGCAGCTTGTGCCCAAGAAGAAGCGACAGCGGTTCGTGGACAAGAACGGCCGGTGCAATGTGCAGCACGGCAACCTGGGCAGCGAAACAAGCCGCTACCTCTCGGACCTCTTCACCACGCTGGTGGACCTCAAGTGGCGCTGGAACCTCTTCATCTTCATCCTCACCTACACCGTGGCCTGGCTCTTCATGGCGTCCATGTGGTGGGTAATCGCTTACACTCGGGGCGACCTGAACAAAGCCCACGTTGGCAACTATACGCCTTGCGTGGCCAATGTCTACAACTTCCCCTCTGCCTTCCTCTTCTTCATTGAGACCGAAGCCACCATCGGCTATGGCTACCGATACATCACCGACAAGTGCCCCGAGGGCATCATCCTCTTCCTCTTTCAATCCATCCTGGGTTCCATCGTGGATGCCTTCCTCATCGGATGCATGTTCATCAAGATGTCCCAACCCAAGAAGCGCGCCGAGACCCTCATGTTTAGTGAACACGCGGTGATCTCCATGAGGGACGGAAAACTCACGCTCATGTTCCGGGTGGGCAACCTGCGCAACAGCCACATGGTCTCCGCGCAGATCCGCTGTAAGCTGCTCAAAGTAAGTTCTCCCCTCCCCTTCCCCACCAAGCGACCGCCATCCCACTAGCAGAGAGATTAACTCACCTGAGAAACACCTTCCCCTATTAAACTTGTCACCTCTGGTAAACTTCTTGGGGGTGGGGGTGGGGACGGGAGAGAGGAGGGAATTGGGTGAAGAGCACAGTTGTCATTTTTTTTTTTTCTTTTCCTACTCACTCTTTTGCTCTTATTTATATCCATCATTTTGGGTGTGCTTGCATCACTTTCTGAACTAGTAACACTTAAGGAGTGGTGTGAGCTCCTGGAACCTTGAGGGAAATCAGTACCTTCTTCTTCTCCTACTCCGATGCTCTGCCATTCTGAATGCTTTTGATTTGTTATCAACATATAACTCCATTAAACTTGAGGTACTAAAATGAAACCGAACAGGTTTTATTTAGAAGAAATAGGTGCTGAACTTGCCTTAACTCCACACCCCCCTCCCCCCCCAATAATGTTAGCAGTCGGATTATTCCTCTGGACCCAATAAGTTTAACTCTTCCTGTGTTCAACTTTTAAACACACATATCCAGGAAGCAGTTAATAAAGTGGAAGAAACACCACACCTGGTTCTTTTAAATTTTAACTTTTATTAAATATTTTCTTAAAGAAGTATCATATGGAAATCTGAGTGCTTTTCCTGTAAAGCCTCTTGTTAATTTTATTCTTAATTGCCTGTTTCTATGAAGCCTTTGTCAATTATAGATTTCACCTGAAGCTTTTCAGCATCCATTAAAGAAGATTGCTTCCTACCATCAGTAGTGTAAATGCTAAAACAAATTGCACATAGAGTGGTTATTAAAGCAAGGTTCTTGTACTCGTTAGGGGGCACCACCACGAACAGCAGTCCTCCCTAGTCACTTATCACACTGCTGCTACAGGGAAAGAGGGATTAAAGCCCAGCTCTCTTTCTAGGTGTCATTTACAATTCATATAATTTTTTGAGGGATTTGCCCAAGTAGTTTTCTAATGTTCATAAATTGAAAATGATGACCTCAAATAAATAGTTCAGAAATTGAAAAAGATTTATTTATGATTACATAAAGAACCATAGCCAGATTCATAATTTGGTATTAATAAAATAGCAGTTTGATAATTATTTAATGAGGTCTTTGTTTTTGAAATTTTATTTATTTTTTTTACTGTATGAGTATATATTGTTTTACATAAGCCTCAACTTATGTTGTGGTTAAATTGATCCAATGTACTTTATGAAAGTTTTGCTCTTATGTTATTTTCATTATTCACCTATAAGATCTTATTCTAATTATGCTTGACCAAGTTGCTCAGTAAAGTGTTTGAATTAAAGAAATACTCTTGACCTGTCACTTCACATGTGTGTATTTACAATGCTATATACAGTAAATATACTATATTTTGTATCTCAGAGTGTGAAATTATCAGCCTGGCTCTGATTTACATTTTCATTAAAATAACTATTAATAACTATTTTTAGTAGATTTCATTTTTATAACTAACCCTAATGAACTGTATATAACTTTTAAATTTAACTTTGCATATTGTTTTACTGACCAGTGTTTGAATTACGTGGCTTGGTGTTTCAAATCAGGCAGTTGTGTTGCAGATACATTTATTTTTGTGATAATTATTGTATGTGCTTATTTCTATGCCTAGAACAAGATATGCATCTCTCTCCTCTTTTTTTTTTTCTTTTTTAGGTTAGGCCTACTGAGCAGATAGAAACACTTTAATTTTTAGAATAGCGCCGAAGTCTCTATCAAGAAATCCATGTTTATGCATCACTTTGAGATTCTTATTGAAGTGTAATTTACCTCATTGTTCAGTGGAAATTGAAAACTAGACTAAATAGGTTATTTATTGTTATTGTATAGTTTTTCAAATATATAAGATTATTTATTAAAATAGATATCTTTTCAAGGCAACATGTTTTAGCTGTTATAAAATTTTATTTTAACGAAGGAAGATAGAATTCATCTACATATTAGTTACACCCCCCTACACACACAAAGGTAAAATAAGTCTGAAGCCCCCAGTCTCTACAGTGGTAGGTCACTGATAACGATTGTTCTGCATAAGGTCATGAATCACATATACTGTAAGCAGAGTCTTGATTAAAAATAAAAGATGTATAGTGTTGACAAATTTGGAGCAAGGTGCTATATTAACACAAGGTGATAAAAACAACATCTAATTAAAATAATAGGAAAATACTCCTATGAAATCCTTTACTGTTGATTTGTTAGAAAGATGTCAGTGTTGGAAGTGAGATGATTGACATGTGATATTAAATTTATATTTAAACAAAATTATAGTGAAATTCTGTAGTTTTTATGAAGAAAAGGAGTTGATCAATGGCAGTTCTTCATACCAGCCAGTTGGTGTAGCTTGTTTGAAGTTGTTTTTTCCAGTAGCCATGGTAATTAAAATGAATTCTTTTAGATCTTATAAATTCTTCAGACTTCATGTTTTAAATTAGGGAACTTATAACATTCAGCAAAATTGGAGTGGAGATTTGGCTTTAATAAATTGCTTTCATTTTCTATTAGGGACTAAGTTGAAGTGACCTAAAACAGTCAGCTATGTAATAAGAGAAAACCTATACCAAATCTTTAAGTTGTAATATTTTGCTATCAGTTTTATACACTCTTCTTACTAAATAATATTATGTATAGTCAGTCTCCTGTTTTAAACCCCACAAAATTTTAAGTGTATAAAGTTTATGTGTCTTTAACACAGAATATATGTTCTTTCAAGGAAAAAAAATACATTTAAAAAAAAATTTATTTGAACAAATACATTTAATGATAATAATTATAGCACACAAATATTCTTCCTATGACCTAATATCACATTTTAATGTCACGTTTTTCTTATTTGCTGAATAAAAGCTTCTTTATTAGTATAAATAGTAGAGTCTTGCTCAATAGTTATAAAGCACTGTTGGATTCTTAAGAAGACACTTGAAACATGGATATGACTTTCTAATACTTGCTAATTTTTCATACATAATTATTTTGGATTCCCTAATTTTGATGGAAATTTTCCCCTAACTTCTCTACTTCATTTTAAATTGGGATTTTAGCTTATATCAAAGTAAATTTTATATTAATTCTATTCCTGACTTTCCAGCTTGAAAATATTGAAATTTCTTTCAGTAATCAAATATAGATCTTCCAACTCTATGCCTGGAGAGGCCAGTCCTCTTTTACTCAAAAATAAAGTAGATTAAAAAAAAATAACAGGATATAGCTTTGAATTTATTATTTAAAATCTATAATTTATGTATAAATAGTTATAGAAAGCTGTTTTAAGGTAAATATTTTAATTTTTTCCTCCTCTCATGGCCATATTGATATTTAACTTAATTATTAATTTATTTTAGTTGTGTTAACATAGAGAATAGGTATTAATTAGAATTGTGGCTATGCTAATTCAATGTATTCATGTAGAAAATTAGGATGTGTAGGTTAAGGAGTTGAGGTCTTTATTACTCAAATGCTATAGCCTGTAATTTTGTATTGGGTTTAAAAGATTTAGAAATCTCACATATTCCTTTTTATTCATATAACATTAAAAGTTGACTGCCATGGATACACAACTTGTTGTAAGAAGAATTAAGTAATCTTTAATGCACTGCTGAATAATGTACAAATTTATTATCCAAAGGCTCTCATATATCTGCATATATGTATGTGTCTCATATGTGCTTGTATTTGCCCAAAACTTTTTAAAATAATGCAAACATACAGTCAACTGTGGTTGCATCTGTATTTTCAAACAGACAATAATGAGTTTTTCTCATGGAAGCATAATCATATTCCTTCATATTTACATTCATTGCCAATAGTCATCTTTCTTTCTTAGGAGGTCAGCTGTGCACATTTTAAATTTCATTTATTGAAAGGTAATAGAGTGCATTCCTTTCCTCTTCTAACATCATGTGCATTATTTTTATACATATTTTTTCTGGTATCCATTTATATGGATATTCATGGTTAGATGCTTTGTTGTTTTTCCCATATGAATGTGATCAAGTGCAGATGCAATAAAACATGTTTTCTGCAAAACCATTAAGTACTTTATTATCATCTTCATATATCCTGACTTTTTTTTTTCACTATAGGGATCTAACTCAGTACCTTGCATTTGCTCAGCAAGTGCTCTACCACTGAGCTACTTACTCAGACCTGTCCTATCTTAATATTTTATTAACCTTTTTTAAAATTTTTAGTTATAGATGGACACAATACCTTTATTTTTATGTGGTGCTGAGGATGGAACCAAGTGCCTTACACGTGCCAGGCAAGTGCTCCACCACTGAGCTACAACCCCAGCCATTTTATTAACCTTTTAAACATAATTATTTCTAAACCAAAAGATTTTTGGATATTACTCTTGTATTTATTGACTTATCTTCACTCCATATCTTAAACTTTAATGTGATTATGTTTTTGACTCTATGTGACCCTTGTAACTGACTTTTCACAAATTGACCTTAATTTTTAACTTAAATTTATTATTAATCTTGAGACAATTATTTCCTTTAAAAAATTAAATTCTCATATATAATACACATATATAATATACCGTTCTTCTGAACATGGTCTAAGGTGTTAGCAAAAATACTCAAGAGGTCTAAGACTGAGTACTTCAGATTTCTCAGGGGTAAGATCTCCATTTTGTTGGCTAATTTTTAATGGATTCATTCTGTCTTTAAAAAAATAGCACAGTTACTATTTAGCCTAGCTTGCTTTCTCTGACATAAGTACAATAATTCTCTAATAAGTATAGATCTTGGGTTCTTTCTAAAATCTATAATTATTATCCCTTTTCCAATAGTAGTAATATATTTTGTTCTGCTTCTTTTATTTATTTATAATATGGTTCCTAAAATGTACAGGGTGGTACTCAGAGTATAAAGTATGAACAGAAATAAGGACTTAATGACCCACAAATAAACAGCAGTAGGTAAGAACAAATGATAAAGAGAAGTAAGAAAAGGCCTTTGATGGATTGGAGGGTGTTCGGTAAGTAGGCAGGGAATGTACAAGTAGGGTTACAAATTCTGCCTGTAGTTATTATAAATTCCACAAAAAGCCCTCAAGGAATTATAAAGCTGCTCTTTCAATTGAATGGTATAAATGCCTCCCCATAATCTATTAGAAAGTAAATTACATTTTGTTCTATATATACATTCTTTTCATGAAAATGAACTCTTATGGGTTAATTAGCTAAGCATTTAAAACCTTTATTTTAGACTTGATCTTGGGCACAGTCCTTCCACCTGAACGTTCATGAAATTTCAAGCTTAAAGAGTCCAAATAATTATACAATTTTATAGTAGACAATCTAGGTAGAATTCTAGGTCTATACTTTTCTCTACCTGACTTAACTTTTGATATGGTTGTCAAAGCCATTGTCATAAGTACATTTAGTTAAGGAAACACTATCTTCTTGACCTTGGAATGTGTTTTGGAATTAGTTCCTAATGTTTGCTTCCAGATATTGTTCTGATCTCACTCCATGTAATTCTTTTCTCGACTTACCATCTACTCACCATACAAAAGCACACACGTATATTACATATTTAAAGAGGATAAATGAAATTCCAGACAAAAATGAAGGAAGGTTATAGACAAGGATGGCCTGCTTTCTCCATCTTTGCCTCCTTTCCTTCCTTTGTTGACAACTGGCCCTGTAGGTCCTGTCACAGTGGAAACTTGTAGTAGGTTGGTAAGGCATGGATCAAACCTTGGAATATGATAAGGGTAAATCTGAAAAGTCAGGTGGTAGTGAGCAAATGCTTTATTCAAAATCCACTAACCCTCACCCCAAGATGGTAAAGAACACTCTTACAGCTCAGAGATGGGAGAAAGCCAGCAAAGATTTGGAATGTGTTGGTGAAGGGTGGCCCTGGAGGGTGAATGTAGTCATTTAGTTGCCTGTTCCCCAGAAGGAGGATGGCCAAATGTGGGTCTTCTTTTGCCAGGACAGTGCTAAATGTGTACCCAAGGACAGTAAGTGGGGTGTGTGTGTGTGTGTGTGTGTGCGCGCACGCGTGTGTGCGTGCGCGTGCATGTGTTTGCATAAACCTTCAACAGTCTTTCCTCTGTCATATGAAAGCTATTTCTCTGAAAGTACTAGAACATGGTGGTCCCTTCCAGGAACAAGTGACTTTTGATTCTTTTGTCACCTCCAGTGAGAATTGTAGTTGATGACCTTACAGTTCCTTTTGGATTCCAACAGAATTCAAAATAATTTGAAATTAATTGCTTCTTTGAAATTTGTACATAAGACTATAAAGTGGGGGCATAAGCCTTCTATGTAGATCCCATTTGCATATAATGGAAATGTGTATAATTTAAATATTAAGAAGTATGTTATTATTATGAAGAATAACTTAGAAATTATTGCCACAACCTAAATGTGCCAATTCATTTCAAAAATCAAAGGTGTTCATATTTTGGGGTAGTAAATTTTAACAAATTTTCAGCCTGAGATACCCCAATTTTTCTTAGAATGCCAAGTATTTGCTATAATTCAGCCAGCCAGCACAGCTTTAAAATGTTGAAACCATCTTTATTTCTTTTCTATGATTTCAGAAAATGGGAAATAAAAGTTTTATGGAAGTCATTGTCAGATCATAGCTATTCAAATTATGTTCTAAATTTTAAGAAATATTAATGTCCTATTCATTGTCTTTTCTCTCATTTTTTCTTACTTTCTTATTCATTCCACAGTTTTTATGATTCTAATGATTATTTCATAAAATAGAAGTCAACCTTTGTAAACAGATTTTTAGAAATGTTAATAAATTACATCTATCTGAACTTTTAGCAATTGTTTGATTTTGAAAACAGTTTGAATTCTTGTTGTTCTATATCATATCCATTTATACATTTTCTAGGTAAGAAATTATTATGGTTCTGTGTTCCTTTTAGAATTAGGAAATTAATAGAACTAAAGAAGATAATTATACCCACTAACAAATAACCTTTTTAATGGCAGGCTTATTTTTTATGTCATAAGTCTTATGATATAATGAAGAAAATTTAAGTTTTTTTTTTTAAATCTAAACATAGTCTACCTTTTATAAAATGTCTCCAAAATACAATAGTGGATACTATATAAGGTAATATAAAAGTAATGGAGTATTAGTGTTACTATTCTATTATACATTCATGTAATAGATTGAAGATTGATATTATAAAGGCACAGACATAATTCAAACTTTTCCTTTCTTTCCCTTTCATATACATATGCATATCATAGTTCCTTAAACAAAATACCTCTCACTTCACTTAAGAAATTTGAGAGATTTGAAAGCAGTGATAACATAATTTGATTATACTTGAGAGCTCAGAACAACAGTAGCAGCTCTTTAAGCAGCTGCCACACTATAACCATACCCTTGGCTTTTGACCTGAGCCAAAGACTTCTTTCTAATTCCAATTAGTAATAGTCTTGATAGTCTATTAGAGTCAAACAACAACAACAACAACAAAGAGGGAGAAAAGCATATTTAAATTCACACATGTTGGTGGTCTAACATAAAGGAAGAACACCTGGATCATAAAATTGTGGATAGGTGGGGCGAGTCTCAGTCACTTAAAGAAAGGTTAAATTATATAGAATCCAGTGGAAAACAATTTTTAATGTATATGTAGAGACTATCATTATTTGAAAAATACAGAATCATGGAAAGCATGCCTGTAATCCCAGTGGCTCGGGAGGCTGAGGCAGGAGAATTGTGAGTTCAAAGCCAGCCTTAGCAATTTAGTGAGGTCCCGAGCAACTTGTGGAGACCATCTCAAAATAAAATATAAAAAGTGCTGGGGAGGTAGCTCAGTGGTTTAAGTGCCCCATGGTTCAATCCTTGGATGAAGATATATATAAAATCACATAAAAAACATATATGTATGTATGTTTATATATATATAAACATATATATATATATACACACATATACACACATATATATATATATATATACATACACACACACACATATATATATACACACACACAGAGAGATATACAGTTATTAGTACTTTTTCCATATGTCACATAGTGGGAAGACCTGGATAAGATACAAATTTTCACAGCAAGTGAGGGATAATATGTAATCATTTGGAGCATATAGAACAAGTATTTAAAGTCAGAAGGTATATTGAGCTTGAATAAAGCAGATCTATGCATATTTAATTCTAAAATATAATTTTATTGGGTTTTCTTGTACATAAATAATATTACTGAATAAACTGCTTTGCTAAAAATGAAATATTTCTTACCATTGGTATTTTCCTGATGATAGCCTGCCTGTTTCTAGGCCACTTCTTCTTTTCATGATTTTCTGAATGATTTGTTGAATGTTGAATAAAACTTAAGAACTTACTCTAAAGCCTTTTAGAATGAGGCACAGGTATAAATAAATACATAAAAATGAGACAAATCCTAGTATTGGTATGCACATAAGGCGATTAGGAAAAAATAAATCTTCTTTGGATAAACTTATTATTAAATAAAAGAAAAATTTAGTTTTTAATGAATTACCATTGTCAACATTGTCATAATATAGGAAGAGCATAGCTTAGAATAGTCAGTAAAATGATCCAGTTTTGATCACTAATCAGATATATCAAAATACCACCTTGTGTTTATACAGCACCTGTTTCTAACTAGGTGAAAGAACAATATCAATGATCTTTTTATTTATTTTTTTTTTTGCATTTGGATTTTATTTTGTTATAGCCATCAATACTTATTATGCAACTGTGCAGTTGGAAAAATGATCTCATTCATATTTTACTAACGTGGAAGTAGGTTCAGAAATATAGGTGACTTGAAAAAGCTCCAAAGAGAGATTTTTCATACAGCCTTGAAAATGCCTAGTTTTCTCCAACATTGGTTGCTAGAGCTGCTGTTTTTGTTTTAATACCATCAGGTTTTTCTGTGTGTTTTCTTTTCTCTTTGGTCAGTAATCATTTTCTTCCTTCCTTTTTCTTCTCCACCTTTCCTTCCCATTTCTTCTCTCTGTCTTTCTTCTCCCTTCTACTTTCATTTTTTAAAAAAAATTCTACCCAAAAATTTGAGCAGAAAAGTAGTCTCAATTTTTTCATTGGATTTTCTTCTATGTAAATAATATTCCTGAGTAGCTATAAAGTAGCTTCCCTAATTGACTAATTTTTGTGTTAATTGAATTAACAATTGTTCTGTGTAGCAATTGCTGCATAATAAACTACCACCAATTTAAAACTCTTCCTTCTGTTTGTCAAAGGACATATTACTAAACCAATTACCATTTTCAAACTCATTTACTCCATATACAAAGGCAATGTATTTCTTTGAACCCTGAGAGTAAGAATTTTGTCTTTAAGTCCTCATTTCATTGGAAAGGCTATTCTTACAGTTTCAGTTTTGTTTATTAAATTAGCTTTTCAAAGAGATTGTTAAAATATACCAAATTCTTTGAAGTCCCATTTGACCAGCAGCATGGGCTCCTCCTTCCTAATTTTCTTTTTTCAGTGTACAACTTCTGACTACCCATCTCTTATTTTAACACCATCATTTGTAGGTTAAACTTATTAAATGTTTGCTTATATGTGATTGCTATACATAACACATATGGAAAACAAAATTAAAATGAATATAAAAGAAAGATGAACAGGTTTGCTTTCATGGATTACTAATTTTGAAGTCATACTAATTTTCAATTAGTCAGTGGGGGGGAAGTTTTCCAGAACTATGTTGATCAAGTACAAATTTTTAAAATTGTATTTTGATTAAGTTCAATTTAATGCAATTTCTTCATTATGCTTTAAAATTCATAAATATAAAAATAAACAATTACAATGCAGTTTATTATTAGGATTTTGAAAGTCATTAGCTAAAAGCATCAGCCTTTTATTTTTATTATGTGACCTTTTATGTATATAATTTAATATAATGCTTTTACACTTCTACTCCAGTTTATATTCATTTGTTACTTTTCCAAAGTCCTAGAAAAATAAATTATTTTATTTTTCTTTTTAATATTTTGATAAATATCTTCTTATATGATGGTCAACCTTTTTTGGCTTTAAGTAACTACATGACAATTGCCTATTTATTTGCTTTATGAGGAAAGAATATTCTGGCATGCAATGAGTTATCACACAGTGCTTTGTGTCAAGCTGTAGCACGTGTATACTCACTTACACAGTTTGTGCTAACAGCCATTGTTGGACCAGGCATTTCTCCAAAGCTCACGAGTTAGGGAATGGTAATTATAGCAAGTTGTATATTATAAATAATGCATGTATGTTCCGCACGAGCTATGTGGGATTTCGGCCCATTTGCTAGAACATAGCTGCATAATGATTTGTTTGGATTTTGTTGCAGATGATTGATAGTGCAGAATGTTGGCAATGATGTAAATTACTGTTGGGCTGCCTTGAAAATTTCAGTACAAGTGGTGATTTCTTCTCTTTTTCTGTGTGCTTGTCTAGTCTCGACAGACACCTGAGGGTGAGTTCCTTCCCCTTGACCAACTTGAACTGGATGTAGGTTTTAGTACAGGGGCAGATCAACTTTTTCTTGTGTCCCCCCTCACAATTTGCCACGTGATCGATGCCAAAAGCCCCTTTTATGACCTATCCCAGCGAAGCATGCAAACTGAACAGTTCGAGATTGTCGTCATCCTAGAAGGCATTGTGGAAACAACTGGTGAGTAAAAACATAGATATGCCATCAAGTTTTTTTTCCATAATTGCATTATATTATATGTACAATACCTGTAATAAATTGGTCTAAATGACTCGAGTTCACAATAATGAAAGTAATAACACGTCTCTTATATCTTTGTTAACACTAAATTGATATTACTTTGCAAATCCAGCTTTATTGTTTTGATGGTTACATGCCTGATATTAATACAGGAAAACTCACTGAAAAAAAAGGAACAAAGATGATGCCTTAGAAATGATTATGTTGTTCTGTTTTAATTATAAACTTGGATTTCCTATAATCATGATTTTTCATATTTTTTATGATTTTCATATTTTCTAAACATTTAAGGTTAAAAAAACTCAAGGTAATTAGTAATAGCCTGAACCCAATGTGCATATTCTTCCCTTGAGGATGCTGATTTGGGGTGTCATTGATAGAGCTTCAATATCTATTATGTACAACCTCAGTGGAAAATTCCCTCTGTGTGTGTGTGTATGTATGTATGCACGAAAGCAGCATTTTAATTTCAAAGTGGGTCAATAGATTTCCTCAGCTGAACCTTGACTAGTTTTGTTTAAAAAAAGAGAGATTTTTTTTTTCTTTTTCTGCTTCAGCATAGCTATGTGCTGCACGGTATTCCTTAAGAGGCAAATACCATTGGAAGGCCCCAAATACTTAAAATTTGCTACTCTCTGAGGAGAGTCAGGTTGGCAAGGGAAAGAAACAATAAAAAGAAGTAGATTATTTGGGACCTCAATATTGCCTAGCTGGTTGGGAACCTGCTGAATACTTGAGACCAACAGTGGAACATCTGTATGTCTGTGTGTGTGTGTGTGTGTGTATGTGTATGTGTACATGGATGTCTATTTTTCTTTAGGTAATTAAAAAAAGCAAAAAATATTTTAACTTTCAACTTTTAACTTTTTTCTTTCATTTAATCTTAAAATGCTATTATATATTAACTATAACAATATTGAACTTGACATTGACAGTAACATAAATTCAGTCTTTATACCAAAGTGTAAGATCTTTGATTACACATAGTTGCTTTTGTCTAAGGGGACAGCAAGCCATTGTAATTTTTCGCATCTATCATATAATGCCTATCAGAAATTTAAGGAAAATATTCAGTTTCTATGAACTTCTTTTCTTTCTCTTTAGAGAAGATAGTATAATTACTACCTCAACACTGTATCTTAAAAATTATTTTTTAATAAATGCTTCAGTTTAAAAATTATGATTTTTACTCATAAAAAAGAAAAGATTTACCTCATCAAACCATATTTGAAATTTGATATTTTTGTCCATTATTTGATGACTTAAGTCCCCATTGAATTCTCAACTAAAATTGAAATGATGTCATTGTACTTTTCTAAAATGTCATATATTAGTGAGCAATGAAATCAATTTATAAAGGTTCAGTCCAAGAAATACTTACATTTCACTGTAAATCTTATACATCTCATTTACCAAAGTAATAATGAATTATTAGAGCATAAGCAATACATGTAGGCATATTTCTTTATTCCTATAATATGTGATTCTTATAGTTTTGAACTATTATTTAAATCACTGACATGAGTGAATATTTTGTTTGAATTGATAGCCTTGTGGTCCTGTATTAGATCAGTCATAATTATTCATTTATACATCCATTTATCTTTAAATACTGTCTTTATTAAGAGTGAAATCATTTGCATACAAAATCACAGTCTAAAGATAAAATATTCCTCAACCTTCCTTTGTGTTTGTTGACCTTGATGTGTTTGAAAAATTCAGGTCAGGTATTTTGTAGAACATTTCTATTTGGATAAGTCTGGGGTTTTCTTATTTATTAAGTCTTTTGATTTTTGGCTTCTACATGGGCACTTTGAGGGAATGCTGAAGCAGGCTCTATTGAAAAATTTTACCTATATTTCAGAGGACCATGATTAGTAAATAATGTCCTATATAAGTCCGTGAACAATTCTGTAACATCAGTCATTCATTAGCATTATAGATTTTATTTTAACATTTTTTCCTTCTTGCTTTGTTTGTTTGTTTGTTTGTTTGTTTGTTTTAATGAAGTGGCTGAGAATACTTTCAACATAAAATGTGAAAACTTAGCTGAAGACTGAATTTCTTATTTAGATATTACCTTTCATGGAGAAGAGATTATAGTCTATTTTCTTTTAACCTCTTAATTAAGCCTGTTTTCTAGATCTAATATAGCAAGACAAACAGAAAAAAAAAACATTGCTCATAATTTATAGAATTTATTTGTTGGAAAATTTATCTGACATTTTGTTTGTGTATATGCCCTAACTAATTAAATTCCACACTGTTCAAACTCTGTAAAACCTGTCTGTTTCTAGCCATCCTTGAGTATGATAAAAATAACACTGACATTTTTATATCCATTTGATCATTTAAAATTTTATTGACATTTATTCAGATTCATCTTTAAAGATATTTTCTCCTTTATCCCTTCATTAAAAATAAAATTTACTTCCTCATCATATTTATTGCTTAGAATAAGACAGGAGTTTTTGAGTTTGTTTTAAGTCAGCAAGAATACCATTTTCTACCTCTGAAGTTCTTTGGTGTGGAGCCTTGTGAATAAACTTATACTAGATGCAGCTTTCCATCCTATTAAGCATTGAAGTAGCAAGTTTTCAAGCATGTATTTATTCACCAGATAGGTATTTATTGAATGTATGCTGTGTGCTAGGATGTATTTGAGATGCTAAACATAGTGACTGATACAACAGAATCCTTTTCCTCCTGGGTGTTATATTCTAATTGGAAGAGGTAGACCACAAAACACAAATAAATAAGCGAGATATTACCAGGTAGTAATGTTTCAGGAATAAAGAACAAAGCAAGACAAGGTGGTAGGATGAAAAATGTATGCAGGCTACTTTAGGTTAATGGTCAGAGAAGACCTCACTGAGGAGGTGGTGTTTAAGCTGAGTTCAGCTCTCCAGAAGGATCACCTGTACTGGTTGGGGGCAGAATGCTGCAGGCACCGAGGAACAGCTGATGAGAGTGCCCCCATTTGGGAATAAGCCTGTTTTATTCCTGGAACCAAAAGACGGCGGAGGTGGTTGAAGCAGAGTGAACAGTGTGGAGAGTGAGGTGAGAAGCTGGAGAGGTGGAGGGGCCACCTCTGCACTAGAGATAATTTTATTGCACCATCAGGGACTTCATTAAAAAGCAGAGTAGTAAGAATTTTAAACCATATGTAACACACACAAAACACTGTTGTTTCTACTGGGTTGCATGAAGTTTATTTGAAAATGAATAACCCTAGTGTCTTAGAAATACATACAAATGCATACAAAATTCAGACAGTCACCTCGTTCCTGTTAATCAAATTCTCCCTTCTGTTTACCCCTCCTTCCCTTCCCCTCATCCCAAGGCCATCCTCTGCTAAGAAACAAATCTTCTAATCTCATTTACTTATTGCTTCTTTCCATTCCTGTGGTCTCAGCAGGAGTGGTGGGGAGGCAGGTGAGAAATTAGAAGCTTTCTAATTTCCATGGAAGTTTCAGCTTCCAGTCTAGGACTCCTAATTATTACTTTCCTCATTTCCTTGCAAATACTCCTCAGTGATCAGAGTCAAGGATTTTTGCCCTCCTGGCTTCAAGTGAATTGGACTTTACTGCCCAAGATTTGTCTCTTATTCATCAACAACCACTACAGACCTTTTCCCATCCAGCAAATTCTTAAATGTTGGTTACCTCTAACTCTTGCTCCCTTTGCTTCTTCTCCCAGGAGAGAGAACACTGCTGGAGGCAAACAAAGCATTGCAGATTTGGCTCATTAGAACTGGATGCTTTCAAACTTCAATCTGGTTTCTGCTGCTATTTGGCAGTCTTTTTAATTGTCTTTTCTGTACTCTCAGGCTTTCTCCTCATGGGATCTATTTTAGACCTTTTCTCTCCCTCCATGTCCTCAGTCCCAGCTGTCCCATCCTTCCTTGACACATCATCTCTCCACCTATTCTATTAAAAACAATGTGATTTTTTGTTAAAAATTTCTGTACATTCCTTTACTGTCTTTATCCTCTTCTCATAGTTATGTCCTCTTTTTCTTTTGTGGTAACAGTAGAAGAAAGTATTTTATCACAAATCGTATTCTTTATAAGTAGCTTTTCCCCCCATAGCCTGTGGGCTTACATTTAGTTTTTACCATACTATAAATCTAACATCCCACTGACTGCTTTGTCTTTCAGTTTTCTCTAAAGGAGGAAATAAATCTTGTTATTTGTTCCATTTATATGTTGTTTTTTTTTTTCTTTCTGGGATTTAGAAACAAAAGATTTTCCCTTTCTGCCTTTTCCCCCCCTCCTCCTCAAACTCCTCCCCTACCTCCTTCTATTTTCTATATGTTCCTTATATCCTGCATCATTGCCCCTTGCTACTCCTCTAGCCTGCATAGTCTTCATAGCTATCTGCCTTTGCCTCTTTTCTTTTCTAGTTTAGATTCTGATGTTTTTGGTGAATTCACAAAGTACTCACAAGTTCACCATTCCTCTATCTCCAGTTATGAAACCTACCTCCAATTACGATCTCATGTTTTTTATTCATTTCAGGCCATATTTTTCCACTTCAGTGTCACCATTTTAATTCTGAGTCCCCTTCTCCACAGACCCACCAATCATCTAATCCTCAAATTACATCTCTTTTGGAAGGTGTGCCTTTATTAATCATCACTATTTTATCATTGCCAACACCTTTCCTTTTATATCCATCTAATTTATTCATTTGACGAATATCTGTTGAGCACATATTATGGCATAAGCACTGTTCTAGGCACTAGAAACACATTAATTAGCAAGACAAAATTTTTGCTCTGGAAGGCAATGATATTATGTGAGAAAACAGTAAAGAGAATGAAGTGCATCTTCTATAATGTTAGAAAGTGATAACATGTCGGTCGTGAAAAAATAAAGCAAGACTAGAAGGAATGGGAATGTAAGGAGGCCAGGGAAGCTGGTGAGGAAAAAGTGACAGTTGAGCCAAGTTAGTGTCTTGGGCAAAACAGATAGCTCAGAAGAGGGCATTCCAGGTGGAATTCCCAGCAGATGCTGATGTCCAAGGGGGTGGGCTAACTGTCTGCTCCTCCTCTTTGTGTTTTCTCTCCACTCCTCCTCTTTAAGCCACAGGAGGGTACTTCTCTGTTATTCAAACATGGATTTATTTTTTATTTTTTATTTTTTTTAATTTTTTTCAGAGTAGAAATTAGAAGTTTATTAAAGGACAGCAGAAAAGACTTCTCCCGGAGGAAGAAGGGGACCCAAGAGGTGGAATCCGTGGAAGGGATATTGTCTCCCCTTTTTATAGTTCTTTCAGTGATGGAATGTAGGTGGGAAGGCCCGAGGGGTGGGACACAGGTGGGCCAAAGAAGTAATCTGGTCAGGAAGGACTTCTGAGTCAGCACCTTTTTGCTGGGGGCTGTTCATTAACATTTCTTTGAGGTGGACTTTGGCCTAGGGCCTTTTCGGGACTTCATTAACATTCCATGAGTTGTCCTGCATTTCCCGGAATCATTGCCAGCATGGCCTCCATTTTAGATTTCACTTGGTGTTAGACCCGATTTACCTAACTACACTGACTACCTAACTTTAAATCTGGCTTCATTCCCCCCTCTAAGTTGGGAACTCCTTACTGCTGTAAGGAAGGGGGGCGAAGAAGATCTTTCTGGCTTCTTCAGGCTGAAAAGGGACGATGTGGGGCAAGCAGTTTGGAGTCCCCCTTAAAAATCGGGTCTATGGAGTGGTCCATGATAGAAGTCTGATTGAGAAGTAATAGTCTGGAGGGCCATTTGAGTGATGGATGGTCTATAAGAGAAACAAGAATTCATTAGTACTAGAACCATATCGATGCAGCAATAAATGCCATGGCACAGGAATATGCCAATGAGTATGATGGCAAAGACAAAGACTAACAATGTTTTCCACCAGGAAGTACCAAGAACCAGGAGCTAAGATATTGTTTCCATGACAAAGTTGCTGAGGACATGGCTTCTATCTGAGCATGTAAATCTTTAAGGACATTTGTCACATTGCCAGAAATGTCAGGGATGTAAACACAACATTTAACTTTTAGGGTTACAGACGTTCTTTCCCTCAAGATATAGTTTAATAATTTAATGTCCTCTGATCTTGCAAAATCCTTTTATTAGTATGACCTGTGTCTAACAGAGAGACCTTAATTCTGTTACTTAGGGCTGGATAACCATACTAGCAAACATTAAGCCTACCTGTGTAAGTTAGAAATAAAGGCCTTAAACTAAAAACTACTCTGGCAGTTCCTTTTGATAGTTATCAGGCATTCCTGTCTGAGAATCTCTTTTGTAGTCTCCAGTTTACTTAAACTATTATTATTATTTAAAATGCCCAGGGATAGCTGTGTTTTGGCTTTGACTGTCTTTGCTAAGTGTTTAAGATGAAGCAAGTCAAACTGACTTTTGTTTTTATCTATTGTTAACAGTCAGCTGAGCTTCCCTGGGAGTCCTCGGGGAACTTCACAGCAGCTTCTCAGTTCTGCTAGTGCCATTGCGCTAGGATGGGTCCAGGCCTTGCTTGACCATGTGGCTTCCCTTGGAAGCATCAGGGATGTCTCCCTTTTCTGATGACCCTCCTCTTCACAGCAAATGCACTGATTGGCTTTCTGTCCTCCACTGGTCTCATTAATCTCCCTGCTCAGGAGGTTATGTGGCCTAGAGTTGCAGAGCCCTTTGGAGAAGTCCCCTATTCCCTGATTCAGACTGACTCAGAGGGCAAGAGCCAAATTTTTAATTTTAAAACTTAATCTTAAACATCCAGCAAATAAGTTAACAGCCTTATATTAAGAGCACTGGGCTTTAATGTCTATCTCTCTATCCTGTAGGTGATAACTCCTTATCTTATGTTGACTCAGGTTGTGTGTTCTTAAAGCAGTACCTCTTTAAAACATTAACAGGCAATCCTTAAACCATCTATAAGCAAACTACAAAACAAAACTAACTAGGGTAAAAACATATTTAGCTTATATAATAGCTACCTTGAATTCTGGCAGGGTTATACATCATAATTCCCTGTTTGAGATCCTAGTAATCGTGACAAAAACCAACTTTTGGACACAACTTTAAATGTACTGAAATCTGGCCTACTTCTTCCATAGTTACTTTCACATGTAGTGAGATGGGACAGAGCCTTATCTCAAGTAAGGCAGGGCTCATCATAAATCTTAAGTACTGTAGTTCTGAAACTGATCTTTGCTTTTTAAACATCATTTTACAAAGCCTACATAAATTGTTGCTCAAGTTCACATGAATATTAGCTAACACAATATAATATCACACCTAAAACATGAATTAAAGAAAAGCTGAAAGCTTTTAACCTTTTGTAGAAAAGTAGTAATGTACTTTTGTGTTTTGCAATAAAACCTTCACACAGATTAGGCTCTCATTAACTTAAAAATACATTTAAATTGTATCTCAGTGTAAAAAGTAACATAGAACTTTACATAACTTATGGATAACAAGTCCAGTTATAGAACACAAATGATATATAAATCTAACATGTTTTTCTTTTTAAGCCTAAAATTACCATACAACTTTAGAACACCAGCTTGATATAATGCTCTTTCTAAAGCTTCTACCTTACAGACTTGTATACCTGGAAGATATGGACACATTAATACCACAATTACATTGAAGTTTTTATATTAACCAAGTTTAGCTTTTAAAGAAATAACATAGCACAATTCTCTAAAACAACAGCACTTGTTTGACCAGCTGTTTAATTTCTTTAAGATTACTTGCTCAAAAACTTACACTTATAAGCAACTTACACAGACCTTTTTATATCATTTACTTAAACCCTCTTAATCATATAGACTCTTATCCAGAAACACATTTTCCTTCTATTAAATCCATATCTAGAACCTTCTAGTTTCTCTTTTTTATCTGTTAACCTCCTTCTGTTCACATTTTGAAACAATACTTGTAAATTTTTGAATTTAAGCAGATTTAACATTTTATTAGGGCCTTTTTTGAACACCTAGAAAAACTTAATTTAAGACCTCTTTTTTATCTATTTGCCAAATTTAAATTGAGCCATTTGAATCACGTGAATCAAAGATATTTGGATCCATTTTTTAAAAATTTTTCATGAGCGCTTCTCATCTGTCAATTGTCATATCCCTGCATGATGTATGGACATACACACAGACATACCGACATACAACACGTAACACAAGTGTAACACAACACAATAGTAAAGGCCTTGTAGCTTTTTCAGGTGAAATCTCATTGCAATGTTTTAAAAAAACTCCAGTTGATCAAAAATAGAACTTATCAGAAAAACATTAACTTGTCTGTAGGATCAAAATCATGAGCTCAAAAAAAATACAGAATCTAAGAAAAAAGCAAAAGTCCTAGAAAAAATTGACCAGCCAGTAATTAGTAAATGCCATACAATTTACTCTTTGGTTTAATCTAGTTTGAGTTCCCATAAAAAGACACTTTACTCTTTTTTTTTCTTGGGCCTCAGATCTGTCTCATACTGAGTGCTCTAGGCTTCTTCTATTTGCATATCAACTTAAGTCCTGGCTGAGGTCTGGAAGGAACTGGGAAAACTGGAATTCTGAGCAGAAACCTCATGCCTAAGGCATTTTAACCATAAGCCACAATTTTCAGGTTTGGATGTTGAAAATTATGATACAAGTTTAAGATACAATTTACAAAATTTCATACCTTTACATTTTCCTACACTAGAAAAACTTGCTCACACAAAACTGAAAATAGGATCTCTACCATCAGAAGAAATTTCTTTAGGATCATTAAGTCACTTCCTTTGTTCTGAAGTTCCTATAGTATTAAGTTACATTAAATCATTTGAAAAAAATCTTAAAATAGAACCACACACTACCATGTATATCCAAAATTAAGCTTTAAAAATTTAAGACTGTTGCTATTCAATGTTATTTCAATAAGCCAGACCAACATTTTTTTCCTAAATCTTACACACTGAGGGGAAAGATACCATATCATAATTTACTATCCTTGCCCAAGTTAATGCACTGGTACACCTAGTGAAATCTTCTCAGGCTACCCAGTTCAAAATAAAACTAAATGATTGGGAGTTACTTGCCAACTTGGAAGTAGAGTTCTTTTTTAACTTTTTTATCCTAAGTATTTAAGTTCTCTGGCATGAATTATCTGAAATCACAAACTAAACAATTACCTAACCCCAACTTTTAACTGCAAGATTATGCAATGCTTCAAACTCATTTAGATACCAGGTTGTTACAATAAAAAATCATCTTTTAGACACACATTCAGCCAAGATCATCCCCAAGAAACAATCTATAATAACCTTTAAAACAGACCAGATAAGAAAAAATCTCTCCAGGTTTTGAACTTCCATTTAATTATGACTCCTATCAGTGGCACCATAGATTTCCCATGAGTGGACCAGATGTTTTCACAGAGGGGCAACTATAGGTGTAAAATCAAGGGTCTCAGTGTGACTGACTTTACTGCATTCAGTGTCCCTTCTTTTTAAGTGGACAGAGATGGAGCAATCCTTACAGTGCAGGGAAGAATGAGGAAATTCCCCAAAGCGAAAATGGCTCTGGCAGCTGCTGGGAATCCTCAGTTTCCCTTTTACTTACAGGATTAGCTCCTTTGGATAGATCCAATCCCAGGCAATCTGGCATATCTCCTAACTTTCCAGTAGAGTCAGTTTTTATCTGCCTTAGGTCTTGAAGGGGGAAGGGGGTATGTACTTTGATCGGCCCAAATTTTTCTCTTGATTCTTTTTCCTCAGATTTTTCCAAGATTTTTTCTCTTCATGGCAGATATCATAGCTAAGTCTACTTTACACTGTTGGCATAATTTAGGATTTTCCCTTAGAGCAAAGAAAATCTGAACATACAGCACCTCACACCATTTCCTTTTTGTAAATTTTATCAAACTGTAAAATTGTATTAAAATTGATATTTCCCTCTGGTGGCCAGGTTTCTTCATCAGAGAGTTTGTATTGAGGCCAGGCCAAGAAAATGAGGCGCTTTTTCTTGAGCGTCTGAGGTTCAAATTTATCCCAATTTTTCAATACGCAGGCTAGTGGTGCACCTGGCGTATTGGAGAGAGAGAAGCTCCTGTCTGAGTGAGAAGAACAGGACTCAGGCGCCCACGCTGCGCCTGAGAAAACTTGTTCTCATTAGGGACGTCTCCCTAAGTTTGAGCTTCCTAAACGGTCCAGAAAACCCGTCTCTCACCTTGCTTTGCCAAGGGGTTTCTGGTCCCCTTTAGCAAAGTGCTAGGGTCTCAGTTTGCCCTGTGCCAGAGACCCTGGGAGGATTCAGACTTAAGGGCATTACTGCTTATCCTCCCGGCCACTAAAAACCCATTGCAAAAGAGAATCCTGTGCTCTTTCATTGCCTTTGTTCTGTAGACTGAAGGAGCCACCTAAGTGTTAAGGGATATCTACTGGTTGTAAGGTAGCAGATTACCAGAGGAGTTGATTCTAAAAATGCCTCTCTAGCAGCTTAGGGAACACAACACATTTTAAACATTGGGGCAGTAAAACAGACTAGTGAAAGTTACCTATGCATCTTAGGGAACCTGGGCAGATTTTGCTAATTATCCCATGCCTTTCTCTCAGTCCTACAACCTGAATTGCTAACATTTCTGACCTGCGAAGGAAGGGGAGCATCCAGGAGGGAATGGATGCGGGGTTGGGAGTGTTGCGTGGCCCATATGGAGGCAAATGTGATTGGGGCTTTCCCTCAGTGCCATTCATCTACCGATCATCCTAGATACCCCTGAGGGCTGTCGGGAGGGGGCTCAAGAGAAAGGAACCTTAGGAATCATCTGAGTGTAGCCCAGACCGGAATTCCACAGTTGTTCCAAACTCCTTCCTCCACCTCCACGCATCCGAGGCAGATCGGGATTCGGGACACTGTGTACTCACGCCAATTGCTCTCCAGGCCCAGACAGAAAAGTTGGAAGCGGCTTTGGCAGAACCCAACATGCCTGCTCTGTATTGAAGAGGTGATTGAGAGCTGCCTAGGCCGGGAAACCTCTCACCCGAGTCTTGAAGAGTGGCGGCTGCACTAGTTGCGTTTAAGTAGCCGTCGGGTGCCCACCTTACCCTCCAGAAAGAAAGAGAAAGATGCACCTCAAACAGACATGGGGTGCGTGCACTTACCTCGGTGTAGAATCTCGGTCTGGGACCTCCAATATGTTACCGCTGTTGACCGGTGACGAGTTCTTGCTTCCCCAAAGTTGAAGAATAACACCAAAGAAGCACGCCGAGGCAAGGTCAGAGTAGAAATTAGAAGTTTATTAAAGGACAGCAGAAAAGACTTCTCCCGGAGGAAGAAGGGGACCCAAGAGGTGGAATCCTCAAACATGGATTTAGTACCTGTCAGATCTGTACTTATAAGTACATTGCTTACTATTGCCCAGTAAATTTGCTTGTAACTCTACTTTCAGGACACTTTTGTGTTCCATCATCCCGAATGATTTATATCAAAGAAAGCTAGGCTGCCTTTCTTTCCGTAATGCTCATATACTGGCACTTGATTTTGCCTCCTATATCTGTGATCATGCCGTTTTTCACTGCCTATGAAGGCATTTCTGTCTTCTCTCCCATAATACAGGATCACCTGTGTGTTGAATCTTTCCTGCATACTTTTAATCCACAGTTTTTCTTTAATAACACATGAAAATGAAAACTTCATATGGAAAGGCTATTGAACAAGTGCTCATTTTGGAAAAAAAATACAAATATACAAAAAGTAAAAATGTACTCTTGATTTCATTTAGTGTCCTCTCACCATATTGACAATTACCCTTTGAGCTGCCTGTATCAGATATGTTGTTACTGTGCTACATGTGCTTTTTTTTATAACTTGATTTATTGTAAAATCACTTGTTACTACCATTCATGTCAAATCATAATTATACATCATTAGCTTTGATGACTTTTTATATGCTAATCTATGTGTCTATCTAAACTTTTTAGTACCTATCCCCTGGTTTGGGATCTTCAGGTGTGTTTGCATTTAATAAGGCAAATACTCTTACATTCCATAGTTTAAATTTATTTAGTACCAACTGTACTACTTTGGATAAATTCATAGAGATGGAGTTCCTAGGTAAAGGGATTATATATGTTTTACTTTTCATTTTATTTGAGTTGATTTGGTATTTTACATTTTATAATTTGGTATTTTATTTTGCAATGCTGGGGATCTAACCTAGGGCCTCGTGCATGCTAAAAAAGTGCTCTGTCACTTAGCATATCCTCAGACCAGTCTGCTAGTTTTTAATGCATATTTCAGGGTTGCTATTCAGAAAGTTAGGACCAGTTTACAGCTGTATATAAAGGTGCCTTGCCAAATTCTTGCCAAAACAAGTAGAATTTTAAAATTTTGTCATTATATTGTTACTTTTAATTAGTATTGAGGTTGCAATTGTTGATCTGCCTGTTGGCTATGTGTTCTATTTTTCAAATTGTCAGTTAATATTGGTCATTTGCAAATTGAAACTCTTTTTTTTATGCAGAAAGGTCTTGTATAATTCGGACACAACTATGCAAAATCATAACTCTGATAGTCTTTACCTTTTATCAATGTATTCTTCATGTATATATATAAATTATTTTGTCATATGGATTTCATATGTGTTTTGTTACATCTTCAAAAAATTTTAATCTTGTAATTATGCTTAAGAACTTCATTTTATGGCTATTTACTTTTATACCATAGATTCAAGAAAGTGGTAGATTCCAGCAAACATCTCTGTTTTGTTTTGTTTTCAATTGATTTTAATAGAACTGTTCTCACTTTAAAAACTTGCTTTATCAGTCATTGATTATTTTTTTGTAGGAACTCAATCGATACTCTTGAAATTACCTATATTATCTTATATTCAAGATAGTAAAGATTGCCTAAGGAGGAAGTCTACAGTCCAGAAGGAGAGACAAGTAGAGCTAAATTCAGTATTAGCATGGTCTGCTCAAATAAATGCCAATCAGAGTATATTTGGAGCCTAGAAGCATGGTCCCTGGATGGATTTCTTAAGGGGGTCTGAGAAGGCCCTCTGGAGGACATGGCACAAGCTGAAACTGAATGAGAAGCAGAAGCTTCTCAGGAAACTGAGCTTTCTGGCCAGAGACAGCCAGGGCAGGCCCTGAGAATTCATTTTGTTAGGGACATCACCAATAATTTAGTATGCAGAGGTAAAAAGACGTGTAGGACCACTGTCTGGAGATGAGCCTAGAATTGTCCCTCTATGATAATTTGGGCCTAATTCTGCAAACAATAAAGCCCAGGAAGGCTTTAAGCCTGAGAATGCCACAGTGGTAATTGCATGATAGAAAGAGCCCTCTGGCAGCAGGCAGAGGATGGCTTGAGTGGGACTGAGCTCTGAGACGGCCAGTCATTAGGCCACTGCATCAGGTCCCACCAGAGGTAATTGAGTTCTGCGTGAAATTGTCTGGCTCAGACAACTATGTGACTGTCGAAAATAATGAAGAAGGCCCCTCATTTTAAAGTTGTTACTGTGATTAAGTGGAAATGGGGAAAAAGGGCCCTAGTGTCTTTCCTCCTGAAATTTCATTACTATTTAGAAGAATCCACGTCACCCAAAGAAATAAAAAGGAATTAATAAATGAATAAATAAATTTAGAATAATAAATAAAATAGCACTAATAAGCCATTAACTCTTCTCCCTCGGGACTAGTGAAAAATAACTTATTTCAAAGGAATAGATCCAAGCAGTATCTGAACTTTTGAACAATTAAGATGTTTCTATAATTTTCCTCTCTTAATGATTCTATAGTAGTTAGCTCTATTAATTAATCATTCCTCCTTAGTGATCCATCAAAAGACAGTGATCAGAAAACTGTCTCATGGTATGGTAGATGAGGTAACACTGCCCTGTCCATGTGTACTTTTGCATTCTTACTAATTGCAGTTTCTGAATCATTAGACTGTGAATTGATCAACCCATCTCCAGGACCTAAATCAGAGGTGTTTCTCTGTCTAGTTTCCCTGTTCCTTTGAAGACTGCTGTTACCTTTTGCAGTAATTGCTGGTGTTTATTAGAAGACTATTACCTGATCAGGTAAAAGTCAGTGATATATGAATCCGTATAGATGGCATGTCTGAAAATAAGCAATCCCTAGCAACTTCCATTATATTTCTTACGTTTGTTAAATACCTATTGGTTTCTTCATTGTGATTTTTTTTTCTCTTTTACAGACACTTTATAAATAATTCACTAAGTAAAAACAAAACTGATGTTTTGGGAATCTGGATCCTTTTTAAATCTAAAGCAACTTTTTATGAGTCATTTCTAAGTAAAATTTTACTTTATCATCTTTTGATTATTGAAGAAAATTTTCAGCTTTTAAAACATTAGTATCCAATTACTGAGCACCAGGTGACCAACTATCCTGGTTTGCCTAAAACTGAAAGGTTTTGTGTGATGTGGGAATTTTAGTGATGAATCTAGAATGTTTGGAGGAAGCCAAGATGGCAAGGAGGAGTCACCCTACTTAGTAGCTGAGGATTGTTAGCTTAACCTTCTTAATTGGAAGCTTCAATTTAATTGAGGTTTGCTTTACTGAAAATGGAATACATTTTTTAACACTGATGTTTGTTTATCCTCTTCCATTTTCTCACTCTACTTTTGTCATTACTGCAGTCTCAAAAAGACATTAAAAACATATAGACATAAGGTAGTTTTTTTTTTTCATTGCTGTCTTTTAGTATAATTTAATTAATATGATCCTAAGCACCTTAGGGGATAGTGTCTTGTTCCTTGTGCAAGAGACTGGTATGGGTAAATTACTGGAGGTAAGGTGTTTGGGGTGGAGTCCACTGTACATTTTTTATAGTTTTGCCTAAGGCTGATAGGAATTAAAGAAGTTAGCAACTTTTATAGATAATCTTGTTGATTATTAAGTGTAAGCACCGAGGAATTGTAAAGGGTGAGACACAGTTTTGGTTAAGACATGGCATAATACAGTGACTAAGAACTTCATGATTTAGAATTTAACTAATTTTCTTTTCTTTCTTCTTTATTTTTTTTTTCCTCCTTTGGTACTGGGGAATTGAACTTAGGGCAATTTAATAACTGAGCCATATACCCAGCCCTATTTATTTTTCATCTGGAGACAGAGTCTCCTAAGTTGCTTAGGGCCATGCTAAATTGCTGAAGCTGACTTTGAATTTATGATTCCTCTTCCTCAATCTCCCGAGTTGCTGAGATTACAAGCATATACCACCTTGTCCAGCTTAGACATTAACTAATTTTCTGAGTTTTTCAAGGTGAGATGTTAGGACCATCAGAATCTCATGGGATTGATAAAATGCTGACTTCAGGGCCCTCACTTAGACTTATAGGGTTAAAATATCTAGGATTTGTGGTTCAGGAAATTTGCATTCTTAATCATATGGATGATTCTTATTAAAAGACTTGAAGTATGAGAATGTCTTTACTTTGCATCTGTGAAAGCCACTAATATTTATTGAATTAACTACTCGACTGTGGAGTATCTTGACCTAACCTTCCACAATAGCACATGGTAAAACTGAAAGAGAACATAGCTCTTTAAACTTGTGAAGTGTTCAGAGACAAGAAGCTGTATGTTGATTCAGACTGTGCTGATCAATGTAGCCAAATGCAAATTAATGTGGGTAGAAAACAGTGGAAACCAGGAGTATGAATTAAAATGCATTGCTATTCATCATCATAACCAAGAACAAGATGTGTTATCTATTATGGAACATTGTGTGAAGATGTAATATAAATGCCAAACAACGATGTTAGTGTTACTTGCTGATGGAGAATCATTGCACATTCATTAGACCCAGGACACTCTGTGCAGCTATTTACCGTTTCATAGGAGGGAATATCATTATGCTTATGGCAAAGTTCAAAAAGGTGATTTTCATAAGTTTATACTAATACAAATGCTGGCTATTAGTTATTAAAGCTAAAGCATTAGGCCTTTCTTCTTTTGGAGAAAATATTGTAGCTATAACAGAGATTAAGTAGAAATAGGCTTTTAATAGCTCTGATAATGAGTGGGTAAAATTTAAGATCCAGAAAGAGTGAGTTCAACTTGACAAATAAGGATTCTAGGTCCAATTTGCCTCACTATGATTAGTTTTTACTTTGTTATTTCTGTGCCCCAGGCTTTATCTGCAAAAGAGCTAAGATCATTGACCTATTCAGCTCATAGCAGTGACCTTAGCAGTGAAATTCGAGTGGGAAATCATTACTGCTGTCTTGTTGCTGCTGTTGAAAATAAATGTTGAATGAAATGAAGAAACATGAAATTATTTTATAAACTGTGGCATCTTAGTATTTATTAATAATAGTGGTGGAGTGGCAACAGAACATGGAAAAGGTCCCCTCATGTAACAAGATGGGGAGGAAAAAAAGTAGAAAAATCAATTCTTTGTTGTCTGAAGGGTGACTTATCTTTGGAGCATAATTTTAATTGTGTTGATTTTACATGGGTTTTATTTGCTTAACCTTTTAGACCTAAAATATACTTAAATGCCTGGAGTCCCTTGAGTTCTCATCCATTCCTGTTGCCTGTCTCAGAGAAGAGCTATGTTTAGACCATTTCAGGGATGATAAGATCTGAAAGGCTTTGGAGAAAGAGCATCTTAGTCTCCCTTAAATTATTGTCAAGAAATTTTCCATATGTCTCCAAATTAGTTTTTAATATAACATAAGCCCTTTATTTTATTTTATTTTTTAAATTTTATTTTCATGTTAGATTTCTTGTCATTTAAGCTGGAAAATGTTCTATTGGTTTCAAAAGTCATCTTTTTTCACCTGTAGTGTCACCCTTCCCATTTTGATACAGGAAAAATCTTGTTCCTTGGAACCAAAGCTTTCTCCCCAGTACACACAGGTATCTGAGGATAAGTGTGGGGCCATCATGTGCTGAGGTGGTTTGGACCTCATGCATGTTGAACACATGTGTCATCTTGTGGAGAGGCTTTCGGCAGTTTTTTTTTTTTTTTTTTTTTTTTTTAAGGACTTTTTCTGAGAGTTTGCTTTCTGACTCATGTTCCTGATTCAGCAGTTCCCCAGAAATGGCTTCAATCCTTCTGTATTTGGCAGCACTACTTAGAGAATGTAGAAGGAAAATGATGCAGCCTCTTTGAGTTTGTGTCTATATTTATTTAGATTAGCATTATCAGATCCAAAAATATTTTAACATATGTTATCTGGATTTTTTCTATTTTTGCTTTGCTATACATTTTTCCTCCAGTGGCCTTTTTTTTCAAATATAATTTAGTACCTTCCATTTTAATTTTTGTGCATTACATGCAAAGATTTGTTAAACATATATGGCTTAACCTATGCATTTAGTTAAGATTTTAATATTTCATAGCCTATAAATTTAGAATAGTAGGGCTTCACAGTAATTCTTTATGAAAATAAAGTTCAGCTGTCTTAAGTATTTAAGGCCAACTTGCTGAAGTGGAGGACAAACTTTGATTTCAAACATTTTATGTCTTATATTGTCCAGTGTACTACTGATCTTACAGTCTTAATTCAATCATTGAATATTCTTTAAATTCAATCTAACAAGATGAATTTAACTTATTTTAAAATGTGTTTAAACATAAATGTGTCAAAACATGACTCAGAGAAGAGATGTAAGCTTTACAAAGGCTCTCCTACATCCCATGTTCTGCTAGACCAGTGGTACAGAAAGCAGTTTAAACATTGTAACTTATTTATCTGCCCAATATGAGGTCTTCCCTAGCCTGGGTATAAGCTTGGTGAACTCTTAACATGCTGGTTTTACCTTTCAGAAAGCATGTTTCTTACTTTGCTTAACACTGGAAGGCAATGGAACCAGTACAAGTTGAGAGGAAGAAATGAAAAGTTATTTATGATTTCTGCATCTTTGCCGTCACCTTATTAGATAGTTGAATTTGAGTGATAGAATTATAAAGATAAAAATGCATCTCAGGGATAATCTAGTTAAAATTTCCCATTTTAGAGAAATGGAAACTATGATTCAATGAGATAAAACAATTTTCCTATTTTCTCAGAACCCACTGGTAGAATAATCTGGAAGATGTTTTTTGTGCTATCAATCTTACTCCAGCTTTGATCTCATTAGCAGTAAAGTTTCACCTATTTAAATGTATTTCTTGCTTCCCTACTTTAAAATAATTTACAATGGCATGAAAATTATATTTTGTTAAGGCATGTCAAATGGTCTTATCTATTTCTTAAGTCTAAGTTATAGATCCAATTAACTAGTTATCTAGCTGAGTTAAAAGGAAAGCAGTCCATAGATTTATGCCTTAAAATAGTGCCGATTGTGAGTACTGCAAAGTCTTTTCTCAGTAATGTCAACAATACTAAAGGTGGAAGATACCAAGATATCCATTTTTTAATAACTACGTATCCCCCAGATATCAAGATCTTTTTCAGGCATCAGGAATATTAAAGTCCAAGGGTAGCATGAGGAATAATAAAGTCCAAGGGTCACAGCCAGCAGAACTCCTAACCCTGTGAGAGAGGAGGGCAGCAAAGAATAATTTAAAGGAGGAAAGTACCATGCTGTGGGGGGCTTGTGTGAAGGAATTGGGAAGGATATGTGAAAGGTGGCCAGGCAAAGAAGGGTGTGAGGAGTATGATGAAAAGAATGACAGAGGTATATGACCTCAGTTGAATGGAAAAGGGAAAACTTGCTATGTTTAAGTTACATAATGGCATTCATTTGGCTAAAGGCAGAGAGTGTGCCTGTGAAATAATGGGAAAGAAGAGTTCAGGAGATGGTAATAAAAAGTAAAGGTTGGAAAACATGCCAGATTCAAGTCCTACATGTGTTTGCACTTAATTGCAACAAGTAAGAAGGACACAGTTAACTTTTTTTTTTTTTTAATAATTCTTTCTAGTTGTCAATGAACCTTCATCTATTTATTTATCTATCTATCTATCTATCTATCTATCTAATGCAAACATTCTGGGCAAGTTCTCTACCTCTGAGCTCCAAACCCACCCCACAGTTAACATTTAAAATGAAGATTGATATGAGCACAATTTCAGTTGAAAAATCAATCAGCTGTCTGACTTTGGAGAAAATATCCAATGGGGCAGAACTAGATGTGTAAGCCAGGTAGAGTATAGTGGTAGTAATTTCGATGAATGGTGTTTACCTGTTGCTGGTGGAACAGCAATGGTGGAAGTTTAAAGAACCTTTCATTTGGGCTAAGATATCAGAGAAGATATTTTGGCAGCTTGAAGTACATAACATTTCTTGTTGCCCCTGATGAAGTTCAGTGTCTGAAGATGGAGAAGTCAATTAAGATGGGGAAACCGGGCTGGCTTGGAGGTGTGAAAAGGTAGAGGACACAAAGCAGAAGTTTCTAAATTCTCATTAGGGCTAGAGAGGTATGAATGGAATAAGGCTAGAAGGTAAGGTGGGAAAGGGGCTGGGAGAAGGAAAGGATAGCTCAGTGTGCCAGGACTTCAACTCATTAGCCAAAAAAGCCATCATAGGTGTTGAAACAGGACAGGTTTGTGATCAGATTTGTATAAGATCACTAAATAATTATGAATGAGATAAATAATATTCAAATATTTAAAATTTCCTTTTTCATTCCTAAATGTTCTCTGTTGATTTTGTCCCTTCTGAGAGGATAAATGCCTTAATTTGAATTCATTTAATTTTTGAAAAATGTTTTGCATCAATGGACGAAGTAAATTTTATAAATCAAATGAGACATGCTCTGTACTTCAATAAAATAAATGGTCTTAAATTACTAATTTTAAATGAAACATTGTTAGACTTTATTCTTTTTAAGTTTAAATATTTAGAGTGAGTTTGTATTAAAGCATGATTTTAAAATATCCACTCTACAGAGGTATGAAAGGTAAAAGTTTCAAATCATAATTTTAATTAAAAATATTTTTGAAGAAAAAAATCTGCAAAAGTACTTGAATTTACTCAATTATTTCTTCTCTCTATACAATTACATAGTTTAAAATTAAGTTCTAGAGGAAACCTTTGAATCATGCCCCATTTGTCTTACAAAATTCTTTAAGAAATAAAATTATGGCTCTGTGAAGAAAATAAAATCTCAAAAATCTGATATATATGAAATTAGAAAATTATATGAATGTTTAGTACGAAGACAAGTGATAAATTTTATGGTTATAGAGATTAGTATATTAATGACAGTGATCATTATTAATATTATTAATAAGATAGCAGGATTATCTGAAACTAAAAATGTCACTTATGTGTGTATGAGTGTGTATGAGTATGTGCCTCTGGCTTTTTGATGTACAAATTTAAGATTAACCATGCACCATTATCACCATTATCATAATCATTATCATTATCATTATTTGTGCTATTACAAGAATAATGTAGTTCAGGAAGCACTGACTGTGGATAAATTCTACCTTAATATTGAAAAAAATGCGTCTCCAATTGATTTAGGAAAGAAGATGTGCAAATAATTCCATTTTTCTTACAGCTCCAGAACTTTCTTTTGCTGTGTCACTAGCATCAGGGTAGGTTGTTCCTGCTCAGGCAGTGATTTTTACTCTGCAAGCAGAAGTGAGAACAGAGCATAATCTGGTGAAGAATGATTTTCCTAGTATACTTTATTTCCTGGAATGGTGCCAGCCATCAAGTGTCATAGGAATATTTTATTGCTTTTTAACCTTAACTTTGCCATGCCCCAATATAATGTGATTTCAATTTGGAAAATAAAATATCTAATTGGCAAAAGTAAATTCTATATTGTAGCTACATTATACTTGGCACATTTTCTTTTTAATTATTTATAAGTAAAATGCTGTATTTTATTGTTAATATACATGTATATCTTTGATACAGACCTGAGACAGGAAAAAATGTTTGAACTGTAGAATTTTTAGTGACTTATCTGGGTTTTTAATGGTACACTTGGGAGATTCTTCTGCTGCTTAATGTTGCATGTTTCAAAAATAATTTTCTTAGAAATTCAAAAAATCTCCTTCAAGAAATACAACTTTGTTGACATAATGTCAGACACAGCCTTTTGGAGTTTTTGAAAGTAAAATCTTTCAAATTTGTTTTGATCACATTTACCGTTTGTCATTTTCTAGTCAGACAATGAATATTTTTTTCTGGTTTGCATTTTGTTTTTGTTTTATTTGTTTTTTTACTCCTCCAAAATTCTCTTTTGGAGACTACACTCTACTTTTTGTATCTTGTATTTTCTAACCTTCATTCTCCACCAGATGTCTGGATGTTTGGAGAGAATCTTTTCTTTGAAATTTGCCTTTTTTTGAAAAACAGTAATAATATCTCTTCATCTATAACTCCAAGAGCTGTCTTGAAAACTAAAAGAGATTGAAGTAGAGAATGTGAGTTGCAGGATTGAAGTCCTGCATAGAAAAAAGTTTTCAAGCTCAGTGAATGTCCCTGTGTCGTCTTCACATTTTGCTCCCAGTTGCCACCTACTTAGATACATGAACATTCCCAGTTCCACTTCCAGTGTTTTTCCTTAGAAATATTTGATACTTTTCCCTTATCAAACTTTATTTTTCTACTTCTTGACAATACTTTTAGCTTCCCATTTTTATTAACATTTATGGTGCAACCTAGACCTCCATTAACCTGAAAATTATTTTAGTTTATGGAAATAGCATGAATTAAATTTATTCAGAAGCTCTAATTTTTAGTGTACACAGAATATAATATGTGGTTTTACATAGTGTCTCATGTTAAAAGTTTGCTCAGAATTTGAATTTCTGGAGTCTGGAGGTTATACATGGTGTTAACTTTTTATAAACATATTTAGAGTACTTCTGACTTGCATGGTCAGCAGATATGGTAGATGAATATTGGGTTACAGTACAGTTCTAACTGGTCATGCTGTTTCTGCCAAGACAAATAATATTCTCAAATAATATTTTTCTATATTTACAATGTATGTATAATATTGCATGTCCTAGTTTGGGCTGAGTGAAGAGAAGTTAATATTTTATAAAATTATTAAGAGCAATAAAAATATTCTGAAAATATATTGATTATGAGGAATTGAAAATGACTTAAATATTGCTGTTTATATTACTCGCATCTTTTACGTCATTTCTCAATTGTGTTTATTCAACATTTCTTTTTCTGGTTATATCAAAATTTCAATAGTATTTTAGGGTCATAATGTGTATATGTTTAGTAGGTTAGCCCTTGGTTATTCATGGTGACCTCCTTATGTTTTAATAACAGTATAAATGTAGCCAGTAAAACTACTCATACCCTTGGCATTATTTTTTATTTATGGGAATAACCTTGTCATGTATTTTTGTGATACATTGCCCCAATGTTCTGATGCTGAGTAGCCTTGTAAATGTCTGATTTACTTTGTAATCTTCATATATTTGAAAGGGGAATATCTAAAGGATCATATATTCTCAAAGCTTTTATGATGTTAGAATAAATGACATATGAGTATACTCCAGGTTTGATATCACTTTGGGAGAATTTATGTCATTGATTCCTGGAATCATTGGACCAAATCAATCACCACTAGTGAAAAGGTTTAATATTCACTGAGTTGTTTGAATTTCCTGAAGTACAGTATGGTACATGTTAATTCAGTGGACTCAGTTTAAAGTATATCAGATTGTTAGAAGAGGTGTGCTGTTGTATTTGAGAAAATCACACATGCTTTGGCTACAGATATGGGCCATGGAATCAGATTGCTTATTTTTTGTCTCTGCCATGTATTATTTGCCCGATTCTGGGCAAGTTGATTACCTTCCCTTTGTCTTGGTATTCTCATATGAGGTAGAAATTATACCTATTTCCATTTCCCTTTAGAGGGTAGAGAAGGATGAAATTAATAGTGTTAAAATGAGATTTTATAGTTAATATGCTTAGCACATTATCTGAAGCTTAAGGAGCATCCAGTAAAAGTATTAATAGTTGTGATTGTTATTAAATTCATTATTATTATAAGATTTTTCAGTTTAAATCATTTCTGAGGAGTAACAATAGCTTTAATATCTATAATTTTCTTAGACTAATTAACTTCTTATAAAGGATGGAATTTGTGTGAAATTACAATAAATTTACAACATCTTATTAATGTTACAAAAAATGAAGGATTTTTAGTTTCAGCATGTTTTTAATTGACCAAAGTTTAGTATGACCAAAATAAATTTAAAATTGGATTGATTTATGCCAAGTTGTGAGAATTACACCATATATATATATATATATATATATATATATATATATATACACATATATATATATATATATATATATATATATATATACACATATACACACACACACACATATATATGTAAAATTATGATTAGCTTTGCCAACCGATAATCATAAAAGAATTTCACCTATACTTTAACTTAAATGCTATTAAAGTCATAAAGTGGTAAGAGCTGTTTAAGTCTTCTCTTAAACTGATTTAATCATGTCATTTAATTATGTTCCTTTGAACTGTGCTATCATCTTGAGTATAAGTCTTCATAATATTTTTTTAGATCTCGTGTTATTAACAACAGTGTAACTTCTCATTGACTCAGGCTTTTTTCATTTTTGATACAAAGATTATTTTAGGGTATTTTGCAATAGCCTACTTATTATGTAAACCAGCACCAGTAAAACAGTAATATTGGCTTATATTGTCTGTCAAAAAAATTTAATTATCATGACTTCTTGTCATCAGTGAGCAGCAAAGACTGAGGACTAGAGACTGCACATCTAAAGCAACTCTATAAATCAGTTTTTAAAAACAGAACAATAATTTTAAATCAGAATAATCTTTCATCAGAATCTTTAATTTGTTCTTGCAATATTGTCTTCTAAAATTGTATGAACTAGGAAGGCAGTTTTGTTACAAATTGTTGAAAATCCAAGCAACTGTGACATCAGCAGCTAGGGGTTTATTTTTCATTTGTAATGAGATATTCAGAAGCAGGCAATCAGGCTGGTTCTGCTGCTTAAAGATGTCCTCAAATGGCCAGACTCCCTCCTGACTTCACTGTCTTTAATGTTTGCTTTTCTTACTTGGGATCTTAAGATGGTTGCTGCACCTTGAGACATCGTTTAAGAATTATAAGGAGAAAAATGGGACAAAAGAAAGGTCAACAGTGCTTTCTCCTACAGATACCATCATTTTATTCAGAAAAGAACAATTCCTAGGAAATTCTGCCTCCATTGCATTGGTCATAACTGCCTCCTCCCACCACCTGGTTCCAACTGTTAGACTTTTACAAATTGAGTATTTATAGCTGTGCACATTTCCTTGGACTAAATAAGGGTTGTGTTAGTGAGGAATGATGGGCTATGGGAAGAAATAATCTCAGAATAAAAGGGAATATTTTTCAGTCAAGTTTTAAAGTTATGTTAAAGCAATATAATGAGAATATTTTTATATGCAATTTTCCAGCTTAATCATTTAAAAATGCAAATAATAAAATAGAAGAGTTTTATATTTTTCCTGCAAAAACTAATTTAAGTAGGAAAAATTATTAGTTGAAGACTATTATTCTATTAAGTGACTGAGTGGTAAATGCTCTTTAATATGAAATAAGGCTGAGGTATAAGGAAAAAGATAGAGCATCAGCTTTTTTTTTTTTAGTAATCCATGAATTTTGAATATATAAACATTAAAGCCCGTATGCAGTACTATAGGATATGAAATTTTATTGTATAATTGAATGCACATTTATACAAGGAAGTTTTTTTTTCCCTACACGTTTAGTAGGAATCTCATCACAAATTAAAAATGTACTTAGAGTAGATTGTATTTATCTATAATGTATTTTTAATTCATATACTCCAATAACCCACAGTTATACCATTTGAAGTGCAATGCAGTAAGCCTGCCAAAAATTTAGAAATATTAAAAAGCAATTTTAAAGTAGTTAATATTTAAAATATGATGTATAAAATTAATCTATCACATTTTTATAAAAGAAGTAAGAATATAACTTATTTAAATTCTATAGTGTGAATTATATAATAATAAGAGTATATGGGATAAAAACATACTGTTTCAAGAGAGGTATAACTAAATATCCCTGAGAGTTTGATGTCAAGGTTGCCTCTTCAAGTGTAGTGTCATTTTACTAGAATTTTAAACGGTAAATAGAATTTTACGTAGCACCAAAAGTAAAAGCTTGGTGGAGTGATACAGTATGGTATTATTTGGGTAATGATATTTGCCCCTCTGCATGGGACACAAAATAAGAAAAGGGGTTCCCAGATCATACATATAGTCAAGTAGCTTTTTGAGATTAGCATAATTGTGAATAGTTTTGAAAGATGAAGTTTATATGATGAATTTTTTTTTGTTAAAATTACCAGCTTCTTTGTACTATTTGCCAAAGTATCTATAATACTTCATTGTGAAAATGGAAAGTTAGTTAATTCAAGGAAAACTTCATTCCTAAAATTCAGGTGTTATATACATATTTGAGTTGTTCTGAAATAAGCCAGATCACTTATTTGACCTATCTTTAATGTATGTAACTAGTGCTTTTTGTTTATGAGATGGTGATGGTATCTATGTATTACTGTCTTATGTTTGTTGTCTTATGAAATTACCTCTTCAAACTGAACATATTTTGCTCTGGGAAAAAATATCATAAAACAGTTTTTTTCTCTGTTAATAGTTTTTCAAATTTTTAAATAATTTTATTTTATTTTTAGTGGAGGGAATTACTGGGTTCTCATATACATAACATTTTATGACCAGGTGAATTTGTCAAGCTGAAAATGCTAACTCTTTATGTAGTAAAAAGTTGTCACAATGATCTACTGATACATACTGCTAGTAGAGCAACAATGTATCCATTGTATTGCATCCAAATGCACTAAAATGTAATACATTAAAACACATCTTTTATATACTTAAAATGCCCTCATGAGTTAGGCAATATTTCCCATATCTGTAGAAGAGGAAATAGTTTGAGAGTAACTGGCCTTTTATATGTCATAAGTCTCAATTTTAAACTTCACCTATGTGATATAAGTAAAGAAATCTCCTTATTGAGTTAGAAAGTGCTGGTAACGCAAGGATTTAAATTTTCTTTTCATAAAATTGTTTGTAAAGGTATAGATTAGGAGGAAGTCAGTTTCACACCTTTTGATTCTGCATATCTGTGCATTTTTTATGTCCTGTTTATCCCAGGACAGCCTTTTCTTTTCTTTCTTTTTTTTTTTTTTTTCAAGAAATTTGCCTTTATTTTCTAACTAGAATAACATGTATGGCACTTTCTATTTCTCCTCCCTTTCTTTTCTTCAAGGCATTCCATGATTTTCTTCCCTGTTGGTGTTTGAGTAAATTAAAGACAATTGCAGACTTCAGTGAATTCTATTGTAACACAAAAACATCTTACAGGGTTATATTTTGGAATAAGATTCAAAAGATTTGTGGCTTCGATCAGGTTTTTTTTTTTTTTTTTTTCTTTGTATCTTCACTTGGCTTGAAGTTTTGCATGGACAAAATGCCATGCTGGCAACCCAAGTAGCTCATTAGCTGTTCATTCTGCTTTCTTTGCATTGTTTCACTAACTGCGTATCAAAATTCAACGTGTAGCTGGGGCCTGTAGAAAATAATGTAGCAAGAAATCATTCAAAAGCATGTATTGTTTACAGATCATTCGAAAGTACTAGGGATTAATCAGTGATGGAAAGCACAAAAACACATTTTAGTTTTTATGAGTGATTTGTTTTAAAAGTTGAAAATAAATCAAATGTTTAGTGCATTTCTAGGAAACGCAACACTGAAAAAAGGAAGTAAATAATTTGCTTAGTGATTTTTGATTAACCTGTAAATAACTATACATATTTTTTTTCAAAATTTAATTTTCTTTTACAAACTTGGAGATTAAACCAGACATGTAACCTATGGGAAGAATGCATTTTGGGTGTTGAAGTAGATTCTATCTCTAGCATATTCTCTTTTATGGCAAAATTTTTCAGTTTTTTGTTTGAATCAACTTAACCCTTGTTCTCAAGTGACTGCTTTTTTCTTCTACTCTATATGAATTATAAATTCAAATTTACAAATCATAGATTTCTACCCCCTTTAAAGTTTATTTCCAATGTTTTGCTTTTCATTGAGAAATTATTATTTAAAATTGATAGTGAATGGTCAGCTTTGTTTCCATTTTGCCTTGAAGAATAAACGCATGTCTTCCTAGGAAGACTAAGTATAATATAAATTTGATTAAATATTTTCATCAATTTTAAATTGAGGCCTGCTTTGGGGAAGAATAAGAAGCCTGAGTCAGAGATATCCACCTGCATTGTTTCAAATGAATGAATGTAATAAAAACTTCTCTAAAAAATTCTTTGACTTGAATTTTAAGGTTGAAGCTCCAAAACTGAGATCATTAGATGACCTGTTCCTCATATCATGATGATGCAGGAGTTTTAAAAAGATGGAAAAACTGGATCAGCAAAATTAACCTCCCATGGTCCATCTCTATTTGGAAGGATATTGCTAAGGATTATTATTCTATAAGTAGAATATATTTGCCTGCTGTAGAATTTGCTGTCCTGAAACTTCTCCATCCCTATCCCTATCCTTCATAAAAGATTGAAGAGGAGAAAGACTGGTTAGAGTTCCCAGGAAAATCTGAGATGTGATTGTCCCTGTTGGGGTTTGGTATTCACAAGTAAATATAGACACTGTTAGGAGAAGACCCAAGTTTGTGGGACATGAAAATTATGCAAAATAGAGGAATCTTTTTATATTACTTTTTGATATTATATTATCTTTTATATTACTTTTTCAAATTTCATAAACTTTAACTGTGTAAACATATTTCTAAGGCCCTTGTCAGGAATTTGAAAAGGTCGTATGCAAGAGAATCTGAAGTTCAGACTTTTAAAATTTCGTGATAAATCAATTTGTAGAGTAAACTAATATTTGTTTCCTACTTAATGAATTCAAAAGCTGGGAAACTGGAAGATGCCTGAGAACGATATCTTAGGTTGCCAAATGCTAACTGCATACTTGCAGAAGTAGCTGGGTTTCACTGTCCTGAGGGGAATCTGGTCCAAAAGGGCTGGTTGCTAGAGGGGAGAACACTCTAACATTAAGAAAATCTGTAATAATTCTCCAAAATCAGAAGACGTCTTTATAATTACAGCTTTCTTGCCTTTACCTCCTTTAAAAAATCAATTTGTAAAGTATTAACTGTAAGTAACTATGAGGCATCTCAAAAATGCACAAAACAAAAACCCCAACTACTACTTAAGTGTCATATAACATTACCGGCATCTGGTGATTAATAGGGTGTAGAGCAAGCGAACCAGTCTGTGTCCAATAAAATAGAATTTAGAGGTGCTAGTGTTATACGCTTTTACCATCTATTCTCACTCCTATTGCCCTTTCCAATTTTTCAAGAGCTGGCAGATGGAAAGGGGATAAAGGAGGAGATGGAATGAAATATTAGACCACCTGTCCCTGCTAGTATAGAATACATAATTTGAATTTAAGATTCATGTTTGATTTTAGAAAAGCCTGAACCATTTTGTAGTAAAAGTGAGTTGTTATTATCACTAATGGGATTGTTTCATATCTTAATATTATCTGAAAGATTGAAACATCAGAGGATTGAATATTGAAGATCCAACTCAGAGAAATGAAAAAAACCCAAACCAAAACAAAACAAAACAGAAGGAAGCCATTTTTTTTTTCCTTTCTATATCAAGTTCAGGCTGCTCAATGGACAAGGTCCATTTATGTTCAATCAAGTAATAGCAATGAATTTAGCTAACTGGACTTTACATTCCCCTTGTGGGCCTGTTTCCAGGTCACTGGAGTAAATATCTTAATCTGTGTTCTTGTTAACATAAGCCACCTGAGGTAAGGCAATCAGCCTTTCAGGGCAAGAATACATTTAATTATGTGGCACCTTTTCTCTAAATATGAAGGGAAATTCCAGGAAGATCCTACGTTATTTTGTTTTTATCTTATATTTTAGTCTGTTTTCTGTTGCCCACACAGAATACCACAGACTGGGTAGTTTAGAAAAAATAGAAATTTATTTGGCCCATGGTTTCGTAGTCTGGGAAACCTGAGTATGGGGATAGTATCTAGTGAGAGTCTTGTCCTGGTGTGGTGGAAAAATAAGCAAGCCTATGTGATACAGAGATGGGGCTGAACTTACAGCAAACCCAGTCTTGTGGTGATTAACTGGCTCCTGGAATAAAGACACTAATCCACTCTTGAGGGCAGAGCTTGCTCTTAACCAATTTTGGTTTCTCTTAGGTTGCTTTTAACCAATTTTGCTGTTACTATGGCAATTAAATTTTAACATCACTTTGTGAAGGGATATTGAAACTAAGGAATCTGAGATTTAATTAAATTTGCGTGAATTATTTATGCTACATAAAACATTTTAAAATGTTCAAAAGTCGAGTGGTCCAATTTAAAAGTACAACTAGAACTATAATAAAGACTTTCCAATTGTTCTGAATATTTAGTTTTTCCCTTGTATCTTATCATAAATGGCTTAATTTAATTATCACTTTATGAGTTATTTCCTCCAGAATATTTGCTATTTCTGAAGAAAGCCATTATTTGGATCCCACACTTCCTATATCTTTCAGGAGAACCAAGAAAAGGAAAAATTTGATTTTGGATATCATGGAAAAATATTATGTCCTGGATTTTTTTTTTTAAATAAGCTGTACTCTTCTAATTTGATACATTGTTAAAGTCTTCAGTGAGTACAACCTTTGAGTTTTTGGTTATAATTCTGGAGTGGTAGGGAAAGGTAACTGTCTCAAAGTCCTAGAAATTTCTTCAATTTTTAGAAACTTGCTATGTCTTCTGAATCATTTTTGAGTTTTTGTTTCCCTGATCCTCTTTTCTCTCTTGTTATTGTAAATTCTTTTTTCACTTGTTATTGCAAGTTATGTACAGTTCTCCTGAGCTTATCATACATTGGTATACATAAAATTAATTAATGCAGCTGTTTTTGCAGACCATATTAATGTCTAGATCCTGGGTCTGTTTTAGAACTAAGAGACACTCATGGCCATAAGATGTGTCTTATCTTTTTGATACTGTATCTTGCTTTCTTGGAGTGAAAGAAAGTGACAATGAGTCACTAGTCATATGTGAAAAATAATAAAACAAAGTACCTGGCACAGGATTCTGCTTGTAGCTCCCCTTGTCTAACTTATTCTAGAGGTGATAATATGTATATTCAATGAAGCAATAGGAATTGTAAAGACTAATGTATGTGGGAAGAAAAGCACATTATCTTAAATTATATATGGGTTTAAATAATCCAAACCTCCATGCCAGAGAAGTTGGAGTAATAGGGCCAAGGCATGCTCTACAATCTGGAACCACCTAAAAATAATGAAATATATGAAACATGAATTTCAGGACAAAAAAAAGTGTTGGTTCTTCCTATGACAGCCCCAGCTTTTTGCCTATACTTTTACACTTTGGAATGTAGGAAGAGAAGGAATCCAGGTGGAACCTAGATATTTCCTTGAGTTGAGAAGGAGTGGGAGTCCTGTAAGGTTAAAATGGTAATTCACATGACAAAATAGGAGAGGAAAAAAATCTACGAGAGAAAGATGGTTGAAGTTCAGTAGAGTCCACAATCTTCAGCTGAGTATGGATTAGCTAATGTCCATAAGGAAGCTACCTGTAGCAGAAGAAAGAACCACTCAAAAGGACTGGAGGTGAAGGTACCTGGAAATCACAGAAAGCCAGGGAGAGTTCTTGTTCACATCAGAAATAGACAAAAATATCATAATTCATGATGTAGTACATTAAGTATTCTGAAAAAAGTTTTGTCTCATTATTGGGACAAAATTAACTCTAGATTAGGATTTGCTCTAGATCTGCTTACCAAAGTTTAAAATCAAGGCTTGAAAAGTTGAATCTATTCCCAAGTAATTTAATCTTTTTCAGAACAAAGTTCATAAATATTTATAGGAATACAAAAACATTTAGCACCCAATAATTTAAAATTCAGTTTCTAGCATCCAACAGAATAAATTTCTTAAATTCTCACATCCAATCAGAAGTTATCAGGCATTCAAAGAAAAAGGAAATATGTATATAAAAAACATTCAGAGACATTGAAACAACTTTTTAAACTATATTCCACAGTACATAAAGCTAAAGAATGAACTGAACCAGTGCAAGTGTGATATTAAAAAGACCCCAGCCAAATTTCTTGACATGGAAACTGTAATGTTTGAAATGAAAACTACATTGTATAAGTTAAATGTGAGTTTAGTATCAAAAGAGAAAAGATCAGTGAATTCAAAGACATGGTAGTGGAAACTATTCAAGTGAAAGGAAATTTGTTTTACTAAAAGAACATCAGTTAGGTGGGGCTTATCTTAAAAGCAGTATGGTGAGACAAAAAATGTTGAAGAAACAATGATCACAAATTTTCCGAATTTTATGAAAACTCTAATCATGTGTGTATACATTATACAGGAAGTTAAGTGAATCTTCAGGGGGAAATATGGAGAAAACTACATCAAGGAAAATTATAGTTAAATTAACTATAAACAATGATCAACAGACAGTCTTAAAAGTGATCATGAAAAAAAGACACATATGGCAGAAGAATAGTGATAAACAACAGATTTTTCATCAGAATTAATGTAAGCCAGAATACAGTGGAGCAATGTCTTTGAAGTACTGAAAGGGGGAAAAATGTGTAATCTAAAATGATCTAATTAGCACACACTATCAATCATGAAAGAACAAAATTTATCAACTTTTTATATACAAAAGCTGAAATAATTAATCACCAAAAGATACACATTGTAGAAAGTTTTAAAGGAATTTCTTCAAGAGAAGTAAAATAGTACCAAATGTAGATATGGATCTATTGTCACCCAAGATGAAATCAACCTAGTTCAGAACAAGGATTACCTTGGTTTGGGGATTTTTAGGATCGAAGTCTGGGAAGACACCAAATTCCAACAATCCTAATGAATGTGTTTTCAAGTTTCACAAGATGGTGGATATTTTTATAGCTTAAATTGTAAAGGGAGTTGTTGAATATTCCTCTTGTGAAGAATTATGATTGATGTACTGTCTTGTAAGAGGGATTGGGCACAGTGTTAAGAAGCAAGGGACATGGTTTCACAAGCTCTAATGAGGGTAAGTTAATTTTATTCCAGAAGTTGCAATTTGACCATTTCATAAGGTCAGCATGTTACCCAGGTGGGTATATGCAGACAGCTTACTTCAAATGTTTAGCTGTGGATGGGCCTGAAATCTGGTTTAACAAGGCCTCCTTACTCCATTGTAAATGATACAAACCAATGCTACCGCACTTTGATTTTCTTCTCTGACAATACAAGTGAAAAACATAGAAATCGTAAATGCCTTAGTGAATATTTTTTTAAAAACCTTCCACTTACCTTTTGCATTTCTGAACTAGTGCTAACATAATAAATATAAATATAAATTAGAAAGCACAAATTACAAATTATCTTTTTGACAAAAATACATCACTTTTAGTCTTCTAGAATTGTCAATTACTTTTTCTTAAATTAGTCACCATTTTTTACTTTTCAATAGAATTGAGTTTATTAAATTCGGTAGTGTGAGGGAGTATTAATAGGCTCACCCATGTGCCATGCACAAAGTGGTCTTAAATTACTACAGAGACCTGGTTGTTATCTTTTATCTGATTCCCTCCATAGGAGCTCCTGGAAAATCCCCAATTAGTTCTACAAAATTCCATGTTGGACAGAAGTAAGATTTATTTATTTTTTCCTTCATGGCAAAATTCTCACATGAAAGTTCAAATTCCTTATCTTCCTTTGAGATTCTTAGAATAAGTGCCCAATTGGATTTTTACAGGAGTAATGAGTTCCCTTAAGAAAAAAATAGTTACTCTCTTTTCCCCTGCCTCTATTTGTCTCCTGTCATGGGCAATCCTCCTTGACACTTTGGGAAGGGCTGTTCATTCTGTGGTGCCCTCTTCATGCTGCTGTGGTGGTACTCAGTGACTCCCACCCTCTATCCTATCTCCTATTTTGTCTTTTGGAGCAGAACAACTCATGCATTATTATGAGTCAAGGCATGAACTTCAAGTTGTTTATTTTTTTAACATGTGGATATAGGAAAATTAGCCCATAGGGGAGGGTACATTTTTGATTTTACAATAGGAAGAGTGCACAAAAAAAAAAAATAGACAAAAGAGTACTCAGGCTAATATTTTAAGATATTGTCTGCCACATATACTTTTATAAGCATGGTTTTACTTCTTTTAGTTTGCTCTTTGAGAAATAACAGTATTTTCATGTCTTCTTCAACTAATATGGCATTGTGTCTTCTAGGCATATTTATGTATTTTATTCTTTGTAAGTAGAAATGAGGAACAGTGAGGTAAAGAAAGGGAAAAGACTGGATGATGAGAAAATCGTCCTGTCAATATGCCTCAGAATAAAATGAATTGAAAGAGAATAATAAGGGTTTTTCAGAGTAGAGAAGTTGTTGAAATGGATAAAATATTCACTTATGGTAGTTTTATCAATTTTTCCTTTGGAGTTTTATTTTTAATCATTGTTTTTGCTCATATAGGGAGGAGGGAACATACATTTGAGCTTCTTTCATTACATTTGCCTGTAGTGGCTCATCTCTTATTCCCTATTAATGACGTTATTGTTTTCTCTGAAACACTGAATAAGCCAATAACCAAACTTGTTCACACTGGAGCTGCTTCTCATATAAAATACACATGGATGTTCATATTGCTCTCTTACTTTTTCAAACAAAGTAAATAACTACTGGATGTTTCTCATTTTTCTTTTCATTTCTTGAAAAATCTGGTATTATTTCTGATATTAAGGGAGTTGAATAAACAATCCAGTTTTCCATCTCCAAGTTCAGATCTCTTATATATGACAACTGAACAAAATTAAAATTGAAGGCTTTCTCTTCATATAAAAGCCATGTGATTTTTGGCATGTGAAGTTGTCATCACAGTACCCCAATAAAGCAAAAACAAACAATACAGGCATCTTTACCCTTATGAGGTTTAATTGTAACAGAAACCCTTCTGAGATTGCCATCTGTTAACCTTTGTGTTGAATTTAGTTTATAGATGTACGTGACATCCATGGTTTTAAATAATGCTTATTTTATTTTTATGACCACTTATATAAATCAGGGATTTCAAACATAAATATAGATATATATTCTTTTACATTTTCTTGAAAAATGAGGTTCGGAAATACCAGGCTTCCTTTCTTGTATGAATTTGTAGCATCCGTCCCATGTCATTTACTTTCCAGGTTCCCACAGTCTTCACACTGTCTGCCTCACTCTTTCCTGTTACCTGCTTGGGCCTCTATTTGAATTTACAACCTCGGCTTTAGAAGTGAAAGCCATAGTCAGCAGGTATATCTTGTGATTCAGACTGATTCTAAAGCACATGTTGCAGCTGAAGACAGAATTCCATTTTTTTTTTATTGGTTGCTGAAAACATTACAATGATCTTGACATATCATATTTCATACATTTGATTCAAGTGGATATGAATTCTTATTTAAAAACCAAATGTCTCTTTGATAGAAATGACAATCTTGAGGGAGTACCATTCCAAATTCCACGTGAATGAGCATGAAAAGTGTTTTAATAAGGGATATTCTCTGTTTGGGGGCCATAAATTGCCCATGCAATGAATGATATTAATTACGGATGATTTTTTAATGTTTAATGCTGTATGCTACCTTTGGGTTAACAACTTTCATTATCACAAGCTTGTCAAGTGTATTGTTAGAACAACGGGAGAGACTTCCTTATTGTTTTTCTTCAACTCTGCACAGTGATTGGAAGCTATTTTAAGTAATGGCTTCTGTTATTATTTTCCTGCTTGTTCATATGTTCCCTGTTGTTGCCAGTGATGAAAAAAAAATACCTCCTGGTTTCTTGGGAACTTGTTCAATACAGATTTTACATCCCATCCCACAAACCAGTATGCTCATTTTTGTTAATAAACTTTAGTAGTATGACCGTTTAATGGAAGCCATTCTTCATTAAGGAGGGTGCTTTAGTTTTCTCATTAATACTTGGTTGCTGTTGTGTTGGCTGATGCTTTTTTAGAGAGAAATTATAGGACTCTGATGTCACGCCCTAGATGAGACTTTCCAGTTTTAGCATCTGTCCCCTTGGCACATTTCCTGGTGTTGACAGTTGGGTAAGAAGACACCCCTGGGTTTTATGAAGTCCTCCTGCTACAGATGGTAGGCTTTTGCTTTTAAAGAGTCTGTTTTAGCACTGACTCTCTTTTTAATCTCCTTCTTATATTTTTTGGTGAAACTTTTATATAATCAAAAAAATGATGTTTCACATATAAAATAAGTACAAAATGATTTTACTGTGCTACATGATACAAAATCAAAACCACAAATTTTGAATTGGCAGAATCTACCAGTTCAGGCCCTACATTTGACTTGCCAGAAAGAAAATAATCACATTGCAAAAAAAGATCAGGACAAAGCACTTTAGTTTCTTCTCTTGAGCTTTTGTACTGAGATCCAAATAGCTGAATGTTTCACTTACTGCGACATCTTGTAAGTGGAATTAGTGTTGATAGGATATAAAGTTCATGGCTCTGGACAAACCTACATCTATGATTTTTGAGGAACACACATTTTAGAACCCTTAGGAAATATTTATTGAGCTATTATAATCTGTTAATCCTTACTTTAAGTGTTTTATATATTATTTAGGCTTCTTATCACCATCAAAATTATCATATTTACATATCATATTTTACATCATAGAGATTAAATTACTTCCCACAGCCACACAGCTGGCTAATAGTGCATCTAAGATCTAAGCCCTTGACCTCAAACTCTAGGGCATATTCTGGTACCCAGTATGCTGTGCTGCTTGATTATCTCAAATAGACTACAAACTACTTTGCCTGATAAGTTTACTTCAAACAATTTTATACAGAAATGAAAATAATTTTTGATTAGCTTTGCTATGTCATTTTCTTCTTCTTCTTCTTCCTCCTCTTCTTTCTTCTTCGTTATTTTTCTCCCCCTTCTCCTTCTCCTCCTCTCTCCCTCCCTCCTCCCCGATTTTCCCTTCTCCTTCTTCTGTTGTTGGTATCAGCAATTGAAACCAGGGGCACTTAACCACTGAGACACATCCCTACCCCTTTTTATTTTTTACTTTTTTATTTTGATACCAGGTCTTGCTAAATCAGTTAGGTCCTTCCTAAATTGCTGAGGCTGCTATTTTCAGCCTCCTGAGTCATGGGATTTCAGACATGCATGGCCAATACCAGTGCTTTATCATTTTCTATTATTCAATTTTAATGCAAGTTTTCTGTCATTTTGTTATCTTTTGGAATGTGTCTTCTTCAAATGATTGGCAGAGTATTAATTTTGATAAAAGGCAGATTGATCGGATGATTTTATTGATATTGGGATATGATCATTTACTCAGTCAAATCTTAGTAAAAGCTGGTTGAATGGGATTCAGAAGTTGAATATGATAAAATTTTAGTATCTATGTAGAAAATTACAGCTGAAACAGAAATGTAGAATATTGAGTTTGAAATTCGAGATGAAACATAAATTAAGGCCATTTTATTTCCCACATTTCATTGTAATGGCACAAAAATGTATGTATAAAGTAATTAATTTATAATAATTCTTCAAATCAAGAAAGAATATCTTCCTTTGATAAAACATTTTGGTGAATTTTGAAGATTTTAGCAATTATATCCTGCTAAATACAAGCTACATACATATATTTTGCCACAATATTTTTTTATTGTGGAAAAATATATGTATGTAGCTTGTAAGATTTGCCATTTTAAGTGTACAATTCAGCATTTTAAAAAACATTATTAGTGTATGCAACTATCACCATACATCTCCATAAGTTTTTCCATCTTATACCCATTAATTAGTAACTCCCCTTTCCCTATATCTCATTCCCATTCTAGCAACCACCTTTCTCCTCTCTGTCTCTGTGATTTTGACTACTCCAAGTACTTCATATAGGTGGGATTATACAGTATTTGTCTTTTTGTGACTGGCATATAACTCAGTGTAGTGTTCTCAGGGTTCATCTGTGTTGTAGAATGTGTCATAATTGCCTTCCTTTTGAAGGCTGAATAGCGTTCCATTGTATGTGTCTATTACATTTTGCTTATCCTTTTATTTGGATTGTTTCTGTGCTTTGGATATCAGGATACTGTCTGGAGAGGGGAAGGCAAGGCACCACTTCTTAGTTATCATGTGGGTGTGGAGGTCCATCATCTTATTTATTCTCCATTGACATCACAGTCTCCTCCACACTGCTAGGCAGGGGTAAAGTTCTAGCTCTCTGGGAGGTTTAGGACTATATCATACTGCTCCCAAGGGGACCTCTATTGATTCAACAGAAAGGAGTGGTGTAGTCACTAGTGAAAGTCCTGTCTCTCTACAAGACCTTCACTGACACAAGGGGACACCTTGTTCTACCAGTTAGGAGTGGAATTCTAGGCTCCCCATGTGATCTCTACTGCCTTTAGAGGATGTTATGGGGGGGAAGAGGTGATGGAGGTCCTTATTGTCAAGCAGGAGTAAAAGTCTTGGTTTTCCATTCATTTACTTCTGAGACCACTTGTTATTCTTTGGGTGTGAGATGTACACCAAAATCTCACATGTGAGACAATGCAAGAATGTTTGGATTATAGCCTTAACCTAATCAGTGAATTGATACCTGTTGGGATTAACTAGGTGGTAACTAGAAGCAGGTGGGGTGCGCCTGATTTAATCGGGGTGTGGCTACATACATATATATGAGGTATATATTTTGTATCTGGAGAGTGGAGTCTTCCTCTCTCTAATACCTCATCACCATGTGAGCTGGTTCCCTCTGCCACAATTCTACTGCATTGGTGTTCTGCCTCACCTCGAGCCCTGAGGAATGAAGCTGACCTCCTAATGGACGAAGACCTCTGAAACTGTGAGCCCTCAAGTGAACTTGTCCTTCCTTAATATTGTCTAGTCATATGTTTTAGTCCCAGCAGTTAAAAATCTGATTAAAACACCACTCTGGAAGAGAATTCAGGATAACTCATTATATCCCGATGGAAGTGGAAATCTAGATTCCCCACTTGGCCTTTGGTTATGTGTATGGGTTAGGACCAACGTTGTTTTCTGTGGTGCATGATTGGAATAGAAAGGGTGATGTCCACAAATTTTCTGACTTGTTGGTCTGCCCTATTGCTTGACCTTTTGTGAGGTTTTATTGTTTTTTGCTTGTTTTGTTTGTCTATGCCCATTGGTATTTCTCAGTTGCCAGTTCTTTTGCTCTAACTCTGATAAAGAAGTATAAGGCAATAGGGAAACCCAGTGAATTCATTAATTGTCTCACCTTGGCTCCTGACGCCCCATTGCAATCTTTGTCCATTTGGGCTAATAACATACGGTAACCCAAACATCTTAAAAATAAGAGGAATCTCTTTGGCACATGATCCTGGAGGTTGGAAATTCCAAGATGAGGGTACTGGCAAGCATGGTGTCTGCTGAGGCCTGGTTTCTTGTTCACAGCTGGTGCCTTCTCATTAAGTCCTCAAATGGTAGAAGGGGCAAGGAGTTTCTCTCAGGTCTGTTTCAATAGGGTACTTATCCATTCCTCAGGGGGCTTCCTTCCTAACTTAATTATCTTCCAAAGATTGTATTCAGATGCCTCAAAACATGAAATTTGAAGTTTTATAATTTGGGAAGTGATCATACTGAACACAAGAAGGTTCATAAATGTTTTTAAAACTACATAGAAAATTGATAGGTACAAGTCTCTTTCACTTAACACATTTACTTGCTATAACTTTCTGGGAAATCAGTTGTGTAGTATATTCTCTAAATTATCATGTCATAATGATATGGACAACACTTTTGTCTGAATTAACAGTAATAGCACATAGTTTGGATCTTAGGAATAAAATCAAGTCTGTCTTTTATGGAGTGACAGCAAGAACTGACAACAGAACCATTCCAGGTGTTACTACTTAAAAACCAGTGATGTGCAGAACATTACTTTTGTAGAGTAAGTGGTACACACCAAAATTGCAGTATTTTGTCATTGTGTAAACCACTTTAGAGTTGTATTTTAGAGTCATCAAGTGAATTATAAATAATGGCTTTCTTGTGGAATCAGTATTATACTTTTCATAAAACATAACTTTTAAACTACTAATAATTACTTCTGTTTCTCATGTGTTAATGAGATTAGGACTATGGTCCTTGTATTTGAAAAAAAATAGTTGTAAGAGATAAGACTAAAGAATTTTTTGAGGGGGAAATAGAGAAAGTTTAATTAATATTTTTCTATTAATCAGTTTTGTGCCTGTGCATCTGTTTATGTGTGTGTGCGGGTACATTTTTAAAAGGGAAAGTATTACTCAGGATTATTTGTTGGTTTGAACCCAGTAGGCAAGAGTGATACTAGTATTTTCTCTCTCCATTCTAGGAAAACAGGAGTAAGGGCACAGAATTTGTATTTCCAAAATCTAAGCTCTTAATACCACCCCCATCTGCTTGCTGCTAAAAGTAAACAGCCTTACTATTTCATGCCCATTCCAGATACCAGAATGAAAAGATTCTTGCTTCAATTTGAAATGAGAAAACAACTCAATATGGAGATAATTTTCCTAGATAAATGGGCTGAGAGTGGGGAAATGGAAAAACCTTGGATCCAGAACACTACAGAATCCTTAAGGAAGACCAAACTTTGATGGGCGATGTTTGGCTACTGGGAACTTCTGAATCCTGGAAACCACAGCTATGATAAATAAGTGGTGAGATTCCAGTGCCTAAGGCAGGAAAATGATAGATTCGTGAAGAACATGGACTTGAACAGGGAGTGTCTTGTTAGTGACCAATTCTCATCAAATTCTAACTTTTTCAATTTTGGGGGGATTATTTATTCTCTGATAGAACCCTAGAGATTGTTCAGGGTCCTTGCCCCACATGACTGTGTTAGAATTTCCTGTCAACCCTGTGTGACACAAAGAACTAAACCATATTAGATTATTTTGACTGGTTAGAAAAGCTATGAAATAAGACCTTTCCTTCACTTATGTAACATCCATGTACAATATTCATACCTGTTGAGCACATGGCACAAAATAGTACTGTAGTTTTTTAAAAATAGAGTGACCCTATTTTTTAATCACTTCAAAATCTTATGGTTGATTGCCTTCTTCCCCACTTTCTCTTTCATGTGTTAGATATACAGTGGCCTTTCAAAGAAACTTGTGTAAAAATAGAAATGTGTTGGCATCTTAGCAGTACAGTAGCTCATGTTGACTGTCTCCTTTAAGAACTGGACAACAGAAAGTTACATGAGGTTTCTGTGTCAGAGGCTGGTTTTTCCTTTTACATTGTTATGGAATGTGATATCTTCTTGTGAGAGCAAGTGAGGAAGCAATTTCACATGACATTTCTAGGATGCCTGCTGCCCTTTGTCCATGCCTTAGAACCAAACTCACCCAATTGGAAGAAATTTAGTTAAGAATAAATGAGTGAATTGAAAACCATTAGTCATACATGAATTGAAAAATTACTTAGAAACCCATACTTTTCTTTAGTTATATCATATAACCAAAGTAATAACTTACACTCTCAAAAAATGTGATGAACACAGTCTAATTTTTTTTTTAACCTAACCCACCGGAGATAGGATATTTGGTAAATATGCCACAGACATGGGTGTATTAATAATTATCTGATTATCTGTCCACTTTATTGATAGTGGAAAAATCAAGTGGTTTGTGGTATACTTTGCGAGTTTCAGCTGACCACTCATTGCAATAGAGAACTATTAATATATTATTTCTCCAACATCAGCAGGATTCATTCCCATTTAACTTTTAAGTTAACAGATATACTGTGTGATAAGAATCACTGCTCACATTTTTAGTTGTAATGGACAGTAGTGGGGTGAATTGTATCAATAAAGAAGTCAAGCTGTTCTTATAGAAGACATTGATTTGGTATAAATTGCCATTTAGGAGTTTAGCTGCTGAATACTAAAATGTAGATTTACTGATAAGTAGGAGACCTTATCATTTATTTGAAACCAAGTGACCTTCAAAATTAAGCTTTCTCAGATATCCTCATTTCTAGAAGATATCTAATTTATAGAGGTCTCATGTAGATGAACTTTTGCATGAAAAATATTGAAAAATATGTTCAAAGTATCTGCAGATCTGCTTTGTTGTCGTTTGTGAGGGTAGTTAGCATGCCAGCCCCTGGAATGGTCATGAAATGCTTGTCAATCTCAATATTGAGCAATATGTTGTAGACAAAAAAGCAAAACCAAGTTTGGTTGCATGTGACTATAGCATAAGTTTACTCCAAATTGTTGAATTCTGTGCCTCTGTAACTTGTGTCAGAGACTAACTCAGGATATATATTTTGCTTTTCTTTATTTTAAAATATATTCAAGTACTGGTTTTATATCTTAGTTTTATGACATTGGCAAAGTACCGTAGATTCCATTATATTCATTTCCTTTATCTGCAAGATGGAAATGTTACTTCTGAGGGAGAGGTGGGGAGTACTTTATTAACCACTAAATAAATATTCATCCATCTTCCTTTATATGGATTTAAAACTAAAAATTATGCTTAAAATATTAGTTTACAGCAAATGTCTTTGGGAAGAAAGTTGACTACCTAGGAATTAAGCAATGAAGATGCTTCTTTTCCTTAGCTTTTTTTCATATTTCTCTCACTGAACAATGTTATAGATAGACTTATATAAATACTATGTGCAACATACAATGAAATTGCTCCTTACAAAGAGTTTCTCTATATTTTATTTGAGCTCAATTATATTATGCTACTCTAATTAACCAGATGATTAACAAAGTCTTCATTTTAGCTTAAGTACCTATAGAATTTGGTCATAATGTTTACTAACTTATAATAGTATTATATTACTAATTATTGCTAATATAATTAGAATATCTATGCTGAGAAAATTGTAGATTAAAAAGTATGTAATTTATGGAATTTAAAAATATAATAAATCTTATTGTTTCTTAGTAACAATGGTAACTTAATTCCAAACCTGATTAGAATTCTTTTTCTGTAACTTCTGACGAACTTTATATAACTTTTTAACAGGCTTAGAACTATTGAAGTGTATGATTTCTATCTGCCCTTGTAGACTGGTTATCAACCAGAGATGTTTGGTAGTTTTGCTCTTGTTGAAACTGTTTAATTCAGAGATCATTTATTCAATGAGAACATAAAAGCTGTGTGCCTTAAGTGGTGGCAGGAATCCTAATAATTGTTTATAAATTTTCTAATCAGAAATGAGTATTTTTCACTCTTTTTCTCAAGAAAATTCTTTTTCTTGAAATAAGCTTCAAAAATTTGTGTTTGGTATTGGACAAAATCAAGCTCTGCATATTACCATTACATTGCCAAAATTTTGATTATATATACTGCTTTCAAATAACACTTATTTGAATTTACTTTACTGTTATTTCCTAATTTTTTGAAATGGGAGTTTACCTTGTTGACTTTTGTCTGTTTTCAGGATATGCTATTAATATCCCCCTAAGATACAAATTTCTCTCTAAGAACAAAAAATCTCTCTCTAAGGAAGGATTTAGCTGTGCACTCAACTAACGCTTGAGTAATGTAGTTTATGGTAATAATAAAGCTGGATAATAGAGTTTTTCATTAACTATCAAAATATTTTTTAATTTCTATTTTTATTTCGTTTTTGAGGTAGGATATTTGATTTTTATTTTATAATGTGCCAAAATATGTGACATTTCAAATTAATCTTTTGTTATTAATTTCTAGGTTAAGTGTATTTCACACAAAGGATATATTCTATATGATTCGCATCCATTGAAAATTATAAATCCTTTTTATGAGTATATATTTTTTTAAAAAACCACTTTATTGTTTGTTATTGTTAGTTTACTACAGCAGTCTATGTGGTACAAAGACTTGGTGGCTTAAATAACAGGAGTTTATTTTCTGGAAGTTTTGGGGGGGTTAGAAGTTCAACATCAAGGTGTCAGCAGGATTTTTGTTTGTTTGTTTTGTTTTTGTGGGGCCTCTCTCCTTGGGTTGTAGATGTATGTCTTCTCCCTGTGATTTCAACATGGTTTTTCCTTTGGGTTTACCTCTGTCCTAATCTCTTCTTCTTAGAAAGACCTGAGACATATTATATTTGGGCCCATCCTGATCACCTCATTTTAATTTAATTGTGTCTTTAAAGAGAAAGACCCTCTCTCACACACAGTCACATTCAACCATAATGGTTGTTAGAATTTCAACGTATGTGTTTTGGAAAGACACTTATTTATTCAGACCATAATCTTGATTAAGAGTAATCTTCACTCACATAAGTCAATATAACTTCTTTGATTTCATTTCTAAATAATCTTTTCTTATAAATATTCACATAAGTGAAATTGATGTTATTTTAAGGGCTGAACAATAAAATTTACTGAATAGAGAAAGATTTTGTTATACTTAAATTGAGAATTCTTTCTTTAAAAATGAATAGTCCATTTCTTTCAAATGTACTGCTGTCATTATAAAAGTAATTCAACAGAGGTGATTTTCCTTTGCAGTAGCAGTAACCACATGGACATAAACAACCACATAAACTACCAAAGTATATGAATAAATCTAAGAAAGAATGTAGAAGATATACACAAATTATGGAGCTTTATGGAAGGAGATTTTAAAAAACTGAAGAAATGAAAAGAGATGTGTTTCTGATTAAAATAAACTCTATAATGTAAAATACTAATTTTATAAGAACACTTTATTTAGTGTAACCTTAAGTACAGAAATAGAAAATATTATGCAACAATAATCAATGTTAACTAACCACTAAAGTTTCCTGAATACTTACTAATATCCCGTAGTTTCTCACTTGCGTATTCTATATCATTTCCCCAAATTTTTCAACTTATTTTATTTTTAAAGTTCCACGTAAGGCTCTGGACTCTCTATAACTTGTTCTCCTCAATTGTAATATAAGAATCATAGTTGTGTCAATAAGACATAAAGTGTTAGAAGGCTTAAGATTCTATTAGGCTATTATGCACAAACATCTAGAATTCTACATAAGTAAAGGAAGCTGTTGATAATGTGACTAAATACAGATAAAAACTTCTGAATCTTAAAATATAATGGACAGAGTTAAAAGATATGCAACAGAAAGAGAACATGTGCCATCAAACAAATTATAATGTCTAAAATATTCAGTAGATATAGCCAAATTGTATATGAGACAGCTTAATAAAAATAATATAGAGGGTCTTTATGTCCAAGTTTTTGTTAAAACAGCATTCTTGTGGGGGATGATGTTATTATTGAACTTAGGCAGTTGACCCTTGTACTCTCATATTGGACATAAATTTTGTCTAGTCGTTTAAAATATAATTACTATTGCTTTCACAACAGGCCTTTTTAAGCCATTGAAATATTTCTTTGTAATGGATTGCTAAAGCTATAATAATGAGGGCAAAGTCCAATGACATGACAGTTTCCCATTATTTTCAATACAGGTCATACTGATTAAACTACCCCAGAAATTGATGACACTGGTGCTTATTAATAGAATGTCTGATTAACTCAAAGCCTTTTAGAAATATCATTGTACATTGGCTTATTAAAATTGTATTGACACTAGCATTTGGAAGATGTCTCTTTTATTTCTCTTTTTATTATTGCCTTTACCCAGAATTAAGATTGTAAGAAATCTAATCTTAATTTTAGAATTCATTCCAGATTGCAGCACTGAAGTATAAATACCATGTCTTTCATCCAAGTTTGATTTCCACTGGATTTATGTTTTTTTTCTTGTACTTATTTTGTTTTGGCAAGTTATACTCCAGAGTCTATTTTTTTTTCTTTTAAACATGTTAATGGATTTTAATCAGATTTTAAATATGCTTCAGATGGTATTTCCAAAAATATTTTATACATTTTCTTCATTTATATGACATAAATGAAGATTTGCTCATTTACCCATGACTTACACTTTCTTTTTAAAAACATTATTTTGAAATAATTTTATATTTAGAAAAAGCTATATATTAGTAAAGTTTCCACTTAACATCAAAATAAGTGAAATAAAATTTAATATCATTCATAATTATACTACAATTATAGTAACAGGAAATGGGCATCAACTCCATAATTCTTTACTACAGAACATTTGAATTTTACCCATTTTCTCATTATCTGTTTTTTTTTCATAATCATTTTTAGAATGGTTTGGATCCATAACAAAATTGAATAGATTAACAAAATTCCCTTTTATTTCTAGTCTGTATCATGAATAATTGCTTACTTTTATCAAATAATATTTTTGCATCTGTTGTATGGTTATTTTTCTTCATTCCACTAATGTAATTTTTGAGTATTTAATCAACCTACTACTCCTTCATTAAATTTTGAATTAACATTTCTTTTAACAATACATGGAATACTATCCTTTTATATATTGGTGAATTTGATTTGAAATAAGTTTACTGTTTTGCATCTATTTTTATGAGAGAGTAGCCCTCAGTTTGTTGTTGGTGAAAATTATATGCAATGTCCTTATCAAGTTTGTAACAAAATTGTACCAGTGGCATGAAGCAAATTGGGAAAATTTTTCTCTACTTGCAAGAATTTGTGTCAGATTGATATTATCTCTTTTTAAATGTTTGATAAAATTCACCAGTGAAAATCTCTGACTCTGGTTTTAGATTTTAAATGAACATTTAATTCTTGGTCTGATATAGCAATATTCTATCTTCTTTATATCAGTTTTGTTCAGATGTGTTTTTAAGAAAACTATCTTTACTCCTAAGTAAATGTAAACTTGTATGTGATCATTCTGTGTTATCTTTATAATATCTGCAACATCTGTAAAAGTACCTCTCTTCCCAGTTCTGTTATTGGCAATGTGTATTTTCTCCTTTCCCCTGATCAGTAAAGCTTATAAAAGAGTAAGCTTTTAAATGTATTGAGGTTTTCCATTGTGTGTCTGCCATTTTGTCATTGATTTCTTCCATTATCATTCTTTTTTGCTGTCTTCTACTCCTTCTTGAGGTTGATTTATCTTATTTCCCTAGTTTCTGGAGATGAAAGCTTACATTTTTTATTCTAAGTTTTCATTAATTTCAGAATCCTGGTTTTCATTCTAAGTTTTATCATGTAGCTATTGTTAGAGTTTTGTTGCTGAATTTCCAATTATTTGAATATTTTATTCAATCTGATATTCTGTACATTTTACAAATATTATTATTATTATTATTATTATTATTATTATTAAAGAATCCAAGTCTCAAGAAAGGATTTATAAATTTAGGTAGTACAGGAGACGCTCAAATTCTAATAATTTTAATTTTTATTACTTCCTTGTTTCTGTACATGGTCAAGATTTTTATGTTCTTCATATCTATGAAGGTGAAGTTAAAACATTTTACCCAAAAGTTCTTTTTACCTTTTTCTAACAAACCTGAGCTTTTTCTGTTGTTGAAATCAAATACAGATTAGTATGTTATTTATTGCTTCTTAAGTGTACTTAAATATGAAGTTACACAGAAGAAATGCAGATAATGTAACAGTTTTATCCAAAGGCTTGGTGTGATAGAGTAGATGGCTTGGATTTGGCTCATTTGTACTGTCTTTCTAATATTAGATAAATTTTCATGGTGTTTCTTCATCTGTAAATTGAGGGTAATGAATGTGGATGTAGTTTTTAGGAATATGCTATCACAAATTCTGTTAAATTTTAAACATGCTTTTTTTTTTCTTCTGCAATGTCTTACCTTACATGTAATTTTAGGGGCATTCCTTTTTTGACATTCATTCTGGCTGTTTATTATTATTGGTACCAGGAATTGAACTCAGAGGTGCCCAACCACTGAGCCACATTCCCAGTCCTTTTTATATTTTATTTAGAGACTGGGTCTTGCTCAATTGCTTAAGGTCTCCCTAAATTGCAGAGACTGGTTTTGAACTCACAATACTCCTCCTGCCTTAGCCTCCCCAGCTGTTGGGATTATAGGCATGTTCCACTGTGCCCTGCTCCCCTAAACTTATTATGATCCATGTTTTGATAATTCAGTGAATATCTAATGAATTAAACTTTTCATGTACTGGGAAACTACATGAGTTCTATAAAACTTGTGCTGTAAGTAATTATGTATTCACAACGTCATATTCATTAAAGGTATTATGTGTGCAATCAAGCAAAGTCCTTTATTTTCAGTCTAATTTAATATTTAGGACAAAGTATATTTTTAAATTTTATCACCCAAAAATATGTAGTCAAAGGAGCACACAATTTATATAAGAAGATTTTGACTAGAACCCACCCTTGGGAATTATATGTTCTTGGAAAAATTATAAAACTTGTCTTTAAGCTTTCTACATTTTTACATATGATGAGTTATAAAACTTATAAAACTATCATTTTTTAAATCATTAGAAATAAATTAATGTTGAGCTTAGAATATACTTTAGTAGCCAAAGCATTTTAACAGTAAGTATGAACTTCTCAGAATGGAATAAAACATATTAGCAAATAAAATATTATAAATTAAGAGTATAAATTAAGACATTTGAATGCAACAGAATGTGCTTTCCCCCACTTTTATTTTTTGGCATTTTTCTAGATGAGCAACTAAGGAAAGCTGCTGATTTTGTATTTGTGAGCAGTACAGCAGTATAATAAGCAAAGTGAATATTTTGGGAGGAAGATTTAGTATTGCAACAGCTGGTTCAGGCTGTTGCCTTATCAGAAATAGTGCTTCTAGACTATCAAAAGTAGGAGTGGGATCTTAAAATACAGTTTTCACTCAAACAAGAAAGCTCTTCGCCCTTTTTCCCTCCTTAAATCTCCCTTATGTGTATTTCAATTATATATATGTGCACAATTTTTTGTTTCCTACACACTAGATCTTATTAGGTAGTATGGACAGGACATAAGATTTCTCTCTACTTCATAAACTTATTTTTAATCTCTGTTTTTGATGGCGTCTTAACCTATTCAGGCTGATTTAGGAAACATAGACTGTTTGTCTATATAAAAATATAGACAAACAATAGAAATTTATTTCTGAGCTCTGGAAGCTGGGGAATTCAAGATCAAAGTGCCAGCAGAACTGGTGTTTGATGAGGGTGTGGACTGTACTTCAAATATGGGGCCTTGTCACTGTGTCCTCACATGACAGAAATGGCACTTGCTGGACGGAAATGGCACTTGCTTGAGCTTCACCCACAGGAGCACTAATTCCATTTCTGGGGGAGAAGCAGTGCTGTTGGCATAATGACTTCCCATAGATCCAGCCTCTTCTCAGTATCACATTGGATATTAGGTTCCCACACATGAATATTGGGGGAAAACCAATATTTAGAATGCAGCAGATAGTATTTTAAAAAATTCAGAGAAATGCTCAGCCTTTCAAATTCATTTGAATATCATCTTCACTAACTTAGGTCTTTTATTTCAAACATTTTATGAATCTCTTAATAGAGAACCCCTTGGAAGTTATTTTTAAGCTGAATGTTAAGGCGAGTGACTTTGCAGGACTTCTAGTGGGGAATTCCAGAATTAGAGCCAAGGTTGTTTTTGCCAGGATGGCATTTGTGCAACAACTTGTTCCTAATTTATATAAGGTGCTGGATTCTAGAGAAGTGTCATGTTAATGCAGTTTAATACAAATTGAAGACATAAAGCACACAACATAATAATGTAAGAGCTTTGCCTAAGTATGTATGTTTGCAAATTAATGCTGGATGTTCCTGAAGGAATGGCATTCTTGGCTATCAGGTGAGATGCATTAAGGGAGAAAGCTTCTGAAGAAAATGCTGATCCCCTTATTGGATTAAACATTAAGCTAAATATATAGGATGAAAGTTTATCTAGACAGGAACCCAATTTTAAGGAAAAGGATATTTCTAAAGTATTTGTCTTGACAACTCTTTTTTTTACCTTTTCTTCAGGGCATTATGTTTAGTTATTTTGAGTTTGCAGCTTATGCTGTTGATTGGACTCTTGGATTTACCTTAGAGGTCTCTGACAACATAAAAACAAGTTTCAGAAGGATAGAAATAACATGACTGATGGAAATTCTGTTTTTGCTGATTCAGGAACAGATTATGTTCCTAATCCCTCTATTAAATATCCATTTAAAATCTTTGTGTCTGTAGCCAACTCAGAGCAAGACTCATGCTTATAAAGCACAGGGTCAGGTGCAATTGGATTAAACCCTAGAACAAACACCCAGTGCTGGGACATGGACCTTAATTTTTAGTCCTTTATATAGTCAAGTGTTTGGAGTGGGAATGACTTTCAGATGCATCAAGATTCTGTCCTGTGCCAGTAATCCACTATTTGCCAGTTGAAGTGGTTCCTTTTACAATATAACTAAAGGAGTTCTCTTCATATTTATTTTACATTAACTTAATTTTATTTACAAAATATTTCAAACATACAGGTAAAAAAGATTTCTGTATCTACCCATCCAAATTTAACAGTTATTTACATTTTGAAATATTTATTTCATATTTGAAATATTTCATTTTCTCTTTTAAATGATCTATATCTGTATAAAAAGATACCTCATTCCTTTCTTCCTTCCTCCTTCTCTCTCCATTTCTTCCCTTTCTTTTAAGAAAGACCTACCATTCCTTATCTTCTTTCACAAAGAAACTTCAATACCACCTGTAATTGTTTATACATACATATCACAAGTATTTGTATATACCTATAAAAATAAATACTGATTAGTCTGTTTTTTTAAAATCTGGGTAAATTATATCATTTGCAAATTTTCAGTTGTAAAATTCACTATATGTTTCAAAAGTTTTTTGTTCATGTATTTTAACAGCTCTGCAGTCTTACATGGACAGACAGTGTTCATTAATTGATAATTTGATTAGCTGGTCATTTGTTTCCAATTTCATTTATTATCAGCTATTCTGAATTGAATATAATTTAAATAAAAAGTTTTTTAGATAGTACAGAGTTTTTCAAGTCCACAGAATTTTTAACAAAAATGTTAGATAGCAGGCAATGTACATGAAAAGCTTTCCTAAGACTGTGTAACCATTGCCAAATTACTCTCCAAGTGATTGCTCCAATTTACACTTTTATCAGTTATTCATGAACTCTATAATCAACACATCCTAACTAGCAATAGATGATATTAGTCTTTTAAAATTTTAGGACAGTCTGGTGACTGCAAAATGATACCTTGTCATTGTTTTAATTTGTATTTCCCTGGTTCTACAAAAGTTTAAGCTTTTTATATGATTATTCACCATTTGATTTTGTATTAAATTATCTATTTATTGAAGTGTAGGAGTTCTTTCATTATTTTGGATGTAACCTTTTCTATGTGTATCGTTATAACTATTTTCTCCCAGATTTTGGCTCTGAACATTTGCTTAGGAATATTTGCTGTAAAGTAGCTTTTAGTTTGTTGTTAGATTTAGTAGCTCTTATCTTTAAACTTAATTGTTTGGGACTGCAGATTTACCTTTGTGGAGAGCTCTTGCCTAACATGTGCAAGGTCCTGGGTTCAATTCCAAACACTACAAAATAAATAAGTGAATAAAATCAGTTGTTTTATTTCCATTTAATGAACCGCTTTAGTACTATAAAGGCACTCTCCTCTGTTTTTCTAAGTGTTGTAAAGTTTTGCTTTTTTGTCTGTAATCTCTTTTGAATTCTTGAATCTATATTTTATGAGGTCATGATGCCACCTTAACATTTTCTGTTTGGAGAGTTGACTTTCACAGAAGAAATAGAGCACAATTTATCCACCCATTTGTAATGCCATTTCCAGCTTTATGTACATTCCCTGTCATTTCTGTTTATTCATGTTTTTGTTTTTAGGCTTTAACTTTATTTCAGAAACATGTGTGTTTATCCCTTCACCAGTATCCCACTAGTTTAATGATTAGAGTTTTAAAATAAATCATTATGTCCCCTTATTAGTTTTTGTCACTTTATATCTCACACAATTTTAGGATCTGCTTTCAAGTTCTGGAATAAGAATTATTGTAACAATGACTGGAATTTCCTTGAACTTTTAGATTTATTTGTGGAGACTTGCCCTCTTCATAATATTGGGTCTTCCCATCCTCATCTGTTTTAATCTTTTCTGTTTTGACACACATACAAGTGGAATAAAGTAGATGGTGCTCATTAACTTTATCCTGTACTGTTAGAAGAGGGAATGTAACCGTGGAAGAGGTTAGATTGATGTAACCACAAGCCGAGGAATGTGGATAGCCTTTAGAGATACGAAAAGGAAAAGAATTGGTTCTTCCTAAGAGTCTCTAGCAAGAACTCAGCCCATCAATACCTTGATATCATACTTCTTATCTTCTGAAATGCAAGGTAGTAATGTTTTGGCTTAAGCTGTTACGTTTATGCCAATTTGTTACAGAAAAATTAGGAAGCAAATTCACCTTCTTGTGAAGTTTCTTTGCAAGGCTCTGACTAATTCAATATGAGGAAAAAGTACCGGTACTATTAAGAAACAAAAAAACAAACACTGGATCATTTTGAAAGTCTGTTATTTTAATGAAGTTGATTTAGGAGTACAGGCACTTAATGGAGATTCATTCAGTTAAGCATCCAAGAGCAATACACAGGTTCCTGAACAGGGGACCAGGTCTTAAGTCTGACTGAAAATAGAGGATGCAGTTCTGGCCTAGATGTTTCAAGATGTGATTGTATTTATGAAAGTGATCCTAGAAATGTCAGTTTACCTCTCAGAACTTAGTTTCATCCATTTATCTCCTCCCTTCCTCCTCCTTCTTTTCACAACTGGATTTATATCTCCTGTCTGAAGAGGTTGTCATAAGAAAAAAATAAGATCTATATATAAACTGTCAAATAATATGCAGAAAATTAATAGTAAGAGGAACCTCCCTGGGGATCATACAAGGAAAAATACTATTGGAAAGAGAAAACAAATTGGTAATGAAAATAGATGAGACCTGTTTGACTATTGCCATTGCATTACATTGGATATTGACTTGAATGTGTTGTAAGTAGCCTTTAGTGATTATTGAGAGGTTTAGGAAATTTAAAACTATTTGGTCAAAAGAAAAGAAAAGAAAGGGAAAAAAAGCCCTGCAGGTGGTCTTCTGGAAAGTGCAGACAAACCTCCATTCTACCAAGAATTATCTGCTCAGGTGATATTATTTAAATTCTTCCTGCCTCAGTGTCTCATCTGTAACATGAGAAAAGTTCCAAGGCTTTGCAGAACTGTTGTAATGCTGAAATGAAATAATATAATGAAAGCACCCAGTCCTGCCAGGTGCAGTGGTATATACCTGCAATTCCAGGGACTTGGAAGGGTGAAGCAGGAGGATCACAAGTGCGAGGCCAGCCTGAGCAACTTAGAATCATTCTGTCTCAAAATAAAAAGGGCAGAGGGGCCAGGGTTGTGGCTCAGTGGTAGAGCTCTTGCCTAGCATACATGAGGCACTGGGTTTCATCCCCGGCACCACTTAAAAAAAAATTAAACAAATGAAATAAAGGTATTGTGTCCATCTACAACTAAAAAAAATTAAAAATGTATTAAAATAAAAAAAAAAAACAAAAAGGGCAGAGTAGGTAACTCTGTGGTGTAGCATCTCTGGTTTCAATTCTTACTACCAAATTAAAAAAAAAAAAAATCCCTGTTCTGTGTATCTATATTTGTAGCTTTGTGATTTCTATTTCTGACTACCAATTTAGTAATTGACAATTTTTAAGTGTTAAAAATTTTTAATAAATCAATAAATTTTTTATAAGTCAATATTTAATTTAAGTATGTTAGGTGAAGCTATATTCTCCTGTCTATAGCTATCTGGTATGGTTTAGAAGCTAATGTGTCAACAAGAAATAAATGGACTCTTTGGCATCTCATTGGGTTTCCTCTATACCCTCTAGTCTGTGTCCTTTTAACATGGTTCAGCATAAGTTGAAGCTTCTGGGAGTATCATTACATTTTAATAACATGGATGTTTCTTCTCTTCAGTATCTTCATTGTCGTGTATTATTTTAGACTAAAGAATGTGCAAGAGTGATGATCTTATGCAGGGACTGATTCTCTACTTTAGGGGCACAAAGTAGAGATGGACTTTCCCTTCCAGAGGAAGAATATAGTAGGTGCTCAATTAAGTGTGTGTGCCTGGAAGCTACTATAGAGTACCAAGTATCTGGAATGCAGAAGATTCATTGTAGAGAAAAGGGGAAGTTGTTCTTATCCTTTTCTTCTGAAATGAAGTAGGGTAGGTAGGAGGCTACATATGGAAATCAAACCTGGCTCTAGCTTCTATCTTCTATAAGCCAAATATGGGTCAGTGACTTCTTGTATGACCTCAGTTTTCTCTGCTTTAAAAATGAGGATGTTTGTACAGATGAATATAAGAAATGAAAAGCTTCAGTTCTGTACTTTGACTATGCAAACTAGATATTTAATAAACAAAATATCCCTTCTCTTTTCTCTTTTGCTGTGTACCTGATAAAGAAATGAAAATAAAACTAAGTTTGGAGAAATTATTTTTAAAGATTATATAGATCTTAGAATAGCCTCTGTCTTATAGATAGGGATATTACTGGTATATGCGTATCCCATATGAATGATTCAGTGTTCTCATTCAAACCATGACATATCTCTATTTTGAATTGTGATATCAGTGTTTGTTTTCGGCTTACTACACCGCTGAGTTGCTTAAGCATGGAAAATGCTATAACTTTCTCAGTTATATTTTGAGCTAAAAGGTATTGTTTTATGAGGAGTACCAAAATTAATCATTTATAAGAATGTTTTCAAAGGTGAAAACATCTGATTTTTCCTGTTCAGATTTTTTTGTTTGACAGGCTATGTTTGATCAACCTTCTAAATCTTACAGAAGAGGCCAATATAGTTACCTAATGGCCACCACAATCATGGCATGGCCATCACAAATGTGGCCCTTTGCATAGATGACTTGCTTTTTATGCTGTCACATTTCACAGCAGAAGGCAATGTTGAATATTATATGTAGACTGGAATTTGCCTGAATAGTTATAATAATAGTTCTTATTAATTTTTTTCTCTGGATTATTTAGGCCAAACCATGTTTATTACATATTTTCTTAACTTCCTTGAATAAATGTTGATAATAATTGCAGTTGTCTACACAAGCTCCATTTATAGTGGCCCTCTCTCAGTTCTTTAGATGCACCATGCTTGCAACTTTTCAAAGTTTTTGCACACTGTCTGCTTTGAACAAAATATTCACTGAATCTACTTAACTCCAAACACACCCACATACACACCTTTGTCTGTTTAGGTCCTCTTTGGCTTTGGAACAGCATTTCTCAATCTGGGTATTATAGATATTTTGAATGAAAAACTTGTTGTGAAGAAGGGTTTTGGGGATGTGCTGTGTGCTGCAGGATGTTTACCAGAATCCCTAGCCTACCCTTTAAAATATCATTTTAGTTGTAGATGGACACAAGAACTTTATTTTATTTATTTATTTTCTTGTGGGGCTAAGGATCAAACCCATTGCCTCATATTTGTGAGGCAAGTGCTCTGCCACTGAGCCACAATCCCAGCCCAAGCCTGTCCTTGATACAGAGCTAGTAGCATCTATCCTCCTCAGTTTTATCAACAAAAACAACTTTGTCATATATCTCCCAGGAAGAGGGTACTTATTCTTGGTTGGGAACTATAAAATTAGAATTTACTACAGATATTATTTCCTTATTAAGAAAGGATTCTCTCATCCCCTAAAATAATTTGATTCTTTCCACCTTTTATTCATTCTCAAGTTAGTCTGTCTTAGTCATTTATCTCCTACTAATTACCAATAAAATAGCAGAATGAATATTTATGTATACAGATGTCCCCCAATTTACAGTTGTTTGATTTTTTTTTAAAAAAACTTTATAACTATGTAAAAGCAATAGGTATACAGTAGAAAACACACTTTGAATTTTGATCTTTTTTCAGGCTAGCCATATGCAGTAGGGTACTCTCTTTTGATGCTAGGAAACTCCAAGTGGCAGTTCCCAGTCAACCAGGAGATAATGAGGGTAAACAACTGATACCCTAGAGCACATTGTGTTGCCAGGCTATAATGTTTGACAAGCTAGGTGTAGTAAATGCATTTTCAATCTAGGATATTTTCAACTTATTTTTGCTTTATCAGAAGTAACCTCATTGTAAATTGAGAAACATCTGTACATTTTACATTAATTTCTTTGCCAAAATGTAAAATTCAGGAAGGAAATGACTTTTTCTGCTTGGTTTCCTACCTTATTTCTATTATCTAGGTCACTGCCTTACATATATACCTTTATATATATACTGTATGTCTTTGTAAACCTATTGATCTTTGATCATCATTAAACTTACTTCAACTATATAAAAATAGTATATTGGAGACTAGTAAAACTTTGCATTCATCAGAGTCCACACAAGCTTTGCTAGTGTGATGATATTAATCCAGTAATTCCACAGTTCTGTGCCAGTACGCTCCAGTGTGTTCATAGTTGGTGGGTTGCTGTAGAATATTTTTAATATTCAAGGAAAATGCAGTGACATTTGGCATACATTTGGCTACAAATTACTAGCTCCTGATAGTTCACAATTTTAACATTAGAATACATTATGTTACTTTTGATGATATCACATCTTTGTGCAGCTACATATTGAGTATGTGCTAAAAAACAAGTATCATGAGAAAATCGATGTGGAATAACAACAACTACAACCAAAAAAGAGAGTGGTAATGTTCAGTATGACTCCAGGATATGAGAAATAGTACAACACCAAACAGGTACACATGTACCATTAGTAACATGTATGCAATTAGTAAGTTTTAATTATGGTTATTTAAGAAAGAAATAAAATGCTAATTTATTTTCTCCTTCTGTGTACTAGTTTTAAGAATGACTACCAAGTTATTAAGGACATATTTGATTTAGAGGTTTGAATTTAACTGCTTAATAACTGGAATGAGTAGATTTTTTTTTTTTTTTTTGGCCAAGGGATATCATGAAAAAAATTTCTGAGATGGTAAGGGTGTGAAGCAAGAAAGTTTAGAAACTCTACACCAGCAAATTTAACCATTTCATTCTAAATATTTTCTTTTTATAAATACTGTTTTCCAGTTCACGTTATACTATATTTTAATAGGTTTGATCTATATATATCTACTTATGATGTGACATCTCATTATACTTTGTGAAAGAGAAGTAGTAAGAAACTCAAGAGTGACAAGGACTGCATGCATGGAAATGTTCTTCTGCCATAATGCTCAAGCTCAATGTTCAAAGAAACTACATTTATTTGAGAGAAATTTCTAGGCTACCCAGATAGAAGGAATTTTAACATAAATATGACCGATGTTATTTATAATTTTCATTCTCATTTTCATGCTAAACTTAAGCTGTTATCTTTAGATATTAGACCTCATCATTGAACCTACCAGAGGATTACTATCTATAGTACTTAATATCTTGGGTGTAGTATCTCTAGTTAAGATTTATTTCAAATAACTTCTTGTAAGAGATACTTTTTTTTGGTAAGATCTGTTTTTCTTATATTAAAAATCCCTTTCCTGGTCTGGGGTTGTGGTTCAGTGGTAGAGTGCTTGCCTAGCATGTGCGAGGCACTGGGTTCAATTCTTGGCACCATGTATAAAATAAATGAAGAAAATAAAGGTCCATCAATGTCTAAAAAAAATTTAAATTAAATTTCCTTTCCTTTTTGACTGTTCAGTGATCGTTTCTCAGTGGTGCTACAGATTCTATAAATGAAATTGTAACTAAACCAATTCTAGTTGACTTAGTGTAGAAAATCCAAATCCTGTTTAACTGCTGAGACAGTCTTCTCTTTTAATGGACTTTATATATCATCTCCAGAATTCTGTGGTTATAAGAATTCCTACAGAAATAGGTGGAAAAGAAGCTTTATGAGTCCTGAAACTAGTAACAGATTTCACTTTTTGTTTTTATTATTCCACTTGTAGCTTTAATGTGAAAATTTTCAGTAATAAATCCAAACCTTTTAAATGACTTTTTATATAAGGTGATTATATCTTCAAACTTCTACAAGTTCTTGGAAGGGACAACAATTATTGATTACATTTGAGAATGATTCGGGCACCTTTGCTGACTAGATGAGTGTGTCTTTGAGAGTGAATTCAACACTCTTGCACTTATCAGTAGTAAACATATTTTATATATCTTACACACACATATATATGTATGTGTGTGTGCATATGTATATATATATATATACATAAAGACAACAGTGTCAGAAACTCATATTATATTTGCAATGAAAGCACATGTATTCTTAAAACCATCTCCTTAGTACATCTGCCCTCTGAACAGTCCTCTTTGAAATTCCAGATTTTGTGCACCAAACTAATTTGTTCAGAACTTGTATCACTGATACTTCTTGGAAAGATGAGTAGAATTCATGTTGATGGAATTGTTCCTAGTCCTTAATTCTGTTCCAACACAGCTCTTGGAAACAGAAAGTAGTGTATTTGGCAGCTTGAAGGATCCAAGAAAAAGGATTTTTTTCTCTATTTTATTCTTTCCCCCTTCTTTCTTGTCTACAGTGTTTTAAGGATATATTATTGTATAACGATCAATTTGTGTCATTGCTATTTTGATGATTTTTCTGATTCAAATGAATAATCTTCCCTCTGTTTTTTTTTTCCATTCAACCGTAGGTTATTTACAAAAATTCTACTTTTGTTGTTGTTTTGGAGCATTGGAGAGCTGGTGAATTAGGGCTGTGTTAGGAATCATAAGAATCCATGAAGGTCTTGTCATTTTCATTCACTAGTGTATCAGAAGCAATTTTGTTATCCTGTACTCCAGCCTCTAGATTATATTTCTTTTATAGGAAAATACTGACACCAACATTTGAAAGTGCAACAGAACCTGATTTATCTGATAAATAAAAAAAATTAAAAAAGTATCATATCTAGAAGAGGAATTTAAAAACCTGTAGATTCTGTTCCCAACAGAAGATGTGGCTTTTCAATGAATAATGTTGGGAACAGTAAAAAATATGTATGTATATATCTGGAAAAAAAAGTAAATTTGAAATAATACTTTATATAAGATAAATTGAAACTTTATCAAATATTTAAATATAAAATTAATCAAAAGCATTAGATGAAAATACTGGAGAATTGCTCTTTAAGTCTGGGACAATACTGTTGAAAGCCAACATGGTGGTTGCAAGTAGGAATCTGGAGTAAAGTTCACAGTCTGTAGAACAGGACAGTTGAAGGAATAATGGTGGATGGGTAGAAAACCACAGATGGAGACATGGTAGTTGTGAGGGAGGTTCATTCTGACAAGTAGAGCCCTCAGAACTTAGGCCATTTGCCAACGTGTTCTCCATTACAGGTAAATAATAGCTGTGTTCAACATGGTCAGAATGTTCCAAGCAAACATGGGAAAAGGAACTGCTCAACACTGTACACGTGGACTTCAGGAACTAGATAATACTGTTGCTTGACTGTAGGACCATACCTTAGATTAGGATCACAGGTTGGATTCCTTCAAGCCATGGGGGGAGATGATACTTGTGAAACACACTATGCAAGTTAGTTCACAGACGCTGGAACACAAGAGTGGTAACTGCACTCAGAGGAGAACTTCTGAACAAGTATCAGAGTGCTATGTTGTCTTGAATTCCTTTTGCTTATGTTTGGGTTAGAGAAACCACAAGGAGCTTTGAATGAAATGAAGAGCTAGCATGAAGATGCTGATAATATGCAAACTGACACTGAGAAAGATTTGAGTGAGGCCATAAACCAACATTGACATTTTAACAATTATCTGTAATGAATATTTGAGTTTTGGGAAAAATAAAAATTAAGATAAATATTTTTCTTATTATCTTACAATGAGGCAGGATATTTTCATGTTTTGTACACTGAATATTATACTCAGTGGATCTCTCATCCCCTGTCCCCATCTCATTTTATTTATTTTCTCCCTTGGATTATACATGGAGATGAGGAGAGAAAAGGCAAGCAAGAGATAAAGACTGAGAATGATGATGGCTAATGGTTTCTTTTTTCAATTCATTTTTTAATTTGCTCCATGTCTGCTGGAATATATGAAGATTCTTATGTGCGATCCCTGGGTATTGAAAATAGAGCATGGCATTTGGAATGATTGAAACATGAGTAATATACAATATACTTTTGACAGTTTGTTTTGTTCTTGAAATATGATTTTTGAGAGAACAATTCTGGATGGACATCTAAACTTATTACTCTTGTTAACTTTCCCCCAAATTAGTGATTATGAAAATGTATTCTAGCAAATGAAAGAATATCTAAAAATTTTGAGTTTAAATATTAACTAAGAAAATCAGATTTGTCTGAATATCAAAAATTATTCTGAATAATTATCCTTAAACTTCTGTTTGCAGAGATCATTTTTTATAAACCTGATCAGCAATGGCAGCCTTTCCCACATCTCAGTGTCTTAAAATTCACAGAGAATTTTAGACATTCAAGTTGTACATTAACAAATGTGATGGATTTTTTCATCAGAAATAATTAACTCACTAGTGTATTAAAATAATATTTCTGAGTTTTACCCATTTTTCTGTCAAAATCATTTTTGTATTATTGCTGTGTGCTGTACGTACAGTCCATGAGACCTTAACAGTAGGATGGTAAATTCCAGTGAAAATGAATTTTCAGTAAAATTAATTAAATGGTGACATTAGAAGCAGTAACATATATTAAACGGGGACATAATAATGGTTCCTCAATGAAAAGTTAGCACATTTAATAAGAGAAAAACATATTTTAACTATTGACATTAATTTTTAATTAATATTAATTCATGATTTAGTCTTTGATTCCACCAGGAAAACCTTTTTTGCATGATGTACCATATTCCCCCTAAGCATTACACCATGGAATTACTTTCTTTTTTCTTTTTGGGGAGGTTATGGGGGGGTTGCCAGGGATTGAACTGAGGGGCACTCAACCACTGAGCCACCTCCCCAGCCCTATTTTGTATTTAGAGACAGAGTCTCACTGAGTTGCTTAGTGCCTCACTTTTTCTGAGGCTGGCTTTGAATTTATAATCCTCCTGCCTCAGCCTCCCGAGCCACTGGGATTACAGGCGTGCGACAAACTGCTCCTAGTGGCATTACTGTCTTTTTGATAACCTGCTGAGATTAACACTAAAAAGGAATTGTTAAGTGTGTTTTTGTGTGTTATGCACGCACTCTCATGTGGTGGTGGTGGTGAAGTTGGTGAAGTATGGCCTGTCTTTGGATCATGAGATATTTTATCAGATGATTGAAGGGTGATTCTGAAAATTGGAATAGGTTTGCATTGAAGGTAACATTAGGATATGAAGTATACAGGGTTTAAGGAGAGGTTTTATGATCCAGAGACAAACTTCATTTTGGAACTTTTTGGTTTTGCTCAAATCCATGGTACATTTACGTCCTCTCCCACACATTAAGAATTATTAAACCAGAGTCATGTGAAGCAGTGTTTTAATTAATACATTTTATTCCAACTTTGATATCACTAGTGTTCTGTATTTCAGTGCTCTTTTAATAATTCAGACATATTCTTTTTGGGTTGCACATTTTTTCATTAAGCACTTTTGGAAATTTTGAAGGGTTATTAAATTGATTGTATAATATTCATACTTGACAGCGTGTCTTAATATGTAAATTATATCTACTAAAACATTTGTGTAGTTCTTATGAGATGTTAAATTTCTTTAGTACTTTGTCAGATAATGACTTTTTATATACAAATTTGTTAGTCTTCAGCTATTTTTATACTTACTATACAACTATTTATACCATCAGTGCATAATTGCCTGGAGTGCTATTCTTTAATTCTATCCTTTTATCAGAGTTCATATTTCCACTTAAGGCATCCCAGTGAATGGCAAAGAAGACCTTCAAATTTAGTTTTGACAATTTAAGTTGACCAAAGATGGATATTGCACTTCTATTTTAAGTTTTAAATGTTAATTCAGTAATCCTTTAATATTTTAATAACTTCAAAGTAGATTGACTATCATTTCATAATCATGGTGTGCTTCCAGCACATAATTTTTGAAATGATATGTGTACTCAAAAGGGAAGAACTCTACAGTCTGTGACAAATGATTTAAAGAAAATTTTATAGAGTAGAACTAGATCCCTCAAATAAAAAATTAATTTCTATGCTTATAAATTCTGCTTATTTTCATCTCCCAGATGAGTTTTCTAGCACTTGGATAAAAAAGCCTATATTCATTTACCTCTTGATTCCTTGAATTGCTTTGGTGTTTTAACATAGTAATTTATGGTCACAAGGATATTTAGCATACTATAGAAAGTATTTGTACACATTGCAATATTTATTATAGCCCTATAATGAAAATATTTAAAGAAAGGTGATTGGTATAGTGTTTTTATACTCAGAATTGACTGAGGTCATTTCTTACATTGGCTTACTTTGGGATTTAATTTTTAAAATTAATAATTAAAACTATTGTTAGCCTTTGGAGGAGTAAAATGTTTTCATTGATTCAAAGACTTAATTTCAGTAATAAAGGAGCAAATATTCATGAAGTGGTTATATCTGATGAGAGCACTGTAATTCCATTTGATGAAAAGCAAACATATCCCTTACAGTTACCAGTTTTACTTAAGTACTGTGTGGAAGCAATTCTGTAACACATGGAAAAAATCCTCAATTTAGCAAATGTTAGAAAAGAGAAAAAGCCAAACTCAAAGTTTTTCTTTTAAATCATGATTAGTCTTAGAAATGTCATATTTTAAGCTATTGTAATAACAGTAGGCACTTTTTATGTTTAAAATTCTAATAAAGTCCTGTGGCTATCTTATTTAACTTTTCCCACTGAAGGTTTTTTTTTTTTTTTTTTTTTTTTTTTGGTTAACTTTTCTTTCAAGACAAAATAATTGTCTTTTTAAATAAAATTTAGTGAATACCACAAAATAGTAAATTATGTATATTTTCAGTTGAATAAATTTTTTTAAAAAAATCATTTCAAAGAACCTTGAGTAATTTATTTTTCTGTTTAGGAACCAATATTTTTCAGAAGTTTTGACATACCACTCATCTCTGTTATTTGTCTCAGAATCTGTATTACTGTGCTGTTTGTTTCACAGAGTTAAGCATCTATATTTTTGTGTTGGATATTTCCTTAATATATACATTTCTTAATATTTTATTTTCATTTCCTGTCACAGACAACTAACAAATAGAAGATTGAGTATGCAATACATTTTTGGGGGGTTAGTCAACATGAAAAACAAATGAGAATTTTATTAAGTAGCTTCCTAAATTTGGAACACATATCTTTTCTTCTGAATGCTGCCGTGTATACAGCATTCACTGTAGAACCAAGGGAATTAAGTACATTTCCTTTCGGAAGTTTATAGAACTTCTCTGTTAAACTATTTAGGCCTAAGTAATTGCATGAAACATTGGAAAGACAAAACATTAGTCCAGGAAACCTTAGAAGGTGGAAAAAGGAAACAAAACCAAGATGAGGAGGATATAATGACAGTTCAGGTAGCTCACCTTGTTATATAAGGCAGCAAAAATCTCTTTCAAAATACTGAGCTTACTTTTTCCCATTTTATTTTGCAGTGTATAGAGGCACCTTTATTTTTCAGTTGATAAACATGTTTAAAAAGAACTCAAGAAAAGGGGTTCTTTATGCCTCTGCTCTTTCTCTCTTGAAGCTGAGCATTTCAAACATTTCATGGTAATTTTTGAGCCTCATTATTTTGTAATAGTCTTTTTCATTCTTGAAATTTTCTCATGTCTAATATAAGAAATATTCTTTTGATTGCAGAACCTCTAGATTCAGTAAGGACAGAAAAGTATTTTAAAATTATTCTTATGGTTATATTGAATTAATATCTTAGCCTCTTATATTGAATTAATATCCTAGCCCCTTTGGAAAAAAAAAAGATGTATAACTATATTTTAACAAATTACTATACTTAAATGATGATAATCCGGAAAAAAATCTGATAGTACTAGACATTTAACAATGTTCCACAAGATAATTGAAATTTTATCATCTCTGATCTTGTATTTTCAGGCTTATTAGCAATCCATTGGTAACTGATAGGAAAAAATTTATCTAAACAAAAATGAATATGAAAAGAAGGGAATTATGTTTTTAGTGTTTCATTTTAAAATGACATCACACGTACCATTCATTCAGTTTCTATATGTTCCAAGGTAATCTTGTGCTTCTTAGTTTTCTGCTGAAGTTTCACCATTTTACTCTTTCATTTTCTCTTGTGTACACACACACACACACACACACACACACACACTCAGAGTCATCAATCAGAAACATTCAGTTGGATCAAGCTAAACTTGTCTCAAGGATCAAAATAGGAAGTCCAGCCTGCAAATAGCCCTTCATACATAATGTACATACATGAAAATTCTCCCTGTAACTAGGGTCTTTTCAGTTTCCACTGTGAATGTGTGGATTGAAATGCCAAAACATCTTGCTATTTTCCTGTAGCTATATCCTACTCCCCGACTTTGTGAATGGTTGAATGTGTGGTGGTGGTTGCATACATTTATTTGTGTGTCTCTAACTTAAGCAAATGTTCTTTTAGGTTTTCATTTTCTAATGAACACTTGTGCGTTTCTTGGCTTAGTCCAGACTTTGTCTGCTGTCAAAAATTACTGACCCAGTGTAAACCATACAACCATCAACAGTCCTGTGAAATTTGTAACTTGTCTTCCTTATTTTCTGTCACTTTGACAAGTTCTATTTATCTTTTATTTCTACTTCACCTATTTACCCTCTCTCATTCCTTACATGTGAACTGATACATATCTCTGTGATGTGGGATATTGAAAGTGGTGATACTAGTTGAATCATAGCTGTCCTTCCCTCCACTCACACTGTGTGGAACACTCTGTTTTAAATATAAGGGAACTTGGGGGTTTATAACACTAATTTTACTCTTTTTAAAAAGTAATGCTTTTATAGAGGATTATATTTTTGCATAAGCTTGCTGAATTTTTCAACTTTACTTTGAGTCCATTGTTCTGATTTAGTTTGTAGACTTGGGTGACAAATGAGAACAGAAGATAGGCTTTATGGTAGAAGCCACTAGGCAATGAAACATTACCATAAATATAGAACTTTAAGGTGGAACTTTAATTTTTTTTTTATGTGGTGTAGAGGATTGAACCCAGTGCCTCACATGTGCTAGGCCAGCACTCTACTACTGAGCCACAGCCCCAACTCTAAGGTAGAGCTTTAATGGCAACCAACTGAAAACTAACTTAGTGATTGTTTTCTCCACGGTCACTGTGTCCTACCCTGCCATGTGTTAGATATTTCTAGTTTGTTAACTGGTTTATTCTGTCTTAATTTTCCTCACACACACAAAAAAAGACAACTAGAAATCATAAAGGATAGATACATGTGTAATGCCTGTGATGTTATGCTGTCTTTTAAATCTTTATTGAAGAGTTTTTAGGTCTTCTGTATAATTTGGTTATTCAGATGCTAGCGGTTGCTTCAAAGTTTTCATGTCAGGCTTATTTATATTTTCACTGATAGAACTTATATTAAAAACATTGAAAAATATTGTTCTTTTATTAAAACAGAGAATTAATGATCAGTTATAGTTCCTTATTAACTTGTTTTTACCAAAATTACTATAGTGATTTGAGATATTTAAAGATCAAAGCAAAACAACAAATCCAATTGTTCTTTAAAATTCTTTGAAGAATCCAACAGATTTCCCTTTAGTAATTTTTTGTCTAGTTTCTAGGAGTCTGAAATCTCTAGGACAGGAAGTATTTTCTGTAGTACCAGTCAGGAAGTGTTTTTTCTAAAACAGGGATTCAACTCAGAAGTGCTTAACCACTGGGCCACATCCCCAGTCCTTTTTAATTTTAATTTCTTATTTAGTTGCTCAGGGCCTCTCTAAGATGCTGAAGCTGGTGTTGAATTTGTGATCCTCGTACCTCAGCCTCCTGAGCCACACCACACCTGTCAGAAATTATTTCAGTGAATGAAGTCATTAAGCTTATTTCAGACTTTTATCTTATTACCTCATAATAGGATTTGTCATAAAGTCAGACATGGATAGTTTTCCCTTAAGATAATTAAGCCACCATATAAACAATGCAATAGCTTTAGAAGCTAATTTTTTATTTAATTGTTTTTATTGATTTATTTAATCTTCATAAAGTTTTCATGTGTCTTTCATTTGGAATTCAGTGATATCCCTATGGAATTATAGTTAAGATTGGGAATATTATTACTTTCCTTCCTTTCTTTTGGACAGAGAGAGGTTAACCCCTTAAATACTTTTCCCCCTCAGATTTATGAGAAAGTAGAAAGGCTAATAGTTTATGGCACTGGCTTAGTTGTTGGAGAGGGCTAAGTACCCTCAGTACCAAGGCATTTGTGTAAGGCCTTAAAATTTAGGTGTATTACATGTGAAAGAAAGATGGTAATGCACCTCTCAGTGAGATATTAGGATTAAATATGCGTCCGATAATTTTTTTTTTTTATTCTTGTACGGTACAAGGAAAATGACTTATAGCATTCATGGCATCGTACAGTTTGCAGATTTATTGAAAGTAGAATTACCTGAGAAGTATAACTCTGGTGGATTTCAGCTCTTCCTAGCCAGGAAGAGGTATTTGAAGCATCTGTGCAAAGGAATTATTAAGAAAAAGAGACTTCATGAGATGGCACTTGTAACCTGAAGCTGCTTAGGGTACTTGCTCCTCCAACATGAGAATTTCCCCCAGCTACACAATTAGCTGAAACACTTGATTTCTTAGGCTAGTTCTTAGGTCATGGTTGACATCATAACTGTGACATTTGATGAGTGCACTGGATAGGGTATCTCCAAAGAATTTGACTCTTCTAAAGAGTATATGACTCTTCTGTCTGTTCTTCTAGTTTAGGATTATGTTGTAGTTTTGGAATTTTATTTTCTATAGCTTCAAAATATATCTCTATTGGGACTGTTCCCTTGTAAGGAAGAAGTCAATTTTCTATATACTAACTTGTTATTTTATTTCACAAACATTTAAAAATGTCAGTAAACTCCAGTTACATGTTGAACACATTCAAAGACAGTGATTGCACAGAGTCTGACCTTGATGGGATCAAATCCTAGTTAGAGAGGAAGAGAGGAAGAGAAAGAAAGGGAAAAAGAGAGGAAAGGAGTGATATCTGTGTGCTCACAAATAGGGAGGGGTAGAAAGAGATGTAACAGCCATATATTGCAAACAATGTAATAAACTGTCTAATAGAGTGGTATTTCATATTCTTTGGGAATACAGACAAGGAAGTAGCCTACCATGGAAAGGTCAGGGGAGAATTTAATCATGAAGAAATATTTGAACTAGATTACTTAGATTTTGAGGGACATAAAGAAGGAATTTCAACAAAGACCAAAAGGCACAAGGGTAAGAGATAGGCTGGCATATCCTGGATACAATAAGTATGTTAGCATGGATTAGAGGTGTGTACATATTAGTTAGCATGTGTGCATATACATGCATTGTGTGTGCATACACTGTAGGGGAGAAAATTGTCTGTTTCAGGTGATCTGATTTCTAGGTACTGAGATGGGCATTTATCTTGACTGACTTAAGTTTATCATAGGTGATGCATAACTATGCAAGAATTTTAAGCAAAGAGCACATAATAAAATTTATATCATAGAAAATGACTCTATCAACAGTATAAAGGATGTGAGGAGAGGGGAAGATGAGCAACTAATAGTCAATGGGGATAGTCCAGGCAAAAAAAAAATGCATGGGGTTCAGAACTAGGCAGTATTAGTGGGGATGTGAGAGAGGAAGGTTCAGTGGACTAGATGGAGAGAAGCCAGTAGGTCCAGTGAGGGTCACCTAAGTTCCGCTTGCACTCTCTCTGACAGGAGGTATAGAATGTTTGTGGTTGTGATCTTATTGTTTATACATAGATAGTATATACATGTGTATATACCATCTATTTAGAAACTATCCCTCAGGTTTTTCTTTTTTCTTGAACAAAAGACTTGACTTGAGTATTTTCTGAATGACAAAGAATAGTCTCTTTGTGGTGGGTAGAATAAAGCATATCCCCCCAAAGATACTCACATACTATTCCCAAACTTCTAACTGTGTTATACTACGTGGTCATGAGGAATCCAAGAAGGAGGTGTAATTAAGGTAGTTAATCAGCTAGCCTTAAAATAGGGAGATCATCCTGAATTAAGTGTAAAGTGAGAATCTCAATGTGATCACAGTGGTTTTTAAATATGGAAGACAAAGGCAAATGAATCAATGTTAGCCTGGTGAGATATGAGAAGGACAACTGATCATTGAAGACTATGAAGATAGATGGGGTCCTGTGAAGAGGAATGAAGGCAGGATTTAGAAGGTGGAAAGCCAAGGAAGTGGATTGTTCCTCAGAACCTGCAGAAAGAAGTATAGCCCTGCTAACAAATGATTTTTAGTTGTAAAACCCACAGAAAATTTCTGATTTACAGAATTGCAAAATAATGTGTTTAAAATATTTTAGTCTGCAAAAGTTGTGGCAATTTTTTACAGGCATAATAAGAGGTAAATTCAACTGTAGAACATCAATGTGTCTTTTGACGACTTTTTAAATAAGCCAACTTTTGAAAAATTATTTACAGGAAGATTTCAAGTAATACATCACCTTTTAACTTTAGTCTATTGCTGATAGAATGAACAGTCTTAGGAAGAAAAATAACCATTACTTGAGGAAACAAATGTAAAAATGCAAGAATTAGGCAGAAGTTTTCAGTTTTGAATGGTACTTAAATTATGCACATTTTAATCACTTAAATGATAGCAGAATTCAATAGCGTGCAAGACCTCGTCTCCTGATTGGCTTGCTTATTGCTACTGATGATAGAGTAATTACAAATGAAATTAAATGAAAAATATTTGGATATTTCTTATTCTTCTTAACCACTTAACAATTTATTTGCAATATCTATAGCTAATGCATATAGAAATCATGATATTAATGTAGAGTATATCATAGATATGTTATTTCTCCTGCTCTGCTTACTTTACATTCATTAGCAACTCAGAAGAAGCTTAATGAATTAAATTTCATTTATTCAGTATTTAAATAAGTCAGTCTAATAACAGGCAGTGAATTGCTCTTTGTTGGACATAATGTTCAGTGGCTTTGAGTGTTGAGAAATGTACTAATTTAAGTTGGTAAATAATTCTTTGCACCATTTAATATGTTCTTGTAATTATTTTGCCTTTCAGAAATATTTAAGTATAACACTATTGCTTAATTTGGAATATTTCAGGTGCTTCATCATGCTTATGCATACAGTGGTATTGAATAATTGAAAGAAGCATTCTGATGCTTAAGAGGAAGAAAGTTTTGCTACATGATAGCCATGTAATTCTGGTTTCTTTCCTCATCCTATCTATTCCTCAGTTTTCTTATGTGCAGAATGGAAATGATATAGTAGATATTTCATTGGAATATTGAAATGATAAAATCAATTATCACATTTATGGTGCTCAGAACAGTGATGGCCCGCAGTAGGTGTTAATAATGTTAGTGATAATGATTTACTTAAACATAATTGCACTTAGATGAAGCATACATTTTAAACTCTTATGAAGCATAGTATACAAATAACATGTGCATTCATGTTCCCACCACACACACACACACACACATGCAAACAAATTTGCATATTCAGCATGCATTTTATAGATCAGAGAATAAGGGAAAATGACATTATAAGACATCTACTTATAAAACTCTGCCCTCAACTGCCTGTCTGGTGCCATGTGTGAAAACTAATAAAATGATCCCTCATAACTACCTCGTTGAAAAGATTTAGAAGCGAGAGATGATTGTCTCGTGGTTTTCTATTCAGATCATAGTACAGAGAATTCTGACCCTATTTCATTTTCTTTTCAGTTGACCAGGGTGTGTAACAATATAAAAGAATAGGGGTTAAAGTAAAATTCAGACAAAATTTTGTGTTTCTTTTTTGATGAAGAGGTCTGCATCATGAAGAGTACTTTTAGAATGTTTTGGCAAAGAAATATCCAGAGGAGACACTGGGATAATAAAATGTGCTTTGTATTTTAACAGTGTTGGAGTAGTCAAGGATGTTAAAGGATTTTATCTGCATCCCCAGTGAATTTTTTCATGATTCAGTTTTTAAAAAAATGAGTTTTAATGAGGTTCACAGATATATTCCTTATTTGTTGGATTCTTCAACTCTCTTGGAATGAAACAGAGGCAAGGAAACAGGGAAGCATGCTTTCATATGATGTGAGAGGAGTGCTTCCTGGTGTTTGCTTTTCCTGCCACGGACAACATCCGAGATTAACCACAAAATCATATTTACATGCCCCTTTAAAAAACATGTATGAAAGAGAATATGTCCAAATCACATTTTAACTGCTTTGTAAATGTTAAATTATTAAATACTCATAAAATCTGTATGACTTAGGCATTATGTGTATCCATTTTATAAAAGAGAAATTTAATAACTTGCCCATTGTAGCACAGTTACTAAATTCTGGAGTCAAATTTGAACCCAGGTGACCTTGTAGTATAGTTATTTTTTTTTTAATCTAAATTTTTCCCCTCCTCTAAACAAGAAACTCAATAGTACTTATTTGCATTGTTATTTTTTTTTAATGCTCAGTTTTATACAAGTTTTATACAAGCTGTATCCTTATAATGCACTTGAGCTGTCCGTAGTACATTTGGAATTCTAGCTCTGTAATTTGGGGCAAGTTATTTCATTTTTCTATGTCTTTTTTTCCTATACAGTAATAATACATACCCTGTAGAATCATTGTGAGAATTAATTAATTTAATATACAAAAAAATTTAGAACTGAGCCTGTAACATACTATTTGCTCAATAAAAGATTTTTGTTGTGATGATGGTGATGGTGGTGGTGATGAGGAGAAGGAGGAGGAATAGATGGTGGGGGCTTTACTGAATTGTGGTACATATGTGCTAAAGAACAGATAACACATTATGTAAGAGAAGCAGTTTTTCCAAATGTGGCTCCTATGAACGGTTTACTCCTAGAGAATATATGATGACTAAGTAAAATGTATCATTTTGATGAAATTCAAAGATATGTGGCAAAGTGATAGTGTTAGTTTGCTAAGGCAGCCATAACAAAATTCCACAGACTTGAGTGACTTAAATAACAGAAACATTTCTTGCAGGGAGGGGGATCCTAGTCCCACATCAAGGGTTTGGCTGGTTTGAATTTTTTTCTGAGAGATCTCTCCTTAGCATTCAGATGACCACCTTCTCAATGTGTCTGCAGGCATTCCTTTCTCTATGTATACACATCCTTGGTCTTTATACACCCATATTTTCCCTACGTTGGAGGATACCAGTCAAATTAGAGTATAGCCCACCATAAACAACTTCATTTTAACTTAAGTAAATATTCGACTGTCCATCTTAAAATTCAATTATATTATGATGTACAACATCCAAGATTACCCACAAAATTATATTTCCATGCCCTTTAAAAAATGAAAGAGAATATGTCCAAATCACATTTTGTATCCAGAGATAAGGATCCACCAACATATAAATCTTTTTCTGGGAGTTGGGGAACACAGTTCAGCCCAAGCTGACCATTTTAGTAGCAAATGAACTTGTGACTAAATAACTAGAAAAAGTCTGAAGTATGAAATGTCATCATCTTTTTTCAACATTTTGATCTTGAAATTGATGTACATCAGTCTTTTAGGACTGCTATTATGAAATCAACATCATCCCTTATGGAAAGGTATGGATCATATCCACTATCTGAGGCTGAGGCTATTGTAAAGGGTTATAAATCTGATGAAAACTTTTAGAAGAGGGTTTTGATCACTTTTATTTTGAAATAAAATAGCACCAGTTAGAAAAATTTAGTTTTTCATCTATTTTTACTTCAATTGACTTCCGATGAACATTTGATCCCTTTACTTTGAGAGCTTTGGAAGGAAAATTATAAGAACTTTTTTTTTTTTTTTTAATCCTTGGAAACCAAGGAGTCATTGAAGCCCAAACATTTCCTGGAAAAACAAATATTAAAATATATAGATATTTCACTTATTTCTGAGAGTTGTTTTTTTGGGCTTAGTGATGTTATTTATCAAAACCTATATAATTAATAATTGGTTATTGCAGACCACTTATATAAAGGATCAAATGTTACTACCCATTTTTTATTTTCAGTAACTTCTTTTTCATAGTACTTGTACAATACCATTGTATTTGGCGCCACTGATACAGATGTACATGTCAAGACTCTTGTTATGTTTTACTTCTGCCTGGACAAAACCAAACATGTTAAAATATTTTTATTACATAAATGTGCCCAAATTATAAAAGTATATTATAAAAACGATTTTATTCTAGTTAACTGAAAAGAATCATGAAATATACCATTTACTTAATAGTTTCTAAAAGCCAACTCATAAAATCATTGTTTTAAAATGTTTTTATAGACCAGGGAGAGGGACAGCTGGGTCAGTAGCATACTACAGGGACACAGCCACATCAATGTTTATAGCAGCACAATTCACAGTAGCTAAACTGTGGAACCAACCTAGACGCCCTTTGGTAGATGAATGGATAAAAAAAATGTGGCATATATACACAATGGAATATTACTCAGCAATAAAAGAGAATAAAATCATGTCATTTGCAGGTAAATGGATGGAGCTAGAGAAGATAATACTAAGTGAAGTTAGCAAATCCCCCAAAAAACAAATGCTGAATGTTTTCTTTGATATAAGGAGGCTGACTCATAGTGGGATAGGGAGCAGAAGCATGGGAGGAATAGACGAACTCTAGGTAAGACAGAGGGGTTGGAGGGGAAGGAAGGTGGCATGGGGTAATTAATGATGGTGGAATGTGATGATCATTACTATCCAAAGCACATGTATGAAGTTATGAACTGGTTTGAATATACTATGTATATAACCAGAGATATGAAAAATTATGCTCTATATATGTAAGAATTATAATGCATTCTGCTGTCACATATAAATAAAAATTACATTAAAAAGAAAATATTAATTTGCTTTTCCAAAATTTAGCATACTATATAAACTGGAGAAATTTTGAGATAACAAGTAGGAACACTCTGGTAATGGATGCTACCAATTGGCTTACTTGTTGAAATCTACCTTTTGTTGTTTCTGATGTGTCAATTTAAAAATCACTATAATGTATATTTAAAAAATGTTAATTCATAAATGGATGGAAACACTCATTATATTCTGCTGTAGAATTAAACTTCTGTTTCCTTCCTTTTGCATTTTCAATAACATCTCATTGTTCTTGCAGCTCCACCACTCACTAATGACGTTTTTCTCCTAGCATTCTTTTGAAAATTTTGATTTAAATATTTTTTTCTTTGTTATCCCTTTTACCTTCCTTTTGAATAAAACTTTTAGAAAATTTCAGTATATCAGTATGGAATTGCTCTGCACTGTGGATTGACTCAACCTTGTGTGTTTTTCCTTCTTTTTCTCTTCTCATCTTCCAAACCCAGCACACTAACATGGGCATCTCTTCGAAACCCTAGGGGGCCAGGATCAAAGGTTGAATCTGCTCCAAACATAGGAAAGGCACTTATTTCCCCCTCTTTTTTTTTTTTCTATATTCTCAAACTTTCTGAAATCTAGTTCTCACAAGTAGTGATTATTACAAGATGAAGCCATCTCTAGGTAGTTTTAGGTGTAGATCAGTTGATTCCTTATCCATGAATCAACCTATATTGCTCAAGTTCCTGAACCTACCGTGTATTCTTTTGCACTTAATTATTTCTTGTCATGATTTCCCCTCTCCAGCTCCTTCCAGCTCTGCTTTTTGAAAACCTGTTCATTCTCTGGTAGTCATTGAAGAATTCCAAGTATCATTCCCTGGTCCTGTCCAACTAATTGAATTTTTGTAGTTTTTTAGTGATGACTATCTCCCCTTCTTTTTAATGCAGTCCAGCATATTCTTGTGTTAGTCAAAAAATACTGGACAGAGGAATATGTTCAGAAAGACATAGATCCATCAACACCCAGTGCCTATCATTGTCATAAAATGCATGCATTTCTCTTGTTTTGAGGAAACAATTTGCTTGATAGTTCCCCATGTGTAAATGAAGATTTTAATATTCCCTTTTATTACTTTGAAACTTCTAGTGTTTGCTAAAAAAAGTAGTCTTTGAAATCAATATGGATGGAAAAAAAATTGAAATGGTTAGTAATGCTCATTATAGATATCATTTTGTATGATCATGCATTCTTTCTGTTTTTTAAATATTGAATTCAATTATATTTATGTTTTCTGATATTAATATTGCTATAGTTTTTAAGAAGTATGGAGAAAATATCAGTATGTGATATTTTGAGATGTGAGAATCAGATGTGAGAATTGGTAGTAGATGATATTTGAAAGTTAATCTTTGAAGAAATTAAAATTTGCTGGAGAAAAGGTCTAACCCAAATTTGCTATTTGCTGAGCAGGATAGGGGCCAAACTATTGGGTCTATGAGAGTTCTAAGAAAATAACTATTTTACTTGCTCTTGATTCAGAGTAGTTTATGACTCTTCCTCTGAAGTTAAGTTTCAGAATCTGAGAAATCTTTATTAGATGGTTGAGAATTTGCTAGTATGCACATTGACTTTTCTTATAATTTTGTTATTATAGTTCCCTATGTATTGATATCTATAACTTTTTATTTGTTGAAGGTACAGAGATTGTGTAGCTGATATTTTTCTTAGCTGCGTAATATTGCAAGAAGATAAAGCATAAAGATTTTGAGTATTAGATTTCTTTTCTAACCAACAAGCCTAAAAGTTACCATGTACCTAGGGTTTAATAGCAATCAGGCTAAAAACTTAGAGTAAAAAAGAGAATGGTCACAGGGGAAATTAAACCCACTATCTCTTGAATTTACTTTGTTGGAATATCATGGGTTTTTTATATGAGAAAAACACTGAGAGTATTTACTTTATCTAAGAATGTGAATTGTGCAAGGTTGCTTTAAGGCAGAATTTATTAAGACCTAGAGGAGCAAAGGGAGCTTGGGAACTGGAATCACTTTCTTTGGAAACTGTATATGTTGTAAACTTCACAGCATAGAGGTAGATGTCAACTTCAATTACCAGGATGTTGCATTCAAAAGTGGCTTGAGATACAAAAACACTGTTTGAATATTACATATTATTAGGATATAAAAACAAATTCTTCCTGGCCAAAAAAAAAAAAAAAAAAAAAGATAGTCCATACTGGATATAGGGAAATTAAACTAATTTCCTTTATCCTCTATTCTTTAATTAGGTATGCACACATACCCATTTTTACTAAGTATTTCAAATTATCACAGAGTCTAAAAATATTTGTTGATATTCAATGAGGAAATGTGAAATTTTTAAATAAAGCATTCAAATAGGAAAGACTTTGAATAATCAAAGATAAATACAAGAAGAGAACTTAAAGAGGATGTGATGGGGATAAGGATTTGCAACAGAGAGTATATGGAAAAATAAAGGAATACATCGCACCTATAAATGTTAGAAATCCCTACTAAGAATATTAGTAATACTATAGTGTTTGAGAAACACACAGAAATCATCTCCACCAGGTGTTACTAATAATAGGCAGTAGTTTTATTACCTGTAGGGTAAAGAGAAAGCAACTGATCTGATGTCTCATAAATGCCACTGTCATTGGGGAGCATGATCTTTGCTCTTTTCTCATGACAGATAAAAAGATAAATATCAGATACTAGTTTCACAGAAGTGTAAAAAGTAGCACAGCTTTCAAGCAGGTTGACCTAATGAATCAAAGTAATACAGGTAAGAAAAAGGTATCCTAGAATATCTATTTTTCCATCACAGGTAATTCGTATACCAGAGTATAACTTTAGTAAATCGTACTCTAAAAGCCAAATTACTAGGGAAGTAGAGAAGCAGACACCAAATATAAATAGACCCTTTTCTGACACTTGTGATGATTTTCTAATTATGTTGTTGCGTGAACTTCAATTATTTCCTCCACTTGCTTTCAATATTCCTCTTATATACTTGTCCTGAATCTGACACTCTGCAATTGCTCTGAGGCTCCCAAGTGAGGTAGAAAGATAGGATGATGGAAACAGGAACATTTAACTATGTTACTTTGTCTTCTAATTTCCCACTGTAGTTTTGTAGTGAGGGTAAATACTTTGAAGAAGTTTGCTTCTGCATAAAACAAAAATTGAACATGATTATGATGTGTAGCTTTCCATAAGATATAGATTAGATATGCTTCTTTTAAATGACAAGATTTGTTGTTGTTATTGTTTTGGGACTAGTTCTCATTAGGGCGGCATGTATTTTAAAATCTGTATGCCTTCAGTGTTACCTTGACCCTAGCAGAAAGAAGCCATTAGAAATGTCCAGCAGGAGTTGAGGGAGGCACCTGAGTGATCTGTCAGGTCAGCTTTGCTTCTTTAACAAGGAGGAGTATGGAGAAGGGGAGAACATGATCTTTGAATAATTGGGGAAAAAATTTAAGACCTCACCAACGTTTAGATTTCAACATCTTATAGGACTTTGATCTTGTCCTCACATTCCCTGGTCCCTTCCTCCAGTTTCTGGATCCAGAAACTGTTGGTCAGTGCAGTTTGTTAGCCACGTTGAGTTAGGGAAATATTAAAATTTTAATTGATGGAGATTCAAGTTACAGTAGCTTAATGTACATAAGAACTACTTATGAGTTAATTTCTGAAACTGACTGAACAGCTAACGTGTATGCCCACAGTTTGGTCTGGGCAAGAGGAAGAAGGAAACTGCAAAGTTGATTTTGGAAAGCTTTCGTGTTTAAAAAAAAAAAAATAGTTACTTTGCTGGAGGCTTCTGTCCAGCCTGTTCTACAAATTGATTGCCTGTGTTTTACCTCATTCCCTGTGAACTAGATCCTGTTATTGTCATTTGAGGAATATGAGTCCAGTCAAGGTCACCAAGCCTGTCTGTTCACACAGATAGTAGATGGCTAGGATGAAACTAAACATTCTGACACAGAAACACAGCCTTTTAACTAATATGGGTAAGTGTCAGAACTGGCAAAATAGGAGGTAAAGTTGTATGACTGTGGACAGTAGAAAAAGGCTGGTGGGATAAAAGCTCTGAGGTAGAGAAAGGGTAAGAGAGTTCATGCAAGGATTTGGGAGCCACAGCATCAAAGCAGAGACTAGAAAGCCATTAGCATTAGACTACAGGAACAAGCCAACTTTTGATACATCCAAGGATGGTGATTCAGACAGAAAATACCAAATAATAAAGTGGTTAACCTGTAGAATGCCCAGAGAATGTGGCAAGTGCACCAGCAGACAGAATTTTTGTATTCATTCAAAAAAGTTGTATTAAAAGTCTCACCATGGGACAGATTTTAGATTAGGCCCTGAGATGACATGAATCAGCAAATCAAATGATGTGCCCTATCCTTGTGTGGCCTCTTCAAGAGGAAAAGTAGAAGTAGAGTGGGTGGTTTGTCTTTTAACTGCTTTTATATTTCTAGTTCTGAGCACATGACTTCCCAACCTTGCATACATATAAAGCAATTCTCACATATGCTGGAGGCAGTAATCCTGGTCCCCTTGTGCTTCGACTTGTATTCCGAAATGTGTAAAATGACAATGCCCCAACTATAATTCTGAAAAGTGAGGCAGGGTGCCCCAGGGATGCATCGTGAAGTCCTGAGATATACTTGGTCCTCCAGTGGGCAGAGCAGAGGCTTGTTTATTGCATGCTGTAAAAATAGTGGATTTTATAAACCCAGGGCTCTTCTCTTGGTACCATATCTTACTGTATGTGCAAACTCCACTTTGTTTTTTGGATCACTGTGTGGGGTTTGGGGGTTGGGGAATAGGCAGAACCATGCTGATACTTCTGCCTTTCCGATCTGGAGTCCTATGTCTTCTCTCAGAATCCGTGAAGATTGGCAGGCTGACTTTGTTAGCTCATATGGTTGTTTATGTGTGAACTGCCCTCCCACTAGCTCTCTGCCTCATAACCACACTTATTTAACTAGGATAAAATTCCAATAATATTCCATTAGGAATAGCATATTACTTAATCAATCACTTTCAAATCACTCACTCACATTCTATTTACCTGTAGAGTTATTCTTTATTTTTGGTCATTGTCAAGGCCAAAGGCAGAGAGAGATTGTGTGTCCATACAGAACAGTTGTCTTCATTTATTTTTTTAATTATCACTTAGTTGTTTGCATGACTTCAGAGAAATGACTATTGAACCTAAAAGTATTAACTTAGTTTACCTTATTATCAACTATATTTATATCACTAGGGGAAAATGTTTTCAGAACAAAATTGTCTTTCGTGATTGTAAATAACAATCACAGAGATAGTACAAAAAGAAAGAATATTTACCACAAAGCTCTAACATGGATCTTCAGAAGTGAATTAGAAAAAAAACAGAATTTATGAGCAGTTTCATTTGAAATGAAAGCCAAGAGTTATACTAAATAACACATTAGAAAGTGCTTCCTGACAGGGTCAGTTTTATGAACAGAATAAATACGTTATAGGCTGTGTTAGCTTTCTGTCACTATAACAAAACACTGGAGATAATTAATTTATAAACAAAGATTCTTTATTTTAGATGATAGCTTTAGAGCTTTCAAAGAATGACACAGGTTCATTGCTGTAGACCTTTGGTGGGTGTGTCAGATGGCAATAGTGGGGAGCACAGGTTAGAACAAAAATTCCACTTATATTGTGAGCCAGGGAGCAAAGAGGAGGAAGAATTGAGGGCCCTTAAATCTTTTTTGAGGGCAGGTCCCCAATGACCTAAGAACCTCAACTAAGCAATACAATGTAAAGGTTCTGCCACTTCCCAGTGGCACCACATTGGGAGCCAGGCTTTTCACACATGAACTTTTGGGGGACCTTCAACTTCTAAACTTTAGCAGACTGATTGACCATTCTTTCTCCCTCAGATTGTAGTATAGTTTATAAGGTTTTGTATAGTGACATTTGAAAGTAAACTTCAAAATTTTGGATAAATGGTGTTATTGAAAAACACAAGCATATGTAATAATTGTGGTATTAGCAAAGATTTTTACTACATTTTTCCATTTCTTTGAGGAGGCACAATATATGTAATGTTCTTTTCTGCACTCATCTTTGCTTATTGGAAAATATCCATTGATGACACTGAAGTTTTTTTTTTTTAATATATGTATATATTTATTTGTAGAAGGACAAGGTGCCTTTATTTTTATGTGGTGCTGAGGATTGAACACAGTGCCTTACATATGTGAGGGAAGTGTTCTATCCCTGAGCTACAACCTCAGCCCCTGTGTTGTTTAATAATACAAGACAACCACATAAGCTCTATCAGGTTTGTGCTATGATTATCAATTTATGATGAAATATGGAAACTTCTAGCATATATCCGAACAGATGCAAACAAGAAACACCACAGTATGCAACTGTTCTTTTAACCTTCTTTTAAAAAATATGACCCCAGACTGTAGCAAATCAGAAAGTGTGATTGTTTCAGCTTCCATGACTACATGACTCAATCTCTTTTTTGTGTTTTCTACACATAAAATCAAAAAGAAATGTTTACATGAATATTTATCAGTAGTTTTTGAAACTTTAGGTTTGCCAAGCATTCAGTATTGAAGGTTCTTATACACACACACACACACACACATATAAACATGGTACATATACATGAACACACACTACCCATATAGAAGCTAAGCTAGAATTTAAATTTCCAGGGACTGGGGGCTGACCTTTAATGTTTCTTTGTAAACTCTGCAACCAGTACAGAGAGCCTGTACTTAATAAACATTTGCTGGTTGAATGAATAAATGACTATGGATTGAATCTATGTAATTGGATTTAAAGCCTCTAGGCACTTGTATTGCAGATTCTGAGCCCAAACATTATGGTAATTTTTTTTTTTCCCCTGGAGCAAATGCCTTGCTATTTTCAGGGACTGTTATGTGTTCACTTTCAGCAATGTAAAGTGGAGGTGTCTGGAAACTCCTCAAAACCAATCTTTGAGGAAACTTTGGTTTTGTTGAACTGGGAGCTGACATTTCAAATCTAATTGTAAGACTGAGATTATTATATCTTATATACTGTAATTTTATGTCTTGGACAATTGAGTGAGAATTTCTATTGCTTCATTGCTAAGAAGCTATTCAGATAAAGTTGTTTTTGTCATATAAAAATGATATATATTTTGTTGTCATTTCTCTTTGATGTTTTATTTCCTTTAGGAGAACTGATTTAACTTTAGAAACTTTTGTTCTTATTCAGTATTTCCTTTCAATGATCTTTAAAATATATCTGCCAAGAAAAATAATTCACCTTCTTGCAAAATGTTAACATTTTAAATTTTAAGTAAAAACCACCTTGCCAACAGTGTTATTTCAAAATGTTTGATTTGTCATGATATGTTCAGTCTATTTTTAAGATTTTCCAAATTGAATTTTGAGGTTGGTGCTTGTTCCAAGTTAGAGCAGTGTGCAATATGTTGCAGTATGACTGAGTGGAGGAGAGAAAGAGATCCAGGAATAAATATATCTAGAAGAGTGCTCACTGCAAAATTCTCCCTTTTCATTTCTCCTGCAAAGGGGATTAACCTGCCAAATGGCGTCTTTCCTTAGAGTCATAATGAATCTCATTTATGAACAAGTGGGGTTGTTACTTTTGATGAATATTTTTGTTTACATGAAGAACTAAACATTATTGAGTAACAAAGGAATTATCTAGGCACTCATTTGGGATGAAAGGTAATTTAATATTTAGTTATATTGAAATACGTTTGTGTACAGTGCTGAGCATACAGTAGGTATTCAATAAATGACAGTGAATATTATTTATTGAACACTTATAAGAAGTGGACTTATAAGAAGTGGACTATTCTCCTTCCTATCAAAGAATGATTCCCTTTACCAATATCCAACACTTTACTCCAGGTACTGAGTAATAAGATATAAAAATGAGTGATTGGCAGCTTTCCAGCAATCAGGAGATCAGCAGTGAAGTGGGGGATGCACATCTGTAAGACTAAGGGAAAGATGTTACATAGGACACTGAGAAGTATCCTCAGTAACATTTACAAGTATCTTGGAATATTCTGAATTAAACTCCGCCATTCAGGATAATCAAATTTGTAACTAGTCATAATTTCCTTTTATCTTCAATTTGTAGCCCGTATTTTCACAAATAAGTATACTTTGTCCAACAGAAGCATATATGTTCCTTGGGGGGAATACACAGTTTTTCTCAATAAATAATTTTGATTGCTAGCATTAATCTTTACTAAAATTGATCAGATTTATACTATTAAAAGTATGTGCTAATTTTATCCATTCAGAATCTATTTTAATTTTTCTTTTTATATGTATGTCTTAAGAAAACATGTTGACCCACTTGTTCTGCCTTTAAATGGAGTTGGTGAATAACTACGATGTATTTTGCAGTTTTAAAGTAATATTCGTGTTCTGTGAAATTGTAGGTTATATATCTATAATTCTCATGTAAAAGCTATCAAGCCAAATTATTTGAATCTGAAATTATATTTCATTGCTTTTAATTTGTACAGTATACATTGTGTGCATTGTAGACAAATGGATAGATAAGTAGATTTTCATTTAGTGGGCATTCAATGCTCAAAAGTAATTTCCTAAATTTATTTAATTATTTTAATATAATAACATTATTTAGTATACTTTTTGTAAATGTTTCAGGTAACTTCTGAAATATCTATTTGCTCTTTAAAATTATCTACATTCATAACTTCTTTTCTATTTAAAATTTTTAGGTTTTTATCTATGAAAGGCATTTTTGTTCAATTTCTATGAGTCAATCAAACAGGTTAAAAGCATTTTTTAGCAGACATGGCTTTATTCTTTAAGTATATATATTTTATTATTAATTGCCACATAGTAATTGTGCATATTATATGGCACAGTGTGCCATTTCAAAACTTGAATTTTGAGGTTGGTGCTTGTTCCAAGTTAGAGCAGTGTGCAATATGTTGTAATGTGTAATGATCAAATGTATGTGTAATGATCCAATCAGGGTATTGGCATATCTATCAGTGTAGACATGTGCCATTTCTTTGTGTTGGGAACATTCACAGTGGTATTGGCTAATTTGAATATTCACTTAATTGTTGTCAACCATAGTTGCCTTACTGTGCTATAGAATATTAGGAGTTATTCCTCGTTTCCAGCTATACCCCTGTACCCATTAACCATCCTGTCTCCATCCCTCCTTTCTTCTTCCACACCCTTCCCCAACTCTGGTCACCCCTATTGTATTCTCTATTTCTTTGAGATAAATTAAAAGGCTTTCTTTGTTATGTTTCCTATTAATTTGTTTGTTAATTATATAGATGAGTATTTCTTATGTAAACTTGATAAGCAATTCTGATATGAATCATCAAAAGTACCTGGCTCTTTATTTTTGCAGGTCTTTCTGAGGTGCTTTTCTTTTTATCCCTTTTGTTAAATCAGTGTGGAGCCCAAAGCATCATTACACAGTAGGAAGGACTTAGAAAACTGGATTTCTTCTCAGGAAATTGGATTTTGAGGAGTTGGGTTTCCCCAGTAGAGTGTGACTGACAGTAACTCTAACTCCAGGAGAAGGATGTCCTTTAGAATAACAGACTTGTTCACAAAACCCTGGGCCATAGTGGTTTTACCAGCTTGCTGATTTTTTTTTTCATTGATCTTTCTCTAATCATCACATGTATATCATGGGTAATAAATTACACAGCAAACCGTGTTGAGTGTCTTAATGGGGATTGTGACGCAGTTCAAAAATCACAAAATCATAGGATGATACTTTAGCAATTAAAGTCTTTCTTTTTTTTTAATTTTTTATTGTGGGTTGTTCAAAACATTACAAATTTCTTGACATATCATATTCCACACTTTGATTCAAGTGGGTTATGAACTCCCACCTTCACCCCATACACAGATTGCAGATTCACATCAGTTACACATCCATTGATTTACAAATTGCCATACTAGTGTCTGTTGTGCTCCGCTGCCTTTCCCATCATCCACCCTCCCCCCTCCCCACCTCTCTAAAGTCTTTCTTTGAGGTACAAAGTCTACTTGTGCAATAGACTCGTTCTGAGATGGGCGCTGAGGAAATGGTCAGGAAAGAAGAATTGTCAAGCCAGGTAGACATTCAAGAGCTCTGTGGATTTCTGTGGATGTTTAATCCTTCATATAAAAGTTTAAAAGTGTAGTTTTTCCAGTTACATTGCCCAAACAGGGTTTAAGTAGCCCAATAACCCACCTATTGTAGCCTCTTAGAGGTTTTATTGATATATTGACACAATTATTTGTGTGTGGGTCTTTCAGATAATAACTGTCTCACTAAATGAAGTGATATCTTTTGGCTGAGGTTCAACTGAGGATCCTGAACCAAGTATTTCTATCAATTTTGGCAAAACATTCAGCAATTAAATGATAACATATTTATATTGCTGAATAATTTTTGTTTCACTACATCCAAAGTATTTTTAATGTTTCTTGTGTAATATTGATAGTAATTGTGAAGAAAAGAAACTATATAACCAGTTAAATAGCTTGATGTGGGCAACATTTAAAGTTAGGTTCCCCATTGATTATCTTGTTAGTTTTATTGATATTTATTATTATTTTAAATTGAAAAAAAAGTGCTTAAAAATTCCAGAATATATTTATTAAAAGAAATTACCAAGTTCAATTGAGTAAAATAATCTTATAAGGATAGAAAAGTCTTTTGAAAAATATCTATAGCTGAGCAAGCTCATTCTATTTTAGATTCATTCTATCCCATTCTGCTGTAGCATTCCTAACTAACAAGCTGTAGCACACACCTCTTGGGAAATGTCTAGCAAAAAGCTCACTTGTTCAGGAATTTTAACTAGATGTTAAGATTTCTGGCTTATAGAAACAACCCATCTCTTCTTTATGTCGTTCAGCATTTACGGAGACATAATTAGCTACCCAATATTCTAGGACCTTGTGAAATTAGGCAACATTTTTCTGACCTAATCATTTCAATTACATTCTGTGGATTATCTTTTGATTTGTTTTATCTCTTTTTAAATTGATATATTTGATTATGTTTTACACAGTTGATATGAGCCTTAGCTTAGATAATATCTGTTTAAGAAAACTATTTAATACTATGATACATGTGCATATATAATAATTACAAAATAACATGAAATCTGTTTCTTGAAAATTCCATTAACCTAGAACTTTATGAAATAAAAAATTGAATCCTCTCCTCCTGAAACTTCACTGTTCACAGATTAGTGTGTTATCTGATGCTATTAGCTGTGGTTATTCATGCATGTAAATACACTTAGTTTTGTGGTATTTGTTTGTTTTTTTAACATATATTTTTTTTTAGTTGTCAATGGACTTTATTTATTTATATATGGCGCTGAGAAATGGACCCAGTGCCTCACATGTTAGACAAGCGCTCTACCACTGAGCCACTACCCAGCCCCTTGTTGTTGTTTTTAATGTTATGATCTTATAAAGATGGGAACATTTCATATGTATTTATACAGTACACACATACGTAAGTGCCTATATTCTCTTTTTATCTTTCTGAAACTGTTGCACTCTTTTCTATACACCATATTTCATGGAATATATGATGATTTACTTATTTAATCATTCCCCATAACTTGAATATTTAGGTCACTTCTAGTTTCTATTATTATTATTTTAAATTATTATAAGAGTGATGTAACAAGACATTTTGAAATATTTTAGGGATAGAATATGATATTTTCCATAGGCACCATGTTTTACAGCAGATTTCTAGAGCTTAATCATCTTTCATAATTGAAACTTTATATCAGCTATTCATTTCCTCCTCCTTGCAGCCTCTGGGAACCATGTTCAGCACTTTTTATAATAGTGGAAATGATGTAAATTTTCCATGAATGGATAAATATATGAAAAAAATGTGGTATATAGATGCAATGGCATATGATTCAGCATTAAAAAAGATAATTCTACAAAGGGCAACAACAGAGATGAACCTTAAGGATATTATGATAGATGAAATAAGCAAGTCTTAGAAGGTCAAACTGTACCTTCTAAAAAACTAAATGATTTTGAAGCAAATAACCATGGCTCACTTATCTTAATGCTTAGATTACAGTTTTCACAATTTCTGTTCTTTTTCATTGCTATGCCTTCACCAAACCACATTGTATTAATCACTGAAATCTTTCACATGTTTTGATAGCAATAAAGGCTAGTCTTCCTTTATTATTTTACTTTTTTTTCAGAAATATCTTGGCTGTTCTTGTACAGTTTTTCTTCCAGATGGACTTTAGAATCAACTTGACAAGTTTTCTGAAAGGAAAAAAGTGTCGAGATTTTGATTAGGATTGCACTGAATTTCAGATGTATTTGGGAAGAGTTGACATATTTAAGTATTGAACCTTTTGTGTAGGAATCTTTTAAGCTTAACCATATGTCTTATATCTGGTATTGTGGTGAACAGGAGTACTGTGGCTGGAGAACAGATTGTGTGCATGTATGTGATGTATGTATGGTGTGTGTGTGCGTGCGTGTGTGTGTATGTGTGTATGTGTTGTGGTAGAGGGCTGAATACATAAAATGGTAAATCTGTGATGATTATGTATGTGATTATATGAATCTGACAGACTCCACAGTCACAATCTCATGATTTAAAAACAATGCATGGTAAGATGTTAAGGAAACAAGGCATTTCAGGAAAGGAGGTAGGTGACGGATGGAGCCCATGGTACAAACATGTTCCAGGATGTTTTGAAGGTTCTGCATGTTGGATTAAACTGCCCCTTCTTATTTTATCTTAGATAGCTAAAAACCTCAATCCATTGCCACTGAAACCATTTCCAGGCTTAGAATTCAAGTCTGTTTCCCCATTTGATTCCAGTCTTCCATTCCAAGCACATTTCTGGGTCTTCTCTTAGTACACAAGCCCTGCTATTTCCTCCTGGGTGTGTAACAGGGCCATTACTTCCTTGTTTGGTAATTTATTCCATAATAAAATTAATACTTACTGATAACCTAATATTCATCAGGCCCTATTCTCTGCCCTTGGGATTTATCTCTGACCAGCATTTTTTTAAAAAAAGTCTCATCCTACATGAAGCTTGCATTCTAGTAATAATGCATAAGACTTTATTTAATACTTTAGTATATGGTGAGTGCTAAGGATAAATGAAAGCAACGTGAAATGGACTTAATGAGAAGATTATAATTTTAAATGGGAAGTTCAGGACAGAGTCAACCAAAAGCTGACCTTTGTGTCAAGTCTTGAAAGAGGCTGGAGAGGTTAGCAGTGTAAATATCTGGACTCTACACTAAACAGTATGTTTTCATTACATGTGAAACTCAAAAACATGTTTAATTCTTCATTTGTATTGTCTGTTCTTCATCGATAAACATGTGGCTCAATTGTAGAGTACTTGCCTAGTATGTGTGAGGTCCTGGATTCAGTCTCCAGTACCATTAAAACAAGCAAGAATATCTTTAGGTTGTTTTAGTTTATTCTATAATTCTGCTTAAGTTCAAGCAAAATGAGGATGAGTTCTGCTTCTTTCAAATTATTAATGCTATATAAATTCGGATATGTTGGGTGCAGTGGTGCACACCTGAAATCCCAGTAGTTTGGAAGGCTGAGGGAGAAGAATCACAAGTTCAAAGCCAGCCTCAGCAACTTAGCAAGCCCTGTCTCAAAAAACATAAAAAGGGCTGGGGATGTGGCTCAGTGGTTAAGCATTCTTGGATTCAATCCTTGGTACTAATAAAATAAAATAAAATAACTAGACATAATTTTAGAAGCAAGAAGTTTTAAGTTTCTACCAGTATTAAGGTACATGTTTAATAAGTATTGGTGGAATGATGAAAGGAATGTGTAGATTTGGCCTTCATTCTCCTGCTCCCATATCTCTCATATTTCTTTTCTTTGAAGAAGGCAGTGGCTTGCTCCTATATTGTCAGAGCACTTATTGTACTTTTCCTTCACATCACTGATTTTCAGTTTTCAATTCTTTTTACTGTTTTCAGTTTTCAATTCTTTTGACTGCCTTGAATGTGAATTTTAATGGAGCTTCAGTATTTAGGATATTTTTGTATATTTCCTTATTTCTGCATACTTCCTTATGATACCTTCTTCATCCTAGCTTATTTGCTCCTTATGGTTCATCTTCCTGTTTCACAAAGCTTAAGATTTTATAATGACACTGAACAATTATTTTCAAAATACATTTCCCCGTTGTGAAGCTATTTTTTTTTACTGCTCTGTTTTCCCACAGTGACTTTAGAGGAAGTTTCTGCTTATTGTATAGATTAGATTTTAAGTAAAATATGTTAAAAGCATATCTGAAAGGTGGATAACCAAAGCAGGGATGCTTGGGGTGATATTATGACCATAAGAGAAGCAAACTCCCATGGTCTTCTTACCACCTTAGGCCCCTCTGGCTTCCTCCTCACTTGAAGGATGCACCTAGAGATGTTTTAGAATTTATCTCAGGCATTCTCACTTTTTTAAAGCCTCGGATATAGAAGGTAAAGTGTAATATTAAGCCTGTTTACCCTGGTGCCAGATGGCTGAGTTTAAATTCTACTTTTACCCACTCTTGTCAACTGCATGACTCAAGGAAAGTCACTTACCTTAATTTCTGTGCTCTTTGTTTTCTGACCTGTAAAATAAAAATAAAAGTACCACTGATTTGGCTGCTTTATTCTTGGAATAAGTTCATGTATATTAAGTGTTTGAAAGAATGATTGACAAATAATAGCAACTCTGTATTAACAATTTTTTTTTATTTTTTATAGATTCAATACTTTTTGATTGTTTTTGCTTCCTCATCTTTAAAGAAAACATATTTATTACTTGTTAGCTTTTGATACCTGAAGGAATTGTGTTTACCTACTTCAGCTTCCCCTGCTTCTAGAATACCCCCTCTTTTATATTACACCTAAAATTTAAACTCAAACAGAATGACAATGAAAAAATATTAGTCTTCATTTTCTTCATATGTACTAATATAGTTTGTGTCTATAAAACCTCTGCTTAGTGATTTTCTCCTGCTTTGGCTATTTGATTCTTATGGTGGTTCTGAGTCAGGTGTAATATTGAGCTGTTTGTTCAAATCTGATGAAAGAGCCTGCTACTTATTATGTGACATTTCCAGGGTTTCTAAAGTTTTTTTTTTTTTTTTTTTTTTAATAGCCACTTCCTTCTTGTACTGTGCCTCCAGCTTTCTCTTGTCCCAATTGTCTGCAGTATAGTAGAAAGTGCTGATGGTGACAGAGAGGGGTGCTCAAGTGAGAAGCTATGGCTCAGTTTGGCCTGGATTAGGGACCCTAGGAAAGACCAGGTTATCCCAGTGTTGGTTCATTGCCAAGACTAGGTTCGGTAATATCACTTAGATCCTCAGTGAGTATTGCCTGATTTTATACAGTTGTGTATCTTCACATGCTTTCAAGTACCTAAAGAACTTCAGAAACAAAAATCTAGATTGCATGTTTGCAGTCACAATTTTATCCTTTAAATATACTGACACTGTTGTCTAAAAGATTAAATGTATTCTTTGCATGATGTATAAACATGACTGTTTTTTTTGTCAATTAAATGATTCACATCCCATTTTCTTCCAGAAAAAAAAAGAATTCTATTTCATTCATCATCACAGATATATATATATATATATATATATATATATATATATATATATATATAAAATAGGCATTTTGAAATATTTGTAGTACGTTTATAAGGCTACTGGAAAACAGCATTTATATGAGAAAGTTCATATATATTGGATATATATGACATAATTTTAGAAGCAAGAGGTTTTAGGTTTCTCCCAGTATTAGGTATATGTTTAATAAGTATTTGTGGAATGATGGAAGGAATGTATAGATTTGGCCTCCATTCTCCTTCTCCCATATCTCTCATTCTTCTTATCTTTGAAGAAGGCAGTGGCTTGCTCCTATATTGTCAGAGCACTTATTGCACTTTTCCTTCACATCACTCATTTTCAGTTTTCAATTCTGCTTCTTACTGCCTTGAATATGAATTTTAATTGAGCTTCAGTATTTAGGATACATTTGCATATTTCCTTATTTCTGTATGCTTCCTTATTTCTGTGTATGTATGTGTGTATATAATGTATATAATCATATTTTATTATATATAAATATGTTTAATCATTTTATAGCAAAATTCATGTTATTATAGCTGTTTTATTAAGGCAAGAAGTTAAAACTGACATTGATATATTACTCATTTTTCAGTAGCCTTAAAAATGCATTGACCAGGGCTGGGATTGTGGCTCAGAGGTAAAGTGCTTGCCTAGCACCTGTGAGGCCCTGGGTTCGATCCTCAGCACCACATAAATAAATAAATAGAGATATGTGTCCACCTCTAAGTAAAAAACATTTATTTTAAAAAATGCATTTAAAAATGCATTCTCTTTTTTTTTTAAGAAAAGGGGGATTACTAACTAGGATTGAACAATTAAATCATAAATAGATTATATATTTTGAAATTAACCTACCCATTTTCTAATAATAAACTTAGTGTTATCTTAAAGGCTCTAAAACAAACTGTTGTAATTCTCATACTTCAAATAATGACGAAGAGAAAGATATTAAATAAATATTGTATTACAAATAGAATATTTGTAAATTGCATCTTCTTGGTGACCAAACTTTTTGAAGAACACCTCCATTACTCACAGGGAACAAACCTATATTTTTTAAATCTTGGAGATTTTATTAATAAATAGTGTTTTAAACATCTACTGTAAGTAGATTTTTTCATATTAAGGGAATATATTGTCCCAGAGGCCAAAAAAGTTTTTTTTTTTCCAGTAAATAACCTACTTTTTCTGTCCTATATTTTCTAGTAAAATATAAAATAATGGTTTGGTAAGTCATAAAATTAGAATTAAATTAAATGAATATCCATTTTAAAAAATAAGATTGTGAATAAGAAAATCATCCACAAATATTGGTCTTTTACAAACTGATTCTAAGTCAAAATGTTTCACATACACAGACACAAAAAGAATGATTGCTGCTGACTTGGTGCATTAAGTTATTAAATATCTACTGACTGATTTAAGTATGGTGGCCAAAGAGTGATGATGGGCAAGTCATACTTTGTCCCATGCAATTAAGAATCTACTATATTTATTCTTGAACTAAATTATTACATCTCTTTAATTATTACTTTAAAAAATCTAGGAGTTAAATTCTGAGTCTAAAATTCATGGGTGTTTGCTGATATTATTTTTCTGATGGATTTGAAATGAAAATGAGATTAGTTAATTAGAATATATTGTCAACAAGATGTGTAGACAAATAAAAATATACTGTGGCATAAAATGAAATGCAGTCAAGATTTTGACAGTTTTCCTAAAACTGTGCATCTACTGGAATATGGTGTGGAAGTGAAAAATCACAGTGTATAATTCTATTATGAGAATTGGATTTAATAACTGGAGAAAGAGAAAATAACAGCAACCAACAGTTTTTTTGTTTTGTTTGTTTTTTTGATAAACCTTTGACTTGGAGCAAGATAATTTCCTTTGCTGCGGAAGGGGGAGCCACTAGCTTGAGGTGGCTGCAGTGCTAACACTAAGTGGCTTGTTAGGAGTGGAAATTTCAGAGTCAAAAATTTTGAATTTGAGTTGAAGTTTAATGCAAAGTGATTCAATAATGCAATAAAGTTGTGGGTAAATAATAATGTACTGGCTACAGAAGATTATGATGTTTTACATATCACTTTTGAACTAAAGGAAAAATCGAAAGGAGTATATGAAGGGTTACAAAATGTAATATTTGTGATAGTCTTACAGTATTCCAACACATGGTATGGTCTGCTAAGGGGATTTCAGCTTATTTTTCAAAAGCTTTTATTTTTATAGGAATGATTTCAGTATTATGAAGGCCATTTCAAAATACTTTGAAGGCCAAGAATTGCATTAGCAATGATTTTTCACAAGGTGTTTTGTCTTTCAAGCTTTGTTTTTTTATCTGTAAAATTATTAAAAATAATACCTATTTCAAAGGCTAATATTTTTCATACATAGTGAAAGAGAATACATGAAAACCAGAACAGTTCCACCTGATCTGTTTCTGACATGTTATTAGCTATTCTTGTCAATCACACAAACTTTGTTTTTCTTCATTTTATGCATTTCTAAAAATTCTTAATTTTCTGATTGCCTAGAAGATACTTTACATTGTAATGTGCAGAAAAGGCAAAATGAGTAAGAATTAAAGGAGAAGCCATCCCTCATGTTCTTACAATAAATTTTATGCTGAATTTGTCCTCAGATAATAGCTTTAACTCAGTCTATCACAAGTAAGTGCCAATTGCTAGGCAATGTACTGTTGATATTTATCCTACTGTGTAAAGTATCTATTATATACATTTTCTTTATGAATAATGCAAAATGAAAAGCTTTAAGGAGGTTATCCATGTTCATACATTAAATAATAATAGTGTTGATGTTGAAGTCTTGGTCAGTCAGATCTGAACTTTATTCCCAAATGGAGAATGTGTTTACCTGTATCTGACAAGTTTCTAAACTTTTAAATATTAAACATAAATAATCCATAATAAATATTTGCACATTATCAATTTTTCATTATTTCATCATTTGAGTTCTACAAGTGTAAAATTCTAGGGAGTCTCCAAGTTACAGATGGATTGTGTTCCAAATGTTTATTTCCAAATCAGATGTTAGAATGTAATGATAAGAAATACAATTTAAAATTTAACTTTATATTGACAAATACTAAGTATAATCAGAACAGAATAGTGAGGCATAGAGAAAGATGTATAAAACTCCAAATGCGGCCTTCTTAGTACTTTAAAGGACAAAAAATGAGATCCTGAGAAGAATGAACAATTTTCCTAAGACCATGCATCTACTGGAATATGGTGTGGAAGTGAAAAATCACAATGTATGAGTCTATTGTGAGAATTGGATTTAATAACTGGAGAAAGAGGAAAACAGCAACAAAACAGTTTTTTGTATAAACCCTGATCTCAAAGACTGAGAGGGCTAAAAGGAATTAATAGGAACTTGGAGCAAGATAATTTCCTTTGCTGCTGAAGGAGGAGCCACCAGCCTGAGGTGGCTGTAGTGCTAACACTGTCTAAGTGGCTTGTTAGGAGTGGAAATTTCAGAGACAGTAGAATAACCCAGGCTAAGATTAAGAACTCTTGGAATTTGAACTATTTTGTACTCATAAATAGGCTGTTTTTAAGTCTTTTTATTATTTATTTTTCTGTTACAGAAAACATTTCTGTAACACTTCGAAATGATTTTAAGTTTGCCTTTCTTTTTGATTAATTATTGAATGGTATAGTTCAGGTAGAGTTTTAAAGTCATCATATGAATTACAATTTGGAGCAAAGGAACTAAAATATTGTATTTTTATTCATAAATTTGACATCTAGATTTCTGGAACTTTCCAATGAAAGGACTATTATTTGTCTAGATTTAATTATTCATTACATTGAACCAGCCTCCTTTAACTTTGTTTCAAATGATAGATTGCCATGTATTACATGGACATGTTATTATCTGGTTTGTTTTAAACATGTTTGTATATTATATACAAATTAAAGAGAGTAATTATTAGACATGTCAATTTTACATGAAGTGATTATCAATGTAGAATATAAGATTGAAAAGTCTGATATTTAGTGGGTATACAACAGTTTTACTAAGTTTCCCATATATAAAATAATATGGGAAACTTAGTAAAATGTGAAGTGTTCCAAATTTTAAACTAAAAATTATATAGAGAAGTGTAGGATAACAGTTGCAATTATGTTGCTTGATTTAAAAATTAGATTAGCTTCTTTCTATCTAGTGTGATTTTTGTGAGGCTATAAGTATGTATTTAAGATTTGTTTGAAAATTATTAAGAAATGCTTAAATGAAATACAATTCTATTATATTTAAAATATATGTTGTTTTTCTCAAGAATTGTGAAAGTTCTTAGATCTGATTTTATTCCACTTTCTGACACCTCAGTCTCCCACCATTACATGGATGCTGACAGAAAATACAAGATTCCTGGGTCAGAAATTAATGATTTTATTGCTAATGGTATTCCAAGTAGCATGAGCATCAGCACACTGGTTTCTGACCCCTTACCCCCCACATACTACTGAGGCAATGTGATGATCAAGATAGGTGCTACGAAAGACGTAGGTTTGTTTTACAGCTGAGGAATACAAGACCAAAAGCATAGCACTTTTTGTATAAGTATGAAACATTGCAGCAAGGGGCAAACAAGCAGATCCCCTTCCCACTACAAAGCAGTTAGGTTCTCATACTGTAGTGAACTTGACCTACTTAGTAGCTTATGTGACTCGCTAAAAACTGCCGCTCACTATGAGAAGACATAAGCTTTGAAGGCTGGCATACTCAGCAAGAATGTACAGGATGCTAAGAACCTTGAAGGACTGCCTATCCCCAGAAAACCTCTTGACCTTATCCATTCTTAGCTGACCTCAAATTTTCACATGTGTATGCCACTCTGTGAGCCACTCAATTAATATTATCAGCAGAGTCTGCAACTCTAGGGTCAATTTGTCTCATATAACATTTACTTAAGACTATTGTCTCTGTGATTCCACACTAGATGGAGCCAACCTGCACTATTGATCTTAACCATGTCCCCCCAGTGTATCCCATTCAGTCCACTGAATAAATCCTATAAACATCAGGAATACCTTAGGAAGACACATGACTTTCTTTTTAAGTCTTTGCTTTGACCTATTCTCTTGTCCAGAGAAATTAATCCAGGCACACCAAGATATGTTAGTGCTTATACAGGTTTCACCTTGGACTCAAAAAGGAATGTGTTAAGACAATGCCCTGTTGCATAACAGTCCAGGCTAGTGAATTGAGGCTGACCTTAATGCTTTCTCTATTAAAAGTGGTATCATTAATAACTTGAACTAAAGGCAGGAACACATTTCTTGCTACTTTTTTTGTTTTAATTGAATGGCTTCCATTGCAGAGATAACCACCTAAAGAATGAACATAAATAATAAATCATTTATGACTACTGAAAGCTCATTCCAGAGAGATCTCCAGAGTTGTTGAAGGCTACATGGTTTACTGCAGTGTTTTATTAAGCACTTGAAGGGTTTTTATGGTCACTTTTTAAGTATAGGTTACAACAGGCTCAGAGAAAAGACATGCTAATAACTAGATTCCACAGACATAGTAGAGTTCTAGGAGTACATATGGAAGGAAAATGACAATTGTAGGTGTTGCTCACTCACTCCAAGTGTGACCCACATCAGTTGGGGAACAGTATCGGGCACTAACAGTGCTGCTAATGGGGCTTTCTGGCCAGCTGTAATCCTATTGTCCTCCATTTAGTCAAGTCTTTGTCTTTGAAGAGATTCCCTGAGAGCTCACCTCTAATATTTGTCTGTATCCAACCTGTCAGTTGGCATCCATCTATTCCAAGGGACTATCTATTAATATGAATGGAATGGGAACAAGAAGACATCTAATGGTGGTGAAAGGCATTTTGCTTAGGAGCTATAGGAGCAAGAGCTGCCTCTTTTTCGTTTGTTTGTTTGTTTTGTAAAGTAAATAGAGACTGCAGATCAAGTCCTGGTGACCAGGATGGTGACACTTTGGGGGGTTGGGTTAATTGCAGATCTAGAAGTTGCTCTTTGAGAAAATAACACCAGGGTCTTTTCTGTTGTGAGGAAGGCTCCAAGAGGTCTCTGAAAGACAAAGACAAACCATGATTGCTAGACCTCTCTGCTCTAGCTCTCCTGGGCTCTATGGTGTCTTCCAGCTCCCTGGGTATATTGGCTTTGCTGTTTTCCCAGTACTCCCACAAAAGCAATGTGTCTAGACCCAGGAAGTATAAATTTGACGTTTCTTCAATCATCATCTATGTGCACCCAGATCTTTCATGTGGAAAGTCAGATGGAAAAGAGAGAAGCTACTTCACTAAAATATATTGAGTGTAATTATATACCCTACCTTGCCCCATATGGACTTTTGTCATGACTGAGGGGGCAGTGTTTTCAACCCAGTGATCATTTTCTTTATGATTTGAAGATAACCACCCAACAAAAGAAGGTATATGTCTAAACAAGAATGAAATTCAGATTCCTTAGGCCACCTTTTGACCAGGCTAATCCATGGTTTTTAGGTAAAAAAGAAGCAAGCGTTATGGTTGAGAATGTGAGGGTTAAATCCCAAACTTTTGGAATAGATCTGTATAATTCCTTGACCCTTTTATCCTGATTATTACTCAGTTGATCAGTTCTTGATCATCTCCTATCTGGGGGAACTGCCACATTCATTTACCAAGCTGCTTTTAGTGTTGTGTTTGGATCAAGAGAAAGTGCAGCATGTGGAGTCAAAAATCCTTTTCAGTATGCTTTATAACTAACTAATGATACCAGAGTTTAAGAATGAAAAGGAGCATGAAGACCTATCAGATACTGGTCCTATTGGGTGACCTTTGAAATAAAAGTTGCACCATTATTAGTTCGTAAATAGTCTGAAAATTTAACACAGGATACTGTTTAGATTCATGGGCCACAGAGACATAGCTGGAATTGACTGATCAGACTACAATAATATTTCCCTCTCCAGAAGTTCACTCCTCCAGCTGTAATAAGCCCAGACAGCTTTAGATCGCCCCATCCAACAGTAGACACCTTACCATATAGCAGAGGAGAGAAGGAGAAAAAGCCTTCAACTCCTAATAAATCACCTTGTTCTTTCCCCAGATCTCCCAAGATAGGAAAGACCTGATGAGAGGGATTTCCCATTACATCTCAGCAATTAGAACCAACTTTCAACCTGCAGAAGACAGAGGAGAGCAGTGAATTAGCTCACCTACTGCAGTGCTATGAAAATAACAAAGTTAGCTGATTAAATTAGAAAAGCAGGTTAATTACCAAATTGAGAAGCAAAGTGAAATATATATAAAAGCAATTATCAGAAACACTCTTAAAATAAGAATTGCTGTATTGGAAACAGAGCAGTTCAGGTTTTTTTTTTTTTTTTTTTTTTTTTTTTTTTAGCTTTTACTGTGAGAAAAATCTGGGCTTGAGGATTTTTTTTTTTAATTTATCAGTCTTCTGTCAGAAGCAGAGGGAACTTAAATAAATAAATGTTGACTCTGTACTCATATGGAGCAATAATATACTTTACAGAGTGTTGTATTGTCCACAGTGAATTTTTGGGAGGGCCAAATGCTCAAAAAACCAACATTGTATAAATAATTTTTTTTCAAGTTTTCATACCTATGTATGATGGTTTATAAAGAAATAATATTATCTATTTCACATGTTGCATGTGAAATTCTCTATTATTAAAATTATATATATTTGTATCTATCTATCTACACACACACACACACACGCACACACACATACGCACACACACATATATGTTTAACCTAGAGATAAACATACACATTCACACATATACTATTTTTCCTTACATTTTTTCTAAATTTCTCTGTTATCACATAGTTGGAGCATTTATATATGCAGGGCACTAAATATAATTTTAAAGGTGATTAAGATCATCTTCTACATTAAGATTCAGGAGTCAGTAAAACAGGCAAGACAAGGACACATCAATTATACGGCACTGGATAGGAAATCATAAGAGCCAATTATTGAAGCAGTTCATAAAAATTATGAGGCCAATGCTTATTGCTGTCATAAGGATAGTTAGAGAAGTTAATAGAAGAAGAAAACCCAGAAACATTCAGCATATCTTAAAACTAGCATTTCAATTCAATTTGTATTTTAAAAATGTTAAATGGTACTACTATTAGTAATTGGTTTACTACTGTTTCAAAAAATATTTGAAAATATACAAAACTATAACCCAAAATGAATTAAAACATAAAATTAAGCCCAAATTAAGTATCTGGAAATACAGTTTAAGTATGTATTTGAATTTTAATGTAGCTAATCTATTTCTTAGACAGGAAAAAGGAATTTTAATAAAAAAAGACTGAGATCTAAATACATAAAACTTCCTTTCCTGGCAAATGCTTTGGTGTCAGATTCTTATAAAACTTTGATTAAAGCAATTTCCTTTGCCCTGGTTCATGGGTGGTCCCTGAACTACTCCAAACTAAGGTTATTTTAGAGCATGTTGCTGTGATATCTCTTTTGATGTGTCTTACATTCTATCATTTGAATTAAAAATAGGGTGGCTAGATTTGTTCCTGTGTGGGATAAAACCAGGACAACTTTCTCCCATTTTATATATTTATTGTATACTTAATATGTACCCAGCACCCCTCTGGGAAATGATTAGGATATTCTCATACAGAATCTTGTGGAGTATATGTGACTTATAACATCTCCTCCCCTAACACTTCTAAATCTTCTGGAATTTCAGGTCAGAAGAGGGATAGGAGACTCAGTAGATGTTAAATAATGGGTTATATTACATGTGACAAGGAGGGTGGTCAGCACAAACTGGTTCCATATGCTCTTGGAGTCTCTTCCAATGAAGTGCTTCCTCAGGTGCTTTCACTCTTTCCAGCACTTCCATCACTCCCCTACGGGCTCTAGGAACATCTACCCACCACATCATTGCTGTCTTTTCTATTCCATGATTGCGTCAGCAAGTCTTCAGTATTCAGAAATATCCAAATAAGAAATATATTTCCTTATGCTTTTCATCTGGCTTGGTGAAGTGGATAAGGAAGAAGAATTGCAGGTAGCAGAGACTGGTGGACTATCATTTAATTCTGCCACATGTAAAGAGCCAAAATAACAAAATACTTGAAATATATTTGAAAAGAAATGTTTATGACCTATTTTAATAGCATTGCAAAAAATAATTGGGCAACATTAACCTAATTCCTTTAACAAATACATTTTGACCAAATATTATACAAAAACATGAATGTCATTGTCTTGGGTGAGAAGAATCAATATTATAAAGGTAAAATTACACAAATTGATTTCAAAAATTAATGCAACTCTAATAAAGTTTCAGTAGAAATCAAGTACTTATATAATGAAAGACATTTTGACAAACTGTTTATCATGGTGTGTGGGGCACAGAATAGATCTAATGTTTTTAGATTAAAAAGAGGACAAAAATCATATGATATGTTATAAAAATTTATAGACATATATGTCGTATATGATTTTACTTTTAAAACAATCTTTTAAAAATCACAAAGGTTTCCTAGTAAATCATTGTTATTCATGACAATTTTATTGTGAATTCTGCAGTCTTTTGAATTATAATAAAAAGATAAACTAGGGACTTTCTAAGTTGTTTCATATTTCTTTTAGGACATTGACATCTTTGTAAGACAATGAGTTTGATCTCCAGAATAACCCTGTTCTTTTAAATTGTTTACCTGGGGATCTTCTGTTTTCTCATCATTATAGGCACAATAAAACTTCAGGAACATATGTGGGCTCTTCAAAAGTTTATTTCGACTTATTTCAGTTCTCCTAGAACCAGGTGAAAAACTGAAAAGAGTTTGTCTATAATTAGTTCTGCCAGGTCACATGTCAAAGTGCCTGAGAAAGCTGTTGGAAAAGGCAGTAAAAGATTTATTTGGGATATTGTGTACTTACTAATACTCAGTGAATATTTCTTGTTTGTTTCATGTAGGTTAGGGCTTTACATTTGGAGTCTCCACTAATCCAAGCAGTATACATAATTAGTTTATTAATGTCATCCCTGTCTTTCAGATGCAGAACTGATCTTGATAAGGCTAACTTATTAACCCAGGTGGTACAGCTGCTAAGTAGCTAGAGCCCACATGTTTAGTCACTGTGTTAGATAACTACAGAGTTTCTTTTGCGTATTTACTAATAAGCAGGTACCGGTCCCATCTTTTTCTAATGTATGTTCCCTCATTAGTAAGCAGCTTGCAACCATGTCCCACTTTCTGCTTAGCACAACAGTCCTCCAAGTGCAAAGTGCGGGAAATCCTGGAGCCTCCACTGGAAAGGATTCTGATAGGAACTGAGACTCTCTCGAAGTAGACTAGGGCATCCACAGACTCCTGAGTTATGCTGCACATATTTCTCAAACTTTTTCATCATACACAAAGTCTTCGGTCAGAGTGACCTTTCCAGCCTCTGATTCTTCCTACACTTTATTTTGCAAATATTTTTTTTCTATTAAGATCCAAAATTTAACTCTTTCCCCCACTTTTATTTCTTATAGGTTTTTGCCTACTTAACTGAAATATATATATATATATATATATATATATATATATATATATATATATATATATATATTGATTTGCTATATACATGCTAATTTGACATTTTTATGATGAGTTTGTTACTATTTGAGATAAATTTTATAATTTGCTCAGCATGATATGAAATAGCATGCAATTGATCTTGATATCATTCAGTGAGGTACATCAAATTTCATGTCTAGAGGTTGCAGTATATAACTCTTGTTATTGATCTTATAAATTCAGCCTTTTTGCTGAAGGACAAAATGATGAGTGTGTAGGAGGGCTTGAGCTACAAGACTGATGATGTAAGATGGCATCTTCCTCTCACGTAAAGAACAATGCATTTTGCTCCTACTGAGTCAGAGATAAGTGCATTATTCCTATAATATTATGTTCTCAAATTGGGTTTACATATCCCAGAGAAATTGTCCTAACTTTTAGCCCTTAAAAGGTATATGTCTATCATGTATTTGTGCTGTCTCTGTATCTACAACTGTAGCAAATGTTACATTTCTTCTTAATTAAACTTTGTCTTAGATGCTACTCTCATCACATTTTCTCCTATTCTGTTATGACTTCCTCAGAAGTTCTATTAAGACTTTTGCCTAAAAGATGTTTTTTTTTAAATTTTTACTTACTTCTATAGAAAAACTAAATTTAGTGATTTGTTTCTTTACCTCTTTGTGGGACTTTTGACAAAGGATGACCCAGCTCTATTCCAGGACACAAGTGTAATATTGTGAATTATTTTTGAACATTTAAATACATAGTGTCTAATATAATGAATAGGTAAAATAAGACTGCAATTCCCAAAATACTTGGGAGTATGATAAAAGATGAACTATATTAAGGAAGGCAATCTCTCAATACATGAAGTTGATAAAAATTGTTTTTGCTCTCCTTTCAGTCTTTCTTTTATAACTATCTCAGTAAAAGTCCTTCAAAGACTTTCAGGTGAAAATTTGTAGTCAGTGGCTTTATATGCATTTTTATAAAAGGGGTCTCTTAGGAACACTTTGTAATGGTTAATTCTAAGAATAACGTGGTAACAAAAGGATTCATTGTAAGATAGAAAATTTAACACATAATACTTTTAAAGCCAGAACGCAATTCTAGAAAAGATCACAACCATAAATAGGTAAGGCAGAGCAGGCACCATGACTTGCACAGAGACTGGGCTTGTATATTTATGGCAAGTTGAATGTGTAAGAATAGCTGCTGCTGCCCTCGGGAGTCAAACAGACATGAAAGCTGCATCACTTAATTTGTTTGACTTCTATTCAATGTAAGCATTTCTTTTAAAGCCATATTTCTATATAAGATATTTTTCTATATCTTTGTTTTCTCCTTAAGGAACAGGATCTTCTCAGCTTCTTAAATACTGTGTATTTTGAAGTTAGCTCTTTTTACAAGATAAACATATACTATTATTAATTCAGCTATAGAGCATATTTGGACATTTAAAATATTGCAACAGCTAACACTTCTCCCAAAATCCATATTGATTACTGGTAGCAGTAATTGGGTTCTTTTATCTTTTGTTTAGTTCTCTATTTTACATCATCTTTTTTTTTTTTGTAAAAAGAGTACTAAACATTAATATTGATTGTGTAGTCAGATTTCAACAGTGTCCTTTCTTTTAATTTATTTATAGCTTTATCACAAATACCCATGTTCACCAGAAAGAATCAGTGGGCTAGAGAGATGGAAAATGCATGATTTAACCCAATACTGACCTTGTACTCATGCATAGGCATGTATGAGGTGCTCATGCATTTTGATTAAAGAGAGATCCCCGTCCTGTCTCCTATACTTTGTATTTCTTTCCTTCAGTATACAACAGATATTTGAACATAATCCTTCCTACTTCCCTTATTCAATTCTGAATATTCAGTGCCTTATTCCTTGCCTTTCAGCCTTATTAGATTTCCAATCCTGCTCCTACTTGCTAGCGTTGCACCCATCCTAGGGCCTTTGCATCCTAGTGTAATTTTGATGATATTTTCATGGCCTTCTTTGGTCACTTTATTCACACATCTGTTCATCAGGGAAGTATTTCTTGGCACCCAATATATAAATGCATGGCCCACCATACTACTTTATATTCTTCAGAGGGCTGATCACTACTTGACATGATGTTGTTTAGTTATTTGTTTGCTTGTTTTAAAAATTTTGTCTCTTTTTCCATTAAAATGCAAATTTTATGAGAGTGTTATTTTGCCCAGCACATAGTAAATTTGCAAAACTGGATATGAAATAATGAAGGAAATCCTTATTTGAAATTCAGAATTTTAAAAATAAAAGCAAGTAATTATTTTACAAAATCAAACACAAAAACTCATATAAAATAGCTGTCTTAAGTAAAATTGTTGTATGCAATATAATAGAAAGGGAATATTGATTATTGGGAGTTGATCAAAATTTTTAAAACTTAATTTTTTAAAAATAGCTTCAGTATTACTGTATGAATATCATTATTTGAAAATTTAAAAAGCCTCATAGGTTGTTTTTAGCATTTCTTTTCATGAAACACGCATTTTGGAATGCCTGTTATGTGTCACACAGTGTTGTATATGAATAAAGAAATCCCAAATCTGATGGAGGTCATTTCTAGTTGAAATAAAATTACATTAAAGATATGAAAATTGTTGGAAACAAACAGAAACATAATGAATTCCTGCAATAAATTATACATGTGACATTTAGTAACTGTAAACAGTTATATATTAAGTTCTATAAGCAGTATTCTTTATTAATTCTGGTAATAAAGTAATGGATAGAAAATCCTGAATACATCAGCCGTTATCATATATAAATAACTTTCAGCATTAAGTCTTCAGATTTTATAAGTCTTGGGATAGAGAAATTTCTCTGGGATATTTTCATGCAAGTATTAATAATTATTCTGTAGAAATGTTCTGAAATATGGGATTTAAAGCACAGTTCAGTGTTAGCCCTTCTATCCATGACATAATTTCTCAGTGACCTTAACTTTGGTCAGTAATAATAGTTTCTTATCTAAAAGATGAGGCCTTGTAAGGAATATTAAATATCTTGGGTCTTATTTTTATTCTCTTGCAAATCATTTGGTCCTGAGGCATTATTTCATAGCTGTGCCAGTCCTCAGTTAAAAAGTAATTAATATGAGAAAGCAAGAGAATACCACCATCATTTTAGTGCATTAATTGCATACAAGAAACAATCTTTTTTCTTTCCCCTGATAATAAGAACCTATGTTTGGTCTTCTTCCCATTAATTTCATATTCCTTTTTTCATTCTAATAATAACCTGCAATCTGCAGCCTTAATCATGATAAGCAGTCTCAAATCACTTTATCTCATCACAGTGTTGGATAAACACTTCTGATTTAAATTTCAATAATTCTACATTAGCAGTGCTGATATGAGCCTTAGATGTCTGATAGAAATTCTGCACAGGGATTACTTAGTAATTATTGGTTTCATTGAGGTTTATATTAGAGCTGTAGTTAGCTCTGTGCCAGAAATTCAAGCCCCAGAGAACAAGTCAGGCCAAGCTTGCATGATCGCTGCTGTTCACCTATTAGATATGTCATAAAAAAATGAAATTAAGGATTCTCTAGTGAATGATCAAGCTGTCTAAAAATCTCATAGAATTTTAGAATCACAGAAATTTAAAATGAGACTGCTCTATTAGATTATCTAATCAACTTCCCACCCCTCTCTTTCTCTTGAGGGACCATTCTCTTAATGCCATTTTTGATGATTTTATCTAGCTACCTAAATGACTTGGTCCATAAGACTTCTATACTTCCCCCAGGAGAACTTTCCCTGCTCTAATAGATTTCATTGTTGGGAATGCTTCCTAATTGCTAAATCTTTTCCTCCCTTAATTTCATGTTCTTCTTTTATTTTAAGCTTTGTTTTACTGTCCATTTTTTCCTATTCCTCATATACAGCCTGCATCTCAATTAAGCATTGCATTTATTCCATTAAGAGTCAGAACATGGATAACAGGAAAGCTTATAAAAGGTAAAAACTTGATCATTCAAAGTCATATTTGTTAATCAGCTAAGAAATTCTCATTCCATGTCTTTAAAAATGATATAATCCTTTTTATATTATTGTCTTTTATGTTCTATTAAAATCATGAACCACACTTGATCATTCAAAGATATTTATACCCCCTTTTGGTGCAAAAAAGATTAGAACAAGTATTTTATTGACAAGTATCAGGAAATGGAGAATGCTTTCCTCTTACTGTGGACACTAATTTTCCTACAGATTATGTAGAGCAACATGTCCTTCCTCAGTGTCTGAAATCTTTCTGATGCATGGATCTTGGATTAGAATTAACTTTGAAATTATTTTTCTCTTACAAATGGCAACTGAGTGAAACTAGTTTTTTTTTAAATGGACATAAATTAGATGTTTATATCCTATTTTAACAATCATTATCATATTTACTTCTCTGTGAAAAACAAAAGAAGTGAAATAATACCATTACTCAGTTCGATTTACAAGTATTTTTGCATGAGATATTTTGCTAGGTGCTTTTCATGTAATATTTCAGTAATTTCTCAGAATTTTCTTATCAGATGAGAGAACTGAAGTTCAAAGAAAGACATATGAAACTCATGGACCTGCTAAAATGATTCTAACTCCTGCTTTTAGCTACACTGCTATGCTGCCATGTTATACTTTTTTTTAAGTTTTTTTTTTTTTTTTTGAATAATAATTACTAAGTACACAGACCCTGAAGAAACAAAATCTTTTCTTTTGGTTATTATGTCTTCATATGCATGGAAGTTTCAAAACTTTTGAAACTCTTAATTTTGTAGAAAATACAGCTGCCACACTTGACCTTTTCATTACAGTTCAGTAGCCTACCAACTGTAATAGAAATCCCGTAGCATTTGAGCTTTAGTTGCAAAAGCATTGTTTAAAAAAAATCATCTTGTGAAATTCTGCCATCTCAGTGTCAGCACAAGAGTTACAAGGCGACATTTGCAAGAGTAAGCTCTTGAGGCACTTATTGTACCAAACAGCATATAGTGACTAAATATTCTGAGCAAAGGCAGAGACAGACTCAGAGCTCCATTCTAGTTGTGAGGCCAAGCAAAAGCTATGGAATATAAATGTTTTAGTGAATTTTGATGGATAGAGTTTGTGAACAAGCATAAATGTGGAGAGGAGTGTTGTAATGAACTCCCCTGTATATTCATCCTCAGATTTAACCATTATCAGTGAAAAATATTTAGTGCTTAATTTGCTTTTCTGTAGGATTAAGTCAAATCTTAGCATCATGACATTATACCACTAAATACTTCTCTATTTTTTTAAAATAATGATTTTCTCTTATAACCACAATACCATTATCAAAATATAACAAAATTCAGCATGTTTAATACTAACTTTATATATGGATTTCCCTGATTGCTGAAAAATGTTTCTTTATAGATGGTATGTTCAGTTTGAAACTGAAAAATGTATGCTTGGCATTTGTAATGTCTCTCTATAGTTATTAATTTTTAATTTGAAATAATTTTAGAATTATTTAAGTACTGTCAAAACAGTAGAACTGCAGAATACTCTTCCCTCAGCTTTTCTAGTATTAACATGTTACTTTGCTAGAGTGCAAGGATCAAAACCAAGAAATTGAGAGGTCACAAACTTCATAACTAACCTGTTGGTAAAATTCAGATTTTACCAGGTTTTTTACTAAGGTTTATTTTTTTTTTCCTTCCAGAATCCAATCCAAACCCCTTTGTTAAATGTGCAATCCACTTTCTCCCACATTTTATTGAGTTATTGAAGAAATCAAATAATTGATGAATGGGATGTCCTGCACTCTGAACTTGTCTTACTGTTTCCTCATGGAAATTATATTTTATATATATATATATATATATATATATATATATATATATATACTGAAAATATATATTCAGTATATACCTCAATCCAAATGTTTTAAGCATTGGAAGAAATTGGCTTGATTCAATTTTAGGTTCATTGATTCTTACAAAAATTCTTCAAAAGTGATGCTGTGAACTTAATATTATATCACATCAGGAAACACATAAGTACTTGATCCATTTTAGTGATGGGTAAAGGTTAAATGTTTAACCTTAATATCCATTAATAATCATTGCCTGAATCATTTTTTTTCATTTTGAGTTGCAAAGTGGTAGTAATGTTCTACTTTTATTATTTCTTTAAAACTTAGCATCTTTTAAGAAATTACTTTTAAGAAAAATTTGCCCTTAACAACTAGAGATTAGTTACCTTGAGTTTTGATTTTCTTTCTTCAATGTCCAACTTTTAGAGTAAAAAGTTTCCATTCTATCTAGCTTCCCTGAAGATAGACTTTTTCTCATTTGTTTTGTTTTTGTAATCTGTATTAGGATGTTTAAGTTTCATTGTGAACTCCTGAATTGTATGCACTTACTGTTTCTGTTAATTGTATTCATTATTATTTTTCACGTTCAAACTCCTCATTGCTTATCAGTCCACAATCAGCTGGCTTCTGTGCCTTTTGTACATAAGCTAGACTCTATCTTATTTTCTTGGAGTTTTGTCTTGCCATGGACCTTTGATTATCCAATTCTTCAAAAAACCCCAGTTATTATTTTTTTTAATAAAAATGGTATTGAGAGCTCATAGCTTGGACACAAGACTCAAAACATGGATGCTATTATTTTCAGTGCATTGTTCTCATGGACAAATTACTAGGCAAATGGCTATTAGAAAATAATCTATTGAGAAAGTTTTGCGGTTGGCAATTTTGTTTAAAATATTTTCCCCACATCATTTCAAAGCTAAGCTATCAACAAATCATTTTTTGCATAGTACTTTAAGCAGAATTCTATTAGTTATAGCTTCCACCTTCCTTTTGATGGCTTTCTGATTTAGAAAAATCACAACCTTCCTCAGAAACTGAGTGATTGGGTGGAATTGCTAGTGGCATGACTCTTCCATAAAAGTAAGAGAGAATGTGCAAATTTTTAGAAAATTGGTGTGCATCTGACAACAGAACTACTCAAAGAAAGCAGTCACGCTACTCTTATTTGTGGACTAAAATACTTCAGCATGCCATTATTACTGTTCACTAGTTGTAGAAAACTTATCAAAATTAATGATGTTCTCCTCCAAAATACTAATAACAAAGTAGTGGCATGATATTCTGATTCCAGTAGTTAGTTTTGGATTCGATTTTCAGATGTTTACAAATAAGCCTGAGATTGTATTTAAATGTCAAGAAGGAATAAATCTTGTGTCCCTAATCATTTTTTAAAAAAATGTTTTTATTAAATTTTTATTTATTTTAATCTTTTTTTGAGATAGGATCTTACTCTGTTTTCTATGTGTACTATATTGGCCTCAAACTTGTGATTCTCCTGATTTAATCTTCCAAGTAGCTAGATTAGCAATATTTGCCACCACACCTGGCCTTAATATTTTTTTTAATATGTGAAATAAAAACTACTTATAAGAAAGAAGGTATTCATAATACTTTCATTTTGACATGTCTGCCTCATAATTATCAGGAAACACTGGGGCAGTTCAGCAGCTCTGACTTAGAATAAAATTTATACACAGTTTGTTCATTTTTTTCTTTAAACAAAATGAAACTATAATATGACCAATACCATAAATTGGGATCAAGAAGATATATCCACTCATTATGATAATAAAATAGGTATCTTTCCATTTCCTTTGCTTCATTAATAAGGTGAACTGAAATTAGTTTAGCCAATGATGCTGTTACAATCTGCAGCAGATTCTAAACATTTTACCAAAGTAATGGATACTATATTTGAAGGGGAGCAGAACATAGCTTTTATGATAGAAGAGTAAGGTTTTCATTGCTCTGAGTAGATGAATTATGGCTTTAATTAATATTCTTGTAATATTTTCATAAATGTATATTTAAGTTTCTCAAGATATTAAAATATCAACAATTGAGGACACTGTATACCAAAAAATGTTGGATGAATCTGATGTAGAAGGCAGAAAGAGAGTTTGTGATACCAGAATTATTGTTGCTTGACTAGGTATTAGTTGAATTTTTAAGTAAAATTTGGCATTGGATATTTTATTAAAACATCAATATAAATAATAAATCATATGTAACTAATATATGAATATTTATACATATTATATTTATATTAATATACTATTAATATATGGAATTTTTGAATGAGATGCATTATTGTTATGAACTATATATCAGAATATTCTTTTCTTTTCTTTTCTGGCATTAGGGATAGGACCCAGAGCCTTGCACGGGCTAGGCAAACAGTCTATCCTTGAACTACACCGTTAACCCACGATATCCACTTTCTGACTTTTGGGAATCTTAAAAATGTTTCAAATAATTTACACTACATGAAGATATCAATATGGCACTAACACAAAGTACATAGTGTATAGAATCATGCTTATGCAACATTGAATTGACTTTTAACCTTTACCTCTCTAAATTATTGTACATATATTGATAGTAATTAAAAGGAAAAAAAAAACATTGGCAAAACAAGGAATAGTTCATGTTGATAAAGAATTATATCACAGAGGACATCAAAAAACAAAGAAAGAGAAGGATGCTGTGGCATAAACCTATAATCCCAGTGGCTGGGGAAGCTGAGGCAGGAGGATCTTGAGTTCAAAGCCAGCCTCAGCAAAAGCAAGGCACTGAGCAACTCAGTGAGACCCTGTCCCTAAATAAAATATAAAATAGGGCTGGGATTGTGGCTCAGTGGTTGAGTGCCTGAGTTCAATCCCGGGTACTAGGGGGAAAAAAAAAAGGAAAGAAAGAAAGAAAGGGCTAGGTAAAGTGACCATGGTAACTTGCCACTCCTCTCTCCAACATCCAAGTAATGACCAAAGTCCAGTAATCACTCAGGGTTTTATTTATTTAATCTTTATCCCCTTGCCAACAACATTTTCCAAATATCTACCATATGGCAGCACACAGATAATTAATGCCAACATCTCTCAAGTGTAATTTCCTGTCTTTGATCCACTGTCTTCGTGAATCCTTGAGTCTAGTGATTCCTCATCTTTTATTGATCGTCTCAATTATGTAATTTATTTCTGTATTGCAAGCTAAGTGCAAACATTGCCTCCTTTTAATTCGTGTTCTGATCTCATCCTTCATGTCCAACATTAATTAGTCTCTTTTTCTATTAACTCAATATTTATGCATGCATTTCTTGTTTCATTTATAATTTTTTTCTTTAGTGAGGCATTTGTTCATATTTTGGGCAGTTTGTGTCATCTATTCATTTCTATTCTCATGACCTTTTTGTGTTTAAAATAAAGGAAGTACTTATCATAATTGTTGGATGAAGGAAGAGCTGCCACTTTCTTAAAGTAAAACCTATTTATGTGTTTATTTTCTTTGCTTTAGTCATAAGGAATGTGAATACAAGAAAACTTTATTTGGCCTTTAAATTACCCTTCACCTGAGAATATATCATTTTAATTTTTTATGTTTATTCTTGATAAAGTTACACTAGTCTTATTAAACAGAAGCTTTTCATTTCAACAATGATATGACTGCTAAATTGTCTTAACATTAACATATCCTACGGTTTCAAATTTAATATTTTTCCTGTGAGTGGGGGGTGTGCAAGATATCTTCTGCAACTTTACTAACTTACTTGGTATCTCACTCTTCCTGTCTTTTTAGTAGTCTATCCCTTGTCTATAATTCATCTTCTTCATTCATTCAGGGCGTTTTTCTAGTTTCTATTCTGGGTATCCTCGTAAGACGAAATCTTGACTTGCAACAGTCTTCTTCCCAACTTACCATTTGTTTTCCATCCTCTGTGTTCTACCCATCTTGGAAAGCTTCCTTGCCCCGGGGTGAATGCCTCAGCTTTGTGTTCCAGTGGTGCTGAGGATGGAATTTATCACATTTTGCTGAAATGTTATATTTAAACATCTATTCTTATTGATTCTTGGATCTACAAGAATGGGGATCAAACATGTTTTGCTCATCAATTTATCTTCCGTACTCAGTATGATTCTTAATATCTAACATGTGAATGAATGTATTGATGCCTTACCAAAAGTCCTCAGCAATAATACTTCCCTTTTATTTATTGGTCTTTTGATTAGTCTCATTGCATACCTATTTAATTTAGAGGAGAGGCAAAGGGAGAGAGAGACAGATTGAGGCTCTGGTTAATTTCCCCATGGCATCTTTGATATCTTGGATTTAAGATTTATGTGGCGTTTATTAAAGACCAGGTATGCACTAGACTCAACTAATGATTAGAAAGGGCACAGAAGGATAAGAAATAGTCTTCCCAATGGATATGTGAAAAGGTTCATAAAAAACAGTTCAGAGGCTGGGTGTGGTGGCACTCTCCTGTCATCCCAGCAACTTGGAGTCTAGACAGATTTTTCAGTCTAAAATTCTGGACAGTGAATTGGCTGCACAGTCATTCTGTTATTCATATTTAGACCAGACTTTTTCAAAAAATATACTTACCTGCATGTGTGTGTGTGTGTGTGTGTGTGTGTGTGTGTATATATATATGAGTGAGGGGGCACGTTGCAAGATATCTTCTGCAAATTCTCTTTAATTTTAATCAGGTACCTGCCGTTTAACAAATTTGAAACAATATGGTTTCATATATTTCTAGTTACTGAGCAAAAATAGCATACACTGTGTGGGGGACCTCCAGGCATCTTATATAGTTTCCTTTCAAGAACAGTTCAGAGTGTGCATTTCCATTTCCTTTACTTTTCTTCTTAGCTAAGTATCCAAGATTCCTCTTTTATAGGCATAGTCTGTTCTTCAAGATGACTACCCCTTGCCAAATCCCAGATTTCACTACTTCCAGCATAATGAATTCACTTTTATTTTTTTTTTATATTTCCATTCAGATAGCATTACATAAATATATCTTTTAATTGATACCCTCTTCATCATGCTAAGAAATTCTAACTCCTAGAGAAAGTGCTCTAGTCATAGGCTTTTTAATTTATTTTTGGCTTCTTAGATTTTTTGGTTGGCAATAATTTTGTAATTGTTGTTCTCTGCTTCAATCAAAAATTGCTCAAAAGGGCTCCTTATTTCTTTTGACAGGCATGTTGATAAAGTCCATCACCATTCTGTGGCTTAATGCTTTTAAGAAATCTTCCATAAGACCTCTGAAAAATGGTATCCTTCCTAATCAGCTTAACTGATGTTCTGCTAGATAGGCTGCATCATGCTAATGAGACTATGCTTGCTTGGCAAATATGAAGAGCCAAGTATGTGCCCCTTTCCAGAGATGTTCCCTGCCTAGAATACAAGTATGCTCTAAACCTCTCTGAGTCTCTAGCAGTAATATTTGGAGGACATAAGATGGAGGGAGAAGGGTTAATAAACTTAAAATAGACTCATCTAGGTGTATTTCTATAAATGTTCAGAAATTTATCATTTCTCTTTAAAAGATTTCATTCTTTAGAAGCTTTCATTATGTTAGCACAACCCAGTGTATTGTATATTGATCTAGTATACATTGATAGGCATTAATGAATATAGTACCTTTTATAGTAATATAGTTAATTGTAAATATAAGAAGAAATTTTGTTCTTAACATTACTCCAATATTTTTATACATTCTGTCCAATGTCTATTTGTGTTTTAGACTCAACACATTTTTATTGCATTTCTGTAGTTGTTCCCTTTGATATTAATTACCATCATGTTAAATGGGTTACAAATTTGACATTTGCATGATAGTTATGTTAAAACCAAGCCTTAGAAGATAAACAGCCAGATTAGGATGACAAAGTTCTTCAGAATCACCGTGACTTACCTGTTACTGTTTACGTTTAAAAATCCTAAAACATGATTTTCACAAAACTCTGCTGCCTTGGGAGGTTTTACTGACAAGATCCGTCATATCAAAAGCCTGCTCAGCTGAACCTTGGAAAACCTATCCTAGTGTTTTTAATAGATATTAAAAGCTTTATATATCCTACTGCAACTCTCAGTGATCTCAGGTCTAAATGCCTCCCACAAGCAAGGGCAGCCGAGGCAGAAGGAAGAGGGTGGGAGTTCCCACTTGCTGGGAAAGGGGAGGGTTGAGTTAGAAGTTTCCAATATACTTAGGCTCATCAGTTTGCTGGATGTGGGTTGCGTGTTGCCATTTTGGGTGGTGATTTGTCAAGAGTGGTAGGGGATTTGACATAATCGGGGGATTTATCACCATTAGGCTTGCATCACATGAGATGGCAACAGGAACAACAGCTAGATCCTTAGACCAGACAGGGTCACTGCAGTCTAACGTGAAGCACAGCTTGGACATCAACACTTCATCCCCAGCCTCCTCCACTGCAAGGTGCTCACTCAGGCAGCTGTGGGAAGTCTCTTGTTGCTAATTCTATCTTTTGTCCATATCCAGGATGTGTAAAACCTTATATCCTTTTTAATCTCAATTGCTAAATAGATAGGTTTAGAGAAAAATGTTTAGTTTGAACTTTTCACACAGAAGACAGCAGAAAAATAGAATTTACTTAACCAGTTTACCAGATCAAAAATATGTAATACCAATTATACTCTTTTATGTAAAAATGGTTTTACATAATATTTAGGTCTGAAATAAAAATCTTTAAAAATACTCAGTGACTATACCTTTTCATCAGCTATACCATCTTGATTCTGTTATTTGCCTTCTTGCCCTGGTGAATTAGAGATTCCAAATAGTTGATGGGACCTCAGAGTAGGTATAGCAAGGACTGAAACTCAAATATTTTTAAATGACAGCAGAGAAGAAGACAGATGGTCGTTTCCTTCACATATTCTAATAGCAACCAGACTGTTCATTAAAATAAGAGGTAACTCAGAATGTTCTCAAACCTGTTCAGAGAATTAAATTAATCTGAATAATTTAGACATAATCACATTCTTTTCATTTTAAGGCAAGGACTTATATTGTGTTCAAATTGTCAGGTCATTGAACCTACGTTCCCAGTTTAAACTCTCTACTGTTGACATCATCTGTAAACCAAATTTTGTCATAAAAAATGTAAAATAGGTAGGGCTGGCATAGGTTAGTTTTTTGAACCTCATTTTCCTTTTTTGATACAAGTTAGAATTCTAATATGTCTGCTAAGGCTTCTCCAGTTGAAATCAGTCTAGATTTTAGTAAATATACTGCTTAGGTGATAAGACTTATTCATTTACAAAGGATAGTATTTTTGTCTCATTACAGCTGTCCCTTAAGTAATTTTATTTTCCCATTTTGCTCTCATTTTCTTGGAAAAACAAACAAGAGTTTTCCATCTATTTCAACAGATTCTGATTGATTATAGGAAAGTGAGTAGCTTTCATTAAAACTATATTTAAACATTACCAAATCACCATAAGATTATTGATACCTGTTTGTCCAAACAAAAGACTTGAAAAAACAATTGCATTATGATGCATATCATGTATTTCAAACTTAATATATTTAATCAGATTAGTTGGCTGAGACCCAGTCAGTGCTCTGTCAGCAGATTGAAAGTAAAACAAAGAGGCTATAATTAATGAAATTAATGCCAGATATAGAACTTAAGACTTGAGGTGACACTTCGGTCATAACATTTTCTTTGAGCTTAGCAGAATGGAGAGACAATTTAGTTGCAAGTAATTGTTTTTAGTTTAATGGCACATGATGAGATGAAGATGATTATTTTTCTCATGCTACTGACTGTTGAGACTGTTGCAGTCTTGATGCTACAAAACTGTCAGATATATTTGATCAGGAAATTCAGAAAACAAACCAGTATGATTTGATTTACAATTTTTATCTTCCCTTTCTTGGGGGATATATGAGTGAAATTTCTGAGCATGTCCATCTTCATCATTCTAACAATAAGAAATTGTTTGGTAGGTGGTCTTTCTCACCTTTTAACTCCAATCCGTTGTCAAGTCCTGTTCAATTTGCTTCTTAAATATCTTTTTGCTCTCTCTCCATGGCCACTCCTGGTTATTGTCTTTTACTACAACTTCCCACCTGCTCTATTTGCTTCAGTCAGACTATTTTCTCAGAGCAGCCCAAGTGATGTCTTTAACACACTATCAGACTGTGTCACAGCCTTTGATAAAAACCATCAATTACCTCCTACTGAGTGCAATAACACATTTTTTCAGGTGATAAGTACAATTTCCCTTCTATATACACCAAATAGTCTGTATCTGATAGAGGTTTTCCAGCAAAGAAAATGGAGAAGTATAACCTTTTACTATAGAAAGAGTTTTATATAAGACAATCTTAGTTCCTGAAAATAAACACTAAAATGTTAATGATAATATTTCTACTGACAGTAGCCACTCTTAAATCAATATCCCTTGAAAGAAAAGAATGGGGATTGTGAAGGAGAGTTGTTAAGTCAAGATAAATCATCAGGTCTTGCTGTCAAAGACAGTGCTACTGATACCAGGTTAAGAACAATGTCCTTGGGATATTTGTATGGATGAGATGTGTAATTGAGATGAAATAGGCAATGCCTATAAAAGGGATGGGAAAGGTACATGCTGCTTCCAATGTTCTTATGTATTAACAGCAGAAGAATCCATTGGCACCCAGGCAATGGCAAATCTGCTTCATTGTAAAGGTATTCCACATCAGGGAAATTTGCTTTGATTACATTATAACATTTTGCAGGAGCAAAAGGTAGGGCTAGAAATTTACACATATTTGGTAAGACTTCTTTAAGAAAAAAGAAATAAAAGAGTATGAATCAAAGTTATGAAAATGGAAAGTACTTGTGCCGATGAGAGTCTTGAAAGATTGAACTTCACCAGTATAATGTTAAAACCATCTCTGGTGAATTAAGGTTTTGAATGTTTACTTTCTGTTTCTTTTAAAAAGCAATCTGGACATGTTTCCCTTTGTTTGGTGATGATGAGTACCTTTATGAAGAGGCTGCCATATTCTCACAGCAGTTCCATACGTAGATCTTATGTGATACCGCTTTATATGGGGCTATACTCCTTCCATCCTTTATTAGACATTCTAACTATGGAAGGAATTAGTGTCTATATAGAGATTAAGGAAAGAATAGTCTAGGGATGTGGCTCAGGGGTACAGTACCTGCCCAGCATGTGGAAGAACCTGTGTTTGATGCCCAGCAGAATATCCCCAACAAAAGAAAACAATATATACTACTTGAGAAATACACAGATTTAAAAGAGCATGATTATAGCCTACGAATAACTGGGAGCTGTCAGCACCAGAGGAGTGGCACGGCTGAAACCATAATGATGACTTCAAATTATAGAGGGGACTTTTCTTCATGACTTAGAGAATAATTACATAGTTTTAGCTTTGTTTATGGAAACTTTGACATTAGACTTAAATCTGGAAATTAACTTAGAAGACATAGAAAGCTTACTTGTTTCTTTCCTAACAGATGTGCCTGTTTCTTTATGGGACTTCTGTGTCATCCTTAGAAGTAATTTTTTTTTTTTTGTATCAGGGATTGAACCCGGGGCACTCAACCACTGAGCCACATTCCAAGCCCTTTTTGTATTTTATTTAGAGATAAGGTCTCACTAAGTTATGTAGGGCCTTGCTAAGCTGCTGAGGCTGATTTTGAACTCACTATCCTCATGCATCAGCCTCCTGAGCTTCTGGGATTATAGGCATTGGCTACTGCACCCTGCCTTAGAAGTAAATTTTTAAAAGCTTTTGTAAAACTTAAATGTACTCATTTTTATTTTTAATTAAATTTTGTTTTCCACTGATGCATAACAGTAAAAAATTTTACATGATTAGAATGTTATTTAATTGGAATAATACACTATGAAGCCTATTGAGAGTGGCTTCTTTCAATTTATAGTGTGCATTTAACATTCCTCTCTGTCTTTTGTGGCTTAATAGGTCATTTCTTTTTATCATTGATAATATTCCATGGTATGGATATACCACAGCTTATTTATCCATCACCTCTTTAAGAACATTTTGGTTGCTTCCAAGCCTGGGCAATTATGAATAAAGCTGCTGTAGATATTTCTATGCAGACTTTTACAGGTACCTAAATTTTTAATATAGTCGCATAAATATCAAGGAGTTTGATGACTAGATAGTATCTTAAGAGTACTTTAGTTGTACTGGACATTGGCAAACTGTCAGAATGGGTGTGCCATTTGGTGTATTCTAATAGGAGTACAATGGTAACTCATTGTTGTTTTAATTATCACTTTCCTGATGACATGATGTTGAACATCTTCTCATTTTTTTTTTTTTACCTTGTGTGTATCTCCTTTGTTGAGATGTCTGTTGAGAACTTTTGCTCATTTATTTAGGTCTAATTTTTTATCTGAAAAAAATAGTAATATGTCACAGCAATTCTAAAAATAAAATGTTGTTAATCTTTAAGCATAAAACTTACATATAATATATATGTATATATGCACATGTTATATATTTATACAACTAAGAATTAGATGATGTTGTTTTTATTGATTACCTGCATTACTTCATAATGACGTATTTGAAACAAAACTTACTCTCTCCACCTCTCTAATCAGGTTTTCTTTCCATTTATTTATTAATATCAATGCCTCCAATATTCTTCTTTTTGATTTGACTTTACATATTACTGTTATTCTTGATCCATCCTCTAAATATAGAGAGATTTCTCTCATTTTACCTTCTTCTTAAATAAATACATGAATTGGTGAATATAGCAGCCTCAGAATAATTTTTGGATACTCAGGGCAACATTTATTTTAATCTCTTCTTTTTTTATTGATTTTTTTAAAAAAATAAAAGACAGTAAATGCATTATAATACTTATTACACATATACAGCACAATTTTTCATATATCTGGTTGTATATAAAGTATGTTGACATCACTTTGTGTCTTTATACATGTACTTTGGATAATGATGACCATCACATTCCACCATCCTTGCTAATCCCCTGCCCCGTTCCTTTTCCTCCCACTCCTCTTCCCTGTCTAGAGTTTGTCTGTTCCTCCCGTGCTCCCCCTCCCTACCCCACTATGAATCAGCCTTCTTTATCAGAGAAGACATTCAGCATTTGGTTTTTTGAGATTGGCTAACTTCATTAGAATAATCTTCTCCAGTTCCATCCATTTACCTGCAAATGCCATGATTTTATTCTCTTTTATTGCTTAGTAAAATTCCATTGTGTATATATGCCACATTCTTTTTGTCCATTAATCTACTGAAGGGCATCTAGGTTGGTTCCACAGTTTAGCTATTGTGAATCGCGCTGCTATAAACATTGATGTGGCCGTGTCCCTGTAGTTTAATGATTTTAAGTTCAGGGCAACATGTTAAAGTGAAGATTTAATCATACACAGTTTATGTATTTTTTTCAGGATAACTAGAATATTCTATTTTTAACTCTAAAATATTTATAAGCAGAGTGAAATATTACTTGAAACAAAATAACTGAGTTACGTTAAATTCTTTTCCTTTTTTGTTGTTCAAAATGTAATATATTGAAGGATGAACATCATGAGTTAAGATATTAAAATTGGCAGAATACATAAGAATATAGTTTCTGAATCTAAATGGCACAAAAATATATGTGGCCATATATACCTACACAAAAATTATAAATATGTATGGCCACAAAGTAAAACTTCTCTTAACCAATAATTAATTCTGTGTAATGAGTCCAAAGCGGAGATTTGGCCAGAACACTTGATTTTTGATATTTCAGGTGGATCAAAATATATTTTCTCTTTCCCTTCCTTGGCTTTTTTGCTTTGCAATATTAACAAGTCTGAATATGAGGCAGTTTAATATATTGTATGTCTTAGCACCACTTGTATGATATAGATAATTGTACTCATAGATGTCAAAATATTCTTCAAAGATATATATATTTTTTGATAAAATTTCCCTACAGGTCACTAGGCCATTTGAGAATTTTACCTCTGGACTCTGGATATGCATATTAACAGAATCCTGTAGATAGACAATTTTTTACTTTAAAAACTACATGTGTGTGTAGGGGGAGGGGTCTTAGCTGCCTTAGGTTTGAGCTACATTTTAGCATCAATTCATAGAGCTTGGTTATCATTTCTTCTGAAAATGTTGATTTTTAAGGAAGTCACAGTTTCATCTCATTTTTCATATATTATTTGCCTCAGTACTTTTTTTTAACTTCTAAAAGTGGTTTTCTATTTTTCATGAAATTGAGGTAAATTAAAATAGTATCTAAAGAGATGAGAATCCATGTAGTTTAAGGAAACTTAATCGTTTGACTTCAGATGTCTGTTTGTCATGAAAGGAAATTAAATTCCTTCAGAAGACTTGTATATACATGTTCAAACAAATCATTATTTTTCTTTTAAAATACATGTGTCAAAATATCATATATTTGTGGATATTACTGTGATGTGGTATTTTCACACTCAAAATCACTCAGAGTACTTCCCACAAAATTGTAGAGAATTTATTTTTCATTTAGCCTCTATAAATAACATAAGAGCAAAATTAGAATTATAAGTCATTATAATTCTCTGACCTTTTACTGCAAAACATAGACTCAGAACAACTGCTGAATTGCAAATATTTATTCAGGCTCTGTTCTAAGCCTACAAGCAAACAAAATGTATTTGACTTTCTGCCAAAAGATATGTTAAAAAATAACTATAGTTTTTGATTGAAAAAGATGTGGCAGTCTATATAAAAAGTAATACTCATGAATTAGAGGGGAAACAAATTTTAAAGTGTCAGGAAAAATAGATGTAGTCTATTTTAAAAGGTGATCAGTTATAGTTACATGAAGGGTAGGAATTTCACCAAGATGATTGATTTATAGAAGTCATATATTTGAGCATATAAGAAAAGTCTGATTAATTTAATTATTCTGTGGTATAATGGTTAATACAGCTAACTCCAACATTTCTAGTTACTGTTTCTATGAATATCTGTGTATGATTTCATAGAGATATGAGGAAGAAAGTAACCAATTATCATTAAATATTATTTATAAGAAAGTATGCTCTTTTATGTAAGTTATTCATAACTTACATAGTGATTATATGTAATTCATTTTGGTATTCTTTCCCATTGAACCACTAATCAATATAAGAATCTATTAGCACAGATATTTCAAACTCAATTTTTGAGTTCATTTGTTGAACTAATTAACAGATCATTTTCTAGGGCTGGGGACATAGTTCAGTGGCAGAGAGCTTGTGTGGCATGCACAGAGCCCTGGGTTCTATCCCCAACACTGCAAAATAAAACTAATACCCCAATATATCATCATCTTCAAAGCACAGAAATTAACCCATGTTTACATATTGTGGTTACCTATTGCATTAAAAATTATATCACTTGCAGTTTTGTTAGTGATTTTCTGCAGAGATGTTGGTGTAGCTTGGTGATGGCTATGGCAAATCTGTATCATTCTCCTCCTTTAAGGTTATTAGCCTCGTTGTTCCCTTGCCTCCATTTTTATCCTCAGCCATGCACTGAGCATCTAATGCCCGGTATAGTGTTCGCTACTAGGTAGATAAGATGGATAAGAGTCTCCTTATGAAACTTAGGGGAAATGGAGGTCAAGAGGGTTATCTTTCATCCCATTATTATAGCACCTTGGAATTGAGTGCCTGAAAGAATGTCTGGCAGAAAGCAGATGCTTAATAAATTAATGTTAAATATTATTATGGATCGAAGTTAATTATGTATGTCATTGAGACATTTAAAGTGCCTAGTGAGGAATGTGTATGTTTATACATGCAAGCACACATGTATGGGGGCCAATATAACGTTTTAAAAGATAATAAGTTAGAATTAAATACATTTGATTTGTGCTGTGATTGCGAGAAATTGTCAAATGGGGTAAAAAAGAACATGCCATGCATTTGAAATAGCATGGACTAAGTAATAGGGGTGGAAAGTGGTATTTTCTATCTGATGGGAAAGTCATCATTCAAGACAAGTATAGCAGAATAGCATGAAGTTTAAAAAGTTGTCTCTGGAATGAAGGACTTGGTTTGTATGTTAACTACAACCATCTCACGTCATATAACTTTGGACAAGCTATTTCATTATCCTATACTCTAGTATCTTTATCTCTCATATGAGAAAAAGAATAATAAATACTTTATAGGGAAGTGGGGAGACTTGGATGATAACGTGCATAAAACACTATGATCTGGCACATATTTTTCATTATGTGTTATAGCTATTATTATAGGGTTTTGTTTTTTTTGGATGGAGGATGGGAGTGCCAGGGATTGTACTCGGGGGCACTAAATCACTGAGCCACATCCCCGACCCTATTTTGTATTTCATTTAGAGACAGGGTCTTGTTAAATTAGTGCCTCATTTTGCTGAAACTGGCTTTAACCTCGTGATCCTCTTGTCTCAGTCTCCATAGCTACTGGGATTACAGACTTGTGTCACCCCCCTGGCTATAGTTATTATTATAAAGGGCTTTTAAGAGATGAAACTTACTATAATGGCAATTTAGAACAAGTTTTTAAAGAAATTAGGAAGACATCTTAGCAAATATTTAATTTATTTATTTTGTATGAGTATCAGATTGTAAGGCATGACATTTTAAAGAAAAGTTTTAGGAATGTTTTTTAAAATGGGTATTAATCTAAGCGTTTAATCACTGTAATTGTATGTAACATTTAGAAAAAGTTGACATTCATGTAATTGTTTTAGAAAATACTTTAAAAGATTTTTTTCTTTCTTATGACTAGGAATAATGTTCTTCAATACAATTAAATGTCAGCATTACCTAAAAGATTTTCCATTTATATTTCTTTAAGCTAGCAAGTTATTACATTTTCCTTTTGAAAAATAACCTTTTCAGCTATGAGCCTGAATACGTGGGCATCCTCCAACAGTAACTGTGTCACATTATACCTTTACAATTATGGTGTTTTGGAAACTAAAATCACATCTTGTTAGGAAAAAACAATAGCATGAATGGATTATGGTAGCTCTTGTTTGGATTCTGTAATTGACAATGCAAGGAATCATGTTTTTAATAGGTACCATAGGGAAAAGCCAAAAAACAGGTGGGCTAAGAATGGAACATTTCCACTGTTAAGGGAATGATGACCAGTTGAAAATGAATTTGGCAGATTCTATAATGTTCCCCCCATATGATGTGAAGGTGGAAAGGTGAAGATAGTGCTGTAAAACACAGTAGATAAATTAATTGTACTTTGTGGAAAGTAGTTGTTACTATAAAGTTAAGTAACATTTGTTCAGGGCAGGCCAGATTGACAGTGGAAATAGACTTGACTTATTTCAAAATGTGTGTAATGATACATGCTTCCTCAGTCTCCAGATAAGAGGAGGGAACCTGGTCTGTGCAAATCCCCAGAGATTAATGAGGAAAAATTATTACATTTGCTTTGAGTGGCATCTACAACATGAGATGATTGTCAAAGAATGATTTAAAACATATCTAAATTGGCCTTTTAATTCATTGGTACTCCAATAATAATAATAATAATAATAATAATAATAAAGATTAAAAAGAGCTATTAATGATCCAACCTTTATTATTTACTAGCTAATATGGTAAACCCATAAATAGGTTTTAACATTTATTGTCATAATAACTTTATGAATTATATATTAATATCCCTGTTACTATGCATATTAAATAGCAAGTAAGGTTCAGGAATGTAAGCAATATGCCCTTGATCTTATATTGAATGGTTCAAACAGAAACAATCTCAAATTTATACCCTAAATCCTTGCTACACTGCTTAATGTTATTCTGTCTCTCCTGAGTATGTTTCCAGCATGAATTCCCTGTTATATTTTATGTCTGCCATTGGCCCTTAGCATCTGCACTTCTATTCCTTTGGGGAAGTGTAGCAATTTGTTCTGCATGTCATTGCTAAGAATCTACATATTTTTTTCTTTTTTTCTGGGAACTTAGAAACCTAGAGTATTATGTTTGAAATATCTGTTGCTAAATTTCTGATTGTAGTTTTATTTCCTAACAAATACAATTAGATTTTTCTTCTTTTTTATTTTTTTTAAGAATTCTTTGACCTAGCTTGAGCAATAATGGCAAACTGATGTCTGAGAACACATTGTAAGACCAAGTGCTTGTAAATAATAGAGGATAATATTGGGTTGAATGCCTGCCAGAAACTTCCACTTCTCTCTAAAAGTCTGTCTGAGCAGACTATGTTGAGCTTTAAAGGGATTCCTTCTATTTGAAAACTGCAGTTTCTGGAAACGATTTATGTATTCTTAATGGCTTTGCAACCTGCATCTCAAAAGAACTTGATGCCAGTAACCTTAGTATTATTGAACTGTAGAGTACACAATGTCTTTATGTTTTATAAACAAGATAAAAATCATAAGCTTCTTCAGAAAGTTTATAGTTTAAATTTAGGCTCAGCTCAGTGTAATAGAATAGAGAGCATGCAGAGAATGCCAAGTGATCCTCACAGTTATTATGTCTTGGGGGATGGGTAAATTTTTGGAAGTACTTTAGGGAAAGAACAGCTACAATCTCATTCAATAATCTCCAGAGCAATATTTAGGGTGAACTAGGAAATTATTTTGTGATATATAACATGCTCTGTGTGCTAAGCTCTTAGCTGATGCAAATAAAAACAACAGCCAATTTGAAGGAAAAAAACAAAGAAGATAGATTTAAGGAGGAAAAATAATGTGTTATTTCCTTTGTTTCATTTAGTGCTCACAATATGCAAGTGAAATCTGTAGGATCGGCTTCAATTACAGATGATAAAACTGAGGCTTAAAAAAATTTAATAGTTTTTTCAGGGTCACACATTAATTAGTGGAGGATATTAATTAGTAGAGGAGCAGGGATTCAGTGCTTGGTGTTAGATGGGACATCTGCTATGTCCTCTGTATAAGTGGCCTTGTATTCCCAGCTTCATTTGGACCCTAGAAAATCAGCTATTGCTATCCTGCAGCATCTCCTTTTTTCTAATCGGATAGAAATTCCTAAAGGTTTTGTTTCCTCAGAAAGAAAATTGAGAAATATGCACCCTACACTAGAAATAAACAATGTACAATTTACTTAATAACATCAAATATGCATACTATACACATATATAATATTAATTTTTAATTCTGTATTTATATGTCAGTACCATATCATTAAGAAAATCATGAGGTAGAAAAGTTATTGATTATGAGCATAGGTTTAGAATTCAGTATAGGGTATGAACTGAGCTCAACTGTTTACATCTTATTATGTGAATTTTCCGAAGCTCCATGAAATAATAAAACCTGATTCATAGTGTTTCTCTGATATAATAAAATAAAATTCATAAACTCTATATAGCACAATGTTTGGCACAGTCTTTTATGTTTATTTTTACTTTTCATTTATTATTTTTCAGCACATTTTTAAGATTGAAATATGTAACTAATATATTCACTAATGTTTTTACTATTAATATTCAACCATTTAACCAATAGCCAGGGGAACATAGGCAGACAACTTTTGTCCTGATTAGTCAAAAATTAATTTAATTTTTAAAAGCTTACTGATATTTTTTGTGTTCTATATTTTTTCTACATTTATAAGAGGTACCATAAATTTAATAGCTAATATTTATTCAGACATTGCAAACAATATCTCATAAAACTATATGGATGATTCTAGGATCTAAGTACCATTATTATTTTAATTCACAAAACTGGGGAGAAGAAGCAACTATACCTTCCCAAAATTAAATTACATAGATGGTAGAACTGGAATGTGGCTCCAAGATTTTCTGGAAGAAGAGTTCTTTCTTCATGGAGCCATGCAAAGGGCCTCTTGAGTTCATCTCTATAAAAATGGTCCTCATTTTCTTTATGCCTCAAGTTTTTGTCTTCATTGTGTCAAATTGGATCCTCCTAACCACAAAAAAAATCATAGATTCGACAATATTGTATCCAAAGTTGAAACTTTGAGTATTCATTAACTACATTTCTTTTTTTAAAAAAATTATAGTTGTAGATGGTCAGCAGACTTTATTTTATTTATTTTTTATGTGGTTCTAAGTAAGGATCAAACCCAGTGCCTCCTACATGCTAGGCAAGTGCTCTGCCACTGAGCTACAGCCTTAGCCCCATTAACCATATTTCTATTACTTATATCTCTCCTATTCCTTCTTTGGACTACATAATACAATTTGATAAGAGTAAAATGTAGGTATTAGAAGCATGAATTCTCAAGCCCATTTTCTTGAGTTCAGATTCCAGCTTCAGAACCTCTATGTAATCTTACTGTTTTGTTACCCCTCTGTGGATTTAGTTTACCCCTCTAGAAATATGAGACTAGGGTAACAGTGCTTCCTCACAGAGTTGTGAGTTTAGAGAAACACTTGGAACATCCCCCCTATACAATCATTGTTATTACATGGCTTTACTGAACTTATGATTTTATATAATAAGAAAAATAGTATTAATTTAAAAATTTGAATTCTACCCCTCCTAGTCACTATTACAACATACCACATTACTGATTGTCAATGACTACCTTGAGTTGTTTTCTAGAGGATTATCAGAAGCCAAGGATAAGAGCTAGAAAAACTTAAATAGAGGTGAAAACCTTACAAAATTTTGACTTTACAGATCTTTGATTTTTTATGTACTTAAGGTGTTACGACATTTACAATAGAAGCAGGTATTCAAATGTTTGTTCATATTAAAATGCCTGTAAGCATCACTAGTGAAATACCAGCATGTGATTTTGCCTGAAAGGAAGGTGAGATTCTATTCTCCTGTTTGAAATTAACTTCGTTTTTTTTCCACTGATATATGTGAAGCAACATTATAAAATTGAAAAATATGAATTATTATTATTATTTTTTACCAATTCCTCTACTAAACAGCTTGTGAAAGTTATCTCTGGACCTGTCATTTATAAGCTATAAATAATAATGGCTTCTCTTATAGACCTATTAAAGGTTTGAAAGAATTTGGTGTTTAGATAGTGATCAAGATGACTTGTTTTTATTGTTCCACGGTGCTTGCCTGTATTTCCTGTGCTTCCCTGAAAATTAGTGAATTAATACATATGTGAGAAAGTATGATATATTAGTAATTTGTCCCACATTTGTAATGTAGAAAATTTTATTAAGTCACTGAATATAAGCAATGCTTTGGTTAATTTTCAGCCATAGACATTCAAAATATTTTCAATCATAGGAAAAAAATTACATTATTCATATTTTCAACTTTTTGGGTTTCTCAGTATTTTCTGCCTAAATACCTCTACTGGCAAGGGAGACTAAGTGTGAAAACTTGGGGTTTATTTTAAAAGTTGGGCACAGTGGTGCACTGTATAATCCCAGAGACTTAGGATGCTGAGGCTGGAGGATCATAAGTTCTAGGACAGCCTCAGCAACTTAGATTGTCTCAAGTTAAAAATAAAAAGGGTTGGGGTTGTGTGTCAGTGGTAGACTTCTTCTGGGTTCAAACCCCAGTACTGCAAAACAAACAGACTATATAACTAAAATAAATTATAACACTGTTTTAATTATACCAATAAATTTTGCTAGCAGTTTAATTTTGTTTGCTTTTTTGCTGTTTCTTTCATACTTTATTAGATGTAAGTACATTAATAATAGATATTTCCAGTCTTCAGCATCATAGTGTTAAAATTTGATTTTACCTCAGGTTATTATTAATTTAAAATCAATATATGAATTGTGATATAGAGCTTTATAAATTGGATAATAGGAAAAATGTTTATGATTATCAGTGCACAATGAGCTAAGATATATACTTGAGTGCTACTTCTTTTTTGCAAAGGCCATTTCAAAATGGTGCTCAAAAATAAAATGCAAATTTCAATTGAGAAGCTTTGAAGTAGATATAATTATGTTTTCTAAGAATATGCATGCATGATAGAATTCTTCCTTTTTGAATGCTTTACCCTATATTTTTTTCTCTAATTCAAATCATTTTTAAATAAATTGTGTTTAGAGTCATAACTAAAATACTATTTGAATTAAAGTAAATGCAGGTGAATACCATTATTCAAAGGGTACTATGTGATTGTACCTCTTAACTGGCAATCTTACTGTTTGCATGTTTTAACCAGATTCTAGACTGGAACAAATGTGGTGAAAATCAACACGAGCTCATCTCTGTGGAAACTGGCAAAGCAGCAGATGCTGCTACTGGAAATAGCTGGGACTTCTTAGTCTTGAGATGAAAAACACTTTGTGAAAAAAGATTTATTATGTGGATTGATTCACCTATTAAAAGGGTATACATTGTTGTTTACTGTGCCTTATTCCAGTGGCAGTACATCTGTTTAAAATGCAGAGACAGGAAAGTCTAACCCCTTTATTTTTGACATTTCCCTTTCATGATTCTGCCTTGACACCACACTAAGTTCATCTCTTTAACCTAATTCAATGTCCATTTAAAGAACACATCTGAAATCTTTTAAAGTGAAAATGACAGAGAGTCTCCATGTAATGAGTCTTTAATTAAACTTTCAGAACACCTCAAACTCAACTCTTCTCATTATTTCTTCTGTGTCACTCACATGAGATGGGCACGATGTGGATAAAAATGATATAACCACAGGCCAAAGGGAATCACTAGATCCTGTGACACAGAAAATATTACACAATCGATAACTGCTGAACAGCAGAGGCTTTATCTAAATCTTACCTAATATAGAAGTTGCTTTGGGCAGAGGAGACAATAGAAGCAGAAGAAGAACAGGCTGGAGATCATTCTTCCACAATGGTGTCTATGTTGCTGTGCTTCATGAGCATGCCCTAAATAAAGCCAAACTGTTACAGAAAGATAGATTATAATAGTGGTAGTTATCAAATTTTGTTCCAGTATTAATTCCGTTAGAAATAATTAAAATTCATTTGTCAAAGGAAAAACCTGTGAAACATACCTTACATTTCAAAACACTAGATTATATGGAGTATATGCTCTCACTTTAGATAATCCTGCTTGCCTTCAATTGCCAATGGAATCAGAAGACTTCTTTTAGTCAAAATGGGGTTGTAAGGAAAATACTACTCAAAATAAAAAATGTATATTTATGATCTTTTTCATTGATTTAAATTGTGATACAAAGAATTTATGAATTCATAGAGTAATGTTTTTTAGGGAGAAATTAAAGGGTGTTTCAACATTATTTGTTTTGTTATTTTATAAGTAGGGTGCTTGTAGGGTCTTTTCTCTATCTTTAAATTTGTCAATATAAAACCAAGTAAATGTATCAAGAAGTTAATTTTATATCTTTTCTGATAAGGTAGAATTCTTTCATTTGATCCTAAAAATATTTAGTCAGAGACTAAAAAATTGTTTGAAAATACAAAATGTGGACAAATGTTAGTTTACAAAACTTACAAATAACCTTTTAAACTACATTATCTTAATACATTAATGTTTATGGGGACTATTCTTGACATGCAATTGATCAAGAACACTGATAATTAGTTCATACAGAGTTAAATCGATAAATTGTTTAGAATCAACTTCCTAATTAAAATATTAGTGGCATTCTAACAAAGTACAAAACCACACACACATGTGTACATTCAGAGAGAGAAATGAGAATGATACTGACATCTTTTCTCTAAAACATACTAGATCTCTGACCACAGAAGGCCAAGAGATTTAATCTCTTGAAGTATTAGATTCCTTATCTTTAAAGTGAAGGGAAGAATATCTTCTTGACAGAATCATATTGAGGACTAGAAAAAAGTAGATAGCACCTAGCACAGTGCCTGCCTCATGATAAGTATTTGTCTTCAACACAAATTGTTTTGTTGTTAACTGTCCTTAAAAATATGATATTTGGAGCTGGGGTTGTGGCTCAGCGGTAGAGCGCTTGCCTAGCACAGGTGAGGCCCTGGGTTTGATCCTCAGCACCACATAAAAACTAAATAAATAAAATAAAGGTACTGTGTCCAACTACAACTAAAAAAAATTTTAAAAAATATGGTATGTATTGATAACATTCTTTCATAATATATAAGTAACAGTATTCACAAGGCAACAATTTGAAAGGATTCAGTAAAAAAATCATTTTACTTTCAGTGTGTCTTTTAATTATACATTTTATCCAACTTTTTTGCAAATATTGTATGTGTGATTACTAGTCAGGGAGGAAAAGGGCAGAATATCCCTTTATTCCAAGTTCCAGGCTTAAAAACAATAAAAATAATGTGACAAGGAAAATTGAATTGAATGCTGAAAGACTGTCATAACTTGTTTAAATTACACTTAATAATTAAAGAAATGGTTTTTAAATTTTTTTATTTTATACTTTAATAGCTTTTAATAGAAGTCTGATAGTAAAGGTAGAGGAAGGTGGTGAGTTTTACTAACACAAAATTTTATCTTTTGCCAGAAACTTTGATGTATCTTTTTAATCCATTCGTGCACTTCCAGTCTTCAAAAAATGCATATTCAGAGGCTGATTGATTTGATAGTAACTCAAACTAAATAACTGATTTTGAAGAGAGCAAAATTGAGTAAATCAGAGTACCATGAGATAAACGATATTCAAGCAACATAACATACAAACGGCAAAATTTTACATCTGATATCCAGCATCCGGTTCCAAAAACTCTTAGAGCAGGAATGGAATTTTGGCACATCAAGTGACCCAGATTACTGATTTTATATTATGGATGTCTAAAACCTGAGCAAAAAGTTTATTCCCGGACTTTGTAGGTCCAAAAGGATAGAAGTACCACAACGACTGTCCCATACCCAATATAGAAATATCTTCATCTTTTATTCATGTAACGAATATGAGAGGGTGTTAACTTTGGTCCTCTTCCCTCCCTCTGTTTTCTCTGTATGAAGAAAAAGAGTTCTTTTCTATAAAGAGTCAAATATGTGTAGATAACGTATGTGAAAATGTAAAACATTATATGTTATTTTCATGCTCACTCTTGAGACAGGTGTTGTTTTCCATGCTTTAATCAGAGGAAAATGCTGCTCAGTTAAGAATCTTTTTTAAGTTTACATAGTGGAAAAGTTTGGATTTGAAATCATTTATTTTGCATATCACATTGCTTCCTAAATGACAGAAAATGATTACATAATTTGTCTACTTAGCTCCTTGTAGAGACACATATGTTGTGAGAGTATGCTATGCTGTTTTTTTGCTTTTGGCTTACAGATAATAAACAATGAATTATGTTATGATGTATTACCCTTCAAACATCAACAGTTCAGCACCCTCTTTTCATTAGAAAAAGGTATACGTAGCAAAGGTATTATGCATGCACAATGAAACTTCTAACCTATTTTATCATTTAGTTAACTTAGATAAATGTTGGAGCAAATTGAACTGTGTAACTTGCTTTCCATGTGCTTCCACTAAACATAATTTATTAACAGTTTTCTCTCTGTTTATAGGAATGACTTGCCAAGCTCGAACATCATACACTGAAGATGAAGTTCTTTGGGGTCATCGTTTTTTTCCAGTAATATCCTTAGAAGAAGGATTCTTTAAAGTTGATTATTCTCAGTTCCATGCAACATTTGAAGTCCCCACCCCACCTTACAGTGTGAAAGAGCAGGAGGAAATGCTTCTCATGTCATCCCCTTTAATAGCACCAGCCATAACTAACAGCAAAGAAAGACATAATTCTGTGGAGTGCTTAGATGGACTAGATGACATTAGCACAAAACTTCCATCGAAGCTGCAGAAAATTACTGGAAGAGAAGACTTTCCTAAAAAACTCTTAAGGATGAGTTCTACAACTTCAGAAAAAGCCTACAGTTTGGGAGACTTGCCCATGAAACTTCAACGAATAAGTTCAGTTCCTGGCAACTCAGAAGAAAAACTGGTATCCAAAACCACCAAGATGTTATCTGATCCCATGAGCCAGTCTGTGGCTGATTTGCCACCAAAGCTTCAAAAAATGGCTGGAGGAGCAGCCAGGATGGAAGGGAATCTTCCAGCCAAATTAAGAAAAATGAACTCTGATCGTTTCACATAACAAAACACCCCCTTAGGCATTATTTAATGTTTTGAGTTAGTAATAGTCCAATATTTGGCTGAAGAGATAATCCTCCCTAAGAAATCTGAAAGATATATTTCTCCCCCAGTCTAATTAGCATATTTGAGAACTCTTTATTCCCAAGTATTGCTACTGTGCAGAAAGGAAAATCAGGAAGGGAGAACATCATAAGGAAGCTGTTAATGGGCATGTATTATCACATCAAGCATGCAATAATGTGAAAATTTTGCATTTAGTTTTATGGCATGATTTATATATGTCATATTTATATTGTATATTCTGGAAAATATATACAAATATATATTTAAAGGAGAGGTAGTCTCCCTATCATTTCTAACACATGTATTAAGCCAAACATGAGTGGATAGCTTTCAGGGTGATAAAACTACACACACACATACATGTGTGTGTGTATATATATATATATATATATATATATATATATATATATATATATATATATATATATATATATACATCCATGTACACATACATACATATATATCTGATAAAAATTGTGATGTTTTGTTCAAAGTTGTAGTTCTTGTGCATGTTTACTTTATTAGACTAGGAAGGCTACTGGCATTAATTATTAATACCAAATATTTTAGCCTTAAATTATTTGTCATTTAAAAATCTGATTTAATGTTTTCTGCTGTTCAAGGTCATAGAAGGTTCAATTGTGTTTTATCATGAGAAGGTCACAAAAGTTTGCTATTTACAGCCCTGCAAAAGTATTGCCTTATACATTTGACTTGTAAATTTTAGAGCATACCAATACCTGGTATATCATTGAAATTTTCTCATGATTTTAAAAGTTGCTAGTACTGGGGGGAAATTAGTGCTGATTTATTTGAGAATTAGTTCTTTCCTGGACTAATTAAAATCTGGAAATCTGTTTTGTACATGGTATAATACAAATATGAGCTCTGAACAAATGCTAAATCATTGTTAATAATCAGTAGCCAGGTTCTATTTGAATATATAAGAATTTGTGTAAAATGACATAGTCCCTGTTTCAAACAGAATCAATTGGAAATGTTTTCACTCCTATTCTGGAATTTTTCTGTCCATTTAAAAAACAAAAAAATATCTTTAAGGGAATGCAATAAGGCAATGAAACAGATGATAAATACTTATGCTTAAAATATGTATGTCTAATTGAGTCTCTTTTTATGCTGTTCTCGTTTATGACATTTGTTGTAAGAAGAGAGATTTTTTTTTTCATACCTGGGAACTGTCCCAGACCTGTCACTTATAGTTCAGGAAGATTGTCTGGATAGACCTGAAAGAAATTAAAATTAGATGAATTGAAGATAACTTACACACAGTTCTTCTTGATGAGCACTGATTTTATTGGTATCTTGGATCCCTGGCCTACTCAGTTTTAGCAGTACGATATTTATAACCCCAATGGTCATACACATTATTGGGAATCAAAATTATTGATCAGTAGAACACATTCAAAATAAGATTTGAAGTGCAAATGTTTTATGAAAAGTTAGAAGTGTTCCTTATTAGAATATTACAACTTTTCCTCCAAAACTTCTTTGGGCATTGCAATCTAATTCTGCACAGAAATACTCCACTTCTGACTAATGTGCAAATCACTAATAGCTGGTTTGGGCTCCCATCATTTGCTATTTTTTAGCAATCCTGTGATGATTTTATTATTGGCAAATTATTACATCAATGATTCTATCATTAACTATAATAATATCTTCTGGCTACCTCTATATCAACCAAATTCTGTAGGTGCAAACATATACCAGGGAATTGTTACTGGCAAAATGATCAACCTTGAATATTCATCCACTGTGAAAAGAGCGGTGGCCCTACCCCTTGATTATTAAACTTTCTTATTTGCTGGATGTAGGAAATGAGATAGTAGCAGAGAAAAGGGCCTAAGAGGCATGGCATACTCTATTTATTAGCAGTGGAAGAAACTGCATAGATCATTTAGTCTAACACCTTAAAACTAAACAGAGCCATAATTTACTTTGGAGGGTCATTTAAATTTGTTTTTGGTACCAAGAAGAAGAACCAAAAACAAAATCTTTGAATGTATTCATTCATTCAACAAAAGTTTGCATGCCTTCCATGTCCTGGGCAATTTTTACTTCCTGGGGATTTGAACATGACTAAGAGGATGTCATTGTTCATCATGGACACAGCATACCAGTAGGTGGGAGGGGTAGAAACAGACAAAAAAACAAACAAGACAATTTCAGATAGTCAAAATGGCAAAAGAATGAAAACAGGGTAATGATGGCCAATGACTGTGTGGGGTAAGAATTGAGTATTTAAATAGAGATGACTAGCTTTGGGAGGTGAGTCGTATTTGGATAGAGACCTGAATGATGAGGAGTTCCTGTTGCCAAAACTGATTAATCAAAGTGAATGACATTTTTTTTTATCTTTTCCACATGTGTGGGAAAGGTACAATTTCTGCATGTAATTGCAGTTTAACCCCTATTTCTAGGTTGATCATAGATCCCAGTTTACCCAGGAAAATTCCAGTTTATACCTGTTGTATTTGTGTAATTATTAGTAGCATTCTCTTTCACTCCTATAATGTCTGGTTTGGATGATATATGGCAAAGTTTTTGTTGAAACTATATTATAAAGTCTGATATATTTGGATAAAAATAAAGAATTGCTTTTCTTCTCTTTTTGCTCATTTTTTTTTTTGACATGGATCAGTCCAAGCAAAATCATCTCAGCTTCGTATAGTTCCTAAAGGACTTCTTATTAAAGTGGTTTCATGTAACATTTGTTCACTCTGTATGTGACATGTCTCTTGGCAGTGAAAAGTTACTCATTTTATTAAATGAATAAAAAACTAAATCTCAGTATTTCCATTTCAGGAAGTTGTAAGAGCTCAAATCAAAGAGTCATAGTCAATTTAAACCAATTTTCATTTCACCAATGTGCTGGCTATTGGAAAGCAAAGCGTAATGTGATCATTGAACTGAATCACTCCACTTAACAACTAGAAAACTTGTCCTTTTTGTAGCATTTTAATAGTATATCTCTTGTTATAGTAAAATATTTCATTCTATTTATCAAAATGTTGTAAATAAAAGAATTATTTTGATAATGCTGATCCTTATTCTTTTCAGCAATATGTGAATATACATTGTAAATATATACTAAATGAAAAATAATAATTATTTCTGAAAAATTATTCTTATGCTGTTTTAAATTCATGCATACATGGCTTTAAATATCATGAAAAATATTCAGTTGTCTCAGCATTCAAAACCATCTTTGTCTGAACAGGATGGGTTTCCATCATGCATTATTATTATTGGAGGGAGACTGAGGTCATGCGGAAGCTGACTTACATCCTTCATGTATAATGAAAAATTTCCACAGTTCCTTACTAGCAGAGGGTTTGGCACAGTATGTCTATGAACTCTACTTCAAAATTTATGCTTGAATTATGTTGTACATACTCAAATTATTATCAAACTAATTGCATTTTTTTGGCATGCAATCTATAATTATTTAAATGTACAAGGTCATTTAGGTTACAGAAATATAAAACTCATGTATTCAGTACTGCAAGTTCAGTTTTATAAAAACCATATTAAACTTTTGAAACATCAATGGGTTTAATTTTCATAGTGTGCTTATCATTTTTTTTTCATTTTCCTACAGTCATTCACATTCCTTGATTCATTTTTGTTTATCATAAGATTCATAACTCCTGAAAGACAATCATTCCATTCATCAGAAGATATTCTTTGAGAATCCCTTTCATTTGGGTCCTTAGTGGTGAGCTGCTTCAGCAATCTGCAACCTGAACATAATAATGCTGATGACCTGGGAGCTGTTTTTCCTGGGAGGAAGCTTCATGATCATCTTACCCTTTCCTGAACAAACCAGTGTTTTAAAAGTTAAAGTAAGTAAACTAGAAAAAAAATGTGGTTTCTAATTTGGTTTAAATAATGAACCATCTTTTAATAAAACGTTGTTTCAGCTGAAAGTGTTTCATAGAAAGACATATATTCTTCATCTTGGATCAGAAGAGTCCTGTGATACTTAATGTTCCCCACCACCAGGATGTTTACATAATTAATCTAAAAAGCTAAGTAGTTGTAGCTTCTGACCTGGTGAGTTTCAGGACAGTCCTCACCATTAAGTGAAATGGTTTTTTTTTATTTTTTTGAAAATTAGTATTTATTTTCACCTATAAAATTTCTTGAAATCATAGCAATTTCAGAATATTTCAGCTGTGTATGACCGAAGAATGCTATAGAGAATAAATATGGTAGGACCCACTGAATTGTCACTGCTTAAGAAGAATCACTGCTATTTATCCCTTCCCAGCATTGAATATGTCAATCACTTGCATAGTGACTAGCAGATGTTATTTGAATTCTTGGAGTAACTCTGCATGGTACATTATTCCCATTTTACATTTGAAGAAACTGATTCTCAGAGAGGCTCTTCAGTGGGTTTTTAAAATTAATTCCACAAACATGAGGTTAGTCTCTACCCCCCTGGGAGAATAAAGTATATGGAGAATCTTTTTTAAAAAACATTTGAATATCCCAGACAATTAGGATGCATGAACATAAATATTCAATGAGTTTGGGCAATCATTTCAGACTTGCATAATTAGGTTTACATTTTTCCTTGTGATTTGAACAAGTGGTGGGTGAAAGGCAAAAAGGCATAAGGCATATATTGCAATCATTATGGGATACTTGAAGAAAAACAAGGTGAGTAGAAATATAAACAAAAATTAAGGAAATATAGAGCAAGGCAGAAACTTTAAGTGGTGCACAGAGAAATACATAAATGGCAAAAATGTAAAATAAAAGCCACACTAAAAATTCAGGAATCCACCAGATTACTTGGAAAAAAAAATGAAATATTTCAAAAAAAAAAAGCAGAAAATCTCATACTCAAGTACCTCAGAGGAAAAGGTTAAATGATAAAGTAACATGTTGCCATATTTGCTCCAAGTAATTTTAAAGAAATAAAAAGTGATAGAAATCACTAAAACACCTACCTCCTTTCTTTGAAACCTACAGGATTGTATTTCTCTGCCTCTCTCATCAGAAGGCATCACTTTCTGGAAATTTGTGTGTATGCTTCCCATGCTTGTGAGTGTGTATGCCTATGTGTGTATAAATATAGACACAGTATAAGTATACTTACATATATAACAGAAAATATACTGATATATGCATATATACATATACATACATATATATACATACACACACACAAACACACATATATATATATATATATATATATATATATATATATATATATACATATATATTAATCACATAGGTTAGTAGATAGCTAATCAGTTTATTTTGTAGTTGTATTTGGACACAATACTTCATTTTATTTATTTATTTTTATGTGGCCCTGAGGATCGAACCCAGCGCCTCACATGTGCTAGGCGAGTGCTCTACTGCTGAGCCACAACTCCAGCCCCTGTAATTAGTCTTTTTTTTTTTTTGAGGCTTTACTGCCTTTTCTTAGATTATGTATTTCCATTATTTCCTTTGTTAAACATTTCATTATTTTAGTAACCTTGAATATTTAAGCTAGCATACGTGATCTAATGAAACTTTAATTAACATCCTAAGCTTCCTTTTAAACAACACAAGTAGAAAATCAAGCATCTTAGAGCATCTTAAATACACCCAGATCTTCTCATATTTTGTTATTTTATATAGTATTACACTTGTTTTAATGTTCTAACAAAAATTATGGTTTTTAAGTTGATATATCTATTATTACTCACATACATGTTTTATCTATTCTTCAATTTCCTTTCTATATTTTTCATTCTTTATTATTTACGTATACATTTGAATTTTTCTAACAATAAACATCTGTGATGGAAAAATATCTGTTATCAAAAATGTCTTTTTTTTTTACAATCTTCAAGCAAATATTTTATACTTCTCACTAGAGGCGGGGGGACCCTCAAATGCATTCAAATAGATTCAAAATAGCATCCATAACTTTAGTGCCCTGAATCTAAGCTTATACAGTAAGTTCACTTTCTCTTGATTAAACTACCCCACTCTTTGTCCTTAAAACAAAATCAAGGATAGATTAAGTTTCAGCAGATCAACCTGAGAGCTATTGTCAACATTTGTTGGCAAAAAAAAAAAAATACTGTCCCATATAGAAACAATATGTATTAAAACTTGTGACCTAGAAAATATTTTAGAAGAAGATTCCAATGATCAATGAACCGTAACTCAAACTTTCAGTGGGTGCATGTTAGAGGGCACTTTTATCAGGTTTCAAGTTTCAGTGGCAAGTCAGAAAAATGAGAAAGACAAGCCAGAAAATGTCACCTAGATTTGGCTTTATTTTTATAAATGAAAGCTGTCCTCTCCTGCTGCCCATTGTTAAAAAGAAGGTTTGTGATATCTGATGAAATTTATGTATCCTGTGCTTAATAAAACTATTTTTATGAAGATTGACATTTTAATTGTGAAATTTTCTCTCTTCCCTCTCATCACTGAAATGACTTCTTATTTTTATAAGCAAGCTGGTAAAGGGAAATACAGGTACAAAATCAGACAATTCTTTTATATATTTATATTTTGTAACCCTGCATAAATTTAACTTCACTGGCTCTTTGGCCCTGTATATAAAATTTATAGGATAAAATTTCATTCCATTCCTTCTGAGATTCATGTTTCACATTATCCACAGCTTTTCTTTAAAAATCCAGATGTGGACAAGTCAATGAGCTCTCTTATTCAATAAGCTTTTTTTGATTGAACATGAAACTCATGTATAATGACAGCCATTTGCCCGTCTGACTGACTGAGTTGATATTCAGCTGTCAACTAGACATTAGTGGCAGATATCTGTTAAATTGAGATCTATGCTATGACAGAAGTATTTGGATTTTTTAAAGAAAGGTTTAACCATAAACCTTAGATTTGTGAGTGGATAAAATAATTAATAACCAAGTTGCAGGGAAAAATTACTTTGAGGAATGGGAATTATATCTAGCCTTGAAGAAAGTAGTTGTCTGCCTTAGATGAGAATCTAATCATTGACTACAATTAGATTGGAGAGCAACCCGTGAATGACCAGTGTTCAAACTAATATTCCATTATTCTTAACTAATAAGTTACAGCCACTGTTTATGAAATTATTTTTTCCTCAACATGCTGCTATTGATTTAAAATTATTAAATATGACTTTTGTATGTGGGAAGCTCTTGAGAATGACGGATGCAATTTGTATCATGTGTGGTGGTATCTATACCATCTCTTGCCCATCAACACGCACTTTCTAGGTAATCACATCTAGTTTGGAATTATCTACAGGTTTGAAATATCCTCAGTTCAAAATCTTTAAATCAGTATTTACATGATTGGTCAATTTTGTGTGGCAAATGTACAGTTTGCCCTAGAGTTATAGAAGATAATAAAAATTAAAAACTCCAAAACTATTAGAGATGACTACTAACAAAAGTACAGTGTTGTATATGTTTTAAAACATAATTGCACAGTATACTATGGGAGCACTGAGCAAGAATGTGATCCAAATCATTCGAGATGTGATTATTGTGGGATTAAGGAAGGTGGGAAGATCTTAAAAAGTATTTTACAGTGTAGGATGCTGGAGTATGTTTTAAGAGCTTTGAAGAGATGACATAGATAAGGAAAAAGAGGAGAAATACATGAATCAGCATGTATAGATTCATAGTTTAAAAAACATGTTTTGCAAATACAGAGAGTTTAAAAAGACTAAAACATGGGGTAAGAGAAATGGATTCATATGGGACATAGACAAGTAGGGGCCCATCCATGAAAGGTAAGATCACCCACAGAAAAGAGTTTATGTTGAAGGGAATTTTTAAAAATATGGTGAAGTAAGAATATATATTTTATAAAATTTATTCTGCTAAAATGCCTCAGGATAAATTAATTCTAAAATTATCATTTAATTGTAATCAATATATTTTTCATTAAACTGTTTATAACTCATGTCTTTCAGAAAAAAAGAACTTAGGAGCCTCAAAACGTGTTATATGAAAAAATGAATAAAATTAAACAGAAAGAAAGATGGAAAATTAGATTCTAACTTTGAAGGTTAATATAGTTGCTTTTGGTGAATGTAATGTTTCACTACTATAATGTAAAAGAAATGAAGGGGAGTCATTTTTTTTAGTTATAGATGTACACGAATCTTTATATTTTATTTATTTATGAGGATTGAACCCAGGGCCTCACATGTACGAGGCAAGCGCTGTACCACTGAACTACAACTCCAGTCCAGGGGAGTCATTTTATGTGGTCTCTTTATCTGAAAAAGAGAAAATCACCAATTCCCTAAAGACTGACCAAGCATTTTAGATCTTTTTATATTTCCTTAGACTTACACAATAATGACTCTCACCTCAACATTTTTTTATTAATTTTCTTTTAATTTATATATGACAGCAGAGTGCAATGCAATTCATATTACACATATAGAGCATGATTTTTCATATCACTGGTTGTATACAAAGTATACCCATACCAATTCATGTCTTCATACATGTACTTTGGATAATGATGACCATCACATTCCCACCATCATTTCTAACCCCATGCTCCCTCCCTGCCCTTCCCATCCCTCTACACTATCTAGAGTTCATCTATTCCTCCTATGCTCCCCGTTCCTACTCCACTATTAATCAGCCTCCTTATATCAGAGAAAACATTCATCATTTAGTTTTTGGGATTCACTAACTTCACTTAACATTATCTTCTCCAGCTCCATCCATTTACTGCAAATGCCATGATTTTATTCTCTTTTAATGCTGAGTAATATTCCATTGTTTATAAATTCCACATTTTTAATCTATTCATTACTGAAGGACATCTAGGTTGATTCCATAATTCAGCTATGGTGAATTGTGCTGCTATAAACATTGATGTGGCTGTGTCCCTGTAGTATGCTGTTTTTAAGTCCTTTGGATATAGACCAAGGAGATGGATAGCTGGGTCAAATGGTGGGTCCATTCCCAATTTTCCAAGGAATCTCCATACTGCTTTCCATATTGGCTGCACCAATTTGCAGTGCCAACAGCAGTGTATGAGTGTACCTTTTCCCCCACTTCCTTGCCAACACTTATTGTTGTTTTATTCTTAATAGCTGCCATTCTGGCTGGAATAAGATGAAATCTTAGAGTAGTTTTGATTTGCGTTTCTCTAATTGCTAGCAATGATAACATTTTTTCATATGTTTGTTGATGATTGTGTATAATCTTCTGAGAAGTGTCTGTTCAGGTCCTTGGCCCATTTATTGATTGGGTTATTTGGGGTTTTTTTGGTTTTTAGCTTTTTAAGCGCTTTATTATACCCTAGAGATTAGTGCTCTATCTGATGTGTGAGGGGGTAAAAATTTGCTCCCATGATGTAGACTCTCTATTCACCTCACAGATTGTTTCTTTGCTGAGAAGAAGCTTTTTAGTTTGAATCCATCCCATTTATTGATTCTTGATTTTAATTCTTGCACTATAGGAGTCTTATTAAGGAAGTTGGGGCCTAATCTGACTTGATGGAGATTAGGGCTTATTTTTTCTTCTATTTGACACAGGGTCTCTGGTTTTATTCCTAGGTCCTTGATCCATTTTGCGTTGAGTTTTGTGCATGGTGAGAGCTAGAGGTTTAATTTTATTTTGTTGCATATGGATTTCTAGTTTTCTCAGCACCATTTGTTGAAGAGGCTATCTTTTCTCCAATGCATGTTTTTGGTTCCTTTGTCTAATATAAAATAATTGTAATTTTGTGGGTTCGTCTCTGTGTCCTCTATTCTGCACCATTGATCTACCAGTCTGTTTTTGTGCCAACACCATGCTGTTTTTGTTACTATTATTCTGTCATATTGTTTAAGGTCTGTCTTACTTCAACTTTTGCAATTGGACTCCAACTAAAACATTCCCTAAAGGACTGTTTGATTTTAAAATTAATTTCTTCTCTTTTTTCCTATTTTAAGAATTGGAAGTTGATTTAAAGTCAGACAACAAAATGCAGACTGTTAGAAACCAAATATTTAAAAATATAATTATTTTGATATTGGGGTGCTTGCTCACTTTGTATCAAGTTTGTGTTTTAGATGAATTAATCTAACTAATTTTTAATCCAAGGTAAAATTTAAAAAGAAACTAAAGTCCCAGTGTTAACAAATAAGACAACTGAAACAAAATATACAAATTCCATTTTAAATCTTATAAAGATTCACTGGTTAAATCAGTAGAAATTTTTTATGTTTTAAAAATATATTCTTTATTCTGACATTTATTGTTATTATTTTGTTTGCAGTGGTAAGGATGGAAAGGATGGAACCCATGGCCTTAGCCATGCTAGTCCCACTGTCCCACTAAACTACATCCTGACCCTGTATCACTAGCATTAAGACACATGTAACAAATCATATTTTTCAGTAATTGTTTGTGTGACTATAGATAACTGATTGCTAGAAGATATCACTATAGACAATAAATGTTTATATACTGAACCCCTTTTTCAAATTAGGAGTTCATAATAATGACTGTTCTGTGCAGACCACATGTGAACTGCTGATAGTCATACATAAGTCACATGCACTACATCTCTATTACTTGTATGAGGTATGATGAAAAAAAATCAGAGTGGCAAGTTTTATAGTTTTAATTCATAGTGATTTCCATGTCTAAGAAATTAGAAATGGAAGCATGGTCAATCGGTGGCATTTATCTCAGTGCCCCTAAAGCCATATACCATTTTAGAACATCAATGGAAATTTAATCGACCACACTAATGAACATCTGGCATGATGGCCAAGCATGCAGCATATCATCTGAACAGGTGGAGAGGATGAACATGTGTCAGCTTCCACTGAGTCTCAGAACACCACTTTAGTTTAATTTATGCCTATAAAAATTACATAAATATGACATATATTTTGAGGCTTACTATCTCCTCAAGAGAAAACTGTCTTAGAAGAAATTCACTTCTGGACTTAACCTGGGTGCTCAGAATCATTACTGGTCACCAACTTGGTAAAAGCCAAAAGGGAAGCAACTCTGAAATGTGTGACAATAATAAGAGAGGAGTCAGCTAAACTCTATCTCACATTAGATTTGGGGAAAAAAACCTAAAGTGCCAGACTACTAAGCCAAGTGTTTACTTTAATTAATGTTATAATTCCTTCCCATTCAATGCATAAACAACTAGATTATAGTTTTACAATAGTAAATGACCTAATATATTTTGGCATAGCTGTATTTGTACACATTCTCAGAACGTTAAAGACATAAAAATGTTGCTATATTTCGGTAAAAACCTACATTTATTATTCTAGATGCTTGGACTCATATATTAGCAATTTCAAAATAAATATACAAGTGTTCAAAGAACATGAAAAATAGCAAAACCTCATAATTTTTTCACACATCAAGAGGATTACTTTTGTATATATCTATAAATGAACCACTCAGATCATGAACAATTTCAATTAGGTCTTGAGGCGGGAACCAATTATACTAGAGAAAACTCACTTTTTCTAGGCTGCACCAGGCATCCATGTAAACAATCTGGATTGTTCAAATAGTTGGCTTCATACTGTGGCTTCGTACTGTGGCTTCGTTGTTTATCAATAATTGTTTCCAGTAAACAGATCATACCTTTGTTTGCCAAACTGTAGAGTCTTTTGCCTTGCTATAGTATCTTCCAAGTAGAAGCCCCAGGCCAGTGAGGATATGCTTGGCACTAAATCACATCAGGTTCTCTTCCATAACAATGGCATAAAAGGACACATTCCTCAGTTAGTAATAGGTGTCCCATTATCATTAAAACCACCCTCAAGAAAGTTCTCGATTTAAGTGTATTGAACTCTTAATCCTCCTTCCTTTCATAGCCAGGGCAATGGAAGTTTCTAATGTAAAATACACAATATAGTTGTTAAGAGCTATTTTCCCTGTTTAAGTAATTTAAGTTGAATGAAAATGACTTTTGATTTCCCACTCTTGGGTTGGAAATATGTGGGCCCACTTATTTCTGAATATAATTAATGCACTCTAAAACCCTACTGCTTAGAAATAATATGATCAGAATATGTAAGAAAAATTTCTTTCCTTTTGGCTGAGGGATTCGTGGCAGCATGTTTCTTGCGCCAAGGAACTAGGACAGGTTTCAGGAAGGTCAAAGAAAGTGCCTAAAAAAGGATGGGAAATGTGATTAATTGGGGATAGCTTACAAGAATTACATCTCCATGAAGAGTTCAGTGGTCAAAGTCTGACAGATAGCACCTGCATCCCTCCTGATTCATTGCTAGGCAGAGCCTCGTCTTCCTCATAGTATTTTGTCCATCAGGGGTGACTGGAGAGGAAGCACGTGTCTTTTCTCCAGTGCCCTCAGTTCTGAGCCTGTCCCCTACTCAGAAGAGGGTATTATATATTAGGCTATAGAAGCAATGTCATTGTCAGCATTAGCTCGCTGGTGTGACCAGCATCCTAGGGAGCAACAGTCCTGACATACATGTAAGAAAGTAGCTTTCTACAGATAACAGGGACTTGCCTTAGTTCCCAGTGTGCATAAGAGAAAGCCAGTGTCCCAAGATAATATGTATCTGGACTTTGTATCCAAGGCTTGCTCTCATTGTTCCCTTAACTTGGTTAGATATTTTGGGAACAGAAAGGGGGCATTCAGGGACATGATGTTTTGCTGTTTTCCTTTTCTTTAGGAATAATACACGGGTGCCATACTGTCAGTGTCACATACATGTAATCATGGAAATCTCATTGCCTTTGTCACATTCATTTCATTTGAGCAAGCCACAAGTCTTATGGTGGTGGGGACTCCATAAAGGCATAACACCAACAAGTAAGGACCATTTGAGATGTTTCTTTTCTTTTATTGAGGGCTTTGTTTGTTTGTTTTATTCTCTTTTGTTTTTTTCTCTCTGCCTTGGACACTCATAATTTTGATAATTTTAATAATCTGAACATACCATAAATTTAGGTAATTACCAAAATTTGTCCTCTGGCATTTTCTTCAACTTTAAACTACATTGGGTGGTTGAACATTCCACAAAAACCTTTCCTATCTCACCAAACATATTTTTATTGAAATTTACACAAGTTTCAAGGTTACTTAAAAAACACTAAAAAAAATAAATAAATACCTATGAGTAAGATCTTTCCCATATGTGAAGAGAGACTTCTATGGGGGAAAAAATCTTTATGGCCATAATTAGGAGAGATAATTTTCTATTTATCTTTAAATTAATATTTTACCTTCTTGATATATCAGTTATAAATATATATATATATATATATATATATATATATATATATATATATATATAAATTGCATTTACTTGTGCATTTATTTGTTATTTTTATTGCTTTTTAGAGCCTTATTTACAAGATATTATTTAGCTTTCAAATTATAATAAAAATTTAAAATTTAACAAAATTAGTTTTTAATTTTGAACAAAAGAGTGTTCCCAGATCTAAATTAAACAGAAATATGTGACCTATAACCTCTTACATTTTGTTTTAATTAGACTGAGAATTTTGGTTGAATTTGCAGGCAAGGTAAAGTAGGGTACATATATTGTGTTTCTTAAAATACAGAAATCCTCATGCAAATTGGACTTATGTATTAAAATATCTATATCTATAATCACATTTTCATTCCTGCATATTTACACTAAAGAAACCTAGGCACATTTATAGGAGGATGCGTGTAAAAGAGTATTTGTCCATAATGCTGAAAAATAAAAGGATCCAAATGTCATTTAACAGTTGAAAAGAAAATTATGAGTGAATCTTTACAACTAAATATTATCAGGCAAAGAAAAAGTATTAGGAGTTCAGAGACAACAAGATGGTAGAGAAGGAGTAGTAGAACCCTCTGGGGTACAAGACAAGGAGAAGAGTCCTGTCTCTGTTTACCATAAATCTCATCACCATGACAAATCCCTCCACTGAGGACATAAACATGATAACTGCCGCCACACGTTAAAATTTTAAAATAACCAGTGGGAGTAAAGTGGGCTCTATTTTAATTAGATTTTCGTAAGTAAACAATGGGGGAAGTTGGAAAGTATCCTAATCAGGTATCATAAGATAATCAATGGGAGAATATGGGGTGAGTTCTCCAATCAGGTTCTTATACAGAGGACAACACCCCACAGTTCAGGAATATATGACCCTAATTTGCAGACACTGGGTCCTGGAGCCGCTCTCTCTCAATGGGTCCACTCTGCTCTACCCAAGGAAGTGCTATCTTCACCTTAAATAAAGCTGTACTTTAACAGTTACTTCTGTGTGCCTTTCTTAATTTTTTGTTCAGGACACCAAAGGCCTGTACTTCAACTGGACATCCCAATGGTAACAAAAGGAACTAGTCTAAAGAAAATAATGTGCATTAATCTTATAAGAATAGTGTTGTGGGACAGAGGAAAAGTTTAATGTTTCACATTCATTTTCACAAAGGGAATCTTGACAGACACCATTATGATGTTATCAATTTATCTCTGTCACAGATTGGTTACTGAAATAACCAGGCTGGTTTAGCTTTATCTTACACTGTCTCTCTGTTGGATGATAAACATGAAAACCTCCATCACCAGGACAACAAAACAATGCAAGCTCTGATTTGAAAATTTCAACTTACATATTTGAACAGCAATTGATAAAAACTCAGCTAGAAATATAATTTTTCTTTTTTTTAATTTTTTATTGTTGGTTGTTCAAAACATTACATAGTTCTTGATATATCATATTTCACACTTTGATTCAAGCGGGTTATGAACTCCCATTTTTACCCCATATACAGATTGCAGAATCACATCAGTTACACATCCATTGATTTACATATTGCCATACTAGTGTCTGTTGTGTTCTGCTGCCTTTCCTATTCTCTACTATCCCCCCTCCCTCCCCTCCCCTCCCCTCTTCTCTCTCTGCCCCCTCTACTGTCATTCATTTGTCCCCCTTGTATTATTTTTCCCTTTCCCCTCACTTCCTCTTGTATGTACTTTTGTATAACCCTGAGGGTCTCCTTCCATATCCATGCAATTTCCCTTCTCTCTCCCTTTCCCTCCCACCTCTCATCCCTGTTTAATGTTAATCTTCTTCTCATGCTCTTCGACCCTAATCTGTTCTTAGTTATTCTCCTTATATCAAAGAAGACATTTGGCATTTGTTTTTTAGGGATTGGCTAGCTTCACTTAGCATAATCTGCTCTAATGCCATCCATTTCCCTGAAAATTCTATGATTTTGTCATTTTTTAATGCAGAGTAATACTCCATTGTGTATAAATGCCACATTTTTTTTTTATCCATTCGTCTATTGAAGGGCATCTAGGTTGGTTCCACAGTCTTGCTATTGTGAATTGTGCTGCTATGAACATCGATGTAGCAGTGTCCCTGTAGCATACTCTTTTTAGGTCTTTAGGGAATAGACCGAGAAGGGGAATAGCTGGGTCAAATGGTGGCTCCATTCCCAGCTTTCCAAGAAATATCCATACTGCTTTCCAAATTGGCTGCACCAAATTGCAGTCCCACCAGCAATGTACAAGTTTACCCTTTTCCCCACATCCTCGCCAGCACTTGTTGTTGTTTGACTTCCTAATGGCTGCCAATCTTACTGGAGTGAGATGGTATCTTAGGGTGGTTTTGATTTGCATTTCTCTGACTGCTAGAGATGGTGAGCATTTTTTCATGTACTTGTTGATTGATTGTATGTCCTCCTCTGAGAAGTGTCTGTTCAGGTCCTTGGCCCATTTGTTGATTGGGTTGTTTGTTACCTTATCGTCTAATTTTTTGAGTTCTTTGTATACTCTGGATATTAGGGCTCTATCTGAAGTGTGAGGAGTAAGGATTTGTTCCCAGGATGTAGGCTCCCTATTTACCTCTCTTATTGTTTCTTTTGCTGAAAAAAAACTTTTTAGTTTGAGTAAGTCCCATTTGTTGATTCTAGTTATTAACTTTTGTGCTATGGGTGTCCTATTGAGGAATTTGGAGCCCGACCCCACAGTATGTAGATCGTAGCCAACTTTTTCTTCTATCAGACGGCGTGTCTCTGATTTGATATCAAGCTCCATTTTGAATTAACTTTTGTGCATGGCGAGAGAAAGGGATTCAGTTTCATTTTGTTGCATATGGATTTCCAGTTTTCCCAGCACCATTTGTTGAAGATGCTATCCTTCCTCCATTGCATGCTTTTAGCCCCTTTATCAAATATAAGGTAGTTGTAGTTTTGTGGATTGGTTTCTGTGTCCTCTATTCTGCACCATTGGTCCACCCGCCTGTTTTGGTACCAGTACCATGCTGTTTTTGTTACTATTGCTCTGTAGTATAGTTTGAAGTCTGGTATCGCTATACCGCCTGATTCACACTTCCTGCTTAGCGTTGTTTTGCTATTCTGGGTCTTTTATTTTTCCATATGAATTTCATGATTGCTTTCTCTATTTCTACAAGAAATGCCATTGGGATTTTGATTGGCATTGCATTAAACCTATAGAGAACTTTTGGTAATATCGCCATTTTGATGATGTTAGTTCTGCCTATCCATGAACCGGGTATATTTTTCCATCTTCTAAGATCTTCTTCTATTTCTCTCTTTAGGGTTCTGTAGTTTTCATTGTATAAGTCTTTCACCTCTTTTGTTAGGTTGATTCCCAAGTATTTTATTTTTTTTGAAGATATTGTGAATGGAGTGGTTGTCCTCATTTCCATGTCAGAGGATTTGTCGCTGATATACAGGAATGCCTTTGATTTATGCGTGTTGATTTTATATCCTGCCACTTTGCTGAATTCATTTATTAGCTCTAATAGTTTCTTTGTAGACCCTTTTGGGTCTGCTAGGTATAGAATCATGTCATCTGCAAATAGTGATAATTTAAGTTCTTCTTTTCCTATTTTGATGCCTTTAATTTCTTTCGTCTCTCTAATTGCTCTGGCCAGTGTTTCGAGAACTATGTTGAACAGAAGTGGTGAGAGAGGGCATCCCTGTCTTGTTCCAGATTTTAGAGGGAATGCCTTCAATTTTTCTCCATTCAGAGTGATGCTAGCCTGAGGCTTAGCATAGATTGCTTTTACAATATTGAGGTATGTTCCTGTTATCCCTAGTTTTTCTAGAGTTTTGAACATAAAGGGATGCTGTACTTTGTCGAATGCTTTTTCCGCATCTATCGAGATGATCATATGGTTCTTATTTTTAAGTCTATTGATGTGGTGAATAACATTTATTGATTTCCGTATATTGAACCAGCTTTGCATCCCAGGGATGAATCCTACCTGATCATGGTGCACAATTTTTTTGATATGTTTTTGTATCCGATTCGCCAGAATTTTATTGAGGATTTTTGCATCTAGGTTCATTAGAGATATTGGTCTGTAGTTTTCTTTCTTTGAAGTGTCTTTGTCTGGTTTAGGTATCAGGGTGATGTTGGCCTCGTAGAATGAATTTGGAAGTTCTCCCTCTTTTTCTATTTCCTCAAGTAGCTTGAAAAGTATTGGTATTAGTTCCTCTTTAAAGGTTTTGTAAAACTCTGCTGTATACCCATCCGGTCCTGGGCTTTTCTTAGTTGGTAGTCTTTTGATGGTTTCTTCTATTTCCTCAATTGATATTGGTCTGTTTAGGTTGTCTATATCTTCCTGACTCAATCTGGGCAGATCATATGACTTAAGAAATTTATCTATGCCTTCACTATCTTCTAATTTATTGGAGTATAAGGATTCAAAATAATTTTTGATTATCTTCTGTGTTTCTGAAGTGTCTGTTGTGATATTGCCTTTTTCATCCCGTATGCTAGTAATTTGAGTTCCCTCTCTTCTTCTCTTTGCTAGCATGGCTAAGGGTCTGTTGATTTTGTTTATTTTTTCAAAGAACCAACTTTTAGTTTTGTCAATTTTTTCAATTGTTTCTTTTGTTTCTATTTCATTAATTTCAGCTCTGATTTTAATTATTTCTTGCCTTCTACTTCTTTTGCTGTTGTTTTGCTCTTCTTTTTCTAGGATTTTGAGATGAAGTATGAGATCATTTATTTGTTGGTTTTTTCTTTTTTTAAGGAATGATCTCCACGCAATGAATTTTCCTCTTAGAACTGCTTTCAATGTGTCCCATAGATTCCAATATGTTGTGTCTGTGTTTTCATTTATCTCTAAGAATTTTTTAATTTCCTCCTTGATGTCTTCTATAACCCATTGATCATTCAGTAACCTATTGTTCATTCTCCAAGTGATGCATGATTTTTCCTTCCTTCTTTTATCATTGATTTTCAGTTTCATTCCATTATGATCAGATAAGATGCATGGTATTATCTCTACTCCTTTATATTGTCTAAGAGTTTCCCTGTGACATAATATATGATCTATTTTTGAGAAGGATCCATGTGCTGCTGAGAAAAAAGTGTAACTGCTTGATGTTGGGTAGTATATTCTATATATGTCAATTAAGTCTAGGTTATTAGTTGTGTTATTGAGTTCTATAGTTTCCTTATTCAACTTTTGATTGGAAGATCTGTCCATTGGTGAGAGAGGTGTGTTGTGTCGCGACCCCTTGCCCGCAAGGAAGACGCAACTCAGGAATCTTCTTTCAGCAGTTTATTCAGGCCTTTGATATTTCTTCTTCTCTTCCTCGGATGCCCCTCCCAGCCTTAATAAAGCATCTCAAGCCCCAATGCGAAGCTGCCACGTGGAGCTTTCTCATAGGGTGGTGAAAAACCATGCGCCAACTCTCCCAAATAAGGAGTTGTTTGTCACAGACCACAGCGGAGCCAGCGCCATCTTGTAATGGCGACCATAGTCTGCAGAAATGGCAGAAGCGGCTCACCACAGTTCCCCCTTTCTGTTTTCTTAAAACAATACAGGCGAGAGTAGAGGTCCTATCCCACTGTGCAGAAGTGGCTGCATAGTATGGCTCAGTCCTAAGGAGGGCCCTTCCCCAGATCTGAGGCCATATCAGCCGACGCCTTTTTTCGTGGGGCGGGGCGTGGACGCGTCTAACCCGCATGCAATAGGACATGCTCTCCTTGAGGTCCACTTCAAGGATCACTCAAGTGCAGTGCCTTGCCTCGCATCCTGTATCGTGATGACGGTGGACGAAGGGGGATAGCTGAGGCTGAACTGTGGCTGTTTATAACGACAAACAAGTTGACAGCACCCTGAAAGAAAGGCACGGACTTTAAGACGATAGAAAAGCACTAGTGTGAAAACCCATCTGCGTGCAATGGCAGTAAGACCGGCAGAGTGCAAGGGTTTTCCAACACTAAGAGAATAACAAGGAAAGTCATGTCGATCCCAGTGCAATGTTATAATAACTTGGGGTGTAACGACCATGACAAAGGTTTACTGTTTAAGATGCGCAAGCCAGACTTGAGGTGAGTTGCCATTTTCTAAAGCTGCAAGAGCTTGTATGATCATAGCCTTATCGTGAGCACTGCGGGCCTTAAGGCGACAGAGAAACCACAAACAGAGGAACATACCGAAGCAACACATTGCACCAAAAATGCCTACCCCCACCCACTCTTTTAAGAAGGAAAAAGCAGAAGATATCCAATCGGTGAATTGACCCAAAGTCACGGGATCGACACGGGTACTGTTCAAGACAGCTATCTGGGTTAGTTGAGACTGGATCAAGTTTTCTGCTTCCATGGACCAGGTTCCGGATAGATATTCCCCGATGATGCGGGAGGCATTTCTGGAATCATTAAATCTGACAGAGGTTATACATAAATGTGCACGTTGGTCAACACAACCCAAAAGCACCAAGTCAGCCAATTCTTCTACCTGAGCTTGGAGTAAATCTATTCTTTGGTAGGCAGCTAAAATCCCTGACAAAATATGTTGATTAATTGTATTTTGGGATTCAAGTATGGTGGAAGTTTGTTGAACAACTTGATTAATGGTGGCAGCAGTTTGTACTTGACTGGCCATGGCCACTCCGGCCGTAACCGCTGCAGCAGCAGACACTGCCACAGCTGTCACTATAGCTGCCGTAATTCCAAAATCTCTACGGGCTCTAATCAGTTCTACAATAGGAAAGGATTCTGGATCGGCAGTAACCGGGATCGGGACAAAGGTTGGAATTTTCATAACCACTGCTGTGGTCAAGGAGCCATTCCAACACTCAGACAAATAACAGGTAACATTAGAACAATCCAGCATCCCCGACGAGGTGTCATTAGCCAAAAGGAGCAAGAACAGGGATTGGACACAGACCATTGCAGGGGGCAATGTGGCATTATATAGCAGAGAGTTGAATGAAACAGATGTAAGTCTATTACCTCGTTCACTCTCCCTAACAGTGCCAGAAACATTAGCCAGCCAGCTTTTGGCTCCCAGCAATTGAGCCAATGCAGAAATATCGGCTGAAGCCCCCTTCTCATTGGAAATCAGCCATTGAAACCAGGACCAGCCTACTCCTGTAGAGGAGTTGGCACTGTTGTTAAAGTTATAAACATGCCTCTTAAGAGAGGGGGAAAGGGAGAAACCTTTAGCAACTTGATGTTTCTCCCAAGAATGATCCTGACAAGGCATAAATGTTGGGGGAAAACCAAAATTAGGGGTACAGTAAGGCTGCCCGAAAATGCAAACCACGGTGCAGCAATATCTATCTTCTGTAAAAATCTCTGTAAAGTACTATGTTTCACTTCCAGGCCCTTAGAACGTAACAGGCCATCTAGGGCCAGGAGAAGCGGACTTGAAGATGCGGCACCCATGACACAACAACAAAAGAAGCACAAAAAACAAAAGCGAAATGACACAACAAAAGAAACACAGAAAACAAAAGCGAAAGTAGAAGCGAAAGTACACAGTGCAGCTGCAATAAAATGTAATGCTCTCTCTTTCTTTACAGAGGAGCTGCCCCGCTTTGGTAGCGGATCCCACTTACCTGGGACTAACCCCGCTTTGGTCGCGGATCCCACTTATTGGGACTAACCCCGCTTTGGTCGCAGATCCCACTTACCTGGGACTAACCGGTGCACCACCCCTGACTGCTGAAAGTTCTGGTTCCCGGGTTTCGGCACCACTTGTCGCGACCCCTTGCCCGCAAGGAAGACGCAACTCAGGAATCTTCTTTCAGCAGTTTATTCAGGCCTTTGATATTTCTTCTTCTCTTCCTCGGATGCCCCTCCCAGCCTTAATAAAGCATCTCAAGCCCCAATGCGAAGCTGCCATGTGGAGCTTTCTCATAGGGTGGTGAAAAACCATGCGCCAACTCTCCCAAATAAGGAGTTGTTTGTCACAGACCACAGCGGAGCCAGCGCCATCTTGTAATGGCGACCATAGTCTGCAGAAACGGCAGAAGCGGCTCACCACAGTGTTGAAGTCTCCCATGATTATTGTATGGTGGTCTATTAGACTCTTGAACTTGAGAAGAGTTTGTTTGATGAACATAGCTGCACCATTGTTAGGGGCATATATATTTATGATTGTTATGTCTTGTTGGTGTATGGTTCCCTTGAGCAGTATGTAGTGTCCCTCTTTATCCCTTTTGATTAACTTTGGCTTGAAATCTATTTTATTTGATATGAGTATGGACACTCCTGCTTGTTTCCAAAGTCCATATGAGTGATATGATTTTTCCCAACCTTTCACCTTCAGCCTATGTATGTCTTTTCCTATCAAATGCGTCTCCTGTAGGCAGCATATTGTTGGGTCTTGTTTTGTGATCCATTCTACTAGCCTGTGTCTCTTAATTGGTGAGTTTAAGCCATTAACATTTAGGGTTATTATTGAGATATGGGTTGTTCTTCCAGCCATATTTGTTTATTTATGTTACTAAACATGGTTTGTTTTCCTCTTTGATTATTTTTCCCCCCTTTACTGTCCTACCTCCCACTGTTGGTTTTCATTGTTATTTTCCATTTCCTCTTCCCGTAATGTTTTGTTGAGGATGTTTTGAAGAGATGGTTTTCTAGCTGCAAATTCTTTTAACTTTTGTTTATCGTGGAAGGTTTTAATTTCATCTTCCATCCTGAAGGTTAATTTCGCTGGATACACAATTCTTGGTTGGAACCCATTTTCTTTCAGTGTTTGAAATATGTTATTCCAGGATCTTCTAACTTTCAGAGTCTGTGTTGAAAGATCAGCTGTTATCCTGATTGGCTTACCCCTAAATGTAATCTGCTTCCTTTCTCTTGTAGCTTTTAAAATTCTCTCCTTATTGTGTATGTTGGGCATCTTCATTATAATGTGTCTAGGTGTGGATCTCTTATGATTTTGCACATTCGGCGTCCTGTAGGCTTCTAGGATTTGGGGTTCTGTCTCATTCTTCAAGTCTGGGAAGTTTTCTCGTATTATTTCATTGAATAGATTGCTCATTCCTTTGGTTTGAAACTCTGTCCCTTCCTGTATCCCAATGACTCTTTAGTTTGGTCTCTTGATGTTATCCCATATTTCTTGGATGTTCTGCTCATGGTTTCTTAACAGTCTTGCTGAGCTGTCTATGTACTTTTCAAGTTGAAATACTTTATCTTCATTGTCTGATGTTCTATCTTCTAAGTGTTCTACTCTGCTGGTAGTATTCTCAATTGAGTTTTTAAGTTGGTTTATTGCTTCCTGCATTTCTAGGATTTCTGTTTGTTTGTTTTTTTATAACCTCTATCTCCCTGTATATTTGATCTTTTGCTTCTTGGATTTGTTTATGTAATTCATTGTTGAAGTGATCTTTCATTGTCTGATTTTGCTGTCTGATGTCTTCCTTGAGACTCCAGATCATCTGAAGCATGTATATCCTGAATTCTTTATCTGACATTCCATCTGCTGCAGATATTACCTCTTCTAACGTTGAGTTGACCTGCATTGCTTGTGGTCCTTTTTTTCCTTTTCTCTTCATACTGTTCGCGTTTCTTTCTGCTTGGTGAAACTGTTGTGCTATTGAATTTTCCCCCTATATATTTATATTGGTCTTGTATAGTTGCAAAATCTCCCTCGCATGCGCGGGAGGCGGCTCTGCCCCTCCTCCAATTGGGGCAATGTGCCTACCACGCCGGCAGGCCGCTGGGCCTGTTCTGCTGGTCGGTAGCAGGTCCGCCTACCTTGCAGGCGCGGGAGGCAGCTCTCTCCCTCTGCGGCCCGCTAGGCTTGTTCTGTCGGTGGTCGCAGTTCTGCCTACTTTGCAGGCGCAGGCAGCGGCACTGCCCCTCTGTAGGCCTCTGGGGCTGTTCTGCCGGTGGGTCGCAGGTCCCCCTACCTTGGAGGCGCGGTGGGGAGGGCGGCTCTACCCTTCCACAGGCCGCTGGGCCTGTTCTGTCTGTCGGTTGCAGGTCTGGCCTGCTCTGTGGGTGGTCACAGTTCCGTCTACCTTGCCGGCGTAGGGGGAGGGGGCGGCTCTGCCTCTCAGCAGGCCGCTGCTCCTGTTCTGCCAGTGGGTCGCAGGCCCGCCTACCTTGCAGGAGTGGTTGGCAGCTCTGCCCCTCCGCGGGCCACTGGGCCTTTTCTGTCGGTGGTCACAGTTCAGCCTACCTGGCAGGCGCGGGTGTGGGGTGGGGGGCGGCTCTGCCCCTCAGCAGGCCGCTGGGCCTGTTCTGTGGGTGGTCACAGTTCTGTCTACCTTGAAACATAATTTTTCGTTGCTCAGTAATTCAACAAGAAGATGATAATTTCCCTAAACCATATTGTCAAATATATCCAATGTTTTGAATTTTGAAGATAGCTTCTATCAATTTACACTATTTTATGTCTTTTTGAATATAAATAATTTATCAACAAATTAGTTCCTTAATACCTTAGACTTTTTTCTTCACTCTTAAAATGTTTTCCTATAGAAATAATAATTCAAGAGTGAATATAAGCCTATGCAAACAAGTATATTCAATCATTGGATTCAACAATTATTTTCAATCAGTATACATTTTTAAAACCAATTTATCTACAGTATACCTCTTTGTGGTAAGATTAAAGCATAATTAAATTTCAAAAGTACATATAAGAGGAATTTTTATTTTATTATATTAAAAAGAAAAGTACAATGATCTTTATACTGACCTTGAAATTTTTCACTTTTTCAGGATAAAAGTGTAAAGTGTTTTCTGTGTGTATATGCAGCATATGTTTTATATAGTTGTTTGAAATATATTTCTGTTTTGAGATCAATTATTAAATTTGATAATGAAATTTTAATTTGAGACACTCAATACAATTTTTTAAAAAATATGTTTAAGACATTGTCTTTTTTTAATTAAAAAAAATTTTGAGTTATAGAGGACACAATACCTTTATTTTGTTTATTTATTTTTATGTGGTGCTGAGGATCAAACCCGGGTCTCACACATGTGAGGCGAGCGCTCTACCGCTAAGCCACAACCCTAGCCCAAGACATTGTCTTTTAAAGTGTGTCTCAGAGCCAGTATGACCTTTAGACAAAGTTTATTGCAGTATAGCAATAATCTGTAATTATTTTGAACATTTGCAATCTCAATGCTTGTTGACAATGTAATAATATTATCACACTTTTCTTGGTACAATTGCATTTGGTTTCCTAGGAAATATTTTAGACAATCTAGGAAAAAATAACAAAAATAGAAAATCAAAGAAGACAACAAAAATGAGTGGATAGAAATTAGTGGCATTCCAATAACATGGAAGGGAAAGTGCTTTATTGCTTAACTGAAGTGGAAAATATAAATAATAGTTCTATTTAAGGGTGAAATGGTTTGCTACCAGGCACTGGAGGCTAGCTAGCATAGCTCCTAAAATTAAGGCTTGAGAAATTCAATGTTTACCTGTATGTTTTGGAACATACAGCTTTAATAAAGACAAGTGAAAGGATAATCCTTTGCTTCAAAGGATGTTATTTTGTTTGACAGTGAATACTGAAAGGAGAATTATGATAAAGTTAAGTTGCAAGATAGAAGAGATGAAATTATGAAATTGGAATGAACTGCCATGGTAAACGTAAAATGGCAGGCAAATACTAATAAATTCTGAGAATGTAAGTCTTCTCTGCAATCAACTTTTGGTTGTCAATGCTCTTTAATGGATAACTAACAGATTTTTGTTTTTAATTTTTATATTTATTTATTTATTTATTTTAAATTTTTAATATTTATTTTTTAGTTTTTGGCAGACACAACATCTTTGTTTGTATGTGGTGCTGAGGATCGAACCCGGGTGGCACACATGCCAGGCGAGTGTGCTACCACTTGAGCCACATCCCCAGGCCTAATTTTTATATTTATAAGAAACCAAATCCTACTAGGTATTCTCTAAGCCACATAGCAAATTGTTATCATGATCATATCTTAGTTACTTTTTTTACTATGTACACAGCATAGCACAAACCCTTCTGTGCATTTTCTTCTTTTATAACCTTTAAAGACCTTCAATAAGATGAATTAAGTTATTACCCTTATGTTAAAAATGAAGATGCTGAGACAGTGACACCTCAAGCAGCTTGGTGAGTGCTCTTCTGATACAGGGAGGGACATGCTCAAGCAACAGAATGACTCCATTTCCTGAACAAATACCTACTGCAAGAGAAGGCACAACAACAAAACCAAGCATGAGGGTTTTCTCCTGGAGCATATGTTTGAAGTTTGGAAATACAAGCATTAAACAAATGAGTAAATCCTATAATAGGTAGACAATGATAAGCGCCATGCAGAAAAGTATAGGAAAGGAAGGGAAAAGTTGCTAGAATTGGGGGCAAAGTAAGATCACTGAAATAGTGACATTTGAATAAAGACCTGAAGAAGTTTCTAGAAGATCCTGGGGAAAAGAAGTTTTCATAATGTGAGAATATTCTCAAGTCAGTAACAAACATAATGATTTGATTTCAATAAACAACAGGACAATTAGCTAGAGATAATTGAGAAAGTTCACATAAATCAGTAAAATTTAAGAAGTTTTGTGAATGGAAGATATAGAAAGATATATGGAACATTTTAGTGATTTTAGATTTTGCCGCCATGGAATGAGAAGTTTTTTTGAATTTTTAATCAAGAGAGTGACACAGGCTACTGTATTGCAAATAGATTGATAAGGAGCAAACAACTCAGTGAGAACATTTAGGAAGATTTTGTAATAATCCATACAAGAAATGCTCACAAAAATATACAGGGATATGGTGATGTATTTATTAATTATGGTTCTTATTCTGTTTATTTTGGGAGATAGCTGACAGGATTTGTTGGCATCAGCTTTTTTCTCTTTTAGAGTTTGCTCTAATTTAACATCAGTCTATCTAAAAATTCACTTTTCCCCCTCCAGTCTCTCTTTCTAAATTGGGGTGCAACCTTTGATTGCAGGGGAGGGTAGCCCTCCTGACTTTTGTTTTGAATTTCCTTCTGAGCAGTTGCTGTTCCAGGTGCCAGATATTGCATGTGACCACTACCCTGCCAGGGTAAGTTCCTGCTCAGGAGGTGTGAGTAGCTTCGGAAACAAAAAGTCTGAAATAATTAGTAAGAAATAGAGACAGAGTCGGAAATTAGATATAAAAAGGGGAGCACCTGACAGGTCTTCCTGTCCTGATAGGAGCTGGGATTGAAAACCCGAAAAAGGGCCTCTATTCTTTATTTAAGGGGAAGTGCATTAAAGGTAGGGGTCTTGCAGTGCACAGGTTGATTGACATTTTGGCAAGCCACACCCATCTCTGAGAGGATGTGTGGCTCCAAACGGTCACCCAATCTCCAGAGCTGTGCTGAACTTGAGATGGAGATAGGCAGGACGCCACTTGAACCAGGAATTCTCAAATCAGCAGGATTGCTGCTGGGAGTTCCTGATACCAGGCTTTCCTACCTAATGCTTCAACATCATTTCAGTTCAAGCACAGTTCATGGATGGCTCCCAGTGGTGTATAACTATGTCTATCATTTTACATATAGTTACATTTTTATAATTTGCTTCCTCTTGCACGTAGTAGAATATTTCAAATCTCCCCATACCTTAATAGACCCAAATGTTATTAATTCATTCCACATTGTTCAAACTTGCAGATGAAATACAAATGTAGTGCAGCTTTAGGTAACACTTCATTGCGAGAGATCAGATGCATTTTCATATTTCAAGGCCTCTTTATTCCTGTGAATATTTAGTTATAACCTTTGTGCATTTTCCCACTGAACTGTCTTTTTTTTAATAAACTAAAATATTTATATCCTCCAGTGGTAACAGGTCATATTGTGCATATTCTACTCTTCAATTTGAGTTTTCACTATTTGATCCCAAATGTAGAATAGTTGTTAGCTGGTGGCATAGATCAGTGGAAGAACACTTGCCTAACATGAATAAGACACTGGGTTCAATTTCCAGTACCATTCACACACACACACACACACACACACACACACACACACACTATTTTTTTCCCCCTGCAGCTTATATAAGTATAGATGGTGTCACAAGTCACTATACAGGTCCCTGACCTCACAGGGTACTACTCCCAAACTAAAGTGCCCCTAGGTCCCAGGTGTGTGGGTGTCTTCACTGTATTGGATATAATCCCCTACAAAGGGAAATGCGAATTACATGCATTTTAACCCTTGAATAGACTCATAGTTGAAGGCATCTCTACAGAGCACCCCAAACAATGAGCACATTCTTTCATGGAAAGAGAATGTGGATAGGCATACCATGTCTATAGCAGATGAGGAATGAGTTCTGATGGACGCTCAAAATGTGATCATATCTGTCATTAAGTGTCTTTTAAATTTCAAATACTCAGTGCTTGGCATTGAATAATAATTGAATTACGTATACATATAAATTTTTAGTTATTTCACTGGGCCTAATTTGGTTCTTTAAGGGCAGTTTTCAGTCTTTTTACAACTATAATAACAAAATCATTAAGAAGCTGGAAGTCTATATAGATCTCATAAGATGAAGAAGTCTTGTTTATTTTGAATACAATGCAAATACAAATTGCATTGAACATAAGCTTCATTTAGCAGATTACAATTAGACTATCAGTTGTCCTACAGTTGTGTGGAGAATATTCTTAATTAAAATATTTAAATTAGTCAATATTAAAATCATTTCACAACTTTTATAAATAATAGCACACAAAATCTAAAAGAAATGAAAAATAAGCCAAATGAGATACTTAAGAACAAAACCAGTGCCACAGCATTAGAGAACAAAGTAACTAAGAAATAGATTAATATATGTAATTATATACAAGAATGTTTTGTTTACTTTTCTTATGAACTAATGAAAATAAATACACGTTATGTTGCTTTAATGTACATAGGCATATGTAATTTTGCTTTTAACCGAATTTTAGTTTAAAATATCTCATAATTTTTAAGGTTTATCAAAATAACCTTAGTTTAATAAATGAATATTTTAGAGGTTATTATGTATCTCAATTCAGAAGATACTTGTACATAGATTTTATCCAAAGTAAACAGAATAGCTGGGCATGGTAGGGCACGCCTATAATCCCAGTGGCTCCAGAGACTGAGGCAGGAGGATCACGTGTTCAAAGCCAGCCTCAGCAAAAGTGAAGTGCTAAGCAACTCAGTGAGACCCTGTCTCTAAAATACAAAATATGTCTGAGGATGTTGCTCAGTGGTCGAGTACCCCTGAGTTCAATTCCAGGTACCACAAAAAAAAAGAAAGAAAGAAAGAAAGAAAGAAAAAGGGGGGAAAAACAATCAAACAAAGTAAATAAATATAACAACTTTTTTAATCTTGTGAGAGCTATGTAGGTTACCAAGTATATAGCAATATATTTAAGAGACTTAGAAAAAGAATGCATACTTAGATTTGCACAAAGTGATTAGATATATAACTATATTTTAGAAATAGTTATTTGTACATTTATTTTAATAAAATACATTGAAATGGGATTTAGCAATAAAGTAAAAAATTGGCTATAAATCAAGTAGAAATATAACCGACTAAATGAGAAGAAAGACCATGCAAATTCTAGAATTAGCACAGTAGGTAGTTAGTAAAAAGGGTAAATCGTCACAACACAAAACAAGAACAAGATATATTTTGAAGGGACGAGTGATTTATTTGAAAGTAAAAAGCCTGGTTTCAAAAGTATTTCTACCCACATCATTTTTGTACTGTCATTTTTTTCCCTACACATCAATATTTCATACAGTGAAAATAAAAAAAGTGATGGAGTTTCATAGCTAAAAAAGAAGAGAATTACAAAATTGATGAATTAGATTCTGAAAGTAGTTCTTAAAAATAGCTTTAGTGAACACTGTATTGCATTTTCTTATAAAAGGCAATTTAAATATATTTTGGCATCACTAATACTTCCATAGCTCAGGAATTTCTTGGCAGATATTCTAATTCCATTGTGGATAGAAATGAAAACTGTAAAAACAATAGAATGTGCAAATGATTTCATAGAAAAAATAGACTATAAAACAATTTAATTCTATATTTATTTCTAAGAGATACAAATTAAGCATGCAAATGATGAAAATTTTAGCTCAAATAAACCTAGGACAGCTTTACCAAAGGTGATGAAAGACACCAATCAGAATAGCATCAAAGATGATTAAAGAACAATTTTTTCAATCACAATGACCCTAAAATGGAAACATAAGATATGTATGTAGAAAATTTATAAACCAAGCAAAACATTGAAAATCCATAATTTATTCTAATTATAGATATTTTCAAAAACCTTATTAGAAACAAAAATCAGATGAAATTATTAAGAAATTTGGTAAAACAATTTAGAGCATTGCATTGGTAAAAAAAATCACCAATTTAAATTTAAATACAGTTATAATATTAAAAACTGATCATACCAGGGCCATTAAGCAAGTTTCAATTTAAAAAATCATAAAATCTGCCTTCTGGCCATAGCACAATTTAAGTGTTACAAGTATAACCAAGCTAAATAAAAACAATCCATATACTTAAAAATCAGCAAACCACCTTAAGCTGTTCATGGTTCAAAGAATAAATAGTAATGAGCAGTAGTTAATATTTGACTGAAATGACAAGAGAACACTTATCAAAATATTTAGAATTCAATTAAAGCAAACTTACACTTTAAATGCATTCAAATATTAGAAAAGAAAATTAATTAAAGTTAATGTACTTATCTCTGTCAAGACATAAGTTAAAGAAGACCAAAGTAAAGCAATTGAAAATAACATGGATAAAATAACAGATATGACTTGAGTCAGAAAACAAATAAAAAATGGAGATGATGAACCAATTTAAATGTTTGTCAGAGCTCTAGCAAGATTGCGCAAAAAGACTCAACAAAACATCAGAAACAAAAAGGTGTGGATTGCTGCATAAAATATGAGAGTAGGACACTAGAAATCATTGTATTTTAATACTTTTAAAAATTTAGATAAAGTTGACATTTCCTAGGAAAATGTCAATTACCAAAACAGACACAGAAACATAGAGAACAACTTAGAAAAAAATCTAATGGCAAAGAAACCTCCATGGGGTAGATGGTTCCTATAGTATATTTTATCAAAGGCCATGAAGTAAATAATTCAAATGTTAAAAACTTTTAGAGAATAGAGAATGAGGAACATTTACCAAGCTAATGTCTGAGGCCTGCATAATCTTAATACCAAGCCCTGAGCAGGAATATTTACTAATAAAATTTTACTCATAAACAGAAGGGACAAGAGAAGTCCTTTAAAAATAAGTATGGTCAAACTTTAGGCAAAAGTATTTTAAAAGAGTAATATATTACAACAAATACAATTTTTTTTACTTATGAAGAATTAGATTGAGTATATAAAAATTATTCTGTATAATTCCCCACATCAACAGATTAAATGGAAAAATGATTAGTATACAAACAACTTTCAATAAAATTGACACTGTACCTTTTGGTATAACTGAGGAATGGGGTAAATAGGTCAAATGGTGGTTTCATTGCAAGTTTTCTAAGGAATCTCCATAATGCTTTCCAGAATGGTTGCACAGTTTGCAGTCCCACTAGCAATGTATAAGTGAGCCTTTCCCACACATCCTAGCCAACATTTATTGTTGCTTGTATTCCTGATAATTGCCATTCTGACTGGAGTAAAATGAAATCTCAGTGTAGTTTTAATTTACTTACCTCTGGTTGCTAGAGATGTTGAACATTTTTTTCATGTATTTTTAAAAAAATATTTTTTAGTTGTTGATGGACCTTTAATTTATTTATTTGTATGTGATGCTGAGAATCGAACCCAGTGCCTCAAGCATGCTAGGCAAGTACATTACCACTGAGCCACAACTTCAGCCCCTTTCATGTATTTTTTGACTGATCATATTTCTTCTTCTGTGAATTGCCTGTTCAGTTCCTTTGCCCATTTATTGATTAGGTTATTGGCTTTTTCTTGTTGTTGTTGTTGTTTGTTTCTTTGTTTTTGGTATTAAGTTTCTTTAGTTCTTTATATATTCTGGAGATTATAGTCTATCTGAGGTGCAGGTGATAAAGATTTTCTCCCATTCTCTAGGCTCTCTCTTCACATTCTTGATTATCTCCTTTATTGTAAAGAAGCTTTTTAGTTTGATGCCATCCCATTTATTTATTATTGATTTTACTTCTTTCACCTTAGGAGTCATATTGAGGAAGCCCATTCCTGAGACAACATGGTGAAGAGTTGGACCTAGTTTTTCCTCTAGTAGGCACAAGGTCTCCAGTCTAACATCCAGGTCCTTGATCCACTTGATCCAGTTGAATTTTGTGCAGTGTGAGAGATAAGGGTTCGATATCAATCTACTCCAAATGGATTTCCAGTTTCCCCAACACCATTTGTTGAAGAGGCTATCTCTTCTCCAATATATGTTTATGGTGGCTTTGTCTAGTATAAGTAACTGTATTTATGTGGGTTTGTCTCTCTCTTCTACTCTGTTCCATGGGTTTTCAAGTCTATTTTTGTGCCAATACAATGTTGTTTTTGTTACTATAGCTCTATAATATAAAGTCTGGTATTGTAATGCCTCCCGCATTATTTTTCTCACTAAGGATTGTTTTGTTTATTCTGAGCCTCTTATTTTTCCAAATAAAATTCTTGACTGCTTTTACTATTTCAATGAAGAACACTTAAACTAGGAAAAGTCTACTCTTGAAACAGGAACTTCAGCAAATGCTGACACTTATTTAATGAGAGACCTCAAATAAAACAGAAAGGGTTACTAAGGAAACAAAACAGACATCACAGAAACAAACATGCACATTTTTGGGAATAAGACTTATGGAAGATTTTAGAGTTTTAATTTATGGAACTGGAGTGCCTGTTAAAGGAAGACTTTTCAGGTGATGTGATGAACTAAAAATTGTATTAGTATTAGTACTTGAGCCTTTTTACTCTTTCAACTTTCATAAATTTTATAATCATACATTTAAATTCCATAAACTGTTCTCTGTTGGGTGCTGGGTCTGAAACTCAGTGATACAGTTCTTGATTAGCATGCATGCACCCACCCCTGAGTTCATTCCCCAAATATATTTTAAAAGCTCTGCTAGAAATTCAACCAAAATTCAATTTTTGGTACATTTGAGAACAATTTAATATACTAATTCTCTACATTAATAGAGAATAGTATTTAACATTCCTACCCAAGTCTTTGATGTACTTCAATAAATATTTAAAATTTTCTTACATATGCTTTATATATCAAGTTTATATCTTGAGATTTCTAGACGTTTTATGTTTCCATTGTGAATATTTTTACAAATAAATTTTCTTACTAAATAATGCTTTCAAATAGGAATGCTTTGAAGTGCATCTAAAACCCTGGCTTTCTCATATTTTTATGTAGGTAACCATATATTTGAGGGATAATGATATTTTTTCTTCCTAACCTTTTATGCATTTTTAAAACATTATAAGTATAAAATCATATGATGAAGATTTTAATTTTTGCCTTCCATTTCTTATTCATCTTATTTCTTTTAACAATTTACTAAATTATAAACTTTAGTAAGATTATGAATAGCAGTAATGATATCAAGAATTACTTTTCCATCCTTGATTTTAAATTCCTGGATCTGTCTCTAACAATAAGTGGAAAGTCAAAAGAATTTTCCTTCCTTAAAAGATTCACTATTTAGGGATAATTAATTCCAATTTTATTTAATTATTTCAGATTATAAAAAGGGAAAAAAACCTTCCAATCATATTAATTAAAAAATTTAAAAAATAACTTGTCAAGGTCACAATAGACTTACATGGTATTATTACACTGATTATCATAATCTAAATGAAATATACTTGAGAAGATCTAGTAATAGTTATATATATAATAAAAAATCTATCAAGTTAGTTTTCATTAAATTTATTGATTAGAAAATAAATTATTGCAAAACATAATTATTGCAATTATTTTAAGTCACATCATTGACAGATTTTATGATTATCTAATTAATTAAAATGCATTTGGTAAATTTCATTCTCATTAATAGTAAATATTAATGGCAACCAATAAAATAAATCAATACTTACAGAAACAAAATGAATATTTGAAACATAAAGTGTCAAATAATGTATTCTCTGAGTTAGGGAAGGAGAGACTATTTCTTCATAACATCACTTCTAAGAACAAAGACCTTGAGGACCTAGTAATGGCAGGTAAGATGGAGAATGAATGTAAATTATAAGTATTGGAAAGCTGTGATTCTGCAGTCCTCTCCCAAATTATGTACCACATGCTCAAATCCTGTTATCAGTCCATTGAGCTTTCTTACTGAGAGAAATGACTGTTCCCATAGTGTACATTCTCCCATGCTGCAATGAAATAAATCAACTTATCCAACTGCAGGTGTTTATGGTGACCTTCGAGTAGAGCATTGACAACATGGATGAAAGCTTTTGTTTTTTTTAGCTTGATTTTTTTTAAGCAAGTGAGCAGACATTTTATTAGAAATGAAGATAAAAGAAAGAATTCCCAGTGCAGCACACCTGAGAAGGGCAAGAAATCCTTGGATCAAGAATTAAGTGAAATTTTCTTAACTGGTACATAGAGATAAAATCCTTTGTTGCATGCATAGTTTAAGAAGATATATAGGTATAAAAAGGTAGCATGTAAGAAAAAACTTAGAAATTTGTCTAACATAATTAGACTATCCAATTTGAAATAGAGAAGGAGGGTGAAAGTAAATTGTGCAATAAATTTTAGATAAATCATGGCAAAAATAAGTGGATAAGCAAATAGAATTAACGTACTTTTATCAGTTTAATATAAAGTTAAGATGAATGAGGTCGGTAGCATAAAGAAAAGAACAGATGATTTAATTAAAATTTCAAATCCATGTGATTTTCTGCATACAATGTAATGAAATAATCAGAGACATGTTCAGCTTTAAAACCATATTTATTCTGAAACTATAGTACATTTTTTGGAACAAGTTCAAAAGTGAGAGCAAGAGTATAAATGGGGAGAAAATTGAGTTGGTTCTTCACTTATTTTCAAAAATTCTCTCCCTCCTAGTCCACATTTAAACCCTGTTTTAGGATTAGTAACAATAGTTTCAAGTGAATGCAATGTTTTTTTCATTAAATAATGATTTCATGATAGAGGTCACGGTAGGCCAGAATTTTCTGTTTGGTTTTTAACTGTGCCTTATGTTAAGCCAAGCTACAATTTTCACAATCTTCATTTCAATTTAGAACAAGACTGTTTTTTATGAGTGTATTTCAATTCCAAATACCATAAAGGCAGGTAAGAGCCCAAAAAGCAATTCTGCTCTGAAGTTACTCTCTTTGTGTTACTTTATGATCTGTTAGATATATATGCTATGGTAACAGGAGACTGATTACCGACTATCAAATGCTTTATTTGACACATTTCATTTTTTTTTGCTCTTAGTATTTTAATGGAGTTTTAAATTCTTTGTACATATAGCTAATTTTATCAGACAGAACATGATAGATGGCCATTTTCCATGGCAGATTTCTTTTTTCTTTTTCTTTTTTTTCATACATGTACTTAAGTTGATGTATATCTCATTCCACCATCTTTCCTAATCCTGTGTCCCCTCCCTTCGCCTTCCTCCCCTTTGCCCTATCTAAAGTTCCTTCATTCCACACATGCTCCCCCCCACCCCATCCCCATCATGAATCAGCATTCACATATCAGAGAAAACATTCAGCCTTTGATGTTTTGGAATTGGCTTACTTCACTTAGCACAATATTCTCCAACTCCATCTATTTACCTGCAAATGCCATGATTGCATTCTCTTTTAATGCTGAGTAATATTCCATTCTGTGTGTGTGTGTATATATATATATATATATATATATATATATATATATATATATATATATATATAAAACAGTTTCTTTATCCATTCATCTACTGAACAGCATTTAGTTGGTTCCACAGTTTAGCTATTGTGAATAGTGCTGCTATAAATATTGATGTGTCTGTGTCCCTGTAGTATGCTGTTTTTAAGTCATTTGTGTATAAACCTAGGAGTGACATAGCTGGGTCAAATGGTGGTTCCATTCAAAATTTTCCAAGGAATCTTCATACTGCTTTCCAGATTGGTTGCACCAATTTGTAGTCCACTAGCAATGTATGAGTATGTCTTTTCCCCCACATCCTCACCAACACTTATTGTTGTCTGTATTTTTAAAAGCTGCTATTCTGACTGGAGTGAGATTAAATCTTAAGAATAGTTTTGATTTGCATTTCTCTAATTGCTAGCAATGATGAACATTTTTTCATATATTTGTTGATTGATTGTATATCATCTCCTGAGAAGTGTCTGTTCAGTTCCTTGTCCCATTTACTGATTGGATTGTGTGGGGATTTTTTTTTTTTTTTGGTTTTAAGTTTTTTTGAGTTCTTTATATATTCTAGAGATTAGTGCTCTATCTGATATGCATGTGGTAAAAATTTGATCCCATTCTGTAGGCTCTCTCACCTCACAGATTGTTTCTTTTTCTGAGAAGAAGCTTTTCAGTTTGAATCCATCCCTTTTATTGATTCTTGATTTTATTTCTTGCATTATTGGAGTCTTATTAAGGAAGTTGGGGCCTAATCCCAACATGATAAAGATTTGGATCTCCTTTTTCTTCTATTAGGTGCAGGTTTTCTTGTCTAATTCCTACATCCTTAATCCACTTTGAGTTGATTTTTGTGAAAGGTAAGAGATAGGGGCTTAATTTCATTTTGCTGCATATGGGTTTCAAGTTTTCCTAGCACCATTTGTTGAAGAGGCTATCATTTCTCCAATATATATTTTTTTCACCTTTGCCTAGTATGAGATAACTTATTTATGTGGGTTTGTCTCTGTGTTCTCTATTCTTTACCACTGGTCTACCACTCTGTTTTCATGCCAGTATAATGCCAATTGTTTTTGTTACTATAGCTCTGTAGTATAGTTTAAGGTCTGGTATAGTGATGCCACCGGCTCCACTCTTCTTGCTAAGGATCACTTTAGCTATTCTGGGTATCTTATTTTTCTAGGTGAATTTCCTGATTGCTTTTTCTATTTCTATGAGGAATGCCATTGGAATTTTGATTGGCATTGCATTGTATAGTGCTTTTGGTAGTATGGTCATTTTGACAGTATTAATTCTGCCTATCCAAGAGCAAGGTCTTTCCCTCTTCTAAGGTCTTCTTTAATTTCTTTCTTTAGCATTCTGAATTTTTCATTGTAGAGGTCTTTTACCTATTTTGGTAAGTTGATTCTGAAGTGTTTTATTTATTTATTTATTTATTTATTTATTTATTTATTTATTTTGAGGCTATTGAAAATGAGGTGGTTTTCCTAGTTTCTCTTTCAGAGGATATGTTGCTGATGTTCAGAACAGTCTTTGATTTATAGGTATTGATTTTGTATCTTGCTACTTTGCTGAAATCATTTACTAGTTCTAGAAGTTTTGTAGTGGAATGTTTTGTATCTTCTAGGTATAGAATCATGTTGTACACAAATAGTGATAGCTTCAGTCCTTCTTTTCCTATCTGTATGCCTTCAATTTCTTTCATCTGTCTAATTGATCTGCTATGGTTTCAAGAACTATGTTAAACAGAAGTGGTGAAAGAGGGAATCCCTGTATTTATCCAATTTTTAGAGGGGATGCTTTCAATATTTTCTCCATTTAGAATGATGTTGGCCTGGAGCTTAGTATAGATAGCCTTTATGATATTAAGATATGTTCTTGTTATCCCTAGTTTTTCTAGTGTTTTGAACATAAAGGGGAGCTGGATTTTGTCGAATGCTTTTTCTGCATCTATTGAGATGGTGATATGATTCTTATCTTCAAGTCTATTGATGTGATGAATTACATTTATTGATTTCCATATGTTGAACTAAACTTGCATCCCTGGGATGAACCCCACTTGATCATGGTGTACTATCTTTTTGATATGTTTTGGTATTGAATTTGCCCGCACTTTATTGAGAATATTTGCATCTATGTTCATTAGAGTTATTGGTTTGAATTTCTCTTTCTTTGATGTGTCTTTGTCTGGTTTTGGAATCAGAGTGATATTGGCCTAATAAGATGATTTTTGAAGTGTTTTATCTTTTTCTATGTCATGAAATAATTTGAGGAGTAATGGTGTTAGTTTTTCTTTGAAGTTCTGTAGAGCTCAGCTGTGTATCCATCTTGTCCTGGACTTTTCTTGCTTGGTAGACTTCTGATGTCATCTTCTATTTCATTGCTTGAAATTGATCTGTTTAACTTGTGTGTATATCACCCTGATTCAGTTTGGGCAAATCACAAGACTCTAGAAATTTGTTGAGGCCTTTGATATTTTCTATTTTATTGGAGTAAAAATTTTCAAAACAATTTCTAATTATCTTCTTTTTTTTAAAGAGAGAGAGAGAGAGAGAGAGAGAGAGAGAGAGAGAGAGAGAATATGAATCATTTTTGTAGATGGACACAACACAATTCCTTTATTTTTATGTGGTGCTGAGAATCGAACCCGGGTCCTGCCTGTGCTAGGCGAGCACTCTACCTCTGAGCCAGAATCCCAGCCCTAATTATCTTTTTTATTCCTTTTTCACCATAGATGTTAGTAATTTGAGTTTTCTCTCTCCTTCTCTTTGTTAGCATGGCTAAGGTTTTATCAATTTTATTTAGTTTTTAAAGAACCAACTTTTGGTTTTGTCAATTATTTCTCTTTGGTTGATTTCAGCTCTGATTTTAGTTATTTCCTGTCTTCTGCTGCTTTTGATGTTGGTTTCTTCTTCTTTTTCTAGGGCTTTGAGATGTAATATTAGGTCATATATTTGTTGACTTTTTCTTTTTTTAAAGAATGAACTCTATGCAATGAACTTTCCTCTTAGTAATGCCTTTATACTGCTCCAGATATTTTGATATGTTGTATCAGTGTTCTCATTTACATCTAAGAATTTTTTAATCTCCTCTTTGATGTCTTCTGCAACCAATTTCTCATAAGTAGTATATTATTTAATCTCCAGGTGTTGGAGTAGCTTCTACTTTTTAATTTTATCATTGATTTCTTATTTTATTCCATTATGATCTGATAGAATGCAGGGTATTATCTCTACTTTTTTGTATTTGATAAGAGTTATTTTGTGGCATAATATATGGTCTATTTTAGAGGAGAACCCATGTGCTGCTGAGAAGAAAGTGTATTCACTCTTTGATGGATGAAATATCCTATTCAGGTCTATTAAGTCTAAGTTTTCGATTGTATTATTGAGTTCTATAGTTTCTTTTTTTAGCTTTTGTTTGGAAGATCTATCTAGTGATGAAAGAGGTATGTTAAAGTCATCCAGAATTATTATGTTGTGCTCTATTTGCCTCTTAAACTTGAGAAGATATTGTTTGATGAATGTAGGTGCTCCATTGTTTGAGGCATATATATTTATAATTGTTATAGCTTGTTGGTGTATGGTTCCTTTAAGCAGTATGAAATACCCGCCCCCCCTCCCCTTTTGACTAACTTTGGCTTGAAATCAACTTTATTTGATATGAGAATGGAAACCCCTGCTTGTTTCTGCAATCCATTTGAGTGGTATATTTTTCCCCAACATTTCACTTTCAGTCTAAAGATATCTTTTCCTATGAGTCTGTTGAAGGCAGCATATTGTTGTTTCTTTGTTTTAAATCCAATATTCTAGTCTATATCTTTTGATTGGTGAGTTTAGGCCATTAGCATTCAGGGTTATTATTGAGACATGATTTGTATTCCCAGTCATTTTTTATTTATTTTGGTATTTAACTTGACTGGGTTTCTCTTTTGATTGGTGTTTCTTTTAGTATAATACCTCCCTTTGCTGATTTTTATGGTTGTTTTTCATTTTCTCCTCATATAATACTTGGCTGAGGATTGTAAATTCTTTTAACTTTTGTTTATTGTGGAAGGTTATTATTTTACCATCAAATCTAAAGCTTAATTTTGCTGGATATAAGATTCTTAGTTGGCATCCATTTCCTCCCCCTTTCCCCCACAGAACTTGGTGTATGTTGTTTCAGGATCTTCTAGATTTCAGGTTCTAGTTGAAAAATCGGCAGAGATCTTAATTGGTTTTCCCCTATAGGTAATTTGATTCCTTTGTCTGATGACTCTAAAATTCTCTCCTTCTTCTATATGCTAGAGATTTTCATTATAATGGGTCTTGGTGTAGATTTGTTTTAATTTTATACATTTGGTGTCCTATAAGCCTCTTGTATTTGATTTTCTAATTCATTCTTCATGTTTGGGAATTTTTTTGATATTATTTCATTGAAGAGATTGTGCATTCCTTTGGTTTGAATCTCTGTGTCTTCCTCTATCCCCATGAATCTTATATTTGGCCTTTTGATGTTATCCAATAATTCTTGGATGTTTGGTTCATGGTTTCTTACTATCTTCACTGTGTGATCTGTTTATTTTCAAGATTGTATACTTTGTGTTTATTATTAACTCCAACAAGTTTCAAATATTACAGGGCTTTGATATTTCAAAAATGAATAAGGGGTTCATAGCTCCTTTATTTCTAAGGGGTTTATAGCTCATTCCCCTGAATGTGTCATATATTAGAAATACAAAATCTAGAGGAGAAATTAAACAACTAGATCCTGCCTACTCACCCACACCTCTGCAAAAAGTGGCTGTAGCTCGTGTTACACAATTCTTACATTTTGAGATCTCTATTTATTACACATTTATTTTTTCCTAGTCTCTTTTATTAGAATTTTATCTGATCTTCCTAGGCCAAAATATAAATGATCAATATATAATAATAAATCTAATGAGAAGATACTTTCTTTTAAATGCACTTAAAGGAATTATAAGAAACTCCACCAAATTCCTTATAAAACTAAAAGTGTATTTTATGTTGTATTTCCCAGATATATAATAAGCTAATCATTTTTAGTAATTTCCTGGAATGATAATTTCCCTTTCTGTGTCCTTTTAAGTTATTTTAATGATATATGATCAAGGGCACATAGAACTAATATTGAATGAAACAGTAATCCTGGCAATTAAAATTATTTATATCAAAATTAATGTATCCATTTAGATTCATTTCTGTGAAAGCACAGTCATCAGTAAAATGACTTAGACTTATCTTACAATTTTCAACTTATCCCACAGACACACCTTTAGCAGGCCACCAGTATATATTTCTTGAATGGAAACAAGTCTAAAGCTAAGAGCAGTAAATACAGATAAAAAACAAAACTTCATAAGCATGAATTTGTTGCAGAGTAGAATCATATCCTGTACCTTAAGAGTACAGAGATTTCACACATACTTCATTTATATCATGGAAAAATATGATTAGGAAACAATCATAACTCAACACACTGTTTCTGGGCTGAATTATGTGATTCTAAGATTGTATAAAATCTTTTTTTTTTCTTTCCACATTTTCTTAATGGTACATTAGGGTTGTGCATAAAGACGGAATTTGTTATCACATATTTATATATGAACACAATATGACAATATAATTAGGCCAATATAACTTCCCAACACATACACCTCCTTTCCCTTTTCCTATTCCTTATTTCTTTATTCTACTAATCTCTCTTTGAATATCATGAGATCCCTACCCCTGCCACAATTATTTTCCTTTATCTGCTCTCTATCTTCCACATGAGAGAAAACATATGACCTTTGACCTTCTGAGTTTGGTTTATTTTGCTTAACATAGTGATCTCCAGTTCTATTCATTTTCCTGCAAATGACATGATTTCATTTTTCCTTATGGCTAAATAAAACTTTATATATATATAAAAAGTGATACATATATATAAAATGTGATACATATATATATATCACATTTTTTTATCCATTCATCTATTGATGAACACCTAAGATGGTTCTATATTTCGTCATTGTAAATTGTCCTGCTTTAAACATGGGTATACATGTATCACTATAGTGTTATGACTTTAATTCTTTAGGATAAATACTAAGGAATTGTATAGCTATCTCACATGGTGGTTCCATCATCAGCCTTTAGAGGAAACTCTATACTGATTTCCACAGTGGTTGTTCTAATTTACAATCTTACCTGTTTCAGTAAGCTTTTCCACCACTGTGATGAAAGGACCAGAACAACTGTAGAGGAGGAAAGGTTTATTTAGGAGATCATGATTTCAAAGGTCTCAATTCATAGACACTAGGCTCAGGGGTCAAAAAGAGGCAGGACATCATAGCCAAAGATTGTGGCAGAGGCAAACAGCTCACATGATAATCATGAAGCAGAGGGAGAAGCTCCACTCAGCAGATATAAATATATACCCCAAAGCCACACCCCCAATGAACCAATTCATCCAGCAACACCCCACATGCCTCCAGCTACCACTCAGTTAACCCTACTAGGGATTAATTCAATGATTAGTTTAAGGCTATAACCAAACCATTTCTTTTTTTTTTAATTTTTATTGTTGGTTTTTCAAAACATTACATAGTTCTTGATATATCATATTTCACACTTTGATTCAAGTGGGTTATGAACTCCCATTTTTACCCGTATACAGATTGCAGAATCACATCAGTTACACATCCATTGATTTACATATTGCCATACTAGTGTCTGTTGTATTCTGCTGCCTTTCCTATCCTCTATTATCCCCCCTCCCCTCCCCCCTCCCCTCTTCTCTCTCTACCCCCTCTACTGTCATTCATTTCTCCCCCTTGTATTATTTTTCCCTTTCCCCTCACTTCCTCTTATATGTAAGTTTGTATAACTAGGAGGGTCTCCTTCCATTTCCATGCAATTTCCCTTCTCTCTCCCTTTCCCTCCCACCTCTCATCCTGTTTAATGTTAATCTTCTTCTCATGCTCTTCGTCCCTACTCTGTTCTTAGTTACTCTCCTTATATCAAAGAAGACATTTGGCATTTGTTTTTTAGGGATTGGCTAGCTTCACTTAGCATAATCTGCTCTAATGCCATCCATTTCCCTGCAAATTCTATGATTTTGTCATTTTTTAATGCAGAGTAATACTCCATTGTGTATAAATGCCACATTTTTTTTATCCATTCGTCTATTGAAGGGCATCTAGGTTGGTTCCACAGTCTTGCTATTGTGAATTGTGCTGCTATGAACATCGATGTAGCAGTGTCCCTGTAGCATGCTCTTTTTAGGTCTTTAGGGAATAGACCGAGAAGGGGAATAGCTGGGTCAAATGGTGGTTCTAGTCCCAGCTTTCCAAGAAATCTCCAAACCATTTCTTCTCTGAATCTTCTTGCATTGTCTCACACTTGATCTTTTGGGGGACAAACCAAACCATAACACCACCAAAATGTAAAAGTGTTCCTTTTTTCCACATTCTCTCCAGCATTTATTATTGTTGGTATTCTTGATGGCTTCCATTCTGACTGCATGGGATGACATCTCAATGTAGTTTAAATTTGCATTTTTCTAATTGCTAAATATGCTGAAAAATTTTTCATATATTTGATACCCATTTGTATTTCTTTTTTGAAAAGTGTCTGTTTAGCTAATTTACACATTTGTGAATTGGGTTATTTGGTTTTTTAATGTTAAGCTTTTTGAGTACTTCATATATTCTAGATACTAATTCTCTATCAGAAGATTAGCTAGTAAAGATTTTCTCCCATTCTCTTTGTTTTTCTGGGGTTTATAAATTGATATTTATTGATAATTTTATAATCATTCATTTAAAGTCTTTATGTAGTATTTCAACCACTTCCATATTTTGAGTTTCAGTTGCTGGTGAATTATAAACTTTAGGAGATATCACGGTACCTTTTTTCCCCATATTTTTCCTATTCCTGGGTGGGGTTTTATGCATCTGTTTGAATAGGTTTCTTTTTAATCTTATGTGTGGGTCTTTTTAGGGCATAGTCTTCCCTTGCCAATGAGTCCTATCATGATCTATATTGAGACACCCTTATAAGTGTGGTGTCCACAGCCTTTGTGTTAATTCTTTCTGTTTTTGGTGGAACAGTGGTTGTCCAAGAGTGGGACTTGAGTGTCCATTGTAAGCCATTTCTACTTGGGGCCTGATTGTTAGTTTGGAGTTTTGACCCTTTTATTAAAGTATAGCTGATGTTTGAATGTCATTAATTTGTGTGTAGAGCAAAGTGTGCTGTCTTTCGGTTGAGTTTTGGTCAGCTGAAGTCTTTACCCTGTGAACTTGTCGTGTCCCTATAGGTTCCCAGCACCTCACAAAATAGGAGAAAACAAGTAATAGCAATAACCAATGCAACAATATACTATGACATCTACAATGTTAATTACTACAAAAAGCAGGAATTTTGGATTCAGCAATTGCCAAGAGCAAAAACAATAAGTAGCATAAACTAGATCTGACATTAAAGCAAACAAGAGTTGTAAATTATGTCATCCACAACAGTAACAATTACAACTGCATGAATAGTGGAGGCAGAACTTTCATAAACCAATTAGTTCTAAAAGATGATAAAAATAGAGTTTATCCAGAAAAAATGTGATAGGAAGGCAGAAAAATGTTTTTAATTTTGAAAAGTAAACAAAGGGAATGCAGACAAGATATTTCAGTTGATGATTATAGGGAAGAGAAAAAATAAGAGAAACAAAGTAAAGGGAGAGAGGAAGGGAGAACAATAGAATTTGGTTGTTAACTGAAGAAAGAAAGAGAAACAAGCAAATCAAATCAAAACAAAACTAAAATAAGAAAACCAAAAATTTTAACCCTCAAAAGATAAGTGAAGAAAATAACTACAATTTTAAAAAATGCTAAAAATGAGAAAAAACTCTCTTTCTCTACACACACACACACACACACACACACACAAATCGGCACAGTAAGAACAACAAAACAAAGCTTTTTTTTTTTTTTTGCACCAGGGTTGGAACCCAGGGTTTCTTAACCAATAAGCCACATTACCAGCTTTGTGTGTGTATGTATGTATGTATGTGTGTGTGTGTGTGTGTGTGTGTATAATTTAGAGACAAGGTCTTGCAGTTGCTGATCTCTGTCAGTAATCTTGATCTCTGGAGCATTCTAAAAAGGAATTCTGCTCACAGGGCAGGGGAGCCAATCTACACAGTCTGTTGCCCACTAACATCTTGATTGTATTCACATTGGCCTCTTTAACTGGTCACATGAGCCACTAGACTAAAAGGAGAAGCAAATTGGAATCTTCTTAATTTTTCTGATGTAAATCCCCATGGTACAATCTTTTCTGTGTCTGTTTCACTCACATTCTGCTAGGTATGCCCTAAGCTACATAGTTGGCACTTGCCAGGACACTGTGGTAGTGTTTGCTATGGTCTCCTGGCTCCCACAGCAGCCACAGTGTAGTTTCCTCAAGATGACACCACCTTTGCTCTACATGGCCAGTTGAAAAATAGCACGTTTCTTTCTTTCTTTTTTTCTTTCATTTCCTTCCTTTCGTTCCAGAGATTAAATCGGGAGTGCTTAACCATTGAGACACATCCCCAGACCACTTTTTATTTTAGTTTTTATTTAAAGACAGGGTCTTACAGGGCCTCACTAAGTTGCTGAGGCAAAGTTCCTCCTGATTTAGCCTCCCAAGCTGAGATTACAAACATGCATCACTGCTGCACCCAGCTGAGAAACTGCACTTTTCAAACACCAGTGCACAATATAGTTTCTGTATCAACTAACTTCAGGATGCTTTTCTGATCTCAGGTTTTACCATACCATATCTTTCTGTTGTTATCCTTCTCCTCTATGGTAAACTAGCACCACTAACACTGCTATTACTACCGCAAAGGCTCTGCTCCAATGTACCCTTTCTTCTTTGTTAAATGTACCCGAATTTCTGAGTCTCTAAGATGATCTGACTGTCCAATATTGAATTTTAGTAAAAATACCTCTTTCACTGAGTCTCTTAGAAGCAGTGCTCCTGCTTGAATCCCAAGCCATGGAGCAACTAGGAATGTAGCCTTAATCTAATCCACCATCTTGAATCTCTGGAATCTTTACTTTAACAACTTTGTTGAGACATAATTTGCACAAATAAAACTTACCTCTTTTATGTTCAATTCATTGACTTTTAGTAAATATATAAAGTTGGATAACAATCAAGAAATCTAATTTTAGAACATTTCTTTTGTATCAGAAGATACCTCTTGTCCATCTACAGTCACAGTCATTGTCTACTCCCACCTTCAGTCAATCACTAATTTCCATTCTGTCTCTATAGACTTACTTTCTTCTAGACATTTTATATAGGTAGAAGCATAAAATTTTGTTTAATGGCCAATCATATGTATTTTGATGAAATATATATTCTAATATTTTGGCTTAATTTTTATCAGTACATTTGGGATACAAATGATTTTTCTTTATACGTGAATTGCAATTATCATTATCCCAATATATGGCTTGCTTTTCATTTTCCCAACACTGTTTCTTATAAATTTTATCATTTCTTTTTTAGTGGATTGTACTTTCAGTATCATATCTTAAGAAATTTCAAACTCATAAGAATTTTCTCCAGTTTTTTTAAATAACAGTTTTGTAATTTCAGCTTTTACATTGAGAATTATTATCCATTTAAGTTAAATTTTGTGCATGATGTGAAATAGGATAAATATTGAATTGACTATCTACATGTTCACCACTGTTAATTGAAAAGTCCATCTTTTTGAATTTTCTTGGCTTTCCTATGAAGAATCCATGTGTCACAACCAGAAGAGTTTACTTTTGGATTATCAAATCTGCTATACTAATCGATGTGTATATTCTTGTGCCATGACCAAAATGTCCAGATTATTGTAGCTTTAAAATTATCAAATGTGCAAAGTAGGTAAGTATTTTACACAAATCATGCGGATAACAACATCACATGAACAAATATAATCTTATTAGCCTTAGAAGAAATGTTAATTAAAAGAGAGTTGAGATGTAAACGAATTCTTATAAAAGTAGACTAATAATAAGAAACATAAAGTAGGTATATATTTAGATTTTGGAATTTTAGTTGTGAAGAGAAAAACTAAATGCTTTTAATAAGAAACATAATACAACGTAATGTACAGAAGCTTAAAAAGAATTCTCTAGGCTGGTTGTGGTGGCACACATCTATAATCCTAGTGACTCAAGAGGCTAAGGCAGGAGACTAAGGAGTTTGAGGTCACCTTGTACAAGGTATCAAGACCCTCAGCAACTTAGAGCATCTCAAAATAAAAATTAAAAATGGCTGGGAGTTTAACTCAGTGATTAAGTGCTCCTGAGTTCAATTTCCTATACCAAGAAAAAAACAAAAACAAAAACCTCTCCCAGATAAGCAAAAAAGGAAGATATGACGTACTATAATACTCATAAAATGTATGAGTGCATACTGTTAGAAATTAAAATACAATGTAAGAAAATTTATCAAGTTGTATGAGTATTGCAGAAACCAAAACAAAGACAGGTATTAGAGCATTGTACTATTTTGCTTTGGGTAAATGACAAGAATGACATGTAAATCAAATGTGATTAAATAGCTTTGTTAGACATGTGTTTGTTTTTGCAAATTTGCCTAACTTATATTGCATGTATTTTTTTTCTTGGAAAATGCCTAATTTCATAATCATAAAATTAAAATATGTTTTTAAAATACTTAACATTTCATAAAATTTTGCCTTTCAGTGTCTGCTTGTGTTCTGTGTATGTGTTTGTGTGTGTGTGTGTGTGTGTGTGTGTGTGTAGCAGTCAACACTGATATGTGAATAATAGAAAGAATAATGGAAATTTTTCCTAATTTTGTTGGGTAACAAACCTACAAACCTCAGCATTTGAAGAACAAGAGTGAGGGTCAGAAATATAGATTCTAGGTAATAGCTCAGATTTACTACATCCAAAAGAGAAATCAATAGCCACAAGTTCCTGCAGAATATTTTCTTAATAGTAACCATTACATTTTAATGAATTCATTATTTTTTAATCTTTTATTTATTTATGTTACTCCATTTATTACTTTTCAGTTTACTTGCCAATTCCTCATTTCCATCACACATATTATCATAAATTTCTCCTTCCCTTATCTCTCCTACTGTCTCTAGATGAAAAGTGCTTGGAGTCTAGTTATTTTAAAAGTGTAAGATGTTACTATAGATTAGGAGCTCAGCACTACAGAGAAATTTCCAGTTAAAAAAACTCAAGAGATAACTAAAAAATGAATCACATATCTCTCTCCTCAGAGTCAAAGATAACACCATTAGTATTTCTTCCTGCTGTGCAAGGAAATAATAAGGGCCAACCTGGGACATGGAACAAGAGATTTTAGATAAAGACGTCTGCAGAAACATCATTTACTGTTTAATATGTCAATATATAACATGTGACATGCTCTGTGCAAGTGTCCAGCAAACTGACATCAGAGGTTTTTGGAAATGGGCATTGAAATATAAGATACAATTGTGTTTTAATGACCAAGATTATTATCTAGAGTGGTTTCCCAATGTGTTACTGCTATGAAAATCAGAGCAGAAATAGTTATTTACTACTCATGACATCACCATATAGTCTTATGCAAATATGTGTGCTAATTTTTATTTGACTGTAGCAATTATGATGTATTTTCTTTCTACTCTATCTTCTATTTTTCCTCCTGTGATTTTCCTTACTTTTCACAATAAAGTATAATTTAATGAATCGTTCTAGTGGTTGAATAGAGTTCATACTCCTTTTCCTTTTAGGTTGTAGAGGTTAAATGACCCTGTACTTACTGATCTACGAATGATAGCAAGTGTGCAGTGTACTCAGAGTAAAGTCATACTGGGTGTAACTCATGATGATTAGAGCTCAGTGTGACAAAGATGTAACTGTAGGAAGAGTATTCACTATCTTTATTCAGCAAAAGAAAAAAACATTGCCTTACCTCAGCATGTCAACAAAAAGAAAGCATAATGAGTCTCCCCTGTGAGGGACTTCACAGTGTAGTTGTAAGTAACTTGAGCTCTCAATAAATTCCTCTGTCCAAGAGACATCATGATTCTCTTCCACAAGTAAACTTAACCAAGTAATTGATTTTTTAAAACTTCTTGTATGCTATATTGTTTTGACATATTATAAATCCTTTCTGACTAGAAAGCCTGCCCCTCCCTAGTTCAGCCAATTCTTAAATATAACAGAAGTCTCAGCCTGGAGCATATCTTTGATATGTCCACAAGCAATCCAGAGCCATACATTTTCCACCTGGCCCAGAGACCCCAGGAAACAATGTTCCTCTGCCTTAGTATGCCTGGACCAGGAGACAGGGAACAAGTGCCCACTCCTGTACCCAAAGCCCTTGAAAAGTATTCAGACTGCAAATCATAAGTCATTCACTTTGCTCTGTCTTGCGTTTCCCTGTGGAAACTGCAAGTAAAAGTAATGGTGTAACCCATTCCTTTACTATTATCTTCTGCCTTGTGACCACTCTGGTGCCTTCCTTCTGTGTCCAGGTGCGGTGATTATAACAAAAATTGTGAGATTGGGTGAGTTTCTTAATCTCTTATCATGTAATCATCTATGTGATTTGGAGGTCTGCTTTTATGAAACAAGTTTAGGTTTGTCGAAGATATGGTTTCATTGATTGCTCTTACCAATTACCTGGAGATTAACTCACCCTTTTAAGAGAAGGGACTTTGAGGACAGATATTCATTTTTCCACATATTTAGAAATTTTGATGTCAAATCAGGCATTAAAAAGAATTAATTATAGCTATATGATATTACATAGAGGTATGCTCATGATGTACCATTGAATTTATTTATTTATTTATTTTTAATTTTTTTTTTTTTTTAGTTATACACACAATGTCTTTATTTTGTTTATTTATTTTTATGTGGTGCTGAGGACCGAACCCAGGGTCTCACACGTGCGAAGTGAGCGCTCTACCGCTGAGCCACAACCCCAGCCCAATGTACCATTGAATTTAAAAAAGCAATTCAATCACAGAACATCTCCACATCTCTAGACTCCCTTGTTTTGCACGTATGCATACATGTGTGTTTATGTGTGTGTGAGTGTGGTAGACATATGGCTCTACTTAGTTTTCATTACTATAAAGAATATCATAGGGAGACATCCACATGTTTACTAACAGAAAATAGAGCAAAGAAGAGAAAAGAAGGTGAGGGCTAAACAAGAAAAGACCTATTGAAAAAGAATCTGCATTTTCACAACTCCCTGTGTGTTCCCTATGTATGTTAAAGTTTTAGAAGAATAGCTCTAATGTACTGATAGGCCAAATTCATGCTCTAATCTGTGCAAAGTAAGATAAATGCAAACCTCACCCTAATTTGTGCTCTGGAGTTCTGAGAGCTGTTGATGCCTTGTGCCTCTAAAATTCTATTGCAAAACAGTTTTTTTTTTTTCAGCCTTAAGTTCTACTGTCCATAATCCCCAAGGACAGGTTCATTGGCCCTTCTGGGGAACTATTGGCCAACAAATGCAACATGCCATCTTCTGCAGTTCTTTAAACTCTCCTTGACACCTGCATAGAAATTTATTTTTCCTATTATTTTTTCAGCTTCAAAAAAATTCCTCTTTCAAATAACTCCTGATGGACTCACCAACTGTTCATCAGACAAGCCTAGAAACAGGTTGAGTCAAAATCTTGTGACACTTCAGTCAGTTATAAAGGGAAATAAAATAATGGCTGAGAACACAGGCCTCGGAAGCTATGCTGCCTGAGTTTAAATCCCTGCTCATTTACCTGCTTTTTCTGTGTCCTTGGGCAAGCTATACGATCTCTGAACCATTTTTTTCATCTAAAACGAAGATGATTATAGCACCTGTATATTAACTGAGTCAATTAATATAGTTTTTAGGAATTTTACAAGGATGCAAAGCAAGTAGATAATATTCCAGTATTAGAATTATTATTTGATAAATAATATTAAACAAAAAGCATTAAGTAATATTAATTTCTCTAGCATAGTCATATGATTTGGTCACTAACTATGACCTTCGGTATCTTAGGGTCATACTAATGGGGTAGGAGCTGGGTTGATGTCTATTTATAGAAAAACTGGGCCATGTATTAAACTTTTCCCCCAGACCCCTGCATGTTGAAAATAACCATGTGCATTGATTAGAATACCCTTTAGTGCATTCAATAATAGTATGAGTGTTAGGTAGCCCAGAACCTTTATGTTCTCACATACATGATCAATTATTCATTTTCTTCTTAATATATACATTGCTACAGACATGACTATGTCTGTAGCAATGTATGTATTACAATAGTTCATCTCCACCTTTAAGAAATTAATGGTTTAAGTGGAGATTAGAACAGTGGTTATCACAAACTCACAGGGTTGTGGAGTGGGAAGGAATGGGAGAGGCTGATCGATAGGTACTATGCTAATAGAATAAGAAGTTCTGGATCACTATGGCACAGCAGGCTTACTACAGATAATGATGATGTCCTGTATATTTCAAAAAGTAAAATAAAATTTTTGAATGTTCTTATCCTAAATAAATGGTACAGGTTTGAGGAGATAAATGTGCTTTACTTGCTATATTTTTTGGGTGCACTGCATATGACATTACTGATATTCATGACAAAAATACTAAAAGGCATGTTTTACTTGACTTTTACAGATAAGGAAAAAAACGACTATAAAGAGACATTCATCTGTTCATATCATGCTGGGGAAGGATTGGTAGAGTCAGAACTATGCTCTTGAGATGACCTTGCTTACAAGTTATGACTGCTGGTGACACTATTCCCTGAAACTTCTTTCTGAAGCATAATGAAATGAGGGCAACAAATGTGGTTTAAATTTATTTTCTAGAATTATCTCAACAATTGCTATAGAATTCATTTATTAAGATAATCATGTTCATCCAAAATAAAGAATAACATAAATTCTAGGTTATATGCAAGTTCTATAACACTTGAGGAATCACAGACTTTGTATTGATATGTTTTGAAGCTGGGGAGCTCCATTTGGCATCTTCCAGTCTCCAGTGGAATTTGATGATCTACCATAAATCAGTTACTGTCAACATCTCTTCCTTTTCTTTGAATGTTTCCTTGATAATGTGGGGCAAAGCAGAGCACCTTCCCTGTAACTGCTTGTAGACATCTCTAGAAGTGAGCAATGTAAACTGGGGAGCTGAATATTTGGTATTAAAACAAAATTCATGAAATATATTCACAAAAATATGGGCAGAAACTGTGTAGTATATTGCTATCTTGAGACAACAGCATACAGATTAATTTTTTTGTTATAGAAATTTATCTGAAATCACTTAATTATTGTTTATAGAAAGCAATGCTGCTCTAAACTGCATTAATTTTACTATGTTTTGACTTAAATTACTTCATAGGTCCTTAAGCAATGTAAATTTTCTTTTTCTATTTCTGGGTTTCACTGTATTACCCAAATTTGAATAAAAAATTTAAAAACATGATCCCTAAATTTATTATAATGTCTAGCAATTTTGATCTGGGCTTGTTGAATTCTTCTATATCCTTGCTGATTTTTTTTCTCAAGCTGTTTTATCAGTTGTTAAAAGTAGGATTTTCAATTGTATAATTGTATTTGTAGATTTATCCATTCCTTTTATTTTCTATATATCTGTTTTTCTTCATATATTACATAATTTTACTATTTGGTGCAGGTGCAGAATTGCACCAAATAGTAAAATTTTGTTTAGCAGACAATTTTGTTTGCTTTAAGCTTTCTTTATCTGATAGCAATATAATCACTCTAGTTTTTATTTGATCAGTGTTTGCATATGTCTTTTCCTTCCTTTTACATTGGACCTCTCTATAACTTCATATTGGAAATGAGTTTCACATAGATACTATATTTTGGGGGTCTCATTTAAAATCCATTCAGTTAATTGCTTTTTAAAAAATTAAATACATGTTTTTAAGTGATCACAGAAACATCAAAACTATATATAATTATGGGATGCTGTGTGATGCTTAGATTACTATCTTTTAATTGATTTTTTAAAAATTAGTGCTTTATAGTTATAAATAGTAGTTGGGTTCATCACAACAAACTCATAAATGTATGGGATTCAATTTCAGTTCATAATATCCCTTCCCTGTTTCATACTGTTCTCCCTCCCAAACTATTCTCCTTCTATTAGACTTCCTTTCATTCATCTATTTATTCATATTTTATTTGTTATTTCTACCTATGCATAAGGTAAAGTTCCCTGTCATATATTTATATATGCATATAACATGACTGCTGAATTCATTCATTAACTATAGAAGTCTTCTGGTGATTTTTTTTTTTTTGATCTTCTATATATAGGATCACATCATTAGAAAACAGAGATTGTTTGACTTCTTCTTTTCCTATTTGTATTTCTCTGATTTCCTTTTCTTGCCTGATTGTTCTGGCTAGTGTTTTTAGGGCTAAGTTGAATAGGAATGGTGAGAGTGTAAAGCCTTATCTTTTTCCTATTTTTTGCCAATTAGTATTATGTTGGCTTTGAGTTCTTCATAACTGGCCCTTATGATGTTGAGGTAAGTTCCTTCAATTACTTGCTTCTCCAGCATTTTTCACATAAGTGGTGCTGGCTTTTATCAAAGGCCTTTCTGCATCCACTGATACTTTCATGTAATTATTGTCCTTAATTCTGTTTAAGTGGCAAATTACATTTATTGATTTTGTATGTTGAACCAATCTTACATCCCTGGAATGAAACTCACTTGATCATGGTGTATTATCTTTTGATTTTTTTAAATGCAGTTTGCTAGTATTTTATGAAGGATTTTTGCATCTATGTTCATCAGGGTAATTGTTTGGTATTTTTTTTTCCTTAACCCATCATTGTCTGATTTGGGATTTTCAATTTCATTAACTTTGGCTCTGATATTAGTTATTTCCTCTTTTCTACTGCTTTTGGAGTTTCTTCTTTTACTAAAGTCTTGAGGTGAAATGTAAGCTTATTTATTTGGGATCTTTCTATTTTGTTTTTAATGTAGGATCTCAGTGATATAATTTTTCCTTTTAGAACTTATTTTATACTATCTTAAAGATTTTGATATGTTGTATCTCTGTTCCCATTCATTTTTAATAATTTCTTGATTTCTACTCTCATTTCTTCTTTAATTCAGTCTTCATGAAAGAGAGTATTATTCAATCTCCATATGTTTATGTGGTTTCTATTATTTGTTTTGTTTATTTCTAATTTCATTTCATGATGGTTTTGTAGAATACATGGGAATATATATATATATACATATATTTATTTATTAAGATTTGCTTTGTGTTCTAGATGATGGCCTATTTTGGAAAAAGTTCCATGTGCTGCTGAGAAGAAGGTAAATTCAGCTGTTTTGGTGTGAAATATTCTGTACATGCCTGGTAGGCCCATTTGGTTTATCATATTATTTTGGTTAGAATATCTTTATTGATTTTATTTTGAAGACCGCTCTATTGGTGATAAGTGTGTACTGAAATCACCCAAAATTATTATTTTGGGGTCTATTTGGGATAACATCATAAAGGTTTTTTTTAATGTACTTTGGTATGCTGACATTTGAGGCAAAAAAAAAAAAAAGTTTACTATATTTAGAAATTCCTGTTGGATTGTTCCCTTTACTGGGATGTAGTGGCCTTCTTTGTTTCTTCTGATTAATTTGTCCTTTAAGTCTGCTTTTTCATATATGAGCATAGCTACTCCTGCTTCTTTTCTTGATCCATATACATAGAATCATGGAATATTGTTTTCCATTCTTTAACCTTCAACCTGAGAGTGTCTTTACCTATAAGTCTCTTATAAATAGCATATAGTGGGATATTGTTTTTTTGATCCATTCTGCTAATCTGTGTTTTTTAATTGGAGAGTTGAGACCATTAACATTTGCTGTTAATATGGATATGTGTTTGTAGTTTCCTGAAATTTTGATTTTTTTGCTATATTTAATCCTGTCTTAATTCTCAATCAGTGGGTTATTATTCTATTGAATTTCTTCTGTTTAATGGCTTTGAGAATTGTTTTTTAGCTCTGCTGTGTGCAGTTTATCTTTGAGTATTCTTTGTGGTGCTCATGAATTCTTTTAGTATTTAGGTATTATAAATTCTTTTTCTTTATTCTTGTTATATAAAGTTTTTATTTCCCACTTGAATTTGAAACTGTGCTTGGTTGGTTATAGTAACTTTGGAGGGCAGTTTTATCTTTAGAGCTTGGAATATCTCATTCCAGAATTTCTTCTTTGATTTTGGGTTCTGAAGTGAGAAATAAGAAGGAAGCATCATTGGTTTGACTGTAAATATGATCTGATGTTTCTCTCTTGATGCTTTTAATATTCTTTCCTTCCTTATTTTGCATGGTAAGCATTTTGATTATGATGTGTCTTGGAGAGTTTCTCTCATTTGAATAAGTCTATCTGGGGTCCTGTAAGACTCTTGTATGTGGATGTCTCATTTCTAATATGGGAAGCTTTATTTAACTATCTCATTGAAAATATTCTTTATACCTTTAGCTTATATCACTATGTTCTCTATCTAATCTGTTAGTTATATTCTCAAGTAAATTTTTAATTTTATTTATTGTATTATTTCTAGGAGTTTGATTGTTTTTTCCACACTATTTGTTTCTTTATTAAAGTGATCTTTGATGATCTTTGATCTAAAGATGATCTTTGTTTGCTCTCTTAATTCCTTCTTTAGATCTTCTTTTAGTTCATTGAACATTTAAATAATCAATTTTTTTTAATAATCTTTCTATGAGATTTTTTTCCACATCACTATCAATGGGATCCTTTTTTGGGGGGATTGTGAATATTGGGGGAAAATTTGGTTTTCGACTTTTCCATCAATTGATATAAATACTCTTCCTCTTATTTATGCATGTTGTTTTGTATGTGAGTTAGGTGTTATGGGACATTTTCCATTTTTGATATATGAGTAAATGCCACGGGTGGGACCTGAGGTCCCCCTCTCTAATCGTACTTCCATGGATCCTTTTTCTTAGTTTTTTTTTCCCCTAAATTCTTTGAGTTGCAGTGATTTCAGGGATCATGTGGAATAGATTGTGTGTGAACTGAGATTCAGTGTTGCTTGGTTGGGATGTGAGCATTTCTCAGCTGCCTGATTTCTAGTCTGAGAGCTTGAGGTGTCTCAATCTCCTTTCATCCCCTCTTGGAGGGGAGAGAGCCAGGAGTGGTACTAATGTCATCAACAGATATACGTCTTTGTTAGAATTATCTGATTTCTACTTTGACATCTATAAAAATAATTGCCACCCATATAGGTATGGTGGAGTAAGCATTTAACAAGAATACCAACAATAAAAAAAACACAAACTATATCAGGATTTTGATAGCAGATGTCTTCTATGTTGTCTACAATATTAGACACACCAGATTGAATGGGTCAGGAATTATATAGTCTAAACTTTAGTTATGTTTTTTTATCTCTTTTATTCTTTGATGAAAGTGTTGCTGAAAATTGAGTGTCATTAATTTGTTTGTGGATCAAGATGTATTGTTTTTTTTTTTTTATTTCAGCACCAAAATTTTTATTCTGTGAACTTTTAGTATCCCTGTAGTTTCCCAGCACCTACAGAAGAGGGTAAAATAAACAATAATAACAACTATTGCAAACAACACACAGCATTAAATATCCAGTTCATACTATGATATCTTCAATAATAATTACCACAAATAAACAGGAATGGTGGGGTTAGAAATTGTCAACAGTTTTTACTGTTGTTTTTACACAGTTATTTTTTTTTACAATAACCATGAACTAAATCTGGCTTTAAAGCAAAGAGAAGGTGTCGACTATGACATCCACAGCAGCAATGATTGCATCAGAATTAATGGTGGGGGCAGGAGTTATATAAACCAATTATTTCTAAAAAATGGTAAAAATACAGCAAATTAGGAGAGGAGGGTAGAAAAGAGTTTACAATTTCAAAAAGTGAACAGAGAGAATGAAGAAGTGATATAGCAGATGATGTTTATAAAGGAAGGGGAAAATATGAGAAGCAAAATAATAGGAGTGACAAAAATAGAATTTGGCCATTATCAGGAGAAGGGAAAAGAGAAATAGAAAGAATAAATACAGACAAATGAAAACAATACAATACAAAACCAAAATATACAAACAAAAAATCTTTTCCCTAAAAAGATAAGGCAAGGAAAAATAATTACATTAAAAAATGCTGATAAATGAGGTGGGGGGAAGAAACAGATAAGTGTATGTATATATGCTCATTAACCTATCAGCACAGCATGCATATCACACACACACACACACACACACACACACAGAGAGAGAGAGAGAGAGAGAGAGAGAGAGAGAGATTCTTAATGAAAAACGAAGGAGGGCTGGGGCTGTAGCTCAGTGGCAGAGCATTTGCCTAGCATGTGTGTGAGGCTGAGGCACTGGGTTTGATCCTCAGCACCACATAAAAATAAACAATAAAATAAAGGCATTCCATCCATAAAGAACCACAAAAATAATTACAAAAAAAAAAAGAAAAGAAAAATGAAGGAAACATTTCTAATGAGGTGGCTAAAATTGTTGACCAGAATGAATGGTTACTGTCTATAAACAACTGGGTTCCTTTCCATTTCCTTTTGAGCTAAGTACTGATAGAGAAAGGACAGTGGATTGTTAACCCTATGTGATATTATGTTTCTCTCTGAGCTGCCAATTGGACAGGCTTAAGACTGAAGCTGATTGAAACAAATCTCAGCTTCCCTTCTCATCAGTATGAGGTGGGATGAATTAGGAAGTACTGTCCAGTTGGAGTTTTGCCCTCTCAAATCAGATTGGTGAGCTTCCAGGGTGGGGCTGATGCAGAGTTCTAAGAGTGAAGTGCCAGCGGGTGGAGTTTAAGACTAGTAAGGCCTCATGGGCTTTGTTGAATGGTGTCTGTTTTGGAGAGATTATATCTACCAACCCCTAGAGGCTGGCAGTTGCTCATCTCTGAAGGGAGTCTGTATCTCTGGAGCCTTTCAAGAATTCCAGTCATGAGGCTAGGGTGTCAATCCTCCACACACTCTGCTGCCCCAAAACAGCATTCCCAGGCTTACTTCCTGAGTGTATTCACATCTGTCTGCTCACATTCCTGTCCTGCCACAGTTGGTTACTTGAGCCCAGAGGCTCAAGGAAGAAGCCCTTTGGGCTCTTTGCCCTGATAATTCAGATATCCAAATATGGTCCTTTCCAAGCCTGTTTCACTCACACATCCTAGGCCACCTGATAGGCATCTACTAGGATATTGTGGAAATGTTTTCTTTGATCTCAAGCCTCCTGCAGCCTTCACTGCAGTACCATCACCCCGAGATTGCTGCAGACCAGGTGAAATGCTCTGTTTCTGATTTTCCATGGGTTTGTTAGGCTCACTTAAGTTTTGCTAGGCTCAGATAGATTTATAAAGACCTAGTTGCAAACTCATGGATTTGGGTTTCATGCAATGGCACTGTAGTCCCAAGATGGATCCTGGATCAGCTCTCTGCAGAAAACCGTGGATGACTTTTTTTAGTTCCATTTAATGAGTTGAACAGTTTCTTGCTTGGCTAGGGCAGACTGTCTCTACAGTCTCAGGGTTTTTCACTCTAAGCCTTGGAGAGAAGAATTATTCCTGTTGCTTAAGTTCCAGTAGCCAAGCAGGAGAAAATACTGCCTCACTCTAATTCAGCATCTTGTCCCCCTTCTGCATATTTTTTTAAAGATAATTTTGTTGTCTACAACTTCTGCCTGGGAAATTGCTATCTTCCAGCACTCAAAAAATATTTTTCCCCTTCTTGCTCGAATTTGTGCTTTCTCATAAGAAATTTACTACCATTTCAATTGCATTCTCCTATAAATATGGTAGATTTTTATCTAGTTCTTTTGAAAATTGTTTGTCTTTAGTTCTCAGATCTTGACTAAGAAATGTCTTTATGTGTATTTCTGTATATTTAACTTCTTTGAAGTCTGATAAACTTACTAATCTGTAGAATTATGTATTTTGCCAAATTTGAGAAATTTTAGCTACTGTTTTTGAAGAAATTTTCCCACTACTGTATTTGTGTTGTAATATATATTTTTTTCTGTAACATCTTTTAGTTCTGAAATGTCCCTTTGTTTTAAATTTATGTCTTCTCTTTCCTGAGACTTTCTATTTATTTATTGGGCTTCAAGTTTTTATTTTGTTCAAGTAAGTTCTGAACTGCTCATTGAGCATATTTATGATGGTTACTTTAAAATTTTCATCAGATAATTCTGAGATCTTTGTCATCTTAGTGTTGACATATATTGTTTACATTTTATGATCCACTTTAAAATCTTCTTGGTTCTTAGTATAATGTTTAATTTTTAGTTGAAAACTAGGCAATTTACCAATTATGTTTTGAGACTGGCTCTTATTTAAAATGTATTTTATCCGGTTGTCTCTGACAATGGTCTGGCAGGAGAAGAGAAAACTGCTTAGTCTGCCAACGGGGATAGAAGTCCAGGTCCTAGTTTGATCTCAATTGACAATTGATACACATGAGTAGAAATGGTAGTTCTGGCTCACCTCTAGATATCCACTGTTCTCTCTCTGGCTGGGAAGCATGGGTGTGTCTCATTAGTGTTCTCCATCTGCCCTCACTGACACCTCAGGGGAAGATTTCCTTGTTATCAGTGTGTTGAGGCAAAAGTCTCAATCTTACTAGGATTCCTCTGGCATCATCCATTGATGATCCCCTCACCAATCATTTGCTTGTCTGATATGTAGCCAGTTTAGGAAGGTTAAGATGAATATTTGAGTTGACTTCTACAGAGGTTATTTTATTCTTTTTCTGACATGACAGCTTCCCCAGAGCAAGTCATCCAGTACGATCAAGCCACAAAGTAGCAATAACTTTTCTGATTTATTTTCAGTATACACACATAATTATTTCCAAATATCTTATCAACTACACATTCTCTCTTCTTCAAAGTAGAGGGAATAACATAAATCAATGTATACTAGAACATGAGGGTCATTAGTGGCCATTTTGTAGGTAAGCTACCATATATATATATTTTTTTTTTCATGGTCTTTGAAAGCATCATTATTTCTTGATATTAGAATCCCTTTTGGCAGCATGTTCTTTCTTTCTCCAGAAATCAAATATTTTATTTTGACTTATATACATACATATATAATATAGATTATACAAATTTATATATGTCAAATTATATATAGTATACACATTATATGTTAATTTTATACAAAATCATATATTATTCACAAATAATATACATTAAATTATACACACATACACATATGTATGGATATAAATTTAGATTCTGGGATGTTTATTCCATGAGATTGGTCTTTGTTACTAAGTCCTATCGATTAGATGGGGCTGGAAATTTGTACATATGTTTGCATGTGTACTCACATAAGCACATGTATGCACATATATTTTAACATTAATCCATACCCTGAATTCATATTGAAGACTATAGAACTTTTACTTTGCATCATGTATATTATTGTTTGTCTTTCTTCTTTTGTTAAAAATGTTAAATTTCTCAAAGATTATGGTCAAATTATTATTTTTTTGTTGTATCACCATACATACACACACAAATCTGTGCACAATATCAATGCTGACACTTCTAAAAGTTTTTAATAGTTTTTATTTTGCTTGAACTACATTCTGTGAGAGCCATACAATAACATTATTTTAAATTCATTTAAAATACCTTCTGTGTAATGTTAATTATAAATCTAACAAAACATAGTAATTTATGTTTTCACTTTAGATTTTTATAGGTTATTTTTAAGTATTTCATTATTATATAAAATACTTTTACATAGTAAAAATAAACTTTAAAATATATTTAGTGATATTTAGCTTCTATCACTGTCCCTTAAATCTAATTCTTTTATTTACCTTCAAAAGATCATTAAATACAGATTTTTATTTTTGCTTCCATTTTTAAATAAAAGCAAATACATAGACATATGTTATACTTCACTTTTGTTGGAGAAAGATTAACAGATTTTCTCACTTATTTTCTTAAAAAAATATATAGTCAGCTCAATATATTGAAGTGCTCCTTACACCTTTTTAAAAATAAATATTGGGCTGGGGATGTGGCTCAAGCGGTAGTGCGCTCGCCTGGCATGCGTGCGGCCCAGATTGGATCCTCAGCACCACATACAAACAAAGATGTTGTGTCTGCAGAAAACTAAAAAATAAATATTAAAAAATTCTCTCTCTCTCCCTCTCTCTCTAAATAAATAAATAAATAAATAAATAAAATAAAAATAAATAGTATGCCATTGTACAAACCATAAGTAAATAATGCACTTTAGGATGAAGTAAACAGTGTTTTTTTTTTTAATAAATGCCTTTTTATTTATTAAGAAAACCTACTTTATAAATTAAATGGGTAAGTAAATGCTTCTTATTTTAGAGAATAGTAAAACAAAACCCAAGATTATGTTAATTAAATATTGGAATTTTAACAGTAATAATATATAACAAAATAATATAATTTTATAATAAAATAAATTTATAATAAATAAATAATTTTATAATAAAATAATCTGTTACTGCTTTCAGAAAATCTTAAGAATCATTAAGTCTAAATACTTTAAAACATTTTTTTTTAATGAATTCAACATCTGTAGGGTTTTGGTAATATTTTATTTCAAAATGTTGTGCTTTTTTGTGATAATCACATTTATAACTCAGCATATCATTTCCTCAATCAAAGCACAAATATGATTAGAAACCTAATTATATCATAGCTTTCAGAATAGCCTAATTCCTTTTAATCAAAAACATAAAATTACAGAAATGACAAATACTACCAGATACAAGAAATACAGAATATTTGTGTTAGTTACACAAAATAAATTACATGGTGAATGATCAAATGTATAATTCTTTTACTATATGGTAGATTATAGCTTTTGAACCAAATCATATATTTTATGCATTATTTTTGAAACTTTTAAAAGATGTTTATTCAACTTTATTTCATATGTAGATTGATGAAAATTTTATATCAACTAAGAATTAAGGAATTTAATAAATATCCTGAGGTTGTACAGTTAGAAGTGAATTCATATTCCAACCCAGGTAGTAGTCTGGCTTTAGATACAAAGCATTCTTTTATGTCAGATAGTCAAAACTATTTAAACAAAGAGATTATTCATTTCTATCATAAGCTAGAATTGGGAGGGAATGACAAGGAATTAGTAAGTAGATCTTCATAAAGTCTGGAAGTAACCACATGAGGAATGAACTCATAAAAACCCAGGAGAAAGGGAAGAACAGAAAAATATATTCTGGGATTATACTTCACAAACTCCTCCACATCCTACTGTTTTGAAATAATCTCTAGTTCTTTTGTTCAGAAAATTCATTACCTATTGAGATACAGATTGTATTTCTAATGGGAAAGAAGCTTGTTATGGTTGGGATATGAGGTATCCCCCAGAAGCTCATGTGTAAGCCAATGCAAGAAAGTGTAGAAGTGAAATGATTGGATTTGAGAATCTTAACCTAATCAATGAGTTGATCCACAGAAAGCAGTCCTGGGCTGCTTTCCTCCTCCACACCCTTTCACCATGATGTTTTGCCTCACCTGGCCCCAAAGCAATGGCGTTTGCTATCTATGGACTGAAACCTGAAACTGCTGAAACCTTGAGCACCAAACAACAACAACAACAACAACAAAACATTTCCCCTTCTAAAATACTTGATCTTGTCAGATCTTTTGGTCACAGCAACAAAAACAATGACTAAAACAAGGCTTAAGGAGTGGAAAGTTAGGCAGTATTCACATCAGTGAAGTGAGAATATATCACCCTTCTTCTGGACCAGTCAACATCTGCTGATAAAGCAGCTGGAGAACAATAAAGTGATGGTGGGATTTACCTTCCCTGGGTGATAGCTGGATATACCCATCGTGAGACCAATAAAACAAGTTTAGGGTTTTTTCTTTCAATCTTTAAACCTCGTTTGTGTCTATAATTAATTGAATTGTCTTCCTAGTAAGTAATAATTTTTCCAAGTTTATTTTTATAATGCAGTTCATAGTACTTCCATATACTTACTGTCATTAGTTAAGTCACCTTTTAATTGTAACATTACTTTTACTTTATTGAATAATGACTTATAATAATTATAAGAGCATGCCTTGATAAAGAACATAGGGATAAACCAACTTAAATGTCATTCTGGTGAAATTATTGAATCAGCACCCTAAAAAAACTCATTTAGTCCTATGCTAGACAATAATATAGCTCTATTCAAAAATATAAAACTATAGAAATTATTGGAGTTTCTAAAACCATAGGTATGTTTTGCCTTTTCTTGAACATAATCTAAAAGGAATCACAAGAATGATTTTTTGTCTGAATTCTATGAGTTGACATTTTGTCTATGAAATTATACATCTGCATTTCATGAAAAAAGATTTTTAAAAATTCTTTTCAATTGCAATGCAACAATATCTTTTTATACCTAGTCATTACTGATGAATATTTGATGTTCAGTTTTCCATTATTATGAATAAAGCTACTATAAACAATCTTTTCATGAAACAACAACTCATTTATTTTAGCTATCTATTAAAAAGTGCAACTGATGCATCATATAGATGACAGGTTACATGATTTTTTGGCTTTTTCAATGTCCTCAACTTTTAAAATGGTTGAATTAGTTTAAACTCTCACTATAAACAAATGAGAGTTATAGGTCTCTACATCCTTAATGTACACTTGGTATCATTGCCCCTTTTAACCATAGTCATTCTGACAAGGGTATGATAGTCTCTTGGTTCTATTTTGCTTTTCTCTGAGGACTAATAAGGTTACACATATTTTAAAGTGCATACTGGGCAATTTTATGTATATATTTCATTCAAGTATATTTATTGCAAGTCTGTGACTTTCCTTTGTTATTTGATGATCAGAGGTTATTTTCAGGGAGGGTAAGCCTAACTGATTCCTCTGTTCTAGTTCTCAAAATGCCAAAAGCTAGTTATCAGCTCACCTAGGGGGGAGAATCTCCTTCTGAGATTATGCATGTGTTGGCAGAATTCAATTTTTGTGATTATAGGACTGTTTCCTACCACCTTGTCTGTCAGTGGGAGCCTTCCTCAGCTCCTAACCTGCATTGCTACCATAGTTCCTCTCCATCTTCCAACTAGCAAAGCAAGTCAAATCTTTCCAGTGCTCAAATTTTTCTGACTTCTTCTTCTGCCAATCTCCTCTTCTTCTAGAAAGTTCTTTACTTTTAGGGGCTCAGACACAAAAATCTGATATTTAATAATTTCATTTATATAAAATATTAGGAAAACAAAATCTATAATTATAAAAGCACAACCATAGTTGTTTACATCAGTAGTGGGGGTTAGAATTAATATTGCATTGGGAATAGGAGAACATTTTGAGGTGATAGAAATATTCTTTAACTCATAGTTAAATGTAGTATAGACTTAATCTAACTGTTGAACTGTATACTCAAAATGGATTCAATTTAAAAAATGTAATTTATATCTCAATAAAGTGTATTTCAAAAAATGTGATTCTCTTGTGTAGATGAGCAATGCTATGTTTAGTCATTTGTTTCAGGAGATGTGTCAGAATATTTTAGAAAAGAAAAGTAGCCAAATACTATTTTTTAAATTTTGTTAGATCAAGACTTAAGTCAGAAAAAATTAGAAAGAAATTCTCTCAAACAGAACAGAATTTTTTTTCAATACTACAAAACAGGGAAGAAAATATTTAATGTCCTTGAGGACTTTGACTGAGTTCCAGCCTTGAGAAAAGTCATAAGAAAATAATTCTAAAAGTTTGGAGTTCTGAGAGTAGACACATGTCTATACTAGATCCTGCATTTGCTATGCCTTTTGGTGAAAAATTTATTTTTTGGATTTAGCAACAGAGACAACTCTTCCTCAGATGTAATGGCTTTTATGGCAAGAAATGCCTAATATTTTAAAGATAAAGCAGCCTTTGAGAGGGTCGGTCTAGATTTTTCATATATGCTCTGTAGCATGTTTTCGGTTTTGTGTTTACTGCAGTATTCATGAATGCCATAACCAACAGCAGATTTTTTTCTCCAATAATTAAACTACCATGATTTAAGTAATTATTGTCTTAGAATAATTTCATTGATTTGATATTTACAATGGTTAGCCACCTCTCTATATATATTATTTTCAATTTTAATTTTAAAATTAGAGTAAAAGAAAACATAACATCTACCATTTTAATAATTATTAAAAGTGTACAGTTCAGTGATATTAAGGATATTCAGATTGTTCACTATTTATTGTTCAACCATCCCCACTATCTATCTCTAGAACATTTTTATTTTCCCAAATTGCAATTTAGTATGCGATAAGTAATAAATTTGAAACTCTTTTTACCTCAGTATCTGGTCCAAATTATGCTATTTTATGTCTTTATCAATTTGGTTATTTTTATGCTCCCTCATGTAGCATACTGGTTTAGTCAGTTTTTGTGTTGTTATGACCAAAATACCTGACAAGACCAACTTATAGGAGGAAAAATTTATTTGGGGCTCAGTTTCAGGGATTCTTATTCCATAGATGGCTGACTCCATTGCTTTATGTCCAAGGTGAGGCAGCACATCTCTGGGGAAGGGCCCCTGGGAGAAAAGTTGCTCAGCTCATGGAGGGCTTGGGAATCAGATACATAGATGGAGAGGGAAAAAGCTGCGAAGAAGATGCAGCCTTCTGGGTTGTGCCCTTAGTGACTCACCTCCTCCAGCTATAAACCAGCTGTCTACAGTTAACAGTCCATTTAAACTAGGATGAGCTGATTAGGTTACAGCTGTCATAATCTAATCATTTCACCTCAGTATATTCCTGCATCAATAGGAGTTTTTAAAGGATACCTCATATCCAGATTATAGCACATATGCTATATGCTTATACAATGTTTCAAGAAATTTATGCAACCTTTTCATATTTAAAACAATATGATCATATGGTGCTAAATTTAAATGTTAATACAGAATTTAGAGAGGAAATGCTTTGGAAATAGAATCATAGCCTCTACTTTTGATCTATTCCTAACCAAGGTCTTTATATATACATAGGCACACTATTTTAGCATCACTGAAATTATGCAGTTTGTATAAGCATATTTCACCTTCCTGATACATGTATAGTACATACTATAGGTAACAGAATTCTCTATCTCATCATTTAAAAATATTGGATACCCAACAGGTACTGGAAAAAAAATGTTTAACATTGCTAATCATATCAGAGAAATGAAAATTCAGAAGAAAAGGGAACCTTTGTACACTGTGGCAATATAAATTATTACAGTCACTATAGAAAACAATATTTTGTTCCTTGTTTGAGTCAACTTTCTTGTTGCTGTGACCAAAAGACCTGATAAGAAAAATTTTAGAGGAGGAAAATTTTATTTAGGGCCTTACAGTTTTAGAGGTCTCAGTCCATAGGTGGCTGGCTCCATTTCTCAGGGCTGTAGGTGAGGCAGAACTCCATGGTAGAAGAATGTGCTAGATAAAGCAGCTCAGGATGTGGCAATCAGGAGAGAGAGAGAGAGAGAGAGAGAGAGAGAGAGAGAGAGAGAGAGAGAGAGAGAGAGAGAGAGAGAGAGAGAGAATATGCTCTATTTAACTAGGACAAAATATATATACCAAAATCATGCCCCCAGGGACCCACCTCCTCCAGCCACGCCCTACCTGCATATAGTTACTACACAGTTAATACTATCAGGGGATTAATATCACTTATTAGGTGTGGGGACAAGTGAATGGATTACTGCATACATGGCATATGTTAAGGGTGTGTGAGTGGCAGGCCACTCCCCTAGGGTTAGGCGTGTGAGTGGCAGCCCTCTTACCCTGTAAGCACACTCCTTGATTGGTCACTGCAGGGATAGTCGTTGGCCAGAAATTGTATTGGTGACTGCCTATAATCTGATTAGCTACTGCTTAAGTATAACTGCACAATAAAATAAGACATGCTTCCTGCTTGGTCTTGATTAGCAGCTCCGCAGCCACACTCTCCTCTACCCTGTTCCATTGGATCTCCTTGCTGGATGAAACAGTCCATGCAATTAGGTTAAAACTCTTATAGCCCACTCATTTCACCTGTGAACTTTCTTGCATTGTCTTACACATGAGCTTTTGTGAGACACCTGCTATTTAAGCCATACCATTCCTCAAAAAAAATTAAAAATAGAACTACTATGTGATCTAGTGATTCCACTTTCATGTGTATATGCAAATAAAATTAAATCAATATGCCAAAAACATCTGTACTCCCATAGTTATTGTAACACTATTTACAATAACTGAGAAATGGAAACAGCATACTAGTCCATCAACTGATGAAATGTATAAAGAAAAATGTCATACGTATACCAAATGGAATATGATCCAGCTATAAAATGTAAAAAAAAAATCCTATCATTTACAACCTCACAGGTGGAGTGGAAGATCATTATGTGTTTAGTCAGCTTTTGCATCACTGTGATCAGTGTACTTGACAAGAACGACATAGGGGGAGAAAAAGTTTATTTTGGCTCATGGTTTCTGAGGTTCATTGCAAGGTCAGTTGACTTCATAGCAGAACATTCTGGTGGAAGGGTGTGGCAGAAGAAAGCAGCAGCTCAGGACATGACAATCAGTAAGGAGAGAGAGAGAGAGAGAGAGAGAGAGAGAGAGAGAGAGAGAGAGAGAGAGAGAGAGAGAGAGAGAGAGAAAAGTTCCATTCACAAAAACAAAAAATAACTCCAAAGGTCTCTGCCCATGACCATCTTCTTCCAGTCACACCCTACCTGTCTACAGTACACAGTTACCACAAACTTAACCCATACCAGCGGATTAGTCAGTGAATTAATTATACCTCTCATAATCTAATCATTTCACCCCAGAAAATTCCTACATTATTTCACACAAGAGATTTTGGGGGACATCTTATATCTAAAACATGTAAATGATGAAGCCAGGCACAGAAAGACAAGTACTGCATGGTTTTACTCATGTGGAGTCTAAAAAAGTTGTTCTCATGGAAGTTGAGTGTGAAGTGGTAGTTTCCAGAGGCTGAGGACTGGGAAGAAGCTGATCAATGAGTACCAAGTTATACTTGGATAAGAGAAGAAAATTCTGGCATGCTATTGCACATTAGAGTGACTAAATATAAATAGTTATGTACTGTGTATTTCAAAAAGCTAGAAGGAAGTATGTTTAAAAACGTTTTCACAATAAGGAAATGATAAATGTTTGAAAGATGGATATGTTTAACCTGATTTAAACCTTACACAAGGGTATACAAGTTTGAAAAATATCACATAATATCCAATTATGTTTTTGTGTATTAGATAAAAATAAAAATAATTTAAATTAAATATTTTTATAAATAAGATAACAGCTGCAAAGCTTACAAATAACCAGTGAATAGCGATTATCATCTCCCTTGTGTGTACTTTTCTCTCAATCAATGATTCAATGTGTGACATTATCACCTTTTGTTAAATTAGCCTTATTAACTATAATGCACCAATAAAAATGTGGAAAAAATTAATTCCATTGCTAGTGAAAACCTCCTACACTTAGGTAGAATAATATATAAAAAATCAGAAAGAGAAAATACTCCAAGTTAAAATTTGAAGCAGTATACAGAATACCACTTCCTGCTAGTAGGTTACATAAAATTTTCATGAAATGAATGAGAACAGCTTGGGTCCTGTTCCCAAGTTAAACAGGTTAGATGCTAATGGAGGAAAACAACTCCAAAACCACTCTGTTAATGCTTACTTCCAACTCATGTCTCTGCCTGGAGCAAACCAAAACCCTGCCATGATGTTAATGGTAGGGACATAAATCCAGAAGCAGGCTGCTTAAATTTTTCTGAAGGCTGCTTAGATTTTTCTGAAAGCTTTAAAACTATAAAAATGTGACTTCTTCTATTCTTTGATAGTTTCAAGTTCTAAGTTCTACTTTACAGTTAAGAGAATAAGAATATGTAATAATATGATTTATTATTGAGTATTGATTTTTCTCTACCAACTACCCTATCACCCCCCCAAAAAATTAAAATAATGTGAATGAAGAGCAAACTAATAATTGATAATAAATCTGTCACTGAGAACTAATTGTGCAAGAGGAATCATGCTAAGCAACTTATCTTCATTATCTTGTTTAGACCTAAGAAAATTTGGATTGAGAAAGAATAAACATAGTTATATCTACATTTAGGAATCAAGTAAATCTGATTTTATCAACCTGTCATAAAAAGATAATATCAACAAAATACTATGGAAGAGTTTATGGTTAAAATCATGTCTTTAAGAGCACCCTTTCCAATACCAGAGTTCCTATCCTGAGGCAACATTCTAACAGTTTTTCTGTTTTAGTTTCTAGTGATTTTTCTCCATAATTGTAGATAAAATTAGTTTATCTCAACTTTGTAATTCAGCAATTCCAAGTCATATTTATTGATATCATCTTTCTTTTTAAAAGCAGGATTTAGCTTATTGTATCCCCTTCCTTTTGTCTTGTCATTTTCTCAATTTTTCAGTTATATTATCATTTCATTAGTATTGCTTAAAATATCTTTAAATAAATAAGTAAAATTTTATTTCTTGCCATTTTTAACAAATTTTTCCTCTCTGTTTTTAAATATGAGAACAGTAGAGCTCCTAAAATTCTCTTTTCTTCCTTCTCATATACTGTCTTTATTTCTTAATTTTACATTGTTAAGGCAACTGATATTAACTTACACCCTCATCTTCAGCTAAATATTTCTTACCTTTATAAACTTTGGCACTGACATTTTAAATAGCTTTAACACCATATTGATTTGATAAATATTTCTCATTACTAGAATGCTTGGGGTAACATCTATCATTCTAATTTCACAGTCCCTGGAAATGTTAACCCATTTCCAGATCTTCAACTTACTGCATTACTCTTGTCTCACTTCCAACTCCATACACTTGGACTAGAGTATCATCTAGTCCTGAGGTCTTTCAGTTACACTCCCTTATATCTTTATCATCCATGCAATGGCTTCCTGTTTGCTTATCTTAGAAGATTTAAAAGTCTTGTTCTATGGATACCTCTCCCTTTCATTCTCTTTTCTGTGATATATATTGATTCTGTATAACTATATTTTTCTTGAGGTGTTTTTTTTCTTCTTTTCTTCTTATTCTTCTGGCTGAAAAGAGGACAATGTGTTTGCGAAATCTGTCTTCTTTAAAATGAATTCACAAAAGTTATAACTGCTCAGTTGCCTACATGATCCAGGCTTCCCCTCTCTGTGTGAATAGAATAGTGATGGATTTGCCATCTTAACTCTTTTTTTAATCATGTCTTCATGATCTGGAATCTTTTCCAAGGCTATTCTTTTAGGAAAAGTCAAAGCCTTTTGGTCAAATCTCATGGTTCATGGAAACAGGTAAGATAATCATCACATATTTGTGATAATGAATCAGCAACCTATAGCATCTTTCCACCTACTCTCAGCTGTTCACTAGAAGTCCATCTTCCTCAAGACAATGGGCATAACTACTATTATCATCATTATAAGTAAGAGTGGTGTAAATAATGTTGGATTTCCTGTTATTGTTAGTTACTTTATCTTGCACAGGATGACTCACTACAAATAAAAGATAAATTATATACAATTTTATATAACTGATCAGTAGCAGCTGATCAGTTGATAACAAACCATACATGAGATTACTATTCCTTACTAACCTCTCAGAAAAAAAAATCATAATTAAATTCTATGATTGTTGATTCTCACAGTAGGCAGTTCTCACAGGGAACTGAGGTCCATGGAGCAATATTACTTGAGGAAAAACTAGGTAAAAAGAAGAGCAGAAACCAGATGGCAGAACAGGTAGCGTCTTTTTTATGGAAGATCTAAAAAGGTAAGGAAACTGTAAGCAAAATAAAGCAAAAATTCCAAACAGGCTGGCCAAATATTAGTTTGTTTGATTACAAGCATCTCTCCAAACATGACAGTAATCAGACTATGATCTATCACTACACAATAAGTAAAATGACAATAGGGTAAAAAAAGGGGGGGGGAGAGCATCCTCTTTAACTAGCAATCAGATTAAGATATTTGAACCAAGATCCTGGGGAAACCTGGGAAGAATCTAGAAACCCAAGCTTAGTTCTTCCCCTGGCACTTAGGTACTATTAAGATGTAGGTCCTTAACATTAGAGCATAAAACGGCAGAATGCTTCCAAATCCCCCTGTGATGGCAATAGATGTTTTTAAGATGTAGGTCTTTAACATTAGAACATAAAACAGCAGACTACTTCCAAATCCCCCTGTCATGCCAATAGATGTTTTAATACTCCACAGTCCTGTATTCTTTTTGTAATAATGCTGGGAGATATAGTTGGTTAATTTGCCTTGCAGCTCTTCCAAAGTTTAAATACTTAAATGTCACTGTAAACTTCTTTAATTTTTATTTAAAAGCATCTTGCTACAAGTTTATCACTATTTGTCCTTCTAGCTTTTCTATTACAAATTGAAAAACCAGTCCCCAACTATGCAATACTTTTCAGCAGGGATCCATGGGAAAAATCAGACAGAACTCCTCTTATATACTATGGACCTGTATTGTGATTTGAAAATCAACAATGTCTAAATAGCTAAAGATAGAAATCCAAAATTAACTTTAATCTGATCAATGCACATCAAACAGCTTTCAAGAGCCTGATCAATCTAAAGGTTAAGAGAAAATCAGGTGAGTCTAAGTCATGATTTTTATTGCCTGGTGCTATCATCAGACATTTTCAACATCTCCTAAAAACTTCATTATGACAAAATGGGGCTACCAAATATAGTATCAGATGTAAGCCAAAATTAAAACTTGTATAGTAAATATTTTACGGGACAAAATTACATTGATAGTAAAGATTTAATTCTAGTAGCATTAGTTTATGAGATGGAAAAATGTAGGTAGAGAGAATATCTAAATTTTAAAGGCAGTAAGACATTTTAAAACCAATCACATACCCAGGGCAAGAACTTGTATCATGAAATTTTGAAAAGAATTTTACCTCTAGAAGACAACCTATATCAGGACTGCTATTTTAGTACAGTCTGAATGTTTTAGGTAAACTGTGGTAAAACTACTTTAATAAAGCTCATCCTGATGTTCTTGCTGATGGTGCCTACTGCAATTCATTAAAATTTCACCATATATCACATGGATATGGGTTTAACCCATGATCATTATGATAACAAACTTTTCAAATCCTGGAGACACAAGCTTATAGCTAAGGAACACAACAGAAAAATAGTAGTGGTCCAACTGGGAACTTAGTTACCTCTTAAGTTCACCATGTAATTATGTCTAATTGGTCAGCAAGTAGACAAAATCCTTGTTTCTATCAGAATATTTTTAAAACACATTTTTTTTCTGAATTAAGATTTAACCTCTGTTTTTATAAACACTCACAGTATATATTTAAATGAGCATGAATTTCCAAGATTTGTCCAATTGGCAATCTGCAAAAAATATATCCTCAAACCAGAAGAAACTCTAATTTCCCCAGTTAAGGAATAAGTCATAACTAGGGATAATGGTAGTCAACCAAAGAGAATAGAGTTCACATTTCATAGTCACCTCACATTTTAAATTTAATCATTCTCACCAATATAAGATTTTTCATATAATTCAATAAATATGAATGTGTTATCCATCTCAAGTGACACATTTCCTATTAGCACAGTCTAATTATAGCCCAATTAACACTATGGAGTTTAAACACATACCATGCATATTAATGCCCTATCTAGAATTAAACAGATGTTGCATTTCAGTATGAGAAAGATATTATTAATTATCTAACACTTAAAATGATTTTAATGATGCTGAATGACAGATAATTCTGTGCTCTTTGATGCCTCCAAATATACATAGGCAAAGGAAATTTTTTAGATTCAATATTTACAGTTATTTAGGATGTAAGACTCTTGACTAAAAACTTTAATTGGTAATTTTTACTAGTGAATGATAGGTTCATAATTTATTGGTCATTACAAAAAGTCTGTAGAAAAAATGCTCTGTATCATTAGTCATCAGGGAATCTCAAATCAGAACTACAGTGAGTTATCATCTCTCTTCATTTATAAAGGCAACTATTTTAAGAAAGAAGTTTTAATGAACATGTGGGGAAATAGGGAATCTCATACATTTTTGATGGGAATATAATTTAATACAACCATTATAGAAAATGGTACTGAGATTCTCCAAAACCTAAAAGTAGTTCTACCATATTATCCAACTCCTGAGTTTATGTCCAATGGAAGTGAAATCAGCATACCAAAGAGATACCTACATACACATGTATACTGCAGCACTAATAAAAATAGCCAAGATAAGAAATCAATGTTAAGTGTCCATCAGTAGATGAATGGATAAGGAAATTATGATGTATGTATATATGCTATGGAATGTATTTCACTATAAAGAAGAATGAAATCCTGTCATTTGTAGCAACCCGTGTGGAACTGGAGGACATATTATTACGTGAATAATTCAGACAAAGAAGGACGAGTACAGCAATCTCTGTTTCATATTGAAAGTCAAGAAGGGAAAAAAAAAAAAAAACTTAGCCAGAATGGAGAATAATGATTAATAGTTGTTGGAAGGAATGTATAAAGAAAGGATGGATTTGATCACTGCATGATGTATACATGTGTCAAAATTTCACACTGAAACCTATTAATATGTATAATTAATATATATTAATCAAAAATTTTTGTTAGAAATTTGGAATTATTCTAGTCTTGTGTTGTGTGTTTTGGGGCATAAACAGCTTGCAATGTTGTGGTATAATGCATGCATTTATTTACTTAGATTACAATTCTTTTAGTCTAAGGCTAATTTATTTTAATGCCTCATGCTGGAATCCTATACTAATCAGAGATCCAAAAGCAGCTTGAGCTATTCCATCACCAGCTGCTCAAGGTGCTCTAAGCTCTCAATGTAACTCTCTTTTAACTGTTTTAACTGACAGGGAGGGGGCATGATGATGCAGAGTAGAAAAATATGGAGAAATTAAGTAAAAATGTTTAAACATAAAATAAAGGCATAAACTCAGATATTTCCTAAGAATCATGATTGAATACATTCTGATGAGCATGAGGAAGTATTAAACTTCTATAGTTTATTTCCATTGATCAAAAATCTAATCGTGGACATCATAAGAGGGGTACATAGTTCATAAATGAAGGAAATATTTAAATAATTTATTTTGCTGAAATATGTATATCATAATCTCGTGGGGTTTCTTGGTTTCCTTAAAATCATAAATGGAACTCAAACTATTATCTGCCTTAAAGAACAACATTAAAATTTCTTACAAATTTTACTGAAAATAATAATAAAATTAGCAATAAATAAATTTTTGTGAGTATATAGTGGAAAGAGAAAATAATTTATACTCCAAAAATTATAAGGTTTGGCCCACCTGTAGACATCTGCAGGAGTCAAGCTCAGCCTAGATCCACTTGGATGATCTGTGTAGGAGCTCTGGACCAAGGAAGGCCTGAGTCCATCTAGTCACTAGCAGACACCCTCCAGAGCTCAGGCTCAGCCCAGGACCACCTCCGCCCACTGGTAGACACCATTGGAGTCCTGCTCAGCCTAGACCTGACTCGTTGACCTTCACATGAGTTCAGGCCCAGGGTAAGCTTGGGTCTGCCCCCACCCACCACCATCTGGGAGCCAAGGTCTAATCCACTTCCATTTTGATAAAATGCAGCCATCCCCATAGACTTCCCCATGGAGTAGCTTCTACCTTGGGACAACAGACAGGGCCTAGAAGCAGCTGCGTCTTGAAGCAGGCATCCCAAAGCCAGTGTAAGCCCCACCCTTCCAGCCCCATGTATGAAAGACATTGCATCCATCTTGGGATCTTGGGGCACCTCCACTGCTATCGCCAGTTACCTATATTGCCTCCGCCAAATATAGTTGCAGTAGCATCCATTCTGGGACACAGGTAGGGTCTGGAAGACCAACACCAAGGTGAAATACAGATATCTGCACAGATACTATAAGATTTTAGAGTAGAAATTGTAATACCTCAGATCCACACTGCAAGTAAGGAAATCCCATAGACAACATAAAAAAAAACAAGGGAGGAAAGCACTCCAAATAATTAGGATACTACAATAATAGAACCTATGGACAGTGCAGTTGATGAAATGTCAGAGAAGGAGTTCAGAATGTTCATAATTAAAATTATCTATGATTAAAGAATGACCTAAATGAGTAAATGCAGGCATCCATTTATCACACCAACAAAGAGATAAGAGAGCAAATACTGGTAGCAAAAGATTACTTCTAGAAAGAAAGAGAGATTCTGAAAAAAAATCAGAAATCTTTGAAATGAAAGAAACAATAAACCAAACTCAATAGAAAAAACTCAATAGAAACCATCACAAACAGACTAGATCACTTGGAAGACAGAACATAAGATAATGAAGACAAAGTATACAATCTGAAAAATAAAGTTGACCACACAGTGAAGATGGTAAGGAACTATGAGTAGAATATCAAAGAATTATGGGATAGCATCAAAAGACAAAATCTAAGAGTAATTGGGATAGAGAAAGGCACAGAATTTCATACCAAAGTAATCCACAATCTCTTCAATGAGATAATATCAGAAAATATCCCAAACATGAAGAATGAATCAGAAAATCAAATACAAGAGTTTTACAGGACACCAATTGTACAAAAGTGCAACAGATCTATACCAAGGCACATTATAATGAAAATGTCTAACCTACATAATAAGGATAGAATATAAAAGGCCATAAGACAAAGGAATCAGATCACATATATAGAGAGATCAATTCGTATCTCAATAGATTTTTCAACCTAGACCCTCAAAGCCAAGAGATCCTGGAACAGCATATACCAAGCTCTGAAAGAAAATGGATGCCAACCAAGAATCTTATATCCAGCAAAATAAAGCTTTAGATTTGATGACAAATTAACAACCTTTCACAATAAACAGAAGTTAAAAAAAATTTACAATTAGAAAGCCTACACTACAGAACATCCTCAGCAAAGTATTCCCTGAGGAGAAATTAAAAACAACAATGAAAGTCAGCAAAAGGAGGTATTATACTAAAGGAAACACCAATCAAAAGAGAAACCCAGTCAAGTTAAATACCAAAATAAATAAAAATGACTGGGAATACAAATAATGTCTCAATAATAACCCTGAATACTAATGATCTAAACTCATCAATCAAAAGACATAGACTGGCAGATTGGATTTAAAACAAAGAAGCAACAATATGCTGCCTTCAAGACAACTCATCTCATAGGAAAAGATATCTGCAGACTGAAAGTGAAATGTTGGGAGAAAACATACCACTGAAATTGGTTGCAGAAACAAGCAGGGGTTTCCATACTCATATCAAACAAAGTTGATTTCAAGCCAAAATTAGTCAAAAGGGGAAAAAATGACATTTATACTGCTTAAAGGAACCATACATCAATAGGCTATAACAATTATAAATATATATGCCTCAAAAAATGGAGCACCTATATTCATCAAACAAACTCTGCTCAAGTTTAAGAGTCAAATAGACTACAACACAATAATTTTGGGTGACTTTAACATACCTCTTTTACCACTAGGTAAAAGATAGATCTTCCAAACAAAAGTTACAAAAAGAAACTATGGAACTCAATAATACAATCAAAAACTTAGACTTAACAGACCTGAATAGGACATTTCATCCATCAAAGAGTGAATATGCATTCTTCTCAGCAGCACATGCATTCTACTCTTAAATAGACCATATATTTTGCCACAAAACAACTCTTAGCAAATAAAAAAATAGAGATAAAACCCAGCATTCTATCAGATCATAATGGAATAAAATAAGAAACCAATGATAAAATTAAAAAAATAGAAGCTACTCCAATAACTGGAGATGAAATAATATGCTACTGAATGAGAAAATGGGTGCAGAAGATATCAAAGAGAGATTAAAAATTTCTTAGAGGTAAATGAGAACATTGATACAACATATCAAAATTTCTGGAGCAGTATAAAGGCAGTACTAAGAGGAAAGTTCATTGCATAGAGTTCATTCTTTAAAAGAAGAAAAGTCAACAAATAAATGAGCTAATATTACATCTCAAAGCCCTAGAATAATAATAAGAAGAAACCAATATCAAAAGCAGTAGAAGACCAGAAATAATTAAAATCAGAGATGAAATCAATGAAATAGAAACAATTGACAAAACCAAAAGCTGGTTTGTTAAAAAAATAAATAAAATTGATATACCCTTAGCCATGCTAAAAAAGAGAAGGAGAGAGAAAACTCAAATTACTAACATCCATGGTGAAAAAGGAAATATCACAATGGACACTACAGTGTTAAAGAAGAAAATTAGAAATTATTTTGAAAATTTTTACTCTAATAAAATAGAAAATATCAAAGGCATCAACAAATTTCTAGAGCCTTATGATTTGCCGAAAGTGAATCAGGGTGATATACACAAGTTAAACAAATCAAGTTCAAGCAAGGAAATAGAAGATGACATCAGAAGCTTACCAAGCAAGAAAAGTCCAGGACAAGATGAATACACAGCTGAATTCTACAGAACTTAAAGAAGAACTAACATCATTACTCTTCAAATTGTTTCATGAAATAGAAAAAGTGGACACTTCAAAACTCATCCTATTAGGCCAATATTACCCTGATTCCAAAACCAGACAAAGACTCATCAAAGAAAGAGAAATTCAGACCAATATCTCTAATGAACATATATGCAAATATTCTCAATAAAATGCTGGCAAAATGAATACAACAACATATCAAAAAGATAGTACACCATGATCAAGTGGGGTTCATCCCAGGGATGCAAGTTTAGTTCAACATATGGAAATCAATAAATGTAATTCATCACATCAATAGAATTAATGATAAGAAGCATGTGATTATCTCAATAGAAGCCTAAAAGCATTTGACAAAATACAGCACCCCTTCATGTTAAAAACACTAGGAAAACTAGGTATAACAGGAACATATCTCAACATCATAAAAGCTATCTATGCTAAGACCCAAGCCAACATCATTCTAAATGGAGAAAAATTGAAGGCATTCCCTCTAATAACTGGAACATCACAGGGATGCCCTCTTTCACCACTTCTATTTAACATAGTTCTTGAAATTCTACTCACAGCAATTAGACAGACAAAAGCAATTAAAGGGATATGGATAGGTAAAGAATTGGCACTATTTGCTGCTGATATGATTCTATACCTAGAAGACCCAAAAAATTTCACCAGAAAACTCTAGAACTAATAAATGAATTCAGCAAAGTAGCAGGATACAAAATGAATACCCATAAATCAAAGGCATTTCCGTATATCAGTGACAAATCTTCTGAAAGGGAAACGAGGAAAAGTAGTCCATTTACAAGCCTCAAAATAAATAAATAAATAATCAAATAAATAAATAAAAATACTTCAGAATAAACAAAAGAGGTGAAAGACCTCTACAATGAAAACAATGGAATGCTAAAGAGAGAAATTAAAAAAGAACTTAGAAGATGGAAAGATCTACCTTGTTGTTAGGCAAAATTAATATTTTCAAAATGACCATATTACCAAAAGCACTATACAGATTTCATGCATTTGAATCAAAATACCAATGACTTTTCTCATAGAAATAGTAAAAGCAATCATGAAATTCATCTGGAAAAATAAGAGACCCAGAAAAGCTAAAACAATCCTTAGCAGGAAGAGTGAATCATGTGGCATTACTATACCAGATATTAAACTATACTACAGAGCAATAGTAACAAAAACAGCTTGATATTGGCACCAAAATAGACTTATAGACCAATGGTACAGAATAGAGGACACAGAGACTAACCCACATAATTTCAGTTATCTCATCATAGTAGACAAAGGCGCCAAAACATACATTGGAGAAAAGATAGCCTATTCAACAAATGGTTCTTGGATAACTAGACATCATTATGTAACAAAATGAAATTAAATCCCTATCTCTTACTATGCACAAAACTCAATTCAATGTGGATCAAAGACCTAGGAATTAAACCAGAGACACTGTATCTATTAGAAGAAAAAATAAGCTCAAATCTCCAGCATGTCTCATTAGGCCCCAACTTCCTTAATAAGACTCCTATAGCACAAGAATTAATATCAAGAATCAATAAATGGTCTTGGGCTGTAGCTCAGTGGTAAAATGCTTGCCTAGAATGTATGAGGCACTGGGTTTGATCCTCAGAAACACATAACAATTAACAAATAAAATAAAGGCATTCTGTCTATCTACACTGATAATTCTTTTTAAAAGAATCAATAAATGGGACAGACTCAAACTAAAAAGCCTTCTTCTCAGCAAAAGAAACAATCAGTGAGGTGATGAGAGAGCCTACAACATGGGAACAGATTTTTACCACATGCGCATCAGACAGAGCATTAATCTCTAGGATATATAAAGAACTCAAAGATCTTAACACCAAAAAAACAAATAATCCAATAAAAAAATTAAAAAAAAAATGGGCCATGGAACTGAACAGACACTTCTCAGAAGATGATCTACAATCTATCAACAAATATATGAAAAAGTGTTCAACATCTCTAGCAATCAGATAAAAGCAAATCGAAACTACTCTAAGATTTCATCTTACTATAGCCAGAATGGCAGCTATTAAGAATACAAACAACAATATGTGTTGGTGAGGATGTGGGGGAAAAGGCACACTCATACATTGCTAGTGGGACTGCAAACTGGTGCAGCCAATATGGAAAGCAGTATAGAGAATTCTTGGAAAACTTTGAATGGAACCACCATTTGACCCAGTTATCCCACTCCTCAGTCTATACCCAAAGGACTTATAAACAGCATACTACAGGGACATAGCCACACCAATGTTTACAGCATCACAATTCACAATAGCTAAACTGCGGAATCAATCTAGATGCCCTTTAGTAGATGAATGGATAAAGAAACCTTGGTATATATACACAATGGAATGTTACTCAGCACTAAAAGAGAATAAAATCATGGCATTTGCAAGTAAATGGATGGAGTTGGAGAATATAATGCTAAGTGAATTTAGCCAATTCCAAAAAACCAAATGCTAAATGTGTTCTCTGATTTAAGGCTACTGATTCATAATGTGGTGTGGGGGGGTGCCGCAGTCTGGCTGGGCACAATTCAGGAGCCACTTGTCAAAAGAAACAAACTTTATTTTTAGAACCATACACGCCAAACAAAACCGCTCCTCAGGAAAAACCCTCAGAGCCCAACTGCCACCACCGGCTTCCCACAAGCCACTCTCACAACCACAAGCCTCTCCACCTCCCACAATCCTCCTGCTCTTGAGGCCGATTGGCTGGGTCACATGGGCGGAGCCAAAAAAGTCCCCCAATGAACAGCTCCGTGGTCTGAAAGGGCAGGGAAACAGCCCAATGAGCATCACCGCAGAGGAGCCAATCAGCTAGATGTTGCTGGTGCGCTGTGAGCCAATCATCAGCTGGCAGTCTGAAAGTTTGCTGGGGCCCCTTTGGCTGTGGCTCTCAACATCTCCCCCTCTCTGTTTAAACAACAAGCATGTGGCTTAGGGATCGTGCCTGCCTTAGGTTGTCCAATAGTACATATGGTCCTTACCCGTTATCGGATGAGCTGACCTCAAGGCGTCAGCCTCCTGTCTTAGGTTGGTACCATTGTAATTGGATCTTACCCATCACTGACTACCGGTCCAGTATACAGCCACACCTGTGGAGAGGTCTTTGTACCAGCGGGGGGGTGAGGTTCTTTGCCTCACCTCTGTTGGCCCCCAAATTTTAGCTGAACGATCATGACAAGCAGAAGGGAGGAAGATACACCAAGCCAATTGACGGCTCCTTTTGGAAAAATTGTACCACCGATGACATCATCAGCAAAAATACCCCAACACTACCACAAGTCGCTGCACCACCAGATAGTTCACAGTGCATACAGGTGAGTTCACAATGCATACAAGTGATACATAGTCCAGGCAAGTTCTGCAAGCAGTTCAGTAATGGCTATTGCAGAAGCTGTAGATTGGTTTTATCTTTGTCTTCACTGGCACTGGGATGAAGATAGGAATTCTGGCAATAATGGCTAAAGAAAAAATTATGTAACATTCCAGAAGGCACTAAAAGAAAATAATTTTCTTAACAATTTACATTATCTTGAAGAGAATTATTAAATATAATGAAAAGGAAAGGTGAAAGTAAACAAACAGATCTGTTAACCTCCTTTTTTGTTCACATATTAAAACAATCCTCAACAGTTGTTTACCCAATTTAAATTAAACCACTTAAATCATGTGAATAAAAAAAAATATTTGGATCCATTTTTTCATGAGCGCTCATCATATATGATATATGGACATATGTACATTCAAACATATAACACAAAACACAAGTGTGCACACATAATATAATACATACAACACATAACATAATAGTAAAGGCCTTATAACATTTTACAGGTGAAATCTCCATTGCAATGTTTAAAAACTCTATAGTCAAAAAATAGAACTGATCAGCAAAACATTAACCTAGGTCTGTATGAGCTCAAAAACAAAATAGAACTTCATGATGTGGGAAAGGGCAATAATAAAATAGATATTGAAAAAAGCATCCTGGTTCTGTTGCAGATGTAAGAATAACCAAACTGGAGTTTTGGATATCAGTTGTTATGGATTTGAGCCAAATCATCTTCTTTTTGGTCTGTAGAAATCGCTTTAGTTAATCTCTCTGGAGTCCAAATCGGCTGCTGTTCTTCCTGTGGAAACACACAAACAGACGCCCGACTCCAGACAATTACTGGGTCAGGACCTTTCCATTGTCCTGTTAGAATATCCTTCCCAAGTACCTTGGGCTTATGTACATTTTTTGGACACATATGCCTTTCCAAAGCACTAAGCCCTGATGAATCCAAATTTAAAAAGTTTAGAGTAAAAAGGGTTATTTTAAGTTTATCTTTGTGGAATATATACCCCTTCCCATTTCCTTCTTTTTGCTTTAATAAGTACATTTTAATAGTTTGATGAGCTCTTTCAACTATGTCTTGTCCCTGTGGATTGTATGGGATTCCTGTTATATGAGTAATGTCAAATGATGAGCAAAATTGTTTAAAAGAGGTAGAAGTATAACCAGGGGCATTATCTGTTTTTAACTGTTTTGGAACACCCACAGTGGCAAAATTTTGTAAGCAATGAGCTATAACATCTTTAGTTTTTTCTCCGGCATGAAGGGAGCCCATCAAAAATCTAGAAGAAGTATCAACTGTAACATGCAAATATTTTAATTTTCCAAATTCTGGCAAGTGTGTGACGTCCATCTGCCAAATATGGTTAGGTATCAATCCTCTAGGATTGACTCCAAGATTAACTTGTGGTAAAAAGGTCACACAATTTTGACATTGTTTTATTATTTGTCTAGCTTGTTCCTTAGTTATTTTAAAATGCTTTTGTAAAGTATTAGCATTGACATGGAACTTTTTATGAAAATTTGTAGCTTCTTCTAGTGTAGAGAAAATATGTATGTCATGTGTAGTTTTATCTGCTAAATCATTGCCCAAACTAAGGGCTCCAGGCAATCCTGTATGTGTCCTGATATGTCCTATAAAGAACGGATCTTTTCTGTCCCAGATTAGACTTTGTATAGTGGAAAGCAAAGAGAAAACAGTAGAGGAAGGGGAAATCCTACTAGCATCTTCAAGGGATACTATAGCATTAACTATATACTGACTATCAGAAAATAAATTAAATACAGAATCTTTAAACATCACAAAAGCTTGTAATACTGCATTAAGCTCTACCTTTTGAGCTGATTGTTTGGGTACTAAAAATGTAAAAGTTTGATCAGGTGTAACTATTGCTGCTGTACCATTATTTGATCCATCAGTGAATATATTTGGAGCATTCATGATAGGTGTTTTTCTTGTCATTTTTGGAAAAATTACAGGATGCGATGACCAAAAAGACAATAAAGGATTAGATGGTAAGTGGTTATCAAATGAAAGATTAGATTTGCACATGATTATTGCCCAAGTATTTAACTCATTAGCTAACTCATCAATTTGATTCATAGTATATGGAGTAATAATTTTATTGGGAGAAATTCCAAACACTCCCTTTGCTGCTTTTATTCCTTTGAGTATTAATTGTCCTACAGCCTCAGGATACCTAGTAAGAATAGTGTTAGGAGAATAAGATAAATGTATCCATAATAATGGACCTTCTTGCCAAAATACTTCTGTAGGAATATTTTTTGTTGGTAGTACAATAAATAATAAAGGCAAACTTATATCAATTCTATCCAAATGCATATTTTCCATATATGCTTCAATGATTTTTAATGCCTTTCTTGCTTCAGGCATTAACATTCGGGGTGAATTTGGATCTGATGGACCTTTTAGGATATCAAATAAAGGTCCCAACTCTCCTGTTGGTATACCTAGATAAGGCCTTATCCAATTTATGTCTCATAATAACTTTTGAAAGTCATTAAGTGATTTGAGTTGATCTACTCGCATTTGAATTTTTGGTGGACGGACCATGGTTGAGGATAATAGAACTCCTAAATAATTAATTGGAAAATTTAATTGTACTTTATCTATTGCTATCTCTAGATTATAATTTTTTAATAAGTTTGTAAGTATGGCATGACATTCTAGCAATGTGTTTTTAGCTTTGTGTGCTAATACATCATCCATATAGTGAAATATTTGTAATTCAGGATTTTGATTTCTAAGGGGCTGGATTACTTTGTTAACATAAATTTGACACATAGTTGGGCTGTTAGCCATCCCTTGAGGGAGTACTTTGCATTCATATCTCTGATCAGGACCTTCATGATTCAGTGCAGGGATAGTAAATGCAAAATATGGACTATCCTCAGGATGAATTGGAATTGAAAAAAAACAATCTTTAATATCTATAACTAAAACATACCAAGTTTTTGGCAAAGCAGACAATTGAGGAATCCCCAATTGAGCAGGTCCCATAACCATCTCATTATTAATGGCTCTTAAATCTTGCAACAATCTCCATTTACCAGATTTCTTTTTGATGACAAAAATGGGAGTATTATGGGGAGATACAGAAGGTTGTATATGTCCTTCCGCTAATTGTTGTTTGACCAGGTCATGGGCTGCTTGTATCTTTTCTTTAGTCAGGGGCCACTGAGGAACCCATACTGGTCTTTCTGATTTCCAAGTAATTTTTATTGTCTCAGTGGCCCTTTCTGAAAATCCAACCCATGTCTGTCCATTCCTTGATCTATTTGTATTGGTGCTGGTATACCTTGTTCTTGTTTTTCTAATCTTTTTCCTTTCCTAAAACCTTGTCTAGTCATAATAGTGGGTGCATTTTTGTTGATGTTATTTGTTAATGTCAAACCTAATTGATCTAGGACATCTCGTCCCCATAAGTTTACGGGAAGATGATCCAATACATATGACTGTATAGTTCCTTCACATCCTTCAGGATCCTTCCAATCTAATACCATTGCACTTCTATGGGGATTAGTTGCCACTCCTAGGCCTCGAAGTGTTTGAGTGGCTTGTTGTAATGGCCAATGTTTTGGCCATTCTTGATGAGAGATGATGCTGAGGTCTGCACCTATATCCAGTATCCCATTAAATTCATGTCCTTGGATATTTAGTTTTAGCATGGGGCGAGAATCTAAATTTAAAGAAAGCATAGCCAATCTACACCTGTGGAGCCTAATCCCTTGGAACCTCTTTCTACAGCACAACTGGAAAATTTATCATGTAGGCTTGGTATTATTAGTAACTGTGCTATTCTATCTCCTGGCGAAATTACTGATATACCCTTTGGAGAACTGGCTATAATTTTTATTTCACCTTCATAATCGGGATCAATTACCCCAGGACTTATCATAAGTCCTTTTAGAGTAGAAGAGCTGCGTCCCAATAATAAGCCTACTGTTCCTTTGGGAAGAGGTCCTTTTACCCCTGTGGGAATGATTTGAACTCCCATCTCTGGAGTTAGTACTGCTCTGGCGGAGGCGCAGATGTCCAACCCTGTGATCCCTCTGGTTTGTCTGATGAGGGATCTGATGGACAAAGTGTCCTGGGCACTACCCTGATGAGGTTGCTGGGTTCCTCCAGTGCTCCGTATATTTGTGGTTTTGGGCCCCGGAGCATTGGGCCCCCCTGCCCATTTTTTGGCAATGGAGCCCGATGCCTTTCTCCAGGATATCGTGGATAAACACCTGGTCCTTGTTCGTTTTTTGATAATGGAGTACCCTCTATGGTGGTTTGAGAACAGCATTCATTAGCCCAATGTCTCCCTCTACAGCATTGTGGGCAAATACCTGGTATTCTACTCCTTTGATACCTAGTTTTGTTAAACCCTCCTCCTATGGGGCAATTCCTTTTAAAATGTCCTGTTTGTTCACAATTGTAGCATGTTCTTGGCCTGGCATCTAAAGCCTGTTTTACTGCAGCTGCCACGATTTGCCCTTGTTCATTCATGTCTCTGGCATCTAAAGCCTGTTTTACTGCAGCTGCCACGACTTGCTCTTGTTCATTAATGTCTCTACATAATTTAATATATGTGTTTAAATTTTCATGTTTCCATGGTCTAATGATTTCTCTGCACCAACGATTCGCTTGGTCATAAGCCAGTTGTTTTATTAATGGCATTGCTTGTTCTGTATTCCCCAAAACTCTGGTAGCTGTTTGAATAAGCCTATCTACAAATTCAGCGTAAGATTCATTAGCTCCTTGTGTTACCTTAGATAATTGACCTTGTAAACCTCCATGTCCTTGTAAAGTCTTCCATGCCCTAACCGCCTCTACAGCAATTTGTGCGTATATGCCAGGATCATATGCAATTTGTTGCTGCTGATCCTCATAAGGTCCCTTTCCTAACAACATATCTAGATTTCTCTGAGGATAACCAGCTGCTGCATTTCGCCTAGCCGTCTCCTTGCAAAATTCCTCATTGGCAACCTTCCATAACAGATGTTGTCCTCCATTTAGCACAGCTTTACACATATTAGCCCAATCTGCTGGCGTCATGTTCAAGTTGTTAATGGATTCGACCATGCTTACAGTGAAGGGTGCTTGAGGACCATAGGTTGTTACAGCCTCTTTTAGCTGCTTCACTGTTTTGAAATTTAAAACTTGGTAAAATCGCTGCCCTCCTGCCTCAAATACAGGGCATGTTAATATTTGAGATCTTGTCTCAGGATCCCAACTATCAACTGCGGGGGTTGGGAGCCTCCCAGCATATGGAGGTGGTGCTGTTGATTGTACACTTATGCCCTCTGGTGATAGAAAGGTGTTAGTAGCAGTCTCCTGTAGAGGTGGTGCTGTTGGTTGGACACTTATGCCCTCTGGTGATAGAAAGGTGTTAGTAGCTGTCTCCTGCTGTAACTTTTCCCCTGATGGCTTTTTCTGCTCTAAACTTCCTTCCTCTGTCTGACTAGCTCGAAAGACCTTCTCTTTTACTTGAATCTTTTCCTCTGTCTGACTAACTTGAGAGACCTTCTCTTTTACTTGAATCAATATGTCTTCTCCTTCCTCTATCTTTGTCTGAATTGAAGGCTTTGGACTAAGCAAACCAGATACGAACGTCCACAATGGCAATGTGCCAACTGGCAGAGTCCCTGGGCTGTTCTTTTCTATTCTTTTTAAATCTTCACCATGATGGTTCCATTGTGATATATTTAACAACTCCTCCTCAAAAAGCCATGGGCTACATTTTTGTATTGTATCAACATTTGCCCTGACTGTTCTTGATTTTACTGAGATGCCTCCTTCCTCTAACAATTTACTTAACACTCTTTCAGTTTGTTTTTTACTAATTTCTGATCCAGTATTTCTACTATAATACAACCCAACAAGATGACGCCAAACAGAGACAGAATGAAATAAAAAGGGAACAACAGAAAATCATTATAGCCTTTCTATCCTCCTGACACGTGCATCCATCCTTTCTCCCTATCTGTTCCTCAGACGTAAATAGTTTTTCCTCAGATGTGAGCAGTTTTTCTTCTGTCTCACTCATCTCTAGGGACAGGCAACTTAAAACAAAAGTGAAGCAAAACAAAAGAGGAATCTTAAAATGGCTACCCATCCTCTCGCCCTGCCCTCAGGGGCGAGCAGTTTACCTTATCACTTACCCTCAGTCACTCCCCGTGCGAGCCACCAAATGCCGCAGTCTGGCTGGGCACAATTCAGGAGCCACTTGTCAAAAGAAACAAACTTTATTTTTAGAACCACACACGCCAAACAAAACCGCTCCTCAGGAAAAACCCTCAGAGCCCAACTGCCACCACCGGCTTCCCACAAGCCTCTTTCACAACCACAAGCCTCTCCACCTCCCACAATCCTCCTGCTCTTGAGGCCGATTGGCTGGGTCGTGTGGGCGGAGCCAAAAAAGTTCCCCAATGAGCAGCTCTGTGGTCTGAAAGGGCAGGGAAACAGCCCAATGAGCATCACCGCAGAGGAGCCAATCAGCTAGATGTTGCTGGGGCCGCTGTGAGCCAATCATCAACTGGCAGTCTGAAAGTTTGCTGGGGCCCCTTCGGCTGTGGCTCTCAACGTGGGGGGGGGTACATAGGAAGATTAGATGAACTCTAGATAGGGCAAAGGGAAAAAGGGGAGGGTATGGGGGTAAGAAAGACTGTGGAATGAGATGGACATGATTACTCTAAGTACATGTTTGAAGACACGAATGATGTGTCTCTACTTTCTATCCAACCAGAGATATGAAAAATTGTACTCTATATGTGTAATATAAATTGTAATGCATTCTGCTGTCATATATAACAAATTAAAATAATAAGTTAAAATAAAAAAGACAACAAAATACCAAATAAAGTAAATGATGAACTAAAAGAAAAATGATAAGGCTAGGGCTGGGGTTGTGGCTCAGTGGTGGAGTGTTTGCCTAGCATGTGTGAGGCACTGGGTTTGATCCTCAGCACTACAGAAAATAAATAAATAAAGATATTGTGTCCATATACAACTAATTTTTTTTTTAAATTATAAGGCTTAATGAATTGAAGGCCAATTCAATGTGACCAGCATTTCTTGGTTCATTTTTCCTTGCTTCTGTTTCTGTTCAATGAAAGAGCAAATAGCAACAGTGTGCTCTAGAAACTATTCCCTATTTGTCAGGGATGCAATAGTTTAAGAACTATCAACTTAGAATTTCATCAGAAGCCCGTTGAAAGAGATATAAAGCAAACTGAACCCATATTGAAGTGTGGCCTTATTTATTGTTCTATGGACAATCCCAGTGGCATCCAAATCTCTAATCTTCCAAATATTATTGCTCCTTTCAGTAATGCTACTGTGTGGAATAAAATGCACACTTCTCTCAAGCATAACAAGCACCTCTATGACATTAGGCTTACTATTGCTTCAAAGTGAGGTTGAACATTTTTCTTATGAAATGATAAGTGTAAAAAGCAAAAGATTTTTAATTATGGGGACAATTTTCAAAACATTCTGAGACCTCACTTTAGACTAGCAGAAGCCCAATACCATAAGCCACAATACATATAATCATACTTCACTGAGGACAGTTTCCTGAGTTTTAGTCCTTCCTTCTTAGTATTTATTCAACACCTTTCTATATAATAGAAGAATTGAAGGTCTGAAGACATTCAGAAGTATGTAAGCAAGCCAGTCAAAACAACAATTTGAGAATATGTCTTCTAGCATTTTAAACTTCAGTGATATAGGCAATAGGGGGAAGGCATAAAAATTAATGACATCAATAGGCAGTCACATTTTAGTAGGATTTATTATAACCAGAATGCTACAGTTCAAAGGCTTTAGAACCCATGGTTTTCAGACTGGAGAATAAACATAGATGAAGATAGAATATAATTATTTAGCTGCATATTTTATAAAAATGAAAGAGGACAGTATCCAAAGAGAAAGCAGTCAATCAAAGAAATGTGCCACAGTGAGAAAAAAATAACAAAACAATTCATAAATTAGTAGCTCTAGGTTTAAGCCACATCAGAAAAAGTGGATTTGAATCTTGGTTCTGTCATCTACTGGTGGGACGATCCTGGGAGAGCTATTTTACATCTCTTGAGTTTCACTTTTCTTATATGTATAATGGGTATAATGATAATAATAGAACTTTCTTCAGAGAATCACTTGAAGGTCAACAGAGTTAAAATCTTTAAAGTGCTAATAATATATCTTGTCCTTATGAGCACACAATGGTTCATTCTTATTTATGGTTGCTACTATGGACCAAGAAATAAATTAGAGCTTGCTAAGGAAAAAAGGAGTAAACATTGAAGGCACAGGCAAGATTAAAGTGCATCTATATGATCCAACATAGCTATTGTTTTTGATTCATTTAATAGACATCTTTAAGAGATACAGAACCATGGAAACAGTTTCATGTGTAACAGATAAAGGTGAGGTTTTGTCAATCATGAAGTTTATCTAGTCTAATTTTATAGCATGTGCAGGTCAGAGTTGAAAACTATTACATAATAATTTATTATTATGCAATAAATATTTATTATGTAATAAATATTAAGTATAAATTGTGCTATTATTGAATTATTACTGTAAATTACAGGCATAATTTATTATATAATATATTTCAATATTTTTCAGAGTTTGGAAATTTTACAAATATACATTTCCTCTTCTGTATCTCTTAACTTTCTTTTATTTTGTCTTTATTTATAAGCATATTTCAACATCTGGCATGGAAAGTTATTTTTTTCCTAAAAATTGCTTGAGATTCATTTAGTATTATTCTATTGCCTAGATGCATGGTTTTATTTCAAATGGTTGTAGATGATATCAGGTTATCTCTTGTCAGGCATGGTGATACATGCTTGTAATCCTGGAGACTTAGAAAGCTGGGGCAGGAGAATTGCTCTTTGAGGCCATCCTGAGCAATTTAGTGAGGTCCTCTATCATAATAGAAAGTAAAAAGGGCTGGGGATGTAGCTCAGTGGTAGAGTGCCCCTGGGTTCAATCCCTAGTACAGCAAAAAAAAAAAAGTCTCTAGGTTATTATATACCCTATTCAGAAAGTCTAAGGCAGGTGGAACATACTAGGTTATGGTTGTTTGGTCTTTATAGAAGGTTTATTTTCATCAACATTCATTAGTTTCCACACTGTATTACAAATTCCCTGAAACAATTTCTGATATAATTTTTTTCCTATTTTCTTTTATAATTTTACATTATGATCTGCATCATTTAAACCAAGTATAAATAAAGCAACTGTTCTGAACAAAGCAGACAAAGGAAGTGGTTGCCTAGCAACAGAAATCACAGAACAGATCCTGAACTCCTACTCAGATGGAAGCTTCATAGCCCAGCTCAGTGGTGAAAGCATTTTGAGTATCCATTCTCATTGTGCATGCCTCTCACACTGGGAGCAGATACAGTTTTGATCCTGCCATGAAATGGAAATGGAAATTAATAGGCTTCTGTAGAGTTTGTACCATTTCTTTGAGGTTCATAGATTACTATATTGAAGATGATGTGTAAGTTACACGCCTGACATGTTCATGCTATTGTTTTAGAACTGAGTGACGATGTACCTGAGAATTATTCTGAATGCTCATGGGGTGACCATATGGACTGAGCTGAAGATTAAAATGCATCTGAATCTGTGTGTGAACAAATCCAAAGCAAGCACTGGGACATTCTAGAAACGAAGTTAGCTTGATTCTCCCATATTGTGAATGCTGTTGTATATAGTTCTGGGAATTACATCTGAGGGTTTATGAACCCATGCAAATTACATCTAACTTAGATTTTAGTTCATTTCACAATTCCATGTATTTGAGCATAGGGATCTTCAAAACTAATGGCAGATATCTTGCTTCATTTTTAAATTTCTGTGAAATTAATATAAAATTACCAGTACATTTAAAAATAGTTTAATTATTTTGTGATTTTGCATTAGGCTTTTATTTCTTTAAGGATATCAGGTGCATATAATTTAATTAACTTAATTTCTCTTTCTTATGTGGTATCAACATTAGTCCTTACAAGGCATTGTGCATTTTAAATATTTTCATAGTGAGCAGTATTTTCTGAGTGCCTACATTGTGTATCATTATCTCTTATGGATAAATCATACTTAATTCATGGGCTCACTCATCTTTATATTCTTAGAGATAAGAATAGATCAGTCCAGAATTCCCTCCTGAGTGGGCAAACTAAACCTAATTGAAACCACATATACCGAATTTAGTAGAATATAATAGAAACCTATTATCATATAAGCAGTGTGTCGTTTGTAAGGGTAGAACATGTAAGATTATGGTGAAAAGAAGGAGACAATAGAATAGAAGACAACTTGTTCATGGATACTTGAAAAAGAGTACAGAGTGGAATGAGGTAAGGGGTTGAGGAACCAGGTCATGAACCAAGACAGGGAGGCAGTATCTACATGGGTGTGGGGGAAAGTTGGGGACTTAAAATATGTTCTGGATTTTCAAGTCATTGTGTTTCAAGTTTTGCAGTTCAAGCAATCCAAACAATTAATAAATCAATCATAGTCTTTGTTCAAAGGCTTCAGAGTCAAATGTGGGGTAGCATTTGAGCACAAAAGTAAATAAGTCTAATAAAATATGGTGTTTTAGTTAGCTTTTTCCCTGCTGTGACTAAGGACCCGACCAGCACAATTATAGAGGAGGAAAGTTTTATTTGAGGTCTCAGTTTCAGGGGTCTTAGTCTAGAGAAGGCCAGCTCCATTCCTTGGGGCTTGAAATGAGGCTGAATGAACATCATGGCAGGAGAGGGTGGAAGGAGGAAGCAGCTCACATCATGGGGATCAGATAGCAGAGAGAGAAACTCCACCCTTCAGATACAAAATATATACCCTATAGCCAAACCCCAATTCCCACTTCCTTCAGCCAAGCCCTACCACTTCAGTGAATCCCTATCAGGAGATTAAATCACGGATTGGGTTAAGACTCTTACAACCCAAAAATTTCTCCTCTGAATCTTCTTGCTTTGTCTCACATATGAGCTTTTAGGGGACACCTCATGTCCAAACCATAACAGTGAGTGTAAGAACAGCTAGGTTCACAAGATATATTGCAGAGTAAAAAGGAAAATTAATAAGAGTAGGCTATGCTTATATACTATTTCCTACCAATTCTAGAAAAGTTCAATTTAGCATGCAGCTAGGGGATTTCTGGGTACATCTCCACGAAGACTCAATATTTGCTGCCCAGCACAGATATTTCCAAAGATGGTTTGCACATTTCTTGGAGTTGTATTAGTGATGATCAATCATTTCCCTTTTCTCACCTGACCAAATCCCGACTGGTTTAGGGCTCATCCTCTCTGAGCACTAACCTCTCTCCCTCTCTAACATAAGTGAATATATTCTTTTCCAAAATTCTCTTTCATTTAAATAGATTCTTTCTTTAAAAATATATTCTCTTCCAAAATTCTCTTTCATTTAAGTAAAGTAGATTTTTTTCTTTTAAGACCTATAGCAACTACACAAAGGACCATAGAAAAGGAACTGCTCAGAGGTACTCGACTCAAGAATTCTTTTTTAGTTCTATGATTATTTTCACAGTTTCAAACTCCCTGTGAAATGAAAACATACATATACCTAGACATAGAAACACACTGGAACTGCCCAAAGTGCTAATTACTTCCCTCTCACCTCTCTAATTTGTTGTGGTTGAAATGAATTTGTGATCAGCATGGGGATTTATGGCAGGTAGGTGGCTCTGCACAGAGATTGTCATAAATTATGCTTGTGTAAATCAAAAATATCTGCAGATTTCATAGTCCTGTTCTGATTGAACTTCCACTTTCCTCGTTCTTTAGGAATGCAAAGTTCATTTGTATTGAATATTAAGGCATTTTCCTAATCATCATCATCTCCTCTTTCTGCATGATGTATACCAGTAGAAGACAGTGGAGTCTCTCTGGATAGAAAGGAAGTTAAAACTAAGGTCACTCACCCTGGAAACTATTCAGATAGTTGGAAAGCAATATCCTTCCTCAAAAGTGAGCAGAATGAGGGCTGAGGATATAGCTCAGTTGAGTGCTTGCTTTGCATGCATATAGGCCTTGGCTTCACTTCCCAGCACCACCAAAAAAAAAAAAAAAAAAAAAAAAGCAGGATGAGAGGGAAATTGATGACTTAGAAGTGACATTTCAGATTTCAGCCCCATCACCTACTTACCATATATCCTTGTTAGGCAGTTGTAGAAATAGAAGCTTAATTTCCTTTGCTGCAAAAATTAGTTTAGTGCTCAGTATTGGTATCAGGATTCATTAAGATAACCGAATTAAAGGTCCCAGCATATAATAAGCCCTCAAAAGGTGTTGGAGCCCTCCTACTTAATTTCCTCCTAGTCTTTGTGCTAATACCATTGGCCTTATTTCTTGATAGCACTTTGGTGTTTTGGCCTTATCTCCTAATTAAAGCCAATTTGTGAATTTAAGCATTGTGCATTGTTACATGCTGTTGTGAAAAACTATCTGGCTGAAGAACTTGCAGTCCATCATTTCCATATTTTGTGTTTTCTAAAATATTTTCTACTGTGGACTTCAATCTCTGAGTACATTCTCCTAATTTCTCAGACCTCACTCACATAGCTGGAAAGTGAAATTCTGGGGGCAAAATTACAAAAGTCTTCAGTTTGTCTACAGCATTTACACACAGCTCTGTATAAGACTGTTTTAGTCAGTTGTTTTTTTTTTTTTTTGCTAAGCCTAAAGGATCTGACCAGCACAACTGTAGGAGAGAAAAAGTTTATTTGAGGACTGACAGTTTCAGAGGTCTTATTCCAGAGAAGGCCAACTCTATTCTGCAAGGCTTGATATGAGGCAGAATATCATGGCGGAAGAGTGTGGCAGAGAGAAGCAGCTCACATCACAGTGATCAAGAAGCACAGGGAGAGACTCCAGTTCCAGATACAAAATATATACTCCATAGCTGCACCTCCAATCAACCACTTCCTCCAACTACAATCCACCTGCTTCAGCTCCCACTTAGTTAATCTCATCAGGGATTGATTCACTGATTGGGTTAAGACTCTTACAACCCAATCATTTTTCCTCTGAACCTTCTAGTATTGTCTCACATGTGAGCTTTTGGAAGACACCTCATATCCAAACCATAGCCGTGGGCAGACTTAGTATTCAGAGTTCCTTGTGCAATGAGAATGGGGCCATTACCACATCAGGAGGAATGTTTCACACACACTAGTTAGGGCTCTGCCATTGCCCACATTTCTACACAGCTTTTTAGCTAACTTGTCTTTGTTCATTTGTTTATTCATTGACTTACTTCTTACTTATCAGTTGCTTAACATATGCTAATTATATTTCCCCAAAGCCTGGTTTTTGCCAGGTATTATGTTGCGTGAACATGATGCTAATTCATGTTGGGACTCTATAAAAATATTACCTGGATTTTGATAATTGATATCTGTACAATTTGATGAGACATTTGTCTTCTTTGCTTCTAAGTCCCACACAGAATATTCTCTGTGGAATTTTTTTCACAATGAGTAGTGTATAGACTTCATACACTAGAATCACCTGGATGTCTGATAAAAGGATGGATATTGACTATGACTACCAAACTTACTGAGTTGGATTTCAAAGTGGTAACCTGGGAACTGGTTATTTAAAAAACTCCCATCATCATTGTTATGTAGATTGAAGTGTGAGAATAACTGCTAAATAACTGCCATGATGTTCTGCCTCATATCCTTCCTCCAGTATAAAAATGTAATTCCAGACACATTTCATTATCTAGAGAGTGGGCCAGTCATGTATAGCATCCAGGTGTTGAGAATTTTTCAGCACAGATAATCTCCACTAGAACAGATGATACTTGAAATTATAGAAGAGTACAGTTGTTTTAGAGAAAAAAGGAATTCACACAGGGCACAGGATATCATGTCGAGCCAAGCTGATATCAGGACACACGTTCTTGAGAAAAGTAATTTTCCCTCTAGTATGTTTAAAATTATTGATGAATGCAGATAAGCACTATACATGTAAGATGGAGGTGGAAATCATAATTCACTCTTTGAAGTGTTTTTACTTCCCTTAAGAAGTCAGTATGTAATCAAATGAGAATTTCCCTGGAGATATTTAGACCATATGCTCTAATATAATACTCTCCAAAACAAATATGAGTCACAAATGCGAACCAAATATGGAATTTCAAATTTTATGGTAGCCACATTATAAAAAGGGAAAAAAGCTAGTTATATAAATGTTAATTATAATTTGCTTAACCTAGTATATCCAAAGTATTATCATTTGAACATGCAAATAACATACGAATTATTGGTGAAATAGTTTATATCTTTATTTCATTTCAAAATCTGGTATAGATTTTGCACTTTCAACACATCTTAATTTGAAGGGGTTTTATATCAAGAGTTCTACAGCTGCATGTCTAACATCTATATCACATTGAGCTGTGCAGGTTAACAGAAATGAGCTGTGTTCAACTCTTGTACTTACCACTCACATGTCTTATAATAGCTGGCAAATGACATAACTTTTGATCCACAGTTTTCTGATGAGAAAAATTTTAATCAGCAATAATATTTAATATATACCTTACAAGTGTACTGTATCCATTACTCTGTAAGCTACAAAATACCAGATCTATGTAGGTATACATATGCTGGTATTTTGATTGTTGAGAATGACTAAAATAAGGATTACCATCATATTCAAGCTTAATTGAAAGTTGAGTTTAATAAAGAGATTGTCCAAATATTTAAGGGAACAGAAATGTTCTTTGCTTGGTATAGAGATAATAATTATGAGACTTGTAAACAACATTCGAATTTTTGTTGTTGTTGTGTGAAGATCCTTTTTTCTCAAAGAGCATGAGATATAAATGACAGGATAATAGTACTCCTTACACACCTATTCACATTACCAACCTGAGCTTTCCTTTGAAAGGGGAAGATAAGGACTGTTAAGGACAGCCTGGTTTGTCACAATTTATTGGGCAGCTTAGATTCATTGACAGTCTAGATCTGTAAATAGTATTGATCGCCTATCAGGAAAAAATCCTATCTTTGTCTTAACAGTTTGAATGTGTAATGTTGAAGTTCACCAATTATTTAGGGCTCTATAGCAAGTATATAAAGTATTGGCATGCTGGAAAAACATGGATGAAAAAATTTGGTTCCTCTGCTTCAAAACCTGAGGTTATTCTGAATACAAATTTATTAGCTATATTTGAATGTGTTCTGTAATTTTATCATGAATAGCACAATTTATGTTCCCAAATGAAATGACAAAGGGATACTAATCTTTTCTTGAAATGTTTCACATAAAAAAAGAAGAATGAAGTCTAATAGTGATTATTTCCATGGAATGTATACAGTGAATCAAAAATGTTACAGCATGAAATATTAAGGTAGGTTTAATAACTACTTACTGATCTAACTATTTGTGACTGTAAAGGGAGAGATAAATGGGGAGATACTCTTAGGCTTGGGTTTTGTTACACTCAGTTGACTCAAATCCATGGCATTTTGGCAGAAAATTTCCTCTAATTATTTTATAAACTAATACAAGCTAAAAGTTTCAGTATAGAATACATTAAGTTTCTAAATTTATTTTCAGAGACTATCTAGGAGCTTATATTTTCTGACTTTTCTTTCTAGGATGTAATACATAGAATGATTAATAATTGAAATTATGTGTTCAGGATTTAGTGTATTTTTGTTTGCTTATTCAATCTGCAGTGTTACTTTTGTAGCTTTGGTGTCCAAAATAGTAAAATAGATTAATGTGTCTTTGTTTTAGGCAGAACTACCTCCAGAGGTAATTGCCATTAAGGTAATGACTTAGGTTTTTACTCCCACACATGCCATGTGCCATGATTTCATTTGCACTTTTCAGATTATGAGACACTGACAGCATGTACAATATTCACAACAAGGATTAGAGACACCTTGTTGAAAGCAAAACAACAAAGAGCTGAAAATAGCAAAGCCAACATCCCACTTTTTCTTCACTTCTTTTTCTCATTAGCACAGATTATTTTCCAGAAATGGTTTCTTACCAGATGATTCTCTAGCAAACATCTTTTTAAAGTTCATTTTCTCTTTCTTGAGCTAGTTCTAATTTAGGATGGTTGGAAATGTTAATTATTAACACTACCCCATTCAGGTACTTCAGTAAGTATTTTCTGAGAATCCAAAGGAATCTGGTGCTATAGTAGTGTTTGTGCAAAAAACAATTACTACCGTCACTATGAAGCTTATAGTAAAAAAATTTAGAATTTAGGAATATCTAAAATGTAATCCAACTGACAAACATGATTAAGACTGTATCAGCCTCATTTGAAAAAGTACCTTAAGTTTTTGCACATCTTGTACATTATTTTCTGCAAATTGTTATGGCATCCTTACTATGCATGAAGATCTATAGTAAAACCTTAGGATTTCAGGAAGACTAAGATGTAGTCCTTATATTAATTTTGCCTGATTCTGCTGGAGAGAAAAGAAATGAGAATAATAAGAACTATAAAATAGAATCATGTCCATAATTCTTGGGTAACCAAGATGTGGGGTTCTTTTCCCTGACTGGTAATAAGGTCACTGAAGAAGTGATACTTTTTTACATAGCTGTTTGCTAAATTAAAAGGACAAAGAAAATCATTCCAGTCAGGAAGTTCGTCAAAAGAAAACACAGTTCATCCAATGAACTATAGGATGTATGGTACTGATGGAAATACTTAAGGATATGTACGGGAAATTGATACAGGCCAGACACTGAAAAGAATAGATTATTTCGCCAAATTTTAGAATTTAACATTTGGGGCTCACCTAAAATTATGAGGTTAACACACTAACTTCTGCTCTGGTCTGAATGCCTAGATACCCCCAGATTCATATGTTGAAATCACCACCCTCAGTGCCGTGAACCATGCTATTAAGCTGGGGTGGGGGTGAGTGCTCCGGCAGTTACTAGGACATGGGAGCAGAACCCAAAGGAATAGGATTATTGTTCATAGAAAAGAGGTCAGGGAGAGATTCCCCAAACTCTTCCACCATGTGAGGACTCCATGAGAAGATTGTTTGAGAGGAAGTGGTCCCTTTCCAGACATCTACTCTACCAGCACCTTGATCTTGAACTTTTCAGGCTCCAGAACTGTAAGGAACAATAAATTCTTACCATTTATAAGCTATCTACTTTATGGTATTTCATGTAGCAACTCAAATGAATCAAAAATAAACCCTTTTTAGAGAGAGATCACTCTGTTAAGCATTGTGAGAGTTATTTAGGGATAGACTGAGATTTGGGTGTGGAGTGCAATTAGAAAGCATTATAATAATCTAGGTAAGAGATGAGGTGGGCATAAACTAAAGCAACAAGGAGAAAAATAGAAAAGGAGATGGATTCTAGAGATATGTAGATGTAAGAAGTAGCAAAACAATTTCTGAATGGATATGGGAATTAAAAGAAAACAAGAAATTTAAGATGTTTCCTATATTGAAATTTGGACAACTGATGTATATTGCCTCAGATTTAAGGGGCAGGATGGTTGCTATGGCTTACCTTTTACTCTGTATAGATAACATTGTAGAAGGAAACTGAGGCACACACTCAAGAATTTATAAGGGATCCTAGGAATATAGACTCATGTTTCAGTCTGTTTCCTACATAATAGATATTCCTGCATTATTCTAAGGAATTGCTGATCATATTTTTAAGTCATTCTCTCTTCAAGATTGTTGCTCCTCTTTCCTTGCTAACTTTCAATCATTTATTGTATATTACATTTTTGGTTGGAAATGCAAAAAAAAAATGTTAGTCCAAAGTTATTTATCTCAAAAAGAAACAAACAACAACAACAACAAAACAGAATATTGGAATCCAGCAGGTAATTTGACAGAATTATTGGAAGGTCGATGGAATAATGAATGAATGTCATAGTTATTCATTCTAGAGACCCTGCCACATCTTTTACAGTATAGCGGTCAAAGTATTGACTACATCAGACTGTAGCTGGAGAATTATTTATCCAGTGAAGCAACAGATAGCAGAGTCATTGAGTTGAATTGATGTGTATGATGTTTTTCATAGTCTTTTCTTCCTTTGGAAATGGGCAATGGATTAATACAAGGGTATGTCACTTTGAGTAGAGAGTAAATTTTATGTATTTATAATAGTATTTTAATCCCCAAATCTCAACAGGTAGTTGGGGGGGTCAGAAAACTTTTCTGATCCAGTTGTGATCCTGGAAGCATCCCACATACTGTACAACTTGGAGCAGGGCCTGGCCATGTCTGAATTAAGGATCCCATAGTTTCCTAGTTTAGAGAGACTACACACTTAGAGAAGGATAAAAATGCTTTTCTGACACTACTTAGTGTTTGACTCCATCTGTGTTTCTCAGGCAATTTTCATCTCAAGGTGATCAGATGTTGCATGTGCTTGGGGACATGGTTTCATTCTGTCACTTTGGGCAATATTAGGACTAAGCCAGATTTAATTTTGGCATCCAATTTGCACTTTTCCTTGCATTTTTCCCAAGCCACACTGCCTACCCCAACCTCTCCAGACACGCAGTATTACGCCTCTTTCTAAATTTTCTCCATATTGTCTATCAAAACTTTTTTCAGGAAGGCACTGGATAAACTTCTTCACACTATGGGTTATATTTCTGGTAAGGCATAATGTGTTAATCCTCTTGGTTAGAACAGCTTTTTCTTTAGACATAGAAACTAAATGTTCATAGGAGTGGGACTGAAAGGTACCAGCAAACAAGGTATGTGATCAGGAGAGAGTTCTAGCCGTCTCTGGTGTGTCTGAGTACCATCACCATGCTCCAATTAATCAGTGGCATTGCAAGACAGATGCTCTCCTTGCCTTTCTGCTTTTGCACTGAGAAAAGTGTAAAGTATCCCCAAAGTGACTCAGATATCCACTTTGACCCCTCCTGTCCTGCTCCATTCTGGACCCAAAAGACCTGTGAGGATATTCCAGGTCAGCTCTCCTCCCTATATTTTATTTATTTATTTATTTTTGCCTGCCAAATTACTCAACGTGTATAACTTTCATCTTTAAATGTTCTACAACATTCTTTGGGCTCTTTTTCCATCCAAATCTGTTTCCTCCTTCCACCATGTACTCCAAGCTCCCTAAATTAAAAAAACAACAAAAAATTTTAAAATGTATCTTAATGTTCAATATTCATTTCCACAGAGCAGCATGCAACTGATGAGAAGAATAACAAACAAGAGGGAGTTCCAACAAATAGATCCTCTGAAGCCTCATAAGGAACTTTTCCAATGCTCCATATCCCTCCTAACCATAAAACTGGTTCAAAAACAACATCTGAAATGAACTGAAAGCTATATGTGGAAAAGGCAATGTTATTATTGCTGTTTGTAAGCTAAGGGTCAGAAAACTAAAGTTAAAAAGAAGAATTAAAAGAGAAACACTGTAAAGAGTAAATTTTTTTTCAGGTGGGAATTCATTAAAACCTTAATAAATATAAAATTAATATGCATTTTTCTATCTACATTTAAGAAATATATCAATCTAGTTTTGATAATTGATTAAATCTAGTATCTATGATTAGAAGATTCTAAAATTTTTGTAAGAACATCATCAAAGGAATGCAAATATGAATAAGTAAATGTTATTCAACCAAAATAATCAAAACAATCATTAAATAGGTGAATACTTTCATTCACTTTTTAGTTTCTAAAGATTCCTGCTTGTAAAATTGTACTATGTGAATATCTTAAAAATAGAAACAAAGGTATTTAATTAGAATGTATACATTTTCATTTATAAAGGCATTATTCTTCCTTAGAGCCACTCTTTTTTTTTTTTCCCTCACAAATTCAAACATGCAGGGAACACATTGCACACCGTGACTGGGCGGAGCAGGATCACTTCAAACCAAACTGTGTCCTCAATTGCCCTCTTAGAAGCCCAAGTTGTTGTTGTTGTTTTTTTAATGGTTATTTTCATCTTAAAAAAATATATGCCCTACAGACCTAACATAATTTTTCTGAATAGAAGAATTGTCAAATATTTCAATGCCAAGTTATTTTTCCCCTATGATTTTCAATCCCAGACTGTCATCCAAATTCCAAAGACATGACTTCTGTGAATTCAGTAAAACCTAATTTCTTTCTAGGGATCATTAGCAAAACATTTTGTAGATTTAATCAAGGAAAGGCATCATTTGTCATTGGCTCAGTCATCTCCTCCTGCATCCTCCCCCCTTTTGTTCTGATTAGGAAAAGCATCAGGAAATGAAAGGGGACAAATAAAATTAAAAAAAAAAAAAAGATAAGGTGAGAACTGAATTACCTTCTTCCTGAGAGGGTCATTACCTTGCAGTGAAAGCCAAGGCAAATGCAATGTACCTTTTTGGTTTGTCACATACTCTGGCCAGCTCAGGAAACAGAACTCTGACTATTGGTCAAGAAATAAATAGAGTGTATAAAAGAGTTTTGCTGGAAAAAACTTAATGAAAATATAATTTATGGACATGTTGGCACGTTTACAGACACCAAGGAGGGATGGCGAAACAGCCAGGGATTAGCAAAATCAGGAAGCCCTTTATTTTCCCCAGACCTTAAGGGGCAAGAGACATGGAGCCCAGTGAAAGCTGGACCCATGGAAGAGGGGCAGCCCTACAGTTGCTGTGGCCATAGAGAGATGTAGCAATGGCACTGTCAGTATGTTGAGCAAAGCTGGGGGAGACACATCCAACAGCCCCAGTCTGTTCTCTCTTGTTTATTTTGATTTTTTATCAGTATCTCCTATTGGTTGAATCCATCTAAAACCCTTGTAATTGAAAGAGTCAAGGTGTCACAGGAAACAAAGGTTAGCCTCTCAAATTATAAAGCAGGGCACCAAAGAACAAAACTCAAGATTATAGGGACTTAGGGTGAAAGAAAGTTACAGAATTCCTTCCATGTTTGCACTATTGTCATTCTTATTTTTCTGTACCTAAAACTGAATTTCAGGAATATGGACAGTATGTTTGGTGTCAGGGAAAACTTAGAAAAGAAAAAAAACAAACAAACAAACAAAAAAAAACAGGTGCTTTCTTTCCCATGGTAAAAAACACAAATATTCTTTCTTTGAATTAATGTCAAAATTAATTTTCCAGGAATTATGAAGGTAAAAAAGAAAAACATTATTGTTATTAAAAAAATTTAAACAAGTATATGTAAACGATAACCCCATTTCATCTGTGCTCTTCGTTCATTTATTCATTCATAAATTTATTCATGTTTTTATTTCAGATTTCAACAATAATCGCTAACATTTGTAAATATGTGCCAAAGAGATTTCAAAGTGTTTAATGTGTCAAATCATTGCAACTATCAATGTAGTCATATTGCCTGGGTTGTAAATCTTGATCCTGAAATCACTGGTAGACTCACCTAACACTGACAATAAATGATACCACATGTTGTTATTATTCCAATTTGGCAAAAAGAGAGTAAGAAATTTAACAAAATTGCTCAGGTCATAGAGTTACTAAATGACAAAGAGGGAATCTGAGTCCAGGCAGAGTGATTCTAAAGCTTTAGTTCTTAACTACTGTTTGGTTTGAGAAACAAATAATTACTAAATACCTGCTATATAGTGGGGTCTTCTCAGCATTGAGAATACGGGATAAAAACAAAATTCCTGCATCATGTAATATACATTCCAGTACTAGAAGTACATTGCAACCAAATAAATTCTTTTATAATATTATTTTAGGTTAAATAGATGCTATAAATAATAAAATAAAGTGGAGCAAAGTGTTAGAGGATATATAAGGCTAATGTTAGATGATATGAGTAGTCTCTCTGTAAGGGTAATATTCAAATATAAATGAAAGATGTGAAAAAGTTACTCTTGTAAACATGTGGATGAAAAATCTTTCACACAAAAGAAGAACAGATGCTACAAACCTTAGGCTGTTCAAGGAAAGTAAGGGCAGTGAAGGTGTAAAGGACACCAATTGCCACTAAAGTACTGGTGAAGTATTTATAACACATTAGATTCTGTTCTAAATATTAACATTTAATCTCTTACAATCATATGAAGAAGTGCCTATTATTTCTTCTAATTTACATATAAGGCAAATGATAAAATGATATCTGGTGCCAGATTGTTATGGGCTGATTTGAAAATCAGACTTACCCAATTTTGTTCAGATACCTCATCCTGCATGAAATTGACCCCGATTCCACATGAGCCCACTAGCATAGAAGCTAACACCTCCACCCTCACCCACTTGCACTCTGACCACATTATCCTTGATCTATGAAACTATTGCAACGTTGTTTTTTCTAAAAATATAAATTCTTCCCTTCTGAAAATGTAATTTCTGAGAATGTATATAACCCAGTACTTGTGATTATAACTGTCTCTCCCGCCCCCACCCGACCAAATTGGTTTCAACCCAAATCATGGTGGAGAATTGCAGAAATGTTGATTCTAGGCACACTCAGGCTTGGCAAGATATAAAGCTTTTTTCTTTACCTTCAAAGGACTAAGAGAATTATTTGGGAATTTGGGACTTTTGCCTGAACAACACAACTAGTTAGGTAAGTCTACGAGTAAATTGAGGATCAAGATTTTTAACATAGGCAATATGGGTGGCTTGAAAGTCCCTCAACCAGTCTTGTATTTTTCTTTCTGTATTGATTCTCTAATCACCCATGTTTTATCTTTGACCATCTCTTTATCCGATTTTTTAAATTCTCATAAACATTTTCTTAATATTGTTTCATTAGACTTCAATTTCATTTTGTTCTTACTTCTTTTTCTTTGAATCCTTTTATTCTGTGGATAGACTTGATGCCATTATAGATTTTGAGATTTTCTTTTGCTTCCCATGGTGCCTTTTTATCTTATTTAAGTAATCTATGGATTCTCTCACAAGAATGCTTTCTCCAAAATTCTGGTGAACTTTGGATGACTGTATTTGTGGAGAGAAACAATGAAAATTTGATTGGAGACTCTGGGTGGGTTGTGGACTTCACAACCAGTTGTTGAGGAGATAAGCCTATTTCCTCAGAAGATATCCAAATGCCAATATGGTGGTGAGGGAAAGATCGACATTTGACTAGGGGCATTAACGAAACAGAATGAAGGGAAGATGTTATGGTCTATATTTCAGTGTGTAGATTCTGTAACTTATTATTATTTTTCCTTTCAAATGAGTTATAACTCCAATTTTTGAGAAAGTCCACAGGAACAGAGCTGAAATTGGAACTTGGAACCAGTGTATTAACTCATTTATTTAACAAACACCTAGTCCTTGTCAGACACTTTACTAGATGACAAAATTACAACAATGAAAAACAAGTAAAGCATTAACTAAATGGTATATTTTTATTTTTTACACAGTTAACATTTTGTAATAGATGGTCAAAATTCTATCTTTGTGGTGGTGCTTGTGTGTAGTATAAGGTCTAGATCAAACATTTTTAAAAATCCAAATATTTATGTTTTCAAGACTTTTGTTTTACTGCCTTTTCCCACCTTCAATTTTGAAATCAGGTTTTAATTTGAGAATTATTATTCATTGTAGAATCACTATGAGAATATCATTATATTCTTTTTACTCATTTCAACATAATCTCTTTTGTCACTAATGAAGGTTTTTAGTTTGTTGACATTGATTAGTCTCTTAATTTGTTGCAACATTTCTAAAAGGAGATTGTTTATGTATGTACATGTTTGGAAAAGAGGTAAATTGTTACTTTCAGGAAGATAGAAAGTATTTCTTAAGCCTCAGCAGGACTTCACTTGCCATAGTTTTGGGCCATCTTGGGTTCTTGGGTGGTTTTTGAGAGAGGCCTGGACACGAGGCTGAGGACAACGGATGAGTCCTAATTGACGTGATTCTCAGGACCCAACAGTCAGGTCTTCTCAGTCACCACCTACTTCAGAGGGTAGTGTTAAGTGTCATATTACTGTGATTGTTGCTCTGAGAGTAAGGAAAGTTAAATTCAATTAACTTTATTCTGACCACATCTTATATTTTCCAGCCTTTATATCCTCAGTTTTTCAGTATCTAGTTGGTTGATTTAGGAAAGAAATGTGGGTGTTTTGTTGTTGTAGTTACTAGTCATGTGTTCTTTCTTTTGTTTTTCTTTGCTTTTCAAAATACCTTCTGACTTCTGTTTAGGATAGCATTTCTTTCTGTTCTTTTGCGTGGGTTGTGATCCCACTCAGCAGTTTTCTACTTTCTGCCATCTAGAATGTCCTGACTTTCTTGCTTACAGTGGTTATTATGTACTTCTCATGATTTTGTTATAAAATATTTATTGTGTAAGTTCTTATGAATAGTAAGAGAGATGATGAGTTACTGGAACTTTTCTCTCTTTTTCTCTGATATATACTTTATCCTTTTTTCTTTGCCATTAGTGATTTATTCTCCTTGCCACTTTTCTTCAACTCTGATTTTGAAGGTGTGTAAGATACATTAATTTTCCAATATTCTGTTACCACATATTTTATATTTCATATAAAAGACTTTAAAAATTTGAATGATGTTTTCCAGTATATAGTTTGTATTCAGTTTAAGAATTCATTTAATTTGGTAAAATGAAATTCTTGATATATTTTTCTCTCCCTTTCTCCAGAGGGATATGCAGTAATTACATTATCTAAATCCTTGCATTTCTGGGAAACTCTAGGTGTTACTTGCCTACATACAAAATCCACTTGAAGAATATGAAATTATATGTACATAAAAATATTTCCCCTGATATTGCCACATTTTTTTCTGGTAGTTCTTATTGATTGACTGCTTGGAGCCTCACTCACTGTACACATGTGTGCTAGTTCAATTTCATTCTTAGAAATAGAGCTACGGGTTATAGAGAAAGATTGATGTACAGATACTCAAGCAAAATTACCAAGTCTCATAGGCATTTATCTAATTCCCCTCTTATTTCTCTTTCAATAGAGAAACTTTCCCTATGTTCAGTGTTTGGTAACCTAGCACCAAGAAATTAGGACACTGGAAAAACTTCAACCCTTAAGCATATTAAGAAGACTCCTGTCCTATACACACAGAAACATGCACAAGGCTTTTCTTAGCCCCTTCTGAATGTTGAAATAATTATTACTCTACAAACAGAAGTATGGAATTGGATTTGGAATTTGGTAAACAATGCACTGATCACCTGAAAGTTATAAGCAGTAGCATAAGTGGATACCTTTCTATCTGGTTAAAAAAAAAAAGCGTGTTTCTTAACTAGGTCTGTCTTTGTAATAAAAAGAAATATTTTCATGTGCTTATCAATTCTAAATTTCCATGGTTGATCTATCTTTCTTTCCTTCCTTCCTTCCTTCCTTCCTTCCTTCCTTCCTTCCTTCCTTCCTTCCTTCCTTCTCATGGAAGGATTTTCAGGGAAACTTATGAGGGGTTTTATCATGGATGCTTACCAGACACCACATCCCTACTCACCTCAGTACTAGTGCTGTTCCAACATAGATTTTAAAAAGATGAGCATTAGATTAATGCTACTCTCCTTTATTACCTTTAGAACACTGTTAAAATCTTAGGTCCAGCCTAAGAAGTAAGGCTAAAAGCTTTTATGGTTGAATTACTACTTTCACTTTCTTGATATAATGTTATTTAAAAATATTTTTAAAGAAAAATTTAATTCCTCTAGCAGTCCAAAGTGGCTCTCATAAGTGAAATTGCATGATCTTAAGTGAGTCATTTAATAAATGTACTGCTCAGTTACTGGCAGAAGCAACACTTTAAAAAATGGATCATTGTACCCCTATTGATAAGTTATTTAATTATATTTATACTTATTCAGCTCAATAAAAAAAAACCACAATCTTTAAGAACTGGTTTGATTACACCTTGCCTAGAACATTATAGCTTCTCTTATGTTAGATGAGTAGATTAAATGGTGTGAATTTTAAAACTGAAGCTTTTAAAATAAAAGTACAAAATGATGTTATGAATGAAGTCATAAATAATAAATGTGTGTTTAATTTTATATGGGTCTTTCCACTTAGCAGAGGTCTTTGTGGTACTCTCAATTAAAAAAACAACACAAATAGTAATATTAATGTAAATTACTTTGCTATTGCTACTTATATACATATAGAAACTATTTCCTTCAAAACTATAGTTTGATGAGTTCATTTTCCTAATATTAAGACTTTTTGCTAGGCTTCTCTGTTATGAAACCATATCTAATAGCAAAAACACAATAGCTTAATCAACAACAGGAGCAACTATTTATAAATGTTTCATTTCTTAGCAAAAATATCTGAAATGTCTGACTATCCATTTCTTCCAAATGTTGTGTAGTTCCTTTTTTCCCTTAATCAAGTAAATGTTTACATTACTTAAAACTATTCTTAAAGTATGCAAATAATCCTTTTATATTATAGCAATTAGAAAGGACTTTATAGTATTTTCAAAAAATTTTAAAAGATGGTTAAGTGTAATTTTGTCTCAGAGGCATAGATCCAAATTTCCTCATTCAACATTAAACTAGTCAGTCACTGTTGTATGGCTATTACAAAGACAGAAGTGATTTCTGGGTGGTATGAAGGGAACTTCTGAACACTTAGAAATTTTGAAGCCTCATTACTATCCACTAATATTACCTCTAAAATAAGAAAGCCAATCTGGTCTTTCTAAGGACTGCGGATGTTTGCAACCTCTCTAAGACAACTATAGAGTTTCCTGGCTGGGTGTGGTGGCACAAACCTGTAATCCCAGTGAATATGAAGATTGAGGCAGGAGGATCTTGAGTTCAAAGCCTCTCTCAGCAAATTAGTGAGACCCTAAGTAAATTAGTGAGAACCTGTCTCAAAATCGAGAAGGGATGGGGATGTGATTCAGTGGTTGAAAGCCTCTGGGCTTAATCTCTAGTACCAGAAGAAAAAGATAATTGTAAGGTTTCCTAATATTGTAGGATCAATTACAGAAAAGTTTGAGTGAGTGATACAAATTATAACATGAAACTAAGGTGTGATAATAATATCTGTCATTCGAATTCAATGTTCTCTTTGTGCCTCTAAAACCAAGCATATGAAGTAAGATCTCACACAAACAAGAATGTTTGGGATTTCTTAAAACAGATTGTAAAGCATTTATAAATGTTCTAAAGAAGCTAGAATGCAATATTATTTAAAAGCCCAACGTAGATACGAATGATTTTTATCTTACAAAAGCAAATTTTACTCAGAATCTAATATAGAAAGTAGTTTTCAAGTCAAATCATGTTTCAAGATATACTGGAATGTTTAACAACTCAAAGCAATACTTGACTCTATCTTTATATATTCAAATTTGTATCCTAGATTATTCTGTTTGGAAATATGTTCTTCTGAATGGACATTATCATAGTGAATGAATTTGGAACGAAGTGATTTTACGATAGTCTACAATAATTTCCTAGATTCAGTACATGCAAACTTTTTTCTGTTCTTGCATATGTATAAAAATAACATTTATATCAGAGAAAAATGGCTATTTGGACTTCATAACAGTTATATTTATCATTTTACACAAATGGGTACTTTATGTGTACATATCAGTGTCAGTGTCTAAAAAAAGGGCTTGTCATAAAGTAGATGGTATATATATATATATATATATATATATATATATATGTAACAATATTCTATTGCTTCATAATAAAGAATAGCAATCAATATTAACTAAAAAACATATACATATGCATATATGCAATATATATGTGTGTGTATATATATGTATATATGTATATATATAGTCTATACATGTTGCATATATGTGTCATGTGTATTTGAGCATATAATATATGTTCATATGATATCATATATAATGTTCATATATATCGTATTCATATATGCAAATATATGATTTATGGGGATATATTTTATGCATGCATATGTGACGTATGCATATGTGATATATGTTTTTGGTTTGTTAATATTGATTACTATTCTGTATTATGAAGCAATAAAATATTGTTACATGCACATTCATATATATATATATATGTTCATTTCCACTCTTTTTCATTTTGTTTGTTTATTTTTTTGTAGGATGCTGTAATTCTTTAGCATAATCTAAGAATCCCAGTTGCCCTCTTTCAAGGCACATGACATAAATTGTTTTCTATTTTATTTAAATAAAGGGACTGGCAGACCTTACCCAGCACTGAGTTCACCAATTAAATGCCATATTGTGAAGATATCTCCCAATTGTCAGTGATCTTTTCCTAGTTGGTACTTCCTGCCTTTCATAACAGGGATGCCTGGACATTGTATGTAAAAGGAGCAGGGTTTACATATTTTTTTTTTTGATTGTGTATCATCAACCCATGGTACATATTTTTTGATGGGAATATTTTCTCGTGTTTTGCTACTGTTGGTCAGATAGAAGATTATATCCATTTGCTTAACTACAAAACTGAGGTATTTAAGATGAAACTAGAGTACAATGCAAATTCTTTAAAATTGTGGAATTTAGAGACAGTTAAACTAAAAACGTTTATTGATCTTTGAGTTACCACAGTTAAAGTATGGACATATTGCTACACTCAATAATTGTGGGAAAAATTTTAGCAAACTAAACCACATGTATTTGTAGTTCTCCATGGAAGAGATGTAAAAGAAAAGAGAAAGAAAAGTATCAGGAAAACAAAACATTTGACAAATTAAGAATCAATCTTTTCCAAATTTGATGATAACTCAGAACCTATAGATCCAAAAACCTCAATGAACTCCAAGCAAAAAAAAAAAAATTCAACATGGTAAATCATAATAAATTTGCCCATACCCAGAAACAAAGAGACTCCTACATGTAGTCATAGAGATAGAAGAACAAAGATAGGGATGACAGATTTCTTATTAAAATCAATTCAACTACAAGTATCTTCCTGTTCAAATACTTGTACGAAAATATTCATAGAAGTTTTATTTTTAATATCTTGAAACTGGAAACAATCCAAATATCCATCAGAAGGTGAATATTTGTCAAACTTTGATGTATTTATGCAATAAAAAATTCCTTAGCAATGAAAAAGAATGAAATATTTATTCATGCTATAACATGAATGAATTTCAAAATAATTAATTTGATTGAAGAAGCCAGATAAAAACAATTATGCAGTTCATTTTCAAATTTCCATAAATTCTAGAAAATAAAAACTGATCAATGGTGACATTAAATTTTAGTGGTTTCCTAAGGATGGAACAGATGATGGACTTGAGGGAATTATTTGAAGTATCCCAAGAAAACTTTTTAAGGAAATGGAAGTTTCATTATCTTGATTATATTGATGGTACCAAAGGTGTGTACATTTGTGAAAACTTTTGAAACTATACATTTAATTATGTGTCATTTATTACATGTTAACTATAATACAATAAAGCTATTGAGGGAATACAGGTTAAACTTAATGGTGGAAAACCATCACTTGAAAGTATTTTATCAATATACATATAACACCAATGAGAATTCAATAGAATTTAATCCAATTGTTGATAAATTTAATTGCAGATTCTTAAAGTTTCAAAACATGAAAAATCTAGACTCACATAACAGTATAATTTCATAGCTGGAAACAAGGATGCTGTAAGGGGCCAAGTGAGATAGCATATTCACACTTACATTGCAGACAGAGACGAAAACCCATGGAAGCTTACTGATTTGTGAGAAAGTATCTTTTCACTCTCAGTATAGATTTATCTTCATGTCATCATATTGTCTCAACTAATTTTCATATCATACTCATGTGCATTTTCAACTGTATTTTTCTCAGAACACAATATTGGGCATTAGAATTGATTTTTGTCTCAATTAATATGAGACATTGAGATACTATAATTTGTCAACTGAAATCAAATGCTTCATTTAGGGGCACATCATACTTTCAAAAAACTTATGAAATGATGTCTCCATTTTCATATGATTTTGTGCTTCACATTCTCTAATGCAAATTCTTTTTAGAGACCTTCTGTCTTAGATTATTTAGATAGCCACAATTATTCTTTTGGCTATTCCTACATGGCCCTATTGTTCAAATTATTGACTGTTCAAAAATCCCAATTTTATGTTTTTGCTTGTACTTTAATTCATACCTTGAGAATGATTTTGCTAAAGCCTGAATTGTTTCAATATATTTTGCCAAACCTGAAAGGATCCACTGTTTCTTGCTTTAAATATTATGCTTTCAACTTATTTATAAAGGACTTCCATACTGGGCTCAAATTACTTTATTGCCTCCATTATTCCTATTTACCCCAAAGATAGCACCAGATATATCTTTTTTTTTACCTAGAATATTTCTCCACTTGGTATGTCCTTGTTGAGATCTCAAAAATCTGGACATTCCAGATCAAATACTACCATCCACCAAGATAACAAGCATAAGGAAAATAAAAACAAGCATTGCCTGTTTATAAAAATGGTAACTTTCTTGCTTGGATTTAACTATACTTGCCATAGAATATGAATTTAATTTTGAATAAAATATCTACATCTTCCAACATATAAATAGGAGTAGAAAATAAATACAATTTCTTGTATGTTCAGATAGAGAATAGTACAATTGTTACTTAAGTAGTAAACCTAAAAGGCTGTAGCCTTCATTAATGTTTTAGTTCTCATACATAAATTGTTCCCTAGCCTCCAAAAGTCAGAATATTTTTGTGTAATTGCTTTTATTTTCCCTTTTTTTGCTATGGAAAGCAAAATAGAGAAAATTTTTCATTTCTGTTGTTAGGAGATGGCTACAACAGTTCATTGGCGGAACTAAAGGAAAGTTGAGATTCTTGAACTTCCCTACCTGGTTTAAAATTATATGTAATTAGCAGGAAAAATAGAACCAAAATAAAATGCACAGAAAAATATACAATTCAAATAGTTCAAATCCTTGGTAAAAGTAATAAAGTCAAAGTCTTAAGTATTTCTCTCTCTCTCTCTCTCTCTATATATATATATATATATATATATATATATATATATTGCTAATTTTATTTTTGGTGTATTTTAAAAAATATGAAATGCACAAAGCTATCAGAAGTAATCCACTAAAGAGGATGATCCTCATCAAATGTATTATTCATATCTGAATAGGAGTACAATAAGCCATTTGCTAACTAGGAGACATTAGAGAGAGCTGCACTCCATTTATTCATAAAATATCTAAATTCAAATTAACTGTTATTTGTGCTTTGAGGTTGCCCTGAAGTCTCAAGAGAGACAAGAAACAGTAACAATCTGGCTTTGGGTACAGGTTTCATCTTTTTCATCTGCCTACGTTTAATCTTGGGAAAGGTATTGTGCAGACGATCCTGGTGTTCTCCCATGACTCCACACTGGGTTTTAAAGCAAAAAAAAAAAAAAAAAAAAAAAAAAGAAAAAAAAGAATAATAAAGCATATTTTTATTCTCTTCCTTTGTATTTTTTGCGCTTCATATAGAGTGTAATTGGTGAAGAACAGGGTAGAGATTAATAACGCGTTAACTTTCAACTCCTCAAAATAATCCAAGCACTTTAAATTTGTCTGTTTCTATAAGCTTGAGAATGATTTTTAGATTATTTCATTTGGTCATCATTATAATATTTTGTACCACTGAATGAGTTATTACTGTCTGCATTTTGCAAATGTCCTAAGCCAGGACTTGGGATTGGTTTGGGGGATACATTTTTTAAAAGAATTGACATACTTCCTAACCTCAAGAAATTGTAATTCCATGAACAGACGCACAAACTACAAGCTATTATGATATCTGAAGTAAAAATTGGGGTTTCAGGAGAGAAAGTAATGATGAAATTATTTTGTTTTGGAGAATCATGGAACCCCTCCCTGAAGAAGTGACATTAGAGATGATATAGAAGACCAAGAAGGACCATACTACATGAGGAATTGGAAGCAAAAGTTCTAAATCTGGGGAACCACATTAGGGAAGTTCCTGGTTCTGTAGCACCTGGTTCTGTAGCAGAGATGAAATTTAGAAGAAATTTTTGAAATTATAATTATCATTGTGTAGCTCTTTCAAAGAATTTTTATGTGTATAATTTGATTCAATAATCATGCTATATGGTAGAAAATTTGGAGAATGATTGATAGGTAGAAAATTTGCCATCCTCCTTTTGACTTAGATTCTATTATTAATTGTGAATGAAAAAATCTAACATGAAGTAAAAGACATTCTGAGTGGCATATGAATTGTTTGTAGGTAAAATATTCTTGAAGATATTTCCCTTTTGAATAATGCTGAGAATGACAGCATCCCTCAAATATTCAGAACATATGATTAGATGCTAATCATTTACCTTCATTGAGCCTACACCATGTTTGGAATTTCAAGTGAAGTATTTTAAGAAGAAAAGTGACTTCCCAGAAAAATAAGTTGTTTTAACAAACTCTAAAAATCTTTTAAGACACACATAAATAAATGTTTCTAATGATGTATGTGTGTGTGTGGGGGGGAGAATAATAATAATATATATGTATACATATCCACATGTATGCCCATTTTTAAATTGCTCCCTGGAATATCTAATACATATATGCAAATGTGTGGAAATATATGCACAAAGCTTACAGTTATTTTAAAATTTCTGTGTAACTGACTGACCATAAATATACTTTAATTCATGTAGAATGTACCAAATTCCTCCCTATTAAAAAAGATGATCATATAAACATACCTAAGTGGTTTTTATTTAATTAATAGATCTTCAACTTATACTAATTTACAGTTAGAAGAAGCCAGCAACTATAAATAACTATAATGTAATTATAAATAACAATAATGTAATTTACATTTCAAAAAGCTGTAAGAAAGGAATCAATGTTTTTATCATACAGAAATGATAAATTCTTGAAGATATAAATGTTTAATCTGACTTGAATATCATATAATGCATTCACATATCAAACATTATGTGGTACCCCATTAATAGCACAATTTTTGTGGTTTATTTATATTAATAAATAAAATAAAAATTAGCAGATCTTAGCAGAATATAGACCAAAATGAATCATTAACAGTCAGTCACATTATTCAATTTCAAAAGCATTACATTTTGTACTCTTCTAAAGTAATTTATTCATAGAGTTAGATTTTTAAAACATCATCTTTGTGGAAGTTATATGTTCGAAAGTAAAAGTATGAATGGAACTATCTATGCTATTGTATTTCTTTGGAACCATCTTAAGTAATCTCCTATATCCTTGAGACATTATAGTCTTTACTCCAATTTAGCAAATAGAACAGTCCTTTTAAAACATGATGAATACATGAATAGAATGAGTTTATAGAATCCCTGCACATAGATGTGTGGTAATGCTAAATATGATTACTTAGTTTCAATTGTCACTACACTTTGTAATCTTCCCTCCTATGAGCTTTTGAGCTTTTTATTTCTTTCAGGACTCTGGTTAAAAAAAAAATCTCCTTATAATTGAAAGCACACTTTCAAGTCTTTCCTAGTTCTCTTATTCTAATTCATTAGTCTTCATGATGAACCATCCAACAAATATTTATTTTGTTGTTTTTATTAACTTTAAAACCCATGAAGGCAAATAATTTGTCATTTTGTTTTGTGTTAAAACCCAGCCAGTCTGGAAGAAAGTGAGTGCTCAATAAATTGTTGTCTTATGGTTCTGTGAATAAAAGTGTTACAACAATGTGTTATAAAAAGAGATAATAATATTTTTTTTATCATTGTTATTAAATCTTCCTGTAAATAAGTTTTCAATGTAGGGATAAGACTATGCTAGAAAATTTTAAAATTTTATTCTGCTAGGGATTTCCCTATTTGCAAACAATATTAAGATAAATATTCAGGCACCGAGACAATGAAGTAGAGAAAATTTTATTTATGGTCTTCTTTTGAGTAAGCCAATCCATGAGTATTGAACTTTGGAAATTTTGTCAGTTTTTTTCTACAGAGATACATATGCCTTGTCTCTCTACACAGGAAAATAAAATATTACTGAATATCATGGAGAACATTCCAAATGATATAGAATAAACATCAGATATCAGCCTAGAACAAGAAAAAAACTGACTCTTTCATCTAAGATGTAGATTATTTAAATGTTATTTATCTTTTGTAGCAAGGAGAGGCAGAGACTAATGAATGCAATGGGATAAATACCCTATTTTTGGAGATATGCTCACATTTTATTTAGTTACTTTTTAACACCCAATAGGGAAAAACAGACTCATATACTATTATATAAAGGACCCTAGATGTTTCCTGAAATGTCCTTAATAAAAGAAAGGGAAACTGATCTCTAGAGATCCAAGAAAGAAACACAGTGGATTAGTGGAAGAGCCTAGGTTAGTTCCTGGTTATCAGTCCCAGTCATACTACTGCACTCTATTCTTATTACAATGCAGAATACAGTTACAAATCAATTTATATTAATTTAAAAATTGATATATAAATAAGAGCAATGGCAAAGCAGCTTGTAGTTAGTAATAAATAAATTAACATAATAAAACACAATAAACCAAATAGTAAGAGCTGCTTGAAGGAATGGCAATATATTTATGCATTGAGAAGAGCCCAAAATATTCTTAGTAGGCAAATATTTGTTGACTATATTCATTAGCTATCAAGGTATTTTTGATCATTATTTTATTTACTTTTTGCATTAATTATATTTGTTTTTCACTGATACATAACTGTATATGTTTGGGGAGTAGCATGTGATATGTAATGTTTTGATATATATATGCACATTATATAGTACTTAATTCAGGATAAATATGCATCTCTTCAAACATTTCTCATTCTCTTATGGTATACTCATTTAAAATTCCTTCTTATAATTTTTAATAACATACAACACACTTTCATTATGTGCATTTACTGTGCTCTGCAACTGCACAACACAATTTCTTACTACTATCTATCTATAGCATAGTGCCCACCCATCAAACTCTCCCAAACTCTCCTTTCTGTCCCCTTACTCTCTTCATTCTACCACTGGTAGCCAGCATTCTATTTGCAAATTTCATGAGATCAGATTGTTTAGATTACACACATAAGAAAGATCAAGCAGTACGTGACTTTATATGCCTGGCTTATTTCATTTAAAATAATGATCTCCAGTCCTATGTTTCCCAAATGATAGGATTTCATTCTTTTTGTGGGTGGATAGTGTTCTATTATGTATATGTACCCCATTTTTCTTTGGCCATCCATCAGTTTTTGGATACTCAGGTGGCTCTCATTTATTGTGGTTAATAGTACTGTATAAACATGGAAGCACACATTATCTTTTCAACCTATATGTGTCATTCTTATTGTTGGATTATTTAGTAGTTTTTAATTTTAATATTTTGAGAAAATTTTATTGTTTTCTACAATGATTGTACTAATTTATATTTTCATTAAGAGTGTGCATAGATAGGTTCCTTTCTTTACCTCCTCATCACTACTCATTATCTTTAGCCTTTTTGACAATAGCCATTGTTGGTGGGGTAAGGTGATATCTTATGTTTTTGATTTTTTTTCTGATGATTAGCAATATGCATTTCTTTATTCATACATCGGCCATTTGTATTTCTTCTTTTGAGAAATTTCTATTGCCCAATTTTAATATTATTAATTTCTTTTTGCTGACTTTTTAAGTTTCTAACATATTCTGAATATAATTCTGTATAAGATGTGTAGTTTGCAAATACATTCTCACATTTTGTAGATTATCTTTCACTCTGCTGTTTCATTTCTTTTCCACACGTTTTCAGTTTGATGTAATCTTACTTGTCTAGTTTGGTTTTTATTTCTTAAGTTTTTGGAGTCTTAGCCAAAAGAATCTTGCCCATTCTAATGTTCTGAAATATCTCCCCTGTTGTCTTCTAGTAGTTTCAGGTCTTACATTTACTTAAATCTTTAATACATTTTGAAGTGATTTTTTTTTGTGTGTGTGTGTATGTGTGTGATTGACAAGAAATCGGCCTCTAGTTTTATTCTTCTGTATATAAATACTCAGTTTTCCCAATACCATTTACTTAGAAGACTCTCGTGTCTCCCCTGCATGATCTTAGCACCTTTGTTGACAATCAGTTCACCATAGATGTATGGATTTACTTCTAAACTTTCCATTCTGTTCCAATTTTCTGTGTATCTTTCTATATGAAAATACCATTTTGTTTTATTTACTATAGCTTTAAGGATGTACCTCATGCTCATTCTATGAGGCTAGCATTACCCTAATTCCAAATCAGATGACAAAACAAAACAAAGCAAACAAGCAAAATAATAATAATAATAATAATAAAAATAATAATAATAATAGAGAGGGGGAAGAAAAATGATACAGGCCCAAATTCCTGATGAACATAGAGGCAAATATCTTCAACGAAATACTAATAAACTAAATCCAACATCAAATTAGAGAGATTATTCACCATGATTTAGTGGGATTTAATCCCAGGGATGCAAAGATAGTTCAACATATGCTAATCAATCAATGTGGCATGCCATACCAAAGGATGAAGGATAAAAACAATATGTTCATCATGGTTGATGCAAAAAAGGCATTTGAGAAAATGCTACATCCCTTTATGATACTCTGAGAAATTAGGTACAAAAGGAATGTGCCTTAACATAATAAAGGCCATATAAATATATAAATAAGCCAATAGCCAACATCATAATGAATGAGGAAAAGCTGAAATCTTTTTCTATAGAATACTGCAGCATACCAACTTTCTCCACTTTTATTCAAGATGATACTGGAAATCCTAGTCAGGTCAATCAGGTAAAAGAAAAAAAATAAAAGGCATCCAAACTAAAAGAGAGAAAGTCAAATTATCACTGTTTGCAGATGACATGATCTTATATAGAGAAATTCCCAAAAACTACACCTAGAAACCATTATAACTAATCAATGAATTTAGAAATGTTGCAGCATACTTAACCAACATAAGAAAATCAGTACCATTGCTCTCTGCCAATAATGAATGATCTGGAACAGAAATAAAAAAATCAAGCACATTTACGCCAGTTATAACAACAACAACAACAATCTGTAATCCCAACAGCTGGGGAGGCTGAGGCAGGAGGATCATGAGTTCAAAATCAGCCTCAGCAAAGGTGAGATGCTAAGCAACTCAGTGAGACCCTGTCTCTAAATAAAATACAAAATAGGGTTGGGGATAGAGCTCAGTGACAGATGCCCCTGAGTTCAATCCCTGGTATCAAAAAAGAAAAATTAATCAAAAGGTAAGAGATCTCTAACATGAAAATTCTAAAACATTGTTGAAATAAATTTAAGACTGAAAGACATCCATTTTCAGGCATCGGAAGACTCAGTACTGTTGAATTGTGCATATGACTCAGAGCATTAAATGACATTCTTCAAATATTAGAAAATGCTAAAACTCAAATGTAACCTCAAAAAGCAAAACAAAACAGAAAATACAAACAAAAACCCAAGGAGCCCAAGCAAACTTGAACAAAATATATAAATCAGAAAACATTACACTACCAAACTTCAAAATAAACAAAAAAGTGAAAAGTTTTTTGTTTCAAATAATTCTGTCTTTTTTTTCATATTTATATAGGCCTGCCTGCTAAAATTTTACATGTAAATGTATGATCTTTTGTTTATTTGATTTGTTATTTTGTTTTTACTTTGTGCTTGACATGTCATCATATGACATCTTGACCCTCAAAGTCCTGATTTCAGATATTGTATGAAATTTGTCCATAATAACCAACATAAATATTTCTGCTAGATTTCACATTTAAGGAAATGCATCCAATATAAAGAAAAAAAATAAGGTCAACAGAAGATATGATAATTTAGGCATATTTCAATTTTCATTATATAAAGCCATTTTCACATTTATGAGTAGTGCATAATAATTGACATGAATATTAGAATTGTAAGATGCTTTATATTATTATATGACAAGTTTCTTTAGGAATAGGATAAACATGACATATTCAGCAAACATTATAAAATTATGTATTACACAAATGCAAAAGATTTAAATTTATTTTATCTTATTTCTTCTTCATCTTTATTAACCTTCTACACAAATAATAGCTGATAAGCAAAAACTCTAATGACATTTTTAATGTGACAATTTCACGTAATTCTTAGAACAGCTTGGGTCTTTAAGATATATTTGAGTATAGTAAACCACAAGCCAGAGGAACATCTTAAAATTACTTAGCTAGAATTGGGAAGATAGAAAAAGATATTAGGATACTGAGGAAAACAGAACAGACTGACTGAAATTGACTACTTCAATAGCTGATGCCCAGTGCTAAGAAGTAAATATTCTTCATTTCCATGAGATACAAGAGAATTTGCTTAACTCCTATCAAGAATACACAACACAGCTATTAAGTGAATATTTAGATTACATGAGTTTTAGAGATATTGACGGGTTACTGTTGACTAGTCCTGCTTCCTCACATGTTGAAGTACGCTGGAGATGCACTCAGAGGCAAGCGTATAAAGCAGGGTTTATTTAAAAAAGGGTAAGAAAGACTTTTCCTGGGAGGGAGAAGGGGGGGGGCCATAGCTCATATCCTGGTATGCAAAGAAGTCAGGAGGTTCTGCCTTTTTTATATGTCTTAGGGTTCCTTTGTTCTCCTGTTCTCTTTCTCTTATCTCTTTTCTTCCTGCACCTGACTAGACCCAGGAGATGCTCAGGTGGGATGGCTAAAAAGTGAGAAGCAGATGGACAGGGGTAAGGGCCAAATGGAGCAGCCCAGGACACACTAATTAACAACTTTCAAAACTGCCTGGAGGGAGGGACAATTCCTGGGATAGGTTACCTTAGCAAGGCAGGTTATCTTGATAAAGGTGGACAAAGGGCGATGAAGGCATTAGCATTTCAATCTCTCAGGGGATTGAAAGTAGAATGTCTCCAACTTCCCATTTGACCTGACTCAATTTACCTATCTATACTGACTGCCTGTTTAAGTCTGGCTTCACTAGGATGGACAGATATGCTATCAAGAGTGGCTATAAACTCCACTTTTCAACAGATTTTTTAAAAATGCAACAAAAATGTATCAGCTTGGAAGATTAACATAGAATATGAAGACTGGATTCCAACAGGAAGTTTGAAGCTAGATACTCCTTTATGACTAATTATTTCTTATTTAAAATATGTACTAAAGAACCTAATCCCTGTTTCTGCATGTGCCAGGTGTTTTACCTCATACAAGTTATTTAACCTCCCTGTATATGTCTCCTTATATGTAAAATGAGGTAATGATAACATCTACCTCATATGGTTGCTATAAGGATGGATTGATTTTTGTGTATATAAAGCCCTTAGATCAATGCTTGGCATAGGCAAAGTCTGATTCATGTGTTTCCTATTATTGTTAGTGTTACTAATTTTCTATTACTTTTACTATTGTACTTTGTTTAAGGGATTCACAGGACTCAAAAACTGTTACTGGAATGATTTATCATTCTACTTTGATTTTCTTCTAGGTCTAAATTCTCTCTAACATCTATAAAAAAGAACTAGAAGAGAGAGAGAAGATAGTCAATATATAAAGAGAAGAAATAAGAGGAGGGGGACAGAGAGAGAGTGGGGAGAGTTATGGCAGTGGGAATAGGGAGACAAACTGTGGGGGTGTGGGTGAGAAGAAGAAGAATCCAGGAAAGAATTGGAGAAAGGAGATGCCTATATGACATGCAGGAGTCAGAATGGTTTCAATGCCAGGAAAAGGATCACCAAATAGCATTTTCCAAACATTGTAAGGAAAGAGTTTGAGTATATGGAGTTTCAGTTCATGGAAAAATTAAATTTAGCTTCTTTGTTTTAGAATGTGTTTGATCCATATGGGCTCACATTTGTATCTCTAAACAATTGCTAAGTTCCTCAAGATTCTATCCCTGGAGGAAGCAAGGCTAAATTGTCACTTCCCAGGACTACAACTGAGTCTATAAATACTTCCCTTTGATGTTTTGTGTGTCAGTCTGAATCATGAGCTATGTATAAGCAGTACAAACTTCATGGTTAGGGATACTAATTGCAATGAATATAACTGCATATTTAAACATATTGTAAATTGCTTGTTAAATAAGTGTTGCTTATTTGTAAGCTACGTAAAATTTACAAGAACATACAGTTATGGGGGCGGCAGGGGGAGAGTGCACCACTGATTTTATTCATGGTTTAAAATCTGAAGCCATAATTCTAGGAGGTACTTGCAAAACAAGTAAAGAGATTAGTTAAGGAAATATCTAAAGCACCATGTAATTTTAAAATAATTGAATGCAATCTGAAATATAAAACTATCGCATTATAAACTAGAAAGGAATGTTCACACACCTTAGATAGGGGAAGAGAAAGTAGGAAATAAAATAATATATCTGTAGATATATTGATTCATATAGATGATGCACTTCTGAAAATTATTACATATAAATTGAGAGAAAACCATGAGCATTACCAGAATCTGACATTTTGAGATGGATATGCATTTTTAAAGACTGACACATATCACATTTAGAACTATTTTTCTACTAATTTAGTTTTATTTTAACATGATTTTGAAAGCTAATATGTTAAAGACCTAACAAAATAAAATACCATGTGAAATTCAGAACATTTTTTGAACTTTCTTATTTTTATTTATTTTTTTATTATTATTATTTTTTTTACTTCTAGTGTAGGAAAGAAAATTGTAGTTCACCCTTAATTATAGAGTTGCAAAAGCAGCACTGTAATTAGAGTTGTGAAAATTGTCTGGCAACAAATTTTCTTTGTAGTTTGAAGGAGGGAAAAATCCTATTGATAGTATTTGATGTGAATTTCATCACAGAACACCAAAGCAATACACTAACTTTTAATATTTCTCTGACACTTTGAATGTGACAACTGCTAATTGTTATCATTTTAGGATGTGGTAGCCCCTTTTAAACATTCTGGGGTGCATTTTTAAAAGTTTTATTATTTTTCTTTCATAGCTAGAACGTTACATTTGGATTAAAGGTGTATAAAAGATACAAAGATGAACTGAACACTAGAGTCAAAGCTTTTATCCCCACATATTTATCTCCCATCAAAAGTATTATCTGCTGTCAAAAATAGACATCAAATGATCTGCAACCAATTATCATCTGATCCACTACAAATCTTTAAGATATGCTGTGTTTCTGCAGAGATGTGTAAAAATATCACAGGAACAATGCCTTGTTACAAGCCTAAAGGACACTGTAGTCACTAGGATATCTGAAAATGGCTTCAATAAAGTTTCAGGATGGAAAACATTTTTACAAGGATAAGAAATTATTGACTTTTCATGACATATAATGCTAAGAATTTTTTGAAATTTCTAAATGTCAACAAGAAACCGCATGAAAAATATCTGTTAAAAACTTCGATGTAAAAAAAAAGATGTTATCTTGTCGTAGTGTTCGTTATTTTTTCTTACTGAGAGGGAAATCAATTTCCGAATCTATTAAAACACTCAATAAATTAACTAACCTCTAGAAATAAGGAAATGGATATAATTTAGATTTTAAAATGAAATTTCCTAATTTGGCCTTCCTGGTTTTATTAACTTCAATTTAAATATATAGAAAAGTGTTTTTAGTATTTTTTATATAAAACTATTTGTAGTAAGAAATATTAAAACCATAAAGCTATTATTAATATTTTTTGGTTGCAGAGTAGAGTGTTGGGGGTGTGGGTATGAAGAAGGAGCACTTTTCCACTGAGCTACATCTCCAGCTTTTTTAAAAATTTGAGACAGGTTCTCTCTATATTGCTTAGGGCCTCACTGAGTTGCTAAAAATGGCCTCAAATTTATAATCTTATTTCCTCAGTCTCCCAAACTGCAGGGATTGTAGGCCTGAGATGCTGCACCAGGATAAAGTCATATCCTTGATGTATAAATGTATTTCCCCCTGCCCCCAAACCAAAAGCCTTTCTTTGACAGTATATCATGAGCTTGTATGCTCAAAGACCTTTTTTGCAGGGAGAGGTCCCTTTTGACTATCTCTTAAGAGTCTTTGTTGTTCAGAGTTGTTTATTTTCTTTTTCTCCCCCCACCCCTTCATCCTCATTTTCTGTTTTGGACATCAGGAACAATTAACTTTTCCAACCTAAGGAAGGGTTCAAGTTCTGAGTTCTCTTTATGGGCTGTTCCAATACACTGTAGACCAACTAGCTTATTCTCTCATCTCATTGCTTCCTATAATACCTTTTTAAAAGTAGCAAGGAGAAGTCAATATACTCTGACATATTGACATTTTTCCAACTGCTTCTCCTGGAGGTACACACTCAGTAGGGTCTTTGTAAGCCTGCCAATTCATCATAGGCTGCTGTTTTCCCAAATGTTTGCTAAGACATAAAATGGATTTTCAGCTTTCCTGTTGGCTAAATCTGTTTCTTTGTTGTCTAGTACCTGACAGCTGACCTGGTCATGATTTAGTTATTCATTTTATGCCCCACAACTTTAGCATGGCTTATACAATTAAATTTCCCATGTAAAAGAGTAAGTATTATTCTTTTTCCCTTGTTTCAATATTTACCAATGAAAGTTAAATAGAGTGTATATTCTTATGATTTTTTATAGACATTGAAAACTGACAGTACTTTTTTAAAGATTTCATTTTGTCACAATTCTTAATGCTAAATATCCTAGTTGTAGTTTAGAAATTTGAAAGATACATAAAGAGAAATTTAGGCAGAGCTGATTACAGAGCTTTTAACATTGGTTCTTAAAAACTTTTAATTTTACAATTTTTTTTATATTTGTCTTCAGTATTTAAAAAATTAAGCAAACCACACACATGCTAGTTTATATAAAATTAGTTAGGAATTTTTATGAATCATTCATGCCATGTCAGTGAAAAAAATCTATATGACGTTTTGTTAAAAAGTTAAGTCAATGAAAATCATTTTGAAAAACTTATCCTACTGAGAAGTATAGGAGGCCTCAAATGTAAATAGCAGGACTAACTGACAGAACAAAATGTTCCACAAAGGTGTTTTTTTTTTATTATTTTTCTTCTGTTATCACAATTAAAACATCCACAATTACTGGAGAAATTAAATGTATAAGTAAAATTTTAAAAATTTAACAATTCAGCAAACAAGGTGGTTACAATGAAGTGTTACTTCAGGAATGTTTCAATATAAAATTAAAGTTATCCATTTTTGTTAAAATAAAAAGAGATTAACTTTTAAATTTTATGGAAGCACTGATAATCTGTTTAATTAAGAGGTGCAGGCCTTTAATGACTTTGAAGGCTTCTGAGTATTAATGACATGCCTAAGACATATATCTAAAACAGAACTAATGCTAACAAAAGGGGTAATGTAAGAGAAATGAAGATAAAAGGGACAAAAGAAGAGAGAAAAGATTATGTAAAGAAATGGAAAGTCATCCATCATAAATTTCAAAATATCTTGGATCGAAGGTAATCTTAGGAACTGGTAGCTCCTCTCTCTGAGTCCTCCTGGCCCTGGGAAGCTCCCAGAGGTCTGCCTCTCATCTAGGCACATTTCAAGGTCTCTATGTTTAAGATGCCATTGGATGAAAGTCAGGTGTGCTCAATGTAAATCAAAGTAAATGTCATGCTTCAGGTATATCCGTCTTTCATCTTTAACCACTACTTTTTAAATAAAATCTTTCTTTCGCTTATATAATTTAAATATAATCAAGTTGGAAAGGATACTTAAAGAGGCAAAAGAACTTTTATTGGTGACTGAAAATTGCACCAGAGAAACAGGTATTCTGGCTACAAAGTATATGTGATTTTATAGTCTAAATATCACATGGAAATCACATTTCTGTTAGGTGTATATAATCTTTAATAAAAAAGTATGTTATGTCAAAATATAAAGTGAATAGAGACTTTTATGAAACATAAATTTACACAAACACACACACAAAAAAAAGAAAAAAAAACGAAAGAAAAACTATTTCTAAAAATAAAGCAAAATTCAAATAAAAAATTACTAGGCCTAAAACACACAAGAAAAAGGTATAATATTCCAAACAAAATAACCACATTAAAGAAAAATATAAAATATGTTTTATAATTTATAAACTTGCTTTTATTTTTTAATTTATTGTGAGTCACCATCTTACAAAGATAAAGCTGGAAGAAAGGGACTAGTCAATTGACAGCAATAGCAAAGAATCTTAAGTACAAATTGACTGAAATAAGAAACCATTACAACCATCTGTGCTTTCTCCCTGTCGTCCTCAAAGAGGATGCATCAGAAATCACTGCTAATGAGCAGTCCTGCCAAATCAGTCAGTGGACACTCATGGGCTGTGTCTTTGCAATCCTCTAACTATAAAATTTTGGCCATTAAATTCCCAATCCAGTCATCAGTCTTCCTCATGAAGATTACAATGACTACATTATTCAGTTTTTCTGAGAACCAAACAACAATTTAACATTATCTCTCACATACACTAGCTGCTACCAAAGTCATAAATGAGTGGGATCCATAAGGTGAAAGAAAACAGTTTTATTCTCTGTCCATGCAAATTCAACCTGTCCTGACCTTTGTGTGAAATCTAGGGCAAACCTGTGCCTTTTTTGATCATTTTCAGATAATGAGAATATTCTCCTCCAGAAATTTCAAAATGCAGAAATACTCCCTTTTACATTATTAAAATGAAAGTTCTAACGTAATTGCCAAAATATCAAATTTTATTTAAAGTTCGAATTTTCTTCCTTTGAGTTCAGATTGCTTAAAACAAGACCCCAAAATGAAAAAAGGAAGCAAGTAAAGCTGGAGGGATATTGAGAGGGTATGGTAGGTTTCTTCTTTCTTGGATCTGTTAACTCTTCTCTTACCTTCCATTAACCCATTCCATTAACCCACTCCTCCATAACCAAAATGAAGAAAAAGAGCTGAGAATGAAAGATGAATTGAAAGATCTCATTCACTGTAATTAGCTGACACATTCTGGGTCTGGCAGACATTTATGGGACATGCTTAATGCCTAGAAAGTCTCTCTCTCTCCACTCTTCCCCTCGTGGAGATATCAGACAGCCATTCCCTAGGAAGAACCAATATTCTCTTTTCACAATCCTTGACTTTGCTGCTGTAGGGCACTTCATGGAGCTTCTTACCTTTTAGAAATTTCCCTCAGGATTGATATAAATGCATGCTTCCTGTTGATTCCTTCCCTATCACCTTTTTCCATAAATCCTGAGAATATCTGCAAAATCCTCTGCATGGGTTTCATGAAGCCCCCATGATCAGGGGAATTGCAATGACAGCACTTGATATTAAAATTTTTCTCTGCTATCTTAATTATCTATCTTTTCACATTCTTACTTAGGATAAAGCTAGATAGTTAGCTATACAGGATGCAACTAGTTGAACAGGTAATCCGATTTTACTTTAGAGTAAGACAGTATGTTTTAGTCTTGTTTTGCAGATAACAAGTCACTCCCAAACATAGTAGCAGTAAGAACTTACTGTTTCTTAGTATTATATGGTTTGACTCAGGTGGATGATTTTTTTTTTCTGAAATCGTTCATGATTCTTTAGATAACTCTAGCAGCTTAGGATATTTAACTAAAGGATCAACTGGACAGGAAGAAGATTCTAATCTGGTTAGGGACTATGTATATAACTGGCACAGAATTTTGTATGACATTCTGTTAAATATAGAAATAGCATTCTCTGTTTAGATTTGAATAAGATAGTGAAGAAATGAATGTTATTTTTGTGTAAATGTAACAAGAAGTCCCTGTTAAAGAGCAAATGGCATGGGAGATGTTTTTGTAGCAATTTAAGGAAAATATGATTTGCCCTATACTGTTACATTCTTGAAAAATAACTCAAATTTAGAGACTTTTAAAAAAAATTTACATTCTTATTATATAGACATTCAGAGGATGATAGTAAACTGTCCATCACTACTAACTACATTTCACTTTATTGCTTTAAAAGAGCTTAAGTTATTTGTTTATACTTTTACTTACTAACCTTATAAGGTTAGAAAAGAGAAATCAAGTTGTAACTAGTGTTTGAAACAAGGAGCCCATAAAATCTTGTACAAGAGAAAATCTCCTGAAATGGAAAGGAATTTCCTTAGTACTTATCTTAAATGAGTTGTGAAAATTTACATACATTTTTGTTATGTAGTTCTATAAATTCCCATATGTATATAGATTTGTGTAGGAACAAATTTTACAATTAAAATACAAAATGATTCCATGACCTCCCAAAATTGCCTTATGCATTATTTTTTTCAGTCACACCTTTCCTCAATTCCTAAAACCTCAGGAACAACAATCTCTTCTCTTTCAGAATAATTTTCTTTTCCAGATGTCAAATAAATTAAATCTTATACTATGTGGCCTTTTTGAATTTGGCTTTTTTTCCACCCAGTATAATGCCCTCACATCTACCCAAGTTGTTGCATGTATCAGTTGTTCATTATTTTTTTTTACTGTAGAATATAATCTGTTGTATAAATCATACCATCGTTTTCATATCCATTCATTGTTGAAGGTCATTCTTGCTGTATCCAATTCTTGGTGATTGTGAATAGAGCCACTTTGTATGGTGTAATTTTTTTTTTTGAGAGAGAGAGAGAGAATTTTAATATTTATTTTTTAGTTATCGGCGGATACAACATCTTTGTATGTGGTTCTGAGGATAGAACCCAGCCGCATGCATGCCAGGCGAGCACGCTACCACTTGAGCCACATCCCCGGCCGAAGAATGGATGATGTAATTTTTGTATGAAAATAATTTTCCATTTCTTTTGAGTAAATTCCTAAAAGTGAGATTCCTAAATCAAAGAGATAAATATTTATATTTATTTATGTTTATATTCATATTTAAGTTTCATGTATTTATATTTAAATTTATAAGACATGACCATCTTCATTCCAGAAGGACTATATCATTTTGCATTTCCACCAACAATATGAAACTTCTTGTTTTGACTACTCACCAGCACTTTTTATTTTCAGGTTTTTTGCTTATTTGTTTGTTTTGTGGTGCCAGAACTCTAACCCAGAGACTCTCATGCTGGACAGGCACTCTACCACTCTACCATTATATTGCTATCCCAGTATTTTTAAAATTTTCATTATACTTTTAGGTGAATGGTACTATCTCATGAAGATTTGAATTTACTTTTCTTAATATTGAGTGATGATGAATATCTTTTTTTCTGTGGTATTTCACATTCATATATAATCTTGAGTGAAATGCCCTTTTAGGCTTTTCCTATTTTTAAAATTGAGCTAATTGTTTTCTTTCAGTTGAGTATATATAGAACATTTTCTTTATTCATTGTCTGTTGACAATCACCTAAACTGGTTGCATAGCTTGGCTAATGTGAATTGCACTGTTATAAAGATTGATGTCACGGCTTCCCTATGGTTTGCTGATTTTAGTTCTTTTGGATAAATACCAGGGAGTGGGATGGCTGGGTCCTATGTTGGTTTCATTCCTAGTTTTTTGAGGAATATCTGATTTCTGGAGTAATTGTATTAATTGGTAGACCACCAATAATGTATCATTGATTTGCATTTTCCTGTTTGCTAGAGATGTAGAACATTTTTTTTCATATATTTATTGTTCATTTGTATTTCTTTTGAGAAGTGTCTGTTAAATTCTTTTTTCCCATTTGTTAATTGAGATATTTGTTTTTTGGTGTTAAGTTTTTTATGTATTCTAGATATTAATCCCCTGAGGAGCCTGTCACACACTTTCTATTTTAAATTAAGATTTATGAATGATTTTGAGTTAAATTTTACATAAGTAAAGGTTTAAGTTGAGGTATTTTTCATATATCCAATTATTCCAGCATCCTTTGCTGGGAGATATGTAACTTCTCTTTTTTGTCTTCAACTTTTAAAAAAAGTATGTTTAAAATATGTCGTTCACTTTGCCAATACCACACTGTCATATTTAGTGTAGCTTGCATACTTAAGTCCTAAATTCAAATACCATAATGCCTCCAATTTGACCTTCCTTTGTTAAATTGTTTTGTATTGTGTTTCTTCTTCTAGTTCACTTGATTTTCCATCTAAATTTGTCCATGATTTTGCCTAAATCTACAAAAAATCACTAGCAGAAGATTATTTATGACTGTGATAATTCCATAGATAGGTTTGCAGATTTGACAACTTCTGATGATCAGATGATCAATTCATCTGATCTATTTCCAATTTTTATTTAGTAATAAAAATTCAATTGATTTGTTTCTGTGCATGTTAACTTGTATCCTGCAATATTTTAAGTTGATTTATTAGTTCTAGAAGTTTCTCTTTTTTTTCACAAATATCTTGGAATTTTACACAACGTAGTATATACGTCTCTTTCTTCCTTTGCAATTTATATTTATAAATATTTTATTCTCCCCCAACACTTATCTGCTTGAGAAATTCTTGGAAAAGGAAGACTATATAACATCTCTTATAATGTGAATGAAGGCTGATTATAATAATTAATTTTTATGCTGAGAAAAATATTTGCTGCTGTTGGTACTAGAATTGAAGACCTAAACTGACTAAAGTACATCTCTGGAGAGACAAACAAAAAAATGAATAAGCGGAGCTAGTGGAAGGAAGTAAGGGTGGAGAAAAAAAAAACAACAATGAAGTTTTATAAATAAAGAATAGATGACAGATGGTGAAAGAATGACTAAACATACAAAATGCCATATCAAATGTGAATCAGTCTATTAATAGAAACAGACTTTCTGACTGCAGACACCTTTTATTTCAAATTTAGATATACACTCATTAATTTACCACCCCTATAATAAATAAATTAGTTTATATGAAAGTCAAAATGTAATTGAATAGTCCAAAAGAAAGCATATTATATAAAAGCATATAAAAAAGAAATTCTACAACCAAGCTTGATATATTTAATAGCTAGTGAACAATGTATTAAAAGTATTCTCTGACATTTAAAAGTTTAATTATTCTAATTAACTCCAGAGAGCAAAACTATCACAATCTTTGATATCAAGCCTCTGAGTTCAAATTCTAGCTGCAACATGCTAGGTGGCTAATATTAAATACGGAGATGCAGATGAAATAAAGGACATTGTGGAAAAGTCCAAAACACTTAACAGAGACGATAGGGAAGATCAGTAGTTCAGAATATATTGTAATAGATCAATAACCATTGTAAAAATTAGAAAGAGAACTTAACTCCTATAAAAATATCTTTCATCCAGACAATTACTGATATAAAAAATAAAACCTTAAAGAAATAAATTTTCTGTTGTTTAAACACTGAGGTAATCTAAATTGGAAATATGAATGAAGACTCTATAATGCTATTAACATAAATAGAGGCAGGTATGGCAACACATGCCTATAATCCCAGCTACTGAGGAGGCTGAGGCAGGAGGATTACAAATTCAAGACCAGCTTGGGTAATTTAACAAGACTCTGTCTCAAAATGAAAAAAAAAAAAAAAAAAAAGTCTGGGAATGTATTTGTGGTAGAGCACCTTTGGGTTCAACTAAAAGATCATGTACACACACACACACACACACACTTAAAATCAAATGGAGCAGTAAGAAAAACATTTATTATTCCTTAAAGAATAAATGAAACAATTCGCAAATGCAGAGGTATCCAACAGTAAAACAGAATTAACTAGACTACATTAACAGTTTAAGGAACATTATCCTTTTTATCTAGTAATTTCAGAAAGCATCAAAATGTATTTATAAAATTTTTATAAGTTATAAACTTAGTAAACTAGGATAGGAAAAAATTCTCATTTTTTTGAAGAATATCTTGTAAACTAAGAGCATTATAATTTTCAAATATTAAAACTATTTGATTTGAAGAGCACAAGGGCTACTGATGAGATAAGCTTCTCCCCCCCCCCCACACAAATGAGTACAAATATGGTTAAAAAAAAGTGAAAATTTCTCATTATATGTGAGTCAGCTAGTAGTAGTCTTAGGAAAAAAATAAAAAATGAATGAGACAGTTTGGGGGAATTGATTGATTTTAAGACCAGAAAATAAATAATCATATGATTTACCAGCAAAACACAGGTAAAAATTGTAGTAGGAAAAAGAATTATTTTTAAAAAACATACAAAATCTATAAATGTATAAGAGTAAATTTTAAAATGGATGTGCAAATATTTTATGAAGCAAAAATATGAAAAAACATAATATATCTAGATGAGAAACATCACTATGATAGAAGGATAAATTCTTTCATGTAATCTTAAGTATATACACAAGCAAAACTTCCAATTTTCATCATGAAGAAGAAAAGTGAAAGAATAACCAATACAATTTTGAAAAAAAATAGAGGGTTTTCTCATTTTTTACTTTCTCATTTTCTCATCTATATAATGAAACAAAGTATAAATCTACACTGTGTCAATATGCATAAATATGGATTAGAAGACAAAATGATAAAAAATGACTTCTGTGTTATTGAGAAAGAATGAGAGTATTTATGTTATTAAGACAATTTCAAGTCAGAAGGAACTTAAATTTTGAGTAGTTGTGTGTATGTGTGTGTTTGTGCACATGTTTTTGTTGTGTATGTCTATTTATGTACATATATTCATACATATCTAAATCCATCTTCAACTATATATCTGTATCTGTATCTTTATCTATCTCTATACTAGCCTGATTTTCTTTTCTTTTTACCCTTGCTCGTGTTAATAAAAAATAAAAAGTTAATAAAAAAAAATAAATAAATAGCATTATTCAGTAAAAGTTAAATAAATGATATTTTCTCCATCATAAGAAACACCACGCAGAACTTTAAAAAATCATAAACTTTTATGTGCTCATATTATTGACTAATGGAGCAAATCAAAGACAAGTGTATATAACAGAACATTATATATATATATATATATATATATATATATATATATATATATATATGCATATCAACACAGAATTATATTTCTGTATTAATGTATTTCTAAATTGTCATTCATTTGTGCTTGGGGAAACTATAAATATATACAAGAGCAAATGTATTTATACATGCATGTATGTATTTGTGCATATATATATATATATATGTATATTTAGTATGCATTTTTATGTACATATTGGTTAGGAGTGTTGAAGCTTAGGTATATAGGTGTATGAGAGAAAAGGAAGACAAAAATCCACTTTTCACTCTAAATTTTTGTCTTGTTGGAATATTCTACAATTTGCATGCATTAATATATAAAAAATTTTTCAAGCTATCAACATTTAAGGAAAAATATAAATTATGTCCTAATTCAAGGAACTAGCAAGTAATTTTGACTTATTTCCTGTATTTGTCTTAAATTTTAAAAAAATATTGATGAGGTGACATGACTTTTCTTTAGAATTTTACTTGTAAGGAAGATTATATGAGCATTGTTGTTACTCATCTAAATTATGGAAGATTTCTATGAAGTTCTTGTTTGGATTAATCTTCTGTCATCTTGTCAGATCCTGATGATCTATGTGAACCTCTGGTCTCTGCAACCACCTCATCACTAATAATTGTAACCAGTGGAGTAGAGACAGGCTTGTCTGTCTTCATTTTAATTTTACTTCTGAACCTTTATCATAGTCTCTCATCATGTCAAGCAGGTGGAATGAATAACAGCTCCCATCTGTGACATTCAGTGGCTTGTGAAATTCTAAGGCTGTTTAAGAATGATGCTATTGGCCTACATCCCATGTGTTATTGTGTAGTTCATAATAATAACACTGGCTTATCATTTTTCATCCCCATACAAGATTTAATCATAATGTTGCTGTGCCATATGGAGAATATAATTATGCACATTTCCATTTTAATTCCAATTTCCAACAATGAATATTATAAATTATATGTCCTTCTAATCTCCGAATATGTCCAAAATATTAGTAAAGCCAAATAAAATTGGAATTTAATAATGCTAGCAAACTCATTACTTTAGCAATGTCTCAAGAGGGACTATTTGAACAAGGCTGCATGTTTTTGCTTCAGAGAAACTAACAACAAACAGTGAGTTGATTGATCAGTTCTGGTTCCTGACATTTTGATCCATGAAGTCAGCACAGGATGCTTATTCTGTGAATCTCCTGGGGACTAAGTACAGTACTCATCAATGCATCATTCTTAGAAGAGAAAATGAAGCAGTACAGGAAATAGAAAAACTCAGTTAATTGTGGGCCCATGGAAAGGATTAAACTCTAAATGCTTGGCAGGGAATTGAAAAAGAGGAAAACAACCACGCATCTTTGTCCCTGAATAGCCATATTCTGCTCTTCTTGTTCCAAACAACATCTAATTATGGGTTCCTTTCCCTCCCCCCCCCAATTTCCGACTGATAATACTTGCAACACATAACAAAATAGATGCACCTAACGATTTAACCATGTAATATTTTAGTGTGCTACTAACAAATTGATATAAGTAGGTCATATTAGAGTAAATATCACAAAATCCTGCATTTCTTGTTGCAGAATTTTTAATTCTGTCTTTGATTCTTACAGGTCATAAAGCCTATGAAAAATCCTTTGGGTCTCACAGAGCTTAGGAAAACTGGCATCTTGTGCTTTTCTATTAGTTTTCTTTGATTGCTTTCATGTCTGGGTTCACAAAATGTTACAATCCAATCTTTTGCTTTAAGCAAGCATTTTCAAATTTTTGATGTAGCCACATTAGTATCAACCTTCAAAGAATGGAAAAAAGTGAGTTGAAAATGGTAGTGATAAAAAAGAAATGTGAGAATCATTTATTTTCTTCCAGTAAAACTTGTGTAGATTAAAACTTCCTGATTTTCATTCATTTTCTCTTGTGAATTGACCCATATTTTATATTTTTTTATTTGATTCCCATAATGCTACTCTTCTGGTTTGTGTGCTGAAATTAATTTTTGCATTAGTCCATTATATTTTAATTTGGTTATGTAGTCCTCATACACAGGAATGCATACCTGAAATTTAATTACTAGCTAATAATACCATCTTTTTATGTGTGAAAGGGACACAATGTCTTTTTCTAATTCAAAAAAAGTATATGTCAATCAAAATGAATTTCCCTATTATATTATAGCCTAGGTGCCTTAGTATCTTAAGTGTTTTTGTGTGGGCACCCAAGTATATGTGGGTGTGTGGCTGTGTATAGTTTACAATGTCTCCATTTCTAGGAGAATTTGAATAATTCATACATCAAAACACATTGTGAGAAAAAGGAAATTAAAGTTATTAACCAAAATGCAATGCACTTATCACAATGGAGTAAATGTTTCTAAACACTTGGAATAAATTGATACCTACAACATGACATTGAAATTTATTCTTATTTTTCTTGAAACAAAGAAAAAAAGAATACATGGTATTATCGCTTTTTATCTGAAAGCATATGCATACATTCACTAAGATAAAATGTATATGAATGAAAAGATGAGGGAAACAAATATACATCCAACACAATGAGTTGAAAATCTGTGTCTGACCTTCAAAATGAAACATCGAAAAGGTCAACATTAATTAAAACACACACACACACACACACACACACATATATATATATATATATATATATATATATATATATATACACACACACTTATTTCAATATCCTAAGTGCTTCTGTGAGAAATGAAGGATTTGAGTAGTTTTGATCAATATTAGGATTAAAAATAAAAAAGGAAACCAAAGCAATTAAATAATCACAAAAAACTGATGATTACTGAAAGCTCAACCCTGAATTCCATAGTAAAGCTATGGTAGTCTCACCACAAGGGCTTGAAAACTACTGAGAACAGCCTGATAACATTCTTTAATATTGCCAAGCACAAGATACATACTTTCATAAACTTAATTAAAAAAAAAAGTACAATTAGAAATGTGCTAAGCCTCTAAACTTCTGGAACCAAGCAGAAATTGGAGGAGCTGTGAAAGGGCTATCAGGGCAGAAAAGGTGGTTGCAGACTAAGGGAAAAGGCACCAAACAAAGGCAAGAGGTGTCTCCAGGGCTAAGCCTGGGTGGGGATCAGAGCAAACATTGAGGAAAGAAAAATAAACCAGAAAGAAGACAGAAGTGGTGAACATGATGGATAATACTATAGGAGAAATTGAAGGTAGAAAGGAAGAAACAAAAAAAGGAATTAAGATATTACTATAATTAAAATAATTCTGGGTGTCTGACAGTATAAATCCTTTAACTTTTGGTTCTTCAATTTCCATGACTATTCTTCATAAATTTTGAAACATTATTTCTACAAATTCTGGTGCTATTTTTTCTGGATTCGCATGAAATCAATAGATCAATCAGCTGATTGATTTGTGGAGAAATGGCATCTTTACACTATTTACTATGTATCTATATATTGGCATATTAAGTCCTTTCAGTATTTTGTTTAATTCATTTCATATGTTATTTTTTTTAGTGCTAATTTTTTAAAATTATTTAAAACTTTGTATTTCTCTATTGTGGTTTCATTTTCTGCTGAAATTCTATTCATCCCTTCAATCTTAATGCTGAGAATTATAGTAATTAAGAACATGTTTTGTTCCATTAAAATGTGCATGTGTGTATCTAATTAAGACTTTAAAATTCTTATCCATGAGATACAGTATCTTAGGATCAGATTTGTTTGATTTTCTTTTCCTGTAAGACTGTGTTTCATTATCTGCACTTCATATGTTGTATAATTTTGGGTGATGTCATGGCTAATACATGAGTTATTTTTGGAAAGGCAGAAGCTCATGTTGTTGAACCATTGAGGGCTGGTTATTTATTTATTTATTTTGCTTTAAGATTTTTCTCAATATGGATACATACTAATGTTACTTCTACTAGATCTTATCTTTGTGGCTATGCATTGGTGTGATTAAATATGTTTTCAAATTAGAATATTATCATTATATTCACTTCTTTGAGTAAAATCAGAAGAAATGTGACAGAATGAAGAGTAAAGTTGAATATAGAACAATATAAAATATGTAAGGTAAAGAAGAGAGAGACCCTGACTCAAAAAAACAATAAAACAAATGCCTTATGGATCTGTTAGATTATATCAAATAATCAAACATATGCATTTGCTTTATCAAATGGAAAATAGGTAGAAGAAATGGCCTAAAATTCCCAAGTTTTATGGAAGGCTTGAGTTTGCAGGAAATAGATGTGAAACAAAATCTAGGTAGAATAAACATAAATAAGCTACACTAAGTTACATCATAATCAAACTTTTTAACAATATAAACAATAAGTTTCTAAAGTCCCAAGAAAAATTAGAAATTACTTACAAGGAAACAAATTATTGAAAGCCGACTTCTCACCCCAAACCTTGTATTCTAATGATGTAGTCGGGAGAAGAACATTTGAAGTAAATAAAGGAAAAAAAAATTAAAGTTAAACTTATAAAAACTGCAAAATCATCCAAAAACAAATACGTTAAAATTCACAATTGTTAAAAAATTAATGGGTATTCAAGGAAATAGGAAAATATCATCCAAACACAAGGAGAATATAATTAAAGACTTATCAAGTTTGACAAAGATTAGCATTAGCAAAGTTATTAAAACAGACATTATGACTGTATTCCATATGTTAAAAAATAGAATCATGACATAACATAAATATGGGCCAAATCACATTTTTAGAAATGTAAAACTTATAATAATATACAAGATAGAAAATGAAATAGATGGGATGGATTAAAAGACATTAAATGTTGAAGAACATGTTTGGAGGAATGAAGAAGACATAGTAAAAGAAAAATATTCGGAATGGCATACGAAATAACTTTGAAAAGAGTATATGGAATCTGGAGGCCAATTTCAAGCAGCCTAGGATCTTGTAATTGGATTCCTGAAAAGTGATAAAAAGAAGCAAAAAACTACACATTGTAAATAACTGATGTACAAAATTTTCAGAATTTGATGAACTAAATGAAACTCAAGCTCAGAAAATATGAAAGTTACCTCAAGGAATGTAATAAAATGATTAAAGTCAGTAATTAAAAAGGTTTTATCAGGAGCTAGGATTGTGGCTCAGCAGTAGAGTGCTCGCCTAGCATATGCTAAACACTGGGTTCGATCCTCAGCACCACACAAAAAATAAATAAATAAATTAGATAAAGGTACAAAAAACTCTTTTAGTAGATGTCAAAAATAGACCTATTACACATGGAGAATAGGTTTTTTTAAAGTTACACATGACCCAGGAAGAACAATAATGATGGCAAAAAGAACAAAAATTCCTTGCTTAAAAAAAACTTGAGAAAACAGAGTACATACTTAAATAATAGGAAAAAAATAACCTCTTCCTTAATTTTTTGTTAGTTGTAGATCGACACAATATCTTTATTCATTATTTATTTATTTTTATGTGGTGCTGAGGATTGAACCCAGGGCCTCATGCATGCAAGACAAATGTTCTACCACTGAGCCACAACCCCAATCCCTTCCTAAAATTTGAAAATTTCTATGTTATTTCATAGATGGGCTCAAAATTTTTTCCTGTGTGTATAATGTGTAGCCTGTAGAACCAAAAGCTGTCTACCAGATACTGTTTAATTCCTGGGGGAAGACATGGAGATCTAGTGAACTTGTAGCTTAATTAGAAACAAATTTACTTACACATGCTCTTGTCAAATCAACAATCAACATGCATACTGAATGTAATGGACCAGTTTTAAGTTCTGTGAGATCGACCATTAGTCCAGACCTTTTCAGTCTATTTTATGATAAGAGTAGGAGAGTCAATACTGTCTTCAGACTCAGTTCTTAACGAATATTGTTGTTTGACACAACATAAAAGGAGGGGTTTCTCTATTAATTGGAATGGAAAAAGATATACTTGCCAAATCTATAGGATATACCACGTACCTGAGGCCTTATTGATCTTTTTTAGTAATGATATCCTACTCAAGTAGTTTTATCAGGGGTACTAGTTGAATAAGCCTGTGTTGTGTATAATCTTTAGAATTCCTTCAGATTGGTGAGTATAGTGCATATATGAGAGGGAAAACTAACCCCACATTCTTGTATTCTTGTAGGTCTCTAATGGTAGCACAAATATTCACAGACCCCCAACATTGTGAAAAAAAAAATTATATATATACATATATATATTTTTTAGACTGGGGGAGTTGAGAACAGTTTCAGAAACTTTTTTCTGGACTGGGGATTAAACTCAGGGTTGCTTTACAACTTATTTTATGTACCCAGCTTTTTAAATTTTGAGACAATATTTAAAAAAAAAATTTAAGATGTAGTTGGGCACAGTACCTTTATTTTATTTATTTATTTTTATGTGGTGCTGAGGATGAACCCAGTGCCTCGCATATGCTAGGTGAGTACTCTACCACTGAGCCACAACCCCAGCCCGAGATAGTATCTTGATAAGTTGCTTAGAGCCTTGCCAAGTTGCTGAGACTACTCTCCAACTGTGATCATCCTGCCTCAGGCTCCTGAGTCAACTGGACAACAGACATAAGTCACCATCCTTGGCAGTTTCAGAGACTTTTAAACATACCTGGGAAATAATGCGGTTACTCCAACTGCAAAGCTCATCAATTCTAAGTATACATAAGGGAACTGAAGAAATGATACCTGTGGGAGGGTCCACTGAGACTGTGAACCAACTGAAAAACAGATTTTAGACAGGACATTTCTTATTACTTTGTCCCATTATCTCCTACTTCTAACAGCAAAGCCATGATGACAGTTTAGGTTTCTAGATATCAATGTCAACCCAGAACCTATGCACAATAATCCTGAAAAGTCATTCTCCTTTCTACAATGTCCAACCACCATAGTTAATGGATATAGGTCCTTTTGGGGAAGATAGGAAAATCATTGGGGAAATATTTGTAAATTATTGTGGAAATAGTTGCTCTATTGGTCAATGTTCTTCTTCTTATGATCCTGGCCACATCTCCAGACAATTGATTCTGTTTCTAAACAATGACTCTTGTCTAGGAACTGAATGAAGGATCATGACATTTAGATGCAAGGGCCACACTCAGTCTCCAGTTTCTCCATTCGTTTTTCCATTTCATTTTAGATACCAAGTAGGGCTCACCTATTTAGCTGACCAAATATATTACTCCTAGTGTCATGATGCTCTATTAATGATTTCTCATAACTCTCTGAAGATAAATCCCCTTGGCTGTTTTTCTACTTTTCCTCCTCATGAATGTAATTGCAGTTCATTGGTTCTTGATAGGTGGGGAAAAATGATTATCAGCTTTCACACAATCACATTCTGGATTTTATCAATGCATGGAGTATCATTTGGGCTCTTCCATGAAACACAGTCCTTCGATTGGTCTTCTTGTCTTACATAATATCCTACTCTAGCCTGTACATTTTCCTTATCCTCCATTACTGCTTGCCAAGGCAACTCAGGCATTTTCATTTTTCTGAGGGTTGGCCATCACATTTTCCATGTTTCTAAGAGCTATCTCAATAGAAAATTTTTTCAAGAGCACAGGCCTCTTCCTAGGGTGACAGAACCCCTGTCTTGATAGAATATTCCTAAGTCAATAAATTCGTTTGTGTTCAGCAATATACTGACTTTCCTTAATCAAATTCCAAGAGTATTCCTCCTGTTCATATTGGTACACTGACTAATTCTTGCAGCTTTTTTGGTGTATGGTCTCTATATGCCTTCATCAGACCCATCACATTGCCAAAGCAATGCCAGTTTCTGGTGATGTTCCTATATCCGGTTCAAACAGTTATCTCAAAACATCCAATATTACTCTATCTCCTAAAGAAACATTTTCCCCACTTCTTGATATTTCTTAACTGGGTTTAAATAAAGAACTAGATATGGAACATCAGATTTAAATCTTCATATTTTAAATGAAATATGAAGCTACAACACCATCATAGTTCAGATCAGTTGACTGAGTTTTGGTTTCTATGTCTGGCACAGTTGTTTTAACTGGAAAAAACTGATCTCTAAGAAACTTAAGTTTCTTATTGCTTCTTATAATTCCTACTTTAGAATTTTGAGGTTTAATTTTAATTTGAAAACAAAATAATTTTAAAGCTTTAAAGCGCATAATGTGCTAGACAAAGAGTATCACATTTGATCCCATGTAAAAAGGAATCACTATATTTAAAATGAAGAAAATTGCTTAGAGAATGTTTTTGTAATTGTGGAGTATGAATTAGCTTAAACATGTATTTCTTTAAAATTCCTAGCATTTGAATATTTTGAAGAAAGGGACACTTTTTAGAAGGTATACATTAAGACCATTTTGCTTTGCCTCCTGAGAATAAAATGTTTTTGTTGGGCACAGTGATGCAAGCCTGTAATCCCAATAGCTCAAGAGGCTGAGGCAGGAGGATTGCAAATTCAAAGCCAGCCTCAGCAAGTTAACCAGGCCCTAAGTAGCTCAGAAAAACCCTGCCTCAAAATAAAAAGTAAATAAATAAAAAGGGCTGAGGATGTGTCTCAATGGTGAAGCGCCCTGGGTTTAATCCCTCACACCAAAAAAAAAAAAAAAAAAAAAAAAAAAAAAAAAAAAACTATTGGAATTATTCTCAATTATATATTTTGGGATGGCTTCCAAAACATATATAGCTCCAACCAGATCTTTTATATGGGCCTCTATATAGAAAAATAAGATTAATTATTAATTATATATGCACAATTAGTTAATTAATGAACAAATTTGAAAAAGATAAATCAATAAATCCCAAATGTTTAGAATAACTAAGACATTTAAAAAAAACTATACAAGTGTCATATGTGAAAGGTTATGATCAATGATATAGTGACAAGTGCTGAATTAGGCATATTAAAAACATTTTAAAAGTTTTATGAAGATGTTCTATAAATCAATTTTGTTATAAACCATGGAAGATTTATAGTCAAAAACTGCTAGATCTCCATGGTCCAAATTTTGTGGCAAAAATTTAAGTGTGACATTTCAAAATATTTTAACTAAAATTTCAGAGAATATTGTGGACAGATTAACAGATATTATAGGAGGAAATCTTGTACATCTGAAGTTTGTGTATTAATTAGTAATTTTCTAAAGAGTTCATTCATTCAGTTTGTACGTTGAACATAAAACTTTTATGCCTAGTACATTTATTATTAAGTAACAAAATGATGCAGTTCTTGAGTACAAAAGGAGTCATTAAAATAATTTAATAGATTGAACATTGAAAATGTAAGAACATCTTATTGTAAACAAGAGACTAGTATCATATACCTCACACTGAAATGTCTTTCATTTTTCATCACAATTAAAAGTTGCATTTTGCTGAACATGAAAAATTCAAGATTCTGTATTAAACATTTTTAATATTAAATGAAATTAAATTTGAGATTTAGACCAGCAATACTATATTTTTAGGTATTTGATGTATGTAATATCTAGTCGCTGTTGACTTATATTTAATGAATGAGGGCTAGTCAATTTATCAGCTAAATTAGATGTCCCTTAAACTCTTATATATAGGTAGAACAAAATTCAGAGTATTTCCCCAACATACAGTTCTATTCATCACATCCGCTTTTTAAGTCATACTACAAATATAAATATGCTATGCATTAGCCATTAGCAAGCATTAACAAGCTTCATTAATCATGTTAATTAGCTAATGCCAAAAATGAAGATCCTTTGGAAGTAGAATTGCTATGTAACTAATTTTTGTCCCATATAATACTAATTAATGATTCATGAAAACTCTTACTTAATGCCCTGATACTTTATGTATTCCAGTTACTTTTTTTGACTTTCTAATGTTGAGTCCCTCTTCTACCTCAAATCTTGTTATTTTAATCATGCTTCTGATAAATATTGTTTTCTCTATTTAAATGACATATATTAATTACCATTTTCTCTATTAATGTTTCACTGATTCCTTCCTTGAATAATCATTATTTTCTCAGATAAATTATAAATTTTTAGGAAACAAACATTGACTTATATTTAAAGTATTTTTTACACTACTCATAAGGGAGAAATATGGTAGCTATCACATCAAGAAAGTGACTAAGGTTAACATCACCAGTAAAAGTCATGTTAATAGATGAGAGGGTGAAAGAGGTGTTGCTTCTTTATGGTATTCTCTTAAACTTCTAACCCTAGTTCATTCAAAAGAAATCATCAGGAAAACCATGGTTGATGAGAATTCTACAAAACTGAGACCTCACCAATATTTTTCAAAAGTGTTATGGTATGAAAGACAAGGAACTGCCACAACTTCCAGACTTGAGAAGAATGAGTATGCATGATGATAAAAAAGCAGTGTGATATTCTGAATTGGATTTTAGAACAGGGAAAAAAAGACACTAATTTAAAAGCTGGTGATATCTGTATACAGTTGGAATATTTAGTTAACAACAATGTAGCAATGTGTATTTCTTAGTTTCAATAAGAGTACACGATTATGTCAAATGCTAACATGAGAATAAGTTATACAGATGATTTTCAGGAATTCTCTATACTACTTAGCAACTTTTCTGTAAATTTAAAATTATTTACATTTAAAAATTTTTTGAAAATAAAAAGGGCTTTAAATAGACAATATTATTGATAACCTAGGTCTAGCTAATAACAAAATATTCAGTTTACAGTCAAGCCTGTTAATATTGAATTAGATGATATTTATGCAAAATTAAAATTATTTCAAATATCAATCTAATCTCTTTTATTGGAAAAATCTATAAAATATCATAAAGAGATCTATATTATTATAAATCTTATTTTCGAATTTATTTATATTCAGTATGTAATGATTTTTACTGAAAGAAAAACTCTAAAGTTTTAATACTCTTTTTTTTTCTAGTACTGGGTATTGAACCCAGGGCCTCACACATACTAGGCAAGTGTTCTATTACTAAGCTTCCACCCCAGACCTAACCTTTAAATGCTCTTGTATGTTAAATGTCAAACTAAAAGGAACAAAATACTTTTCTTCATTAAGAATTTTCCAAGAACTTAAAAAAGGAATAATTTTAAAAAAACAATCAAATACTGAAACATATCACCATGAAGAGTATAAGTATTTAACGAAATATTTTTCAGTGGTCACTCAATTTCTTCCATTCAATGTCACTAAGTGACTACTTTGTGTCAATCACTATTCTATGTTCTAAAGACCCAGAGCTATAAGAAAACGTGAATAATAAGATCTCTGCTGTCATAAAAATCATGTTCTAATAAAGAGTAAGGGTAAGAGGAGACATAACAAAGAAATAATAAAATAAGAAAATTTCTATAAATATAAGGGCTGAGAAGAAAGGATTGTTTCAATAAAAAATAATAGAGATATTTTGTAATAGTTCACAAAAGAGAGGGTTTTGAGTAGGTAAATTTAGAGCATGAAAAATTTTTTTTAAATATATATATATTCCTTCAATTGAATATCTGGAGATAAATAATCTGGGGGGAGAGAATGGAGAAAACTGCATAGATTTTCTTGAGGCATAAAGAAATTTGTCAGGTATATCAATCAAGATCCTAGCATGACTGACAATTCCACTAAAATGGCTTCAGTGAAGAGAAGAGACTATATTTACACATTGATGGGACATTAATGTACTCAGAGGAAAGCAAGAGTGGAAAGGCTGTTATCTCCCTTAGGCAAGAAAAATAAGGAAATTAAATACTTTTTGGAGCCCCATGATACCCAGAGTCTAAAATCTAAAAGTAGAGAAGCCACCTAAAAGAGAACCAATAACCACAAGCAGCTCTATGTCAAAGCAGGGAAAGATAAGAAATATCCTCCATATTTATAGAACTCTTGCTCTTGTATTATTTTGAACTGATGTATTATTCTCAGAAGTCAAATTGCCTGGCAGACAACAGACACAGAAAGGCAAGAAAAGGATCAGCAATTACAAGTTGAAGAAAAAGAAAACAGCATAAAATATATGAAGAAAAATCATTCTAGAGTGACAGAATGCTAATGATATGAGAGAAGGTGTTATTAGACACACAGGGGTTTGACATAGAGGTCAGCTTGGGCCAAAGTTGAATCTGGATTTTACATTGAACAGTGGGAAGCTAATAAGAGGAACACATTTAGAAACTCAAGGAGGAATCTGGGCTAATCAAGCAGAAAATATATATTATGGAGAGTTCAGAAAAAAAGATTCAAGGTAAATTGGAAACAAGGATAGAGAGGGCAAATATGACCTACCTATATGACTGTGTGTTTTGGACTATTCACTCCTTAACAGTATGTGTCTATGTAATGTAATATCACCTATATTAACATACATTATAAAATCAGAGCAATAAAAAACTGAAAAGAATTACAGGTTATCTTTTAAAAAATTAATTTTTAGGTAAGATAACTTTGCCAGAGTATATTTTAGTGACTTGATCAATTTTCCAAAAATAGTTTAGAATAAAGTTATTGTTAAAAGAAGCTTATTATATTTCAAGATCAATGGTGCAATATTCAGAATTATCACTGGGCACTTATGAATCTACTCAAATAATGACCTGTTCACATATTTACTGATAGAAAAATAGATACTTAAAATACGTTAATTGATCATTATATCTAATCAATACTATAAGTTTATCTTGTGTCATGCCCAAATTTATCTTGTATTGAGTTGATTTATTCATTCCTCTATATTTTTACTATTTTAAGAAAATAATCACTTCCTAAATTTGAAGTTTGCTTTTAAGAAGATAGAAATTATATCCAAGCTGGGCGCAGTGGCATACATCTGTCATCCCAGTGGCTCTGGAGGCTGAGGCAAGAGGATCATGAGTTCAAAGCAGCCCCAGCAACTTAGCAAGGCCCTAAGCAATGCAGAGAGACCCCATCTCTATCTAAAATATTAAAAAAGGCTGGGGATGTGGCTCAGTGATTAAGAGCTCCTGGATTCAATCCTCGATACAAAAAAAATAAAAGAAAGAAATTATATCCAAAACCTCACAAAAATATCAAGTAGAGGGCATAAGGATCTCTAAATCAATTTCACCTAGATAATATAAAAATCATGAAAAAATTTACTCTAAAATATTATAATTTTGTTTATTTAAATCAGCTTTTACTAGGATAAAAAGCAAATTTTCATAAATTAGAACAAGACCACAGAGAAAAATTTGTAAAATTAAAAATGGAATTGTCTCAAGGGTATCAATGAAAATTTATTATAAATAACTACTACACTCCTGGGCAATAGAAAATGCAAAGCTATAATCCTGAGCTTTACACTAACTCTTAATTCACAAACAGTTAACTCTCCAACTTGTTCTTTTCAAAATTGTTTCCTACTGAAATTCCTTTGTATTTTTTCATATATTTTAGAATTAGATTTTCTCTATCAATAAAAATTCTTTAGGATTTAGACTGGAGTTGCATTACATTTATACATAATTTTGTGGAATATTATATTTTAATAATAAAAAATTTTGTAATACTTAAAGACAATATATCTCCCTATATTTCAGACATTTTTGATATTTTTAATAAATGTTTTGTAGTTTTCAATTTGTATATTTTCATTTTTTCTGTTGAAATGATAGCTAAGTATTTCCTGTTTTATGCTTTTAAATGTAAAGTTTACTTTTGAATTTCAATTTTCAAAATTTCATTTTTTAACTTTTAAATTTTTTATATGTAATATTATGGTTCATTTTGACATAATTATACATCCATGGAATATAATTTGCTCAATTTTAGTCCCCAGTACTTTCTAATTCTCTCCTAAAGCTAGAGAAATAAAACTAAGAGAAAAAAGGTGTGATGGCATCAAATTTAAATATTTCTTCATAGCAAAAGAAGCAATTAAAAGTATGAAGAGAAATTCTGTAGAACAGAAGAAAATCTTTGCCAGCTACTCCTCTTACAGTAGGGGATTAATATCTAGAATATATGATCAAAATACTTAACAGCAAAAAGCGTGTGGCAAAAGAACAAAACAGACATCTCTCAAAGGAATACAAATGATCAACAAATATAGGAAAATAAAATTCAATGGCCCTAGTAATCAAGGAAATGCAAATCAAAGCTGTATTGAGATTTCATCTCACTCCAGTTACAAATACAACCATCAAGAATGCAAATAGTAAATATTGGCAAGGATGTGGGAAAAAATCTTTAGTCACACATATTTTGTGTGTACTTCAAATTTGTACAACCACTTTGGAAAGCAGTATGAAGATTCCTCAATAAACTAGAAATATGACTATTATGATTTAGATATGGAATCCCCCTAAAGCTCAACTTAGCAAGGCCCTAAGCCTTGCAAGAAGGTTTGGAGGAGAAATGATTGGGTTATAGCCTTAATATCATCAGTTAATTAATCACTGATGGGATTAACTGAGTGATGACTGGAAGCAGGTGGGGTGTGGCTGGAGGAAGTGGTTCATTGGGGTGTGTGGCTATGGGGTATATATTTTGTATCTGGAGAGTGGAGTCTCTATCTCTGCTTCTGATCATCATATGAGCTGCTTCCTTCTGCCACACTCTTCCACCATGATGTCCTGCCTCACTTGAGCCCTGAGGAATGGAGTCTGCTGTCTATGGACTGATACCTTTGAAACTGTGAGCCCCTAAATAAATATTTTCTCCTCTACTGTTATTCAGGTCAGGTCATTTAGTCATAACAATGAAAAAGCTAAGACAATGATCATCCTAGGACCTAGCTACCCTATTTTTTGGCATTATCCCAAAGAACTAAAATCAGCATACTATAGTGATATACACACATCAGTGTTTATAGTAGTGCAATTCACAACAGCACAGGTGCCCATCAACCAAATAGATAAAGAAAATGTGATATATGTATATACATATATCACATTTTTGTGATTATGCTATGTACACATACACACACACACATACACATATATATGCATACACATACACACAATGGAGTTTTACTCAGCCATTAAGAAGAATGAAATTATGGCATTTGCTGGTAAATGAATGGAACTGGAGAACATTATACTAATTGAAATAAGCCAGATTCAGAAAATGAATAGTCAAATGTTTTCATTCATATGCAAAACAATGGAAAATAAGGGTAAAAATGGGGGAATCTCAGGAAAATATAAGGGAGATCAGGGTAGTAGAGGAAGGGGATTGAGGAAAAAGGAGGAGGGATGGGAAAAGGGAGAAACTAAGGAAGGGAGAACTGACCAAATTATGCTATGTATATATATGAATATACTACAGATATTTTTAACATGCAAAATTTACAATGGTTTTTAGTATATTGACCAGAAGTTTTTGTAAGTTTTAAAAACATTTAACTCTTCTTTAGATACTTCTTTGATCCATAAATTATATAGAAGCATGTTAAAATTAAAATTTCCATTTTTAACTTTCAGGGTTTTTTTTTTGTGATCTTCCTAAATTCAATATAATGATTAGGAGTTAAAGAAATTATTTGGTATTTTCAATGTAAACAACCATGATATTTCCAAGTAGAGATAGCTGTGTTTTCTTCTGTTTTGTGTGGATCATCATTTTTTTCTCACATTGTGGTAATGAATGGAACATCCCCCCAGAAAAAAAAAATACCGAAATTAGTTAGGTTAGTAGTAGAAGCATCTCTGTGTTATTCATTAACTCAACAAAACAGTATTTACACTGTCCCCGTGAATTATGATATTTATTCTAATTTCCCATGGAAGTTCTGATTAGGTTTTGTTCCTTGATAGCTTGTTGAATGTTACTGTGCTGAACAGGTGTTAGATTTTCCCAATGATTTTTTTTCCTACATCTATTATGGTAATCATATAGTTTTTTTCTTCATTAGTCCATTCCTTATTATGGTGAAATATACTGACTGATTTTTGAATATTGAATCAATCTTCCATTTTTGGATAAACTTCACTTGATCACAACGTATTATTGTACACATATGTTCTTGAACTAAAGTGAGTTTAGATGTTTTTCCTGAAATTTTATTTTCTGGAAAAGAATGGAGTTTGAAATTATTTTTTTCTTAAAATATTTGGTAGAATTAGCAAGGGAAACCATTTTGGTCTGCAGCTTTTCTAGAAGGTGTTAGACTATGAATGCAAGTTAGTTTTGGAATTATGGTGTTTCTCCATGTCATTTTCACTGATTTCGGGTAGTTTGCATTATTAACCAAATGTGTCTATTTCATCTTAATAGTAGAATTTGGGGTACTGGTTCGTTCAAAGTATTATTTAGACCCCTTTGATGTCAATAAGATAAGTAGTGATAAATGTTCACTTAAGATTTATAATTCATAATTCATAATTTTTATTCTGAGATCCATAATTTCTTTTTTCTCTGGAATGCATGGTTAAAGACTGATCCATTTCATTGATTTCTGCCCCCCCATCAAAGAACCAGGTGTATATTTTGATGATTTTTTTTCAGTTTTTTCTTATTTCATATTTCACTAACTTTTGCATTTTATTATTTCTTATTCTGTTTGATTTCATTTTAGTTTCGTGGGATTTTCCCCCATGATTTTATTTTGATGAAAACTGAAATTACTGCCTTGAGCCCATTGTTTTCCAAAATAAAAATTGCTATTTCATTTACAAACCATATTTTCATTTTATAAATTTAAAATAAGTTTAACTCTTCTTTAGACTACTTTGAACCATAAATTATATAGAAGCATGTTAATATTAAAATTTCCAATTTTAACTTTTAAGGTTTTTTTTGAGATTTTCCATTATTTTTTTTTTATTATTATTGATTTCTAGTTTCATTCCATTATGATTAGAGAACTCACAGTTGTATGGTTTCCTCTCTTTTAGATGTGCTAAGTTTATTTTATGGTCCAGAATATTTTCATTTTTGATGAATATTTACCATTTTCACTTGAAAAAATGTGAGTTCAGATGGTTTGAAATGGACCTTTCTATACATGTGCATTAACTGGCTGACAGAGTTGCTCAGGTAAAATACTAATTTTTTTTTCAAATGTGTTTTCTTCCTTGCTCAGTTCCTGATTTAGTGAAAAGTGATGGAATCTTTATATTTATTTATGGACATTTTAATTAAATTATTCCTAATTTTATTTCAAAAATATTTATGGCCTTTTGTAGGATTCATATACATTCAGGATTGTTTTGTTCTCTTGAAACCCTCACCCATTATCATCTTCTCATGCCCATCTTTATTCTAGATAGTGTTTGTAGTTTTGCAATATCCTTTTTTTCCCATATAATTGTAGCCATTACAGTTTGTTTTCTTTTTTTATATAGTGTTTTCATGGTATACCTTTTTTCACACATACCATTATGTTTAAAGAAATTCTCTATGTACAAGATTTACTTGAGATGCCTATTTACTGTAATCTTTAATTTATAATTGGTACTTCTACACTACTTGCTTTTAATATGAATGTTAGTACACTCTGGCCAAAATCTACCATTTTACTGCTGTTTTCTGTTTTTAAAATCTGTATTTCCTTTTTTTTCCTGCTTTCTGAAGACTTCTATTGAGTTATTTGAGATTTTTCAAACTCTTTCCATTATATTTCAATTACTGACTAGCTGTTTATACGTTTTTAAAATCTTTCTTTTAAAAATTACTTTAAAAGTATGTAACATACCTCTTTGTCTAATCAGGATCTTCCTCTTAAGATAAAATTATAATACTTTATGTGTAGTGTAAAGAATACATAGAAATACAATTCAATATATACTTTCCCATCTTTGTGCTATTTGTCATATATTTATGTTTACATTTACTATATTCTCCTAATACATTGTCTATTTTTAAATTTTAAACAACCCTGTTCTGCTTTATAACAACAGAAAATAACCAAAAATGCATATTATTTTTATCCTCATTTACTCCATTTCAAGCATACTTCATTTGTTTTTGTAGATAAAAAATGTTGTCTAGCATAATATTACATTTACCTAAAGATTGACTTTAATCTAATGGCAATTATTTCAGTTGTTTGCTGAGTAACTATTTATTCTTACTTTGAAAGAAATGTTGCTGAGTTTAAAATTAGGAATTGAGGGAGCTTTCCTCTTTCAGCATTAAAAATATATCCAGTGGTATTCTTTTCTTTTGCTTTTCTTATTTTATTTTATTTGACCATGAATTGAACCCAGGAGCAGTTAACCACCAAGCCACCTCCTCAGCTTTTCTCCTTTAGTTGCTTAGGACCCCACTAAGTTGCTGAGACTGGCCTCAAACTTGGGATCCACCTGACTCAACCTTCCAATTTGGATTACAGACATGAGCCACTCCACTTGGCTCTAGTTCTTCTAAATTGTATAGTTTTTAAAAAGAAATCAGGTATAATTCTTATTACTGTTCTACGTGTGTGTGTGTGTGTGTGTGTGTGTGTGTGATGACTGCTTTCAAGATTCTCATTTTACCTTTTGTTTTCAGTTAGTTTGGTATTTTTTTTTTAATCTGTGTATTTGATCTTTGTCCTACAGGAGTTCTCAGAGCTTCCTGAATTTCTGGTTTAATATGTATTGTTAACTTGGGGATAGTTTCTGCTATTTATTACAGAAAATAGAAATTTTTTTTCATTTTTTCCCCTGCTAATTTTCTCTGAATTCCTTTATGGATTTCAATGCAATTTATTTTGAACTTACTTAAATTTCACTAGATACTATGGATTGTGGTTCTGGTCAGTGTTTTATGCTGATTTCAGTGTGGACAACTGATATTTTCTGTTTCAGATTCACTACTTCTTCTTGTGGCTATGTTGAATCACTGACAGTCCATTAAATTCATTTTCAAAATTTATTTTTCTCTGTTTTATATATAGTATTTCCTTTGGATTCTTCCCTGTATTTCCATTGTATCCTGATGTCCATCTGAATTTGCACTTTTAATGTTAAAATCTTTTACGTATTAATTACAGTTATTTCAAAATTCCCTCCCTGGTAGTTCCAACATGTATGTTACATCTGAGTTTATGTTGGTGGCTTTGTCTCTTATCATTGTGGTTTCCCTTTTTCACCCCTGAAAGTTTTCTTTCATTTTTCATTATTTTGTTGATATTTGGATAACTTATCTTGGGCATCCACTGTAGGACATCCAAAAAGATGTAGGAAACTTTTTGTAGAACTCATGTAACTGTATTTTTTCCCTTTTTTTAATTAGTTGCTCAGAACATTACAATGATCTTGATATATCATATATCATACATTTGATTCAAATGGGGTATGAATTCTTATTTTTCCTTGTGTACAGATTGCAGGATCACATTGGTTATACAGCCACGTTTATACATACTGCCATACTAGTGTCTGTTGTATTCTTCTGCCCTTCCTATCCCCTACTATCCCCCCTCCCCTCCTCTCCCCTCCCATCACCTCTCTCTACCCCATCAACTGTAACTCATTTATCTCTTTTTTTCCCTTCCCCCTCATACCATCTTATATGTAATTTTGTATAGCAATGAGGGTTTCCTTCCATCTTCTGTGTGATTCCCCTTCTTTCTCCCATTCCCTCCCACCTCTCGTCCCTGTTTAATGGTAATCTTCTTCTCATGCTCTTCCTCCCTGCTCTGTTTTGAGTCACCCCCCTTATATCAAAGAAGACATTCGGCATTTGTTTTTTAGGGATTGGCTAGCTTCACTTAGCATAATCTGCTCTAATGCCATCCATTTCCCTGAAAATGCCATGATTTTGTTATTTTTCAGTTCTGAGTAATATTACATTGTGTATAAATGCCACTTTTTTTAATCCATTCATCTATTGAAGGGCATCTAGGTTGGTTCCACAGTTTAGCTATTGTGAATTATGCTGCTATGAACATTGATGTAGCTGAATACCTTTAGCATGCTTTTTTAGGTCTTTTGGGAATAATCCGAGAAGGGGAATAGCTGGGATGAATGTTGGTTCCATTCCCAGCTTTCCAAGGAATCTCCATCTGCTTTCCAAATTGGCTGCACCAATTTGCAGTCCCACCAGCAGTGTATAAGTGTACACTTTTCCCCACATCCTCACCAGCACTTGTTATTGTTTGACTTCATAATGGCTGCCATTCTTACTGGAGCGTGATGGTATCTTAGAGTGGTATTAATTTGCATTTCGCTGATTGCTAGAGATGGTGAGCATTTTTTCATGTATTTGTTGATTGATTATATATCCTTCTCTGAGAAGTGTCTCCAAAAGTACTCTATAGGTTTAATGCAATGCCAATCAAAATCCCAATGGCATTCCTCACAGAAATAGAAAAAGCAATCATGAAATTCATCTGGACCCTACATCCTGGGAACAAATTTTTACCCCTCACACTTCAGATAGAGCCCTAGGAGATCTCCAGAGTTTACAAAGAACTCAAAAAATTAAACAATATGAAAACAAATAACCCAATCAACAAATGGGCCAAGGATCTGAACATGTAACTGTATTTAATGCCATGAAGAGTACACTTTTTTTTTTTATCCTATTGGGCTTTTAGAATTAGGGATTACTCTGTGTTTAAGACTATGATGTTTGCATGGGTTATTATACTGCACTCCAACACTCAAATACTTTTTGTGAAATCTTGTGCTCAATTTCAGTCTGGCAGATTTTTTTCTCATTTTGTCTTCATTGTCTCTTCTCTAGGTTCTCCATTTGTGATGCAATTTACAAAAAAAAAAAAAAAAAAAAAAAAAAAAACTATATGTTCCAGTAAGCACATCTGCAGTATTTCACGGTTACCTGTTACTTAGGTTTTTTTGTTTGTTCTTTTTAGATATACGTGATAGTAGAGAATATTTTGAAATATTTTTACAAACATGGAATATATCTTATTCTAATTGGGATCCTAGCCTTGTGGTTGAACTTGATAAAGATTCATTCTGTCATATTATTATATGTGCATAGGAAAGTTGTGTCAGAATCATTCCACTGTCTTTCCTATGCCTATCCCCTCTCCCTTCCCTTCATTCCCCTTTGTCTAACCCACTGAACTTCTATTCTCCCTGTCCCCTTGTTGTGTGTTAGCATCCATATATCAGAAAAAACATTTGACCTTTCTTTTTTAGGGGATTGGCTTATTTCACTTAGCATGATAATCACCAGATCTATCAATTTACCAGCAAATATCATAAAGTCATTCTCTTTTATGTTTGAATAATATTCCATCATGTATGTATACCACATTTTCTTTATCCATTTATCAGTTGAAGGACACCTAGGTTGTTTCCATAGCTTAACTATTGTGAAATGAACTGCTATCTAAACGTTGACAAGGCTGTGTCACTGTAATATGCTGATTATGTCCTTTGGGTGAGTAGATACCAATAAGTGGTATAACTAGGTCAAATGGTGGTTCAATACCTTATTTTTTGAGGAATCTCCATATCACTTTACAGAGTGGTTGTACCAATTGTCAGTACCACCAGCAATGTATGAGTGTACCCTTTTCTCTACACTCTTGCCAATATTTGTTGTTGTTTGTATTATTGATTGTTGCCATTCTGACTGGATGAAATCTCAGTGAAGTTTTAATTTATATTTCTCTAATTGATCTAATTTCTCTAATAGAGATGTTGAGCCTTTTTTTTTCATATATTGGTTGATCATTTGTATTCCTTCATCTGTGAAGTGCCTGTTAAGTACTTTTGCCCATTTATTGATTGAGTTATTTGGAGTATTTTTGATGTTAAGATTTTTGAGTTCTTTATACATCCTGGAGATGAATGTTGTGTCTGAGATGTGAGTGGCAAAGATTTCCTCCCATTCTATAGGTTTGTTTTCTTTGCTGTTAAGCTTTTTAGTTTGATACCATCACATTTTTTTTGAATCTTGATTTTACATCTTTCACTTTAGAAGTTGTTTCTTAGTTCTTTCAGCCTATTAGAGCAGATAAGGAGAATCCTCTGTGGCTGTGGTTAATTTTCAGTGTTTCTATACCTATAGATGTGGCTACATTAGTGCTTTTTCCCTTTGCCTAGCCACAATGGTAGACCAGAATATATTCCTGCCCTTCTCCAGATATATAAAGGGTAGATTTTCTGTTATTTTAAAGTTCAATGGAATTTTACCACTATTGTTTGATAAAAATGTTTGTTTCCATTCTTCTTGTTTTCTATTTGTTATTTGGTACATATTAATTATATACAATAGTGGATTTCCTTGTGGCATATTTTTACATGCATGTAACATAATGTGGTTTATATTGCTTCCCCAAATTGCTCCTTGTCCTCTCCTTCCCTTTCTTTACCCTAGTGGTTTGCCATTTGTTTGCATGGAATCCCTCTCTTATTTTTCTTTAACTTCTGCATTTGAGAAAATGATGCATGTTTTTCTGTGTCTGGCTTGTTTCATTTAATGTCATGCTCCTCAGTTTCATTCACTTTCCTGAAAATGACAAAATCATACTCCTCTTTAATGCTCAATAAAACTCAATAAAAATGATGCAGCTATACCACTTCTCAGTTTTATTCAAAATAATTAAAGTCAGCACACTTTGGGGATGCATTCATACCCTTGTTTATCACAACACAATCCACAATAACCAAGCTATGGAATTAGCCTAGATGCTCATCAACAGGTGAAAAAAGAAAGTATGGCATATATAAACAATGGAGTTTTATTCAGCCTTCCTCTCTTATTTTATCTTTCTTCCCCCCACTCCTTTTCTCCCTCTCTTCCCTCCCCTCTCTTTGGGGAAAGACATGGATTTTATTATTTATTTAAAATCTCTTGGCTCTTTTTTTATTGTTGTAAAATATACATTAAATTACATTAAAAATTTTGTAACTGCAGGAGTCAATGTCACTGTATTTACAAAGTTTTACAACCATCACCACTATTTCTAGAACTTCATCATCTGAAATAGAAACTCTGTACCCCTTAATAAACTAACCCCCCATCATTTCCCTCACCTAGCCTATATTTACTATTCTTTCTGTCTCTACACCTAGTAAGTTTATATATATTTTTTAAATTTTTATTGTTTCTTCTTAGTTATTCATGACAATAAAATCCATTTTGATAAAATTATACAGGCATGGAATATACCTTATTCTAATTAGGATCCCATTCTTGTGGGTGGGTACAATGGTAGGATTCACTTAGGTGAACCATTTTTTGACCCATTATTCCACTCTTCAGCATATGTCCAAAGTATTTAAAATCAACATACTACAGTGATGCAACCACATCAATATTTATAGCAGCACAACTCACAATAGCTAAACTATTGAACCAATCTAGATGCCCATCAACAGATGAGCAAATATAGAAATTGTGGTGTATATGCACAATGACTTTATGACACTTGACAGTAAATGAATGGTTATGGAGACTATATGCTAAGTGAAATAAGTGAAGAAAACAAATCCTAAAAAAAAAAAAAAGAAAAAGAAAAGTCAAATGTTTTTTGCTGACATCTCTAATAAATCTAGGAAAGGAAAAAAAAAGAAAGAATTTGGGGAGAGGGATTGTCTTTTCATGGCAGCAGTTATATCTGTACCAAGCCATGAATCACAAGTGACTCTATCAAAATTATTACCAACCTTTTGTGGACTCTTATGAGATTTTTGGAATAAAACCTTTGAGCAGATGTTTATTCTTATATGTGTGACCTGTAGGGTCTCTAAAGGCTACATTTTCATATTTTACAGTTATAAATTAATTGAAGTTTACTTACTGATCCCCAATCTCCATTTACAAACTCATTAAAATTGTACCTGAATTGTTCTTACTATGTTCCTCTGCATGTGTCCAAGTATGTAATCACTTTTGTGCCATCTTTCATGAAGACACTTGCCTTTCCTAGGACTTCTGATTAGATGTTGGCCTTATGATCTCCAATTTGAAATTGTTTATAGAGAACTTCTGAGAGTGAAAATTGTCAGTTTTTTGGTCAATTTATTCTAAGAATGAAATCTGCCAGCTTTCTGTGTTCTAAAAAGAATGCAGAAGTAATAGCACTCATGAATGAAGATAATAAATGTCAGGTTATTAATTAACATCATAATACCCACAATGTCTTACTAATATTTCAAAAAGCAAAAAGACATAGCCCATATGCAGGTGTAATAGCAGTTGGTAAAAATAGATTTATAATATCAAGTGGGAATTAGCAGAAAAAATTATAAAGGTAAATATAAACCTATTCAATGATTAAAAGGAAATTATGTACATAATTGGTGAGTCCATGGAAAATACAAGTCTCCAAATGTAAATTTCAAGTAAAAGAATTATTTACTCAAAATCCAATATTTGTAATAAAAGTTACCTGAATTGGCTTAAAAGCATATTAGGGCTAAAATAAAATAAAATGTGGGAATTTGAACATCTTCTAGTTAATGTTAATAAAATATGGTCCTCATCTTTTTAAATTGGGCTTAATCAATCCATCAATCAATAAAAAAATAGGAGTTCATTATTTCTCTAGCAATGGACATATTTTAGTACACATAGAAATATTTTTTTTCTACTTAAAGTACTAATAGCTTCCTTGTATAAATAATGATTAAATGTGTGAATCCACTAACAAATCACTAAATACATCATTTGATGGTCTCAAACTACTTTAGAAATTTGAAAGAAGTCAAGTGTTGAGTGGATTATAATAATTACACAAGATTATATGGTATAATGACACTTGAAAGATAGGAAAATATTTGAATAAATTGTTTAAATACTTATATAGCACTTATCCTTTTCTAGATCTTTTTTCATTTTTTGCATGTATTATTGGATATAATTTTTACCCCATCCTTTTGAGAAGATAATAGCATTATCTTGAATTTACCAATATAGTAACAGTCTCAAAGCAGGCAGTTAACAAAGTACTTGACAGCCTAGGATTTGAATCTAGGCTGTCTGTGTCCAGGGAAAATCTCTTAAGTGCTTCATCATATCTCCTCACAGGCTGGATGTCAGCCAAGAGTAATGGGATCATATAAACCAAAGTACAGGGATGTGAATCTACCTGCTTTATCTGGAGGACATCAAAGAGATTGCTCTGTAGTAAGTGATTTGAGTTGGGCTTTTTGGGAATTACTGGTGAGGTAGGATAAGATCAGGGCTTTAAAGGCCTCCTGTATTGTTTGGCAAAACAGCAGAGTCTTCTCTTGGCACAAATAGAATACCCTGTCCTTTCAATCAGGTTTGATTGATTTTCTAGGCTGAGATAGAGAATAGAAACTGCATTGGTTTAAGTGATGGATGATCCCCTTTAAGTGATGAACTCAGCTCAAAATATCAGCAGAAAAGTCCAATTCACAAAGCTCTCTTCACATGACACTCAGAAAGCTATTAGCTCAATTGGTGTTTTTTAATAGAGTTGCCTTTTGTGACTCCATTATCGCTTCTCAGATGCTGTTGCCTGAGGAATCTGGAATAATACTTTTGGCAAGACTGAAAAATTTGCCTTTGAGATTGAAGCTTTTCGTATGGAAGAGATGCTTCAATTGTTCTTGTTGTTCTCCCATTATAATAATTTAGAAGCCTGGACCTTGGATTAGTGCCCTGAGATCAGCATGAGGGAGAGCACTGCTAATTCTCATGACAGTGATTTATTTTTAGTAAGCATAAATCCTACCATCAAATAACCTTATTCTGTCTGCTACCAATTGTTTGACACCTTGAAAACTGTCAACTTATATACAAGTTTTCTTATACTGTGAATTTATGTGTGTAGTCATTTGAGTATGTTTAAGTGGCATTATTACTAAAAAGAAAGTTAATAATCATAAACACTACAAATTTCTCAAGGAAAAGATTGCTGGAACCCATTTTTGAGAAGTTTTAATGTGTAGTCATGGCTTGCTGATTTGCCCAGAAACACATTATACTCTGAGGGAAGCATTTATATGAATGCTGATTATTTGAAAATGTCTGAAAAGTGAAAAACCATCCAAGACTCTGAGTCTTTCCGACTGTTACTGAGTGATACTTTTGGATAAATTACAAGGTAAATATTCATTCAATAGACTGAGCTTTAAAACCTGTGAAAAGAGCTAAATAGAGAGTCAGATGAAAATCTTAGGTAAGAAATTATCTCCCCTTGCCAAGATCAGGAAAGCTTTTTACTCTGTATTACAAAACTAAGGTGACGATTTTAAGTGATTTGCATAGTCTCAGTCCTAAAATAGGCATGTAAATAATTGGTGGGTAAATTAATCGATGGAAAAGAATATGTGAAAACAAATCCTCAGCTATAAACCCTCACATCATTAATATGTATTTTTTCTTAAACCTCAGTGTGAACAAAATCAATGTCCTACAATAATAAGGGACATGGTGTTTTATATTGTTATTGAGAATAATGACATGATTTAGATCAAGGCCTTTGAAATCACTGTGCAATTGAATTCCTTAACCATTCAATTTCAGGAAAATGGCACTTATCAAAACTGAGATATATATTTTTTTCTTATAGAATGAAAACTGCATGCTCTATTATTTTTATCCATTTTTTGCTTTGACTTATAGAAATTATATTAGTTAAAATACTTGGTACATTCCTCTGTCTATATTTATTTTCATTATTGATATGTAATTGAACAATTTCTTTTATGGTAAATTGATTTTAGCCAATGTGTGTTTATTAGTTTGGACCTAAATTAATATTTCTTGTGACCATAGATAGCAACTTGGTTGTAAGATTCATTTTATATAAGCAATTAGTTTCAGTCATTTTAGTACTGATTTTTCCTACCTTATTCTAACCATGTCTGCAAATCTAGAGAAAAAGTGAGACCACGATTATAATACTTACAAGAGCAGAATTATCATATTTATAAGTTAGACTTCTTTATAGTCAGAAAATGGTTTGTATAACAACTGAATTAATTATAGTAGTTGCCTCTTAAAAACATGAATTGTGTTAGGCACTGAGGAAAGCCTTCTTGAGTCAAAGATGAGCATGACACGATTACCAAAATAATCACTAAATGAATGCACCCAGCCTTAATCCTATACTACTAGCAATATTGATTCGATGTCTTTGTATTATTTTGTATGGTTTTTAAGTGTTAAATATATGCTATTTTATGCATGCTGATGAAACTGCCTTCTCAGCTAAGTCTTATATTTACTTTTGTTTACTCTTCTTAGTCTTTCCAAGCTCCATATGAAATATACTATATTTTTGCCTTTAAGTCCTTTAGGAATTTCATTTATAGAAACAAAATGATTACTGAGTTTCTGTAATTGAAGGATTTTACCTTATATTTGAATGATTTTCTGAAGTCCCAAACATTTGGCAGCTCATAGTAAATACTATAATATTTGAATGACCCAGATTAAACATAGACCCCTTGTGACATAGGACTTTGCTTCTCCACATTCTGTATTAGGGAAATAGAATGACATCATACAAAAATGACTGGACTGGATAATATCTAGGTTCCCATTTAGAAAAACTCTGCTAAATTTGACTGCAATTTCAGTGGGACTTGAAATGAATAATGAGAATCAGAAATGCCAAGAGGACTGTCTGAGCCATAAAAGATGTTGAAAATAAATTTTGCACTGACCAATACATATATTGATGAATAAATGTACCAATTGTAATTACCCCATTTACATAAGGAAAAAAATTACCATAAACTCAATTGAGTTCTTTTAACAAATATCATTTTATGTGCTTGAATTTATTAATAATAATAATAATAATCATCATCATCATCATCATCATCATCTAAAATCTTTTGCTTTTCTGGTATGATGCCTCATTTCTCTCATCGCAAATGTTTGATATTCTTATGAAATTCTTTGCAAGAATGGTTTTCATATTAAAATGAATATTTTAGTGACTAGTATGCAATTAAAATCAAGTTTGATTCTTACAGGCACATATAAAAAATAATGTTGGGGGAAACTTTGGCTTTCATCTTCCTATCAAAATCAAAATTCTCTTTCTTCTCAATTTATGTGTCTTTTGATCATGAGATAAATTATATACAGTAAAATCCACCCATCCTGGATTGCAGTCCTGTGAATTTTGACAAATGACTACAGTTGTGTAACCACTGTCACAATCAAGATACAAATCAGTTATATCAACCCAAAATACCTCCTTGTATTCCTTTGTAGAATGCTCTCTTCAGAATCATATTATATGTGCTCTGTGAGTCTGCCGTCTTTCACTCTCATGATCCATTTGAGACTTATATGTGTTCTTCCATGTATCAGTACCTTACTGCTTTTTTTCTGCCTTTAGTCCTACAGTGTTCCATATCATAGATCCATGCCATCTGAATAGCTATTCACATGCTGAAGGACCTTTAGGTTGCTTCCATTTTAAAATCACTACGAACATGTAAAATGGTACATGTGCTGTTGAAAAGTTTGGCAATTTCTTTAAAAGTTAAACATACACATATCATAAGACCTATCCTTCTATTTCTAGGTATTTACTCAAGAGGATTGATTGCAAGTGTGCAAAGACATGTGAATGGTCATGGTAACTTCATGCATAATATTCTAAAACTAGAGAAAATCCAATAACCAAATGATCCATCATTATCAATAGGTGAATGTATAAACAAATTATGGTTTGTCAGTTTGATGGATATTATTTGACAATAAAAATGTACTAAGTACTGATCTGTGTTATAGAAGACAACAGAAGCCAAATATGAATTATTGATACATGCAAAATGTGGATAGATCTCAAAATAATCAAGCTAAGTACATGAAGTCGGATGAAGACAGTATATACTGTCAGATTCTATTTATCTAAAATTCTATATAATGCAAAGTAATCTCAAAGCACAAAAAGCAGATGTGTGATTGCCTGTGAATGGTAATAACAGAGGGTGTGAGTTGTTAAGATTACCAGGGGTGAAGAGGAAACTCATGGGGTGATTAATAACTCCATTATCATAATTGAGGCTGTGGTTTTATAAAAATGTATCATATCATACACTTCGCACATGTGCAATTTATTTTATATATATTATACCTCATTAATGCAAAATTTAACCCCCAGGAAGTATTTAGGAACAGTAAGCTGAATATATCTATATGTATATCTGTATCAATACGTCTATATTGATGTTTCATCTCTAAATATTTAGAAAGCAGAGAGGGGAAGAAAGAACAAAATAATGAGAGAGAAGAGGATAAAGAAGAAGAATAAAATATTTTTGAATAAAATTAAAAGTTTTGATTGACTTACATTAAACTAATTTTAAAATTTATAGAAGCAACAATAGTTGATGTTGGTACTACTGAAAGATAGGTACAGAGTTAAAAAAGTCTTTACTACAGACTATTATAGCTGTCTGTATGTGTGTGTGTGTGTGTGTGTGTGTGTTTATATATAGTCCTTTTTTGCCAATGGAGAGAGATTGTTTATTCTGCCACAGATAATTTCTTAGAATTTAAGTGAGCACCTATGATTTGATATTGTAGTTTTATATCATAGTATAATATAGTATAGCATCTCTTTTGTTCTTGTAACCCTCACTTATTTCTCTATTTGAGAGAAGGAGCAACCCTTTTGATCAGTTGGAAGGTCACTCTGCATGGGTCATATTTTCCTTTCTCAAGGCAGCAAGCAGCCTTCAGGAAATGTCCATCTCACGAACTCTTGGAACAAGGGCTCATCCAATGCTTTATCGACATATTTGGTGAAATGACTAGGAGTTTGTGGTGGGGTGTGTGTGAAAAGAATTATACTAACTCTATAGATCTATAGAATTTTAGAGAGAATTGTCAACTTATCAATGCTCATTTATGGGGTAAGAAATGGTCCATATAAAATGGTAGGTATTCCTAGGGAAGCTTATGTGTTATTTGGAGAATAAATTATTCCAGAATTGGACCTACTGAAAATTGAATTAATATTGAGAAAAACTTTAATTCCTTTTAATAGCATAAATAATTTTCTAAATAGTTTTTTCTCCCTACACCCATTTGGGTCAGATAAGAACTGCAACACAACCCCTGGTTTTCTGCAAATGAATTCTGCACTCTTGGACAAAGATTTAAGTCATGTAAGAAGGCAAAAAATGAAAGAGTCCCCATCCTTAACTGTTGAATCTGTATGTCTTTAGATACTGATTACAAGGTTCTAGTTAGCACAAGTGTTTTCCAGTTCCTTTACATACAAGTTCTCTAAAATGACCCAGTCTCACCTACAGCCCATTCATCATTCTCAAATGACCCCACTCTCAGAATCATCAGGAATAATTGGAAAACAATATGGTCTTATTTAGATTATTATAACCATTAAGATGTTTTCCCAGTACACTTGTGCTCCCCACAATTCAGGAAATAGTAATCCACAACGACTTTGAGTGTGGAGAGATGAGAGATGAAGGTGAAATAGTGGCTAACATAGAGGAATAAACCTTTGATAGTGTATTTACAAAGCTTCAGATTATGTTCTTTTAACTTCTTATCTTTTCAGAAACAGCCACATAGAGGGGTCCATGACCTCACTCTGCCTTCTGACTATCGATCATCTTGTTGGACTCATTTCTGTAGGGCATATAATAATGAAGGAAGGGAATTAGAGTAAATCCTTTAAAATATTGAGAAAATTCCTTAAATGAGCATTTTCCTTAAATTCCTCAACAAAATTAAAATTACTTCGTTTGTTTTTCTTATATGAAGCTGATATATAATTTTTAAAAGGCTCAGACTGATATTTTTCAATTCATGTAGAAATCCCATGTCTTCTCCTCTCTCTCTCTCTCTCTCTCTCTCTCTCTCTCTCTCTCTCTCTCTCTTGCTCTTTCTCTGACACACACACACACACACACACACACACAGTTGTTTAGTAATTTGGAGAAAATTGATGCCTAAGAGCTTCTGGTTGCTATTTTGGGTACTGCCTGCTGTCCCAGAATTAGTGCCAGCTCAAATCTACTAGCAAAGAATGAAATCTTTTGAGGCAGAAACTATTTTTGTTTTGATTTTTCTCATTATACATTTTCACTAATAGTTGTGAAATATTTACAGTAGTATTTTGAATCAAATTACCTGAAGGTAAAACATTTCTGCCAGGGATTTTTCTGTGTAAGAAGCATCACTTTTCATAAAAAAAATGTAAAGAAAGATAAAAACAACCCTGAAAACTAGGTCATTATGTGAATCACCACAAATAGCACAATGTTTTATTTGAAGATTGTTATGGTTGTATTTCTAACCCAAAAAGTCTATAGTCTGTATGTAAGTAAATAAATATTAATAATGATTTTAAAACAATGAATTCATACCAAATCTATTAAGTGGTCCATAGCTTAATATAACTCCCAACATGCTACAGGTTATGTATTGTTCACAAAAACAAGCCTCTATTGTGCCTTTTTATATACATAATGTTATTAGTTTATTCTGGATGTTATGAATAGTCAGTAATTATCTATCAGTAATAGTAATATATTTAAAACATGTTTGCCATTTCAAGATTTATACAGAATTCTCTTTGATATCATCTTCTCATTAAAATACTCTACAAATCAGAACTGATGGATTGCTTTTCTGTGTTTCATTCTGTATACTTTGAACTTACACTTTCAACAAACTGTTCTACTCATAGATTACACAGCCTGCCCTCAAAGATTGGGAGTGTGGGCTGGGTACAGATCACAGGAAGATCACTTGCCTAATAGATGTCAGGCCGGCCCTCAGCTGGCTCTCAAGTTCTATAGAAAGGTAAAAATAAATAAGAATGTGAGTGCTTGGGCACAATGTCATTTTTATCCATTTTGATAAATGTTAAGGTCTGTAAACAAGTCAGGATGGCGCCTGGCAAATGTTAGAGTCTGTAAACAAGTCTGGATGGCGCCTGGCAAAATGCCAGAGGGAGTGGTTTGTGAAGTAATGCCAGGGAGCCATTAAGTGTGGAGATTCCTTATTGCTTGACTGCTGTATCGAGAGTTTATGTTAATTAAGATAAGCTGTGTGGAATGTATAAATACCTCTGCTGTCCTACAATAAACGGCTTCCACTCCTGCTGTATCAATCTACACAAGTTGTTCGTCACCCCCACCCCGGTTATTTTGCTGCAGCCGGACTGCGTCAGATAAAGACTTTTAATTGATAGGTATAAAGCATTTAATAAAATCACTAACATGATTTAATTCTGGTTTATAATTTTGTCACTTATTTTCTGTTATCTTTTCTCTTTTATTTTTGTTTTTCCCCCTTGTGCTTTTTCATCCATCATTTGGGTCATTTGAACAATTTACAGCATTTCATTTTAATTATCCATTTTGTTTTTCACCAAATCTCTTTATAATTTCAAAATTTATCAGCATGGATTAAATTGTATCTAATTTATACTTAACTTTTGACATCCCAGTTAATATTTTACCTCATCAAGTGGAATGTAAAAATCTGAACCACCACACAGATGCGTTTACCTTGCTCTAATATGCTAGGGTTGTCTTAAGGGTTATTTCTATAAACATTAAAAAGTCTATTAGAAAACATAAACTTTTGCTTTTAACACTCAAACATATTTTAAAGATCTCAAGTGAACAATTTTGGTTGTTTTTAATTCATTGCTAATTTCTATGTTTCTTCTGAAGCCATTTTCATTTTGTTTTCAAAGCTTTCTTTAGCAAGTAAAGCAGGTCAGCTGATAAAAAAATACCTTCAGTTTTCTTTATTCTGAAAATGTCTATATGTCATTTTATGTATAGAACTTATTTTCATTGAATACAAAACACTGAATTGAAAGGATTTGTTTTTAAGCATTTAGCAAAATCATACCACTTTCTTCTGATCTTGGCAATTTCTGATGGGAAATCCACAATAATTTGGATTGTTTTTTCTGTAATAATAGGTTTCTCAGCTTTGCATTTATTACATTTTGAACTGGAAAATTCTTTGTTATATATGCTACATAGGGTAATGTATAGTGCATTGTGGAAAGTTAGATGGCATCTTTGCCCAATAGATACTGGTGTCAACATCCCCTCTCCCAAAATAGCAAAGTTGTAACAAACAAATACGTCTTCAGATAATGTTCTGGAGGGCACAACCTCTCTATTGAAAACCACTGTGTTGTAGATGTGCTATTTTTTCTGGCTGTTTTCAAGATTTTTTTTTTTTTTTGAGTGTTCAATGGTTTGATAATGGTCAAGAATTTCTGTTTGTTCCCTGTTAGGGTATAGCCAAATACTCACTTCTGTAAGTTTATGCCTTTCCACCTGTTTTTGACTATTCTTTAATTATTTATCAAAATTTCCCCTTTCTATGGCACTGTAATGACATACATGTGAACTCTTAAGTTGTTTTCCCACATTTCTCGAGAGCTTGTTCGTTTTGTTTTGAAGGATGTTCTGCTCTGCTTTGTTCAAACTGGATAATTTCTATTGTTCAGTTGTCAAATTTACTTGTTCTTTCCTCTTTCTTCTCAAATCTACTACTGAGCCCACCTTGTGAGGATTTTTCCCCCATTTTTTACTATATTTTTTAATCTAAACTTTTCATTTGGTTCTTTTTAATATGTTCTATTTTTTGCCAATTGTTCTTAATCTTTCCATGTACCTCAATATATCTTCTTTTAATAATTGTTACTTTAATCTTTTTTCCAGAGAATCTTAATATCTGTGTCATCTCTGTTATTCTTTTCTATGACTTGAGATTTTTCCTCTGCTCTTTTTTTTAAAGAATAGCCTTTGATTGTATCCTAAAAAAATTTGATATTATTTCATGGAAATCAGAGTTGGTCAAATCATATGGAGAATATTTATATTTTGGGTTAGGTAAAAGTAAAAACTTTTAACTACCTTCTGTGGGCTTGCATACCAAGCCTTCTTGGTTTAAAGACTTTTTGTGTTTCAAGTACCTATTCCCTGTGTATGTTACACAGTGACTTTGATAGGTCCAATAATTTATCTCACAGGTATTTATTCCTGTTCTAGTCCCCACCCTGTGATATTACCTCACAAGGCAAAAGGGACTTTGCTGATGTGATTAAATTAAGGATTGAGAAAGAAGATTATTCTTAATTATCCATGTGGATACTACATGGAAGCACAATTGTTTCATAAGTAGGTGGCAGAAGGAAATTTGACTATAAAAAAAAGAGACATAATGATGGAAGTAAGTGATTGAAGTGATGTGGCCATGAGCCAAAAACTAGCAATGCTAGTAGTCTCTAGAAATTGGAAAAGCAGTTGATCAATCTGCCCTGCAGCTTCCAGAGGGATCCACATTTGGCAACATACTGATACACACTGATTTTACCCCAAGGGGACTCATTCTCATTGTATTATTTCCAGAGCTGTAAAACAATAAATTTGTATTGTTTTAAACCACTAATTTTGTTACAACTGGTTAAAGAGAAAATTAATACAATGACCATGTTGGCATCAGGTGTTTGTCCATCTTTTAAATTTTATTTTAATTTTGAAATTCATCGTTATGTTGATTAGGATCTGATCCATGCATTATCCACTCCGAAGCGAACTAGGGATTTCACAAAGAACTTCATGGAGACTGCTTTCCCAGACTCCATCTTGCAAAATCCCTGATAGTTGCTGATTCATTTTGGTCTTCTGTTTATTAAGTATGTGCTTCTGTTATCTTTCTGGGTGTTCCCAAAAATGTATATGCATCTTAGCACAAGTAGCAGGAGGATAAACTGGTAGAAAAAAGCAAATGGGTGAAGGAAGCTGTCCCCATGCTGTGGTGACACCTTCACCAGTTGAGAACCTAGATAACTATTCTTCTGAATTTGGACCCCTGTGAGCTCCCTTTGGTGCTGGGGTCATGGCCTTAATAGAATTCTTGAGAACTAAGACTGCAAAGAATACAGACCAAAAAAAAAAAAAAAAGAGGAATTTCAAGTTGCAAAATATCTCTGAATGTTAATGCATAAATAAAATATAATCATTAAATTACAATATGTTCTTTCACTTAACATTCTTTTTGTAATACCCTAGAAGAATAATAGTTTGTAGTTTATATTTTAAAAATCTGAACTTATAGTTTGTAGTTTATTTAAAAAAAAATCTGAACTTACATAGCCAGATATTTTTTAAGTACTTGAGCCAGAACTAGAAGGGTTCTCTGGGATATATTTCTGTGCCTTGGAGGTCACCTTTAGATTTTATGGTTTGTAGAGATCAAATAAATGGGGATAGAAATTTTATGATGATTCAAATTCTGGTTTTCTCCCCCTACTTGCCGCCTGCTTATTTTTTGGAGTCTTCCAATTGCTGTTCTATACATCCTACTCAGAATTAGCAGCTGATTTTTTTTTATTATTGGTTGTTCAAAACATTACAAAGCTCTTGACATATCATATTTTATACATTTGATTCAAGTGGGTTATGAACTCCCATTTTTACCCCTTATACAGATTGCAGAATCACATCAGTTACACATCCACTGTTTTACATATTGCCATACTAGTGACTGTTGTATTCTGCTGCCTTTCCTATCCTCTACTATCCCTCCTCCCCTCCCCTCCCATCTTCTCTCTCTACCCCATCTACTGTAATTCATTTCTCTCCCTTGTTTTGTTTTTTCCCTTTCCCCTCACATCCTCTTATATGTAATTTTGTATAACAATGATAAGAGTGACAGAGTAAACCACACTATCAGTATATCAATGTAAATTTTCTTAATCCTAATATATACTTCACATGTTATAATTTACTTTTTTATTGGTTCATTAAAGTCTTATACAACAATGCGATATATTGTGATATATTCATAGATGCAAAGCTCAAGGTTTGGTCTGTTCCATTTTATAAAGGACTTAACTATTTTATTCATTAACTTCAGCAGATACCTTTATTAATTCCTTTAAAAATATTGTTATTTATTTTGACTATTTTTACAATGTTTTCAGTACATCTAAGTTTCTTTCATTTTTAAATCATTTTAATTAAAAATGGCATAATTTTCTCCTAAAAATAGATATTGTGGTACTCATAATATTTTTATAAAGTAATATCCTTTTCATTACTTCTGTATCTTATTCATTCTGATTTCTTCTTAATTAAATCATTATCAATGTATGTGCTAGCTAATGCCAAATAACTAAGACATCTCATTTACATTAAAAAATGCATATTTCGTGGGCTGAGGTTGTGGATCAGTAGTAGAGCACTCACCTAGCACGTGCGAGGCCCTGGGTTTGATCCTCAGCACCACATAAAAGTAAATAAATAAAATAAAGATATTGTGTCCAACTACAACTAAAAAATAAATAAAAAATTTTAAAAATGCTTATTTCTAATTAGATTTATCATAATAGACAAGCATCACTTTGGGATGCTTTCTTAAGATCCAAGTGGATTTTGAGTTTGTGTTCAAATTAGTGATTTCAAATTATGGGAAGAGGAGGATCACCTACTTGTTTCACTGTGCAGAAGTTGAATTGTGTTTAAAGTGGATTATGCAAAACCCAGATAAGTATATATATTCTTTTCTTCTCTTGGAATAAATTGAGTTCACTGAGAATTCTAGAAACCATTCCACCACCATATATACACTCCTTTTATGTGTCACAGAGACATGTAGCTTTTTGAGAGGATATGAAATTGGCAAGACTATCCAAATGTTATATTGGAACTATAAAAATCTACTCTGCAGGTTTCAAACTCACTATTAAGAGTTCATTGCCTTCTTCTGAAAACAGAATTATGCATTGAACCATAATTATTATTCTTCTTAAACCATAATTATTATCACAATACTATAATAATTCTGACAATTATAGTAATGGAGTTGTCCTGGTCTTTCCTTCTGTACCCACTTCTAGATTTCAATATCACATATACCCTTCAGTGTTTCAGTTTGCAAAATCAAATTTAAGATAAAACTCTAAGAATTTTAGAAAATTTGAAAAAAATTAGAAAAATCATCAATTTTACAAAATAAATATAAAAATAAAAATATAATCATTAATTTGCACTGTGTTCATTTATTTAACTTCCACTTTGTAACACATTAATAGATTTGGTCTGTAGTTTATTCAAACAAACATAACCTTAAATATGCCAGATGTTTTTCAAGTATATGAAATGAGCTTTAGATCAGATATACATTTTTCAGTTTTTCTAATTATTATTTGATTCCAATTAAACTAACTATGGTTAAGAGAAAAACAAATATTTTTTTTCAAAACACAGGAGCCCTTTACTGTTTTTTTTTTCTTCTTTAAACTGGTTATTACACTATTAATACAAACATAAAAACTGGACAGAGACTTAATGTCAATGTGAGTATATTTTACAAATGAGTAGAAATATTAATAGAAATTTTGTTACATAAATTTAAACCATCAATGATGTTCTTTTCTAATTATGAGATTATTATATGTATAAAATCATTCTAAAATATTTACAATGTTTATTATTGTTAAAATATAGATTTACTTGGCATATTGCTTAAGTTTCACCAATTAGGGATCTGGAGTTATACATCTCAAAAATTATTTTAATTTTCTTACAGCTTATATAAATTACTACACAGATTATATGCTCTGGTTTCTTACAGTTCATTGGTTTTATAGAGTATAGGAAAAAGACATGTTTAACCTAGTCTCAATGTTTTCATGTTTGCCTCACCACTCCATAACATGATTAATACCATTGGTATTAATACCATTGGCATTATATTCTAAGCTTCCCTTAGAATGCTCTTCGTTTAGTAGATACCCATATCATAGAACAATGATTATATAACATTAGAAAGAAATATCTCAATTCTATGTTTTTCTGTGGGTTTTGTTTGTCACGAAACCACGGTATTATTTTTTTGTATAAATTACAAGTACAGATATTCCTTATGATTACCATACTCTTTAAGAAGTATTAAGAATCAGTGTTAATATTTTGATGGATTTTCCTGTTTCACATCAATTTTAACTTGACTTGAGTAATAAACCTGTTTTCATTGTGCTTAGTTTTAACTCATAGACTTTATTAAATAAATTATGGACATGATTTTCTTTTCATTAATTATTTCTCTAAGGTCATGAAGTTTACAGTTACCAAAAATCACTTCAATGTTATTTGCACAGGGTACTTTCATCATTTCCTATAAACTTTATCTATGAAGCTATTACTGGTGAAGAATTCCTTTCATTCAATACTCCTACTAATGTACTGTTTGTATGTATTAACTGATTTTTCTTTCTTTTTTATCATTTATTTATTTATTTATTTATTGTGGTGTTGGGGATCAAACCCAGGGCCATGCACAAGTTAAGCAAGCACTCTACTACTCTATAATGGAAATATATGCCCAGCCTGCTCAGAGAATGTGACATTTAATAACTGCTAAAACTTGAGGAAAAGCATAGAAAGCATAGTTAGCAACAACAAGAGATTAGACTGAGCAAAGGCATGGATTTGTTCATACAATGCCTTAGCATGTCACTGTGGTGAGGGAGTCACCAGAAATGTTCCTATTATTTAGGTGGAGGGTCATATTCTATATATCACAGCCCTGAATCCTATCCAAAGTTGAACAGAGTAGTCATAGTATCTCAACACAGCAAGGCAATTTATAGGATTGATAACCTTTTGAGTTGTTGAATCTAACCTTTCTAAATCGCTAAAATATCGATGTGTTGTCTCCTATTAAAAATATATAGTAATCATGACTATCCAGACTTGCAGCAGAATTCTGAATATGTTAGTCATAGACAGAAACTCTTGAGTCTGAAAATGAATAGTATAACAGGAAGAATGTGAATATGCAAACAATGGAGGAAGTATTATGTAATCAAGGTAAAAATTACAGTGCATCTGATAAACCAAAAGAACTATTGTGTATCATTAAACAGAACTTAAAAACTGGAAATGAAATTTATATCATGTATCTGATCTATTCTTGAAAATTTGACATTAATTAAAAATTGACTAAATCATATGAATAGGATTAGTTTTGGTACAATAATATTTATGACTGGATCCATTTATAAAAGAAATCCTCTTGAAATTTCAAGTCAATCCTTAGTTTACTGGTTTTCTTAATTTGGGTTGATTAATTAATTAGTATAATTACAAGGTAGACTTCAAAGAAAACTCCCATACATTTTATTCAAGAATTAAGCTGATGTTTAGCTGTGTACTTATTTTTTTCTGAAGCTCATAAGAAAAATAACATCATTTTAGGAGACACATAGCATTTATTATATACCCTACTAAATTATTTCTTTATCTTAATTTAGCTTTCAAAATAACTATAAGGGTTTTTTCTAATCTTCAAAGGAAGCAATCAAGGGCTAGCTAAATGATCCAGTTCAAACATACACCCTGCCTTTCTATTTGGCTCTGACGCAAAGATAATTTCCTTCCAGATATCATTCTGTGAAACATTTCTTTGATAAAAAATGGACATTTATGCACATAAAAGAACTGTACATCTAAATTACAAATTCTTAACTTACTTTGACATTATTTACCTTTACACTGCCATATTTGTGACAGAGTGCTGAAATGCTATACTGATCTTATGACAAATCATATTTGGTAACATTCCTTGAGGTCTTGGAAAAATGTCTATTTATTTTAAATGAAATGTTAACACTCAATATATAACTGAATTTCAAAGCAATGGTGCTCAACTCTAGGTATGCATTATACTAGTAGTGGAAACTTTACAAAAATATGCCCTTACCCAGGCCCCAACACAGGCATGTATATCAGAATCACTAAATAGAGTCCAGACATCAGTATTTAAAAAAAAAAAAATGTTTAAAATTTGTGATAAATCATTCACCTAGAATTGAAAACTACTTTTAAATTTAAGTCTCTGTAATATTGTCAAAAATCATACATGGATGATAATGTAAGTAGCTGTGATGATTTCCTGTTTTATTTATTTTGTTGTGTAGTTTATTAAGCTGGGTAACGGTAAACTGCAACTTGGTACAGTTATCATTTTTTATAATCCATTGGGTAAATTGATTCCCCTGAAGGAGAAAATGTTTCAAACTGCGTGTTGTTAATTCATCCAGCTTATGACTTTCAAAATGACATATGGCATTTTGCCATTTTAAAGCTAAAACAACAGACACTTCTTTCCCGTATGGTATAGTAACAAAAATTTCAATTATTTAAATCAAAACTGTGTATGCTGGAACTAATTCTTCCTAGCTTTTGATGTAAAAAATATGTAATACACATTTGGTAGAATACAAACAGACTTTATTAAAAGTATGTGATTTTCTATTATGCGATCCCCCCCTCAAATACATTGATCTTAATGTGTATTCAAGTTATTTTAAAAAGTGCATATATACTTGCAAACACACAATTAAATTTATGATGTATATAGAGAGCAATCTCATTTTATCCCTACAGGAAAATAAAATTCTTTTGAGTGCAAATATATAAATAATTTGTGAACAAAAATGTATTTGCATTAGAAAAATATTGCCTAGATAATATTGACAAGGACTATAGCTATATGAAGTTTGAAGTAAGAAAGGAGTGAGGAGGCAGAATATCTTATTAGCATATCAGGTTCTACTAATATAGATGAAGGATTTGGAAGTTGTGTGAGAAAATATTTTTGTTCTTATTTATGCACTTTTTGAAATGTTTAAATTTAATTTGACTGCAACTTTATGATAGACTACATATTTCTGTGTAGTTTACTGTTAGTATTATCTCAATTATATAAGAAATGGAATTTCTTTTGCTATCTAATAACTTCTACTCTACTGATAGAAAAGTCAATGAAGTCAATGTTTGTGATCATTTCAATGCAAAAATCTAACATATACTCTAATAGTTCCGAATGAATAAATTTTGTAAAAATACTGAAATTATTCAATATTATATATTACTTAAATATCATGTTATTAACACATATTAATTATCTTGAATGTATTTCCTATATATTAGTTGCTACTTATTATACTTGATTTATGCATTTTTAATTTTCTTGACTCCTAGGAATCAGAAAAAGGAAAAAATCCCTTATGCCTCAGAAAAAAATCAAATAAACAGTTTATTTTCTTCATGAAAGTTGTGAAATCTTAGAAGCATGAGCTAAATAATCAACATGAAATTGACTTTTTAAAGAATCAGCTTCAAGAAACATGTTATAAGGAGTAAACAGGATTAGTTAACATTTACAAATGTATTATGATTTAAAAACCTGTACATTTTCAGCATAACATGTTTGTACGTCCATCTACATGCTCTGCAAACATAAAACAACTGTTTACATGAATAAATAATATATTAATTGGAAATACTAAATTATGTGAGAAAATTGATTGCTCTCAGGAAAAAAAATCAAGTAAAACATCTGAAATGGCCTCAATTTTTTTGTGTCCAAGATCTACCTGGCAATGTTTTTAAAAGTTATATGTATTGCCAATTAGTTAACAGTTAACATATTTGAACTTAAAAAGTTTTGAAATATGAAATGTCTTACCTTCATGGACCATTATTTTATATTAAATCTTTCAAGCATATTTTAAACAATCTATCATGTATCTATCTACCTACTTACCTATCTATCTTCATATCAGAACTTATATTCAAATTGTCACTCTTATATGTACAAGCACAAACACATAAAGATACACTTAAAGAGTATATTTGCATTCAACAATCAAATATTTCTGCTGTATTTGGGTAAAGTATATTAAAGAAAAAAGGAATATAAAAATACAAGAAAACATAAGAAAATGGGAATATAAGACTATGTCTTGAAGGTTTTTCTTGCTTTATATTTATATTTTCATAATTAAAATTACATTAATAACATTTAACATGATATTTCAGACTACATAATTAGAAATAAATTTTTGGTGAAATGACCTCTAGAAACTTACATTCATCTGAAAATTATTCCTGGGTTTAAATCAGACACACTATTTTGACTTGTGTCATACAAATTAATTCATTTAAGACTTTATCTTTTGTTTTCTTTGACTTTCTTTTTTTTTTTTTTTTTTTTTTTTAATTTTTTATTGTGGGTTGTTCAAAACATTACAAATTTCTTGACATATCATATTCCACACTTTGATTCTAGTGGGTTATGAACTCCCACCTTCACCCCATACACAGATTGCAGATTCACATCAGTTACACATCCATTGATTTACAAATTGCCATACTAGTGTCTGTTGTGCTCCGCTGCCTTTCCCATCATCCACCCTCCCCCCTCCCCACCTCTCCCCTCCCCTCCCCTCCTCTCTCTCTACCCCCTCCACTGTATAACCCTGAGGGTCTCCTTCCATTACCGTGCAATTTACCTTCTCTCTCCCTTTCCCTCCCACCTCTCATCCCTGTTAAATGTTAATCTTCTTCTCCTGTTCTTCGTCCCTACTCTGTTCTTAGTTACTTTCCTTATATCAAAGAAGACATTTGGCATTTGTTTTTTAGGGATTGGCTAGCTTCACTTAGCATAATCTGCTCTAATGCCATCCATTTCCCTGTAAATTCTATGATTTTGTCATTTTTTAATGCAGAGTAATACTCCATTGTGTATAAATGCCACATTTTTTTTATCCATTCGTCTATTGAAGGGCATCTAGGTTGGTTCCACAGTCTTGCTATTGTGAACTGTGCTGCTATGAACATCGATGTAGCAGTGTCCCTGTAGCATGCTCTTTTTAGGTCTTTAGGGAATAGACCAAGAAGGGGAATAGCTGGGTCAAATGGTGGCTCCATTCCCAGCTTTCCAAGAACTCTCCATACTGCTTTCCAAATTGGCTGCACCAATCTGCAGTCCCACCAGCAATGTACAAGTGTACCCTTTTCTCCACATCCTCGCCAGCACTTGTTGTTGTTTGACTTCCTAATGGCTGCCAATCTTACTGGAGTGAGATGGTATCTTAGGGTGGTTTTGATTTGCATTTCTCTGACAGCTAGAGATGTTGAGCATTTTTTCATGTACTTGTTGATTGACTGTATGTCCTCCTCTGTGAAGTGTCTGTTCAGGTCCTTGGCCCATTTGTTGATTGGGTTGTTTGTTCTCTTATTGTCTAATTTTTTGAGTTCTTTGTATACTCTGGATATTAGGGCTCTATCTGAAGTGTGAGGAGTAAAGATTTGTTCCCAGGATGTAGGCTCCCTATTTACCTCTCTTATTGTTTCTTTTGCTGAGAAAAAACTTCTTAGTTTGAGTAAGTCCCATTTGTTGATTCTAGTTATTAACTTTTGTGCTATGGGTGTCCTATTGAGGAATTTGGAGCCCGACCCCACTGACTGTAGATCGTAGCCAACTTTTTCTTCTATCAGACGGCGCGTCTCTGATTTGATATCAAGTTCCTTGATCCATTTTGAGTTAACTTTTGTGCATGGTGAGAGAAAGGGATTCAGTTTCATTTTGTTGCATATGGATTTCCAGTTTTCCCAGCACCATTTGTTGAAGATGCTATCCTTCCTCCATTGCATGCTTTTAGCCCCTTTATCAAATATAAGATAGTTGTAGTTTTGTGGATTGGTTTCTGTGTCCTCTATTCTGTACCATTGGTCCACACGCCTGTTTTGGTACCAGTACCATGCTGTTTTTGTTACTATTGCTCTGTAGTATAGTTTGAAGTCTGGTATCGCTATACCGCCTGATTCACACTTCTTGCTTAGCATTGTTTTTGCTATTCTGGGTCTTTTATTTTTCCATATGAATTTCATGATTGCTTTCTCTATTTCTACAAGAAATGCCATTGGGATTTTGATTGGCATTGCATTAAACCTATAGAGAACTTTTGGTAATATCGCCATTTTGATGATGTTAGTTCTGCCTATCCATGAACAGGGTATATTTTTCCATCTTCTAAGATCTTCTTCTATTTCTCTCTTTAGGGTTCTGTAGTTTTCATTGTATAAGTCTTTCACCTCTTTTGTTAGGTTGATTCCCAAGTATTTTATTTTTTTTGAAGATATTTTGAATGGAGTGGTTGTCCTCATTTCCATTTCAGAGGATTTGTCGCTGATATACAGGAATGCCTTTGATTTATGCGTGTTGATTTTAAATCCTGCCACTTTGCTGAATTCATTTATTAGCTCTAATAGTTTCTTTGTAGAGCCTTTTGGGTCTGCTAGATATAGAATCATATCATCTGCAAATAGTGATAATTTAATTTCTTCTTTTCCTATTTTTATGCCTTTAATTTCTTTCGTCTGTCTAATTGCTCTGGCCAGTGTTTCGAGAACTATGTTGAAGAGAAGTGCAGAGAGAGGGCATCCCTGTCTTGTTCCAGATTTTAGAGGGAATGCCTTCAGTTTTTCTCCATTCAGAATAATGCTAGCCTGAGGCTTAGCATAGATTGCTTTTACAATATTGAGGTATGTTCCTGTTATCCCTAGTTTTTCTAGAGTTTTGAACATAAAGGGATGCTGTACTTTGTCAAATGCTTTTTCCGCATCTATCGAGATGATCATATGGTTCTTATTTTTAAGTCTATTGATGTGGTGAATAACATTTATTGATTTCCGTATATTGAACCAGCCTTGCATCCCAGGGATGAATCCTACTTGATCATGGTGTACAATTTTTTTTATATGTTTTTGTATCCGATTCGCCAGAATTTTATTGAGGATTTTTGCATCTAGGTTCATTAGAGATATTGGTCTGTAGTTTTCTTTCTTTGAAGTGTCTTTGTCTGGTTTAGGTATCAGGGTGATGTTGGCCTCATAGAATGAATTTGGAAGTTCTCCCTCCTTTTCTATTTCCTGAAGTAGCTTGAAAAGTATTGGTATTAGTTCTTCTTTAAAGGTTTTGTAAAATTCTGCTGTATACCCATCGGGACCTGGGCTTTTCTTAGTTGGTAGTCTTTTGATGGTTTCTTCTATCTCCTCAATTGATATTGGTCTGTTTAGGTTTTCTATATCCTCCTGACTCAATCTGGGCAGATCATATGACTTAAGAAATTTATCTATGCCTTCACTATCTTCTAATTTATTGGAGTATAAGGATTCAAAATAGTTTTTGATTATCTTCTGTATTTCTGAAGTGTCTGTTGTGATATTGCCTTTTTCATCCCGTATGCTAGTAATTTGAGTTCTCTCTCTTCTTCTCTTCACTAGCATCGCTAAGGGTCTGTCGATTTTGTTTATTTTTTCAAAGAACCAACTTTTAGTTTTGTCAATTTTTTCAATTGTTTCTTTTGTTTCGATTTCATTAATTTCAGCTCTGATTTTAATTATTTCTTGCCTTCTACTTCTTTTGCTGTTGTTTTGCTCTTCTTTTTCAAGGATTTTGAGATGAAGTATGAGATCATTTATTTGTTGGTTTTTTCTTTTTTTAAGGAATGAACTCCAAGCAATGAATTTTCCTCTTAGAACTGCTTTTAATGTGTCCCATAGATTCCGATATGTTGTGTCTGTGTTTTCATTTATCTCTAAGAATTTTTTAATTTCCTCCTTGATGTCTTCTATAACCCATTGATCATTCAGTAACCTATTGTTCATTCTCCAATTGATGTATGCTTTTTCCTTCCTTCTTTTATCGTTGATTTTCAGTTTCATTCCATTATGATCAGATAAGATGCATGGTAATATCTCTACTCCTTTATATTGTCTAAGAGTTGCCCTGTGACATAATATATGATCTATTTTTGAGAAGGATCCATGTGCTGCTGAGAAAAAAGTGTAACTGCTTGATGTTGGGTGGTATACTCTATATATGTCAATTAGGTCTAGGTTATTAATAGTGTTATTGAGTTCTATAGTTTCCTTATTCAACTTTTGTTTGGAAGATCTGTCCAGTGGCGAGAGAGGTGTGTTGAAGTCTCCCATGATTATGGTGTGGTGGTCTATTAGACTCTTGAACTTGAGAAGAGTTTGTTTGACGAACATAGCTGCACCATTGTTTGGGGCATAAATATTTATGATTGTTATGTCTTGTTGGTGTATGGTTCCCTTAAGCAGTATGTAGTGTCCCTCTTTATCTCTTTTGATTAACTTTGGCTTGAAATCTATTTTATTTGATATGAGTATGGACACGCCTGCTTGTTTCCGAAGTCCATATGAGTGATATGATTTTTCCCAACCTTTCACCTTCAGCCTATGTATGTCTTTTCCTATCAAATGCGTCTCCTGTAGGCAGCATATTGTTGGGTCTTGTTTTGTGATCCATTCTACTAGCCTGTGTCTCTTAATTGGTGAGTTTAAGCCATTAACATTTAGGGTTATTATTGAGATATGGGTTGTTCTTCCAGCCATATTTGTTTATTTCTGTTACTAAACATTGTTTGTTTTCCTCTTTGATTGTTTCCCCCCCCCCTTTACTGTCCTACCTCCCACTGTTGGTTTTCATTGTTATTTTCCATTTCCTCTTCCTGTAATACTTTGGCTAGGATGTTTTGAAGAGATGGTTTTCTAGCTGCGAATTCTTTAAACTTTTGTTTATCGTGGAAGGTTTTAATTTCATTCTCCATCCTGAAGCTTAATTTCGCTGGATACACAATTCTTGGTTGGAACCCATTATCTTTCAGTGTTTGAAATGTGTTATTCCAGGATCTTCTAGCTTTCAGAGTCTGTGTTGAAAGATCAGCTGTTATCCTGATTGGCTTGCCCCTAAATGTAATCTGCTTCCTTTCTCTTGTAGCTTTTAAAATTCTCTCCTTATTCTGTATGTTGGGCATCTTCATTATAATGTGTCTAGGTGTGGATCTCTTATGATTTTGCACATTCGGCGTCCTGTAGGCTTCTAGGATTTGGGATTCTGTCTCATTCTTCAAGTCTGGGAAGTTTTCTTGTATTATTTCATGGAATAGACTGCTCATTCCTTTGGTTTGGAGCTCTGTACCTTCCTGTATCCCAATGACTCTTAAGTTTGGTCTCTTAATGTTATCCCATATTTCTTGGATGTTCTGCTCATGGTTTCTTAACAGTCTTGCTGAGCTGTCTATGTTCTTTTCCAGTTGAAATACTTTGTCTTCATTGTCTGATGTTCTATCTTCTAAGTGTTCTACTCTGTTGGTAGTATTCTCCATTGAGTTTTTAAGTTGGTTTATTGCTTCCTGCATTTCTAGGATTTCTGATTGCTTGTTTTTTATAACCTCTATCTCCCTGTATAGTTGATCCTTTGCTTCCTGGATTTGTTTGCGTAATTCGTTGTCGAAGTGATCTTTCATTGTCTGATTTTGCTGTTTAATGTCTTCCTTGATACTCCAGATCATCTGAAGCATGTATATCCTGAATTCTTTATCTGACATTCCATCTGCTGCAGCTGTTACCTCTTCTAAAGTTGTGTTGACCTGCATTGCTTGTGGTCCTTTCTTTCCTTGTCTTTTCATACTGCTTGCGTATCTTTCCTGCAGGTGCGGGCGGCGGCTCTGCTCTCTCCTTATTCCAATTGGGGTGTCGTGGCTACCACGCCGGCAGGTCACTGGGCCTGTTCTGGGAGCTGGTGGCGGCTCTGTTCTGCCCCTACTCCAATTGGGGTGACGTGTCTGTCGTACCAGCAGGCCACTGGGCCTGTCCTGCTGGTCGGTCGCAGATCTGCCCACCTTTCGGGCACGAGTGGAGGCTCTGCTTTGCCCCTACTCCAATTGGGGTGTCGTGACTACCCCGCCTGCAGGATGCTGGGTCTGTTCCTGGCAAGGGAGGCGACTCTGCTCTGTCACTACTCCAATTAGGGTGGTGTTTGTACCCCGCCGGCAGGCTCCTGGGCCTGATCCGCCGGTCTGTTGTAGGTCTGCCTACCTTGAAGGCGCGGGCGGCGGATCTGCCCTGCCCCTCCTACCACGCCTGCGGACCCCTGGGCCTGATCTGCAGGTTGATCACTGGTCTGCTCACCCTGCGGGCACGGGTGGCGGTTCCGCTCCACCCCCACTCCAATTGGGGTCACGTGACCACCACACCGGCAGGGCCTGATCCGGGCGTGGGATAAGGATCTGCTCTGCCCCTACTCGAGTTGGGGTGACGTGTGTACCACACTGGCAGGCCACTGGGCCTGACCCGCCAGGCTGTCACAGGTCTGTTTACCTTGCAAGCGCGAAGGGCGGCTCTGCCCTGCCCCTCCTACCACGCCCATGTACTACTGGGTCGTGGGTCTGCCCACCTGGCGGGTGTGGGTGGCGGCTCCGCTCCGCCCCCTCTCCAATTGGGGTCACGCGGTCACCACGCTGGCGAGCCGCTGGGCCTGCTCCGGGGGCTGGCGGCGGCCCGGCTCCTTCCCTCTGGCTCGAGGACAAATTGAGGAGACTCGGGTGACTGAGCCTCACCCCCCTTACCAGGAGACCAACTGCTTATGTCACCGCTGGTATTGATGAAGATCTCTCCTCCACCGCTTTCTGCTGACATCAGATCTCTGCCATGTTGGTATCCTATGCGAATGGCAGCATTTCGTTCCCCTTGCCAGGCAACCCAAGCAATGGGTGAGTCCTGACCTGCCCTCAGCAGGACCCGGACCGAGACACAGTTTCCGCGGGCTCCCAGCCCCGGTCCAGGGAAGTTCCGGGAGCCGGAACTCGGCCGCTCCGTGCTCGGTGTAAGCTCCTATAAGTGTAGGCTCCAAGAAGCAGCCCCCGCGGGCTCAGTTCCGGGAGCCGGAATTCGGCCGCCTAGTGTTTGGTGTATGCTCTGATAGTAGCAGGGTCCAAGAAGCAGCCTCCGCGGGCTCCGCAGCCCTGAGCCAGGGCGGTTCCGGGACGGTTCCGGGAGCCGGAACTCGGCCGCTCTGTGCTCGGTGTAAGCTCCTACAAGTGTAAGCTCCAAGAAGCAGTCCCCGCGGGCTCAGTTCCGGGAGCCGGAACTCGGCCTCTTGGTGTTTCGTGTTTGCTCTGATATTAGCAGGGTCCAAGAAGCAGCCTCCGCAGGCTCCGCAGCCCGGAGCCAGGGCGGTTCCGGGACAGCTCCGGGAGCCGGGACTGGGCCGCCCCGCGCTCCGTGTTCACTCCGATAAGATCAGATTTTAAGAAGCCCCCAGGCGCTGAACCCTAGCAATCTGTCTGCAAGCCGCAGGCGAATTGCAGCCTGAAATTACCTGTTCTATGGCTGAATGAGCTGCGGTCAGTCAAAAACAGGTGTGGTGACGTCAGTTTACCAACATGGTGGCTGCTGGCCTCCTCTGTGGTCTGACCGGTGTGGAGAACCGAGATGGACCGCTTCCTTCCCCGTCTCGAACCCAGAATTCAGCCCTGAGTGCGGTGCTTGCGCGTCTGGCAGAAACTGCAGCGCTGTAACCCTGCGTCTCTATCCCAGCGCGCCTTGCAGACTCCAGCCGCGGGGCGATTCGCTGAATAAGCAGTTTTACCCTCCGTGCGACAAACCTCTCGCGTTTGAGTCCCCGTAGCCGATCCTCATGCGATGGAAATCCTTCCTCCAGGTTCCGGCGCACCCCACTATTGCTGGAAATTCCCAACAAGATATCCTTCAGCCGTCCTGACTTGTCACACTCCCACACAGTGAAGCAGCACACGGGGGTAATGCACTCCCCTCGCCGCCATCTTCAAAACTCCTCTCTTTGACTTTCTTATTGCAGGTTATTTTAGTAATCTTTCTTTTGAAGTTCCATTTTCTTACCTGAATCTAAATTTTAAAGATTGAATTTGTCATGTTTATTATTTTTAAATAAAAATTCTCTGTTAACTGTCTTCATCATAATTATATTTTCATTTAAAGATATCCAGTTAAAATAGAAAAATGCATTTAAAAGATGAGCCACTATTACAGTTTTGCAATACTTCTTGTGTAAGATATTAGTTTTCCATATATGTGTGAGTAAATTATATAGCTGTATTCTGTTCTGTTAACATTTACTTTTAATTCTTTGATTCTTCAGTGTCTCAAGTAAAGTAGTTTGCAATAATTCTTTTATTCTTAGTCCTCCACTTTGCATCTTTCTGATTGTCTACGCTATGTTTCTTCTGATGGTATGTAAGAATGAAGTTAATTTTCTATATTACCTTATATCTAGCAAGCTTGCTCTATTTGCTTACTAATTGTAAAATATTATTCATAGGTTGAATTGGATATTGCATTTTTAAAATGTTATCTTTAATAATAGTGATAGCTAGTTTTTTCCTGATTGGTCAATCACTATTTTTTTTCTTCTTCTTAATGTTTTTGCCATACCAGACATCTGGTACAATAATGAATTAAAGTGATGATTGCAGGTAGCCTTGTCTTGTTATTAATTTTAGGAGAAAAGAGGATGTTTTTTATTTTTCACCATTAATCTGTGGTTTTTCCCTTTCTGACACAATAATATACTTTAATATTTACATTGGTGTCAATCTTTGGGGGAGAATTTTGCTGAGTATTTGTACTTCATCTTCAGGACACTTTTTATGAATACAGAATTCTACTTTGTCAGTTATGTTCTTTCATTGCTTTGAAAATGTTATTACTTTGTTTTTTATGTAGCTGTTTTATTTTTATTTATTGTTCTTTGTTCTACTTTCAAAAAATTGTTTCCTTTATATTTTGGTTGTTTGATTTGAATTTCTTTGTGCTTATCCTGCTTAAGTTTCATAGCAAATCTTATGGTTTTGATGTCTTTTATTAGTTTCAGAAAATGTTCAACGATTGCCTCTTTCTCTACATATATTTATTTATGAAAATAATTTTGTTTTATGATTTTATAATATTTTGTTATTATATATATCTCCTTTGTTCTCACTCTGACCTCCTCATTGGACTCTAAATATATGTAGCTTAGGTCTTTATGCCTGTTTTATTGTCTTTTATCATTTTCTCTATATTTGGTTTTAATGCTGCTACTTGCTCTTCAGTGTACAATTTTCTATCATGTAACTTTTATTTTAGTAATATAAACATCGGTGATCCTGAATCCACAAATAAATTGACTGTGTTCCAATTTTTTGCTTCTATATTTTAAAATTTGAAAATTTCTTTTTCTTTTTTTCTGATATTTTTGTCTTTCTGTCTCCACCTGCATACTTCATTTATTGAGTATTAACTACAATTATTTTAATTCTGATTTCTATGAACTTCAATAATTGAGTAACCTGCAAATCTCTTTATATTGTCTGTTATTCTCCAAGATTTTAACCAGTTCTTGGATTTCTGCATGCTTGGTTATTTTTAAAGTCTAGATATTATGTATTTAAAACATGTGCAGACAATTTTAAGTTCTAATAATTTTTATCTTCCTCAACTATTCAGTTATTATTTTTGCCAAATGTTAGGTTGGTAACCCTAATCCAATTAGGCATGAGCCACCTGGTAAATTCATGATGCTTACCAGAGTACTTCTTTCATGGTGTGCATTAAGTTAAAAATTACCCCAATTGCCATCCTCTGTCAATTTAGCTTCTTAATGGTCGCTTTTCCTTTGGCTTCACTTTTTTTTTAATTTAAAGTAATTTTTAATACATAAAACTTAAAATTTGTACATAAAGGTTTTCATGTGATGTTTTGATACTTATGTAGTTTATATAAAGTTGAAACATACATATCTCCTCAAATATTTACCATTTTTATGGTAGAAACATTCAGAATTTTTCACTTGAGGTTTTTGAAATATGCAGTACATATCATTATCAGTCATCCTATTGTGTAATAGCACACTTATTCCTGTCTAAATACAACGTAGTACCCATTTCTCAACCTTTCCCCAACTTTTCCTTACCCCCCTTACTCACTCGTTTGGTGACTACCTGTTTATTTGTATCTTCTGTGAGATCAACTTATTTTAAACTCCACAGTGGAGTGAGATCATTTGGTACTTGCCTTTCTGTGTCTGTCTTAGTTTACTTAATGTTATATCTGATTCCATCCATGTTTTAGCAAATGACAGGATTTCATTCTTTTTATGGATGAATAGTATTCCATTGTGTATATGTACCACATTTTCTGTATCCATTCATCACTTGATGGATACTTTGTTTCCATTTGTTGGGTACTATGAATAGTGCTGCAATGAACATGGGAGTGCAGATGTCTCTTTGACAGACTACTTTCATTTCCTTTGGATGTACGCCCAGTAGTGGGATTGTAGAATCATATGCTAGTTCTATTTTTAATGGTTTAAGACACTTCCATTCTGTTTTCCCTAATGGCTGTACCAATTTATATCCCACCAACAATGTGTAAGATTTCCCTTTTCTCCACATCCTGGCCAGCACTTATTTTTTTTTTTTCTTTTTCATAGTAGTCATTCTTATTAGAGTGAGGTCATACCTATTTGTGGTTTTGCATTTCCCTGACAATTAGTGATATTGAGTGTTTTTTCCTATATATATCTCATATATCTTGACTATTTGTATATCTTCTCTTCAGAAATGCCTACTTAATTGCCTTGCCCATTATTAATCTTTTTTTGCCATTATATATTCCATATTTAACCCTTTGTCAGATGCTTAGTTTGAAAATAATTCTCCTATTCTGTAGTCTTTTTATTCCCTTGACTATTGCATTGCTCTGCAGAAGTATTTTAATTCCATATAGTCCACTTGCCTATTTTTGCCTTTTTTTACTGTGTACAGCCAAGTTTTGAATGAGCATAGTTTGAGAAGTTGGCAGGATCACATGTGAAGTTCAACTCTCTGAGCTTCCTTTGTCTTATTTGTTTGCCTTCCCAGATATTGCTTTCATACCTTTACAACTCTGCAAAGTCTTGAATTGTATTTTTTCCTCCATTTTTCATAGTAATTTTCACTGATAAGTTATGATGAATAAAATGTCCTATCATTCTCTAAGTCAGAAAACTGTTGAAGTTATTCTTCCAATCATTTTTTCCTCCTAGATCTTCAGTTTGAATACATTCGGTATTTGTTAAAACTTTATGCTTTCACACCATACTGCCAAGAGCAGAAAATATTTCTTTCTTAGAAATCCATCCCCCCACAAAAAATACACACCTAAAATTAATGCTTTTGTGTACAGTGCTGGTAGGGTCCAGAGCTGAAAGATAGTGAAGTAATGGTGTGGAATAGCCACCTGCATTATCTAAATTGCTTTCCAAATGCACAATTGTCTATAATGTAAGGATAAAATTCTCAATTGAAACAATGATAGTAAGAAAGATTAATTCTGGGAAATATGAATATGTATGAAGAACTCTAATAAACACAGCTTATGTCACCAAGAATGAGGAAAAATACAAACCGAATGAGCAAAGGCAATCAATTAATGCCAATATAATGATATTTATGTTTGGGTTATCTTATAAGTATTTTAAACTAGTAATTATAAACATCCTTCAGTAAGCCTTTATAAATTCTTTAAGAAAAAAAAACTATTGGACAAAATTGAAATTCTTAGCAAAGAACAGTTATGAGGAATAAAAATAAATGAAAAGGTATAGCACTGAAAATACAATAACCAAAAAAACCCTATGACCTATGGCATGCATCCCCCAACACACACACACACACACACACACAAATGAGCAAAGTATAATAAGAAGAGAAAAAGTGGAGCTAAATGCATATTTAAGTTATTAATTGCTGAATCTTCTTTAATTGGTGTAAGATACATAAATTCATTTATTCAAAAACTTGGATAATCTCAAATAAGATAAACATAAATAAATTTATGCTGGGACATTTTCTAATTAAATTTCTGAAAACATAAGGAAAAAAAATCTTAAAAACTTATGATATATTTTAAATTTTTCTTCCTTCATTTCTTCTCACTAAGTAGTATTATGTATATGTTTAATTATTTTTCAGTTACTTTGTCTTCAATGCTATTTTTCCCAGTCTGATATATTTTATACAATTCAACATTTTCTATAGCACACTTTCATTCATTAGCATTTCTTCTTCAAAACTCTGGTGTTTAGTTATTACTCAATAACAATATTTACTTTGTGTTATGGTTAGGATATGAAGTGTCCTCCAAAATGTCCTGTTAATGGAAGAATATCCAGAAGTAAAATGATCAGATTATGAGAGCTTTAATCTAATCAGTCCACAGTTCTTTGAAAGGATTGACTGGGTGGTAACTGTAGACATATAGGGTATAGGTGGGGGAGGTGGGTCACTGGGGGTGCCTTAGAAGGGTTCATCTTCCCAGTAACCCCATCTTCTGCTATCTTGATCTCTCTCTGCTTTCTGATCCTATCATAAACTGAACATAAGCTCTTCCTTATGATGTACTGCCTCATTTTGAGTCCAGAGCATTGGAGTCAGCTGACCATGGACTGAGATCTCTGTAACCATGAGCCCTAGATAAACTTCTTCTCTCAGTTGCTCTTGTTGGATAGTTTGGTTACAACAATGCAAAAGCTGACTAAAACACTTTGTCAAATGATTTTATCATTTAACAAAACTAAACAATGAATTTTGGAATTAGGACTCTCATGACAACATAGTCATCATGAGGTTACAAAAATTAGTTTCACTGGAGAAAGTTTGAAAGAATTAAGATGCTTTTAACTACTTGATAAACTTTAACCTATAGCATAATAATGCTTTTAAATCTAAGTTAAAAGATAAGGCCAAAATATTTAGGTGAGTTTTAGAGAAAAAAATGGTAGGCACATTTAATCACATATGCAGCAGTGTTTTGTAAATTTATGCATATGGATAATACTTGAAATTATATATAGTATGCAATCATGCATGGCTTAGAGATAGTGATGCTGTCTAGTGTGCCATTAGGGGATTTTGTTTTGTGAACATTATAAACTGTGTTTGCATATATTTAGATGGAATAGCCAACAACACATATAGGCTATTTAAAATTTGTAGGACCACTATTGAATATGTGGTCTGTGTTTGACTAAAACATCATTATGTGGGACATGACTAAGTATCTTTTGCCAAAAAAATTTAGTAATGGAAAATATTAAAGGAATAAAAACTATCATTTTAAGCATTTCTGAATTCATTACATTTTCTTTATGTATTATAATAAATACTGATTCACAACATCAAATTTCTAATCCTTTCTCATGATTCTACTATTGAACAGTCATTTTGCAATAATCAGTAGGAATCACCTAATGTTTTTACCCAAGACCTTACCAGTCCTTTTTTAGAATAATAAAAAAGTTATTAGATGTTAGAAATAGACTAATCATATTGATTTATAAATAATAGAAAAAATATCTGTTCTGAAACTGTGTCAATGGCAGAGAGATTTGGGGAATCTAGTAAAGCTATCTTTCCTTTTCAAATCACAGTTCTTGAAAGAGAACACGCTGTTCATTTTCAAATAATTTTCTCTGACAACTCTTAGAAAGTACCTTCTAACTTTTATCAATTTGTCTTTTAGGAATATTGTGTTTTTCCATTATTAATCTATAGTCTGCATCTATCATGCTAGAGCCAAAATATACACTTTTCCACAATAAGAATATTTTAACATGATTTCCTTTGCCTTATGAGAATGAGATATTAAAAAAATTAGAAAACTAGAAAAAGTAGAATTATGTCATTCTCTTCACCTTTCCCACTCTTATCCAGTTCCACTTTGACTTAGAAATAGACATTATATCCCTTGAATTTCTGTGATCATCAGAGACCTGACTTTTTAGATTTATTACATTAAGTCCATAACATTGGTGACAAGGGGAAAGATAATAGCTTATCATGGTGAGATCATGGAGAACATTAGTGCTCGGTAAAATGTGCTTCCTCAGAGTGCAATTTTCTTAGGTATAAAGTAAGGAAAATTACTACTTAAGCATGGTCTGAAGGCTTTATTAGTGGTCTAGATATTTTAAAATACAAGCAATATAGGTAGAAAAGATGAGTTCACACTGTACTCTACACATGGAGCTTCAAAAATTCCATCCTCAAGCAAAAATGTAAAATTTTTATCAATTTCAATATAAACCCAATATAATTTTTGTGTTACTCATTTCCAGAGTATACATGATTTGAATCAATCTTAGAATCTTGAGTAGAAGCCAATGAAGAATCTAACAAAATGTTATTGGAGGCAAAAATTTCTTGTAGCTTGGACATTGAAGGGGCAAATATCTGGAATTTTCTCTAAGGGATCATCTACCCCCAGAAGAAGTACATAAATTATGTATTTACATATAAGAGAATTTGCACTGTTAATACACCTAACTAGCTAGATAACTACTTAGGAGATATCAAGAAGGACTGTATCACTAATTACCACATAAAGCTCCATAGATTGATTCTTCTGTTCATGTTCAGTCTTAAGAGGGTCTTTCTTTATATATTCCTTTGTGTTTGGTTTTCTGCATTCACTTATATAGTTGGTAAGTTTTATCCATGTTTTGTGCCATGATCATTTTAATTCCAATTGCTGTAGAGAGGTCATTATATGAATCATGAGTAATCTTTTTATTGTTCTATCCTGAAAAAAATAATGTTCTTGATATCCAGTTTAAAAAAATAAGAGAATTTTCTTTCAAAATACACTTGATTTGTACAATTTTAATAATTTTATGACACTTCTAGTATCACACATGGAAGTTCTTAGTAGAAACATTCTTCTGATGGACCAGTTTGAGGTACATATGTTTATATTTGGATTGGGGGAGGGTAGGGAAGCATATTGTAGTCCTTAAACATTTCTATTTACCTCTTCAAGTCACTAAAGAGAATGATATATCCCGAGACATAAAAAAAAAAAAAAACTAGGCAAGTATCCTTTATATAATTCCACCAATGCCAACTTTCATTGTGCCTATTTCTTTTTCTCTAACAGAACTTAACAAATGCAAGTGGTAGAGTGAAACAATTTTAGATTTAACCTAGCATTAACAAAACTCACTACTTTATAAATAATAGCAAATATTTATCAAATGCCTCATAATTAACTAGATCATAATGGTGTTACATCATGGATTAAGACAGCTCCATTTTATTTTAGCATATCCAGTATAAATAAAGAGCTAGCAAAAAATATTTCAAGTAAAGATTTAAAACAAGCACTTATAACATAATGAAATGAAGTTCTACACTACCTTTATATAGATTGAAACAGCTTCCTTGGTGAAGTTACTTGCAAAAAATAAAAGATAATTTGTTGTGTGTATCAATATTTACTTATTGGACCTTAGAAACATTTGGACCAAGAGGTTAAGTCTTATTCATTTTTAAATTATTTGAGTAGTCTGAGATCACACTAGACTAAAAAAATGCCTGTATCAGCCATCATTCTATTTCAGGATTATTTTAAATTGATTTCTTAGCACTCAAATATTTCAAGTTCCCAAGAAAACATTTTAAAAAGAAAGATTCAGTCAAGGGTTGAATGTTTTCTCTCACAAGCTGAAACTTGAACAAAATACACACACAAAAAAGGAGAGGATCCCACGTTGAAGGAAAATCAGTGAATTGGAAAAAGAGGATGAGAGTGAGGAAGGAGGAGCAGGAAAAGGGAGGAATTGTGGAATGAAATTGACCAAATTATGCTCTTATATACAAATGAATATTCCCCAGTCAACTTTACCTTTATATGTGTGTGTGTGTGTGTGTGTATCACCAATTAAAAAAAAATAAGTAGAATGAAGATGAGTAAAGAATGGGAAACTGGGGGAGTGAGGTGGGGAGGGAAAGAGGAAGTAGTGGGGATTAAAACTAAAAAAAAATCTCGTACATGCATGATTATGTCAAAATGAACCTCAAGAGTATGTATAACTATAATGCACTAACAAAATATTTTTAAAAATGAAGATGAATCCCAGTTTAATTTAATTATAAGGTAGATAAGTAGGACTAACTCTCATTATGATAAATATAAAATATGGATATATTGCAGTTTTAAAGATACAATATTTTGAAGACATTGGAGATCAACAAAAACCAGGGAGAAAATAAAAGAACACTGTTTCAGAAATGTAATTCCCTGTGATGAGAAGAGTCCACAAGGTGCCAATAAGACAGAAGAAAGAAGCAGATGCATTTCGCCATTGAGTGGGTACCTATGAACAGAAGAAAGTCTTGGACAGCAACATGATAGGTGGACCTCCATGATTTGAGTCAGGAGGAGAAGGTTTATAATGATCAGAACAGAATGATTTTATTCAAGTTGGAATGTCCCTAGGTTCATCTCAAGCTAACATTATGGTTGCCAGGTACATTCTGTCACTGAGCACACAGGGTCCAGGTCTCAAACTTGCATATACCACTTTAGTGGTTTGGTTTATTTATGGTATACTGAGAGACTATGCAGGAAAAAACTGACAAGAATTACTCAGATACAATCATGGCCGTTATGACTCAACATGGCTACTGTCAAGTCAAGCTCAATTCTGATAAACAATGTCCTCTACAAATAAATGGCGAGTTCTATTTCCATTTTTACTTCAGTACTACTCACAGTAGTCAAGATATATAGTCAACAAAATGCCCATTGGCAATGAATGATATATGTGACATATATACGGTTATTTTTGAGAAGCATAAACAAGAAAGGTGAGACAATGGGTTTAGTCCAATGTCATACAGAGAACTGTTACAGGGAAACAAAATACGGATAGTGGTAGGTGCTATGTATGTCTATTTCAATTATGTGTATGAAACTAGGGAAATAAACCACAGGAATGGGTTCATTGGCACACTAGAGTTCTTCTGAGAAATACCTGAGCTAAAACTTCATTCATAACTTTGATATCAATAAACTCCTATGGTATTATTTGAGTTTCCGGGACTTAGTGTTAATTCAGTGCCAATGTCCTGAAGTCCTCAAAAGTTTTGATTATTTTTTTTTCTCCAATGCACTATTACCCTGCTAAAAGATAGTAAGTCCCTTTGAGGAGAGTTGGAGGTAAAAGATGAGCAGTACAAATTTTTGGTAGTGTAATGAAGTTCTTCTTTTTAAGATACTCTGACATCCCCTTCTTTTAATGTGTTCTGGGTGTGCAAACCTACTCATGCCTGGAAATTGATTTAAGGTCTATGACTTTCTGTCATATTTGAATGATTCCTCTAATTCATGTGTTGAAATTTAGTCCCCCTCATGGTGGTATTTAGAGGTAGGGTCTTTTGGACATTATGAAATCATGAGGTTCCCCCCCTCATGAATAAAGTAGAGCCATATAAATGGGCTTGAGGTTGAAGGGAGAACTATCTTGCAGTTTTGTTTCTATGCCGTATGAGTATTGGTCCCCTCTGGAGGATGCATCAACAAGGCACCATCTTAGACATGTACAAGGGGACCTCATCAGACACCAAACAACCAGTTCTTTGATCTTAGACCTCTCAGGCTCTCTAACCATGGGAAGAAATTCTTATTCATTATAAACTATCTGGCTTGTGGCATGTAGTTTAACAAAACTGATTTCTGTTCACTTGACCTAGAATTTTTCTGCTTATGAAGATGAAATAAGAATTTAGTAGGCTTCCTATATATTTTACTTCTAGGAGTAACCATGACCAATTAACCAACACTTTAGTTCTGTGTAAGACAGATTATGGAGATTTCTGCTTTGACAAGACATCTGGCATTTCCAGTTAACTCAATTAGATCCAACTTTCCATCAACGTTTTGACCAACTAACTAAATAATTAAGTCCTTTCTAACTTTCCAAAACAAAATATTAAATATTGAATTTCTGCTTAGTGGGCCCATAGAAATAAATTCATCCTGATCCAACTTCATATTCCTCTCATCATTCTCTCACTTTCTTAGTATCCTTTCCTGTGTGTTCCCCAGATTTCCATGTACATAAATTAGAAACACAAATATTTCTTTTTAAGTGTAATTTCTTTTCATTGATCACACATTGTACCTCACCTTTACGAACTTGCTCAGACTTGAGTCTAGTTATAGGTTGCAAGTCCTGAAAATTAGCATTTCCTTGTATGGTAGCTTCCTCAAAGTAGGCCATGATGGATTTCCTTAGTTAATGTAGGTTCACCATCTAAGATGGAGGTGGAAATAGTGATCACTGTGGGTAGACTGATGACACAAAGTGTGACAAGGAGCAATCTAATGGTAGGACATTTCCTTTATGTGTGTGTTTGGGGTAGGGGGAGACTGGGAATTGAACCCACAGGAGCTTAACCACTGAGCAATATCCCATGAACATCTTTTATAAGTAATATTTTCTTGATTAAATTTATACGCACACACATTGTAGTGCTGGGGATTGAACCCAAGGCCTTTTGCATGAGATGTAAGCACTCTACCAACTGACCTATATCCCCAGCCCTTCCTAGCACTTTTTAATTTTTATTTTGAGACAAGGTCTTGAAGTTTTCTAGGACCTCTCTAAGTTACTAAAGCTGGCTTTGAACTTAAAATCCTCTTGCTTCAGACTCTTAAATCACTGTGATTATAGGCATGCCCCACAGTGACCAACTGGGAAGTCAAGTCCATTGACAGTGGGGAGTTAGCTCCTCTGTGAGAGAAGAGATAATTTCAAATGGGCATAGAGAAGACATCTAAATTTAGGGGTTCAATGTCCACAGCTTTGTCAGTCTTCTTACATTGTTTTAATTCCAACCTACAGGATTCTTTTCAATCAATGCTGCTACTTTACGAATAGTCATTTTGTGAAGCTGGAAGTTTAAATTTTGCTATAATTCAATCAGCTATGGGATGAGATTTAGCATTTGACTTTCAACAATTTTAGCCCTGTGTCTATAGGAGGCAAAGGTCTCCTTGAGGTCACTCATGGAAGTTCTTAGGTTATTTTTGTGGTGCTCAAACTGGGAATTTGAATCTCTGAACACATATTTCTTTTGTACCACTTAATCCCGTGGCATTAGGTGCAATTATCCAACATCATTTATATTTATTAGTTTTCCAAAAAAATTTCTGACTAACATATTCAGTCACCCAGCTCTTTGCTTTTTCTAAGTGGTTGACATGAATTATTAAATTTAGGTATTTTGAGTATCTTTAGTGCCAGATCATGGCATGGACATTTAGTGCTCACTTCAGAACTAAAAACAGTCATGAACATCTTTAACTATAATAAGATAAGCAAAACAATTTAAAAAATCTGGAACCAACTCAGAAAACTCATCCTCAATAACACTCTTAGTACCCTACAGAAGCATAATCGATAGGAGACAGACACACACACATGACTCACATTAATGTGGAGCCTGAGAATTCTCACTTGTCATATGCAAGCTGGAGACTCATGAAAGTCAGTATGATAATTACAATCCAAGTCATGAGAACCAACTTACTGCAAAGGCAAGAAAAAACTGTTGTCCCAATAGGCAGGTAGTCCCAAAGGAAAAAAAAAAAACAAAACAGTAGATTCATCTTCTTCTGCCTTTGTGTTTTATTTAGGACTCCAGTAGATTTGATGATGATATCCCACCTTGGGGAAGACAATCTACTGAGTCTGCTGATCCAAATATTAATTTTGTCTAGAAATATCCCCAGAGGTACGCCCAGAAATATGTTTAATCTGGGTATCCCATAGGGAAATTAAGTTGATACACTGACTGCCTTTTTGAAACAGTGAAGAGCAAAATAAAAAGGAACCATAATTTTAAAATACTGAATGAGAAACTCTCCATGAAGAATTTTCTTTACAAAGAAACTGTAATTCTAAAAGCAAGATAAAATGAAAGGTTTTCATATCAAAAACAAATATTGATCAACAGGAGGCATGTGCTAAGGACAAATGATATTTATGTAGATCAAGAGGAAATGAAACCATATTTTATAGCATGCCTTGCATATCTACAGGAAAAAATAGAGAAACCAAAAGTGGTAAGTATATGTATAAATATAAAAGACTTCATATTTGTTTCTTTCTTTTCTTGATTATTCTAAAAGGAATATGTATATATAGACCATTTTTCACACAAACATAATAATATTTTCAATGTATGTAGATGCCATATATAACAAAAATAGTGGAGCTGGGAACAGTGACACATGTATATAATCTTAGCAGTTTGGGAGGTTGAGGCAGGAAGATTGCAAGTTCAAAGCCAGCCTCAGCAATTTAGCAAGGTGCTAAGCAACTCAGTGATGCCCTGTCTTTAAATAAAATACAAAATAGAACTGTGGATGTGGTGTGTCCAAGTGTCCCTCAGTTCAATCCCTGGTACACCCCCCTCCCCCCAAAAAAATAGTGCAAATGATAAAGAAATAAATGGATCTATACTCCTGCATGGTGTTTATATTTCCTTTGAAAAATACAATTTTAATTAAATTGAAATAAATTAAAATTGTTTGCCATAATCCCTAAAGTGAACAATAAAATCACAATGTATAGAAGAATAACTTAAAAAAAAAAAACGGAGAATTCTGACTCAGGATTTCCATGATTGCTCCTGCAACATACATGAGCAGAAAAGGAGAACCCAGGTAATTTTCCATTCAATCCTGGCTATACTTTCATTCTTCTAAATATGAAGAAATGGTTTTGTAGCATGCTTAAGATAGGGCATAATAATAATAGAAAATGATCTCCTTTTCAGGACTTAGAATGTGGAGTCTCTAATTTAGAGTCAGGGCATGTATACTCCCTCAAACAATTTCACACTACAAAATGAATATATAAAACTGATTGGGAGCAGCTCAGTTATTTTAATAATTAATTATAAAGAGAGATTTTTGATTCTACATTTATTTATTTTATGGATAATCAAAAGAAATAGTGCAAAGCACTAAAGTAGAACCAGTACAGGCAGCTAGATTCTATAATGATTAATTATGAATATGTGTTCATATCCATATTTCTTGCATGTACACAGAAACTAAATAAAGAGAATTGAGCCAAGCTAATGCTGAGATAAAAAAAGATATCTAATTATATTAAACATAATTCCCTTGCATTTTATTACATTGAACACTTTAATATATGAAATGTTATTTAACAGTTGGTTTATTTTTAAATTCACAATTGAAAAGATATAATGAAAGGGGATAGGAAGGGCAGCAGAATACAACAGACACTAGTATGGCAGTATGTATAAACGTGGCTGTATAATCAATGTGATCCTGCAATCTGTACACATGGGAATAATAAGAATTCATACCCCATTTGAAACAAATGTATGATATATGATATGTCAAGATAAATGTAATGTTTTGAGCAACTAATACATTTCTGATGTTTAAAAAAAGAAAAGAAAAGATTTAATGAAATAGTGAATAAACCTAATTTTTAATTTTATGATAAATAACTTTAAAGAAAAAAATGAAATACTGCTTTACTGATAGTTTTACGAGAACAGTTCATTTTCTCTCTCTATTTAATGTTTCTATTATTTATTTCAATAATATTTTCATCTTATTCCTTTGATCTAAACTTTAAAACTATACATAAAATAAGGAATATAGTTTGACTAGTTCTATTTTATTCACTCATGCATACTTATTAATCCTTTCTATGAAATAAATTTCAGAGCACACAGAAATGTAATTATATGTCTAATTATTTTATGTGTTCCTTGCATAAAGATTTATTAAACTAGTTAATTGAAACATTTATCCCTTTTTGAAATTCTTTGAAAAATGTAATCTACTGATTTTCCTTAAAAACCCATTGAAATGTCTAAAAACCTTCTTTAATATTTTCTTTTAAACTCTTAACAATGCATGTCAATAAGGATGGAAATTGGGTATCTGGAAGATAGTAGGGGTAGGAAAATTTTCTTTCTATGTGTAGTTGTGTAGACTTTGGTTAATTTTCTAATTGAAATCCATGTACATTCCTTGTCTATGAAAATTAAGAAAAAAATCAGTTCACAAATCCTGCAAAAATTTTTGCTTATGTGCATAATAAAATTAAGTGAAATGTTTATTTATTCTTATTCAGAGAAATATAAAGTGAATCCCTAAAGAGAAGAGAGAACCTGATGACATGTAATGGGCAACAAATAATATGTCGGGAAGTGGGAACTGATGTAAAAGATGAGCTATGAGATATCCACAGTGGTGATATTCACAGGGCTATGCATTAATTTGTTTGCAGTATTCCCTCTCCTCTTTCCTGTGTTGTAACACATAGTGTTTTTCTAGTTGTAGATACCATTACTGTCGTTTGGAGTGGCATCAGTCAAAAAAGAATTGATTGGCTCATATAATCTTAAAAATCAACAACTAGAGCTTACTTCAGATATGGCTTGGTTCGGACCTCAAATAGTGCTCCACAGATCCTACCTTCTGTTGTTTTATCTATGACTCGATTGGCCTGACCTGTATTAGACAATCAAAAGTGGACAATTAAGGTTTGCTTAGCTGATACTGCATGACTACACCCTGGATCGTGGGCTGGCGTGAGCGTCCTGAAAATTGAAAATGCAATATCTGCATAGAATTTCCCACAAAGCAAGTGGAAATAAAACACTGACTAAACAAAGTAGTTCAAAACTAGTTTATTTAACACATTTCTACATTGAATAGCTGATTTGAATATATTGTTTGCATAAACTGTAGCTAGCATGAGCTTGTTCCACATTTGTTTAAATGGACAAAGAGGGGAAGTTGTATGCATAAGCATCAAAAAGAGAGATAGCTAACATAGTATTTTAGTTAACTTTTTCACTGCTATAAACAAAGACCTGACAAAAACAATTTTAGAAGAGGAAAAGTTTATTTGGGGCTCATAGTTTCAAATTTCTCAGTCCATAGATGGGCCACTTCACTGATCTGGCTCCAAGGTGAGGCAGAACATCATGGCAGAAGAGTGTGGTGGAGAAAAATATTTCGGAACATGGACGCCAAGAAGAAGAGAAAGAGAATTCCTCACCAGAGACAAACTATATACATTGAATGCATTTCCCCCAAGGAGCCACCTTTCTCTGCCACAGCCTACCTACCTACAGTCACCACCCAGTTAATTTCCATCAGGGGATTCATACACTGATTATGTTAAGACTTTCACAACCCAATCATTTCATTTCTAAATTATCTCACATATGAGACTTCTTGGGACACCTCATATCTAAACTATAACACAGAGTAACAGCAAAGAATACGGCAAGAAGAAAAACCTAGCAGTCCAACCCCTTAAAAAAGTAAGGATTTAGGATACAAAATTGTCCTGTACACACCAAGTTTTCTTATAGTGCATTAGCAAATGTCATAGAACTATGCATCCTTTGCAACTCAGACAACATAATTAAAAGATTTATAAGACCTACAGTTACGCTAAAATTAAGCTTAGGATTCCACATTGGTTTAACATTTTTTGGAGGAAGATTTGCATTTAATTATGTTAGATGTAGTTTGGCTATATTGGAATAAAGGTGGATGTGTGAAAAATAGCTTTGGGCAAACACATCACAGAACCTGAAAAGAGAGAGAAAGAAACAAAGATCAAAAGACACAATCTTTTCCCAAGAGTCAGTCTACATAGGCAAGCATCCCAAAGCTTTTCATACACAGAAATTAGATATACTATGTCTAGAGTCTAGAAAAAGAACTTTAAATTTAGAATGATATTTCAGTGTTTTTCTCAGAATAATATTATTTTCACTGCTTTTGGTTTTTTACAAAATTAATTAATGGTTTTGGATTTCTAAAAAAAAAAATGCAAGGTTTTCTAATCAAGAAAGCAAGGGCAGTGAGGGAAGTTACAGCCCTTCTATTTATCTCTGAATATCAGTCATAAGGAAGAAGACTTAAAATATGTCCATCAGTGAAATCCTAGCATTTTGTATTTGCTAATAACACTAGTCATTGATTTTCATTATCGTTCCACAAACTTGCAGGGTTGAAGTACACAGTGGAAAGCACTCTAGTCTCAGAATGACATATGATTTTAAGATCAGCTCCAATATTTTCTAGTTTTGTGTCCTTCGTCAAGTTGCTCCAAAGTAGTTTGAGATTCAGTTTTCTGTCCTGACAAAGGGTAATTGTGTTAATATTAACTATTTTGTAGGTTGTGCAGTGGTAGAAAAAAATGAAAATGTGGCAGGAAAAAAAAGTTTCTTTTGTGTGTAAACCAACTCTGTCACAGTGACCAAAATACCTGAAAGGAACAGTTTAGCAGATAAATGGTTTATTTTGGCTTATGGATTCAGAGGTGTCAATCCCTGGTTGGCTAACTCCACTGTTTTTGGCCTAAGATGAGAAAGAACATAATGACAGAAGGTTGTGGCAGCTCATGAGACAGAGAGAGGGCAGGTCATGAGAGAGAGAGAGAGAGAGAGAGAGAGAGAGAGAGAGAGAGAGAGAGAGAGAGAGAAAGCGAGGAGATGTAGTGTAAGGACACAACCCCTGAAAACTATCTTTTCCAACCATGCCCTACCTGGCTACCATTACTAGCCAGTAGACTATTCAATGTTTTAATCCATCAAATGGATTAGGTTAAACTCTTAAAACCTAATGATTTCGTTCTGAACATTCCTGAATTACCTAACATGAGCTTTTGGTGAACATCACATATCTAAACCAAAACATTCTGTCCCTAGCTCCCAAAAGCTCATGTCTATCATATATTGTAAAATGTATTCAATATAACTCTAGGCATCCACATGGTCTTAACAGTTCTAGCATTACTCAAAAGTCAAAGTCCAAACTGTCCTCTGAACCCTAAGGAAAACTCCTTGTTATGAGCTCCTATAAAGATTAAAAAATGGGCTGAGAATATAGCTTTGTTGGTGGAGTGCTTGCCTTGCATGCACAAGGCCCTGGGTTCTAATTCCCAAACTACAAACACACACACACACACACACACACAAGATTAAATGCAAGATTTATAATCATTCCTATTCCAAAAGCTTGAAATAGTGACATAGGGATAAGTGATAGGATCAAAGCAAGATTGAAATTCAACTGGATAAACAAGCTCTGTAGTACCAGGTCCAACATCTAGGTCATGTGATGGTGAGATATGGGTTTTGAAGGGCTTGAGCATCTCTGTCCCTTTGGGGTTTCCAGTTGTAGCCAACATGACCTATCTCTTGGCCTGTTTTTTTTTTCCCCCTGTTCGAAGCTTTCCTTGGAGGATATTCCAAGTTCCTGGGGGTCTACATTCCAGTTTGGGACTCAATCTCATTTGTTAACTTCATTTGTTAACCTCTCATGAGCTGCCCACAGAAATTCTGACTCTGCTACACTTTGCCTGATTTCCCAGGTCTTCTTTTGATATCCTGCTGAAAACCTCCTGGACCCCTACCTCTATTATCCTGCATTCCTGCAGAACCAGCACCATATGGCTATTGCCAAGATCGGCCACTAGCTTGAGCAGTAACTGGGTCTCCTTGGATTATGACTACAGCCCCTGAATTTCTGAGTGTCTGAGCAAGTAAAACAAATCCTGAGAAAATAGCTTTCGAGGCATCACTCTGTGAGCAGGGTCCTAATGAGTTTTCACTTTTATACACTTCAGCTTGCCCTGGGCATGGTCTGTCTTGCTGATTTCTGAAAAGCCCTTAAAGCATCTTTTCTATACTCTCTGTGCAAAACACTTAGCTTCTCTTTGTTGGTGATAATCTCTTCAATAACTACATCTTCCTTTACCCCATTTTTATGTTTGCTTTTCTGGCCGAACTATTTTTCAAATCTTTCCTCTCTGCTTTTGTCTTCTGATTATTATAGTAATCCTGGTTAAAAGCTACTAGTAATACTTATGCCACCACCTGAATGCTGTGCTACCTTAAAATTTCCTCTGCCAGATTAATTTTCCATCATCTTTAAATTCAGCATCAAAGAAAATTTCAAAATGTGGACACAGTATAGATGAGTTCTTCACTAGAATCTAATAGATGTGACCTCCAGTACAATTCTTGATTGAGTTCTCAATCTACTTGAAAACTTTATAAACACAATCTTTGCTATCTGCATTTCTGTTAGCATTCTGGTCTTGTGAGTTCACACCAGAATTGCCTATTTAGCACTTTTACAACTTTCTAAGGATTCTCCTTCCTGCATCACAGCAATTTTCCAATTTCCCCCACAAACCAGTACCCAAGTTTTCTGAACTACATGGTTGGTTATTGTCACAGCAAAGACCCTAATTCTCAGTACCAATTTCTGTGTTAGTCAGCTTTCTATTTCTATGACTAAAATACCTGACTAGACCAGAGAAGGAAACATTTATTTTGGCTCACAATTTCAGAGATTCAGTCCATGGTCAACAAACTGCATTGCTTTGGGCTTGAGATGAGACAGCACTTCATCGTAGAAAGACATGGAGGAAGAAAGTTACTCAACTAATAACAGGTAGCACAGAGAGATAGATAGATGGATTGATAAATAGATAGATAGACTTTCAGCCACACCCTATTGACAATAATAATCACTCAGTACCCTCAAATTATTAATCAAATAGATTAATCCACTGATTAGGTTGCCCCTCTCAAAATCCCATCACTTTGCCTTTGAATATTACTGCATTACTTAATATAAGCTTTTTGTGGGACCATAACAGTTTGTTACACTTACAGAGGCAATAATTACTAATACTCCTATATAGGGAAAAAATCATATCTTTTGGGTAGATAATTGTTTTTAATATAAATTTGTATACTACAGGTATATGTATGCTCTTTATTGCACTTAGCATTGACTGACTGCAATGTCCCTAATTCTTGATTTACATGAACTGGAAAATTCACTTCAAATCTAGGCTTAGGTTATGGTTTGCTTCCTCAGTGAACTGAGAATGACTGGTGTTCAAGTGTCCTACAGAGCAAGTGACCTTCATTATACCAAGTGTAATAAAACCTGAAATAGGTCAATAGGATTATTGGGAAAGCTTTTGAATTAATTTATAAGCCAAATACACACTCCCTCTCTCTCTCTCCCCCTGACACACACACATACATACACTATTTTATATATATATATATATATATATATATATATATATATATATATATATATATATATATATACACACACACACACACACACAATTTTAAAGAATGGCACATTTTATTTCATCTGCATGTATGTGTCATTCTTTGTGTGTCAGATCTGCATGTGTTCAAATCATAAAACAAGGCATGCAATATCCAAACATATTTTAAGTTAAAAGACTTATTTATAAAAGAATAGTTATCAAAACAACCAAAGCATAAAATTTTGTGTTAGTATAGATAACACATAAGCTTTAACTTTCTAATAATAAAACATATTACAAAGATCAGCGATGTTTTTAAAATAAGAAAACTAAAGCTTAAGGAATTTAGGTGAAACTAAGTTCTATAAAAAAATTAATTTGTGGCTGGAGATGTAGCTCAGTGGTAAAAACACTTTCCCATCACATGTGATGCCTTGGGTTAGATCACCAGTGCTGCAAGAAACAAATAAATAAAACATAATAATTTGAACACACAGAGTTAGGTGACAAATCCAGTGTTACATATTTTTATATAATCCCAGGTCAGTGTATTCTAATACAAATTCTCCAGTTCATAATTATCCAGAAAGGATCCCATTAATTTTTTTACTCTTTAATTATTATGAAAATTGTTTTTTCTTACCTGTCTTGTTACTGATTAAGTAATTTTTTCCTTCTATAGTCATTACAATTTCTCATTGTTCTCTAATTTTCTAATTTATTCATATTGTTCTTCAATAAATATGAAGCTAAGCATATTTTTGTTGATATTAGTTCAAGGATTTATAACACAGAAAACAAATTTTCCTTCAATAATGTATTCTCTGGTGTGAAGAAGTCTAAATTTATATGGTAGATCACTCTTAAACTGAATGGTTCTATGATCCACTTTACTATAACCATGTACATTATGTCCTCAGTAGCTGAAACTGTCACTTCTAACATAGAATCACACATGCTCTTTGTAGGGAATTGGACCCACCAAAATGTATAGATCATATAGATTTAGTTGCAGTCATATAGGCGGAGACTGAATATGAACACTTTATTTTTTATTGGCATACATTCTTTTCTTGTCATTTTTGCAACCGTAGATGTACAGTTGAAATTTATTAGCCCAGAGAGTATTTAACTTACTTATTAAAATAATTTTAAAGCAAAATATATTGATTAGTTGACAGTGATTAAGTGCAATTGAATATCTGGAAAATATTTTTATACTTTTCATGCTTTTATTTGTGCATTGGGACAAATTCTATGAGATTTTAAAGTAAGAATATTTTAATACTGTAATACTATTCCATTTTTGTATGTATGTGAATAATACTTTGGCATAGAATAAGAAATATATATTTTTATGAATTTATGTCTAATGACTAAAATTTCTGGACCAAGCCAGTTGGGATGAATAATTTTTCTACACACAGTTCACACAGTGTGTAAATGTAAACAAAGATGCATATTTCAGCAAATGTAGAACACCATCAATTCTGTGTGAAGGAAAAACAGTTCAGACTTAAAGGAGTAAGTCCTTTACAAGCAGAACATTAAGATAAAGTATCTTGGCAGAGACAAATTCTGAGTTGGGCTTTGGAGCCAGATAATAGACAGTGTTCAATGTCAAGTAAGGAATTTGTAGGTTATCTTTTGTAAATCGAGCAGATTGATGACATGATCAATATAATGCTTTAGGTGCAGCAACACATAGATTAGCAGAGTGATATTCTAAGGCAGAGAATCTCATAGGGGTAGCACAATTCCTAGGGGACACTAACTGAATTTGGCAGTCTTTTTTGCTTCAGTGATATAATGGTTGTACTGACATTTAGTGGGTGTTATAGACAGAAGACATTCAGCTCTGTGTAGGACAACTTTAAACAAAAAACAGTTGTTTTGTCTAACTCATCCTTCAAATGCCTTGACAGTAACAGTTGAAAACTAAAACTGTGTTTTTAAAACCTATTCCAAATGTAAATAAACACACACACAAAAAACACTTTTGCTTGAATTTAGTGATATTTAATTTTCTAAAAATAAAGCTGATAAGTAAATTGATTAGTAATTATACTCTAGTTGGTTCCAAATTTACAGACTAGTTGAACATATTAGAAACCAAACCACTAATGACAAAACTATTTCAAGGATTTTAGTTGCCAGTACAGCATATTTGTGCCAAACTGCATGTTGTAAATTATTTTATATTAATATTTGAAAATATTTCTTACTGATTTACTACTCATCTTAACATTTTATCTACAAATAAAATATGTCAATATTATTCAGTTGTATATTTCAAACTGGGTTTTAAATGTCTTCCACAAATAATAGTTATTGGTGTAACTAATATGTAAACACTATTTTTACTCCAATTAAACAAGACATATTAAATTTAAAAGAATATTTTACAATAAAACACAGTAATACAATAGGCAAATTATAAAATTCTTCCAAGAATTAATACAAACTTTTGAAGTCTCTCTACTATTAATTAAATTTACAAATAAAACATTGAAGAGGGGAAAGAAGTATTGTTTAAGAGTATTAAAAATAATAGCAGCATATACCAACTCCTATACTATTAGAAAAAAAAATAAACCTGTTATGAGAAGTTATAAAAGTGAAGGAAGGAAAACCAAATAATGTCTTCTGAAATTCGATTAAGAAATAATCAATTTCAAGATGAATTGATATAATGATTAAGATGTCAAAAATTATCTGTAGGATGAAATGCATATTTGTTACAATTGTTTGAAAGTATCATGTATCAGTATGATGCTTTATTGCTCACAACTAGTTTTCCATGGAATTAAAAGCTGTATTAAAATGTTATTCCCCTATTCTGACTTTTGAGAACGGCTACTGCTATAATTTGGATCTGAAATGTCCCCAAAAGTCCCATGCATTGAAGGCTTAGTCTACAGCTTTGTTCTGCTGGGAGGTGGTGACACCTTTAAAAACTGATGCCCCTCAGGAGGAAGGTTAGGTCGCTCGGGGCATACCCTTGAAGGGAATTTTGGAACCTCAGTTTCTTCCTTTTCCTTCTCTGTTTTCAGGCCACCATGAGGTGAGAAGCCTGTTCCATGCTGTGCTCCTATCATGGTGCATTGCTTGCCACAGGCCCAATGGAAGTGGTACCAAGCATGGACTAAAGCCTCCAAAACTGTGAACCAAAATATAGATTTTCTCTATATAAATTGATCTATCTCAGGTATTTATTGTGGAAATAGAGAAATGGCTAACACAATAACCAAAAGCTTGCTGATATTTATTAATTATTGATATTCTATTTCTAATATCACTACTTGCACAAATTGGTGAGGCATTCACTGGGGCTGGTAATGCACTGTCTGTGGCTGGTAAGAAGGCATAAAAACGTTGTGGTCAGTATTTTATTTTATTTTATTTTTTAAATTTTTTATTGTTGGTTGTTCAAAACATTACATAGTTCTTGATATATCATATTTCACACTTTGATTCAAGTGGGTTATGAACTCCCATTTTTACCCCGTATACAGATTGCAGAATCATATCAGTTACACATCCATTGATTTACATGTTGCCATACTAGTCTCTGCTGTGTTCTGGTGCCTTTCCTATCCTCTAATATCCTCCCTCCCCTCCCCTACCCTCTTCTTTCTCTACCCCCTCTACTGTCATTCATTTGTCCCCCTTGTATTATTTTTCCCTTTCCCCTCACTTCCTCTTGTATGTAATTTTGTATAACCCTGAGGGTCTCCTTCCATTTCCATGCAATTTCCCTTCTCTCTCCCTTTCCCTCCCACCTCTCATCCCTGTTTAATGCTAATCTTCTTCTCATGCTCTTCCTCCCTACTCTGTTCTTAGTTATTCTCCTTATATCAAAGAAGACATTTGGCATTTGTTTTTTAGGGATTGGCTAGCTTCACTTAGCATAATCTGCTCTAATGCCATCCATTTCCATACAAATTCTATGATTTTGTCATTTTTTAATGCAGAGTAATACTCCATTATGTATAAATGCCACATTTTTTTTTATCCATTCATCTATTGAAGGGCATCTAGGTTGGTTCCACAGTCTTGCTATTGTGAATTGTGCTGCTATGAACATCGATGTAGCAGTGTCCCTGTAGCATGCTCTTTTTAGGTCTTTAGGGAATAGACCCAGAAGGGGAATAGCTGGGTCAAATGGTGGCTCCATTCCCAGCTTTCCAAGAAATCTCCATACTGCTTTCCAAATTGGCTGCACCAATTTGAAGTCCCACCAGCAATGTACAAGTGTACCCTTTTCCCCACATCCTCGCCAGCACTTGTTGTTGTTTGCCTTCATAATGGCTGCCAATCTTACTGGAGTGAGATGGTATCTTAGGGTGGTTTTGATTTGCATTTCTCTGACTGCTAGAGATGGTGAGCATTTTTTCATGTACTTGTTGATTGATTGTATGTTCTCCTCTGAGAAGTGTCTGCTCAGGTCCTTGGCCCATTTGTTGATTGGGTTATTTGTTATCTTATTGTCTAATTTTTTGAGTTCTTTGTATACTCTGGATATTAGGGCTCTATCTGAAGTGTGAGGAGTAAAGATTTGTTCCCAGGATGTAGGCTCCCTATTTACCTCTCTTATTGTTTCTTTTGCTGAGAAAAAACTTTTTAGTTTGAGTAAGTCCCATTTGTTGATTCTAGTTATTAACTTTTGTGCTATGGGTGTCCTATTGAGGAATTTGGAGCCCGACCCCACAGTATGTAGATCATAGCCAACTTTTTCTTCTATCAGACAGCGTGTCTCTGATTTGATATCAAGCTCCTTGATCCATTTTGAGTTAACTTTTGTGCATGGTGAGAGAAAGGGATTCAGTTTCATTTTGTTGCATATGGATTTCCAGTTTTCCCAGCACCATTTGTTGAAGATGCTATCCTTCCTCCATTGCATGCTTTTAGCCCCTTTATCAAATATAAGATAGTTGTAGTTTTGTGGATTGGTTTCTGTGTCCTCTATTCTGTACAATTGGTCCACCCGCCTGTTTTGGTACCAGTACCATGCTGTTTTTGTTACTATTGCTCTGTAGTATAGTTTGAAGTCTGGTATCGCTATACCGCCTGATTCACTCTTCCTGCTTAGCATTGTTTTTGCTATTCTGGGTCTTTTATTTTTCCATATGAATTTCATGATTGCTTTCTCTATTTCTACAAGAAATGCCGTTGGGATTTTGATTGGCATTGCGTTAAACCTATAGAGAACTTTTGGTAATATCGCCATTTTGATGATGTTAGTTCTGCCTATCCATGAACAGGGTATATTTTTCCATCTTCTAAGATCTTCTTCTATTTCTCTCTTTAGGGTTCTGTAGTTTTCATTGTATAAGTCTTTCACCTCTTTTGTTAGGTTGATTCCTAAGTATTTTATTTTTTTTTTTGAGGATATTGTGAATGGAGTAGTTGTCCTCATTTCCATTTCAGAGGATTTGTCGCTGATATACAGGAATGCCTTTGATTTATGCGTGTTGATTTTATATCCTGCCACTTTGCTGAATTTATTTATTAGCTCTAATAGTTTCTTTGTAGACCCTTTTGGGTCTGCTAGGTATAGAATCATGCCACCTGCAAATAGTGATAATTTAAGTTCTTCTTTTCCTATTTTGATGCCTTTAATTTCTTTCGTCTGTCTAATTCCTCTGGCCAGTGTTTCGAGAACTATGTTGAAAAGAAGTGGTGAGAGAGGGCATCCCTGTCTTCTTCCAGATTTTAGAGGGAATGCCTTCAATTTTTCTCCATTCAGAATGATGCTAGCCTGAGGCGTAGCATAGATTGCTTTTACAATATTGAGGTATGTTCCTGTTATCCCTAGTTTTTCTAGAGTTTTGAACATAAAGGGATGCTGTACTTTGTCGAATGCTTTTTCTGCATCTATCGAGATGATCATATGGTTCTTATTTTTAAGTCTATTGATGTGAATAACATTTATTGATTTCTGTATGTTGAACCATCCTTGCATCCCAGGGATGAATCCTACTTGATCATGGTGCACAATTTTTTTGATATGTTTTTGTATCCGATTCGCCAGAATTTTATTGAGGATTTTTGCATCTAGGTTCATTAGAGATATTGGTCTGTAGTTTTCTTTCTTTGAAGTGTCTTTGTCTGGTTTAGGTATCAGGGTGATGTTGGCCTCGAAGAATGAATTTGGAAGTTCTCCCTCTTTTTCTATTTCCTGAAGTAGCTTGAAAAGTATTGGTATTAGTTCCTCTTTAAAGGTTTTGTAAAACTCTGCTGTATACACATCCGGTCCTGGGCTTTTCTTAGTTGGTAGTCTTTTGATGGTTTCTTCTATTTCCTCAATTGATATTGGTCTGTTTAGGTTGTCTATATCCTCCTGACTCAATCTGGGCAGATCATATGACTTAAGAAATTTATCGATGCCTTCACTATCTTCTAATTTATTGGAGTATAAGGATTCAAAATAATTTTTGATTATCTTCTGTATTTCTGAAGTGTCTGTTGTGATATTGCCTTTTTCATCCCGTATGCTAGTAATTTGAGTTCTCTCTCTTCTTCTCTTTGTTAGCATGGCTAAGGGTCTGTTGATTTTATTTATTTTTTCAAAGAACCAACTTTTAGTTTTGTCAATTTTTTCAATTGTTTCTTTTGTTTCAATTTCATTAATTTCAGCTCTGGTTTTAATTATTTCTTGCCTTCTACTTCTTTTGCTGTTGTTTTGCTCTTCTTTTTCTAGGATTTTGAGATGAAGTATGAGATCATTTATTTGTTGGTTTTTTCTTTTTTTAAGGAATGAACTCCAAGCAATGAATTTTCCTCTTAGAACTGCTTTCAGTGTGTCCCATAGATTCTGATATGTTGTGTCTGTGTTTTCATTTATCTCTAAGAATTTTTTAATTTCCTCCTTGATGTCTTCTATAACCCATTGATCATTCAGTAACCTATTGTTCATTCTCCAAGTGATGCATGATTTTTCCTTCCTTCTTTTATCGTTGATTTTCAGTTCCATTCCATTATGATCAGGTAAGATGCATGGTATTATCTCTACTCCTTTATATTGTCTAAGAGTTGCCTTGTGACATAATATATGATCTATTTTTGAGAAGGATCCATGTGCTGCTGAGATAAAAAGTGTAACTGCTTGATGTTGGGTGGTATATTCTATATATGTCAATTAAGTCTAGGTTATTAATTGTGTTATTGAGTTCTATAGTTTCCTTATTCAACTTTTGTCTGGAAGATATGTCCATTGGTGAGAGAGGTGTGTTGAAGTCTCCCATGATTACTGTATGGTGGTCTATTAGACTCTTGAACTTGAGAAGAGTTTGTTTGATGAACATAGCTGCGCCATTGTTTGGGGCATATATATTTATGATTGTTATGTCTTGTTGGTGTATGGTTCCCTTGAGCAGTATGTAGTGTCCCTCTTTATCCCTTTTGATTAACTTTGGCTTGAAATCTATTTTATTTGATATGAGTATGGACACTCCTGCTTGTTTCCGAAGTCCATATGAGTGATATGATTTTTCCCATCCTTTCACCTTCAGGCTATATCTGTCTTTTCCTATAAAATGCGTCTCCTGTAGGCAGCATATTGTTGGGTCTTGTTTTGTGATCCATTCTACTAGCCTGTGTCTCTTAATTGGTGAGTTTAAGCCATTAACATTTAGGGTTATTATTGAGATATGGGTTGTTCTTCCAGCCATATTCGTTTATTTCTGTTACTAAACATGGTTTGTTTACCTCTTTGATTATTTTCCCCCCTTTACTGTCCTACCTCCCACTGTAGGTTTTCATTGTTATTTTCCATTTCCTCTTCCTGTAATGTTTTGCTGAGGATGTTTTGAAGAGATGGTTTTCTAGCTGCAAATTCTTTTAACTTTTGTTTATCGTGGAAGGTTTTAATTTCATCTTCCATCCTGAAGGTTAATTTCACTGGATACACAATTCTTGGTTGGAATCCATTTTCTTTCAGTGTTTGAAATATGTTATTCCAGGATCTTCTAGCTTTCAGAGTCTGTGTTGAAAGATCAGCTGTTATCCTGATTGGCTTACCCCTAAATGTAATCTGCTTCCTTTCTCTTGTAGCTTTTAAAATTCTCTCCTTATTCTGTATGTTGGGCATCTTCATTATAATGTGTCTAGGTGTGGATCTCTTATGATTTTGCCCATTCGGTGTTCTGTAGGCTTCTAGGATTTGGGATTCTTTCTCATTCTTCAAGTCTGGGAAGTTTTCTCATACTATTTCATTGAATAGATTGCTCATTCCTTTGGTGTGGAGTTCTGACCTTCCTGTATCCCAACGACTCTTAAATTTGGTCTCTTGATGTTATCCCATATTTCTTGGATGTTCTGCTCATGGTTTCTTAACAGTCTTGCTGAGCTGTCTATGTTCTTTTCCAGTTGAAATACTTTGTCTTCATTGTCTGATGTTCTATCTTCTAAGTGTTCTACTCTGCTGGTAGTATTCTCAATTGAGTTTTTAAGTTGGTTTATTGCTTCCTGCATTTCTAGGATTTCTGTTTGTTTGTTTTTTATATCCTCTATCTCCCTGTATAGTTGATCTTTTGCTGCCTGGATTTGTTTGTGTAATTCATTGTCGAAGTGATCTTTCATTGTCTGATTTTCCTGTCTAATGTCTTCCTTGAGACTCCAGATCATCTGAAGCATGTTTATCCTGAATTCTTTATCTGACATTCCATCTACTGAAGCTGTTACCTCTTATAAAGTTGAGTTGACCTGCATTGCTTGTGGTCCTTTCTTTCCTTGTCTTTTCATATTGCTTGCATTTCTTTCTGCTTGGTGAAACTGTTGTGTTTTTGAAAAATTTTTCCCCCTATATATTTATATTGCTCTTGTATAGTTCAAAAGTCTCCTTTGCAGGGTTGGGCGGCGGTCTGCCTACCTTGCAGGCGCGGGCAGCGGCTCTGCTCTGCCCCTCCTCTAATTGGTGTGACTTGTCTACCACACCTGCGGACCGCTGGGCCTATTCCGGGCGAGGGCGAAGGCTCTGCTCAGCTCCTACTCCAATTGGGGTGACGTGCCTACCACCCCGGCTGGCCGCTGGGCCTGTTCCACCGGTTGGTCGCAGGTCTGCCTACCTTGCGGGAACGGGCGGCGGCTCTGCTCTGCCCCTACTCCAATTGGGGTTACGTGACTACCACACTGGCGGGCCGCTGGGCCTGATCCACTGGTCTGTCGCAGGTCTGCCTACCTTGTGGGAACGGGTGGCGGCTCTGCTCTGCCCCTACTCCAATTGGGGTCACGCCGGCGGGCCGCTGGGCCTGTTCCGGGAGCGGGCGGTGGCTCTGCTCTGTCCCTCTGGCTTGATGACAAAGTGAGAGAGACTCGGGTATTTGTGACTCACTTTCTTTACCAGGAGACCAACTGTTTCTGTCGCCGCTGGTATCGATGAAGTTCTCTCCTCCGCCGCTTTCTGATGACATCAGATCTCTGCCATGTTGGTATCCCATGCGAATGGTAGCATTTCGTTCCCTTTGCCGGGTGACCAAAGCAATGGGTGAGTCCTGACCAGCCCTCACAAGCCCAGTCTCCGTCCTGTTGCCAGTGCCTATGAAGGCTCGGTTGGTATTTACCTCCACAGTATTCAGCAGGACCCGGACCGAGAAGCAGTTTCCGCGGATTCTTTAGTCCTGGGCCAGAGCAGTTCCGGGAGCCGGAATTCGGCGGCTCCATGCTCGGTGTATGTTCTGATTGGAGCAGGCTCCAAGAAGCAGTTTCCGCGGGTTAATTAGCACTGAGCCTGAGTAATTTGTCTGCGAGCCGCAGGCGAATGGCAGCCTGAAATTACCTGTTCTATGGCTGAATGAGCTGCGATCAGTCGAAAACAGGGATGGTGACGACAGCTCTCCAAGATGGTGGCCACTGGCTTCCTCTGTGGTCTGACTGGTGTCGTGGTCAGTATTTTAATGATGTGTTTAGAAAGCAAGATTCTTTCATCAGTTCCACAAATCATGAGTAGTGTTACCATTGCTATTATAAGTGCTACATTAATAGTGGATTAGTTCATAAATTATAAAATTACATGAAGTGGGTGCATGAACATTTTTCTTACATGACATATAGCTGTCCAAAGGAATTGTTTAAAATTTGATTTTGCTTCAAGATTATTATAATGTTTTGATTCTATTAATGTAAAATTAAAGATCAAAATTAATGTACTATGAAATAATTTGACATCTTTCAGAAAATTTTTAAATATGATTATAAAACTGAAAAATAATAAGATCAACATTACTAAAAGGAAGGTTATTATATTTAATATCATGAGTTTAAAATTAACTTTGCTTAAATTTATTACTATTCATATCTTTGCAGCAATTAGATTAGAATGGAATTAGAAATATGGCTTTTCCTCACAGAGATTTAACATATATGACTGTTATATTTAAATTTATGTACAAAATGATTGCTACATCAAAAATAATGTACATTAGTAAAAATTTTCAGGAAGACATAATTGAGTTATATAAATAAAAAGACCTAATGCCAAATTCAAGTTGATTCAATTTTTAGACTCAGCTTTACATAATGCTGAGACTTTAGTTTGCATTGTGTTGAATACATAAATCACTTTGTAGAATATTGACAACTTAACTGTATCAAATTATCCAATCCATGTATACAATACGCCTTTGCATTTATTTAGGCATTCTTCCATTTGTTTCCTTGGTGTTTTCAATCTTCAGCATACAGATTTTTGCATATATTTTGTTAGATTTTGCATTTAACTATACCTGCTATTTCTAAATACTGATTTGTTATTATTCATCACTAGTATATAGAAATACAAATGATTTTTCAAATATTAACCTTATCTAACATTAATTTTAATTATCATTTCTACTCGTATTTCTGCTCATACATTTTCTTATTATTTTTATATGGGATATTTTCTTGTCTTCCTACTTTTCTTAAATATGTAATAATAAAGATAAAATAGAGAAACTTATATATAACTTTTTATTTCAAGTCATTTTAATTTATTACTATACATTGCTTTTAAGCCATTATGTTGAGGTTTACATTAATATATACATGTGCAAATAAGTTATATTGTCTCTAAATTTTATTTCAGAATTTATGCTTAATTTGTAATACCCTTTCATTTCAGAATGGATTATTATACAACATTTGCCTTAAAAGGAGTGTTGCATCTGATAGTGATGTGGCAACCTTTTTCACTCTAAATTAAGTATGGGTATGTGTGAGTGATACATGTAACTATATTTGAAAATGTGCATATTATTCTATAGGGACATGAACTGCATCATTGGAAGCAATTAGAAAGAAAAAATGAGTAAATGAATTAGGAGATATTTTAAAAATAAATTCTAATGGAATTGATAATTTACTGGGTGTATTTCATGAAGTGGGTGGGTGATAGGTCCCACTGCAGGAATATGGTGAGTATATTGTTTACCAGGAATGTGTTCTGTTCTTACATTAATCAACACTTACTTGGTCCCAGATCTGCTAGTGCTGTTTTCTTAACTAAATTATGTGACTAATTAGCCAGTGGCAAAAAGAAAAATTCTTTACTCTGAAATGCTCATATCTTTCTGCCAAATTATTGATATTGATGAGCCAGGAGGAATCTATTCTTCTTTTAGTATTGCTATGAAAATAATTATTCCCCATTATGATAACCAACTCTACATTTTTTGTTGTTATAATATCATTTTTATAATTTTAGGCTATTATTTTTCTTTAAGCGATTCTGAGCTTCACTTATGCTCTGAAAATAAACAATGGAAATTAGATGTCTTCTTAAGTATTACTCTTGAAAATGGAGGTTCTGTTATCATATTTTTCATTTATCAAACAGGAAGTAGTTTAGCTGAAATGGAAAGTAAACATCTGAACAACAAGCTATTCTAAGTATTTCTGGGTACCTTAGTAGGTATCTGCTGATAATAACTCTAAAACTACATGAAAGTAACATTGGACAAAGTGTAAAGAGAATGATAAATTACAAAATCACAGGAGATACCCTTTTTTACTTTTCCATGAATGTATAGTAAGATTAATCCATGAGCTTATTCAGTGAGAACTGTGTTAGATATGACAGTGACTGACCATTTCACTTACATTATCAGTTCTAATCCTGGGTTGTACTTTTTTATTTTTGCATCCATTTTCTCAGAAAGAGTTATGATTTAGATATGAGTTGTCCTCCAAAAACTTATGTGTGAGACAATGGGAGGATGCTTACAGGTTAATATTTAGATGAGAGGGCCTAATCAGTGCATTGATACAGAGATAGGGATTAACTGCTACTGATAACTATAGGCAGGTAGGGTGTAGTTGGAGGAGGTAGGTCACTGGGGGCATGACTTTGGGGTTTATGTTTTGTCCCTGGTGAGCTGAGCTCTCTCTGCTTCATAGTTGTCATGCTTGATCAGCTTCCTTTTGCCATGCTCTAACACCATGATGTTCTACCTCACCCCTCGTTCAGGGCTATGGTTTCCTCCTACTGTGGACTGAACCTCTGAAACTGAACCAGAATAAATTTTTCCTCCTCAAAGTTGTTCTCTTCAGGTCTTTTTGTCACAGAAACAAATATCTGGCTAAAATTTCAAGGAAGGACCATGCTTCTAGGAGAATTTTGAAATAAATAAATAGCCTGTTAAGAAATTTAAAATATTCCTGCTGTGTTTTAGTAATCCTGAAATTTAATTTGGCTTAAAAATTAGAATACATTAAATGTCATAATCTCATTCTAATCAACTCTTTCAAAGCATTTGAGGTTTATCATCTACCAAAGTTTAAAAAAAAAAAGTGAAGAAAGTAAATTTTTGTTACTTATGAATACATTTTACATTATAAAATCAAGTTTTCTATAAAGTGCATGATTTTTAGGTATACAGAAGATTACTGATGTGATGACTACTCTCTTACCACCTGTATGACAAAAATCTGAATAGCTTTGAAAGCTCCCTTCCTCACCACTTTGGCCAGAGAGCTAGTTGAGAAGGAAGAGGCCATGGCTGGTCTATGAGGTTCTGAATCTTCCACTTTCACTTGGCTAGCCTGAAAGTTTCCACCTCTATATGGTTTCAGTTTCTTCTCTTGGAACCTGTGCTAGATATTGGCAGTGGTTTAGGAAGACTACATGAAGTAAACTGTAGGACAATAAAAGCTTTGGTATTGAAGTTACCCTTAAAATACATTCATAACTATTCCTTGTGAATATATCCTTCTAAATAAAGAAACTTAAACTGAAGTCTAGTAGTTAATAACATTTGCAAGGTTTATATAAACAATAGATTTAGATGATTATTAGGGATTAAAGGTGACTATTTACAATAAGCAGATGCACATGTTCATAGCTTAGAATTTGGGGAAAATGTATAATATTTGCTAACGTCATATTGACAATAAAAATAGTTGAACACTGAGTTCCACTGTAACTGGATTATGCTCCTCTAGTCTAGTATTTTAATGGTTTTGTCTATCAAATCATTCTTTTCATAATGTTAATGTGTTCAAATTTAGTAGAGAAATTATAAAAATGATCCACTAACCTTATTCACATTCTTTTAGTATATTGCTCTTTGTCTTAAATGATATCATCAGTTGATATTTTATAGATTTGCAGTAATTCAAATAAATAAAAACAGAAAAAAAGAAACAATCCATATGAAGGCTGGCAAGCCATATAAAGAAGATACATTAAAATTGGTGAAGTTTGTAATTTTTAGTTTCTTGTGTAACAAGAATTCTATTTGATGTTTTCCACAGTGCTGGTATATTCCTTGCTTGGAGAAAAATAAATGTATCTTAATTCACATTGTTTAAATATCCTAGTGGCATTTCTGCAGTTTCTCATTAAAATAAAGTATAGTTTATTAGAAAGTGGATGTCCTTCAAAGACATTTATACATGTATATGACGGAAATATTTTTCTTATTCACAGAAGTGAGTAGATAGACCACCAAGATGAGGGGAATCCTGTTGCTATCATTCATGTAAGGCAGCTGGTCTGGATATCTTGGGGTCTTTTACAAATCAAACCAACCAAGATCATAACACCTCACATGAGCTTATTAGGTTTTAATATGATTTAAAAGTTATGAAAATATATCCAATATTTCTATCTTTCATCTGTAAATACCTTCATTGACAATGTGGTTTGGGGGAAAGCACAGAATGAAACAGTACTTTACTAAAAAGCAGTGAAACAACTGTTATTAAATTCTGATAGTATCTATCCCTCTTTTTGTTTCTCTTTAGTTACGAATATGAGGCTCTTCTGAGGCCATCCATGAAACTATAGTACATGTACAAAGGCATTGAACATAATTGACAAAGTCTTGATTTTTCACCCTTTCAACTAAATTGAAAGTCAGATATTTTTGAAGTCATTTTACATAAGCAATACTAAACATAGCTCACAATTATTAATCTTACAGTAATTTTACTAATCTTTTTTTAATGTGTGGTGCTGAGGATTGTATCCTGGGCCCTGAGCATGTGAGGCAAGCACTCTACCAACTAAGCTATGTCCTTTTCTTTGTTCTAATTGAAATAAGATACACAAACACATCTCAGTTAAGTCCTCTTTTGATCATTGAAACCATTGATTACTACAAAATAGCTGGGTAGATGGGTGTGGTTGCCCAAGATTAAGGGAGACTTCTTTGTCTACATCATTTTCTAGACAGGATGCAGGGATCACACAGTAGGACCTCTACTAACTCTTTGTCTAAACAGACAAGAAGGTGTGAAATGACATAAGGAGAAAACTTAAAACAAAACAAAAACTCCATGGTTCCTTTCAGTTAGAGTGAAGTCTCCTTTTGAGAAATGCATCTATATTAATTATGATGTAGAGTCAAATTTGGAAATTATTTGAAGACTAACATGTTCTTTTTAAATAAAGTGTTAATAAATATTATACAATGACATTACAATTTTTACTTTGTCTTGTAAATTTCTTCTCAAATTATGTGTATATGCTGTACATTTAAATAGTAAGGTTTTTCTTTTAAATTTGAATACATTTAGAAAAATTTTATAAGAAATTGATTATAAGAGTAAAAGTATATGTGCAATAAATTTATGTAACCATAATGTTTATATAAATGTACACATATTTTAACATAAATATGATTCTTTGAAAAAAAATTTCATAATGAACAATGACAAAAATCTAATTTTCTCTGTATAATTACTTATATTATATTTGGATATTGAAGTTTTGAGCTGACAACAAATAATTTAGAATATTACTTTTTGTGATGTTAATGGAAAGCTCTTTTTAACAATTCCAACCATAGCCAGTAATCAATTTGATTTTTGCTACTTAAGACAAGGAAAAAAAATGGTAAGTTCATTTTAAAAGCTTTACTTCGTAAGATAAAGAAGCTTTTGACCTATACATTTATCAAGTGATCTTTTGCAACCTTGTAAAACTGTCACTTCTGATATAAATCTACTCCAAACCTTTTTTAATTTTTCCCTCAAAACATTGAGGAAAATTTTTTGAAAAATCCTTAGCTTATAAAAACCCATGGGTTTACTGTATTGGACCATTGCACTTAGACTGCATGATTTTTCAAGCAGTTTATTATGCTAATTCTTAGAGTTTAAAAAGTAGCTTTTCTAGACATACTATCTTTTTATTAGTAATAGCATTTAATATTATATAGTGAATAAAACACTTGTTATATGAACATTAGAAGATATTGTTATAAAAATCACAGGATATGTATTTAGAGTCCTCTTAAAGAGTAAATAATTCATTATTACTACAATAGCCACAATATTCTTAAATAATCCCATATAAATTAATAATTCATAACATGGTGTGGTAAGAATTTATAAAATTCTATAAACTTTTTAGTTAATATTATATGCCAATGAATAATTGAGGTAGATTTTATGGAATATTGCTACTTACATATTTATATACATTGTTTTGTAATTTAGAAATGTGATCTTAGTAACATAAAAATTGAAGGTAGCAGGAAAGTCATATTGTAGTATTTGTGTTGCTACTAAATCCCATGGGATATATCTGTGTGACATTTTTTCTCTCAGCTGCAATTTTCTCATTGTAAAAAATAGTCTGTGGGATTCCGTTATATCTACTGTTTTTTTCTATCTTTAACATTTGTGACTCTGTAGTTTTATACTGATTTGCTACGCATGTCTATGAATTATGTAATATTCAGCAAGTATAATATGATAGAAAATTAATAATTTCTGATATTTTGCATAGTGAACTATTGTGGAGATCATCATATTTCCAAATCACAAATTTCATGTCAGAGTCATTCTTCAATACAGAACCCTTAACTAACATAATCCTCAGGAAAGTAATCTAGGAATCTTTAGTTTAAAATAAATACCAACTTATTTTTATAATTATCTAATAATTATCTAAGTTTGAAAAACACTGAATTTTGATATTGGGCATCTAAATAAATTCTGTGATATATTAGGAAATTTGAGGCTGTAAGTAACAGAAAAAAAATCTAAGTTGGATTCCACAAATAAAAAAGTTATTCTATCTCATGATTAATTGGATCATTTAAATGAAAACCCAAGAGTTAAATATTCTTTAGCATTTAGATACTCTAGGGCTCAAATGATGTAATCCAGGTCTGATTTTTCTTTGTGTCACTTTACAGTTTATTGCTTATGATTCCACATTTCTCTGTTTTACTCACTGTCATGTATTCATCCCTACATGAAAGCTCCATTGCAGTCCCTTAAAGCTCTGGCTTGTATCCCCACTGCAGCAGGTGAACTAGAAACAAACTTGTGTGCCAGTCACCTCACAAAGTGCCTGGATCCACTCTTATTGTCTGATTTGTTCAGATTCTTAGATGCGTACCCCCTTCTCTGGGCAGCGTGGGATGCAGTGCTCTGTTAATCAGGCCTCATCTGATACATGTCACCTGAACTATCTTCCACATACTTAAAATAGCGTTAGATTGGAGAAAAGAATATTTCTTGAGGGAAAATCATTTATTAACAGAAAGAGAACTGATCTTGGTTGAGAAGACATTAACTTGTGGATATATTACTTAGAGACATCTCTACTACTGGTAAAGGGAAGTCATGGCTCTGAGTTTCTTTATTCAAGTAAATGGGAATATACCTTGTCTTGTGGGATATGTCATTCATCATTTATCATCAATACATTTTAAATCAGTTAAGTCCATGCTTAGGGAAATATTCATATTCTCCTGTCCCTCCCCCATGTTTCAAATCTGGCGTGGGGGGGGGATAGTTGAAAGATTGTTCTTTGTGTTATAAACACTTTAGGGAGAAATTCGCTTTGTTGTCAAAGTTTTTTGGGAAAAAAGATAAAATGTAAAAGATAAAAAAATATATGCTTAACATACTATAGAACAATATCTGTAATTCTGTCTTCTAATTTTAAAGAAGAGCAAGTTGACTTTCTAAAAAAAATTTAAAAGTATATATATAATATAATATATATATATATATATATATATATATATATATATATATATATACATATATACTTATATATAATTATATATAAAAATTAGACAAGGATTGTGCTTCAGAATAAAATTTGCCTGCAGAACAAAAGCAAACACAGTGGTCTGTGACCATGGGTTTTTGAAATATTGCTTGAAAATTTTCAAAGAATTTGCACATAGTATAAGGCAAGAGTTTATTAGATGAGAAAGGAAAAGGGAAAAAATGACATTCTCTGTGGAGGAAGAAGAGAGTGGGACTTCTTAAAAAGGCCTGTTATCTACTACCCATTGATTTTATTGGGGTTTACAGGGAAGTTTCCAAATATCCTACCCATATTTACCTTTAAACTTTTGACTAACAGTAGAATGGAATCAGCTTTTCAAGTCTCCATTGCACATGGCTTTAGAGGGAAATTTTACTATTATAATGACCTTGGGCCTGAGAAATGAAATTAGCAATCTATGGACTGAGACCTCTGAAATAGTGATCCCCAAGTAAACTTTTCCTCCCTTAGTTGTTCTTGTCAAGTATTTTAGTTATAGCAAAGAAAAACTGACTAGAACACTGGTGTTTTTTCTTACAGTAGAGAGGATTCTTTGGGCCTACATGTCTCCTGCAGATAACAGGTTGTTTGTGGAGGAATGCAGCTTATCCTGTTGATTTAAGCTAGGTAGGGCCAGAGTGGCCTCAGATACATTGCTTTTTAAAAGAACACAGATGGGGATCATCACAGTAGACCCACTGTGTAGAGTTATCCCCTTAACTTTTCTGCTATCAGATTGGATATCTAAAATCTAGATGTCTATGTATTTAGATGTCTTTAACCATGATGTCTTCTTGAACATTCAAATTATTCATATTTCTTTTATTTCCATCTGTAGCACATTTTCTATATAAAAACACTTAGAAGTTAATACTGATGACTCAAACCTAAATGCATTATGCTAAGTAAAAGAAGCCAGACATTCCCCCCCCCCACAAAAAAAAAGGATTCATTTATTTGGATCCTTTCATGTGACATTTTGAAAATCACAAATCCGTACAGAGTGAGAATGGGTCAATATTCACCAACAGATAGGGAGATTTCTACAAAGAGGCAGTAGAAGGGAATTGTTTTGTGATGAGGAAGTTTTTCTGTTATGTGATTAAAGTTATAGTTCATGACAATATGTATTTGTCAAAATTTATAGAACTGTATACTCTAAACTTTTAAGTTGGTATGTGTAGATTAAACATTAATTTATTTTTTGACATATTTTCCCTTGCTTGTTACTTTGAAAAATTAGTAGATATATTGTATAAGAAAAAAAAAAATTTTTTAACACTTTTCAGAAATAATGTTGGAACTTAAGAAGTCATATTTTGTTCTGGAGCAATTTACAATGCTTTTACATCTTGTTATTAAGCAAGACTTTTTAAATTTAGTTATTCTTCAGATTTTGGTATGTTCATATGTATTTTTGATTCATGCTAAGAACAAGATAATTTTTCCCCAGTAAGCCCCATTAGCAATGAAATTGAGTCAGCAGGGCATAATAATTCATTTTTTTTGAAGTTCATAAATGATATACATCACAGTTTGCACATATTTTAGTTAAAATCTTATCGCTTAATTATGTAGCCCATGTTGCCTAATTTCGATTCATTACAATATCATTTATATACAGTCTTTTGTGATGGGATTAAGGCCAGTGCATTAAGCTTTAATTATCAAACAGACAATTAACTTCCACAAGGAGAGATGAGAGTTCTGTTAAGAAAACCACTGTACTATACTGTGTTTCGACCACTCTTTTCCAAAATCTCATTTATCTTAATTCAATAACGTGATGCTACAATGAGCGTAGATACTGTCTCTGAATTACAATCACTGATAGTATAGAAACTTGTTTTGAGAGAAATCTCCAAAATAGATTTGGGTCATGTTTTACATGTCTGTGAGCAAAGAATTCAACTCTTTCAATATTTTATTAATTTTTTTAAGCTTGTAGACATCAGAGAACTGGGAAGAAACACAGATTTCATCATGGAAAACTTAAGTAATGAAGTAACAGGAAGTGGTGATGTTTCTACATAATTTCAAAAAGAGAAATTTCTGAGAACATTGAAATATGTGCTTAAAATTATAGTTTATCTTATAAATCAAATACTATATAAAATAATATGTACAATGTGAAAGGCAATTGTGTAAGAAATAGGCTAACAATCAAGGAGAAATGAAGCTACCTTTCAAAAGTAATACTGGAGCTCCATCAACAACTTCCATACTAGCAATTAAGGAGTTTACTGCATCTAGCATTGTCCTAAACAGCCCCACAGGTATCAGGAAAACATTCAAATGTCTAAACAGGTAGTAAGATTTTCATTACTTTTAATCTATACACACTATTTCCACAGGTTGCTTTATTGGAATGAATTTCCCCTCAGCATGCATCAAAGCAATGAAGTAGTTCTAAGTTGAGAAACATCAGCAAAATACCAGATACATGATTACATGAAATTTCTCTCTAGGGTTGAAATTAATTTAATTAAAGGTAAAGAAGTATGCCTGAAGATTTTTGTTTTATTGTCTCCCCTTTTCTCTTTTTCTTGTCTTCTGTCCTCCCTCTCTCCCTCTCTCTCTCTCTCTCTCTTACACACACACACACACAAACTCACAGAACATAATTTAATCATAATAAGATTGAAATTTCTTCTTAGACCAAAACTTATTTCACTTAGCCCAAATGTATTAGTTTCAGATTGCATGGTTTCTTGGTCATTGACCTAGATATCTACTTAGCTTTGCATTCAACTTTGAAATGCATACTCTGAATTATTTTTCCTTTGTTTTCCAATTTTATTTACATTTTAAAAGAATAAGAAATGGATATATTTCTCACCAAAGTGGGAGTTTTCCTACCTATCATTCCACTCTTTCCTGAGGCCTTTCACACTCTCTAACAAGATATTTATTGCTGTGTGGCAGGCATATACAACCATAGCTATCATATGTCTTATAATCTGGAATGAGAGAGGACTTTTGGAGTATATCATAGTTATTTAAACCCTCTCTAGACAATTTTAGATTTTTTGGATGTTCTATATATTACTAATGCCAACTATTGATTATATATCATTTTTTTCCTGAAACAAGCATATTCAAATAATTAAGATTATATTAGCTAAAGACTATAACAATAACCATTTTTTGGAATGTCTTTTTGGAAATCATTGTGAGAATATGTGATTGAACTAATATAAAAAAATAGAAATTACTAAGATAACAAATATACTGCCAAAGTCTATAACTTCTAGTATTTATCCTCAAAGTGATAGTTTTTCTAATATTATTCAACAGTAAATGTGTGTTTTTATACGTATATGTATATACATGTTTATATGCCCACAATGCACACACAGACATATATTGATTTGCCTTACGGTACTCATTCCTTTACTTATGTGATAAATGCCTATTAAGTCTTTACTGATGACAAGCCACAAAACCTTGCATAACGTTCTCTTCAAAAAATCTTCTCCTTGGGCTGGGGATATGGCTCAAGTAGTAGTGCATTCGCCTGGCATGCATGAGGCACTGAGTTCTATCCTCAGCACCACATAAAAATAAAATGAAGATATTGTATATACCTAAAGCTAAAAAATAAATATTAAAAAATCTTCTCCTTTATTATATTTTGATTCTTAACACATATTAATTGTACAGATTAGTGAGATTCACTGTGATATGTCCATACATGCATATGTCATGGATTGATCATGTCCATCTTCCTTCTTTCTCTCTCTCCTCCTCTCTCCCCAGTTACCTTCTCAGACTTTCCTTTGTAGTTCAACATGATAGAAAATATAGGATACTTCTACATGTGTGTTTGCCATATATCACTTAACATGATGTCTTCAAGTTCCATCTATTTTTCCTGTAAATGATAAGATTTCATTTTCTTTATTGGCTGAATAATACTCCATTCTCCTGCCAATGGGCACTTAGGCAGATTCTATATCTTATTTATTGTGAATAGTTCCACAATAAATATGATTATGAGGTATCTTTTTCATATTCTCACTTTATTTCCTTGGGATATGTACTTGGGAATGGTACACCTAGATCATAGAGTAGTTCTATGAGGAACTACCATTTAGTTTCCCATAGTGCCTGTACTATTTTACATTCCCACCCACAGGGTTTAGGTGTTCCTTTTACTCTACATCCTCACCAGCATTTGTTGTTATTGTTGTTTTTTAATGATAGCCTTTATAGTTGAGGTGAGATGGAATCTCACCATAGTTTTCATTTGAATTTTTCTAATGGCTAAATATATTGAATACTTTTTAATATGTGTATTTGTTATTCACATGTCTTCTTTTGAGATGTGTCTATTCAGACCACTTGCCTGTCTTTAAATTGGATTACTTGTTTCTTTTAGTATTAAACTTTCTGAGGGCTTTATATGTTTGCAATATTAATCATCCATCACATGAATAGCTGGCAAAGATCTTATTCTATTCTGTAGTTTTTCTCCTCACCCTATTAATTACTTTGCTATGTAGAAGCTTTTTTAGTTTTATGTAATCCCATTTATTCATTCTTATTTTTGTGGCCTATGCTTTTGGAGTCCAAATCATGATATAATTGCCTGCGCCAATGTTTTCCTCTAGTAGTTTCAAATCTTACATTCAGGTCTTTGATTCCTTTGAATATGATTTTTGTACAATAGGGAAAAGTCAAATTTCAATCTTCTACAAGTTAATATAGTTTCCCAGCACCATTTACTGAAGAGGCTGTCATTTCTCTATTGGTTATTTGAGGCATCATTGTTGAAAATAAATTGATTGATGATGTATGGATTTATATCTAAATCCTCTATTCTGTTCTCTTAATCTACAGACATGTAGATTATTCTGTTTTTATTACCATGGCTCTGTAGTGTGTCTTGAAATCAGGTATTGTGATGTACGCAACTTTGCTTTTTGCTCAAGGTTAGGTTGGCTATTCGGGATCTTTTGTGCTTTCATATGAATTTTAGAATATTATTCCAGTTCTTTGAAGAATATCATTGGTGTTTTGATGGGGTTTGCATTCAAAAAGTCATTTCTTAATATTACAAACTAGTGAACTAGGAAGTTTTAAATTACAGATTAGGAAATACTTATATTTTATTTTCTTATTTCTTATTTTAGGGATTGTCTTATGGCAAAAGCAGTCTGTCTCAGTCTCTGGGATTTCCTTTTCTGCTTTTATTATCTATGATAATAATTCCTGATAGTGTCTTAACCTATGGAGAATAAAAAACACTTTAATTAAAGTTAATAAAATACTAGAGGCATCTCTGCTAGAGAAGATGAATAACTTCATTTAAGTGGAGCAGAACACATAAATCTTTCAATATTATTTTTTTTTAAATGATAACTAGACATTTTTTTTATGTTTGCATTGTGTTAGGAATCATGTACTTCAAAAATCATTGACTGCTGAGGGCCATTGCTAAGTAAGAATGACGCATGGCATGACCCAGGTCATTTGCAGTGACATTGCATGTAAGGTGACCTTGCTCAAGGACCAGGGCGGATCTGGGTTTAGGGCGGATCGGGGTTTAGGGCGTTCCCGGTTTAGGACAATCCGGGTTTAGGGCGGTTCCAGGTTTAAGGTGTACCCTGCTGGGAATAGGGCATATCCTGCTGCCTCAGGCACGCCCGCTCCTTGAGTTCCCCTTGAGTTCTCGCGGGATTCAGAGAGTATTTGGGATTTCGCCCAGAACGTGAATTTGGCAGAGAACGTTGATTCCCCCAGAACGTGTGTAGAATGCCAGTGTGAGTTCGGGAATAAAGAATTGCTGTTTGAATCTACAAGGCTGTGAGTGGCTCGTGATTTTGTGCCCAGCCAGACTGCGGCAATTGACTTCATTTATGTACTCAATGTCATATTGTAGTCATTTTAATAGTCTCATTTTCTGTTTTTATATGAAGTTTCCTTAGTTAAACCTAAATGATGCAAGATATCTGAGAACTAGGAAGAAACTATACTCAATGATTTTATGCCACTGAAGAAGTAAAGCTTCAAGTAAGTGACAAACACATCTACCCCTTAGCCAACATATAGCCCACACACTACATTCTGTGTAGTCTTTCCAGTCTCCCATCTCCACCCATACCTCTATTTGTGCACCAGATCCCACTTACCCTACTCAAGGACATCTTTCTAGCAATGCTGCCTTTTCTCTCCTGCCTTATTGATTTTCTGCTTCAATAGACTATTCCCATGTAATTGCAACAATGCAGTTATTTTCCCTCATCTTCTCTTTCTTTTTATCCATTTCTCAGCAATCTCTGGTGCTTCCCCTGTCCCTTGTAGCAAAGCTCCTAGGATGTTGTTTATGCTTCCTCTTCCCAACTTCTTTCCTGCTATGTTTTGATAACTAACTTCATTCAGGATTTATCCTTTCTACTTTACCAAAACTGTTCCCTCAAGGTGGATAATCACTTCTTTGTGGTTGATTGAAATGATCAATTATCAGTTCTTATCCTATTTAACTTATCAGAAACATTGGATGGTTTGACTTACTAGGGAGGACTTGACACAGACAATGACAGTTTGAAACTTATCCTTCATCGTAGAAGAACAGTCATCTCAGGGTCACTCTGACTCAGCCTGACCTAAGCCCCAGACAATACTCCATCAATACACAAAGAAAGGAAATTGTTATCTTGGTCTGAAATCCTGAAAAATAACTGGTTTGACATGTAACAGTGACTACCTCAAAGAATGGAGGTGATGACCACAAGAACCCTTCACTGACAACCCCCTAGCAATGGCCTAATCACAAAAACCACCCCATCACTCCCTTACATAACTCCCCAGGCTGTGAGCAGAAGATGGGTGTCAGTCTCCACCGGGCCCCCTCTGCAGGTTTATTCTGAATAAACCTGTGTTGCTACTCAGCCCACTCTCTTCTCTCTCTCTCTTTACTTCCCTCGCTTTGTTCTTTCCTTGCATAAGTTACTGTTGGTTTCACTATTACTCTATTTATTTATCCTACATTTTTTTCAGTTGCTTGTCTTTGTGCACTGCTACCTCTTTCCATAAACTAACATCAAAGTTGGCATATGTAACTGCAATAGACACGTTTTGTTTGTTGTTTGTTTATTTGTTCTTTTCAGATATATGATGGTAGAGTGCATTTTGACATATTATATACACATGGAGTATAATTTAAATAGTTGCTTAACTGCTTTCCCTTCTCACATCTTGCCCCACCAATTGTCACTCTAAGTGAGTGTGATAATACACATGAGAGTGATTCTTTAAAACAAGAAGCACATAAGTTTGCTTGCTGCTAAAATCCTTATGATGTTTTCCAGTTCATACACAGGACACTCAAAGTCCTTTCAAATATCCAAGGGTCCTATATAATTTTTTTCTGTTCTTCCATTCTTCTTTTTCTCTGATCCTACCTGCTACTGCTCTTCTCACATCTAGCCACACTTTCTCATTAATGTCCAGTCAGATCATTTGCCTTCTTTCTCGTCAAGTTGGACATGCTAGGACATGTCTGGAAAATCACACTAGCTATATCATATTCCTGAGATGTTCATTTTCTAGGTGTCTGCATGAAACTCGTCAAATATTACCTTCTCCAAGTGCTCTATTCTGACAACCCTATGTGAAGTACCAGTTTTATCTTTTCCAGACTCTGTTCTACCTCATTCTGTTCTATTTTTTCCATCTACATTATCTCTTTCTAAAACAAAAAAAATATATAATTACATTTATTGTGTACTGAATCTACCTTACATCGCTAGAATATATGCGTTACATAGGCAGAGGTGTTTCTACTAATTGTGTGATATGTCACCAATGACTCTGTTATGTCACTAATGATAATGTTGCATTAGTAAAACAGTCTGAAACTGTTAGCACCAGGAGTCACTAAATGACTATTTGTTGATGTGATAGCTAGAAAACTGGCCCACCAACGATTTCCACATCCTAATCTGAAGAGTTTGAGAAGATGTTATTTTACATGGCAAAAAGAAATTTGAAAATCCAAGTAAATAGTTAAAGGCTCTCAGGTGGGCAATGTAATCAAAAGAGTCCTTATAAAAGTAAGAGAAATGAAGGAGTATCATAGACAGAAAGATTCAGGATGCTTCAGTGGGATGTGGGAAGGGGCAATATGCTAAGAAGGTTAAAAAAAGACAAAAATTCTTCCCGGAAGTTCCCAGAAGGAAACACAGTGTTCACGTACCTTGATTTTGGCCTACTGAGAGCTAGGTCAGGCACCTGACCTCCAGACTTGAAAGGTCATAAATTTATATCATAAATTAGTTTACAAATTTAACCACTCAGTTTGTCACTTGTTACAGCAGCAATAGGAAACTAAATACAGTTTAATGAATAAATTAAATATTAATATCTCCATATATCTGTTCATACTTATGTGTCATTTGATGTAGTCTATTGCTGTAATGACAATCAAATTTGTAAGATCTGTAGCCTGATAATAAGCACATTTTTAGAAACCAATAAGCCATTTTTTCATTAAATTTTTTTTGTTCTTTTTAGTCATACATGACAGTAGAATGTATTTTGATGTAATACATACATGCAGTATAACTTCCATTTTTGTGGTTGTACATGCTGTGGAGTTACACTGGTCATGTATTTATATTTGAACATAGGAACGTTATGTCTGATTCATTCTAATATCTTTCCCATTCCCATCTCCTTATCCTCCCCACCTATTGTGAACCACCATCTACATATCAGAGAGAACATTCTGACTTTGGGATTTGGGCTTGGTTATTTAACTTAGGATGATAGTTTCCAGTTCCACTCATTTTCCAGAAAATATTATAATTTCATTCTTCTTTATGGCTGAGTAATATTCTGTTGTGTATATATACCACATTTTACTATGGATATTCCCAGAAGGGAATACGGTGTTGTGGATATGAATGGATATTCATCTGTTGAAGGACACCTAGATTGGTTCAATAGCTTAACTATTGTGAATTGAACTGCTATAAACATTGATGTGGCTGTGTCAGTATGGTATGCTGATTTTAAGTCCTTTGGGTATATGCTGAGAAATAGGATAACTGTCGAATGGTTCCATTCCAAGTTTTCTGAGAAATCTCCATTCTGCTTTCCAGAATGGTTGCACCAAATTGCAGTCCCACCAGCAATGTATGACTGTACCTTATCCCATACATTGTGGCCAAAATTTATTGTTGCTTATATTCTTGATAATTGCCATTCTGACTGGAGTGAGATGAAGTCTCAATGTAGTTTTAATTTGTGTTTCTCTGATTGCTAGAGATGTTGAACATTTTTTCATGTATTTGTTGACCAATTGTATTTCTTCTTCTGTGAGGTATCTGTTCAGTCAGTTCCTTTGCTCATTTATTCATTGGGGCTTATTTTGGTGTTAAGTTTTTTGAGTTCTTTGTATATCCTGGAGATTAATGCTCTATCTGAGGTGCAGATGGCAAGGATTTTCTCCCATCTTACAGGCTTTCTCTTCACATTCTTGATTATTTCCTTTGCATTTTACTTTGATACCATCCCATTTATTGATTCTTGATTTTACTTCTTGCACTTCAGCAGTCTTGTTGAGCAGTTTGTAAGTTGACACGATGAAGATTTGGGCTTACATTTTCTTCTAGTAGGCCTAGGGTCCCCGGTCTAATGCCTAGGTCCTTGATCTACATTTAGTTGAGTTTTATGCAGGGTAAGAGATAGGGGATTAATTTCATTTTGTTACAAATAGATTTCCAGTTTTCCCAGCATCTTTTGTTGAAGAGGCTATCATTTCTCCAATGTATGTTTCTGGTGCATTTGTCCAGTATGAGATAACTGTATTTATGTGGGTTTGTCTTTGGTCTTCTACACTTTACTCTTGGTCTTCAAGTCTGTTTTGATGCCAATACCAGACCATTTTTGTTACTGTAGCTCTGTAGTATAATTTAAGACCTGCCATTATGATTTACTTTTCTTGCTGAGGATTGCTGTGGCTATTCTGGGCTTCCCATAGCACAAGAATTAAAACCAAGAATCAATAAATGGGATGGACTCAAACTAAAAACCTTCTTCTCAGCAAAAGAAACAATCTGTGAGGTAAATAGAGCACCTACAAAATGGGAGCAAATCTATACCCCTCACATATCAAATAGAGCACTAATCTCTAGGATATATAAAGCACTCAAAAACCTTAACACCAAAAAACAAATAACCCAGTCAATAAATGGGCCAAGGAACTGAACAGACACTTCTCAGAAAAGGATATACAATCAATCAACAAACATATGAAAAAATGTTCATAATCTCTAGCAGTTAGAGAAATGCAAGTCAAAACTACTCTAAGATTTTATCTCACTCTAGTCAGAATGGCAGCTATCCTTACAAACAACAATAAGTGTTGGCAAGGATGAGAGGCAAAAGGCACACCCATACATTGTTGTTGGGACTGCAAAATGGTGCATCCAATCTGGAAAGCATTATGGAAGTTCCTTGGAAAACTTGGAATGGAACCACCATTTGACCCAGCTGTCCCTCTCCTGGGTCTATACCTAAAGGACTTAAAAACAGCATACTTCAGGGACACAGCCACATCAATGTTTACAGCATCACAATTAACAATAGCTAAACTGTGGAATCAACCTAGATGCCCTTTAGTAGATAATTGGATAAAGAAACTTTATATATACAATGGAACATTACTCAGCATTAAAAGAGAATAAAATCGTGGCATTTTCAGGTAAATGGATGGAGTTGGAGAATATAATGCTAAATGAAGCAAGCCAATCCCCCCAAACCCAAGGCTGAATGTTTTCTTTGATATGAGGATGCTGACTCATAATGGTGGTGGTGGGGGAACAAGGGAGGAATGGAGGAACTTTAGACAGGGTAAAGGGAAGGGAGAAGAAGGAAGGGGGTAAGGGGGTAGGAACGATGGTGGAATGAATTTGACATCATTACCCTAAGTACATGTATGAAGACACGAATGGTGTAAAAATACTTTGTAAAAATACTTTGTACAATCAGTGAATTGAAAAATTGTGTTCTACATATGTAATATGAAATGAGTTGCATTCTGCCATAATGTTAAACAAATTAGCATAAATAAATGATTAAAAAAACAAAATCAACAGAATTTAGCAGGACTCAAAAAAAAAAAAGAGAAGACTCAAATAAATAAAAGCAGATACAAAAAAGGAAACATTACAACCAATACAAAAATTAAAAACCATTACAAAAATTAAAAAGAGTTATAAGAGATTATTATGAAATATTATATGCCAAAATTGGATAATCTATCAAAATAGATAAATTTTTAAACACATAAAACCAATCAAGACTAAATCATAAAGAAATAAGAAATCTAAACAGAACAATAATGAGTAAGGAGACAAAATCGATAATAGAAAGTGATCAGTCAAAATAATCCCAAGACCTGATGGTCTTACTACTCAAACATTTAAAGAATACCTAATACAAATCCTTCAAAAAATCTTCAAGGAAAGCAAATGAAAGCAAACTTATTTTATGAGGTCAGTATTACCTAGATTCCATAGCTATACAAAAGCATCATAAGAAAGGAAAATTATAGGCCAATACTCTTGATGAACATAGAGGCGAATATCCTCAATACAATATTAGCAGGCAAATTTCAACACCACGTTGACAGAATCAGTGAACATCATTCTTAATGAGAAGAAGCTCTAAGTTTTCCTGCTATGATCAGGAACAAGGCAAGGATGCCCTCTTGCAATTTTGTATTCAGTGTCCTACCTAATGCAGTAAGATTAAAATGAAAAAAATATATATAGATGGATACATAGAGAGAATAAAAACAAACAGAAAAAGGGATACTAATAGGAAAGAAGAATTCAAACTATCTCTTTTAGCTGATGATATGATTCTATATTTAGAAGACCCAAAGTCTCCACCAGAAAAATTCTAGAACTCATAAATGAATTCAGCATAGTAGCAGGACATATAATTAACACCCATTAATCAATGGTGTTCCTATATATCAGTGAGGAATCAACTGAAAAAGAAATTAGGAAAACTATCCCACTCACAATAGCCTTAAAAAATATTTGGCAATCACTCTAACAAAAGAGGTGAAAGATATCTGTAGTAAAAACTACAGAAATCTAAAGAAAGAAACTGCAGAAGACCAAAGAAGTTGGAAAGATCTCCCATGTTCTCATAGGCAGAATTAATATTGTCAAAATGGCCATACCACAAAAAGTGCTATAAAGATTTAATGTAACTCCTATTAAGGTTTGATGATGTTCTTCATAGAAATAGAAAAAGCAGCCATAAAATTCAATAAGCTATTTGAAATGTAAATCATGAGTTTCTCAAAGTGTGGAACTTAAAGTTCAATATAGACATATGAACATTTCCTGAAACAAACTAAAAATAATAGTAAATATTAACTATTTACCTAGAAACAAATATATTGTTACTGAAATTTTTAGGATAATTATTATATATACATGTATATCTTTTGAAGCTAAATTCTTTTCCTTTATACCTTTATTATTTTACATGTGTTAATTTTTATGGTAATTATTTTGTCCTGAATATAATATATATGTGTATGTACACGGATATTTATAAATCTGTGTATATACATATACATGTATATTACTGAAAATTTGGAAAATTCATATTGTCCAATTACAGAAATCATTGATAATGCCCCCATTTAGATTATCTCAAATGAAAAAAATTAATACATTTTCTTTATGTGTGTATAAAACATTGTCCCTCTTTCTCTTTTTGTTTTTCTTTCTCTTTATTCCAGTCTATTGATTATCCTACATTTAAAAATTTATGCATGTATATTTAAACAAATTTGAGATTATGCTATGTATTACAGAAGCACATCTTGTTATATATATCTTGTGCCATGAAAGTATGCAACTTTCCTATAGCAAGAGGTGAATTTGGTACTGGGGATTGAACTCACGGGCACTAGACTACTGAACCACATTCCCAGACCTATTTTATATTTTATTTAGAGACAGGGTTTCACTAAGTTGCTTAGCACCTTGCTTTTGCTGAGGTTGGTTTTGAACTCCTGATCCTCCTGCCTCTTGAGCTGTTGGGATTACAAGCATGTGCCACTGCACCTGGTGATTAATTATTTTCTATTGGATTTCTGTTAGCCATTTTAGATGGATAGATTCTTATGAGTAAAATACATACTTAAATAAAACTATTGGGATATTAAAATAAATTATTTAACAAATAAACATGGACTAGTTTCTGACAAAATTTCCTGTTATTTTCATCTTTCCTATGATTGAATTCTAGTGAAATCTAATTTAACTAAATTATAAATTTGAAGGTCTTAAGAGGTTATTCTACATCATTATATTTTCATAATGTCAAATCCATGATTTGCACTCATTAAACATAAACATTTGCCAATTAGCAGGAAATCATTTGTTTTCATGTAGTGTGATTTCCTCTAATTCACTTTACAAAATATTTTCATCCAGATGATATTGATATGATCACAGACATGAATTTGGCATGAGTATTCATTTCTTTTTCTTACAATAGATAATAATTTTGTATTTGATAAAGTTGATTCTGGTATAAATGGAAAATAATTTTGATACAAATATATTTTAAAATAAAAAACCTCATTCTCTAGATTTCAGTATGGGATATACAGATATAATAATTCTCCCCACCCCCCGTCTCTCTCTCTCTCTCTCTCTCTCTCTCTCTCTCACACACACACACACACATGCACACACACACACACACAGACTTACTATAGCTTTTTAAACTCACTGCCCACAGAACACCTGTCATTTCAATATGTACTCATGTAGTGCACAGAATTATTTAGTCATAGTTTCTTGAAAATGTTACAAATTGCAACCTCTTATTAGAATTGTAATTTGTGTTTTCTGGTCTATTGTATTGCATCAAAAATGAGTAAATTAAACCTAAATATAGTTTCCTTCACTTTTCAATTTGTGTAATAATTTACCTTTCTAAGGAATTGTGTACCTTTCCTGACAGTGATTATTAAATGTCTTCCTCAAGTTATCAACCATAGACATGCTGACTTATTTAAAAAAGCTTCTGAGAAATTATATATTTTAAAACAAATGTGGTTTTATTAATGTCTGCCTCTACTATGTAGATCCTTGAAAATGTACATTGGTTTTTGGAAGCAAAACAAAACCAAAAAGAATGTAAAAATGGAACCAAAAGAAGAATGTTAATTAAAAACTAGACAACTATTTCTGCTATGTTTGATAAACATTTGGATTCTTTTCATTCAAGACAGAAAATATGATCATGAAATTATATATATATATATATATATATATATATATATATATATATATATATATATATAATATATCAGATCATAGTGCATTTTTATAATAAAAAAGTTCACTTTTTATCTAAGTAATATTTAATGATATATGACAGCAGAATGCATTACTGTTCTTATTACACCTATAGAGTACAATTTTTCATATCTCTTGTTGTATACAAAGTATATTCACACCAATTTGTGTTTTCATATTTGTACTTTGGATAATAATGATCATCACATTCCACTGTCATTTCTAACCCCATGCCCCTCCCTTCCCCTCCAATCCTTCTGCCCTATCTAGAGTCTGTCTATTCCTCCTATACACTCTCTCCCTATCCTAGTATGAATCAGCCTCCTTATATCAATGAACACATTCAGCATTTGTTGTTTGTTTTTTTTTTTTTGGGGGGGGGGGATTGGCTAATTTCACTTAACATTATCTTCTCTAACTGCACCTGTAAATGTCATGATTTTATTCTCTTTTATTGCTCAGTAATATTCCATTGTGTATATATGCCACCTTTTTTTTATCCATTCATCTATTGAAGGGCATCTAGTTTGGTTCCACAGTTTAGCTGTTGTGAGTTGTGCTGCTATAAACATTGTTGTGGCTGTGTTCCTGTAGTATGCTGTTTTTAAGTCCTTTGGATATAGACCCAGAAGAGGGACAGTTAGGTCAAATGGTGGTTCCATTACCAGTTTTCCAAGAAATCTCCATACTGCTTTCCATATTGGCTGCACCATTTTGCAATCCCACCAGCAGTGTATAAGTGTACCATTTTCCCCACATCTTTGCCAACACTTATTGTTTTTTTGTTTTTATAATAGCTGCCATTCAGACTGGAGTAAGATAAAAATCTTAGTTTTGATTTGCATTTCTCTAATTGCTAGCAATAATGAACATTTTTTCATATGTTTGTTGGTTGATTATATATCATATTCTGAGAAGTGTCTGTTCATCTTGGCCCATTTATTGATTGGATTATTTGTTTTTTGGTGTTTGTTGAGAGTTCTTTATATACCCTGAGATTAGTGCTCTATCTGATGTGTGAAGGGTAAAGATTTGCTCCTAAGATGTAGGCTTTCTATTCACCACACAGATTTTTTGTTTGTTTGTTTGTTTTTATTTTTGCTGAGAAGAAACTTTTTAATTCGAGTCCATACCATTTATTGAAACTTGATTTTAATTCTTGTGCCAAAGGATTCTTATTAAGGAAATTGGGGCCTAATCCCAGATTATGGAGATTAGAGCCTACTTTTTCTTTTATTATACAAAGGCTCTCTTATTTTATTCCTAAATCCTTGAGCCATTTTGAGTTGAATTTTGTGCTTGGTGAGAGATAGGGGTTTAATTTCATTTTGTTGCCTACGGATTTCCAGTTTTCCCAGTATCATTTGTTGAAGAGGCTATCTTTTCTCTGATGCATGTTTTTGGCATCTTTGTCTAATATAAGATAATTGTAATTTTGTGGGTTAGTCTCTGTGACCTCTATTCTGTACCAGTGGTCTAACCCGTCTGTTTTGGTGCCAATACCACTCTGTTTTGGTTGCTCTTGCTCTGTAATACAGTTTAAGTTCTGGTATAGTGATGCCACCTGCTTTACTCTTCTTGGTAAGGATTGTTTTAGATATTCTGGGTCTCTAATTTTTCCAGATTAATTTCATGATGGCTTTTTCTATTTCTATGAGGAATGTCATTGGGATTTTGACCAAAATTGCATTAAATCTATATAGTGCTTTTGGTAGTATGGTCATTTTGACAATATTAATTCTGTCTATCCAAGAGCAAGGTAAATCTTTCCATTTTCTAAGGACTTCTTTTACTTCTTTCTACAGGGTTCTGTAATTTTCATTATATATATCTTTTACCTCTTTTGTTGATTCCCAAGTATTACATTTATTGATTTCTGGATGTTGAACCAAACTTGCCTCCCTGGGTTGAATCTTACTTGATAGTGGTGCAGGATCTTTTTGATATGTTTTTGTATTCGATTTGCCAGAATTTTATTGAGAATTTTTGCAACTATGTTCATTAGAGATATTGGTCTGAAGCTTTTTTTAGGGGAGGGGGGTCTTTGTCTTTGCCTGATTTTAGAATCAGGGTGATATTGGCCTCTTAGAATAAGTTTGGAAATGCTCCCTCTTTTTCTATTTCCTGAAATAAATTGAAGAGTACTGGTATTAGTTCTTCTTTAAATGTCTTGTAGAACTTGGCTGTGTATTGATCTGGTCCTGGGCTTTTTTGATGGTGTCTGCTATTTTTTCACCTGAAATTGATCTGTTTAAATGGCATATATTGGGCTGGGGGTGTGGCTCAAGCGGTAGCACCATTGCCTGGCATGTGCAGGGCGCTGGGTTCCATCCTCAGCACCACATAAAAAAAAATAAAATAAAATAAAGATGTTGTGTCCAGTGAAAACTAAAAAAAAAAAAATAAAAAATAAAAAATTCTCTCTCTCTCTCTCTCTCTCTCTCTCTCTCTCTCTCTCAAAAATTGCATATATAATCCTGATTCAATTTGGGCAAATTATATGACTCTAGAAATTTGTTGATAGTTTCAGTATTTTCTATTTTATTGGAGTACAAGTTTTTAAAATGATTTCTAATTATCTTCTGTATTTCTGTAGTATCTGTTGTGCTATTTCCTTTTTATCACTGATGTTAGTAATGTGCATTTTCTCTCTCAGTTAGCATTGCTAAAGATCTGCCAATTTTATTTATTTTTTCAAAGAACCAACTTTTTGTTCTGTCAATTTTTTCAATTGTTTCTTTTGTTTCAATTTCATTGATTTCAGCTCTGATTTTAATTATTTCTTGTCTCCTACTGCTTTGGGTGTTGACTTGTTCTTCTTTTTCTAGGGTTTTGAGATATAATGTTAAGTCATTTACTTGTTGACTTTTTCTTCTTTTAAGGAATGCACTCCATGCAATGAACTTTTCTCTTAGAAACTGCTTTCATATTGTCCCAGAGATTTCAAATTATTTTATCTGTGTTCTCATTTACTTAAAAGAACAAGGGAGGAAAGTGCCCCCCCCCCCAACCAGGATACTATTATTACAGAACCCATGGATAGTGAAGTTGATGAAATGTCAGAGAAAGAGTTCAGAAAGTTCATAATTAAAATAATCTGTGAATTAAAGAATAACCTAAATGAGCAAATACAGGCAAAAATTAATCACTCCAACAAAGAGATAAGAGAGCAAATACAGGTAGAAAAAGATTACTTTAAGAAAGAGATAGAGACTCTGAAAAAAAAAAAAGAAACAGAAATCCTTGAAATGAAGGATACAAAAAAATCAATTAAAAAACTCAATAGAAAGCATAACCAACAGACTAGTCACTTGGAAGAAAAAAATGTCAGATAATGAAGACAAAGTATACAATCTGAAAAATAAAGTTGACACACAGTGAAGATAGTAAGAAACCATGAACAGAGAGTCTAAGAATTATGGGACAGCATCAAAAGACCAAATCCAAGAGTTATTGGGGTAGAGGAAGGCACAGAGTTTCAGACCAAAGAAGTGAACAATCTCTTCAATGAGATAATATCAGAAACATGAAGAACAGATTGGAAAAACAAATTCAAGAGGCTACAGAACAACAAATATACAAAATTACAACAGATCTACACCAAGGCACATTATAATGAAAATGCCTACTATATAGAATAAGAATAGAATCCTAAAAGCTTCAAGAGAGGAGAATCCAATTTGTATCTCAGTAGATTTTTCAACCCAAATCCTCAAAGCCAGGAGATCATGGCACAACATATACCAAGCTCTGAAAGAAAATGGATGCTAACCAATAATTTTATATCCAGCAAAACTAATCTTTAGATTTGATGATGAAATAAAACCTTCCATGTTAAACAAAAGTTAAAAGAATTTACAACTAGAAAGGCTGTACTACAGAACATCCTTAGCGGAATATTCTAAGAAGAGGAAATGAAAAAAAATGATGAAAATCAGCAGAGGGAGGGATTACACTAAAGAAAAATCTGATCAGAGGAGAAACCAGGTCATATTAAATACCAAAAATAACAAAAATGGCTGGGAATACAAATCATATCTCAATAATAACCCTGAATGTTAATGGCCTAAACTCACCAGTCAAAAGATATAGACTAGTAGATTGGATCCAAAAATAAATAAATAAAACACCCAACAATATGCTGCCTCCAAGAGACTCATCTCATAGAAAAAGACATCCACAGACTGAAGGTGAAAGGTTGGGGAAAATCATACCACTCACATGGACTGCAGAATGACTTTAGTTTGAAGTCTACTTTATTTGATATAAGGATGGAAACCCCTGCTTCAATCAAAAGGCTAAAGAAGGATATCACATACTGCTCAAGGGAACCATATACAAACAAGACTTAAAAATCATAAATATATATGCCCAAACAATGAAGCATCTACATTCATCAAACAAACTCTTCTCAAGTTCAAGAGTCAAATAGACCACCACACAATAATTTGGGGTGACTTTAACACATCTCTTTCATCACTAGATAGATCTTCCAAACAAAAGCTGAACAAAGAAACAATAAAACTCAATACAACAATCAATAACTTAGACTTAACTGACATATATAGAATATTTCATCCTTCAACGAGAGAATACACTTTTTCTCAGTAGCACATGAATAATTCTCTAAAATGGACCATATATTATGCCACAAAGCAACTCTTAGAAATATAAAAATGTAGCGATACTACCCTGTATTCTATGAGATCATAATGGAATGAAATTAAAAATCAATGATAAAATAATAAGAAATAAAATGCACTCTAACATTTGGAGACTACATAATATGCTATTGAATAAACAATGGGTTGCATAAAGTTCACTTTTGAAATTCAAACTGTAAGGGTATACTTGAAATATTGTCAAAATCCAAAAATTCAAAACCAGAAATATTTTCTACAAAAAAATCCATCGAATTAAATGCAAATTAAAAACCTCTCATTTTTTCACTGTATTTTATGAATCTGGGTGAAAACTTCTGTGGAATGACATGGAAAGGGGCAAATTTTATCTGTATCATAATCCTAAGCCTTGATCCCAATCCCTTTTTCTGTAAACACTTGGCCCAACATACCATTTAAAATTTACACTGTACTTGATGGGTTTGGTTATTTATCTCACTATTTGTCTGTACCTTGTTTTTTTGGGGGGGGAGGGTTCCAATATTTAAATTGTTTTTAAGTAAAGAGTAGACATCATTTTATTTATCTTTTTCATTATTTCATTTGTTTTTACTCGGCTTTTTTGTGTACTCTTTCAAATTGAGGAGGTCATCCTTATGCAGTGGGAAATTTTCAACTTCTCATCTTGCTCTATAGTTCTTAGAATATCTTTGAGTGGTTGTCATTCACATACAGATCGCCTTTCCATTGGTCTTTGAAGACAAAGATCACCAAAACTGATTTGTTTGTTTGTCAAAATATAAAGGTGAGGGGCTGGGGATGTAGGTCAGTGTACTTACCTATCATGTGTGAGATCCTGGGTTCAAATCTCAGCACTGTAAAACAAAACTAACAAACAAACAAAAAACAAAAAATATGGAGATAAGCTTTAAGAATAATGCTATTGATTTTGGCATCACCCAAATCCACCTAACTTTTTTTTTTCTAGTCTTCACATTACTTTGACTAGACATATTGAGACCGGTTTTCCTATGCTCTCCAGCAACCATGCTGGATTGATATCTAGTGGAAACTAACTGCTATCATTATGTCTCTGAGCTCCCTTTTTGACTCCAAACCTCTCCATCATCTACACTGTAGTCCTTCAGAGGGACTATTAATTTATGATCTGGAGGGAAACCTGCTTTATAACAATCAAAAATCCAAATTCATTTCTGTAATGATGACATGAGATACTTCACAGACCCATTCCCTAGGGAAACATCATAATTGATAAAAATTAGTTTTAGAAGAAACAGCATTTTAAGTATCTGGAAATTGTCCTAAGAACATATAGCAAAGGAAAAAATAATTATTCAACAATAATAGCAGTGGGAGTCTATGGCACTTGAGCCTCAAATCTATTTTTTTCTTTTTCCTTAACCTGAGTCTCAAGGTGCTGGAAGCTCCACTTTGGCAGTCATGGCCAACAGACCGGATCCTTCTTACCCAAACATCTCCTTAGAAGGTTTAGGTCACTAGAATTTTTCACCCCATATTGCTCCATATTTTAGAGGCTGTATTTTTTTTGATGTAGACAGCTAAGAAATTGGAGGCCCCCTTCCTGTATGCAGAACAGAGTCTGCATAAGGCTCTATCCCCAGCATGTGAAGCCAAGAATACTGAGGGCAATTATTACCCTGTTCCCTGATTGCTCATATATGAAAGCTTCATACTGGAGAGCAAAGCAGAAACCAGAAGCTCCTATCTCTGCTTCACATGCTGCTTGTAAAGGAAGCATGCACACTAAGAGAAGCAGAATATTGTTTGCCCAGGTTGAGAGGCGGACCATAGAATTGACAGCTGTGAAGATCTCTGCAAGGGAACTGACTTTATTTGGAATAGAGTGTGAGTAATTTCAAGTTTAGAGTTATAATCACAAACAATTGAGATTTTCCTGGTAAGCATTCAAGGGGAAGCTGGGAGCTCCCAAACAACAAATTAACCCACATGCCAGCTATTTTAACAGAGAAAATAAAGGAAGGGGAAGTGGAAAGAATCCTCCTGGGGTCCGAAGGATCAAAAGCTCCTTGAAGAAAGACCAGATATTTATTTAATCAGACTGCAGCAATTTTTGCCTGAGTATGTTAATTGAAAAACAAGAAAAAAATATCAATCTACACATTGAATAAGCTCAACCAACTCTAAGTAGGATAAATGCAGGGTGGGCACAGCTAGACGCAGTTGAAAACAAAATCAAGAAGGATGCTTTGAGAGCAGCAACAAGGACATGATTTGTCACATGCAATGCAGCCTGATTGGTTTCTTTTCCTCCCATAATAAATTCTATAGAACAATTAAGCAGTTATACATTAATTAGTGAGGATTAACAGATGGGTCAGAATTCCAAGAAAGATATTTAGACAGAGAAATAATGGAAAAAGACAGAGAACCCTGCTCAAAGCACTGTTGCTCATGCTTAAGGCTGCAGCTTCTGGGAAGAAAAATCTGAGGCTTCATAATGAAGGTGAAAAGACATCATTAAAATAATCCAGCCAAGTCAGTAGACAAGTAAGTAGACAAATAAGCAAGCAAACAATCATGAGATTCAGAAACACAGAGAAGAATGATACGCATCATTGACATATAATACTACATTATGCAAAAACATCCTATTTTCAAAAATAACAAAAAATTAAGTGCAACCCATAGATAGGAATAGAAAAAGAAACATTCAACGGGACAGAGACTACCTTTAGAAGGTCCAAATATCAGGCCCTGTAGACAGACTTCACGATGGTCACTCCATTCAAGGAAGTTGAGCCAATGTTCAAACAAAGGAAACCATGTTTAAAGAAGTGAAGAAAAATAGGATAAGGCCTTAACAATCTTTAAATATCCATAAAGAGGTAAAATATAAAAAAAGAACTAAATGGAAATTCAAGAATTGAAAAGTCTGATAACTGAAATACAAAGTTCACTCCATGAGGTCAACAGAAGATAAATACAAAGGTATGAATTAATAGGAGAAAATGAACCAATCTAAGATCCACAAAGATCTATCTTTACAATCCAAAATACAGAAAGAAAATAACAGAGCAAAGTGAAGAATGCTTCAGAGAAGTTTGTGATACCATTAAGTGCACTGACATATGGGTATTAAGATGTAAGAAGTAGAAGACAGGAGAAAAGGAATACAAGAACTATTCAAAGAAATAATGGTTGAAATTTCCCAAATTTAATGGAAGCATCAATCCATGTGTCCAATAAGCTCAAAGAATTCTGAATAGGAAAAATGTAAAAGGGCCACACAGGATAATAAAAATGTTGAAAACAAGAAGAAAAACTTGAAAGCAGCAATAGAAAAATGATGTCGTCACCTACAAAGGACCCTATATTCTATTTTTGCTGTAACAAATAGCCATAAATGTATTTGCTTTAAACTATATATATATATATATATATATTATAATTATAAATAAATATATATATATATATATATATATATATATATATAATTATAATACTCAAAAATATGAAATAGGCCTTACTTGCCTAAAATCTATATATCAAAATGGCTGGATGCTGTTCAGAGTCAGTTAAGAATATGTTTTTATGATTCAGGATTTTTTTAGCTTCTATATTGCTTTTCTTTTCCTTCCCTTCCCCTCTCTCTTACTTTATTTATTTATTTTTCCCCTTTTTGGTGTGTGCTCCTCTTTCATCATCAGTGGTTGTGTCTTTTCTTTCCCATAATATCATGCTTAGACTATAACAGCATCTTTTAAATCATGATTGTAACTGTTGCTATCACTATAAGCATAGAGTAGAATGATAAAAGAAATGTACTTGATTCCTTATTTAGATGATAATTGGTTTATACTTAAGGCATAAAAAGTTCAGAGATCAAGGATTATTCAACTTTTTTTACAAGTCTTAAAAAATAATGCTTTGTGATGAATAGTAATAAAGATATAGATGATTATAACCTATTATTTCCTCAAGACCAAGTTAGCTGTTACAAAGTTTTAAATCTACTGCAGTTTATTGGTTTATAGCATACTAGAATTTTTATTAAAATTTTGATAGTCAATCATTTTGAACACAAAAGACTTTAAATATGCTCATATGCACCAATGTGTAAAATGTTGCACGTAACTTAGTAGATAGTGAACTTTCTAAAGTAAGTACACGTATACTCCAGAGATTTAAAAAATACTCAAGAATTCTTGTGTTATGATAAGCACATAGCACCAGGCTATAGCTTAAGCTGGAAGAAGACACAAATATTAGAAAGCTATTTAGTTGTACAATGACAGTGTTTGTCAAATGTCTATGTGAATGAGAGTAAGAAATTCTCTCCTCTCCCAGGCAACACACAGAGGTTTTAACAAAAGAATAAGTTTCAGAAAGAGTATGGCAGCACTTGGCTGAAGAAATGAGAAATAGAATCAGGCAGAACTCAAACCAAGCTAGGCATAAACTCTAACAAATTGTAATAGATAATGACAATAGGAATTCTATTTTTAGGAAATAGAAACTGGCAAGAATAAGCCAAGAGTTTAATTCACCTTGCTATGACTTCATCAAGAATTGAATGAAGCTGTATAGCACCAAATCTATGCTACTCAAAGCAAGGTCTGCAGACAGTGCCTGTTTTCAGCAAATCTCAACCACAAAGCTCTTGGTCTCAGAATGAGTGTTTGATAACTCTATGGAACAGTAGTGTAGCAACAATGTCTATTGAATTTAATAGTTGAAAACTTTGTCTTACATTTATGTCTTCTAAGAATTCTCTAGTTGTTTAATTTTGCAAAAGGATTAATGCATAAAACCAATATCTAAGAAAAAAGGAAAAAGGAAAGAAAAGCCTACAAATATTTTAACCATAGATTTCTTGCATAGCACCTACCTAAAAGTTATTGGACTATCTTAGGAACAGATTGTGAAGAGAGAATGGCAGTTTATTTGGTTTCATATGTTACTCTACATATATAAAGATTTAATTTCTTCTAGTATGGTTTATAAGTATTTTACAAATGCATAATGATTTCCCCTAACAAAATGTAGATAAACATTTTCCAATCTCTATTCCTGAAAGTTCACCAAACAAACAGAAACAATTGCCAATTCATCAAACACTAGAAATCATTTCAATCTGAACACCTTTGCTTCACACATTTTTAAATATTACCAAATGTGAATACTTTTGAATTTTTCATTAAGGAGTGAAATCATTAGACTTTTTTGCAAATGAACACATGCTTTTATTCAGGAGTATGATCATCAGAATGACTTTAGATGGTACATGTTTTGTAACTATATAATAACAATTTATTTAGAAGTTCTTGAGAGTCTGAGATGGTTTAAAATAGAGTAATTGAGTTAAACTGTAATCATCTTTCAGTCTAGAGTTTCAGATTAACTTATTCTTAATTATAGCCTTTCGAGCACCTCATTATTGCTTCATAATAATTTTGACAAGAAATGATGATTTAGTAGCTTTCAGCTAAAAATATGTGTGTTAATTTAATGTGCTTGTGAATGATAAACTTGCAAAGATTACTGGAGCCACACATTAAAGTAAGCTTCTATAAATAAATGCTGTCAGTGCATTGCTTTAAAGTCACACACAAATATTTTAAAATAATAAGATATTCAAAATTTCAAACCATTTTATTGAGTACTAAAATTCTTATCTCCTTCAAACTTTTTAACAACGAATGAGATTTAAAATAGAAGCTAAAATACACCCAAGACAAGGATGTTTAATCAGTGGAGAAGTAGTTATCAAATCCAGTTAAAATAGCAGTCAGCTATCAAGAATACAAGTAACAATAAATGTTTTTTTAAGGATATAGGGGAAAAAAAGTTTCACTTATACACTACTGGTGGGATGGCAAATTGGTACAACCAATCTTGAAAGCAGTATGGAGATCCCTTAGAAAATTTGGAATGGAACCACCATTTGATCCAATAATTCCATTCATCAGCATATATCCAAAGGACTGAAAATCAGCATACTATAAGTGACACAGCCATAAAAATGTTTATAGCAGCTCAATTCAGAATAGTGAAACTATGGAACCAACCTAGGTGCCCCTCAATAGATGATGGATAAAGAAAAGGTGGTATGTATACCCAATGAAATATTACTCAGCCATGAAAAAGAAATTATGGCATTTGCCAATAAATAGATGGAACTGGAGAGTATCCTGATAAATGAAATAAGCTAATCCCCAAAAGCAAAGGCTAAGTGTTCTCTCTGCTGTGCAGATGTTAGCCCACAATGTGGGGGGGAGAGGATAATAGTGCATTACATTAGACAAAAGGAAATGAAGGGAAGGGAGGGGAGATGGGAATACGAAAGACAGCAGAATGAATCAGATATAACTTTCCTATGTTCATATATCAACACATGACTAGTGTAACTCCATAACATGTAAAGCCACAAGAATGGGAAGTTATACTCCATGTTATTTAATATGTCAAAATACATTCTATTGTCCTGTAAAAGTATGAAGAAAAAATTTAGAAAATAAAAATTAAAAAAGAATGAAGCTTCAATTCAGAAATTTTATTCTAATGTTCTTGCTGCTGACACTTTGCATGAGCTTGAGATACTTCACTCTATCTTTTAAATAAAGGATCTTGAGTAAAATAATTTGTTTATAAAATCCAAGCCTAAAATTAGTCAATAGTAATACCATATCTGTGACTAAAATTTTTACAAATGATGTCACATTTTTGTTAACTTAAGTTTGAAGTATTTTTCCATATTCTAGGCAATGTTGTGAAGAATATAGATTTATGAATTTGTGTAATATTGATAATCAGCAAAAAAAAGACAAATGTAAAGGCAAACTATGTCATTCAAAAATCTCATATTCCTGTTTGGTATTCAAAATAAATAAATTAACAGTTGTTATACATAAATATTGCATCATTATTTGGTCAATTTTTAACTATTTTAATTGTAAATTAGTTTTGTATGTTGTCATACAATTGTGAAAACTTAAAATTGGAAAAGATTGGCAAATTCCATTTATTTATGCCTTTTAAATCTCTCTTACTTTATTCTAAGTTTAGAAAAGCTCTTTAACAAATGAGCCATTTGTAAAAGAATACCTTTTCAAAATATAGCTGAGTTTTTCTACTTATTTCTGCATATAATTCTTCATGTGAAATGTTCCAAAATCTTTAAATTCAATTAGTTTCACAATTCTAATAAATATTAATATTTAGTGGAGATTTCCACTGAAAGCAATTGTGTAGAAATGTAAGTAGACTTCAGAATTATTTAATGGTATTTCCTTATGATGTTTTTTGTGGGGGTTATTGATTTTCTCAGTAGACCTTCAGCATAATTTCCCTATTTAGGCTCTCCTACCGCAGTGTCAAGAAGCCAGTTTTAAAACATTTGGGAATATGTTGATTTATAAGGTGTTAGATTTCAAAAGATATTTAAAAGGCCAAAATGTTCCATCAGGAGAGTTTTAGAGCTGATAAACAAATTCAGCAAAGTAGCAGGAAGCAAAATCAACATTCAAAAAAATCAATAGCTTTTCTAAACTCAATAATGAATCTGCTGAGAAATAAATCAGGAAAACAATTCCACTTACAATAACCTCAAGAAGAAAACAAAACAAACACCTCGGAATAGATCTAATCAAGGATATGAAAGACCTCAAGAAGGAAAATTATAGAACCCTAAAGAAAGAAACTGAAGAAAGTCTTAGAAGATGAAAACACCTACATTGTTCTTGAATATGCAGAATTCATATTGTCCAAAGGTCCATATTACCAAAACTATTCTACAAATTTAATGACATCCCATTAATATGTCAATAATATTATTCACAGAATTAGAAAAAAAAATCCTAAAATTTATATGGAAGAATAAAAGACCCAGAATAGCCAAGCATTTCTGATCCGAAAGGCAATGCTGGATGTATCGCAATTCTTTTTTTTTTTTTTGAGAGAGAGAGAGAGAGAGAGAGAATTTTATATATATATATATATATATATATATATATATATATATATATATATATATATATTTTAGTTTTTGGCGGACACAACATCTTTGTTTGTATGTGGTGCTGAGGATCGAACCCGGGCTGCACACATGCCAGGCGAGGGCGCTACCACTTGAGCCACATCCCCAGGCCGATGCATCGCAATTCTTGATCTCAAATTGTACTACAGAGCTATGGTAAACCCAAACCGCATGATGTTGGCATAAAAACAGACACAAAGACCACTGAATAGATTAGAAGAACGGAGACAAATTCACATAAATAAAGTCATCTGGTCCTTGGCAAAAATGTCAAAAACATGTTGGAGACTAGGTTGCCTTTTTAACAAATGGTGCTGGGAAAACTGGATATCCAAACGTGGAAGAACAAAATCAGATAACTTCCATGGCCATCCTGCTCTCATACACGACCATTCATCAGAAAATCCAGTGATGGATGATGGGAGAATGACAAAAGACAGTCAGATACATACATAGAGAGAAAGCTGAGGTCAGGTGAGACATCACTCTCTGATGGAGGATGATGATCCATATATAGTACACCATGTTTATTACATAGGTTTTATCAAAAGATTATTTGTGGAAAAGTTTCAGCAAAGCAGGCAATCTGAAGGACACAGGACTGGTGAGACATTAGGATTATCTTGTACTAAGAAGTCTTTATATTTGGGAGCTGGTGCCTGAGCTCAATGTCCCAACTGATAGTTCTGAGCTTTTGCATTCTCTCCTCAGACTGGTGTTAGCATAGGAACCGGGACATTTTGACCTGCACCTTTGCACAGGAAGTTCTCAGTGCAAACAGCTATGAAGCAATCAGAAGCCATGCTTGAAGTCACTGTTTTCACAGAGACCTATCTCTCACCCTGCACAAAAATCAGTCCCCTTTGGATCCAAGATCTGGGATTAGATCAGAAACATTGCAACTGCTAGAATAAAGCATAAGGTCAACATTGCAACAATTTGGCACAGTCACTGACTTCCTCAATAAAACACTTAAAACTCGAGACATAAAACTGAAAATCAGTAAGTGGAATGGCATCAAGTTAAAGCAGCAAAGAAACAAAAGTGCTATGAGAGAACCTACAGAATGGGAGAAAATCTTTGCCAGCTGCTCTTCCAATAGGGGATTAATATTCAGAACACATAAAGACTTTAAAAAACTAATCCCCCCCCAAAAAAAAATCAAATAACTCAGTCAAGAAATAGGCAAATGATCCATACAGGCCTTTCCCAGAAGAAGAAATACAATGGCCAAAAAATATATCAAAAAATTTTCAATATCCTTAGCAATCATAGAAATGCAAATCAAAACTACACCAAGATTTCCTATCACTCCTGTTAGAATGACAATTATCAAGAATACAAATAAAATATTTTTGGCTTGGATATGGGGTAAACAGTACATTTACACATTGTTGGTGTGACTGCAGATTGGCACAAGCACTCTGGAAAGCAGTGTGAAGGTTCCTCAGAAGAATAGGAATGGAAACACAATATGACCCAGGTATGGTATGTACAATGAGTATTTATCCAAAAGAACTAAAAGCAGAAAACTATAGTGATCATTACAGACCAAAGTTTATAGTAGTGCAATTCACAATAGCCAAGTTATGACTCATCAGTGGATGAATGGACAGAGGAAATGTGATATATACACACAATGGAGTTTTATTCAGCCACAAGAAGAATGAAATAATGTCATTTGCTGGTAATTGGAAGGAACTGGAAAACATCATGCTAAAATAAATAAGCCAGACCCACAAAATTGAATGTTATCTCTTATATATTCAAGAAGAGATCACATGAAAATAGAAGGGAGACAGTTAGAGCAGAGGATGTGGATCAAGAGGAGGTAAGAGAGGTGAGTATGAAGAAGGACTGGGCAACAAGATCTACAGAATTTGCTATGTCTATGTACAAATAAACTGCAATGAATTCTGATTATATATGGATTGCATAACATTAATAAAAATAATAACAGTAACAGAAGGGAGATCAGTAGAGTAGTGTAGAGCATGTGGGTCAAGGGAGGGAGGTGGGTACGGAATGGAAATGTACTGGAGAGTAAATCAATCAAATTATGTTCAGTGCATAATGAATCCCACTATTAAGTGTAATCATAATAAAACAAGAAAAAACAATTTTAAAAATAACCTTCTAAGAGTAAAATAAAACTGAAAAAAGATTAGAAGTAAGATTAATTTGGTAATTTAGTTTATATCTGCCTATGTAACTAATATTCTATATAACTAATATAGCATATTTTATATAACTAATACATATTGTTGACTTAGTTTAAATTATCTATAAATAAGCAATTGTCTTTTACATTTAAAGAACTTACTAAGTGGGGAGAACTGGGAACTGATTTTATGACTAATATCTTCTTTTCACTCAGACCATACTTGTTGATAGATATTTCAGGCTAGAAAAATGGATTTTAATAATATTCATAGGTTGAAAATATTACATTTATTGTAGTTTTGAATTTTGAAATTTCACATTTTTAAGAAACCTTGCTAAAATCTCTATATAGGACCTAATATGACTCTCCTGTATTACCATTCTCTACATTTTTTTTTTTTTACAGAAACTCCTGTTTCACAGAAGGTCAGGCTCTGTCTGATACAAAGTAGAGTTTTGCCAACACTCTTTGAGATGGAATTCTATATTTTTTCACATTAAATTTTTAGCCAGGGGAACTCTTTTGTTCAATATTCACCACTGCTTTGTTTGTTTTCTTTAATTTGTTGCACTGGATTTTGCCATTTTTAAGCTTTCTTCAGCCTTTACACCTCTACATATCTAATATTTGTACATATCCAGAATAATTTGTATTTTTTTTTAATTTTAGGGAAGAAAATTGATGGTATACCTTCTGTGGTGGTTATGTATCAGACAACATAACTGTATTATATGATGCCCAGTTATTTGCAAATGCATTATTTCTGAGTGAGGGCATTTGTATATGATATTAGCATTTGAACTGATAGACTGAGTTACACTTATGGCCTCTCCAGTGTGGGCAGGCATCATCCAATGTGTTGAGAATATGAATAGAACAAAGGGGAAAAAAGAAGACAAATTTGGTCTCTTTGCCTGTGACATTGGTCTTCTCTAATGCTTATACTGGGATTTACAAAACTAGTATTCCAGTTCTCAGGTCTTTGAACTAGGACTTCAATTATACCACCTGCTTTCCTGGGACACCAGCTTGCATAATAGCGTGTCAGTTCTTTTACACTATATACTTCAATAAAGAATTGTACATAGTATGAAGAATGGATATAGACAGAAATATATCATATTCATTCTGTTTCTTTGGAGAACTTGAATACATCCTCTGAGGATGATTCTGCATTTTAATCAAATCTCTGTCTTTCAAACACTCTTAACATTTTCTGGAATATTTTCCCTTAAGCAACACTTATGACTGAATTTAAATATATTGTACCAAGCAGTACAAGCAGAAAACTTATTGAAAGTAATACCTCCTCTTTGCCATTAGTTTTTGCTTCTAACAACCTATTGATTGTCATTATGTAGAATTGCCTGGGAATGATCAGCAATCAGAGACGCTTATTGCCAGTACAGGAAGGAGAATCCAACCTACCAAATTCTAAAATGTGAAGACTTAATTCAGTTCATGACCTGAAGTTACTTTCTCCAGCTGCTGTTTCCAGATATCTCCAGAGACCAGGGGGCAGAGAATGGTATGCAAACCTGGACACCTGACCTATAAATAATTAGAATAAAACAGAAGTGTGAGCAAAAATCCTCAACATAATTATTAACTCTTAACATAGTAAACAGCACCTGAGTCCTGCCCTTCCAACAGCTTAATTCTCCTGGCTCTCTGAACTGTCCCTGTCCCCCAAAAATGCCAGATGCTGCTTTCCTGAAGCACACTTGTGCTCTCTTTCAAGTGATTTAAACAAAGAAACAATGAAAAAGTCTCTAAATAAACATATCAAAGTAACTTGAATAAAGATGTTCTAAAAATCCTTGCCTGAATTTCAAAAGTTCTATTCTTAATTTCTTCTTATGATACTTACAATTTTTCTCAAATAGTGCTAAAAGTTAAAAAGTCTGCAACACAATATATATGCAATGTAATGGAACACTGCATGTGCCAGAAGTGTAATTGTTAAACATACCTTTGCACGTGTAACTTGGAATTTACTATAGCTGATTTTTTAAAAACTTCTTTGGTAAAACCAGACAAAATAACAGTAAGTAACATGACTATGCCAACTTACAAAGTGCTTCTATATATTTTTGTGGTTATTTATTCTTCATAATATTTCTATGGGATGTTATTACTAATAGGAAAATTAACTAGTATCTAGAGAATAGAGACTAACAAGGTCACAAAGTATGATGTTTAATATTATATGTGATTTTGACTGGGCCACAGGATAATCAGATACTTGGTCAGACACTATTCATAGTGTTTCTGTGAGGGAGTTTATGGATTAGATAAACATTTGAATGGTCCTCTCTAATGTGGGTGAACTTCATCCAAAATCAGCTGAAGGTCTGAGAAGGGCAGAAAGGTTAATCCTTCACTGAGCAAGAGAGAATTTATTCTGCCTCACTTATTTCAAATGGGAACATTTTATTCCTACCTTCAGACTAAAACTAATGCATCTGTACCTCCTGGGTCTAGATCCTGTTGGCCTTTTAACTAGAACTACAACCACCAGTTCCCCTGGTTCCTAGACTGAATGAATTACTCTGCAGAACTTGGGACTTATCAACTTGTGAGAGCCAATTCCTTATAATATCTATATGTCTACTACAACCTGCCTTCTGTGGCCCTGCATTGATAACTTTACCTCTGCCACCAGGGGATTGTAAAATGTACCAAACAGACATGTTGATTCATGCTCAAGATTGTCCTTCCTTCTCCCAGAGTCCCTTCATTTTCTCTTCCACCACCTTCCACCTGGGCCCAAGAGAAAAGGCTTTTGATATATGACCATTGCATTGTATAACCAGTGTTGCAATAGCTATGTTGGGGTGTCTCACTCTTTCCACTTGTAAAATGAGTAATGATAGTATTGATAGGGTGTTTTGGGATTCCAGGAGGCAGGAATAGAAGTAAAGTCACATAAGAAATTTGTCATAGATTTTATAGGAGACCACTTTGGGAACAAACATACTTCTTTCTTGCTATTTTAATAAAAGATAGTAATATATCACAGGCTACGGAGACTCCTTTCATTCTGTATCTATGTCTTTCCTCCCTTTTCTTACATATATATATATATATATATTATATATATATATATATATATATATATATATATATAATTTCCACATAGTAAGGACAAATTGGAACTAGAATGACACAAACTAAGGCTCATATGGTTTGGTACCAAAACCCATGATTTCCCATCCTACTACTATTCCTTCAAAGTCACTGCTTTGCCTTTTATCAGGACATACAGAAGTACAAACAAACCCCAAGACCTGTCACAGAATCTTCTCCTACATGAATTATGTGATATTGATCTGACTGGGAAATACAATGACAAAAAGACCTTAAAATTTTATCATTTTCCTCCTAACTCAGATGGTCCAATTATAGTGACCCTTTTTATATTCTTCTAATATCCAAGCTTATTCCTGACTTCATTTTCAGTAGTCCATATCTGCTGCTTAAATTTCTCCATTGTTTGATATTAATTTGTTTGGCCCCATTGTACCATCTAGATTTCCTTGACCCTGTCACCTGTCTAGAGACATCATCCCAGATGTTTAAAAATCACCAGTAATTCTCTATGCAATAAGTGATTATAATTCACTACTTAGCTTTTATTATTATTAGATTTTTTGGTTTTATATGTTTAATTACTCCTGTAACTTCTAAATAACCCATATCTTTTGGTTTTGTTAACGACTTTGTTTTCTGCATTTAGATGAATTTTCAGTCCATACTTGCAAGGTCAGCATATACAACCTTTCCTATAATATTTCTCAGCAATTGAACCGACTCTCCATTTTTTTTTCCTGTGTTGTGGATTGACTCCAGGACCTCAAGGATGCTAGGTAAGTACTCTGCCACTGAACTGCTCCCCCAACTCTGACTCCTCAATTATTCTAATAAGTTCATATTGTGAAAAAAATTAAACCATCTCATAAATCTTAGTATTACAATTTCTGTTTTAAAAAGAAGCTGCTCCCAACTCCACTTGAAAAATATAACATCTTCCTCAGAGGGGCAGAGGATGGAGCTAATCATCCTTCCTAATCTGGAGCTGTCTGCTTTAATGGCAAAATTCTGATTGAAATTGTCTTAGAGGTTGTACGCTTCCTTCTACTAGCTTCCATCTGCGGGCCAGTGGGTCTAACTGAGGAACAATTTCTGGAAATTTTGGATTAATCTGTAGAAAGTTGATGTTATAAGGTGTTGTTAAAAAAATAGAATAACTACCTTGCAATTAAAGGTCAGAGAAAGATATTGTCAAAGAGAAACCCACTAAAGTGATTTTCATCCCAGGCTGTCTGTGGGATGCACAAGGCATTGATGTTTCAGGAACAACATCAGAAGCTTGAAATGTGAGAGATGGGGTATGGAAATAGACTACATTAAAATAATACATCAGTCACTAAAGGAATAATTATGTCAATTACCAAAATTTGCCTCCCAAGAAGAAGGGAAGGTTTATTATAATAATTGTCTGAAATTTTTAGCTTTTAAGAAAAAATATTTATGAGACACACAAAGAACAACAACAAACAATATACAAGAATAAATTCAGGCAAAAGAAATTGCCTGTAAGGGTACCTAGATGTTGGGTTTAACAGGCAATGACTTCAAAATACCCATTATAAATATGTTCAAATAAGTGAAGAAAATTATGTTTATAGAGTAATAGAAGGAAGGTATGATGATGTTTCATCAAATAGAGAATGTGAAAAAAGGGATAGTGATCATAGAAAGGACCAAGTGGAAATTCTGGAGGTGAACAGCCTGATGACTTAAATGATTCACTTAAGTGGATCAATAGTGGATTCAAAGTTACAGGAAAAAAATTAAAAAATTCAAAACATAGATTGATAGAAATTATGCAGTTAAAAGAATAGAGAAAAAAGAAGAAAAATGATCAGAGACTCAGAGAAATGTGGGGTGCCGTAAATCATACTAATTAATATATGTGTAATGAGATTCCTTTAGAAGAGAAAAAAAGGATCTAAGAACTATTTTAAACATGTTGAAAATTTCACAACTTGATGAAATACATGAATATGTATATTCAAGCAGCTCAGGTAACATTGAGATAAAGAAAGTAAAGGTGTTCTAGATAAATGTAAAGATATTCATGCCCAAGGGGTAGAAGACCTAATATTATTAAAATGGCAATTCTACCCACATTGGTCTATAGTGTAATGCAATCCCTATCCGAATCCCTGCTTCCTTCTTTGTAGAAATTTCTAAGTGGGTTCTCAATTCATGTGGCAATTCAAGAGACATGGGATAGTCAAAAAAAATTGGAAAGAACCAAGTTGGATTACTCACAGTTCCTAAGTTCAAAAGTTACTATAAAACTACAATAATAAAAAACAGTTTGATATTGAAATAAGAATAGATATTTTGATCAATGATATATAATTGGCAGTTAAGAAATAAAAATGATACGCCATATGTATTAATTGGATAAGTGTGCATACATAATATACAAATAATATGTTATATATGTAATATGTATTATATGTGTAATACATATAACAATATTAAATGGAATGTAATATATATTATATACACACATCTATAATTAATTGATTTTGGGGAAAGGGGTACCAGGGATTGAACTCAGGGCACTGTGTTCATTGAACCACATCCCCAGACTTATTTTGTATTTTATTTAGAGACAGAATCTCACTGAGTTGCTTAGCGCCTCACCATTGATGAGGCTGGCTTTGAACTCACTATCCTCCTGTCTCAGCCTCCTGAGCCACTGAGATAACAGGTGTGTGCCACTACCCCCATTGATTAATTGATTTTAGACAAGAGTAGCAGATCTATTCAATGGGAAAAGAATAGTATTTTCAATAAATGTTGTTATGAAACTGGATAGACACATGCAAAAGAAAGAAAACTGGATATTCACTGAACCCTTACCTCATACATACAAAATAAACTCAAAATGGATCAAAGACAAAATTATGAGAACCAGTTTTGCACAGTGGCAGTATCATAGCTGGTGAGGTTTATCCAAGGCACAATTATTGCTAATCAATAATTTTTCCAATACCCCACCATGTCGACTTGAAATATACTTAACATTGGCAATTTTTGCAAGTCTCTATGGAGACTGAATTTTACAAAAAACATATGAAAACCAAAACTATAAATCCTTTAGAAGGAAATATAGTGGTAAACCTTTCAACAATTTTTTTAGTTTTGACCACAATACTGGGATGAATAAAATAAAACCTGGAAAAACTGGGATCAACAAAAATCAACACTGTAGACACCATGAACAAGCTTCCCTACAGAATATACACAAATGACCGATAAACATGTGGAAATAGGCTAAGCATCATTAGTCACCATGGCAATGTAAATCAAAACCACAAGGAACCGCCTCATATAGTCCTATTAAATGTATCTAAAAATGTACAAATAATAATAAAAAATCTTATTAATATGTAGAGAAAATTGAAATCTTATAACTACTGATACAAATGTAAAGTGATATAGCCACTTCAGAAAACAGGCAGGCAATTCTTCAAAAAAATCATAAATATAGAGTTATCATTTGACTTAGCAATGGGACTTCTAAAAATCCCCATTTTGCTCAGGTTACACATGTGAGAAATTCAGGAAAGAAATACAGGTGTAATTGGTTGGGAATTTCAGTGTGGTAGTTAATTTATTAGTTAAATTTAGTTAATTTATTTCTGTGATAGTTTGTTCTGCTTCAAAACTTATTAAAATGTTGTTCCTTATTTCTTAATGTTGAAGGAAGATTAAAAATATTTCAAAATCCAAAACTCTAAATATGCTTTATTTACCACTCACAGGCCAATTACAAATATTTTCCAAGATTTATAACCTAAGATCAAACTGCATACTGAAAACTTGTATTAACTCCTGAGTATCACAATATTCTGTTAATAAGGGGAAAACAGGACAGGTAAATTTAACTCAGCTATGGGATTGTAGATATTTATATCTATCAAAATCTTAATTCAAATTAAGAACATGAATAGGTATTCATTTAAATAAACACAGTTATTATACCTTTGTTTATTTTTTTGACAGATAAAATTTAAAAATCTAATTCCATGATGTTATAAGCTATTTATAGTATAGATTAACAATGTAATATTTTTGCTAGCATTTCACATACAAGAGTTAAGCGTCCTCCTATAATCTAGTCCCTTGAAAGAGAAAATAAATACCTCTCATCCTCTGCCTCTGGTTAGTTTTTCTTATACACAGGCAGGACCTTACCATGTGGCTGTCCCTATACATTATACCTACAAAAATTTCCATGTAGGTTTTCCTGGAATTTGTGCTTACTGGCATTGTATGATAAACTATAGAACCTTATCAATTTATGAACTGCTTGACTGTTTTTACATTATTTCAACTAACTTTGAATTCCCCACATTTGCTTTTAGCCAGTAATACATCTATCTATCTATCTATCTATCTATCTATCTATCTATCTATCTATCTATCTATCATCTCTCACTGAGAAGTTTTTCCAGAGTCTTGGATCTTGGTTTTCAGGTTCTGACTAGTACCTTCCTAGAGTTTGAAAACAAATCTACCAATCTTAAGGTAAGGCACTGTGGTTCACACATACACTTGACTATTTCCTTAGTAGTTGCTCATCAAATCAGAATCTTCTTGAACCTACTCATTAGATTCTAAGAATTTCCAAGTATAATTTAGTACAAATGCTACCAAGTACATCATGGTGCCTTCTTTGTATTTTTTGTGCAGCTAGATTCCAATTTTTTCATTCAATGTTAGTCACTGTGCTAATAAAATAAATGCAGAGATGAATAAAACACTTCTGTGCCTTAGGGAGCTTAGAGTCTATAATAGAGGAAGTTATGTAATTGTACTACAATGTGAAATACTGTACTCTAGTAACTATAGACTACCCACAGGGAAAAGCCTATATTATTTGCTTGCTAGCTGAGTGATTTTAAACAAATCAACTCTATTCAAAATTACAAACTCATGGTAAGCTTTTGTTAATAGTTATGGTTACCACAGTTAGAAAATGTCTTAATGGCACTGAAATCTCAAAGTATGAGGGAATGGAGATAGATTAAAATAAGTATCTATAAAATTTATGTATGCATATTAGGTATAATTTATCACTAAGTATAAATGAAAATAATTATATATAAAAGTATGTATATTACAGATTTAATTATTTATAATTATTTTCAATCTACCTTTAGTGACAAGATAATAAAATATATTAATAAAAGTTGTGTTCTCAGCATAATCTAACTAGGTTTTCTTGGGGGCAGTAGTACTGGGGATTGAACTCAGGGGCACTTGACCACTGAGCCACATCCCCAGCCCTACTTTTTGCATTTTATTTGGAGACAGGGTCTCATTGAGTTGCTTAGTTCCTTGCTAAGTTACTGAGGCTGACTTTGAACTTGTGATCCTCCTGCCTTAGCCTCCTGAGTTCCTGGGATTACAGGCATGCACCACCAGGTCTGGCTCTAACTAGGTTTTAATTGGTTGATTTCTCCTTATATTGAAACTGTCTTTCCATCTAGATTTACCTTAGCTTATAGACTAATATTGTTTTCCCTCACATTTGATGTTTCTTTATTTTCTCTGACAGCTATTATGAATAAATCAGTTATAAATCAGTTACTTCCAAAAAATATTTTTAAATTTTGAAGTATAAGATATCTTCTCATAGTACTTATTATTATAACTCATATTTAATAACTTGTAAGTACTCTAAAAATGTTACTAAAATTAATTTCAAAAAATAGAAAAGGATTATAAAGAACAGATTGAAGTTGAAGATTTCATTGAAGGTTTTTGACTTAAAAACAAAAATGAAAAAATAGTTTTAAATATGATACAAACAATGTTTATCTTGAGTTTCTGGGAAATAGACACATATTTAGGATTTATAGACATGGGTCAACATTGATATCAGGTTAGAATATTTTATGTATTGTTTAATCTTGTCCTTTCCTTTGAAAAGAAAAGCAAGGTTTGGAGGACAGTGAAAATAGAATCCACCACTAAAATCTCCTCCTCCAGCAAAAAGAGAAAGGGAAAAAAAAAAGAAAATCGTTGTACTTCAACTCAAGGTAATGCTTCCTTTTTATCACTTGTCTTTTTGGAAAAAAATGTAATAACTGTTTCGATTTCTTTAGCTTTGAATAAAAGCTCAATCTTCTCTAATGTTCTTCCTGAAACTCTTGTGAAGATCAATAATACTCTTCTCACAATCAAAACTCAAAGGTCAAGTTTCAGTTTTTATTTTTGTTAGAGTTCCACACTCAGGACACTTGAGTTGCACCACTGTCATCACTTTTATTTTATGGTCTCCATGGTGACGTTCCTTCTATCTATTATTTTACCAACATCTTTGCCATTCTTTATTTCTTTTATGGATCAGCATAGTCCAGATACATAGAGCCACTCATACCTAGTAAGCCTTGCTTCTACTTCTTTTTTGGCAATGTTCTTCTCTCTATGCCCTAACTCAAATGGCAGGTAAGTATTTTTTAATATTTATTTTTTAGGTGGACACAACATCTTTATTTCATTTTTATGTGGTGTTGAGGATGGAACCCAGTGCCCCGTGCATGCCAGGTGAGCGCACTATCACTTGAGCCACATCCCCAGCCCAAGTAGTTAAGTTTTCACTACATACTTTTGTGTGTGTGTGTGTTTGTTTGCGTGCTTTGTTTCCTAGAATTCCGCAGCATTTAGAAATATTTCTGCAATAGCAGTTATAATGAAATTATTAATACAATGGTGTTTTTATATCTCCAGAATCTAATACAATTGCTGTCACATAAAATGTTATTTGAAGGTTGAGTCAGATAGACTAATGACTCAACTAGCTTACTGTGATGTACATCTTTTATCTGGTTCTCTAGATCTATTTTCTACCTTTCTCCACCTTACTAGGTAGCCATATGGTTTATATCAGTAGGCTCTCTTCACCTCTGACTTTCAGGTGGCGATTGGCAGATTAGAGGAAAAGAAGTGAGTATGATCAGGGTACTTATTCCATTTAACTGCTACTCAACTCAGTTTCCTTCTATAGAGTCACTGTAGTCTGATGGTGATCTTTATTGGAAACCAGGTTCCTCTGGGAACCATTTCAGTATAGTTGGGCTGGGGGAATCATAAGCAATCTATGATTTTCTAATTGTCCTTACCCAAAGAGAAAGTAAAATTTCTTGCATCTGTGTAACAGCAAGGAGTTTTACAACTTGAAACAAGGCTCCCAACAGAGTCTGGCTCCTATGCTCACACACAGATTAAGAGATCGAAGAAAAGGGTGCTGTCTTCCTTGATTGCTTATCAAAATTTGGCCCTCAGGCCCTTAATGTGGATAGTTCCCTCACTATTACATATAATGCACTAATAAATATATAATAAAAAGAAATTATTTTGCAAGTTAAAAAAGCAAGTGTTCTAATGTATATGCCCTGAGAACATTGAATTTAGAAGAAAGGAAGATAAGGTATCTTTTTAATTAAACCATCTCGACCCTGTCAGGATATATGTGAGCAGGAAGTCAGGGGCATGAGGCAGGGAAAAGCCTGACAGAAGTTTAGTCAAGCCAAGGGATATATTAGATCTGTCTTGGACAGCAGAATTTAGCCAGTAGGAAAGTAAAAAGGACTCACTCATTGGAGAGGAAGCTTTATGCAAAGGCCATGAAGAAGCAAATGAGAGAAGAGTGGTCAGTCTAAAGCACAGAGGGAGAAGAACGAGTATTTTGAGAAGTGAGGTCAATGGAAAATCATAAAGTCTACAAGGGTATTGGAATATAATCTGGTTAAGCTAATTAAAAGGTAATTTAAAAACTAATGGAGGCACATATGTGACACAGAAGCTAAACCAGAAAAAGAAAAGGTGTCACTGAAGCTAAGAAGAAACATTTTATTAATAAAGTAACCAGTACTAAGGTGATGGATTAGCAACCATTGTACATGTAGCAATTAGAAGTTTATATTGTGCCTTTAAGGCATGAATCTTAATAGAGGAGAGCAGATAGAAATTAGATTGTAAAGAATTGATGAAATGAGTGAGTGGGAGTTGACAATGTAAAGGCAGACAATTTTATGGAACTTTAAAGAAGTTCAGCAATAGAGAAAGATAAAACATTGTGAATCATTTTGTTGAGTGGAGATTTTAGAAATATTTCTGTACGGATACTCACTAGGTAGGTTTGACTATTTGAGATTTTCTCTCTTCATTCAGTCTCGCCTGGTGAATAAAGGCAAAACTTCTCATAACACATAAGTTCACTTCACATGTTTTTATGCTATCCTTATCCTGGCTTATTGGTTGTATTTATAAAATTTCTTCAGGAATCTATTTGAGCTAACTGAGAACTTCCCATCAAAACTATTACTTAAACTTCCAGAGAAAAATTTTAATTATTTAACCCTCTATATTTCTCAGAGCTGAAGAATGGATGAGGATAATATGCTAAGCTTCAAGTTCCCACAGGCAATCTGAAAATATAATTTCCACAAAACTACAATTGTGGAACTAATGTGTTAGCCTTTCAGTGGAGTTGTGACTGACAGGTTAAAAACACTAATTTGGAGGCACAAACAGTATATTGAGCTGTAGGATTTTAGAAAGTTCAAGGACTACCAGGGGCGAAAGGAAAATGAAATAGATGAGGATCCCTCTAAAGAGGATCCCTCTTTGGAGAAGGATTTTGTGATATGCAATGCAGGCCATGGAAAACCCAGGGTCTTGTAGATACCACTGTTTGAAATGTTTCAAGATGCTTCCAGAAGGTGTATAAATGATTAAGTACATTAGTTATATAGAATTATTGAGATAAATCATTATCTTTTGTCTTTGGGATGTGTTCTATAACCACCATACATTTATGTTAGAGTACAGCATATATTTGTGAAAGAATTTTATACTAAATTTTATCTCAGAAAGTCATTTTTTTCTACTCTGTATATAGCTTTGAATTTTGTTTTTCAATGAAACATTTTATGTATATGTATTATTTTATCTGAAACCCTTTTTATTAATTGACAACTAAGCTTAGATATATTGATTATAATAGATTATAACTTGGTTAGAATGTAATAAAATGAATAATAAAATTGTCTGTAAACAGTCTTTTTAAATTTTTTAACATTTATATGTGACAGCAGAATGCATTACAATTCTTAATATATAGAGCACAGTTTTTCATATCTTTGTTTGTATACATAGTATATTCTTAAAAATAAAATGCTATTTACTGACAACTAAAAGCACATAAGTGGTAAAACTTGCTTATAAGACACTTTTTTTTAACTAAGGATGATTAATGTGTTTCTCTTCAGTGAACAATTATAGTGTAGAATGAGCACTCAACATATTTGATAATAGAACAAAATAATATGCACACTTAAAATCGTATGGAGACTATTGTTATGAAATTGATAGGATAAGATTTAAAAGCATTAAATAAATTTTGCATTTCTTGGGTTATAAAAAAATAGTAAAATAAGTACTATATTTAAAGTTTCTCATATATAATCTCTAGTACATCAGTATTTAAATTTTCTAGTTCTATTACAAGGAAAAAAGACCTCCCAAACTAAGCTCAGTGATGAAGTCAACATACACCAATTATATTTTAGAAATATATGTATATTTTGCATAAATATCTGCATTACATTAACCAGGCTAGGATAACTACTTAAATGAACCCTCCATATTTCTGAAGGTAGCAAAATAAAAATTTCTTCCTCATTTATGTGAATGTCTGTACGTTTGTTTCTTCTTGGGTGGCCCTGATTGGCAACTTTTTGACTCAGAAGGATTCCACCTTATGTTATATCTGCTATCTTCTAGGGCCACAGAATAATAATAATGTGTTGGAGATTGGTTTTTGGTTGGCTCTGGGAGTGTACATAACACATTCCGTAAAACAGAAATTTATTTTGTCACTCTCACTAGCAAACACCATAAGGAATGTATTTAGATATGTCTAGTAAGCAGGAGAAACTCAGATATTGATTCATTTAATCAACCTCCATCACAGTAAGAAAACACATCTTTCTTATTACCATTTTATAAATATAAATTATCTTTTGTTGAGACTCATATTCAGTGTAAAAGAATTTTGAAGATATTATTTTTATTACACAGTGAGGAGTTTAAAGTAAATAATTTAGCTGCAATAATATAATGAGTGGATTTACACTCAATATCTAAATGCGTAAGTTCTGTGGTACATTCTACATTCCCATGTAGTAAAATGGAGTGGCACTAAAATACAAGAGTATGCATTTGGGTCACCAAATAAAGCATATCTATCATCTGTATTTATATGCAGAATATTATATTTTAAAATCAGATGGTAAAAATAATCAGGGTCAACATAGATAAAGGTATTATAAAAGAAAGGAGAAATCAAAATTTGATCCACACTACTATTCAAATTTGTCTTCATTTTGTTGAAATTAAATTCCCATTAAGCAGTCTAGTAATACATTAAAATATTCTTATTCATTTTTTCAATAAATATCCTTGGTACTAATCCCCCAAAATACTTTTTTTGATCCCTGCTTATCATTTAATGAAACTTTCATTGTTAGTAATATGTTGGCCCATCATTCATGTTGAACTATTGTTATACCTGTATTGTCTTTTCTTCTGCCCATGAAGTCTTTCAAAATGCAAATAGCTTTTTCTGACCATAAGTACAGTAACAGTAGCCTGGCTCCTTTTTACACAAAACCACCAAAATATCTGTTGACAGTTATTCTTGGGGTCTGTGCACGGAATGGAAACTTCAGAACCTTTTAGGGCTCACAGTTTTTCTCTCTGTAGCACAGAAATCATTTAACAGTAGGTGACATTTTTGGCAATGTATAATTAAAGGGCCTGTTTTAGCAAAATTGCACCCTGTGTAACACATTAAAAGGTGTGTGTGTTGGGGGGTAGGTATAACAGACATTGGTGTTCAATTTAGACAGTAGCATAGAATGAACACAATTGAGAGCTTGATTATTTTGGCTGTGGTTCATAGAGTCATATTAAGCAAAATAAATCACTATGTTTCTACATTTTCAGGTGATGGATCAATAAGCTAATTAAAAGTATCTTTCCTTTCTTCTTTGGCTAATTGAGACTAGAGAAGAAAATAAATGGGTTCACCACAGGATAAAAACAGAGGTCACTACTTAATTTAGATTTGAGCATTACCTTTCCAAGGTTATTGATATTTGGTTTATAGGAGAATAAAAAATGGAGAAATTAAGTGAATCAGATTTTCACTATTCTGAACACATATGCTATGATTCAGATTCATGGGATATAATGGATATTAAAAACAGGGTAGCTTTAGATCAATGGGACTTTCATGTTAGATCATATTTTTACAGAATCATGTTAAGAAAGTTATGCTCTTCTCCATTCTCCAGTACTGTATAAAGGCAATCCTTAGAAAACTTGATTTAAAAAAATAAATTAGAGATGACAGATGTGTTGCATTTCTGACAACTGTACATTCTATTATGCAATAAAAACATAACATGATACATTTGTTTCATGGTCATTGCCTCTACTATTAACTGTTATCTCTTATTCCTGTCTGAATTTCTATCACTATTGATTACCTTTGTCTACTCATGAAATGTATATAAAAGAAATTATACATACACATTTGGGAAAAGAATTTCTGCCTATGCTTTTGTTAGTGAATGTTATCAATTTTGTGACAAGCAACTGCACTTCAGTTATTTTCATTGATTTAAAGCATTTCATCATGCAGCTATCTAAAGTATTTCGATAAACATATTAAGTATCTTGCTAGGTATATTCATTCATAAGCAATCACTACCTTACAAAATATAAATCTGGTTAGCCTCGGTAAATACTGTTGATTTTCCAGAAGGATTATAGCAAGCCACATTTGTACCATAAGTATATCAGAGTTTTATGTCTTCACTAACATTTTCAATTGTCATTATTTTTTGTGTTAATCATTCCAGTAAGTGTATGGTATCATTTCATTGTTGTTTCAATTTGGGGGTTTTTGATAAGTGACATTGATTATCTTTCCATTTGTTTACACATCATTTCAATTTCCTTTATTTGAACTAACTGCCCCAGTCTTTAGCCAATATTTCTTTGGGGTATCTATCTTGATACTGTTGATCTGAAATACTTTTTTTTTGTTTTCTCAATAATTGTCATTTATATATGTGCATATACACACATATTTACATAGAATCTCTCCATGATTTGTCTTTCAAGTTATTAATGTTTTTTGAGATTCAGAAATTTAATTAATTAATTTGAATAAGTTTCAATATGTTCAATTGACAATTTTGCTTTTGTGGGATTATTTTTTTGTATTATATCATAACTGTGCGTATATGTGTGTGATTCTACACTCTATATTCTGTTCTGTGGATCACTTTATTTGTGTCAAAGTCTCAGTACTTACATTGAAATGAGGTGAAGATGAAATACTTGGTGGTGTAAGTTATCTAACACCACACTTGCTTGATTATTACTGGTCTTTCGCATTTTCATGCATATTAGAAAATCATTGTGCCAATTTTCATAAAACTACTGGGAATTTGTTTTTAATTACATTAAATCTTTAGATCACTATGCAGAAAATAAGCTTATTTATAATCTCTACCCCTTTGAATCCATTATTATTCTATATTCCTAATTAGTCTCTGATTTCTTCCAAAACTTTGTAGGTTGTTTTTCTTCATTTTGTTCATAGATATCTTGCAAGATTTTTGTTTAATTTCTGGGTATTTGATGCATTTATTCTGTTGTAACTACTATCCTCTAATCTTTTTTTCAGTTTGTAGCTGGTGTTTTTGATCTTTTCAATTTGTGTTATACATTTTTTCTCTTTGATTATTTTTGTAAGATATTACATCATTTTATTAACACAAAATCTCAAGTCTATAATTTGTGAACTGGTCTGCCTCATGTTTTTATGATTTTAAATTTTTACTGCTGTTTTTTAAATGTTATTTCTATATTCACTATGTTTAATTTCTCTCCTTTGGTTTTAACTTCTCAAACTACTTTAGAAAACCAATGTTTTTATATCATAATTTCTTTTATATAATTCTATAAATCCACTCCCTACTGTTTCAGTTGTTTTCCACACTTTTATGTATTATGCTTTCATGATATTTTAGAATATTTTCTAATTTCCATTGTGATTTCTTCTTTGGCTAATGGCTTATTCAGAGTGTAGTCTCTAGGCAGTTGATAATGTTCTATTTATCATTTTGGATTTGTTTGTAATCTTTTTAATTTCATCTTTTTTGTTTGTTTTTATAGCTTTCTTGAAGTACAAATCATATACAGTAAATGGCACATATTTGAAACAGACAATTGCAAGTTATTACATATTTATACCTCTGTGAACAATGTATAATAAAGATAAAAAATATATCAATAAATGAGAAAGTAAGTTGAATTAATTCATATCATAAAATATCATAAAGTATTGACCTCTCTGTTTCTGGACAGAGTTAGAATATGTCAATAGAAAAATGGATAGGGGGTTCTATATTTTTGTATAAGTATTCTTTGTTTTTCTTTTCTTTTATGAAAGTCATTCAGTTAGCAGATGATTAGTAGATGGAAGATTTAGATGGGGAGTAGACAACTTCTCAAAATGTCTGCTTTTTGCTTAGGATCATAAAATTTATTTTGTTATTTTTATTTCTCTTAAAAAAAGATTTTTCAATTCCTTTACTTCTGTAAAGGATTGGATTGAATCTTTTCTGACCTCTCCCCTCTCTTCTTCTAATTCAATAATTTTGGAATTTGGTAGAAAATATGCTTATTTTGTTGTGTTTTCTCTCTGCAGGTAGTATAGAATAGCTGAGAGAACAATGTGTATTTTTTTATTTATATATGACAGTGGAATGCACTACAATTCTTATTACACACATAGAGCACAATTTTTCATATCTCTGGATGGATACAAAGTATATTCACACAAATTCGTGTCTTCATACATTTACTTTGGATAATAATGATCATCACATTCCACCATCATTTATAACCCCATGCCCCCTCCCTTTCCCTCCCACCCCTCTGCCCTATCAAGGGTTCCTCTATTCCTCCCATGCAGGTAAATGGATGGCGTTAGAGAAGATAATGCTAAGTGAAGTTAGCCAATCCCAAAATACCAAATGCCCAAATGTTTTCTTTGATATAAGGTGACTGATTCATAGTGGGATAGGGAGAGGGAACATGGGAGGAATAATGTGTATTTTATAAACATGTTTTATTTAATATGTAATTTATAGTTCCACAACTCACTTCTCTCATCTCTGTCACCAGTGGTCTCTAAACCATGTCTCTAGAGATGTACTTGGACTTGTGACTGCAGCAGGTCAACTCTTTCCCCCTCCCCAGCTCTCTCCCACATGGTCTTTGCTGCATCTTCCTTTGTGCTCCTCCATTCAGTAGTCGCCCTCTTCTCTATTACCTTTCCTTCTTTCTCTGTATGTTATCATCTCTCATCTGATGATTTTCCCTTCTATCTTCTGAATTCCAAGATAAAGCCATTTTATTACCTCATTATCAAGGTTCTGAAAAGAAGATTAAACTTCTACATGTAATCCACTATATTCAACAAAAAACAAACAAACAAACAAACAAAAACGTGACTTTAGTTAAGAATTCAATAAATTGTCTTCTAACACTGAACTGACAATGAACCCTGTTTCCTAATTACTCTATCTTTTTCAAAAGAAGCATCTCCTACCTGAACGTTCTTTTTTTTTTTTTTCTGACCAAATGTTCAGTGCTTCCATGTGTTTTTTAATCTGACCAAGTTTCCTCAATGCACTCAAACTTATTTTTTTCTTTACAGTGGGTGAGTCAGGTTCATAAATTACTTCTTTCCTTTTAAAACACCTGAACATCTTAACATTGATCTTTAAAAAACTGGAGAGCTTTACTATTTTTATATATTTCTTTAGGAGAGAATTCATGGTTAATTATCTGTTGTCTTAGCTTTTCATCACTGTGACTAAAATACCTGATGAAAAAACAACTTAGAGGAGGAAAAATTTACTTTGTGCTCGTGGTTTCAGAGGTCCGTCTGTGGTGTGCTGACTCCCTGGTTCTGAATCTGAAGTGAAAAAAAAAAAAACCTTATGGTGGAAAGATATGACAGAGGAAAGTGGTTTCATTTCATTATAGCAGGAAGCAGAGAGGGAAGAAGTCAGGAAAGATGTAAGTCACGGTCACACCCCAATGACTCACTTCCTCTAGCCACAACCAACAGGCTTAGAGTTAGCCCATTCAAACTACTAATCCATCAACTTTATTAATTCACTTATGAGTTTGCAGTTCTCATAATCCAATGTTTTCACCTCTGAACATTGTTACATTGCCTAACTCCTGAGATCTTTGGAGGACTTTTTAAGACACAAACAATAATGCCTACATAATACTTTTATTTTAAGTGAACATTTGTTATGTAATAAATTTTTAATGGCACAGAAAAGGAATTTTCAGCTTTAAAATCCTGTGTGATTTAGTTAAATTCTCCAAAGATTACTAGTTTATTACATTTTACACAGATGTAAGCACATTATAAAAAATATGTTGACTTATCTTAGAGCTTCATTCAACTTCTGTCAATGTTTAACATAGAAGTAGATAGCAAAGTATGGGAAGCTAGTAAAGTGAAAGGCATAATTGGTGAGATGTGCAAGGTATTAAGCCTGATGACTACACAGTATGGCTTATAACACACTATACTTGTGCTTCACAATTTTCTCAGTGTGTTACGAACTAAAATAATATTTAAAGACTTGAAAATAAATAAACAAAAGTAAATATGGACTTTAAGATAACTTTGACAAAAATCTTCATTCCTAGATTACACATGCTAAAATTGAAATAGTGATCTCTATTTCTTACGCTTTGGAATAAAAAGAAAGTACATTTGTTTGTTTAGACTCAGCTCTGTATACTTGTTTTAGCTAGCTTTTTCACAAGAACAATGTTAGAGGAGGAAAAGTTTATTTGGGGGTGCTAGTTTTCAGAGGTCTCAATCCAGCCTGCACCATTCCTTGGGCTCAAAAGTGAGGCAGAACATCATGATGGAAGTGTATGGCAGAGGAAAGCAGCTCACATGATGATCACGAAGCAGAGAGGTACTCCACCAGTAGATACAAAAATATATATACCAAGGGAACACCCACAATGACCCACCTCTTCCAGCTGCACCCTAGGGATCTTCAATTGCCACCTAATTAATCCCATCAGAGGCTTGATTCACGATTGAGTTAAGGCTCTCAAAATCCTATCATTTTTCCTCTAAACTTTATTGCATTGTCTTACATGTGAGCTTCTGGGGGATACCTGATATCTAAATTATAACCACACTTGATCAAATTACATTTTAAATTGATAGAAGAGGCTCCAAACAGGTTTTAATGAGTCAAAATAACAACATGGTAGTTAAAAATCAGTTTTAGAGAATACTGGAGTTATTCATTCTACTTAATTGTTGTATAATACTCAAATTAAATGAAAAAGGCTTTCAAAATTTTATGATTTATCATAGTAAGGCTTGGCACTGTTAGGGAAAATAAATTTTAAAAAATATTATTTAAGTTCACATATGTATAATGATGTATTGAGAATATAATTTGTGAATTATATGTACATATTTAAAATATAATTTTATGTACTAGGATTTAAATTAATCAAATTATATTATGTACATGTACAAATATGCCATGATGAAACACACCATCCTGTATCATTAACATGTACCAATCAAAACTAAAATAAATAAAAAATAATTCTAATTTTTAATGTTTATTTTTATTAAAATAAATTAGAATTATTGGGAAATTATTTGAACTCATTGTTAGGATACATCTAATTATAAATTATAATAATTTTAATACTTAACTATTAGTAAACTACCATGTAAACTCTGTGTTAAACACTTTGAATGCAAAATTGTATTTAGTTCTTGTGAACAGGTATTTTAACATGCCCATTTTTCACATAAGAAAGCTGAGTTTTTGATCTACTAAAGTGCTCTTATGAGATCACTAAACAAGTAAATGAGCAGTTGGAAATTTGGTTGTATTTGTCCTTAGAATGAATACAAGATATACCAATTCAGGTAAAAAAAAAATTTAAGAAGAATTCACTTTATTTTTCTCAGCATTTAACACTTTATTTTACAAATATATATTTTACAACCATAATTGTCATCTTTTTCTTTTAAAATATCTAGGTCTTAGTAATATAGTTTTCCAAATATAGAACCTGACATTGCTTTCAAAGCATAAGGGTGCCTGGATCTAAGAGGCTGCAAATTATTAGATCAAATCCTCAGGAACAAATTTTATTTTAGATTTTATGTTACCTATGTGTTAAGAGTTGCATTTGAATCCTGATATCCAAGGTATTGTGTTCATGTTAAAGGATTGCTACTGTTAATACTCTGAGAGTGTTGTTTCTCTCTGTTCTAATTATGAACCTTTATTTTCTTCTGTTAAATATAAAGGCTAAACCTGTTTTAAGAGTAGGCTATATCCAAGTGAGATGTTATGGAATATCCCTTAATTCTTGCCATTCTTTTTTCCCGTGTCCTTCCACTAGGCTGCCCATAATCCAAGTAAAATTCTTCTTTCACCACTAAAGAATATTCACACTACTGCTCATTATCTAGTATATTGCTTTCAATTTACTCAGTACTTGTACATCCTTGGTATTGCTACATAGATAGCTTGTTAATTCATACCACTGCCTGTCAAAAGCCTTCAGAAAACATTTGGGCTACTATGCTCACAATGCGCATAATATAAAGAGTGACTTTGTGTGTTGATTTCCAAGAACTATAACATGTTAACAGGAAATTGGAGACCTTCAAATGCTATCAGTTTCATCTGAATAAAAATGAAAGGATTGAATTGATTACACTGACTGTACTAATTATTATCTTAAAATTCTTGGGACTGTGAGATTTTAAGATATATTTTTCTGTTAAGAAATTACTTATATGATCATTCTCAAATATTTCCTCTATCCTCTATCTGTGACTCTTCTTTCACTGATACAATTTCTTGTACCTTACAATTCATACTACTCTCTCTTTGCAAACACATGTTTGGAATATGATAAGGGTTGGAGGAAGATATAAGTGCTGTGAATAGCAACTCCATCACTGTTCAAAACTTCTTTGATGATTCACCTAAAAAAGCAGTCTCTGAGACTGGGTTGATAGCCAGGAGTTTATTTGGTAGTGTTTTGGAGGAAAACACCCATGTGAGAAAGGGGAATTGAAACAATCATTTTTTTCAGAGCTTCTGAGCTGTGACATCATTTAGGTCTTTGGTCTTTGACATCAGAGGATATGTTACTATTGAAACCTCCATAAGATCAGTCAGCAAGCTAGTTGCCCTGGGAGGCCCATTCCTTTTGCTCCAAAAAATTTCTGGAGAGGAACAGAGCCCAAAAATCTCAGTGAGGCCTTTATTCTAAGGAGAATCTGAACAGCACACTTCAGTGTTCACCACAATCTTTATAGGGCATATTTGAAAGCAATAAGTATGCATATGTTTACTATATATCTTTGATTAGGGCTTTCACATTTTTTTTTAATTTTTTATTGTGGGTTGTTCAAAACATTACAAATTTCTTGACATATCATATTCCACACTTTGATTCAAGTGGGTTATGAACTCCCACCTTCACCCCATACACAGATTGCAGAATCACATCAGTTACACATCCATTGATTTACATATTGCCATACTAGTGTCTGTTGTGCTCCGCTGCCTTTCCCATCCTCCCCCCTCCCCCCTCCCCACCTCTCCCCTCCCCTCCCCTCCTCTCCCCTCCCCTCACCTCCTCTCTCTCTACCCCCTCCACTGTATAACCCTGAGGGTCTCCTTCCATTACCGTGCAATTTCCCTTCTCTCTCCCTTTCCCTCCCACCTCTCATCCCTGTTAAATGTTAATCTTCTTCTCCTGTTCTTCGTCCCTACTCTGTTCTTAGTTACTTTCCTTATATCAAAGAAGACATTTGGCATTTGTTTTTTAGGGATTGGCTAGCTTCACTTAGCATAATATGCTCTAATGCCATCCATTTCCCTGTAAATTCTATGATTTTGTCATTTTTTAATGCAGAGTAATACTCCATTGTGTATAAATGCCACATTTTTTTATCCATTCGTCTATTGAAGGGCATCTAGGTTGGTTCCACAGTCTTGCTATTGTGAACTGTGCTGCTATGAACATCGATGTAGCAGTGTCCCTGTAGCATGCTCTTTTTAGGTCTTTAGGGAATAGACCAAGAAGGGGAATAGCTGGGTCAAATGGTGGCTCCATTCCCAGCTTTCCAAGAAATCTCCATACTGCTTTCCAAATTGGCTGCACCAATCTGCAGTCCCACCAGCAATGTACAAGTGTACCCTTTTCCCCACATCCTCGCCAGCACTTGTTGTTGTTTGACTTCCTAATGGCTGCCAATCTTACTGGAGTGAGATGGTATCTTAGGGTGGTTTTGATTTGCATTTCTCTGACAGCTAGAGATGTTGAGCATTTTTTCATGTACTTGTTGATTGACTGTATGTCCTCCTCTGAGAAGTGTCTGTTCAGGTCCTTGGCCCATTTGTTGATTGGGTTATTTGTTATCTTATTGTCTAATTTTTGGAGTTCTTTGTATACTCTGGATATTAGGGCTCTATCTGAAGTGTGAGGAGTAAAGATTTGTTCCCAGGATGTAGGCTCCCTATTTACCTCTCTTATTGTTTCTTTTGCTGAGAAAAAACTTTTTAGTGTGAGTAAGTCCCATTTGTTGATTCTAGTTATTAACTTTTGTGCTATGGGTGTCCTATTGAGGAATTTGGAGCCCGACCCCACCGACTGTAGATCGTAGCCAACTTTTTCTTCTATCAGACGGCGCGTCTCTGATTTGATATCAAGCTCCTTGATCCATTTTGAATTCACTTTTGTGCATGGCGAGAGAAAGGGATTCAGTTTCATTTTGTTGCATATGGATTTCCAGTTTTCCCAGCACCATTTGTTGAAGATGCTATCCTTCCTCCATTGCATGCTTTTAGCCCCTTTATCAAATATAAGATAGTTGTAGTTTTGTGGATTGGTTTCTGTGTCCTCTATTCTGTACCATTGGTCCACCCGCCTGTTTTGGTACCAGTACCATGCTGTTTTTGTTACTATTGCTCTGTAGTATAGTTTGAAGTCTGGTATCGCTATACCGCCTGATTCACACTTCCTGCTTAGCATTGATTTTGCTATTCTGGGTCTTTTATTTTTCCATATGAATTTCATGATTGCTTTCTCTATTTCTACAAGAAATGCCATTGGGATTTTGATTGGCATTGCATTAAACCTATAGAGAACTTTTGGTAATATCGCCATTTTGATGATGTTAGTTCTGCCTATCCATGAACAGGGTATATTTTTCCATCTTCTAAGATCTTCTTCTATTTCTCTCTTTAGGGTTCTGTAGTTTTCATTGTATAAGTCTTTCACCTCTTTTGTTAGGTTGATTCCCAAGTATTTTATTTTTTTTGAAGATATTTTGAATGGAGTGGTTGTCCTCATTTCCATTTCAGAGGATTTGTCGCTGATATACAGGAATGCCTTTGATTTATGCGTGTTTATTTTAAATCCTGCCACTTTGCTGAATTCATTTATTAGCTCTAATAGTTTCTTTGTAGAGCCTTTTGGGTCTGCTAGATATAGAATCATATCATCTGCAAATAGTGATAATTTAATTTCTTCTTTTCCTATTTTTATGCCTTTAATTTCTTTCGTCTATACTTTCAGGGATCATTTCTATAGTATGTTGCTTTCACATTTTTTTAAAAGTCAAACTTCTCAGATCTTTCTCTAAGCTTCAGTGTTCATTATTTTCTCTCAAAACACATGGGAGAATTTTGCTTATTCCTAATATGTATTTATATGCTTTTAGTCAAATAGGAGGCTAGACAAATGTAAAGAAAAATAGAACACTGAATAAATAAATAACAAAATATATTCAAAACTTGGCTAAGATGAATGTCAATTTTAAATTTTAATAATCCTTTAAATATAAAAAATAATATAAATTATCTGAAACGTTAAGCAAGTCTTTTCCCAAGTATTTCTTCATCTTCTAACACATATGTAGATGAAAAAGAATATAGATGGAACTTTATAATCAAGAACAGTGACTAAATAACATTATATAAAATAGATACTCTCTTTTTAACTATTTAACTCTAGTTGAATTTTGACTAGGAATTTAGGCAAAATAAATTAACATGTCATAAAGGAAATATTTACAAACCTCCATTTTTCCATATGAAACAAGTTTGGGTCCAAAATATTGAATTCTATGATCTATTCAGAAATAATTTAAACAAGTTCTCCCCAAGCAACAAGAACTTTAAAAGCATTCAGAAGCACCTGTTAGTAACTGTGATCATTCATTGAATGTTTGTCAGAAACTGCTGTGTACTCAAAAAATGTATCATATCATTTAATTCTCACTACAGGTCACAAAAGCAACTCTATTAAACTTACTTATCAGATGAGAAACCAGAGATTTAAGAGAGTGTGATGGAGTTTCCCAAATTAAAAAGATGAAAAGAAGAAAGATTAAGAAACAACTTTTAATTTGGATGGATCTTCCTACTAACATCATGCTACGGAGCTGAACAAAATTGGTAGTCTCTCAGATGGAATTTGAGTACTAAACAGTCAGCATTTATGTAGTGATGATCATTCCTAAGTATTAGATATGTGATTAATATATACTCCCAGGAAAGGAAAAGAACAACAAAGTTCATGCAAAAATATTTCAAGAATGTTTGGGTTATAATTGTTTAAAGAAATATGTATTTTTAAACTGTAGGACATTAATGGAGTAATATGCATTGTAAACAAATTAGAGACTCTGGAATGAAAGGTGACTTCTAATAATTATGGCCAATTTTGTTTTTAATTGGCCAACCCTCCATACTCATTTCTTTAGGATACATTTCAGATTATTCTGTGATGTTTTATTAGAGATAAATATCCACCTCAGAAGATCAAGTATACTCAAGTCCTAACTAAAAAATGACTATATTTTCATTATGTATCACTGCAAAGAGTAAAAGGCACAAAGCAAAGAAAATAATTAAAAAATTAGGAAGTTTAACTGCATTTAATTAGGAAACTCAACATATACTGAATTCAGTATAAATAAAATTATTCCACTTAGACACATCCCAATATCCTGTTACTTGTCATACCAACTGTATTAGTTTCCAAAGGCTGCCATATAAAATGCTTAATTCATTTTGTCTCATCATCCCAGATGTGCGACACCCAAAATCTTAAATTAAGCAACATACATACTATTTATGTTAACTTTGAATTTCACTGATTATTATGTTTACAGGATTTATAATTTGGGAATTATTGGGTAAAACAAAAGAAATGTATTTCCTTACTGTCCTACAGACCAGCATGACAAGATCAAAATGTCACATCAAAATATCAAGAGGGCCCCTCTTGACTTATAGATGACTGCCTTCTTGTGTCATCACAGAGATCTTTTCTTTGTGCTCATGCATCTTGATACTCTTTCTCTTTATAATAAAGACATCAAACCTATGATTAGGGGCCCACTCCTATGACCTCATTGAAACTTAACTGTCTCTTTAAAGCTTTCTGTCATCAAAAATAGTCATATAGGGAGCTAGAACTATAATATATGAGTTTTGAGGCAGACTCAATTCAGTCTATAAAACCAATGCACCCAACAATCTAATATTCTTCACTAAAATAATCTGTAGATTTCGTCAAGGTGAGACTTTGGAAGGCTATAAGGATTTTAGGGAAGAAGATGAAATTAAAGCACAAGATCAGCATAATAGACGTGAGTAGCAGTCCCTTAAGATAGGAGAAACAGGAAAGTAGCAATGTAAAGTCAAGTCAAAAGAAGGATGTGCCGATGATGATCTTACATAACTAGATAAGAAAATGGTAAGGTCTAAGATTTTAGCCAAACCACTCATCACTGGCACAGATCATGGTATGGACACCATGTAACTGATACTCATAGGAAAAAAAATAGTCTGAATAGAATCTAAGATATAATTCTTGTTAGTTCAATTCATGACTCTGGCAAAGGGCACTAGCAACAACTTAATACCTATTCAGTGCCTCTCTGAGAAGGGTAGTTTTTCTAAGTTCTTTCCTGCCAGATCAGCTTTCCTAAGGTGCCATCCAAATGGAATCTTGCTGAGGGCATGAAATGGGAATAAAAAGCAAATAATTGCACAAATTGTCTATTATGTTTTCAAAATTATGTGTCCCCTAGAATCTCATGTGTGATACAATGCAAGAACGTTTAGATGAATGTTTGGATTATAAAAAGTTTAACATAATCAGTGCATTACTCCCCTAATAGGGATTAATTTGGTGGTAACTGTAGGCAGGTAGGATGTGACTAGATGAGGTGGGTCCCTGGGGGTATGCCTTTGGGGTTTGGATTTTGTCCTTGAGGGGAGTGTGCTTGCTTGTTTCTCTCTCTCTCTCTCTCTCTCTCTCTCTCACACACACACTCTCTCTCTCTCTCTCTCTCTCTCTCTCTCTCTCTCTCTCTCTCTCTCCCTCTCCCTCTCCCTCTCCCTCTCTCCAAAGTCCTGAACCACTTTCCTCCAACACACTTCTGCCATGAGGTTCTGCCTCACTTTGAGCCCTAAGGAATGGACCCAGCTATCTGGATTGAGCATTCTGAAACCATCATCCCCCCCGCCCCCCCTCCACAAATAACTTTTTCTATTCTAATTGTTCTTCTCAGGTATTTTGGTCACAGCAGTGAAAAAGCTGACTAAAACACTGACTTTGAAGGATATCTTAAATTATGAAATGGGGTGGGGAGAAGGTCTAAAATGAAGAACTAAGAGGACAAATGCAGATCATATTATTCTAAACAACTACCAGGATTAAATTCTGACTTCTACACACATTCAGATTCCTTTATACTTTGCTGATAACTCCTGGAGATTGTTTCCATATTACTTTCTATTTTCCTATTTCTGAAAAGAATGATTAATACATTTACATAAAAAAATCGTCATTGAAAGCATGTACTAGCCTTTTTCAAAAATACATAATCATAAGTAAGCGATGTTTGCATATTAGATAGTCTCCATTAGTCTAATTACTTTTTCAAACAAAATCATTGCAAAAGATATGTTAGCTAATAGAGATAAACACACTCTGAAAAAAAATCAAGATGTTCTTGAGAGCAAATATCATATTACTATTAGAAGCAGTTTTTCAGTTAAAAAAGTCTGGTCAAAATTATGTGAATTTTCCTAAAGTTGAAAGCATATGTAAGGTTATTTTGTAGGAAACTATTTAGGTTAAAACTACAAAACTATGACTACTGGCTATGCACAAAGATTAGTGAAAATATAATTCACTAAATATCCCCGGGGAACAAAGCTACCCTAGTTAATTTCGAATCTCATTGCTATTTTTAGTCTGAAATTTTGATTATTAAATATTTCTTTTCAGCATAGGAAAAGAATAAATTATTTTATCTTTATATTAAAATAGACTGATCATAAGCATTTGATAAATCACAGTATGTCTTCAAACAGTAACCAATGATATAGTATAGTGAGACAATTTTGAGATAATTTAATATTAAGATACATAAAAGTGATACTTTTATTATTTTAGAATCTTATTAAAATTCCTATTTAGTTTTCTTGGGCTTTGATCACCTTCTTATGTTCATAAAATATTACAGAAAATGTAGACTTAATTATTTCCATTGCTTAAAGGCTCAATGAATTTGAAATTTTTTAAATCATAAGTAGATCATAATATATATTTAACTAGATTCTTATTATTTTATTCCAATTTGTCAACTCCAAAGCATTTTAGGCATATATCTTTGTCATCTGAAAAGCTTCTTATGCACTAGTCATACATATTTTTCAATCTTTCATACTTCACAATCCCTTCAGCATTTAAAATTATCTTTAAATACTTTGATGCTTCTTGATATTCATTTTTACATTTTAATTTTGTGTGAATCAAAATTTTAAATTAAAATGTTAGATTGATTTAAAAGCTATGATCATTTTGTACTATTTCTGCCTTTTTTCTCATTCTAAATGACAGTCAATAGATATCATTATCAAATCTGACTTTTTGAGGATGTTCTGTTCATTGCTTTCTTCTCATTTAATCTTATTACATAGCAGACATTCATTTTTAGAGAAACTAGATTTAAAATAATAATGGAATTCCATTCAAGGCTTCCATTTTCAATAAAAAAGGAATAATTCTCCTAGAAATGTTTTTCATGCAAACAGGAATTCCATTTATAGCCTATGCAGTCACAATTCAGTTAAAAGTTGCTCAAAAAGTTGCACTTCCGCTTTTGAATTTTATTAACAAACATATTGCTTTACCAAGTGGTCTTCAGAAATTTAATTTAGAGGAACTTGTGCTTCCAAAAACCCCAAAGAAAAAAATATTGTGACAAAAATATATAAATACATTTATGAAGATACATTGCTTTTTATAAAATATTTTAACTCACTTATAATAGTTTTATGCTGAGATACCTAACTCATTCAAATCCTCTGCCATATACCCCAATTCATACAGCTCTGGCCAGATGCATACAGACAGACACACATACACACACAACCACACACACACACAAACCCCAAAAGAGGCTCATGTATACATGTAGGTAAATGCACACACCTTTTTCCAGGTATTTATATTTGGCTACAAATTTTATTACTCCTTCTACTAACTGTTATGGATATGAAGAATTTATGTTTGCTTTTTATGTATACTTCAACTCCTTCCATAAAAATATCTTTTTTAAAAAATACATTAAAAATACCTATAAAAGTGCCTCCCATGTGATAGGCAAGATCTTTACAATAAAAACAACACAATAAATTCTATTAACAAAAAACTCAAAATAAATGGAAGAATATACCATTTTAATGAATTGAAAGAGTAAGATTACAAATGTCAATTCTCTCCAATTTTATACATGCATGTGTGGGTGTGCAAAATGACACCCAAAGAAAGATTGATTTTCTTTTTTTTCTGAAATTGACAAAGTGATTATAAAATTTGTATGTAAATACAGAGTCAAGAATAGTTACAAAAAAACCTACCAAATAATTAAAATGGCATGTTAATCCTGTTGTAGACATAATTGCTAAAGAGCAGACTGAGAGTCCAGAAAAGGACTCATGTACATATATATGACTACAAGTTTTATGATAAAGTGGCAGTGTGAACGGATAAACAATCTTTTCAATAAAATGTGCTGTGCTGAATCACTGAAAAAACATATGGGGGAAAAAGTATATAATGACTCTTAAACTTATCACCATACACAAAATTAAATTTCAAATGGATTATAGATATTCATGGGAAAATAAAACAATACAGGTTACATAGAGAAAATAACACACACACACACACACACACACAGCTATGTTCAGAGAAGTAAGATTTTCTTAATCAAGACACAGAAAGGATTTTATTAAAATTAAAATTTTCAATTTAAAAAAATCTCAAGCAAAAGAAAATAATTTCACATAATTTTATAGAGAAGATATTTGTATTATAGATATATAACAAAGAAACTGTATCTAAAATGTATAAAGAACTACTATCAATCATTACAAAACATGCTTACACCAACATCCATGCACACTGATCCACATCTGCAATGGTAAAACTTGGCACAACCTACTTACAGAGGAGGCAGTATCTGAAAAAAAGATGTTAGGTAGCAGTTAGACATGAGCAGTGAGTCGGAAGAGAAAATACTTAGTACAGAACAAGTCAGTCAACCACCCTGTCTCAGTTGTACCTCAACTGAGATACAAGATTGTCTGACAAGATGGCTATTTCAGGAATCTTGCCTCATCTCAGTCCTATAAATCATTACTGTTACAACAGGAAGAAAGATAAATTCAGAGGGGTAAAATCAAAGGGCAAGGATATGCTTACTCAAAAGAGCCTACATGTAAAGTCGTCTTAAGTAAGTTGCTACACAAACAACATAAACTAGAGATTCCCAGACCTAAGAAAGTGAGATGATTAAGACCAGAGTCCACTAACCATAAATTCTGCAAAACCAGTTTCAGTTAGGACCTGTCATCCAGGCTGAGATATCCAAGAGTTGTCTTTACGTTGTTAGCTAACATAGTCTGTCAATCCAGAGCCTAGAGGCTTCATTGAGATCCTTTAACTATCTCTCTCCTGTTACATTACTCATCAAATGACCTTTTATCTGCAGGGGAAATTTAGGCCTGAAATGCCAATTGAAAAGGAACACAAAGTACTCTGAGGGGGCTTGGTAATTTTTGTGACCCTTACATATTCCAGATACCAGAACTCAGGAAGATAAGGATAATTCCCCCTATCCATAAAATCTGTAAAAGCAGATTTTGATTAGAACAGGTCATCATGGGACAAAGTAACCTAGAATTGTCTTGAACTCTAAGAACTTAAAAATCTGATATCATCCTGCTGCCAGTCAAAAGTCAAGGGAAAGACTTGGGAAAGACTCTCTGGAAACTTTCCTGGGACCCCCTAATAAAATGATAAGATCAGAGAGGCACACTGTCCTTCTCCTTTCTGAGTGGACACCATTCCCCACTGGCTTCCTTGAGAGTGTCCCTTTTTCCCCTTCCCTGTCCCTTCTTATAAACTCATAACTATCACTCTGAGCAAAATCTTTCTGGTATGATTGCAAGAATCAGAGTTTGAAGGGGGTTCTCTTCACTGCCTCAGTTTCATGTTCTGCCACAGCCCTCTATCACTTCCTACTCTAACTCTTTTTGTTAAAAGCTGGGACACAAAGTGAGTAGTTGTTCTCTCCAGAGGACCCACTATCTTCCTTGTGTGGCAGTGTTTTCTCTCCCTTCTTATTTCTTGTTTAATAATAAACTTTATTATAATTTTACTACGTCTTGTATCTTGCTTGAAATCATCTCATGTAAAGACACAGAGCCCAGAACACAATACAGTTTCTGCTAAGATCTTATCATGGTATTATTCTCTCTGTAATCAGAAAGGAGCATTGCCAAGAATACAAGTGAGTGATAAAAATCATATAAAACAACATGGGGCATTTACTCAGAGTCAATTTATTAGACAAATGCTCATAGCAATATGACACAAATTGTAATTATTTGCATGCTTGCTAGCTTGCTAATTAGCCAGTGCCAGGTGTGGCTTTTGTGGTATTCTCCTTGGGGCTCCTCCCACAAACCTTGTGAAAATTGTGGTAGTATTCCAGATGTCACCAGTCCCACCCTGGGGGAAGAGGCTAAACTGCAATGCACTTACTCCTCCAGAAATATTCAAACTCAAATTGGTGGAAATACAGGTTTTATTCAAACTCAGCTTCGAAGAAATATAGAAGAAACTTGTTTTGCTTCAAAAGTTCCATCCTTCAAACTCCTTGAAGTTAAGTAGAAATATTGAAGGAGAAAAAGCAACACAGAGAAGGGCAGGGAGCAATTTTCACTTTTGGCTTCTTTGGTGCTTATTAGAGTGGGGGACTGCAACCCCTCCCCCCAGCCTCTACTCTTGAAATAAGAAAGCTATTCCCAACTTCAAAGGGAGGGAGAAAATTCAGATTGTTTCACCAGGACACTTAGTAAAGTTTAATATATTTGCAGGGAAGAAAAGAAAAGCAGGTCTTAATACAGATCCTATTGCATCTTCAAAATTCCAATTTCTTTGTTCTCTGTTTCTATTTAAAAAAAACTATATTCACAGAGATATTTGAAATTGAAATACTTTAATGTGATATAACCCAAAAAAAGAAGACTTGTACACATCAGAGAAGAACATAAACGAATCATATGAAACATATTCAACAACATTAGTCATCAGAGAAATTCAAATTAATATTACAATGCACTTTTACCATGTACTCACTAGAAATATTATAATATTTAAAAGCCTCACAATATGAAGTCTTCTCAAGGAAGAGAATAACTGCAATTCTTATGTGTCTCTGATGGGAGCAAAGTGTGGTGCTATCCACTAAGAAAAATCACATGAACAGTATCTATTAGTGTTGAATATCCACATTCCTTATATCTCAACAATTGTATTTCTAGGTATATACTCTACAGAATGGGAACTGACCTTTACTAAAAGACAGGTATTAAAATGACCACCTTAACATTATTTGTAATAGCCCCAAACTGTAATAAATTGAATTTTCATTAACAGATGAATGAATAAACAAATACATTTTAAGGTATTCATACTATTAAAAAATTGAATACTTTTATTTTGTAAGGTTGAAAATATTCAAAATGAATATATGCTTTTAGAAACAAAAATAGCCCTTACATTTATATTGTGGGTAGTCACTAGTGATGGAAGAGAGTGTGAGCATGCCTCATGGGCTTCTAGCTACATAGTGTTTCTTGATTAAGTGTTGTAGTTAAGATAATTCATCACTCTTTATAATTAGAGTTGGCTCAGTTTGTATATATGTGCAAACCTCAATAAAAATAAACAAAAAAAATTGATACTCAATTTGTACTCTGTAACCTTTTCAAAGTAAAAGTTGGGATTTGAAGAGTACAACTTAGACCTCTTTTCTTTTATAAACCTCTCAATATTTATTTTAAATTACATTACATATATATGAGTACAATATGACATTTTGATATATGTATTATTATTATTTGGATCTGGAATGTCCACTAAAAAACTCATTGGTTGAAAGCATAATGTCCCAATGCAGTAAGGTTCAGAAACGGTGCTTACTTACTTGTGCTAAAACTAGATCTTGAACCTGATTTCATCTTAAGCCATGTAAACATGGTTGCTTTTCTCAATCATATCAAAAAAGACACATTTACACTTAACTGTGTAACACAATGATTGTTATGATGCATTCTTTAAATCCAGATGCTGCATAATTTCACTTAATACTGAAATAATCTAAACTTTCTAGATTGCTGAATGCTTTACAAATACTAGAGTATGCATTAATTCAATTAACAAATAAAAACGGTACAAAATATCTAGAGATTTCAGAAAAACCAGAAGGATCATGGGGTATATTTAAATATAGGTTTATTAATAATTGGAAAATAGAATGAAAACTAAATATAGAATATTGGAATTTTTCTTCCTTTTCTCTAAGATATAATGTTTGCCTACAGGTGCTAATTTAAAAAAATAAATTGTATTGGGAGCTCAGAGTGTAGCTCAATGATAGAGAATATATATAGCATTCATGAGGTTCAGGGTTCTAACTCCAGCATGAAAGGAAGAAAGGAAGGAAGGAAGGAAGGAAGGGAGGAAAGAAGGAAGGAAGGGAGGTAAGGAGGTTAAAGGCAGAGAGAGAGAAAGTGGTTGTGTATATTTGAGGTTTACAACATGATATTATGGGATAGAGGAAGATATAGGTCAAAGAATACTCATACTAATTGGAGTTTTCATATAGTGCAATATTATAGATGTATGACAAAAAGTTACCTAACTTAAAATCTTAGAGAATTATGGAAATGCACACATATTACTACATTTACTAGGAGATTACCTAAATATCATTTTGTTTAATGGTAATAATTTCAGTGTATTTGTTAAAGAGACTAAATCTGGTAAGAGTAGGGACACTGACAAATTCATTGACATAAGGAAATTTCTTTATAATAGATTTTTATGACATTAATGCCAATTTTGTGAAGGACTTGCTTTTGAAAACATTTTCCAAGGTTTTCTTTGCCTGTAACACACAATTAATTAAGAATTCAAGACAGTGCACTGCCCTTGTGTATTCGACATATGCTGTAGATGGCTCCTGGGTGACTTTGCTGAACAAGTTTTATAAAGTTGTTGCAGTGTATTTTCTTTGCCAAAAGAAAAAAAATAATGCTTCAGTAGTGTTATTTTAAGGACATCATTTTAAAGTTAGTCCCATTCCTAATGGAAAAACCTTTCACAATGCAGCAGTAGCCTCATTGAGATAAGGCTAAAAATATCAAGTGCAAAGTACCAAGATGAATCCGACTCTGTGAAGCATTTAATAACACGAAAAATGTAAAACGTATTTTTGGAAATAGCTTTATAAAATTTACCCTGTGGGGAAATGACCAGATGGTAAGAAGATGAAGGGATATAATTAACAGATGTCATATACTATTATCCCATGTAGGGTTAGATAATATTTGCATAAATCAAGGGTCTTCTAACTCAAGCCAAATATCAAAAATTTAAATTAATACAATGTCCTGACAAATGTAGAAAGGCAAAGCATTTCTTTTCTTTTATATACTATCGCAAGGAAATCTTTCTGTACTCTCTTCTCTATTAATAAATATAGGGGACTTCTCTATATATTGCATTTCTCTATGTACTGCCTTTGGCCCATGAAGAGAAGACAAACCCAGGCAAGTCAATCAACATTTCAAAATATGCCCAAACCCTGAAAAAAGTTGTACTAATATCTGTCTTTAATTTATAGTGTTGAATATAGAGGAACTATTGTAAACAAATTGAGAATATATATATATATATATATATATATATATATATATATATATATATATATATATAAATGCTTGCAGTAAACTGCTATGAAAATTAAGAATAATGTGGGTATGGTGGTGCATGCAGCTTTGGAGGCTGAAGCAGGAAAACAGCCAAGGTAATGCCAGTCTCAACAACTTAACAAGGCTGTAAGCAATTTATCGAGAGATCTTGTCTCAAAAAATAAAAAGGGCTGTGGATGATTACTCATTGGTAAAAGCACCACCCTAGGTTTGATCCCCAGTATCTAAATAAATAAACAAACAAAGAAACAAACAAACAAAGAATAGCAGGAAAATAACTAGGATTCAGATCTTGGGAAGATATTTTCTCTTAGGGCTTAAAATAATCACTGTATTAAGTAGCAGTTACAATAAATTTCCCAGATGTAAGTCACCCCACTCAATTCAAAATATAGGACTTCCATCTTTGTAGTTGGTGAGCTTACCTCATCCTTGCCCTAGGCAATCACAGATATATCGCCGTAAGTTCATTTAGCCTGTTCAAGAATTTTATATAAAGAAAACCACACAGTGTTGACCTTGTAGCTAGCTTCTTTTACTCAACATAATGTTAATGACAATGCAATGGCATGGATATGTTTGAACTACAGGTTACAATGCAATGGCATGGATATGTTTGAACTACAGGTTACAGATACTGCATTGTCATACAAGTCTAAAGTCAACTATCTAAATTTTAGGAAACTAGAAAAATAACAAACTAAACCCAAAGTGAGCGGAGGAAATACATATTTTTAAACCCCCAAATTAATGAGATAGAAAAAAGAAATCCAGTAACATTATTGAAGCTAAAAATTTTTAAAATGTCTGGGAGTGAAAAGTGGGGCTTCCAGACCCATGAACTTATCTTGTTGGCAAGGCAGAGGCAAATAGAAGCCTACAGTTTACTGCATGTAACGTGACATAAAGGATGTCACTGCATCACTACAGAGTATTGTCCTGGAGTAAGTTTTTCGATAGTTTCTTCTCTAAGCCATTCCAATGCTTCATTAAAACAAATGTCTGATTCTTCCCTTTAAAAAAGCATAATGCTAATGAGATTTACCATACTATGATATAGTATTTGTCCATTTTTATTTATGAGTTGATTTCTACTATATGCCTATAGCACATTTTTAAAAATCCATTTCTTATTATGGAATATTTCTGTTGTTTTCAGGTTATTTAAAATTGTGTTTTAGTAAAACTTCATAAACATTCATACAGAAAGAAGTATTTCCGCAGACACGTTTGTGTTTCTCTTGGATAAATACCTAGGAATAAAAAAAACTGTGTCTTCTACCTTACATTTATTTATGATGAATGAAAATATATAGCCACACAAAAAAACATTCCCATGCTAATATTCATAGTAGCTTTTTTTAAATTTTCTTTGATTTTGAGGATGAGATTGAATACTAATGGATGGGGCAGTTGTTCTCTTTCCTCATATAGAAGATTGATGATTCCATAATGGAATATCCATGAACAAGTTTATCATGGTGAGAGAAGTGACAAGATAGAGGAAGGATTTATGTCAACTTAGGTTCTGAGGCCCACACATCTGAAGTGCCTGTGGGGTGGGACTTGGGGAAGAAACTAAGCCCTTTAGGTCTGTTCTGATGTGGAAGCTGGCTAGGCACAATCAGCCTCAACTCTTCCTAGAGTGTTAGTGGCAGTGATCAGGTGTTAATCTGAAGAAGTAGAAGCAAAGGAATCTGCTGATCTGCAAAGGACAAATCTGCTCAACAGTCATGCATTGAGGGTCAGCAAATATCAAGGAGTGATGGAAAAAAAGAAATCTATTTGGAGCCTTGCATTTAGAGAAAGCCCCACAGACAACTGGAGAAACAATTCTTTTTCTAGATTTCTGATATGTTAGCATTGGAGGCTCATAATTTAATAATTTTAAAATAAAAATTATATATATTCTCATTTTGTTGTCACCAATTAAGGACTGCTATAGGAATTAGTTTGTTCTTGTTGATTTAAGTACTTCATATAATCTGGACCCATAATACAAGAACTTACCATTATTAATCTAAAACTAATCAACTCGGGACATATTCCTATTGCATAATTCTGTTAGATCTGTTCAGCTTGGGAACGTCTGAGAATATTAATAGTGAATATCTGTTGAAATATTTTTACAATGCAGTCATATATAGTTATATGAGGCTATAACCACGATTTTCAAATTTTATTTTTTTCCATCTATTACTCCATTGTACTAATAAAAAAATACTGAGGTGTCCTGTGTGTCAGTGGGACTAATGTTTCATCTGGAAATTCTCTTTTCTTGTCTGAGGGGATCTTACTACGTTTCTTCATTAAGAATTCCTGTTACAATAATTGCTTATTATTTTAGCAGAATTGAAGTCAAATATTGCAGACAGACATTACAGTTAAAAATTTTGAGTAGGACTTAACCATGCTATTACACCCACAAGGTAACTGAGAAAAAGAAATCCATTCCAGTCCTATCTGAACTGGAACACTAAATTACAGATGTAGAATGTAAAAAATAATATGGTTCCATCCTTTTTCTTTAAGCAGGTATAATTTAATTTTAATTTTGGCTCTTCCTCTGTCATAGAAAGATCACCACACCTTAGAATAGCAGTGTCTCCTCCATAATTATAACTGCTACATTTCAAATCACAAAACGGTAACAAAGGGCGTCCTTGTACATGACTCTGTAGAGTATAGGTTATCGCTGGCCATGCAGGCTTACCTCCCACTCTTAACACTAAGCCATGGATAACTAAAAATGTTCCTTTAATATCTGGCTGCCATAATAGCTTTACAGACAAAGGTATTTTTGAGGTTTGAGAACTGGCCAGAAGTCTTTATTTAAACCAAAGTACCTTCCTTCTAATTGCTGCTTGCCAGGGAGCAATTGTCTGCATCTCTTTATCAATGTCTACTTACTTCAGTGCTGCATTTGAAATATGCTAAAAATTTCCTCTCTTATTTATACATGTGTCTCTTCCATTGTTGTTATATAACTTCCTTGAACATTAGTCTTTCCTATAGTGTGTCTTTACTAGACACACATCACAAAATGTGCCACACTTAATATGAATTACTCAATAATTTGCATTTGATTTTACATCATTGTCTCTATTGAAAGTAGACGTCACGTCAAACCTAAGGATGCAATTCATTATTTACATTTGTTAAATGATGTTTGCTCCTTATTCTCATTTCAATTTTAGAAGGAGATTTGAATTTTCTAATAATATATTGAAGTGAAAGGGGGCAAAAAAGACTCAGTTATAGATGTTACATTTGGATCACCGAGAACAATGATGGAAACAGAACAATGCTCAGTATTGTAGAGAGGCACAGTCAGATCTTTGGAGAAAAAGAGAACATGAGAAATATATGACACTCCCAAACCTTTCTCCTGGAGATCAGCTGTGGTCTTTGCATAGTTTTCTTTCTAAAAGAAAGAAAATAAGCTAAAATATTTAGGTCATTTCAGATATCCTTAGTATTATGATTATCTTGACGAGAATTGAGAAGGCTAGACATTTTACTTAGAGTAAAATGTGTCATCTCAAAAATTAAATCGTTATGAACTCTGATATACTTTTGAAAGCCTGTTGAAAACAAAACACCCATCAAACTCAAAGTCCTGTGGGAGACTCTTTGTGGTCTCATCTGACTTATATTTCCTCTGTTTCATTTTTAGCATCATGAAAATGGACTCTTTTTCCCTCAGAGCCAGCAATGCTTGACACAGAGGAGCTCGGTTCCTCCCATGCCTCCACCTTCCCACTCCTCCACTGAGTGACAGGCCAGCTCTGGCCAGCCCACCCACTTCAATGCCCTCAGTTCTAACATGGCTTCTGGGCTGTTTCCACCCTGGGTGTACTGTTTTTCTTCCTTCCATTTCCTTCCTTCATTCCTCTGTCTTTCCTCTTTTGGTTTTCTTATAAATTCTCAGGGAAAGATCTACCATGGCATGTTTTACATTGTAGGATAACTGTTCTTTTTAAAGGGCTGAAAGAAACTTTGAGACATAATTGGATCTTATTTGAATATTAATCTCCCATTCCTTTCATATTCCCGACACAGAGCTGAAAACTAGAAATCACTTGTTGAATAAATGGGATTATATCCAAAAGGCTAGTAGTTCAATTTTATGTTATTATACCAAGACTCTTTCAATCTGAAGAACACTCCAGTGTTCCTGTGATGTTGCTAAGTTATGAGCTATTAATTTAATACTAAATTGGAACAAGGTGACATGCTGTCATCTGTAAATGTGAAACACTGCTTAACAACGTTATGTAGGAGAGAGAGAAGTGGTGAGATTTCACACTATACCATGGCATTACACCATCTCAAATCTTCCTATCAAAGAATTTGTCATACTTGATGCTGTCCCCTTTTTCTGATAACACATTAGAGAAGGTTAGTGAATCCTTAAGAATACCTGTTCCTTTGGAACCCAGGTGGAATTCATGGAATTCTAAATTGGTAGAACTTCAGATGTGAATCATAGAATAATATCTAAAAATCTATAGTTTTAGGCAATGTATTCAAAATATAAAGTTTAAAAATACTAGAATATTTGGGTAATAGAGAGGAAATAATATCAAATGTAATCAAGATTCTTAAACTTGGCATCTTTTACCTTGCAAAGCAATAGTCCTTTGTATGTAACTGAATATCACTTGAAAATATTTTGGCATAATTTGACTTATAAAACAAAAAATATCATGATTTCTAGAATTAAATGTAATAAAACTTTTGTGATTTGGTGTTCATTTATTCATAAAATATTCACAGAAAAATAAAGTCATGTCTTTGTGGCTGAGAAATACTGAGCTTAGACTATAGCTGGGAAATGTATAAGTAAAAAAATGAGTATAAAATTTAAAATAATTATATATATATATAATTATTTTATGACATATATGTCATGACATATATATATATATATATATATATATATATATATATTAGTTAATATATGTGAAACAAAGATCTTCAAAAGGAAGACTTTAATAGGAAATTTGAAAATACATTCATTTCCCCCCAAATCAACTTATTTACATTTGTTTTACACTAAACACAGATTTATTTTGCCTGCATAGCAATAGGATATTCGGAACAAATAAAATATTTAAATAAGTCAATATGATCTGCTCTTGTTGAAGTATTTGGAAAAACACCTGTTGTTTATAGAGAAGGTATGATTAAAATCAATTACTAAATAATTAAATGAAATTAACTCAAGATTATTAACTCCTGTTTCAAATAGAAAGAATAAATCACCTTCAAAATGAAAGAGAAATTGGCAATAAAATAATTGTCTTATGTCAAGTTTAGAAGAGCCAGCTGAATACATAATTCAGAATGTTGTGTGTTGTACACATTAGCCCTAATTGGAAATACAAAATTAAGATAAATCCCAGTGGTAGTGAAAAGCATTCAGTGCTGTGATCCTCTTATTTCTCTCTGCTGTGGCTGTTAATTAAGGACCTACTAGTCAAGGGGCGATGTAGGATGAAGAAAAGATAATCAGAAACACATAGAGAGAAAAAGGTGGAGCCAGGCAAGAAACTATTCTCTCATGGAGAAGCAGTGACCCAGAGCTAGCTCAGCACATTTATTATATAGGTTTTGTCATCAAAAAAATATTTGTGAGAATGTTTCAGAAAAGCAGACAGACTTGAAGGTCACAGTGAAACTTGTGAGACATTGAAGTCATCTTGTTATGGCCAGAATTCTCTATTCCCAAGTGTGGGTGCCTGAACTCAAGTTCCTGACTGATGATAACTCAGAGACTTTGCACAGAGTTTCCTTGGGCCAGTGTCAACACAGCAACTGGGCCATCTTGACATGCACTTTTGCACAGGCAGTGCCCAGCACAAACAGCCACAAGAAAGTCAGAAAGACCACAATTAATTCAAATCACATCTCTCCACAGTTCAGGATATAGGCATGACATCTTATAGGGAAAAAAATCTTAGGCTTACATCAAAGGCAAAATTCAAAAAAGAAGGTAGAAAGGAAGGGCAAAGCATGAGAGAAATTTGCTTCACCAAAATAGACATATCTCAGCCCTAAGACATGAAGAAAAGAGGAAGATGAAAACAGTACCAGAAATCCTGGTGACTAGAAAAGTCACATAGCACTGGGCCATCCTTTTCAACTCTGCACACAGCATAACTATCTGGTCTGCAACAGATTCTGCAAGGAAACAAGAAATTATGGAAAATATTTAGGTTTATGCTCTGGTATTACTACAGTAAGAAGGCGGTGGGAAATACACATTTCTATAGGTTTAAACTACACAGGCACTCCTGGAAACAGGTAACTGACTAAATTCCCTCATTCAATGAAATTTTAAGGATAGAAAATTTAGCCAAAGAGTCAAGAATCAAATGTATTTTAACCTTTAAAGAAACAATTAAATTGTTATCATTTGAAGTAAATTCACTATGAATATATTTTTCACATGAAATGCTGCACTCTAAGAATGCGCCTACCATGAACAAATATGCATGATGTTCCCTTGTCAACCATTGAAACCTAACATAAAATCAAGCAGCTGTTTTCTTGTTTTTGTGATTTTACTTCCTTCTATTTCATTTATTTCTGGGTAATTAACTTCAGTGCAACTGTAACCCTCATTTTGTATAAGAATTTTGTGGAAAATAAATCAAGTTCAGAGTTTCTTGATTCCAGAGGTACCATTTCAGTTCTTGAACTTTTGGTCCATTACGTCACCATGATTATTCTAACCAAGGTTACCTACAGCTTCCAGGTCACTAAAGGCAAAGAACACAATATGTTCTTTGAAGAACTTGAACTTTTAAAAGCACCTTTACTGAGGTCCAGTTTTCCTGTTCATATTTTTGGGCACATAGGCAAATGTTCTCCTATGTATTGTTACCTGCTTTCTAATCTCTTAAATATTCTTGTCCATTGGTATGCCATAATGAGTATCTTCTCTCTTCATATCCTCTGGTTGGCTTCCTATGGACCAAATTTTCTGATTGTTTAAAATGTTACTGATTAAACCCGACATTTATTTTAGAATGAAAGTCAGCTATCAATATTTGTGCTTTGCATCTGTAAGTCATTATGTTATGGGTCAGGCTATATGGACAATGACCAAACAGACTCCATTTTGCCTGAGACTCATCATGTAAGAAATGCTTCTCCCATGGGAAAGCCTGGTCTCTGTACCCATTAATAGTTACCTAGCATAACATGCTTGGCAACACAAAATAGCAATTCTTATACAATGTAAAAATGTTCTCTCTTTGGTTCCCATTTTTCTTGGACAATGTACCCTGTCAGAAATTGATTGTCTAGAAGTTAGTAACCATTCTTTCACCTGTACTCAACTAGGGACATTTTGGTCCACTCTCTTTTCTGCTTATGATCTTAGATCTCATGACATTTATTTATGGTTTTGAATCATAGCAACAGCCACTTATGCTTTAATATGATTTTGGACTACAAAAGGTGTACTGAAACCTTGGGACGGGGTTGAAGGGTGTAGACTGGAGCCTATGCCTTGGCCCGCCAGCTAGTGAATCCAGACCTCCAGCAGGTGAATAAAGTTTCCGTCTCCTGCTTTAAGATGCACTCGGTGATTTATTGCAATCTCGCTTTAAAAATTACAATCCATATATGAGAAAAATTGTAATTTAAATGTATGAAAAATTGACTGTTTAATATATAAAGCAATATGCAACATGTTAAAAATAATAAACACAGGCCTTAAATAAAACTGGATTTAAAATTTAAAATGCTATTAATGGGTCATTTAAAGAACACACTTGGATTAAATTAGCAATTTTAAAGCTCTGAAACAAATATAATGCCATCCTTTACAATATTGAAACATATTTGTAATTAAAAATGTGTTAATATTTATCATTTGAATGATATTTTCAATAGAATCATGTCCATCTTATTTTTATAAAACAGGTTTGAATGGCTAATTGTTACTTTTAAGCACTTGAAGAAAAAGTAATTACAACATTTATAGATAAAATATGTAGTAAGTGCTTTAATGTCACATCAATAATAATCAAACCTTTAGAAAATATGAATTCTCTACAAATAAGATTATTTAATAAATAACCATGCTCAATTTATATCTAAATACATAATTGGAAATAAAATACTTCTCCAGAAGTAGAATAGTTTCAAACACTTTTAACCTTAAACCTTTTCTAGAAAACAATCTTAATAAGAGCAATTAAGAAAACAAAAGTTTAATTGCTTTTGTTCAAGCCTTATTTAAGAGTTAGAGATTCCTAAATATGAACTAATACGCAAAGCATATGTGCAGAAACACTGAGCTCTGTAGAGACAGTTTTATTTTGTAAATGATCAGTTAATATCCAAAATTAATCATATTCTAATATTATTCTAACAGACCCACTAGTTATTTTTACCTATTGCACTAATTGCTTTAATGCTGTACTATTCTCTGAATATATGTTTTCATTCATTCACATTAAATAATGTTTTGCTTTTCACTGAGTGGAATATACCAATTTAATTAATGTGCATTAATAATTTTAATATTGTGTAATATTTATGTGTTAATTGTATTTTATAGTTTTATAATGGGAATAATGTATACTAAATACAGTAGGAGGTCATATTTTAATAATATAATTGGAAAAGAAATCATCCCTCAAGGGCAAATTTGTAATTGAGACAAAATGATGAATGTCCTAGGGGTTCATCAAAAATGAAATAATATTTTCAGAGTTGCTGATCCTACTGGCATCAACATTTTTGATATGAAACTTTATTACTTTTTTGATCTAAAGTCTATCTGTCTTTTTGTCTCACCATCTATTCTGCCATGAGTTTTTTCTACTTTATTTTCAAAATTAGAAAATAAAACTAGACTTCTAATGTCAGAGAAAATTAAGTGAAGCTAGATAATGCATTTCATTTGTTGTAGAACATGAAGTGCAAGTACAAACTAAGATATTTGATCATATCTTCATATTGAACATTTACCTACAGATTTCAATGGTGTTAAATATTAACATGTTGGAGATGTGTGTTCTTAACATTGCCACTATTTCAAGAATTTTATGAAGAATGTTCTGAAATGAAAATATTCCAATGCTTCATTTTGCTTATAAAAATGTTCTTGTGAATCTTTTCCTCATTCACACTGTAAGAAATTTCTGGTAATATGATTAATGAGTATTAATCATAAGTATATTGAGAATATCAAGCATAACAATAACTGACACCATAACCAAAAAAAAAAATCTTTCAAAAGTTTAAGTTTTCTATAAATACTTTTCTTTTTCTTATAGAGAGTAAATCTTAAACATATTAATGTAGTTTGATTTTTCCACTAATTATGAACAGTGACTCCCTCTCCCTTATTGCATGTCTGTTTCTTTATTACACTAACATCCTTGGCAATATTTTCAATTAATTGCTTGGATAATTTCTTATTCATAGCATTGGAGAACCAAAGACAGTGCATATTTTAAAGTTTTTTATGTACTTTGTTCTGTTGAAAGCTTGTTACCTTTCTCAGAGTCATCAGCCATGGATAAGAACACATGGCACCATATTGAATTCCAAAATATGTACTGTCAGATTTTTAATATTATTTAACTAGTCTATTTGCTTTATTAATATGCAATAAACTGCTGGGTAAATACTATTTTTTTCCTGGCTTTATTGGTATAGCTAATTCAATGACTTTTCCCTACATTAATTGTTTTCTTAATATACAGTCACCTAATATTCTGGTAATAAGCCTTGTATTTTATTATATGTAGTTATTTTTGAAGCCAAAATTTTATTTAGAAATTTTTGCATTTATCATCATTCTTGATATTAGTCTGTAGATTTTGTAAATTGATGTAATTCCTTGTGTAGAATTTTGGGCGGTGCTTGTATTAGACAAAAACCATAGTAGCCGTCTATAAAAAGACAACCTCAGAACATCCAGAACTTAGTCTCTGAGTTAGTGAAAGTCAACATGCAGATGTTTCTTGCTTAAAGGCTGTACTGGGAGGTTCCTTTAAACTCATGAATTCAATCTTCTTTTATTTTGTGAAGTTACTCTCTTCAAAACTTGGCCTTCATGTTTGACATATCAGGGTGCAGAGCAGCATAGGTTATTGTGCAAAGAAGTTTTGGGAAGCCTGAGAAAACATAGACTTGTCCTAATGTTGTTGACTGAACCAGGAACATGACCCCAGCAAAGCTTTAAGAGATTGGTAGAATCAAAGGTTTCTGTGGCCAGGCGAAAGGAGACTGGATGAATCAGCATCTAAATAATTTCTAGGTTTTTTTTAAACATTGTTTCATACATTGAATTGGGAAACTATTAGCTGAAGAGTTCACATACTGTGATAATTATCTACTACTAGGTATGAAATATTTCAATTCATTGAATTTTTATTGGACCAAGACTTTGTTAGGAAATTTTTTTCCTGTGTCTATTTATTTTTCTTCAGTTCCCTAAGGAAATATTGAAAGTTCTTATCTTCTATAAAAGTATTATTTCTATAGGAATGAAGCATTTTTCACATAGGAATTGATTTTTAAATGTTAAAGATTCACTGTATATTGTTATTTCCTCTTCCTTTTAACTTTTAGAGTTAGTGCTTTTTCCTTTGACTTTCTATGCTTATATTAAAATTAGATTAAGAATGATTATTCTGACTTTCAATTTTTCAATTCTTTAATTGTATCATATATTCATATATAACTTTTTGTTCACATGAATAATTTGAATGAGTTAATTGATATCAAAATCAGAGTAATTTTAGATACAGGAGCTTAGAAATATAAAGACCAACCATATGAGTTTGTAGATAAGAATATTGAGACTTAAATAATCTCAGCATGTACTCAGATCATGAAGGTAATAGCTGAGAGGGCTTTAATAGCTTCCTTCTATTGCAATTTGAACTCTTAAAATGTTGACAATTGTTTCAGCATCTAAAATATTGATGATACTATTTCAATATAAATTATCTTAAAAATAACTCTGGAACTACTTCATGGAATTCGGAACATCCTACATCGAGTTTAACATTTTAGTTTTCTATATGATAATGTATAATTTTGCTGTTTGCCTTAACAGTGAGGTCTTTTTTCCTTTCCCACTGGGAGAAAGTAAAAGTCTACAATCTTCTTTGTGACCTGTGGTCAAATTTGAAGCAGTTTCTGGCTCATAGCCTAAACTCATTCGTGGCCATAAAATATACGTTTAAATGATTGTACTTTTAAATATGTATTTTATGTGTCAAATGATGATAAAACACCTGTAGTATACCTATTTTTAATCACAAAAACAAGAGGCTGAGTCTAATTCATTTCCTGAGGGTGTTCAAGCATTTTGACCAATGAATTAATGAATTCCAGTGTATTAATAAATTGGTTTTCTGGAATTTGATAAATATGAGAACACGAGTTTGTTAAGTCACTGACAATTCATTTTTAGTATACCATGGTAGTAGTTTTACTTTTTTTTTTTTTTTTGATGGTACTAGGGGACAAGTCCGGGGACTCACATATACTAGGTGAATGCTCTACCATTGAAGTACATCCTTAGTCCTATGACAGTAGTTTTAAATAGGCTCAAGTAGCCTTAGACAGTGTATAAATCCCTCAAGAAATTTTTCTAAATATATTTATTTGCATTTTAAAAATTATGTAAAAAGTTAACATCAAGTAATGTATATTATTTTACAATTACACTTTCAAGTTTTTATAATATTTATTATCACAAAGGAAATTCATTAATGCAATGTTACTAGTTGAATAATGGTGTTTATTTATGAATAATTGGAACTTATTATATACATATTAAAGAGGAAAACCCAATGTCTCCTAACATCAATTTAATGGTATTAATGAATAGAATACAGTTAGACATTCTAAAGTAGAAGAAAGATATTACTCAAATGACAAATAATAAATTATTTCTGCAGTATGCAGAAATAAAGTTAATGCTTCAAATGACTAAATATAAATACAACTAAAATAAATTCTTTCTGAAAACAGCATTTATGCAACTACAAAATATATCAAATTTAATATAAAATGATACAATTAAGGAGAGTAAAATTCAAATTTACACATTAAGTCATATGACAAGTGTTGTTTTGATAAACTTGAACCTCTATGCACAATAATTACAACACTGACTGCTTTTGCAGATGTGCTTTGGAGTTGTCTTGCACATCAGCATGGGCTGTGTAAAACTTCAATTTCCTTCTACTTTTCACTTATTTCAACTACCCAGGTTTCGTGGACCTCAATTACAGGAATAAAGCAGAAAGAGTCACAATTTCAACATGTATAAAAGGAGATATTTTGCTACTGCAAGGAAAATGGAAGCAGTGGAGGCAGTAATACCACAGAGGAATTTAATTTTACTTTGATTTTTAGCACTTGGATAGATTTGCCTATGCTGGCATATGTGGTAAGTCTAATAAGTTGTTTAATAAATAAGTGTTCCTCGTATTTGGGGTAAATACAAAATTTAAAACAATTGATAAACTGAGAAATTATGTGTTTAAACTCTGTGATAAAAACTTTAAATCATTTCATTAAAATAACGAGAAATTAGGTTTAATATAAAAGTGGTTATTGGCTCTGGATTTGAATAAGTGTGGAAATACTTCAATATTTTATCTGAGCAAAGTTTAAAAATCAGTGCTTTAATTATACAAGTAGCTATTTGAAAAAAAGATTGCAGGAGACCTCAAAACAAAGCAGAAATCAGACAGAGCTTAATGGGTTTTTCTGTATATAGAATATTTATCCAAGTTAAAAGAAAATTGCCTTCTAAAAGGCTATCTATAGCATGGAGTTTTCCATAAATCCCAAGAGAATCTAAGTGGTAAAAGCTGGCTGGCAGAATCTAGACATCCAAATGACTTTTTTCTCTTCTTGATTTTTCTCAAAAGTTTGTAAAAAGAGAAACTCAGTAGATTAAAGAAACAGAAATTCATATTTTTTCACCTTGAATCTCATTACTTCGAGATGGTCTAAGTTGCAAAGGTACTCATTAAAAGGTTAATATAAAATAAATTTATATATTTGCCTATATAAATATACACTTAGATGCTATCTAAATATGTGATTGCATTGATTTACGAATATATTTATTATTTCTCCAAATTTTATCATAGAAAGGTTTCAAAAATTAATGTTAAATGAGCTTAGTTATCAAAGAACACAAATTAGCTTTGCTACAATAATTACTTAGTTTGTAACCTTCTTTATTATATGTAACTCTTATCTATAATGAGGAAGCATTCCCATATTAATTTTTTTAAAGTATATTTTCCTCAAGTCCCTGTTTATTGTCATGTTGTAGATGCATGAAAATACATGCTACATGGAGAGAGTGCACAGAACTCTGAATTCAGAGACTGGTGGTCTGAACTTTAATTCAGTTTTATACTTGTTTACTCCAAGATGCTGGCCTTTCAGATTCTTCATCTCTTCTACTTTACTGGGCTAATGTAAGAATTCATGAAAAATATAAATCTCCTTTTGTGAGTCGTGGCTGGTATTGAAACATAACATGTCCTCTGGGGCCCATATTACTTAAAAGTATTCTTTCAATGGTATACAGGACAACTTTTATCTTAAAAAGCTTAGACATGAAGGTGATTAATAAAAATCAATGTCAATCAAACTTAAGTACATTAATTATTTTAAAGAAAGTAAAATTACTAATTTCAGAAATTCTAGAAATTATATCTCAGTAAATAACTACTCTAGAATTCTTATGTTGTAGGGACAGATGAGGTAAGGCACCGAAGACAGCAGGAAACAGTTTTATTTGACTGTAGCCGGGTTCAGAGAGCACAGCTTTTGCTGTAATCAATTAATCTCCTGAACCCCGAGTTCAGGTAGTTTCAGAGTTTTATACCCAGTATGTAAGGGAAGGGGCTCAGAAGTTCACAGTCTGCAGAAGTTCACATAAAACCTGCTTTTTCTTTCACTGTTTTGGGCAAGTTAACCATTCAAGGAGAACGTACCATGGAGCCCAATTGGCGACTTCTCTTATCTTAAAAATGTAGACATCTCTGTGAAGCCCAGTTCAAGGCCAGAGGCCTTGTTTGCACATTTTTACAAACTACTATACTGGATACGTTTGTGAAAAACTAGTAAGGGGGTGTCCAGCACCTGGAGTGCTGATTTCTTTCCAGCCAGTGGCCAAGTAAGACAAGGAAGTTTATCTACATTGAACTCTTTTGCAGAGACTCTTTTGCTGACAGTCCTAAAATCAGCCATGGTGAAGATTTCTGGAGAAGCCCCAGTTAAGACTTTCTTGTGGAGAAAGGGGGTGCCATTACACTTAAGAATTAATTTCTCTGGCCAAGTCCTCTGTTTTTCTTTTTGTGTCTCAAAAGCCCCACTTCAGACAGTAGTTTTGCTTTTCACTGACTCCTTGTATTTAAATGATTTTAGGATGGCAGCTCTTTTTAGTGTTTTTTCACAACCTCAGGGAAATTTTATTGAGTATTAATTGCTGCTAGATGATTATCTGGTCAGCAGATTGTCTGATGAATAGCTAGACAATATTAAATGCCCATATATATTAATTTTCCCAAAAGATTAAAAGAACACATCTTTTACTTACTATATATTAAAAATGCTTCCAGATTGGCCTTAGGACAAAACTGCATTTCGAGGTTCAGACAATAGTGACTTACCTCTTTAAAACCTCAATTTTAAGATATATTAATACCTACTTCCCAGCATCATTTCAAAGATTAAAGATAACTATGTGAAATATCTTTGCCAAAGTTTAGATGCTATAGAAGAACAAATATTCACAAAATATAAATATTAAATCTGACATTTATGTGTTAAAGAAATTCAATGCCTGGAAAATTCAAGCAGAAATAATAAATCAAAATTTCCCATGTATAACACTTTCTTTTTGTACATAGATCATAATGTAAGAAAGATAGAGTAAGTATTTTAGGTTCAGTTTTTTAATCTTTGCTTTGCAGTTGCAGATGTGAGAACTCACTGAGATTAAGTTAAGTATCACAGGTCACAAGATAAGTGCAGGGGCTAGAGTCTTAACATGGTTCCTTTTTTTCTGACATGGTTATTAATAGTACATCAGAATTTCTTTCTATTTCTCAAAGATACATTTTTTGTATCTAGAATAACATTTAAATAAACCAAAATAAGGTTGGAGTCTGTAATAAAAACAATTTTACTCTACTTTCTTTTTTTAAGTCCCACCTAAAAAAAAAGAGCAAAAAATATTCCATATTTACAGAAATAATTAAACCATTACTGCAAATCACAATGTGAATACACAATATGCTGTAAAATAAATACACACAAGAAAAAAGAAAATTAGAAGAAATTCATGGCTCTCCAATCTCTGAAAGTGACCCAGAACTCAAAGTCATATTTCTGATACCCTTTTAGTATGATGGGACATAGTGACACAGGGAAAGCCATGGAGGAGTAAGAGTGCCCCCCCCTCAACCCCCAGTCTCATCATGCAGGACAGAGGAAAATACAGAACTGCAAGAGTGAACATGTGTTGTCACCTGGAGCACAGAAAGGTTACAATAACTTTCCAAGTCCACAAAGTTAGAATTGAAGATGGCAAGATTGGAACCTAGACAGGCTGGTTCCTGAATCACAGCATTTCTCCTTATGTACTTTTGATCTCTGAAAGGTGTACCTCTCTGTTTTAAGTGACCCAGAACAGTGTTTACCATTTTTATGCCACCACCTGTGCACAATATGACACATTGTACATTTTGCCTAGGCATAATTACCCCCTGCTGAAGACAGATCATTTATCTTCTCTCCCATTGCTACTTTAGTTCTCTCATCTTTGCACTGAGTTCTGTCCTATTGCAAACTGTAAATTCAAGCCTCCTCTACTAAAAACAGCAGAAAAACAAAACAAAACAAAAACAACCAAGCAAGCAAAACTCTTCCTATTATGTTTTCATTCCATGCACAGCTATTTGGTTTTTTTTCCTCTTACACTCTAAATCACAATCCCTACCAATTCTCTTTCTAAGTTCAGTCTTTGTGACTAGTCACACTGTCACTGCCTACAACATTCCTTGTTTTAATTATTTCTGCATAGTGCATCATTTTTATTGTTAATGGACCTTTATTTTATGTATTAATTTATTTATATTGTAGGACCTCAAGACCCAGGCCCAGCATTAGGTGACCAAACCCCTAGGCCTCAAAGCTGCAAGACGCTTCCTCACCCAACCCCCATGTCAAAACCCCTCCAGCAGCACGTAGCACCTCAGGTGTTGCACAATGTTACCACAAGATGTTCCATGTAGATAACCCTAGCGGGCCCCCTACCACAAGATGTTCCTCTTAGACAGCCCTACTGGTTAAACTTGAGAACTAGGTTTAAAAACAGAAACTGAAAAAACAGGATGTAATTTTAGGGTTTTTCCGAGAGCATAAAGTGAAAAAACAAGTTTACCCCCTAGGTGACCCAGTGGCTGGATTCAGAAGAACCAATAGAAAGGCTGTTGCTGTGCTAAGCTAAGAACTAACCCGCTTGTTTCCTATAAAAAAAATCTGTACCCCAAAGCCCGGTGTGCCAGTTCACCGAAGCTCCGGCTGAGGTTTTGCTGTGCACCCGCAGGCACCTGTGTGAGAATAAACGCCTCCTGCTTTTTGCAGCCAGTGTCTCGTGTGGTTCATTCTGGGTTTGGGATCTGTGGATCTTTCAATATGTGGTGCTGAGAATTGAACCCAGTGTCTCACACATGCTAGCCAAGTGCTTTACCATTGAGCCACAACACTAGCCCTCCACAGTGCATCTTAAAGCATAATCATATACATTCTTGACATTTCCTCGGTCTATCTTTATATCTATCCAGTCAAAACAACAACAACAACAACAACAACAACAAAATACATTACTTCCAGAAGAATTAGGTTTTATAACAAAGATGCAAAGAAAGCAAAACTTCAGCGCTTGAATTCTAAATTAGTTTCCCGATACTGATAGATATGAAATTTAAATTTTGGGAAAAGATATAATTTAAAGACATTGATAAAAAAAAAAAAAAAAAAAAAAAAAAAAAAAAAAAAAAACAATACCTTGAAGAACCCAGAGAAAGTTTGTTTAACAGATTGAATAAATTGGCCTTATTAAAAATAAATAGAGAAAGTTGCAGGTGATATTTTCTTAAGGAAAGAATTGAGATTGTGAAGTGGCTACTTTGTGTCTTCTGATTAATTTTGTGTTGTAGTCGACTCTGACAGATGTAGACTATGACAGTCCTGCTTATTTTCAGGCTCCATTACATGCTGTATCAATTTTCATTCTTTCGCTTTAAGCCAGTGGTTGTCTTTGCCTCTAAAGTGGAATTTCTTGTAAAAAACATAAAGTTGGCTTTGTTTTACAATTCATTCTACCAACCTATGTCATTTAATGAAGAGTTGAAGGCATTTATATTCTATTTTATTGTAGAAAGATATTTATTAATTCCTGCCATTTTATGTATTTATAATGTTAATTTGGTCCTATTTTGCATTTACTTAGCTATCCTTCAAAGGAAATTTGTCCATTTGTGAGCTCAATTTTTTTTTTCTTCTTCTCTGTGTTGAATTTCCTTAAGTATTTTCTGTAGTGCTGACTTTGTAGTCATGGATTCTATCCAGTTCTGCTTATTTTGGAAGGTTTTTATTTCTCCTTTGATTCTGATGTGTAGTTGTACTTGATAAAGCAAATATTTTCTTTCAGGGCTTGGTACACATCATTCCAAACCATCCTGGACTTTAGAGTCTGTGTTGAAATATTGAAAATAATTCTGATGGGAGCTTGATTCTAACTCTCATCTGACATTTTTTTTCTCTTAAGATTTTAAAATTCTATCCTTGATATGTACGTTAGGCATTTTACTTATAATGTATCATGAATAAATTCTTTTTTGATCTTTTGTATTTGAGATTCTAAATGCATCCTGCATGTGGATGTTTATCTCATTCTTATGGTTTAAATTTTTTTGTCATTATGTCATTATTTCCCTGGAGAGGTTATTCATGCCCTTAGCCTACATCTCACAACCCTCTTCAATTTCCAAATTCTTAAATTTGGTCTCTTAAGGTTGTCCCAGAGTGTGTGTATATTTTGGTCATGATTACTTATTTTCTCTAACACTCTCTGCATGTTCAAAACTAATCACTTTGTCTTCCACTCTGAGATTCTGTCTTCAGCATGGCCTACTCTATACAGACACTTTCAATTGAAACATTTATTTGATTTGTTGTGTCTTTCATTTCAGAAATTTGTGTTTGGTTCTTTTTTAATATCTTTATTTCCTTATTGAATTTTTCATTCATATCATGTACTGGCTTTCTTATTTCATTCAGTTGTGTTTCCCTGTGTTCTCTTGGAATTCATTGATCATTTTATAATCATTCCTCTGAATTCTTTATCTGACATTTCATTTATTTACTTAAATATCTTTGGGTTCAGTTGCTGGTGTACTACAAACTTAGGAAGTATCATGTAACTTTGTTTTTTTTCATATTACTTGTATTCCTGTATTGAGTTTTATGCATTTGTTAGAATGGATTTTTCTTCCTCTGTTATATTTGGCCTTTTTATGGCAAAGACTTCTCTTGCAAATGTAGTCTAGAGTAATCTAAATTGAGACCCTCCAGAAGTGTGATATCCACAGTCCTTCTGATAATTTTTTTCGATTTTGCTACATATAGAAGTGGATTTGCTACATATAGAAGTGGATGTCTAGGCCATTCCTGTGGCCTGTTTTGTTGTTGTTGTTGTTGTTTTTAATCTTTAGAACTCTTTTTATTAACGTATTTCTGAAGTTTGACTTTGTATGGTTAGTTTTTATGTGGAACAAGTTGCCCTCTGTCTTGGCTGGATTTGGTTCAATAGCAGCCTCTACCCTGTGAACTTTTAGTGATCCTGTAAATTCTCAGCATCTCACAGAAAAGGAGGAAAAACAATAGTAACAACTGAAGGAAATAATATGTAGTATTAGAATCAATATCTGGTGTCTACTATGATATCTACCACACTAACATAGAAACAAAAATGTTGGTCCACAATTACCAATAGCAGAAACAAGCAGTCCTGAGATAGATTTGGCATAAAAGTAAACAGCTGTGTCAACTATCCCATTCACAGTACTAAAACTGCAGTAAAATGAATGGTGGACACAGGAGTTACATAAACCAAATAGTTCTAAAAAGTGATAAAAATACAGTTCATTAACAGAAAAGAAAATGTGATTGGAAGGAAAAAGGTAGTACAGAATGTTTAAAATGTGAACAGACAGAATGCACAAGAGATATAACCAGTGATGACTACAAAGAAGAAGTAAAATATAGAAAAAAAAACACAGGGGAGAAAAAGAGATGAAGAAAATTTGGCTCTTATTGGGAGAAGAAAGAAGAGTAAGAGAAATCAGAGAAAGAAAGTAGAACAAAATAAAACCAAAATAAACTAACAAAAACCCTTTAATCCTTAACAGATAAGACATGGAAACGTAACTATTAAAAAAAGAAAGAAAAAAAAAACTATTAAGCCAAGGAGTGGGGTAGTTGGGTCAAATGGTGGTTCCATTCCAAGTTTTCTAAGGAATCTCCATACTGCTTTCCATATGGGCTGCACCATTTTGCAGTCCCACCAGCAATGTATGAGTATGCCTTTTTTCCCCACATCCTCGCCAACATTTGTTATTGTTTGTACTCTTAATAGCTGACATTCTGACTGGAGTGAGATGAAATCTTTGAGTAGTTTTGATTTGCATTTCTCTAATAGCTAGAAATGTTGAACATTTTTTCATATATTTGTTGATTGATTGTATATCATCTTCTGAAAAGTATCTATTCAGTTCCTTGCCCCATTTATTGATTGAGTTATTCATTATTTTGGTTTTTAGCTTTTTGAGTTCTTTTATACCCTAGAGATTAGTGTTCTATCTGATGTACAAGTGGAAAAAAATTGCTCCCAAGCTGTAGGCTGTCTATTCACCTCATTGATTGTTTACCCAAAGGACATAAAAACATCATACTACAAGGACACAGCCACATCAATGTTTATTGAAGCACAATTCATAATAGCTAAACTGTTGAGCCAACCTAGATGCCCATCAGTAAATGAATGATGGGCAGAGTTAGATAGAGAGAGAACATGAACTTGCAAGTGCAAGGACTGAGGATAGTTAACCTCTTCTTTTTTGTTGCCCATCAAATTTCCAGCTGGAGTGTCCAAAAACTGAAACTTCTTACAATAGCTCTCAGCTTCCTATCTTACCAGTACAAGGTAGGACAGAATGGAAAGTACCCACAATTGAAGTTTTGTCTGAACATGCCAGATCAATGTTCTCCCAGGGTGGGGATGGTGCAAGGTTCAAAGAGGAGAATTCTGATGGCTGTGGCTCAGGCCTTAGGGACTTTGTTAGGTGGTATTTTTTTCCTGGAGAGATTAGATAACACAATCCTGGTACTAGGCAGATAGAGATCTCTATTGAGAGTCTGGATCTCAGGGACCTCCCAAGAATTCTACTTGCAGAGAATGGGAACCAATCGACCACAGATCTCACACACTCCTTTCTGCCCACAAATACAACCTTCTCAGGCTTGATTCCTGAGTATATTCACACTTACCTATTCAGTTTCTGGACACCCTTCAGCTAATCATGTGAGCCATCAGACTCAAAGGGAAAGTGAGTTGTAGTCCCCTCTATATTTCTGACTTTAGTACCCCTGGATACAATTTTCTCTATGCCTCTTTACTCATGTTCTGCTAGTTACACTCTAGGCCAAACAATAGGCACTTATTTGGAAAGCATGGCAATGTTTGCTGTCATCTTCTGGGTTTCTGCAGCAGAAAATTGCAGCCATGGCCTCTTTAACATGGCTTCTCTCTCTGCTTTCTGCTTCCCAATTGGGAAGCTCAGAGCTCTTTTCAGATGCCAGTCTGCTGTGCAGCCTCTGAGTCAGCTAATTTCTGGCTGCTTTTCTGACCTGCAGATTTTTCAAGGCCAAATTTGCCTCTTATATTTTTGTAGGTAATATCACTCCATTCTGTGTTGAACCAGTGCCACTGTTGCTGTTGCAACTGGCATGTCTCCAGTGTCCTCTTTCTTGTTCTTTGTTCAATGCACCCAAATTTCTGAATCTCTAAGAGACTCTGAGTGTCCTATATTGCATTTCAGTGAATTCCCTCTTTCACTCACTGACCTGGCTAAGAAGCAGTACTCCCACTACTTGAATCTTAAGTCATGGAGCAACTGGAAATGCAGTCTTTGTTTAACCTGCCATCTTAAATCTCCTAACATAAACTTCTTTAAGAAAAATGATAATAAAAAATGAAATTCAGCATCAGGCAATTTTATTTAAAATCAGAATATTTATTGTTAAATGACTTTTTCTGGTTATTAATTTGATATTTGATATGGGTTTTTTTTTGGTCAGTATTCTTTCTGTAAAAGAACAATTTTAATCTGAAAATTTAAATCAAAATTAAACAACCATATAATTTTTCTTCTAAATTATAACCTTGTTGTGTTCCTATTTTTTTTTTTTTTTTAGGATTTTAAATTGCTATCCTGCTTCAATTTAAAACTTTGAGGTATATTTGTGAGTAAATCTCTACTGGGAGTTTTGAATATATCTATATATCTATATATCTATCTCTCTCTCTCTCTCTCTCTCTCTCTCTCTCTCTCTCTCTCTCTCTCTCTCTATATATATATATATATATATATATATATATATATATATCCAATTTTAGCATTATTATACTATATATTTTATAATGGTTCAGAGAACCGGGCTGCTCTCAATAAAAAAAATGGCAATTTCAGGCAAATATTTGCTTACAGTTCTTCAAACTATACAAGCTATGAGAGCAGAAAACAGAACATTTGTGTAAAGAGTGGTGAGTACGAAGGAAGTTTAAAAGATAATCAGTACCCTCCAAACCTATTTTCAGTGGAATTTAATGGTCCACAATGTTACTGGTTTGGCATATTGACTTCTTTCTCCTACTCATTTATTATTAATCAATTCAACAAATATTTTCTTAGTGAATACCAAGCAAAAATCCGTGTTAGAAGTCTAAAATGCACTATTATGCAAAAGTAGTTTTTTCCTGCCTTTGCTGGCATTTAAAATCTCAGGGACACTGGTTAAATATGACAGATTTGGTCTTTATAATCAAGAATCAGACAGAGTTGTGATTGATAGGTAGAGACAAACCATTAAGAATCATCTAATTAGTAATTGTGAAAATGGCAATGAAGAAGAAATATGTAGACATACACACTCATCACAGTGATGCCTCTTTTAGAGGGGGCTTCTTTGAGAAAATGATATTTGAATAGAGATCTGAAGGATGACTAGAGATTGTTAATTGGAAACATGAGGTAGCCAGCCTTAAAGATGAAATAGCTTAGTGAAAAGCATCAGGCAGAAAAAAAGGCATAATGTTGCTTGAAATTATAATAGGTTATTGTTGAAGAATACAAAGGTCAGACTCTGTGGAGTTGTATGGGACACTTGAAGAATTTTTATTTTTGTCAATTTAATTTAGAAGACAATGAAGAGTTTAAGGAGGGAAATTATATGATGTATTTTTAAAATTGTGTTTGCATTCATGAATGATCATTCTGACTACACTGTGAAAAATAATTGGGCTGTTGAAAGCATGATAGGACTCATAAACAGCATCTGAGTGAGATGCTTAGGTATCAGGTAAGAGATGGTGTGTTGGAATTAAATTGTAACATGAAAATTGTGGACTCAAAGTTAGGAAAAAAGCCTAGAGTGTGTTGCTGATTGACACAGCATGCTAAGACCTGAACTCTGAAATTATTTCTACTTTTCACACACACACACACACACACACACACACACAGACTTAATCCAATGTTTAACTTTTTCTAAGCTGTTAGTTCTCACCTGCTGGACATATTTGCATTTTCTAGGGAAGTTCCTGAAACAGTTTCTCAAAATCAGGTCCATGTTAGACTTGTTCAAATCATAACTTTATGTCACTACTGAATTTGGTCTTCTGAAAATTACCTCAAATATCTTTTTCCTTGCTAGGAAAAACCTCATATTATATAATTTTAGTCTTTTTTCATTTCTATCCACATAAATAGACTGAATTTTTTTTATGAGCTAATTTAATAAAAACATACAACTTCCCATGTTAGGAGACTATTTTCCTACACATATGTAGAAAACAATGGACACCATAGTTGGTTGTTAGTCTTAATCATGAACCTAGTGTCTCATTTCTCCTAATAAACTTAATGGTAGTAAATTAACAATTCAGAATTGCTCCCCCCAAATATGATAGATTACCATGTTATGGGCATAGAGAATTACTCAGAATGATTATCCTTACAATCCAATCTTGGTGACCTGTTCTTCCAATGACCTTGCACAATCTGCTCTTCCTGAATGTTTTCTCTGATATAAGGTGACTGACTCATAGTGGGGTAGGGAGGGGGAGCATGGAAGGAATAGACAAACTCTAGATAGGGCAGAGGGGTGGGAAGGGAAGAGAGGGGGCAGGGAGTTAGCAATGATGGTGGAATGTGATGGACATCATTACCCAAAGTACATGTATGAAGACATGAATTGGCATGAACATACTTTATATACAAAGATATGAAAAATTGTGCTCTATATGTGTAATAAGAATTGTAATGCATTCGGCTGTTGTGTATTTAAAAATAAAATCAATTAAAAAGTAAAAATAAACACATTTCTATATTGAAAAAAATTTACAAAAGAATGATTGCCTTTACAATTCAGTCTTGGTGACCTGTTCTTCCAATGACCTTGTACAATCTGCTCCTCCTGGTGATTCCTGAACATACAAAACTTGTTCTTGACTTAAAACTTCTGAACCAGCTGTTTCCTCTGCCACAATGCACTTCTACCAGATCCTCTATTGCTTCTTTGTCTTGTTATATTCAAATTTCCATTTAAGATAACCCCATCATGCATCTGATAATATCTTTACTATCTGACATCACTCCATAACTACTCATTTACTTTTTAATCTATAACATTAATCAGAACCTGATATTATTGAAATTTTCACATTTTACTTGCTTACTGTAAAATGCTGAATAATTCAGCCCTGCTCCCTATCTATGTCCTAATCCCTGAAATCTCTTACTCTTACCTTACCTGGAAAAGGAATTTTGCAATGGTGATTAGGTAATATTTTAAGTTGAAGTTATTCTAGATTATTCATTTGGACATTGTGAAGTCATAAGGGTTCCTATAAGATAGAGGTGGGAAGACCAGTGGTGGTAGTAGCAGATGTGACAATGTAGCCAAAGGTTGAAATGATATGTGGAGGGTCCTAAGCTCAGTTATTCAGCTTCAAAACCAAGGTTCTACCTTGATGTTAGACTTCTGATCTCAAAACTTATAAAAGCATAAATGTGTGTTAAGTCAATAAATTTGTAGTAACTTGTTATAACAGTGATAGGAAACTAACACACTTATTTATACCTCCCCAACAAGAATATAGACTTGAAGAAATTAAGGATTTTGCCTTGTTTACCACTACCTGAATGTTCAAAGTGAATAACTAATAACCATTTTCAAAATTATATAAGAATTAAAATCATAAATACATTGAATCTAGTATACATCAAACACAAACATGCCCATACATACACACATACATCATGGATAGATAGATAGATAGATAGATAGATAGATAGATAGATAGGCAGACATTACACTTGGTTAATTAAATGCATGTCTAAAATATATTTTAAAAAACAGTTAAGCCTCTTATAGTCCTTATAAGTGTCCCAAGAATGAGTCAAGGTAAGGAATATTAATTTAGTATAATAAATATACCCTAGTCCATTGGATATGTCAATCAAGTTGATGAACCTCTACACCAGCATCTATTGACCCATGTTGCAGTATGGTTGAAATAAAGGCAAAATGGCTATTTTGAAGATGAAAGCATGCTTTACTTCTTGAAAGAAAATAGAAAAAAGAAAAGAAAAGAAAAGCCCTTTGTAACTTAGCTAGTGTTGTAACAAGCAATAGGTGACTCAGCATTTGTCAGCATCTGACTTTTAGGGAGAAACAGCAAATAATCCTAAATCAGTGATGAGCAGGCAAATGTTATCTCACCATGACTGCATGATGAGCAGGATTACAATTGTAGCCAGCCAGGAGCTCAACTATTGTGGTCTGCTCTGGCCTGCCACCTACGATGGTATCCTGGCAACCCTGAATGTTTCATTCAAGTCAGAAGGCTTGTAATAGTCCTACTTTGGATTTTAGAGTGAGATTGTGATGTGGGATTTGTTTGGAATTGAAATAAAAAGGCCATTATCAAATGTAATTCAGATGCTCATATCACTAAGTGGTTTTATCTTGCTAGTTACACACTGCAGTTCCCTTTGTGCACTTGTTATATAAAGAAGATAATCTTCAGCTTCTCCCCTTGCCAAATGAATTCCTTACCTACACTGATGATGAGACTTCCTAGTCCTCCAATGTATTCAGCTATTAAAATAGAATAGCAAATGCTGGAAATTTACATAGAAGCTGATCAGCAGTATTCATTTTTAGAATAGCTAGGATTCCAAAAAGAGATACTGGGGAGTTGCAATCTGCCATTTTTGTACTTGAAAGAAAAGCCCACTCATTCAACCAGTAGAAATGAGAAATCATGGAACAATCATGTTCTTTAAATCTCATGGTCAAAAATTTTATGTGTGTTTTATTTTATGGAAAAATAACACTCATGAGCAATTAAAATCCCTTTGTTGTTTATTTAGTTATAACATTTTAAACAAAGTTTGTAGAGATGAAACTCATGCCAGGCAAGGTGGCGCATGCCTGTAATCCCAGAGGCTCGGGGGTGCTAAGGCAGGAGAATCACAAATTCAAAAACAGCCTCAGAAAAAGCAAGGCACTAAGCAACTCAGTGACACCCTGTCTCTAAATAAAATATAAAAAAGGACTGAGGATGTGCCTCAGTGGTCGAGTGATCCTGAGATCAATCCCAAGTACCAAAAACAAACAAACAAAATAAAAAACAAAAAACACCTCATCACATTTAGTTTAAACATCTAGGAGATATCAAACAATAATTTGTAAAGAGAACATTGCCAAGAAATCTGAAAATCATAGTATGGTTAATAAGCATTTTGAGAAATATGACAATCAGATCTTGAGACTGATATAACACTTGGGTTGATTTAGGATATTTCCAACTTTATTCAAGGTTACTTCTAAAAATGAAGCTTCTCTCAACTTGGAAACTATCATATAAAAACCAAATTACTTGTAATTATAGTAACCATTTCTATGTTTAGTTCCATTTCTCTCTTTAGATTTAAATATTGGATCAAACTTTTATGTAGTAAACACTTTTCCAAATTAAATTTAAATACACACTTAAGATGAGAATTCTTTTTTTACTTGTTTTTCTTATCTGGTTTTTAGGAAGTGCTAGTTGTTTATGGTCAATTGGATTTGAACATTTTCATAAACTTATTTAAGCTGGGAATGATGGTAATGATGGTAGAGGTCTATAATCTCAGCTTCTTGGGAGACTGAGGCAATAGAATCTCAAATTCAGCCTGGGCAACTTAATGAGATCTTTTGTCAAAATTAATTTTTTTTAAAGGACTGAGGGTGTAGCTCAGTAGTAAAACACCTGCACCTGCATACTTTGTGCAATACCCTGGGTTCAATCCCCAGTGCTGTAACTAAATAAAAATATTTAAATGCATTGAATATAATTTCTACTTTATAGCTTAAAAAACTGAGACAGCAAGTTTTCTAAACATGGTGGGATAAAGACTTTTGAAATCCTCTTATAAAAGCAGGAAGGACACCATTGAGGGTTTTCTAATCAGATTATTCGGAACTTTATAATGGACCAGAGGGTCAAAACAATCTGGAGAAATTTTAAGTAAGAATGAATAAAAAAAATCTTGACTAGAGCAGCAAGGTTTGCTCTATTTTATGAGTTATTTCCATCCCCTGTCTGCAATATCATAGAAGCTTAAAAACAGTTCCATAATCATGATGAAAACCCAAATCTATCAGCCATTATAGGTGGCAGAACAGAATTGGAGCTCCAGGATAATGCTATTCCCAGATAGTGGCCTTTAATTTACCTAATAGTTTCCTAAAAATTCTCACTTGTGAGTCATGTTTTAATTTAACTTGACTCACATCAAGCTTATCCAGTATATCCTCTTCTGGGGATGACCGCTGAAAACAATTATCCACAATACCTTAACATTACAAGTTTATGAGGTGGCAATATGAATTGTAGCAGATAAGAAGCTGATAAAAACAGTTAAAAGGAAAACTTGGAGAATGAGAAGACTTTGTGGGGCTTAGCAAAATTCTAAGATATTCTTTGCATTTAGGGAGTCATTAACATGCAGAACCCTGTGTATAAACACTGCTTTGCAAATGCTCACAAAAAACAAAATGCTGGAGAAGACTTTTTCCTTTCACTTCTGGTCAACATGAAAGGTGAACATAAATGAGAAAGGCAGACTCATGCCTTTATAGCAAGTAGTAAATGCATTTACCTGGCATGAAAAGCTTACCCCAGCATGTAAATAGAGCCCATGGTCAAGGATTATTTGATGAAAAGTAATAATTGTGCAAAGACTGACTATAGTAATAGAAGAAAATCTTTTCTAATAATTAGTTGATTAAGATACTTGAGACAAAAATAGATCATTTATAATGGTGAAAGGATCAATTCATTGAGACTACGTAATAATATGACAATCTAATTAGTTAACAATTAAACTCAAAAGCACATGAAGCAAAAATGGGTGGATATAAAAAGAGAACTAGTTCAATAATAATAGTTGTTTATTTCAATACCACACCATCAATAATAAATGGAAAAAAAACCAGAAATAGAATCAGTAAGGAAATAGATTACACAACTTCAATAATACTACAAGACAACATGTACAAACAAAGCCTTTAAAACTCCTAGAAAGAAATAGATATAAATTTTCAGAACCTTGAATTAGTTTCCTAAATACAACATCCATGATAATAAGAAAATAATTTAATTGATAAAATAAAAATATAGGTCAAATGAACTTCATCAAAATTAAACTTTTGTAAAACAAAAGACACTATTAAGAATGTAGAGACAACCCACTTAATATAAGAAAATATTTGTACAATATTTATCTAATAAGAGATTGGTATCGATAATGGGTAAAGAATTTAGTGATAAAAAGAAAAACGACTTAATCAAAATTGGGCAAAATATCAGGGGTGTTTCATCAAAAAGACAACAAGTAACCAATAAGTTCATGAAAATGTTCTCAACAATAGTCAAAACTATAATGAGAAACCATTTCCCATCACCCAGGATGGCTATAACAGAAATCATAAACAATAACAAATCTTGGAAAGGATGTGGCATAATTGGAACACAGTAGGTTCCACATGAGAATTTAACAATTTACAATGCTATGAAATAGTTTGTTGGATTCTTAATGAAATAAACATAGAAATATCATATGACTCAACCAATTTCATTATTGTGAATCTATACAAGTTAATTGAGAACACAAATTCATATCCAAATTAATGAATATTCTAATGTTCATTGAATCATTATTTATAATAGCCATAAAATAGGAACAGCTCAAATGTCTGCAAAATACTAAATGGCAAAACAAATGTAGTGTATCCATACAACATATTGAAAGGTATTACCTATTAATATATGCTACAACATGGAAGAGCATTTGAAATTATATGCTCCTTGAAAGAAACCATACACAAGACAGCATGCATTACATCATCCTATTTATGAAATGTCCAGGACAGGCAAATGCATGAGGACATATATTTGATTAGTAGTTTTCACTACTGTGCAGATGAAGAGAAAAGGGTTTTGTACTGAGTACTAATAAGTACAGTACCTCTTTTGAATTATTAAGAATGTTCTAGAATTATACATGTGAGGAGGCTTTTACAACTTTGTAAATATACTAAAACTACTCAATTTTATACTTGGAAGGATGAATTTCATAGTATGCAAATTTTATCAATTTTGTTTTAAAGAAACCAAGCCTGTGATTATAACCTTAAAATAGCTCATTTTTTTTTTCCAGCAGTAAAATTTACTTTCAAAACTGAAAAGGGAGAAAAAAGAATTTATGCTCAAAATTATACCTATTAGCACAAAAAAGATAAATCCAATGCAATATAATCAAGTTTTTATTTGTCTTTACAGCTGCTACATTAGGAATAGATAGAGAAAGTTTTGGCACCAGATAAAATTGAACAAGTCATCTGATATCACTTTTTCTCAATTTCCTCATTTGTAAAAGGGAAGCTGTTTTACTTGACAGGGTTTATTTGTTTTTAGATATGGAAAAAATGCACTGATTGAACTTAACATGCGATATAGAATAAACTCAAAAATTAGTTACTATTATTGTTATAATCATTGCTTTTGTTTTAGTACCTAAATATTTTTAAAACTTAGCTTGACTAATTCCTTGGTGGATTAGAAACCTTGTTTTAATTGATTTTAGACACTTATGTTGGATTATTCCTGTAACACAATATTGTAATACTTATAGTTGAAGAGAAATATGCCATGTTTTCACTTCCATTCTCAAAAAATTAAAAGGAATAAAAATGAGAGGCAATAAAAAGTGGTCTACTTCACACTTCAATAGAGACACTTCACAATAATAAATGGAAATGGTTTGGGGTTCAGAGTACTCTTCTGAAGTACCCATTTAAAATTTAATAACACTGCTGCATTTCTCCAGTGAATTTACAGAAGTTTAAAGTCATGACACATGTTTGGTGTTTCCTGTTGCAGTGGACCTTCCAAAATTAAAAATAGATGTTGTAAGCTGATTCTAATTGACAGTGTCTTCATTGTATTTTCAAACTTTTCCAACTATGGACATATTTTCCTCAAATACCAGTGAAACTTTCTCCAAAAAAAAATTAGTGAATAAATACTTTAAAGATGACAATAATAATTTCATTCTGATTAAGTGGACTTATCGATATTCAGGGTCTTTGGTTGGAGACATCAAAACATTCAGGTAGAAAGTATAGACAACTAATAGATAATAATTACAGTACTTCTTTTTCAATTATAAGAATGTTCTGGAACATCGAATGAAAAATAAATCTATAAAGTTGCATGAAAAAATGAAGACTTGGACATGTTTTAAAAATGCAGTTCATACATTTAGCTACAAGGTCAAAAAATTTGGCACAATTGTTTATTTCTCACCTTAATTGTACATGTTTCCTATGTCTATATTATAGTTTTATGAACATACTTACCTACATATCAGAAGTTGGTACCAAACATTTGTGGAAATTTTTTCTTCTGCATAGGTAGACTGTATTTCAACTTTTGTGGAAAACTAGATTCAATAATCATTTAACTGACTTGTGTGAAAGGTACTGATATTGGCCTTTAAATTTTCTATTTGGCAATTTGAATGTTATTATTTATAAGTAGTATTGGTTTATTTGTGATGAGTGTTAAGCAGCTATACTCATAATAGACCCATAATACATAACAAAATATTTACAAATTTGCAGTCTGACAAAAGTACTCTAATGTAATTTTCCAGAGGAATTGTTTTGAAGAAAGCTGTTATTGAAAAGTTAAGTTTATTTACATCAACCATTTTTTTTTTATTTCAAATTCAACTACACCAATTGTACTTTTACAAGATTCACTCATTGCAACTCAGGCAGTCCAATAGTTAGAAAACTCCATAAAAACAGAAGTGATTAAATCCCTGCCAGCCTCAAGCATCCCTGTCTAACAGATACACCTGAATCGAATTTCTCTCGCGGATATGCACTGTTAATTAGACTCTAGAAGGAAATGGAACTCATACTATTACAAAAAGTCATAGACACAAATCTGTGCTAAATGCAGACAAATTTATTACTGACCAATGCAAATATAACAAATCCTAATTATTTGAAGTTTAGGCCTATTTAATCATATAACAGATGATCAAATGTTCCTCTCTCTCTCTCTCTCTCTCTCTCTCTCTCACACACACACACACACACACACACACACACACACACCATCTTCATAGGAAACTAACTTTTATAGTTATATTCAAATAGCAATTTCTGGTCTGGGTGAAGTGGCAGACAATTCATATCCAAATTTAGCTACAGTGGTATTATACAATTGCAATTTTTTTTATTTTGTTCTTTTGTAAAATATCAAAAGCTTGTTCAACTTCCTCCTTTAACCTACCACACTTTACTTTAGAAAAATAATTTCATCCATCAGCAACTAGAGTGGCCAGATTTGTGTGAGTGTGCTTCTTGTAGAACATGCTTCAGTCCTACAACCAAAGAACCAATTAAATGACACCTGGGTTGGTCCCACACATTTGATTGCTTATCTTCTACTTACTCTTCAGTTTTCTAGAAATTACTGCATGCACCTTCATGCTCCGAAACTTTCTTTTAAACCAGTTACTTTTGCTTTTCATTTCTTCTTTAAAGTGCTATCCACTTGCAACTAAGTAGTTCCTGACCTGTTAGTTTATTAACAGTTAATAATTGCTTTTATTCTTTGAATTAAAATATATTGTTAAAGTTGTTTGTTTTGTGTACAATTTCTGTCAAAATTTATCTTTTACAAATAATATGTGAAAAGGAACAGCATGTGACATTTCTATGAATACTGCTAGAATCTATGAAATATTATTAGTGAAGATACACACTCTGAGTGTATGCCATGAATTGAAAAGCAAAATGACAGTGTGAAACATCATTACCACTAGAAAACTTAGAAAACATGGCATACCACTCTCTGGCACTCAAGCTCAGCCTTAGATATCCACAAATTAAGCTTTTTGATGTGATTTATATGTCTTTGATTTTGTCACTCAGATTATGCAGCTATGGTATATTTTGTTTCTTTGGCCAAGGAGATGAAATTCTTCCTTTCATTAACTGACTTAACTAATATACAATTATTGATCACATATTGTATGCCAGTCACTATATTTGACTAAGGGAAAGTATTTGAATAAGATCCATGATCTAAACTTTTGAAATTCAAAATCTTTCTGGAGTGGACTGAGATGTGAACATATAACTTTCATATAAAACAATTTTTAAAGTGCTGCCATTTAAGGAAGCCCAAGGGTCAGAGGTTTACATAGAAGTATGTGTTTTTGAATATGCAATGTTATATGTCAGAGATTTCCTTTTTGTGGGGAAGGTCCATAACCTCTCTTTTTTTGGAGAGATGGTTACCATGGATTGAACTCAGGGGCATTCAACCATTGAGCCACATCCTCAGCCCTATTTTGCAGGAGTCTCAGTGCATTGCTTAGTGCCTTGCTTTTGCTGAGGCTGGCTTTGAACTCACGATCCTCCTGCCTCAGTCTCCTGAGCCTCTAGGATTACAGTTGTATGCCACCATGCACAAGCTAAAACCTTTTGTTTAGTAGAAAAATACAGATTAGAAGATCACAGGTAAAGAGGAAATGAGGAAAGCGGGAAGGCTACTGTTTAATGCGAAAAGAGTTTTGGTTTGGAAGATGAAGAAGTCATGGAGATGACTGTGGTGATGGTTGTACAACAATGTGGCTCCATTAAATGTCACTAACTGTGACTTACAAATGGTTAATATGGATCATTTGATATTGTGCAAAAATTTGATCAAAATAAAAATATGAAATAATAATTTGTTTAAAAAATGTGAAACTGGGGTAACTATACTATTCTGCAATATTGTAAGAATAACTTTCCTACAAAGTTTTATATTTCTGATAGGCTAAGCACTAGAGGCAAGAAATTAAATAGCCAGAAGCCACAGATGTCATCATTAAAAGTAATGTAATGAAATAATGATTCTCACAAAATTACATATTCTGAAAATACAATGTTATAATTATATCTTTCAAGTTATTGAGTCCTCAAACACAAAACTGATTTTCATATGAAAGTGTATTTAAACCTCAAGAAAAATGAAAGATTTCTTTAAGCTTAGATAAATGAGCAAGCCACGTGGAGCACAGGATTTGTCAGTTTTAATAATTGCAAAGTTTAATGTTAACTATTTGAATCCAACAATTAGAAAGTATAAATGTAAATATTGTGGGAAATATAAAATGTAAGTAACAACATTGAAATAGTTATTGATTTTGTTGGTCACTAAATTTTGACCATTTTTTCATTTTTAGAATTATACTACAGAATTTTAATTCTGAAAAGTCCACAGCTATCCAAAGAGTTCCTTGTAAATGGAAGTCATTAACCATAGAAAGAAAAATATTATTTTAATATGGCTTTGCCATTTAACTTTTTTTTTGACACAACCAAGGCAGTTTTAATATCTAGGCAGGTCTTTGGCAGTCTGATTTTGAAGATCTGAAACACAGTAGAATAATAAAAACTCAACATTTCTTTTAAATATATTTTACTACAAATATATAAGAGATCATGGCCATTTGTTTTTTTAATCCATTCAAGTTCTGGCTGACTGTGATTTCTTGGTAATCATGCATACTTGAAAAATTATAATCCTAGGACTAAAGAAGAGTAACCAAGAAAGAACAAACTTGAAAGGGTAGACTCCTGTCCAAAGCTGGAGATAAGACCTCAATGAAAAGGCACCATCTCAGCTCATCACATCATTGCCAACATCAGAACTGGTGTAGGTCCTTGGGAAAGCAGGAAACAATCCTTGAGGGAACAGACAAGCTGCTGCCAGAGCACAGGGACAGTGTAGTTGTGCCCCCACAAAGAAAGTGATCACCAGACTGGCTAGGGCTGTAAGTTTTTCTCTGAGGGGTCTTGTATTCCCATGTTGTTAATCAGGGCAAATCACATCCCCAAATCCCCACACTCAAAGTAAGAGCTCCGCTTCTTAAATGTTCCTATGTACCTTCTCCTGAGAGGGTTTGCATCATGGTCATTGGATACACTAATGCCCATTATTACAGATCAGGTATTGAACAGTGAATTTGGAGCTAAGAAGTAATGCAATGACAACAGGTGCAGTTTTTTCCTCTTAGTGTTTTAGAATCAATCCTACTGACCTGTCAGATCTCAAAAAATTTAAATGTCTCAGGTTCAGGTTTAATAACAACCATATAAATCATGATTATTATAAATCATCATTTCTCAAATTTTATCTTTCATTGAAATCACCTGGAAGAAGTATTTTTGTAAAAACAAATGAACCTGGCTGTGTATTTATCTAAAAAGGAATATGAATCCCCAATAGAGGCTCCACTACTTCCTTTATTCCCTGCTATAACACTTATTTATTTTTTTGCTTCTACATATTGTGGTGCAAAAGAAACAAATTATGAAAGAAAAGGCAATGTTCTTATAAAGCCAGTCTTTTTAATTTCTGTTGAATTCCTTTTACTCATTTATTAAATGACTTCCATGATCCTGGAATTATGCTAGGGAATGGAGACAAAATGATAGGAAAATAGGAACATGCTCTGCCCTTAAGTAGTTTTTATTGTGGCAAAAGTATTCGTCATGGAGGGAGAATGTTGTTTTTAGATTGCTTGGCTATGGCACCTTTGCTTTCAGGACAAAAACACATCAGGAGATGAATATGCCAAAAGACTATTTTTTTTTTTGATTCAAGAAGGGAAGAGGTAGATAAAAAGAGAAAGAAGAGAGATGATAATTATGAAAAAGAGAGGTAATTCTAATGTACAACCTAATTCAGAAATGAACAAAGGACTTGAATAGATATTTCTCCAAAGAAGCTGTACAAATGGCCAATTAGCACATGGAGTGATGTTCAGCTGCACTAATAATTAGGGAAATGCAAATCAAAGTACAATGAGAAACCACTTAACACATATTAGAATTGCTATTCACAACACACAGAAAATAACAAGTGTATGCAAGGTTGTGGAGAAACTAGAACACTTACATACTTTTGAAGAGAAAGTCAAATGGTGCAACCACTAATGGAAAATATTATGGCAGTCTCTCAAAATATTAAAATGTCATTACCTTATGATCCCACCATGTTCTTTATTTGCAAGGGCTAAAACAAGAGAACCACGCAATTGTCTACCAGTGAATGAATGGATAAGAAAAATGTGGTATTTGTGTGTTCATACATAGAAATATCAATGTAAATTTTAAAAAAAGGAATTTTCCTTAACTTTGCACTGTTAGGAAGGGATGAAGCCAGGATTCAATTGTAGGGCTGTCTGGGTCCAGAACCTGCTTCCTCATGTCTCTGTTGCACTGCATAAATAAATTAATACTATTAGTGTAACATTCAGATTAACTAGAGACAGATTTTTCAGATTCTCCCAAATGAATTACTTTGTGGTTTAATATTTCTTACAGGGAAAAGAGAGAGAGAGAGAGAGAGAGAGAGAGAGAGAGAGAGAGAGAGAGAGAGAGAGAGAGAGAGAGAGAGAGAGAGAGAGAGAGAGAGAGAAAGAAACAACATAGTGAAGATTAGGCAAGTTAAGGAGGTTTGTTCCAAAGAAAAAGCCCCTATTTAAAGAAAAGTTTTCAAAAATCAAAAGGTTCAGATATTAACTACAGCTCCAAATGATGGGCAAAAGTCATGATGCATTCACAACTCCTTCTAGAATCATCCTGCTTACTTACTTAATCAAAATGGGACATTCCTGCATTCATAGAAGGATTGTGCCATTAATATATAAAGTTGGGGCATCTACTAGTGCTAAGTAAAGGTGCCTGTTGGCCACTAAGGTAGAGTGGTGGTGAACAAAACAGATCAGATTCCTGCTTTCATGAGACTTTCAGTTTAGATAATGTTGTATTAGAGATAGAGTTAATACTAGTGTTATGGGCATTGGATCCTGGAGGCCCTTATCATGAAGAGAGGGACCTATAAACGTAGAAGGTTTTATGTAGCTGCCCTGAGAAATCTGAACAATTTTTACAATGCTTCAAAGTCTTTGCTTCTTTATCTACGAATCTACTAAAAAATATTGTTTATTGTTATTATTTTTAGATATACAAATACTTTGATTAAGGTATATCTAGTTGTAACTCAAGTGTAAATCATGGTTATTATAAGTTATTATTTTTGGAGCTTTATCTTGCATTGGAATTACCTAGAAGAAGTTTTTGTTTTTCGAAAACAAAACAGATGGCAGTGTCTCACCTGATTCAGAGAAAGACCTGAGAATTTTCATTTTAACAGTTCCATCTCATGCTAATGCTGATCAAGAGTTCACACTGTGCACTACTGTTCTAATAATAATTGCATTCCTTTGTTAAAGATCAATTTAACCATGAGAATGCAGATTCTGGCCAGGAGGAGGGATCATATAATGGGAGACTACAAGGAACAATTTCTTTACTGTTAAGTTTGACACCCAAGAACACAAACACATTGTTTTGCTTGTCTTTGTAGCCATCTTCTTGTAAGGACATGAATCAAAGCCTGAGTGACATGCCAGTAAGCCAGGAATGGTAGAGTAGAAAGATTACACTAATCTTGGAGATTTTCTACATTTGTACTCCTTGTTTTAAATGTACTTATTGTTAAAAAAAAATTAAAGAGAGTGAGAGAAAAAGAGAAACAATTCCAGTGTAATATTTTAAGACCATTTGAGACCAAGAGACAGATTCAGCAATTGCCACAGAAGAGATAATTTGAGATGTTTTTGAGAGACACTAAATAATTTAAGGACAATTTACTATATATGACTGCTTTTATTCTGAAAGGTTTAAAATTTTCATTTTTTAAAAAATTACTGAGTTATTCTAGAAAGATGGATTAATTTGAGTTCACTCAAGTATAGTCTAGTTGCCTAATATAAGGACAAAAAGTTATTCAAATAAATTCATAAGAAGAATGATTATTATTACAAAGAAGTGTATGGAACACTATGAAGCAACATGAAGGCTTTGCCTAGTTTGAATAATCAGAAAAAACATTTCCTGGAGTCTTTATTCAGCTAGATTAATTTGGAATTAAATTTGGCAAAGGCATGGTAGATCAACTATTTAGGGAAGAGAATTCTGGTTATAGGAAAGAGTTAGATGAAGAGAAAATATCTTTTCTGAATAGAAATTTTAACTGATTTTTATCCTCAATTAGTTTGACCTCCCACATCATAAAAATAATATACATACAGATAATTGTGCACCTCCTATACAAATATGATAATAGAGCTACAGTTTACTATTTGTACACTTAATTCTCCTTTTGTCTCTGTAATTTGTTTTCATTTACACCATTATTATTTTAGATGTTAAATATTTAAAATTGAATTTTTCCCATAGCAAGTTAAATTTAAAACGCACTAATAATCTACTTATCTCACATCATATGCATATAATTACTAATTCTTGAAATTCATTGTTTTTCTATATTATGTGCCAATATTGAATAAATTAATTTTTTGTTAGTATTTAAATTTTAAAAATAAGATCACTATATTCTAACAAGTTTTTCTTTTTTTATTTTTCTGTTTAATTTTCTTCAGGCAATTATTACCAGAGTATGTTAAAATGTTTCATCACTGAAGGTAAAATTTTGGCTTCATAAACATGTAACCTAGATGGAAGAAAGAAAAGAAAAGAAAAGGGAAGGAAAGACAGGGAAAGGAAGGAAGGAAGGAAGGAAGGAAGGGAGAGAGGGAGGGAGGGAGGGAGGGAACAAAAAATAGCTGGGCATGGTGGTGCAGGCCTGTAATCCCAGAGGCTCCAGAGGCTGAGACAGGAGGATCAGAGGATCACAAGTTCAAAGCCAGCCTCAGCAAATTATCAAGGCACTAAGCAATTCAGTGAGACCCTGCGTCTAAACAAAATAAAAAAAAAATAGGAATGGGGATGTGGCTTAGTGGTTGAGTGCCCCTGAGTTCAATTCCTGGTACCAAAATAAATAAATAAATAAATAAATAAATAAATAAATAAATAAATAAAATTAGCAAATGTGGTTGTCGCATCAAAGATATTGGTGTCATTATCTTTACTAAAAGAAAAGGCAACAAATTTGCACACATGAAAAGGGAAATTTTTCCTTTAGTCCTTGTGCATTTATATAAATACATAATTACATTTTAAAATCTTACCTTTCCATTTAAATACTTATTTAAAGTGTTTTGGCAGGCATTTAAAAGAACATGAAAAATGAATAAAATTTATAAAACTGGCACATGGGATGAATATGTTGTTCACATGATTATAAGACAAAAATGTCTTTTTTTTTCTGTTAAAGGTAAACAGTAAAGCTTTTGAAATAAGGTTACTGGTAGACACATCTGTCCACTCCAGTCTATATTTCTTCAGAGAAGAAGAGCATAGCTTAGTGCTTAATCAGATGCCAGAAGAAAGTCATTATATTAAGACTTTTATACAAGATAAAAATGGATAATTTTAGCTTGTGTTAGAAAGCAATTTTTATTGCACTGACATGTTCCATTTATTTCTATGGTCTAAAAATGTCCCCAACTCTAATTTAAAGCAAATTCCATTAAATATCTATGAGACAATCTTATGAGAAGTAATGAGAAACAAAATTATTCAAGGCTCTTAAACACTGATAACACATTTTTGAATGACAACCTTACAGACTATTTGACTTGAAAATTTTACATATATTCCTTTGTATTTATCTGTATAACTTCAAGGTCAAATAATATGACATAAACATTTGAGGTCTAGTTTATTTTTTCCTACAGGTAATCCATGAATGTAAACATACAAAGGTTCTTACCTTAATAGATAGAAATGGAAGAGGTGATAAATTCAGAGGGTTTCTGGATCTTTTGTGTTTACACTGCATATTTATTTTTAAATTGTCTAGTATATTTAGTTTATTTTTCTTCTATTGGGAATTTCTTATAAAATAAATTGCTAATATCAATTTATTTTAGAAAATGCAACCTAAATACAGTTTTTGTAAAATTTATTTATTTATTCTAGTTTGTTATATATGACAGCAGAGTGCATTTCAATTCATAGTACACATATAGAGAACTTTTTTGTGTATGTGTTTCTGGTTGTACACAAAGTAGAGTCACACCATTCCTGTCTTCATACATGTACTTGGGGTAATGATGTCCATCTTATTCCACTGTATTTCCTACCCTCTCTGCCTCCTCCTAAATACAGTTTTATTCTTTCACATTTTAATTATAAAAAGTGAATGAATTCATGATATTCTATAAAAACTCCCAAACACTTAAAAAATCTATCAAAATGCCTTCCTGCTTTAGAACATAATTAAACATACGCAAAATTTGCCATTATATTTATCAACACTGCTTATCACTTTACTATATCTAAGAAGCAAACTTCAACATTCTAATTCCTATAATTTAGAAAATTTTAACATAGTTTGAAAATATATTTCATATGATAAAGAATGATTTGTGGAAAATAATGCCTGTGTTTTTTTTTCCTTCCTTCCTTTCTTTCTTTGTTTTTCTTTTTTTTGTTTATTTGTTTTTGTACCAAGAATTTAATCCAGAGTGGCTTAACCACTGAATCACATCCCAAGCCATTTAAAATATTTTATTTTGAGACAGGGTCTTTCTGGATTCTTTAGAGCTTCACTAAGTTGGTGAAGCGGGCTTTGAACTTGTGATGCACCTACCGCAGCCTCCCAAACCTCTGGTATTGTAAGTGTACATCACCATGCTCAGCTGAATTTCTATAATTTTGAAGACTAATAAATTAGAGCATTTATTTTGTTTTAGCAAAATTCCTGTTACTGTAAACAAGCTATGAATCAAGGCTAACCATTGTAATAGACTATTATTCAAAAGAATTAAACCTATTATCTAATATTACTGTGAAAGAAGGCCATATTACATAGACCTTAGATTTTTATCTCCATTTTTAGGGCATCCATTTTAATTTAATGCATAAAGATACAAACATTTTGGGCATGTTAGAAATTTTCCTTCAAATGCATCTCTAACTCATATTTCATATGTAGCTCATTTTTCTTTGTTTTCCCTATCATCAGAAGTTAAATTTATAAAAGTAATGACTTTTATTCATGAATATGGATTATTATACTCTAACTCATTATTCAGATACATAATAAGTAAATTGTGATTGTCTTTGTGCAGCATAACTGTCAGTCATATATTATACTTGAAAATAAACTTAACAGTTATGTATCATGTATTTTGTTGGACACTAAGGCTACTTTCTAAAACTCACTCATTTGTTTCTTAAGTCAGAAATAATAGTAATGAAGCAAAAGGGAAGAGGAAATAATTGTATTCAAATATATTTAAATACTTTTACTTTCCAGACCTACTCTTTTAGTCTATGATATTTTACAAATAAAATTCAAGCCAAAGTTCCCCTTAGATTATTCACATTGTATTAGCTGTATATCACCTGGATCTCACAGCTTTGTAAAGGTGATGTTTATTCTCCCAGTGGAAAAACAACATCTAAGGCCATAATTCTCATCAGAGGCAATTATAGATCATAGGGGACACTGGTTAATATCTAGAGACATTTTTGGTCCCAACTGGGGTTGCTACTGGTATTTAGTGGGCAGAGAAGCACAATGTTGATAAATACCCTAAACTGCCCAGACGTTCCCTATAGCAAAGAATTTTCTGGCTCAAAATAAATATTAGTAACCTTGATCGAAATGTCTTGATCTAGAAGTCATTTAGTCAATTTAAATATACTTACTGTTGAATCTGACTTAAGTATTTTTCTGTTAAGTCCCTAATTTGAAAAGTGTATATGTGTTTTTATACTTGGCAAACTCATTCAGATACAGTAAAATTTTCAATGTCACCAAATTGGTAAATTAAATTGGTGATTTCTGGTTAAAATATCTAAACATTAATTTAATTTCCCTTAAATAGATCATAAAGATTGGCAGAGAAAATATCTGAAAAAATCAAGCTCTCATCTCTAAGGAAATGAGTGGAATTTCTTAGCTGTATGAAGAAACAGCAGTAATAGCTTCCCCCAGACCTGGACTGACTGACACAAGCAATATAGTTTGAATCAAACTGAAGGAAGATATCAGACGTTAACAGAAATTCCCTGTCACTATACCAGAGAGAATAATTGGAGGCATGTTGTGGAAATTTTGGAAAACCAAAGCCCTGAGTCCTGTTTGCGAGACAATTCTGGAGAGCCAGAGTTGGAGTTTGCAGCATACTTGTTGTTCAAAACTGTTCATCATCCCACCACACCGCCCTCTCCCATAGCTTCTACCTTCCTGTTTTGTAAAAATTAGAAAGCAAAGAAACATGTTATGAGTTCACTATAGTTAGAGTTATAGGTGTGATTTAAGTTTTATCATCCCATGTTTTTATGTGAGATAGGAATTGGAATCTTAGTTAAAATAAGGGGGAAAAAGAGAGGAAAGAGGAAGAGGAGGAAGGAGGAGAAGAAAGTGGAATGGAGAAGAGAGATGAGCTAAGGAAAGGACAGGAGAGGAGAGAAATAATATAAGAGGCAAGTCATCCACTTCTTTAGCAAGTGAGTGTGTAGAGATTCCAAAGCCAGCATTTCTTGTGGTTACTTTTTGATGCTTTGATTTCAGAGTATAATTAAACTGATGGGAACCTGTGGCTGCCAGTTGGTGCACCAGATCAGTCAACCTCAATTTTGGGTTTTCACATGGTAGAGTATATTAATGTATTGTGCATTACCATGTTTTTATGAAAGGTAGACAAAATATGGAAACAACCTAAATGCTCAAGAGTAGGTCACTTTAATAAACAAATAAATATGCATACATAGAATTTATTTATGTTCACTCATTGAAATAATTTAGATCTGTACTCATTGTCAATGAAAGATGAGTATTCAGATATTCAGGCATTCATTCAGTTAACAAATATTCATTAAACACATACTGTGTACTTGACAATATTAATAGCAAAATAAAAATATCTCCACTCATCACATAAATTACTGTTTATTAAACCATGACATACCCTTAAATGAAAAAAAGTTATAAAATATGAATAACAAGGATCTAGTTTTAAAAACATGAATTTTCATATTCATGGAAAAAACATCTAGGAGGTTTTTATTAAATATTAGTAGAGGATGTTTTTGTACAATGTGGAAAAAAGTTACTACTTTATAGCAATATTCTGCTTGATTTTTGTGGGATTTCTTGCATATTTTTAATTGCTTTTATAAGTAGCAGAATAAATGAGTTCCATGTTTAAAATGAAATAATTTAGGTATTGTGAAATATAAATCTTTCACCTCATGTCTAACTTGATAGATACTTTAATGACAATTCTTATTTTAAATTTAAAGCATGCAAAATCTCTTTCCTTACATGTATATCATGTGTTACTGATGAAATGAATATGATGTCTTTTTAAGTTGCAAAGGAATCAAAAAGAATCAGCCAAACACAACCACAAACATGTCATGAAAATGTGATTTCTTCCAAATGGTTAATATTTGTTGAACATTTACAATATGCAAAAATTGATTCCAATTAAATAGCCCTTACCACACCCTAATATATTAGATCCAAAACTTCTCATCACTTTACACATCTATATTGTTCACAGAACATAAGTACTTTATCTAGCATATATAGCTACAGCATGATAGAGATAAATTTGAAAGTTTTATAAGCCATTAATCCATGTTTAAAATACCCTTTTACTTATCTATTACTTTTATGTAATTTGGTCCTTCAAAATTATCTCCTGAAAATTTTTCCTTAAAAATGGGAGAATACTAACAAAATTCTTTCAATGCTCTCAATACTAATTATCTTATTAAGATTTACATTAGAACTTGATTTGTCTGGCCACAGTATGGTGAAGAGGCATAAAGTGACTTTAGACATATTTCTTTGTATTGTGTTTCACACCTGAATTTAGTGGATTTGATGCATGATAATCTACAGCTGGCTGGGAAATCCTTCTGCTTGCCATTAACAAAGTCATATAATCACATCTGTTTTATATATAATTATTTCTTTCCTCCATAGAAAAACATTCTTGTTTTGGAACTTCTATTTTACCACTTTGGTAGTAAAAAAGAATAATAAACAAAGAGGTACCCGGTAATAATATCTGAAGGCTATTATATAACTTTAGCAATATCTTGTGATGAATAAAGAATAAATTTGTCTGTCTTTTCTCCATAACTTCTAAGTAGGCTTCTTGCTTATAATTGCTGTGTAGTTCTTTTCCTTTGAAGGAAAGTTAATGATTGAAAGTTACCATCCTATTAGCCAAGTGATTGATGTTAGATAATTATATTGTGAAAGACATCTGTTACAAATAAAAGCCTTCCTATTCTCACCAGTTTAGCACTCATTCAAAATAATGCAATAGAATGTTACATCCCAAATGATATTATTCACACCTTGTTTTATCACGAAAACACCATATAAGAGAGCAAAGGTTGCAGGGAGATATGAAGAATGCTAGTGTTAAACATGAATGTGGTCATATTTTGCATAATTTAGAATAATACTAAATAGATATCATGTGGCTCTAAAGCGAAGGCAACCAGTAAGCTTCAAGCATAAGATACAGAGAAGATGAATCATTATGAGTTCCAAATATATATATATATATATATATATATATATATATATATATATATATATATATATATATATATATATATGTTTATATATATAGGAACGATTCTTCGATGTAGAAATATGCCATATATGAGAAGTGAGAGAGAATAAATAGAATGGGTTGTATCCCTGTGTCAAATACTTTTCACACACTTGGAATAAAGAGGTATGAGAGAAGGTGTTATATGAGCTAAACTTTATGGATTAATAGGGTTTTGTCAAACTAAGGATGAAAAATGGATAATTCCAGAAGGAGGAACTCAAGTAAAGTATGCAAAGGTGATGTGACCATATGACAAATTCTCAGAATACTTTGTATTCTGGTGAAGCTAACATGAAGAGTATTTGGCAGTCATAAGTAAGAGATATGCTATAAAATTCAAATGATCAGATACACTTTAGAAAGATATCCAGGCAGCGGTTTGGAGGGAGGAATAAGAACAAAGGATCAAGGAACATTTGAGTCAATGCAGGAATCGAAGTGACAGATGAGTGTTTGCAGTGTGCCAAGGAGGCTGAGTTGGGAGCATGGGTAAAAGGAAAGGTATGAGGGTAAATCATCATCAAAGGTCCACAACAGGTGGGGAGAGATATGGAAACAAGCAAATTCAGCTTTGAAAAGGGAGTTGTGCTTAAAACTTTGTTGTGCTGCGAACTTTCATCCACACATCTTTATGAGATAGCATCATTCCTGATTTTTAGATTACATGACAGAAACGCAGACATTGAGAAGTTTAGGCTCCCTCTAGAATCAAATTAAAAAACAATAGATATCATTTTATTTTGCTTCCTTTTTCTAAAAATATAGAATAGCTTAAATAAATTTAATATAGCCATAAAAAAATCTAGAAAATTCTTTTTCTTCATTCTAATTTATATCTATAATTATTAGTTATCCTTCTTAACTATTTATCTTTTATCTGTTTATATCTTTAGCATAACCCTAAAAGTGAGATAAATTATGACCTTAGCTTTTGCATAGAATTTATTCAATGTAGCAGTTTTATTGTTTTATACCTGATATACAAAGAGACATCTAAACTCTTCCATTTTCCAACCCAGTTTCTATTGGCTCTATATGACTCCTTGTCTAGTTTGGACACCAATGTTGAAAACTTCTGAAATGCCCTAACAAACATTCTATATATCCTGGTTCCAACATAAACTATTGCTACTCCCAAAATTACCAAAACTACACCCCTGCTTCTCTCCTCATGTTTCATAGAATGTATAATACACATAATAATTATATATAATTATTTGCTTCCTCCATAGAAACACATTCTTATTTTGGAACTTCTATTTTACTACTTTGGTAGTAAAAAATAATAATAAACAAAGAGGAACCTGGTAATAATATCTGAAGGCTATTATATAACTTTAGCAATAACTTATATAACTTATTATATTATATTATATTATATAACTTAAGCAACAAAGGGCAGTTTAGAGTCAAACTATTAAAAGCTCATAACATCTCATCTTGATTATAGCCTTGTTATAGCTTGAAACGTTGATAGATTTCAATCTATCTAAAACATTCTTAGCCTTGAATATATAAAGTAGTATCTCAGTTATTAAATTGCTATTATCAATGTCAATAATAATTAACTTTTGGTATTTGTTAGGTGTCAAAGAGTGTTCTAAATGCTTTGTATGCATTATGCTATTTAACCACACAGTGAGTACATTATTACTATTCTTATCATGCAGCTGGAGCCACAGAGATTTAGACACTAAACAAATAGAACTTAAAATCATACATATCTGAAACTACAATTAATGGTTATATTATCCTATAATTATCTTATAGCCAAGGATCCCATAAAAAGCCCTTACCACAGAGCATAGTGAAAAGTAGGAAATAATTGTGTGTTAACTGGATGTCATAGTTGCTTACATAAGAGATAAATATATAAAAATCAATACAAAGATTTTGAAGAAAAATACAAGAAATTTTAAAAATTGGATTATTACTTGAAGGATGCATGTATAATTATACTTTAAAAAATAAAAGCCAATGGTTATAATTATTTGTATTTTCCTTTATTTACCAAAGAAGACCTTAAAGTGATATAATAGATTTTGCATGTTTTTAAAGGATTACCTCTTAAGTAAGGTTAAAAAAAACAAACTTTTTAAGCAGCAGATTCTATAGTTCATCAAAACCTAGAAAATAGGGGGGCAATGTGGCGTGATTAATTCATAAGAAAGAGTAGAAGAAACTATAAAAAGAGCTGTGTCACAGAAGATGGTGTGGTACTCTCCAATGTGAATGAATAATCAAAAGCAAGAGCATCTGCAAGGACCCAGGGCCTATGGAACTTTGAAGATCTTCATTCTGACAAGCCTTGCAATATGAAGTCTTCCCTCTTACATTTTCAAACAGAATGAACTATCTGCCCAGAGAGACCCTACTGCAATAAATCAGGCTGACAATTTATAGGAATAAAGTAAACTCTAGGCCCCCTTCAGGACTACTGAGAGGGGGAAAAAGAGATAAATATTTGATTCAGTTGCCATATTGAAGCAGTGACTAGAGAACAAGGCAGGCTCCCTCTAGAAGAAAGATATTAGGGAAATGGCAATAACCCTTGAGCTCAGGACAGAAGGGGAACTGTCAGACTGAACTAGAAACTAACTGGGCTCTCTTCTTCCTAATCACTCAGTTTTTGGTTCTAAGAAAAGCACAAGTTCAATGATAAGGAAACATCAATAAGAAAATAAAATTGGGAAGAAACAACATTGGATGGATGGACATTTCACAAAATCAGTTTTCATGTAAAGATAGGATTTCATTCAATAAGACCACATGGATGTAATTGAGTTTAAGGAAATCACACAATATACCAATATACTCAGTAAAAATGAGCAAATCACACAGAAAATTTTGTTTCTTTCTTTTTTTTGGGTGGGGTTGGGAGGGGTTGAACTCAGGGGCACTTGACCACTGAGCTACATTCCTAGTCCTATTTTCTATTTTATTTAGAGAAAGGGTCCACTGAGTTGCTTGGTGCCTCACTTTTGCTGAAGGTGGCTTTGAACTCACCATCCTCCTGCCTCAGTCCCACGAGCCTCTGAAATTACAGGCATGTGCCACCATGCCCCAATGCACCAGGCAAGAAAAATTCCTTTCTTAAAAAAAAATTAAAAATATTTAATAGAAAAACCAAAATGAACATGGCTGAATATCAGCTTAGTAAATTGGAAGGTTTGAGAGTTTTACCTGAATGCTAAGTCAAAGGTGAAGTGACAGAATACATGAGAAGAAAATGAATAAAAATGAAAAGATGTATCCACATGTCCCAAGATTCATCTACAAAATTTATCAAGGAGAAATTTATCAAAAGGAGGGTACAGAAAGAATGAGAAGAGTAAGATAAAATCACAGCTTGATAAATTTCCCTGAATAACAAAAAGATAATTTTCAGGTTGAAATGGTTCATAAGTCTCTAATAAAAAAAATAAAACAGGAAAAAAAACCACTTATCATGTTTTAATGAGACAAATGTAGAATATCTTTGTCAAGTTTCAAGCTTTAAAAAGAAAAAAGCAACAAAAATTCTTGATATAATATTTTATCAGTGCTAAAAAACAATGACAACCTGAAAAAAATATTTTAAACCTATCATTCTATGCCCAAAACACTATCATTACAGTATAAACACCAAAATATCCTTGATAAATTCCTGATATAATTCATAGATGATAAATTGATATAAACAGAAGCCAATTCAAAAGAAATTGTGATATACAAAACATTGTTGGGGATAATAAGGCAAAACATAATTGTATCTAAGCAACTATTTTTAAAGTTACATATTAAATATAAAACAATATTGGGGCTTGTCATGAGAAAGGAACAACTTAAAAGAGGAATGTTAACAGTATAATAGATAAATGAAAGTAGACTTGATGACACAATTCTTTAAATGGAAATGAGAAATATTTTAGTTAATAAAAGTTTAAATACTTTCAGTAAATCAGACAATAATAAAGACTATTTGCATTTTTGTGAGGGTGGGGGGGGACTACTGGGGATTGAACCCAGGGACACTTGACCACTGAGCCACATCTCCAGTCCTATTTTGTATTTTATTTAGAAACAGGGTCTCACTGAATTGCTTAGCACCTGGCTTTTGCTGAGGCTGGCTTTGAACGCGCCATCTGCCTGGCTCAGCCTCCTGAACCACTGGGATTACAGGCATGGGCTCATCAGAATAAGGAACATTTTGAGAAGTACAAGAGAAAATGTAAAATTTCACATTCATCCTAATAGACTTAATTTAGTTTCTCTCCAATAATGACAAATCAAGCATTCAATAAACAAGAAAAATAGCACATGATTAATAAACACCCTCAAAGAAACAGTATTTTCAAACTTCACATATTAGGCAACACAAGAAATCCCAACTAGTTTTGGTAACTTAAGAATTCTGCATACCACATTACTTAACAAAAATGGAATAATTCACAATATAAAATAAAATATAGTATAAAAGTATATTCACTAATAAATTCTCTTGTATTTTTTAAATTAACATAACATTTATGATAATTTAGAACTAAAAGGCAATTGTAATTTTTTCTTAGCATAGCTATGAAATATAGTCAAAACAGCTCTAAGGTAAAATGATAAAAATAAGTCAAAATTAATAAATTTAAAATAAATGTTTAGGTTGATTGGGTAATTTAAAAACAATTTTTTCTACAAAAGATAATTAAAGACACAAGGCTAGGTGAAACAAGCCAGGTATAGAGAGATATGTACTGCATAATCTTACTCATATGAAGAATCTAAAATAGTCACACTTATAGAATAGGGTGAACCATAGCCACCAGGGCCTAGCAGGGAGCTGGAAGGTAGACTGTGGTACATAATCTTCAAATTAAAACAAAAACAAAAAGAAAAGAACCTGAGGAATTTAAGATACAAGTGTTTTTAAACTCATTTGCAGACACTATTAGAAATTACATTTAGCTGAAATCAATGAATTAATAAGCTTTTTCCCATTAGACCCAAACAGCAGATTTAAAGCACTAGATTTATTCTATTACTCAGTATGTGCTGAATGTCTGTTATGTACATACTAACATGCTAAGCTCATTTTGTGCCAAAATCCTTGATTGACTTTCATGTGGTTGAAATCACAAACTGAAACAAACACTTCACTGATTTTTAACATGCACTAGTAAACATCTGGATTGCAGTGCTTGTGATCTCTTAATAAGCTGTTAATGTAGCAGTCAGACATTTTGACTGTCTTCTAAGACAAAGAGAAAACAAATAAATGATGGAAAACTTCTGCTTAATAGTGTTTTTATTACCCTGCATCCAGGGTATTGAAAGATATATTTTCTTGAGAACAATATTCTTTAGAAAACATTCCCCTTTATGCCATATTGGTCAGATGATTCCAAAACATGTTTTTATAACTAGATTAAAAAGTTTCAAAAATTGTTAGCCTGTTGGATAGCATCATATCAGAAAATATATACCATATACAGCAGTATATATATGAAAGTTTTTATCTTATTAGAAATTTTGAATCAAGTTAGATAACTTGAAAGAAGAGTCTGAGAAATATATGAGCACTGGATTTGAGGAAAAAAAATTTAGTGGATATTATTGAAAACAAGATAAAGATTCAATTGTTCCCCTCCTCTGTGTATCTCTGTAGAACAGGAAAACTTATCAAGAAACTTCAAGGAAAAAACAAAAAATTTCATTGAGAATTTATCTGTCCTATTCCCATTATGCCCTTTTCATCTAGAGTAGCTCACAATGCATCCAATTGTTCAAATTTATTTATGAAAATAAAAATATTTGCACAAATTAATTAATAAATTGAAAACCAGTAACAGAAGAAAACTTATTTTCCCTTTGAACAGTATAATACATATGTTATCTATATAAAGTATAAATATACACATATATAAATTGAAAAAAAATATTTGGAAAACGTCATTACAATTTTATGTATTAATTAGAGTACTAAATATTGGGATATAAAATTCAATAAGCTATAAATCACCTCTGCCTTTAAGATGTAAACAGCTTAAAGCAAGTTAAAAGTAAAAATAAAATTTAATATTAACTAAATGTTAAAATATGAGCTGCTAAGTTAGATTCACAGAGGGCTCATGAAACTATGGGGAAACATGAAGGATAAGTAGGAGTTATCCAGGATTAGAGAAATGGGGAAAGTGTAGAATGTAAACAGGACAGGTTAGAGAACTACTTCCTGGAAAGTTTTATCAGATATACAGGGATTGCTGAGCTTCTCTTTTCTTAATATCTCAACTAAAAAGTCATCTAAGAATTCTGCAGTTTTGATCTCCATGATCTGAATGAAAAACAGCCCAATCTTTAAAAAGCCTTAATTTGGACACTTCCTATCCTCAGTTGATTGCAATGGCTGCTATCTTCTCACCCCACTGCAATACAGATCTTTTTCCAGGGCATCTTTTTCAGTGCATATTAATCTTTCCTTAGAAGGCCACACAGACCATTTAATATCTGTCCTTAAGAAAGTGTTTTGGCTCCAACATTAACATTCTTACTGTCATATACACAATGGGCCAGGCCATTACTTCATGGTATCCAATATTTTGTGTTTTGTTTTGTTTCACATTAAAGGGGATTAAATCCACGGCCTCTGGCACTCTGGGCAAATGTTCTACCACTAAGCTTCATACCCAGCCCAGCTTTATCTGACCTTTCAGTTATTTATTTATTTATTTTTTTCTTAACTAAACTTTTCATGAAACCTGCTTTACAATTACAGTGGAACTACCATGTCACTTTACTGGTAATGTTTTTCCAACATTATATTCTTTCCCAGATTTTCCATCATTTACTCATTTGTTCAATGTGAACTTAGTGACTCTCTACACTAGGCCAGGTACTGTATTTGTTATTGAGGATATCAAATGCTGGGCAAGATAACACATACCTATAATCATAGTAGCTTGGGAGGCTGAGACAGGAGATCATGAGTTCAAAGCCATCCTTAGCAACAATGAGGCACTAAGCAACTCAGTGAGACCCTGTCTCTAAATAAAATACAAAATAGGGCTGGAGATGTGGCTCAGTGATTGAGTGCCCCTGAGTTTAATCTCCAGTAACAACAACAACAAATAAAGATATCAAATATTATGATTGGCCAAAGACATAGAACAAACAGGGTCAAATGAGAACAATAGACAAGTGAACTAAAACCTATAATGCAATATAGTATTTCAACAATTTTTCATCCTTTAAACTTTGTAAATTTCCTATGCAATGAAACTTTTGTTAAAATATTGCATTGAACTGAAATTCTCTTTCCCTTTTTCTGCTATAATACTTTGTTAGTATCCCCATTAGGATACCTATTCAATTATTTTTTTACATTAAAATATATTATTATTTTTTTTTATTCAGTGAATAGTTCACTGTCTCATGTGTGCTAGATGTTTCCTATATGCCCCCTACTGGCTTACAAATTCTTCAAGGATAAAATTCTATGTCCTATCTTTATGTCACCAGAGGCTAGAATAAGTGTAATACTGTTTTCTGATTCTATAAATGCACAGCATAAGCACAGCATTAGAAGAGGATGACATAAGAATATTAGTCAACAAAGTTATATAAGAACAAATACTAGGTTAAATTTCCTGTTACAAATATCATGTTCAGAAAAACAGATGACATTCACATGCTAGTCTCTGAATGAAACTGTACTTAATATATTGTGTCTAATTTTGGGTTTTATAACTTAGGAGCCAAGTTGAAAAAATGAAATATGTGCAAAAGTACATAAAATCCTGAAGCTTTGTGATAGGCAATGGGAAAAGAGTTGGAAAACTAGAAAAATGGAAAATGTTTATCTGTAGACAAAGAAGCTTGATGGGGAGAGAGATGGGAGACAGTTACATCTTTAAATTTTACATATTAATCGGGACAGCAATTCTACTTTTAATGGAAAATACATAGTGGAGAGGTAAAGTCAGATTTTGATTTTTTAAAAAAAATACATAGAATCTACCTGCTGAAGGATAGTTCTTTGGAAGCATTCCTACAGAGGTTGGATAAACTTTGAACTGGAATTCTACAATTGCAATGTTGTTGGAGAAGCAAGATACTGGACTGGATGTTTTGTTTCTAGGACTTCTTTTCAAGTTAGAAGCCTAGAATAATTAACATATCAAGCTATACTCTAATTTTCTATTGTTTTTTTCATTCTTTTCTACAATTTCATTGTTTTCACTAGAAAGAATATATGAGCAAATATATATTTAATATTTGTGCTAACTAATATTTTACAATGTATATTTTTGAAGCATAGATTTTCAAAGGTAAAAATATTTTCTAGTACCATTCATAAAATTAACAAGTAATTAACAAGTACTTTTATGAGTAGTTATAATCAATTGCAGTAATGCCTAAATTTTTAAAATAAGTCATAGTTGAAAGTCCAATTTGATTTCACATATAATTTCTTTCTTAATATAAGTACAAGTCTAATTGTAGAGATTGGGTACAAAATTAAATAACAAATCTGTGTATGACCTCAAATACTGCATTTATTTGTTGATCTCCTTAATATTCTTCCTACTCTTAGTGATGATATTTATCACATTTATATGATGTAAAGACTAACAGTATTTTTAAACAGAACTAGCAATATTTTAAATATGCCAAATATTTGTATTTTTGTGATACAGGACATTAACATATTTGGTGGACAGAATGAATAGAAAGCCATGAAGAGCAAAGAAAAATCAGAGATAATGAGAGAAACAGCATAATAAAGGACATCTGCAAGAGAAGAATGTTTCAAAACTCCAGAGGAGGAGAAACCCACTGAGTGATTATAATAATTGCTGTAGGCCAGGTACCAGTCTTGAGCCCCCATTTTTTTCTCTCTATAGCAAGGATATTGGTAAATTATCTGAAAGGTCTCTTTGAACTCTAAACAAGAATTTTATAAAATTTCCTATGTATTCACCATCAAATAAAAAGCATCTCAAATGCTTTGAGAAATAGGCAGACTTTCTTGTAATGAAAGGAAAGATCCAGCTGCTGTGGCTTTGAGAATATACGTCAGCTCTCAATGATGCAGTTTGGGGATTATCCATTACTTTTATTTATCTCTAGTCTTTCCCTTGCCCATTTTTCAGTAATTTCACTGCTTGTTAAGACCAAAGGGCTTGAAAGGCATAAACCATGTGGGAAATTGAAATCAGCAACTGTTGCTTTATTCAGTTCTTCTAAAAACATAAGACTATAAAATAGATTAAAACGAAGCTTTAGAATGAACCAAAGGATTCTTCTTCTCATTACTGTAGATAATTAAGATTTTGCCATTAAAACTGAAGAACATTTTAGTGAGACTTTCCTTTTTGATACCTAATGATATCCATTAAAATTTTGAAATATATCAATAATTATAATTATTATCAATGCATTTAATCATTAGAATTGTGTATAATATTAGTATTAGTCCCTAAAGAAAGCTATGCATTAAAGATTGATTACATTTGAGTCTTTAAGAAGTTGGAACAAGGTAATCAAACAAAGAATTCATAGTAAAAAAACCTGATTTCATCTGAATGTTATAGTATATTATAGGGAGATAAATTATCTAAATAAATATGCAGGTATAATAGTGAGTGATAAAAGTAGTTAGTGATGAGTCCAATTATTTTGCAAGTATATTTCAGGAGTATAGTAACAAACTCAACAAAGAAATGAAATATGCTAATATTATTCATGAGCTTGTATGTATAGGAAGCCATAATATAATTTTATTATATTTTGCTTTTTATAAAGTAAACTTTGGATTGGTGAAACATTTTATGTTGATATAATTCAAATGTTCTTTAATAGCACTTAAGGAATAATAAGTGTTATTGTTATTAATAATAATTAAGAAATACTTAAGTGCAATAAGAATAATAATGTTTTAAAATGAGAAGTCATAAAACTTTTTAAATGATCTTTTTATGATACCAGTAACATCTAAAATATATGTATATATAATATTTCTAAACTTCTACTTCCTACAATGATCACATAATGTCTGAAAATCCTCTACATAAGTCTATTCTTCTTCTCTTTGTATTACATGAGATTTATTTTTATCTTGAGTAGTATTGAATTTTGACACATACATTCTCTGTATTATGGTAGATTGCATTTTATAAAAATGGTAGCAAAAATATTTCATATCCAGCCTATTTTTTTCTGGTGACAAATTCCTTCAGCTCTTGTTGATATGACAAATATATTTATGTTACCTTCAATTTTTTTACCATTATATACCTTTATTTATTTTTTATTGGTGCATCTGAAATATACAGAATGGTGGGTTTCATTGTATCATATTTGTACATACATCAAAAGGACTGTATTAGAATGAATTATATTTCATGCTCTTACAAATATATCATAGTATATTCTATTGTCAGGTATAACTAAAAATAACCAATAAAATTTAAGTAAAAGAAATGAGCCACCTAAATGCTCAGTGATAAAATGTTTTCTATATAGATCCATATGATGATATACCATCTTAAAAATGATGCTGTGAAAGATAACATCTTCTAGGAAAATACTCAAGATAAATTGCTAAGTATTAAGATGGAGGTCACTGAACACGTTGAATGTAATACTGCTCTTGTAAAAATTACATTTTATGTATGTATTAAAATAGACTGAAATTTAAAAAGAAATGCACCATGAATACAAACATACTAAATGTAAGAAAATCATCAATGAAATATCATCATTAATAAAAACACATTATGATCAATTTCACTATCCTTGTCCTCTCCTTCTTTCTTGTCATCTCCAATTCTTCCCATCCCTCACCCTCATGGTCTCCCTTCCACTTTCATCTCTTTTTACTTTATCTCTAGCTTCCACAAATAAGAAAACACATAATACATTTCTCTCTGTGTCTGACTTATAATACACAAAATCATGATTTTCAGTTTGATGCATTTTCCTGCAGCAAATGATATAATTTCATTCTTCTTGATGACTAAGTAAAACTGCATTGTGTATATAAACCACATTTTCTTTATCTATTCATTTCTTGATAGAGATCTATTCATCTCGTGATAGACATGGAGGCTTATTTCATAATTTTGCTATTGTGAATTATGCTAAAATAAACAAGGATATGCATGTATATCTAAAGAATGCTGACTTCAGGAGCTAGGTTATGGCTCAGTGATTGAGCACTTGCCTACCATGTGTGAAGCACTGGGTTCAATTTACTCATATAAATAAATGAGTAAAGAGATCCATCCACAACTAAAAAATTTAAAAAAATAAAAGAATGATGACTTAAGTTCTTTTTGATAAGTACCAAATAATGGTATACCTGTGTTATATGCTAGTTCTATTTTTAGATCTTTTGAGGTAGCTTCATACTGACTCCATAGAATGATTTACATTCCCACCAAAAGTTTTTAAGAATTGCTCCCTCCAACCCTGCATCTTTGCCAGAATTTATTGTTCTTTGCATTCTTGATGATTGCCATTTTAATTGGAATAAGATGAAATCTCAATATAATTTTGATCTACATTTCCATCATGGCTAAATATGTTGAAATTTTTTCATGTAATTATTGGCCTTCTTTATCTTTATTTATCAGGATTATCTTTCTAGCTAATTGTTTTGGCTTTGTTTGAGTGACTATTTTCTTTCATCATTAAAATACATTGTGTTGCCATCTTTTAGTCTTTGCTATTTCTAATAAGAAACTAATAGTCACTTTGAACATTGCACCTTTGTATTAATGTTTTTACCTCTTGCTGCTCTAAAGACTTCTTTTACCTTTGAATTTAGTCATTGATTACAATATGCCTATGTGTAATTTTTCTTTACATTTATTCTTTTTTGTAGTTTACCAAGCTTATTTGATTTGAAGTTTGTGTTTTGCATAATGGATATGGCATTTTGTCCATTATTTCCCCAAATAGGTTATTCTTCCCAAATCACATTCACTTTTTCTTTGTAGGATTCTTCATATCTGTCTTCAATCTTTTATTTTTGTCTTCATTGTTTAGAATGGATAAATTATTTGTATTTAGGATGAAAGACCTTTCTTCCACAATGACTAATCTTATCTTGTATTCCTCTAGTAAATATTTTATTTTAGTTATTTTATTTTCCAGGTCTACAATTTTTTTTTACATACTTAATTCCTATTTTTCTGCTGAAGTTCACTTTCTGTACACTCAGTAAGTAATATTGCCCTTTAATTCTTGCGACATATTTTTTAAAACTTTTTCATGTATGCATAATAGCTTTTATGAAAGTTTTTTTCTTTTACATCCAAAATGGACAATCTTGTTTTCATTATTTATTTTGTTTGATGATTTTTTCTTAATTACGGATCATTTTTCATTTCTGTGTTTTTAAAATAGCTTTTTAATAGAATATTAGGTGTTATAAATATGTTATTATCTCTAGATATTTCACTTTTCACCAAAATATTTTGATTGTGGTTTATCAGAAAGTGAAATTATTGTGTATCTTCAAGTACTTGTTAGGAATTATTTTTATGCTTTGTTAGTATATCTATGGAAAATCAAAGTTGGGAGAAACTCAAACTCCACATGCTATCTTTCCTGGAGATTTTGTCAAAGCTTGGTTTTATATTCTGTTTTGGACAGATACTAAGAATATATTGTGTTAGTGTGTGGTGCTTACTCTTAAGACATGTATGGTGTCTTAGGAGTATGGTGTCTCAATTAGATATCATAATAGTAAAATGTTAATGAGGTCTTTCTACTCTGACATAGACAAAACTACATTTCCTAGCATTTCTTTTCCCCCTACACTGCTCTACTGCTAAAATATCCATTTTAGGCTCAATCCTATAGCAGAAGACCATCCTATAGTGGTGTTATCCTGTATATATGTAATTCAGGATCCAACCATGGAATCATCTACTTCAAAATGGCTACTGGGTTCCATCTCTGTGGATTTTCCTGATATTCCTATAGGCTCTAGACACTTGAACTGTTCTTAATTCTATTTTTGGTTGCCTAAGTTTAGCTGGACAACTTGTTTTGCATTAACTCCAGATCTCGGTAGTATGGTCAAGAAACTGTCCACAAGAGGAAAGCTGACTGATCAGGTGGATTATTTCTTGAATTTCTCTCTCAAAGATTACAGGTTTGTGCTATTTTTAATGCAAGAAAACCATTGTCTTATTTATTATTGTCCCAGTTTTAGGTGTATTTGAGCTTGTAGAAACTGTCTGCTACAAATTTATTCATCATGGACAAAACAGGGAGGGCATTTTTCCTTTATCCAACAGCTTTAGATGGACTCCATTATAGGCTCAAATATTAGTGTCAAAAATATCATATCTGGTATCTACAATTGATTTTGAATATCTACAATTGAAATTGAGCAAAGGGTTGTTGAAGAGAACCAGAGCTGAAAAATACTTAAAATAGCAAGAACAAATATTATTATTCAGAAACTGTTGCAATGGAATAAAAGAAACCTCAGTTTAGAATTGTGCTCCATTCTAAGAAAGAAAAGTGGGGGTGGGGGGGAGAAACAGTGGAACTTTATAAAAAAGAAGCAGGGTTGGAATAGGGTTGGATTGAGGATGTCAAGAATACAAATTTTCTTTTTTTATTCCTTGTACTTTTTCCCTTGCTGGGTATAAAAATTTTGCTTCATGGACTTAACAGCATTCTTGCCCAATGCATGCCTGACAAGGGTGGATGATTTTGTTTAAACAAATTTAACAGAATTCTTATAGCAACTGTGCTATGCACACCCAACAAAGATAAGGTCAAGATCCAGAATTGAACTCAGAACGTTAATGTTTGCTCAAGGAGAGAGTCACCATCAGGCTCTAGACTTTAGAAATTTGTTACTAGAATGAGCATTATGCTTTCATTTTGCTTTATTTTCTAGAGTATTATGTTGCTGTTACTGTTGCCTTTTGAGAATTAACATTTCTGAAATAAGGTTGCAACTAAATACAGAAGTGGATATTTAATGTTATAGGCTTTTCTTTCCTGAAAAAATGTAATATCCCAATATATCATAAAATCGGTATTTTTTTATAATGTGATACTTTTCAATTCATGTCTTTTTTATTGTGCTTAATATAATGTCATCAGGCTCATTTATATTATAGAAAATAGCAATATCTACTTCACTAAAAATTAAACCCCTATCTCTCACCATGTATAAAACTGATATTTTATAGGATTTTGAAAACATGGTATTTATCCAGTATCATAATTTTTTTTTTACTCCACTGATAATGTAATCGTCAGAAATCACAAAGGTTCTCATCATGTAATATAATAAATACTTGTCTATTAAGGAAAATAAACTTTTAACTTATTTTGTGATTGTGTCCTTTTTATCAAGAGAGAATAGTAAACATAGTAAGCAGTTAATGACACTGTCATTAGAGTGATGGAGAACAACCTTTACATCTTTCATCTGGTGAGTCTCTCTTAAGGCATATATTACCATCTTAGAAAGATTATTCGATAATTCTAAGTATTATAAGTGATGCATGAATAATCTTATTCTTTCTAAGATAATGATTAGAATTGAATACAATATTATTTGGGCAAAATAGTAGTTGATACTAAAAAGCTCAATATATATTTAATTGCAGTGTTAAGAATAAGCTTTGATAGTATTATTCAACAATGTACAAAAGTGTATTTTAAATTTTTTAAGAATCACAGCAGTATAGATTTTTATTAATGCTTCATGCCAGCATCCATGGAAAAATACATAAGATAATCTGTACCTTAAAATAGTATAATTCCCTGAAAACATGACTTGTCATCACTTCTCCTTCCATAATCTACTTATTAAAAAGATGCCCCTCTGTCCAGAAATATTTTTGTCTCTGCACTTTTAGATGCTTACCTAGACCAGTACTTTCTCTCTGCTGTGTTTGCAATATATCTGGTACCCTCTTATAAGTGAGGATGATTCGGGGCAGAGGACTAAGAACACCAGTATCTGGTCTATGTGCTGTACTGTAGAGATGGAGTTTGCCTAGGAAAACAAAAAAGAGCATATGAATAATAGAACTCACAAAGGATTAAAGGCAAGTTCAGCAACCACCAACTGGAAATAAGTTCTAAAGAAAAGTGAGGGCTAGAAAAACTCCTGAGACAATGTAACAAGTTATAGAATTGAGAGCCTTTTATAAATCGCCAGTGGCAGAGCTCTAGGTCAGGCGGAGGGATGAAAAGGGCCCTGAGCTAGCCAGACAACTCAAGCATGTGGTAGATTTAGGAAAAGGGTAAAATGATTAGCAGTACAAGGTATTGATGAATGTTTCACTCATTTCTTAATAAGAGACACATTAAAGAACAGGACACAAATGAAAAATTAAACTTTGTGTGTCTTGTGAGAACACAAAGTGAAATACTTCAAGGGAATGCATTCTGTTTTGAGCAAAAAATTTAGAAAGAAAAACTTTCCTGCTGTTAACTAATAAGACTGGGACTGAAAAAGAAAAGATTAAACTTACTGGAGCATATTTGTAATTTATAACAATTTATTATATACTTTTGGCCTAAAAGATGCTGGTTTGGTTTTGGTTTTAAAATTTCAAATATGTACCTCACCATCCCCTTCAATATTCTTTCTAGTTTATGAATTAGCTAGTCAGTGAATGGGCCTCACTTTACTTCTAATCCTGTAGCTCATGTTAATGTGGATTTCTAGTTTGACACATGCTAATTTCAGTAGCTGCAAATATCCTGATACCTCCCCGCCCTACCCTAAGTGCTCCATTTCCTACCCCACTCCTCATAAGCATTTACTTCTCTTCTATCCTCTTCTAGGATCCTTGAACATCATTTTCTCAATTACTTATGTCCCTATAAACTAAAACAAGAAACATTTTTATTAATTTGTTATAAGTTTTTAATTTGATTTTAGTTTTCCTTAGACAATTTTTGCTTTAGGCATTACTACACAGACCAGCCTGGGCTAAGATAAATTAACATGGAAATGGAGAGGAAGAGAGAGAGAGAGAGAGAGAGAGAGAGAGAGAGAGAGAGAGAGAGAGAGAGAGAGAGAGAGAGAAACTGGAAAATAGAACACAAATAGATTTCTCAGTACATTTTTCTGGCCTTCTTATTTGCTTTGGTTTCTGAAAGCAAATCTCCTGTTTCTTCTCTATTACTACAATCACCCCTTCACTACAGATGCTATGATGTGTGTGGTCTTTCCACAGCAAACTTTTTAATTCTCCAGTAGACATTACTGGGTATCCAATGACTTAATCCAAATCTGACACTAATTTGAGTTAGCACTGACTCCACAGATTAAGGGCTCAGTCCCACAAGATTCTGCTTCCCTGCCCTTCAGATACCAGTTGTAAACCCAGATTGGTTGTAATTTATGTTCCTGATCCACTGGCTGTAATTTGGAGGTTCCCCTTGCCCCATTCTCAGGATCTATATTTTGCTAAAACCAACTAAAAGAAATCAGAAAAATGGTATACTTACTAGATTACTGGTTTACTATAAAAGATTAAAATTTAGGGGCAGCCAATATGAGAGGCATAAGACAAGGAATGGAAGAGTGAACCCAACTTCCTTGTCCTCTCTGAACACACTAACCTCCCAGGACCTCCGTGCTTCACTAACTGGAAGCTCTCCAAACCTCACCCTTTTGGGTTTCTGTGGAGGCCTCAATAGGCCATGGGTGATTATGTCATTGGTCTTTAGTAATTAAGTCAATCTCCTGCCCCTCTCCCCACCCCAGATGTAGAGGAAGGATGATGCCAGAAGTTCCATCCCTCCAATCACATAGTTCCTTCCCTTGGCAACAAGCTCGCAGGCCATCCTGGCTTTCCAAACATCATTTCATCAACATAAACTCAGGTGTGGTTGAAAGGGATGGATCAATGAAGGACTAACACCACATTTCCTGCTCTTCTGTTCATCACAAATTTTATTTGCCTTTCTATTTTCATTCTTGGGGAATTCCTCAATCTAGACTTTAAAAAATGAAAATGGAGTCATTTTCTCTGTTTTCTGTTATTTACTCTGTTAAGTGATTTTTTAAAAATGCATCAATAAAAATTTTCAATAGTGATTTTTCCCTCCCAAAATTTTTAGTGGATTCACTGACATCTGGAAATTTGTTGAGATGATACAAACAACTATAGAAATCTTTCCTCTGTTTATTTCTGTTTCTTTATGAGGATAACCTTTAGTTGTTCTTATAACTTACTCTCTTTAGAATGTTTATATATGACTGATATTTTTTGTCTGTGCTTATTCTTTCAGAGGGAAGTGTCTCTCATAATTAAGAAGGTACTTTAAGAGTTACTATGGTTATAGTTTAAAATTTAGAGAAAGAGGAAGGAGGAAGGGAAGGATTACATTGTCAGCATTCTCTTGTTGGTAATTGGAACTATGCTTTCTGTGAAGCACAGAGGCATAGAGAAAGAATTCCTCAGAGAAGAGTGTGGTGATGGAAGAACAGTCACTGTTTGGGAGATTTAGTGTGAGAGCTGAAGCTGTGCTTGGGGCAACACTCTCCTCCAGCCTGGCATATCTGATCTTGGGGAGAGCCTGTCTGAGCAATAACCCCTTCCCTAGGGCTCCCTGTGCCTCTGAAGAGAGAGGTTCAGTGAAAATACATTGCATCCTCTTTCTGGTGCCAACATGCACTCTGCATCCATCTGCCCTAATTTCATTTATAGCCAGTGGATGAGGCTCACAGGTGACAAACAACCTAGGTTTGTGCTTGGAATCTAAAGTGGAGGCTCACAGAATCTCATGGGATGAAGCCCTTAATGTGTGAGGTCTGTGCTAACTCAAGTTAGTGTCGCAATTGATTTAAAATCATCAGAGACCCAGTCAGTGTCTACCAGAGAACTGAGCTAAATTCTTGTTGAATAAATCCCTCCTGCCTGACTTTGCCATGGCCACCCTTTAATTCTGGTGTCTGACACTCTAATCTGGGACATTTTTGAGATTCTATTAAACCAATTTCAAGTGAGCTTTTCCATTGAAATCATGCCACAGACTTACTAGTATTTCCAATTCCTTCCTCCTACATCCAGTTCCTCTGTATTATATATTGAGAATAACTTCATATATTTTGTGATTTCAATGAGAATTTTAAAGAAAGGGAACTTAAATACATTGGTTGAAGTCATCAACTTGAAATGGTGGCTTTTCCTTTATTCCAGCAGAGCATATCTCTCACTTACAAAAAGTAAGAAATTGAAGTTTGACAGCACCTTTGAATTTCTTATCATGTTCTCTGGAATAATGAAATGGCTGCACAGAGCTGTGGAGTGTGTGTGTGTGTGTAAGTGTGTGTGTTAAAATACCACATAAATGCAAAGACCAAGTATTCATCAAATTGAAATATTCTCTTTTGCATAACTTGCATAATGATTTGCAGTTTTCAGGAGATATCAACATACTCAAAAAATAGGAGAAGAAAGAAAAATGAAAAACTCCTCATTAGAACTGTATTTCTGATTTCTCTTTTCATATTCAAGTATATAAAAAGAAAAAATATTTAAATTATTTATAAAAATATGTATTTAAATTGATTAAACCCTGTTATTTATGGTAAACTACTTAAACTTAATGTGTTGATTAATGTTCTTTCCTCACAGAATAATTAACAATTATGGCTAATTTAAAACTCCACAGTTTCAGCATACTACTTGGAAATAAAATATATATGGGGTCTTACATGCTTGAATGTCTTGTTTAAATATATAGTTGGGTTGAACTGACTAGCTGATGCCTGTTTTTGATTGTCTATAGCAGTAGAATGTTTGAAGTTAGTGATTATTCTTTACTTCCCTTTTCTATAGTTGAATAAGCAAGATTCATTTGATTGTTCAACTGTGTTTAAAGATCATCAGTTTTTTAGATGACATTTGCACCTTACTTTTATAAATCATCTATTGTTCTTGCTTTGGGGAATTTATGGAGACTCACCACCGTATTATTACAAATCTATATTTTGGTAAATAAACATCAATCCCACTATGTTACCAGAAAATTGCAAGAATTATACTTATACTTATAAATTATACTTATACTTATAAATCTGTTTAATAAGTATAAGTATAATACTTATACTTATAAATCTGTTTATAAGTATAATACTTATAAGTATAATACTTATAAATACTTATAAATCTGTTTGTTAAATGATTTCTCATATTCAATGTTCCACTATTAAAATGCACCTTCTATACTGAAAAACTAAAGCTATAGAGATTTTAAAATATATCTTAAATATAATTCTGATTTGAATAAAGGCAAATTTGTAGATGACCTCTCAGTCAGAGGTAGCAGTGGATGAACCACAAAGTACTGATATATGAATACAGATGAACTAGCAAAATAGAAAGTCCACCAATAAATTTGCCAAAATGGGGAAACTCATTAAGTAAAAATGGGTTATTTCAAATAACTGGGGCAAAGATTTATTTAATAAATGACAGGAAAGGGCTATGGATGTGGCTCAGTGGTAAAGTACTTGCCTGTCATGTATGAGGCCTTGGTTTTGATTCCCAGCACCAAAAATAAAAAATACAAAATAAAAATAGACTGCGCATCGAGCTGGCGGGTGTGGAGGTGGTGGGCATGGAAGCTTTTCTTGTGGGTCACCAGCCCGAGCTCTGGACACAGCACAAGGTCACCCCAGCATCCCCCACCTCACCAAACATCTGACCCAGGAAATAGAATCCATCTTGGAAAACCTTACTTGCCATCTATTGGTGGGCATGGGTATCAGCGCGGTTCCAACTCCCCCACCCCCAGATGTGATAATTCAAAACTTTTCTCACAATCTTTTAGGGGTATATGGCTATCAACACGGAACTGCAACCGTACAGGCACCTGGTTTCCAACTCAGAGAAAATAAGAGCAGGGAGGTCCAGGTAGAAGTTCAAGCCCTCTCACACTGGCTACCTCCACCACACTGAGGGTAGAGACTCAAGCTTGGAACAGACAACACCACCTACTAGAAGAAAAGAAAACAGACTTTTGAGAGATTTTTGTTGTTGTTGTTGTTTTGTTTTTTTCTCTCTTCTCATACATTCTCCTCTACCTTTCCCCCTCTGGTCTTCACAACCCCAACATATGTGAAACCAAGAAATTTGCATGAAATAGGACTTTAAGAACTGAATCACCAGAATAATATAATATAAAAGAATTGCTTATGCCCCCCCCCTTTTTTTCTTTCTCCCTCTCTCTTTTTTCTCTTATTTCCTTTTTTATTTTTCGTTCTTCCTCCCTCTCTCACACTTTCAACCTCCTAACTTTTACCATTTTTACTTCGGGTAATTTTCTAAATACATATAGAAGTTTGAACTTATGCATTCTTCCATAAGTTACCTCCTGTCTATTCATTAGAGTTCTCCTCCAAAGTTGCTAAGTTAGATTAACCCCATACCTTCACACCTTTCCCCCTTAACACAACTTCCTACTCCTGACCCTCAGTTCTCTGTACGCCACCAGAAACAGTATGCCTTTTATGAAACTAATGACTATATTTTAAATGATAATTGAAGCCAACATCTCTAGACATAGACACTAACTATAAATGTATTAATAATTACAACTTGCTCATAGATGATGTATTGTTGATGTTGGGAACTGTTAACATTGTCTTTCCCCATAAAAGAGAGATTTTGGTACTATACAAGAGCAATATAAATCTAGGGGAAAAACAACAGTCTAACAGAGCTGGAAAGAAACGTGAGAAACATGAAAAGACAAGGAAAGAAAGGATCACAAACAATGAAAGACAATACAATATTAGAAGAGGTAATATCTACAGCAGAAAAAAATGTCAGATAAAGATTTCAGGATATATATGGTTTAGATGTTCTGGAGTCTCAGGGAGGACATTAGACAACAAATGCAGACAGGAAAGATCACTTTGACAATGATTTACATAAACAAATACAAGAAGCAAAAGATCAACTCTACAGGGAGATAGAGGTTATACAAAAAAAGCAGAAATCCTAGAAATGAAAGAAATGATAAACCAAATTACAAACTCAAATGAGAGTATCACAAGCAGAGTAGACCACTTAGAAGATAGGATATCAGACAACAAAGACAAAGTATATCATCTCAAAAAGAACATACAGCACAACAAGACTGATAAGAAGCCACAAGCAGAACATCCAAGAAATATGGGATATCATTAAGAGACCAAATTTAAGAGTTATTGGGATAGAGGAAGGTATTGAGGTCCAAACCAAAGTAATGAGCAATCTGTTCAGTGAAATAATATTAGAAACTTTCCAGAAATGAAGAATGAAATGGAAATCCAAATCCTAGAAGCCTACAAGACGCTGAATGTGCAAAATCACAAAAGATCCACACCAAGACACATTAAAATGAAAATGCCCAACATACAGAACTAGGAGAAAATTTTAAAAGCCACAATAGAAAGGAAGAAGATTACATATAGGGATAAATCAATTAGGATAGTGGCTGATCTTACAACACAGACCCTGAAAGCTAGAAGATCCTGGAACAACATATTTCAAATGCTGAAAGACAATGGGTTTTAACCAAGAATTTTGTATCCAGCAAAATTAAGCTTCAGGATTGAAGATGAAATAAAAACCTTCCACAATAAACAAAAGTTAAAAGAATTTGCAACTAGAAAACCGGCACTTCAAAACACCCTTGGTAAAGCATTTCATGAAGAGGAGATGAAAAATAACAATGAAAACCAACTGTGCAAGGTAGTACACTAAAGGAAAAACTAATCAAAGAGAAAAGTCAAGTTAAATAACAAAAATAAACAATATGGCTGGAAATACAAACCATATCTCAATAGTAACCTTAAATGTTAATGGTTTTAACTCACCATTCAAAAGACATAGGCTAGTAGACTGTATTAAAAAAAAAGATCCAACAATATGCTTCATACAGGAGACTCATTTGATAGGAAAATATATACACAGACTGAAGGTGAAAGGTTGGGAAAAATCATACCACTCACATGGACCTCAGAAGCAAGCAGGGGTGTCCATACTCATATCAAATAAAGTAGACTTCAAGCCAAAGTTAATCAAAATAGATAAAGAAGGACATTATATACTGCTCAAGGGAACCATACAAGACATAACAATTATTAATATATATGCCCCAAACAATGGTGCAGCTATGTTCATCAAACAAACCCTTCTCAAGTTCAAGAGTCAAATAGAAAACAACACAATAATCATGGGTGATTTTAACACCCCTCTCTCACCACTGGACAGATCTTCCAAATAAAAGTTGAATAAAGAAACTACAGAATAAATAACACAATTAATAACTTGGACTTAATTGACATATATAGAATATATCATCCAACATCAAGTGGATACACTTTCTTCTCAGGAGCACATGGATCCTTCTCAAAAATAGACCATATATTATGCCACAGGGCAACTCTTAGCAAATACAAAGGAGTAGTGATACTACCATGCATTTTATCTGATCATAATGGAATGAAATTGGAAATCAATGATAAAATAAGGAAGAAAAATTCCTAAATCACATGGATAATGAACAATATACTACTGAATGAACAATGGGTTACAGAAGACATCAAAGAGGAAATTTAAAAATTCTTAGAGATAAATGAGAACACAGACACAACCTATGGAAATCTCTGGGACACTATGAAAGCAGTATTAAGAGGAAAATTCATCACAGGGAGTTCATTCCTTAAATGAAGAAAAAGCCAACAAGTAAATGACTTCACACTACACCTCAAAGCCCTAGACAAAGAAGAACAAACCAGAAGCAAAAGCAGTAGAAGGCAAGAAATAATTAATATAAAAGCTGAAATCAATGAAATAGAAACAAAAGAAACAATTGAAAAAATTGACAAAACTAAAAGTTGGTTCTTTGAAAAAATAAATAATATTGACAGACCCTTAGCCATGCTAACAAAGAGAAGAAGAGAGAGAACCCAAATTACAAACATACGTGATGAAAAAGGCAATATCACAACAGACACTACAGAAATACAGAAGATAATTTGAAATTATTCTGAAACATTACACTGTAATAAAATAGAAGATAGTTAAGCCATCGATAAATTCCTAAAGTCATATGACCTGCCCAGATTGAGTCAGGAAGATATACACAACTTAAACAGACCAATATCAAGTGAGGAAATAGAAGAAGCCATCAAAAGAATACCAACCAAGAAAAGACCAGGGCCAGATGGATATACAGCCGAGTTTTACAAGATCTTCAAAGAAGGACTAATAGTAATACTCTTTAATCTATTTCAGGAAATAGAAAAAGAGGGAGTACTTCCAAAACAATAAATAGCATTGGGACAAATGATAGCCACTTAAACAAAAATGCAATTGAATCCATAAATCACACCACAAATAATAATAAATTCCAAACAGATCACATATAAAATGGATAATATAAAACCATAAATGTAGAAAAACTGGATTAATTATTTTAAAAACCCAGGATAGGAATTTTTCTAATAATAACTCAATATTAAGATGCAACAAACAAAAAAACCATTGGTAAATTTAAATAAATAATATCAAATACTTTTTATATGGCAATAAACACAATAAGCAACCTCAAAAGATAAATAAGGGCAAGGTTCACTAGTGCACTCCTGTAATTCCAAGCTATTTGGGAGGTTTACACAAAAGGACTACAAATTCAAGGCCAGCCTAGACAACTCAACAAAACTGTTTCAATACAAAAAATAAAATGGGCTGGTTTGTGGCTCAGTGATAGCAGAACCCTGGGGTCAATTCCTAGAACCAAAAGGAAAAATAAAAAGAAAAAATTAAGTAAGGGGAAATACACACCATATACCTCACTAACAAAGGGCTTGATTAAAAAGGAACACTTAAATTGCATGGCGAAAAGACCGGATATCCAACAATCCAATAGAAAAATAGGCAAAATACATGAATAGACAAATTTTTACATAATTCACATTTATAGGTACTTAAATGTAAGTACAAATGTCCAGATTTACACACTAGAAGAGAAAGACAGAGAAGAGTTATAATGACATACCAATTCTTACACCCTGTTGGCATAAATGAAAACTCTAATAGCATGTTAAGTTAGTGAGTATAAGGGAACTAGCACATGTTGTATATTGCAATGTGTTAAAAGATCCACTTAGGCATGTGAACTTTTTAGAGTTTGAGGTTTCAGCAAGTCATGATGGCGGCATCACAGGACCATAGGCAGTTCATTGCTCTGCTGAGCAAGTGAGCGTAAAGCATTTTATAAGGTCTCTGTGAGATCAAGACAAAGAAAAGATATTTCATTAAAGTGTAAGGTCCCTGATTAGAGATTAGTTTGGTGGTTTCCTTTTACTATTTACATTGAGTTGACTTCAGATGATTTATGTAAGCACCAAAGAAAAGACACTTGAGCCATTTCAGTTTAATAGTTTCCCAATTATTTTTTTTAAAGAATGCTCTCTTTTGATCAACCTCTCATTTATGAGAGATTAATAAAAATTTGGGTGTAACCTATCACGATCCATCATGGCTTGTCTCAATATAGAACTCATAATTTATGACATCAGGCTCATTGAAGAAATTTTATTTCTCCTTTTTGTCATTATAAGTGTAATGAGACCCTATAACATATCATTGAAGGCTGCAAATATGCAGTATAGACCCTTGAGAAATGGTGGCACACCCGGGAGAATACAATGACGATGTCAGGAAGATAGTGATATGGATAAATGTGCATGTGTATGCACTGTGTGTATATGTGTGTGTGTGTGTTCTCAAGGTTTATTTGCTGAGCAAAGCTGGAAGAAATAACAATCTAGTAGTACACATATAAATAATATCTGGCATTAGGAGAAAAATCCATAGAAAAATAGTTAATTTATTGTCTGAAACAGGAGAAAAAAATCCTAGATCATTTTTTTATGCCAAAAACATAAGAAAAGAATTGAAAATTACAGGAGTTATCTCAAAAGGGGTGAGCTCGAATGAACTTCCACTGACCCAATCTGGACTGTTTGAATTGTAAATTCAAAAGAAAGTAGTAAATTGAAAGTAGTACTATTGAATAAAATAAAGTATAAAATCAAATAAAGTATCAGTCTATACTGAAAATCAGACAGACGGACACTATGAAGGAAAATGTTCTCTTATAATATTAGCTAATACACATAATAAATGACAGAAAATTGCTATTTGAAACTCTATGGCATTGTTTAATTCAAACAAGGAAGATTATTGGATTCAAAATGTGTGATCAAAATTTTGATGCTGGACAATATATTAATGTCATAAATTATCTTTCCATAAATTAGTTATTAAGTATAAGAAGAAAAATAGTAGCTTGACTATAGCAAAAGCTGATTGGATCCTAGTTATCCAAATGATCAAAGTTAATATTATCAATATCCAAACAGACCTTTATCTTATCTTGGCTAATGTGATGTACTGAGGAGGACATATTACTCCAGTGGTATTTCATCCCACATGCATTATCTAAATCTCATCATGAGACAAAAATTGAGAGACGGTACTTGCTTCCTGTTGTTGCTATAACAATCTACCACATTCTTAGTGATTTAAAACAATACAAATTTATTACCTCATGGTTTTGAGATATAAAATCTGAAATGTGTCTAATGGAGATAAAAATCAAGGTATTAGCAGAGCTGTGTTCCCCTGAAAGTTATAGTGGAGAATCTGCTTGCTTCTCTGTTCCAGCTTTTAGAGACTGCCTGTATTTCTTGATATATAACACGTTCTTCTCTTTTCAAACTAGTAGTGTATCTTCTCCCACCCATCTCCCTCATTTTCTTCCTCTTCCATCTCTCTTCTCATTAACAAATATCCTGTTCTGACAATTATATTCTTGCATCCTTTTATAAGTTTCTTTGTGGATATGTTGAGCTTACTCAGGTAATATCAAATAATATTCCTTTTTGTGATTCTAAATTTAATTTCATCTGCAAATCACATTTTCTCTGTGGGAGAACACAGTCACATTTTTCAAGAATAAGTAGGTAGAAATCTCCATGAGGCTATTTTTTATGTTTGCAAATGGAACATTTCAAAACACCCCATTTTACCTAAACAAATGTCAATGTGATGTAACAGAAATAAGTCTGACAATTCAAATTATATATATTAAAATAGATTACAAATTCACAAAAACTAAAATCAGCTCATGATCCTGGACCAGAAAAAAATCACTATAAAATGTTACTAGGATAATTAATAGAGGTTAAATAATTAAACTGAGTCTTTAAGCAAATGTCATTCTTCTCAGGAAAAAAATATCATTGATATGTTTAGAAATACACCTTTTTTTCATATAATTTAAGTATCTGGCATAGGCTAATTATGAAGTAAAGAGAAGATTATTTTGCTCACAGTTTTGGAGGTTCAGTGTCCAAGTCAGGTGGCCCTATCAGTTTGCCGCTGGTGATGGCAGCAGATGGCAGAATTTCATGTAGAATCAAATGTTCACATCTCAAATTGGAGCAGGGAGAAATGAGGTGGAGCCAAACTCAGTGTTTTTTAGCAATCTTCTCATAGAAACCACCAAGGATGCCAGAAAAACTACCTTTCAAGGGTACACACCAGGTTATCTGAAGAACTGCCACAAGGCTGCTGTCCTGAAGGCTCTACATATAAAGGTAGAACAAGAGCACAAATGTGGCCAAATATCAGCAACTGGCAAATCTACTAAGTGGAGGCAAAAGGTATCTGATAATTTTTTTTTGTATATTTAAAGTTATATCCAAAGAGGACAATATAAAATGTAGTTCCCAAAAGATCTCTTACATTGCGATCTTATTGTCTAAGCTCTTCATTATTAGCACATACATTAACAGGAAAATGAATAGCAGAATAAATAAATAAATAAATAAGGCTTGGGTAGTAAGAAATTAGAGCCAATGATCCCACTGTAAATATCTTTAACAAAAAAAAAAAAAGAAGAAGAAGGTTACATTCAAGTACAAGGAGATGTTGTTAATTAGAAATTTAAACTCAGTGATAAAATAGAGCTTCTTTCAGGGCTCCAGAGTACTTAAGGTTTTTTTTTTTTTTTCTTTTTTACCAGTAGTGGGTAACATGATCAGCAAGTAATGACTAAGACATCAGAGTACATGAGAGATTGGAAGAAAATTAACTTTGGAATTTGGCAGCTAAGGGAACTTAGAACATTTTGTGTGGCTTTTATAGCATTCTAATTTTGAGATTTTGAGAATTAAAACTGGGATATTAGCTTGGAGAGGAAGAGATACAGACTTTCTCCGACAAAGGAGCCTATAGAAATTGATAACAAGCATAGAGAAAGGCAAAGGGAAAGATGAAAACAAAGAGTAACAGAACATTTCTATTTGATTTTTTTCAGTTGGATAACTAAGGATATAATGAAAACTATGACAAGGAAATTGGCATATGAATATGTGAAGACTCTATATCTGGCATAATAAATCTGACTAAGTAATAAGATGAACAATGATGATTGTAGATTTAAGACTAAATCTCAGTAGTCAGACACAAAAAAGTTGAGTTATGAAACTTCTTTATCAGAAGAAACCTACTAACACTGGTACCCCACAGTAACACTGAACTAAGCTATTTTATGTTATGGAAATATGGAAAAATCTAATATGGTAAGTAGAAAGAGAGATCTATTTTAACTTAATCTATTTCCATACTTACGCAGCAGTAAACTGTGTGACTTTCCAATTTCCATTTCCTTTCAAGATAAAATGGATTTTTGTATGTGTAATCTTTTTCTAATTTTATCAGATACTGTTATTTTAAGGCAATGTAACAGATCTATTTTAGTGATGATATCATTGTAATTTTAGAACTTGTGTGAAAATTCACTTATAAATCATAAAAATCACATTCAAATCATCATCAGTAATTCCTCTGGGTACTATTAAGAAAAAAAATCATTCATTCCATTCTTCAAATATTCAGTACAAATCTTCTTATGTTAATGGGTTTTGCAAAACTGATGTTTATAACTCACAAGTATTCTACAGCATTTTATCTTCTTTTTTACATTGTCAAGATGTACAACTCTTTTAAAGTGCTTCCAGTTGAAACATTTCCTTCTTTCCTACATCATCTACACTTGCACTACCTAAAGACAATGAACTGTACTTCACTGGATCCTGTATTTGTGTAGCCTGCTTTTGAAAAATATCCCTCATTATCACAGAAAATATTTATTGAGCCCCTTGTAAAACATTCAATGTTACATGAAGTAGACAGTCATTTAAGAGATTAAGTATGGTATATTTGTTTACTTTTCTTTCTGTAACAAATCACAACAAAATTAAGGCCTTGAGACATTGCAAATTTATACATTTACAGTTCTGGAAACCAGAAATCTAAAAACAAGTTGTTGGTCTGAGCCTGCAGCATGGTGGTAAAGTACTTGCTTGTCATATATGACGTCTAAGGTTCAATATTCAGCACCCCTCAAAGAATTGAAGACAAAAAATAAATTAAAAATTAGATGTCACAACAAGACTATATTTCTCTTGTGGGCTTTACAATCTGTTACCTTACGTTTTCCAGCTTCTAGAATCACTCACAATCTTTGGCTCATTGCCCTCTCTATTTTCAAAGCCCATCCTTCCGACTTCTGCTTCCTTTATTCCCACTCCTACTTATGCCTTTGATCTTCTTAATTCCTCCCTATGAGTACCTGGTAATGACATTGAGCCCTTTTAGATAATTCAAAATAATTTCCCCATCTCAGTACTCTAATATAATCACATAATCAATGTCCCTTTTGCCATGAAAGTAACTTAGTCACAAATTCTGAGGTTTAGAAGGTGGACATCTTCAAGAGGTCATTATTCTGTTTATCACAGAGAAAATGAGAAAAATATCTTGCCACTGTCCCACAAATTTGTTAGGTGGCTGTCATGAGAATAAACTGAGAATTTTATGACTCCAAAATCTTTGCCTTTAATCCATACACTATGTTACCTTCCCAAGTTGACCTTATGTCCTCATCCTTATTAAAAATTTCACTGTCATTAAAACTTCCAATGTAAGTGCCATGAATTATACATACTTAACACACTGGAGGCTACAGAAATAGAAACAGCATAACGATACCTGTTTTACTCCTTCAAAGTAATTTAGGCATATACTATTTCTCTATATAACTTGGTAAGTGTTCATATTTTTACTGTTTTTTCAGACATATCAAATAAAGACAACAGAACTGGATTGTTGAGGAGGTTCCGGAAGATGGCAAATGGCAGCTAGGTAGCAATTTCTGATCTCCCTACAACACAGAGAGAAGGAAGTGAAAGGACAACTGATCTGAAAGGTAGGTGACCAAATAAATGTTCTAAAATGCAATATTACAATATCTGAGACTTGAAGATTGGTTACTGGAGTAGAAAATAGATGGTTAGTGGAGTAGAAAATAAGCACAGAGTTCCCTGATCCCAACACAAAACAGGATTGGGGAGTGGGCCAGGGAAACAGAGAGAGAGAGAGAGAGAGAGAGAGAGAGAGAAATCATATAAGCTCACCCCCTTAACAACATCTGGAATGAAAGGCAGAAAAAAATAAAGCATGACAGGAACTGTGGTGTCCTTGAAATGGATCAAGCAGCTTAAAACCAAAAGGAAAGTAGAAAAGGATGTCGGGCTCTGCAGCCATTTTTTGCACACACAGTTGACCAGTTACCCCTTAAATCAATACAAACTTCTTCCCATCTCCAGCAACAAATTAAACAAGAGGGCACACCCCTGCAGTGAGATGTCTTAATAATCTATCTAAAAAAAAAACTTGTAGAGGGATCCCTATTAGACAAAAGTCACCAAAACCTTCTCCCCCTCATCACGAACAAGGGGAGCAGGGTGGAACAAACCCACAATGGGAAGTGCTCACCAATTCAGCTATATAGGACATCTGGGGAAAGAGACAGTGAAAGTACTGCAATTCTTAGCATTAAAAGTAAGAGCTCATATCCAAATGGCAATGCATTTTGGCCCCTCACAGAGGCAAGGGAAAAGGGGAGCTGTCAGCATGGTTGCTGCCTTCTACTGATGCTGGGGTGAGTCAAGGCAGGAAGCTACATGATTCTTAAGAAACCTAAAGGGTCTGTCACCCTGATCATGGCTTTAGTCCATGCGGGGTCCCTAGGGCCTATCCCAGAGGTATGTGCCCTGGATATACAGTGGTTTATAGGGAGAGTTCCCAGATTACAGCAGCAGCTGGTATAAGGCCATGATGAGAAATTGTCTGAGACCCTGGGTAGCTTAACAGAAACATGCCCAGATCTTTACCATAGCCAGCAGGCAGTCAGTCAAGGTGGAAAATTGCTTGGGTCCAAGGCAGCAGACAGCAACAATTCCTAGCCTCATCCAGCTCCCAACCTGACACTTTTTGTAACTGCTGAGTGTTAGGACACTGTTTGGATACTGACTAGACCCTCCTTCAATCATAGTCAGTAGAGGAAATTGGCACCCACCATTCATGACCTGTGGCAGTGGGAGCTAGAACCTAGATAAACCAGCTGAGTCTTTTTACTCAGTAGTAAGGACAATATCTCAGTGAGCTGCATCAACCAAAGATAACATTCCTGTAACACAGATCACACACAGAGAATCCACACCCACAGGATCTGTGCTTTTTGACAGCTATTAGATTCTACACCACTGTGAAAATGATCCTGTGCAGGAGAGTGGTTACACAGTTACCCTTAGCAATCACAATGACAATTCAGAATCCTGCATCCTAAACTCCTAAACACAACAGAAACAACAAACAGGCACAATAATGCACCCATTAGAAGCCAACCACAGGGTCCTGAGCTGACAAATCAGAACTGGCTGGTGAGACAGTCATAGTAGCTGAGGCAGTGACTACTATGTCCCAGCATCTCTGGAGGAAGTAAAAGCCAATGAATGATGGATATCTTCTAAATGTCCCACATCCTAATGAAATCCAAGAATTGACAAGAAGTTTTGTCACCTTGGAATGATTTATTATAAATAACTATCATCAATTTTGAGTGTATGTATTACTCTTTATCTTGATTGATTTTTGTTACCTTAATAGACAACATTGTACCTTCAATCCACTTGAATATATTGCTTCTAACAATTTAAAACGTTAATTGACATCATTCTATCTTGTGTTTTTTAGATCCATTTATACTGGCTCCTTTTACCCTTTATTCCCCCCATTATATCATCTGTTACTATCTCAAATTCCCATTCATCTTTTTCTTCTTTTTACATTGGTATACATTATTTTTCTATTTTTTTCTTTTTCCTCTCTTTTACCTGATCTTTCTTCTCTCTGCTTACAGCCCTCATATACTGTTATAGCAAATTGCTACATTTAGTAACTAATTTTTTCACCTGTTCCAGAATTTTACTATAAGTTTATACCTGGATTAGAGAAACTGTAAAGAGTAATATCAACAAGTTTTTCATTTTTTTTTCATAAGGTTGAATAGTATAATGATTGGCTCTGAAGTGATTGTAGTAAATATGGTTCAGTAGCTTCTCTTAAAGTGCTGTTGTTACTGAGATTGGCAGTATACTTCAGATAATGTATCAATATCTGAATATTTGATCAATATAGGTATCTCCCTATAATAGCACTAAATATAAATAATCTAATCTCTTTTATTAAAAGATATAGGTTGGCAGATGGAATGGAAAAATACAAGACCCCAAAATATGTTGTTTGAAAAAGACTCACTTTACAAAAACAACCACAGTATAAACTTTAAAAATGGAAAGATATTACCATGCAAATGGTACCTGTAAAGAAGCAGGAGTAGCTATTTTCATATCAGATAAAGTGGACTTCAAACCAAAATTAAACAGAACAAAGAAGGTCACATCCTACTGGTTAATGGATATCCAGGAGTAAGATATAATAATAGTAAATATTTATGTCCCAAACAACTGTGCACCTATACACATAAAAAAAACTCTTATCAATTTTAATAATCAAATAGAACACAACTTCACACACCTCTCTCACCACTAGATACATCACCCAGACATAAAGTAGAGGATTCATCAGAATAAAAAAATACTATTAATCAAATGGATCTAACAGATATCTATAGACTATTTCATCCATCAATGACTGAGTTTACTTTCTACCCAGCAGCATATTGAACATTGTCTAAAATGTATCATATTTTATTTCATAAAGCACATCTGAACAAAAAAAAATGGAGATAATCCCTTTATCCCATCAGATCCTAATGGGGTTAAATTAGAAACCAGTGACAAGTTAAAAAACAAAAAGCACTGTAACACATGGAGATTAAACAATACACATTTGAATGATGGAGAGATAGCAGAGGAAATCAGGGGAGAAACAAAACATTCCCCAAAACAAATGAGATTAATGATACAACATATCAAAATCTCTACACAGTAAGAACGCAATTGTAAGAGGAAGGGTATAGCATTGAGTTTACACATTAAAAAAAAGAGGTAAAAAAACTAAATGAGGATAAAAATCAATGAAGTTGAAAATTAAAATAAACAATACATAGGATCAAGGAAATGAAGAGTTGGTATTTTTGAAAGAATAAATATAATTGATGAATTATTAGCCAAACTAATCAAAATAAAGAAAAACTCAAATTAACAAAATTAGGAATGAAATGGAAAATATCATTAGAGATACTAAATATCCAGAAACCCATCAGAAACTATTTTGAAATTTATGCTCTAATGGTTAGAAAATCTTGATGAATTTGACCAATCCCTATTGACATAGGCCCTATACAAATTGAATGATGAAGATATAGAAAACTTAAAAGGATCAATATCAAGTAATGGAATTGAAGCAGATATCTACAGATTTCCAACAAAGAAAATACAAGAACTAGATGGATTGTCAGCTGAGTTCTACTAGGTCTTTAAAGAAGTACTAATACCAATCCTCCTCAAAATATATCATAAAATAGAAAAAAAGGGAACATTCCCAAATTCATTCTATTATGCCAGTATCACCTTAATACTAAAATCAGACAAAGATATGTCAAGGAAAGAAATCTTTAGACCAATATCCTTAATGAAAATAGATGCAAAATATCTTAATAAAATACTGACAAACTGCATATAAAAACACATTAAGAAGATTGTGTACTGTGGTCAATTGAGTTTCATCCCAGGGATGCAAGATAGGTTCAACATGAAAATCAATAAATGTAATTCACACATAAACACTATTAGGGACAGATTACACCAATAGATATAAAAAAGGCATTTTACAAATTCCAAGATTCATTCATGGTTAAAAATTCAGAGAAACTAGGGATAAAAAGAACTTACCTCAACATTTTAAGGGTTATATATGACAAACCCAAGATCAACATCATAATGAATAGAGAAAAATGCAAATCATTTCGTCTAAAAACAGTAATACAACAAAATGTCATTCTCATCACTATTATTCCACATTGCCCTTGAAACCCTAGCAAGAGCGATCAGGCAAGTGAAAAAAAATTACAGGAATACAAACAGGAAAAGAAGAGCTCAAATTATGTTTTCTGATGACATGATTGTATATTTCAAATACCCCCCAAAACTCCACCTGACTTATAGAGTTGATAAATTTAGTAAAGTAGAACACAAAATTGATAAGCATAAATCAATTTCTTTCCGATACTTTAATAATGATTCTGTTAGAAATTCGATTAGGAAAACTATTTCTTTCATAATAATTTAAAAATTAATTATTAATCTAACAAAGGAGGTGAAGGACCTCTACAATAAAAAACTATATAATGCTGAAGAAAGAAATTGAAGAAGACCTTAGAAGATGGAAACACTCTCATGTTCTTGGACAGGCAGAATTAATATTGCCAAAATTGTATGCTACCAAAAGCATTATAGAGACTCAATGTGAACCCCATCAAAATACCAATGACAAATCCTTTGCCAAGATAGAAAGAGCAGTTCTAGAATTCATTTGGAAAAATAAAAGACCCAGAATACCCAAAACAATACTGAAGAAAAAGAGGGATGCTGAAGGCATCACAACTCCAGACCTGAAATTACACTATAGAGCTAAAGGAACAAAAACAGCATGGTACTACCACCAAAACAGATATGAAGACCACTGGCATAGAACAGAAGATACAAAGGCAAACCCACATAAATATAGTTCTCTGATACTAGACAAAGGTGCCAAAACAGTCATTGGAAAAAAAGACAGCTTTTTTAAAAAAATGGTGCTGAAAAACTAGAAATTCCTTTGTAGAAGAATAAAACTTGACCTGTATTTCTCACCTTGCATAAAATCAACTTAAAATGGACCAAAGTCCTTAGAATTAGAATACAAACTCTGCAACTGCTAGAAAAAATGTAGGCCCAACACTCCAGTGTGTAGGCATAGGAACCAACTTCCTTAACAAGACTTCTAAAGTACAAGAAATAAAGTAAAAAAATCAATAAGTGGGATATGATCAAATTGTAAAGGTTTATCAAAGGAAAGGAAACAAAAACTATGAATAGATTCTACCCTTGCTCTTTAGGGCATTAATATCAAGAATATATAAAGAACTAAAAAAAAATTAACATGGAAAAAACAAATAACCCAATTAATAAATGAGCAAAAGAACCAAACAGACACTTCTCAAAACAATAAATAAAAAATGAAGAACAAATATATCAAAATATGTTCAACATCTCTAGCAATTAGGAAAATACAAATTAAGACTGCATTGAGATTTCAAGCCATTCCCATCCGAATGGCATTTTTCAAGAATAAAAATGATAATAAATTTTGGTGAGGATGTGGAGAAAAAAGAACACTCATACCTTGTTGGTGGGACTGCAAATCAGTGCAACCATTAGAATAGTGAAGGTATGGTATTTACTGTTAAATACATGGAACTGGAGACTATCATGCTAAATGAAAGAAGCCAGACTTTAAAATTCAAAGATTGAATGTATTGTCTGAGATGCAGTAGCTAGTCCAAAATAAGAAAAAAGAGAGAGAGGGAATGAGGGAGGAGGGGGAAAAGGGAGGTGATTTCATCAATACAGAACAAAATCTATGGAGTAGACAATGGGAATTGAGGGGGAGAGAGGAGGGACAGGATAAGAAAAGAACGTTAGAATCAATCTCACCTAAATTTTCTAAGTACACATATGAATATACCAGAATGAATCTCAACATCATGTATATCCACAAGACGTTGCTTTAAAAAGATACTGTAAGTAAACAGCAGAAAGATCAGTAGAGTAGATGGAATGGAACAGGAGGACGGAGGAAGAGAGGAAATGGGGATGTATTGGGAACTTAATTAGGGAAAATTATATTTCATGCTTTTATAAATATATCAAAACAAGTCTTAATATTATGTATAACTAAAAATAACCAATTAAAACGTAGATAATTTTTTTAGAAAATGACGGAATGGAGATGGAGTTCAGTGTAGAACACTTGCCTAAAATGTGCAAAGTCTTAGCTTTGATCCCCAGCACCATAAACAAACAAACAAAAATCCCAAATACTTTCCTTTATCATATTTTTCCTCACCTATATTTTATTTATAGGCTGTGTGCTGTGAACTTCTTCAGCCTATATTCACATGAAAACCTTAAAACATATTAAAAATATAAGATATATTTCAGAGCAATGTGTATCCACTTCAAAGTTATTTTAAGAGCTATCTTAAAGAACTGTTTTATTTGATATGTAAATCATATAAAATTTACATAAATAACTTATGTAAATACCAAAGCCACTGCAATGGATTATGAAAAAAAAATCCAAACTCTTGTCCAAAATAGAGTAGTTGGTAATTGTCACGAATTTCTTAATCATAGTGTCTATGTACTTTTGCTGCTATTAAAATTTCTTCATGCTTAGTTGAATTTCAGTTCTAAAAATCAAGAATCTCAATATAATAATGATTTAAATAAAGGAACAAAACTGATATTTGTAAAAGAAAGTCATCTCCAAATACTTTTTAGAATAGCCACAAAACACCTCCATATAATATTTATTGGAAATTTAAATTAGAAATTAATCTTTATAAAGAAGAAGTATTTTACTTTATAGAGAAGTTAATAAAATTGAGCTTTCTAGTTCTCAGCTTCTGGCATTTTGGTCTTTGTTTTGATATGCTCACCTAAAACATTCTAATCTTATTTAATAAAAAAGTAGATCCCTACTATAGTCTATATGCTATGTTGCACTTGATAATTATAAATTTGTGGTTGATAATAATGTCTTCTAAAATGTCAGGATATTTTTTGGTACCAAGCCCAATCTTTCATTTTCAATATTGGTTGTGGAAAGAATCCTTTAATTGACAGTGAGAATTTATTCCATAAATTTATGAATGCACATGTGTTCTGATATTTTATGTTCTAATAGAATCATTACTAAACATGGTTTGTCAACACAGACCTGTTTAAAATAAATAGAAGTAGTTTTAAAGGCTCACTTATTTTTCCTTTGTCATCATTTTAAAAGAATTTCTTACAGCAACAAATTCCTAGTACTTTTCTATTTTCTAATTATATTTATGTAGACATGCCAATGTGAACTGATACAGCATGATATTGAAGGTTCTTGATGGTTTCTTTAACAAAAAATTAGAAGTGGATGCAATCCTATAATTAATTTAGAATAGGAGAAAATGCTTATCATTTTATCTGCAAGAATTAGAAGTTGAAAATATCTCTTGGATTTGATACAAATAATCTCAATTGAACATCATGCTATAGTTGCTCTGCTCTGTATTATTTTAACAATGTTAGAATTCAGCTTCCCACCATTTTTCAAATAAGTTTAGTGTATCAAAATAATCAGATATAATATGGAGCTTTCCTGAATATGAACAGAAAATAGATATGCAATATGATACTTAGTTTGCTCACATTTTCCATAGTTTTTGAGTTCTTAGACATTATGTTCCATATATAGATAAACATGGCTCTTATTAGAGTCTGAATCAGGACAAACGAGAAAACTTTTTGTCTCCATTGAGGAAACACTTCCAGGCTATTTTTCAAGGCTTTAACTTACTATATTTTTATTTTTGAGAAAAAGTTTTGAGTAAAATAACTATCAGAAGCATGTGTTCAAATATAGTACAGTTACTGATTAATTTGTTTCATAATATGGTACTCAAAGGAAAATACAATAATTCTTAGGAAAAATTCTTGCATTGCTTCTACCTGCAGTTACAGAATTAAGTAATTTCTAGGTGTGGATGCATTGCCAAAAATACTCCAGTTAATTTTTCTAGCACATGATTTTTCCCATACATAGTATTTACTCATAAAGCACTCTAAGTAATTCACTTTTTATGTTTAAATAATTTACACATGATTCAGCTACTCTATAATAGTTTTTGCCAGGAGATCAATTGATAATTTCTGAGTGAATATATTATAAGGGCATTTAATAAAAATTTTATGTTTAATAATAACAGATAGTTACCAATAATCAGCAGTTTCTATGTGCTCAATATTATAATAAATACTGATATTTTCCAATAAAACTTTAATCTTCTAGATTCATATATTGAAGAGTGAGGAATTTAACCTGATTAGTCAGATTACATGGGTTACTTAATTTTGTACATATTTTTGACTAGTCATTACAATTGTAGCAATTTTTTTAGGTACATTAGAGCATGCCTGTAATCCCAGGGACTTGGGAAAATGAGGCAGGATGACTGAAAGTATGAAGACAGCCTGAGCAATTTGGTAACACTCCCTCTCAAAATAAATATATATATTTTAAACTTAGCCATTCAAAGAGTGGTGACTGTGATGAAAACAGGGTTCATAAACTCTCATCCTAAACTCATCAATTAAAGGCTTCATGATCTTTAAAGGGAACCACATTTCACAAGGTCGATATTTTTTCTGTGAGACTCAAAACGTTACCTCACTTTAACAGATATTTATAAACTTAGTTTGTTAGTCACTATGCAGTTTATTCTGCATCTAAGTGAGTTTGGGCTGATATAAGCAAGTACCACAGAATGTGTCACTTATGAACAACAGAAATCTCTCATGGTTCTACAGAGCAGAAGTCTGAGACAGTTTCTAGTTCTACATTACATCCAAAATGGTTGAAGCTTGTGGTGAATGATAGCTTCATTGAGTGACAGCATTTTTCCTATCTAGGAAAACGGACTCCCCACAATCCCATGATTTCTTTTTTATTATTATTATTTGTTCTAATTAGTGATACATTATAGTAGAATGCATTTTGACACATTGTACACAAATGGAGCATAACTCCTCTGTCTGTACTTGGTGCTGAGTCATACCAGTAGTGTAATCATACATTTTATAGGGCAATAGTGTCTGTCTCATTTTACCATCCTTCCCATCCCAACTGCCCCACCCCTTCCCTCACTCCATTCTGCAGAATCCAATGTTCCTTCATTCTTTCCAAACCCACCCCACCCACCCACACTATGCATCTGCCTCTGCTTATCAAAGAAAACATTTGGCCTTTGGTTTGGAGGGATTGTCTTATTTCCCTTAGCATGATATTCTCTAGTTCTATCTATTTACCTGAAAATGCCATAATTTCATTCTCCTTTAAGGCTGAATAATATCCCATTGTATATGTGTACCACATTGTCTTTATCCATTCATCTGTTGAAGGGTACCTAGGTTGGTTCCATAGTTTAGCTAATGTGAATTGAGCTATAAACATTGAAGTAGCTGCATCACTGTAGTATGCTTATTTTAAGTTCTCTAATTATAAACTGAGGAGTGGGATAGCTGGGTCAAATTGTGGTTCCATTTTCAGTTTCTCAAGGAGTCTCCATATTGTTTTCCACAGTGTTTGCACCAATTTGCAGTCCCACCAGCAATGTATGAGTACACCTTTTTCCCCACATCCTTGCTAACACTTATTGTTGCTTGAATTATTAATAATTATCATTCTGACTAGAATGAGATGAAATCTTAGAGAAGTTTTGATTTGCATTTCTCTAATTGCTGGAGATGTTCAACTTTTTTTTTCATATATTTGTTAGTCAATTGCATTTTTCTTCTGTAAAGTGTCTGTTCAGTTCCTCACACTATTTATTGTTTGGATTTTTTGTTTTTTGGGTGTTAGGTTTTTTGAGTTTTTTTTTTTTTTTAATATATACTGGAGATTAGTGCTTGCTATCTGATGTGTGTGGGGTAAAGATTTTCTCCCATTCTGTATGCTCTCTCTTTACATTATTGATTGTTTCCTTTTTTAGTTTGAATCCTGAGAAAATCAGAAATCCATATGTAGCAAAATAAAATTAAACAACTATCTCTCACTCTGTGCAAAATTCAACTCAAAGTAGATCAACACTTAGGCACTAGAACAGAGACCCTGTGCCTAACAGAAAATAAAGTAGGCTAATTTTTTATCATGTTGGCTTAGTACCTAACTTCTATAGCAAGACTCCTAAAGTGAAAGATATGAAATTAAGAATCAATGTAATTTTGATTTTCATTTCTCTGATTGCTAGGGATATTGACATTTTTTTATATATTTTTGGACATTTGTATTTCTTACTTTGAGAAGTCTCTCTTTAGTTCTGTTTCCAATTTGTTGATTTTCTTTTCTTTCTTTCTTTTTTTTTTTTTTCGGTGTAATCATTTTGGGGGTTTCTTTATATTTTCTGGATATTAATACCCTGTCAGAGAAGCAAGTAGCAATGATCTTTTCCTACTCCACAAGCCCTCTCCTCATCCTCTCATTTGCTTTCCTGTGCAGAAGCTTTTTAATTTAATGGCATTCCACTTATTGATTCTTGGTGTTATTTCTTGAGCTTTTAGGGTCTTATTAAGGCAATTGGTGCCTGCACCAATTTGTTGGAGTTTTGAGCCTTTGTTTTCTTCCAGTAATTAGAAAGTTTCTGGTCCAATTCCAAGTCTTTGAACCATTTTTAGTTGATTTTTGTGCAACATGAAAGATAGGAATCTAGTTTTATTCTTTTACGAATGAATATTCAGTTTTCACAGTATCAGTGTTTTTTTTTAAAGGTCACCCTTAATCCAATGTAAATATTTGGCGCCTTTGTCAAGTTGCAATGACTGTATCTGTTGGATTTATCTCTTTGTCTTATAGTCTAGTCCATTGAGTTTCACATCTGTTTTAGTTACAACATCGTGCTATTTTTGTTACTATAGTTCTGTACTATAATTTGAGATCAGGTATTGTAATGCTTCTAGCATCACTCTTCTTGCTCATACATAAAAATTCTTAAGAGTTAAATGAGAGTTTAGATAAAACATACCAAAGTCTCTGGAACACTATGAAGGCAGTGCTAAGTGGAAAGTGGAAAGTTCATTACATTGAGCTCATTCATTAAAAAAAGAAAAGTCAACAAATAAATGACCTGACATTACATCTCAAAGCCCTAGAAAAAGAAGAAAAGATCAACACCAAAATTAATACAAGACAGAAAGTAATTAAAATCAAGGCTGAAATCAGTGAAATTGAAACAAACAAATGAACAAAAAATAATTGAAAAAACTGACAAAGCAAAAAGCTGCTTCTTTAAAAATTAAAGTTGGTAAACCCTTAGCCACCTGAACAAAAAGAAGGAGAGAGAAAACTCAAATTACTAGAATTCATGATAAAAAAGGAAATATCAGTACAGATACCACTGAAATACAGAAGATAATTAGAAACTGCTTTGAAAATTTATACTTCAGGGCTGGGTTGTGGTTCACTGGGAGCACGCTCACCTAGCACATGCGAGGCCCTGGGTTTGATCCTCAGCACTACATAAAAATAAATAAATAAATAAATAAATAAATAAATAAATAAATATATTGTGTCCGACTACAACTAAAAAAAAATATTAAAAAAAAAAGAAATCTGGGTTTGGGATGTGGCTCAAGCAGTAGCACGCTCTCCTGGCATGCATGCGGCCCGGGTTCGATCCTCAGCACCACATACAAACAAAGATGTTGTGTCCACCAAAAATTAAATATTAAAAAAATTCTCTCTCTCTCTCTCTCTCTCTCTCTCTCTCTCTCTCTCTCCCTCTCTCTCTCTTTAAAACAAAGAAAGAAAATCTATACTCCAATAAAATAGAAAATTACAAAAACACCAACAAATCTCAAGAGGAATATGAGTTGTCCAAACTGAATCATGATGACATACACAATTTAATCAGACCTATTTTGAGCAATGAACTAGAAGATGCCATCAAAAGCCTACCAACCAAGAAAAACTCTGAACCAGAATGATTCGCAGCTGAGTTCTACAAGACCTACAAAGAAGAATTAATACCAATATTCCTCAAATTATTCCATGAAACAAAAAAGGAGGGAAAATTTCCAAACTCATTCTATGAGGCTAGTGCCATCCTGATACCTAAGCCAGACAAAGACAAATCAAGGAAAGAAAACTTCAGACCAATATCCCTGATGAACATAGATGCAAAAATTCCCAATAAAATTCTGGCAAATCACATACAAAAAACATATTGAAAAGACAGTGTACCATGATCAAGTGGGGTTCATTCCAGCGATTAACATCCAGGGATTGGGTCAACATACAGAAATCAATAAACATAATTAATCACATCAATAGATATAAAGATAAAAATCATATGATTATCTCAATAGAAGCAGAAAAAGAATTTTATAAAATACAATACCCTTTCATGTTCAGAACACTAGAAAAACTAGGGATAGTAGGAACATAACTGTACATTGTAAAAGCTTTCTGTGCTCAGCCCAAGGACAAAATTATTAAAAATGAAGAAAGATTGGAGGCGTTCCCTCTAAGTACTGGAACAAGACAGGGATGCCCTCTCTCACCACTCCTATTTAACATAGTCCTTTAAACTCTGGCCAGATAAATTAAACAGATGAAAGGAATTAAAAGGATATGAACAGGAAAAGAAGAATTCAGACTATCACTATTTGCCAAAGACATGACTCTATTCTTAGAGGATACATAAAACTCCACCAGAAAATTTCTAAAATTAATAAGTGAATTCAGAAAAGGAGCAGGATATAAAATCAAGACTCATAAATCAAATGAATTTCTATACATAAAAAAACACTTGGAAATAAATTAACAAAACAGGAGAAAGATCTATACAATGAAAACTACAGAACACTGAAGAAAGACATTGGAGAAGATCTTAGAAGATGGAAAGATCTCCCATGTTCTTGGATAATAAGAATTAATATTGTCAAAATGGCCATACTACCAAAAACATTTAATAAATACAATTAAAATACCAACAACCTTCCTCATAAAAATAGAAAAAGCAATCATGAAATTCTTTTGGAAAAATAAGAGACCCAGAATAGCCCAAACAATCCTTAGCAAGATAGTAAAGCAGGAGGTATCACAATAGCAGACCTTAAACTATAGTACAGAGATATAGTAACAAAAATGGCTTGTATTGGCACCAAAATAGACATGTAGACCAATGATACAGAATAGGCGATATGGAAAAAAATCCACACAAATACAGTTATCTCATACTAGAGAAAGGCACCAAAAACATACATTGGAGAAAAGATAGCCTCTACAACAAATGGTGTTGGGAAAACTGGAAATCCATACACAGCAAAATGAAATTAAACCACTCTCTCTCACCATGCAAAAAGCTCAACTCAAAAGTGGATCAAGAATCTAGGAATTATACCAGAGCCCTGCACCTAAGAGAAGAAAAATTAGGCCCAAATTTTCCTGATGTTGGATTAAGTCCTGACTCCCTTAACCATATTCCTAAAGCACAAAAAATAAAATCAAAAATTAATAAATGAGATAGATTTGAACTAAAAAGCTTCTTCTCAGCAAAGGAAACAATCAATAACATGAAGACAGTGCCCATAGAGTGGGAGAACATCTTTATTAACACACTTCAGATAGAGCACAAATCTCCAGGATATATAAAGAATTCAAAAAACTTAGCACAAGATAAATAGGTAAATAAATTACCCAATCAATAAATGGGCTAAGGAACTTAGCAGACACTTCTCAGAAGAAGAAATACAATTGATCAACAAGCATATGAAAAATGTTCATCATCTCTAGCAATTAGAGAAATGCAAATCAAACTACTCTTAAGATTTCACCTCACTCCTGTCAGAATGGGAATTATCAAAAATACAAGCAATAATAAGTGTTGAAGAGTATGTTGAGAAAAAGGTATACTCATACATTGCTCATGGGACTTCAAATTGATGCAGCCATTATGGAAAGCAGTATGGAGATTCCTTAGAAAACTTGAAATGGAACCACCATTTGCCCCAGCAATCACACTCCTCCAGGTATACCCAAAGGACTTAAAATTAGCATACTATAGTGAAACAGCCACATCATTGTTCATAGCAGCTCAATTCATAATAGCTAAACTGTGGAACCAACCTAGATGCCCTTCAACAGATGAATGGATAAAGAAACTGTGGAACATATACACATATTATTTAGCCTTAAAGGAGAATAAAATTATGGCATTTGCAGGTAAATGGATGGAGTTGGAGAATATCATGATAAAAAGTAAACTAATCCCTCCAAAAATCAAAGGCCAAATATTTTCTCTGATTAGTGGATTCTGACCCATAATGGTGTGTGTGTTGAGGGGTGGGGGGATGTGGGTGAATGGAGAAACTTTGATTGAGCAAAGGGAAGGGAGGGAAAAGGATGGGGAATGGGGATAGAAATGATGGAGATAGGAGATGAACATTATTACCCTAGGTACATGTATGACTGCACATGTGGTGTGACTCTACATAGTGTACAACCAGTGAAATGAAAAGCTGTGCTCCGTTTGTGTATAATGAATTGAAATACATTCTGCTATCATGTATAACTAATTAAAACCAATAAAAATAATGCATATGGAATTCAAGTATATAAAAGAATGTTCAAACTCCCTCATAATTAGAAAAAATATATGAATTCATTTTAATATCATTACTCTCATTACTCACCTATTGGTCAGGCAGAAATCTAAAAGCACAGCTTCATATTGTATTGGAAAAGCTATGCTAACACAGTCATGTTCCTATACTGTTGGTGAAAATGCAAACTACTAAAATTGGAGATATCTGGCAAAAATACAAATGCACTTATCTTTTGAATAAGTAGCCTGATTGCTCAGAAATGGTCCTATGATATTCCTAGAACAAAATATATATTCAATAGGTTGTTCATTGAATTGCTTTTAATTGAAAACTTTTTAAAAGTCTAAATACCCTTATCTAGAAGAGTAGTTGAATAAATATAGTTTACCTATATAAAAGAGTATCATCAGATTGTAAGAATAATGAGGGGTTCTCTATCAATTAATTTGGCATTAATTCCAGATTCTATGACTGGATGCAGAAGAGAATATATAGTATGCTATCATTTGTATAAGAAGAAATAGAACATAAGGAAAAATGTAAATACACATATATAAACTCATTTGTGCAAAACAAGCACAGGACAGTTAAACCAGAAATGAGACTGGTTATTTACTGGGGCCATAAGGAATAATCATGGAAAAAAAGAAAAAAATTAATAATTGAGTAGCAGGAATGAGAAGAGGTTACTACTATGATGTACTTCATGCAGCCAATACTATATGAAAGAGGAAATATGTTACATCCTCTCTAATACATAGTTTAAATCAATCAGTATGTGGTGAGAAACTAAAATGAAACACACACAGTAAAAAATTCAACTTGTGTTGAAAATAGATTATATCATAAAACTGAAGGAGGTAAAGAATGCATCATAGTAAAAAGCAAATGAGTTTTGACCCCAAGGGACTTATAGGTTTATAAAATTAAGCTTCTCAATAAAGGCTTCAAAAATGAAGTGATTAGTTCTTTCTTATTCAAAATAGCCTTAGACCATGTTTGATACAGAAAATATGCTCAACAAATGGATGAATAAATGAACAATTTAAAGTAAAGGTTATTAAATCTTCGTATTAGCATGGTTTTTAATGGTATGTAATTTTGCTCCCCAGGACAAAGGTTTTGGTTGTTTCAGTTAGGGAAGATGCTGCTGCCATCTGATGAGATGCTTCTGACATCTAGAGTGTGCTACTTTGTCTACTGATAAACATCTCAGAACATATGATGTAAAATTATCCATCAAACAAAGAATTATCTATCCCCAAATGTCAAAACTTTCAATGCTGAGAAGCTCTGGTTTAAATCAAGAACAATTGTGATAGCTAATTATTACATTAATGAGAATCAAAACTTTTCAAAAGTATATGAAAAATGAGTATTCAATATAGTCCATTGACTAATATAAACAGATGCAAGTGTTATCTTAAAATAATGTATATGAAATCTAAGAGAGCAAGGATAATTGCACTGATCTTGAATACTATGAAAAAACAATCCTTTCTATTATTTCACTATTGTGGGGAAAATCATAGATATTAAGTCAGGTTTGCCCAACATCTGATCAGAGAACTATATATTCTCTTTTTAGAAGTGAAAATATCTTTTAAAAGCTCATCAAACACTCTAATTATTCTTTGTTCTACACAAAAATTATCCACAGCTTCCTACAGAAAACAAGGATGCAGATGTTGCTTTTACACTTAGCCAGATGATTTTGTTAAACCAAATTGTACATTCAAATGTATGTTTCAGTCTCTTCCCTTCCTTATGGCTACAGCTTTTTAAGTTCTAGATTAACAATTTTGTATAAAATATAAGCTAAGAAATGAGCTTGGAATATTACATTAAAATCAACTCAAGGAAAGCATTATAATTTTTATGAAGAGTAGTCATGTCTTCTAAAGTCTGGTTTCTGGTTTTCTTTATTTTTTTAACATATACACGATACTAACTATCTTTCTCAAATAAAATTTCTGGAAGTTCAGAAGATATTGAATTTAGAGTGTACAGCATTTCACCACCTTTAATGTCTTCTAATGTCAAGAAGACTTCATTATTCCCTAGCAGAATAATTTCTAACAGAATAATAATTCCCTACCACCTGATCATGTCAGTTACCCATGGGAATTAAGGGACTCACTGAACCTCAGATATAGTCTCTATGATCACATGCCAACAAAATATTCTCTATCATTTTCCAAATAACACAAAAATAGTTTATCATTTCACTTTTAAGCATAAAATAATTTTTGAGTTTTTCATAATTCTCAAGTAGCTTAGTTATAAGTAGAATGGTCTTAAAAGCATTCACCTAGGTAATTCATAGGACTTGAATGCAAATAGATTGTTTACTTACTAGTATACTCCTATATGATGACAAAAGGGGCATTCTAAAAAACAATCTTAAAAAAATTTTTTTCTGACTAATTACTGAAAGTCTCTCTCAAGATAAGCACACTTAACCTAAGTTTATGACATTTTAACTCTCAGGCATAGGAGAAAGAATGGAAATGCAAGATTAGTTCATGTGGGGTTAATAATTATAAAAATAAATAAAAGAAGCTATGATTTAATGACCACAGACTTTGCACTGTGCTTGAAACTTTGCAGATACGGTTACTTTCTGTTATGGTGTAGATATGTGGTGGCTCCCCGAAGTTCATGTGCAAGACAACCAAAGGGTTTGCAGGCAAGATGATTCGGTTATGAGGACCGTGACCTGGACAATGTTTTGTTCCCCTGATGGGGATTAATAGGTGACTATAGGCAGATAGGGTGTGGCTGGAAGAGGTGGGTTCCTAAGAGCAAAATTTGGGATGCATGTTTGTCCTTGTTGAGCAGAGTTCTCTCTGCTCCTTGGTGGCCATGTTCTGACTTACTTTCTTCTGCCACAGTATTTCACCACGATGTTCTACCTTATCCTGAGGAATGGAGCTCGCTGTCTAGGGATTGAGACCTTTGAAGCTGAGTCCCCCAGAAAAGTTTTCCTCCTCTGTTTTGCGGTCACAGCCATGAAAGAGCTGACTAAATCAGCTCTTTATAAAACTTATAAAGTTTTCCGATAATTCAGAATATAGAATTGTATGAACATGTATCACTTACCTTATTACTTTGGAAGAGCAAGGGATATTTTCTCATAAGAAATTATTACATAATTTAAATCTTGTATTTTTTAAGATTTAAATCTAATTATAACATTGTATATTGCTATTCTAAAGATGTCTATCAAATTACATAATTTCTAAAGTAACTTTGTGAGTTAGGGAAAATTAATTTTTATATTTAATTGACTTCATGATTTATTTTTAAAAGGTAAAATTGCTAATAATTTTCAGATTATAAAAGTGCATCAATTAGTGTTTAAAATTCATACACAAGAGATTATATAGCAGAATGTATTCACAGTTGGACTATTAACTTGAGTAATTAATCATTACAGAAAGTTCACATTCTTTACCTTACTTTCTTAAAAACTTGTATAATCATAAATCTTAAAACAATAATGAAATTTAATATCAAACCAAAACCAGATAAGGACACATCAAGGAAAGAAAATCACGGATTAATATTCCTAATATTGAGGGCAAGAGGAAGAAACAACAATGTGGATACAAATAGGAAGGAAAGAAGACAAAATATCACATACCCTTTACAAAGGAAATGATCATACAGTAAGAAGATCCAAAAACTCTATCAGAAGATTTCTATAGCTGAGAAATAAATGCAGCAAAGTAGTTGGATATAAAATCAGCATAAAAAATCAATAGCTTTCTATATATGGATAATAAATCAATTGAAAAATAAATCAAGAAAGCAATCCTATTCATAATAGCCTCAAAAAAATAGCTGGGAATAAATCTCACCAAGAAGGTGAAAGTCCTCCATGACAAAAATTATAAAACACTGAAGGAAGAAATTAAAGAAGAACTTAGGTGATGAAAACATCCTCCATGTTTTTGGATAGGCAGATTTAATAGTTTAAATGGCCATATTACCAAAAACAATCTACAGATTGAATGCAAGTTTTATCATGATACTAATGGCATTCCTCACAGCACTAGAAAACACAACCGTAAAATACATTAGCCAAACTAATTCTGAGCAAAAAGGGCAATGCTAGAGGCATTACAATAATAACCAATTGCCGCAGCCCGGCTGGCTGGGCAAAATAGCAGGGGGGTGACAAGCAACTTGTGTAGATTGATACAGCAGGAGTGGGAGCCGTTTATTGTAGGACAGGAGGGGTATATATACATTCCACACAGTTTATCTTAATTAACATAAACTAGATACAGCAGTCAACCAATAAGGAATCTCCACACTTAATGGCTCGCTGGCATTACTTCACAAACCACTCCCTCTGCCAAAATGCCAGGTGCCATCTTGACTTGTTTACAGACTCTAACAACCAATAATAACCATTACAACAAATGGTTCAAATTATACTACAGGTCTGTAGTAACAAAAACAGTATGGTACTGGCATAAAATCAGACAGGTAGATTGATGGAATATAACAAAAGAAAGAAAAAACCAAACAGAATCATCAGATCTTTGGCAAAAGTACCAAAATATACAATGGAGAAAAAATTAAACACCTTTTAAACTGATAGTGCTGGGCAAACTGGACATCCATATGAAGAAGGATAAAACTAGATCACTCTTATCTTGCACAAGTCTTCTCACAGTAGATAAAGACCTATGAATTATATGAGAAACTTTGCAATTGCTAGAGGAAAACCTAGGATCAATATTCTAATATATAGCTACAGGCAAAGACTTCTTCAGTAAGACTCCTAAAGCTCAGGAAATAATACTAAGTATTAATAAGCTTATGGTATCAAATTAAAATTTTAGTAGAACAAAGGAAAAAATTAAGAGCATGCAGACAGCATACAGAATGGGAGAAAATATTTTCTGGCTACTTTTACAATGGAAAATTAACATCCAGAATATATAAAGAATTCAAAAAGCTTAGCAGCAAAAATCAAATAGCCCAAAGAAATGGGTAATGATATAAACAGTTATTTTTCAAAAGAAGAAATGCAATTGGTAAACAAATATAAGAAAATTAGTTCAACATCTTTAGCAATCAGAGAAATGCAAATCAAAACTAGCCTGAGATGCCATCTCACTCTACTTAGAATATAAATTATCAAGAACACATATAGTAATAAATGCTGGTACAAATGCATGGAGGAAAAGTGTGCTAATTTATTGTTGGTGGGCTTGTAAATAGTACCACCTCTATAGAAATTGGCACGGAGATTGTTCCAAATACTGGGAATGGAACCAACTTGGGACTGCTTGTTGTTTATCTGAAAGGAAAAAAGTCAGCATTCTATAGTGATATAGGTACACTCATAGTTACAATAGTATGATTCACAAGAGTGAATAAAACCAGCGGAGTCATAGAGCCAGAAACTGATAAATGGATTAAGAAGAAGTGGTTTATATAAATAATGGAGTTTCACTCACTCATAAGGAAGAACAAAATAAAGTAGTTTTCAGGAAAAAACAATGAAACTGGATAACATCATGTTAAGTTAATCATGCCAGACACAGAAAGTTGAGTCACATGTTTTTTACTCTTTGTGGAAGCTAGAGAGATAAAAGGAAGAAAAAGATCTCATGAAAATAGAAGGGAGACCAATAGAGCAGAGAGGATAGAGATCAGAGGAAGGCAGGAGGGAAGAGAAAGCAAAAGGGTCAAGAAAGTAACCAAATTATAGTATCTCCATGTATAAACACATCACAACAAATTCCACAATTACGTATAATTGTAATTCAACAATAACATTTTCTAAATTTAATATTATAAAACATTTAGAACATGCAAAATTTATATGCCATACTTATATGTTTAAATTTAAACTTGAATTTCTAACATTAATTTAAAAAGTAAATCTTAACTTTTTTATTCAGCATTTTCAAGATTCATGAGCTGTCTCAGCAAGTTATAGTTCACCTGACTCTCAGCATTATTAGCCCATAACTCTTTACTGTCAATCTGTAACCACAAGATATGCTCTTTTCCATACATCTCTGTCATCTAAAAAGAAAAATATGCTGACTTAGATTGAATTTCTTATACATTGGTACTTCTTTTCTCTCTGTGTCCTATTCTAGCCTCATAACATTTTTCATATATACATAACAATTTGGAATAGTACAGGAGAGTAGTATCTTCTTTGAGAAATTTAATAATGTAGATCTTAGCACAAGAAGAAGTGCAAGAAATCTTTTTCACATATGCAGTGATTTCAAGAATGTTGGTATTAATAATAAAATTAGCATTTAAAGAGTTTTTACCACCTCTGAGACATCATTCTAGCACCAGACATCTATTGCTCTTTTACTCCTCCTACTTGGAGGCATGGCCTTGAATTAGGATTCAGGTATCTATGAAACTCATGGGAGACAATTTTTCTTTTATGCACACAGATAGCAGACATAAAAGAATATTAAAATAATATAATTATATTCGTAAATACAGTAAAATATATAGATGGACCGGAAACTTAAAAAAAAAAAAAAACAACAGAAACAAAACAACTATTATACACCAAAGATCTGTGGGTATTGCTCACACTGAAGTTCTGCTTAATTCTGAGTCCAAGTGAATACAGAGATGGCAGAAGTTAGCTCTTTGGATAATGTGCATACTTATTTTTTTTTCCTTTAAGGTGGAAGACCAAAGTCAGTCTTAAATGGAGACATATAACCTCCAAGGAGGGAAGAATAAGCTAGGGAGCTAGTTAGTCTTAACTCATGAAAGGAACCAGAGTGAAACAAACAAACAAACAAAAAACAATTTCTAGCAACTTGTTAGAAAGTATAACACTAGAGTGCTATATTCAAGAATATATAATCACACAATTGGGATTTAAAGAAAAAATGTTTCTGTTTGCTTTTCAAAATTCCTAAATTCGTGGAGATGAAGAAGGCTCAAATCATTGATGTAACATACAGTTCTGGGCTAAATGTGCAGAGGTATAGTGAGGACAACACAAATCCACTTGAAATGTTAGCAGTGAATATGCCTGGGGTGAAGAGGCTACCAAAATAGCCAGCAAATCACAATTCCAAATGACAGAAGAAATCTAACGCTAAGAAGCACAGCAAAGAAAGTAGTTTACTCTAAACTTACTTAAATATTGAGCAGTCTAAACATGTAATAAATGTACTCAGGGTGCTTATAGGATAGAGATATTAAGGATGAAAACAAAAATAATAAGGGCATGCTCTGACCAACTTTATGCTTATTGAACCCAGGACCTCATGCATGCAAGGCAAGCGCTCTACCACTGAGCTACAACCCTAACACATAGGCTTATAAATTTGATAGCAGATTAAAAACAAAAATTCTTTAAGGACAGAAATTGACAGCTTTAAAGCCATAAGAATAAATGAAATCAAGCATATGTCCATGCAAATGTCTAAAGTTGACCGATTTTAATCACAAAAACCTACAATGACATTTGTCCTTCACTGTTAATGGATTAATCAATTATTTATATTTATACAATGGAATACTAACTTAGTAAAAAGAAACAAAGTGTTGATGCAGTTCATGATGTAAACCTCAAATGCATTATGCCGACTAAAAATGCCAAACTCAAAATCTAGGCCCTATATAATTCCATATATATATAACACATTCTGGAAAAAGTAAAAATTAAAATTCAGAAGTAAGTCAGTGGCTGTCAGAAGATAGCTGTAGGGGTAATGAATTGATTACAAAATGGGACAAAGGAATTTTGGGGGTGATGGAAATGTTTTATATCTTGGTTATTATGGTATTTAAACAATAGCCTGATTTAAATTTTCTGCTAAGATTTTCAGCACTGTGATGACTAACAGTGGGCAAAGTGGGCATCTTGTCTGGTTTTGATCTTAGGGAAAGACTTTCAATCTCCTGCCACTGAGGATTTTTGGTAAATGTCCTTCAAGTTGTCAAGTAAGTTCCCATCGTGTCCTAGTTTGGTGAGTGTTTTCATCATTAAAGAGTATTGAATTTTTTTCAGATACTTTTCTGTGTATTGAGATGATGCTCTCTCTCTCTCTCTCTCTCTCTCTCTCTCTCTCTCTCTCTCTCTTTCTCTCTCTCTCTCTCTGTGTGTGTGTGTGTGTGTGTTTGCCTCATTCTACAAATGTAGTGCATGATATTGACTGATTTCATATTACAACAACTTTGCATGCCTGATGTGAATCCCACTTGGTCATAGTTTGTACTCATTTCAGTGTGCTATCTGATTACATTTGCCATTGTTCTGTAGAGTATTTTTCATTTATATTAATCAGTTATACTGATCTGTTGTTTTCTTATGAAAAGATTAAAGGGATTAAGTATCAGGGTAATGTTATCCTTATAAATGTGTCAAGAAATGTGCCTTTATTTTCTGTTTTCTGGAAGAGTTTGAGTATATTTGTTGTTAATTCCTCTTTAGATATGTGGTAGAGTTCACCAGCAAAGCTCTCTGGAGCTAACTGTTCTTCATTTTTTTTTTTTTATCTTTGGACACTTAGATCATGATTTTTTGGTGTGAATACCTTTGTGTTTATTATACTTGGACTACTCTGTGATTCTTGAGTTTATAGATTCATGTATTCATCAATTTAGGAAGCTTTCAACCATTATTTCTTTTTTTAAATTGTTTTAAAAATTTTTGTACTCATAGATGAACAGAATGACTTTATTTATTTTTATATGGTGCTAAGGACTGAACCCAGTGCCTCACACATGCCAGGCAAGGGCTCAGTCACTGAGCTACAGCCCCAGCCCCAGCCATTATTTCTTAAAAAAAAAAAAAAAAAAAAAAAAAAAAAAATTTCTGCTTTTACTCTGTCTCCTCTCCTTCTGGGACTTACATCACTCATATTTGATTTTGTTTGGTGTTCCTTAGGTTTTATTCTTTTTTCATTATTTTTTTTTCTCCAACCCTGAAGCAACATAACTTTGATTGCCTTATATTTAGGTTCACATTGTCTTTCTTTTGCTTACTGAAATCTGCTGTTGCATTCCTCTGGTGAACTTTTTATTTCACTGTTTTAGTAAAAGAAGATGGATATAAAAGTATATTCACTTCATGATTCCTCTTAACTATATCTTAATATCTAATGACAATGGTCTGCACTAGTTATTAATACCTACTAGCCTACAGAACTATGAGAAAATAAATTTGTTTAAGTCAAAAACAAAAGAAGAAAGGAAAAAGAAAAAAAATATGAAAAAAAAAGGATAACCAAACAATAGTAAAGTAGTATTTTTTACAGCAAAAAGTTGAGAAAGGTTTGTAACCTTGGACAAGGAGAAGTCTATGGTAAACAAGCACATGAGTAAGGGCTTTAAGTGCCAGCCCATTCTGTTTCTTGGCCTGGGAAGTATTACCTGAGTATTTACTTTATATTAAGCAATTATATTGGGCATTTCTATTTTGTGTACCTTTTTGATATACTGACATACTTCAACATTTTTAAAAATGCATAATATGTTAAATCACTATAGAATGTGAATTATACTCCTCAAAAAATATTAAAAAGTTGAGGGAAAAAATTTATTAGGCCAAATGTGAAAGTTTACAAATACTAATCAATACCAATAAGGAAAATAAAATTAAATGAGGCCTCTTGAATTCTCTCAAAAAATTTAAAATAAATCTGCATATTTAGCTCAATAAATTATTTCACTTTTGGTCTCACAGAGTTAAATTTAAAAGACAGATGACCGATGAATATCTAGTGCCCCTTTTCCTTTTTATATATTTTTCACTAGAAAGATCTGCATTTCTACTAGATCAGTTAATAGATGTCCATATCAAACTCTGATGCTCACTTTCCTCTCTTGATAGCATTTCTTTGATTTATAGTTCCTTTTATTAAAGGTTATTCATGAACACTGGTTTCTTCCAAAGCTGATTCTCATAAAAGATGACCTTTTATGTTTTTTCTTTGTTGTTGTAATGTGATGCAACATACTTGGTAGAATATTAGTATTCATGTCAGTCACAAATCTACTCACCATTATCTATTTTATTCAATCATCAACCAGAATTACCCATTTTATTCTAAATATGAAGTGATTTGTCTATTCAAGAAAAAAAAAGGCAGCCTTCCTCTTTCCTGTACTGACTCTCATTTTCCAGTTTCTTCAGGTTAAGACCATAGAAGGTAACCAGCTACACGGGCTATGGAAATTTCTGAGCCAATTATGCCACAAGCAAGAGGAGTACATGCAGCTCTAGCCCAGTGAGACTGGTCTCTTGGTAGCAATTTTGACAATCTTTCACCAAATTCAGACTTGGCAAATCCAACAGGAATAAGCTATGAAAATGCTGAGAACGGATCATTCAAGTTTTAGCAGTTAGATTCCTATTAGTGTTAACTCTTCTTTATACTATATGAGTCACACTCAGGAAATGGCCACTGTCTGACTCATATTCCCTAATAATAACCACAGAGTCTGCTTAACTCCTAGCGCAACCACCCTTCTTTAACGAGGTGGAACCATCTCTTTTCTCCACCTCATTCACTCCTGGAAGTCCTGATACTTGTGAAGAGTTTTTCAAGGATGACTTCCTCTTACTCAGCTTTCAAGGAGCTTTGGCTCCTTAGATGCCATGCCATTCTCTTCCATCTTATTTCACTGACCATTGACAGTTGACAGAATCATGCTTACATCCACCACCACATTGTGTGGACACTGCTTCAGTCTGTGCAGGTCTTCTCAACAGGATGTTAACTAAAATCCAAATACAATCCTCATTGCTCATTCTGTCCTAATGAGTGACAACAGAACCCGTTTTTGTATTGTTTTAACTGAATGAGAACCCAATATATTAAGACCTCCAAACATCAGAAAATTATAGCAAGTTTTAAAAAACTGAGGAAGATAATTTAGGAAATAGATATGAGAAAACATGCTATCAAAACTCTAAATTCAGCTGTATGGGTCAATGTAGCCAAATATGTAAACTGAATTGGTTTATATTTATATTTTTTAAATATTTTTTTAGTTGTAGATGGACAAAATACCTTTACTTTTATCTATTTATTTTATGTGGTACTGAGGATCGAACCCAGTACCTCATAAATCCTATGCAAGTGCTCAACCACTGAGCTACAACCCCAGCCCTATTTACAACTTCTTGATGAAACCTTATATTGCCAAGTTAGCATACAATTTTAGAGAAGCCAGTATTGAATATGGCCCTTCCATAATTGTAAAATAGAAAATTTGGAAATATATATATATGTATGCATTTATATTATATATAAATAAGTATATATAAAAATACATATAAATATATAATGTATATTTCAAAATATATATGCAAATATATATATCCAAATAGATATATACATATGTAAATATATACATTTATACATATAATACATATGTATTAAGATTAATATATATATGAAATAAGTACACATTTCTCCTTGGAAATATATACACATATATTTTATATGTACTCATATAATAAGTATATATATATATATATATATATATATATATATATATACTTATTTCTGGGTTTTGGTGCAAATTTTTCTCATAGTTCTTAGTGTTAAAAATTTGCAATTAAAATCAGGATTCAAAAATTTATGAAATATAGATAGCTACAAAATTTTAAATGATTTAATATTATATGATAAAACAATAATTGTTATTTTTAGTGCTAAAATGTAAGCAACCTAGGGGCTGGGATTGTGGCTCAGCAGTAGAGTGATCACCTGGCACGGGTGGGACCTGGGTTCAATCCTCAGCATCACAAAAAAATAAAGGCATTGTGTTGTGTCCATCTACACCTAAAAAAATAAATATTTTTAAAAAATAATAAAATAAAATGTAAGCAACCCAATGGGTGAGTTTGAATAGTTTTTCTATTACATACTGCACATACAAAATCGTCTTTATTAATTGGATTATAAACCTCTATTTTATCTGTAAACAACAACTGATGTCTACCATTTGAAGATTTAAGTAAATTGAAACAAGAAGTAATCTAAGGCATCAGATATAGAAAAAAATAAATGAACAAATGAAAGATGAGTTTATAGTCCACCTTTAAAAAACTCAGGGTAAGTGTATAATCCAGTGATTGAGTTCACAGATCTAACATGACATGCAAATTAGGTAGTCATGTAGGATAGCAAAAGGAGTTCCAACACCAGCAGTATACTGATATAGTCTGTAGAGTTTGGGATCATCTTGTTTATCAAACAATGAGAACAAGATGTGTTTTCTTGCATAAATAAATAAATGTGACTTTCTACTATGTTTTATTAGGAAAACTGCAACCAAAAAGAAACAGAGTTCTCAACCTATCTGACTTTACTTTGACAATGTCATTAATTCTAAAACTCTTTCTGCCTTTGAGTGACTTTTTTAAAAAACAATTTTGTTTTAATTAGTTACACATGACAATACATTGATCTTGACATATCATACATTTGAATCAGATGGGGTATAATTTCTCATTTTTCTGAGAGTACAGGTTGCAGAATCATATTGGTCATGCAGTCATGTATATACATACAGCAATAATAATGTCTATTTTATTCTGCTGTCCTTCCTTTCCCCCCTTCTTTAAGTGACTCTTGAAGGGAATTTTACATTTCTGGAGACTATTCCTTAGTTGTACTTTTGTTGTTGTTGTTGTTATTGTGTTGAACATTCAGGCTTTCTTCGACTTAGAATGCTTCTTTATTCAACATTTTACTTTATTGAAATTCTACTTATCTTTGAGGACCATATCAATTTTTGTATTCATTGTATAACCCTTCTATATAATTTTTTGACTACTGGATAATAATTATCCACTGCTCATAGTTCTTGACTCCTTTCTTGCTTATGGCATTTAAGTTAGTTGTGCTTTTCTGACTCCTGTTATAAATTGTAGATTTGTTGGCTGAAAGGTATTTATTGAAACTCTTCTGTTTCAACCTGACCTGCAACTCAGTTCTGATAGTAACCACCCGCAGTGAGCACATACCCTGCAAGTCTGGCAATCAGTCTTCCACAAGAACATTCTGACTTCCTGTATTGCCATACGTTGGCATCCTGTTCTGAAAGTAAACCTGTGATTCCAGTCAACAGACTACAAATTCAGGGGCTCTGACACCCCTCAGCATTAATGATTTCATAGAATGACTCACAGAACTTAAGAAAAACACCACACTTACAATTAGAGTTTTAAGTAGTCAAAACCAATCAAATGAAGTGACAAAGTGACACATTGAGTGGAATCTGTGAGCAGTCAAATGAAGTGACACATTGAGGGGAATCTAGGAGAGATTTGAATATAGAACTTCCCTGCCCTCACCTGTGGAGTCAGGTTGCAGCGGCTTCCCAATCCATGGGTGTGCCCATCAATCAGGAAGGTCTCCTGAGGTTTGGTGCCCAGAGACTTCAATGAGCTTTCATTACATAGCCAAGATTGATTTGATGAATGATGCAGTGATTTAGCTCAATCTTCAGCCCTTCTCCCCTCACGAGAGACTAGACTGGCTCAAAGACCAAGTCCTTTAGTCATGTAGTCTCAATGGTGACCAGTCCATATCCTGAGTCATCTCATTCATTAATAATAACTAAAATGTGACCTAAGCGATTCATAAATAATAAATACATTTTTATTACTTGAGAAATCCTAAGAAGTCAGGGTCTATATTCCAGGAACCTGAGACAAAGGGTAGTCAAAGTATTTATTATACAAGAAGTATCTATGTTTATATGTGGGAACTATAGTGCATTCATTTTGATATACTCAGATACAGCCACGGCTGCCTGCTCTTTATATATATCAAAAGTGTTCTTCAAGGGTTCATGTGTTGAAAACTTGTCCTCAGTGTGCTGATGTTAAAAGTGAGTGGAGCTTTTAAGAGATGGAGCCTAGAGCAGAGTAATTAGGTCATTGGAGAAGCTGTCCTTGGAAAGGGCTAATGTAGTTCTCCTGGAACCCCAATTAGTATCCTCTAGAGAATACAGTTATAAAAGAGCAAGACTGTCCTCCCCAACTCTCTGACTTTCTCTCTTGCTCTGTGGTCCCCCAGCCATACACTCCTGCCATAATGTCATCTGTCGTGTGGTGACCCAGGCAAAGAAACCCTTACCAGATGTCAAATCATGGAACTTCCTGATCTTGGACTTTCAGCTTCCAAAATTAAGAGCCAAATAAATCTCTTTACTTCACAAAGTACTCAGACTTGGGCTTTTTATAATGATGGAAAATGCACTGATATAGTACCACACAAAGAACTCAGTAAAAGTCTATTGACTTATCTCTTCTTGCTTCTTCCTCAGCAGAATATAATTATTTCTTCAATTTTCCTCTTTTCCCTTATTATTTGTTTGTTTTCTTTGTTTTGTTTTGTTTATTTGTACAAGGACTGAGCCCAGGCTGCTTAACCATCAAGCCATATCTCGAGCCCCTTTTATTTTTTTATTTTGGGATAGGCCATGACTAAGTTGCTTATGGCCTCACTAAATTGCTGAGGCTGGCTTTGAACTTGTGATCCTCCTGTCTCAGCCTCCCAAGCTACTGAATTTATAGGCATGAACCAGCATGCCCAGCTTTCCTCATTCTTAAAGAAAAATTATAACTCCTTTATAAGTCTCTCTGGCATTATTCTCACTACCTTCTTTATTAAATGATAAACTTTTGTCCTTGCAGATTCTTTTCATAGTCAAAATACGTCTTCCTATTACTTTTCAAGATAGTGCAAAGATGCCCTAATTTAAAAGTCAAAACAAAACCCTTTCAATCTATCACCACTTTTTGATGCTTTTCTGTTTTGCTCCCTTCGATTCATAGCTTCTTGATGAATTTCTTTTTTCATGTCTGATAGACTTCCGCCTCACTCAATCCGTTTTTAATCAAGTTCAATCTTGGTTTTATCCTTAATGAAACAATGTTCTCCAGAGTATCACAAGCAAATTTGTAATGACCAATTTATTGCTCTGTTCTTAAATTCTCTTTCTACAACCTCTTCAGATCACCAATTTTCAAAATTCTTCTTTCTATAAATTCTGTGACACTTAAAACATTTACATTTGAACAGTTTCCCATTCAGTTACTGTTCTTTTTCTCTGAGCTTCCAGTGTAGGAATTCTAACCTCAATTCTAATCTATAATATACCTGTGCCTTGAGGAATTATTGAAGTTTTATTTTTTCAGTTCAATATTGTCAATTCAATTTTTCAAATGACTTATGTTTTATTACTACTATTATTATAAAAATAACTAACATGTATATAGCATTAGCTGTTTAGTTACATATTGTGATGGTTAATTTTATGTGTCAACTTAACAGCATGGATAGATGGTGTGATATTATTTCAGTTTCTGAACATGCTTCTGGAAGACATTAGCATTGAAATCAGTAGAATGAAGATCTGCCCTCCCTAACCTATTAAGTGCCACCCACATAGAATAAAAGTACATAGAAAGGGTGAATTTGTATCCTTCTTAACTACCTTTTTATCTACCTTTTCCTGCCTGGACATCAGAGCTCCTTTTACTCTGGCCCTTGGACTCTTGTCCTTAAAGCAGCAGCTGCCTAAGTGCTGAGACCTGGGACACAGACTAAATTACATCATTGGCTGTCCTGGTCCCTGCTGCTGGCAGACCCTGGGTAATGTGGCTTCTCAGCCTCCATAATCATGTGAATCAATTCCCACAGTAAATGCCCTCTACATATCTATAGTAACCTAATGATTCTGTTTCTCTGAAGAACAGTCATATTACCTAGAAATGCTATTATTATCTAATCTGCACAATGAGAAACTGGGGCACAGAGAAATTCGGCAAATTGTCCAAAGTTATCATTTTATAAGTGTTGATGTTGGGATTTAAAGCCTGGAATTCTGGATCTATGATCTATGTTCTCAATCATATTTCCAACTTGTAAATACTTTTCCCTCTGGAAGGCAGAAGAGATAAAAGAGATAAATATTTGTTATCTAATAACCAAAATGCTTATAATTTTTATTAATTAGGCTTTATTATTTGTTCTGATATTTGGAGATGATATGCCCAGGAAATTAAGGGGAGATAATGAGATGATTTGCTGGAAACAAAGTTTTTTTTTTTTTCAGAACGTGTGTGTGTGAGAGAGAGAGAGAGAGAAAGAGAGAGACAGGGAGACAGAGAGAAAGAGAGAGAGAAAGGAAATGGAAGGAATGGGAAAATGAGAAGAGGAGAGGTGAGGAGAGGGCCTTCCTCTCTTTCTAATTTTGTGCAATAGTTTGTGAGGCTAATTTGAACAATCACAGCAGTTATGGTTTGGATGTTAAATGTCCCCCAAAAGCTCAATGCAAAAAGGTTAAAAGGTGAAATGATTGGGTTATGAGAGCCTTAACCCAATCAATGTTTCAATCCCCTAATAGGAATTAATTTGTTGGTAATTATAAGTGGGTAGGGTGTGGCTAGAGGAGGTGGGTACCTGCAGGTGGGGCCTTGGGGTATGTATTTTGTCTTTGTTGGGCAGAGCTCTTTTTCTCTGCTTCCCGTGTGATGTCTTGAGCTAAATCTCTCCACTACACTCTTCCCCCTTCTCATCTCCAACCCCAAGGAATGGAGCCAGCTGTCTACGAACTGAGATCTCTGAAACCATGAGCCCCAAATAAACTTTTTGTCCTTGAAAATTGTTCTTGTCAGGTCTTTTTGTCCCAGAAGTGTAAAAGCTAATTAAAACAATAGTCATTTGGTGTGAACACAAACAGAGATGATCGTGACACATGGAAGCAGGTAGAAAATTTAGAAAGGACTTGGATTCATTCACAGAATCAATTACTCTAGACTTTCTACAGCATGAAAAAAATAGGCCTCTATTTTTTTATAGCACCCTCTGTCAAGTGTTCTCTTACTCGGTTGGAAACATTCTAATATATCGGGAATGGCCTGGGCTTGCATTTTGCCATCTGATGCTGTATTCTAGTGTGTAGCCAGATGGCATTTGAAAGGTGTGTACCTCTTAACACACTCTTGTCAAAGCATCGGTTTCTTCCACTACAAAATGAGGATTTTTATAGTAAACATTTTTTTTATTTATTACGAACCTTACATTATTACCTTTATTCTTGTTGTCATAACTATCTTCTAGTGGGCTAAGTTTCAAATATTCCTTTCTAGCTGTGATGTGTCATCTACTTATATCTAAGTACTTTCACAGTGTATGTAACAGATTTCTGTTACATTTTCTTTTTCCTTTCATATACACATGAAATATGGAGACAAGATTGGGTTAAGAGCCTCACACAATCTTTCAAATACAATCTGGTTCTGCAAACAGTGTTCTTAACTATGTCTATCATGCAGATTAGGGATACCTGAATGAAGGCACCTGAATGAAAAAAATAAAAAGGCATATGGAGATTGAACCTAAAAAGTGGTTAATATGTGATGGAATTCTGCAAAGTAGCTCTGAAGTCAAAAGACAAATACTCATCCCTGCTGAGTAGGGACGCACTTTCCTCAAACAGTGAGAATCAAGTAGCAGAGGCCCCAGTGCTGATATGAGCAACTGCATTAATTGAGACCATGCATAATTACTCTGAAATCATTCAAGTATCTTAAGAGCCTTGACATTTCCATTTCTTGTGACAATAGATGCTTACCCTTTATATATGCTAATTGGTGATAAAATTTGCTGGTAAGAAATATGTCAAACAATAAAGTCTGGGTGTGGATTACTCTCTTTTAAACAGTTTTACATAACATCTTGCATTTATCATACACTTTAAATGGTTAAAAACAAACATTTTTTTTCCCTTAAAGAACAAAATACTGATATTACTTGTCTTACAAAAGATTAATTTGGCCTCAATTCCTTGGAATCATGATTTAGTTTTTTTCTGTCCTCTATATTTTCTATCAAAATCATTGTCATAACCTTTATTTTACCTTACAGTTTTTCTTGATAACTTTCTCATTTCATTCCTCCAAAGGCCATTCTTGCCCTGATCTGTGTTATTCAGTTTATGGATCTGCTGCAAGAGCTGCCACCTGGTGTCCCTTTTTCTAAACCCTATTCTCTCCAACTCAGTCTTCCCATCCTACTGTCATTCCCTCCCCTTACCAGTTTGTTTTAACTTCAACCCCAGTATTTATTAAAATTCTGTAACCCTTCAAGTTAGCAAGTAAATATCACCATCTCCACCCTGTCAGGTGACCTCAACCTGAAATTATTTTTTGTTCCATTAAAATGATATGATATTTAACAGTGGAGCTCTGCACACAATACCCATGATGTTAGTGATGAACATCTAGATAGTATTATGGTTTTATAGTATAACAGCATAATACCGAGCATAATCAAGGGCAAACTCAAATACCCTTTGCAAATATTAACAAGTTATGAACAATACAAAAAATTAACTTCTAGTAAAAGAAGTTGAAAAGAAATAACAGAGGCTCCATGTTTTAAAAGGGTTATGATACTAATTTTATACGAAGTTATTAAACTGTACAAATGTAGGCAAAATAAGGCTAAAATTTTAAATGAAATTTGTAGTTTTATGTTATTTTTTTCTTCATAATGTCAGAGAATCTAGTTAAAACAACTAAGAGAAATGTGATTCTTTGGTATGAGCCTATTCTCTGGTGAATCTGTCATAGAAATCTACCCTTTCAGCAAGGAGCAGAGACACCATTACATTTCTTGGCTAATTAGCAATCATTAACAAACATTGATTATAATAGGTTTTTGATGGTCTCAATATTTTTCTCTATGATATTGGTGATTATAGAATTTTATGTAGATATCAGTTTTCAATGTAAAGACAATTATAATTTAAATGAAAATACAATTATAATTAAAATGAAAGTACTCCCCAGGTAATATTATATGCCTTATTTTCCTTGATCCCCTGTAAACATATGCATCAGTACTAATGATAGCCATACTGTGACTGATCCACTTATTTCTATAACCATTGAAGACTCAATGCTACAGATTTCACTGAAATCAGTCTTGCTAAAGTCATTCATAATCTTCCAATTATTAATTTTAATAACCATTTTAATGCATCTTCAATTTATTCTCTATTTGACATTGATGATTTAATGTCAGCTTTTTATGATTTTCTTTCTACTTAATGGCACACTCCATTCTGAGCTACTACTTCCCTGCTGAATTTTAAAGTAGGACAATCTTAGCTATATACTCTTGGTTTCATTATGTCCCAGAAACTGATGACCCACAAATATATATCCATCTACAAGAGCATTTTCTTATTTCTTCTATTTTTCTGAATTTCTATTAAATCTTTGCAAAGAACTATATTCAAAATCCAAAACACTTAATAATTTCACGAAATTATTCCATAAGTGTTTGCAGGAGGCATGAGAAAGCATGCTCCTAGAAAGATAATTTGGGACCCAGTGAACATGACCAGGCAAATGATGTCTCCTGTCACACTCCAGTGTCTGAAGCCTGAACCCTGTCCTGAGCCCCAACTTTCCTCAATCTCAGTATATATAGAAACTAGAGGATTTGATACTTCCATTTATAAATATTATCCAAATCTGTATGGACTTCTGAGCTCTGAGCTCTATCATTTCTTGCCTGGATTTTTTAATACGTATCTCCTTTCCTGCCTTAGTTCCTTCCTTTTTTTTTATTCTTCACTCTGTCACCAGAGTAGTACTTCTATATTAAAATATAATCAATGCCTCGATTGAAATTTGTTAATGTATCCTCATCATCTTCAAGATAAAATGCTATCTGCCATATACAGAGCTTCATAGTTCATGTCCTCTGCTAATCTTTCTTTTGCTCTGCCATGGGCTCTATTTAATAATTATACTGAATTGCTTTAAAAATTTTAATAATACTTGTGTTTAGTTCTACTCTTCCTTGGCTAATTATTTTCTTTCAAATTCTGCTTTTATACTACCTCCACCTGCAATGTTCTTATTTATTTATCAATTATCTACTCAGTAATAAACTTTCAAAAGCTTTTCTGACATATTACATATAATTTCACATACTTATTTGATTTAATGTTTTCATTTTTTGTTTTGTTTTGTTCATGCTTTGTTTTTGTTTTTCAGTACTCAAGATAGAATATAGAGAGCTCTAAGACTGATCTACATTCTACATTCTCAACACCTTTTTATTTTATTTTATGATGCTGCCTTGTTAAATGTTCCAGGAGGGTCTTGAATATTTGATTGTCTGCCTCAGCCTCCCAAATAATTAGGATTACAAGCCTGAGCCACTAAACCTGGCTTTAATTCAATTTTTATGTTGATGAAATATTATATTGCATTTTCCTCTAGTTTGTTGTTTTAAAGTCTCTTTTTTAGTATCCTATTGAGAGATTCTAGAGAAAATTACCATTTTAGAAACATCAGTAAAACTTAGTTTTTGATAGATAAGATGGACTAAGTGTAGTTTTTTTTTTTTTTTTTTAAATTGAATTGTACACTAACTAAAGTAGAACCGAGGGGTGGGAAGGAAAGGGAGGAGTCAGGGGATTAGTAAAGATGGTGGAATGTGATGGACATCATTATCCAAAGTACATGTATGAAGACACGAATTGGTGTCAACACACTTTATATACAACCAGAGATATGAAAAGTTGTGTTGTATATGTGTATTAAAAATTGTAATGCAGTCTGCTGTCATTTGTTAAATGACATTCAATTTAAAAAAAGAAAAAGAAAAGAAAAGAAAACCAGTGAACATATATTGTCTTTGGATAAAACGCAATATATTTGTCCAAACATTTTGTTTTCTTTCCATTTCCCAATTTCCTCACATCTAACTGGTACTTTGTAATTAATTCTGCCCAAAGTAATCTGGACCCCAGAACTCTGACATGCCTCAGAAAATGCTCCACTAGATATGAAACTTACTTTCTTTCCCATTCTCAGATCAACACATAATTCTACATATAAATGTTCCCCAATTAAAATTGATACCATAGAGATGGCATTAGAATATCACAGGAAATTAAAGTGAAAAAAAAAATTGGTATATCTGAAACAGCCATTCGTGTATTATAACGAGTCACTTGAGAACTGTTGGCTTTTAGAGGGCTCAAGATTCCTCTTTACAGTAGTCCCCCCTCATCTATGGTTCTGTTCTCTGAAGTTTCAGTTATTTCTTCCATCCTGTCTACAGCATGAATCACCCCTTTATTAAGTGTGTTCCTGTGATACTATATGTGTGTATAAGAAAGAGCACATGTATAGGGTTTGGTCCTATCCTGGCTTCAGGCAGTCACTGAGGGTTTTGTTAACTTTTCTGCCATGTTTCCTTTGCCTCCAGAACAGAACTAAGTCAAATACAGATATTTTCATTCTACTTCCATATTGCTTTATATGGAGCTTTATCTTTGAAGATGATGGGTTCAGTGTACATGATTTCATGAAATAGGTCATGTTATTATGTGTATTTATTTTCTTTTTCTTCAGTATCAGCTTCTGGTGATAGGCCTCCTCACTTTCTTTTAGAATACAGGTTTTATTTATAGGTATTAGTGAAAGGAAAACTGTTCTTCAACCTCATCCCCACTATCCTGAGAAGTCAAGGAAAAGACAGAGGTGCCTTTAGGACAAAGAAAGTATGGGGCAAATAGATTAAATCATATATGTTAGATCTATTATAGAGACACAAATTTTGAATTCACTATTCCATGCCAGACACATGGTAAATTATACAGGACAAACTACCAAAGGAATTCCTTGCCATTTCTGTAGATCATAGGTTTTCGTTGTTCTTTGAAAAAATAAAAAGTCAATTGTGCTTCTATGTGTACTAGGTCCATTACTTCAGAAGACTATCTACCAGGTGAGAGGGAAAAAAAATCTCATTGCAATAGAGTGGACAGGAGAATCTTTTGTGCTCTTTTCTTTTATGAATCTGTGAAGGTGATATTCAGGTAATTGGAGCCAGGAATCTTGAATTCTAGGTAACTGCCTTCTGACATGATTCATCAAAACATGATTAAACAAAATTTGATGGATTTGTTAACCTTTAATTTTCTCATATACTTAAATGTAAAGATAAAGTATTTTTGACAAGTCCAACTGAAAATAAGAAAAAGAAATTTTGAGGCTGGGATGTAGTTTAATGGCAGAGTACTTGTCAAACATGTGAATCTCAAATTAAAAAAAAAAAAAAAAAACAAGTCCAGACCCTGAAAATTATGTACTACTGACTTGAAATCATTTTATTTTCCTTTGCGTTTCCAATATTGTGAAAAGGGAAAGCTAAAACTAAGCCGCACAATGATTTGTGAGAGTACGACCAAGACAACTTGCTTTCTTCTTTCATGATAGAATACAGAATGTATACTTCAGTTAACAAATTATTTTATTCTGAAACCTTCAGATTATCCTTACATTTATAAGAAAAACAGAAATTGTGGAATTATGAAATGAAGTGTTTTTTCTTAGCATCAATTTATATTTTAAAATAATTAGAAAAAATTGTGCTCTATATGTGTACTATTAATTGAAGTGTATTCTGGTTATGTATAAGAAATTAAAATAAATAAATAAATTTAAACATATATATAAAAAAGAAAAATCTGAAGGTTTCGAACAAAAATTATAAACATTTGAGGAAATGGAAATGCTTATTACCCTGATTTGACCATTAAACTTTGTATACTTGTACCAAGTTATCATGCTGTTCCTCATAAATATGTACAATATTAGGTGTCAATGAAAAGAAAAATCTCCTTCCCCCCCTAATCAGGCATATCAAAATCATCCTTTATAAAAAAATGTCAATATAAGCTACCTGTGTCACACTGCTGTAATTCTGCACTCTACTGCCTAACTAACTCTCCATAGATTCTAGTACTTTCTGCTTGGAGATACCCTGTTTAACCCCTAGTTCAATGCAGCCCCTCCGTGTTTTTTTTTTTTTTTTTTTGCTTGAATGCTAATCAAATACAGTTCTTTCCTTGCTTGGTCTTACCAGTAGTGCAGCTACAATAGCCTGCCCCACACCTCCACTTCCTGGCTTAGACTTTCAACAACTACAATTCCAATGACCCACAGGATATGCCTACATTTTTTTTTTTATAGATGACCAAGATGTATACATCTACTTCTTAAAAATTTCTTTTACAGTGGCTTTCCTTCTTACATTCCCAATATAACACTTTATGAACCATAACCTATATTAGAGGGGAAAAAGAATGATGAATGTTCCAAAAAAAACATTACTAAGCCCCAGTTTGACAATAAAACCTTTAAGTTCCATATTTTCTTGGATCAGACCATTTCTGTTTGATAGGTATATTTAATAAAATGACATTTATCAGGCACAATTCTAGTTCTGGGAATACAAAAGAGAATAAGGCACCGTCTCCTGACCTAGACTGGTATTCAAATAAAATATAATGTACTCTTTGCAGCAGAGTATGTGAGTGTCTTAGAAATACCATGAAATTTAAACTAAAGCTCTTAGAAAGCTGTGATCCTCAAAGAAGCATCATAAAATAAGTGACTACCAAACAGAATTGTGAAAGATCACGGTAATGCCCAAATTTATGTAACTTTGGAAACTCAAGAAATAAAAATAGTAAGAGTCAACATAGGCATGTAAATGACTGACTCTTCTGTTTTTGCCTCATTTAGCATTCATTGATAAAAGTGGACAAATTGTGTGTCTATGGGGGGGTGAAAGAGAGAAAGAAAGGATAAAGAAAGAAACAGTAATATAATAGCTGTGACCAAAATGATCAAAATATATTTTACAGTTATAAAAATGATATTTTATTAATCACCATATTTTATCATCAGGTTTATTTTGCATTGAGGCATAATATCATTATGTTTCCAGTAATTGTCAACATTATATTCTTCATTTAAGTTCAAAAAGTACATTCTCTGAATGCTGCTGCTGGGGACGAATGTGGCTACTTTCTAACACCACATTTTTGTTCATATTTGGCATAAAAAAATATGGCTTACCTCTTTTTTACGTTTTCAGTTGATTGGTATTGGAAAGCTACATAAGATCACAGAGCCATGTTGTAAGAGGTGTTAAGACCACCCAAACTATAGAACAAACATCTCTCCTCAAAATAGGTTTGAAAAATATCTGTTCTAATAGGTTATGACAAAGTGACTAGACTCTTTCTTATCACATCTTCTTCTTACTTTCTTTTAAGTAATGCGGCCGAAATAAATATCACTTCTGACCTCTATATGTTCATCTGTATTAACAACCTAAATATTTGATGACTACTCAATTAATCATCAAAGAAGAGGTACCACAGAAAAGAGAAATAATTTTCTAGACATTTTTCTAATTGAATACAAAAACTTTGATAGTATAATTTTGATTTAAGACATGAAAAATACATGCTGCATATAAAAATTCTCAATTCCTTTGTGTGATATTCCATGTCTAGGGCATCATTGAACCATTGCATCAGGTATCCAAAAGTCAGGAGAAAAGACCAAAGACAGGCATGGCTCCTCCACTGAGCTGGACATTCTCTAGAAAAGGAACACAATCTAAGTCAAGTTTTCCAGGAAAAAAAAAATCAATAACTTTGAAAACTCCATCTCCAAAGTATAGTATCTCTCTTACTCTCAAAAACAGAATAAAGATCTACAAATTTTGTGTTGCTTGATATCTAGCACTGTCTATGGAAGAGACTTTAGATAGGAATTATACAGGGTTTCTATACTGAAAAATTTTAGTATCATTTAATATTCAAAATAGAGAAAAATAAAATTATATTATTTTTGTATAAACATTAACATTAACTGTGTGTTTAATACATACACCTAGTTATCACATGTTGAAAAAATAGAGTGTGACAAAATATATACATATACATATATGTGTGTGTGTGTGTATATATATATATATATATATATATATATATATATATATATATTCCACCCCCCAGGTACAGACTCAGGCTTGTTTCATATTTATCTGATCATATCTATTAAATATATAAATTTATATAATACATTCTAAGATGAACCAATTCAAGGTTAGAATAGGAGAGTTCTAAAACATTGGTGAGCTCAGACATGAATCTACAAAACTGCCTTTGTTCAAAACATATTTTCATGAAATTTTAAGTGTCATATAAAAATGACTCTTAAAATGAATATAACTGATTCATTCATGGTTGGAGGAAAAAACAGCAGAGCAAGACAGTTTTTATAAAATCAATTATTATACTATGTTCAGTTTATATTCATGATACATATTATTTATAATCATGAAATAGCTAGTTTATAGAAATCATACAACAAAAATTAATTTGGTAGGCTAGTAAAGCTAATGGAATAAAAGTTCTAAAGCAAAACCATAATTAATCATATAAGGATAAAGGTAAAGGAAGAGAATATGAAGAAAAGTACACAAATGATCAATTGCATCAATTTTTGTAAAGTCTTCACCAGCCTTTCCCTCTTTCTTGGAGTGGAATAGAATTCTGTCCTGAGTACATTGAACTTGGCTCTGTGATTTACCGTGGCTACTGGAAGGTGATGGTATTTCTATAATCAAAGACGGCTTTGACATTATGATTTTCCACGAGAGGAATATGTCCTGGATAGACTGGGCTTTAGGGTGGGACATGTAAAAGACAGAATATGCCTTATAGGTGCTGGTTCAACGATGATGACATAAACATGGAACAAGCCTGAGTCCAAACCTGGAGCCTGGGGTCTGGAACCTGGGGTCTGGAACAAGTCTAGTCTAGACCAATTAATTTGCAGCTATCCCTCGCATGCATCATGAATATCAAAATAAACTATGATTCTTTCAACTCAAAATAATTTTTCTCTTGGGAGCTAACAGGAAAGAAGAACAAACTACAAAGCCAAATCTCCTCAAAGAGAAAAATGAATTTTGACCTTATGCACAAAATTTTTTATATTCTTTTTATGTTCTTTTTCTTAAACAGGTTTGTTTTTGCTCATGGACTATTCTGCATATGGTAGGTGAAAAATTATATGTTAATATGATTTATTATTTATTTGTGAGTTGAAGGAATCATGATTTTGCATGAAAATAAAGGCAACAGCTATGGGAATGTGAACAGTTATGCATAATGACCTTTTGAGTTCTTAGGGATTAATACATCCTGATATTTTGAAGATCTTTAGACATAGTAGTAATATTTATGAGTAAGCCATTTAAGAAAATGTAACATTTTAGGAATAAGTGACAAAGAGAGTAAAAGCATTCCTTAAATGAAAGTGTCAGTGGCTGGTTTAGACACATGCAATTGAATATACAAGCCAACCATCGGTTTGTGGCTTTGTTTCTTCAAATATATTTCTGACATATAAGACTAGTGAATATGATAGTCAATGAAATATTATGTAAAATCCATTTTGTCAAGGAATAATGTACTCTTTTTCCTAAATTAATGAAACATTTCCAGGTGAGATAATAGGAGAGGGAAATGTATCATGACTATCTCCTCATCAAATCCAAAGAGATTTGATTGTCTTTCACACACATAGCGTTGTATTTTGAGTTACATTCTATAATTAAATCCAGAGGGAATGAGTTGTAATTCTCCCTGATAACCCATCTTTCATAGATTCCACATACATTTTGGGAATGTCTTGGTTTAATAAAGCTAATTGGTCTCTGTGGGAAATACAAAAGTGCATTTTGAAGACATTAGTTTTCATTGTAGTTAGTGAGTTTTATTTGTTATATTATTAACATGTAAAATTAATAAATGGATATTAAACATATGTAAAATAATTTCTATACTCCATATAATTGATTGTATTTCATAAGGCCTGTTTTAAATCAGCTCTTTCAAACATACATTGGACATTTTTAGAACAATAATGGTATCCCTAAAGATGAGGATTCTAGATACGCCTGGAAGAAAAATGACCTATACTCCTAACATAATTTAAATCATTTTGCAGAAACAAGGCAGAATATATTAAATAAATAAGAGAAAATAGATACAGTCTGATGTAATTAACTTATAGACTGACAACATCAGCATGGAAAATTATAAACCAGAATTTCACATTTGTTTCCAGGAAAATAATTAACATGTGGTCTAATCCAGGCATAAAAACAGGGACTCAAATTTGAGAAGAGTTAAACAACACAAGCAGGGTATTCGATTGCAAAGTTTTAGGAATGTTAGAGGAAACAGGATTCCACAGAATAAAGTTGCTTGTGCTGGAAAACAGGAGTAGAATACATGGAGTGTGGTTCTGTTCAATGGCAGAATGTTATAAGCTAGGACATCTATTAGATGTGGTAAAATATAAAAATTACATATAATATGCATTATTGATAATAATATATATCCATATTTATGCAATTATGTACTAAATATGCTATATGTTTTATATAATAATGCATATTTTAATTTTATTTAGCAAAACATTATTTGGGGCATGCCTATCATGGGAGGAAAAGATACTGATAGCAAAATTGTTTTGTATGCAGTGGTTTCAAAATGTGACTCATGAGTAAATCGAAGCAAGGAATAAAACTATTGAGAGTCATGGAGTTAGTAGTAAATTTAGAGGTTATAAGTGTCCAGAAAGATAATAAATGCCCAGCAGCAATAAATGGATAAGTAGCCTCAGCTGAGAACGTCCTGCATACATGCCTGCTGAGAAAGAGAATTAATTTTGCTTTTTCATGTGAGTTAGTAGCTCATTCTCTGTAGTTAAATATAGGTTATTCTCTTGACAAAATTAGCACAACACATTTTTTTTACCACAAAATATATATCTTAAAACTGGTAGTTCTGTTCAGTGAATTGTGTAAAACTGTTTCATAGGTTTTTGCAGTGTTAAAATCCAGTATGTTGAGAAGATTATGATCCATCATAATAAATGTAAGATGAAAAATTTATTTATGTTTTGGGACAAAATTAGAAGATTGAACAGAACTCCAGTGTTTGCCCCAGAATAAAACCAACAAATATTGATTGAGCCTGTGTTTATGTATAAGTAACTTTAAATGATGAACTTATATCAGCTCTGATATTTTTGTGAGCTATCCAGTCAACCACGTTACATATTCTCTTTCCTTTCTGGGGGTGTTGGAAAGATCCTTACTTAGATATGCATCAGATAGGAAAAGCAGGGATGTAAAACCTGGAGTTTGGTCAGGAAGCATTTTTCACTGAAGGCATGGTTGTGAGAGAAGTCAGAGCTTAGCTCTGAATCCTGAAGAGATATCAAGTGTGAGAACTGGAGTTTAGTTTTCATATTCCAGTTGTTATTTAAGGGTCTTGGTAACAATATCCAGAATCAAAGTGTGGTAAACAACCTGTGAGCAGGACTTTTTAATCTGTCTGAATCTCCACTGTACACCAAGGGATTGACACAGAGCAGGTTCCCCATAAATACTTGTTGGTTTAATGAAACCAAGGAAGACAATGGAATGAATTCAAGAACATGAACACAGATAAGCCCATGAAACAAAAATATTTTGAGCTATAATTGAGTGCCTGTCTGTAGCTGCCTTAATTGTAGGTTGGCTTTTTGTTATCTGTTGGAGCATATCAAATGAAAGGCAAAGCATTGAGTTGCATGGCAATATTCTTAAGTGTATCTCAATCTTGATACTTTACAATAGGGTTGAGGATTGAGACAGTGATTTCCATTTGCCCTAGCTCTCAAAGCCACTATCCTGATTTGCTGCAGACTTAAATGCATGTTTGAGTAGCCCTAGGAAAATTGGATTCATTCAAGAATAAATTTAATTATTATGGGTTATCAATTAAGCAGTATTATATCTTTCAGTATTTATAATTTAGTATTTTAGACACCATTTGATCACTTTTACATTCAATTAACTTGATGTTAAAGTAAGACCTTGAGATTCAATTTTAAGGCTTTTTATAATATGAACCCAAAAGATAGTTCCACATTAATCCAAAATTATCTGAAGCACAGTTGTTATTTCAATGGAAAGAAAGCAATAAATATTTGGAGATCGGCATATTAGTTTTTACTGCCAGAATGAAATACCATAAACTGGATGGCTTAAAACAACACAAATTTATTGTTTATTTTTAATTTCTGCTGGTTGCTGACAATCTTTGACACTCTTGGGCTAGCAGCTATAGGACTTCATTCCACTCTCAACATCATCAACATCACATAGCAGACTTCTCATGAAAGTGTCTCCACATGCCTGTCTTTATATTGGATCACAGGCAGACTCTACCCAAGTCTGAGCTTATCCTGATTAATTGCATTAATGTGGTGCCTATCTCCAAATAGGGCTACATTTCAAGGTAGGGGGAATTGGGACTTCAATGTATCTCTTTTCCAGGGGATATATTTCAACAACTAATAACAGCAGACACAAATCATTAAGCTTCCATATTCTAGCCTTGTGACTGGCTAATGGTAAGAAAGAAAAAATATTTCACACTCAAATAATTTCATAATTAGCAGGCCAAATCCCCTGGTATTTAGGGGGAAACAAAAAGGTACAAATCTGTGATTAATCATCCTCTTACTTTCAAATGTTTCAGATGGTAGAATTTGTACACTGTTATTTCACCTTTTGTGTCTTTGGCCAGTGGTATTTCCTTTGCATGTTTTGATGGATAAACCACTGACCTAAACTGGGAAATGGAAGACATGATTTTTCTCCCTGTTTTCTAATGACTTTTTAATGAAAATAATAAAAGCTAAAGATGTTTTAGGCTATTTTTAAATTTTATTTCATTTATTTACTGTCCAATGCATAAATGATCATCATACTTTGAGGAACAGTCTTTAGTAATTTTGATGTTGCCATAATAAATTTTTATTAACATGAAATTGTTTAAAAAATAGATAACATTTTACTTAATAAAGACTTTATGTGTGAAGGTGAATGTAGCCCAAATTTGTTGTATAACATGAACAGTGCTATTCTATTCTTTCATGGTCTCTAAGCCCTATTATTTAAGAAAATCTATCTGACCTCATATGAGCATATTTAAATGTATTCATATTCATATCAAATGTGATTTTTCTATAGTAATTTTGAAAGAGTTTTATGAATTTTTTCATTTAAGTTATTTAATTATGTGAGTAACTCATTTACTTGACAATGGGACATAAACTCCCAGCAGTTAATATGTACTTGGAAATTCTTACAGAATGGAAAAAAAAAACTCACAAATTAATTTTAATATTGTTACTCTCAAAACATTTCTGTAACAATTCATTTATCAATTAAACAATATTTTGTTTTATAGATATTAGTTTAAATATTATCCAATTTTAATCTTTCTTGCCTCAAGGTCAAAATTATTTTTGAGGTTTCAACTTACTTGAGTCCTTGAAAAACACAATGGCTGTAGATATTGTGCCTTTAGTGACAGCTGGAAAACTACACTCTACAATTTTACTCTAATTCAGCTAGCCTGCTATGGTCAATGCTGAGCCATTGTGCAGTCCACACATTACCTAGAAGTGTAACATTTAAATATATTATTTGGTCAATAGTATTAATGTGTTCCATTTACATCTCTTAATTGTTATCTAGGTTAAAACACAGAAGACGAGTGAAAACCATGTTCATATGATTAAACATCAAATTTACATTGTAAGCAATGATAGATGATGAGTTCAGGGCACTTTGTATGAACTTTGAATGATTTATTCAGTATTCCTATATTGTGGATACTACAGTTAGCCCCCACATACAAATGAATATACTGAGAAGCAGTGTAATTTGTTCAAGACTACACAGCTACTAGAGGATAGAGAAGACATTAAATTCGCACCTGATCCAGAATTTCCTCTTATAGATTACATGCCATATATATATTTTTTAAATGCATTAGTCTCCAAATTTGGATCTCAACCAGGTTTCAATCTTGTCTGCTTATGACCCAGAAAAATGATAGGTCCTTTGAATGTCAGTTTTTATGAAGAGGAGAATGAGAGTTTTGATTAGCTAGGGGGTTAATGGAATTGTCCTCCAAGAAAGTTGTTGTTCAAAGATCCTTGCACAGAACTAATGTAGTCATGCTAGAAAGGGATTTTAGGGTAGAGGTGAATTATCTGCTTTTTGCAGAATTATGAAAAACATAGAAACCGAGGATCATACTTTGGTTGTGCCATAGATTTGGTGACTCAGGAAATTGACTCTGAAATGGAGATTTGTACACAGGTGGTATATTGGGATATTGTGCCCCCGCCCCCTGCCTCAGGGAGAGAGTGCGCTGACATGAAGGGTTGGAATACATATAAATGAGAATAAGGAAAAAAATCTGGTAAAAGTGAAATTTTATAATCTATACCTACCAATATTCACTTCTTGTGGACTACCACCAAAAATTATCATATAGGCTTGGGCCTACAGTTTTTCAGGGAGGAATTCAGGGTGTTCTCAGCAGCAACACTTGTAGAAAATAAAGGAATCAGTAGTTCTATCCCCAAGGGGAGACCTACAGCACTACAAGTACACCCACAGCAGGAATATGGACTTTTCCCTATAACTTCAAAAACTCTAATATGGTTCTGCAGTGAATTTGTTGCAAAAGCACCAAGGCTTAACTTCCTATTAACTATTATCCATTCTAGCTGTAGGAGGAACATGATTCTTCATATTTCTTTGATCCTCACAGTCCACAATTTTAGAATGCTGTAATTCCTGTTTGTACAGAAAAAATATATATATAGAGAGAGAAGGATATTTTCCTTGTGGCTTCAGAATGTGATTTCTGCCTTCAGGATGTGATTTCTTAACCCATTAGAAGAAAGCAGTCTTCTCCTACAAACCTTAAAATGAGCCACACTCTGCCTAGGATATCAGAAAACAATCCCTTTTAAGGGAGTATTCAACAAGAAGATATTTGCAAGTAGTTGTTGAAGTTTTTCCAACAGTTCAGATAAAGTAGATATGCAGAAATTCAGAGCTTTAATCTTACAAGCAAAGTATACATAGATCCTAGAGGCATACTAAAACACAAGCCAAATTTTAGAGATGCTTGTCATATTCATTAATGGGCAAGGAAACTACTAGAATAAGTACGATGCCATAGGGCATTTTTGTGAATGAAAAAAAGAGAAAATATCTATAAATAGAAATAAAAGCTGCCTTTGAATAAGATATCAAAGTAGGCAAGCTATCTCAAGTGATATTTATAGATATTTATTTCCACTCCATCTCCACTTTCATTGTTTTGATTTTGTCTTTTTCATGTTTTCATTATGGAATTCTCTCAGAGATCTTCAGGCCAAACTCTACTGTGCAACCATTCATTCCTTCCTCTTATAAGTGACCATGTATTCACTAATAATAACAACTGACCATACAATCAGTACTATGCATGGAAAGTCATTTTGAAAAAGAAATGTTATAACATAGAAATAGAAATCATCATGACTGATTTCCCTTGGTATAGACTTGAATGAAAAAGGCAGTATCCTCAAGTAGATTTATGGGCAGATTCATGGACACTTGTATTCTAGCTAGTCTCTAAAACATATTTTAATACAAATCAGCTAGTAATAATACCAAAATATGTTGTTTTTCTTTATCTCTTTTTTTGCCTTTAGAATCACATTTTTTTAATCATGTGATATGACAAATAAGATGATAAAACTGTGCCGCAGTCCGGCTGGCTGGGCAAAATAACCGGGAGGGGGGTGACGAAGAACTTGTGTAGATTGATACAGCAGGAGTAGGAGCCGTTTATTATTGGACAGGAGCAGTATTTATACATTCCACACAGCTTATCTAATTAGCATAAACTAGATACATCAGTCAACCAATAAGGAATCTCCACACTTAATGGCTTGCTTTTGTTACTTCTCAAACCACTCCCTCTGGCATTTTGCCAGGCGCCATCCAGACTTGTTTACAGACTCTAACATTTCTCTAGAAAAATGCCAGGCGCCATCCTGACTTGTTTACAGACTCTAACAAAACTGGAAGGAGGATCAGCACTAAAATTTTCTGGTATTCATGTGTTTTCCAATATTATATTAAAATTAGCCTAAAGCTGGGCATGGTGGCCCATACCTGTAATCCCAGCAGTTTGAGAGGCTGAGGCAGGAGGATCGTGAGTTCAAAGCCAGTCTCAGCAATTTAGCAAGGCCCTAAGCAACTCAGTGACACCCTGTCTCTAAATAAAATACAAAAACAGGGTTGGGGATATGGCTTAGTGGTTTAGTGCCCCTGGGTTCAATTCTGGAACAAAAATAAACAAACAACAACAACAACAACAACAACAAAAAGACCTTAAATTTCAAGCTAATCAGTAGGAATTATTTTGAAATAAATACTACAATAGTTCATAAACTCCTATTATTCCCTACCCACAAAGTAACACAAATTGTAAAAACACATCCATTTACACTGACAGTCTTTGTTTTTTGGAATGCCCCTCATATCACTTGTTCTCTACATGATATATGATCATGTGTTACACAAAATGACTAAGAGTCTAGGGCTTAAGGTTGCTATGAGTATTGAAAACAAGTCAAGTTTAATTTAGACTTCTAAATTTTAGCATAGAACAAATTTAAAAAGACTCTGTAAATGCAATAGACAAAAGACCATGACAAATATTCCAAGCTAAAAATTCTTGATAAATTACAGGAAAAGAACATTACTTAAATTCATTGATGGATTAGCAAGAAAAATGGGTAACCCAAGCCTAGAAACTATTATTTAGCACAATATAATTTTCTGAATCTTTTCAATTAAATAAGACAAGAAGAAAGAAAATGAAACAAAGCAAATGGACAAAGATTATGCTGTGGTGAAATTGTGTAATGAAATGAAAAAAAATCTGTTTTAAAACAGGTCTTTCAGTGTTTGTATGAAATAATGTAAGCTACATAAAGGTCTAGAAAATTTGCATAGGTTGCTACATTTTATCTAAGAAAGGAAAAATGTATATTTTTATGTTAGCTTTTACTTACATTTAAAAAAATCAATGAAATAATACAACCATGGAAAATTTACCAATATAGAGAAGAGACACAGGGTGATAAACAGAAAGACAATAGCAAGGTATTAAGGTATTTTAATTGATAGTCTTTAGTTTGTTTTCACTTTGAATGTAAACATATGAATAACTCATAACATTAATATTATGTTTTAAAGGAATAAAGAAAAATTACAATGATAAAAATGTCTGTAGTTACAATAAATTTAAATTGTTAGATATTTCATTTAAGTGACTAATAGGTTATAAAAGATTACAAGAACATGTATCTGTATCCTATTTGTCAGAAATAGAGTTTGAACCTAAGGACCTACTAGCCAAAGTGAAATAATGAATTAGGTGTTCCTGGAAATTACTAACAGGGGCAACAGAAAAAGCTGAAATGCAAAACTGATGTTGGACAAAATGGGTTTTAAGGGGAAAATATTGATGGAAATAAATAAATTCTCTATACAATGATAAAACTATTAATTCACCAACTATATATAATAGCTCTAAATATCTAGAGTATTTATCTTAGTCTTAACATATGTAAAATGAAAATAAAGTAATTACAAGTAAGGGACATATTCACCATAAAAGTGTAGTTTTTATAAGTTAAAAAAATGGTAAGTACTTAGCTTTATTAATAAATGCACCTAAAGAGGACTGCATTCCACAATGCAGAGACTCATTCTATTGAGACACAAAAAGCAGTTCTATAAACTAATAACATAGTGGGAAATAAAACAAATTTCAATATATTTGAAAATTCAATGTTATGGACAACACATTTTCTGATTTAAATATTTGCAATTAAGATACAAATTATTATATGAAGAAATACATTACAAAATGACTCTTATGTTTAAAAAAGGGATAGTAGAAATTAGAAAATATTTCAAACTAAATTGAAATTTAGAAACAACACATACAAGTGCATATGGGAAACAAATAAAGAAACTTAGAACTTGATAGCTTTAAATGCATACATATGTATTTATAAAGACTAGAATTGATGAGTTAAGAAACAAACTTAAAGCTGGGCACAGTGGAGCATACCTGTAATACCAGTGGCTCAAGAGGCTGAGGCAGGAGTATTGCCACTACAAAGCTAGTCACACTAACTTAGTGAGGCCCTAACTGACTTAATGAGACTCTTGTCTCTAAAAATATAAAATATAAAATGAGCTGGGGATGTGGTTCAGTGGTTAAGCACTGCGGGGTTTAATTCTTGGTGCTAAACAAACAAACAAGAAAAGACCAAAACCCAACAAACTTAAGAACTTAGAAAAAGAAATAAAAGAGGGAAAATAATATATTAAAATTAATAATGAAATGTCTCAAGAACCTAATGATAAGTTTAGGAAAAAGAATTAAAAGTGATAATCCTCAGGCAATTTTGCTTAGACCTAAAGAAAATGCACACACACAGAACTGTAACAGGGTTGGAAAAAAGTTACATAACTACATAAGTGAGATGCAACATCAAAAAGCATTATGAAAATAACCTAAACTTTGGAATAAAAATTTTAATGCTTATGATTTACTAATATTGACTGGATACTGAAGAAAAAAATCTGACAGAAAAATGACTAAGAAAATGAAATAAACCAAATTGTTACTACAATCAAAAAAATGATTCTCTGCAGAAAACTCAAAAGAATATAAATATAGTAATTACAGTCAAAGTTAGTTTAACAAGGATACCAGACTGAAATGCTTATGTGTATATATGTATATGTCTATATATACACATATATACACATATGCATAAACTTTTTATGTGCTTTTATGTGTTTGTATTTTGCATCAATAGTCTGGTTTTTTTAAAAAGCATTTAAAAAATAGAATTTAAAAATTTTAACTATTTTATATTATTGTAAATATAAAATATTTAGGAAGAAATACAATACAAACATTATATTTTGAAATACAAATATTTGATAAAACTATAAAACTTTATTGAAAGACATTTAAGAGAACCCAAATAAAGAGAACTAAAATTAATATACTATGTTTATGGATTGGAAAATTGCATACTTAAAGAAAATACTTTTTCTTAATTGTAGATTTAGTGAAACTGAAAACAAAACAGATGGATTTTTGTAGGAATTCATGAAACAAAGAACCTATAATAACTGAAGTACTTATGAAGAAAAGAACAATATGATTGAAAGTGCTTTACCAGACACTAAGTGGCATTATAAATGTGCTGTAATATTGTCCTAGTGAAACAAATTCATTGATGCAAAATAAAGATCATTAATAGATATTTGGAAACACATACTTGGGAACTTGATTAAAATAGAATTGATTTTGCATTTGACTGTGCAGTGCATTAACTCTTTAATATCCACTGCTGGAATGATTTTTCCATATAGAAAAAATGAAGTTATGCTATTACATCACATCAGGAAGAGAAATAAATACCATCTTGGCTACAAATGTATATGTGAACAATAAAAGTATAAGCCTTTGAGAATATAGACTATGTCTTTATGATCCCAAGACCTAGAAGGAATTCTAGAACAAAAATCCAGTTCATGTTTCAAAATTGTAGCTCAAAGGAAAAAAAGAAAGAAAGAAAAGCAACAAAACAGAAAGACATACGACATATTCAGTTACATAAACATATAAATTGTGTGTGTGTTTGCATGCACACAGGTTTGCATGTGTATATCAGTAGTCATGTATAACATATCAGAAAGAAGAATGTCCTTAACTAAATAAGAAAGAGATAAGCAACCCAAAAGCACCCAAGACATTTCAACACAATTAAAAATTATGCAAGACTTGCAGAGATACTACATAAGTAGAAACAACTGACAAACCTCTAAGTTTTTGCTGAATCAAATTAAAAATCAGAGGAATAAAAGATTTCATCTTATACATACACGAGATAGGCAAGAATATTAAAATCTGAAAATGTCAATTATTGGAAAAGACATATAACAGCCAGAGCCTAATAAATAAACGATTTGTGTTGATGTAATAGAGTACAAAAAGCCGAGAAAACAATTTGGCATTATCTAATAAATTTGAAGGTACACAAAGCACTTAGAAATTTCAATCCTGAGAATATAGCCTAGAGAAGTTCTTGATTTTATGTATTTCAGGAATTCTGTTCAAGATTATTGATGACCTTCCATTTGAAGAAACCTAGAAAGAACATTATTATTCATTAAAGGAAGAATGAGTTAAAACTCCACCTACATAGATAGAGTATGATAAAACATTAAAAATGAATGTCTTATCACTAAATACACAGAAAAACATAGTGGACTCTAAGTAAGAGTGAGATACAATTTACAGTACAATATAAGAAGCATAATTCCATCATAAACATATAAAATTGAATTACATATAGTTTAGAAACAAAATATGTAAAATTAGGATGAAGGAGAATGGAATCATGAATGCAAAATTTAGGATAATAGTTTTCTATAAGACAGAAAAGAATGTCAGGAACTAGTCAACAAACAGAAGGAACTATAAGATTATCTAAACCCAGATTATATTCATTGAATAACTCTACTTTATGCTACTTATATTTTACAGTCTTTTGTATCTACAACAAAAATTAAGAAAAACAGAAATTCTAACACTTTCATCTCACATGTCTCAGGATTATCTGAGGCTCCTACTAGAGAAAAAGTGGGAGATGTTTACCCATCTTCACCAGAATTCCTGATAGTTCCCTGAGGGAATATTTTTAAACAAGATGTAAAATTATGTGGCACCATATCCTTTCTTTTTCTACTGTTTTCTATAATTAATTCATTCTGATTAATTCCCCTTCAAAGATTTTTTTGAAATTCTTTTCCTTCTTGTTAGTCCTCCTAAAGGACACAAGCTGGCATGAGACACACAAATGTTCTCTTGGCCCTGATCCACTTCCCTTTATTTCTCTCCGATAAATCCCTAACACTTTATTTTTTTTCTGTTTCATATGTTCTTCTTATAATTACCAGTTCCTTTAAACATTATGTATTAAAAAGTACGTGCTGAAAAACATTTCAGTACAGGATAGCCTTTCAACACATGGTGCTGAAGTAATTGACAGAAACAAATATCCACAGAAACAAAACCCACAGAAAGAAAAGGAACACAACCTAAGTCTCACCTCCTGGAAAAACATTAATTCAAAATGGTAATGGACTTACATAAAAAAGCATAAAACTATAAAACTTTCACAGAAAGATTTTTAAAGAGTTGAAGTTCTTCATGTTCTGAAACTTCACAGAGTTCTTAGATTTCAAAACCCAAACAAAATCTGTAAAAGAAAAATGGATAAATGGGGCTTCTTCAAAGTTAAAAACTTTACTATCTCTGAATGAGATAGTAAAGAGAGTGAAAAGGTAATTTACACTGTGGTAAATATATATATATATATTCACAGATTATGTATAGACGTCTGTGTGTGTGTGTGTGTGTGTGTAGAGAAAGAGAGAGAATTCTTAGAACTCAACAATAGAAAACAAACAAGCCAATTAAAACATGGGTAAAGGATATATAAAAATTTCACACACACACAAAACACAATGGGTAAATCAGCACATTAAAATGCTAACAACATAATTAACCATTAGGAAAATGGAAATTATCATAGCACAAATCTCTGAGAATGTCTAAAATTAAAAGCAAAACAACAAAAAAAGTGACAGCACCAACTGCTGTCAAGGATGCAGAAAGATCAAATCAAAATTACATTGCCAGTGGGAGTATAAAATAGTATTGTTACTTTGGAAAATAGTTTGGTAATTTCTTTAAAATAATAAACATATGATTTCTATGTGACCTAATAATTACACTCAGGGTTAAAGAACCCCAAAATATGAAGATGAATTTTCACACAAAATCATGTGCATGAAAGGCAGCAACTTTCTTAATAATCATCCCAAATGGGAAAAAAATTAGAGAGTTCAGTGTGTGAATAATAGGTCCAATATTATTTTATAATAATATCTATATAAAACAAACACTAAAACTTATATGGCTTTCCAGAGAATTATACTGAGTGAAAAAAGTCAGGTATGATTCCACTTATGTAACGGTCTTTGAATGAAAAAAATTGTAGAAGCGGAAAAAAACTAGTGATTTCAAGGGGATAAGATTTGAGGGCAAGAAAGAAGTGGGCCTGGCTATTAAAGGCAGCAAGAGGGATCTTGTGGTGAAGGTAACATTCTTCATCTTTACTGCATCAATGTCAATATTCTGATTGTGATTTTGCATTATGGTTTTTTGTGATGCTACCCTTGGGCAAAACAGGATAAAGGGCATGGGGTCTGTCTACATTATTTCTTACAACTTGGGAATCTACATTTACTTGTAAAAGAAGAAAGTTAAATTTTAAAAAGATAAAATCATGTGCTGATAGATAATAATTGAATTAGGTCCAGCAAAATATCTACATCTGACATTAGAACATCTACTTATTGAAAGGATAGTTTTAGCCCGCTGCCAGCCTGGAAGCTCCGCGACCCCGTTGTCTGCCGTTCTCGGGAGCGCGCCTCAGCGTGGGACCTCGGCCTGGAGCGCAGTGTACTGGGCGTGAAGAGTCGCGGGGACAGATGATAATCGTGCGGTGTGCTTTCCTTCACCGGACCGCGGCGTTAGCAAAGCCAGAGGAGGAGACCAGGAGGACCACGCCTGCTCCTTTAAGATCGACTCCTGGCCTCCCCTGGAGGACAATATCATGGTCACAAAGCACCTGTTCTAGTCCCGTCATCTTAACATTTAACGTATCTTTTGGATAATCCTGATGTTGTCAGAGGAAAATCTGTATTAGATATTGGAAGTGGATGTGGAGCTACAGCTATTGCTGCTAAGAAGAGTGGAGCATCTAGGGTCTTGGCCAATGACATAGACCCGAGGTTTCACTGAGTTGCTAAAGATGAATACAAACATGTAATCCTATGATTTTCTGAATCACTGGGGTGCACCAAGCAAGAATACTGTATTGAAAGTCCAGCATAGTTGTCTATGCTGTAACCCCCGTGACTGGGAGGCTGAGGCAGGAGGATGGTACAGATGTTCCTTAAAATGGTGCTATGTACTGATAAGATCATCATAAATTGAAAATACTGCAAGTCAAAACTGCATTTAGGGGCTGGGGCCATAGCTCACTGGCAGAGCTCTAACATATGCGAGGCACTGGGTTTGATCCTCAGCACCACATAAAAATCAAAATCAAAAATAAAAATAAAAGAACAGGCCCAGCAGCCTACTGAGGAGGAGAGCCGCCCCCCACCCCCCACCCCCCACCCCCCGCGTCTGCCAGGTAGGCAGAACTGTGACCACCAACAGAAAAGGCCCAGTGGCCCACGGAGGGGCAGAGTTGCCAACCACACCGGCAAGGTAGGCGGGCCTGCGACCCACCTGCAGAAAAGGAGCAGCGGCCTGCCGGCTTGGTAGGCACATTGCCCCAATTGGAGGAGGGGCAGAGCCGCCGCCCTCGCCTGCGAGGGAGACTTTGCAACTATACAAGACCAATATAAATATATAGGGGGAAAATTCCATAGCACAAAGTTTCACCAAGCAGAAAGAAACGCGAACAGTATGAAGAGACAAGGAAAGAAAGGACCACAAGCAATGCAGGTCAACTCAACGTTAGAAGAGGTAATAGACAGGGATGCCCTCTCTCACCACTTCTGTTCAACATAGTTCTCGAAACACTGGCCAGAGCAATTAGACAGACGAAAGAAATTAAAGGCATAAAAATAGGAAAAGAAGAACTTAAATTATCACTATTTGCAGGTGACATGATTCTATACCTAGCAGACCCAAAAGGGTCTACAAAGAAACTATTAGAGCTAATAAATAAATTCAGCAAAGTGGCAGGATATAAAATCAACACGCATAAATCAAAGGCATTCCTGTATATCAGCGACAAATCCTCTGAAATGGAAATGAGGACAACTACTCCATTCACAATATCCTCAAAAAAAATAAAATACTTGGGAATCAACCTAACAAAAGAGGTGAAAGACTTATACAATGAAAACTACAGAACCCTAAAGAGAGAAATAGAAGAAGATCTTAGAAGATGGAAAAATATACCCTGTTCATGGATAGGCAGAACTAACATCATCAAAATGGCGATATTACCAAAAGTTCTCTATAGGTTTAATGCAATGCCAATCAAAATCCCAATGGCATTTCTTGTAGAAATAGAGAAAGCAATCATGAAATTCATATGGAAAAATAAAAGACCCAGAATAGCAAAAACAATGCTAAGCAGGAAGTGTGAATCAGGCGGTATAGCGATACCAGACTTCAAACTATACTACAGAGCAATAGTAACAAAAACAGCATGGTACTGGTACCAAAACAGGCGGGTGGACCAATGGTACAGAATAGAGGACACAGAAACCAATCCACAAAACTACAACTGTCTTATATTTGATAAAGGGGCTAAAAGCATGCAATGGAGGAAGGATAGCATCTTCAACAAATGGTGCTGGGAAAACTGGAAATCCATATGCAACAAAATGAAACTGAATCCCTTTCTCTCGCCATGCACAAAAGTTAATTCAAAATGGATCAAGGAGCTTGATATCAAATCAGAGACATGCCGTCTGATAGAAGAAAAAGTTGGCTGCGATCTACATACTGTGGGGTCAGGCTCCAAATTCCTCAATAGGACACCCATAGCACAAAAGTTAATAACTAGAATCAACAAATGGGACTTAGTTAAACTAAAAAGTTTTTTCTCAGCAAAAGAAACAATAAGAGAGCTAAATAGGGAGCCTACATCCTGGGAACAAATCTTTACTCCTCACACTTCAGATAGAGCCCTAATATCCAGAGTATACAAAGAACTAAAAAAATTAGACAATAAGATAACAAATAACCCAATCAACAAATGGGCCAAGGACCTGAACAGACACTTCTCAGAGGAGGACATACAATCAATCAACAAGTACATGAAAAAATGCTCACCATCTCTAACAGTCAGAGAAATGCAAATCAAAACCACCCTAAGATACCATCTCACTCCAGTAAGATTGGCAGCCATTATGAAGTCAAACAACAACAAGTGCTGGCGAGGATGTGGGGAAAAGGGTACACTTGTACATTGCTGGTGGGACTTCAAATTGGTGCAGCCAATTTGGAAAGCAGTATGGAGATTTATTGGAAATCTGGGAATGGAGCCACCATTTGACCCAGCTATTCCCCTCCTCGGTCTATTCCCTAAAGACCTAAAAAGAGCATGCTACAGGGACACTGCTACATGGATGTTCATAGCAGCACAATTCACAATAGCAAGACTGTGGAACCAACATAGATGCCCTTCAATAGAGGAATGGATAAAAAAAATGTGGCATTTATACACAATGGAGTATTACTCTGCATTAAAAAACGACAAAATCATAGAATTTGCAGGGAAATGGATGGCATTAGAGCAGATTATGCTAAGTGAAGCTAGCCAATCCCTAAAAAACAAATGCCAAATGTCTTCTTTGATATAAGGAGAGTAACTAAGAACAGAGTAGGGTTGAAGAGCATGAGAAGAAGATTAACATTAAACAGGGATGAGAGGTGGGAGGGAAAGGGAGAGAGAAGGGAAATTGCATGGAAATGGAAGGAGACCCTCAGGGTTATACAAAAGTACATACAAGAGGAAGTGAGGGGAAAGGGAAAAATAATACAAGGGGGACAAATGAATGACAGTAGAGGGGGCAGAGAGAGAAGAGGGGAGGGGAGGGGAGGGGAGGGGAGGGGGGATAGTAGAGGATAGGAAAGGCAGCAGAACACAACAGACACTAGTATGGCAATATGTAAATCAATGGATGTGTAACTGATGTGATTCTGCAATCTGTATATGGGGTAAAAATGGGAGCTCATAACCCACTTGAATCAAAGTGTGAAATATGATATATCAAGAACTATGTAATGTTTTGAACAACCAACAATAAAAAATTAAAAAAAAGAAAGGATAGTTTTATTCCCTTTATGTTTTTGAAGAAGTATAACTTATCTAACTTATTTAACTAATAAAATTACATTTATTTTTCTTTTATTCATCATCATTATTCCTTCCTTATTCACTTTCAATTAATGGTTTATCTTAATTGCTATAAGAGACTTTAGTCAGTAATGTAGTCTATTTCCCTGGGAAATCTAAGGCACATCTCCCCAAACTTTAGTGAATATAAGAATTACCTGGAGAGTTTGTGAAATCATAGACTACCGGGTCCTACCCCTGGCCTGTCTGATTCAGAATTTGTGGGCTTTGCCTGAGAATTTGAATGTCCAATATGTTTCCAGGTGTTGTTGATGATTGTGATTCATGCAAGGTGTTAGTAGACAATGTTTTAAGTTGGATCCTTTCTTAGTCTAGAATAATGAATGTTCCATAAGACTCACACAGTTCATGGTAGGTAAGCACTGTTTCCAATAGTTACATTCTGAACCATTACTGCAGTCCAGAATTCTGATGCTGTTCTCTTATTGTTGTTTTGCAATAATTATTATTTAATGCTTTTTATCTCTACCGAGTGGAATAATATACTATAAACTAGAATTCCCACTTCTATAGCACATATCACTCCAGGAGCTAGCCAAAGTTTTTGAAAAATTCCAAGGCTGAGTTTACCATTTGAATTTTAGTTAAATACATAAAAGCACGTGAAGCCTTTTATAAAGAGTATTGCTTGTCATAAGATGACTTTCAAACCCAGCATATGCACACCCACACAGGAATATTCTCTTGCACAAAATCACCCTTAACTATAAGGTAGCATTCCACCATAAGTCTTGATTTTTGAATTATGAAAATAAAAAGTAATATTATCTTCCCATTCTTCCATAGCAGTAGATACAAAATTCCAAATATATATATGATAACATTGCCATCTAATGGGTATCTGCAAAGAAAATATAGAAATAATAATTAAAATAAGCTTTTGCTATTCTAATTATGCTATGACTCAAAAGAAAAAAATCTTAGATCTAAAAATTGCTCAAGAATAGGATATTAACTTTTCTCATATAAAAAATGATGATATAATACATCACAAACGAATGGGTTTTCCAAATATTCTCCTTTTTTTCAGTAAACCTATTTTTTCTCTTTTTAAGAAAACCAAAGGGGACAAAAGTTTACTTTTTAAATGATTCCTTAAACTAAAAATTCATTGCCAAGCAAAATATTTAATCATTAATAGCATATTAATCAAATAAAGTCTATAGAATTTTTTTAAAATAAATACTTTTGTATAGAGATTTTATTAAAATAAAATTTAAAAAATGAAGATGATATCCTATTAATAATCACAGTATCAGTTGATGGATGTTGTAAGCAAAGATATCAGTTTTATTCTCAAAACTTTGATTCCAACAATGTTTTAGTTACCTTTCCAATTTAACAGTCATAGTTGAATGCTTTTCTCTAAATTGGAGTTTCCTTCCTTAATGAGGACAAAAGTTGGTTTCAGCTGGAAATTTCTTTCAATCAAAACAACCCACAATTCAAGATTTCTCAGGAATTTCCTAACTTATTTATAATGTATTGGGTTTAGATCATTCTTTCATTTTTCACAGCCTCAGTTTTGTGTAATGTATTTTCGTGAAAATATATTTTCTTACAGTATTCTTCCACCACACCCAGATTCACCTCAGCCTTAGAAAATAAAATCTTCAGAATGTTCATATTTCTTGGTATGTATTTTTCAGTAGTGTATATAAATATAAAGGAATATCTAAAATTGTATTGTATTTAAGCTTGCTGGGTAATTACCAAATTTTATATGCTTTAAAAGATTTTGGTTTTCCTTTTTCCTTTATCAATAGGAGAAGAAATGCAGAACAATGTTATAAGACGGAAGTGGGAAGAAAAAGGGGGAAAAGGAAAAGAAAACTATTTTTAAAAACACTGTAAATGCAATTTAATAACTGGGACTGACTTGGCTTTCTCTCTCTCTCTCTCTCTCTCTCTCTCTCTCTCTCTCTCTTTCTTCTCTAGCTTTCTCTCTCACTTTTGCTACCTCTCTTGCTCTCTTTCTCAGTGAGAAAGTGATTCCTTCTTTCTCACTTTCCTCTTGCTCTCTCTCTTTGCTCTCTCCCTTTCTCTCTCTTCTCTTTTTCCCTTGTCTCTCTCTCTCTCTCTCTTTTTTCTCTTCCTTCCCTGTTAATCAGACACTGCCACAATAAAGATCTCTTGGTTGCAAAAAACAAACAAACAAACAAAAAAAAAAACTGGGAATAACTTGGAACAATTTGATTGGCATGTACCCTATGTCAAGTCACACCTTCCATAATTTTTATAGAACTACATAAGTATATTCCTAGTGTATGTTCCCAGAAGTGAAATTGCCAATTTGAAGACCAGGCATTTTTTTTTTTTTTTTAAGTTTGATTGATACTGCAAAAGCATCTATTGAAAAAAACAAGAACCAATAATGTAATGTTGGTTGATGTTGCAGAAAATGGGAAACCCAGAAACCACAGTGCCTATATTGCCCTTGTTATGAGAGAGTCCATATTTTGATATTTATGTTTCATCCCCATCTCTACCTCAACAACCATTACATACAGGTACCCATCATGACATTTCTGGCATGGCCAATGATGAGGGTTTGCAAGCTTCACGTAACAAAGTCAAAATTTTTCTACTTGGTTGTTCAGTGAACTTGTCCTGGAGGATGCTTTCTGATAGGTGATACAAATCTTTACACTTCATATCTATGGCTATGTATTTAAAGATACACTTCTTTTTGTATCAGATCCACTATTCCTTTTGCTATCTGGTTCCCGAGAACATGGCCAAGCTACAGGCCATTTCTCAAGCATCTGCATACATTCTCACCTCAGAGACATTTCTTTTTCCACCCTAAGTGGATGACCAGTTATCTCAACCCATCTATTTTGGTGCACGTCTACATACTAAGTAAAGTACTTCCGAGAAAAACTTGGGCTTTTCTGTTTTCAGCATGATAAATGACCCTCATATGACCATAACTGTAAGCTGAGGAAAGGACCCAAAGAGGACCATGGAGTAATACATGGACTTGATCCACCTGATCATGCAGATTACAATTGTGCTGTATAGTCCTCTCTAGGCTCAATCATGGGTATTCCATTTTAAATACATAATACACTGCTGCTAGGCGTGTACAAATTTAGGACTTGGTGGGCTGACAGAACCCAGCACATGACCATGAGTTCTCTTTACATAGTTACTTAGTGTACTTTGGTTAAGATTTTAATCTCTATCATTTACCTCAGGCTGAATGCTTAACTTACAGCTTACTGCTTTTAGATGTGAGATATATTATCTCTAGGACCTAAAGAGGCTCATGTGGAACAGTGATTCCTTCATTGTGTTAAAGGATGCAAGATGCAACTATTTACCTTTGACTCTGGAGTGTTTATATCAGAATGTTCTTGATCACTGGATGTCTAAAATCTACTGATGTGGCAAGTGCCTGTATCTTCATAAAGTTTATCTTCCACTGTGAAATGCACATATTTCATAGTGACCTCAGTACACTAGCCATGTTATTTCTCATCCTAATTAGCATGATGGGACCAATAGGATGAATCTATGGAAGTAATTTGGTTCATACCATTTTAGATAACATTATAAAAAAGAAAGTAGGACAGTTAACCCTAGAAAAAACTGAAAATGAATACTTATGTCTATCCCATGTGAATGTGAACAGTTTCTGCTATCTTTTTATACTTTAAGTGGAAAAGACTCCATTCACCAAAGCATAGAAGTGTATCACAGAGTAGAGACCTTACAAATCTGCTCTAGGAAAGATACTACGTCTGGTGTGTTACCAGCATTGGAAGTCTTGATTGAGGAAGCAGTAGTACAGCAATTACCCAAGAAATAACTAGCTATTTCTTCAGAAGCCACACTGGAGAATTAATTAGAGATATGACAGCAACCCTTCATCCTATGATATCTTTAATGATATCACAGAACTCTACCATTCCCATCCTTCAGGATACGATATTGCTTTTTTTTGTTTCCGTCTGGGCTGGCAGAGAGAAATTTCAGAGGTTTCCATGAACTTCTTTATCAAGTGTCATAATAACTCTTACTCTGTTATCAGGGGAACCTAAGAATTCCCACGCTCTTACTGACACTAAAACCCCTGTGACTCTCTGAACCTTAGAATGTAAGTTCTTTCTTTGCTTAGTCTCTAGAATGTAGGGTCTTATCTCTTCCAGCAAGGGGAGCTGCTATCTTCTTGTATCAGAGAATTCAAGAACTCAAGAATCTTTCAAATGACTCATCACAAACCTCATGATTACTCTTCTTTCCTATCAAAGACCAGAGTAAAGTCAGGTCCTGACTAAAGAATAGAACAGGAATCAGCAAACTTTTTTTTCAAAGTGTTAGATAATTAGTGTTTCCAACTTTGCAGTTGGTTTGGTTTCTGTTGTATCTGTTCAACTCTGCCAGTGTAGCATGCAAACAGCCATGAAAACCATGCTAATGAATGGTAAAGGTTGAATTCCAAAAAAGTAGGTTGTTGGATGGTTTTGACCACTGGACTACAACTTAATGAGCCTTAAAAAATATTGTTGCCAGGGATGTGAATTAAATTTTATCTTAGTAAATTTCACACATTATTAAATATTGGACTTTATTACTAGTGTAAATAAAGCTTCCAGCTGCAAAGAGAGAGAGAGAGAGAGAGAGAGAGAGAGAGAGAGAGAGAGAGAGAGAGAGAGAGAGTTACTTTACACACTGCTGTGAGATCATTCTGTCCTTACAGTGTGTTTTAAATTGATAGTTGACTAAACAAAATCTCTCCTTATTTTTTTTCTTGAAGATGTCTTTTGTGGATAAGAAAAATCCATCAAATCTTCTATTGTTATGATTACCATTGCCCTCTTACCTTTCAAGTTTTAGAGCTATTCACTAAGGCATGTTCCTTTTCCAGCATTCTGCAAGTACAAAAAGTTTTGTAATCATAGTGCTGTATCAAGCTAAGGAATCCACCAGCAGGTTTCTTGTTGCTGTCTGATTCAATTCCAGATTTCTTATCAGAGTGTCTGCTCAATATTCCTCCAAAAGTGTTTAGCTGCATGGAATTTATTCAGGTAGTAGTAACAGAAAGCTTGTGAGGTGAACCAAGGAGGAAGTAAGAGAAAAGTAAGAAGATCAGTGAAGATAGCAATGATGACCAGCATGTGGTTATTGTAACTTAATTTTGATAGATGCCACTGAAGACTAAGTGGAACACATTTCAGAATTGCCTCAATCATGAGAACAGAAGCTGGGATATTCTCCACCAGCTGCTGTCTCTCATTGGTGGAAGGTTAGTTGTGGTTATTAAAGTAGCTCCTCCAGGCATCTCTGCAGTATTCCCTAATGGAAAGAGAACACCCTGGGCAGGGAGATGCAGGGAGCTATTGATCTGTGTAGAAACCATATGCTGCATCTCCTGGGACACTGAGCTGATAGCCCATTGACTGAGAATCGCTCATGGAAACCACTATGTGAAGGTAACATGTGAGATGAACTGATCCTTAGAAACACATGGAAGGAACAATAAATTAATGTTAAAGGGATAGTTGCAAGCATTGTTTCAGTAATATAAAATATGTAGTGAATAAATTAAAATGTCATGGTGGGAGGCTAAATAGATGGATATGGGGCTCTCTGACTGGATACCTTTATTTTGGTGATCTAGGCAGGTAGTCCTATCCTCTAAAGACCACCAGGAGAACATTTACATTTGAACAAGCTGTGTTTATTTTTCATTTCAGCAAAGGAGACCATACAACATGGAAAACCATAGGCCATCTCAGCAAGAGGGAGTTCAAAATGACTTATGCTAGGATGTGGGCTTGTATTTGGTAGTTTGAGAAGGGATTTAAAATAGCAACTTTTCTCTGGATGAAATGCTAACACAATGCAGGAGCCACACTATGATTAAATATCTTAATAAGTCTTATTTAAGAATGTGGAAGATTAGACTTGAGCTAAACTGTAATTGATAAAGAAGCACCAGCCACTCATATTGCCTAGGAGAGGGAATATATAGTATTTTGTGGCTTGTACAATGTTCATGTACTGTTTGTTCAGATATGAATAGATATGAATAGATAGTTTTCCATCATCTAAAATGCTTACTTTCCTTTCAAAACAACAGAATATTTTATGAAAATAATGCTTGACCTTCTCTTATTCAATAGCATTAAAATGTAAAAGAAAAATAATAGATAAAAATAAATTATATTAATCATTAACTAATCCCATTAATAAAATGAGATTGTTTTACTCCTACATTTAAATTAGAAGAGATTTTTGAAAATACAAGTAATAATTTTTATTTTCTAAAATTTAATTTTCTAAATGAAGTGTTGATCAGAGACAACAAATCATAATTTCTGAATCATTTAATAAAAATCAATCATGTTTTTTCTTTATTTAGTAAATACATTAGTAAATAAAATGCACCTAATAATACACTAATACATTTTGGATACAGTTTAAATTTCAAATATACCTTTAAAATTCTGGAAAACTTAATATTTGACATGTGTTTTAAACTAATCAGATTAGCCCATTCCTCAACTAATTCAGTTACTTGATATTGGGTTTTACAATGAAGAAGCCAAATCCAAGGTAGAGGTTAGTAATAGAGGAAGGTAAGTGGAAATCATCTATCAGTTTATTTATTTATTTATTTTTTTTAATGAAATGTCAACACTAGAATACAACTCAGAAGGGAACACCATCTTGACATTCATCCCAGCCCAGCTAACACTCTGAAAGTTTCGTATAAACATGTTCCCTTCCTTCCATTGATGCTTCAGACATAAGAGTGAAGTGGTACAGCTGTGGGTCTCCTCTGCGACAGTCACTTACTACTGCACTGGCTGCTAGACCTGGCCAGGGAAGACCTTTCTTCATTGATCACTGCCACATAATGAGATTTAGTGCCCAATGGAGATCTGTTGTGAAAAATAAATAATGGCAAATAATAAACAATGCAGATTACACAGAAGTACAATTCACTGCTTTTCAGTAAAAACTTAGGAACTTAGAGTTTTAGTAGTTCTACCAATCACACATTTACGTGATCCAATGGCAAAATCTTGGTGTTGATATACCCATGTTATCTATTTATTGCAGAAAAAACTAAAGCCTTTTGTTTTACGTGGCGTTCTGGGTAAAGGACATTTGAAATCATTTCGAGGCCTACCATTGTAGTTGTATAAGTCTAACAGAACAAGAATGGCTTCTGGTAGAGGGCACCGGCCATGTGGGAGGCTCCAGGTCCTACAGGCGGTCAGGCACATGGGGGCAGCTGTGCGCAGAACCTGCTGGCTGGGAAGTTCCTCCAAAGAGCAGGTCCAATCCGGGCCATCACTGTGACCCATGACCTTGGGCGCCAGGTTTCAGAGCTCCCCAGAGCCCTGTCCATCCTGGCCAGTAACTGAAGGACCTTTACCCACTTCCTTTCTCTGAGTACCAGGGATTTGGGGTCCAGGATAAGGAGCAAAGTTGTTTAATAAGCCACCCCTTCCTTATCCTGGGGACCCTATAGCCCAGCTTCTGGAGGAGAAGAGTAGAGTCCCAGCCACCCCAGGATGTACTTCCCCAGCTGTTATGCAGCCCCCACCAGGCATGCCACTGCTCCCTGAAGACATTGGCCTCCCATCTTATGATGCATCAGTGCAGACTACATGTTCCCACTGCCATCAGGCCATCACCACCAAGATCTCCTATGAGGTTAGCCTGCTAAACCTCAGGCTGGGTTTCTTCTGCTGCTTCATGGGGTGTGATCTGGGCTGCTGCTTGATCCCCTGCCTCATCCGTGATTTCAAGGATGTGAAACACAGGTGTCCTAGCTGCAAAATCTACATTGACACATACAAGTGCTTGTGCTAACAGAGCTGAACTCCGACTCCCCAACCTGTCAGTGGCCCCCTACCTATGTTTCATTCCCTGTGCTCAGTGGTCTTTTCTCCTCCATTTGGGGTTGCAATCTGTGCCGCCATGCCCTGGAAGTCCTGTCCTCTTCTTGCCCTACCTTGAGCATCTGACTCTTTCAGCAAAAATTCTGTGAGTTTTAAAGGCCAAGGACAAGCGGTGGCAGAGGAATAACACTGAGCTTCTGTGTTGCTGGTTTGCTTGGTGTTTTGTGATTCAGAAAATAAGCTAGAAAGGGTCTCTTACTTGCGTCCTCACTTGTCTATTTCCATTCAAGGTCCAGACCGGGTCCTGACTCTCTCTGAGGCCAAAAGCAGAAAAACAGTTCCTAGTCTGGGGGCCTGCAAGAGAGACTGTGCAGTGAAGTTTCTGACCTGCTGGGCTGGAAGTAGGGCATCATCTGGACCCAAGCAGAACAGGGTCATAAGGCCTGGGTTTGTTGTGAGGTATGCTGCACCTCTGGTGTGCTAGACGGGCATGTCAGAATCAATGATTGCCAACTCTGACCCTCAGCACTCAGATATGGAAACCCAGGACATCCCTCTGTCCAAGTGCCCAAAGTAGGAAGGATGCTGGGTAAGTCATGGCCCTGGTAACCAAGAGCAGCTCATCCTTTCGCCACCCTCTTTGAGTTGGTGTGCAGACCCCCTTTCTGGCCATGATTCTGTGAACCCCTATTTTTCTGGGGCTAGAAGGAACATCCATGAGCCTAGCCTATTCTCTCTAACCTGTGTCCTCACTGTGTGTGGTTGCCACCTCTATTCAGTGGCTGCTGTGTTGCAGCTAGGACAGAGGTAGATAGGAGGGGCCCCCTTATAGAAGTGCTGGGATTTACAGCGCCTTCAGCCTTGGTTCTCTTCCTGGAAAGCACTAGGCCCTTTGCCCCAGCTGACTTGCTGTTTCTCTACCTCTTTGGGACACCTCAACAGCAACAGCTGTGGCACTGGGCTGGGATGAGGAAGGAGCAGGCACAAGCGGTGGGAGTGCCCTAGTGGATATCAGCCCTGCACAATGTGCAGGCCCAAACCTGTCTTCATTTCCTGAATAGTTTGTCTATGAACTTGCCCACACGGACAATGAACCCTGCTGCTATTGCTCTTCTTGCACTGCTATTGCATGGCTTCCAGTCATTATGAATTGTGGCCTGGTCTCAGTTTGTAGTTTCTCATTAAATTGACGCTTTTACTAGCCCCCACCTCACCCCCACCCCCAAAAAAATAAATAAAAAGATTGGCTGCAGGGGAAGAAGGCTATAGGAAGAGGGATCCGCCCCCACATCTCAGCTGTATACACAGATCATTCTCTACCTCTCAGTGGGAAATCCCAGAGTTATGGACTAACAGAGCACACCAGATTAATCCCAAATATTCTACAAAGAAACCACCATAAAGCTCCCCAACTTACACCCCTGAGAAATAGAGAAAATATGTTTGACAACATTTAAATACAGTAAAAGGGAAACTGTTTTAGCAATTTTTATTCTAGACATTGCCATAATTATAATTTTTAGCCTTTTTTCTGTGTTCTGTGTACAAGTCAGAGTAACATAATGATCACTAGTAATCATATCATCATTATAGGAATAAATTACATATACTGAAATTTCATTTCTTAAAATTTCACTACCCAACTTGAGTCTTTTCTGTTATTTGAGCAGCTTCATTTCATAGGTCATGATATTTCCCTTCTTTAGAAGTTTTTCTACAAACCTCGTGTTTAAAGAGTACACTAAAGTGGTCCCCCATTTCCCTGGGACCAAAATATTAATTATAAAGTAACATTTTGTCTCTATTTCAAGCTTATGTTGTAAAGTAAACATTACCAAGTAAATGAAATTCCTGCTCAGGAAATAATTTATCTACTTTTGGAAAAAAAAAAGTACTCTTTGAGTCAATATAATGCATTCCTTCGCTAAGCATGTATTTTTAATTTTTTTTTTCAGTTGTAGATGGACACAATAAATATTTATTTATTGCATGTATTTTCTGTAGTGTAGCATCTGTATCAGTTAGCTATTGCAGTACAACAGACCACCTCAAACATCACATGTGAACAACTTGTTTGGTCAGCTTTTCCAATCTTGATTGTCTTATACATGCCTCTGATGTGAGATCTGGGTCTGGTGCACAGCTCTACTGAAGTGGCTGAGAGTGGGCTGATGGATATTTTCCTTAAGATGATTTCATCATAAGGGTGGTGGTGACTTGTTTCTCTACCTAGTGGTCTCTCTTCAAACAGCAGGCTGTCCGGCTTCTCCTCAGAGGGTGGCAGGTATCTAACTGACACAGAAGCAACACACAAGGGCCCTTGAGACCCAGGTACAGAACTCCCTATACTTAAACCACCAAATGAATTCACCAGGGCAGCCATGCATATTCTACTCGCCAAAACAATTCCCATAGTCAGTCAAGATGGGGAAGTAGATTCTACTTTTTGAAAGAAGGAGCTGTAAGATCACACTTCTTTAGAAGAAGTGGGTGAGAAATAGGAACGTTTTTGTTATGAATCGACCACATTTTTATTAACATATATCATAAAATTTATTTTTGTTCACCATTGTATGTGAGCACCTAGAAACTACCTGGAACATGCTCAATATTCAAATATAGTTAAATGAATTAATGTACAGCCCATCTCTGTGGGAGGGAAACTACTTATATGGGAAATAATATTAATTGCCTGGCTCACTGTTTATTCCAACAGGTTTCCAGGATGCTTTTCTAGAATACAAAGATTCAAAAGCTAAGCCCTTTATTTCACAGTTAACTTTGTAGTAGGTTTTTTCGATGTAGACTCAGTTTTTCAAAATAAGCATTTCATTTTATTTTTTTTATTGTTGGTTGTTCAAAACATTACATAGTTCTTGATATATCATCTTTCACACTTTGCTTCAAGTGGGTTATGAACTCCCATTTTTAGCCCATATACAGCTTGCAGAATCACATCAATTACACATCCATTGATTTACATATTGCCATACTAGTGACTGTCATGTTCTGCTACCTTTCCTATCCTCTACTATCCCCCCTCCCCTCCCCACCCCTCTTCTCTCTCTACCCCCTCTATTGACCTTCATTTCCCCCCCCCCCCAAAAAAAAAAAAAAAAAGCATTTCAGATATTTGAAAGAAGGAAATTAGTATGGGGCAGTGCCCACTTTGGGAGATGATTCCTCTTTCAGGAATAGTGATGGATGTTCATTCACTCCTCCTATCCCGAGACTTATCTGGAAGTTTCTAGTATCTGTTTCTTGGGATCATATTGAAGCTTTCTACATTTTAATCTCTATTTTTTTTGTCTTCTTCCCTTTTCAAATAAAAGACTAAAAATAAATTTTAAGCTTGTGTGCCAAAATGTCATTCATTTCTACATTTTATATTTTTAAGGACTTTAAAAATTCACTGTAGGTTACTTTTGATTGTTTGTTCCAACATGAATCACCAGGAATAGGTAGCAATTAGTGAACATTGAGAGTTTCTTCATAACATCTAACACAAGAGCTTCACGAAGACAGAATATACCTAATTAGTATTGTCAGTTTTGTTTTGTTTTTTTGGTTCTGGGGATTGAACTCAGGGGCACTCAATCTTTGAACCACATCCCTAGTCCCATTTTGTATTTTATTTATAGACAGTGTCTCACTGAGTTGCTAAGCCCCTTTCTGAGGCTGGCTTTGAACTCACAAGCCTCCTGTCTCAGCCTCAGGAGCCCCTGGGATTATAGGCTTGAGCCACTTTGCCCAGGAGTCTTGTCAGTTTAAGGGGGACTTTCTTCTTGCACCTCCAGAGACAGTCACTCAGCACTGCTCAGTGTCCAGGCTTCTGTACTAACAGTAGGAAGAATAGTGAGGAGTTTATTCACTTTCAATTGCTAATGAGGAATCTGAATTTTCCTTCAGGATACATTGTTTATACCACTATTCTCTAACTCCAATTCTCCAAGTGTAGAATCTGTTTAGTAGGCTCAAAGATATTTACATAGTATTGGATCCACAGAATGTTTTGAGTTATATTTCATGATTGCATGTACATTTTTCAAAAGAAAAAGGTCTCAGTCCTAACCCCATCCACAACAAAAAACAGGATTCTTATAAATTTTAGGCAGACAATAACAATTTAACTATGGTAATAAAGAGTAATTAATGAGAGGAATGCTTTATTAAAAACTTATATCCTGTGTCTTTTTGAAAATTTGCTTAGAAAGCAAGAAATTAATTTTCCAAAATATTGCATTATTCATGTAATATTTCTCCAACTTCCAAACTGGAAAAGTCTATTTGAAGTTCCATTGTTATAAATGAAATTTTAATTTTTTAAATTATTTTTAAGTAGGTAAGTTAAAATTCAGCTCTGTTTTCATTCTAACAGTGCCTTTTAAGCAAAAATCAAATTTCATTTTAAATTTATGTTGCATTTAAATATTGACATTTTAATACTCAAATGTCATTAAGAAGTTAAAATATTTTGATAATTGTTATTTATCTAGGATTTTAATGTTTTTTATAAATATATAAATACACAGAGAGATTTAAACATAAGTTCTTGGAATAAGCTTTCTAAAAACAATTGGGTTTATTTTCCAATATTTATAACTTTAAAACTACTGTATTTTTAAAATATATCAGGTGAAAATTGTAAGACTAACAGTAAATTATTGGTGTTAAAGGAGTAGAATCATTGCACTGTAGAGACCAAATTGCCTTAGAAATAATTTTGTAATAATACAGAGCAAAAAGATACAGGGTCATTCAGGGTAAAAACAATTTATTAACTGGACTAGAACTCAAACTTTGATTAAAATAAATTATATTTATGCTAGATAAATTATAGTAGAGTTCTTGTTTTTTTATGTATTAATGTTTGTTTCAGGGTCCTTGTAGGAATTTTTTCCTCAAGACTGATATCTTTATAGTTTTGTATAATAATCATCCATTCACACTTCAGAATGCCCAAAGCTACAGAAAATTTGTGAGATAAGAGTAAAATAGTGGCCATCCTTGTGAATTTATGGCAGATCATATTTCTCAGCTTTCCAAAGGATAAATCTAAAAAGTAAGGTTTTAAAATAAATTCTAAACTTCTTCACACTAAAGGGAGAGAAGAACCAGAGCTTACAAATTGTATTGTCTATGTTAGCGCTCCCTCTAGTGGCCATAGTTTAAATTTCATGTGGCACCTATAAGGGAGTCTTTATATATTTAAGCTAAATATAAATATATAGATCTACAAATATTTAACTATACAAATAAAGTAGGAAGACTTACTTCAGTACTCTGAGAGATATTGATGTATAACTAATCAGATATTTTGCATATCTGAAAAATTCTAAACCCAAGCTACTTAGAATAGTATGAAGTTCTTCAAATTAGCAGGTCATGATCACAGTCTTCCCTTCAGAGATATAAAAACAAAGACGTTAGAAAAAAAACCAACTGTTTTAAAGACGAAATTTGGAATTCCCCTTAAGAGAGTACAGTCAGACTATCATGTTAATAGAAAATGTAGAGATAGAGGTCAAGCCCAGCAGTCCAGATCCAGCCACAACCGCCTGTGCAGGTCCCAAGCGTACAGCAGGCTTGGTCCACCTCTCCCCCGGGGAGGCAGACACCCGCCAGAGCTTAGCCTCTGGTGCAGGACCACCCCTTCTGACCAACAGACTACAGCTGGAGGTTAAGCCCTGAGACTCAGATCCACTCCACACCAGCCTGCGCGGATCCCAGGTACAAAGCAGGCTCCAGCAGGGCGGACACCCACCAGAGCCTAGCCCCTGGCAAAGGATCACTCACTCCTTCTGACCAGCGGACCACCTAGGGAGGAGAAGACCAAGAGCCCAGGTCCACCCACACCAACTTGTATGGGACCCAGATCCAGGATTCAGTAGCATCCATTGAGGGACACCAGCAGGGTCTGGAAGCCTAACATCAAGATGAGGTACATACAATCTGCACAGGTACTATAAGAATACAGTGAATAAACTGTAATATCTCAGATCCACACTGCAAGAGAGGAAGACACATAGACAACATGAAAAAACAAGGAAGGAAAGTGCCCCAAACAAACCAGGACATTATAATAACAGAACCCACGGACAGCAAAGTTGATGAAAAGTCAGAGAAGGAGTTCAGTAGGTTCTGCTGTCATGTATAACAAATTATAATAAATAAATTAATTAATAAAAAAATTCTACATTCCCCAGTGGGACTGCTGTAAAAATAAATAAATAAATAGATAGATAGATAGATAGATAGATAAAATTATCTGTAAATTAAAGAATGACCTAAATGAGCAAATACAGGCAAAAATCGATCACTCCAACAATGAGAAAAGAGAGAAAATCAGGTAGCAAAAGATTACTTCAAGAGAGAGATAGAGAGTCAGAAAAAAAAAGTGAGAAATTTTTGAAATGAAGGATATGACAAATCACATAAACAACTCAATAGGAACCATAACCAATAGACTAGATCACTTGGAAGAAAGAACATCAGATAATGAAGACAAAGTATACAATCTGCAAAATAAAGTTGATCACACAGTGAAGTAACCTAGAAATCATGAACAGAACATCCAAGAATTATGGGACAGCATCAAAAGAGTAAATCTAAGAGTTATTGGAATAGAGAAAGGCACAGAGTTTCAAACTAAAGGAATGCACAATCCCTTTAATGAGATAATATCAGAAAATTTCCCAAGCATGAAGAACGAATTGGAAAACCAAATACAAGAGGCTTACAGGACACCAAATGTACAAAATTACAACAGATCTATGCCAAGGCACATTATAATAAAAATGCCTAGCATACAGAATAAGGATAGAATCTTAAAAGCTGCAAGAAAGTGGGATGAGATCACTTATAGGGGGAGACCAATTCGTATCTCAGCAGATTTTACAACTCAGACCCTCAAAGCTGGGAGATCGTGGAACAACAAGCCCTGAAAGAAATGGATGACAACCAAGAATTTTAAATTTAGCAAAACTAAGCTTTATATTTGATGATGAAATAAAAACCTTCCATGAAAAACAAAAGTTAAAAAATTTACAAATAGAAAGTCTGCATTATAGAACATCCTCAGCAAAATATTCCAAGAACAACAAATGAAAAACAATGATGAAAACCAACAGAAGGAGATATTACACTAAAGGAAAATTTAATCAGAGAAAACACTAAATCACGTTAAATACCAAAACTAAACAAAAATGTCTGTGAATACAAATCATGTCTCAATAATAACCCTGAATTTTAATGGCCTAAACTCACCAATCAAAATACATACTAGCAGATTGGATCACACACACACACACACACACACACACACACAGAACCAACAAATATGCTGCCTCCAAGAGACTCATCTCATAGAAAAAGACATCCACAGACAGAAGGTGAAGGGTTGGGAAAAATCATACCACTCACATGGACTGCGGAACCAAGCAGGGATTTTCATTCTCATATCTAATAAAGCCGACTTCAAACTAAAGTCAATCAAAAAGGATAAAGAAGGACACTACATACTGCTCAAGGGAACCATACACCAACAAGACAACAGTTATAAATATATATGCCCCAAACAATGGAGCATCTACGTTCATCAAACAAACTCTTCTCAAGTTCAAGAGTCAAATAAATCACAACACAATAATTTTGGATGACTTTCATCACTAGATAGATCTTTCAAACAAAAGCTGAACAAATAAACTATAGAACTCAATAATACAATCAATGACTTAGACTTAACTGACATATATAGAATATTTCATCCTTCAACGAGAGAATACACTTTCTTCTCAGCAGCACATGGATCTTTCTCTAAAATAAACCATATACCATTCCACAAAGCAATTCTTAGCAAATATAAAAAGTAGAGATACTACCCTGAATTCTATCAGATCATAATGGAATGAAATTAGAAATCAATGATAAAATAAGAAATAAAATCCACTCCGACACCTGGAGACTAAATAATATGCTACTGAATGAACAAAGGGTTACAGAAGACATCATTCTATGAGGCCAACATCACTCTGATTACAAAGCCAGGCAAAGACACATCAAAAAAAGAAAACTTCAGACCAATATCTCTAATGAACAGAGACACAAAATTTCTCAATAAAATTCTGGCAAATCAAATACAAAAACATGTCAAAAAGATCCTGCACCAAGATCAAGTGGGATTCACCCTAGGGATTCAAGGTAGATTCAACATCCAGAATCAATAAATGTAATTCATCACATCAACAGACTTAAAAATAAGAATCATATGATCATCACAATAGATGCAGAAAAAACATTTGACAAAATACAGCATCCCTTTATATTAAAAACACTAGAAAAACTAGGGATAACAGGAACATATCTCTACAACATAAAGGCTATCTATGCTAAGTCCATGGCCAACATCATTCTAAATGGAGAAAAATTGAAGGCATTCCCTCTAAAAACTGGAACAAGACAGGAATGCCTTCTTTCACCACTTCTATTTAACCCAGTTCTTGAATCACTGGCCAGAGCAATTAGACAGACGAAAGAAATTAAAGCGATACACGTAGGAAAAGAACTCAAATTGGCACTATTTGCTGGTGATATGATTTTATACCTAGAAGCCCCTAAAAGTTTCACCAGAAAACTTCAAGAACTAGTGAATGAATTCAGCAACATAGCAGGATATAAAATCAACATTCATAAATCAAAGGCATTTCTGTATATCAGTGACAAATCCTCAGAAGGCGAAATGAGGAAAACATTTACAATAGTCTCAATAAAATAAAATAAAATATTTAGGAATCAACTTAATGAAAGAGGTGAAAGATATATATCATGAAAATCACAGAACCCTAAAGAAAGAAATCAAAGAAGACCTTAGAAGATGGAAAGATCTACCTTGCTCTTGGATAGGCAGAATTAATATCATCAAAATTATCATACTTCCAAAACACTATACAGATTTAATGCAATTCCGATCAAAATCCCAATGACATTCTTCATAGAAACAGAAAAAGCAATCATGATATTCATCTGGAAAACATAAGAGACCCAGAATAGCTAAAGCAATCCTTCGCAGGAAGAATGAAGCAGGTGCCATCACTATACCAGACCTTTAACTATACTACAGAGCAATAGTAACAAAAATAATTCCAGCTGCTGTGAGATCAACCTATCTTCCATGTAGCAGGTGCACCAGTGTATTGAGTGTTGCTATGCACCACTGGCTCAAGTCCAGGCTTTCATGACCAATGAGTTTGAGAAGATTCTGGTCCATCTGGCAGAGTGTATCATGGGTTGCAATGACAAAGCCAAAGACTCAATGGTTGCTGGGCATGAGGTGCTTCAGGTGAATCAGCAGCTAAGCCAATGGAGTAAGCAAGCCTGTGCATGACCACATGAACCACATCCTAACTATCACCAACAAAATGAAAAAACCTCTCATCCAGAGGGAAATAAAACTCTTTGCCAGTGGCCACCAGGGATGACAGCAGGAAAAAAAGAAGAAAGGGAATTTTAGTCTTTTAAGCAGTTTAGGAATGAAGAAACTAAGGACGGCAACAAGTGAACGCATATGTCACGTGACTGTAGACAGTGGTTCTTTTATGTTTTGATATAAGAAAGTGAAATGGAAAAGAACTGGTGCTAAAATTTGAGTGAAAAAACCAAACAAACAGGAGACTCTTTTAGAGTCTGAATTTCACATGGCAAGGGCCTTTTCTCACAATAGAGGAGCCCCCTGTGCCAAGTCAGAGCCTTCCAAGGTACCAGATTCTTGCAATACAGGTACCTACAGGATGGCAGTTTCTTCCAACCTGCCAATGATCTGGGAATTAGAGGTATGGTGTTTCAGTTTGTTGCCAATCTCTTCTTTATCAGAATTTTCACCTATATCATTTTCAATAAGCAATAAAACAAAATCTAGGAGATCACTAATTTAGAAATGGGAAAAGCTCTCCAGGTCTTTATTTTGCTTGGTGTTATTTTCTATACAAGGGGTGGAGTGAATTTAAGATGTAGTGTTGGAAGGGAGAATAGTTTGGATAAGAACTTTTAAATGTTCCTTACATATGTCCTTTATGGCCATAGAAATGTGCATTTCTTGAAGTTTGTATATTGCATCTCTCAGCTGGGAGAGACCATTGCAAAAACATGAGAGACAACAGCATTTTGAGTATGGAAAGCAAAGCTTCCTCCACTGGCATGTCAGCCCTTAGGTTTTCTGCTGCTTTAACAGGAAGATCTTGCAGTGACACTTTCCCCTTGAGGAGAAAGGGGGTTTGATTGTGATACATATACCAGCATCTGAGAATAGACAATAAGATGGGGCTGTTTGCTGGTTAAAAGTTGTGAAGTATGGGACTTGGGGGAAAAATGATTTTCACAGAAGATAATGGAATAGAACCCTAAATACAGCACTGGTAATTTAGTCCCTGAGTTAACAGAGCCTTATGGAGATAATTCCCTGGCAACAGGAAGCTCAAAAAATAACCAGCTTGGACTAGGACAAGCTGTGACTCCTTCATAGCCAAGGAGGGGCACCCCACATAAACCTTTTACAAGTACTACTTTGACTTGGGGTTTTGCCACATGCAGCAATCCAGCGCCAGAATGTCACCTTATCTTTTGATAAGGGGTCTTTTCACCAGGTTATTATTTGAAATTATAATATAACCTGTCTGTTTCCTGTGTCAAGATTTTGATATATATTCCTAGTGGTTTGGTTTTAAAACAAATAGTCTTTTTCCCACTCCCCAAAAAAGGAAAACTGCTGAATGCAAGCCTCTAAAACTTCAGGAACAATTCGCTGAGGTGTCCAAGAGTGTTGTCAGTGGTCTTTGTTTCAACAGGGAGTAGATCGATTTGAACACTAGTGAACATATATGCCAAGTGTCTCAGGAATGTTCAGGGTGGCACTGGTAAAACTTAAGGTTTGTTTTGCAGATATCGCTTGAAACTGAAAAGAAAAATAATCAAAACATATTTCTTTTGTAACTTCTTGTAACTTGCTATTTTACAATTTATTGTAAAATTCATTCTTTTTCAAGTCTATTTTTTAAATACATAGCTTATCATTTACCATCCAAACTAAGAAGGTAAAATTTGTATTAATTATGTTCAACCTTATTACACATTAGAAGCTTAAATTAACTTTCTTATAAGATTTACAATCAGTATACCAAACAATGAAAATAGAAATGATCACAAAATATGAAGATTTAAAACTCTCACAATGATTTTAACCCAAAAGTACCATACTTCAAGCACTGAGTTAAGTTGTGACCATATTTGATGATAAAGTGAAAAGTCACAGTGTGTAGCTTCCAGTAATTTATTGCCCAAGGAAGCAGCAAAACCATCATGATTTATATCAGATGTACATATACATGTAATGAAATAATAAAAATAAAGAGAACAAATTGTGAAAGAAAAACTATAATTTTAAGAGCTCCCTTCAGAGTTGCATTTTAGGTGCCTAAGATGTAAAATACTATGTATAATTGCTGAGAAAGTAGTGGAAAAGACTATATTAAAACCCCACAAAAGCAAGTGCTGATGAGGATGTGGGGTTATCAATTCTCATACACTGCAAATTTGAATGTAAAACCTTCAAAATATGGTTTAATTGTTTCTTAGAAATTAGAACATATGCCTATCATGTAACATAGCTATTCCACTCCTAAGAAATGAAAGCACATATCTTCACAAAGGCTTATACACAAATCTTTCTATCAGTCTTGATTGCAATGACCAAAAACTTAAATTGCCATAACCAGATGAATGGATATACTTTGTACTATTGCACATCTATGAAATGAAATCCTAGCCCTCAATTTAAAAAAAAAGGATGAACACTGGATGGTACGATACAAGAAAATCTCAAAACCAGTACTCTGGGTAAAATGAGCCAGGAAAAAGGAATACATGCTGTGTGAGGTCCATAGACAAAGTCAAACTAAACTATCAATATGAAATCCTTGAGTTTAATAAATGGGAAAGTAGCTAGTTTTTTCTATTTCATCTTAGTACAAGTCTATTTTTTAAATACATAGCTTATCATTTACCATCCAAACTAAGAAGGTAAAATTTGTATTTTCTGTAAGAAAAGATTCCAACTAGCCATCTCAAAATACCATTTCTCTCTTAGACATCCTGAGCTCTTGACTAATTCCAAGTCTAGGATGGAAAATATAAAAGATAATCCAATAATACTTTGTCATGCTAGATTGTGAGGAAACTATTAGCTATCAAAAAATGCTACCAACTTTTCCAAGAAAATCAGTAGGTAAGTTAGAAAGGCTCCCACTGTTAAAAGTTGAATAACTTGAGCTTCAATATTGATAATGATTACAATGGATTGTAACCCATCAAATATTTAAACCTGTGAGTCCATAATATTTTATGAAAAAACAAAATATTCAGCTTCAGAACATAATAAGGCATTCATTCTTCTCCCTGAAAACCCAGGGGGAAAAATCAAGCATTTAACCTCTCTTTCTTTCCTGAATTTTATAAATGAATGACCAAATAAGTGTGCCTCTTTATAAAAAAAAACAAACAAACATGATAATCATTGAAAAATAAATGGTAGAATAATAATATCAAAATTTTGCAACATCTTCCACAATCAATTAATAAATCTAGACATTAAGCCTCAACATTACAAATTCAGAGGTGACCAGACAGACACTTTATGTCTTCTGTGGTCTTGCCCAACATGAAATTTTAGTCTTCAAGAAAGGATAGAATGTGAGTCTGAATACACTTCTGGATTTAGTTGCTAAAATTCACAAAACAGAAGAGACAGAGAATTATGCTGAATGCACTGTTGAGCTTGCAAGCAGCAAAATCCAGTCTTTGGAAAACTCTCTAGGTTGACCACCAGGAACCTTGAAGAGATAAATTGTGAGACAAAGAAACACAGGACAGATATTTTGAATAAGACTTCTAAAAGGTAATTTTAAAAACTGCATATGATTACAATCTATTGCCTAACATTTTTATAAGAAAACAACTATTAAAACAGCAAAGGATCATAGATGCTTTGGAAGAGGGAGGGATTCACTAAGGGGATAATGATAATAACCTTAGATGGTATATAACCTTGATAAGGGATAATGATAATACCGTTAGATGGTATATAATCTTTAGATGGTAATACCTCTAAATGGTTGGCAAAATTTTGCTTAATGAGCTGGTGGTGGATATTTGCCTTATAACAATTCTTTAAGCTATGTACTTGCATTGGGAATTTTTCTGTTTTATTTTACAATGATAAGATTTTTTTAAAAGAGAAAGAATAAAGACAATATATATGTAGGAAATTCATGGATATACAAACCATCTCTTTCATCAAATATTGATTTATAATTAATATTAAAAATGAAATTATTAAACTGGCTGCTGATGAAGTATTGAGGATGAATTTTGAAACTACATACTTTCTTCGTTTTGAAGAAAAATAATGCCAAACACTTGGAGGTCAACAGAACACTTGCAAGTCTCTTTTTGCAAACCTTAAAAAATACTCCTGTAAGATTGGTTTCTCTATTCGTCCATTAAAATAAAATGAAAAGCCTATTTACTTAAGCATATTTGCAGTGCATCTATCTAGCTTACATTAGAAAACAAATGATACCACCAAAAATCTCATTTAATACATGAAAAACTTTAAATATTGATGTAATATTATTCAAAATATCTTATATAAACATCTAATTTGAGCAATTGCTACATCACTCATATTTTATTTAGTGGTAGAGGTGAAACAACAAAAGTTAGAATATAACATGAACTATGTTAATAAACTAAGCACAGACTGAGCACATAATAGGTATAGTTTTATATATATGACTATGTAATAAAAAATTTTATGTATATCTAATAATGAAAGTTTAACTTGCACTTCATATGTTTTAGATTTTCATTTCATTTTTAGTAATTTATTTTATGTTATTTAAAGAATATTGATCTGCAACAAATTAGAAAATAAAAACCTACTTCCTTTATAATAGGTAATTTGAGAAATGTTGCCTTTCAACACTTAGTAGAACATGTTTTATTTAATTTAAAATTTTTTTATTATTTTTATTATAGTTATACATAGTAGTTGGTTTCATACTAACAAAATCATACATGAATGGAATTTGATTTCAGTCCCATTTCACCTCAGTTTCCCTCCTCTCCTCCTTTACCTTATTCTCCTTCTTCTACTCTGTCAATCTTCCTTTTGTTCATTTATTTGTTTATTTTTTATTGGTACTTTCTACATATATATAAAAGTGAAATTCCTGTGGAATATTTATACATACATGTTACATGATTTTATTAAATTCCTTCCACATTTCTTCCCCTTTCCCATCTCTCCTCCCTTCTTCTTGATCTCCTTCTACTCCATTGAACTTTTCTCTATATATCTTTTTTTTGCTTTGTTTTAATTGATTCTTTTTAGTTTTATGTGACAGTAGAATCCATTTTGATGAAATTATACAATCATGGAATATCTATTATTCTAATTAGTATCCCATTCTTATGGATGTACACACTGGAGGGATTCACTTAGGTATTTTCATGTATGTATATAGGAAAATTATATTAGATTCATTCCACTGTCTTTTCTATTTCTACCCCCTTCCCTTTTCTCCATTCCCTTTTGTTTAATCCACTAAACTTCTATTCTTCCCCTCCCAAACCTTGTGGTATGTTAGCATCCACATATCGGTGAAAATCTTCCACCATTTAGGAATTGGCTTATTTTACTTAGTGTGATAGTCTCCAGATACATCATTTTACTAGTTAATATCACAAATTCATTATTCTTTATGGTTGAGTAATAAACCATTGTGTATATATACACCATAATTTCTTTATCCATTCATCTGTTTTAAGGTACCTAGGTTGGCTCCATAGCTTAACTATTGTGAATTATGCTGCTATAAACATTGATGTCACATACTTATTTCTTAATGAGTATATAGGTTGAGTTTTAAATTCAACTCACCAGATCATATTGCTTTACAGTGCTTCTAAAATCTTCAACTCTCCTTTTCTTACATTTTTATGTTTAATGTGAAACAATACTTCCTTGCAGAGTATACTTATTTTAATTCAGTGGAATTCAGTTCAATCAATTATACAAAATTCCTTCCATGTGAAACATACTGAGTTTGGGAAAAGGGGCTCAGTAATAAATTGTCTCAGGCTTTAAGCACCTTAGAGTCCAATATGGAGAATAAGAATAATAAAAAAAATTACTATAATATAAATGAAAATAAAACATATGAGAAACACTTTTCCACATAGAGGGAAACAATATATAAGTTATCAGGGAATACAATTTTAACTAAGATAATTTGAAGGCATTGATGGAAAGAAAGAAAAATGAGTTTGAATAAAAGAATAAACAAAAGTAAATTACACAGTGTTTTTACATATATAATAGAGTACCCGAATTACTGGAAACAAATAATGGAAAATAATATGAAAGACCAAATGAGGAAGGACTTCAAATCCTCAGGTTAAGAAAAGGATTATTTTAAGATTTTACTTCTACACAGTCTATGTCTTGGGCTACATGCTATTAAACAGGGGTATGTGGGGAGAAACAGAGATGAAAATGCAAAAATAAATCAACAAAAAAAATCTATCAAAAGATAATCAGAATATTGTGATCAATTTTATGATTCAAGTCCTAAAGTCTGTGGGAGTAAAGATAAAAATATCTTTGATTTGGGGAATGTAACATGAATAAGAGAAAACTGGACAAAGGAGAAAAAAAGAATATTATAGGTTTGGGGAAGATCTTCATTTAATCTGTTATATATCTAGCATCATTAACTTCCTACCATTAGGCTTTTTGCTACTTACAACTTTACATATAAACAGAAACCTATAGTACATAATTTTTTTTTTGTAACATTGAACCCAGGATGCTTATCCACTGAGCCACATCCCCAGCCCCCCCCCCCCTTTTTTTTGCATTTTTTAGGAACAGATTCTCACCTAGTTGCTTAGATCCTCACTAAATTGCTGAGTCTGGTTTTGCTTTGAACTCACAATCCTCCTGTCTCAGCCTCCCGAGCCACTGGCATTAAAGGCATGTGCCACTGCGTGTGGCAGTACATAATCTTTTGCACTGTACTTGATATTATGTTGGTGAAACTCATCAATTCATGACATGGAGATGCAGTTTGTTTCCACCTATGCATAGTATTCTTTTGTGCAAATACACTACAATGTATTTATCCTTTCTACCACCAATGACTCCTTGGTGCTATGACTAGTACTAGAATAAACATTACTTAATTTCTTTTGTTACATATTTCTATGATTTTCTTTTGGGTATAAGAATGTAATCCTGAATGAAAATTTCTGCATGGTGCAAATACAATTTTATTTGGTAAAATCAAACTGTTTCCCAAGTAAATCACCAGCTCAGAGAGTTTTCATTACTCCTTGCTCAATCACACTTTGGTGTTTTTTTTTCATTCTGCTTAATTTAAGCCATTTCCACAGGTGGCTACTGAGCTATCACTATGATTTTATTCACATTTTACAGATTATGAATAATATGATTGGGCACTGTTTATTAATTATTTGGATACCCATGGCTATTTCACTAATGCCATTGTCAGAAAGAGAAAAATCTAGTAAAATTGTAGGTTGAGGTTGTGAGAAAGATAGTGAGCTCTGTTTGAAAGATCCAATTTGAGTGGCTAATGGAACACAGGGGTGGAGATGTCCAGCAGAGAGTTGGAACTGGATGCAAAAATGGGGAGGGAAGAGAAGAGACATAAGGAAAAGAGAAATTACAACAAAAGTACTATTTTTTTTTCACAAAGATGAAAATAAAGGAAGATGCCACAGACAGATTTTGAGATAGAAAAGTTATTGACAGAGTTAAAGTTAAATGACCTCTGTCTCCTCAAAGAGGACATTGGGGGGCTGGGGATGTGGCTCAAGCAGTAGCGCACTTGCCTGGCATGCGTGCGGCCCAGGTTCGATCCTCAGCACCACATACAAACAAAGATGTTGTGTCTGCCGAAAACTAAAAAAAAAAAAAAAATTATTAAAAAAAAATTCTCTCTTTCTCTCTCTCTCTCTCTAAAAAAAAAGAGGACATTGGTGTGGACTCAGCTAGGGCTGCACTGTTTTCAGTGTTCTAAAACCCCTGCAAACAAAATCATTTCTTTGTTACTCTATCTGCCAGAGGTTACTTAATTTCTTCCAGATTTCTTTCTCTGAAATCTTGTAGTCCAGAGTCTTTTTTCACTTGTTACTAGTCTAATCCTTTCTGAGGCAGTCTCTCTTCAGCTGATTTATACTTGCCACTTCCTAGATCCCTGTCAAGATCTCTGTGACCTCTAAAGTCCCCAAATTCTATGAACTATTAAATAATTTCCTCCAGTGATATAATCTTTCCCCACATGGATTTTGAGGACTCATCCTGTCTTCCAATCCTTTTCTTTACAGATTCTATGTAGCAAAACTCTTGAAATGTCTCCTATGCTTTAACCATTGTACCCTGCAAAAGGCTTTTGTAAAAATAAATGTAGAACTCAAATTTATGACTATCTCTCTTAGATATGTAACTTTAATCTGTTTCTCAATTATTATAAGACAATGGACTGTAGAATAGGCAAACAAAATGGAATATTCCCAGGAAAATGGAATATTTTCAGAAATTTTTTTATCTAAATTTTCAATGACTTCTCAATTCTTTATCTCTAAAATAGCTGGAGGTATTTCTATTGCTTCTTTCTTTTTTTTAATTTTTTCTATCTAAAATATATTATGATTATGATGTAAACTTTAGCTGAAAATGAGTAAACTTAAAGTGTCCCAGCTTATAGAAAAGGATAAAGGAAAACATAACCCAAAATTTGATATGGTGCAAGGGTAAAGCTATAAGTGAATGTTTTATATATATATGGATTCCATGTAAATATACAAAAAATATTTTGTATAAATAAAAATAAATCTCCTAATTCTAAACCTAAGCAAACACTCGACCTCAACATTTTAGAGTTAAAAATGTGAATAATTTTTAAAAGTAAGAGTCATCAGGATATCCATAGAAACCATATTCTGTCCTCTTCCTCCTCATCATCATCCCATACTCTCATATAATAATCTGGGTAATTTTTTTAAAAAAATAATGCTGTTATTATCTAATTTGATGTTATGATGTTTTATTTCTGACACCTCATTCTTTCTGCTATAATATTTCTATAGTCATGAATTTTAATTTGTGAATGTAGAAAAAATAAGAAAGTATATGTTTACCCTAAGTGCCCTATTTGAGTAACACAAATATATGGCTGTAGTAAGGGTTCTATTGTCAAAATAATCATTAACTATTAGTATAGCTTAATTCTTTCTTATTTTCAGACCATAAAATTAATAAAAAATGAAGGCCTATTTTTTTCCCATTTCTGTATTATATTTTACACTAACTGGATTTCTTTAAACAATTCAGAATTTTCTGTATTTAATAGAAACACCATGACTTGGTAAAATGAAATATTATTGATAGGTCTTAAATTTTCTTTCTTTATTGTGATAGACATTTGTTATTGAATATTTTAAAGAACTATCCCAAAAAGGGAAGTAGAGGCAATTGTAAGAATTGCTCCTACCCTGGTATTACAACCTTGCCCCTTCTCAAATAAACCAAGTAATAAAGAAGAGTGCTTGATGCAGATGCCAAATAATCACCTCAGAATTTGGTAACAGATGGATGAATGTCATGGCTATTATTCTGGGGGGAAATCAGTTCTTTTGAAACAGCCCAATGTCTAAAATCATTTTATAAATTCCCTTGTTGAGAACTCCATAATGTAAAATGTGAGCTGCCATGCCCATCTCTTCCCATACTTTATAATTATTCTTTGTTTTTCTTCTTCTTTTTTTTTTCTTGATACATTCTGCTTATTTTACTCTTTTAAAGCAGGGTAATAATATTAACTTCTGAAGTAGTTTTTTAGTATTGTTTAAAGCCATTATTTTAAAAAAGTATAAAATATAGAACTGTACTTTTTTTTTTTTTTGGTGGAGCATTTCAACATAAATTGAATGGTTATTTATGTTCCCCCTGGTGTTGTATACTACAAAAAATCTTGACAGGGCAATAATTTTTTTTTTTTACAAATCTTTCAAAAAGGGTATTTTTTCCCTACTATTTCATGATCCTGGGATTACCTTACTGTAAGATTCTCAAAGGTTTACTGTGTGTGTGTGTGTGTGTGTGTTTTCTGAAGGACAGAAAAGAAAGAAAGCTAAACAGATTAGATGGTCAGCCTCCCCCGCTGAGTGGTAAAGGAATACTTCACTTTTGACATTACGTACCTGATCCTTTAATGAATCCTTTAATGGATCTTAATTTGGTTTCCTAAAATAATGAATTCTAACTGATTTCTGCTATGAACACTGGGTGTGTTTTGTACATCTCCACTGATGATGTCTCTTGGTTTTCCTTGGCACAAGAAAAAAATCAAAGGGGAAAAAACAACTCCACAAACAGAGAGGATGAAAACTCCACTCAGTTATTCATTAATTCACAAGAAAAAATAAATTTATTAAAGTAAGGCAAGATAAATAGAAGTATACTGAAACTGACACAGCAGTCTTCTAGTAACAATTTATTCATCTTCTAGTAACAATGTATTCCAATCTCTTTGCTGTCTCTTGGCCTAAATTTGCTATGTTTACTCTCTATTTTCCATAATTTTCACATATTGTTCTCTAATTTTTAATATTTTATTGAAAAGTTATAGTATGTGTAAATATTTAAAATAATTGAGTGTATAGTCGATAAATTACTTCAAAATTAATATAACCATGTATTCACTTCAGAGTTGTAATGAATACTGTATATTCCCATGACATTCACTTCTCAATCGTGAGACATTCATTCCCTCTGTAACAAGAATATTTAATTCCCATAGGTCAATTAAGTACTTCTACAGAAGTTTCCCAAATGTTGCTTCATTCTTGCAAATTCACAATTTCTTCCTGGGACAGAACTCATTCAATTACTATTTGACAGGTGAGTACAACTGTCCAACACCACCATCTTGCAGAAGACAAATTTTGAAGGCAATCTGAACTCTAGAGCTCACCAACAAGTTAACTGAGGCTTCTACATCTTTGCAGTTTTCTTTTTCTCTTCAACTGTACTTCCCAAAGTTACAGATATATCAGTATTCTTCCTAAGAGCATCCAGGTACAAAAATAAAAATTTCTGTCTTAAAGCTTTTTCCTGGGGAACCTGAACTAATAGAACTTATAAATATGAATAATTTAAAGCAGAATTTAAAATGGGATTTTGGAAATGGACTATTCATAGGCCTCCTAGCAAGGAGGATCCTAATTACAGTAGCCGGCAGAATCCTGACAGCTTGTTGCATGCTGTGGAAGTGTAATTGTTAAGCCTGTGCAGGTGTTGAACTGGGATGGAACAATAATCAAAGGATACATTGGTAGATGCACTGTTTCAACCTGATGGGACATTTGGTAAAGATAGTGTTGTAAGTACTATGGAATTAGATGGGGCTGCCCAGTCATTGATGAAAAACAATGAAAATCTTATATTGATTAATCAATACTTAAGGTGTGAAGTCTGAAAGCCAGAGGGCCTCTTTGGGAGTATATAAAGAGACTCATTTGTTGCAGTAAGAAGGAAGAAAAAAAAAAAAAAAAAAAAAGATCATTCAGATCCAGGACCTAACGTGGTAGCAGAGCTCTAGTAAATGATATTAGTACCAGCATCCTCTATGCTTAGTCAGTGCCTTCATTGGCAAGACTCAGAATAGGGACACTGAGTTAATGTACTAAAAGTTTCCAAATCCAAGACTGCCCTGAATTGTCTGCACCTGGGTAATTATCCCACTCCTTATTAAATTTGGTGCTCCACTTGGCTTGAACATGGTGCAGAAGCTTATAGAAGTCTTAGAAGAAATCATGTGTCCAATTTCAGGATCAACTATCTTCTCCCATTCTGGACATGAGAACAATAACTACCATGAAGTTACAGCATAATATAGCTGGAAAATGCTGACAGTATGAAAGATAAAAATGGAAGTTGCACAAGCTGCCACAGAACCAAGGCATATAAATATGTAGGAGACACAGGAACATTTGTAATGGGATCCTGATGGTGTGGAGTGATCTGAGGGCATGAATTAGGATAAGGGAAAGCTTATCAGTAGGAAAGTCTGACTCATGAGGAAAAGTTTAAACCTTGACAAGGATCTTAGAAACTATCACTGATGTACTGCTAGTATAATTCTTGGAAACTCAGGAAAGATGATGAAGCACACTGTGGGAGAAAGACATCAAAAATTATCAAGGAAGACTGAAGAGAAAAAACAAAAAGCCTCAGATAAGTGGCTTTGCCTGGTTCCTTTGCCTGTAAGTTAAGATCCATTGTAATAAGGAAAAATTTAGTGGTAGCTTCTGAAATAACTCATCACTGGCCAAGAGAGTAAATAAAAAAAAAAAATTATCACATCTCCAGAGAACAACATGGCTATGATAGTGCCACGTTTAAAAATAATGTAGAGATGGTGTCCCGTGCAGGGAGGGAAATCAGTAACCACACAGAGGTTGGGTTGGCTGGAAATAACAGGCTGAAAAAGTAATATAAAAAATAAAGACAAAAGACCCAAGAAATTGGAAGATGGCCGCTGCGTACGGGGGTTGCTGAAGTGCTGAGCGTGGTGCTCAAAGCAGCGGCTTTAATAGAGGTTTCGCACAGTCTGTTAAAGCTCCTTTCACCGTTAATCTGTAGTGGACCACTTTGCCAAGGAGCAGGAAGAACAAAGAAATCAAAAAAGAGACGCTTGGCTGCTCAGAGCCGGGGGCGCATTGCTCCCATCTGCTTCCTCTTTCGCTTCGCTCCGGGCGGAGAAGCTGAATGTGTAATCAGCAGTGGATTGTAAGTACCCGAGGCAAAGAAAGCTCAGTGTGCCCCGCCTTTTTTTCTTTTTTTTTTTTTTGAATATTTTTTATACAGGGAGAGTTTGTGGATTGGGATTGTTGGCGGGGCTGTGGTTTCTGTGCCGAAAATCCACTCCGCGGGAGCCGCCATTTGCTTTCTGCTTGCTGTCTTGATGGCTCTGTATACACTGTCCGGCAGCCGCACCTAGAGGTTGGAGCTGGGCTGCGTGCCGAGCCCTGTCCTCCGAAGGCTGGACTGCAGCCTCGAGCGTCTCGGTGGCCTGTTTGCCGCTGCACCTTCGGGCAGAGCCTGCTCTGGGGTCGTTCTGCACCCCCCTGCCAGGGGACCCGTGCTCCGGAGGAGGGGGACGGAGAGCCGCGGCAGCAGCCGCTTGGGCCCCTGGGGCCGGGCACCGGGCTGAAGAGCTGCGGAGGCCAGGGCGGCTCTGCTACAGTTGCAGACAAGCGCGGCGCTCGTCAGCGCGGCCCAGAGACGGAGGCGAAGGCGGCAGGGTTTCATTTCTAGAAATCTGGACTGGAAACAGAAGCAGCAGTTTGTATAATCCCAAGAACTTGCTTATACCAGGAAGCTGTAAGGGCAACATGAATATCACTGAGGAGATGTAACATGGTGGCAGGCGCAGAGAGATCAAGTCTCTGACATCTTCAACTGCTCGGGCATAGGGAGCCGTAAACTGTCTAAATGCTGTTTGCTCAGGATCACTAGGCAATGCTGAGCTGACGTGGATCTGGGGTGTACAGGCTGGGCCCCTCAGAATACACACACAGAGCCCGAATCGGAGGCAATTAAGCTCCAGTTCGCATGCTTCGTGTGACTCAGCACTAACGATCCCGCTGAAATAATTGGCCGGCCTTTAGGAACTTACAGAGGTAAAAGCCAACCGAGCCTTCATAGGCAGTGGCCACAGGACTGAAACGGAGATTGGGAGAGACAGTCAGGACCCACCCGTTGCATTGGTCACCCGGCAAAGGGAACAAACGGTCACCATTTGCATGGGATATCACCATGGCAGAGAAATGGCGTCACGGGCAGAGGAGATAACTGCATTGAAACCAGCGCGACAGGTGTGTAATCCCCTAGTCATCTCTCACCACACAGCAGGGAAAACTTAAGGGCCACTCCCAGCTCTCCTGTGAACGCAATAACCAGACCGAGGGAATCAGGAGTGGCGCGGGACTCGCGGCGAGGAACTCCCAGCTACCGCTCCCACCAGTGCTGACAACTGAGGTCTCTTGCACCAGCTACCGGGGGCGTGGCTACAGGAGGGCAAGCAAATTCGCTGGGGGATCTCAGCCCCCAGCTCTACAATCTTAGGGTCTGAGGGAGGCAAACAGGGAGAGTGAGCCCAGGTGTTCATGAAAACAGGGCTCCCAGGAGCAGCAGACCTGGCGTGTAGCCAGTATTGTGGTGAGCGCCACAGGTGAGCACGGCCTGGCTTGAGGAAACACAAGACAAGGCCCTAGACACTCAGGATTGGAGACCCGCCCAGTCTAGGAGAAAGAGCTGCTGCACAGTGAATGGTTCCCACCTATTGAGAGGAGAAGCTTGGCCCAGTGGGCACAGCTCCACCTACTGGAAGAGAAGTTAATAGAACTCTAGGACTGCATTTATTATTATTATTATTATCATTTTTTTCTTTTCTTTTTCTTTTTTTTCTCTTTTTTTTCTTCTTTTTCTTTCATTTTCAATTTTTATTTGTTGTTGTTCTTTAATTTTTTTTCAATGTTTCTATTTTTTTTAAATTTTTTTATTTTATTATTATTATTTTTTTTTTAATTTTAATTTTCATTTTTTATTATCACTATTATTTTTGTTAAAAAATTTTTTTTTCTTTTCTTTCTTTCTTTATTATCTAATCTTTGTTATTCTTGTTTCTTTTGTCTTTTCATTTCTTTTCAATTTTCTTATTCCCCCTTCCTTGAATTCTACCTGCCTACTCTCATTCTCTTTAGTGACTTCTTCCCTTCCCTTCTAATATCTTTCCTCTCAAGCATCAAATAAATCTATAAGAGTAAACAGTAACTCAGCAGTCAAACAGAACAAGAAGTAACATGAGCAGCATAAAAAAGCAAGGAAGAAAAGGAGTACAAACAATGAAGGACAGCCTAAATATTCAGGAGGACCTAGAGTCAGCAGAAAAATGGTCATATAAAGAACTCAAGGAATACCTTAGACAGATGGAATGGAACCTTAAAGAAGATATGAGACAGCAAATCCAAACAGTGAAAGAACACTTTGAAAATGAATTACATAGACAGATAAAAGAAGAAGTTAAGCATCTTTATCAGGAGATTGAGATTATAAAAAAAAAAACCAAACAATAATTCTAGAAATGAAGGAAATGATAAACCAAATTAAAAACTCAATTGAGAGTATCACTAACAGAGTGGAGCAAGTAGAAGCCAGAACATCAGATAATGAAGTCAAAATATATCATCTTGAAAAGAGCATAGCCACCTCAGAAAGGCTGGTTAAAAACCACGAGAAAAACATCCAAGAGATATGGGATAACATAAAGAAACCAAACCTACGAGTCATCGGGATAGAAGAAGGTACAGAGATTCAAACCAAGGGAATGAGTAACCTGCTGAAAGAAATAATTACAGAAAACTTTCCAGAAATAAAAAAGGAAACGGATATACAAATTGTAGATGCATACAGGACACCGAGCACACAAAATCACAGTAGACCAACGCCAAGACACATTGTTATGAAGATATCCAATATACAGAACAAAGAGAAAATACTAAAAGCTACAAGAGAAAGGAGGCAGATTACATTCAGGGGTAAACCAATAAGGTTAACAACGGATTTTTCATCACAGACGCTGAAAGCGAGAAGATCCTGGAACAACGTATTTCAAACACTGAAAGACAATGGATGCCAACCAAGAATTCTGTATCCAGCAAAATTAAGCTTCAGGTATGATAACGAAATAAAAATCTTTCATGATAAACAAAAGCTAAAAGAATTTGCAGCCAGAAAACCAGCATTGCAAAGCATCTTGAGCAAAACACTACACGAGGAAGAAATGAAAAACAATAACCAAAACCATCAGTGGGAAGTGCCTCTATAAAAACAGAGGGCGGGGGGGAAAGCTAACCATGGAGAAACAAACTAAATTAAAAAAAAAAAAAAAGAAGAAGATAAATAATCAAACGTGGCTGGAAGTACAAACCATATATCAATAGTAACTCTAAACATTAATGGCTTAAACTCTCCAATCAAGCGACATAGGCTGGTAACATGGATTAAAAAAACAAATCCAACAATATGCTGCCTCCAGGAGACACATCTGATTGGAAAAGACATACACAGGCTGAAGGTGAAAGGTTGGGAAAAAATATACCATGCACACGGTCCTCGTAAGCAAGCAGGGGTGGCCATCCTCATATCGAATAAAATTGACTTCAAGACTAAATTAATCAAAAGGGATAAGGAAAGACATTATATACTGTTAAAAGGAACCATTTACCAACAAGACATAACAATTATCAATATTTATGCACCAAATAATGGTGCTGCGACGTTCATAAAACAAATTCTCCTCAAGTTCAAGAATCAAATAGACCACAACACAATAATTATGGGTGACTTCAACACACCTCTCTCACAATTGGACAGATCCTCCAAACAAAAGCTGAATAAAGAAACTATAGAACTCAATATCACAATCAACAACCTAGACTTAACTGACATATATAGAATATATCAACCATCATCAAGTGGATATACTTTTTTCTCAGCAGCACATGGATCCTCCTCAAAAATAGACCATATATTATGCCATAGGGCAACCCTCAGTAAATATACAGGGGTGGAGATAATACCATGCATTTTATCCGATCATAATGGAATGAAACTGGAAATCAATGATAAAAGACGGAAGGAAAAATCCTACATCACATGGAAAATGAACAATATGTTACTGAATGATCAATGGGTTACAGAAGACATAAAGGAAGAAATCAAAAAATTCTTAGAGATAAATGAAAATACAGACACAACATATCGGAATCTATGGGACACAATGAAAGCAGTTTTAAGAGGGAAATTCATCGCTTGGAGGTCATTCCTCAAAAAAAGGAAAAACCAACAAATAAATGAGCTCACACTTCATCTCAAAGCCCTAGAAAAGGAAGAGCAAAACAACAGCAAATGTAGCAGAAGGCAAGAAATAATTAAAATCAGAGCGGAAATCAACGAAATTGAAACAAAAGAAACTATTGAAAAAATTAACAAAACTAAAAGTTGGTTCTTTGAAAAAATAAATAAGATCGACAGACCCTTAGCCATGCTAAAGAAGAGAAGAAGAGAGAGAACTCAAATCACTAACATACGGGATGAAAAAGGCAATATCACAACAGACACTACAGAAATACAGAAGACAATTAGAAATTATTTTGAAAACCTATATTCCAATAAAATAGAAGATAGTGAAGACATCAATAAATTCCTTAAGTCATATGATTTGCCCAGACTGAGTCAGGAGGATACTCACAACTTAAACAGACCAATAACAATAGATGAAATAAAAGAAGCAATCAAAAGACTTCCAACCAAGAAAAGCCCAGGACCGGATGCGTATACAGCGGAGTTTTACAAAACCTTTAAGGAAGAATTAATACCAATACTTTTCAAGTTATTTCAGGAAATAGAAAAAGAAGGAGCTCTGCCAAATTCATTCTATGAGGCCAACATCACCCTGATTCCGAAACCAGACAAAGACACCTCAAAGAAAGAAAACTACAGACCAATATATCTGATGAACCTAGATGCAAAAATCCTCAATAAAATTCTGGCGAATCGGATACAAAGGCACATCAAAAAAATTGTGCACCATGATCAAGTAGGATTCATCCCTGGGATGCAAGGATGGTTCAATATACGGAAATCAATAAATGTTATTCACCACATCAATAGACTTAAAAATAAGAACCATATGATCATCTCAATAGACGCAGAAAAAGCATTTGACAAAGTACAGCATCGCTTTATGTTCAAAACATTAGAAAAACTAGGGATAACAGGAACTTACCTCGACATTGTAAAAGCTATCTATGCTAAGCCTCAGGCTAGCATCATTCTCAATGGAGAAAAATTGAAGGGATTCCCCCTAAAATCTGGAACAAGACAGGGATGCCCTCTATCACCACTTCTATTCAATATAGTTCTCGAAACACTGGCCAGAGCAATTAGACAGACGAAAGAAATTAAAGGCATAAAAATAAGAAAGGAAGAACTTAAATTATCACTATTTGCAGATGACATGATTCTATACCTGGAAGACCCAAAAGGGTCTACAAAAAAACTACTAGAACTAATAAATGAATTCAGCAAAGTGGCAGGATATAAAATCAACACGCATAAATCAAAGGCATTTCTGTATATCAGCGACAAAACTTCTGAAACGGAAATGAGGAAAAACACTCCATTCACAATATCCTCAAAAAAAAAAAAAATACTTGGGAATCAACCTAACAAAAGAGGTGAAAGATTTATATAATGAAAACTACAAAACCCTAAAAAGAGAAGTAGAAGAAGATCTTAGAAGATGGAAAAATATACCCTGTTCATGGATAGGCAGAACTAACATCATCAAAATGGCGATATTACCAAAAGTTCTCTATAGGTTTAATGCAATGCCAATCAAAATCCCAACAGCATTTCTTGTAGAAATGGATAAAGCAATCATGAAATTCATATGGAAAAATAAAAGACCCAGAATAGCAAAAGCAATTCTAAGCAGGAAGTGCGAATCAGGCGGTATAGCGATACCAGACTTAAAACTATATTACAGAGCAATAGTAACAAAAACAGCATGGTACTGGTACCAAAACAGGAGGGTGGACCAATGGTACAGAATAGAGGACACAGAGACCAATCCACAAAGCTACAACTATCTTATATTTGATAAAGGAGCTAAAAGCATGCAATGGAGGGAGGATAGCATCTTCAACAAATGGTGCTGGGAAAACTGGAAATCCATATGCAACAAAATGAAACTGAATCCCCTCCTCTCGCCATGCACAAAAGTTAACTCAAAGTGGATCAAGGAGCTAGATATCAAATCAGAGACTCTGCGTCTGATAGAAGAAAAAGTTGGCTCCGATCTACATATTGTAGGGTCGGGCTCCAAATTCCTTAATAGGACACCCATAGCACAAAAGTTGATAACAAAAGTCAACAAATGGGACTTACTTAAACTGAAAAGTTTTCTCTCAGCAAGAGAAACAATAAAAGAGGTAAATAGGGAGCCTACATCATGGGAACAAATTTTTACTCCTCACACTTCAGATAGAGCCCTAATATCCAGAGTATACAAAGAACTCAAAAAATTAAACAATAAGAAAATAAATAACCCAATCAACAAATGGGCCAAAGACCTGAACAGACACTTCTCAGAGGAGGACATACAATCAATCAACAAGTACATGAAAAAATGCTCACCATCTCTAGCAGTCAGAGAAATGCAAATCAAAACCACCCTAAGATACCATCTCACTCCAGTAAGATTGGCAACCATTATGAAGTCAAACAACAAGAAGTGCTGGTGAGGATGTGGGGAAAAGGGTACTCTTGTACATTGCTGGTGGGACTGCAAACTGGTGCTGCCAATCTGGAAAGCAGTATGGAGATTCCTGGGAAAGCTGGGAATGGAACCACCATTTGACCCAGCTATTGCCCTTCTTGGACTTTTCCCTGAAGACCTTAAAAGAGCGTACTACAGGGATACTGCTACATCGATGTTCATAGCAGCACAATTCACAATTGCTAGACTGTGGAACCAACCCAGATGCCCTTCAATAGATGAATGGATAAAAAAAATGTGGCATTTATACACCATGGAGTATTACGCAGCACTCAAAAATGACAAAATCATAGAATTTGCAGGGAAATGGATGGCACTAGAGCAGATTATGCTTAGTGAAGCTAGCCAATCCCTAAAAAACAAATACCAAATGTCTTCTTTGATATAATGAGAGCAACTAAGAACAGAGCAGGGAGGAAGAGCAGGAAGAAAAGATTAACATTAAACAGATACATGAGGTGGGATGGAAAGGGAGAGAAAAGGGAAATTGCATGGTAATGGAGGGAGACCCTCATTGTTATACAAAATTACATATAAGAGGTTGTGAGGGGAATGGGAAAATAAACAAGGAGAGATATGAATTACAGTGGATGGGGTAGAGAGAGAAGATGGGAGGGGAGGGAGGGGGGATGGTAGAGGATAGGAAAGGTAGCAGAATACAACAGATACTAATAGGGCATTATGTAAAAATGTGGATGTGTAACCGATGTGATTCTGCAATCTGTATTTGGGGTAAAATTGGGAGTTCATAACCAACTTGAATCTAATGTATGAAATATGATATGTCAAGTGCTTTATAATGTTTTGAACAACCAATAAAAAAAATTAAAAAAAAAAAGACCCAAGAAATTTAATTTAAGTGGGGACTTTATGGGTGGAAAAGATCTGATGGGGCTCTGATCCTAACAAAGTGAAAAAGCCTGCCAACCTTTATTTTATAGGGGAACACATCAAAAAAAATTGTTGTTAAGAAGGATTCTTTAAGATAAACAAGAGGAGAGAGGCTGGGGAAATTGGCCTGGTTGGAGACTTATCACTAGCACAGTAATTTTTTCCCCTCCAGTCAGCTGGCTGGCGGCTCTAGGCTGCTTAGGCACACTGGCTGGCATATCTTTTATCCAAGGCTAGCAGCATCTAACTTCAAAACTACTGAACTCATAAATTCCATGCCAAACATGGAATCAGCCCTAGTAACAGCAACTACCTGCAAATGGGCGTGTCTTTCTATACCTTCGCATGGAAAGATTCCTAGATATGGCAGTCAAGCTGTCTAACAATATGAAGTTCAAAGCAATAATTTATTTGCCAATCTTGACAGTCAACTCCATAATACCCCAATTAATTCACCAGTGTGTCATATGTACCCGACAAAAGCCAGAGAATGCCAGTAAATGACAATGAACTACCCAAAACTCAATGACAGAGAAGTCGTATTTGTACCTATCAGAGTAGATGAACACAGTTGGGTACATGGCATGAGACCATAGATCAGGCAATTGTATTCTTTTGTACCCTCATCAGAATGATGGGAAAAAGCAGTTATCTTTCATGTTGGAGAACAATAATTTGTATTAATATACTGTCCTGATCTAAGGATATGTTAAATTATTTGCTCTTTGTCAAACATAAGCCTGATGGGTTGGGTTATTGAGACTTTCTGCAAAAATCTTTGGTTCACTGTATCACTGACATTACATTATTTAAAACAGAGGAGTAAGAGCTTGCAGATAGGTTAGTGACCTTTGTAAGAAATGTACACTGCAAATGGTGGGAAATAAAGTCCATGAAAAATCGCAACATAATACATGAGTGAAATGTTTAGGAGTTCAGTAGTCTCAGGCTTTCCAGGAGAGTTCTTCTAAATTATTGTCTTTCATTCTTATTTCTTCAAAGAAGGGAGCACAATGTCTGGTAGACTCTTCATGTTTTAGAAGCAGGATATTACATGTGTGTGCATCTTTCTCTAGTCTACAGATCTGGTGACATGGAAGGCTACTAATTTTAAGTGGAGCTTAAAGAAAGGACTATTAAGGAGGTCTAAGTTGCAATGAAACACAATGAAACAGCTCTACTACTTGAGACTAAGGATCCATCAGTCCTTATTTTACTGGAGGTATCTATCATGGGAAAATGTACTACTTGGAGTCCTTGGCCAACCACAAAAGAAGAACCGCTTGGGGCCATACTTTTTTTCAGCAGAGAACAATTCAGCATTCAGAAAACCCCCAACCCAGGAACTGGACCCTTGTATAGGCAGACCATGTGAACCTGGGACATCAAATGATTATGAAAGTATAACTGTCCATCATGAACTGGCATCTTCCTGATCCACCCAAATCATGAAGCTTGCTAGGCTCTACCAAATAAAGTGCAAAAGTGATATATTGTTAATTAGGCACAAAGCCAAGCCAAAGGCACAAATAATATATAAGATCATTTGGAATTCCAAGTCCCATTTTAGCCACTACAGTTGTATTCATTCATCTTAGCTCTTACATATTGTCGTATGGATTGGGAATGTGCCTTATTGCCAGCATAAGGAGGAGAAAAGTCCTAATTTGATTCATAGATGAGTTGGCTCATTCTGTGGTCCAGGACTGCTGCTGTAGCTCAGACACATTCGGGGTACACTGGAAATACAGTGGTGAGAAAAATCCATCAGTAAGAGCTTCAGTGTATGGGAAAAAGTGATTTAAGTTTGTAACATGCATGAACTAAACTTTGTGAACTTTATAAATACATAATAATAGATTTTCCAGGACCCTACCGGTGGAACATTAGAAGTCAAGAATGAGAAAATCTCAGTAAGGGGTCATATTGATCAACTCATGAGGGTTGGGAAAAAATGTCAAGATCTTTATATTAAAAAGATAAAATAAAAAATCATCCACCATAAAGAACGATATCAGTTTAACTTCCCCAACTACTGGACTTCTGCAAGCATCACTGTCTGGGGTTGGGCATAATATTACCTCTGAAAAAGAATGCACTCTACAGTAAAGGGGGTGTGGTGATGGATACATGGCACTGATGTATACTGCTTCATCACACGATGAATCACTCAGAGCTATCACTAAGAGTTTTGGAAAACCTTTTTGATGGTGTAGTGAAGAAAGTTGTTTGGATTTGTATATTACTAGGAGGGGGGTGCAACAATCTAGAACAAGGATATATACTAAATCAATAAATATTTTATGGTACAGTGAGTGTCCCAATAGATTGAGTATCTTGGACATGGAAACAAAAATATGGAAATAGGAGTAAACCCACTTATCATTTACAGTGAGAACCTTGAACAAATTGTACTTTTTGTTGTGTCCACAATCCTTTGCTATTTGGATCTCCAAATCCTTGTTTTCAGGGGGAGAACATTTCCACCAGAGGATACTGGGACATTACTAAATTCTTGTTAAGTTTAAGCTGTGATTGCAGTTCTGTCTTTGCCCCAAAACACAGTTAAAGAAATAAGTCAATGTATTGGTAAGCTGAATGGTCCCAATTATCAGGTGGAAAAAGGGTCACTGCCACAATAGGAAGAGAAAGCCTATGCTTAATAACCATGCAGCTCCACATGCTGCCTCTTGATACTTCCTGCATCATTTTGATTGTAAATAGACAAACCTGCAACAGCATCCTCAGAAGCCATGGTGATGAAAGGCTCAGATCCCTGACCATATAAGCCTTGTAGACCAGAAAAAAAAAAAAATGCTAGCTAAGGATGAGGAGAATCTAAAACAGTTATAGAGAGGGAAGACAGTGAAACCAATGGAGGCCTGCAGATTCGCTGCAACCAGGGCCTGTAGTTAATCTCATTAAGTCTTTTAAATTTGCCCAAGGGAAAAGACCAGCTAGAGACTCTGAGAAGCTATTTAAAGTTGTTTACAGTTGTGAAAACTTTCTTTCTTTCTTTCTTTCTTTTTTCAAAGAGAGAGAGAGAATTTTTTTAATATTTATTTTTTTAGTTTTCGGTGGACACAACATCTTTATTTTATTTTTATGTGGTGCTGGGGATCGAACCCAGCACCCCGGGCATGCCAGGCGAGCGCATTACCACTTGAGCCACATCCCCAGCCCTGAAAACTTTCTTCTAGCCATATTTCCTTCTCATGCTTGTACAGTTACCTAGAGCTCTCATAATAAGATACCACAAACTATGTGGCCTGAACAATAGAAATTTGTTTTCTAATACTTCTAGAAGACAGGAGCCCAAAATTAAGGTGTCAGCAGGTCTGGCTGTGTCTGAGGCCTCTCTCCTTCGTCTCCAGATGTCTTCCTTGTTGCTGTGTCCTCACAAGGTCTTTCTTGTGTTTGTGTAGGCTGTGGTGTCTCTTTCTAAATTTAAACTTCCTCTGTTTATAACAACACATTGGATTTGGGCCCACCCTCTCAGCCTCATTTTAAATTACCCTCTGCTTCATAGGGCCCATCTCAAAGCACAGTCACTGGGGATTAAGATTTCAACACAAGATTTTGAGGAACACAACTCAGCCCATCATCATGACTGAAATTCCCCTAAGTTAAAGGGAGTGTGGTTGGATGAAATCTGATACCAAATGACCTGGACTGAAAAGACACCCCTCTCAAGGTTATGCCTCTTTGGACCTTCAGCAGGCAGTCACTTGTCCTTTCAGGGATACAGAGGCCTGGTACTCTGACCTCAATTTGATAAATGTGAAAGGGTCATTCTAGCTTCTAAATGACCTATGTGTGCAGTTTAGGCTGAGGCCTTTCTGTAAATATATTACAGCAATTACCCTCTTTCCAATTAGGCTTTTGTCAGTCCCTTAATGGTGAAGTTCCTGAGCCCATGCCCCAAAGTGCCTACATTTAGTGAACTGAAAATACTGGATCAATGTTAAAAACAAAAACAAAACAAAACCAGCATCTCAGAGCTGACCATAATTTCTATTCCTAGCCAATCACCATCTTTATAGATAACTTCTATTAGTTTTTGAACTTTATAAATACATAATAATTTGAATGAATATATTCTTTTTGCCTGAATATCATATATTCAACATTATAATTTGAAATTTATCTATGTAAAGAGTATGACAGCAGTTTAAATTAATACATAATCTTCAATGTATGAATAAACCATGATACATTCTCTGCTGTTGGTACATATTTGAATTGTTTTCAGTTTGGGCCTATTATGAATGATGCTTCCCTGAAAATAAAGCTTTTAAGTGTCTTGGGGTGTAAATATTCATGAATGAGCTTTTATTAGGTATACACAGAAATGTAAGGCACTTATATTAAGTGTATAACTAAGAATATATTTTCTGAGTCAGAGGATATTAATTTGCTTAGTGATAGAAAATACTGTCAAAGAATGCAAATGTTCACAACCACACTGGCACTGGCACTGCAAGGGAGTTCATCTCTAACCTTGACAGAACTTGCTATAATGAATCTTAATTTTACACATTCTGATGTATAAAGGGAAAATTTATTAGAGTTTTAACATTCCATTTACTGTGGAGTGCCTATAGTAGTTTTATCACTTTTTAAGGTTTTCTATATTATTGAATTTCATACTATTTTATATAATCTAGATACATGATCTTGATCACACAAACTATATTACTAAATTTCTCTTAGTGATATCTTTAGATAATGAGAAATCCCTGAAAATAGTTCAATTTATCTGTTATTTCATTTGTGGTTAGTTGTTTTTGTAGCCTAGTTGAGTCCTCTTATTTATGAAGAAAAATATATATAAATATAATTTTTATGAGAGCTTTTTCCTGGTATATCTTAGAAATTTAGATTTCTAATCCACCAGGTATTGATATCTTTGTTTATGTAAAGCAGGTAATGAAGAGTCACCTTTATCCATGCATATGTTCAGTGGACCCTGAGGCATTTATATAGAAGAAATATCCATTCTTCACTGTAATACAATTCCAACTTTGTCACAAATAAGTATTATATATATATTCGAATCTGTTTCTCATCTCTGTTCTCTTCCATTGGTCTATTCATCTCTACTTAATACCTATATCAAGCTGTGTTAATTATTATAGTTTATAATAGCATATAATGTATATTTTTTGTTTTACTATTAAAATGTCACTTCATGTACCTAGAAACTTTCGGTGAGTCCATATCCCTTTTCCTACTATTGTACTATTATTGCCTTTAATTTTACTCTCACACAGCTTACAAACTACCACATTGTTATCATTTTTTGTTTTAAACAAATGTTTATCTTTTATAAAAATTAACAGAAGACAATATTTTATCTATGTAGGGTTCCTCATGTAAGGTGCTTGGAAGTCACCACTCCATCAAAACAAGAAGGAAAAAGACAGACTAAAAAAGTCAGTAGCTCTTCTTGGACCCATAGAGACATAGAAAAAAGATCACTCCTGACTCCTGGGACTGGGGAGACAGATGGATGAACAGAGTCACAGGTTACCAGAGCAGACTCAGCAGCAAAATCTGCCATGGAATCAGTACCATGATGGCCAAAACTTCTGGGGGCACAGTGTAGGCTCACCTGAGAGTTAAAAAATCCAACGCGACCCAGTCATGAGGGACCACAAAATTTTGTGGATTTTACTTCCAGGTGCTCAATCAGGTTCTCACAGTAAATATAGAATAAAAATTCCATGCAACCTCTTTTTAGCAGGGAAATGGCAGAACATGCTGTTCTTCTCACTAACGCCTGCCATTGGACCAATTAACCAGACCTGTATACCGGAGTCTAACCCACTGGGGTGTTACCAGCACCTAGCTGACCTGGGAGAGAGGAATTATTCAATTCTATCCATCTGTTGGCTTCCCAGTGACTGAAGGGAAACACTCAACCCCAGTTTACTTCAGCTATCCTGTCCCAGCTATGAAGGGAGAAAACAACCGAGAAACACCTGTGAAGCCAACAGCCTGGAGACATGGACAGCCTTAATCATAGATGATCTTAATCATAAATGATCTTCCTCCTCAACATCTTACCATTACATTATTAAAGGTTGCACCTGTTCCTTTAATCCAGTCCATCTTGAATGACTATCAAGAAAAAAATTAGAAGACATACTATAAGGCAAGAAATATAATGTGAAGAGATAGAAAAAGCATTAACCTCACACATGATAGGGACATTAGAATGATCAGACTGAGAATTTTAAAAACTGTGACTGATATGCTAAAGGGCTCTAATAGATAAAATAGGTTGTGAGGACATGTAGGCAATATAAACAGAGATTTCAGTATTAAGAAAGACCTGAAAACAAAGCAAAACAACATCTCTGATGGATATACTAGACTGGACAAAGCTGAGAAAAGAATCTCTGAACATGATGAAATATCACATAAATGTATAAAACTAAAACACAAAGAGAACAAACATTGGAAAAAAGAAATGCAATGTCCAAGAAAGCAGGAGAACTATAACATGTATGTAGAAGACTAGAAACAAAGAGAGGGACAGAAGAAATATGTGAACCAATAATGAAAACACTTCCTCAAATTGTCAAATACCAAACCCCATGTTTGGGAAGCTCAGAGGAAACCAAATAGGACTAATGCAAAAATAACTACAACAAAGTATATTAAGTCACAAATACAGAAAAAAAAATCAAAGAAAAAGTCCTGAAATACACAAGAGGTAAAAATCATCTTGCCTACACAGGAGCAAAGATAAAAATTATAACTTGTTTATCCTAAGAAATTATGCAAGCAAGAAGAGCTAGCAGCTGAAATCAACCTTAATTAACTACAATTTATCACCCAATTATTTTCCTAGACATTGAAGCCTTTACTATACTCGAGCATTCCAAAATATTTGTATGTCAGACATATTTTGCTAATGCAATCCTCTAGATGGGAAAATAGGTTCCCAGTGCTTCCTGCTCTGCCATTTTCCCAGAATCCACTCCTTTTTCTAATTCATTCTGGGGAAATGTTTTCACCAGATAAGAATTTGACCTTTTTGTTTGTTTTGTTTTGTTTTATTTCAGTACTGCAAAGATGATGTTTCATTCTAGGTTACAATTTTTTTTCCCAGGGTGTGGGGATGGTTCTTGGCTATTTTTATATTTCCTTACTAAATATAATGTGATTTTTTTTTCTCTTTCTGCTTTTATGACTTTATGATTTTCAACAAGTTGAATATAATGACTCTTGGTACCTTTAAATTTTCCTTGTATGCTTTATGAAATTTAAGTCTCTTGAGACTTTCAGTTTGTTTTCCATGAAATTGGAAACATTTTAGTCAAGATTTTGTCAAATATTGTGTGCCCTTCTCCTTTTATAGGACTCTATTTTTGAGACTTTTAAAAACTCTGTCAGTTTTCACAGATTTTCAAAATTGGTCATCTTTTGTTATTTGTAAGTTTATATACCTCTATTTATGCAATGTCTGATTTGCTCTCAATGATGTCCAGTGAATTTTTTTTCTTTCAATATTAATTCATTAGCTTGAAAATGTGCATTTCTTTCTTTTCACAATTTCTACTTGTTTCCTTATAATATTCACGTTTTTCTTTAAATTGTTGAAAAATTGTTGCAGTTGTTGCAAAGTGCTATTCTTTAAATACTCTAGTCACTACCATTTCAAAATATCCTTCCACTGTTTGCTTTTTTTTTCCTCATGATAGGTCACATGTTTTTGATTCTTTCCATTTCTAATCATTTTTATTAGATTATATCATAGTCATTATATAGGTTTATTTTCTTTTAAAGAGTTTTGAAAAGTAACTTTAAAAGCAATTCTTTTTAAATTTTATTTTACATGAGAGTTAATTTACCACCACTTCATTAGCTTGATCCTTTCAAGGCAGCTGCATGTCACAGTGGGTGATCCTAGGAGAGTGTGGGAGTGCATCAGTATGGCATTGTTGTTCTGGTGAAATTCAAAGACTCTTATTATTAGAATGATAATGAAAACCAAAAGTTGAATGTCCTAGCACCAAACACTCAGTGTCTTGGTAGGTTAAGGGGTCATACACCTCCACAGGGGTATAGGTGAAAAAGTACACAATGATATCAGCAAGTGCAGAATCCAGCACTAGAAACCTGGGATGTGTGTAGCTGAGTGGGTACTAGAGAAAAAGACCTTGGCATTCCCCAGTGCATTCTTCAGTGTAGTGACACAGTGCAGTACCAGAGCCATCTTGAGAAGGGTCTTATAGTCTGAGTTCAGTGCTGTGGTTTTGGAAGCCCCTGCATTTTTCTGTCTCCTGGACCCAGCAGCCTCTTCTCTGCATTGTTACTCCTTGTAAAACAGTTGGTCTAGGGGAGTGATAAATCCACTGAGCATTCAGTATGGTAGGAAGTACAGGCTGTAACAAAGAGAGAAGGGCAAGGCACTTTCCTTTAAAATTGATTAGTTGAGAGACTTGCTATCAGAACCCAGGGGAGTGAAAAGTTCCATCCATGTCTCACAGGAGCAGAGGTTGAATCATGGGTGGTAAAATTGCCCAGAAACCACCCTTTGCAGTGTCCCTGTGGTCTTCCCCACCTGTGGGGCACTCAGGGACTCACTCCTTGCCCAGTCTTTGGAGTGCAGCCCAGGGATCTCTGTAAAGACTCTCTGCATTCTCTGCTGGCTCATTTACAAACTGAAGTACCAGCCTTTGGGCTCCAGGCCCAAAAAGCTGCAAGAGAATCTTTGTTTAAAGAACTCAGCATTTCACGCTATCTCAGTATTACACCTCAGCCCCAGGGTTGGTACTGCCCTTAGAAAACACAACTCCAAATAATACAAAGAGAATCATGACCTAATGAGCTCACTATTCCACACTAGCACATTCCAATGTGCAAAACAGCTGAGAGGAATCCCATCTAATTGCACCCACAAATCACTCCTGCTAGTCACCTGATGAACACCATGATGGGCAAAATTGGGAGTGGAGCGAATATCCTCTAGCTTTTGCTCTACTTTTTTTCCCTTAATTCTCTTTTACTTTTCTCCTACTTTCTTTTTCTTTCATCATATTTTATATCTTCTTATTCTATTTCCATCCTATTTTGTGTTTTTATTGCTGATTCTGCTGTTACTTTCTTTTTCTTTTTTGTTGTTATTATTTGCTTCCCACCCCCACCATGGTGAAGAGGATGGATCTTGGGACTTTTCATGTTGGGTGGGTGCTCTGCCATCGAGCTGCACTCCCAGTCCAGATGATAGAAATTTCACCCCACCATGATCCAGTACTACTCAAGCTTTGGTGTATAATCCAACTTTAAGAATAGGAAGGACAGAAGCCCCTAGCCAATGATATGTCCACAAGTGGGCACAACATAGGTAGAGGGGGGTCTGATATCCTGTTCTTTGATAGTCATCCACATATTAACAACAAAGAGAAATAACATAACTGTTGTGTAAATAAATAACATAGCCCATATCAATGTGGGTTCTCAGTATCTATTGCTCCCACATCTTGTCAGATTGCATATCTCTGACAAGAGTATGTGAGTATCACAGAAGGTGAACTGATTCTGACCCTCAGTTGTGTATGGGAAACACCAGTAAGTTCACTAGTGTCTAAACATGACAAATACTTAGCCCTTTCATCATGGTAGGAATAACCAGTATCAAATCTGCTTTCAAGTAATGGAAACGATATTAATGTTATCAATATCAATGTGCCCCCACCACCTGATGTGTTACTGTCTATGGGTGCTGGGTTCATTGTCTCCTTCAGAACATAATTAAAGAACAGGACACAGAGAGATAGCAAGCAAGCAGAAGATTTATTACAAAAGCAATAGAGACAGACTTTTCCAAAGGGAAGGGGCTATGGAGCCGGGAATACAGTGGGGGAGTTTTGCATGTTCTTTTTATGGTCTCTGAATATTCCTCCTTTTCTTATCTCCTTCCCTATTCACTCTCTCCTCACTATTATTGATTGGTGACCCCTCTGTTTATGTATCAGTTTAAGTTTTTCTGTAGGAGTCCATACTTAGGAGCCAAGTACAGAAGTGTTTGTCTGATTAGGTTCCCCACTTGTGTTCATAAGCACTTTGATCAAGCAGACAGTTGACCTCATTATATGACCCTCTTCATGTTCCTCTGTTCTGACCCTGTCTCTGACTTCCTTACTTGCCATCTTGCCCTGACTGTCTAAGCCCTTGTACATATCTCTCAATCCCCACCATTCACAGGATAACCTCACTACCACTGGGAGTTTGGGTGATGACAACTCTAGCTACTTTAAGCTGATAAAGACCACCATCAGAGTAACTGTGATATCCTTCTGAGGAAGGTCTAGGGCAAGCAGGAAGCAGCAAGCTAGTCCAGATGATATACACTGATGATATATCTCAGTGGGTCTGTGGATGGGTATATGATAGAAGTCTGGAGGGATGTCCATTGGGGTATTCATTTGTAACATACCTGAAGTTGTATTGTCTCTATATGAGAGGAAACAAAGCAAATAAGCAAACTGATAACATAAAGATCAAAAAGAAGAAGAAGCATCAGTGCTGCCAGAGGCTCAAGGAAAGATTAAAAAAAAAAAAACAAAACATGAGGCAGATATTACAGTGTTGAATAATCTGTCCAACTGGGCCCTTAAAGCCCTTTTCTTTCTTTTTTTTTTAAGAGAGAGGGGGAGGGGGGAGGGAGGGAGGGAAGAGAGAGAGAGAGAATTTTTTAATATTTATTTTTCAGTTTTTGGTGGACACAACATTTTTATTTTATGTGGTGCTGAGGATCGAACCCAGTGCCCTGAGCATGCCAGGCGAGCACATTACCACTTGAGCCACATCCCCAGCCCCCTTAAAGCCCTTTTCTTGACAACATTTTCTGTATTAGGGTGAGAGTATTATCTCTTCACAAATGGTAGAGATGATGGAAAGACTTTTAAAACTTCCATTGAGATGTTTGGAAAAGTAATGGAATATCTTTAGGAGAAACCCATCGTCCTCTATGATCTATTTGATATCCTTGAGTTGCAGACTATTGAGCAAGGTCTTCCATCAAGTACTGGGGGATCTTCAGAGGACAGAAAAGAATTTTTCCCATAGAAGTGGAGCAACTATGGAACCCTGTAAAGAAGCTGCCTTGTCTGCTACTCCTGCAGCCCCATTTCCTTTAGTTATTGTGTCCTCTCCCTTCTAATGTCCAGGCACATGGATAACTGCTATCTGAGAGGGCAGGGAGATCACCTCTAGGAGGCAAAGAATCACCTTGGAAAGTTTAACAAGATTGTCTATAGTAGAAAACAATTCTCATGCTTTCAGATAACTGCATGAGCATGAAGTATAAGAATGACATTCATATATATTGACTCTCTTATCTTTAAGAAGCTCTAGTACCCAGGTGAGGACAACTAATTCTTCCACCTGAGCATTGGTATTAGTAGGAAGAGGCCCCGATTCAAGAACCCACTACTGCATGTGTGGGTCCAAAGAATTCCCATCAGTGTATAGCATGAGATCAGGATTCTCTACATGATGATCAGATAAATCTGGCCTGCCAGCAAAAGTTTCCATTAACACTTCTTCACAGGAATAGAGAGGCTTTTCCTGTATCTCAGGTCTTTCCAGCAAAAAGGGCCTGATATTTGAGTATATAGCTGTCTGTTAACCAAAGCCTGCCTTTAGAATTTAGAATCCCTCCTATGACATAGAAGGTAAATAGAGTTAGGGACCTTCCCAGAGTAACTTTATTTGCCTCAGGGACCAATAGTCCCACTGCAGCTATAACTCTAAAACTTCTTGGCCACTTTCTATAATTCTTTACTTAGGTATCCCACTGGCTGGAGAGTGGCCTCTAATGATGGAGTAATCATTCCCAGTGCTACTGTATTCCTTTCTGTAGCATATAATTGAAAACTTGACGTAGTTGACAAGCCCATAGCAGGGGTCTGGGTAAGAGCTCTTTTTAATGTATTGAAGGCTTTCCTCGCCTTGGAATCCAATTAATAATTGCTTATGAATGTCTCTGAATTTCCTTAAGGCATTCATAGAAGGGTTTTACTTTCTTAGCATATCCAGGGATCCAAATTCTATAATAGTCACTTGTTCCCAGAAAGACCCTGAGTTGTTTTACTCTCTGAGGAAGCGGATATGAGAGTTTGGGTTGAGTTCTATCTGGGCCAAGCTTTTGAGTTTCATCTTCCAGTATCATCCCTAAGTAAGTAACTTGGGATAGGCACAACTGAGCCCTTTCTCAGGAGATTTCGTACCCCCTAGTGGCTAAGAAATTATGAGGAGCCAGTGCTCTCGTAAATTATTTTTCAAAAGCTCTACACAAAAGGTGGTCATCTACAGATTGAAGAGACACTATTTCCGGGCATGAATAATCCATTAGTTCTTAAGCAAGTGCTTATCCAAACAGATGGAGATGGTCTCTAAATCCCTGGGAAAAATACGTCTAGGGTAATTTGTCCTTCCTTACAAATAAGATCCTCAAAGGCAAATAGAAGTTGGCTTTTTGGATACAAAGGAATTCAGAAAAAGGCATCCTTTAAGTGTAAGTCAGTATATAAGTAGTTTCCTTTGCAATCTGGGAAAGGAGAGTACATGGATTTGGAATCATAGGGTGCTAAGGGACTACTGCCACACTGATTATACAAAGATCCTCAATTATTCTCCATTTATTTAGAACCTTTAGGACCTCCAACATAAGAATATTATAAGGGCTAGAGGACCCTACCCAAACTACCTCTGGTTTCAAACTCAATAAAATAGGTATCAGTTCCTTCCAAGCTTCAGGTTTTAAGGAATACTGTTTTGGGTGAGGAAAGTTGGAAGGATCCTTAAGATGAATTTCAACAGGGATTGAAGTTCATGCCTTTCCCACTGTATTGTTATCTGACCAAACTGTGGGTCCACCTATGTCTCTATTAAATGTAAGCAGCTATATTTGCTAGGCGACAACTCGACCCTTGATTAACATAATAGGTATCTCCCTAAGATAGGGGTTGGTGTCTAGGGCATAATAAGAAAGAACTGAAATCACTCCGGGATCAATAAAAAGGTCTAGAAAATTTCACTAAAGGGGCCAGCCTGATATTCCTTGAACACTTATTTAATCTTGAGATGGAGGTTTAGAAGAAAAAGACAGGACTGAGAATTGAGCTCCAGTGTTCAGAGGATTTTATCTGATATCTGTCTGTGGGCAAGATTACCAAGGTCTTCTTAAGTTGTACTACAGTCATGGAAGCCATAGAGAAAGTCCTGGGAACCATCATTTGGAATTGGTAGGCAACAGCCTCAATCCCCTCAGTTTCTGAGGACATCTATCCTTACTATGGTTCCCCTGACACAGGACAAAGTCTAGAAGGTGGTCTAACAGGTGGCTGACACCTCTGGGGACAATCCATTTGGAAAGGACCTTCTTTCCCAAAAGAGAAACAGGAAGTAGAGGAGTACCCCTGGGAACCTGCTGGCAATGATGCCATCAATCCTCCATGTTGTTAGTCCCTTTTTTTTATCCTTTTCTAGGTCCCAATTAAAGAAGACTTTTGTAGCAGCCTGGACCAATTGGTCCAGTCTTTCCCTGTTCCACAGCCAGTTTTTGGAGTTTCTTCCATATGTCTAGAGTGGGTGGATTGGGCCAAGAATTTACCTTTAAAAATGATTTTCTCCATCTGTGACCTTGGCAATTGATAATGTCCAACTGGAGCTTTCTATACTGGTAGCTCTGTTATTGGTGGCTCCTTTCCCCCCTTGAATCACAGTGGCCAGCGGGGCATAATTGAAAGGCTTAACCTGGGCCCTCCTCAACCTTTCTAACACATAATATATAAAGTGTTGTCTGTCCCTCTCATCTCTATCTCTGTCAGCATTCCAGTTTGGATCAGTGAGGGGAACTGCCCGACTCTCCATGGGGATGTTCCAACTCTTGCCTGCCATGGTTACTTTCCCTCCAGCTGCTGTATATTAATTGTCTCCTATTTCAATAGTCTTTTGTTTTCCCAAAGAAGTAAAATTTTGACTCAAAAGCAACATAACATCCTTCCAAGCTAAGTCATAAAGATTTGATAATTGCTGTAAGGTTTGAAGATATTGCTCTGGATTTTCAGTGTAGTTCCCTAGGCCTTTCTCTATGTCCTTTAATTTGGTTAATGAAAAAGGGACAGGGTACCATCTCAGATCCAAATCCTCCCCCCAACACACTATTCCTGGAGGGAAGATATGCCTTAAGTAGCAGATTTCCTAGCAACTCTGGGACCAGAGATAAAGTTTGTCTCTGGATAAGAAGAACTGGGCTTCAATCCTTTTAAATTGAGATATAAAAGATACAGTTTTAGAATTTATTTTTCCTTTGGATGAGGCTGAGGAAACTTCCTATTTAAGTGATAAAAATCCCTTTTCCTCTGCCAGTAAGTTTTTCTGTTCTGGATACTTGGTGTCTGGCAAAGCAGCACACTGCTGCTAGGGTCTGAATGTCAAGCTTGCAATTCTTTGCTTGTTCAGGACGATGTCTCAAATAAAAGAATAATTGTACATAAAGAACCTCACCCCATTTACACTCCCATTTACAGAAAGGTCTAATTGCTGAATAGTAATTTAGTGTTCCTGCAGGTGACCATTTTTTTTCACCTCCTAATGGGTGCTGAGGCCAGGCCTCAATGCAAAAGAGATTTTCTCTTTAATTGGGGGTTCAAATTTAACTGGGTTTTTTTGAGCAGACAGGAGAGAGATAAGCCTCATGGTATTTTGAAAGAATTGGAATTTTGGAAGAATTCCATCTGGACACAAAAAGAAAAAAGAGGTCTTGATGGATATCATCCAATCCCCATCTCATCCTTTTAAAAATCCAGAGGGTTGGCTCTGGCTTGAGAATTGGGTAGACTGGCTTGGCCAAAATCTATCTCAGGGTCACTGTGTCCAGATATGGATGAGCCAAGCACACCCATGGCCTGTGTTTCAGGTCCCTGATATTTCTTTTTGAAACACAGATATATCTCATGCTTCCATTTCTTTACAACATACAATTATTATCCCACATTGTTCCTGTCAAAAAGGGATCCAAAATTCTCAGGAGAATAAGAATCTGGAGAGGAGGCAGCTGCCTGTAAAAAGATTTGTGCTGAAGTCATTGGATGGGGAGAGTCCACTGAACTGGTAACATAATCCCTCAGCCTATATGTATGGTCTTTTTACTGTGTAAGGGGATTCCCAGCAGCCACTATAAATCAACTGCAGGAGATGTCCTGTGAGGTTTATGATAATATCCCTTTTAAAAATAATATCCCTTATCCCCCTTTTTTCTTCCTTTTGGAGGGTTCTTAAAACCACACAGGAAGGAGATAAGTAGTTTTTCAAATGTCTAAAAAAGATAGGGAATCCCTCTATTACACAGCCTTTTGATCAGGGGTAACTATCCTGACAAAAAGGACAAGGTCTCTGTATAAGATAAAGATAAGTTAAGAATTAGCCTCAACTGACAAACTGTATTCCCATAAGGAAAAAAAAAAATGGTGCTGATCTGTTGTGGACTATGGGGCCTATTACTCATGTTTTTGCCCCAGAGGAGAGAAAGAGAAAGAAAAGGAAACAAAGAAAGGGGGGAAGTCAGCCATGATTCTTGTGGCTGGGGGTTTACCCAGCCATAGAATACCTGGACGACCACCAGTCACTTTCCAGGTATCATCAGCTGTTTAACATGACTGTTATTAACCACTGAGTTTCTGGTTTCTATCCTGGAGGAGCCCCCAATTCTGTTACCATCTAGGGATGCTTGGTCCATCTGTTGTCTTCATTCAGCAAAGAATTGATGAATGGGACATAGAGATAGTAAGCAAGCGCCAGGTTTACTGCAAAGGAAACAAGACAGACTTCTCCAAAGACAAGGGGCCCCACCCAGAGCCAGGAATCTGATGAGGGAGTTTCAGCTTGTTCTTTTTATGGTCTCTGGAATTTTCTCCTTTCTTATCTCCTCCCCTGTTCATACTCCCCTCACTATTATTGATTGGTGCCCCCTCTGTCCATGCCTCTGTTTTAGCTTTTCAATTGGATCCCCTGTTTAGGAGCATGAGTACAGAAGTGTCTTGAATGATTTGGTCCCTCATGTGTGTTCATGAGCACTTTCAAGCAGAAAGTTGACCTCACTAGAAGACCTTCTCCAGGATCCTTGTTCTGGCCCTGACTCCAAATTCCTCACTCAACATTTTGGCTTCCCAAGTCCTGTTCCATCTGTCTTAATGGGACTTCAATTCCTAATGTAGGAGTAACCACAGGCCACATACTCCACGTCCATACCACAACATCATGAAGTAGCAGAAGGAGCTTACTCTTGCAAGACCTATAGAGAAAGTGTTCCTCAGGCTCTGATAGACTATGTAGCATGTCAATATCCACTAATTATAGCCAAAGACACCACAAGGAGACTAAAATATGAAGTCCAATTGAAATTAAACTCCATACTACAGAACAAATTGATACCCTAAGATACATCATCAAGGCAAAGTCACTTATAAAAAGACACATAAGAGTAGGAAAAAAAAATCTATGTCCATGCATGTGCAAATTTCAGCACAGAAACAGGCAAAATTTTAAAAACCACATGATAGTTCCCAAAGTTTGAAATTCTTTAATAACAAATCCCTAAACTATCAAAGTAAATGAAATGCTGGATAAAGAATTAAAATAATAATGTTTCAAAACCTCAATGAATTCCAGGAAAGCGTGGAAAAATAATTCAACATGGAAAAATAATTTATCACTCAGATATGAGTGAAAAGTCAGTAAAGAGATAGATTTTTGAAAAATAAAAAAAAACATAATATTGGTAATAAAAAGTCCAATAAGTCAGATAAAAAAAAATCTCAGTTGAAAGTTTCACCAAAAGACTAGATCAAATGGAAAACAGAATACCAAGGTTTGGAGACAAGTTTGATAAAATATTACATTCACATAGTAATAAAGAAAAAAATAAGAAAGAATAAATAGAACATAAATGACCTTTGGGATACCATTAAAATATCAAACATACATATAATCAGAATAGCCAGGGGAGAAGAACCACAGGATGAAGGTATAGAAAACATGCTCAATGAAATAACCACAGAAAAATGTCCATGTCTTGGGAAAGACATGGAAATCCAGATATGGGAGGCATATAGAACCCCAAATAGACATGACTAAAAATCTACCTCCCTACAATATATCATCATTAAATTTCCAAAAGTACCAATAAAAGAAATAATATTAAAATTTGCAACAGAGAAGTGCCAAGTCACATTTAAAGGCCAGTCCATTTCTCAGCAAAATTTTTTTAAAAAGGAGAGCATTTCACAATGTATTTCAAATGTAATAAAAAAAAACCTTAATAACTACCAACCAACATTGCTATAGCCAGAAAAGTTATCCTTCAGAATCAGTGTTCCAAGAAAAGAATACACTATAGAGAACTAAGGTGACTCATAACCACTAGACCAGCATCACAGATGATACTTAAGAAAATCCTATTCCTGGAAGAGGAAGAAGATAAGCACAATCATGAGAGCAGCCAGGCAAATGAGAACTAGGAAAGGAACAAATATTATCAATATGGTAAACTATCAAGCTTCTATGATGCGTAAGAGGAAGATACAAGCATAGGATATTCAAAACAATTTAAGAAAGACAACAAAATGGTAGCAATAAGTAAAAAATATCACAATACTAACACTGAATACAAATGATCTCAGTTCTCCAAGAAAAAATATAGAATGCAGAAACTGGATGAGTAGATTAAAAAACAACAACAATATACTGCCTACAAGAAACTCATTTCACAAGACACACACACAGATTGAAAATGATATTTCAAAAAAGTTGAGTTTGAAAGTAAGCAGAAGTAGCTGCACTTAGAGCTGACAAAAACTTAAACCAAAATAAACTAGGAGACACAAAGAAGTTCACTATATATTGATCAAAAGAACAATTCATCAAGAAGAGATTATGATCAAAAAGTTATGTGCACCAAATATTGGTGCACACAATTTTATTAAAAACAAACACTCCTAGACATAAAGGGAGTGATAGGAACTAAAACAATAATAGTATGTGATTAAATACCTCAATCCAACTAATACATTATCCATACAAAAAATAAATAAACAAAGCAAATTAGAGCTAAATTGTCGGAGAGATCAAATGGACTTGGATATCTATAGAATACTCCATCCAATAGCTAGAGTATATACATTCTCTTCATCAGCACATAAAACGTTTTCCCAAATTGACCATATATTAGGACAAAACCCAATTTTTAGCAAATTTTAAGAAATGGAATAATTAATTGAACTTATCTGATCACGATAGAATGAAACTAGAAATTATCAGAAAGAAACTACAGAAATTATACAAACAGATGGAGGTTAAACAACATGCTTGGGAAGAAATAGTGGATCATGGGAGAAATCAGAGGATATATTTAAAAACTTACCTGAGTTAAGCAAAAATGGAAACACAGCAAACCAGAACCTTTGGTATCCAGTAGGAGCTATTATAAGAGATAGGTTTTTACCAATGAGTGCTACATTTAAAAAAAAAAAAATGAAATCCCAAATATAGAACCTAATGATGCATACCAAATCTAAGGGGGAAAATAAGAACAAGCCAATTGCAAAATAAATAGAAGGAAAATCAACAGAAGAATATAAAGCAGGAATGAAACAGTTGATTCTCTGAAAAGTTAAACACAAGTGACAAACCTTCAGCTAAATTAATCAAAAGTCCTAATGTAAGTCCTGAAAACTGGAAATTACAAGAATAAAACCAAAGGAAAACACTTTAAGATATTGGCATAGTCAATGATTTCCTTGGTAGGACCTCAATAGCTCAGAAAACAAAAATAAGAATTGACAAATGAGAATATAACAAATTAAGAAGCTTCTCCACAACTAAGGAAACAACCTAAAGAAACTATGTTGCTAAAGATACAACATAAGAATAAGGGACCATCTTTCCCAGCTTTAATGGGACAGGGATTAATATCTGAAATATCCAAAGAATTAAAACAAACAAAACAAAAAACTTAACCACAATAGAAACAAGAAATCTAGTTTAAAAAGATGTATATGTGTGTGTATAATATATTTATATGTATATATACATATATATAAAATACTCTATTGGTGATATATATATATATATATATATATATATATATGTGTGTGTGTGTGTGTGTGTGTGTATATATATATTTACATTTTTTAAACACTTGGATACATTGCTCTGATAAATGTAGTCATGAGACAGAGCTGCACTCTTACTTGCAATGGCTTTATTCTATATATATCATTGTTGGGCTATCAGATATCATTGATATATATAGATATATATGTATATATATGTGTATATATATATATATATATATACATATATATATACATATATATCTATATATATCCCCAACAGAGTATTATTCAGCCCTAAAGAAGAATGAAATCATGTAACTTTCTTATATAAACTTTATAATCAGTTTGACTAATTTATTTTTTTAAGAGAGAGTGAGAGAGAGAGAGAGAATTTTTTAATATTTATTTTTTAGTTTTCGGCGGACACAACATCTTTGTTTTTTGTATGTGGTGCTGAGGATCGAGCCCGGGCCGCATGCATGCCAGGTGAGCGCGCTACCGCTTGAGCCACATCCCCAGCCCTTGACTAATTTCTGATAAATGGAGTTCATATATTATTTAGGTGTCAAAATAATCATAATGTAAGTATATATAATTAATAAAATGTATAAGCATGTACATTAATATACCTATAAAATGCATGAAAATCAAAATGGTAGGGATTTTGTTAAAAATATACTTCTCAGGGATTGAAAAGCAACAAAAACAAAAATCACAAGTGTAATTATTCAGGTAGTATGTCAATACACATTTTAGTTGACTCAAGGAACATGTTATGCGGTATTGCTCCCAATCACAGTAAATATACATTCCTTTCAAATTCATTTAAAACATTTCAGATGAAATAACTACTTATTAGGTGTTATAAAGCCATCAAATAATCTTCTGAAACATCACTGTCATGCTGAGTAAACTAAACAAATAATGGTTTTAGAAAATTTATATGCTGGAAAAAGATGTGTTATACATGTATAAACAACAAAAGGTTACTATCATATATATATAAAACCTTAAAATTAATAAGAAATAAAAATCTATGCAATGCTACAATGAGAAAAAACATAAACGTTTTAAAGAAGAGGAAATATATATAGATTCCATAACATAAAATTTAGCTACATTGATTATTAATCATTAAAATAAAAATGTAAACAACAAGATATGCTTTCACTCTCAAAACAATTAAAGAGAAAGAAAATCAATTATATTGATAATTTGAAAAATTGTGAGTGTTCTAATATACCTCTGGGAAAACAACCACTTCAGAAATAGTTCAGTATTAACCATAACAGGATATACTTATTGAGCATCTTATACATGCTTGACAGGAGACATGTACAAGAATTTTAGTAAAGGATTTGCTAAAAAATGTAGCAAAATAGGAATTAACCAGAATTCCTTAATAGAAGAAGAAATAAACATTTGGATATGTGTACAGTACAGTAGTCTTTATTTTGCCAGAAAAAAAGGAAATAATGAATTCCTGATACTAGCTTCACATTTAAGTAACTCAAACTATAAAAATATAAGGAAAACAAAATATACAAGTTATAGAACACAGTTTTATTATGTATTAAACTACATACATATATTCACCTTAAAACTAGCAAAACTAAATAATATATCATATTAACTATGTGTGGTGTGCATGTGTTTTGTAGAATTATAGGGCAAAAGAATGAGTAACCCAAAGCTCAAAACAGTAGTTAAGGCCAGAAAGAAGAGGAGGTGATATGACTAGTTTGATGAACACTGGGGGTCAGCTTTAGTTCTTGTACTTTCTTTTTAAGTTGAGTAATAAGTGTCTGGATTCTTTAGGGTTTTTTTTCTTTATTATGTAACATGTACTTGCACATAAAACTATAGAGGCTTGCTTATATGATATAAATGTAAAGATATAGGTTGCATAATAAAATTCCAACTCCCTTAAAATTTTTACTTCATTTTAATTAATTTTGACATTCTTACTTGATATAAAAATTGAGTTATAGATATGGTGATTTTACATCTTGAAAATGTTAAAGAGCCACTTGAAAATATGTATATGTTCCTTTGTTGAAAGTAAAATGCCTGCCAGATCAAATAAATTTGAATGTTTTCAGCTATATTGGTATTAAACATTTCCCTTCACACCAATATGTAAAGTTGTTCTAAATCTGCTTTCATGAACATGCTATTTGAGCTAATTACTTTATAGTAAATGCAGCTCTTAAATAATTGCTAAACCTTGGGAAATGCTTTCAATAATTGACTTAGTTTTCATAAGCAAAATTTGTGTTATTAAATCTAAATTAAATACACATTTGAGACACTTAAAGTGTTAGCATATGAAGCATTTTAATAGTGTGATGGAAATAACTCATAGAATTAATACCAAAAATAATTCTAGCACTTATTCACAATATTTTTATTATTTTCTCACATCTGAAAAATTTGTAGGACTTTTTCATGTGAATTATGTCATCTACAATGAGCTTTTCATATTTAATGGTACAATCTAACTTTTATTTACTTAGGTACAAAATTGCAGTTTCTGTGAATTACTAGAAATGAGATAAAAGGGCTTATTTAGAAATTATTTGACTAAAAATGAATGCAAAAACAAAATAATTCAGAACTCAAGGAATGTTACATTATTCATATTTGCAATTCATTGATAATTTTAATGAAATTTTATTCTTTTGATTTTGTATAACTTTGATCTAATTGTTAGGAAAAGCATTCAGATCTAGTGTCTCTTTAAAAAAATTGTCTATTGTTTACTTCTTATTGCATGTGCATATGTGCAAATTGGAAGCATTCATTCTTTTTTTATCTTATTCCAAAAATAATTTAAGGGATGGATAGGCTGACTTATAGATTGATGGAGAGGTGGTCTTAATCTCATAAACATATTTCCCCTTAACCAATCTTAGCTTCTGCTAAAAATGAAAAATTGGATTGTGTCTCATGTTCAAAGAGATTAAACTCTCTAGAGTATTATGAATAAAAAGTATATTTTCAGGAAGAAATACATGGTGCTTGCATTACGTTTCATGCATCCACATACATAAACATCCATTTTAAACGTTTCTTTTCTTCTAAGTTTTCCCTATTTAACCATCTTGCTTTTTTTTTTTGTTTGTTTTCCACTAGTAGTACAGGAAGGCCATTCTACTTAACAAACAATTACAAATTATAACTAAAAGTTACAATTAAGTAACTCCTTACATAAAGAGATGCCACATAGCATGTATAAGTTATGCATTTTGTTTCCCACTTTCCTACTAAAAAATGTTATTTAAAGTGCTTACAAACTATTAAAGAGATATTTTTGGTGTTATTCAAAAACATTGAGTTATGAGATTAAGACTCCTGCGTACAAATCATAAATTGATACTACTCAACAATTTTGTTTCCTAAAACTTGTACTCTCTTACACATGAGACATATTAGCCTTATAGCTACATGAAGGCAATTTCAGCAAATTAGACTTGGCAAACATGTATGTTTCAAATAAATATGAAATATGAGGAAGACAAAAATGAGCCTCTGGCTGTGATTCCTTTTAGATGATGTGACAAAAAAGAATGTGAAAGATGTTTGGCTCAAATAAAAGGGCGTGGGTCATCCATCCTGGAAAAGAATGAAGTCCTTCCCAGGTTTGGAGCAGAACAAACTTAGAGACATGGTTTATTATTTTAATTTCACCATTTAAACCCTGCTCCCCAAAATTCACTTAATTCTTTTTTTCCCTACTTCCTCTTTTATCTCTACACCATTTATTCACCATCTTTCTTCTCTCATCAAAATTTTACTCTCTTGGATTTGATAAGTGCATAATTGGAAATATTATACTGAAATCTAATAACACATACATTTAATATAATTTAATCAATAATTGAAATAATTTAATAAGAAGAAATCATTCCTCTCTCCAAAATTTCCTCCCTTGTTCTACAAGGTACGCTTTTGATTTTTCAAACTTGAAAGCTACATTTCAGAATTGTACTATAGATTATTTCTTTATTTCCTTTAATGAGGAGATGGCAATTCTACCTATATAGTTATGTTCTGGCAACATAAATGAACTGGCAATATATAGGTGAAGTGGTACACATATTTATGTGCTATATTATCTCTGTGTTAGTAACATGCAGGATGATTTCTACTCATATAGAAAAGAGTAAATTTAAATGTACTTTGGAATCTTTTGCTTTTACTTCTCTAGTATTTTCTATTTTGAAAATACAGGTAATTCAGTGAAAATTTGTGCATAATTTGGAGCCTATGTTACAATATACTTACCACCATTCCGCAGGAAATAGAAGGTATGAATTCATTAGATGAGTAAAAATAATCCAAAGGAAAAGAAGCTTCAATAGCTTCCAGTCTCTTTGGGAGTTAATATAGGGCATCAAGACTACCAGGGTTTCCTTAGGGATAGGAAAGGGAAGGTACAGTGATCAGACCAGACTTTTTATGTTCTAATCTATCTCTTTGCCACTCACAACTTCTTCTATCTAAATTGGTATCTTATATAAAAAAATTGAGGAAAGTTTTCCATCACTTCTTAAGTTTGAAAACCCTGAGTTAAGGGGTAAAAGAAATTTGCAGTGGGTACAGAACTTACAGAGTGGCAAAGCCTGGATTTTCATCTGTAGCCTCAACTCCATACGTCATGCCCAGCATTGGTCTGGGGCATAGGGAGCAGGAATTTATGGAATACTACTAGCTCAGCAGTAGGACTCTGCTTCTTGCCACTTAGTCTGGTAAAAACTTTGTTCTCAAGATCCTATTTTTGTTTCCTTTTGTTTTTATTTAACACTCCACATTCAAACACAGTTAGAATCCTACAATCATATTCTTGCCATGTAACTCTGTTTTCTGACCATAAATGAATGCGCCATGAGTAAAATCTAAGTCAAATAGGATCAAAGAGGATACATCCACGAAGTAGAATCAAGTAAGTGTCATTGCATGTCACTGGTTGTGAGAAGTAGAAGAATACATTTATTAGCAAGCAGGGCTGTCTTTATGTGCACGTCCCTCCAAGGGCTAAATTTTCCCAGTTGGCTAAGCTCTGTTTAGAACAGATCCAGAATGTAATAGTCACATGTTATAATCACTTTAGATTTCCAGAGTTATTATGATATTGTGCCAGCAGATGGCAGTAAAATATTTTATTTTTTAAAAAGGCACCATATTCTAATTAGTACAAGTTGCATAGGGTGCATCCCTACCGCCAAACACAGTACGGACTGATTGAAAAATGAAAGTTCATAATTGTTCATTAAATGAATGGATGCACTGCATGTCTATTCAAAACAACTGAAAAACTGTCATAGACAAAATAGAGTGAATGATTCTAAATTTAATATGAAGATAAGATTGTGGTTGCCTAAATTTTTCAAATCCTTGTTTCAGTCCATTTTCCCTTGCCTGTGAAAGCCTGAAATCATTCTATATCTATACCTTGGCAAAATACTCTGAGAAGTGGGAAGCTGGCACATGTTGGCATGGATACCTAACATCCACACCGTTTCCTTCTGACAAGTTATTAACAGAAATGCTTCACTGAAACTGATGGGCTTTGCTTTGCTGAAGAAAGCATTTCCTGCCAAAATATCTCTTTTCTGTAACAGGGCCAACTGAAATGGTCGATTTTGGTTCTTGCTTCAGTTTCCTTTACTTCCTTTATTCAATTAGATGAAGACTTCACATAATTTGCTTTAAAAATTATTTTACACTTAATTAGTGTTTACCTATTTTTTTCTTCCCTATTTCCCCTGCTCCTAACCTAATCCAGTTATCACTGTTTTAAACATCTTGCTCAAAAAATTCTAAAATGACCTCTGTCTCTCCATCTCTTCTATTTTCATACAGTTAGTCAATTGCTTAAAAAATAATTTTTCTGAGTTATGGTCTTGTGACTGTTGGTGATTTGTTCCATTAATTAATTAGTTGTGGTGGGAGGATGGTTCTGAGAAAATCTTTTTTTTTTTTTAATGACCAGAAGTATAGTTTTTTCCTCCAAATATTCCTTTTTTTTCTCTGCATTTGTAAAATCAGAACAATTCAGCCACTAGTACCATCTTCACAGAATCTTCTCAAAGTTCTTTCAATTGAACTCAAGTATGCATGCATTCTACTTTTGAAAACAGCTTATATAATGTAAACTTCTTATATTCATTGACTTTTTCTTTCCTTTTTTTTTTTTTTGGTACTCTGGATTGAACTCAGGGGCACTCAACCACTGAGCCAAATCCCCAGCCTTATTTTGTATTTTATTTAGAGACAAGATCTCACTGAGTTGCTTAGCACCTCGCTTTGGCTGAGGCTGGCTTTGAACTTGTGATCCTCTTGCCTCAGACTCCCAAGCCACTGGGACTAAAGACATGGGCCACTGCTCCCAGCTTGATATTTGATACCTATCTATTGATATTTCTATACCAATATCTCTCCTTCATTCTCAGCATATGCATCAGAATATTTGGAAATATGTATATAAATAGTAACATGAGTTATGATTAACAATAGTTTATAATGAATAAAATTGTAGATGATGTTTTCACATTTTTCCTGAATTGTTTTTAATGAATGGAGAGAGACACAGATATAGGTATAAGAAAAACTAATGCAAATTAACATCAACATTTGATTTTTTTATTTTGCAAAATTCTGTATTATGATTTTTTCATATATTCATGCATTATTTTCGTAGTGCCAAAAGAAATGTCTATTGGTGATCATCAGTTTTGAGTTCTAAGTCAATTATATCAGGATGGTTTATTATTTTTAGCGTTTCTTTTAAAATGTCTTTTCTCTTCCATTCTAATATGGTTCAGAGGTACTTTTTTACTTAGTTTTTATGAAATATATAAAGGAAGACTACTGAAAATATAAATGACTTGAGCATTCTTACAAGTTATATTGTCCAAAAAACAACAACAAAAAAGTCTTCATAAACTATGACTTATAGAAAGTTGGGTGGTATCTAAACCTACAAAGAGTACATGAAGGCTGGAAAAAAGTCAGGCATGGTGGCACATACCTATAATTCCAGCTACTAGGAAGGCTGATGCAAAAAGATCATGAGGTTGGAGCTAGTCTAAACAACTTAGCAAGATTCTGTCTCAAAGATTGTAAAAACAAAAACAAAAAACAGAGGAAGTAGCTGGGTAGGTAGCTCAGTGGTAGAGTACTTACGTAGGATATTTAAGGCCCAGGGTTTAATCATCAGAACTGCAGAAGAAACAAAAACCATACAAACCATTGACAAATTAAAAGAACCCTTTTCATAAAATGCAACCTCATGATTCCAATTAATCAGTTTTTAAATAACACTGAACAAATTTAAAAAATGAAACTATTATTGAGAAAAAATTATTAATTATAAAAATTCAATGTAGTTTTAAATTTCTGTAACACTCACTTTGGTTTACTATTTTACAATAAGTAGTGTTTACTTCTTATAGTTATATAACCTGGAATACAAATTGAATACCATGAGTATCCATGAATCCATAATGATAGAAAGGATGTAATAAAAAACCATAGTGGGCTCCACAGAGTAAGAGTAACTTCGTAGCAAAGAGTACAGCATGGAAAGGAAAGGAGGGAAGAGCAGCTTTAGAGTGAAGAAAACTGACAAATGATTTCTCAGCAAGATGTTAATTCTGATTTTATCATCGACAGTGGTAAGTTGTCTTGATAGTAAGTAACCTTGATAAGGGGTATTGAAAATAGCACTTGACCTGTCCAGTCTTCCTCATAAGAACACACCACCCCAATCTAATATACAAGTAAAAAATAAATACATAAATCAATCTCAAGTGAGGCACATTCTATAAACTACCTCACTAGACTGTCTTAAAGCTGTTAAGGTCCTCTTCCCAAGGAAAGTCTGTGAAACTTTCATAACCAAGACATGCCAAAAGGAGACAGGATGACTAAATGTCATCTTGTAACAGAAAAAAAGGAAATCATAGCAAAAACTAATAAAATCTGAAAAAAGTATGGACTTTTGCTAATAAAAATGTATCACTATTGGTTCACTAATTACAATATGTGTGCCATACTAATAATATACAATAGTGAAACTTGGGTGTGAAATATAGCAGGTGGGGACACTTTCTACACATTTGTTGTTGTTGTTGTTAACCTAAATCTATTCTAACATAAAAGATTTATTTTAATTTTTTTTAAATTAAAATGAAATGGTAGGACATTATGTAGCCACTATAGTTTTCAAAGTTTTCCTTTCAAAAGAAATGACCTTCTCTCTATTCAGGAGAATGCATTGCAATTTAAATAGTCAAATCGGTTGACTAGTCACATCTCTGAAATTCACTAGGATTCCCACCAATAAGTAAAGTATGGCCATATGTATAGGCAGGCACTAACCAGCTGGACCATTTCATGGTGTTCCAATCACTTTAGCCATCTTGAAATCAATGGCTGCTCGTGACAAAACTGATTGAGTGGCAATGATCAGTGCTGATGGTAGAAGTGCCAGCAATGATTGAATCAGCTTTATTGCAGGTGAGTTTAGCTGCCCATGTGGAAAGTTTATTTCAGGAAGTAAGTCTGCAGAGGCTTTCTTATTGGCAATTACATTTGAAGCAGCACAACCAACATTGTCATTTCTAATAGCTACTTTAAATTATCCATTTCTTTACAACCTTAAGGTTGTTGTTTGTTAAAAACTACATGTTCTGGAAAAAAAAAATAAATAGTTTTCTGTTTAGATTGAGTGATCATTTTTATTAGAGCACTGGTGTTTACCTGTTTAAAGCAATTATAGAAAACATATATCCTGTTGCAGCTATTGTACTCTTACCATTCAAGAAACTACAGTGACCTTCAGAAAGAAAAAAATGAAATAAAAAAAGGAAAGAAAAAAATTTATATGAGACTCTAAAGACTAGTAAAGTACTGCTAATTTAAAAACAATGTCAAAAACTCTGATTGCCCATCATTAAAATTCAGTGGATACCTGCTCCTCATCCAAAGTGAACTATACACCAACTTCAGTGTTTCCTATATACACACTGCACCTGTGATTTGGAAATATAGTAAAAGTATTTTCACCCATCTGTCCCGAGTCAGGTTGATTCCACCCTGTTATAAAACTAGAACCTGGTACGAGGAAGTAATATAGCAAGATTTTAAAACATTTTATCCTTGCAAAATTGTAGAGGGCCAAATCCCAAATTTGCTAAAGTAGTAAAAATTCATTAACTCTAGAAAAAGAGCATATACCCGCAAAAATAGCAGTTTATATTTTCAAATAATTAGCTGTATTATGTTAAATATATTTATTTGCAATCATTTCTTTTATTTTTTTCATTACCATGAAATGCATTTCACCATATAATAGAAATCACATCTTCAAGTAATTTCTTCAGTTTCTACTAGATGGAGCCAAAGTATAAAAAATATATCCCTGCTAGGTGACATAATCGAAGGATTCCTAAGCCCCAAGAGTTTATTAGATAATAAAGTCATGAAAAATTTTAAGAAACTTAAAGTTAATCCAAATCATTTGGATTTGAGTCACAGTCCACTCACATACTTCTTTCAGAAAATATTTACACCTTGTAAACTACACTCTAATAAAGTTTCTATAATTTTTCTTTAGCTAAAATATTATTATTTTCCTACAAAAATGCTTTAAAGTCATTACTAATATATAGCCATTTTTGAAAATTATACAATAAAACCTATTTTACTATTAATATTTTTAAAATTTATTTTTGTAGGAAAAGAAGAGAAAATAATCAAGGAGAAAAACAGTGAGGTATGTCATACAAAAAGTAGTTCATAATAAGGTAAAAGATTAAAAATAAAGAAGAAATGCTAACATAATTTAACTACTTATTTAAATGTTTTTATATAAAAAAATGTTACTTGTATCACATCATTGAATTTTCCATGTCATGATTAGTTGACAATGTAGATGTCCCATTTTTCAAATTTTTGTTAGCTGAATAGTCAATTCAGTAGAAAGAAAGAAAGAAAGAAAGAAAGAAAGAAAGAAAGAAAGAAAGGAAGGAAATTAAAGAAAAAGAAAATGAGCTAATGTTACTGTCATTGCTTTTTTACGTATAATCTTATTTCAACATCTTATATAATCACAAGAATTTTTTAATATACAAATAAAACTGAAACTAAAATATCTTTATTTCCTTGAGAATTTTAAAAAAATATTTCCTAAAGATTCAAACTGTCAATCACAAAGAAAATGAATGCTAAGGAAACATTTAAATAGTAAAATCTATTATTTAAGAAATTATAGATTTTTAGCATAGAAAACATTTATAACCTCATATCATTCCTTTTTATTAAATTTATTTCATGTAAATGAAGGGAACACTCTTGATATCTTTAACTGCTTATTGGATCTTGAGATGATGATGATAAAAAATTTCTTGGACTAAGTAGTTAACATTTATACAACTCGTTTTGTTAGTTATTTTAGCAATACTTTTTGCCCTGTTTATTTATTCCCAAACTTTTCAGACAATATAAACAACAACAAAAAAACCTAGTTACAAACACATTTGCCATTAAACACCAACCTTCGCCATCCTCTAAAACAAACAAATTAGATGAATTATTCTCTTCTCTGTTAATTATACTGAAATAACTTGAGTGATTTAATAATATAGAAGAATACTCTTTATAGAAAAGCTAGGCCTATGGCTTCAGTCCCATAGTGAGGAGTGTGTAACATATAGATTCTGTTCACTTCCAGGAAACTCCAACTAACCAATGTTATCAGTTCAGTCAAATAACAGCTGAGATCTCCTTAAAAATAAACAAACAAACAAACTACAAAGTTAAATATGTTTTGAAAACAACAACAACAACAACAACCTTGTTGTTTCACTGATTCTTTCTATTTTTATACTTTCTAATTGGTTAAAACAAGGTTGTGTTATCATAACCGTAGAAAAGTTTAGGTGAAATAATAGTAAATTTAGTATTGATTATATACCATTTCAACAAACCAGCAAAAGGAAGGCAGTGCCTCTTTAAAACATCACAATATATAATGTAATTTATATTAGATTTTAGAATATGAACTTGAATACAGAAAATATTTATAAAGTAGGTTAATAGAAAAATTATCAGCCAGTTTTTCATTTTTGTGAATTAAACAGACATATATGGAGCAAAAAGAAATTCTGACAAGTTAAAAAACACATATGAAAATAAGACTTTCTAAAAAGCTGGCAAGTTATCAGAATAATATCTACTGACACCTTGAGTAAATGAATTTTCTTCCAAGAAAGGTAAATTTTTTTACATAATACTATTTTATTTTGTAAAAGCCTTATGAATCTAAAGCTTTTATTGCAGCTCCAGCAAAAAAAAAAAAATTAGTGAAGTCAATAAACTCACAAAACCAGACAACATTACAATAAAATTACATATTTTTCTTAGAATTATAAAGAAGTAACCAGTGCAAAGAAAGAGAGGGGGAAAACCAGCAAGCAGAAGTAAAATCGAAGAAAAGTGAAAAAAGTTGAGAGCAGTATTTGAATTGTAAAAGTAGCTTTGATTTAAACTAAAGACGACTTAATGTAGGTTCCTCAAAATATACAATTCAGTTATTAATATATTTTAAGAAAATAGTTATCATAAAATACAATAGTTATGCCCATAGCACTGTTTTTTAGATTCTAGTGCATACTCCTTTTTATTATAATTTGTTTTGTCTTTTAACTGTGATGAGAACAATAATTCCTCAAGTTCCACTCTCTCTCCATGGTGTTGTTAGGAAAAGATTATGCCTATTTTATTTTTAATTTATTCCAGTTGGTATTCCTTTTTAAAAATTGTACAATCTAGTGTAGCCTTTTATCTATGATAAATAAGTTTGACTCTGTGTTATTCTTGACTAATAATGTTGAATCAGAATATGCATCTACTAGAAATAAATGAATAACCACAATGTATATTACTAAAAATAATTTTAGCAATATTTAAGCAGAAGAAAAATTGCAATTTATTTTTATACAGTATAGTTATTATTTTTAGAAAGATGAAAGATATGAAGTGTCCATTAAGAAAAACCTTTATTGTATATACAGAATGACTTTTAGGTTATTTACATAATTTTAATTTCTCAATTCATTTATCAGAAAGGAAGAGAAGTCACTATCAGTTTATTGTTATTGAAAGATGAATATTTCAATTTTTATACATATAAAGTAAAAATATATGTAGGTTACCATGGCAGCAAGCAACACCTTTTTCTGTTCAAAAAATCTGATGTATTAAACAGTTGACAAAATTTTGGAATATCATCTAAAATTTATGAACCAGAATGTACTATTTCTCTTTCCCAGAAAAGGCCAGAAAGGATACAATGTAATTACTGATTATAAAGTGGGGAGAAGGGAGGACAGGCCACATCTTTGTACTATAACTTGTTGTCATTTGGGGGGTTATATGTCAACATAAAGCCCACTAGAATGTAGCTGCTATATAACTTGACATGCAGCAATATTTTGAATGCTGTATATTCCATTGTGCATTAGAATATCTCCCCTTCCTCTGCTTTCTGCCAATATAAATGATATTATGGATAATCTGTCAAACCCCATTTTGTGAAGTATCTAATGAAGAAGAATTAATTGGCCTGCAGAGCACTCAGGGATATCAATCAGTGGAACAAGTTTACCTCTTCCTGTTTTTTTTCATCCTTTTGGCAATTTTATTTATCAACTACTTACGTCCCAGATGTTTATAGTCGGAAAGGGTTTCAGGAATGTTTTCATCTAATTGACACATTTTCCAGAGGAAGCTGAGACCCAAGAAGTTGTGTCTGAAATTTAAGCTTGTGCAATTAACTTGTACCATAGATGATCCTATAATGTATTACCATTGATTCCAGGGCTTGTTACTAATTGTGCAGATTTCAGGCAAGCAATTACAACGGAAATGCATATTCCTGTAGATTCATATTTCTCTCAACAATGCTGTAAGATATTTTGGAGCTGTTGCAGGATTATGTGGTAAGTTACAAGTACTATAGAACAACATGAATTATTGTTGTGAAGAACTCCAACATGCATTCAGAGGAGCGGGCTTTATGCTGCAAGCAGAAAGCTGAGAAGGGCCAGAGAGGAAAGTAGGTATGACAGTTTTGTTAGCTATAGTTTTATGAAGACTATTTTTGAAAAGAAAAGATTAAATAAAAGATATGCTTTCAGTACAAATGATTGTAAAGATCTATTGAATGAGCAAATATCAGAGATTCTATAAACTCAGGTCACAGACTGATGGAGACTCACAGAATGTTTTACTATTGAACATGAATTTCCCATATAAGAAGGATGCTGTATAAAAACGACCAGAAAGGGTGAGTTCATTTTCTTTTCTGTGTTACCTTGTATGGATAATTTATCTAACACTAAAAGGGATATCGGGAGTGCTCTTCTATTTCATAGAATATTGTTAAAGTGCTATATAATAGCCAAAGACTTGCCTTCTAACCTCAGCCAGAATTCAAGTGAGTGTAGAGTGTAGAGTCTCATCACTAGATGGCATTGTTACACTTGAATATAGTTTAAATAATACAATGACCAAATGAGCTAGTTAAATTAGTAGACAATTATCCCTGTTCTGCTCTTCCTTTTATGTGATGAAACTGGTTACTTATAGCCTGCAGGATAAGTCCTATAGGATGCCCCACTCAGTCAGGGCTGTTTTTTTCACAAGCTCTCTCTTCCCAGCTTTCACCTCAATCTGTCATACAGATTTGACACCGCATCGTTCCAACAGTACTCAGAAATGACATGTATATAATGTGGAATATTGTGCACATTTACAGCCGGGGCTCTTTCTTTTAAACATTGCTTTCTGTATCTTGGCATCGCTGTTCTGCCTAGCTGGGTGTTCTTCACTTTTCCCATGGAAAGAGATGATTAACCCCAACTTTTGTTATTATTATTATTTTAATGCAAAACCAGAGAATAGCCATTACTGAGTTCTGTCACTTTTCTGTTAGCATTTTCCAATTTCCAAGGAGTTTCCTGTAAGCTGATGAAGGCCATAGGACAGGCAAGGCAATGCTAACACCTGATATTTTTATGAATTCGGTTCTATTAATGCTGCACCTTATAAATCAAGTTAAGTGGCATTTCTATGGAAAGAGGTTCTTCTTACTTTTTTAAAAATTTATTTCCTTAGGATCAACAAGACCAGTTCAATAAGCTTAGCAACCCATTTTCTTCCCTGCAATAGACCTTAGCTTTGTTTTCCTATGTTATCATAATCTAGCACTTTTCCTGTTCCAAATGAAAACCTACTGAGGAAGCAAAATCATTCCATTATGAGTGTTATCAAAAAGCAATACCAAACTATTTTTAAATGAATACAAATCCAAAATGCATTGTAAATGGTACCCCGCCCATGTTTGGGTGATATCACCCAAACACTCTGTGTGTGATTACTGTACATCACATTTACATATTTCAGAAGACAATGTATTGTGGGTGGTAGTTTCTATTTACAAGAAGGGATGCTGGAAATACCCACATTACAGAATGATATTTTTGTTTTATTAACGTAATAGGGCACGGTTGTTTGGACAAATTTTAATAGAGCTGTAGTATACACCTTCTAACTGAGATTGCTACTTTGTTCTTTTTTCAAATGCCACCCCCCATCTGCAACTCAGTACTTTCCCATGAATCTGGAAAATTAACTCTTTATATCCTTCCAGCATGAACCTTCTGAACATACTTTTCCAGTTTATACTAAGAGAACATTGAAACCACAAAGCTGAGTGTGCAGCAAGATGACACCCAATTAATTAATGCTTCAGAACAAACTATTAATTAATTAAGTAAATGTAAACATTAAATCATTTAAAAATCCAATAAACTAGAAGTACACATGAAAATTTAATTAGGCTATGAATATGTACTAAGTATAAAAGAAGTTCTGAAGGGATGTAGAGAGTAATGCTAACTTCTGTTAGAGGGCTGTTACAAGAAGTAAGAAGAAACCTGCTGACTTAGGTCCACAATGGTCAGTTACCTGAAGAAGAAGGTAAATCCACTAGTTAAAATTCTCATCACTCATAGTGCTGAAATTTACTGTAACATGATTACATGTTTAACAGCTTTTAGATAAACTTCTTGACAAAGTGTCTAGGATCAAAAATTTTAAACTCAAATTTGACTATGTCATTTACCTTGTAAAATAATGTTATTAATTTATGCAGAAATCTGTTAATATATCACACAGGCTTACTAAGAAGTTCAAAGCAAAACATTTTTATTCAGGCTAACATTTTCAAATAATTTCTTCGGTTTATATTCATCTCAAATTCCTTTGACTTCATCTGAGAGTCACAAAGTAAAATATCGATGACTCAGAATTTATCTGTATTCAAGTTTATATTTCACATTTGACTACTGAACTCCTAAATGAAAGAAGGAACCACTTCGATCTCCCTTATTTGTATGGTTTTGTAACTTACAGGGTAGCCTGATAAATTTTGACATTGAAGCTGAAACCTTTCTTTTATTTTACCACTATTCTGATGTACTCCTTGATTTAAATTATACATGCAGCAAATTAGAGATTTTTAATGCATTATATCAAAATCAACATATTTGAATGTTACTTATTAATATAATTTATGATATATAAAATCTTATTCTTTGAGGAAAAAATAATCTGAACTAAAATACTGGTCTGTTGAGGAATATTTTCATTGTCTCTCATTAATATCTTTAAAAATGATATGATAATGTGGGTGGAACTTAAAATCCTTACAATGTAGATATTCTATATTTTGATTCTTGGTGGTTATCTCCTGCACCCCCCATTAGTGTGTCCTCTGTTTCTATATCTCCTTCTCTCTCTTCCTCCTACTGTCTCCCCCTGCGTCTTTCTTCTCTCCTTACTCCCCCCCCCACACACTAGCTCTTTATTCCTCCAGCATCAATTTTAGATTTATGTGTGATGTTTAAAAGAGATAAATGCTGCATCAAAACTAGTGAATACAGCTATTTATATCAACACCCAAAGGACAAATAAAATGCCTTCTCATGATGTACACTTTGGAAAAGTTTACTTGTAATAAAAATTTTAAGTATAATTATCAGTATCTGTGAAACTTAACTAATTTTGTTCAGCACTCTGATACAACTTTAATTTTTAAAATATATTTTAAAATGAGAAACTGACATAAACTACCAAAGTCACCATGAGTATTAAGTCTGTATTAATTTGAGAGTTTTAAAAATAATTTCTTGGCTACAAATATTTGTTATTATCATTATAATATAGAGTAATCTTGTTTGCAGTCTGCATGTTTACATCTGTTTTAAAATTGCCCAAAGTAAAATACTGTTCTTTAACACAAGCTCAGAAAGAACTAGAATGACATTAGAAAGTTAGTTTTGTTAGTCTGATTGTTTATTTTTTAGATGTACTTTCTTATAAATTACAGGGGTTCATTCATAAGCATTGTTCAATTTTATTTGTATAAATTTCCTTGATTTTTCCTGTCATAAAGAACTGGTTAAGATAACAGTAATCTTTAATTATAAAGCTTATAGTTCCTTTCACTAAAATGTCTACAATTTATTATTAGTGTTATTGATTTTTATGAAATGAGGTTATTTTGTGTTAACATGAGCTCTCTCAAGGAATAATAGGTAAGAAGAAAGTAATTATTTTGTAACCAAAAATATGAGATGACAAAGTGGCATACTGAAAGAATACTGAACCACAATTGGATAATTTAATTTTTATCTCTACCATTTTATTAGTTATGCCACCTTTAGCAAGTTTTTAATATCACAAAATTCTGTTTTTTCAGATATAAAATTATCTTACCTAAAGTTACTTGGACTCTCTTCATGCATAAGAGAATAATGAAGTATATTGATAACTAAATTGTTATAAATTTAAGGCAATATTACCCTGAACATTTTTATGGTGAGATAAATACTTCTCATGAATTTAGGAAGTTGGGTTGTCTGCTTTTAAAATTTGGCAGTCTTTAACAATCAGGTATTCAATCTGGCAGTTTACAGGGAGTACCTTCTCTTTACACCAAAAATAATTTGACATTTTGGTAAAAATGGAAAGCATTTAGAATCTAAAGATCAAGTTGACAGTAATTAAAGAGATTTTGCTCTCATAGTACCTCACATAGATGCTTATAGAAATGTTTGCTAATATCATTGTATTTCTACAGAAAAAGAGATCTGTCTCCCTCTATATATCTTTATGAGTGTGTGCCTGTGTGTGTGTGCATGTGTGTGTGTGTGAGCCATATATACAGACACAATAAAGCAGACACACACAGTCACACAAAATCATTCATCTCTTCCAGATGGAGAAAACTGAAAATGACTGCTTTGGGCTCAGATACTTATTCTTCATTTTATTTCATTTTAAATATCAGATTTGAAATAAATCCAAGGGCCACCATAGAACAGAAAAATGTGTGTGTCAACATCATCTTTGAAAACTAAACTTGGCCAGGCACAAGCCCTATTTTAGTCCTCAATTCAATTTGATGCAGATAACGAGATTAATTTGCAGGCTTCATTTTAATATTGTCTTTATTTTTAAAATGCCCATTGATGGTGTCAAAGATTTTGATTAGATAATTTGATCACATTTCTCAATCCAGATACAAATTAAAGTTGGAGCTAAAACAGAAAATCTTACTGTTTACTATTCAGAACAATCTTCCTATTTCAGGAAATGGCAGTGCTCCAAAAGCCACATGTGTACAAATGAAAATTCATAACATGTTATTCAAACTCCTGTTGTATTTGTGCAATTTACTAATTAGATATGGTAAGTATCAGCATTAAAATATTATAGTAATAGTATTAAAAGGCAAAAAAATCTACTTTTTTTCAATTCGCTTCTCTTTATGAATGACTTAAAAGCCTGTTTTGCACCATAATTATTCTGTATATCAAATATAAAATAAACTCTTAAAAAATGCAGTGCATGTTTCAACAAGAGATCCATTTTGTTTGTAAGAAATGGAAAGAATTTGATGTAAGAATACTTTAATTAAGATTGGTAATATCTGGAATAAATCAACATAATACTCATGTATTCGAACTAATTTCTTCTTCAAATCATGTGCATTATATGATAAAAATGCCAAATCATTAGACTACATTGGAGCTCAACAAATAACCTTAAAAAGCAATTATTTATTCTCAGGGTTTTCTTCCTACTTTTCAAAATGTCTTTATCTTATTTGTAGGATTCCTTAGAAATGGATCCATCATTAAATACATTAGCTATACATAGTTACATACTGATACGGTATTAAAATCCAGGTTAAGTGTCCTAAAACTCGGAGAGGGTATATATGTGTATCTATATAATTTTTTGACAGGTATAAAATCATTGACTCTCCAGTTACCACAATTACCTTCTTTAGGTGTAATCCACATTAAACCCTTTCTTGACACACCATTTTGTTAATATTGAATGTTTACTATGCCAGACATTGTGATAAGTGTTTACATCAAGTTTCTCATTTAACCTCTTCCTTTGTGCAATGAGACCATCCTATTTTGACAATCCATTTTGCTGAATTAGGAAGTCACGTCTTAGAAAAGTAAAATAACTTGTTCGAATCATATTTTATGTTAGTGTTAGAATTTGAATCCAGTAGGTTTGATTTTAGAATCTATCTTCTTATGATACATACACTTCCTGCTAATTTTAACCTCAGCTCTTTATCATTAACAGAAGAAATACTGACAGGCATCATATTTGTGTAAATATTTATTAATAACCAAGATCTGCTAGTATGATTTTCAAGGTTGACACTGTTAGGAGCATCTTGAATGTGTAAATTTTAGGACTCTGGAGTCAAGACACATTTTTCATGCCAACCTAAACAGAAAACACTTAATTCATTTTCAAAAAGGGATGAAAGGGAATAAATGTAATGGGCGCCTACTGTCTCCTGCAGGTTCCCATGGCAGCATAGCAGGCTCAAGAGCCATCAGACAGTGAAGAAAAAAAAAAGATTCACATAATGAAGGTGCTGGATCTCTTACATGGAATCACATCTGAGAGAAAATAGGAGCTGAGGCAGACTGATGTCTGGGGATGGAGACTGAAGGACAGATCAGGGGAGAACTGGGTAGGCTTTCTCAGCACACTCCACTCTCTTCACTTCTCATCTTCTTGACTCCACTTTGATGATCTGGGGACAAACCTTCCTTCTGTCCTACACTTGCTACCCCCTTCTCAATTTATTTCATTATCCTTTTCCTGACTTCATTCCTCACTCACTCCATGCATGTGGAAATGGTCCTGTAAGAGCCTGTGCACACCAGTGAGCACATTCTCCTTTGTAATCTCACCACGCCTTCTCAATGCCTTCTGTTACACAAACTGAGAAAATCTCTACTACCGTGTTAACATATCATTATTTCAAAAAGAAAAATCTTCCAGATTTCTCAGAGACTGTAGATTTATAATGAGTTCATGCAGATGAAGCAAACATGTTGCAAATTATTTCCATTGACAATGTTTCTACAAATCAATGGTCAAATATATGCACATATACACACATGGTTGTAAACAGGTCCTATGATTTATGAACTAATGCTTTAAGTACTTATCAAAATAATCAACTCTTCAATCATTTTTTATCTTTGCTGAGTCTTTCTCTCACCAATCTGACAACTTACTACTAGAAGACCAAAGCTACCTAGTGTGGATGATACTGTGCTGCTGAGCATCCAGATTGGCTCAGAGGCTAGTTTTCAGAATATCTTTCACTAGTCACATAACTGGACCTGCTTTGCTTTGCTTTGCTCTTCTTGACATGTATAACAGCTCAGAAAATCAAGGGCTAATAAGATAACTAAACTAGCAGATAAATTTTTATGGTTTGCATCCTCACTATTCATTTCTTCTTTCATTCATTCAGTTTCACATACATTCTTAACTCCTTCCTGTTTTTTTTAGTAAATAAATAGTAGCACAATGGAGGATACTTGGTTATTCCTACTCCTGAGGAACTTATACTCTTGTTCATTTGTTATCTGGGTAGCCTGTTTATAATAAACACATAGGATGCTGGCTAAAATAGAAAGAGTATTTTTTTTGTTTCCCCCAGAGAAATTGAAATGGTATCAGATTATCCTTATGGTAAAATATATTCTGACATCATAGTGTGCTGATAAATGATTATTTGCTCAAATTAATTCAGGCTATTGTGTTTCTAAATAGAGGTGCAGGGGCTATGTTACTCAGTGAGAGAACACTTGCTAGCATGAATAAGACCCTGTGTTAGAGGCCCAGTATCACCAAATAAATGCATAATAAATAAATGAAACTAAAATCAAGCTATAAAATGATTCCTATAGCAAACTAATTTGAATGATTATTTCCCTGTCTTTAATAGGATCAATCTAACATCATATCACAATGCTCATTTAAACATAAATGGGTTCTGATACCTACACAGTGATTTTGGGGGAAAAAATTAACCCTTCTGTGCAACAATGACAACTTAGATATTAACTAATTAATTCATTGAACAGAATGTTTGTGTAATAGCTTGAACACTGGGAGAAAAAGATAATAAACAAAGCTTAAAGATATTTTTAAGGATTAATGAACTCATAATTCCAAAACATTGTTAGATTTTTCTCCTTGGTGATTCAAAACTATGGGCATGTGTGAAAATCATCCTATTATCAAAATATGCAATTCAAGATCCTTTCCCAGGCTTACTAAATCACAACCCCTAATGATAGAGAACAGAAATATGTATAAACAGGGATTTTGTAATGCCCTCACTACCCCACTACTGACATTCCAGTTAAAAATCAATGTTCTCCTTGGGCAGTAAGCCACAGCAGTCCAGGGCAAAGAAGTTAAGTCCTGACTGACTGAACAGAACAATATTGAATTATGAGAAAATGAGAATAGCTATTACTTTCTCTACCCATCATAATTCATATTCATTTTCATAGTATTGATGGAAAGGGGTAACTGATGGCCTCATCACCATGAGTAAACGTTGTGTGAGCCACCCTCTGGGAGAGGAGTTCTGGTCATGTAAAACAATGACTAATTAATATATTTTATAGCACATTTTGGAACATGTTAAGATGTTTATCCTTTAAGCAGATAACTCTCCTTAGCTGAGTCACACACTAATAATAGATATGTTTAATATTATAATGAGTTTTGCCTCTCCCCAGCCCCAGTGTCTACCATCTGGAAACAGAAGAGACAACTTTAGAGAAAGCCAAATACAACATTTTTTAATATGCTATAAACCTATTGCCAAATTGTAGTAGAAGAAAATTTACTTAAAAAAGAGAGATAAATCTAATTATAATCACATTTTATTCATATCATCCACAAGGAAGAAAGTTTAGTCAGATAGTATGCTTCCTTTTGATTGAATGCACAAATAAAATTGAACTGCATTTATACAGATTAATTTATGAAAAACCATTGTGAAATATTTTTCTTACACATAGTTTACAACCTGGACAATTCAGAATTGTTAAGAGCTTTCTAAGTATTAATATCATTAAGCCAGTTAAATATAGTATTATATTCATTTTTCAAGTGTGAGTTATACAATCTCTTTGTGTTAGTGTCCCCCAAAATTAAAAATAAAATTGGAAAAGATGATCTCGAAAGATTATTTTGGTTTGGAAAACAAAAAGACCAAAAACAAACCTATGGCTATATTTTGGGAGGTAGAAAAATGATAGAGAGACAGACAGACAGACAAATCTCTAATCAGACAGCTGGTTGTGACTGAGGTAGCTTAGCCTAACACCATTAGATAGAGCTGTTAAACAAATGAAATTTACTTTCCACATTCTTGTTGAACACCAGTCAGTTGGGTGTTTTTAATCATCTGTGAATTTTCAGAGTCCTCCTAAAACCATTACTAGGATGTGAGAGGTTAATCCCACCTCCTGACCTCATAGAGCTGTGGGCCAGACCTTTGGAATTCTAAAAGGCAGTGAGGCCTCCTTCCTTCTGATTTAGTTTCACAGGCTCCTGGGATATCAATTTTTAAAGGCCCAGTCAACAGATTACAGAAATCACTCAAGTTAAATTTTCATTAGGAAAAAAATATTACTTCACAAATACCTTTCCCTGTGAAAATACAAACTTAAATATATTTAACTGGGGGAGAGATAGCAGAAGGGGTCGAATAAAGAATTTGAAAGATTATGGATATGCAGCTCCATGATTAAATACTTTTTCTAGTGTTTCTGCCAAATAATTGGTATCAATTACTATTTCCAAAGGCACCAAAATGCATAAGATAATTAGCCAGGACTTAAATAAATGAAAAGAGTGTTTGAGAGACAACTACTGAGATGAAATCCAGGCATACTTTAAAACCAGGAATCCTCTAATTAACTTCAATTTTTGAGAATAAGTCATAATGTGTATTGGGACTCCAGTCTGTTTCTGAAGAGGTTACCAACTTTCCTGCCAAATGCTCTTAGAATCTTTAACTAAAAATTAAATATATGGAATTTATTTTGAACTTCAAAATTGTATTCTGGAAGTTATACCGTGATGTACTGGAAGGCGCATTCTATCTATGTGGGATATCTTGTTGCTTACCCAGGAAACTTCCAGTTCAGTAAAGTGGCTGCATTCTTTCATTTCCCATCCATTCCTGGATGCCCTGGTTATAAATGGCAATGTTCAAAGAATTACTGAACTGACTGGTTGCTGGTATTACAGTCTTGCCAGGATTAGAGTTGTAGGGCAGTGGAAGAAACCACTTAGGTGTGATATTCTTGGTAAGTAAACACCAAAAACAAACCCTGTGTGTTTTGTTTTTTCTGATTGTGGTAAAGGATTTGCAGTGCTCTGTTGGCATTTGTAAGAAAGCTGGTTAGAGCCAGTGTTTTAGTCTCTGACTCTGGACCAAAATAAAGCAAAATAACCTCTAAAGTTGTCATACACTCAACCTTGGCATCACTATGAGCAGACTTCAAAACCTAGTGCACTGACCGAGCCTCTAATGAAACAAGATGCTAGCTGAACCTAATACTCAGTTTAGCAAATTAAAGCAATCCTTGCTTATATACCACACTGGTTTGACAATCTTTCAGAATTTATGACAATAGAATTATCATCTCTAGAATTGAAGTGGAAAGAATTGTGATCCTCCTGAAACCTTACAAAACTCCAAGTTTACCTGTCATTCTCTAATACTAGAACCCTGAAAAGGGCTCCAACTAGCCAGCTCAGAAAACGGGTTGAATTGATGGCCATGAGCACTGTTTAGGCACCGAAGTAGTCTAATGAATCTAATAACAATAATTATCAATGAGACACAAAATGCATATGTATGACACAATAGGCAAATGTGTGAAGCAACACAGTGCAGTGATAGAAAGATTAAAAGATAATCCATTTCAAGAAATTAAGACCATGGGTTCTATACTCAGCACCACATTAAAAAAAAAACTAAATAAATAAAATAAAGGTATTATGTCCACCTACAACTATAAATAATATTGTAAAAAAAAATGAACACTAAATATGATTCCCTGGTTGGGCCTTCCTGCCACCTGTTCTTTTTCCAGACTTCTCTACCAAATTAAATGCCAATGACATTCTTCCTTTAAGCCACAGAAGAATTGGAGTCATCTTTGTCTCTTCATTTGACAAACCACATTGGATCCACTGGCAAATTCTCTAATACAACCAGTTCCATGCTTCTATGTGGTACCAATTACCTCTCTCCTGGATGACTCTGCACTTAAGTCTATATTTAGCTACTATATCACATAATCTGTATGCCAGGTCTAGTCACACATTTATTCAAACTTCACCAAAATTTCTTCTTTCTCTAAGAAACATAACTCAGAATAATTCTCATGACTGAATAGTGTCTATATCATCTTACCCATTGACCTCATCTCTAGACACTCTTCCATTCATCACTCTTTTCCTACCTTGCCTCACTGAATTCCTTGCTGTTTCTTGTATGCTCAGGCATACTCCTGTCTCAGAGAATTTCTCTTAGTGTTGCTTCTGTTTTGAACTTCTCTCGAATATGTTATGGCTTGATTTCTTACTTTCTTTATGTCTCTTTTTCAATGTCAACTTATCTGAGGATCTTTTGTTTATGACATTATCTGAAGCAGCAATTAAACCTTCTCACTATCCTGTTATCCTGATCTATTTTATTTCATAATATTTAGTATTATCCAGCAGAGTATACATTTCTTTATTTGCTTATTTTCTATCTCATTAGAATTTTATCTTGTTCACTTCTGTATTTTCAGTACCTAAAAAATGAATGAATGAAAGGACAGAATGAATAGAGACATACTAAAGGAAAGGAAGGGATGATCTGGTGGATTATAATACTAATAACCTGGAACTCACCACAGTATTTAATTTAACTCCTATAACAAAATTCCAACAAAGACATTTTTTAACACATTCTGTAGGTGGGGGGAGGGGGGAACTGGCTCAAAGAGATTCCTAGTACTGATTAGTCATACATTTTGTTAATTCAGATTCTTGATATGATCACCTACTGTATGCTGACCCCTGAGATAAGATCTATTTACACAAAACTAGTCTCTGCCCTAATGGAGTTTAATGTCTAGTGGGATAGACCATTAACAAGTTAAATAAACATATACCCATATAGTTACCTATGACAATATCATAAAAAATACATTGGATGTTGAGATAGTTTACAGGTTTTACATGAGATACCCAGGGAAGCAAAATGTTAAGTAAGAAATGTGCCCTGAAAAATGACAATAAACCAGCAAACAAGAGGAGAAGAGGGATAGTAGTGTTGGTAAGACAATTCCAAACACTTAGAAAAGAGCATATATATCCAAGACCAGAGATCAAGAAAACAATTGATTTGTCTAAGGACCAGAAAGACCATTTTGCCATAGCACAATTATATAGGAAAAAGAGGTACATGGAAAGCATACAAGGGACCCATCATGAAGAATTATGATAAAGAGTCTGGATTTTATTTTATGAACATGAATGGTTATAGTTCAGGTGCTGCATGGAGGCAAAGTGAATACTGGAAATGATGACTGAATGGTACATGGACAACTGAGTTAAGAGGAATCAAGAGAGGCAGTAGTGAAACTGTTTTGAAGACATATTTGGATTTAAGTATGAGCCTCTTCTGAAAGTTCCACTAATTTTATTCAATTGTACTGTGCAATAATTACTGTCTCTTGAGGATCCTTTCAATATGAGGCTATCCTGGGCATTTTCAGTGGTGTACATTTAGTTTTTAATTTTTAAAAATAAACTTGTGAAAATACTTTATTTCCAGAGTTCAAAATGGAAATTATTATGGTTCAAAATGTTAATATTGAAGTTTCTGCCTATGTACCCAAGTACAATAAATGTCACATTCCAAAGGAATGGTAATAAATAAATAAATAAATAAATAACTGCTGATATGTTGCAGGTCTGTTATTCTCATTAATCCAAGGGGAAAGAGGTGGAAATATATAACTTTCATCTCAAGCCTGTCAAGAGAGGCTACAGAGACCACACTGGAGTTGATTGTGTCTCCTTTGCAGTAATGTTTATTTGGAGATGAGGCAGAGTGAGGAAAAGATGTTTTTGTTATCTATGGGTATATCTTAAGGATAAGAAATGGGTTGCTTTACTACTTAAATGGCAGCTCCATTTTAAGAGAGGTGGTGCTAGATTGAAACTTGCTAGTAAAGTCCCATTTTACTCAGGTAAAAATATGGAAGCTTTCCCACGGAAAGGACTGGGATCAGACACTGGTCTACTAAAAGTTGCAAGTCTTTCATTTTCAATAATAAGTGGTAAGATGCCATGTCCATATGGAATGTCATATAATTTTAAATTTTAGAATTTAGAAGCACAATATGCAGCAAAATTTTCTTTTCTTTACTTTTATTATCCAAGTTAGAAACTTGCATTTTATTGCCTTTTTTCCTGTCTATAGACCTTTATATATCCTAACAAGAGATAAAGGTTTCTTATTAATTCTTTCTCTCTATGATCTTAGTCCCTGAGAACAATGTTAGATACACAGAAACTGAAACCTGCTATAACATGAGTAAAGTAACATTGTTATTGATCATAATTATGTTTTTTTTTTAAATTTAGTATATTGGTAGACAATCAAGAAAATAAATGAAGAATTCTTCCATTTGCAAAATCTATGTATTCCAACTATACACAAATTGTTAAAAGCAATTAACATGAGTGTGTTTGTGAATACTATGAAACTACTATAAATAAGTCTTGATACAATTCCATTTCCAGCTAACCATTAAAGTTACTATTTATCTTTCACAGTCAATGTCTGGCTCCCTAGAAATTAGAGGTATCTTAAAACCATATGTCTGAGTATTCCCCTTCTTTAGTGGTAACTTACCTAATAAATCATCATAGATACCTTCTAGTAGTGCTATTTTAGAATCATTTATCTAGATTGTCCTTCATTTAGGTTACTCTTGCCTTTGGATCTGACTCAGGTCTTGGAACTGAAAACACTCTACTTGGTAGATTCATATATCTGTACTGAATTCAAGAAATAATTTTCTAGCCTACAGACAGAATTCATTAAAGTGTTTTGTAAAACTCATGTCTTAGAAGTCTCCGCCTCTGGAGATAGCCAGTATTCTCTTTTGAATGTGTATTTCTTGCTTTATCCCAAAGGCATATCTCTTGGTATTGCTCTTATTTCCCTTGACTATGCATCTACTTTCCTAAACAAACCTCTTTCCATGCCTTTGAGTGATGCATTCTGGAATTCTTTTTCATCTCATATGCCAAGAACCCCACTGGTTCTGAATGAAGTTCCCCTTTCTCTCTGGGAACTCTTAGGACCCTTCTTTGGAGACATGTCTTCTTCCATGACATCTCTCATTGTCCCAAGTAAGGAACTTCAGAAGCATCAAGTTTGACTGGCAAAACTGGCATGATGGATGCTTAAAAGCCATCAGTATTTTTGCCCTTGCCTTCTGAGGTCTGGCAGAACCCATAGAATTATGGGACATCAGAGCCTTGAAATTTCAGTCACCCAACCTCCAGATGAGGGGGATTGTGAGGATCCTTGAGAATGTAAAGCCAACCAGTGTACATTCTGCAAACAGGAGGGTCATCAGAGATGGAAATGTCCCTTCCAACAGAAACCATGTGTGGTCACCAAGATCCTGACCCATCCTGGCAGATGACAAGTGGCAGAGGAAAGCTTCTCACAAGTTCCAAGATTGACCCCTGAAAAATCTCAGCTGACCCTAATAGTAGATGGGAACAAGGTCAATTGTTGACCAACTTTGTCTTAAACACCTGGCATCAGTATATAACCAAAGAACAGTCATATGTGGACATTTAAATAAAAAGATGTTTGTTCTTTTAAATATTGCTTATGCCTTTGTGTTAGCCCTACCAGGAGTAAAATAGAGCTTATAGAGAAAGGGGTATTATGTCTCATATCTATCAAGAGATTCTGCTAAAATCGTGTACCAGGCAAATCAAAACTATTAAAGCTTACTTGCTTAGCCTCACCTGACCATAACCACTATTAGAAGCTTTGGTAATTATATTTCTTCTATTGATCAGCTCTTGCCCTTTTAATCTGCTAATAAAGTTTGTACCTTCCAGATCATAACAATCCATGTTAAGGGGATGGCAACACAAAATTCCAATCCATCACCACAACAGTGACCAGTGTGTATCTCCTTTAGGACAGTCAGGATAAGACTTTAGAAGATCCCTAAGTAGGCAAGGTTATTTGTCCTTGATAGTCTGAAGCAGCCATAGAAGATGGATCTTCATTCCTCACCAATCCCTAACATTAATGAATCAATGTGTGTGTGTGTGTGCGCGCGCGCGCACGCGGGGGCGGGGGGGGGGGGTTGGGGGGAGGGGTGAGATAGGGATTTAGGATAAAGAGATAAATACTGAGTCTTGAAAGAGGTCCAGATGAGCCATTAAAATACAAAAAGCACCAGGAACAATGGCAAGCCCTGAGCAACATGCCCTTCCTTGACCCATTCCCTTAACCCATGTCCTTGTGTCATGGGGGCAATGTATTAGCACAGGGAAAACTGACATGAAATTGTGTAGCTCCATCCTGCCTCCATCTCTGGTTCAGCCACTAGCACCTGCCCACTAAGAAATATTAACATCACACTATTGGGCTACTGTCTTTCCCTCTGGAGATTGTCCCCCCATTCTCCCTTAGGAATATATCTACTTTTCTAAATAAACTTCTGCTTATTCCTTAGAAAAAATAAAAAATAAAGCCCATGTCTTTTCTCTAACTAGGACTATGTTCTTTAAAACATATTTTTGGGCTCTCTTGTCATTGATAGTGGGGTGACTGGTTTAAAAAAATGGAAAGTCATTAAATTATTCCCATTTACTTTATTTTTTCTGTAATTTTTAAAAAGAAATTTCCATGATTTCAATCTGATTTATCAGAGATCGATTTCTATTAAATCTAGATTTTGATAATTTGATCAAATATTTAGAACCACTCTTAGCTGCTCAAACTATATTATAGAATCTACAATAACTAAAGAGTATAATTTAATGTTAATTTCATCACATTATAAAATATGTTCTTACCTTAGTGTAGCATTAATTCAGACACATAATACCCAAGTTTTCCAAAATCTTGAAAATATTTTGTTGTTTAATCCTTCTCCCCTGGATTTGACATTATTATTTGTCCTCTACAGTTTTCCAGAATTGAATATTTCTCTAAAAAAAAAAAAAATGGTAATACTGTGGGCATGAAACACAGCTGCTTCGCCTGGAACTTTCTTCCTACAAGTGACATCTTTACCAGATCTTTAAGATATGTAATAAATGCTGCCTTAGTCAGAGGAGGCTTGTTTCATTTGGCAAGAGCTGCAGATTCAGATTACTGTGAAGTGTGCTAATGTTCTAATGCATCTTCTTTCAATTTACAATCAATGCCATATAATAAAAAAGACCTGACACTGTAATTTAGCAACAAAAGACTCAAATCTAGTGTTTTATTATTGACTATCCCACTTCTTCAGTTTAAATTTGTTTTTTAAATACTCATAGAAAATTTATTTGTTTCAATCTATGCCATAAACTGAACATTTAGATACACGAGTTTGCTTTTAATTTCTTCAAACTGTATAATTAGGCATAACTTTTGATATCTAATACTTAAAAGATTTGTTTACAATTCTATAGCAATAAAAACTGAAGTCAGTATCAGCCCAGAAAGAACTGTTGTGTCTTATTTAACTCAACCATTCAGGGCCAGGTTCAGTGGGGTGTACCTGAAATCCCAGTTACTGAGGAGGCTAAGCAGGAGGATAACAAGTTCAATGTCATCCTAGGCAATTCAGTGGAATTCTCGCTCAAATAAAATAAGCAGGGCTGGGGATGTAGCTCTGTGGCAGAGTAATTGCCTAGCAGTCCTGGGTTTGAATCCCACTACTGAAAAACCAACAACAAAACCACATTAGTCAAATGATGACAAAGATTTCTCCTGCTTCACACTTCTTGGTAATAATTATTTTGGCTGTTCTGCGTCTCTTATTTTTCCAAGTGAATTTCATTATTGCTTTTTCATAAGGAATGATATTGGGATTTTTAAATGAAATCTCATTGAATTTCCACAGAGCTTTGGATAGAATGGCCATTTTGACAATATTAATTCTGCCTACCCAGAAGCGTGGGAGCTCTTTTTATTTTCTAAGGTCTCCTTCAATTTCTTTCTTTACTGTTCTGTAGTTTCCACTGTAGACCTCTTTCACCTCTTTTGTTAAATTGATTCCCAAGAGTCATTCATTGGATAGATATCTGCAGTAGTATGTGCCCTTGTTCTCTTTTGTTAACAGCATATAACAAGAACTTAGAGCAAGTTGAAAATAAAATTGGTGTACACATGTATGTAAATGATTTGAAGATGATATTTCATATAGAAATAATGAGTGATCATATGAGAAACATTACTTATAAAATGCAAGAATCTTATGCATATAAATATATAACATAAGCATCATCTTTGAATTTTCATCTTTATATGATATACAATATTTTTCTTCACATCATTAAATATTCCTCTAATATATCAAGTACTTATTTGCATAGTATTTTATGGTATCAGTATTTCATATTGACTTTACACATCCCTTGTTGATAAAATATTCAATTTTTTTCTTAACTTTCAATATTATAAATAAAGTACAATATAATGTAACTGTGACTATGCTTGGCTTTATCCAAATTTGTACATATAATAAAAAGTTTATAGATTTTGAGGCATGGATCAGCTGATTACCACATAGTGCTCAACACACTGGAGGGTCTACCATCTAGATCAGGAAATGAAAGACTCTCCACTTAGGCATTATCCAATTCTCCTATCAAGAGTAAACTTTCTCAATTTTTAACTGTGTGTTACGGTATTACTTTGCTCACTTTTTACTTTGGTTTAAATAAAATAATAAAGTACAATTATTAAACAAAAAGATTTCTCCTTCCACTTTCTTTTTTGTAACTTTCGGTTCTCTAATGCATAAAATGATCTTCTTTTACTCCTTTGGAATCCTAGAGAAACTTGCTGACATCTCCAAATTTTCTCTATCACAGCTTTCTTTTTTGTTTGTTTGTTGTTGGTGTTGTGCTTTGTTTTGTTTTGGTTTTACCTATCCATTGGATGGGACCATATATAACCATCTGCCTACTCTCTTTCTAATGTAGACAACAGCTAGTCTATGAGAAACTCATACACACAACTTTTTCTTTATAAACCCTGGTCATAACAAGTCACATAAATTTGTCTTATCTCATTTTGATTTGTCTGTCATAATTAAGGATTAGATAGCTAATCTTTTGTCTTTGATATTTATTAAAAGGAGTTCTGTACCAGTCCACCCTATCATTTTCAGTACCTACAGGGATTCAAATTAAGCTATTCAAGAAGTTTCACTGAATTTTCTCTGTTAGGATCAAGGTGATAACTAGGTACACTTGCTCCCCTTTGAGAGAGGGGAACTCAAAACTCATGTGAAGTTCTTTAAAATCATCTCTACAAATATCAACTCTATAATATCTTCAAAGAAACTGCAAAGCTTAAGAACACCTTCCCAATTGTCATACAAGTTCTTTGAAACTCTCTTTTGTTCAGTATCTCACTTTGGTTTCTAATCATTTGAATCAAAATTTCCACTTTGACATCTTATTACCCTATGAAGACAATTCACATTCTGGGCAACTAACTGATATCTTTCTATTGTAGTAACTCTTCTCTAAATCTGCAGTTTTAGTTGTCAATTTTCCTTTTAAAAAGTGGCACAATATGCCAGTTGCATTTTGAGCACAGAAGAAAATGAAAAGAAGGCAACTGGCATTTACCGAGAATACGCCATAAGAGAGGTATCCTTCTGGGTGCTTTCACATAAGAAAGGTGATAAATTTAGAAGAAAAAAAATGTATGCGTGTGTGTGTGTGTGTGTGTGGGGGGTGATGCACTATTATTAGGGAAATTTTTATAATGTCCTTTATTAAGTGAGAAAGTAGAGAGTTTCTTATGTCCACTAACAATTGGCTTTTGTCATTATTGCTTATTTCCTGTCAGTTTTGTGATTTCTATCCAAATGTATTAAATATTTTCTTCATTCAGCTGGACAGTCTGTGATAGAGTTCCTATAATTCAACCTTCTGTCCTCTCTCCAGTTGTCATTAGTTCTTAGGTGGTCCATGGTACATGTCTAAAGTTTGGTCTCTGAACTAATTTGAGGATATTCTAGAAAAGTATATATAAAATCATTAGAATAATCCAACATAAATGTATTCTTCCAAACCTTTAAACATGTGGCTTTCTTCATATATAAAATAAATACTAAACACGGGGTAAATTCAATTTTTATTGATGGACAAGGAAGAAATTCTGTTACCTATACTTATTTTTTTTGGAGCATATTTTCCTGTCCATCCAATAGATCTTTCATTTTATATATGAAATGTTGTTCACCACAAATACACCTGAGATGATGTCTTGGAAAAGCGTAGGAATAGACTATTTTTAAGGCACTGTTGTTCTCACATCTTTAGATCATGTATAAATTTTATTCAATAATTTAAATATGTTTACTTATGCATCACTGTCTTTGGTGAGCTCAAATCTGAAAGGTTAGGTTCTTTATCCACATTTGCTTTGGTCATGGTTTTCAATCAGAAAAATGAGTTACAGTTAGATTCTAAGACAAGTCTTGTCCTGTATTATACTAATTTTAGAAAGTACACAGGACCAATCTTAAAATGGAGTATATGCAAACACCATATTATTTACAGCAAACTAAATATAATGCCTTGATTTGGCACTGCCTGCTTGATATTTCTCTTGAAAACTGTTACATATGTTTGTTTGGAGTTTCTGCCAAAATAGCAAGATTGTTAAATATCCTTCATGTACTTCTTGTTAAATGCAAAGAAAGAATTATAGATTACCTTAGTTTCACTTTTTTTATATTAGTCCAATGGGCACTAAATCATATGGAAAGGAAAATAAATAATATACAAATTATATGGAAAAAGGAACTCTCAGAAGCATGAATGTATTGTATAATCATACATGCCAATATTCAGTTTTATACCTAAACCAACTCTACACACAATAATGTGACTCATTTCTCAATTACATGTAGAATACAGTAAGATTGTAATTATGCAGGGGCTGATTATCTGGCTTGTCAATTATTCAAGGCTTCTGCTTCCCTTCTTCTCCCTGCTGTCCACCTTTCGGACAGTTATCACCTTGTTAGTATTTCTCCTCTCTGCTTGTTAGTGAGATTGGCAGGGGAAGGGAAAAGGTGTGAAAACTTAAATCAGTAGATATTATTACTTGCAAGAATTTCCCATAAAAATTGGTAAAGGAGTTTGAAGCTAACAGCTAAAATCATGCCGGGGATATGTGTATTTCACTTATTCTTGTTTATCTAGAGTGATTTTTTAAGTAAAAATGCAAACCTGGAGAGGATCAGAAAATTATTTTTGATGGAAATTTCTGAGAAAATTATTTTAAATAGAAACCCTCTGTAAAACCTGATATAATTCAGTCAACCTAATAATTCAAATTTTTATATTTTGGACATTTAGATTAGAAAATATTATCATTGGCTTCCCAACAGAACTATTCAAGTATATAATTAATTAAAATTTTATAAAATATATTTGATGACTCTCTTTAATTAGGAAAGATTAACACTAAGGTGAGTATTTTACATATTTATATTTTTCAGATATCATAGCATACAGCGTACAAATTTTATTATTTCTTTATAAGTGATTTTATTTATTTTTTTAATTTCTACTTTCAGGAAATCTGGGTGTTTTTAAAAATACTTCCTAATACTCATTTTTTAAATGTGAAATTTATTTTGTTTATTTTGAGCACCCATTTCATTTTTTTCACTGTCCTTAAATGTCAAAACTTCATATAAATATTCCCTTTCCAATTAATTACTCAACCAGAAAATATGTATTGAGCATTAACTTCAGACCAGCACAGAATAGATGTTGGAAATAAAGAGGTAAAAATTCAGATGATGTTTTTTCCTCACAATACTCAGAGTCCAATAGCAAAGACAGATATTAATCACATAATCCCATGAACTAACTCTTTTGCATCCCTATTCAAGGAGATCCCAATAACCAAAGAAGGTTGTAAAGAACAAAAGGTTTATCAAAAGCGTTCTAATTTTTTAGACCCATGCAATTTCAGATCAATTCTAAACACTTCATGAATGAGACTTTCCATCTTTCCTTAGAATCTAATATTATTCCAGAAAAATCACCAATATGCATGTCCGATTGTATATATTTATTTAAATCCTGACAGCATCCTTCCTTAGTTTTCTCCTTTGTCTTTTGCAGATGATCCATATTAGTCCCACTTCCTGTTCCCCTGCTGACAGTTCCCCAAATACCATTTCTTTCAATGCCCATATTTTACCTTAATGCCCACGTCATGATATTGTGAAAGTAGTTTATTGTTTTAAGTTTTCATGTCTGTGGTATATAGGTTTTCTGAGGTATAAGTGTTAAGAAAAATTTATCTTAAATTTCTATACTAAAACGAGTTGAAGAACAGCATTCTACCTCTCTGTAATAGCACCAGTTAATAGTTGAGAATAAGAAAAAAAAAATCTATTTTTAAATACTCTTTACTTTAATAAATGGTGAGTGGTCCAGATAGTGTCATTTAAAATGGTAGAGACATTGTCATATTGGTACAATACTTCTGCTGAAAATACTTCTCCACTGACTGACCTTCTTTGAAAACATAGCCTAAATGAAAAATAACCATTTATGTCTCAAGACACTGAACATTTCCTTGCTTTATACTGGATTTGAAAATGTTCACATGAGGCTGTATTTGCATTTCTGACATTAACGATGAGAGTGTTGGCCACTCTCCCCATTAGAGAAACGAAGCCATGAATAATCTTCCTCTTTTCCAACATCAACAAAAAGTTTGGGAAGTCCCCCAAATGACTCTGAGTTGTGATCATCACTAGAAGGACACTGAAACTCATTTAAAGTTACTATACTTAAAGGTTTATTGCACAGAAAGGATACAGATTAAATCAGTCAAATGAAAAGGAGCAAAGGATTGGATACATGAAATACTAAATGCAGAATTTCCTTTGATCTTTCTTCCAGAAATCATTTCTTTATGAGCATCAATAATTGATAGCACAAATAAAATAGTGTCAACCATGGATACTTACCTGAGCCTCATAGAGTTTTCACTGGGGTTCAAATACATAAGCATGATTGACTGATTGATTGCTTATGTTGTTGATCTCCATCTCCACATCATTTGACACTACATGGCCCAAAGTTCCACCCTAAATCATTTTGTTACTCTCTATCTAGCAGGGGAAAAGGCAGACCTGATTTGGGGTAATGTTATTTTTTATTCTTTGGAATGTCATTCCATGTAGCAGCAAATATTTAAAGAGTGATTCTGTACATTTTATTACTTTTTTTTTCTTTTTGCCTAATATCTATACCTTTTCCTTCTTAAATACAGAAATATTTCTAAGATATTTCTAGGAATTCCTAAACCATCCTTAAATTCTTTGTCATGCAAAAGACATTAACACTTTTTCCCATGTATCTTTATTATAATGTTACTTCTAAAAGTGAATACTGACCAAGTGTAAATTAATGAGGTTAGGGAAGACATTTTATGATCAAATGATGGAAACTATAAACAGGTTTTTGGGTCAAGCCACATGGATTTAATCCTATCATGTTATATGGAAAGAAAGGATTTTGTATTGGTATCTTTTTAAAAATTGTAAAATGTTAAATCAAATTATAATTAAAGAAATAGAAATTACCTATTTAGCAACAAGTCTATATAGTATATAAATATCTTTATATACTTTAAATAATAAATTTTATTAAAAAACGCCTTACGAAATCTACTAGTAGGCTAGTAGTCACTTAAAAACAACTAATTTCAACAGTTATTTGAAGGTAATATAGCTACACTTTTAAAAATATTGACTATGATTCACATTTCTGTACATAATACTTTCTATTTCTTGAATTAGTCCAAAATTATTATGTAAAGGATGTCAAAGGGAAACATTTTACGAACTGCTCATATGTACATAAAGGTAAGGTTTATAAGCTAGAAACCAAATAAGGGAATCATATTTACATATCCTTAACACACTGAGCTTCTTAATCTAAACTGAAGAATTGGACACATAAGCAAAATTAGAATCATTTTGTGTCTCTTCATAAAAAAATTCTGGAACTACTATGGTGTTTTCAAGACTCATTCCTTTAGTGTTTGTCCATAAGTGAAAGAAATAGGTGGGGAAATTATTATCAGTCCTAACAGATAAGAAGTACTTTTGAATTCTTATTGAATTTTAATAAATAATTTCAAGTTTTTATGTTTTTTATCAGGACAAATAAGGATAATTCCTTATTATGCTAATCTGCTGACACAAACAGACAAAAAGAACAGAACAAAGGTGTTCCTTACTTTTTTGAAGCAAGTGAGAAATAGCAGTCTCTCCTTCCCTATCCTGCCATCTCCTTAGAAAGGTTTTTCTTTGTAGTATGAGAGTCACTGACATGTTCCAAGGCCTCTGACGTGGCTAATGAACAATGTGCCCAACTGTGCTCCTCATCCTCATCCTCCTCCCCATTCTGTCACAATGCCTTCATGTTTATTTTAAGTCTCCTATCTTTTTAAGTATGTTATTACGTTCTTAATTTCTATTTTTTAATTGAAAAATGACCTATCAGTTTGCAAAGATAGTTTTTGTTAAAAGCAGGGTAGGAAGAATTATAAATTATGATAGCACTTATTTGACTAATGAAGACAAACAGTAAGATGCCATCAGTAGCATTATGAAATTTTGCTTTAACATAATATAACTTTATATATCTTAATGTAATTGTCATATTTGATGGTCATGAAGGCCAAGTATCACAATATTAGTTATTGGTAAAACACACAGCATTAAAAATTAACACAGTATATTAGAGTCTTAATTTTTGTCAGGCATTTATAAAACATAAATGTTCCACAGCTGTTCTATATTATTGCATTCTACACTTCCGCACTATATGGTCATAAGATACTTATAAGGCAGTAAAAAAAAAAATGTTAAAAATACTGCTATATTTTACATAGACTTTGATTATGCTAATGTATTTTGTGAAAAATGGAGCGAGTGCTTGAGTGATTTAGGAGATAGCATTTTCCTAAGCTTTTTATTATAAAACCTAAGCTTTTTTTTAGGTGTTCCTGGGGCACCTAAAAATTATTTGGTGGACCTACAAAGTAATTTATCATTTTTAAAATGTTAATACCTAGGATGTATTTTATCATTCCACCAGCTAAAAATATTTTAGGCTCTGCCTTTTGGATCTATAAATGCCTTAGCTTACACAAAAACAATCATATAGTAGTGAAGGAAGTGTTAGTATCACAAGAAACCATCTTGTACTTGTGCATAAATGTTAATGCATATTTTGTTTATGTTTATTAAAATGCCATTAATTGAAGATTTTGACGAAATTTGTAGGACTCATGAAAGAAAAAATCTTGGACACTAATGTCTACAGAATTGTAAAATGAAATTGACAATGATGGAAAGGGACCATAACACAGACAAACCTGGAGTAATTTTCAGAAGAGTAATGAATAGTCCCATATCTCATCCTAATTGTACTCTAAATATGAGAAAATCTCTAGGAACTAGTATTTCCCAAGTCAATAAATATTGTGAAGATAAGTCAGGAATTATAAAGAATATAACAAGTATGAATAATAAACTATAGTATCATATGGTATTAAAAGCCAATGTATAGCATGTAGCTTGTTACCCTTTAAGTTGTAAGCACTTTTATACCTTCAGTTAAATTTGGAAATATGCTTTATGGTAAATTGGTTGTAATTTATAGCTGATAAAGATATGGTTCTGTGAAGTTTTATATGTCAGAACTCATTTGTAACATAAGTCTGCATGATTTCTGTCACTTTGGTTTGCATTAATTTTTTTTCTAACATTATAATAAACTAGTCAGTATGAGAGCTACAGTCAACCTGTGAAAAATTGACACTGATGAAATGAAAAGAAAAAATAATCATATAAATATTTGTATTAAATTTGGGTAGGGCCTTATTTATGACATTTATACAGTGAAGTATTAGAAATATCTAAAATTTAAGATTATATTTTTGGTGGAAACATCTGTATGTGGATTTCATTGATTTTATAGTCTTGAAGTAACTTTTTTTTTTAATTTAGAAAGACTGATATTAACATAGTTTTATAGAACTGGCTCTAAATTCTATATACTCTCTTTGTTACTAAGCCTTCCTGAGTGATCATGAATAATTTTAAGTTATATTTTAGTGTACTGAGGCTCTGGGACTAAAATGTCAAATTAGAAAGAGAAATGTGGACTGAGCAACTTCCCTTGTGTCTATTCCAACATAGTACCCTGAAATTGAGAATTCTCAAATGTTTGAGTCAGAATCCATAAATGCTTGAGCAAAAATTCTGAGGTTTTGCTATTACTAATGGACATTGTTCACAAATTGAACAAAATTTCAAAATTTTCCATGGAAAAATAGTGTATAATTTTGCATCTTCAAAATTCTAACATAAATGTTCAACTAACTTTATTATCTCTGTAGTTGGTTGGCACCAGTTAACATAAATGACTGCTAAATCTGTAGCAAAGGAAGATGTTCAAAAATCTCCAGACTTAAGAGACATTTTTCTACTATGTATCTGGTGTTGGAATAACTTTGTGAAGGATACACAGGAAATCCTTCTCATGGATGGAGTTTACAGCCTTAACATTAAGAGATTTGGTAAATATCTTGAAAATACAGTTTAAAAAACACATAAAAATTCATTTAGGATAATTATTAGATGTTTGACCATTAAAATTTATTTATGATATAAATACGCAAATATACATATAAATATTGCTTATATGTCTGTGTATATATGTATATATGCATGTGTATGTCTTTATTTGTATATAAGTATCTATATTTATCTATCTCCATATATCTATCATCTGTGTGCATTTCCATTGTTTTTCTTGCTGTTACCTCTCATCAACTCACAGTGTCTATTCACTGAGATGCTTCAGCATTGTTTTTGTTTGTTTGTTTGTTTGTTTTGTTTTGCTTTTTGTCCTTCTGTCAATCCTCTTCTGACCCTTCTCCACCATCATACTTGGAAAACAGCATGATTTGGGGATTTCTCTCAGCCATTTTGGACCCTGGGGTTAAGCTTATATCTTAGAGAGAATGCCCTGAGAATGTTAGGAGGGACACAAGAAGCAGTCAGCTTCTACAGGAATTGTGTAAAACTCACTGAGGGACTAAAGAGATAGTCTAAAAAATACTAACAAGGACCTGGTTGCCTGATGCTTTGTGAAGCCTTCTGAGGATAACAAATATGCCCCGGCCTGTCTACCTACAGATACAACTGACATGAAGAAGAAGCAAATTCTTATGTTATTTAAGAGAATTATCTGAATGTTTCAAGCATTAAATTTTTAGATGCTCTTTCTTCCATCCTTTTACTAAAAAAAGAGAAAGTTATTCTTAGAGCTGCACATTTAACTATTCAAATTATATAAAGGCAAGGATTTGCAAAAAGTAATTCATAATAGAAGATGAGTATGTAGTGGTAAGGGAGGTGTGGAAGGATGAAGGAACACTGGTATGTGTTGATAGTTCTTGAAGCTGTGAGATTGGGTTGTAAGAGATGTTAGGATTCATTATGTTGTTTTGCCTACTGTTGTATATGTTAGAGAGTTTTAATAATTATAAATAAAAGTATATATTGAACACATCCAAAGGTGGAAGATGTGAAGGAGAAAGGAAGGAAAGATAAAAGAGAGGGGAGGATGAAATAGAAGAAAAAAAGACAGAGAAAGATAACTTCACACACAGAAAAATGGAAATAAAAATGAAAAAGCATCTAACTTCTCTAAAGTAACCTTATTGCTAGTACACCATAAAGAAATGCTTTCAAAATTACGAAAAAAAATTTAACCCAGAACTCTATTTTCAATTTTAATTCAAAATTTTATATTGCCCAGCAGGTATAAGGTTAGAATTAAGACTTTTTTTTTTTTTTTTATTCAAGGTGTGTTCTTTTCCTTGGTATTAGGGAATCATTCAAAAATGAAAAGCAAACATCAAGAAAGACATCAGATCCAGATTTGAGAAAAAGAAGAGCCAAAGCAAAGCAAAGCAAAGTGTCAAGATATTAGCTATGGTCTGGATCTGGAAACCACTCAGGCCAGGTTTGAACAGGTGTCCTCTGAGAAATAGTTGATCAAAAAAAGCTGCTCCATCTTTTGAAAAGTATTATTGGTCATTGGACTTATCTGCTGGAGCATTTCTTAAAATTAATAATATACATAGAAAACTAGGCAAAATGAAAAACAATGCTGTTATTAATCCAATACAAACAACATCATTCTGAGATGAGTACAATACTCTGTTTAGGAATGTTCAATATTACACAGCCATAAAATATAAACAGTGACTTACTTGACCCCCACATTATGGTAATTCTACTAGGAGAATAATGAAGAGAAAGTAGGATAAAATATTGGAACTACCACAATATTGAGTTAATTTATTTTTAAAATATATAAATCAAGAATAAGTCACAATTTTATTATTTAAAAACATAGAAGTGAAGTTTATAAAGCAGTAGGAAATTAGAAGTTGGAAAAAACTATTTTTTTCTTTTTTTGCAATATAAATTTTTAAGTACTATGCAAGAAATTTTGCTAGAATTGTCATTTAGTTCAAGGGATTTTTTAACAGTGAAACTATGTATGCATATCCCAATACACCTAAAAGCATTTTGTATATATATGCTTAATATAAAATATGCATATACATATGCACACATACATACATATACATAAACACACATAGATGTGTACTAAAAGCAATTGTTTTTTTTTTATTCTTGCAAATATTATAGTTGTTTTATTTCAAATTTACTCAGATAAATTCTCAGCTGCTCTTTGAATTTGCATAAATGGAAGGTCATCTTGGGCACAGATCTTTTTTGTCCAGGCCTGAGTCATTTGTGTGACCCTTTCACTTATGTAAACAAGGGAAAGTAGAAACTCATTGTAATGGGATTAGGGTGTGCTCCTTTTTCCCTCCCTGTGATTTAACAAGATGGAGCTCAGAGTTAGAGAACTCAGCTTAGTTGCATAAAGACCCTATGGGCATTTTGACTAAGGTACCAGGAAAAAATTATAATAAGTTTGTGAAATAAAAAATTGGTTGAAGACAGAAAGAATCTAAACAGATGACATAGAAGAAATAAGTTGAGAGTGTTGGAGGAGATTTTTACCCAATTTATGGCTAATTCTAGAAACTCTTCCATACCACTTGCTCAAAGGGAACTGTGCCTAAATGAAACACAAATAAACAAAATAACCTGTAAACTAAGAGAGGCTGTTCAGCTTGGTTTCCCAATTAGGAGTTCTAAAATGTGAAACAATGTTATGCAAACAGTATTTTCTTGTGTGCAGGAAAAATCTGCAGAAGTTCCCTTTGGAAGAAATTTTGTGGCTGTGAGAAAAAAATAGCAATGGTAAACCATCCAAGATCCTACTTCTTCTGTAGGTGGCCCATGCCTGCAATCCCAGCAATTTGAGAGGTTGAGGCAGAAGGATTCCAAGTTTGAGGGTAGCCTTATCAACTTAAGGAGGCCATATCTCAAAAATAAAAAATAAAAATAAAAAGGACTGGTATATAACTCAGTGGTAACTGCTCTTGAGTTCAATCAAAGGTACTACCAGTAAATACATAATTAAAAAAAAAATTTAAAAGGCCTACTTCTCTCTGGCAAAGAGAATAGGAATTGTTCTCTATCTTGAATAAGCTGTTGAGATCATTGCCCAATTTCAGATGGAGAAAAATGTCAAGAAAGAGATTGTGAAATTGCTAAAAGGCTAGGTGGACTGTAGAATTAAGAATTAAAAGAATCAAAGTTAATTTCTATTTTGAAGATAATACTCTTAAAACAGAAAATACTTGGGAAAAAAAAAAACCATGAAGAAAGTGATTACATATAAATTCCAACTTGACACTGTAGGTTTCACTGTCCAAAGACATGAAAACATGTGTATAGGTTCCCATGCCCTTTACATCAATTTTTCCTATGCTGCTTTTGCAACTCAGGTGTATAGCCATACTACAGATATTGTTACCAAATCATAAATCTGAAACATCTCCTGTAAGACACCACTCTTCTTTCTTCCTCTAATCACGATAGGTAGCTTTTAAGCCTCTTTTACATTCCTAAATTGACAAATTTTTTTTGGAGAGTCATGCAGTAAATATTTCATGCTTTGTCTCTATACACTACGCAACAAGTCATTGTAGCCATAAATATTTGCCAATAACCAGGTATTGCCATTTTCCAAGATAACTGAAATTATAAAACACATCCAGTCAGTTCAGATTATTTCCTGTGAATCATTGTTTGTAGAACTTTGGAGCATCTGTCATTTTTAACCATTTTCCACTGGCCAGAAGTCACTCTCATGACCCACGCTGATCACAAAAGAGGTGAAGAAATGGATTCTTCTGGTGTGTCAATAGCAGGAAACAAAGTTACTGAGTGTCTAGAGATCTCTGCCCAAAACTAAATTTAGCTGAAATTGCATATCTCCACTACCAGCCTGCCTTATATCTATTTAGAATTTTCAATAATCTTTAGTGTTTATATAAAATTTTTTTGTTGTTGAACCTAACAGGAATTTAATTAGAAATTTATTTTAGATCTAATTTAATATTTTAAATTTAATCAGAAATAAATAACAAGAATTTAATTAGAAAGACTAATTTTTCCTGAAAGTATAAGCATGTATTTATAGCAAGCTTGATTTGAATATACATAAGAAAATTTTAACTTGAGACATTAAATATATTACAAAAACAAAGCATAAACTATAAGTTTAGAAGATCTGGAATTAATTAACAAAGCATGATGAAATTCTTTATAACTAACTTCTTTTAAGGAAAGATGGGCAATGAGGATGCTGATTAACACTTATAGCATTTACAAGGGTATAATTAAAACTGGGGACCACATTGCATGAATTGATGGATTGCTTGTATACCTTGGAAGATAAATTCTAATCCTTAGGTCGCCTCAAACTTTCCTGTACACATCTGGATCCTGCATATGCCCATTTGGATCAAAAGATGTTGCTGCTTAAAAAAGTGTGTGATACATCTTGAATAGCAGCCATAGATGTCTGAGATCTATTCTAGTGAGGCAGCTTCCCTCAAAAATAAAACATCGGGTGAGAGCTTCTCACTAAGCACTCATTAAAAGGTAAACTTTCTTGGGCTGGGAGTCATGTCAATCATCCTTTTCTTGCAAACCCAAAGCTGCCTTTTTCTCTGTTAGAAGCTGTTACCATCTTCAAAGCCATATCAAAACACTGTTTGTTCTATCCTTTGATTTCACCCACATGGTGAATTCAAAGAAGACTTGAGAGTGGAGAGAGAGCATTTCAGATGTTTGAGCATTTGTCTTTCCATGTTTGTAAACGTGATTTAAGTGTCTTATGCCTAATAAAAAAATCCTTTAAATGTAGTGGAATTTTTTTATTGCAACATTCCATCTTCTATGTTTCAAAAATGTTTATGACTGAGATCTCATAATCTTAAGTACAAAGCCCCAAAAGATTTGTATAATGGCAATATAATGGTAATTCAACTCACAGAGTTCATTTTCCTTTTTTTCTGTGATACAATACAATAAAAACAAACAAGAACAACAAAAAGCTCTTTTTCAATGGCAATTTCTAAATACCTGGCACAAATAACCAATTTTTCCTTGGGAAAAGAAAAGCCTTCAGGAAGATAATGTTACTTAAGGTGCATTTTGCATTGAGGATATTTGACACCATTCAGAGAGATAAACAGATGCATGTGATTTACATATGAAAACCTATCAGATAATGCAAAAATTTGTATGTGAAATGCTTCATTCACTGAATTAGCCTATGGTAATCTCTCATTATATGAAAAAGAAAATGATTACTAAAAATGTCTAAATAAATATTAATGTGGTTATATTGTTTTAAAATAAATAAAATATTTAAAAAGAACAATATTCAGGGAGAATCATTTAAAGGCACAGGTGCTATTTTGGTTTTGTTTTTCTAAAGAGAAAAATAAAGAAGAGGTTAAAAATTAAATCTAAATTTAATTTGGTGATGAACTGAAAAGTATGATCTTTAAATTTCCTCTCTGGTTGGATCATTTTAAATAATGAAAGAGAAGGAAAATAAATAAATTAACATGAAAAATACGGGAAGATTTTAAAATCATAACTGAGTTAAGTCAACTGTAAATGATGACATTTTGCTTATGATATTCCCTATCCACTGAACTCAAACTGATACCAAGTATCTGGTTAGATGGTTATCCTTTTTAGATACTTCCTGACCCCTGGTGCCTGTTTTCTAGTAGGTAGAAATTTTCTGAAACCTTTTTTAAAAAGTTGAGTAATAGAAAAACCAAAACAATTTTGGACACATTTTGTTCACATCTCTTTCTTAAAAACCAAAGGAAAATTTGCCATGATGTATCACTGAGCACGTCTTAAGTGAAAGAGGTTACTCCCTTTTAGTAAGATACAATACACTGAGGTGACAGAGCAAAGACAAACAGGGAATAGATTGGGATGATAAACAGGATTTTTTTTTTAACTGTCATTTGTGATAAGCTTTCAATATATATTTTTTAATGTATAACAAAAGATGTCATTAAAACACAATCTCAGATTTACTCTTAGTAATTCATCAAAAGAGAACAAGGCAGAAATCAAGAGAAAAAGTGAGAGCAAGAGAGCATAGCTGGAGATGGGATTAGGCAGAAAGTAATGTGGGCAAAAACTGGATTCAAATCTGATCTGGTGCTTGGTAAAAGGGTATTCATTTATTCTTCTCTTTGATTTTGCACAATTTGAAACTTTTATGTAACAAATATTTTTTAAATTTTGAGTTTGTCATTATCTATCAAATATACCAATGTGCAGGTGAGCAATCTCTTGAGTTATTTTGGAGAGAAATATTCAGCCCTCACAATGAACCTCTTTCTACAAGAGTAAAGTCCACAACCTTTAGTGTGTCACATATTTTTATGGTGGACAATAAACTAGTAAGGTTGATGAAAAGCACTGTCAGTTCTTGAACTCACTCTAGGCTGCCCTACACCTTGTACCCATCCTCCTTCCCCAGTAAAAATGGGCTCCAGAGATGTGTAAATTATCTGGGTCCCCACCTTGCTCTTGTTGTAATGTTAATTTTTCAATATTTGTGGGTGAAAAAGAAGGAGATGTACAAACACCTGTGCAGCTACCGGAGTAGATATTCACTTTTATTTAAGTGATCTCTTTGTACATTAAAAGTTACTTTATGTCCTCCCAAGTGGTACACCTCTGTAATCCCAGTGACTAGAGAGGCTGAAGCAGTAGTATTGCAAGTTCCAGGCCACCATCAACAACTTAGTGAAATCTTGTATCAAAAGTTAAAAAATAAAAATAAAAAAGGGTTGGGGATGTAGCTCTGTGGTAGAGTGTTCCTGGATTCAATGTTTCAATCCCCAGTAACATACATACACACACACACACACACACACACACACACCCTTCAAATTACCAATGACTTTATTTGGGATCATATCTAGATTTATCATTGTCAGTTGTTTGATTGTGTTTGGAAGTATCATTTCAATGGGAAGATGGTAAAAAGTCTCAACTCTACTTACTTTCCCTAAATCTAAAGCTCTTCTATGACAAAAGTTGGTCATGGAAGGATTGGCAATACCTCTTTGATTCCTAAATATTGACTCCAGTAAAATCTCATTAATCTGTTTTAATTGGAGGAAACTTAGCCTCAATTAAGGAAAAAAGTCTGAAAATATATTATTTCAGAAAGGAATGAAGTTCTGTTCTTTCAAGTGCCTACATTAACTCACATTAAACTAACAAAGTGTTATCCAATACACATCCTTGACTTGATTTAATGGTTTGTAATTAGCATATCAATTGTGTGGAAATGGATCCTTCTAAAGTGCTTGAGGGTGCTTAGAAAGTTTGTTCTACTAAGTATTTTCAAGGATCCTCTTGCAATCTTATTTACATTATTAATTTACTCTCTAAAAAGAAAGACATTAATCCAGGCAAAAAGAACATTCAAATCAGCTTCTTGCCAAATGAATTGTGAGTGAGTGAAACAAAATTTATTAAAATGTTCTCTAGTATTTATACCCTAATTACAATATCAAAGTTTTGCTTGAGTTTTGATATGTTTTTCTTTAATCTATAAAGGTAATTCTACTTATAGGAGAGAGAATACCTCCCACTGATCTTATGTTCTTTTCCCAGCAGAGAAAGAGAATGGCTTCATGTGGTTTCCTTGCAAACCAATGCACATTATTTATTTGAGAGATAGTTAGTCCTTAAATTATTTATATACAAACACAGACACACACACATATTTATTTATGTACATATATAGCTCAAAATCTAATGTATATCTATGTATCTAGTATATATGTGCATATATATATATATATATATATATATATATATGTATATGTAAATACTACCAAAGATTTTGAAAGAAAGGAAACCATATTTGGATTCCAATCTATTTATATTAGTGCATAATACAGTGCCTGATATATTAAATCAATTCATACATATTTTTAAAATTTCATTTTTAGCTTCATAATCAGTAAAACAATAAATTTATTTTCCATTATGGCTTTTTAAGTTAATCCTATCTTCAATTTAGTTTCAAGGTGATATGCATTCTTTTCATTTCCTTCTGTACTTCATTCTATTTTAAAATTAAAAATTTAAATATTTCCCAAATCTGAGGTAGAAGGTTTAAGTCTGACAATTCTCAGTAAGAGAGAGAGTGAAGCAAATTAAATTTCAATTTTGGAAGGAAGATCTTGGTTTATATCTGTTATTCCTTGGTAGTAAGGTAGAATTAACTTCATTATTCATGAACATTTCTTAACAAGCATCAAACATCAATCTTGACTTTTTGATAATGACATATACTCTAGCCATAAGAGTTGCCTATTCTTTTGATTTATATCCTTTATTGTTTCAAGCTGTTTTTTTATTTATCCTTGTCCACTAATGAGGATAATTGATCCCTGTCTCCTTTCAATCATCTCTCTATATTTGCTAGATAAATACCGTATTTCCTTTCCTTTAGTGTACTCATTTGTCAGAATATACTTTGTTCTTTTAACCTTTCCTCATAGGTACTATTTGGCACCTCTTTAGTCAAATCTTCTTCTGTTCTTTCCCAAATGTTTCATATAGTCCACATCCACATGCCTGTATACAATCATGATTGACACCCTGATGTAAGCACTGTTTCATAGGAGCTTTCTTTCTAGTGAATGTGTTTATGTGTATTGACATATTTGTTCCTTTTAGTTCTCTATGTTTTTCCCATAATTTTTCTATTTTTTTTTCTCATTGAAACACTTACACTTAGGTTAACAAATTTACTTACGGAAATAGAGATAAACAAAGACTGTGTGAAGTAAAGTGAATCCAATGTATATATCTTTTTTGCTCTTTTTTATTTTATTTTATTTTTTTTATTGGTTGTTCAAAACATTACAAAGCTCTTGACATATCATATTTCATGCATTAGATTCAAGTTGGTTATGAACTCCCAATTTTACCCCAAATACAGATTTCAGAATCACATTGGTTACACATCCACATTTTTACATAATGCCCTATTAGTAACTGTTGTATTCTGCTACCTTTCCTATCCTCAACTATCCCCCCTCCCCTCCCCTCCCATCTTCTCTCTCTACCCCATCTACTGTAATTCATTTCTCTCCTTGTTTATTTTCCCATTCCCCTCACAACCTCTTATATGTAATTTTGTATAACAATGAGGGTCTCCCTCCATTACCATGCAATTTCCCTTTTCTCTCCCTTTCCCTCCCACCTCATGTCTCTGTTTAATGTTAATCTTTTCTTCCTGCTCTTCCTCCCTGCTCTGTTCTTAGTTGCTCTCATTATATCAAAGAAGACATTTGGTATTTGTTTTTTAGGGATTGGCTACCCTCACTAAGCATAATCTGCTCTAGTGCCATCCATTTCCCTGCAAATTCCATGATTTTGTCATTTTTTAGTGCTGCGTAATACTCCATGGTGTATAAATGCCACATTTTTTTTTATCCATTCATCTATTGAAGGGCATTTGGGTTGGTTCCACAGTCAGTCTAGCAATTGTGAATTGTGCTGCTATGAACATCGATGTGGCAGTATCCCTGTAGTACGCTCTTTTAAGGTCTTCAGGGAATAGTCCGAGAAGGGCAATAGCTGGGTCAAATGGTGGTTCCATTCCCAGCTTTCCCAGAAATCTCCATACTGCTTTCCAGATTGGCCGCACCAGTTTGCAGTCCCACCAGCAATGTACAAGAGTACCCTTTTCCCCACATCCTCACCAGCACTTGTTGTTGTTTGACTTCATAATGGCTGCCAATCTTACTGGAGTGAGATGGTATCTTAGGGTGGTTTTGATTTGCATTTCTCTGACTGCTAGAGATGGTGAGCATTTTTTCATGTACTTGTTGATTGATTGTATGTCCTCCTCTGAGAAGTGTCTGTTCAGGTCCTTGGCCCATTTGTTGATTGGGTTATTTGTTATCTTATTGTCTAATTTTTTGAGTTCTTTGTATACTCTGGATATTAGGGCTCTATCTGAAGTGTGAGGAGTAAAAATTTGTTCCCATGATGTAGGCTCCCTATTTACCTCTCTTATTGTTTCTCTTGCTGAGAAAAAACTTTTCAGTTTAAGTAAGTCCCATTTGTTGATTCTTGTTATTAACTCTTGTGCTATGGGTGTCCTATTAAGGAATTTGGAGCCCGACCCCACAATATGTAGATCGGAGCCAACTTTTTCTTCTATCAGACGCCGTGTCTCTGATTTGATATCTAGCTCCTTGATCCACTTTGAGTTAACTTTTGTGCATGGCGAGAGGAGGGGATTCAGTTTCATTTTGTTGCATATGAATTTCCAGTTTTCCCAGCACCATTTGTTGAAGATGCTATCCTTCTTCCATTGCATGCTTTTAGCTCCTTTATCAAATATAAGATAGTTGTAGCTTTGTGGATTAGTCTCTGTGTCCTCTATTCTGTACCATTGGTCCACCCGCCTGTTTTGGTACCAGTACCATGCTGTTTTAGTTACTATTGCTCTGTAATATAGTTTGAAATCTGGTATCGCTATACCGCCTGATTCACACTTCTTGCTTAGAATTGCTTTTGCTATTCTGGGTCTTTTATTTTTCCATATGAATTTCATGATTGCTTTCTCTATTTCTACAAGAAATGCCGTTGGGATTTTGATTGGCATTGCATTAAACCTATAAAGAACTTTTGGTAATATCGCCATTTTGATGATGTTAGTTCTGCCTATTCATGAACAGGGTATATTTTTCCATCTTCTAAGATCTTCTTCTACTTCTCTTTTTAGGGTTCTGTAGTTTTCATTGTATAGATATTTCACCTCTTTTGTTAGGTTGATTCCCAAGTATTTTATTTTTTTTGAGGATATTGTGAATGGAGTGTTTTTCCTCATTTCCCTTTCAGAAGTTTTGTCGCTGATATACAGAAATGCCTTTGATTTATGCGTGTTGATTTTATATCCTGCCACTTTGCTGAATCCATTTGTTAGTTCTAGTAGTTTTTTTGTAGACCCTTTTGGGTCTTCCAGGTATAGAATCATGTCACCTGCAAATAGTGATAATTTAAGTTCTTCTTTTCCTATTTTTATGCCTTTAATTTCTTTCGTCTGTCTCTTGCTCTGGCCAGTGTTTCGAGAACTATATTGAATAGAAGTGGTGATAGAGGGCATCCCTGTCTTGTTCCAGATTTTAGAGGGAATGCCTTCAATTTTTCTCCATTCAGAATGATGCTAGCCTGAGGCTTAGCATAGATAGCTTTTACTATGTCGAGGTAAGTTCCTGTTATCCCTAGTTTTTCTAATGTTTTGAACATAAAGGGATGCTGTACTTTGTCGAATGCTTTTTCTGCGTCTATTGAGATGATCATATGGTTCTTATCTTTAAGTCTATTGATGTGGTGTATAACATTTATTGATTTCTGTATATTGAACCATCCTTGCATCCCAGGTATGAATCCTACTTGATCATGGTGCACAATTTTTTGATGTGCCTTTGTATCTGATTTGCCAGAATTTTATTGAGGATTTTTGCATCTAGGTTCATCAGAGATATTGGTCTGTAGTTTTCTTTCTTTGAGGTGTCTTTGTCTGGTTTCAGAATCAGGGTGATGTTGGCCTCATAGAATGAATTTGGCAGAGCTCCCTCTTTTTCTATTTCCTGAAATAACTTGAAAAGTATTGGTAATAATTCTTCTTTAAAGGTTTTGTAAAACTCCACTGTATACCCATCTGGTCCTGGGCTTTTCTTGGTTGGTAGTCTTTTGATTGATTCTTCTATTTCATCCATTGTTATAGGTCTGTTTAAGTTGTGAGTATCCTCCTGACTCAGTCTGGGCAAATCATATGACTTAAGAAATTTATCGATGTCTTCACTACCTTCTATTTTATTGGAATATAGGTTTTCAAAATAATTTCTACTTGTCGTCTGTATTTCTGTAGCATCTGTTGTGATATTGCCTTTTTCATCCCGTATGTTAGTAATTTGAGTTCTCTCTCTTCTTCTCTTCGTTAGCATGGCTAAGGGTCTGTGGATCTTATTTATTTTTTCGAAGAACCAACTTTTAGTTTTGTTAATTTTTTCAACAGTTTCTTTTGTTTCAATTTCGTTGATTTCCGCTCTGATTTCAATTATTTCTTGCCTTCTGCTACATTTGCTGTTGTTTTGCTCTTCCTTTTCTAGGGCTTTGAGATGAAGTGTGAGCTCATTTATTTGTTGGTTTTTCCTTTTTTTGAGGAATGACCTCCAGGCAATGAATTTCCCTCTTAAAACTGCTTTCATTGTGTCCCATAGATTCCGATATGTTGTGTCTGTATTTTCATTTATCTCTAAGAATTTTTTGATTTCCTCCTTTATGTCTTCTGTAACCCATTGATCATTCAGTAACATATTGTTCTTTTTCCATGTGATGTAGGATTTTTCCTTCCTTCTTTTATCATTGATTTCCAGTTTCATTCCATTATGATCAGATAAAATGCATGGTATTATCTCCACCCCTTTATATATACTGAGGGTTGCCCTATGGCATAATATATGGTCTATTTTTGAGAAGGATCCATGTACTGCTGAGAAAAAAGTATATCCACTTGATGATGGTTGATATATTCTATATATGTCAGTTAAGTCAAGGTTATTGATTGTGATATTGAGTACTATAGTTTCTTTATTCAACTTTTGTTTGGAGGATCTGTCCAATGGTGAGAGAGGTGTGTTGAAGTCACCCATAATTATTGTGTTGTGGTCTATTTGATTCTTGAACTTGAGGAGAATTTGTTTTATGAATGTCGCAGCACCATTATTTGGTGCATAAATATTGATAATTGTTATGTCTTGCTGGTGAATGGTTCCTTTTAACAGTATATAATGCCCTTCCTTATCCCTTTTGATTAACTTAGTCTTGAAGTCGATTTTATTCAATATGAGGATGGCCACCCCTGCTTGCTTACAAGGACCGTGTGCGTGGTATATTTTTTCCCAACCTTTCACCTTCAGCCTGTGTATGTCTTTTCTAATCAGATGTGTCTCCTGGAGGCAGCATATTGTTGGATTTGTTTTTTTAATCCATGTTACCAGCCTATGTTGCTTTATTGGAGAGTTTAAGCCATTAACGTTTAGAGTTACTATTGATATATGGTTTGTACTTCCAGCCATGTTTGATTATTTATCTTCTTTTTTTTTTAATTAGTTTGTTTCTCCATGATTAGCTTTCCCCCCACCCTCTGTCTTTACAGAGGCACTTCCCACTGTTGGTTTTGGTTATTGTTTTTCATTTCTTCCTCGTGTAGTGTTTTGCTCAAGATGCTTTGCAATGCTGGTTTTCTGGCTGCAAATTCTTTTAGCTTTTGTTTATCATGAAAGATTTTTATTTCGTTGTCGTACCTGAAGCTTAGTTTTGCTGGATACAGAATTCTTGGTTGGCATCCATTGTCTTTCAGTGTTTGAAATACGTTGTTCCAGGATCTTCTCATTTTCAGCATCTGTGATGAAAAATCCATTGTTAACCTTATTGGTTTACCCCTGAATGTAATCTGCCTCCTTTCTCTTGTAGCTTTTAATATTTTCTCTTTGTTCTGTATATTGGATATCTTCATAACAATGTGTCTTGGCGTTGGTCTACTGTGATTTTGTGTGCTCGGTGTCCTGTATGCATCTACAATTTGTATATCCGTTTCCTTTTTTATTTCTGGAAAGTTTTCTGTAATTATTTCATTCAGCAGGTTACTCATTCCCTTGGTTTGAATCTCTGTACCTTCCTCTATCCCAATGACTCATAAGTTTGGTTTTTTTATATTATCCCATATCTCTTGGATGTTTTTCTCATGATTTTTTACCAGCCTTTCTGAGTTGGCTAGACTCTTTTCAAGATGATATATTTTGTCTTCATTATCTGACGTTCTGGCTTCTACTTGCTCCATTCTGGTAGTGATACTCTCAATTGAGTTTTTAATTTGGTTTATCATTTCCTTCATTTCTAGAATTATTGTTTGATTTTTTTATAATCTCTATCTCTTGATAAAGATGCTTAACTTCTTCTTTTATCTGTTTATGTAATTCACTTTCAATGTGTTCTTTCACTGTTTGGATTTGCTGTGTCGTATCCTCTTTAAGGTTCCATTCCATCTGTCTAAGGTATTCCTTGAGATCTTTATATGACCATTTTTCTAATGACTCTAGATCCTCCTGAATATTTAGGCTGTCCTTCATTGTTTGTACTCCTTTTCTTCCTTGCTTTTTTATGCTGCTCATGTTACTTCTTGTTCTGTTTGACTGCTGAGTTACTGTTTATTCTTATAAATTTATTTGATGCTTGGAAGGAAGTATACTAGAAGGGAAGGGAAGAAGTAATTAAAGAGAATGAGAGTAGGCAGGTAGAATTCAAGGAAGGGGAAATAAGAAAATTGAAAAGAAATGAAAAGACAAAAGAAAAAAAAATAGAAAATAAAGAAAGAAAATTTTTTTAAATAATAAAGATAAAAAAATGAAAATTAAAATTTAAAGAAATAATACTAATAATAATAAAATAAAAAATTTTAAAAAAATTAAAAACATTAAAAAAAGTTAAAGAACAACAACACTTACAAAAAAATGAAAATGAAAAAAAGAAAATAATAATAATAATAATAAATGCAGTCACAGAGTTCGATTAACTTCTCTTCCAGTAGGTGGAGCTGTGCCCACTGGGCCAAGCTTCTCCTCTCAATAGGTGGAACCATTCACTGTGCAGCAGCTGTTCGTCCCAGACTGGGCGGGCCTCCAATCTTGAGTGCCTAGGGCCTTCTCTTTGTTTCCTCAAGCCAGGCTCCGCTCACCTGTGACACTTACCACAATACTGTCTACATGCCAGGTCTGCTGCTCCTGGGAGCCCTGTTTTCATGAACGCCTGGGCACACTCTCCCTGTTTGCCTCCCTCAGACCCTAAGTTTGTAGAGCTTGGGGCTGAGAACCCCCAGCGAATTTGCTTGCCCTCCAGTAGCCACGCCCCCAGTAACTGGTGCAAGAGTCCTCAGTTGTCAGCACTGGTGGGAGCGGTAGCCGGGAGGGAGTTCCGTGCCGCGAGTCCCGCGCCACTCCTGATTCCCTCAGTCTGGGTATGGAGCTCACAGGAGAGCTAGGAGGGGCCCTTAAGGGACAGCTGGTAGGGGCTCTTAAGGTTTCCCCGCTGTGTGGAGAGAGATGGCTAGGGGATTACACACCTGTCGCGCTGGTTTCAATGAAGTTATCTCCTCCGCCTGTGACGTCAGTTCTCTGCCAAGGTGGTATCCCGTGCAAATGGTGGCCATTCGTTCCCTTTGCCGGGTGACCAATGCAACGGGTGAGTCCTGACTGACTTTCCCAAGCCCTGTTTCAGTCCTGTGGCCACTGCCTATGAAGGCTCGGTTGGCTTTTACCTCTGTATGTTCAGACGGGCCGACCAGTTATTTCAGCGGGATCGTTAGTGCTGAGTCAGGAGAAGCAGGCAAACTTGAATGCAGCCGATCTGGGCTCCGTGTGTGTGTTCTGAGGGGCCCAAACTGTTCGCCCCAGATCCACATCAGCTCAGCATTGCCTAGTGATCCTTATCTCTCTTTCTTACTCCCCCACATCCTTTTCCGAGGACAATTTCAGTCACTCCTGCTAAAGTAGATTCCGCTGGGAAGGAATCTCGTTGGCTGAACTCTGGTGACTTCCCCTCTCTGCTATGGGGGGCCCCTGGCTCCTTGCCGGAGTATCCGAAGGGAGGGGTGGGACTGGCTTGTCTCTGGTCTGACTCAATCTCTGGTTTTAGCTCCCAGTTCGCTATTTCATAAAGGCTTGGTTAGAGTCCCTTCACGTCGCCTCCTGAGCCGGGGGGGGCGGGGCCTTTCACCCTGGATCTTTCATTTCCTGGTGCTCAGCAGCCAGACCTGCTCCCTTGTAAACTTCAGCACAGGCATAGCAGAGTAACCCGGGATCCTGGGCCCAGAGGGAAGCAAAGCCAGCGGGATGGCGAACTCCAGAAAAAAGATCTCTTTTTTGCTCTTATTGATCTTCTTAATAGTAATAAACATTAATTTTGGACAAAAATGCCTATTTGTGGACTTTTTCCTGTTTTGAATTTACATGCTAACAACTGATAGAATTTGATAATCCTTATTTACTCTTTACAGCCATAAAGCAATTCTCAGCATTTTTAATAATTCATTGAATGTTTTGCTGCAGGGCTGCTATGTTCTCAAAATTATATAAATCATATGATTGAGAGATAGAATGCATGGATTTAGTTTTTCTAAAGGAAATTCATATGCATATGGTGTATCACAGAGGTGTTATGGCAGGCTGATATGAACAACAATTTTATTGAGTATATAGTTAAATCAGAGAAAGAAAAGAGCTTCACATTTATTCTTATTTTTTTCTGGCATTTGTTTTGATTGCACACAATGAAGTTTGAAACTAGCAATGTACTTTGATTAACACTATTTGTTCTAAGGAAAATCAGTGAGGGGAAAATAGTGTTATAATCGACAACTAGTTTTATTTTAATTGCACTGCTTCCATGGCAAAAAGTATTGATTTTCTAAATATGTTGCTTCTTTTCTGGGATGTTTTAAAAAAAAAATCTAGGGCAGGGAATGTATCTTAGTGATGGAGTGTTTGCCTTCCCTGCGTGAGATCCTGGGTTCAATCCCCAGCACTCAAAAAAAGAAATTAAAAAAATGTTTAAGAAATATACATGTTCTGAAAACTGAGATGATATACAATTATCCCTCCAGGAGAATCCTGTACTCACAATCATGATGACAACAAACAAACAAAACAAACAATAACAAAACAAGTAAAAGAGTCTGTATTGTGGAATATCCATACAATCTTTAATGGGGTAATGCAATTCTTCAAAAAGTTATAGATTCAAGTTCTTTAATTTTCTAGTGTATATTTAAATTTGTAATCTAATGGATGAACTCTCTAAGGTTGTCTTCCTATCCATCTGTATCATAACAGACTCATATATTCTTGGCATATTTTCTTATATAAAGATTGTGTTAAAGTAGAAACTTTGGTGAAGGTAATAGTAAGACACTTGTCTTAAGTTTTTTGGTCTTACTATAACGAAATACCATAAACTGATTAACTTATGAACAACAAAAAATTTATTAGTTCTGTAGAGGTTGGGAAGTCCAAGACTCAGGTGTCAAAAGATTCTGTAACTGGTGAGAATTTATCTTCCCATAAATGTCACGTTCTCACTGTGTCCTTACACAGTGAAATGGAGAAGGTGATTTCTGGGGCCTCTTTTGTAAGTATTCTCATCATATTGGTGAGAACTCTATTGTCAAGACAAAATCACCTCCCTGGAAGTCCTATCTATTATTTCCATTAGCCTGGGGATAAGGGTTTCAGCATTTCCTTTTAGGAGGACAAAAATATTCAAACCACAGTAACTCTGATATAACTATACCATTAACACAAAGAAAAGACTTGACCCAACTTTCATTAATGAAGGAAATTATAAACTGTCAAAGACAGTTCAAAGATTTTTGGGGTTATACATTTGTGTATATGTTGCATGTGTGATAAGAATCACTAAAATTAATTTGCTAATAGATGAAAAACTAATATTTTAAATTTCTATTAAATGTTAAATTTGGGATCATAATTTTTCAAGTCAATTTTATCTCGAATGACAATATTCATTTCCATTTCCATGACCAAAATCCACTTTCACTATCATCAGCTTTTTATAATTTAGGCTAGACCCACAGAGCTATAAACTAATAACAGAAAGCTATTCATAACCAAATATGCACATGTCTGTGGAATAATGTATCTCTTAAAGAAATTCAGTACAGAATACCAGGTGCTCCACTAAAGGGGCATTTAGTTCTTTTTTTCCCCTTCTTTATTAAGAGAGAGAGAGAGGAGAGTTAAACATGCAACTGTTAAGGAAGAAAAAAAAAAAAAAAACTCCTTTGTATCCTTAGAGTATCCAGCTAGCCCTAAAACTAAACAGATGTAAAATCTATTAACAGACTAAAATCACACAAATTTTGTTAAGTTTTAGCATGCATATGGGAGCCTTTGTAAGAGAGTAAGACCTGAAAAAAATGACCAGTATTTTTTTTTTCTTTTTAATATTTTTTAGTTGTTGATGCGCTTTTTTTTTATTCATATGTGGTGCTGAGAATCAAACCCAGTGCCTCACACATGCCAGGCAAGCAAGCACATGTCCACTGTACTACTACCCTAGCCCTCTTTTGTAATTTTTAGAAAAAGAAATTATAAATTTGTGAGAACTCACAAAAAAAAAATAACTTTGGGCTATAGGTAGTATATTGTGAAGAACTGACTGAAAGATATATGATGGAATCTAAAGTAAAATAAGGTTATCCCTTAACATATTTGTATAGGTCCATTTCAGCATCAACTCCAGATCTCAGATGATAATCTGTACCTCTCTTCTTTAGAGGAGGGCATCTTTTTCAAGGTCAGTTTTATGGATCATTCTTTGATAGCAATGGCAGGTTAAACAATGTTTCCTGCATCTGCTATTTCTCAAGTGGCTTCAGCCCAAAACATCAAAGCCATATATTTTGGGGGACATGCCCTTAACTCTTTTATTACATTACCCCTGATTGTCCTAAGGATGGGCCCTAAGTCAGGGACTGCAAGCAGACTCTAAGAACAGGAAAAGGCAAGAGAACAGATCCCACCGCCCCCCATAAGCTCCAGAATGACACATAGTCCTTCCCCTAGTGCTTTAAACTATTGTTTAAAGCACCAAGTTTATTATAATTTATTACAGCAGCAACAAACAAAATATTAATAGTGGTAAAAGGAAATCATCATTTTCTAAAGCTGTCTGTTCCATTCCTTAAAGACTACATGTTCAGAAAATCTTTTCAATGGAGCTGAATTCTGATATAGATTCCAACTATTACCCCAGTGGGCATCTTCTCCTCACTCTCAAAGGTCCACAGGTCATGCTTCCACTTTTTCATGTTATGTCATGATATCACTTTCTGTTTTCCAACCCAAACAGATTGAAGCAAAACCACAACCTTTTAATCATCTTTCCTTTCTTATTTTTCTATCATATGTTACAGTCAAATTTTCTTTTCTTCTTCTTTGTCTTCACCATCACCATTCTGGCAAGCCTCTACCTCAGTCTGTGGCTATATTCTCTGAACTATTCTCCATGCGTTTAGTTGTAGGTCTGCCCAATTCTGTCTATCTACTACAGCCAGGAAAAACTTAAATCACTAGTTCCAATCAGCCCCTTGCTTCAGAGTCTGCTTTTTCCTGTTGCTTATCAAACCTCAATCTCTTGTACCTAGCAAGGGGTGCTCCTCAACAGGGCTGGCTTCAGGGGCGTGTGGCCATCTCAGTGCTCAAGGCTCCACATTTAGAAAGGGTCCATGCTTCCTTCATACTCAGCAGACACTGTTTTGAAATTCTTAATAAATTTTGAAAAAAAATACCTGGTCTTTTCATCTTATGCTATACCCCACAAACTACAGGACCTGTTCTGTCCTCTAGTTTATTCACATTTTATTTTGCAATCCCGTTCTTTCTTAATACAGCCTTGTTTTGGAAAGGTAAATGCTCTTCTTTTCTCTAGAATCTGTCCTCTGTAGGCCAACTCTTATATCTTAACTGTTACTATTTCCCTTTTCTGGAATGTGCTTATTTCTTTGTTTCATGCCTCTGGGCCCAGCTCAGAGACTATGACTCTGGCAAGAATAGTACTTTTGTACATAATCTATGCTTGTTGTACATCATTTCTTCTTGTTGCATGCTTTCTTTCTTTCCTTCTAGTCAACTTTGTCCAAAAATTAATAATGAAGTCTTATCTATTTCTTCAGCTTTTGCTAAGTTTTTATTCTACAAATTTATTTTGCTCTTGACTGCCCTGTAATAAGTTCATATACATTAGCCTTCACCTTCTTTGTATCTACCAACTGTGAAGCGACACTAAACTTGTCTAGCCCTATTATGTGTTTATTCATCTCTGAATTAGGATAGTAATTGTGTAGTTATGTACATTTGCTAGTGCATTAATTATGTAACTTAATTATATAGGGAAATGCTTTAAAACCTTTCTTTATGTTGGTCAGTTCCAAGAAAGGCACTTACATGGTAATTCTTAGGAAGATGATATTAATTTTCTAATTTCTTCTGCAGTAAAAAGAACAAATTGAGTGTTTTTAAAGGATGTTATAGTTAAACAATAATGTAAATTTTTACTTGAAGTTAAAGTACCCCAAATTCATTTTAAATTTGAATTTATATATTATTTTGAATATGAAGAATTACATTTATCTCCTTAGTAGATATGAAAAAGCAAATTACAAGTTTATATAAAAGCTTAAACATAGTGTATTCACATATTTATACACACATACTGCACAACTGTGACTGTGACAACAGAATGTGGGTTTGGATAGTTTTTCACCTCCCCCACATTTCCTATAAATTCTAATAATACTTCCCCTCTTGGATACTACTGTATGTGTGAAGTGGAAGATTTTTACCTGTAATTTGACCTCTTCTATACTTCATAATAGAGAAGGGCCACTGGTTAAAGAGAGAATCAAACTTGAGAAGCTGTGCTTTGGAAAGAACTTACCTTCCAAAATAATGGATATAGAAACGAAAAACTGAAGAGTAACAAGAAGGAGAGTCACCTAGGAATTTTCAATTTTCTTTGGTGAATAGATTTTTCTTCTGATGCTAACCACTCCTATTGTAAAAGATCTGATCATGTAAGTGAGATTGAGTAAAAGGCCAGGCTAAGAACATTTGAAAAATAAGAAAATGAAAATAAAAGGTCAAAAAAAAAAAAAAAAACCCTTGGGATTAAAAAAAAAAACTATACAGAGGAGGTAAAAATAAAAATGTTGGTCTAATATTCAAAACACTCCCATGCTTTAAAGAACATTCTAATCTCATTACAGAAATAATTTTCATCAGTGTTCAAAGTCTTCACATCTTTTTCAGTGTTAAAGGAGATATGATATTAATTTCTCAGATTGTAATTTATATAGTTAAGATTGAACTCTAGGAACAAGCTGGTTATAGTTGGCTCTTTCTTGGGTAAAATGAACTCTCACCATTGTGACTATGGTATGTTTGGTAATCAGAAAAAAATTTTTAAAAAAACCTTTTTGGATGGATAGGGAGGGAAATATCCTTAAGAAAGAAAATGGAGAAGAAAAAATGTTGGTGAGTTTCATTTTTATGTCAGAAATAGGGAAATACTGAACAGTACTTTACAACCTCTGAAGAAGTTCATCTCCAATACAATTTTACAACAATATTACTACTTTTTATAACTGAGAAAAACCAAAGCTTAGGAAAGATATTTCTCAAAGTCCCAGTGGAATGATTGACTTCATACTTGAAACCAGGTATGCTTGTACCCAAGGGTGACTCTATTTTACCAGTTTCAATTATTGAATACTACTCTCATTCCAACCAAAATTATAAATGTATCACTCCTGTTTCCCATCCCACCACTTCACCTATGAAATAAGACTTTTATAATGTGTCTCTTATTTAGTCTTTAAAAGAAAGTGCCCAGGAAGGTTACAGAGAGACTTACAAAGAAAATTATTCAAGATCATCAATTTGAATATCAGTTCTGGAAAGCAAAATAATTCTTATGATTCCAAGTTTAGTGACTTTGACATTAATTAAAGAACAAGGAGAGAAATAACATCACAGTCTAAGAAAAAATTCTTACATCGATAAATTTACTCTTGTGAATATTAGCATTTATATTCAATGTTTGAGGTATATTCATGCACCAATCTTTAGTCACCAACATTCTGAAGTATAACCTTGCTATTTATAAGCTATTTAGTGTCCTGGGTTTCTAATTATACAAAGTCTACCTCTTTTTTTTTTCTCTAGGAAGCCTTTTAACAGTTGATTATTGCATAGATCAATATGACAATGCATAAAAGGCTATTTTAAGTGATCAGGCTAAAAATTAAAAGATGCTAAATCACAGAAATCTCACTGAAAATAAATCAACAAGGCCTACTCTGGCTTCATCTCAACTACATGCTTTCAAAATAAGAACTATTGATCCCAAAATTGAATATATTTGCATGTGATAGTTATACAGAATGTAGAGTGTGAAAGAACTAAGACCTGCTCACATATAATGATATTTTTTACTTTCTTGAGTTAGGATGAGGGACTATTGTTAACATAGGACACAGTATAAAAAAGTGAAATGATGAAGGGGGCCAAAATACTTTGTAGTTGAGGTTGGACATTTATTTCTAAAAGCATTGGTCAGTAAGAGGAAGCTTGTCTTCACATTCGGGATGAATCATAGGCCAAAAAAGGGCTTAGTCCTTTAGACATCTACGCAGGCACCAGTGTCTACCACTCAATGCTGTGTATTTTCCCCAATAGTATGTAATTTACAAGAATTCTAGAATTATTTCTGTTTTCTAATGTGTAGAGACTCATTTGCAACACTATTAAACTCAGGTCTTAGTCCTGAATGTTCTGTCAAGAGAAGGTGCTGAAGAGGAATTGCACTGTGGGGAATAAAAATGGAATTTTTATAAAGCTTTGGCAGGGAGGGATTAACCAAGGATCAACTAGTTTTGGAAATAGTTGGCTTAAAATATTCCTTGGAATAGGAAATAACAGTTCCTTTATATTGAGAGACATTGATTGGGCAGTTTTGTTTTATCAAGAGTTGGGTAGAGCTGGACCTGTAATCCCAGCAGCTCAGGAGGATGAGGCAGGAAGACCACAAGTTCAAAGCTAGCCTCAGCAACTTGGTGAGGCTCTGCAACTTAGTGAGACCTGCTTAAAATAAAAGGTAAAAAAAGGATAGAGATGTGGTTTAGTGGTTAAGCACCCTTGGGTTCAATCTCTGGTACCAAAAAAAAAAATGTTGGGTAAAATAGGGATCCTGTGTAAGACAGAATAGGATGAAGCAGCTGCCAGTCTAAGGACACAAGGGCTGTGGACATGCAGAGGTCTGGGGCATGTGAGACCAATCTAGAAAATGTTGTTCAATCTTTTTGTATTTCTTGCAATAGGATGTTTTGAAATTCTCTCTTTCTCTCTCTCTTATCTTTCTTTTCTAATTGCAGATTTCCCTAAGGTTTAGGCATCTTATTCTAGAAAGTTCAAGTTAAGAATGGGGGGAGGGGGGTAAATTAAGCCATTACACTTGAAGATGGAGTGTCTGTCAGCCATTCCTGCTTCCGTGTGGTGAGAAACCCAAGATAGTCCAGAGAAAGAGAACGTCATTCTTTTTCAGAAACACTCACCTCACTTACACTAAGTTCCTTGACATAAGTTGATTTCTTTAATAAAAATATCTATCACGTGTTTCCTCTCCTTTTTTTGTCTAGGCAGCCAATGCTTGGCTCTTGGGGGTCTTGAACTCAGAGATGAGGTTGGTAAGCAAATTGGTCAAAAGGTAGAAAATTGAGGAGGGAAGCTGTTCTTTGCAATATTTCCACCTCCTTCTTTTCACTCTCATGCTTCTTGCTCTTGTCTGTCCAAGTTTTTTGCTCATTTCTTCTTAATTCCTATTGTTTTTTCCTATGCCCTTTATGTTGTTTTGCTATTGGAGAGAATCCTTCTAACGTACTTACTAAATGTTTTAAACAGGAAAGCTATTGTGTACTAATTTTTATTTGTGTACTAATTTTATATCTGGCCCTCTTCATGAGTTATTGTATTGTTTGTAATGAAAAGCAAACTCTGATCTTGGTTTGCAGAAACAAGCATAAAACAATGTGCAAAGAGAAATACTTTTAGAATGGTCACAAAAAGGATATACATTTCACTCCCTACTTTAAACTAAGAACTGTTCGCATTAAGTTTATTTTTGTCTTTGAAATTACCCATGCCCGTTTCTAGTAACTCTCTAAATTAGACACAAAGCCAATATTCCTTATGAGCTTAAAATTATTTTATACAAAATATTGTGCTCTATATGTGCAATAAGAATTATAATGCATTCCACTGCTGTCACATATTTAAAAAAATAAAATCAATAAAATATAAAAAAGATCAATAAAAAAAGAAAAAACATTATTTTATAGTAGCTGTTGTCTAGTTATCCAGAATTTCACTACTGGTGGAGTACTCAGAATATGAGAAGAATCATGAAACTCCATAGTCTCTTCAACTCTATATTGCAAGGACACTGTAATTTTCCACTTTGCAATTTATTTACTGACTTTGGCTTTTAAATCTCCTTCTAATAACACACATTTCCCCAAAGTTATTCTTCCACTTAAATCCCTGGAACCACTTTTATGAACCAGGGTGCTTTGCCAATAATTAAAATGAACTTGAATTATATTAAAACCAAAAGCTTTTTGTTGAACAGATGCTAGACATCTCAGTAAAATAAAGGGTCATGATATAATCCACAGAAAGCAGGGTAAGCAAACGAAATTTGGAAATCCTTTGTCCCTCCCCCTCTTCTTTTTCTCCTCCCTTCTTTTTTCTTTTGTATTTTCTTCTCTCCCTCCATTCCATCTCTTTCTTTTCACTCTCCATTTTGAAAGTTAAATATTGTGAATAGGTGTAAAATCATATGACCACCAGTATCATAAATGTGTATGTTAATTTTATCATTCGTCATTAAAAAATGCAAACTAAAAACCACAGCGAGATCCCACTAGAATATATTTGAGTGGCTAAAACTGAAGAAGACAAATAAAACAAGTGTTTACCACGATGTCAAGCAAAATGGTACTTCCATCTATTGCTAACAGGATTAAAAACATGACATGATTGCTTTTATAATTAGTAAATCAATTAGTTATACAGGTAAAACCATAATTAACTTAATATATAGCATCTAAGTTTCAGATGTTCCATAAAAAGATATACAAAATGTCTGTCACTGCAGAAACATTCCTGATGCAAAATTGTAGTCATTAACCTGTCCCTACTGCTTAGATTCCTGGAAACACTCATCTACATTCTAACACTGTGGTGTTGCATATTCTAGACAATCAAGTGAAAACAATCATATAGTGTGGGGACTTAGGTCTGGAGTCTTTCATTTAGCATAATTTTTTGAGATTAGTTCATGTTGTTGCATATATTAGTACTTGATTTGTTTTAATTGTTGAATAGCATTTCTTTATGTAGTTGTACCACAATTTGTTTATCTGATTAATTCATATTTGGATTATTTCCAGTTTTTAGTCATTATTAAGAAATCTGTTAGGAACTTTTGAGCAACATCATTTTTGTGGGGATGTGTTTTCAATCTTCTAGGTAAATATTTAAAATTTAGATGCTCTATATTAATTCAATTATATTTTTACCTGTATAACTGCTTATCTAAATATGAAAACAATCATATCACTTCTTAATCCTGTTAGCAATAGATGGAAGCTCCATTTTGCTTAACATCTTTGTAAGCACTTGATTTTGTTTGTCTTCTTCAGTTTTAACCACATAAGTATATGCTAGTGGTATCTCACTATGGTTTCAGTGTACATTTCTCTAACAATGAATAATATCAAACATCATCTATTTGCTTATTTGATATCTTTATATCAATCCTAATTTTTGTTCCATTCTTTCCTTAGTGGCTTACTACTCTTAAGTGTCAAATGGTAAGTGGTTTTTACACATTTTACATAAAGATCTTTTGTTAGATGGTCTGATTTCCAAATATTGTTTCTTAAAATAGGGCTTATCTTTTATTTTTGTGACTTTTTTTTGGTGAATTTCTATTTATTATTCTTTTATTATACTTTTTGAGTTCTATTTAAAAATAATTTTCCAGTTTCAAGTCATTTGGATTCTATCCCATATTTCTTCTAAGAAGGTTATAGTGATTTTAGTTTTTAGTTCTTTATTTACTCTAATTAATTTTATATATACTCTGAGGGTCAGAAGCATAGTTTATTTTTTCTTGCACATACAATTGTCCAGTGACATATGTGGAAAATACCCATTACTCATTGAATTTCATATGGTTTTTGTTGAAATTTTAGTTATCAGATATAAGTGAATCTATTTCTGGATTATCCATTTTTTTTCCCCAATTGATCTGTGTTGGAAGACAACACTGCATTGATTTTGATGGGTATCTTGTGTTTTTGCCCTTTCTTGAGAAGGCATACTGATGACTTTTCAGATTAAGAATGTTTATACATTGAACAGTTTGAGAGAGCAAAAGACAAGTTGGTTTGTTTAATATAAAGTCAATTTCCCCCTTCAGGAGTAAAGAATAAGCTAGTTTGTTACAGTGCAATATGGCTCATTGGGGTTCATAAGTCGGAGGTTTCTCAACAACAAAAATAGAGTGTATGATTAGCATTTTTGAAGGCTCCCCGGCCTCCCCTCCATGGAGAATTGTGGAGCATGGTAAGACTTTAAAACAAAGCTCACACTGCTCTCTCATAAGTAATAAGGGCTCACAATTTATGCCAACATCCTTTATTTTTATCCCATATTTATTACTTATACATAAAAGTGAGGTTCAAGTTTATGTATTTGTACATTCACAAGATAGAACAACATAATCTGGCTAGTATCATTCTCCAGTAGTTCCCTCTTTCTTCCCCTTCTCCTTCCCCTGGTAACTTTACTCCACTAATCGTCCATCAGTTTTCATGGGATTCCCTTCACCATTCTTTTCCTTTGTCCTCTCTAGCTTCCACATATGAGAGAAAACATACGACCTTTGACTTTCTGAATTAAGAATATAATGCTAAGCAAAATATGCTGAAGTTCCATCCATTTTCTTCTTTATGGCTGAGTAAAACTCCCTTGTATATGTATATTACATTTTATCTATCCATTCATCCATTGATGGACACTGAGGCTGGTTCTGTAGTTTGGATATTGTGAATTGTGCTCCTATAAACATGCATGTGTATGTATCACTGTCATAAGATGGCTTTACCTCTTTTTTTTCTTGTGAATTGTGGGGTTTTTTAAATTAATTTTTTTATTTATATATGACAGCAGGATGCATTACAATTCTTATTACACATATACAGCACAATTTTTCATATCTCTTGATTGTACACAAAGTATATTCACACCAATTTGTGTCTTCATACCTGTACTTTGGATAAAATGACCATCACATTCCACCATCATTTCTAACCCCATGCCCCCTCCTTTCCCATCCAACCCCTCTACCCTATCTAGAGTTTGTCTATTCCTTCCATGCTTCCTCTCCCTACCTCACTATGAATCAGCCTTCTTATATCAGAGAAAATATTTGACATTTGGTCTTTCGGGATTGGCTAACTTCACTTAGCATTATCTTCTCTAAATTTACCTGCAAATGCCAGGGTTTTATTCTCTTTTATTGCTGAGTAATATTCCATTGTGTATATATGCCACATTTTTTAAATCCACTCATCTATTGAAGGGTATCTAGGTTGGTTTCACAGTTTAGCTACTGTGCATTGTGCTGCTATAAACATTGATGTGGCTGTGTATCTGTAGTATGCTGTTTTTAAGTCCTTTGGGTATAGAGCAAGGAGTGGGATGAGAAGAACAAATCAACACCAAAAGCAGTAGAAAACAGGAAATAATTAAAACCAGAGCTGAAATCAATGAAATTGAAACAAAAGAAACAGTTGAAAAAATTGACAGAATAAAAAGTTGGTTCTTTGAAAAATAAATAAAATTGACAGACCCTTAGCCATGATAGCAAAGAGAAAGAGAGAGAAAACTCAAATTATTAACATACATGATGAAAAAGGAAATATCACAACAGACACTACAGACATACAGAAGATAATTAGAAATTATGTTGAAAACTTGTACTCCAATAAAATAGAAAATATCAAAGGCATTGACAAATTTCTAATGTCATACAATTTGCCCAAATTGAATCAGGATGATATACATAATTTAAACAGATCAATTTCAAGTGATGAAATAGAAGACACCATCAAAAGTCTACCAACCAAGAAAGGCCCAGGACCAGATGGATACACAGCCAAGTTCTACAAGACTTTTAAAGAAGAAGTAATACTGATACTCTTCAATTTATTTCAAGAAATAGAAACAGCAGGAACACTTCTCAACTCATTCTATGAGGCTAATAGCACCCTGATTTCAAAACCACACAAAGACACATCAAAAAAAAAAAAAAGAAAGAAAACTTCAGACCAATATCTCTAATAAACATAGATGCAAAAATTCTCAATAAAATTCTGGCAAATTGAATACAAAAACGTATCAAAAGGATCGTACACCATGACCAAGTGGGATTCATCTCAGGGATGCAAGTTTGGTTCAACATACAGAAATCAATAAATGTAATTCATCACATCAATAGGCTTAAAAATAAGAATCATATGATCATCTCAATAGATGCAGAAAAATCATTTGAGAAAATACAGTGCTGCTTTATGTTCAAAACACTAGAAAGATTAGGGATAACAGGAACATATCTCAACATTGTAAGGGGTATCTATGCTAAGCCCCAGGCCAACATCATTCTAAATGAAGAAAAAACTGGAACAAAAAATCCAATAACTTAATTAATAAATGGGAAAATTAATGAAACAAACACTTCTCAAAAGAAAAAAAAAACAGATGGCCAACAAATACATGAAAAAATGTTCAAAATCATTAGCAGTTAGGGAAATGCAGATCAAAAGTACACTGATTTTTTTTTTATTTTGCTGCTATTATAAATGATACATTTCAATCTTATTTTGTTTACTACTATACATACTAGTGTATAGTCAAAGATGTGCACACATCTGTGTACACAAGCAACACATATAATTGTATATGTAATTGCACACACATATGAACAATTAATTCTTGTATTTTTACCCTGTATCCTCATATTTAACTTGCTCATAAGTTTAGTAACTTTTCTCTAGAGTCCTCAAACGGTTCTAAGTACATGATTATGGCAAATATGAATTAAAATAGTTTTCTTTCAAACTGTATGCCACTTATTAGTTTTTCTTAACTTATTCCATTGCCTAGAACTTATAGAAAAACACAAAATAGAAATGGAGTGAACAGAAATCTATAACTTCTTCCTGAATTTAGAGGACATCATTCAATATTCAATCATTAATTGTGATTCTAGGTTAAAGTTTTTCATACATTTCTTTTCGGACTTCCTTATCTCTCTAGAACTGAGAATTTTTTTTCTCCACAAAGAGCAAGTATGATTTATTCCCATTTTACTCAGAATAAATGTGATAACCATTTTAAGGACCCACAGACTCCACAAATTATGGTTAATGATGAGCTCTGACTTTGTCTACACTTCATTCTTTCAGATTGGCTTCCTTTGCTTTTTGCCAGTGAGTAAAATCCCTCATGAGACACTTTGCATTGATTTTTTTTTTCTCTTTATAAAATTTTACTTCTCCTGGATATTTGCATGTGTTTACCACTGGCCTCACTTAAAACTCTGGTCCTCCTTCCTCAGTGACCATCATATTAAAAACTTTAATAATTACACCCTTGGTACTGCCTCTTCTTCCTATTTTGCTTAATTCTATAGCTATTAGTAAACTCTTAACATTTTACATAATTCCTTCGTTTATTAAGTTTATTATTTGTTCCATGGGAATGTAAATATTATATGTTTACGACACCTAAAATATATTTCTTAAGTGGATAAATAGTTTGACCTCTGATGGTACAGCAAACCTGAGCATTTTGGGGAGGTGTTATCTATTTCTGTCTCTAAATTTATATGACATCTTTATTGAGGATCAGTCCCACAGGAAGCCTCTGCAGGAGGATGATATGCTGTCTTTCCTTTTTCAAAGCAATATTTTTCTTGTGGCCTACATGCATTTATGTATTTTTCATCAGTTGAAAACACTAAATAGGTTTACAGAGTACCCAACTGTGTAAAGGATTCTATGTCCTTACACTGAAATATTATAAAATACAAATTTGTGCACTATCAATTTTACTGGAATGTATTTTGAATGAAACCAATTTGCCCCTTTTTGAGTTTAATTCAATATGAGATAGTTGTATTTGTTGAAGAAATTTTAATAGTACAGACCAGTTAAATATGGGAGCTTATTCTCAATCATTTCTTGTGTTATGATAGCTCAGACATATTACATTAAAAAGCCAACAAAATATAAATATTAAAAACAAGAACCATTTGATTTTGATTTTTTTTTTGTTTTTACTTTCCTTATATTTTCCTTTTATCATTGTATTTTATATTGGTTCTATGTTAATTGGAATATAATGAGAAATGCTGCTTAATTTCAGAATTATATTTTAGTAGCTTGTTACTATTGTAAATTGCAAATAAATAATTGAAGAGTTACGAATTTCATCTGTTAGCAACCGTAGTAAAGAGAATCAAAGGGGAGTATAGTCCTCAAATATTGTTAGCAAGAACTTATATAACATTTACTTCAATTATATAATATTTACTTCAATTATTCCAATAATTTTATAGATAATGAGGTAAATACTATTATTATGCTCTTTTTGCAGATATAAAGTGTGAAGCTCACAGAGGTCAAATAATTTCCCCAAATCTCCAAGGAAAGAATGGTTTGAATAGAGGAAATCTGATTCCAGAGTTTGTATTCTTATTATTTTGCTTCAATATATTCATTGCATCCATCTCGGTTAGCCTTGCTTAACAATTACCTCTTCATTTACTCCTTTACTAGGGTACATGTGAGCACTCACAGCTCTTTCAACAGAGCTTTGAGAATTTATAGGCTACTTACTACATTACTGTAATTGGGAACCTTCTATTAAAGCAGACTGGAAGAACATTACTACTTTTATGAGATCCTCTCTGAATTGCAAACTGAGGAAAAGGAGGACATTTGGGTCATTATTGTAACCAATCTGTCATAGATAAATACCTGGTACACTGAAGAACCTTGGTAAATAGATTCTTGGTATAAAAAAATTACAAAACCATACTCTACATAATTATTCTCTAGTAGTCACATAAATTAGGTTATGCTATGGTAAAAATTAAGTTATATCTTGAACTCTGTGAGATTAAGATAATAGGTGCTTATATCTTACTTAAACAAAGTCCAGTATGGATCAGGTATCCCTTCACAATTGGAAAATAGACAATTAGTCTCCAAAATTGATTTACTAGGAGAAGAAAGAGATGAAGAATTGTGCTATATAGTATATAAGCCTAAACCTGGAGTTGCTACATTACTGATCTCCATAACCCATTGGCTTATCCTGAGTCACATACCCAATCAACTTAAAGGCAGACAGTGATATGTGGTCATCCTGTATATCCAGAAAGGGGAAGCTATGTAGTGCATATATAAAAGTAAACTGTGTCAAATTTCAGATATGCTTTGTAATATGAAATTTGGAAACTCAATCATGCCTGGCTAACTTCCAAATGTGGTTGAAATGATTCATTGATAGCTAGGCAACTAATTTGACAGACTTGCAATTTTCTTCCAGGATCCAAGTTACAAGAAAAACATCATCCCCCTTGGTTAAAAGAGAGAGAGAGAGAGAGAGAGAGAGAGAGAGAGAGAGAGAGAGAGAGAGAGAGAGAGAGAGAGAGAGAGAGAGAATTATAAAAACACAACAGTGCACAATGATGCAACATCTGAAACAATTACTTGTACTTCTTATGTGTTCTAAAATTTAGATTTCAGAAACCTCTCTATCCTCAGCAGCCTACTAGATTTTCTTCAGCATAGACAATGTCCCCTTTAATATTTATCTTCAGTATACTTCATCTATCTTACCTTATTTATTATTATTTATTTCCATTTTTAGTATTTAAAATTTTCTTCCCATTTGGAATATTATTTATATAAAATATTTTCCTCATTGGTTTTTCCATTCTTCCCTACATTCTTTGGACTGACCATCAAAATATTTGGAAGATTTGATGGAAGTCTTTAAAAGTTTACTTAAAAAAATAAAACAGAGAAAGCAATAACAATAAGTGACATAATGTTATCAATATTTATGTCTTTTTGACAAAATATCCAAGCATTACATATTTTATAGTCTCTGAAAACTGCTTTTACTTTATTTAAATCCCAACAGCAAATTTATTAGCATTTTCTCTTTTGCTACTATATTTAACCTGTGCATCTTTGAATACTTTCCTCTGTGATTATGAAGGAGGATGGGAAATGGCAAATGGTGAAGACAAATTATACTTATCAACCACTCCACTGTGGCAGGTTGCTCCAGCCTTTGTCCCCAACGAAGTGCTTCTTGAATGCAATTCAAGAAAACTTATCCTGTACCCACAAAGTCAGACTGTATCACATCACTTTAGAAATTGAAGCTAAAAATAGTATTAAATAGCTTTTAAGTTTTAGTATGAAACATGCATTTAATACTCTCCTTTAAACCATAAGTCCACAGATAATTAATAGAGCAAATTGAAAATGCATTACTTAAAATACAATACTACCAATTTTGTGCAAGATATAAATAAAATGTGTACTGTTATATATGTACATATATATGCATTTTAAAGCCAATTTTTGTTATGGTTAAAGGTTTTTAGACATTTCATACTAATAGTTAATTTCATATATATATATATATATATATATATATATAATACATACATATAATTTCTTAGTAAAAGTGCTTTTAACTAAGAAATTATGTGTATTATATATAATGTGTGTGTGTGTGTGTGTGTGTGTGTGTGTATATATATATATATATATATATATATATATATATATATACACATTTTATTTTTCCAAATGAATGTATATGGATATATGAGATATAGGACCTCCTGTACCATGTAACAATGTCTTGTGTCTGTGACTGTCACTTTTCTAGCTCTTTATTGTTTATTATATCATAAAAGAGAAATGAGAATATGACAAAATTATAATGTAAAAATTGTAGAATATTCCTATTTATCACTAATAATAGGAAAATTAATAATAATCTGTTATTTAATTAATATTTTATAGATCAACATTAAATATTTCTTATAAAATCAATGTAATACGAGATACAACAGATTTTCAGGAAACATTGCTTTTCTGCATATGAGTTAAAAAAGATAAAATTTATATAAAATCAGCAAACTCTTTCTTGGAAGAAATACACTAACGTTCTTGGAACTGAGTGTATGCTGGTGAGCAATTTATACAAGGCCCTTTCTTTGACATTGAATAATGAGAAGTGATTGGCTAATATTTTGTGGAAGGTTATTAAATACAGAGAAATAAGACAGGAAAAATCCCAAGAAGTAAGTTGGAACAAAAAGAAGACTAATATGGCTGGAGCATAATTATTAAAGAGTGAGGAAGCCGAGGAGCATTCAGTCCAGTAGAAACAAAATTTTCTGTATAGACTGAATCTAACCTGAATTCACTTTTCTTCAATACCCCAGACCCTGGTAATTATTGTCACACTGGTGGCCTCAAGGGAAAATCAAGTACCTAAGTTGCACTAAGTGGAACACATTTTTTGGTGCTGCACAGCTGTAAAATACTCAGGTTCTCCGGAGCAACCATTCAAAATCAGAAGCCTGAGCAGCAAAATAAACCCAAATAATAAATATAAATATAAATTTATAAAATAAATTTGGCAGTTAGAAAAATAATGTTGCATAAAAAAGAGGATTAATAAAAATATGAAAAGAAAAATTGAATTATTAAACAAAAAATGTGTGTCAGGTTTTGGTCATTTTGCAATGGGGTATAAAAACAAACAAATAAGCAAACAGGGAGCTGATAGGAGGAGAGAAAACTTCCCAAACCTGCAAACAAGTGCTAAATTGGACTAGAAGCAACACTAGTGCCTGAAATTGCATAGTACTGTCAAGGAATCTGCTAACTTCCTAGAAAGTATAAAAGGACTATTTAAAGTTTTTTTTTTTTTTTTTTAAGTGAGAGGATAGTATCCTCTATTGCACTTTGGTCACAATAGTATAACTATTACTAAAATTCATAATTAAGTAGAAAAGTAGAAAGAATGATATGGCCTTTAATAAAAATATATTGCAAAAATTAATACTCACTTCTAATAAAATTATTTTCACCTTTTGTTGTTGTTGTTGTTGTTTTTGGTACCAGGGATTGAACTCAGGAGCACTTTACTACTGAGCCACATGTTGTATTTTATTTGAAGACAGGGTCTCACTCAGTTGCTTACTGCCTCACCTTTGCTGAGGTTGGATTTGAATTCAATGATCCTCCTGCCTCAGCCTCCCAAGGGGCTAGGATTACAGGTCTGCACCACACATTTTTTACTTAAGAAAAAGGAGGGGGGGTGGGGGGGCAGGAATAAGAAAGACAATGGAAGGAATGTGACTTGATTTTCTCCGCGTGCGCGCGCCTCTCTCTCTCTCTCTCATTTATATATATATATATATATATATATATATATATATATATATATATATATATATATATATATATATATATAGTATACCACAGTAAATCTCCACATAATGTACAACCACAAGACTGGGATCCTAATTAGAAAGAGATATACATCATGTTTATATAAGTATGTCAAAATGCACTCTACTGTCATGTATACCTAAAAAGAACAAATAAAAAAATATTTTCTACGTTTTTTTTATTGGAGCATTATAGTTGTACTTAATGCTATTCAGGCTAATTTTTTGTTGTACATAATGGTGGGATCTTTTGTTAATATTAGTATTACACACAATGTAATAGTATAGTTTGTCCAAGATTCCTCTCCAGCGTTCCCCCCTCCACTTCTTACTCCCACTGCTCCCTTTCCTCTCTTCTACTGATCTCCCTTTGCTTTTCATGCAATCACTCCCTGACTTTTCCTTTTTTCGCTCCTGAAAACATACCATCTTTGTCCTTCTAAGTTTGACTTATCTCACTTAACATAATGGTCTCAAGTTCCATTCATTTTCCTGCAAATGACATAATTTCATTTTTCTTTATTAATGAACATAAGTTCATTGTGCATATATATTTTTTTCTTTAAACATTCATCTCTTGATGAATATGCTTAGCTGGTACACAATTTTAATATAAAATTTTTTTTAAGATGGCAAACTGTGTTTATCTCAAATTAACATTAACCTCCTTCTTGACAGAGAAATTCTATATTGATATTCACCCCTGAAAAAAAATCAAAGGCTCCATTATGGCACTATTTGTAACTTTATTTGAAATTGGGATTATTCCACTTTACAAAGGAATCAAGAAAGAGATACAGGAAAAGAAAAAAAAAAGGATATAACTCTATGCACATATTTCCATAAAACCCTAAAGAATAATTTGGCAGTTAGAAAAATAAAATCAGAGTTTGATATAGTATTTCACTTCTAAATTATACATGAACGCAATAACTTTGTTATATATCAACAATAAGTAGTCAAGTATATATATATATATATATATATATATATATGCATATATATACATATAAATACACATATATACATTAATGTTATTAATAACAACAGAAAACTCTTATAAATAGAATTTTCAACTAAAACACCCAAACCATTTGAGAACAATAAAGGTACAAAATTCTACTAAGAAATAAAAGGATATCTTATTATATAAAAGTAATACTTGCTCTACATTGGGAAAACTTGGGATTACATAGGAACCATTTCATTAAAAATTAGTCAATAATTTAAGAGTTATTCCAATGAAAATTTCAAGCATGTCTTATTTTTAATTTGATAAATCAATTTTAAAATTTGTAATTTTGTGCATATAATCCATACTTTTAAAAAGAAACATAGATTAGTAATATGAAGTAAGGTATTTTGGAGAATTATATTGTTACAGAAAAATATTACTATAATTCTATAATTGCAGCATATTTAGGTGTAGAAAAGGCAATGAATTAGAAAACATTGAAGCATATTTATAAGAAGTTAATATATGATTAAGGTATAATTTTTAAATTAGTACACAAGTGTTGGTTATTTGACATAAGTAGAGACAATGGACATTTGGCAAATTGTCAAGTGACAAGTTGTACTAAGTGTAATTGTGGCAGATTAGAAAGCAATAGTACATGTCTGGTCATAGAGAAATCTGAGAAAACATAAAATATAAAAATTGATAGGCTTGGATTAAAGTACTTTCTATTTTAAATTATTTTTCTTTGGCTCTTTTTATTATACTTCTTAGTAGTATTCTTATCGTACAACAATAAGCCAAACATCTCTAATTACCCATGTAGCTAGGACAGTTATACCCATAAGTATCACTTATAAGATATCCCACCTTATGTCAACCTCTATATTTCTAACTACACAAAAGCCATGCAAACTCTGTCAAAGTAATTTGATCCTGAAAGCTCTTCATTTTTTTTTTAAAAGATGGTTAGTGACTATTTCAAATACAGGGGGGAAAAAAAGAAATTCACAAATTCAAACTTCCTGGCAAGCTTCTTACATCTGGGAAATGTATATATTGGAGTTTTGATTAATTCTCTGTGTCATCTATCCTGTCTTTTACTAGCAATGACATTTTAAGGAATTTCATTATACGATTTTCCTTCTATGTTGATCTCCATCAACAATCTTTCATATGTGAATAAAGGAACTGAAAATATTCACAAATTATTAAATGAGATTTGCACATTGCACCCAAAATTTAACTATATAAAAAGTAATATTCACATTCATTTAATTTTGAAGAAAGTAAAATTAGACTAGATGATTATAGAAAACTCAATAATTGAGCTAAATAAAATTCTCTATGAAGGCTAAATAAAAGTTCTATAAGAATGGATTGAAACATAATAAAAAAATTGTTTTCAGCAAAAGAATATGATAAAATTAAACTTCCTAATTGCAGCTGGGGAAAAATGCTATGAATGGAATATACTTCCCTATTCAGAAAGTTCTGGTGTTATAATGGAGTAATGTCTAATTACTATTTTAAATTTATGTTATATAAATACAAATATGTCATATAAATACAAATATATAAAATACAAAGATTCTTTGAGATCAGATTTTTCTATATCTATTTATTGTATTGAATCATACATTTTTACTACAAACTCTTTGTTCACAAAATATTTCACTATATTTATATACATATAATATGAATATCTGGCATATATACATTTAATTATATGAGTATGTATATGAATATATGCATATTTATGTATTTGTTTGCTTCTGTGATCCCACTAATCACTTTTCAATTTTTTTTCTTTTCAGTATCACATTGGTTTGTCATTACATGAACATGGCAACAGGTTAAATATCTATAAAAAATAAGCATCCATACATTCACACAGAGATTAAAAGAACACTATAAAAATCATGAACTAATATTAACTCTTAAGTTTAAACCCCCTGTACAAACATTCTAATACAAAAAATCAGGATTGTTTCTAAAACTCATTGTAAAATGATGATATATTCTTTATACCGGAGAAATATTATTTTGAAATATATTAGTTAGAGGTAACGTTTTTGTATTGAAATTAATTCCTAAACTGCAGAGACTATGAAGGAGGTAACTACAGGCCCTGTTTCTTTGTCTTAAGGATGCCTGGGGGCCAAGAATTCACATTGATCTTGCAGGATATTTTCAGGTGGCAAAATTTCTTAGTTACTATTAGGTAACTCAGAATGGAGTCTAATTCCCACTGACATGCCTACTGCAATAATTGGATTCTACTGAAGTTATTTCTTTTTTTTTATTGGTTGTTCAAAACATTACAAAGTTCTTGACATATCATATTTCATACACTAGATTCAAGTGGGTTATGAACTCCCATTTTTACCCCAAATAGAGATTGCAGAATCATATCGGTTTCACATCCACATTTTTACATAATGCCATATTAGTAACTGTTGTATTCTGCTACCTTTCCTATCCTCTACTATCCCCCCTCCCCTCCCCTCCCCTCTTCTCTCTCTACCCCATCTACTGTAATTCATTTCTCTCCTTGTTTTTTTCCCATTCCCCTCACAACCTCTTATATGTAATTTTGTGTAACAATGAGGGTCTCCTGCCATTTCCATGCAATTTCCCTTTTCTCTCCCTTTCCCTCCCACCTCATGTCTCTGTTTAATGTTAATCTTTTTCTCCTGCTCTTCCTCCCTGCTCTGTTCTTAGTTGCTCTCATTATATCAAAGAAGACATTTGGCATTTGTTTTTTAGGGATTGGCTAGCTTCATTTGGCATAATCTGCTCTAATGCCATCCATTTCCCTGCAAATTCCATGATTTTGTCATTTTTTAGTTCAGAGTAATACTCCATTGTGTATAAATGCCACATTTTTAATCCATTCATCTATTGAAGGGCATCTGGATTGGTTCCACAGTCTAGCTATTGTGAATTGTGCTGCTATGAACATTGATGTGGCAGTATCCCTGTAGTACGCTCTTTTAAGGTCTTCAGGGAATAGTCTGAGAAGGGCAATAGCTGGGTCAAATGGTGGTTCCATTCCCAGCTTTCCCAGGAATCTCCATACTGCTTTCCAAATTGGCTGCACCAATTTGCAGTCCCACCAGCAATGTACAAGAGTACCCTTTTCCCCACATCCTCGCCAGCACTTGTTGTTGTTTGACTTCATAATGGCTGCCAATCTTACTGGAGTGAGATGGTTATTTCTAAAATTACCTGTGTGTGATTGTGCTTTACATTTACCTTCAGCTTAAAGCAAAGATGAATAGTGACCTACTTATGCTGTTCTGCTGTTGAAGCTTTCAGTTTTAGCATCATCACACAATTGCTTGGACCTAAGAAAGTTCAAACTGTGAATCATTTTGTAAGCAGATGGTTGAAGAAGATAGACTAGAAGTACTTTCCAGGTTTCTCATTCTTAAAATCTCACATGATGGCTTCTGTATCAATAATGCTAAAATTGACAATAAGGAAATTTAGGCTTAGAAAAGAATACCTACTTTTCTAAGTTCCCTTAAGTAGTGGCAGAGGTGAGGGCTGTACCCAAACTTTAGTACTTTCAAATTTCTCTATTTCTTGCTACATGGATGATTCCCTGCATATCATAGCTGTGAGACATCTGAAACCGTAAGTTTCCCCCCAATTTTTCCTTTTCAGTTCTTTTAGTCACAACAGCATACAAGCTGATTAAACAGGCACTAACATTTTTTGAACTTCTCCTCAGAATAAGCTAAGATATTGGACAAACTGGTGTGAAACTCAGCTAATTATGCAACATGAGACATTGAGAGAGGATTAAAATATTCCCTACTTCTCATCCTATACAGGAGTGTGGAATGACAATCTGAAAATCTGTAAGGAAGATAATAACTAGGACATTATTATTGCTTTTGCCCAACATTCCAGAAGTCCAGAGAACTTGAAAGATAACATAATTCTTAGAAAAGACTGCGCAATGAAGGTTGGTTTATAGAAAGAATTTAGAGATACAATATAACTTTTCACAATACGAAATTGTCAAAAATAATCATAAAGCAATTAGAAATCTTATATTTGCATATTATTACTTTTAAATCCCATAATGTCTTATTTCAGTTTGAAGGTTTTTTTTGTTTTAAAATATATACCCTATATTTTCAAAATAGGCTTCACAGAAAGTGTCAAGAGTGATGAGTAATGGGAAATATTTGTTTCAGGGAGACAATAATTTGAAAGTGTGTGTTTCACGCTCAAACAGTAGTTTTTAAAACTTAAGCTTCGCCCACCATAGTCACTCAGAAAGTACAAAAAGAAAAAAAAAAAAAGCACTTACAAGAAGAAAGCACCTGTCCCAGCTGTATTTTCAGAGGGATAGAAGAAATCTGTCATCCTTCATTAAAAAAATAATATTCTCAACACTTGTAAAAGATTGGTAAGGTAGACTTCATTCAAGAGCTACTAAAATGTCTTTCTGTAATAGGAGAATGACATTGGGCTCAACTCTGAATACAGGAAGTTCAAGTGGAACAAGATTATTCTTAAAGGCAGGTTAGGGTTATATGGTATTAAAGACAGGAGACAAAAAATTCAATCCTCTATCAAGGCTGGGAGTCTTTTTGCTAAACTGACTCAGAAGAATTCTTGCTAGAACTGGACTAAACAGAAATGAGCATGGAAGCCCCAAAGTGAAATCCTAGTTGAAAAGGTTTCAGAGAATATTGAATAAGCATAGACCAAGGACGAGAGGCTATTCCAAGGTTCCTGTCCAGCCAGAATCTACGCAGTAGTGAATTGGAACAAATGTATGGTATTTCCTGAAGGCACTTGATTAAGAACATACTCTGAATTCTTGGGAGGCTGAGGCAGGAGGATCACAAGTTTGAGTAAAGCCTGGACAGCTTAGTAAGAACTTGTCTATAGATAAGTAAATGAATAATAAACAAATAAACAAATAAATGCAGGGGATATAGCTCAGTGGTATGTGCAGTGCTTGCTTAGTATGTGTAAGACCCTGGATTCAATCTCCAGCAGCACAAAAAAGAAGAAAAGAAGAATGAAGAGGAAAAGGAGGAGGAAGAAGAAGAGGCAAATATTAACAAATTTCTTTGAATCAATAGAATATTTGGGTTTTCTGTATTAATAATAGATGAGATACTATTGAATGATTTCAAAAGTATGGATCAGTAAAATCAGAAGAAGATTAATAAATTACAAAGAATCAGACTGATAAACACCAAACCTAAGTTAGATTCTGGATGGAGAAATTTCAATTAGATGCTTGTGACAAAGATCTTCATCAGTATGACAGGGGGCAAAGAATTGAAAAAAGAAATCTCTCCATCACATTGTAACTACATCTATCAATTATTTAGTATGATTATGTAAGCAACCATGGTATATATCATCATATATCAAAATCCACATATTTGTCAATTTTTGTAAGTAGCACTATCTATTGAGTATGATAAACCATTCTCAAGTATTTTTTTCCTGTGTTTTTAGAAGGTTAATACTGAGTAAAAAGAGTTTGTTTTTTTTTTTTTTTCCAGGCATTCTTTTGTAAAGGTCCTTGAACAACTAAATATACAATTGTACTCAGTCAAAAATGTGGTTTCCAGAGCAGATAAACCACATAAATTGACTCTGTTATAAGAAAGGAGAAAGCACTCTAATTATTTCCAACATAGAAACTTAAAGAATTATCAACAGGAATCAGATATCACTGAGAAGATATCAACAGGAATCGGATATCACTGAGAAGAAATTATGTTATTAGAAGCTGTAATCCAGAATATTTATATGGGCTCTAGAATTATGGTGGAGATTGACAGGTAGGTTCCAGGAACATGGAGAGAAAAACCATATTGCAGGAGTTGGAGCCTCTATGGAGAAAATAGACACTCGTACAAGTTCTTTACCAAAAAATTACATTTGTAATTATCTATGTATTAACCATTTGAAGCATGGACTGACTTACACGTATTTAAAAACTCTTTATTTTTATATTTTTGGATTTAAATTAAATCACAGTGAAGAAATTTTAATTATCTTGTTGTCCTTACACAAGGGGACAGATTCCCAGCTTTTAAGGAATTTAAGTGCATTGTTGAATATTGACTCTAATTTTGATAGTAAATATAAAACATAAGGACAGAAAAATTGGAGACAAAACAGTGTCATCAAATTAAGCTGCATTGTTCAAGGAGAGCTTCTCTGAGGAGTGATGCTTTAAGTGAGACTTCAGTAACTGATAGTCTCAAAACCATACTTTTTTTTTAAAGACTTGGTAATATGATTTAGATTTAGTAATTTATGGTTTATTTATCTTTACTATATTTCTATTACCCAAATAGTAAATACCTATTATGTATAAGTAGGTAATATGCACATAAAAAAAGAAAAAAATCACTACTAATCCTACAAATTGGAGGCAAACATTAAAAACAAGTAATAATAAATGCTGTCAAGAATGTGGTGAAACCAGTACACTGTAAACAGTTGGTGGGATTGCAAATTAGTGCAAACACTGTGGAAATTAGTGTGAAGAGTCTTCAAAAAACTAGGTTGGGAATCCATATGACCCAGCTATCCAATTCTTGGTTTTTATCTTAAAAAAAAACTAAGTCAACATACTATAGCAGTACATGCATACCTGTGTTTTTTAGCAGCACAATTCACAATGGCCAAATTATGGAACCAGTTTAGGTATATGTCAATAGATGAATGGAAAAATATGATATTTATAACATTATATATGTTTTATTTAGCCCTGGAAGAAGAAGAAAATCATGTCATTTACAGGAAGATGGAGAACATCACATTAAGTGAAGTCAGCCAGACTTAAAAAGTCCAAGGTCATGTATTTGCTCCCATATGTAGAAGCTACAGGGAGACAAGTAAAAATAAAGAAATAAATGTTCTTATTTATATATGAAGCAAATCACTGGAATTAAGGAAGGGATTTAGGGGGAGGAAAAGGAGGCAAAGGGGAAGTTCTAGGGAATGAAATTGATCAAATTGTGCTATGGATGTGTATGAATATGTCACAATGAAACATTTTTAGGCACAATTATAATGCACCAATATAAAGGAACATTTTAATGTGTAGCTTTCCCCAGGATTTTTATGTTACATCTATTCATTTTCTACAAAAAATTAAAATTATTTTCCAAACAAAAAATAAGTTATGGATTTCATATTTTTGTTGTTTCCAAGTAAAAATATTGTAAGAATTTGTTTATCTGACAACACACAGTCCTGTTTCTTAAATGATAATTACTGTTTGAGGGTATTTTTTAATATTTAATATTACAAGGAATTTTGTAATTAGTTTTATTTCCTGTTAAAATATATAATTGACTATATGATTAGGAAAAATCTGGAAGGATCAAAAATATATACTGATATTGAATGAATCTTATATACCTTATTTGAAGAAAGTCTTCTTCATTTGTAGTCAAATATAAAATGCTTTATAAGTTAGAGTAGAAGTTGAATTATTTTCATTATAAACATCAAAACTGGAACTTGAGGTGTATTGATTATTTATATTTTTCTTGCACTAAGGTTTATTTTCAGATTTTCTGAAGCAGATATTATTGTCCTGTTCCACTCAAAACATGGTGCCTGCCTGTAATCCCAGAGGCTCAAGAGGATGAAACAGGAGGATCACAAACTCCAAGTCAGCTTTAGTAACTTAGTGAGACCCTAAGCAATTTAGCATGATTGTTTCAAAATAAAAATAAAATTTAAAAATATAAAAAATTAAAGGGGGGTTGTTAGGAATCTGGCTCAGTGGTTAAATGCCCCTGGGTCAATCCCTAGTTCCAAAAAGAGAAAAACCTGGTTGGGGAACTAAATAGTAACTTTTTGTAGACGTAAATGTGCTTTAGAATTCTATACTATTTGCAATTGTTTATGGCAATGCTAAACTCTTAATAACTAATGATTTGCTGCTCTGTATTTAACTAAAATGTTTATAAGACCACCTCCAGTATATTATATAAAACAAATTGCCAGATATTTAACATTTCATTCAGAAATCATTATCACATTGAGCAAATTAACACAAGATTTAGGCTACAGATGAAGAAAATTTAACTCAATACTTCTATTCTAGTAATAGTTCATGAAATAAGCTATTAATGACATTTGTTTCTCTAGCCTTGTCTGTTCCTATGGAACAGGGAAAGAGATTTACATTTATTTTGAAAATAGTCTTTATATGGTTTGTTCCTTCTTTCTTTTCTCTGCCTTCCACTTCATCTTTTCATATCTTTATTTATTATTTTACTTAAAATTAACATATTTTCTTATTAAATACAAGATGAAAGTTAACATACTCCATAATGTCATTTTCAGGGATATTAAGAATTAATAAAATAAACACAATTATCTGCCAAGAATGCCAAACACTATAAAATAGAATAAAATTTTTGAAAAACGAACATATTTCCCCACCTGATCAAATTTTTATTTTCAAAGCTATTCGCCAACTTTATTTTTTGTCTTTTGAGAAATTCAGTATACCCATACCTATATGTATATATGTAAAATTATGTCTCCATACCTATTATAAGGTATGTGTACAAATCTTTCTTTTTTGAATAAAGAACATTGTATAGCCAAGATTTACACATTCTTTTTAGTAATACCCAAATATTCCATTTTGGACATAAATATATATACTAATTCCATTTTGGAGATAAATAGATATAATTTTTAACATACCCAACATTAATGCCAGTGAACAAGTAGCCAGAGTTTAACCCACAAAATTTGGGGGTTAAAATTTTAGATTTCTGAATTATCTTGGGAAAACCTAATTTTCCCATCATATATAAACATTGTCTCAAAATATCATAGACCTACATGCTAAGTCTAAAAATACATTTTAAAAATCCTTGAAGGACTCATAGGTGAAAAGCTCATTTACTTTCCAATATTCCAGGTGAGGGTAAACTACTACCTATTGGTCAAGGAAAGTCTGTCATCTACTTTTGTAACTTAAATTTTGTTGGAATATAGTCATACCCATTCATTCACTTATTGTCTATGTCTGCTGTCATGCTATACCAGCAAAGTGGTTGCAATGAAGATGCTCTAGACCATGAAAGAATTAAGTAACTTTACATTTTTTTTTCATCTGTATATTGAATAAGGCAGCGGTGGAATGTACCAGGATAATTTTTGTAAGTTTATGCCTTAGGAATAAACATAACAACTTTGAGTTTTAGGAATGGTGGATGTCATCTTCATTATTAGCCATTAGCATTAAAGACACCATGATTATGGGATGTATCAATAGACACCTAAAGCCGGGTGCTGTGGCACACACCTGTAATCCCAGTGGTTCTGGAGACTGAAGTAGGAGGATCGTGAGTTCAAAGCCAACCTCAGCAACCTTGCGGGGCCTTAAGCAACTTAGCAAGACCCTGTCTCTAAATATAAAATAAAAAGGCTGAGGAAGTAGCTCAGCCACCTGATCTTAAGAACAAAATTAATTATTCTTTTACTGGAGGTGTAGTCACAGTCTAAATATTTTTGAATAAATGTAAATATAGAAATAACTAAGCTTTAAACTTGAAAACTAATCTTAAATAGAAAGATATAGGAGGATAGAAGACTTTTAAAAATTAATAAATACTGGGTTGGGGTTGTGGCTCAGTGGTAGAGTGCTTACCTAGCACAGGTGAGGCACTGAGTTCAATCCCTGGGCCTGGCACCACATAAAAATAAGACAAATGAAATAAAGTTATTAAAAAAAAGACTATCTTGTTAAAAATCATGAAATACTGATGAGTTGTTACATATTCAAAACACACAAAAACATATGTTTGTGATTTTTTAGAGACAGGGTCTCAGTAAGATTTTGAGGGCCTCAGTGAGTTGTTGAGGCTGGCTTTAAACTTGCAATTTTCCTGCTTCTAATAACATTTTATCATATACTCTTATCACATTTTCTTTATCTGTTCATCTGGTGATGCACCTTGTGTTATCTTCACATCTTGAATGAATATTGTGAATAGTGTCAGTAGCATACGATTCCTCATATCTCTTCAAGATCCTGATTTTAATTTTTTGAATAAATACTTAAAATGGGAATACTGGATTTTATGATTGTCCTATTTTTTGATTATTTGAGGAACCTCCCTCTGGTTTCCAGAGTGACTACAAAATTTTGCATTCCCATTAATGATAAACAAGGGTTTAGATTTCTTCATATCCTTACTAACATTTGCTTTTATTTCTTAATAATAAGTGTCCTAACAGTTGTGAGGTGATACTTCATTGTGGTTTGATCTGCATTTCCTGATGATTAATGATATTGAACATCTTTTCATACATGCATAGGTCTTTTGTATATCTTCCTTGGAAAAATGTCTATTCAAGATCTTAGCCTATTTTAAAATCAGGTGTCAATTTTTTTTTTTCTACTGAGTTGTAGAAATTTCTTTAATATTTAAAAAGTCAATCCCTTATTAGGTATATGGTTCGTAAATATTTTCTCCCATTGCATAAGTTACAAAACTCTAATTGGATTAGAGGCTTAAACATATGACCTGAAACCATGAAATTCCTAGAAGAAAACTTGGGAAGAAAGCTTTACAGCATTCATCTTGGCAATGATTCCATGAATATACCACCAAACACACCAGCAACCAGAGCAAATGTAGGCGAGAGTATATCAAACTGAAAAGCATCTGCACAGCAAAGGAAGCAGCAGAACCAACAGGTGCCCTTTGATTGTTGTGGTAGCTACGTTAAATGGGAACTGTTGGTAATAGTCATACTCTTCTACCTAGTAAGCAATACAGAACTCCAAGGGGCAAGATGAGATCTGTGTTCTGATTAGGCAAACAGGTGGAGTAGAAGTTTGTTCTCAGTACTACCTCTTCACCTTTTAAGATACCTTTTAAAATAACTCCAAGAGATCAACAGTGGGTTGTCATGAATGAAATGGTGACTCCACTGAATATTTTGACTGTTTCTCCTATGTATCTACACAGTACCTATAAAACATTTAAAATATTATATAGGAAGTAACATAAGTGAAGAAGGATGGATAAGTCAATATACATGTAGACAACAATCTCCTTATATTCAGAAGTCTATCCAGTCACAGTCTTCATTATCATGGAACAGAAACCAGTATATAAATTCCTATTTTGCCACTACAATATATAAATTGCCACCATTTTGCCACTGTATTTAATCAGGTAGCACTTGAACTTGATAGCTACAAGGAGTAAGTTAAACATTGATGATATGGTAATTGTACTCTTCCAAGGTGAAAATGCAGGAGGAGTTCAGGACTGTGGTAATCCATAGGACAAATACTGTTTGTGCAGTATGTTCAGAGTTAAAATCAAGGAAACCCATGTTGGGAAATTTTGGAGGATTACACAGCAAGAGCAAATAGGAATCTTCAAACTGAAAAATCAATTCTCTCACTGAAAACACCCTCAGCAAGAAGCTCAGCAATCAGCAGTGTTGTTCTTAGCCCTTGTCCCAGAATCTTTTGGGCTCCTTTTTATAAAATCATGAGAATAACATTGTGATTCAAACAAGATTGAGTACAAACAAATGTTAAATGGTATAGTAAGAATGGTGGTTCAGGCAATTTCAACAAGTCTTTGGGGTTTACAGAGAAGATAGTGGTAAAAGTACTTAAAACCAAAATGTAGGCGTAAGCTCTCCTTGCACAGACTTCTTATATTTTGAATTCAGATGCTGGTGGGAAGAATATGTTTAGCTTGTTGCTGGACCTTTGTCAGAAGTTCCACCATCCCAGAAGAGCATCAGATAATTCCAAGGTAAAGATAATGATCATGTCTTGAGAGGTTTCAGAAGAATGGATGGAAACTAAAGTTCATGAAGAAGGAAGGTAAAATTTGGGACAGTAGGTCACCTATGTGAGTAGTCATTGCTTCACTGCCCGTAGGGACAACAACCGAGCCTGCTATCTTCACATGCCTATCCATTTTTGGTCTGAACACGTGGTTTGTTCCCAGCTGAGTCAAAGCAGGCTATGTGGTTCACTGATCAGAGTCCTAAATAAAGGTACAGATTGCTATTTGGACGTCAGTCCCATTATACCCAGTAGAAAGTAAAACCTTTAGTGGAAGAAGCCAAGATTTGCATACTGAGCAGAACTGAGAGCCATCTCTAGCAGGAGACAAAATTTAGGATAGTGCTCTCAGGAATGTTTAGACATTTGAATACACTTGAGCTATGGTCTTGAGTTAATGCTCTTGTTACACTATGTTCAGACAAATGATATACTTTTTAAACACACTCTCTTAGAGGATTTATTTATGGAAAACCCTGTAAGACTTGGAGAAATAATTTAGATTTTTCATGCAGATATTTAATAAAAATTTCAGTTCTTAGCTCCAAAGAGAAATGGAATGCTAAGGCAGAATTAGTCAAATATGTAGGGCAGGAACACAGATGCTCAGACATATACCAACGAACTGAGAGTTGCACTTTGTGTCAACAAGAAAGGAATTACTTAACAATGTCTGTAAAATTTTCTCCAAATAAAGGTCTATATACTGCTGAAAGGATATTACATTGGATACCTACAGAAAGATTATAAATTGGTGTTAGCTGAGGTTACCTATTAAGCTTTGATTAATTGTAAAAGGCACAACCTGGGAAAATATGAAATAATTATTCTGAACATCAAATTTTCTATCAATATGGCCTATCAAAATAGATTTATCATGATTAAATTTCATACAACTATGAATCAAGAGCAAGTCTAGAAATTTAGACATATAAATTCATGGTATTCTCATGATATTCATGAGAATTTTTTCAAAGTAGCTTAGCAATATAAACTGAGAATCTTAAAAGAAATCACTTTCTAGCACATTATTATTAAATAAATAAATAAAATAGTACACTATTTTTATAACTCAGTAAAACAAGATTAGAAAAATGGGAAATGATTCTGTATATAATAAATCTACCAAATAAAATAATATACAAATATTAAAATAGTTTTAGAATTTTTTATTTTAAAAGCATTAATGAAAAGTTAGAAGCACAACTGTATGTTCATTATGATTGTCAGTATATAAAAATCTCTGCCTGGAATTTGAAACAGGAGCAAAATTGTAAAGCAGTATTGAGACTTGTTTTTTCCTGGTATTATATCTAAGCCTTGACCTAGAATAACAAACGTTTTCTTTTCTAAATGGAAAATACTGTAAAAAAATATTATGTCTATTCTTCTGTATGATTGACAGCAACGATTTAGATATTGTTATGGTTTGGATGTGAGGTGTCCCCCCAAAAGCTCATGTGTGAGACAATACAAGAAGGTTGGGAGGAGAAGTGATTGAGTTATGAGAGTCTTTACCCAATCAACGAATTAATTGCCTGATTGGATTAATTAAGTAGTAACACGAGGAGGTGGGCTATTGGGGGTGTGGCTTTGGGGTATATTTTTGAATCTGGCAATTGGAGATCTCTCTCTCTCTTCTTCCTATTCATCATGTGAGCTGCTTTCTTCCATTGCTAGAAAGTGATTTCTTTTAAGTGATTACACTCATCCACCATGATGTTCAGCCTCACCTTGAGCCCTGAGGAATGGAGTTGGCTGTCTGTGGATTGAGACCTCTGAAACTGTGAGCCCCCAAATAAGCTTTCTTCCTCTAAAGTAGTTTTGGTTTCTAAGTCATAGCAGCAAAAACAGCTGACTGCAACAGAAATAATATCTAATTATTATGTATTATTTATTATAATTAAAGTATAATACTTATATATTATCTACCACAGTTATATAAAATATTTGAGTATATATATTCAAATATATACATTCAAGTTCTGGGAAAATGGATTGTTTCCTTCCTAAACCAATCACTTGTGGAGTATTTAACTGTCTATCTCTACTATTTTGTAGCTCAAATGCATTTAAATACTCATTCACATATATAATTTGAGTAAAAGTCTCCTAGTTCAAAGAGCGTTAGCTGTCCGTGTTGATTGCTATTTGTTGTAAAAATGTCTTAGGCCATGTTCAATTATAATTTGTCTCTTTTTCTAATACAGAGGATGAAAGAAAATGAGCATCTCAGTAGTTCTCAGTAAACTGCCAAAATCTCTTATCTCTATTCCTGTGAAGTCAAGAGCTTGTGTTCCATATTGGTGAACTGGGCACTGTGAGTGGGTCATATTCTCTGTTGTAACTTTGTAGTAGGTACCATGCTGGGCATGTTTGACATAGGCAATTTTCACGTGACATCCTAGAAAGCATAAAGCACATGTTAATGAAATATATGCTATGGGCATCCATCTAAGTAAAATAAACACAATAATTACTCAATGTTTAAATACGAGGTAACTAACGAAGCTGAATTAATATTATTGGAATAATACATATAGGGAATAACACAATTAGTAACAAGGAGAGAAAATGTTTCTGAAACTTCAAAGAATTATCTGCTTCTTTTGGGATGCATATTATAGAGTTTTAAAAGATATTAAAAAGCTACAAAATAGTGGAAGCATTTGACAAACATACTGAGCAGCATGACTTAATATGATAACAGTACATATTTGTGAGGAAGTTGCATGGTAATTGACAAAGATATACTTTTACTGACAGCATATCTACCTAAAGGAGGATGTTTCATAAAATGCTGCCTTTCCTAAAATCTAATCCTGACTCTTTCAAGTAAATGTAGTGCTGAAGATCTCCTTTCTGTAATAAACTTCAGATGTCCCTTAAAAAATTACATTTTTTGTTTGTTTGTTTATACGCTGTTTTTATTTTATGATCAAGGCAAACAAAAACATTTAACACACTTCCTGAGCTTTTCATCACCAAAACAAGAGAGTTTTGTAATGGGACTAACCTATGTACTATCTAAATATGCTATTTTAATATTAATAAAATGCTTTGATATTTTGACTACTATTTCATAAAAACTAAAAGGAAAAACTTGATTTTAATATGTTGAAAGAATATGCTTACAATGTTACAAAAATAAAATATTTAGCTTTCAAAATTGTTACTAAATAGGACTGAATATTTTTTCATATGCAAGGTTAAACAATGTAAAAATTAAGTTTAGTAAAAGAACTGCTGTACCAGTTCTTGCCATGGGAAAAAGTCCTGTGAGATTTAAAATACATTTTTCTTATCTCAACATGACAAGTGTTACCACTATTGATGACCCTGAATAATTATTCCATCATCTAAATGTTTTTATATTCAAATAAGACATTTACAAAATTGCTACTGGCTTGCTGTGTGACCTGGCGCCATTCACTTAACCTCTCTGTTTCTCTCGATAGTAATCAGATTAAGATTAATTATCCATGCATTCTTTGCTAGCATTGTGAGAAAATAAGAGAGAACATATAAACTAAATTAGATTTTTTAATATGTCATACACATTGAAATTACTATATTAACATATAATCATATATAGTAATGTCTGTCAGCAAGTGAATTAAATGATAAGGCTGGATATATAAAAGTAGTTGATAAGAAATTTAGAAAATAAAGTAAAGCAGAAGTTTCCCTCCAATTTTTAATCCATAGTAAATGGTTAGAAGGGAGAGGAAAACTGAAGAATAAGTTTTTATTTAAAGTTGAATGCAAGTTTCCTATTTTTAAATACCTTACTTGTCTTAGATTGTCTTTAATTTCTTAGGTCTTTTTTTTTGGAAAAGGGGGGAAAAAAAGAGAAGCTTTTCACTTTTCCTCAAAGAACGGTGATGATTGAACAAAATTTTATTTCTACTTTTTTTGATTTCGTGAGGAATCAAGTTTTCTTATTTGCTACAGTAGAAAATGAACAGCTCTGACTTAATGAATTCAGTTACATAGTCTGGACCACATGTTTTCCATAGAAAAGTAAAATGGGAGTTTACAGTAAATGATTTCTAGGAATAATTTCTGAATTAACATTTTGTTACTTGTACCAAACTGTTTCTATAACCTTGTCAATTCTATCTAAATTTCAAAAATACACATACACTTGTTTAAAAAATAAGAAATAATTACAAATCACCTACTTGGATTGTGTTCAGTATAGTACAAGATTCCACATTCCCTGCAATACAGAAGAATAAACTAACTTGTGAAACATCTCTTAGGAACATGTGTGACCAGGTCATTCTGAAATGGGGCGTTTTGGGTGAATTCCTAGCCTTATGAATTTGAACTCATTATGGATGACCGCCCTCAGCCCTTCCTGTGGCAAGTGTTTGGGGAGTCTATTGTCACAGATCAAAGCCTCTTGTCTAATTTAGCACTTTTATGTTATTTTACCATGCATTTTATTAGTTGCATTTAGAATTGAAGCCCAGTCCTTGTATCGACAAAACTTTATATCATGCCCAAATTCCAAACACGTCTTTGTTGCTTTTGAATGATAAAGTATCTGCTTTCCTCTCCAGTTATGTCTCTTTCAAGTTCATTGTTTCCCAAGTACTCCTTCCCATTTAAGATAAGACTTTTGTTGTTGTTATGATCCGCTGCATTCATCTGTACCAGCATTACTGCCTTTTTTCACCATATGTGCATTCTTAATACGTTGCTTGTGGCCAGTCAATCATGAACCATTTATAATTTAAGCCATTTATAATTTAAACCTTACCCACATACCAAAGATTTGACTGTTATTCATGGGCTCCTTTATCTGCTTTTACTTGCAAACTAACCATCCTTCGCTCCACCAGAAGCAATCATCCACCATCTGTCAATCTGAGACCCACTTGTCTCTGAAACTGAAGCCTGGTGTTTATATCTTGCAGGTATTATGAACACCTCTCATCTGACACCTTTCTCTCCCTTCTCCATTCATTTTTTTTTTCTATTGTTAACAAGCATCCTTTATGATGTTTTCTATGCTTTGTGACTTGTCTTCTACGTAGGTATTTTCAGCATCACTACGTTTCTGAAAGAGAAGTGGTGTCATCACTTTCACCTTGTCGTTTTTTTAGGTATGTCTGGAGGCAGTGAGAACTTGGATAGGATGAGAAATACAGCAATGATTCATTATAAAATAGTTTTCCACTTTCATTCTAGGAAAAGATAGGATATGTTAATTAGATGCCACCATTAAGATTGCGTGGATTAATTAATTGTCAGAGTTTTTTCTTACAAAGTAATAACACTTTTCCTGTCCATAATCCTCTTGTGTTACATTAATATGAAGCTTTTACATTCAAAACAGAAATAAGAAAAATCTCAACATGAAACACACCCCTGCCTTTTGTGTGCTAACATTTGAGTGTGTCTGTAGAAATAAACATATTAAATGGGATGATGTGGGTAATTTAATCTGTTTCTGATTAGCTAAAAAAATGGCATTATTTGAGAAGCACCTATGCCTAAAATGAGGATAGGGAACATTAAATATCAAGTACATGCCAGCAATTAATAATTTACCTAAAATCTGAAACAGGGTAGACATTTGTTTAGCCTTAAAATTTGTTATATAGATCTTTGTCTCCTTAACTAAGAGCCACTCATAAAATAACTTACCCCCATGCCTTATGAAACACAGTGAGTTACTAAGAACTTTGTCTGAAATACTTTTTATACCATAATTTTCATATAAAATACTCTCTATTTTTCATTTTCAAGACCACTACCAAGTTCCCAGGAAGAACTGTGAAAGACTTAATGAGACATTTATCTGGTCTATGTATTTTATATTTAGCTGATAATATAATGAGGCCAAGGTACTGGAATGAAACATCCCTAACATTTCACATAATTTTCCACTTCCTCTCCACCATTTTTGGTATTTCGGCAGTGTTTTAACTTTGCTGTTTTGAACTTTATCATCACTATCAATAACCATTGTGTCGGATGGAGCATCCTGCTAAAACTTATACTGAAAAATACATTTCCTTCTATCTTTGAGTATATTATAAAGTCTAATAAACAAAGCAATATATTTTAAATTTGATTTTTCTGTAATGCTATGCAAGAGGTTTTACTGGCTCTAATGCTGTTTCTTCATGTTCATTTAAAAAATGTATTATAAAAAGCAGACTTTTTAATGGTCCTCCAAGTCTTTAATACTTTTACATGCATCTCTCTCTCTCTCTCTCTCTCTCTCTCTCTCTCTCTCTATATATATATATATATATATATATATATATATATATATATATAATTTCAAATTATCTACTGCTAATCCTATAAAATGCAAAATATTTCCACTTGATGTTATATATTTTCCAAACAAAGGGAAACATTTATTAGATGTGGTAGCAATTGAAAATATCAATATGTTATACAAGAAGCACACATAATTCTCAGTAATTTTCTCCTTTTAAATATATTTTCACACTGAGGGGGGAAATTCAAATATTAGAAAACACTACATTCATTCCCTTAAACATCACCATCTTCTAATATATATACCATATTCCTTTTTTCTTCTAATTTCATATGACAGGTTGGTCTATAACCAATGACTTGCTGTAAGACGAAGAATGTTGTTCCTCTCCTTTTCACTCTGCCAAAATAAGTGTTTGTTGTGGAGATAATCGGGAATTTTCTATAAATATAAAATACTATGCAAGTAAATTTACCATTGGTTTATTTATCTGTAGGAGAAAGCTTATATTAATAAATCATGTAAGAATCAGATACAAAAGTTTACTCTCAACTGTGATTCTAAACAGGCTACCTGTTTTATGTTTCTTGGTCAATAAAATGGGGATAATCATAATAATAACCACATGTAATTTGCTCTAGGATAGCTGTGAGTTTACAGATGACATAGTGACCTTGACAGTACATTGTAAGCTATAAACATAGATAAGAAATCATTATTTTTCTTATGTTTCTACCAAAATGATGCATACACTCAAATGAAGTAGAATGAAGAATTAAATTATTTACATGTAGAAGAACTGGCATCCAAGTACACAGCTCTCACTTATTTTTTTCCTATTTTATCCTTCTGGAGAATTCTATAGATTAACAATAAATATTAAAATAATATGAGTTTATATACTTTCTATTATTAAGGAAATTATGTGATAGTATTACATTCATACTGCTACAAACAGGATGCACAAAGAAGATTAAGTAAAATTTTATCCAGTTCATAAAATACTGAAGAAGAAATTGAAATCACTTCTGCCATCAAAATTTGATGGTTCCTACATCGAAGCACTCTCGTGTTTCCTGATTCAGCATGGAAATCTAATGTTTTCCTTTCCTTGGATGATTCTGAGATACAATCCAGTGCACAGAATACATTAGAATACATTTGCAATTTAATTCAAGGATTCCCTTTTCATGTTTGGGCACAAGTGTCCAGAGGCACTAGGGAAGAAAATGTCAAGAAAGTTAAAAGGAGAAAGCTAAAGTTTTCATTAAATAATATGAGATAAAACAATAGTTTGAACAATCATCTACCTCATGATTTTATTCATTGTAAACAAGTTACATGATAGAAGAGCCAAAGAATGAGAGATTATTAGAAGTTGGGTTTATACTAAAGTATGGAGGAAAATCGTTATATGTCAGGAATAGAATTTTCCTTGAGAAGAGAAAAAAGAATAGTTCCAGGACAGCTTAGAGGGTAGAACTGCATTGTGTTCATGAAAACCTGAGCAGAGGACTCCAGGGAAAAAGAGAAAACTCCACAGAGATTGCCAACATTGAGTTGGCCCAAAATGACAGAGGACACCGAATGTGTACAAAAAAAAAAATGTTTAAAATGTGCTCAGATAAATTCCCCTCTGCCAAAATGAAATTCAAGTATAAGAATGGATTCCCCAATGGACAATGCTACAAATTGATTTTTAGGACCCCTTCCAACTGTACATGAATAGAAAAGTGAATGTTAGTGGTAGAAGATGGATTTTTTCCAATTGTATTGGGAACTTCTCTATGAATAGAATCACAGCAGTGGAAACTGTCAGTGAATAAATGGTACAGGAATATTCTAGATGGACATTAAAAGGTCACATAAAACCTTACTAAAGTTTTTCTGACATGCTCAAAAGAAATTGTAAATATGTAGGATAGAAACAAAATATTGCATAAGTTCTCAAGTTGATATTTATTATTATTGCTACATTAGCTTATTCGACAAACTTGAGCCTTCCAGATGAAACAATTCAGTCATTAAGATAAACAAATTTGAAAGTTTTTTGAAATAAATTAATTACTTTTGAGGTCAATTGTCTTGACATTTTTTTCAAAATATTCAGACAACTAATAATAGCAACATTCTGTAATAACTAACAGAGTCTTAGTTTCACTTTTCCTATGTTTTTTTTTTTTTTAATAACTTCTTAGTACATCTTTTTCTAACAACTTCGAAGTGGTCTAAAAGCAGGAATGAGGAGGAAAGCAAAGAAGAAGCCACAGGGTGTAGATAATCCACAAACAGCCTAATTGGTCCCTGGGTAATTATTGACTCTCTTCAGCAGCCATGCAATTGAGATTTCCAGGAAAATGAAAATAATGTATTTATATCTGTTCAAATTTCATTCTCAAGAATAGAAGTACTAATTAGAGAGAGGGGTTTAAATATTTGAACAAAATCTCTAATCTATACCTACTTTCTAAATATTTGAACATTGTCAGAGCTTGCCTTACCATACTGTTGTATTTCCATTCATTTTTAACTTAAGAAAATCCTAATATTATTATTTTCAAGTCTTTTGGTCACAGTGACACAAAACTTACCAAAAACTGTTAAACAGTATTTAGGATCCAAACAAAGTTATATTCAAAATTTTAGGCATGGGAACAGTGTCGTTTGCTCCATTTTGGTCAACTTTGAGAAAAAGGAAACTGAACTCAGTAAATTTGTGACACCCTTGACCATCTGGTAAGTCCCCCAGTGTACAAGCTGAGACCCTTGATTCCACACATCTGGTTCCTATTTGGGGGAACATCTGGTGCCCCTTTGTGGGGACATCTGTGGCACCACTGGTGTAGAAATCATGGTTAAGAGGGACTCAAGAACTAGAGGTATTTACTCCCTTCTGATCTGTTCTAGGTTCTCATCTATTTGTTGGCCTTGGGTTTGGGAAGTCCCTCTGGTTGTCTGTATTTTTGCTTTGTTGTATTTATTACTGCCCTCTTTAAGATGTAGCCAATACTGCATTAATCCTCTAGGTAATCTCTTGAGAAAGATCTTGGCTGGTCAATTTAAAGGTTCCTGTCTGTCAGCCATGGTTTTGGGGCTCCTTTCTGGTTGTCTCTGGCTGGGTTTTGTTTGTTTGTTTGGTTTGTTTGGTTTTTGTACAATCTTGCAATTGGAGTTGGTCTGTCAAAGGTAAAGTAAGTTGAAGAAAGGGTCACATATAGGCATAAGCCTAAGATAATGTTTTAGTGTAATGATATGGCTTTTGAATATCGTTTCTGTATTATTATACAATCTTGCAGTTCAATTTGGTCTGTCAAAGGTAAAGTAAGTGAAAGACATTTCTACATACAGGTCTGTCTGTTTTAAAGTTTCCCTCTGTCAGCCCTAGTTTTGATGATTTTCTCTTCTCTGTCATTTTTGTATTTGTTACTGGCCACTTAAAACAAGGGCCATGCTGTTTACTTGCAAGATAATCAATAAGTTCTTACTTCTACACATGGTATCTGACATAGAAGGGCCACACTGTCAATTGAAGAACTCTCTCTTATGTTTGATATGATTAAGTCCATTTCTGATCATTAACAGTGTTTCCTAAATGTATAAGAGATTTAAAGTTATCCTTTGACTTTTGCTAGTGCTACTAACCCATGCAGACCTGTGATTTTTGTAACCATGCAATTAGGGTTCTAAATTGTACTTTAAAAGTTAAACTTAGTCGAATGTAAAGCTTAGGGGAGAGTACCTTACCAAGTTGTTTGTTCTCCAAATTAAAATTGTCTGTAGCAATAATCTTGATTTGTGTAGAAATAACAAATTTGTTTGGTATTTATTTAGGTCATTTGATGTTTTATAGTTGAATAAAGTAACCTGTTATTAATAACAGGTTAAATTTGTGTTATTTTTCACACTGGAGTAGAAATTTAAATGTATTTTTGGAAGGTAATAAGGAGAGCCTTATCTGTTTAAAGGTGACATTGTAAAATATGAAATCATTTTGCCACTTTTTCCACAGAAAAAAGTCAAAAGTTCTCAGCCTTTGATTCACGTTTTATATGTAATATTGTATTGTGTTATTTTTCAAGAGCCCTGCCTTACCTGAAATAAAGCTCTGCCTCCCGACTTACTCCATGTTAGATTGACTCCAAAATAGGCTAGTCTTGAGCTCATTAAGAGTTGTGTTCAGAATATTGAATTTTATTGTAAAGATTACTGTGATCTCAAAAGAAATGGGAGATGTAATATGTAACTAAATAAAGGTTTAAGATTATAAAAATAATTTTATTTGGTTAATAGCTATTACACAAACTGAATATTTTTTTGCTCTGTTAATTTAATTTGTATTTTCCTTGTAAATTTTGTAACTGTTGACTGTTAGTTTTTTGCAGAGGTATTGCTTCTAATAAAACAACCTGAGTTAATTTGAGAAAATAAGCCATCACCTATAGGATGCTATAATGCTGACTTACAGTACTACTACTTACCCTAATTAAATGAAAAGGGTAAATCTAAAATTGTAGATATTGAAATTACAACCTGTTATTCCCACTTTAAGACTGGTGATACTGGCCTCTTGGGTGTTTAAAACCAAAACTTGGAAACCAAAGGCAAGGATGTAAAATGGCCAAGGAAATAGCAGCCACCACTTTGGCCCTTGCCCTCTGAGTTCAGCCAGAACCCAGAGAATGATGGGACCCTTCTCTGTGCCCTGCAACTCCAGTGAATCACCTGATCAGCTAATCAGGGAGATGGAGAGGACCCTAGAGAACAGAAAGCCAACCAGTGCACATTCTGCAACAAGGAGGGTTGTTGGAGATTGCAATGTTCCTGATGCTTCCAAGAGAAGCCCATATGGTCAACTAGATCTTGACCCATTCTAGTACATGGCATCACTGGTAGAGGACAGATAAAGGACTCAAAATCTTCACATACATCCCCAAGAGTGATCTCTGAGAAATCTTAGCTGATCTTTAAGAGTAGATAGCAACAAGGTCAGTTTTGAACAACTAGTCTTAAATACTTGGCAAGAAAGTATAGCCTAATCACAGTACTACATGGACATTTAAAAGGAAGATGTACACTTGTGTCAGCCCTACCAAAAGTAAGCAAAGCTTGAGGTCATCAAGGAAGGGGTTCTTGTGTGGGAATGTATGCATAATTAAAATGATCACAAAGGACTCTAGAGTCACAAGTTTGTTCTGAGTTAATTTGAGCATGATCTCATAGACCTTTACATCTTCCTAAGCTCCTACATTGATAAATTTGATCTGTTTTTCATTGATATGAGTTACTGTCTTCATGCTTTTCAGAGACTGACTAAAATACTAATTGGTTTTGTGCTAATTGTTTACAAAAAAAGTAATGCTTTGCTCTTTTGTTTATTGTTGTCTTAGCAACAACTCTGTACTGGAGGAGCAAAATTCACTAAAGAGGATGTTTGTGAACTGTGAGCATATTAACTTGAGTGCAATATGTATGAAGTGTACATGAGGCAACCAATTTCCAAGAAGCTACTATATGAAGAACAAAGACCTCCATGTGTCCTCCCAATTTCATTCTGTGCCTTTCAATGAATTGTAGTTTCAGTGTTTTGTGCTCACTTCCTTTACACTGCTTAAGCAAAACTTGAGCACCTGTGAGCTCATGACTCTGTGTCTCATTTTCCCCTCACTACTAGGTATCAGACACATTCAAGTTCAACATCTTTGATAAAGTATATGAGCTATGATTGTTTTAGCATTTCCTATGCTGCAGACAATATTTGGGAGCACTAAAATTGACTCATTGTTCTGGCATGCTATTGCACAGCAGGGTGACTATGAATAACATTAATGTACTTTTCAGTACATTTCCAAAGGCCAAAAGAAAGGGTTTCAAAAGATTTTACAATGAAGTAGTGATAAATGTTTTAGCACTAAGAATGTTTAACTTGGTTTAAACATCATGTAATGTACACATCTATCAAATATTATATGGTACCCATTAATATGCATATTGTTGTGTCTTATGTATCAGTTAAAGACTGAATTTTAAAAAATAATAGGAACAAAAGTGCATTTAACATCCAAAATAATGAAGGCTGACTGTTTTTGATATTTGGATGCTGATAGCTTTCAAGACTCATCCCTCTTCTCCTCTGCCCCACAAGTGTCCCAGTCCATAAGAAAGCCAGGGACCTGACCTTGGAGGTTATTCAAGTTGACCAAGAAATCACACTTAAGAGGAGGCAAAGTCTACATTTAAATTCAGTCTTTTTCCAGAGCCCAGGCCTTGACTGCTACATGAATCTGCCTCCCTTAATTTCTATCAGTGGAAAAGATTCACAGATGAACATCAATAATCATTGTATTATACCTGAACAAATCAAAGTATATTGGATAACACAATAAATGATGTGAGCTTAGAGGCTTATTAGTAATATTATATAAACAAAATATTTTGTGTGTTTTTAATACTTATATTGTATAGTTAACATTCTATATGGCTGTGAAATATCTGTGGATAATTTAACTCTCAGTAATGGAAAATAAAAATATTGTATTATATGTAAAAAATAAAAATTATTTATACTATTAGCTATCCGTTTAACTTAATTACATTAATTTATTAGTCTCAATTACCTTTAAGGGTTCAACTACCTGTGAGTAAATTTATTTTTATAATCTAATCATTCAAAATCATCTAAGTCAAAAAATTTCAATGACATAGGATTGTCACCCAGAAGGTTTTTTTTTCTTGCTTTGTGCTTTAGCTGCTCATCTTCAACTGTCAACACAATCCAATCTTTACGAGCACTGTTAGAATTCACATTGGAATCTACAGCACTATTTGTCTTAATCCAATATTTGTCTCATTCCCAGTTCTTACTTTCAGTATTTACCTTATTCCCGAGTGTTTTAATTTTTGTATTTGTTGTATGCCTTTTCGTCTCCCAAAGACTTATCTTATCAGGTTTTCTTTCATTGCATCTGTAAATGACGGTGCAGCGTATGCATGTGTAATGTAGGACATCGCAAAGTTCCGAATAGCAGCCAGATGAGCTCAGCAGGTGAATTCCGAATTACCAAGTCATTGCTCTCAACTTTCATGAGTTTGAGTGGCAATGATGAATAGTCATTGGGGGTTGTCAGGGCTATATCTGCGCTCTGGCAAAATAATGTCACTATTTATTGACAGCTGGTTACTGCAGCTTCAACTTTAGTCTCCTTCCTCCCTTCCTCATTTCCTCTTCTCCCTTCCTTTCTTCCTGTATTCTACTCTACCTTTTCCCCTAAATATAAAGAATATTTACATGATAAATTTTATATGGGATTATTTAAACTATTTTAATATATACTAAGAGGAGTGAAAATATTTTCATTCTCCTATATATAGTTGAAATCAAATCATACAATGGTAAGATGAAAAAAAAGTCATCATATGATTTGATTTAATGGAATACAATAAAAGCAACAACACTGAATTTATCCTAAAAATAAAATCAAGGTATCATCTTCATGACATAGAACTTTGATCATGATTTATGCTAAAAAAATGAGTAATCATTAAGTGTATTATTATTATTATTATTATTATTATTATTATTATTATTTTGGTACTGAGGATTGAGTTCCAGGGCACTTGACAACTTAGTACATCCCCAGCCCTGTTTTGTATCTTATTTAGATACATGGACTCACTGAGTTGCTTAGTGCCTCACTTTTGCTGAGGCTGGCTTAGAACTCACAATCCTCTTGCCTCAGCCTTCTGAGCTGCTGGGATTACAGGCATGCACCACCATACCTGGCTTGTTAAGTGTACTTAATAAATGTTGAAACACAAACCAATTTGGTAAATTTTTATTTTATGAATTGAAGTTAATTCTTTTGTCAAAAATTAATTGAAAACCACATTTAATTTGCAGAAATAAATGTATCTGGTGTTTGCATGCAAGTGCATGTGTAAGCAATTATTTTTATCTTGATAGAAATGATATAACTGAGTAGGAAAAATGTAAGGTAGGAGTGAAAGAATTGAATTACTTAAGAGACTTCATTTTTTGATAGCCTTTGTAAATATGCATTGGAAAAGAAGGAATGGGACCTCTCTGAATCTCTAAAGAACAACAAGTATTTCTTCATTAAAGATTTAAAAAAAAATACGACTCATAATGTATGAGAGTAGTTAAAAATCCACTTCCTGAAAAGGAATAAAGAGATATTCTTTCCTTGTGCCAAAGGTAAAATGATGAGGGTAATGAAATCTATAGGACTGAAGCCCATCCAAACTGTCCTACGGAAGCCCCATTGATGAATTACTCAAATTTAAAAAGATACTGTTCCTCAGCAGTACGTACTCTCTACCAAATATTTAGTACCTTTTATGCTGTCCACATTTTCAGATGATATATTTCAGTGATACCTCTGAACCAAAAAAAAAAAAAGAACTCTCATCAGGTTATCCCTCATTGCCCTTTAGTTCAAGAAGGTATGCTTTACAGAACTACTTAAGCATTTGCATTTGTTACAGCTTTGCCTTCTACTCAGCCTGGCAATGAAGAATGGATGAGGAATAAACTTGTTCGATAGCTTCTGGAACACATGGTTGAGAGAGACACATTAAAACTTCTGGGGTTGAAGAATGAGGGGAAACAATAATTAGTGTTCAAAAAGTTAAATAGAGACAGGGAATCTTCAATCTGCAGGGCAAACTCAGATTTTGAGGTTTTTGCCTACACTTGGAATTTTCCTAGAGATTGAAAGACCAGCAGTCATTGTCAATTATCATTAAAACTTTATATCTCCTTTGGATCCATATGTACTCCTATTGCAATAAGTTAAGAATCTACATTACTGAAATAGTCACCAAATTTTTGGATTCTGCTCTCTATTGGCCAAAACAAGCTTTTGAGTATGCTTTATAAATTGATTGTCATTTGTTATTGTTTTAAGCTCACACTTACATTGCTAAAGCATAAAAAAAAGAAATGTAGAAAGAAAAATAAAAATTATACATGATCACATGTCCTCCAGTGCTTTGTCTTATTCTTATCATGTAACTTTCTACTCCAAGAATGTACATGTGCATACCTGACTTTGAAAAATATTGATTTAAAACAAGGTTCATCAAACAACAGATTGGATGCCAAATCCAGATTATCATTCAATTTTTAAATGGTTCAGGAGGTTAAGAATGTATTTTATGTTTTAATATGGTTGGGAAAAAAATTTATTTGGTGACATGAAAATTATAAGAAACCGAAATTCTAATACTTAAAAGCTTTATTGCCACATATCACATTCATTTGCTTATGTTTTGTCTATGGCTGTTTTGGAGGGACAATGTCAAAAATGAATAAATGTGACAGAAACAGTGTGTCCCAGGAATATTACTGCTGACTCTTTAAAATAAATGCTTTTTGATCTCTAGTTTAGAGGATAATGCTGTGTTCCACATTCCCCTCCCTTCAGATTATACTAGCTAGCTTCACATTTAAGACCTATCCCTTCATCAATTCATACACAACTCTGTTTTCTCTCTGTCCCTTTATATTCTGAAGTTAACGCCTCAAGTAAGATGATTCTACCAGTTGATGAAAACACCGATTTCCATGTGAGATTGGTATTTACTTCAAACTAAAATATACACAAGGAACCAAAAACAACTAGAAGCCATTATTTTGAGGGGCCATGCACCCCTCAAAAACATCTCCTATGTATTTTACTCTATTTTTCTGGGTCTCTTTTGATTTATTCTCTATGCATATCACCTCAACGTCTTCAAAGAACTTCACTTGCATCTATGGACTTTGCCCTATTCCCCTCTTTGATTTTGACAAAAGGCTAACCAGGAAGTAATTGGACAAATACGTGAGATTTTCTTAGATTTTTGGATAGGTTGGTTACATCAATGTCTTGGGTATGAGATTATGCAGATACAAAGTGAACTTGTAGTTTTATATCTCTTTATATGTTTTTTGTTTAAAAACAAGAAATGTACATTTTAATTTTATATTGGTCATTTAAATATTGCTCCCAAATTATTTATTAAAATATATTCTCTAATAAATATTTTCTCATTTTCTGATTGAGCCTGTAAAATAGGTGTTTCTTAACCCAAGACTCCACAAATAAAAAATGTTAAGTACTGTAATACTTTTATTTGTAAAATTTAAAAAATTGTATTTTCCTTAGGAACATAAAAATTGTTAAATTTTTTTCTTTTATAATTTCTTTCTGGACTTTTTCCATTCCTTTTTGAAAAATGGTACTCTCTTTTCTCTGTAGCAAAGATCAATTTAAAAAGATCAAGTGTATTTTATTTTATATGGACACATATACAGTACACTTTCAAATTATTATTTTATAGATAATTATTATATTTCATATGTAGAAAGATACTAAAGTGATGGGGAGGTGTAATGGTTGATGAAATTAAATGCTTTAAATACATACTGTGGCTCTATGAATGCCACATTGTTGGTGAATACAAAGGGCTTCTCACATTTCTTTTTATGAAAAGTAATATATCCTTGACTTCCAAGATGCCAGCTATGCACAGGTCTGCTGACTACAAACTGATATGCATACTCAACTACCGGGTACAAAAGCAATCAGCCTAAGATTTCTGTATTACATGTCACTACTTAGAATAGTTATTTTCTTTTTGGAATAGAATTTATCTTGCATTGGCTAAAAAAGTCATACACTCCATGCAGCCTTCTGCAGTGCCATCTGGAAAGGGAATTAAAAGTCTGGAAATATAGTCTTTGGTGGAATCCTTTGCATTTCACTGCTGGTGGACAGCACAGACCAGTTGCATTTTAACAGATGTGCAAAATATTTTGCTAGTTTCTTATTATGTTTCCATGATTTCAAGTGAAATGAGTTTCAAATTTATAAGGCCAAAGAAGAGAAAAAAATCTAAATCTTCAATTTCACTTTTTATTCAAGTCTTTCATATTTGCAATAGATTGCCAAAATATATTCAAATTAATGAAGACGTTGGGATATCGATATGCTAATAAATAATGTTTATTGAATTTTTGATAGTATCTCCAAAAAAGTCACCATCCCACATGATGATGGCTAATATTTGGTGTTAATATTGAAAATTAAAAGTAATATGAGCTAGAGAGGTGCAAAATAGCTCAGTGGTAGAGTGTTTGCCTATCATGCATAAAATCCTAGGTTTGGTTCCCAGCACCAACCCTACCCAAAAAGGATGAAAAACGAAAAAAGTAGTGAATGAAATAAAATTATCTTTTTAAAAAGGCCAGCTATATTAGAGAAAAGTTAAACTGCCTAACATATTCGTTCAAGCTTTTTCAACTATAGGGCTTGTTTTAAATAATATTTTAAAAACTGTGATCTTTGTTAATTTTTTAATAGTAACATGAGATCTTATCTCATTTCTAAATAATATTCTGTCACTTCTTATAGAATAGCTTCTTTAAAATATGCTTAAATATGAACCATTTCTTTGACTAATAATATGACAAACAAACAGAAAACAACAAAATATCCCTGGACTCAGGAACGTTTTCTCCAATAAGTCATATTTAAAGTAAAATTTTAGTCTTTGTTTGTACTTTATAATTGGTATATTCTTACATGTCAAAAATGTTCAAATTCTAAAATTATACTTAATTCAGCATGTTAACTCCTAAAAATTGAAATGAGCTAATCTGACAGAATATGGAAGTTTATTTTAAGAGATTTATTCCTTTAATACTTTATTTCTATAAATAAATCACATAGTACAACTAGAAATTCAAATATTTCTATTTAAAAACATAGCATTACTTAAAATTCATTTTTTAAAACTTCATTCAAATAATATTACATTTATTGTAGGATATTAGAATCAGGATAGTAAAGTAGAAAATCCTGAAAAATAATGAATTATCAACCCTAACTATAGTTTTTAAAAATAATGTTTTCCTCAGGATATTTTTTCATATAAACTAATTCAAACTGTGTGTATAATTTTTTAAAGTGCTTATTTTTTAGTTCAAAAGCATTATTTATAGACCTGGTTTTACCTAATATGTGTGTTTGTGCATGGGTGTGTGCGTGTGCATCTCTTAGGGATGAAACCAGGACATCTTGCATACTAGGTAGGCAAGGACTCTACCACTGAACTATACACTCAGCCCCATTTATAAACTTAATTGAAAATAATATTTTCAGAATTTTAAAATATTTGCTTACTCAGCTATGAATTATAACCCTTTAGTGCATAGCTTAATCATACTATTAACACTAAATGAAGAGTATGATAATGGGCTTTAGTGGCAAAAGATTGTCTTCTATTTAGGAATATGTTCAATGATTTTTTATATACTTCAACATGGTAATATCATGCAGCTAATATAAATGATGGTATGAAAATTTCTTCATAAGAAAATAGTTTTGCTATCAGAGTGTATTTGTACTATTTTCACATTTAACTTATAATTTCACATACAACAAAATATGAAAACCAAACTGTATTTGTGTTAATGCAGATCCTAAACCCAAGCCACACACCTTGTCTAATGCTAAAATTAATTACAAAGTAACTTATTCTTATAGTAAAATTAAGCTTGTCAGGTATCATGATACATGGAGTAGTAAGCATACAACAGTTTTGCTTTTGCCAGGGTTTCAAAACTTGAAAAATGTTCAAATAGAACCATCAGCCAAAGCTAATGCAGATATCATCAGCACTGCTCCTGGGCATACATACTCATTTCCCCACTCTCTTACCACTACCACTTCTGAGACTGGAGCCTATCCTACATCTGGAATATCTTCAGTTCTGTGTCTAGAAGCTGAATCCCTGTCAGACTAGACTTGAGTGATCTCTGCTTCTTTACACCAGAAAGGCTTCATCCAAAATTTGAAATAGGAAATAGTTTAGCAGAAATGATACTACAACAATTCAAAATACATTGGACTCATGCTAAAAACAAAACAAAACAACAACAAAAAACCTTGCTAAAAGTAAATTCACATACCCAAAATAAGTCCCTTGAAATGCCAACACATCATTAACACAAACCACCTGTCAAATTAGTGCACCAAATAACCCTAAGTATACACACACATAAGATCATATCATAATATTCCTGAATGTAGTCTATATAAAATAGAAATTATATTAAGAAGCAATATAATGTGAGCAGAGAAGAGGCACTGTTTAAAAAAATAGAAATTTTATACACAGAGAACTCAAAATGGAAATTAAAAACTGAGTGGATTAAAAAAAAGCCTATGTAGAAGAATTAAACATAGAATTAACAAATTGGAAAGTAAACTAGAGGAAATCATTCTAATAACCAGGAAGAAAACAGGTAAGAACACATGAGGTTTAAAAAACTCATAGAATAAACATGCCCAATATAAACCTCAGAGCATTTTAGATAAAGTATTTTAGAAAAAGCATTTTAGAAAAAATGGAGTTATATAATTTTGTAAAATAACTAGTAGCATTGATGGATCAAAAAAAAATCTTTAGATTTGGAAAACATGGATGTGGCTCATTATAAATGTAGCCATTCAGTTGGATACATTTTAGTACAACTGCAGAACATTAAGTGTAATGATAAGGATCTTTAAAATTACTAGGAAAAAATAAAAGGTAGCAGTCATGTTAGCAAATATATTTATTTTGTGCTGGTACTGAACCCAGGTCCTTATGCATGCGGAACACCCACTCTACTACTGAGCTGCATGCTCACTCCTGCAAGTGTCTTTATACAAAGTAGATACCTTAAAATTCCCTAGTTATGTCAAATTTCTGAGAAAAAAAATAACCATCAACCTTGAAGTCTATATACTCTGAACTACTACTGTTCAAGTATAAGTGCAAAGTAAATATTTTAAACAAAAAATGCTAAAAGTGTCTTTTGCCAAACCATACTAAATGAACTTCTAATGGATACTCTTCAGGAAGAAAGACAATAAATCAAGGAGGAGGAAATGGCCAGCAATACTCAATGGTGAAAAAAATGGAATCAGCCAATGCTTTGTGAAGAGATGCTTCTTTTTCGTACTTTGTTTAATTCTTTATATGTATCTACTCTATTCTTTGCCTCTTGCCCCATCTTCCCAATTCCATCACTTCGGGAAAGGATGAGCTGTGTAATTGGTAGGTTTTACAGAAACTGTTAATCATATTTTATTTAGAATATTTCTTTGCTTTGTGACTCTGCCTGCCTGCAAAATACTTGAAGGCTGCTTTGTTTTTCCATGATATAAACAGTATAGATGAGGATGAGGAAATTTATGGTTTTCTAACACTACCTCTGACTGATGGGGCAAATCAATTTGGAGAAAAACTAGAAATCCTATTTGATGTTTACATTAAATTATGTTTTTCATATTATTACTGAAAATAAAATATATTCATCTTCTGTCTTATTTTATTTCTTATTTGGTCATTTACAAATCAGATACTATCAACTTTTGTTGCACTGTTTGAGTTACTTTATCAAAGTTCCTAAAGAATCATTTGGGAAGCACTTACCCAGATGACTTGGTTGAAACATGGTAAGGGAAGTTTCAGAATTTGGTAAGAGCTTGTTGCATAAAATTTTGAATTTGTTGGATTAATTGCAATTTATGATGGCTCTGTATATAATATTTTTTCTAAGTTAAAGTTTCATGTAGAGACCTGAAGACTAATGAGTACTTAAATTACAGTCATAGCAAATGGAAAGCAGACCTTGAAAACCTCAGCAAATTAGGGACTGACTTCCCAGGTCCTTTGCAATTAAAAACAATCAAAGCAAAGTTTCAATCACAAAATAGAAAGTTGTTATGCTTTCTTTATAGATGTCAAATTGCATTTTACCGCTTTTATTGGCTTTCTCAGCCATAAAAGGCTAAGAAACTGACAACAAGCTAGTTGTCAGGGAGAACAGTTACTGAAATGAAAAGATAGTTTTGTTCTATGTTCATCAAAGAGCTCAGTGAATGTAAAAACTTAAACTGTAGTTGTCAGGCAATGCTAAGTGAAATGTCCCAAATTCTTAGATGTTGTTTCATTTATTTATTAATTTTTGTATCTTTTTAATTTGTTTTAATTAGTTATACATGACAGTAGAATGCATTTGAAACATTATATGTAAATGAAGTATAATTTTTCATTCTTCTGGTTGTTGTACATGATATAGAATCACATTGGTCGTGTAGTCATATATGCACACAGGGTAGATTCATTCTACTATCCTTTCTACCCACATACCTCATCTCTCCTTTAACTCCTCTCTACTAATCCAAAGTTACTCTATTCTTCCCTAGCCCTCTGCCCGCTTTGTGAATTAGCATCCACATATCAGAGAAAACTTTTGGCCTATGTTTGTTGGGGATTAGCTTATTTCACTTAGCATGATATTCTCTAGCTGCATCCATTTATTGGCAAATGCCATAATTTGTTTTAAACTACATTTGGAGCTGAGGGAAGAAACCAAAATAAACTAACCTTGGATTTTTATAATTAGTCTGTAGGTTGAGAAGACAGAGATGATATTAGAAATTAGATTAATTTTATAACCATAAAAGTAGTAACATGGAAAAAGTTTGTTATGACTAAAAATATATTAACAAATAGAAAGGCAAACACAAAGGAAGATAATATTAGTGACAAAAATTGAGTATTGAGGGGAATAAGTTACAAGATAATTGTGTGGTTACTCAAGAGAGAACTAGTATATATTAGCTAACAAAAGACGACAGCAATGTATTATGTTTGCCAAGTACAAAGATATTCACTAGAACAAATTGCAGATAAAAAGTAGTAAATGACAAATTAAAATCATGAAAAAAATAGATTATACACATTTATGTGTGTATATGTATAAATATATATATATACATGTCTACACACATATACATATGTATCTATGTGTGTATCCATAATAACCAAAAATGAAAATAAATTTAGCTGTCATAGTAAAGGAAAACATCTCAATTATAATTTAACTCAATGTTATTTATAAAAACCACAACAATGACTTAGAAGCATTGAAAATAAAATTAAGGCCAATGAACATTTTGCAAATCTAAACAGAAAGAAAAACTGCACTGTGATTTTGTCATAAATTAAGTCAAAATTCAGAAGTATATATTAATAAGTGAAAAGTTACAATTGAAAAAAGATATTCTATGTATGAATATCTCTACATATAAACAAGGAAACATCTTTGGTATAGTAGTAATTAGAGAGGATACAAAACAAGATATAATAATCAACTTTAAGTTTGAGTTGGTTGACAATACCTGTAAAATAACTACAAAAGTAGTACCTTTAAAATTAACCTAATAATAGTATACCTTGATATAGAAAGTATGTCTTTCATAAACTCATTGAAAATATATAAACTTTAAAGATATATTTGGCTATAAAGAAAATTTATTGTATTTTTTTAAATGAAAAAATACTGACACTGTCTTCAGTAATTTGCAAATAAATAATAAATTTATTAAAAATCTTACCAATTTACAACCCCCACTTAGTCATTACAAAGTTATTTAAAAAAATGGCAGTCTTATCAAAAGAAAAACATTAATAATTTTAAAGAAACTAAAGAATGTAATTATAAAAAAAATGGGATGCCACTGAAGTAGTACTCATAGAAGCCATAAATATTTAATTTGATAACATAAAATAATTCAAATACATGAGTCTGTCTCTCATCAATTTCAGAGAAAAGGCAAAAAAAAATAACTAAAAGAAGAGCACAATAAAGAAATTAATAGAGAAAAATCAACTTAATATGCTGTAAAGGAGAAAAATAATAGAATAGATAAGTTTGCTCTTTTACAATGATTAGTAAGTAAGGTATGAAGCTTATTTAATAGAAAATAAAATTGATAGCTGAAAATGTTTTCACAATGACAAATTTTGTTCCTTTATAATTTCCATCTATTTTTTATTTCTTACTCTTGCCTTATTATACTGGCAAAGATTTGCAGTGAAAAGTGGACTCAAAGGCATGATAGTAAGGTTTATTGTCTCAGTCTCATTCTGAGGAATATTTTTAACTTCTCACTATTTCAACTATATCACTTTATCAGATTGAGGAATTTCTCCTAGATTCATATTTGCTGAGAGTTTTTCTAATGAAAGGATATTAATGATGCTTAATGTTATTTTTTGCTTCCACTTAAAAGATTCTATTTCCCTTTTTTTGTGTGTTAATATGTCAAACTGTATTTACTGCTTTCCAAATGTTAGACCACTTTTGCAAGAGGGGGTGGGACACACCTGTAATCCAGGTGGCTCTGGAGGCTGAAAGACAGGAGGGTTGCAAGTTCAAAGCCAGCATCAGCAACTTAGTGAGATCTTAAGCAAACTGGCAAGAACCTGCCTCAAAAAATAAAAACAGGCTGGGTTTGTGGCTCAATGGTTGAGTGCCCTTGTGTTCAATCCCCATTACAAAAAAAAATAAAAAAATAAAAAAATCAGATCATTTTTGCCTTCCTGAAATAAATTCTATTTTGTGACGATGTTTTTCCTTTTATATTTTACAATATTAAGTTTTATAATAACCAATAAAAATTGACATTGTTTTTATGATAAATATTGATCTGTAGAACTCTTTGTTTAATGTCCAAATAATGTTTTGAAACCAAGGCCATGCAGGCCTGAAAAGATACAAAAACTGCTCTTCTTCAACTTTTTTTTTTAATGTGCAATAAAATTTGAGGCAAGAAAAAGAATTTTTCTCTTTTTTCTTAAGCATTTTGAAAATTTCAGTTGTTAAGCCATCTACACATAGTATAGTATCTTTATTAAAGGTTTTTAGTAAATGATTCAATGTTCTTAATGGATATCAAAGTATTCAAATCTTTCTTTTTTCTGTTGATAAATTGTGCTTTATAAATATGTACATTTTGTGCACATGTCAAATTTATTAGTATAAATTTTTAGGATATATATCTTCTTATAATCATTTTATTATTATTAAATATCCAATGATATTCCCCCTTTCTTCCTGATACTAGTAATTTGTGTTTTCTCTCAGTTTTGCTTGCTATAATGCTTGCTTCTCATATATCATGTTCTAATCTTTAAAAGCAGTTCTACATAATTTTTTTCCTATAAATATAGCATGTTTCATTATATTATGTTCTTGAATATTTTTAATTTTAACTGTTTAGATTTTTGAGTTTTCTTTTTTGAACTTTTTCTAGTTTTTCTGAATTTGCATATTTCAATTATTTATTCATTTTTAATGTTTATTGACTGCTGAGAATTTTCTTTGGAATACTGCTTTGGCTGTGTTTCATAAATGCTGAGTCCAGAGAAAGTTGAGAAGGTTGGTCACTCTACATTTATGTCTAGATTATTCTAGTATGAGTGCTTTTGAAATAATGATCAGGTATTCCCATCCCTAGAAACTATTGTAAATTTAAAATATTATAATTTGAAAATGTGTTTAATATACCTGACCCACCAGACACCATAGCTGATTCCAGCTTACTGTAAATATGCTCAAAACACTTAACATTAGGCTACAGTTGGAAAAAAATAATCTACAAAAATAATATTTTATAATGAAGTATTGATTATATTATGCAATATATTGACTATTATACTGAAAGTGAAAAACAGACTAGTTGTATGGGTATAATTTTTTTATTTGTTCTAATTAGTTATACATGACAGCAGAATGCATTCAGACATATCATATATAAATGGAGTATAACTCCTCATTCTTCTGATTGTACATGTTGTAGAATAACACTGGTTGTGTAATAATATAGGTAAATAGGGTAATAATATCCAATTCATTTTGCTATACTTCTTACCTCCATACCTCCTCCCTTCACTCCCTTCTGCCTAATCCAAAGTACCTCTAATTTTCCCTAACCCACCTCCTCTTATTGTGAATTAGTATCCACATATCAGAGAAAACATTGGGCCTTTGTATTTTGGGGACTGGTTTATTTTGCTTAGCATGATATTCTCTAGCTCCATTCATTTACCTGCAAATACCATAATTTTGTTCTTCTTTAAGGCTGAGTAATAGTCCATTGTGTATATATACCACTTTTTTTTTAATCCATTCATCTGTTGCAGAACATCTACATTGGTTCCATAGTTTGGCTATTGTCAATTGAGCTGCTATAAACATTGATGTGTCTGTGTCACTATAGTATGCTGATATTAAGCCCTTTGGGTATATGCTGAGAAGAGAGAGAGACTGGGTCAAATGGTGGTTCCATTCCAAGTTTTCTGAGGAATCTCCATGCTGCTTTTCCAGTCAATACTCTTCTCCAAGAGTATAGTGGTAGAAAAATAAAAATGTTAATTTACCAGATATATTTCAAATGGAGTTTGGCTTATTTGTTTTAACCTACTTTAGGATTCATTACACAGTTTCTGCTCTGAATAATACAGTACTTTCAGAGGTACAAAACTGGTCCTTTTCTTTGAATATTTGTTAATCCCTAGGCAAGATGACTTACTATAGCGGCAACAAAATTATTATAAATAGGGATATTTGAAGTTGGGATTTATGAAAAACTGTGTTAATAAAGCAAATACCTTTAGGATAAGATGAACACTTTTAAAAACATATCCCCAAAGTGATGGTTTCTTTTAGCTATTATAAGTGCTTCTAATATGAAGAAATTCCTAAGCAATTAAGTCTTTTGAAGAGACGTTGTCTTCCCCAATTCCTATTTCCCTCCAATGCTGGTATCTTGAACAGTTTATTCTTTCCTCTGTGTAATTAAAAATCTTTCTTAAAATTTTATATATATAAACTCTATCTCAACACAGTTTTAGTTTTACAAATATTAATCGATATTTGTAATATGTTGTCCTTGGTAAGTAAATTTGTAATATTTTACATAGCCAAATAAAAAATAAAGAGCATATGCAAACCTATAAAAATGTTTTGGTTCTCTTCTTTCTTGAGAAGGAGAGTCAAAGTGTTAAAGATCAGACTAGATCTATAAAATGAGGTCATTCAAAGTCAGAAAGATTACCAGTTGAATATTTTTAGGAAAATGTAAACACAGCACTGGATTAAGTAAGGCATTTGATATATTTTTTTTCCAAACAAGGAAAATAGATTCAAGAAAAAAGAAAAGAGTAAAAACCTAATCAAAACAAAAATGTAATTCTGACAAGCCCTTTGCAAAGGACTTGAAAGCATAAGAGTGCATTTCTTAATTCAGGGAGTTTTATATAAAAGCAAAGTATGAATATAGTGTACAATATTAAGATCTATCTGAATAAATAAGAGATTAGAAGTATAATTTACCATACCAGAAATTGTTATTTGGATGTCTTTGATAACAGTTTTTTTCTTGCTAATCAATTAGCTTCAATGTCAACCTTCCATTGACAACCAGTATATTATTTTAGCTTGGTTTTAGTAGCTATTCTCCAGGATATATGTGCCAAGAGAACATTATGAGAATGTAAAACCAGAATAAAGGAGAATTATTCACTTTTTTTCATTAGTTTGAGGATTGAATTTTCAAATTTTTAGAGTATTCCTTTTCAGTATTTACAATTATAATAACTGAATACATTGTAGTTATTTCTTCCTCTGATTCTTAAAAGGAAAAAAAAGCAAAAGGCAATATTAGAGACAAATTCAAAACCCAATGAAAATGTTTAAATTTAATCCATTAAAATGCTTTGATTTTTAGACAAAATAAACAAAGAGTTACTTAATTAGTATTAAACTATTTGAAATATTATATAAACAGGCAAATATTTTATCATATACTATATCAGTATCTCACACCTTCCCTATAGTTTTTGTTTTTCCTCAAAGGTGATCATTGACTACAACACTAAGCTATTTATTATTTCAATTGGAATTTTAAAATAACCTTCAACTAATGTCACTAACATTGTTGTGATATCTGGACAAAGTACTCACCATAGAAAGTCATCATGGTAGCTCTAATATCTCTCTCAAGCAGTGCACACAATTGTGTAGAGTCAGCCATCATTCTTACCATAAATAACACAGGATGATAATCCATGCAGAAGAAAATGGAAGACGAAGTTAAAATAAATATTCCTCATCTACTATTCTTCCAGTGTGGTACCATTTAACTTCTGCACAGACAGTAATGCCTATCATTGACATTTCAGAAGGGAACTGAAAACATAGTAAACCATTTTCTGATGTAAGAAATTATGGTATCCAAACAATGCTTCAGTCTGAGAGGGAAAGACTGACGACTTCAACATAAAATAAAGCTCATCATAAAACATGCCATTACCCTCCTGAAACAGGAAACATGTAAAAACTTGCTAACAGGAGATTCAGCTTCTTTTTTGAAGACTTCAGACTTTTTAAGGCTCTCCCTGTGGCCACAAAAGGAATATTATTAACCATGAAGTCAGTACTTAGCAATAATGTAACGGCAAAACTAAATATGCAGTAATTGTTTAAAAAAATCCATAATCATGTATTTCATGTCATATGTGATAGTAGCAATTTTTAATACAATTTTTTTAAAAATTACTTGTAGATGGATACAATGCCTTTGTTTTATTTATTTTTTTAATGTGGTGCTAAGGATCCAACCCAGTGCCTCACACATGCTAGGCAAGTGCTCTACCACTGAGCTACAACCACAGCCTCTTAATGTGATTTTAATAAAGTACATTATTATTTAGATATGGACCCTAGCAATCTCTTGTGTAGTATTTACATTTTTAAGAAAAAAATTTAAATATTCCTAATTCTCCCTAGAAGGTTAGTGAGGAATATTTTAAATGTATTAGGAATAATTAAAAATTATAAATAGAAAAGTAAGAATTTTGTTTCTATCAATAATGTTAATGAACATGTTACTCTTTAGGACTTGGATTTATATTCAAAATGTGTGTGTGTGCGCGAGTGCACGCACACATGTATGCATGTGAGACTATTTTTGATGATGCACTTTGAGGGCTGTCAGATTTTCTGTCCAATAGAGTTGTTGAAAAGTGCATTTTCATATTTCAGTTTGCTACCTCTGGCCAAAATAATGTGACACTTAAAGACTGATGTGATAAATTAATTGACTTCTCCACGTCACCAGGCACAAAGATGTTTCTTTTATGTCTATGTAAGCAATATGAGGTTCCTAGCAACTTTTAGGATTGTAAAAATATGCATTAGATTTTTCTTCAGCAACAAGTATCTATAGGAAATAAACATTTTGCATCTTTTACATCACAAAATCATCCTTTTTGATAGAGAGTGTCTGAGATATGAAGATGAAAACTACAGAATTTACCATGGATAGGAAATGATAGGACAATCGCCTCTCACTCAAAATGCTCACTCAATAGAGATTAAAATTCTCAGCTTATTTTCTTGAACGGAATTTCTATCTAGGTCTTTTAAAATTTATTCTCAACAGGTATTTTGTTTTTGTTCCGAATAGGAGGCTGGATGCCACCTCTATCTCCAGAAGAATAATCTCTGAGAAACTTCAGGGAAAGACTGTCTAATTTTTTTGAATGGGTAGCTCAAACTGTTTGCAATTTATCAACAAAGCAGTAATATTTTCTATTTATGATAATAACTCTTTTAAGGAAGGAGTCAAAACCCCCTCTAGCTGACAGTCTGCCGAGCTATAACTGGCAGAGTGAGTACAGAGAGATTCAATGTGAAAAGTGGAAGATAATGTGCTCACACACTAATGGGCACTGAACTAGACATGGGCTCATTTTTCACATCATGTCATCTGTAAGGTTTGAATAAAAAGTAATGGCCAGAATGAGCCTGGCTCTATCTCAGACATTATCATTTGCCTCCTCAGTTTTATTTGTGTTGACTTGTACAGTCTAAAAAGATGACAGTCTCTGGGCCTCTGGATCACTCACAGTGATAATACACAGCACATTACACTGTTGGTGACAGGTTCTGTTCTCCTGGATGGCATATGAAAGGAACGCATCTCTTTCCGTCATTTCAAATGCTATAAACTGACAGAATAAAGAATCTTGCAGAGGGGACATCACAAACCCTGTCTGTTATGATTTTATGAGATAAACTGGAGTTTCTAGGGTATCTTGTTCAGGAAATTAGTGTCAGTCAAACTTTAGTGCATTTTTTTCCCCCAAGAGATAAATAGCAGACTCTAGAAAAGTAGCTTTGCCTTATTTCACACAGCAAAACCACCAAAAGCATATGTCCAACCCTGAGAAAAACTATGGTCAGCCTCTCTCCAAAAAGATAGTGCCTAGATTTCCTAAAGTGCAATAAACCATACATGGCTCCAACAAGAAAAAGTGTCCACATATCAATGAGATCTTTAAAGAAATCACTAGCCTGATTGTATGAAAGAATAAATCAGTACTTTTAAATATTTTGGAAGGCTCATTTTTGCTGAATTGCTAACTTAATGTCCTGTTGAACTATAAACATGCCAAGACTGTAATGTTTTTTTCTTGGTACATTTATTCAAGGTTTTATCTTCTTTCTCTTTATTTCAGTAACTATTACTGAATTGATTTACAGTAGTTTGAATTTAACTGAAGACACCACAAAAATATCAGTTAGATAGATAATAATATGCAGAATTTTATTAATTTATCCTAAACTGAGTAGCACATGGATTCTCTACTCTTAACGTTTTTTAAAACATTATAGTGTCATAAAAATTTACAGGTACTTGAATCATAATCTGCCAATTGTCATAGCTTTTTCCCATGTAATTTCAATTCCTTCTATTATAATAAACGTTCTTTGCATGACTTAAGTTTAAGTGATTACTTAAGTTAGACTTGCCATTGTACTTTTCAGTCCATTTTCATATTTGAAACTTTTTTTTTTGCTATCAAGATGAATAGAAATGAATGTCAAAGAATGTTTAAGATGAACACTTATAAATGGTCTTTTATTCAAATTTTTTATTACGAACACATTTTAAAAATTTATTTCACTCTAGAATTTGACCACATAGTTGTATTTTAAAATAAGATAGGTCTAATAATTTACTTTAATTTGATATTAAATATAAGGGGATGTTTTAAAATTCTAAGATTATACATACCGTATAACAATTAATGTGAAAAAATAAAGAAAATGATGTTAAAGAAATGAGAATTTCATTCATATGTGTTTCTTCTACTTCTGTGGATATCTTCAATCATTAATACTTAAGCTGCATATGGACTTAAAATGTAAACACAGACATTTAAAATTAAAAAAAAAAGAATTTTGAAGCACCTTGTTTAAAAAATACAAATATTTATTTCAAATTGTTCATATAAAATGTGCAAAGTATGGCTTATTATCACATAGGTAGATTCTTAGAATTTTGGGGGGCTTAGAAGATTTATTTGAAATTTCTGGTATTGTGAATCTTCTTGATTATCAGACAGCCTCAAAGCAACCAGGCATTTGTTTACATTCATCACTACCCTCCATAAAGATGACTTCATTCACATATTCAGTATTGAGACCAGGCACCTGCCATATACTTGCCATATTGAGTACTAAGTATATAAAATAATTGTAAGTTGCTGTATGAAGGGCACGGTGAAATAAGAATGAAAGGATCAAAAAGAGAAATTAATTTGTAGTGAGATCTTCACTAACAGTTGCTCAATCTTTCTTCCAATATAGTTTTTTTTTTTTTTTTTTTTTTTTTTTAAACTAGCGATTGAACCCAGGGGTGCTTTAGTGCTTATCACTTAGCTATATCCCCAGTCCTATTTATGTTTTGAGACAGATTCTCGCTAAGTGACTAAGGGTCTCCCTAGGTTGTATAGTTTGACCCAGAACTTGATCCTCCTGCCTCAGCTGCCCAAGTTGAAATAAAGCATTTTTAAAACAGATTCAACAACAATCTGAAAATTATTCTCCAACCTGGAGATCAATCATCACTTGCCTCTTCTATAGTGTACCTTTCAGACTTAAACATTATCTATATGCACCTCTGTACATCTACCATGTTGCTTGATACTATTTTTTAGACCCTCCCCTCTTCTGTGCTTGCCTCTGCTTATTCTTTATTTGCCTCTGCATATGATTTATTGAAGTTAAATAAATGCCTAGACTGGTTCTCTTTCTCTCATTTCCTCAAAGCAGTGCTTCATAAATGGTTTACATGCTTTGAAAGCTGATGACTAGAGGATAGTCAAAGAAGTGTTCTCTTTAATGGAGTTAGTCCTTCTGGGTTAAGTTTTTTATTTTATTTTTATCTATTATTATTATTATCATCATCATTATTATTATTTGTCATTGGCTTTTGACATATGTCAGTACCTCAGCTTTGGAAATAAGCATTTAATAGACAGTGTTTAGAATCTACCATTACTGTAATCCATTCTGTTAACCTAGCAAACAGCAGTATTTTAAATAAAATAATAGTAATGATATTAGCAGTACAGTGCTTAATGTCAAGAATATCTACTTGTCTCATAAATCTTACTTATGAATGAAAATCAGAAATGAGTGAGATTCTTTTTAAGAACTGTATCTCAGTAATATTAACATACAAAATATAGAACTATTTCAAGTGAATACACTTGTATTAAATAGTAGGAGTATTAGGAGAATTAAAGATCTTTAAAATTGATTTCTCATTTGATGGCAGAAATGAATATAAACAGAATCATTTTTAAAGTTGTTTCAAAGTAAACATTTATCCCAATGGCAGGGTAAAGTGGGGTGAAGAAGAAGAATGAACTAAAGTGTCTTACAGAGTCTGCAAATCCGCAGTATTCTAAGTAAAGCAGTGTCATAGCTAGCCATTGGTAGCACAGGGACATGGAGAAAGCAGTGACTTGCTGAGGCTTAGTGTAAAAGTCCCTTTCACTCTTGGAAATGGGAATTGCTGCCCAAACCCATTAGGCTTCCACCGCATGTCCTCATACTGACTTCTGCCTCTCTTTGTTCAGTTTTTATCCCTTAGTGTTGATGTTGAACTCGCCTCCCAGAACAAGTAAGCCTTTGCCTTGTAGTCTGCCCATGAAGTCACCAGGTTAAGGGTGTATCTGCTCCATTCCTGATAAACACCAGCGTTATCTGGCCCATTTCTTTTGTGTGTTTCTCAGTTAGATAGCAGGGTTAGGACATATGAAATCTTGTATTCTCCATGTCCCTTTTATTTTGGAAAGCTTTTGAGAGCTTAACATTTCCCTGTTTCTTGTTGTTCAGACCAAACCATTCCCTTCTGAATCCGTTTACTCGTGGCCTCTTGCCTCCTACAGCAAATCCAGGCTTCTTCTTGTCATCTTCAAGGAACCCACCTCTATCTTACCCTTCTGTCCTTATACACACTGCCCTAGATGTCACTTTTATTTTTGATCAATTTTATCCAAAGGGAAAAAAGTAAAATCATTATAACAGTTAAGTATGAAATCAAGTGACATCAAATTATTTTGAATTTTTTAAATGGAGTCTAAAATTCTCCATTCTCAAGAGCAATAAATATTCATTAACATTTTAGATACTTCTTACACTATTAAGAAAGAACTTCCAACTCTCCAGATATGCTTGTATTCAAATAAAAATGCTATGTATATATCTATATCAATAATGCTACACATACATAGACATATATAAGTATATATATATATATATATATTCATATGGATATATAGATATAGATATATAGGCAGATATCTATATATATTATCAAAAATTTGGTCCTAACTTCTCATGAATTTTCATTTAAAATTACAAATGAATTTAAAAGGACCACCAGGGTAATATGTTCCAAATGTCTTACTTTTCTTCCTGGTCCTTAATAGATTATTTAATTTCCTTTCATACTCTAATTAAAAATAATATGCTAAACTCTACATAAATTCCTTCAAGTGTTTTCCCTTAGAAATCTCATTCTGTTTTTAGGTGGTTCTAGTTGAACAAAACAATCCCTTAACTTGAATTAAAATGTGCCCCATATTCAATGTGCTGGATCTTCTTGCCTCTTGAAACATACAAATCATGACTAAATAAAAGTTTTCACGTGTAGTTCTTCAGCTCTCTTCAAAACATAGATTCCATCTTTCCTGAGTAGTCTAGATTCAAAAAAATCCGAGTTATTCAAATGTTAAAGCATTATGTAATATCTTTGGATCTTTTAATGTTTTTGCTTTATGTTCTCTATTTCTGTTTACTAGAATCTCTCTCATTATGATGCCTTAAACCAAGTGTCATGGTCTGGCTACATCATGCTGATCCTGAAAATAATCTATAACTCTATTGCAATTTTATAAGAGTTAGTTATAGGTTGAAGAGGTATCTCTACTCCTAGAAACGACTTTTGCTATAATTTGAATAAGAGTTCTCCGAAATAACCATGTGTTAAAGGCTTGGCCTCTAGCTCATGAAATTAATGGGAGATATTGGAACCTTTAAGAGGTGGGAACTAGGAAGACAGTTTTGATCATTGAAGGTGTGCCCTCAAAAGGAATTCTGGGACACCTGTCTCTTTCTTTTTTCACTTCCTCAATGCCATGAGGTAAATGGCTTTGTCTCACCACATGCTCCATCATGATGTGCTTCCCGAGGCCCAAAGCAAGGGAGCTAACCCCTCATGACTGAAACTTCCACAACTTTGAGCCAACATATGCTTATTTCTCTGTATGAGTTGATTTATCTCAAGAATTTGTGATACTAATGGAAAACTTCTACACTTTCTTTATTCTCATCTTATAAATTTGGGTTTTTTTTCCTAGACCTAAGAGCAAGATAATTTTAGGTAAACCACCACCACATATTAACTTTACAGGTTTGCTTGTTGAAGGTTTTCAGGTATTGGTAATAGATGAGCATTTTCTGTATGACTTTTGACCTCATTCCATAACAAATACAATTGGCATGCTGTGTGAGTGTTCACCAAAGTCTTGAAAGCACTCTAGCAAAATCTTAAATTTGATCATTTTACAAACTTAGTAATTTAATCAAGAAAAAAATGTCATTTATTCTAAAGGGAAAATGTCCTATTGTTAAAATGCTTATATTGAAACTTTGCCATATGCTTATACATGTTATAATAATAGTATGCTTATGAATGTTAATAATTACTTATTTTCTTATATAGTTTTAATTTAAAACTGTTTTAAACGTGACAAAATTTAAACATTATCTGAATTCTCTCTCCAAGAAAGTCATGTTCAAAATTTTCTAAAAATATCCACTGAAATAAATAATGTTCCTAGAGCTTCTTTAAATAGCCTTTGTTTTCCAGTCCAGTAAAGCTAAAGAAAGTATCCATTCTAAGAGCTAATATGTAATATTAGCTAATTACTGTTTCAAAAGCAATAACTTTCATATTCATAAAATAGAAGAAGTTATAATAGTAATTTGTATCTTCATATTATTTTAAGGGTATCATTCTCATTACTAACTGCTTGTTTAGGAAATGTTTGTAAATGTATTTCTCTGCTGAGTGCTATCTATACCAGTTTGAATGACACCACTCTTTTTTCTCTGATGCAAATATTAAAACTCAGATGAGAAGATATAGTTCCAGGTAAACAAACACACATATCCCACTGAGTGTTCATTTGTGGTTCTGGTTAAGTCACTTCATTTCTTGTCAAGATTCCTTAACTATAACGCGAAGTAATGATGTATAACTTCTTTCAAGGGATTTTTTTTTGAGTTAATGAATGTGCAGTGAGCAATATATGGATCAAACACGCTGGGCAAAAGACTAAATTTTTATTATAGTGGATACTCACAGCCTTATGTAATCTGCCAGTCTAAACCATGTGCTGCTTTGGCACATGCCTTACTGAAAATAGCAGACCAGTTTGTGAGCTGGCATATTCTCAACATAGCAGATGGACATGCAGTGAAATAACTAGCAAAGAGACCTTGTTTCAACATCAAATATGTTTCTTTAGGACCAGATTTTTGAGCAACATTGTTTTAGGGATCTTGCTACAAGGAAGGTAAGTTTGTATAATTCTTAGGCATTTAGGCTTCATCAAATTTTCCCTTTTCTTTTGGAGACTTACTTCAGTAATTCATTTATTTCAGACACAGCAATATTCATATTAGAAGGTCATAATGGATTAGACACTTTTAATTTGGAATTTTAAAACACCAGCAAAAATGATGTTGGATAGTTTTATAAGGAAGCTACAATTAACTAGCTAAAGAAAATAGGAGTGTTTTTGTGCAATCTATCATGACACTCTTCTCCCAAAATTTTATAATCTTATGGTGTAATAAAGGATTGATATTAACTGAACTCTTTACTTAATAAATATATTCCAGATGTTGTTGACTAGCTCCTGTGAACAATAAAACAAACTGTATAAGGTTAGAGAGCCAACGAAATTGACAGTGATCTCAAGTTATGTTACTATAAGTACAGCGAAAGAAACCGATGCTAAACATATGTCTTCAGAAAAAAATGCATACCTTAAATTTAGTTTAGTATATTCATGGAGAGAAAAAATAAATCATTAAAATATTTTTATGGAATATCTAAATTGATTTTGTTCATGGATGTAAATTTCATTTCAATTCCTGGATATATCATAAATCTTTCAGTACTAGAAAGATTTTTGAGAATTATATTAAAAAGTAATACACACATGATAATAGGCAATCAATGAAAAGCATTTTTTTCTACCATACTAGTGCCTTTGAATATGTGACAACCTAACAGTTCTTACATTCTTTCAGAGAAAACAAATATATGTTTTAAAATTTATATTCTCACGTTTTATATTTTAAATAATTCTGAACCTCTACATATAATAAATATCTACCTTATTTTAATAGATTTTATTTTCTTATAAAAAACATAACTTATATAAACAGATCCTCATTAGTGGCCATTTTAGTATGTGGTAAGGGTCTCATTACTGGTCTTTTTCTGAAATTTCTTGGATATTGTCACATATTTATTCCCCCAGATGAACCCCAGTTTCATTTTGTCAAGTGCCCCCCCCCCAAGGAAAAAGGCTGATGGAATTTTAATTGGTATTGAATGGAATTTATGAATTTAATTTAGGAAGAATTATAACAATACAGCTTCTTATCAAAGAATATGATCTTTTCTATTTTTTCACTCAGTATGTTGCTTTCAATTGCATGTTTGTCCAATAATAGATCACAGATTTACCATGGTTTTCCTAAAGAATACATTTCTGATTAAGTGTATTTTTGATGTTAACATAGGTGACGATAGATTTTTAGTTTCATTTTTCTTTAACCTGTCATCATTTATACTTAATAAAGATATTATGTTATATTAATTGAATAACCACCCACTACACTAAATCATCTCATTCATGTTCATCATTTTATTGAGCTTTCTTATTGTATAGATATTCCATCTGCAAAAAGTTAAATTTTTATTCTCCTTTCAATTTGTGTATCAAGTATCTCCTTCTCTTCTCTAATTGCACTGACTTGATATTGCAGAATATTTTTCAATAATACTGGTTAAGTAAACATCTATTCCATTTCTATCACTTAAATTATGACATGTTTACTGCTAAGCTATGTGTTGTATTTAAGTTTATAATAGCTCTATCTGTATATTATTATGTTAAAATAAACTATAAATATGATATTATGTATTTTTACAGAACTATTTAAGTTCACTGATTTTTAGATATAGATTTTATGGTTTATTATATATATTTTTTCTCTTTACACTTTTCTTGTATTTCCCATCTCATTGACTTTAAGCTGGACATCACTTGGTTTAACAAATGATACATGGTAACAGAATATTTGTTAAGAAATTCTTTATTTTTATTTCTTAATATTTACACTTGGTAATTTTCAAAAATTTTGGATTAGTGTGATTGATGAATTATTTAGTTGTAAACCCAGCTTTATGCATTGAGAAGAACTTTAGTGAAAATTTAAGCATTATGGAGAAAAATGACAAAGAAGACAAGAACGATTTTCAAATTTAAGATCAGACATAAATGTTCTGGAAATCTATCAGGTTTTAGGAATATTCTGGATTGAATAATCAGAAAAATGATAAAGAATTAGAACTGCAAGATAAAATATATCTAACATGATTTGCATGCAGAGATGAGAAATTAAATTAATAGAAATAAACCTTTTATCTGATTCGATAGTTGTATGAACAAGGTAGAGGTCATGTCAATGGGATAGAAATTTATGGTCAATCTCAGAAACAGGATTGTGAGTCTATAATGTACAAAATGCACAAATCTGCTATGTAAGACAAAAGCAAAAACAAAACTACAGTACAATAGACCCATGAACTGTAGCTGTTCATACACTGCTACTCACCAGTAACAAGGGATTATAAAAATTGAGGGTGTTAGAAAAGGTCATAGCATTTTGACAGTAATATAATTTGATCTCATATATTTTTAAAACCCTAATATTTTTCATATCCACTCATTTCATTTTTTTAGCAATGAATTTTACTTTACCTAGAAAATTACAAATCTATTATGGATTTAAAAGCAAAGAAATGGTTCTTCATAAATGATGTCTAAGAGGCATATTCCATGAAAATGATAAATAATTCAATATACTTCAGGAGTATAAGTAAACTATCATTAGGTGACACATGAAACAAATTATATATGTAAAATGTATAAGTTTATGAAAAGAAACATAAAAAAATAGAGCATGACACTATAAAACATAACTTGACTAAACAAAAACATGAACTTCATGAAAACAAAAACTTAGTAGAAAAGGTAGCCATCAGATTAGACACAGGTGAAAAGAGAATTAGCAAAGTAAAATATAGAGTTTAAAAATTATTTTGAACATAGCATTTGTAGTAAAGAGATGAAATATGAAAGAGGGTAAAAAAATGCTAGTCAAAATGACTAGCCTCTATAAAATTATGCAGTATTCCAAAATGAGGGAATAATAATATTCAAAGAGATTGGAACTAAGAATTTCCTAGTATTTTAATTCATGCATTCTTAGGAGTGAAATGCACAGTAAGTCCTAAGGAAATTATTTCAAATATTTAAAAAACCTCACTATAAAGAGGGAAGGTATTCTTCCAGGCAACCAGAAACACATAATAGGATTACATTTAAAAGGATGAGAGTCTTATAGGTGAAATGTCATAAAAAGCCAGAAATAAAAGCTGTAAATTGGTGAGAGAGAATTATCTTTTCTGTTCTGTAAAAAAGAAATATTTGTAATGCCTCAATTTTGTATATAGCCAATTTACTATTCAAAAGAGGAATAAAAATTAAAATCAAAAGAGAAAATATTATAGTTTCTCTGTTGTTGTAAATAACCTGATTTTATGGATGGAAAACCCTAAATATTTTACAAAATCTGTTAAAATTATCAATGAATTTTGTTACTTTATGGGGTAAAAAATCAACATTAAAAAATCACTAGCACATTTGTACATTTAGAAAAGCTCTCAAAAAATTAAAAAATGATCTGATTTATAATAACAGAAGAAAATTTAGGAATAAAATTAACTAAAGAGGTAAAATGTATATACACAAAATACTGTAAGATATTGATGATGGAAGAAATGGAAAAAGATAACTACATGTAAACATATCCTTTTCATGCATTGAAAAAAATTAATAAAATTAAAATGTCCATGTTATCCAACTGATGAACAGATGCAATGCAATCCTGTGAAAATTCCAATAACATTTTTTATAAAATATAAAACATAATCTTAAATCTCATGTGGAACACAAGTAAACTTCAAATAGTCAAAGAAATATTGAGAGGGGAAAAATAACAAACAAACAAACAACAACAAAAAGAAACTGCAGATATCCTTCTACCTATGTCAAAATTTACTGCAAAGCCCTAAGTGGTCAAAACAGCATGATTACTGACACAAAAACAGACATAAAGACCAATGATAGAAAATAAAGAGCTTTGAAATAAATCCAGGCACTTACAGTCAACTGATCTTCAATAAAACTGCTAATAACACACAACAGGGTAAAGAAAGCATCTTCAATAAATGCTGATAAAATTACTGGATACCCACAATTAAAGAAATAAAATTAAAACCTCATCTCTCATTATCTGTGCAAATCAATTCCAAATTTATTAATGACCTATATTTAAGAATCCAAACTGTAAAACTAGTAGAATAAAACATAAGGGAAATCTTGTTGACATTGAACTTATCAAAAAGTTTTTCAGATCTAATGTCAAAATCACAAGCAACAAAAGCATGAATAAATAGCTAAGTGTGATTACATTGGACCAAATTTTCTGCACAGCAAAGACCAACCAGATAAAAAAGAACAATTAATGTATGTAAGATGCAACTCACAAAATGGTAGAAAATTGTTGTAAAGCATGGATTTGATAGGGGTAAATATAAAAATATATAAGAAACTCAAGAGACTTAATACTAATAAATAAAATAATCCAATTAAAAATGGGCAAAGGATCTGAAAAATCATTTCTCAAAAGAGACATACAAATAGCAAACAGATACAAGAAAAAAAAAAAAGTTCAACATCACTCTACACCAGGAAAATGCATAATAAAACCACAATATTCTTATATCTCATTCAATATCTAATACCTCATATCCACAATGACCTTACACCTCTTAGGATGGCTATTATAAAAAGATTAAAGATAACAGAGTTGGCAAGGAGATGGAGAAAAAGAGACCCTTGCACTCTGTTGATAGGAATGCAAATAAGTGATGCCATTATGGAAAACACAATGGATAACCTGCACAAAACTTAAGAGAACTGAGATACACCTACACCAGCCTGCATGGGACCCAGGCCCACAGTAGGCCCCGGTCCACCTCTCCACCAGAGGGGCAGACACCCGCCAGAGCCTAGTCTCCTGCACAGGACTGCCCCTTACGACCACCAGACTTCTGTGGGAGGTCAAGTCCAGTGGCCCAGATCTACCCACACTGGCCTGTGCAGCTCCCATGTGAAAGTAGGCCTGGGTCCACCCATCTACCGACAGGCACTCACTGAACCCAGCCTCTGGCACAGGACTTCCTCTTCTGACCAGCTGACTACCACAGGAGTCCAGGCTGGCCCAGATCCATCCACACCGACTTGTGTAGGATCCAGGTCCAGGGAAGGTCTGAGTTCTCCCCCCACACACACATCTGGGAGCCTAAGCCTAATCCACTTCCATCTTGGGACACTGAAGCCATCACCATAGCCTTCCTCACACAGTAGTCCTTAACTTTTAACAATGGACAGGAATTACAAGCAGCTGAATCTCAGAGCAGGCAACCCAAAGGGAGTATGAGGTCCATTCTTGCAGCCTCAACTCTGTAAGACATTGCTTCCATCTTGGGGCACCTTAACTATTATCTCAAATTACCTCTGCTATGGCCGTCACCAACTTTAGATGCAGTAGCATATGTTGAGGGACACCAGCAGGGTCTGGAAGCCCAATATCAAGGCGAGGTACAGACAATCTGTGTGGGTACTACAAGAATATAGGAAAAAACTGTAATATCTCAGATCCACACTGCAAGAATGGAAGATACATAGACAAAATGAAAAAAACAAGAGAGGAAAGTGCCCCAAATAAACTGAGATACTATAATAAAAGAGCAAATGGACAGCAAAGTTTATGAAATGTCAGAGAAGGAGTTAAGAATGTTTATAATTAAAATAATCTATGAATTAAAGAATGACCTAACTGAGCAAATACAGTAAAAAATTGATCACTTCAACAAAGAGATAAGACAGCAAATACAGGTAGGAAAAGATTACTTCAAGGGAGAGAGAGAGAGACTCTTAAAAAAAACAACAAACAGTCATAAATCCTTGAAATGAATGATACAATATATCAAATAAAAAAACTCAATAGAAAGCATAACCAACAAACTATATCACTTGGAAGAAAGAACATCAGATAATGAAGACAAAGTAAACAATCTGGAAAATAAAGTTGGTCACACAGTGAAGATAGTAAGAAAACATGAACAGACCATCCGAGAATAATGGGACAGCATCCAAAGACCAAATCTAAGAGTTATTGGGATAGAGGAAGGCACATAGTTTCAAACCAAAGGAATGCACAATCTCTTTAATGAGATAATATCAGAAAATGTGCCAAGCATGAAGAACAAATTGGAAAACCAACTACAAGAGGCTTACAGGACACCAATTGTACAAAATCACAACAGATCTACACCAAGGCACATTATAATGAAAATGCCTAGCATATAGAAAAAGGGTAGAATTTTAAAAGCCACAAGAGAGAGGAATCAGATCACTTATAGGGGGAGACTAATTTGTATCTCAGCAGATTTTTTGACCCAGACCCTCAAATCTAGTTGATGGTGGAACAACATATACCAAGCTCTGAAAGAAAATGAATGCCAAACAAGAATCTTTTTTTTTTTTTTTTTTTTTTTTTTTTAAATTAAAATATGTATTTTTTATTATTAGTTGTTCGAAACATTACAAAGCTCTTGACATATCATATTTTATACATTTGATTCAAGCAGATTATAAACTCCCATTTTTACCCTATATACATATTGCAGATTCACATCAGTTACACATCCACTTTTTTACCTACTGCCATACTAGTGTCTGTTGTATTCTGCTGCCTTTCCTATCCTCTACTATCCCCCCTCCCCTCCCCTCCCCTCCCATCTTTTCTCCCTACCCCATCTACTGTAATTCATTTCTCCCCCTTGTTTTTTTCCCTTTCCCCTCACTTCCTCTTATATGTAATTTTGTATAACAATGAGGGTCTCCTTCCATTTCCTTGCAATTTCCCTTTTCTCTCCCTTTCCCTCCCCCCTCTCGTCCCTGTTTAGTGGTGATCTTCTTCTCATGCTCTTCCTCTCTATTCTGTTCTTAGTTGCTCTCCTTATATCAAAGATGACATTTGGCATTTGTTTTTTTAGGGATTGGCTAGCTTCACTTAGCATAATCTGCTCTAGTGCCATCCATTTCCCTGCACATTCCATGATTTTGTCATTTTTAGTGCACAGTAATACTCCATTGTGTATAAATGCCACATTTTTTTTTTATCCATTCATCTATTGAAGGGCATCTAGGTTGGTTCCACAGTCTAGCTATTGTGAATTGTGCTGCTATGAACATTGTTGTAGCAGTGTCCCTACAGTACGCTCTTTTTTTTTTTTTTTTTTTTTTTTTAATTTTTTATTGTGGGTTGTTCAAAACATTACAAATTTCTTGACATATCATATTCCACACTTTGATTCTAGCGGGTTATGAACTCCCACCTTCACCCCATACACAGATTGCAGATTCACATCAGTTACACATCCATTGATTTACAAATTGCCATACTAGTGTCTGTTGTGCTCCGCTGCCTTTCCCATCCTCCACCCTCCCCCCTCCCCACCTCTCCCCTCCCCTCCCCTCCTCTCTCTCTACCCCCTCCACTGTATAACCCTGAGGGTCTCCTTCCATTACCGTGCAATTTACCTTCTCTCTCCCTTTCCCTCCCACCTCTCATCCCTGTTAAATGTTAATCTTCTTCTCCTGTTCTTCGTCCCTACTCTGTTCTTAGTTACTTTCCTTATATCAAAGAAGACATTTGGCATTTGTTTTTTAGGGATTGGCTAGCTTCACTTAGCATAATCTGCTCTAATGCCATCCATTTCCCTGTAAATTCTATGATTTTGTCATTTTTTAATGCAGAGTAATACTCCATTGTGTATAAATGCCACATTTTTTTTATCCATTCGTCTATTGAAGGGCATCTAGGTTGGTTCCACAGTCTTGCTATTTTGAATTGTGCTGCTATGAACATCGATGTGCAGTGTCCCTGTAGCATGCTCTTTTTAGGTCTTTAGGGAATAGACCAAGAAGGGGAATAGCTGGGTCAAATGGTGGCTCCATTTCCAGCTTTCCAAGAAATCTCCATACTGCTTTCCAAATTGGCTGCACCAATCTGCAGTCCCACCAGCAATGTACAAGTGTACCCTTTTCCCCACATCCTCGCCAGCACTTGTTGTTGTTTGACTTCCTAATGGCTGCCAATCTTACTGGAGTGAGATGGTATCTTAGGGTGGTTTTGATTTGCATTTCTCTGACAGCTAGAGATGTTGAGCATTTTTTCATGTACTTGTTGATTGACTGTATGTCCTCCTCTGTGAAGTGTCTGTTCAGGTCCTTGGCCCATTTGTTGATTGGGTTGTTTGTTCTCTTATTGTCTAATTTTTTGAGTTCTTTGTATACTCTGGATATTAGGGCTCTATCTGAAGTGTGAGGAGTAAAGATTTGTTCCCAGGATGTAGGCTCCCTATTTACCTCTCTTATTGTTTCTTTTGCTGAGAAAAAACTTCTTAGTTTGAGTAAGTCCCATTTGTTGATTCTAGTTATTAACTTTTGTGCTATGGGTGTCCTATTGAGGAATTTGGAGCCCGACCCCACCGACTGTAGATCGTAGCCAACTTTTTCTTCTATCAGACGGCGCGTCTCTGATTTGATATCAAGTTCCTTGATCCATTTTGAATTCACTTTTGTGCATGGCGAGAGAAAGGGATTCAGTTTCATTTTGTTGCATATGGATTTCCAGTTTTCCCAGCACCATTTGTTGAAGATGCTATCCTTCCTCCATTGCATGCTTTTAGCCCCTTTATCAAATATAAGATAGTCAAACAAGAATCTTATGTCCAGCAAAACTAAGTTTTAGATTTGATGATGAAATAAAAACCTTCCATGATAAACAAAAGTTAAAAGAATTTACAAGAAGAAAGCCTGTATTACAGAACACCCTCAGCAAAATATTTCAAGAGGACGGAAAAAAAATAATGAGAAAAATCAGAAGGAGGTATTACACTAAAGGAAAATCTAATCAGGAAAAAACAAGTCATTATAAATACCAAAGATAAACAAAAATGTCTGGGAATACAAATCATGTCTCAATAACCCCCCCCCCTAGATTTTAATGGCCTAAACTCACCAAAAGACATAGACTAGCAGATTGCATTTAAAACAACAACAACAACAACAATATGCTGCCTCCAAGTGACTCATCTCATAGGAAAAGGCATCCACAGACTGAAGGCCAAAGGTTGGGAAAAATCATACCACTCACATGGACTGTGGAACCAAGCTGGGGTTTCCATCTTCATATCAAATAAAGTAGACTTCAAACTTAAGTAAATCAAAAAGGATAAAGAAGGACACTACATACTGCTCAAGGGAACCATACACCAACAAGACTTAACAGTTATAAATATATATGCCCCAAACAATGGAGCACCTACATTTATCAAACAAACTCTTCTCAAGTTCAAGAGTCAAATAGACCACAACACAATAATTTTGGGTGACTTCCACACACCTCTTTTATCACTGGATAGATCTTCCCAACAAAAGCTAAACAAAGAAACTATAGAATTCAGTACTACAATCCAAACTTAGACTTAACTAACATATGTAGAATATTTCATCCTTCAATGAGAGAGTATACTTTCTTCTCAGCAGCACATGGATCCCTCTCTAAAATAGACCATATATTGTGCCACAAAACAACTCTTAGAAATATAAAAAGTAGAGATACGACCCTGCAGTCTATCAGATCATAATGGAATAAAATTAGAAATCAATTATAAAATAAGAAATAAAATCCACTCCAACATCTGGAGACTAAATAATATGCTACTGAATGAACAATGGGTTTCAGAAGACATCAAGGATAAGACTAAAAAAATTTTAGAGGTGAATGGGAACACAGATACAAAATCAAAATCTCCGGGACACTATGAAAGCAGTTCTAAGAGGAAAGTTCATTGCATGAAGTTCATTCCTTAAAAGAAGAAAAAGTCAACAATTGAATGACTTAACATTACATCTCAAAGCCCGAGAAAAAGAACAAAAAATCATCATCAAAAGCAGCAGAAGACAGGAAATAATTAGAATCAGAGCTGAAATAAATCACTACCTTATGTTCAAAACACTAGAAAAATTAGAGATAACAGAAATATATCTCAACATCATAAAGGCTATCTATGATAAGCCCCAGGCCAATATTATTTTAAATGGAGAAAAATTGAAGGCATTTTCTCTAAAAATCAGAACAAGACAGGGATACCCTCTTTCACCACTTCTATTTAACATATTTCTTGAAACACTGACCAGAGCAATTAGACAGACAAAAGAAATTAAAGGGATACACACACACAAAAAATAAGAAATTGAATTGGCATGATTTGCTGATGACATGATTCTATACCTAGAAGACCCAAAAGTTCCAGCAGAAAACTTCTAGATCTAGCAAATGAATTCAGCAAAATAGCAGGGTATAAAACCAACACCCATAAGTCAAAGGCATTTCTGTATATCAGTGACAAATCCTCAGGAAGGGAAATGAGGAAAACTACCTCATTTACAATAGCCTCAAAAACAAACAAACAAAAAACAAACTTGGGAATCAACGAAAGATGTGACAGATCTATATAATGAAAATTACAGAACCCTAAAGAAAGAAATCAAAGACCTTAGAAGATGGAAAGATCTACCTTGCTCTTGGATAGGCAGAATTAATATTATCAATATGACCATACATCCAAAAGCACTATATAGATTTAATGCAATTCTGATAAAAATCCCAATGACATTCCTCATAGAAATAGAAAAGGCAATCATGAAATTCATCTGGAAAAATAAGAGACCCAGAATAGCTAAAACAATCCTTATCAGGAAAAGTGAAGCAGGTGGCATCACTATACCAGACCTTAAACTATACTACTGAGCAATAGTAACAAAAACAGCATGGCGTTGGCACCAAGACAGACTGGTAGACCAATGGTACAGAATAGAGGACACAGAGACTAACCCTAAAAATTACAATTATCTTATATTAGACAAACATGCCAAAAACATGCATTGGAGAAAAGATATCTTCTTCAACAAATTGTTCTGGGAAAACTGGAAATCCATATGCAACAAAATGAAATTAAACCCCTCTCTCTCTCACCAAGCACAAAATTCAAATCAAAATGGCTCAAGGACTTAGGAATAAAACCAGAAAGCCTGCATCTAATTGAAGAAAAAGTAGGCCCTAATCTCCATCATGTGGGATTAGGCCCCAACTTCCTTAATAAGACTCCTGTGGTGCAAGAATTTAAAATCAAGAATCAATAAATGTGATGGACTCAAACTAAAAAGTTTCTTCTCAGCAAAAGACAGTCTGTGAGGTGAATAGAGAGCCTATCTCTTGGCAACAAATCTTTATCTCTCACACATCAGACAGAGCACTAATCTCTAGGATATATAAAGAATTGAAAAAGCTAAACACACACACACACACACACACACACACACACACACAAAACAAAACCCAAATAACCCAATCAATAAATGGGTCAAGTACCTGAAGAGAGACTTCTCAGAAGATGATACATAATCAATCAACAAATATATGAAAAAAATGTTCATCATCACTAGCAATTAGAGAAATAAGTGTTGGTGAGGATTTGAGGAAAAGGATACCCATACACTGCTGGTGGGATTGCAAATTGGTGCAGCCCATATGGAAAGCAGTATGGAGATTTCTTGAAAAATTGGGAATGGAACCACCATTTGACACAGGTATCCCTGTCCTTGATCTATACCCTAAGGACTTAAAAATATCATACTACAGGGACACAACCACATCAATGTTTATAGAAACACAATTCACAATAGCTAAATTGTGGAATCAACCTAGATGCCCTTCTATAGATGAATGGATAAAAAAAATGTGGCATATACACACAATGAAATATTACTCAGGAAAAAAAGAAAATAAAATTATGGCATTTGTAGGTAAATGGATGGATTGAGAGAAGATAATGCCAAGTGAAGTTAGCCAATCCCCAAAAAAACAAATGCAAAATGTTTTCTTTTATACAAGGAGGCTGATACATAGTGGGATAGGGAGTGGGAGCATAGGAAGAATAGACAAACTCTAGACAGGGCAGAGGGGTTGGAGGGGAAGAGACGGGGCATGGGGTTAAAAATGATGTTGGAATGTGATGATCATTATTATCCAAAGTACATGTATGAAGACATGAATTGGTGTGAATATACTTTGTATATAACAAAAAATAAATTTAATCAATAAATATTTTAAAAATCAATAAATATTTTAAAAATAAATCTATTTATAAATCAAACTAATTTAAGCCTGGTGTAGTGGCACACACCTGTCAGATCTCAGCAACTTTGGCGACTGAGGCAGGGGAATTTCAAGTTTGAGGCAAGCCTGGGCAACTTAGTGATAATATGTCTCAAAAAAAAAAAAAAAAAAAAGATTGCAGAACTACCTCAGTCATAAAACATCCCTAGATACAATCCCAAGTACAAATAAATACATACTTAAATAAATAAATCCCATTTATGTACATTAGTGAAAACATTCATTTTATGAATCATCAAGTAAGAATAATGCCAGGTTTAACATTGGTTTAACATTTAAAAATTCATGTACCAAACATTAAAAGATAAAGAAAATACACAAGTTCAATATATGAATAAAAAACTGTTAGATAAAATTTGTTTTATATCACAGAGAAAATAAAAAAAACTATATTTTAGATTGTTTATCATAAATTTATATAAACATTATTTTATGTGAATATATATGTAGAAACAGAGTTTAAGAAGTCAAGAGCAACATTTTTGTGCCAGTAAAACAATATTAGAGATATTTAGAAACCGTAATTTAAGAATAAAATAATTTTAGAAAAGCATAAAAACTCTAAGATATCTAAGATTAATTTTAACTTCAGTGTATAGTATAAAATTTAGGAATGAAAGAAAATATGTAAATAAGTATAGAGATATGCCATGTTTATGAATGGGGAAACAATATCAGAAAATGGAAATTCTTCCACAGTTAATTAAGATTTCAAAAGAAATCACAAAAATCATTATTATTAATTTATTTTTTTGCAGTACTTGGTATTATACCCAGGGCCTCCCAAATGCTAGGCAAGTGCTCTACCACTAAGCTACATCCCCTGAACTTACCAAGATCACTTTTAAAATATCCTCAAATTGATCATATGCATGAAATATAGACCAAGAATACACATAGCATATTTGAAAGAGAGAGATAAGGTTAAGTGGTATTACAATTTAGAAGATTAAGTATAATGCTAATATAATTCTGATAATTTACCATTGGTAACCAATGGTTTAGACTCATACACATAAAAAAGTTTGAAATTTCAACATGAGTACTTAAAAATCAATGGGATGGATGAAATATTCAATAAATTAGCCAGTATATTTAATTACCCTCCTTTAATTAAGAAAAATATATTTCACCTTAAATACTCTCTTGAAATAGCCACCTAAGATTTAAACATATTGACAAAAGCAAACATGAAATATACATAAACAGAAAAAAAGAGAAAATACAAGAAACAGGAAGATATATATATTTACATCATATAAACTTTCAAATATTAATATTATGAGAAATAGGAAAAAGAAACCATCTAACTTAATTAAGGGCAAAGGTTTGAATAGGTTTTTCACATAACTTGAAACCTAGTTGGCCAGTTAGCATAACTTACACCAGTAACTTGATCTTTTTCAAAAAAATATGTAAATTAAAAATAAATTTTATATTCTTCATGCAAATCAGATTAGCAAAATTTGAAAGGGTTAGGAAAAAATGTGTTCTTTCATATAATTTATTTTTATTTTATTTTTAATGTTTGGTGTTAGGAGACTAACCCAGGGCTTTGTGTATAGTAGGCAAGTTCTAAACTAGTGAGCTGCTTCTGCAGCAGTCTCATAAAATTCTTAAGATAAAAGCAAAAGAAGAAGAAAGAAAAAGAGAAGAGAGAAAGAAAATTTTTTAAAAAGAGATAATAAGTAAGAGATAATAACTACAATAAGGCTTTAAATTCAAAATTATACAATGATTTCTGAATCTATTTTCTACCATTTTGATTCAAAATTCAGTTGATAATTAACATTTGAAATAAGATCATTAGAAGATAAACAAAATTAAATGAAAATAAAACAACATCAATCCCTCCAAGACTTTTTCTTCTTCCCTGTCAATAACTCCATTTTTAAAAAGATTTATTATTAAGGAAGTATATTCTTCAAATAATTCATCCCTAAGGGATGATTTTGATACAATTTTGATACACCCATTTTAAATGTGCAATTCAGTAAATTTTGAAAAATATAAAATATTGTATAATCACAATAAGACGACACAGAATAGTTTCATCTCCCCCTAAATTTTTCCCAAGTCCTTTTGTAATCATACCTTTCACAACTCCACCATCCCTTTCACTTCACTTCAGATGACCTCTAATCTGTTTTCTTTACTAGATATTTGCCTTTCCTACAGTTTGATATATACAGAACCACAAAGTATGTACACCTGTAACTGTCTTCACTTGCTCATCATAATGCTTTTGACATTTACCTGTATTAATTTTTAAACCAAGTGGTATTTCATCATATGGTATACCACTATTTGTATTTACAATCACCTTTGCCTGTATCTTTAGCTTGTTTCTAGGTTTTTGACTCTTATAAATAAAACTACAATGAGCATCCTATAAAAATCGAATATATCTTTGAAATTTTAAAAATTTTTGAAATAAGTTTTGAAATAAGTAAGGAACACAAAGCATTAAAAATATGATAATCTTTTACTTTGGCTTACCCCAACATGTAACTATGAATTGATAGGTTCTTCTCTGCATTTGCTGATGACTCTTGCGTATATAGAAACCTAAAGAGCTATATGTTCTTTTATTTTTTTCTTCCCACTCCCAGAGGTGGTGTACTGTACATATACTTCTGAAACTTGCTTTACTTTAAAATTTCTTATCAATACAAGATTATCTTTTTTCATTGTTTTTTTCAAAATTTATTTATCTTAATTATGTATATATGACAGCAGAATGCATTGCGATTCATTGTACATAATTGCAGAACTTTACATTTCTATGGTTGTACAAGATATAGTGTCACATCTTATGTACAGTCATATATGTACCTAGGGTAATGATGTCCATCTCATTTTCTGCCGCAGTCTGGCTGGGCACAAATCACGAGCCACTGAAGCAGGAACAAACTTTATTTCTGAACTCCACCAGCATACTCCACACATGCTCCCCAGGAACTCTCCCCAACACCACGCAGCTCCTTCTGGAACCAACAACCGGAAATCCCTCTTCCGGCACTTCCCCAACCAATGTGAACTCTCCAGGAATCCCCACAAGAACTCCAAAGTAGCGGGTCAAGATGGATAGTAATGACTTGCTTCTCAACCAATTCTGTTGGCAAAATGCCAGGGGCCATTCCGATTCGGCTGTGGCTCTCAACAATTTTTTATATATAGTTATTCATATTTTAACATATACATAGATTTGTGCAATTATCCTCACAATAGACAATAGTTTCTTCACTCCACAAAATATATTGGTGCTATTCCTTTTTAATTAAATCCTCCACTAGATCTAACCCCTGACAATCACTAATGTGTTCTTTATCACTATGGTCTTTAAAAATATTTTTATTAGTGTGATCTAGTACACAGAATGTTGGGTTTTATTGTTGCTTATTCATACATAGACATAAATTTAAATTAATCAGTATAACTCCCCAGTATCTCCATCTTCCTCCCCCAATATCCCCTCCTGTATCCTTCTAATTTCCCTTCTAATTTCATGGAATGCCTTTTGTTTTCCCTTATTCCCAATTTTTTTTTGTCTAGCTTCCACATATGAGAGAAAGTATAATATTTTATTCTTGACTCTGACTTATTTCTCTTAAAATTATGATCTCCATTTTCATTTCTTTTTTTAATGACCTACCTTAATTCTTCTTCATGTTTAAACAAACGTCCATTGTGTATATTTACCACATTTTCTTTATTCATTCATCTAATAATGGACACCGAGACTGATTACTCTTTGGCTACTGTAATTTGTACTGCCATAAACATGCATATGTATGTATCTCTAAAATATGTTGACTTTGGTAACAAAATAAAGAGACAACCAATAGAATGGGAGAAAATGTTTGCCAACTACTCCTCTATTCCGAATCTTAAAATAAATTAAAATAACTCAACATTTTGAAAAACCCAATCAATAATTGGACAAGTGAATTGAAGACTCACTTCTCAAAAGTACAAATGTCCAACAATTTTATAAAAAAGTGTTCAACATGTTTAGCAATCAGGGATTTGCATATCAAAATACTCTGAAATTCCATCTCACTCCAGTTTGAATGGCAATCTTCAAGGATAAAAGTAACAATAAATGCTGGTAAGGCTATGGGGACAGAGGAAGTGTTATAGACTTATAATGTAAATTAGAACCACTATAGAAATCTGTATGAAGGATCTCCATATAGTTTGATTATAGCACTATGGTCTTTTGAAAACATTCTTCAAACCATATAATATATAATTTCTAGGAACTTGTTTATCTTACTCATAGTAATGTCTGAGATTCATCCAAAAGGCTAAATATACCAATAATTTTCTTCTTATCTTACTCCTTAATACTTTCATTATTATCTTTAATTATAATGTTTCTTTTCACACCTTTAATGATAGTTTAATAAACACTTCATTTTAATATAGTTTAATATTTACAGATAATTATGAAGATCATACACAGATCTTAGTCATTTTCCCTCATATTCGTGCTTTATAATAGATTTGTCAGGATTGAGGAAATCATATTGATATATTTTACCCAACCCATATATTATTCATATTTCTTTTGTTTTTTACCTGTTTTTCTTTTCCAAGGTCACAGTCATGAGTACACTATATTATGTTTATTTGTTATGTCTCTTTAGGCTCCTCCTGGCTGTGGTAATTGCTCAGACTGTCCTTGTTTTAGATGATTTTGATAGTTTTGAGGAATACTGCAAGGCATTTCGTAGAATGTGTCTCAATTAATATTTGTCTAATGCTTTTCTCATAATTTCACTGGGTTATCAATTTTTGAGAAGAAAGATCACAAAAACCTGCCTTTGCCATTTTCATCACACCATATCATAGGTACATACACTGTGACTTATCACTGTTGATATTAATTTTGATCACTTGGTTAACTCTTTTCTTTTTATCAATTAATAGTTTCTATTAGGGGGCTTGAAGATGGTGTATTAGTGTGAGGCAGCATTTCTCTTTGATTAGTGATCCAAAACTCAAACAATGGGAATATCACCTCTCCCAGAGGCTTAGAGTGAAAAGTCCTGAGATTGGAGGAGAAGTCTGCCCTGGTCAAACCATAGACTGCTTGATTGACTCATTAATGATATTAACAAATCTCTCCACTGGAGTTTACCAATTATCTGCCAAAAGCTGACCAAGGAGCCATCTTGGGATCTGCAGCGTCGTAAAGGCAACAGAAACTGGAAACTTAGGTCCATGAGTTTGCAGCAAGATCAGCATAGGCCTGTCTGAGTCTAACAATCCTGTGGAAAGTGAGAAACTGGGACCATTTAACCCAGGGAAATACAGGTTAGAGAGGCTGGAGATAGCTGGGTTTTCCACAGTTCCATGAGTTCTGAAGCTCATGGAGACTGATGGAGTTGGCTACAGCAGTTTCATTCAGAAGGTTGGAAGAGGGTATGAGGGCATTTTGCTTTTAGCTCACTCAGCCAGTCAGTTCAGCACCCACCAAGTTCCTGGGACTCACTCAGGCCAGTACTTGACGGGTCCCAGCACCAGCCTGGTCCCCAACTCCCTCCCCAGTTCAGCATCAACTAATGCCCAGGTCTCACCAGGTCCAGCATTAGTCTGGCACCCAGTAGGTCCTCCTGCTCCCCAGTCCCCAGTCCCCCAACCAGTCCCTGGCTCCTAACCAGGTCATCACATTCACAGCTTCGTGGCCCACTCACAGGTCTCAGTGCCCAACTTTGATCCACCCATCACAGAACAGTAGTGTCAGTGAGGTGGCTGGGCCTCAGCTCACCCTACAAATTGCTTAACCACTAGAACTGCCCTGACCAGCACAGTTTCAGGACCAGCATGCATGTCCCATTTGACCTCAAGGCTAGATGGGAAAGAAGTACCTGACCAGGAATTTGAAAAGAGGGGGCAGGCAGGATTGAGTTTGGAGACTGAATAAGAGTTAAGAAATTTTGGGGTCTGCAGATAAGGTAGAGGGCTAAGAATAGGCTCTTACATCATGCAAGTGGAACATAAAGGATATTCCTGGAATTCAGTTTCCAACATGGACAAGCAATTGCTGCATCATGGAGGTTCTTTGACTTAAAATTTCCAGACCAGTGGCATTCACTGAAGAGACTGGAGCATACCTAAGACTATAGTGCATTTCCAGGAGTTAATCTAGGATTAACCCTCTCACCCTAGCAACTCCATCTATCCTGAGGGTAGAGCAAGCATCAAACTCCAGGCAACCACACCTAATTGATAAGAAGGGAAGCTGAAAACAGTTGAATTCCAATAGAAACAATTTTTTTATGGAGATCTTTTTTTTCTTTCACATTTCTACCATTTTTTGAAACAAGTCATTTTTTATGCATCAGTTGATTGAGGACTGGGATATCTGAATTGTATATTTCAATTTGTTTTGTATTCTTTATACATTTTTCTATTTTTAATTTTTTTAAAATTTTATTTTTTGAAATTATACATATATATGTACAATTTATAAATATATATATATGTAAATTATACATATATATACATATATGTATGTATAAAATCACTTATTTGCTTTCCTTGATTCTCTTTCTTCTCCTAACAGACAACCTCTATTATTCTTTCTCTCTTCCTATAACTTTTTACTTCTACCTTCTCTCCTCCTTTCTCATAAAAATTACATCCTATACCACTTCTTTTCCCTCTTTGTCTACCATTTGAAATTGTAAGCCTTTTTGCAAGTTTACTGTTTTTATTGTTGGCAATGACTGAACACATCATTTCTGTTAATTAGGAAAAAACTGTAGACATCATAGTAGGAGCTATTTGGTTTAAGGCTGCATTTTTTTTTGCATTATTTACTGTTATTATTTGTCTCCACCTTAAAGATGACATACTGGAAACCTTTAGGAAAACTATAGGTATACATGGTAGAAACTTTACTGCCTCAGATCCACACTGCTATATGGGTTGACACACAAACATAATAAAAACAGAAGGAAAGAAACACACAAAGCAAATCAAGATGCACCAATAATAGAATCCATTGACACCACAGTGGAAAAAATGTCAGAGAAGGAGTTTAGAATATACATAGTTAAACTAATCTGCAGGGTAAGGAACAATACAAGGAGTGAAATCAGAAATAAAATTTAAGAGGTAAAAGTTAACTTCAGTAAAGAGATAGAAATTCTGAAAATAAATCAAGCAGAAATCTTAGAAATGAAGAAATCAATAAAACAAATTAAAAATTCAATGGAAAGCATCAACAGACTAGACCACTTGGAAGAAAGAATTTCAGGCAATGAAGAAAAAATATACAGTCTTGGAAATAAAGGTAACCATGAAAAGCAGATATTAAAAGAACATAAACAGTACTTCCAAGAAATATAAGATAACAAGAAATGGCCAAATTTAAAATGTATTGGGATAGATGAAGTCATGGGGATACAAACCAAAGGAATGCACAACCTTTTTAATGAAATGATATGAGAAAATTTCCAAGGAATATCAAATACAGGAGGCTTACAGGCCCCTGAATGTACAAAATTATAAAAGACCTACAGAAAGTCACATTCTTATGAAAATGCCTTACATATCAAAAAAAGGATAGAATTTTAAAGGCTGCCAGAGAAAAATGTCAGATAATGTTTAGGAGGAAAACAATTCAGATCTCAGGTGACTCTTCAACCCAGACCCTGAAAGCTACAAGTGCTTGGAATCATATATTCTAAATACTAAAAGGAAATGGATGCCACCAAAGAATAGTATACACAGCAAAATCAAACTTCAGATTTGATTATGAATTAAAAACCTTTCATTATAAACAAAAGTTAAAAGAATTCACAACTAGAAAGCCTGAACAAGAGAACATTCTCGGCAAAATAATACATGAAGATGAGATGAAAAGAATAAAGTAAAAACCAGCAAATGGTGAACTACACTAAAGGAATAGTCAATCAAAGGAGAAACTAATACAAATTAAAAACCAGAAGTAAGCCACAATGCTTGGGTATACAAATCGTATCTCACTAAGAACCTTAAATATACATGGCTTAAACTCATCAATCAAAAGACCTAGATTGGTAGTTTGGACTAAAAAACAAGACTTAACAATATGCTCTCTCCAAGAGACTCACCTCCTATGCAAAGACATCTACAGACTGAAGGTGAAAGAATGGGAAAAAAATATTACTCACATGGCTTGTGTAAACCAGCTGGGGTTTCTATACTCCTATCAGATAATGTGAACATTCAGCCAAAGTCAACCTAAGGGACAAAGAAGGACATTACATACTGTTTAAAAAAATATACATCAATAATACATAACAATTGTAAATATTTATGGCCCCCCAAAACTGGAGCATCTATGTACATCAAATAAACCCTTCTCAATTTTAAATAAACCACAATGCAATAATACTGGTTGATATTATCACAAGTCTGTCACCACTTGTTAGATCCTCCAAACAAAAACTAAAAAATTATAGAACTAAATAATACAGTCAATAATTTAGGCTTAACAGACATATATAGAGTATTTTATCCATCAATGATTGAATACACATTATTCTCAGCAACACATGGATCCTTCTCTAAAATAGACCATATCTTAGGCCACAAAGCAACTCCTAGCAAATACAAATAAACAGAGAATACTTTGTATTATATCAGATCATAATAGAATCAAATTAGAAATCAATGATAAAATAAAAAACAGAAACTACTCTAACACCTGGAGACTAAATAAATGTTACTGAATGACCGACGGATAGCAGAAGAAATCAGGAATGAAATAAAAAGTGTACGTAGAAGTAAATGAGAATATTGATACAACTTATGAACACTATGAAAGTAGTTGTAAGTGGAAAGTTCATGTCATTGAGCTCATTTACTAAAAGAATAGAAAATATCCAAAAAAAGTAATATTATATCTCAAAACCCTAGAAAAGGAAGAACAAAGTCAGTCACAGTGGCGCACACCTGTCAACCCAGTGGCTTGGGAGGCTGAGACAGGAGGATCATGATTTCAAAACCACCCTCAGCAAAAATGAGGCACTAAGCAACTCAGTGAGACTTTGTCTCTAAATAAAATACAAAATAGGGCTGGGGATATGCTCAGTGGTTCAATGTTCCTGATTTCAATACCCAATACACCCCCAAAAAGAGAACAAATCAACACCGAAAGTGGTAAAAAAAATAAAATAAAATAATTAAAATTAGAGATGAAATTGAAACAAAAGAAATAATTCAAAAAACTGAAAAAAGTTCTTTGAAGCAAATAAATAAAATTGATAAGCATTTATGCAAGCTCATGATGAGAATGAGAAAGAAAACTCAAATTACTAAAATTCATTATGAAAAAGGAAATAACATGACAGACACTACTGAAATATAGATGATAATCAGAAACTATTTTGAAAATTTATACTCTAAAAACAGAAAAATCTCAGGCTAGGGTTGTGGCTCAGTGGCAGAGTGCTCGCCTAGCACGCCTGAGGCACTGGGTTCAACCCTCAGCACCACATAAAAATAAAATAAAGGCATTATGTTCACCTACAACTAAAAATATATATATTAAAAAATAGAGAGGCCGGAGAGGAAGATGGCGGCGAGGGGAGTGCATTGCCCCCGTGTGCTGCTTCACTGTGTGGGAGTATGACAAGTCAGGACGGCTAAAGGCTATCTTGTTAGGAATTTCCAGCAATAGTGGGGTGCTCCGGAACCTGGAGGAAGGATTTCCATCGCACGAGGATCGGCTACGGGGACTCAAACGCGAGAGGTTTGTCGCACGGAGGGTAACACTGCTTATTCAGCAAATCGCCCCGCGGCTAGAGTCTGCAGCACGCGCTGGGAAACGAGGAGATAGCGACGCAGGGATATAGCGCTGCAGTTTCTGCCAGCCGTGCAAGCACCGTACTCAGGGCTGAATTCTGGGTTCGAGACGGGGGAAGGAAGCGGTCCATCTCGGTTCTCCACACCGGTCAGACCACAGAGGAGGCCAGCGGCCACCATGTTGGAAAGCTGACGTCACCATCCCTGTTTTCGACTGACCGCAGCTCATTCAGCCATAGAACAGGTAATTTCAGGCTGCCATTCGCCTGTGGCTTGCAGACAGATTGCTCGGGCTCAGTGCCTGGGTGCTTCCTAGTGCCTGCTCTTATCGGAGCGAGCACCGAGCGTGGGGCGGCCGAGTTCCGGCTCCCGGAACTGCCCTGGCCCAGGGCTAGGAGCCCGCGGAAACTGCTTCTTGGTCCAGGTCATGCTGAGGGCCGGTCAGGACTCACCCGTTGCTTTGGTTGCCCGGCAAGGGGAACGAAATGCTGCCATTCGCATAGGATACCAACATGGCAGAGATCTGATGTCATCAGAAAGCGGTGGAGGAGAGAACTTCATCAATACCAGCGGTGACAGAAACAGTTGGTCTCCTGGTAGGGGGGGTGAGGCACAGACACCCGAGTCTCTCTCGATTTGTCGTCAAGCCATAGGGGAGGAGCCGGGCTGCTGCCAGCAGGCCCAGCGGCTCGCCGGCGTGGTGACCGCGTGACCCCAATTGGAGAGGGGGCGGAGCGGAGCCGCCACCTGCGCCCGCAAGGTGGGCAGACCCGTGACCCAGTGGTACACGGGCGTGGTAGGAAGGGCAGGGCAGAGCCACCGCCCGCACTTGCAAGGTAAGCAGACCTGTGACAAACTGGCGGGTCAGGCCCAGTGGCCTGCCAGCGTGGTACACACGTCACCCCAACTGGAGTAGGGGCAGAGCAGATCCTTCGCCCACGCCCGGATCAGGCCCTGCCCGTGTGGTGGTCACGTGACCCCAATTGGAGTGGGGGCAGAGCGAAACCGCCACCCGTGCCCGCAGGGTGAGCAGACCTGTGACCAACCTGCAGATCAGGCACAGCGGTCCGCAGGCGTGGTAGGAGGGGCAGGGCAGAGCCGCCGCCCATGCCTGCAAGGTAGGCAGACCTGCGACAGACCAGCGGAACAGGACCAGGAGCCTGCTGGCATGGTAGCAGACTCGCCGCCCGAGCCAGGAACAGGCCCAGCGACCTGCCGGCGGGGTAGTCACGACACCCCAATTGGAGTAGGGACAGAGCAGAGCCACCACCCGTGCCCGAAAGGTGGGCAGATCTGCGACCGACCAGCGGGACAGGCCCAGTGGCCTGCCGGTACGACAGACACATCACCCCATTTGGAGTAGGGGCAGAGTAGAGCCGCCGCCCGTGCCTGCAGGGTAGGCAAACCTGCAACCGACCGGCGGATCAGGCCCGGTGGCCTGCCGGCGTGGTACACTCGTCACCCCAATTGGAGTAGGGGCAGAACAGAGCCGCCGCCAGCGCCCAGAACAGGCCCAGTGACCTGCCGGCGTGGTAGTCACGACACCCCAATTGGAATAAGGAGAGAGCAGAGCCGCCGCCCGCGCCTGCAAGAAAGATACGCAAGCAGTATGAAAAGACAAGGAAAGAAAGGACCACAAGCAATACAGGTCAACGCAACTTTAGAAGAGGTAACAGCTGCAGCAGATGGAATGTCAGATAAAGAATTCAGGATATACATGCTTCAGATGATCTGGAGTATCAAGGAAGACATTAGACAGCAAAATCAGACAATGAAAGATCACTTAGACAATGAATTACACAAACAAATCCAGGAAGCAAAGTATCAACTTTACAGGGAGATAGAGGTTATAAAAAACAAACAAACAGAAATCCCAGAAATGCAGGAAGCAATAAACCAACTTAAAAACTCAATGGAGAATACTACCAGCAGAGTAGAACACTTAGAAGATAGAACATCAGACAATGAAGACAAAGTATTTCAACTGGAAAAGAACATAGACAGCTCAGCAAGACTGTTAAGAAACCATGAGCAGAACATCCAAGAAATATGGGATAACATCAAGAGACCAAACTTAAGAGTCATTGGGATACAGGAAGGGACAGAGCTCCAAACCAAAGGAATGAGCAGTCTATTCAATGAAATAATACGAGAAAACTTCCCAGACTTGAAGAATGAGACAGAATCCCAAATCCTAGAAGCCTACAGGATGCTGAATGTGCAAAATCATAAGAGATCCACACCTAGACACTTTATAATGAAGATGCCCAACATACAGAATAAGGAGAGAATTTTAAAAGCTACAAGAGAAAGGAAGCAGATTACATTTAGGGGTAAGCCAATCAGGATAACAGCTGATCTTTCAACACAGACTCTGAAAGCTAGAAGATCCTGGAATAACATATTTCAAACACTGAAAGAAAATGGGTTCCAACCAAGAATTGTGTATCCAGCGAAATTAAGCTTCAGGATGGAAGATGAAATTAAAACCTTCCACGATAAACAAAAGTTTAAAGAATTCGCAGCTAGAAAACCATCTCTTCAAAACATCCTCGGCAAAACATTACAGGAAGAGGAAAGGGAAAATAACAATGAAAACCAACAGTGGGAGGTAGGACAGTAAAGGGGGGGAAAATAATCAAAGAGGAAAACAAACCATGTTTAGTAACAGAAATAAACAAATATGGCTGGAAGAACAACCCATATCTCAATAATAACCCTAAATGTTAATGGCTTAAACTTACCAATTAAGAGACACAGGCTAGTAGAATGGATCACAAAACAAGACCCAACAATATGCTGCCTACAGGAGATGCATTTGATAGGAAAAGACATACATAGGCTGAAGGTGAAAGGTTGGGAAAAATCATATCACTCATATGGACTTCGGAAACAAGCAGGAGTGTCCATACTCATATCAAATAAAATAGATTTCAAGCCAAAGTTAATCAAAAGAGATAAAGAGGGACACTACATACTGCTTAATGGAACCATACACCAACAAGACATAACAATCATAAATATATATGCCCCAAACAATGGTGCAGCTATGTTCATCAAACAAACTCTTCTCAAGTTCAAGAGTCTAATAGACCACCATAGAAAAATCATGGGAGACTTCAACACACCTCTCTCGCCACTGGACACATCTTCCAAACAAAAGTTGAATAAGGAAACTATAGAACTCAATAACACAATTAATAACCTAGACTTAATTGACATATATAGAATATACCACCCAACATCAAGCAGTTACACTTTTTTCTCAGCAGCACATGGATCCTTCTCAAAAATAGATCACATATTATGTCACAGGGCAACTCTTAGACAATATAAAGGAGTAGAGATAATACCATGCATCTTATCTGATCATAATGGAATGAAACTGAAAATCAATGATAAAAGAAGGAAGGAAAAAGCATACATCACTTGGAGAATGAACAATAGGTTACTGAATGATCAATGGGTTATAGAAGACACCAAGGAGGAAATTAAAAAATTCTTAGAGATAAATGAAAACACAGACACAACATATCGGAATCTATGGGACACATTGAAAGCTAGAAGATCAAAGAGGAAAATTCATTGCTTGGAGTTCATTCCTTAAAAAAAGAAAAAACCAACAAATAAATGATCTCACACTTCATCTCAAAATCCTTGAAAAAGAAGAGCAAAACAACAGCAAAAAAAGTAGAAGGCAAAAAATAATGAAAATCAGAGCTGAAATTAATGAAATCGAAACAAAAGAAATAATTGAAAAAATTGACAAAACTAAAAGTTGGTTCTTCGAAAAAATAAACAAAATCGACAGACCCTTAGCCATGCTAGCGAAGAGGAGAGAGAACTCAAATTACTAGCATACGGGATGAAAAAGGCAATATCACAACAGACACTTCAGAAATACAGAAGATAATCAAAAACTATTTTGAATCCTTATACTCCAATAAATTAGAAGATAGTGAAGGCATCGATAAATTTCTTAAGTCATATGATCTGCCCAGATTGAGTCAGGAGGATATAGACAACCTAAACAGACCAATATCAATTGAGGAAATAGAAGAAACCATCAAAAGACTACCAACTAAGAAAAGCCCAGGACCGGATGGGTATACAGCAGAATTTTACAAAACCTTTAAAGAACTAATACCAATACTTTTCAAGCTACTTCAGGAAATAGAAAAAGAGGGAGAACTTCCAAATTCATTCTATGAGGCCAACATCACCCTGATACCTAAACCAGACAAAGACACTTCAAAGAAAGAAAACTTCAGACCAATATCTCTAATGAACCTAGATGCAAAAATCCTCAATAAAATTCTGGCGAGTCGCATACAAAAACATATCAAAAAAATTGTGCACCATGATCAAGTAGGATTCATCCCTGGGATGCAAGGCTGGTTCAATATACGGAAATCAATAAATGTTATTCACCACATCAATAGACTTAAAAATAAGAACCATATGATCATCTCGATAGATGCGGAAAAAGTATTCGACAAAGTACAGCATCCCTTTATGTTCAAAACTCTAGAAAAACTAGGGATAACAGGAACATACCTCAATATTGTAAAAGCAATCTATGCTAAGCCTCAGGCTAGCATCATTCTGAATGGAGAAAAACTGAAGGCATTCCCTCTAAAATCTGGAACAAGACAGGGATGTCCTCTCTCACCACTTCTGTTCAACATAGTTCTCGAAACACTGGCCAGAGCAATTAGACAGACGAAAGAAATTAAAGGCATAAAAATAGGAAAAGAAGAACTTAAATTATCACTATTTGCGGATGATATGATTCTATACCTAGCAGACCCAAAAGGCTCTACAAAGAAACCATTAGAGCTAATAAATGAATTCAGCAAAGTGGCAGGATATAAAATCAACACGCATAAATCAAAGGCATTCCTGTATATCAGCGACAAATCCTCTGAAATGGAAATGAGGACAACCACTCCATTCACAATATCTTCAAAAAAAATAAAATACTTGGGAATCAACCCAACAAAAGAGGTGAAAGACTTATACAATGAAAACTACAGAACCCTAAAGAGAAATAGAAGAAGATCTTAGAAGATGGAAAAATATACCCTGTTCATGGATAGGCAGAACTAACATCATCAAAATGGCGATATTACCAAAAGTTCTTTATAGGTTTAATGCAATGCCAATCAAAATCCCAACGGCATTTCTTGTAGAAATAGAGAAAGCAATCATGAAATTCATATGGAAAAATAAAAGACCCAGAATAGCAAAAACAATGCTAAGCAGGAAGTGTGAATCAGGCGGTATAGCGATACCAGACTTCAAACTATACTACAGAGCAATAGTAACAAAAACAGCATGGTACTGGTACCAAAACAGGCGGGTGGACCAATGGTACAGAATAGAGGACACAGAAACCAATCCACAAAACTACAACTATCTTATATTTGATAAAGGGGCTAAAAGCATGCAATGGAGGAAGGATAGCATCTTCAACAAATGGTGCTGGGAAAACTGGAAATCCATATGCAACAAAATGAAACTGAATCCCTTTCTCTCGCCATGCACAAAAGTGAATTCAAAATGGATCAAGGAGCTTGATATCAAATCAGAGGCATGCCGTCTGATAGAAGAAAAAGTTGGCTATGACCTACATTCGGTGGGGTTGGGCTCCAAATTCCTCAATAGGACACCCATAGCACAAAAGTTAATAACTAGAATCAACAAATGGGACTTACTTAAACTGAAAAGTTTTTTCTCAGCAAAAGAAACAATAAGAGGTAAATAGGGAGCCTACATCCTGGGAACAAATCTTTACTCCTCACACTTCAGATAGAGCCCTAATATCCAGAGTATACAAAGAACTCAAAAAATTAGATAATAAGATAACAAATAACCCAATCAACAAATGGGCCAAGGACCTGAACAGACACTTCTCAGAGGAGGACATACAATCAATCAATAAATACATGAAAAAATGCTCAACATCTCTAGCAGTCAGAGAAATGCAAATCAAAACCACCCTAAGATACCATCTCACTCCAGTAAGATTGGCAGCCATTAGGAAGTCAAACAACAACAAGTGCTGGCGAGGATGTGGGGAAAAGGGTACACTTGTACATTGCTGGTGGGACTGCAGATTGGTGCAGCCAATTTGGAAAGCAGTATGGAGATTTCTTGGAAAGCTGGGAATGGAACCACCATTTGACCCAGCTATTCCCCTTCTCCGTCTATTCCCTAAAGACCTAAAAAGAGCATGCTACAGGGACACTGCTACATCGATGTTCATAGCAGCACAATTCACAATAGCAAGACTGTGGAACCTACCTAGATGCCCTTCAATAGATGAATGGATAAAAAAAAATGTGGCATTTATACACAATGGAGTATTACTCTGCATTAAAAAATGACAAAATCATAGAATTTGCAGGGAAATGGATGGCATTAGAGCAGATTATGCTAAGTGAAGCTAGCCAATCCCTAAAAAACAAATGCCAAATGTCTTCTTTGATATAAGGAGAGTAACTAAGATCAGAGTAGGGACGAAGAGCAGGAGAAGAAGATTAACATTTAACAGGGGTGAGAGGTGGGAGGGAAAGGGAGAGAGAAGGGAAATTGCATGGAAATGGAAGGAGACCCTCAGGGTTATACAGTGGAGGGGGTAGAGAGAGAGGAGAGGAGGGGAGGGGAGGGAAGAGGTGGGGAGGGGGGAGGGTGGAGGATGGGAAAGGCAGCGGAGCACAACAGACACTAGTATGGCAATATGTAAATCAATGGATGTGTAACTGATGTGATTCTGCAATCTGTGTATGGGGTGAATGTGGGAGTTCATAACCCACTTGAATCAAAGTGTGGAATATGATATGTCAAGAAATTTGTAATGTTTTGAACAACCAACAATAAAAAATTAAAAAAAAAAAAAAGAAAAATCTCAAAGACTGACAATTTCTAGAGACATGACCTACTCAAATTAAATCTGGAGGCCATGCAGTGAAATTGAAGACAACTTCAAAAGCCTACCAACAAAGAAACACTCAGAACCAGATGGATTCTCAGTGAAGTTCTACCAGACCTTCAAAGAAGAACTAAAACCAATACTCTTACAATTATTTCAAGAAGTGAAAAAGGAGGAAATACTTCCAAACATATTCTGTGAAGCTTGTACCACCCTGATAAACAAAATCAGAAAAAAAGACACATCAAGGAAAGAAAATTTGAGATGAAAAACCCTCATGAACATAGATGCAAACATTCTTAATAAAATATCAATCATACACAAAAATATATTAAAAAGATAGTGTACCATGATAAAGTGGAGTTCATCCCAGGGAGTCAAGCTTAGTTCAACATACAGAAATTAATAAACATAATTCACCATATTAATAGACTTAAAGACAAGAATCATATGATTATCTCAATAGATGGAAGAGTAAAAAAACAGCAATTGACAAAATACAGCACACCTTCTTCAGGTTCAAAACACTAGAAAAACTAGAGATAGTAGGAACATACCTCAACATTATAGAAACTATATAAGCTAAACTTAAGGCCAACATAATTTTAAATGGACACAAATTGAAAGCATTCCCTCTTAAAACTGGAACAACACAAGAGTGGCCTCTTCACCACTTCTATTCAACATCATCCTTGAAACTCTATCCAGAGCAATTATACAGAAGAAAAAAAATAAATGGATATGAATAGGAAAAGAAATCAAACTATCCCTATTTGCCAATGACATCATTCTATATTGAGAAGACAAAAAAAAATGCTCTACCAGAAAACTTCTGAAACTCATAAATGAATTCAGCAAATTAGCAGGATATAAAATTAACAACCATAAATCAAATGTGTTCCTATTCATTAGTGACGAATCTACCAAAATTGAAATTAAGAAAACTATCCCATTCGAAACAGCCTCAAAAAAAATGAAATAATTGGGAATCAATCAAACAGAAGAGGGGAAAGACCTCAACAATAAGAAATACAGAACACTAATGAAAAAATTGAAGACCTTAGAAGATGGAAAGACCTCCCACCCATGCTGTTGGATATGCAGAATTAGCATTGTCAAAAACGGCCATACTACCAAAAGTGCTACACAGATTTAATTCAACTTCTAAAAAAATCCCAATGACATTCTTCATATACATAGAAAAAGCCATCGTGAAATTTATTTGGAAAAAATAAGAGACCCAGAATAGCCAAAGCAGTACTTAGCAAGAAAAGTAAAGCAGGAGGCATCACAATACCAGACCTTAAGTTATACTGTATAGCTACAGAAACAAAAATGGCATGACATTGGCACCAAAAGAGACATGTAGACATGTACAGAATAGAAGACACAAAGACAAATCCACATAAATACATTTGTCTCACACTAGACAAAGATGTCAAAAATGTACATTGTCCCAAAAAAATAGCTTCTTCAACAAATGGTGCTGAGGAAACTGGAAATTCATATGTAGCAAAATGAAATTAAACCCCTATCACTCATCCTGTGCAAAACTCAACTCAAAGTGGATCAAGGACTTAGCCATTTGAACACAGACCCTGCACCTAATTGAAGAAAAAGTAGGTCCAAATTTTTATCATGTTGCCTTAGGTACTGACTTCCTTATCAAGACTTCCAAAGTGCAAGAAGTAAAATCATGAATCAATAAATGTAATCAAACTAAAATCTTTTTCACAGAAAAGGAAACAACCAAGACATGAAGAGAGAGACTACATAAGGTAGAAAATATTTGCCACCTACACCTCAGGTAGAGCATTAATCTCCAGGATATATATAGATCTCCAAAAACTTAAGACCAAAAACAAATAACCCAATCAATAAGTGGGCTAAGGAACTGAACAGATATTTCACAGGATCGGTCACCAAATATATGGGGAAAAAAAGTGTTCAACATCTCTAGCAGATAGAGAAATGCAAATTAAAACTATACTGAAATTTCATCTCGCTCTAGTGAGAATGACAATTATCAAGAATAAAAGCAACAATAAATATTGGTGAGGATATAGGGAATAGGTATACTCATACATTGCTGGTGGAACTGAAAATTAGTGCAACCATTATCAAAAGAAGTGTGGAGAGTCATCAGAAAACTTGGAATGGATCCACCATTTCACACAGCTATCCCACTCTTTGGTTTACACCAAAGGACTTAAAATCAGCATACTACAGTTGATACTGTCATATCAGTGCTTATAGCAATTCAATTCACAAATAACCAAACTATAGAGCCCTTCAACAGATGAATGGATAAAGAAAATGTGGTGTATATACACAATAAAATATTAATGAGTCATAGAAAAGATTAAAATAATGGCATTTGCTGGTAAATGGATGCAACTGGAAAATATCATGCTAGGTGAAATAAGTCAATCCCCAAAATTTAAAGGCTGAATGCCTTCTCTGATACATAGATGCTAATTTAACAATAAGGGTGCAGTTATGGAAGACTAAAGTACTTTGGATTAGAAAAAGGGAAATGAATGGAACAGCAGGGAATGGAAATAGAAAAGATAGTAAAGTGAACTGGACATTACTATCCTATGTGCATACATGATTATATGACCAATGTAATTCCACTTAATGTACAACCAAAGAATGAGAAGTTATATTCCATGTATGTATAATATGGCAAAATACATTCTACTATCACATATAACTAATTAGAAGAAATTTTAAAAATGTTTCTATTGTATGGATGCAATAATTTATTTATCTATTGGCCCACTAAAAGATATTTGGGTTTTTAAATGTTAAATATTGTAAATAGTGCTGCTATAATTATTCATGTACAGATTTTGGTGAGAAGGTGTGCTCCTCACTCTAAGGATTGCTGAGTCATATTGTAAGAGTACATTTAACTTTGTAAATATCTGCCAAACTGGTTTCCAGCAGTACTACTTGTCATTTGCACAAATGGTGAATCAGTTTTGTTTTCTATTGTCAGCAACACTTTTTTAGTATTTTCCTAAAAAAACATTTTAGCTATTCCACTGGATGTGTAGTGTTAATTCATTGGAAATTTAATTTGCATTATACAAATAATGAGATAAAAGTTTTTTTTTGTTTTTTTTTTTTTTTTAAATATTTTATTTACATTTTAGTTTTCGGCGGACACAACATCTTTGTTTGTATGTGGTGCTGAGGATCGAACCCGGGCCGCACGCATGCCGGGCAAGCGCGCTACTGCTTCAGCCACATCCCCAGCCCGAGATAAAAGTTTTTATGTGCTTGTTATCTGCTTCACTTTAATGAAATAAGAAGTCATTTATTTATTTTTTTTAATATTTTTTTTAGTGGTAGTTGGACACAATATCTTTGCTTTTATGTGGTGCTGAGGATTGAACCCAGTGCCTCACATGTGCAAGGCAGGCACTCTACCCATGAGCTACAGCCCCAGCCCAGAAATCATTTATTTTTTAAAAGCTGGATTTGTCTACTCTTTTACTGTTGTTCAGTTTTCATAGTCCATTGCATATTTTTAATATAGATTTTTGTGTCATACATAGTTTTCTTACATTTTGTCCCAGAATAGCATGTCTTTTTATTCTATTAACAAAGTGTGTATTTCAAATAGCAGAAATTGTTTTTTTTTAAAAATCAATAAATTGATCTTTATTAAAGTTATCTTTTATGGATCATTCTTTTGATAGCAATGTTGGAGAACTCTTTGGCAATCTTAGGTGTTGAAGATTTCTTTCTTTAATACCTTTAAAATTTTAATAAGTTTATGTTTTACACCTCAAAAGTGTTCAGAATTATTTTTTTTTTGTATATGGTATGAATTTAAGTTTTTAATTACTTATTTTTTTGCCAGAATTCTGTTGAAAAGACCAACTTTCCTCATACTAATTGCCTTTATTCAAATGTCAAATATCAAATGTCCATATTTGTGTAGGGTTAATTTTGGACTTATAATTCTGTTCCACTTATTTACATGTCTATTTATCTCTCAAAATTATATATATTGAATACCTGTATTATTTTAAGTTTTGAAATCAGCATGATCTCTATTCTTTTAAAAATTGTTTTACCTATTCTAGTTCCTTTTTTGTCCTCTTAATTTTTGAATAAGTTTTTCTATATCTATGAAATATGGTACTGGAACTGTAATAGTAATTTTGTTAAACACTTATCTAAATACACAGATTATCATCATTTTTACTTTGCTGAGTTTTCCAATTCATGAATTTTGTTTCTCATTTTTTTAGATCTTCACTTTGTATATATCTTATACTTTTCAGCATTCAGATCCTGTAAATGTTTTGTTACATGTGTAGCTAAGTAGTTCATAATTTTGCAGTTATCATGTTATTTATAAAAGAAATATCTCCAATTACTCATTACCAATATATAGGAATATAGCTGCTTTTTTTCAACTTGACCTTGCATATTGTGGTCTTTCTAAACATTTTCAGTAACTCTGTGGTTGTTTTTTTAATATTCAGATATCTTGTACAATCATGTTCCCTGTGAACAGGGACAGAGAGCATTAATCTCTCTATATTTGTTTTTCTTGCCATATATATTTTTTGGGGGGAATACCAAGGATTGAACTCAGAGGCACTCAACCACTGAGACACATTCTAAACCCTTTTTAATATTTTATTTAGAGACAGGGTCTCACTGAGTTGCTTAGTGCCTCACTGTTGCTGAGGTTGGTTTTGAACTCTCAATCCTCGTGCCTCAGCCTGCCAGACCACTGAGATTACATGTCTGTCACAGTGCCTGGCTTTCTTGCCATATTGAACTGGTGATGTCTTCCAATACCATGTTAAGTGGGAGTGATAAGAGTGAATCTTCCTTTGTGCTATGGTTTGGATGTGCAATGTCCCCCAAAAGCTCCCGTGTGAGAGAGTGCAAGATGGTTTACAGGAGAAATTATTGGGTTGGAAGAATTTTAACCCAACCAGTGATTTAATCCCTGGATAGGGATTAACTGAGTGCATCTATTGGCAGGGTGTAGCTGGAGGAGGTGGAAACTCAGGCATGTTTGGGTATATATTTGTATCTGGTAAGTGGACTTTCTCTGCTTTCTGATCTTGATGTTAGCTGCTTCCCTCTGACACACTCTTGAGTTGTGATGTTCTGCCTCACCTGGAGCCCCTAGGAATGTAGCCGGCCTTCCATGGATTGAGACCTCTGAAACCAAGAGAACTCAAATAAACCTTTTCTTCTCTAATTGTTCTGGTTGGGTCCTTGAGTCATAGCAGTGAAGATAGCTGACTAAAACACCCTGGTTCCTATTTTAGAGAGAAAACATTCAGTCTTTCAACATTAAGCATGATATTAGTTGAATTTTTTTTTCTATTTTAGATTTCTTTATCAGCTTAAGGAAATTCTTTTTTAGCTTGCTAAAGACTTTTTCATGAATTCAAATTCAGTTTTGTTAATTTTTTTCCTGCATCACTGCATTATAATGGATTAAATTATTTTTAAATTTTTTTTCTTTCTCAGTATGAGCTACTCCAGGCTTTGTTTTGCTTTATTTTTAAATTATTGGACTTAATTTGCTAACACTCGGTTGATGAGTTTTGTTTCTATTATAGTTTGAAAATAAGATATCCCCCCGAAACTCCTGAGAGACAATGCAGGAATTTTCAGATGTGAAATGTTTGGATTATGAGTTGTGATCTAATCAGTAGATTAATTAACCCATATGAATTAACTGGCTGATGACTGCAAATAGAGGGTGACTAGAGGAAGTCACTGGGGACATGAGTTTGGGGGTCATATTTTGTCCCTGGTGAGTGACTCTCTTTTACTTTTTGGTTATCATATCCTGAACTATGTTTCCTCTGCTACATCCTTCCACCATGATGTTATGGCTCAACTCTGGCCCAGAGTAATGGAGTTGGCCAACTGTGGGCAGAACCTGTGAAACCATGAGGAATTTCTCTAATTTCAAGTTGGTTTTGTCATGTCTTTTGTCACAGTAACACAAATTTGGCTAAAACAGGGTCCAAACACAAATATAAAATGTGTTCATTTTCTTAGTCTGTATTGTCTTTGTCTGATTTCTGTTTCAGGATGTTTCTGGTCTGATAAAATTGAGTGAGAATTGATGTCTTCTATTTTGTAGAAGACACTTTAAGAAGTTGATTTTACTCATCTTTTTATATGCTTGTTATAACTCATAAGTGAAACATTTTAGACTGAGGGTTTCTTTCTTGGTGTGTTTTAAACTGTAAATTTAATTAAATATCTTTATTAATATAGAACTATCCATAGTAACTATTTCATCTTGATGAATTTGTACTTTTTCAAGAAATTGGTTTTTTTTCTAAGTTTTCATAAAATTTTTATGTTATTTTAATGTCTGCTAGCACTACAGTGATATATTATTTTATTGCAGAAAAAAAAACATTAGGACATTAGCTGCTGGACAAGATATGTAAATATAAGTTTATTAAAAAAGAAACACCAAATAGTTTTAGAAAGCAATTATACCACTTACATTCTCACCAAAGTTATGAATTTTGTACTTTCTAGTTACTTTCAACATTTGACAGTCACAACTTTTCATTTTATCCAAGTTATTTCCAAATTGCCTTTATAATTGTCTTCTAACCAGCAATTTATCAGTTTTTATTCTTGGTAATATCTACTAAAATTTTCTCATCTCTAGAAAAAATATATAGTAGTTCTCATGTTTTCAATTTGCATTATTTGATAAATATTAATTTTGAGAATCTTTGTTCTGGTCATACAAGATCGTATTTCATGAAGTTTATATTAAATATTTTATCCAGTTTTTATTATTTTTGAGTTGTATAAGTTCTTGAAATATTCTAGATATTTCTTTAACATTTATATTGCAAATATTTCTATTAACTTAATTTCTATTTTCATAGAGCTCTCTTTTAGAGAATACATCTGTTTGATTTTATTATATTCTACTTATCATATTTTATTTATGTCTGTTTTTAGTGCTGTAAGAAATGTTTTCCTGTTTCTTTGCTTGTGAATATATTCTCTAGCCACTACACACACTCCACTGAAATCAACATTAATATACGTTTACTTTGCTTGGCTTTTATCCATATATACTGTAGGATCAGTAGCCATATTGCTATAATCTGGAATGATCTAATTGAAACTAAATTATTTAATATTAATGTTTATTTATATGTGCCATGTTTGATAAGTATGCTCATCATATTTCTTGAAACATACTTTTTTATTTTGGATTAATTTTTATTTTTTCACGGACATACATTCTCTTCTAATGTATGTAGAAAGTTAAAATTCTAAGTTTAATGAATAAAAATGTTTGGTCCTTGTATGTTAACAAGCTGAAGAAATCACTGAGTATAAATTAATTTTTTCTTTGACTAAAAAATTTGAGGCCAGACTTATTCTGATGTTATTGGATTTAAACAAATTTTTTTTTTTTTTGGTTTGGAAAAAATGATGCTTCTTTCCTAGTAATAAAATACTTTAAAAATAGGGATTTATGCCAGGTGTTGTGGCACTCCCCTGTAATCTTAGCAGCTCCGGAGACTTAGACAGGAAGATTGAGAATTCAAAGCCAGCCTCCACAACTGGGAGGAGCTAAGCAACTTGGGGAGACCCTGCTCTAAATAAATACAAAACAGGGCTAGGGGTGTGGCTCAGTGGTCCAGTGCCCCTGAGTTCAATCCCCAGCACACTGCCCCTCCAAAATAAATAAATAAATAAAATTTAAAAACGCCAGGAAATCTTTACTTATATTCATTCAGTTTTCTTATTTTGGATCTAGTCTTCATTGCACTCCTGAAGGTTCAATCATCTATCCTCCATGTTTCCACTTAAATTTTACATCTTTTCATTTATATCTTTTTTATATTATCCAAGAATATTTTCTTAGCTTCTCATTTACATCTATTCTGCTATCTTTGTCTTATATCAGTTAAAATAATTATTTCCATAGGCATATTTTTCTTTAACTTACTTTTCATAATTGCTATTATTCCATGTGTATGTAATTTATGCATTTATAATCTTTTTCAGTTTGTTCTATCACTTGTGTTTTCTTGCCTGATTCATTTACTTAATATCAGAATACTATTTAACATTAAATATGTGGTGATATGTTATCACTTTATACCACATACAAATTCCACTTAATGTGAGTTGTGCAAACTCTGCAAAAGATGTATTCAAGTCTTCTGCAGCAGTAGGAGACTCATTACCTCCTCTTAGTAGCTGAGACAGTTTCCCATAGTGGGCTACAATTCACGGTTGATACCGTTGTACCTCAGAGGGTTCATCCACTGAGGCCATTAGACACCAACTTCATCATCTTTCCATTGAAGTAGCCAATGGTGCTTGCTTCTGAGAAAAGCATTGCCTCTCTACCTTGATTTTGTTTCTACTGTTTTCTCTCAGTGCATAATAGAATCAGTCCACAGATTATGTCCCATCTTGGTTTTCAAAATAATTTGTTTTCTATGATACTTGAATATATTATACTTAAAGCCAGAAACTGCCTGCAATTTGTATCAAGGGAAATTAAATCTTTTGCTTTCTTATGAGGAAAAGATCATTGTCCAAATACTAACAGTGGTAATATGTTGTTGGTACATATATTAAAGTACTGTTAAAATATATTATATTGGGGCTGGGGATGTGGCTCAATGGTAGCATGCTTGCTTGGCATGCCAGGGTGCTGGGTTTGATCCTCAGCACCACATAAAAAATAAAGATGTTGTGTCCACCGAAAACTGAAAAATAAATATTAAAAAATTCTCTCTCTTCTCTTTAAAAATATATTGTATTTTTATGCCTGTATATTTATATGTTGTATTTTTTGTGTCGTTTCCCATAGTAGACTATAAACACTTTGATGTCACCAGGAATTATATATTAGAACTGAGTAGAAAAGATCATATTCATTATACCATGCTTATTTACTAATATTATTCTAATTTGTAGTTCACATTTTCCAGCTAAAAATATATTTCCCACTGCCTTTACAGCTAGAAGTAGACATTTGGCATAATTCTTGTATCTGAGATATAAACACAATCCACAGGGCTTGGTTTCCGAGAAAGCTTTTCATTGGAGGCAGAACCAGCTGTTACATGAATCCTTTTGTCCTAAGTCCTTTTGTCCAATGTGGAATGTGGACAGGATTTCTAGGACTACAGACTCCTTGAACATTTAAATCTAGCAAACAGTGTTTATCATTAAGCTATCAATGAAACAAAATCACTATCCTGTAGTATAATTGTATTATTCCTTCATATGCCCACACCTGAACCAAGATATCTATGTATCTTTATAACATTCCAGTATCTTGGGTTTATATAAGCCATAATGACTTTCTTCTATCTTAACTTGGCTTAATGTAGGCAACACATATTCCTGAATCTGGAACCAATATTTTCTGATCAACATGTCTGTTATCTAATAGGAAACAGTAAAACACATGGCATAATAAGGACTCTGTAATCCATATTTTCATTTCCTCCACATATGTGTATCCCTTCTCTTAGTTACAAATTTAAAATGCACGTGCTTGACTATGGTAACCCCACTCCAAAGGAAGATAATATGAGCTTGCCTTCCTCTAACATCCTTGGACAGCAGTCTTATGTGTCACTTGTCCCACAGTGCTTTCTCAACCCCTTTCCCCATGCCAGTTTTCTGTCCCTCTGCTTTTAATTACTTTTGCCTACTTTCCTTAATGCACTGATGGTAACTATCATAATATGTCTGATTATACCAACTAAAAGATCTCACTGTTGCTAGACCATGTCTTATTTCATCTTTTTATGCTTAGTTTTTAATTCAGTATTTTGGTATTCAGTAATTATGTGTTGAATTGTGGGCGATTCTATCAGGTCTTCTTTGAGCCTAGGTATTATCAGGATATCAAGAAAGGTAGTAGGACTATGTATGGTTACTTAAGTAAAAGTTTAAAAAAGTTTTACATGTTTGTAACATTTAATAATGAAAATATAACTGTAAATACATTAAACAGATTATACAAATAATCATAAAATAAAATAACTCTCTGTAAAAAAAATAATGGACTATTTTTAGGTTTAAACAACATCAAACCATTAAAAAACCCATTGCTTTAAGGGTACATGTACAGTTCTGTCTCTCCCCCTCTCTCCCTCTTACACACACACACACACACACGCACACACACAGTACATGCAAACATACATACTGAAATGTCAGCATTTATTTCCTTACCATTACCAATTAGATTGTGATGATTCTATGCAAATATGATTATACAATACAAAAGCAGCACAGCATGCCTAAATGCACTTCCTTTAAGTGTTTCATATTCCATCAGTTCTCTTTAAAAAATGTAGTTCCCATTATTATTTGATCTATAAAAAGAACAAGAATAATGATGCCATGGCAGTGTATCACTCCTAGGAAATTTAAATGAAAAAGGACAAATACATTCGAAAATCAAACTCTTGTAGTCCTTTAAAGGTGGACATTTTATTTTTTTAATTAAAAGTTGTGTTTAAATGAATGAGAAAGCAATTATTTTAAAATATGAGCACAATGAACTAACATCTATTTAGGAAAAATAGCAAATGTAGGCACAGATATGACACACAGCTGATTTTTAACAGCAACAATAGCCATAAAGATATATATTTTAAACTCTGTCTATACATCCCTCTGTATGGCCATAAATAATGTCCAGGTTAAATGAAAATGTTCCCAGTAGAAGTGTACCATTATCCATTCTATCCTTTATCAGCTTCACATGTGCAGTTCTAAGGTAAACATGCATAGTATACTTGGAAATTTTGATTTCGAATCTTGACAGCACATTTCCAAAGGTATAACATCTTAATCAAATTTAAAAATAAAACATCCCAGTGCCGAGCTTGGTTGTAAACCTAAAATTATATAACATACATGTTTTTATGCTTTGTCAATTACATTTGAAATAGGGGACTGTTTGTTTCAGCCCTTCTAAAAATGAGACGAGGATGAGAAAACAACCTATTTCCTTATTAGGATCAGGAGTCAAAGGACTCAGCCAGGAGCCGCAGGCTTCAAGAGCACAGAAGATTAAGACATATATTGGATTCATGATGGAGGGCAGAAAGTTCATTTTCAAAATAAAACAGAATTTTATTCATATTCCTTTTAAAATTCAGATTGCCATTTGCCAGCTGACCTGTGACACGGCAGCAGTGTATTACATTTTCAATGAGCAGTCTGTCTGGAGCTGCTAGTGGGAGAAGCTGCTTCCTGGTTTCTAGGTTTGTATTTTTTTTTTTTTTTAAGTAAGATATTGTTGTCAGAATTTTAGATGGTGCAAACAGGGGCAAGGTAACATTTATTTTTAATAAGGAGGAGATGTAGAATAGTATAGTCATCAGCATTATGCATGGAATAATCCTCTTTGAAAAAAAAAAACACAACAGCTCAGGTAAAATGTGTATATGGGACAGTCAAAGATGAGGATGACAGCATCTCAATGAGAAATCAGGGCAGGCCAAAAAATGAATCTTTATTTAAAAAATAAACACATGTGAATGCCTTTTTAAACAAGTTTTGGTAGAGTGCAAGTCAAGCCAAGGTTTTCTATAGTCAGGGACTAGATTTATCCAGCTCACCATCTGTCAAAATTATATTATAGACGACACATATGCATGGATACAAGACCACTGATTTTCATATATATTAAAACCTGAAACTACTGCAGGATATGAAAACCTACAAACTGTTAAGCCAAAAGGCTTACATTTAGAACTTTTTCCCCCACATTGTTTAAATTCTATTCTTTTTCTGACCTGCATTCAGGGAAAGTGGGCATATAGTGCATGAAAACACATACAAATTAAAGATCACTTAGGAAAAAAATTAGAAACTTTCAGAAAAATATAAAATAAGAAAAGAAATATTCCCTTCACTTACTTTTGGATCTTCTCTTGTGGGTAAATATATCCACTTAAAAAGTAGAAAAGTAGGGTTAAGATAGGATGAGGGCAGTTTTTTAATATCAATTAACAAAGGTAATGGTTGCAAAAATAGAGAACTAGCAAAAATGATGAGAAGTGTGATTAGTTGAGTTGACTTGAACCAAGACAATCCTGTCCATATCCCATTCCTGAGAACAGCTTTGTGATAAGAGTTACTTGTGTGCTATTTTTGAGAATCTCTCAGATGAGAAACAAAGGGAGACAAACATAGCAGTTTTGTCTATTGGATTTGGTATTATACTTTTAAAGTGGAATAAAATAGAGGAAGAGGGAATTTTTAACAGATTTTCTTTGAACAAATTGTATTTAAACATTTTTGTCATATTAGTAAAAATCACATTTATCAGGTAGGAAGCATTGGCTTTAATCCATATGGCTGCATTTAAATAAATGATTGATTTGTAAATGCAACGTTCAATGCTTTTTTCTGTTTCAGTATACAAAATAATGAAATCATAGCTTGCCTTTTTCTCCCCACAGAAAATCTTGTTGTCGAAGGACATAATTATGTCATTTGATCCACAATAACACAAATTTGCTACACTGTACAGATTATTCAATAAAAAATAGTGTTGAGAATAAATAACTTCACATAAAAGCCTTGATTTTTGTTCAATTTAAAAAAAACAACAACAGGAATTAGTAGAATGACAGTAGATTTCACTTTAAGAACAGTTGTCCTACAAGCAGATAATTTCTATTGTAATTTAAAATTCATAATAAGAATGGAAAACTGGATTTCCTTTGCAGACCCTTCAGAAATGTGTTTGCATATTTATCACTGTAGTTAAGTTTCTGTAAAAATCTCTGAATTATGATCCAAAAGGTATCCAAACACAGCTCATCCAACATTTTAATGAATAATCTGCAACTAAAAGTTCATCCATTATTTTATGTATTTTTCACATTTAAATTAAATAATTCTATTTTGATGAGATGCTAAAATACTATTGATTTTAAATATTTGCTTTTTGGGGGGCATGGTTTTGTATCCAACAGAGAAACTAGAGAAATTATTTTATTTTATATTTTGTTCTATTTTAATTACTAAAATATATTTTTAATTGTACATAATTTCTATAATATTGAAAACAAATGAGACATTTTTAATCAAAAGAAAAGGAGAAAAATGTGGATGGAGAGAGGGAGGAAGGGGAGGGAAGAAAGAATAAAAGGGGAAAAAGGGAATCCTTAAATAAATAAACAAATTTTACATGCAATAGAAGTACTTCAAGATAATTTGATATGCATGTGCCATATGTCAAATCATGCACCCTCCTTCCCCCAAATGCATACCACAAACACTACCCAAAGCCTGCAAATCCTGATATTTTGGCTTTGTCTATGCCAAAATATTAGTCCAGTTTGCTTAGAACTAGTGCTATAGAACAGATTTTGTTACATAGCATGGAAAATGACTGTCAAAATTGATGAAATTAGTGTCTTTTGAGCTATAATGTGCTTGGCATATGTCACTAGGAATGTTTTTCAGTAGCTCACATAAGCTCACGTAAGCATCAAACAAAATTTTGAATGCGTTCCTATTAACTAGCAATGAATTTATTTACTTTAAATTAAAAAAAAAAAAAAAAGACATTCAAGCCAGAGAGTTAACCAATTGAAAGCCCCCACCCGCCAAAACAGGCATCAAATTTAGCAATACAATAAGATTGAGATTGCTTCTTCACTGAGCTAATTCTCCCAGAATCCACTATTCATCTCATCACTCCTTATAAAATACAGAATCCTTAATTGGTCTGTGCTTCTCCAACATGTTTTTAATGAAAACGCAGCACATAACTCTTAGTTTGTTGGCTGCCAGAGCCCAATTTACAAAAGTGGGAGTGCGAGATAAGAAAAGAGTACATCTGCAGAGCAGGCTGCGCAATGAATCACACGGTGCCAGAGTTGAGTAGAATATAATTGAGTCCAACATCTCTGAGCACTTTCACCATAATTAATGATAATCTGTAACAGAGGAATCTGAGATTCCAGTTCAGAGAACTGTTTAATTAGGCCAAGTAATGAAAGCAGAAGCAGTACAAGAATATGGCCTGTCTCATGATTAATGATTCATGCTACTGAACACAAAAGTGCCGCACCGTTAACTCTAACGGATGCTGCATCTCTCTGGCATTTACAAAATAGTGAAATGCATGCATTTTTGTATTTTAAAGATGTAACTGGCAGTATCCTTTTCTGAGCTATTTACATGATAAATATGGTTCCGAAGGTAACTGTCTTCTTCACAGGTTCTTTGCTCTGGGGTAGTTTAAGATAAATATGGTATCTGCCTCCACATCAGTATTAAGGTAAGTGCCATTCTAGCACAGGATAATTAACACTTTCACTTTCCAAGTCAGTAAAACACATTTTCAATCTCACTTTTTAAAATTTTATTGACTAAATTATGTATCTGAATATTTATACAATATCCACTCATTACTAAAATTATAAAGAAAAATTGGTTAAGGATCAATGGTAAGCTATAGAATAAATAGAGCATGTTTAATATTATTATTTCAAGAGGCCGGGGAATAAAATATCCTTTTGGTATATAGCAGTTTGACATTGGGATTGCCCTGCAAGTATGGGACAAGACAAAAGAAAATGGTTTGCCTGAGGCCTTACCCTACAAACCCGCAAATTATAGAGGTTTTATGCTACTATTTATTCTGCTTTTCAATAAAACAAGAAATAGTACATATCAGAGAAATTGTAGGTTTACACCTTATGTATACAAGGTCTGTGATAGGACAACCTCCTTAACAAAATAGTACTATCTTTAAGACAAAATTTGGTCTCTTTCAGTGCCTGCTGCAGAAGTTTCTGTGATTCAGTGCCCAGTGATTTTCACATTAATTCAGAAGACATCCATTATTTGGTACAAAAAAATATTTATTTTATTTTATTTATTTACTTATATGCAGTGCTGAGAATCGAACCCAGTGTCTAACACATGGCAAGGACTCTACCACTGAGCTATGATCCCAGCCCTGAAAAAAAGCTTTCTTAGGTGTTATCATCACTACCCTGATGCATAGGAACACTCAGTCATTCACAAAATGCAAATCATGTTTGACATTCAGATAACTCCTGTTGGCCAAATAGAAAATATGATCTCAGAAGCAATAGTTGGAGGGTTTCCACTAAGACTGATTCTATGTCACCTCAGAACAACTGGCAGAGATTTGAAATCTCAATGATTATCTTAAGTAGTCAAAAAGAAAATCTCTCACTTTTACACATCTTTTACTCAACTAAAGAATAGTTTGATCTTTCAGGGATATTTTGGAGGAATGTAGGGGTTATGACATAATGTAAATGGAAAAATTTTACAAAGCATCAGAGAATCATACTTTAAAATATATGTATATGTATGTATGTGTGTGTATATATATCTTTAATCAGGGAAGTCAAACTTCCAAATTCCAAGATGGTTCTTCTGAATGTATATTGCTTTTATGCTATCATAAAGTTAAAAAATCCTAAGTAGAATCATTGTTAAGCCAGATATAATTTGTATAAAAGCATATCACTGCATATACTTTAAAAGTCAGATTTTTTTTACTTTTTAAAAAATTTAAATTTTTAAAAGTGAATTATTTACCTCTATAAATATCCAAGTGAACTTATTTATATAGAAAATACTATATAGTATATATGTATTGTATATATACATATATTTATTGACTTTTGCATCATATACAAGAGATAACTATTTTGTTTTGAAAAACAAGTACATTTAATCAAATAACTTCCTAGGAATTACTCTTTATTTTCTTTAGCAAATTTAAATTTTTATAGACTTTTATAACAATTTTATATAAATGATATCAGACTTAACAATGGTTCTACTTATGATTATTCAAGTTTATGATACCATAAAAGCAATATACATTCAGAAGAAACCATTTTGGAATTTGGAAGTTTGATCTTTTCCTGACTAGAGCAAAGTATTTTCCTGCAATGATAGGCCATGAAAGTGAGCTATGTGTCACAGCCATGTGATCGTGATCATAAACAACAAAAGCTCTATGGGTACTGTGATTTTTGGTATTTCATTTTGTTTTTCTCATCTCATCATGGCACAAAACACATCTGTGCACATACATAAATGCTCAATACTTTATAATAAAATAAGGTGCACTTGATAAATTTGGTGACTATAGACCGATGTACGTGTTCTCTGTGTGTTTAAGTCAGAAACTACTATGTTTGTTTGGTTAGGTGCAATGAATGCATTTATTTTAAATTATATATATATATATATATATATATATATATATATATATATATACACACACACACACACACACACATATATATATACACACACACACATATATATATATATACACATATTTAGTTGTTAATGGACCTTTATTTTATTTATATGTGGTGCTGAATATCGAACCTAGTGCCTCACATGTGCTAGGCAAGCTCTCTACCACTGAACTACAACCCGAATCCAAATGCATTTTTGACTTATGATGTTTTCAACTTACAATGAGCCTGTTGAGATGGAACATCATCTTAAGGCAAGGAGCAGCTATGTATTTAAATTAATTGCTAATCACACTGTTATTGGGTGCATAAATTGCAGAAGATAAAAACAGGAAAATAGGAGTCGTGATGTGTGAAGTTCTCAAGGGAGGAACCACATTAAAATAATTTCATAATGTATGAACATAGCTAACATTTAAAAAATATTTTCTATATGCTGGTCAATTGTTTACTCAATTTGATACATTAGCTCATTTATTCTTTACAACAACACACCTAATAAAATAGTCACTATAAATATCCAAATTATATAGATTAGAAGATGCAAGCTGGTTTGTAAGCCTATAAACAAAACCCTATAATATAAATACCATATTTAGCTTATAGATATATTTCTTAAACAAAAGAAGACCAAAGCTGTGATAGTGACTCCCAAGTTGATAGCAGGAAGTCAAAATTCTATCATTCTTCTGTGCCTCACTTAATAAGTTACTGTATGGAGAAAGATGATTATCAGGGTTTCAACTATTAGATTCATATTAAAGGTATGAAGAAAGAAGAGATTTGCTCCATCCTTTTAATGAATCTTCCTGTAAGTTCCATATGGATTTCCTCCATAAATCACTCATATACGACCAAATATACCCATATGTCCCATATGACCATAATGAAGTCTGTGAATTATAGGTTTTAAACTTCATACCAATGTGCTAAACTTAAAATTAGATGTGCTTCATAAGGAAGATGAAAAGAATGGGGACTTGACAATCGTTTAGCAAGGAGATTACAGAAGTAAACTCATATATCTATAGCCAACCGTTTCTCAACAAAGACACCAAACACAGGCATTGGACACAAGACAAACTCTTTAACAAATGGTGCCAAGAAAATTGGATATCCACATGCAGAAGACTGAAATTTGATGTTTCTCACCTGGCACAAAACTCAACTCAAAATGGATTGAAGCGCAAAACCTACAACTCTGAAAATTTGTACTTAAAAAAAAAAAATTAAAGTATAATTAAACTGGAAATAGTTAACAGAAAGGTATTTTAAATATTCTAAAATATTTGTAAATTAAATAACAATTATTTCTAAAATGGGTTAGAATGTTGTTGAAAGGAGAAATTAATAGTCCCCTTGACAAGGATGGAAGGGGGCCTCAGGCCTAAAGACACACATAGGGTTAAGACAGCAGTTAAAGCATCTCTACCTACTTGATTGCATTTGCCACCATTTTAATTGTATATTTAAACAATGAGTTTTATTCAGCATTAAAGGAGAATGAGATTATGTCATTTACAGAAAAATGATTGGAACATGAGAGCACTGTTAAGTGAAATTAGCCATACTCAGAAAGTCAAGGGTCTTTTGTTTTCTCTCATACATGGGAACCTGGGGAAAATGGAAAAGAAAGGTAGGGGGTGAGGTTCTCATGGAAATGGAAGAGAGACCATTACAATAGAGGAAAGGAACAAAGGAGAGGAGAAGAGAGAAGAAAGGGGTAAGTAAAGAAAAATACTGGAGAATGATTTTGACCAAATTATATTGTTATATCATGTTTTATGTATCAATATATAAAAATGAATCCCAACATGTATAATTATCAGTAGAAACCATGGGGGGGGGAGGAATGGATTAGAGAAGAAGGTCACAGGGAAAGTAGAAAATATTTTAAACTTAATATAAATTATAACCGCATATCAGAATTTATGGAAGGGAGATAATACAACATTTGGAAAACTGATTACTGGATTAGCTATAATTATATGAGATTCTATAGACATTATATTATATATTTTATAATATAGAATATATAATATAATAAATATATATATATAATATTTTATATATAAATATACACATAGATTAATTCATATTATGAATTAATCTAAGATTCCACTTTAAGAAATAAGAAGGGCTGGGGATGTAAGGCAGTGCATATGCAAGGCCTGGGTTTGACTCCCAGTAGGAAAAAGAAGGAGAGTGAAGGGGAAGAGAGGGGAGGAAAGGAGGGTAATGGAGGGTAGGGGAGCAGAGAAAGAAAGGAAGGAAGGAAGAAAGGAGGAACGTAAACGAGAGAAAGAAGATTAAATATAAGCAAGAAGAAATAAAGATATGATTACATATTAACAAAATTGAAAACAAAATCAATAGAGAATAATCAAGTAAAAAACTTGATCTTTGAAAAGATCAATATTCTCTATAGTCATCTTGACTAAGTAAAGAAAGAGAACGGAAGAACAAGGGAGAAAAGGAGGGAGGGAGGGAAAGAGAAAGAGAGAGAAAGAGAGAGAGAGGAAGAGGGAGATGAGAGTTATCAAAATTTCTACTATCAGAAATATAAGCTGAATATCCTTACAGATCGTACAGTCAATAAAAAGATAGTAAAAGAATAAATATGAATAACTTCAATTCCATGAATACAGAAACTTCAATAAAATGGGTAAATTTCTTGTAAGTCACAAGCAAACTTACTCTAGAAGTGAATTGTCAAATAAGTATTTGTGGAATTGGATTAGAAGGTAAAAGCCTTCCAATATACCAAAAACTCCGAGCCCAATGGGGCTTCATTGGGGGTTTCTACCACACATGTTCAGAAGATATAATTTCAACTCAACACAATCTTTTGAAGAGAATATAAATGAAGTATTTCTATATTTTCTACCCACTTTATGAGGCCAACATTAATGCCAAATTCAGGAAAAATATAAGACAACAAATATCCGAACAATATTTCTTATTAATATATAGATCCTCAGCAAAATATTAACAAAAGAAATACAGTACTACATAAAAAGATGAGTATATCATAACCAAGTGTGATTATCCTTGGAATCCACAGCTACTTCAACATTCAATCATCAATCCAGGTAAATCACATTATCCACAATTTTACATACAGTTATGGTAAAAATAATGACTATCATTCAAACAGACATAGGAAACTTCTAACACAATTTAACACCTGTTTTTAATAATACAAATGTCAGCCAACTAAGAATAGAAGGGAAAGTCTTCAACCAGAAAAAGCACTTTGACAAAACAACTACAGCTAACATCATATTTAATGATAAAATACTCCTTTTCTTTCCTAAGCTCTGGAACAAAGATATCTTCTCTTACCATTCCTCTTCAAGATCAAAGTAGAGAGCCTAATAGTGTAATAGAATAGGAAAATAAATGAAATTAACACCTATGGCAAAGGGAGAAACAAAACTATCCCATCATCAAAATAAAAATTTTAGAGACTATATAAAAATAATGTAATTAATAAGTGATTAACCAAAGTTACAGGATGTAATGGCAATATGCAAAAGTTAAGTGTATTTCTACCTTTTAGCAATAAAAAATTGGTAATTCAATTAAAATTAAAGAATAGTACCATTTAAAAGAGCACTGAAATAATGAAATATTTAGATACAAATCTAATAAAATATGCAAAATTTGTATGCTAAAAATTATGAAATGCTGCCTAAAGAAACTGAAAAAGAATAAATGGAGGCACACTCTGTGTATGCCTGTTTAGTCAGCTTTTCGTTCCTGTGACCAAAAGACCTGAAAAGAACAACTGTAAGGAGGAAAACCATATTTTTGAGTGCATGGTTTCAGAGTCCATGGACAGCCAGGGACTCAAGATGAGGCAGAAAATTATGGCAGAAGAGTGTGGCAGAGGCAAGTGGCTCACATAATGATCAGAAAGCAGAGAAAGAGAGAGACTCCATTTTCCAGATACAAAATATATATACCCCAAAGACACATCCCCCCTCTTTCAGCCACACCCTACTCACCTTTAGTTACCACTCAATTAATTCCTGTTAGGGGATTCATTCACTGATTGGGTTAAGGCTGTCATAACCTGATCATTGTACTATAAATCTTCATGCATTATCTCACACATAAGTATATGGGGACACCTAATATTTAAACCATAACATTCTCTCCTGATCTCCCAAAGTTCATGACCATCTCAAAATGCAAGATACATTTTGTCCATTTCCAAAAGTCTCCATAGTCTCAACATTTCCCAAAAGTTCAAGTTCAAAGTCCCCTGTTGAGATTTAAGGTAACCTCGTATTATAAGCTTCTGTAAAAATCAAGACCATTTAAAAATGAATAAACATTTCCATTCACAAAAATAGGAGCCTAGAAAGAAGGGATGGGGCCAAAGCGAGACCAAAATCCATCTGGGCAAATAAATTCTGTGGTTCCATGTCTGGCTTCAGGAGCCCATGACATCATCATGTTCAGATTGTATAGCTCTGCCTCTATGGCTTCGCTGATTGCAGCTCACATTGCCCCTCTGCTAATTGTCTCTGCTCAATTCTTGAAGCTTTCCTCCACATGTTTACAGTACTGGCATTTCTTAATCTTGTGGGTCTCCACTCCAGTTTTAGCTTTTTTCAAACATTGCCCTTTCAGGGGCTACCCACAGGGACTCTGACCCTGAGATATTCTTCCTGGCCTCTCAGGTCTTCCTTTAAAATCTTGGTGGAAGGCTCCATGACACACTAACTCCAACATCCTGCATTCCCGCAGTATCAGCATCATGTAGTTCTGCTGCCATCTCAAGCATGAGTAAAACCTCCACGGTCCCCAGCTGCAGCAGCCTCTGTGTGCTTGGGTGGCTAAGCACAATGAAAAAACTTCCTAGGACCTCTTATGTAAGAAGCATGCCCCACTGGTCTCCTCTCAAAGAAATTTTTACTCCCTTAAGCCTGAGATGGGTGTGTAGTCTTGCTAATGCTTGAGATACTCTCAAGCCATACGTCTTATTGTCTCTGAGCAGTCTTCAGTGACAGTAAATGTCTTTAACAACTGCAACTTCTTTAGCCCCAGTTTTAGTCCCACCTTTCAAGTCCAAGTTTTTAAAATCTTTTTGCTCTGCTTTCTGTTCCTGAATATCACAATAAATTTGGCTAAAGCAGCTAACAATACCCATGCCACTGCCTGAATACTACGTTGCTTAGAAATTTCTCGTGCCAGATTATGAAATCCATTGCTTTTAAATTCAGTTTCATAGGAGGTCTCAGGATACAAGGAAAATGCAGACTACTTCTTAGCCAGAATGTAATATGAATGGCCTCTAGTCCAGTTTCCAATAGTGTCCTGTTTTCTTTCAGCCTCTTGAGTCCTGTCTTTCCTTTGCACAATCCTATGGGCATTCTGTTCTTTTGAGCTTTCACCAGAATCCCCCATTAAGCTCAACTTTCAACAACCTAGGCCTTTTCTAGCTTGCATTATTAAACTTTCAAAATTCTTCCCACAAATCCCAAAAGGCTTCAAAATCTTCTGAACCACACGGTCAGGTTCATCATAGCAATGACCCTACTCCTGGTACAAATTATGAGAAAATGAAGTTTATTTGAGGGTTTGTAGTTTCAGAGGCCTCAGTCAATAGACAGCCAATGTCATTGCTTGAGGGTCAAGGTGAAAGATTGTGGTGAAGATATGTGGCTCATATGATGATCAAAAAACAGAGAGAGATTCCACTAGTGAGAATCAATATATATAACCCAAAAGCAGTCCCCAGGGATCCACCACCTTCATTCCTACCCAATCTGCTTTCAGTAATCAACAAGTTAATCCCTATCCAGGGATTAATAAACTGATTGGGTTAAACCACTCATTACCCAATCATTGTACTCTAAACCTTCTTACATTTTCTCACACATGAGATTTTAGGGGCACCACATATTTAAACCAAAACAATGCTTTAGAAAGTTCAATATTGATAATATTGTTAATTCTCCAAAACCAGATAACAATGTGTTATCTCCTATTAGACTATCAACTTTTTGAGGGTAGAAATAATATCTAATCTAAATTGATGACCATGGTATAATAGTTCTTAGTAAATTTCTGAATTATTTCAGTAATACAGGAACATGATCAATGCTAAGAAGACATTTACCATGTTAGATTATTGATGTATTAAAAAAAAAAGTTTCCTAATTACATACCACTGTTTTTTTATAGGTTTCATTTACATTTTTTAATATGATGGAATCATAAGTGTGAGGGAAGATACAACATGTAGGCTTAGTTATTTTCCCTTACATTTTATGATTAAAATGTAATTATCTAATCAGTGGAAAGTAGCATAATGAATAAGGTATGGAACACAAATTGTAAATGAATGTAGAATTCAATTAGTATTTCTAAGATTTTAGAAGGCTTTTTTTCAGCAATGTGTAACATAATTGGCATTGATACAGTGACAACAATTTGCATGTCAAGCTAGTATAAGTTTTCCGTATCCTTTCAAAATACAATATTTTATTTTATGCTTAATTTAAAAAGGGGATACAGTGAATAAATAAGTAGTAACATTATGGATATTAACATTATGAAGACAAAAATCAGAACAAGAAAGGAGTGAATCTATGTTAGTCTTTTATTGTTACAATAAAAGATTTTTATTTGAGAAAAATCTTAAACTTTTGGAAATGTTCTTGCAGAATATAAAACCACCTTATTGACGATCCATCTCTAATATCTATAAATACATCAAACTTATCCTGCAGATAGGCAATGGGCATTCTCAACTGATTTGCCTCATAGGAAGACATTCACAGAGACCAGAAGATTGAATGCATCTTTCCTCTACTCTGCAAAGTCTCACTGTGGCTCAAATTCAAAATGTGGATGTATAGCTTCTCAGAGAGGTGCATGAAAGAGGAATTTCAGAATAATTCATTATTGGACATCCAAAGTGGCTTAGAGACTCAGAAATTGGAATTCAATAAAAAAGGAAGAAAGAATACATTGGAGCCTACTGTTGCTACATTGCACCAAAAGCAGTAGGGACTGCAGCACTGATTTATCACAGAAGGAGGGTGAAGACAGGGAAACATAGATTTGGCATGGAAAACTTTAAAATCAAAAAAGCTGCCTGAATTTTGCAGATCCAGGGATTGCACTGTGCACTGGTGCTTGAAAAGCATGCCTTGTATCCCAACTGACTGTGCAGAGATGAGGTGGGGGCCATCTTGGGGTGATTGCACCTCAATGGCAACTCCAGGAAATGGGAGAAAAGAGCAAACACTGCTGCCATATACCCACAAGTGGCTACCAAGTAGCAGGGGGCATATCTGGTGGAACATGAGTAAAACAGGCATGAAACGGTACCCAGGGTATTTAAGTCAAAAGGACAAAGGAGAGTCCAACTTGCTTCTCCTTTGTGTGCAGTGGCTCACATGATCAGCTGAAGTGGGCAGGCCATGAGACTGCACACAAGGAGGAGAATCACAAGGACTAAGCCTGGAAAGCTGTGCGTGTGGGCAGCAGTGTAAGGAGGATCAGTCTTCTCCAACAAAGTTCCATGATTGAAATTCTTGGGAGATTCTGAGAACCAGCAACGGAGATTAGCTACTGTCAAGTCCTAGGGGCAGGCTGATCTAATCTCTCTAAAATCAACTCTACCCAACAAATCTCCTGAGATCTGATTAGACCTAAAACCCATCTGCTGAAACTTCCCTCAGAATTCTGAATAAGTTTTACCCTGGGAGTACACTGAACTGGTCTCAATGGCCAAAACTATAACTGACAGAACTTCCTAACCCAACCCTCCTCATACCTGGTAAGAAGGGAAAATGAGTCTTATATCAAACAGCTTCAGTCTTAGCCTGATGCAACTGGAAGCTCAGAGAGCAACACAAAAAACAAGGTGTTAACAACCCCTACCCTGTGTGCTTGCGCTCTCTCTCGCTCTCTCTCTCTCTCTCTCTCTCTCTCTCTCTCTCTCTCTCTCTCAGTATATAACTCAAGAAGAGTTAGAAGTACTGTTGTGACTACCCATTCTAGTCAACCATTTTGACCACCATATTGGAGACATTTTCTTAATTATTCATTAAGAATCTTTCTCTTTTTTTTCTTGTGTGTGTGTGTGTGTGCGTGCATGCATGTGCACATGTGTGCATGTGTATGTAAATTCTTGCTGTACTGGTTCTGGGACCTGTATACCTATTTTTACGTATTTCTTTTTCTCTCATTTTTTACATTTATTTAATGTAGTTATTTTTTCTTGCCTTACCCTTTGAGGGTTTGGGTTTTTTTGTTTTCACATTTTGGTTTTCTTTAGTATGATTTTCATTTGTTTCTCTTTGCTCTTATCTCTTCCCCTTTTGCCAAATTCTATTGTTTTCTCTGCATCTTTCCCATTACTTTGCTTCTCCTGTTTTCCCTTCCTTCTGAATAATCACCACCTGCTACATCTCTTCTGAATTCTCACTGTTCACATTTTGAAGTTGTAAACTGTATTTTTATCTTTTTAACACATTTTCTTTTATCTGAATTAACTGCATTTTACCATTTTCAGAATCCCTGTCCCCACCATTAATGCTGAAATCATTATTGCTGTGAATTATATAATTGATATCTTCTGTTTCCTTTAATGCCCGAACTAGTTCATGGTTATTATTTTCATGTTTATAATTGCTGATACCAAACAACAGGAAGGTGTTAAGTATTGAATATGTCATAGTAGGAACTGGGTATTTATTTTAATGTTGTGTGTTCTTTGTGACAGTTATTACTATTGTTTATCTTGCTCTATTTTTGGAGGTGCTTGGAACCTATAGGGACAATAATAGTTCACAGGTCAGAGACTCTTCTGTACTAAACTCAAGCAAAACAGTGGGCCTTGCTCCACACATAAATTAAAGACACTTAGTCTTCACCTACAGTTTAGTGCAAAGAATAGAAGAGACAAAAACAAAACTAACAATTTGACTTTGTAAATCCCACGCAAATCAAGTTGGGGTGACTACTAATATACATTGTCAACACTTGCTATCGAATTCCTGATCTAGTTCATAGATTTTTTTTTTATTGCTGTACTACTGTTAAAGGCTAACCTCACTATCTGCGTGTAGATGGTGACAATTAGTTTTATAGATGTCAAAATAGACAGCAGACATTTATCATAAATCTGTTGTTGACATTAATGGCAGTCCTGGCTTCCCCTTCCTCTAAGAGGGGCTGGGAACAGATTAGGGCACTTCAAGATCACAGAGTAGAGATCTTGCATCTGAGAAATACATTTCAACCAACCAACAATAAATCTCACTTTATGCACAATCTGTTCTGTCTGAGCCCTGATATTACTCCAATTCAAAGAATTGAGGAGAGAAAAATGAAACCAACAACAAAAACCCAAAGAGAAAAATTGAGAGACCTCAGGTCCCATTCCCTGACATCTTCTCAGATATCAAAAAAAGGGTGAATCCCAGAACAAGTAAGATGATTATACACCAAAGGACATGCAAAAAAAAGAAGGGTAATTCATCTCAATTGATGCAAAAGTCCAAGACAAAATTCTCGCCCCCCCCCCCCCCGCAAATTCACAATTGGCAATGAAGTATCCCACTGAAAGTGATGTGGACAAAAATCCCAGAAAAAAATTATGAAAACTGATTATTAAAATGATCAATGAATTAAAAGATCTAAAGAAGAAATCAAGAGAAAATACAGAAGATGAAAGAACTCTTTACTTAAGAAATAGAAATAGTATAAAGAAGCTAATTGTAATGGATAGAAATGAAATATACAATTAATAAAATTAAAACTTTTTTGAGAGCTCAATTAAGAGATTAGATCACACAGAAAACAGAACCTCAACACTTGAAGACAAAACATCAGGCATGAAGACAGGGTTCATGATTTTGAGAACACAGAATGCAATAAAGGGAAAAAATAGAGAACATGTTCAGCATATACAAGAACTCTGGGTAAATGTGAAAGACCAAACCTGAGAAACATTGTGATAGAACCAGGAGACACAAGATAAAGGAATAAAGTATATTTTTAATGAGATAGTTATAGAAAGCTTCCCATGAGAAATGAGATAGACATCCACATACATAAGTCTAATAGGACCCCAGATAGTTCTATTTAATGCTGAAATCATTTGATTTCAAATAGAAGCTATTCAAATGAGAACCTTTTCAAGACATATCACAACCAAAATGCCTAGTTTGCAAAAGAATAAAGGGAAGAATATTAAAAGCCACAATGGAGAAACAATAAGTCACATTTAGAGGCAAAACAATGAGGCTCACTTCTGATACCTTAGTTCAGACCTGAAAATTAAGGAGGAGGTCCTGGAATGAGGTATTCAAAGGTGTAAAAGAAAACAACTGCCATCCAAGTTTATTATAATGAGCAAAGCTCCATTCCAAGTTCAAGGGGGAAATAAAAACTTTTCATAACAAGAATAAGCTGAAAATATTCATGAGCAGCAATCCAGTACCACAAAGAATAATCAAAGGTAAACTGCACACAGAGAAACTAAAACAAAATTTCCAAAGCTACCAAACAGCGGAAGTTCAATAGAAGAGTTACACACTGAATGAGAATCAAGGCAGGATTAAATAGAGCCAAAAATCAAAAACGCAGGAAACCACAAATGCATATCTGTAATAATAGGGAATGTTAATGATCTCCACTCCCCAATTAAAAAACACAAATTGGCAGAATGCATCAAAAAACAACTATATGCTCTTTACAGGAGACCCATCTTACAAGCAAAGATATAGGCTAAAGGTAAAAGGATGGGAAAAAATATTCCATGCATATGGACCAAGAAAACAAGCAGAAGTAGCTATTCTCATATCTGAAAAAGTAGATTTCAAGAAAAAATTAATCAGAAGAAGCCAAAAGGCCACTATATCCTGGTAAAAGAAAAAATTCAAGAAGAGCATATAAAGATAGGAAACATTTTTTGCCTCAAATGTCACAACAACTTACATTACAAAAAAAGAAAGAAAGAAAGAAAAAAGAAACACACACACACAAAACAAACAAAAGAAAAATAAACCCTCCATGACATTAAATCCCAGATAGACCCTGCCCTAACACAATAGTCCTGGGTGACTTTCAGCACACACTTATCATCAATAAACAGGTCATCAAAATACAAAATCAATAAAGATAACTACAACCAAAATAATACTACAAACCAAATAAACCTATCAGGCATCTACAGAATATTTCATACCAAAACAGCTGAATTTACCTTCTTCTTATCAGTGCTTAGAAGTTTTGCAAAACAGACTATATTCTATACCACAAAGCAAATTTTAACAAATATAGAAAAAAATCAATAGAATCACACATATCATATCAGAACATAATAAAATTAAATTAGAAATAAACTGTAAGACAAATAATAGAAAACACATAAACACATGGATGTTGAACAATACTTCCTTAAATGAGGACAGGGTCAAAGAAAAAATGAGAGGAAAAATCAGGAAATTCTTAGAAATGAAGAAGAACCTAAAGATACAATACATCAAAACCTTTGACGGTATGAAAGCAATTCTAAAAGGAATATTTATAGTACTGACAGCCTACATTAAAAATATAGAAATCCCAAATAAATAGGCTTATGCTCCATCTCAAGACTTTAGAAAAAAAAAAAAAAAACTAAGAACAACTAAGTCCCAAACCAAAAGAAAACAGTAAATAATTAAGATCAGAGCCTAAAACAATAATATTGAGAATAAGATAACAATATGCAGGATCAATGCATCAAAGAATTGTTTCTTTTAAAAGATAAATAAGATTGACAAACCCTTAGACAAACTCATCAAAACAAAGAGTAAAAAGATGCAAATCAACAAAATCATCCATGAAAAAGGGACATAACCACAGACCCTTCTGAAATCCAAAGGATAATCAGAACCTATTTAAAAAATTTATACTCCAATAAACTGAAAAATCTGGAAGACTTTGACAAATTCTAGACACACATAATCTTGCCAAATTGAATCAGGTAAATATAAAATAAAACTAAACAGACCAATATTATGTCAGACTAATGAAACAACATCTCATAGAGTGGGTAGCTAAGTGACAAACACTTATTTCTCACAGTTCTGGGAAACCCAAAATAAGGGCCCTAGCTGACTGGCTTAGTTCCTAATGAGGGTCATTTTTTCTCAGTTTTGTACAGCTAATGTTTCTCTGCATCTCCCACGTGGTGGAAAGAGAAATCTGGTATGCCTTTCACCAGCTAGAACAGAATTAATTCCATCATGAGGCCCACTTCCTAATGATCTCTTCTAATTGTGTTCATCTCCCAAAGGAGTTGTCTCTTAATACCATCATATTGGGATTGGAACTTCAGCATTTGAATTTAGTAGGAACATAATTCAGTCCATAGAAAATTCATCTTATTGAGAAATGTTTTCAAACTGAGCCTTTTTATAAGCCCCTCTGTTAAGTACTTTGAGGGATTTATAATCAAGAACAAAATATTAAGAGTATTGCCCAGCTTCTACCACAATGCTCTAGACAGAGTATAACCTAAATTATGAAGGAGGATTTATAGCTAAAACATTTAAGTATCTAATAATATTAAGTATCAAGATATAAGTTATTTTTAAAATGATTTTATGTATCTCATATTTAATGAAGATTTTGGCTTATTCAGATAATCATTTCTTGAATTCACTGTCCATTCAATGAACATATTAAGAGATAATTGCTTTACAAACTACATAACTATAATGAAATATAAATTATGTCAGCCAGGTATTACAATCTCAAGCACATTTTATGATTAGCAGAACTGTAGCAATGGTGAGAAAAAGGTACTCATGTGATCTACCCAACAGCTTTGTCCCACAGTGCTCTCAGTTAAGAACAAGGAGGCTTATGTGGCAAATGCAGCATTAGATTCTAAAAACTGTCCAAGAAGCAAAAAAGGGTTAGTGATTTATAGGCTAGATAGTAATATTTCACCATTACAATTGTTCTCACTGGATCGAGGCGGAGGATGCAATACTCACTTGTAAGCAGATCATTTATACAGTTGGCCTTTAGAAATTACTGGGATCACCTAATTTTATTACTTGTGTAATTTTCTGTGTTGCAACGATTTCTTTCAAATTGTAAGATAATGCATTATCACTGAGAAATATTCAATATACAATAAAATACAGACATTAATTTACATCTAAATTTTTAACAAAAGATATTGGTTAGAATCACAAGATGGTGGAGTATAGAAAATAGGCACATCCCACTGTGTTCTTTGAATTTGTATGCAGGAATATGGCTTCATATCAAGATGTATCTAAAGAAAATGATGGCAAATCATTATTTGTCTGCCAAAGTCAGAGGAGCCCAGAGATTCTGATGCAGTGAATGGAGAATATAATAAAATACACCTAGACCCAGCAGAGACAGTGATGCGGTTTCATTGCAAAGTGAGGAGCTACACAAAGGGAAAGAGTATTATAGTGGATAAATTTGGCATACAAAAAAGCTCCATGTTTCCCAAATCCCCAAGTAAAAAACTAAGTTGCAGATCCAACTTAAGTTTATACCAAATCTTATTCCTATGGGAACTCAAGAGTTCTTAACAAATACTTCCACTTGGTCTCAGCCAGTGCTTCTTGTATGACCTAAATGCACTTGGAAAATCATATTCCCCAAACAGCTATAAAGAATAGAGGATCCAGGAAAATTCTAGATAGATGTACATAGCAGAATAGAGTCTGTTTTCCCTCTGACCCTGTGATGTGCAAAGGACCAGTGAAAAAGAATTGGGGAAATTTTCCAGGCAGCATGATTACGATGGAGAAAGAAAAGTGTAACTCAATTTCCTTTAGAGCTCTGTGGCATCAATGATGAGCTGAAAATGATGGGTGGGGAAATAATCAGATGTGCATGACTACATTCAGGACTTAGAAATTCATATTTGGGTGGTGGGCTGGCAACAGGAATCCTGTTGTGCACCATTTGGTCTGTTACCTTTCTCTGTTACCCTTCTGTATGAGTAGAACCCTGGGGAGATGCTAGAAATGCAATTGCCAAGCTGACATAGACATCTATTCATCCCTAGGGATGCAAAAGTTTGAGCTCTCCAAAGTATGTAGCCTACCAAAAAATCTAAAGTTCAATTTAGAACTTAAACCCAGCATCCAGAACTTCCCAAATATACTTCCATACTACTTCCAAATAGCAAGAGCAGTGATCTAAGACATTCAAACAAAATCTCAAGAGAATGTACTTCTACTTCCATCCTGCCACCTCCCTTCTTTACCCCTTACAGGCAAGAAGAGAAGCTGAGAGACATTCCAACTGGCTACACTTCCTAACTATTCCCACAGGCACTAAGGCAAAAAAAAAAAAAAGAGGCTGGTTTAACATCACCTAGCCCCAGCTGCCTTTAAAAGGTGCATAGCCCAAGAAATAAGAGATAGAATGTTACTCTGGAATAGGACGTAAAGTCTCAACTTCAGCTTCCTCAGTGGAAAAGTTCAAGCATTTTTAATTAAGATTTGTTTTCTATTTTAATAATTTTTGTTGTTTTTATGGCCATATTTGCTAAGTGATTCATGTATATATATATGCATTTATGTTTCTGCTTTTATAACTCCTATTTTATTATTTTTTTCTTTTTATTAATCTCTTACTATTTAGTACTATTTTTCTAAGATAGTGACTCTTTGTTTGGATTTTGGGGGAGGTTGGTTTATTAAATTTTTTGTTGACTTTATTTTTTACTTTAGTTGTTTGATGCTGGGGCAGGGTCAGTGTTGTTCTGGTTTTTTCATTAATTTGCATACAGGCACCCTGAACATATTTGATAGCTTTGAGTTAGAGCTGAGAATAAACAAACTGCACAATAACTGAACTCCAGAAATAAAACACACTACTTCAAAAACCAGTTCCATATATTAGTGGGTTGCTAAAGAACTTTACTTTTAAAAATTTTGGCAGACTAGGTGCAGTGGTGCATGCCTGTAATCACAGTGGCTCAGGAGGCTGAAGCAGGAGGATCACTGAGTTCAAAGCCAGCCACAGCAAAAGTGAGGTGCTAAGCAACTCAGTGAGATTCTGTCTTTAAATAAAATATAAAATAGGTCTGGGGATGTGGCTCAATGATTGAGTACCCCGAGTTTAATCCCTGGGTACCCACCCCCCCCCAAAAAAAATTATTAGTATAAGGCATTGTTCTGAAGTGACTGAAACTACTGAAAATACTGTCTCCTCAATGTGGTGTTAGAAAATGGACATAATAATGTGTTCAGATTGAGTGAAAATATTGACACCAAACATTTATTCAACCCAGGACACATAATAAAGAAAGATAAGCTCAGTCAAAATTTCCTTATTCAAAAGTATAAGAGAATGATTCCTTGGTTTTTCTGGGAAAACGAGCTAGCCCAAATAGCTCACAACACCATTGACACCACAGTGGAAGAAATTCCTGAATAAGAATTTACAAAGAAATCCTGGAAGCCAGGCATGTTAGTATGTGTCTGTAATCCCATTTGCTCAGCAGGCTGAGATAGGAGAATCACAAGTTCAAGGTCAGCTTCAGCAACTTATCAAGACCCTGAGTAATTTATTGAGACACCTTCTCAAAATAAAATTTGAAAATAAAAAGTTCTGGGATGTAACTCACTGGGTAAAACACTCGGGCTTTATCAAAAAATAAATAAAATAAATAAAATAAAATCCTGGAAATGAAAGACTCAATAATTTAAATTAAAGTTAGTGGAAAACATCACCAATAGAGGAGACCACTTTAAAGACAGATTATCAGGCCTTAAAAAATTGTATCATCTTGAAAATAAAGTCAACAATAAAAGAAAATATTGAGACTATGCCTGGAATATTTAAGAAGCCTGGGACTATCCAAAGAGAACAAATCTAAGAATCATTTGTGTAGGCACAAAATACAAAACAAAGGAATTCACAAACTATTCAATGAAATAATAGCAGAAAAAAATGTAAATCTGAGTAATGAAATGGAATTCCAAATGTAAGATGCATTTAGAGCCTCAAATAAATAAGATCAAAAAAGATCCTATCAAAAATACATTATAATGAAAATACCTAATGTACATAACAAGGATATAATCCTAAAAGCCAAAAGAGAAAAAAATGCAGGTCACATTTAGAGGTAAACCAATTTGGATTTTAACTGATCTGTCAAATCAGACCCTAAAAGACTGGGGGGCTTGGAATAGCATATACCAATTCATGAATGATAACAGGTTCCTACTAAGATTGCTATATTCAGAAAAACTTCAAAATTGAAGATGAAATAAAAATTTCCATGATAGACAGAAGCAGAAAGAATTCATAGCCATTAAGCCAGCACTAGAAAACATGAGATATGTCATGCAGAAAAAAATAAAAAAAATTATATGAGAGTCAGTGTATGGATGAATCTCACTAAAATTCTTATTAAAGGAGAATCAAGTCTGAATTAAGCATTAAAAATAAATCAAAATGGCAGAAAATGAAAATTGACCCTGAAATTAAATAGTCTAAACATTCTATTCAAAAGACATATATTGGTAGAATAGATCAGTGTTAGAGTCTGTAAACAAGTCAAAAATAACACCTGGCATTTTGCCAGGGGAATGTTAGAGTTCGTAAACAAGTCTGGATGGTGCCTGGCAAAATGCCAGAGGGAGTGGTTTGAGAAGTAACAAAAGCGAGCCATTAAGTGTGGAGATTCCTTATTGGTTGACTGATGTATCTAGTTTATGCTAATTAGATAAGCTGTGTGGAATGTATAAATACTGCTCCTGTCCTGCAATAAACGGCTCCTACTCCTGCTGTATCAACATACACAAGTTATTCGTCACCCCCCGGTTATTTTGCTGCAGCCAGACAGACTGTGGCAGATCAGAAAACAAGATGCAACCATATATTGTTTATAAGAGATTCACCTTTCAGGGAAATACATCCACAGGATGAAGATAGAAGGATGGAAAAAGAAATACCATGCAAATAAATAAGAGATCAAAATCCAGCAGAAATCACTAATCTTATATCTGATAAAGTAGAATTCAAGCCCAAATTAACCAGAAGAGAAAAAGAAGGTCACTTCATACTGCTTAAGGGAACCATCCAACAATAAGACAATGATATTTATGCCCTTAATATTGGTGCACCTGTGCACATAAAATAAACCCTACTCAATATAAATAAACAGATTCCAATACAATAATATTGGCTAATTTTAACATACTTCTCTCAACAACTGATACATTATTCTGACATAAACAATGTAAAAACTCTTCAAAACTAAAAAATATTAGACCTATTGGACATTTATAGTATATTCCATTTGCTAACAAATGAATTTCTTTTCAGCTGCACAGGAAACTTCTTTAAAATAAACCATATTTTAAGACAAAAAGCAACTCTTAACAAATACAAAAAAAAGAGAATTTCTTACATGCTATCAGATTATAATGGAATAAAAGTAGAAATCAAAGAAAACTAGCTCCCCCTCTTTCACCCTGAACAAAAGTCAACACAAAGTAGATCAATGATCAAGAAATTATACCAGAAACTGAGCAATTACTAGAAGAAAACTTAGGCTCAACAGTATATCTGAGTCAGATAGACTCCAACATATTGGTGCAGGCACCAACTTCCTTAATAAGACTACTATAGCTCAATAAATAAAATAAATAATTGAAATCTCAGATGATATCAAATTTAAAAGATTTTTCATCGCAAAGAAAACAATTTAGAGCATGAGTCTACATAAAAGGGGAAAATAAAACATCTTTGCCAGCTACTCCTCTGAAAGGATATTAACATCCAGAATATATAAAGAACTTTTAAAAAAACAAACAGGCAAAAGAACAAAACAGACATTTCTCAAAATAAGAAATACAAATGGCCAACCAATATATCAAAAAATGTTCAACTTTTCTAGAAATCAGAGAAATACAAATCAAAACTACATTGAGATGCCATCTTACTGCAGTTAGAATGATAATGATACAGAATATGAATAATAACTACTTCTAATTAGGAGATGGGGGAAAAGGTACACTCATACATTGTTGGTGGGACTGCAAATTAGTATAGACACTTTGTAAAGCAGTAGGGATATTCTTTAAAAGACTTGGAATGGAACCACCATATGACTCAGCTATTTCAATCCTTGGTATTTCTCCCAAAGAGCTAAAATCAGCATACTATAATAATACAGTCACATATTTTTAGAACAGCACAATTCATAAGAGCCAAGTTATAAACCAACCCACCTGTCAATAGATAAATTGATAAATAAAATGTGATACTAATACACGATAGAGTATTACTTAGCCATAAAGAAGAATGAAAGTATGGCATTTGCTGGTAATCAGATGGAAGTGGAGAACATCATTCTAAATAAAACAAGCCAGACTTAGAAAGTCAAGTGTACAATGTTTTCTTTCTTATATGGAAACTAGAACACAATAAAGGAAAGAAAAAGGAGTTAATTAATTTTTCATAGGGGACACCATGAAAATAGAAATGAAATCAATGGAGCAGATGATGATGATTCAGGTGAAAAGAGAAGGGATGGGAAAAGAAAGGAACTGTGGAATAAAATTGACCAAATTATCACATGTAACTATATGAATATACCATAGTACATTTCACTTTTATGTATGACTATAAAGTACCAATTTAAAAAATAATAAATAGAGGAAAAAACAATAAAATAGAGAAAGGAAAATAGGAGGAGGAGGAAGATGAAGAGGGAAAGAGGAAGTTCAATAGATTGTAACATAGCAAAATATATATCATGCATATATATTTATGTCAAAATGAACCCCACTATAATATATATAATTCTAATGCCATAATAAAATCATAAAATAATTTTAAAATAAAAAGAATAAATAAGCTGGACCTGGTGGCATATGCCTGTAATTCCAGTGACTGAATAGGCTGAGACAAGAGGATCACAAGTTTCAGGTCAGCCCCAAGAAACTTAGGAAGGCCCTGAGCAACTTAGTGAGACATTTTCTAACAAATTAATTAATAAATGAAAAGGGCTGGAGTTGTGGCTGAGTGGTTAAGTACCCCTGAGTTGAGTCCCTGGTACCAAAGAGAAAGAAGGAGGAAAAGAAGAAAAACAAGGTGGTGGAGGAGGAGGAATGTTTAGCAAATTGGATTTTTTCTTCCTTCCACAGCCACTGTGACCTTGCTGTTCTGGGAATGAGTTAGATACAGTCTCCCCTTACACTATTTGAACCAGGAAATGTTGCATTTTTAGAAAGGATGCAGGGACAAGGTGTTGATGAAAGGCAACATTTCAAAGATGAGAAAGTAATATACATGGCTGTCAGAAGAAACTTCTAGGTGGAGAGAAGAGGAATAGAAAAGAGTACGTGAAAGGATTGCACTTGGTGATTTCAACATTTTTGATAGTCTGAGATTTTATTTTCTTACATTTATGGTATTTGACTAAGCAGACTATAGAATTTTATTGTATGTTTTATAGTTTAGCCTTGGTATAAGAAAAATCTGAATTCATATCCCTTTTCACTCTTAGTTTAGCCCCGTTACTTTGGACAACTTGACTACACCTGTTAAGCATTACTCTGTGTGTAATATATAGATAATACAATATTCTACACTTGCAGATGGTTTAGAGTGTTCAGTGTTATGATGCATGTAAAGTACTTAGCATGGGCATTAGCATAATCAAAAAATGTATCTTCATAAGTGTGACTTGTCAGCATTTTTTCTTCATTTGCTAATAAAGTTTTTATATCAAGGTTATGAAAGTATCTTAAAATTAACTCCTTTTAAGCAAGATATAGAGTATGATTTAAATATATAATTAACATTCCTTAAATGTCTGTCATAAATCACCCCCATGAAAACATCTGAAATATATAATTTCTGGATATAATTATTTGCACAAATAATTTGCAATTTCATTTAAGACAATTTATGCACCATTCTCTCAATTAATCTTGGTAATTTATATTTTCTCAACTCCATTAGTTCCTTAGAGATTGCAACATTTACAGTTATGTTCTTTCTTACATGTCTGAATCACATGCTTGCGAATATTTGTTATTTTTTTCCTGAAGATATTTATCCACATACCATATTCCCATTTGAGGCATATTTACAAGTTTTTAATTACTATTTTCTTTTGCTTTTTTCTCGCTTGATAGTTAATTTTTTTCATAAATTATTTCCCCTATTTATGGACCATTTTTCCCTAACTTCATGGATTCAATTATTAACTAATTATTTACTATTTGCTTAAAAATAAAAGCATTTTTGGCCTCAAGTTGGCTATGATGTATAACCTCTGAAAGAATTGATATAACTGTTCATAAACAATATATTCACATAGTGACTTTCCAAAAAAAGTCTTTATTTGGAAATTTTATCTCTTTCTGTTTGAAATGTCATATGGAATTGATTATTTTAATTAAGTGGTTGGAGTTATATTTGCTGTTTAATGTTTTGTTTATAAGTTCCAAACTTGAGCATAATAATAAGAGGGTGTGACTTTTCTTAGACGATTATATGTAGAAAAGAAGAAAACATGTTCACTGTAAAGTGAACCAGAAGACTATAAGTAGAGAGTGAATATATTCTGTTCTCTGCATAATGATGGATAACCTCTCTGCAGGTTGGATTCTTTGGAATTGGGTACTAACATAGAGTTTAACAAGCAGGATTTTTTTTTTTAAGAGATCTCCTGTGGAAGGTAAACTGGAATCAGAATTGAGCAGAGGTAGAAGCTGAACAGCAGTGCATTCTTAACATAGCTTAGACAGACAACACATGGGGACCTCTGGGGCATAGATAACCCATCACAATGGTCTCCTGTCAATCTCATGATATTGTCCTCTCTATCTGTAGTTGGGTGGCAGTCTCCAATTTCAGAGCACAAGCTCACAGGCAGGGAGGCTGCTCTTTGCGGTGCAGGTGGATCAAGGAGCTGAGTGTTAGAGGCTCTCTGCTGTCAGCTGCTAAGTCCTTCTTCCAAAAAGAGAGAGGAGCTGCTACATTTCAAAATATTTGTTAACATATTTTATACACATTTTATTTTCATTGTTCAACTAAAATATATCATGTTGCTATGCAAGAAATTTCTAGACTTTAATATAGTTACTTGGTTTTTAACATAAGAATTTTCTAATTTTACTATCATACTACATTAGCTGTTAGCTGGCTCTATTAAATTATCTAAGTGTGTTTTGAAAAGACATATAAAGTACAAAATTATGAATTAAAAAAGTAATGGTAAACTAAAGCTGACTTATTATTCAAGAAAAATATTTGCTGATAGATTTATTGTAGCCTAACATATTTCAGGATTATTTTTCAGTTAAATATTTCTATAATAATCACACATGGATAACACTTCTCAAAATAAAATTCCTTTTCATCTTCTGGTATTCAACCGTACACAGGAATTTTTATGTCTTCTTGAGGTGATTGAAATAATTCAACTAGTTATTTTTATTTAAATTTAAAAACAGTTTCAAGACTAATTTAATAAAGTCATCAATTATTTTTGTTTGGACTATGATCAGAGAAAACAAGAATCATTATCAGACTTGTTTTTTTTTTTTAATAAATATTATCCTGTGTCTGAGAGGGACATTATTTAGTGAAACCGTGTCTCCAAATAAAATACAAAATAGGGCTGGGGATATGGCTGAGTGGTTGAATTCAATTCCTGGTGATTCCCCTCAAAAAAAAATAAGAGAAATATTGTAAAGAAGGAAGTAATATGGGTGTGGTCTCATTGAGTAGGAGAAGCTAAAATCATTAAAACGAGGATACATAAAATGCTATTGCTCTAGAACTCAAGAATTTGTATTGTAAATGAAGATATAGCCATGTGTTGCTTAACAGTGGAGATAAATACTGAAAAATAAAGTCAATTTTTAGTCAGATTATTTGCTACTGTGACTGAAAAACCTGATAAGAACAATTTCAGAGGAAGAAAAATTTATCTCAAAGCTCATAGTTTCTCAAGTCTCAGTCCACAGTCAGCTAGCTTCACACCTCAGGGCCTGAGGTGAGGCAGAACATTGTAGAGGAAGAGTGTGACATAGGGAAACATCTCACATGATAATCAGAAATCAGAGAGAGATTCTATTTGCTAGATACAAAATAGATATCCCACAGGTATGACCCCAATGACTCACCTCCTCTAGCCATACTCTACCTACCTTCAATGACCACTCAATTAATTCCATCTGGGGATTAATTCACTGATTGGGTTAAGGCTCTCATAAGCCTATCATTTCTAAATGTTCTTTCATTTCCTCACACATGAGCTTTTGGGGGACACCTAATATCTAAACCACAATAGATAAGTAATTTCATTGTTATGAGACCATTATACAGTCCCTAACCTATATGATGTAACCTGCTGTCCTCCTGGGCTATATGTACAGCCTATTGTTCCTCAGCTACAAACCTGCACAGCATGCTACTGTACTGAACACTATAGGCAACAGTAACACAATGGAAAGCATTTGTATATCTTAGAGTATTAAATATAGAACAGGCACAGTGAATATATGGTATAAAAGGTTAAAAAGGGGCAATGTATAGAATCTGTATTAGAAATAGAGCTCACAGGACTAGAAGTTGCTTTGGGTGAATCAGTGAGTGAGTGTTGAGTGAATGGAGAGGCTTAGGAGACTATTTACATTGCTGGAGATTTTATTAAAAAAGATAAACTTAGGCTACATTAAAGTTATTAATATTTTTCTTCCCTCAGTGATAAATTGATCTTAGCTTATATTTTTTTTTACTTTATACCTTAATTTCCTTTTAGCTTTTTGAATTTTTTTATAATGCAGCTTAAACACTAATGTTCTCATTGTATGATTGTGAAGAGGAATGCTTTTTCTTTATATCCTTGATATCTTGAGTGCTTTTTTTTCTATTTCTTTTAAATATTTATTTTTTAGGTGTAGTTGGACACAATGCCTTTATTTTATTTATTTATTTTTATGTGGTGCTGAGGATTGAACCCAAGGCTTCACACGTGCTTGAAGCGCTCTACCGCTAAGCTACAACCCCAGCCCTGCCTTTTTTCTATTTTTGAAATGATTTATTTTACTGTTTCAACTCTTGTTTAATGCCAAGACAAAAAATGCATACCATCGATTGACCTCACAGGGTCAGGATCATCAATGTCACTGTCTTTGACCTCCACTTCTTATCCCATTGAAAGGTCTCCAAGGGCAATAGTACACATGAAGCTACTTCTCCTAAGATAGTAATGCTTTCTCCTAGAATACCTCATGAAGCACCTATTTTATGAAGAAATATCATTCTTTTCAGAATATGTCTGTGGTAGTTTGCTTTATACTTTTTTGTCATAGATTTGCACTTATCAGATAATGCATTATTTCTCTCTATTAATGAAAACTCTTCAGTGTTGGGTTACATTTTTTCAAACTTCTGAAACAAAGGAGCTAACAGGTCTGCAAAATCTTCTTTATAATTCACTATTAACTTTTGAAGTTTTTTTTTTTTTTTTTTTTTTTTTTTTAATCATGCAGTTTCTTTTACCTTGCCTACTTTTTTTTTAATCTCTGAATTCCTGGTTCATTTCCAGAAACTCATTAGTTAGGAATCACCTCTAGGGTCTATTCAATGTCATCTTCATCCACACCCAGGATGATGTTGCTGAACTTACAATTTAAAACAGTTGATTTTAGCAACTTCTTCATCCTTAGCAAATTCTTTGAAGGCATGGCCAAACCTCTTGAGTATCTTCTTTCAGATGTCATTCATACAGACTTTGGTGACATTACCCCAAGAACAAGAAATGTTCACAATGCAAACACAGATGTTGTCATCTATATGCATCAGTGTTGTATCATTGTCCCTTAATTTTAGTAATAGCATGGGCATAGGTTCACCTCAAATACTAAGCTTTAAGATGAGTGGGGTGGCTCACACCCATAATCCCAGTCCAAAGCCAGAATCAGCAACTTAGTGAGGCCCTAAACAACTTAAGGAGACTCTGTCTCAAGATAAAAAATAAAAGCGGCTGGGGATGTGGCTCAGTGATTAAGGGCCCCTACGTTCAATCAATTCAAACAAACAACAACAACAAAAAAGTAGGGTTTAAAACCTACTATAACTGTTTGGTCCATTGGTTGGATTAAAGAGATGATATGTAGAGGCAGAAATACTACTTTTATATCAGAGCAAAGCCCAATAAAAAAGGAAAATGTGCAGAAACATTATTAGTAATATCCTAAGTATTGAAAGATATCTTATTTTCCAAATACTACTTTTCCCTTTTGCAGGTATAACAATTCACTGAGGTCATCATGGAAAAGAAACTGGATCATCCATAATATTTTATTTCTCCTGTAGTATACAATGCATGTTTCTTGATAAGCTTGAAGACCCTGTGGTTCTAATGGTGCCAGGTTACAAAGGGTTTTAATTCAGAAATTGAAACATTTCCCACCAGCAACATTCTTAATCTGGCCTTAAAAATCTTCAAATTTGACATTGACTTGGCCTTCCTTTGGATAAAAGTACTATAAGGCATCTATTTACAGAATAGAGAAGTTTTATTCATATTGAAGATTTTCTCAAGAAAGTAATTTTTCTTTACAATCAGCTTATCTAAGATTTCCAAATTTTTTTTTGGCTGCTTTAACATCAACACAAACAGTCGCACCATTCATTCTCACATATGTAATACATAATCATCCTTGAATCATTTAAGCCACTAAATGCTTACAGCAAATTAAACATAAAAATATGATTCAATCTTTTCTCTCAACATTGCAAACAAACTTTTGTTTTGTCCTTGATTGTCATGGTAATGAGAAAGATATGTTTTGCTTGTGGTCATCCAAGTCATTACAAGTGTCTCCATCTGATACAGCCACTTCAACAGCTTTTGACACTTTGAGCTTATTCTTCAAGATCATGAGTATTGTGGAAGTATACATACCAAACTAGAACAATAACCACTGATTTTCCCATTATATAATATTGATTTTATTTCTATGTTTAGAATGCTACATGGCCTCCTACTGTCAACATTAGCAATGAATTTTGTATGTGTATGGGCCATGGGAAATAAAACCACTCAAGATTAAATCAAGTGCAGGAGCAAATGATGTGATCAAGAGGCATAAAAAAGTTTTTTTTTTTTTCCACAATGGAATAGATAAGTTTGCTTTCCTGGATGCTCTATGATATGAAACCAAGAAAGCAGAAAGGCAGATTCTCAGCAAGGTAGATGAACAGAAAAAAAAAGTGGGGGAACTTTACTGGAATTTAATACTGGACATTCAAAGATCAGGGACTCAGGTGGTTGGATATAATAAAATAAGAAAGAAATCCACAGTGCCATAGCCTCTCCTGCAGCCAGAGGCCACAGCCAGAGTGGTCTCTTTGTGAATAAAGTGGAGGGATAAGGGAATTAAAGGAAACCACATTTTAGGTGGCCTAAGGCATGTCTAGTTATGAAGAGTTTAAAAATCAAAGACACTGCTTGACTAAATTGAAAGGCATGCCACACAATCTCCTTGCATGGGATAGAAGCCCCATCTCTCCTGACTGCCTGCACATGACAGAGGAAGAAATCATTTCGTAGCTACAGTGCGAGGACCAGCAGCTAATGGAGCCAATTCACGGAAAACCCATGTTTGGCCCAAAATATAGCCTGGAAAATCCATTCTGCATGACATAGACTGTCCCTAAGTGACTAGAAAAAAATCAAACATGGACGGAGGTTTACACAGGGGACTATTGGTTGTGGAAACCCACCCAGCTCACCCCTCCCCCACTAATCCAGATGCTCTCAGGACTAGCTGGGAAAGATGCAACTGGCCATGAATTTGAAAGTGCAGGGATGGCAGAGATTGAGTTTGGAGACTGAACTCGAAACCAGGAAATGTGGGATCCACAGGTGACAAAGTGGACTAAGAATTGGCTCCTCCACCACATGAATGGAACCCAGAGGAAATACCTGGTATGCAGTCTCCCAGCGTGGATCAGCAATTCCTGGGCCCTGGAGGTGCACTGATTTAAAATCTCCAGCACAATTGGCATTCAGCAAAGAACCTGGAACCTGGAACCGACCTAAGCCTGAACTCTGCCTCCAGAACTTCCAGTATGAAATTAGCTCTCTCACTCTAGCAACCCCACCTTGAGGGTGAAGAAAGCATCACACTCTAGATAATTCCACCTAACATTGCTAAGGAGGGAAGCCAATAATCTTTTGAACTCCAATGGAAACAATTCTTTAAATTTTCATCAATCTTTTTTTTCCTTTTTCTTTTCTCTGTTTAATTATGACCTGAATAGTTCATGGACATTTATACATATTAATATTTGTTTATCATTTCTAGCATTTTTTTGGAGCCAGTTATTTTTCATGAATCAGTTTTTTGAGGATTAGTATATTTGACTAATATATTTCAATTTTGTTTTATTCTTATTTTTATATTTAATTTTCTAAATTTAACTTTATATATATTTTATGCTCTCATTTATCTGTTTCCCTTGATTCTCTCTCTTCTATTGCTAACAGCCAATCTCTATTGTTCTCTCTTCATGTCTTCTGTAATTTTTTAGTTCTATTTTCTCTCATCCTTCCTCATAAACAACACATCCTACATCACATCTGTTCTCTTCCTGTTCACCATTCAAAATTGTAAACTCTTTTGCAAACTTACTGTTTTTATTGTAGGTATAATTGATTATATCATTCTGTTTATTTTGAGAATCAACATTGTAGACATCATAGCAGTAACAACTTGGTGTAATGCTATATATTGTTGGCATTGGTTGTTGTCATTATTTGTCTCCTCCTAAAAGGCGAAGTGCTGAAAACCTTCAGGAACACTATAAGTTCACAGGATAGAGAGAGACACTACTGTCTCAAGTCCATACTGGTAGACGGGTAGACACACAAACAACATGAAAAAACAAGGTAAGAAATCACCCCCCCCCAAAAAAACCAAGATACTTCAATAACAAAATCCGTCAACACCAGAATATAAGAAATGTCAGAGAAAAAGTTTAGAAAGTACATAGTTAATCTGATCTGTGAGTTAAAGGACAATGTAAGAAGTGAAATCAGAGAGAAAATACAGGAAGTGAAAAATTACTTCAAAAAGAAATAGGGATTCTGAAAAAAAAATCAAGCAAAAATCCTCAAAATGAAGGAATCAATAAACCAAATTAAAAATTCAATGGACAGCATCACCAACAGACTAAACCATTAGGAAGACAGCGTTTCAGGCAATGAAAACAAAATATAAAAAAAAAAAAGAAAACAAAATATATAATCTTAAAAATAAAGTATACCATAGAGAAAAGATGTTAAAAACCCATGAACAGAACTTCCAAGAAACATGGGATAACTTGAAAAGACCAAATTTAAGATTATTTGGGATAGATGAAGTCTTGGAGATACAAACCAATGGAATGTATGATTTTTTTCAGTGAAATCATATCAGAAAATTCCCCAAACCCAAAGAATTAAATGGAAAATCAAATTCAGGAGGTCTATAGAACCCTAAATATACAAAATTACAACAGATCCACACCAAGGCACATTATTATGAAAATGTCCTACATTCAGAATTACTGATAGAATTTTAAGAGTGCCAGAGAGAATGACACATCACATGTAGAGGGAAAACAATTCATATCTCAGCTGATTTCTCAACCCAAACCGTCAAATCTAGGAGTTCTTGGAATAATATTTACTGATATCTGAAAGAAAATAAATTCCAGCTAAGAATACTATACTGAGCAAATTAAGCTTCAGAATTAATGATGAAATAAAAGCCTTTCATGGTAAATAAAAGTTAAAAGAATTCACAACTAGAAAGCCTGTACTATAGCACATTGTCAAAATATTTCATGAAGAAATGAAAAATAAAAGTGAAAAACAGCAAAAGGAGGAATTACTCTAAAAGGATAGTCAATCAAGGAAGAAACCAATTTAAATTTATAAAATCAGACATTGATCAAAATGACAGGTCATAAAAATAATTTCTCAATAATAACATTGAATGGAAATGACCTAAACTCATCAATCAAAACACATAAACTAGCAGATTGGATTAAAAAAAACAAGACTCACAATATGCTGTCTCCAAGAGGCTCATCTCATAGACAAAGACATTCACAGACTTAAGGTAAAATTATGGGAAAAAATTTTCATTCACATTAGTTGCATAAGCAAGCAGGGGTTTCTATTCTCATATCAGATAAAGTGGACTTCCAGTCAAAAATGATCAGAAGGTTCAAAAAATAACTTTTCATACTATTTAAAGGAATTATATATCAACAAGACATAACAATTGTAAATATTTATGCCCCAAACAATGGTACATGTACATACATCAAATAAACCCTTCTCAATTTCGTGAATCCAATAGACCACAACACAATAATACTGGGTGGCTTTAACAACCTCTCTAACCACTGCATAGATCCTAGAAGCAAAAACTAAATAAACTCTAGAACTAAAAAAAATACAATAACATATACTTAACAGACATAAGTAAATATTTTTTTCCATCAGTGACTGAATATACTTTCTTCTCAGATACATACATCCTTCTCTAAAATAGACTATATCTTAGGCCACAAAGCAAGTCTTAGCAAATAAAAAATATTAGATATAATATCTCACATTCTGCCAGATCATAATGAAATGAAACTAGAAATAAGTTTTATAATAAAAAAAAAGAAGCTACTCTAAGATCCAGAGACCAAATAATATTGTTTGAATGAACAATGGATAGCAGAAGAAATAAGGGATGAAATGGGGGGGAAAAAAAAAACCTTAGAAGTAAATGAGAACACTAATGCAACATACCAAAAACTCTGGGACTCTATTGGATGCAGTTCTAAGAGAAAAGTTCATTGCATTGAGCTCATTCATTAAAAACATAGAAAGTCACCACATCAATAACCTAGCATACCTTACATCTCAAAGCCCTAGAAGAAGAACAAATCAACACCAAAATATGTAAAAGACAGAAAATAATTAAAATCAGATGTGGGTCACCACATACTTGCTCCTCTTCCTTGGCTCCTTTTTGTAGTAGTGAAGACCCTGGTGGCTGTCTATGAATGCAGGAACTCACTCTGCAGTTTTCCAAGGTATTCTGTGGTGCAGAGGTATCCCCCAGCCAATATCAGTCTCTGAAATTCTGTAGTGAAGGGTCTCAGGTGGTTCATCTGGACTCTAGGCGGACATTGATTCCCTCTGTTTAGTAAGTCTGATGCAACGTCCTGCATGTAACCAAACAATGTCCTTTCACTCACCATTTGTGATCACAAGTGAGGCTATGAGCCAGTTAAACCTGAAATTAACTTCTTCCCTCTGTGTAGGCTTTGGTAACTTCCCATTGGGTCTCTATGTCACTGGGCATTTGGGCATCTTCCCTCTGATGCAAACTGATCCTGGGACCATCTCTGGGATTCCCATAGTGCCTTCCACTATTGGCAGTGGTCAGGGCCTGGTAAATCCACTTTCCTTTGTTCAGGGTCAAAGTTGCTTCATTGCTGTCTCTGTCTCTGAGTCAAGCAAGTGGATGTGCACAGAGCTCTCCACCCTTGTCTGCGTCACACTGAGCAGAGTTAGGCACAGTTCCTCATACAGGTCCTGCCAGTTCATTCCCCTTTGTTTGTGGTGAGTGAGGGGGAGACAGGATTACAGCAATTTTGGGCTAGTGGTGGTCCTTCTAGAAGACTGTATGGCTAAATTTAAGAGATCCCACCACAGGGGACTTTCTTCTGGTTGAATGAGTGCTCCACAAGATGACTATAGGCCCCCGACTCAGAATTTTTTTATTTTATTTTTAAGGTTTGGTTTTAAGCTCTTTACTCTGTTTTAAGGACCATTCTGTTACCATTGCACTTTATTTTTTTTCTGTCTTTTCAAATGTTTTTAAGTGGGTAAGCTTAAGAAAAGTTCTGCTTCCCCTTCATTCTCTTTCTCTGCTGCCCCTTCCCCATTTATATCCCTAGGTTTGGGTTCAGAGTTAAGGGAATTTGGTGTTATTTATTTATTTTTTTCCATAACCTAGCTTCCAATTTCTACAGGTCTCAGACTATTTGTATTGACTCTTAGAACGTTTATTTTGCCACTCACCTTTCAAGTCTGCTTTTCTTTTGCTGCCTCTGTTGTGAGATTGGGACTCACTGCCTGGCTCCATTCCACCATCACTAATGTTACTTCTATTATTTAATTTTTCTTTCCTGAGCCTATTTTTTTTTGCTAGTCATGTTATGTAATTTTTTAAAAATACTAAATTTGTGTCTTTTATAATATTTATGCAACTACTTTTATTTTCTTGCTTTATTTTTGTATTTATATATTAGATTTAGTATCACATCCAAGACAATATTGAATAATTAGAGAAAGAAAAGTCTGTTTTATGTCATCCCTGGTTTATTTACACTGCATTGAGCTCTGCCATTTAAAATGACATTTAATGTTATTATCATTACTATTTTATAGTTATTAATATATTCCAATTAAGTTATTCTATATTGCTTTGTGGGGTTTGTTGTTGTTATAAACTAGTAAATTTTATCAAGTTGTTTTAAATATAACTGATGTATTTTTTTCTATTTTATGTGTCATAATTTGTCGCGACCCCTTGCCCGCAAGGAAGACGCAACTCAGGAATCTTCTTTCAGCAGTTTATTCAGGCCCTTGATATTTCTTCTTCTCCATCTCGGATGCCCCTCCCAGCCTTAATAAAGCATCTCAAGCCCCAATGCGAAGCTGCCACGTGGAGCTTTCTCATAGGGTGGTGAAAAACCATGCGCCAACTCTCCCAAATAAGGAGTTGTTTGTCACAGACCACAGCGGAGCCAGCGCCATCTTGTAATGGCGACCATAGTCTGCAGAAACGGCAGAAGCGGCTCACCACAATAATTGTTACCGCTGTTGGCCGGTGACGAGTTCTTGCTTCCCCAATGTTGAAGAATAACACCAGAGAAGCACGCTGAGGCAAGGTCAGAGTAGAAATTAGAAGTTTATTAAAGGACAGCAGAAAAGACTTCTACTGGAGGAAGAAGGGGACCCAAGAGGTGGAATCCGTGGAAGGGCTGTTGTCTCCCCTTTTTATAGTTCTTTCAGTGATGGAATGTAGGTTGGAAGGCTCGAGGGGTGGGACACAGGTGGGCCAAAGAAGTAATCTGGGCAGGAAGGACTTCATTAACATTTCTTTGGGATGGACTTTGGGCCTAGGGGCTTTTCATTAACATTCCATGAGTTGTCCTGCGTTTCCCAGAATCATTGTCAGCATGGCCTCCATTTTAGATTTTACTCGATATTAGACCCGATTTACTTAACTACACTGTCTACCTAACTTTAAATCTGGCTTCATAATCATAAGCTATGTAATTTTCTTAACATTGAAATACCATTCTAGGTCAAGGAGATTTGAGGCCATGTGACAGTTTACAAACATTAATTACTAAAAGCAGAGTAGAAGCTACACTAGAGAGAAGAGGAGTAACTTGGAATTGCATCGTTGTGAACACCTTCCTTGCACTCACCCTCAGGTCACTTGTATCTGTCATGTTTTCCTCTTAATCTTATGGTCAGTGCCCTTACTAAAGTTTTCAGTTTCAAGTGGATTTGGGGGGTTGATTGATTAAATGTTTTCCTGCCTTCCTTTTATTTAACCATTTAACTTATTTAACTTCTACTCTACACTGTCTTTTTCTGAGGAGCTTCTAAAATGGAATTGTGTTCAAGTCACTACTCTGTAAAATTAAATCCAAATTATTTACTATGATATGGAAAACCTTAGTGAAAGACCCTGAAAGCATCTCTAGTCTAAAGCTAAAAAAAAAAAAAAAAAAAAAAAAAAAAAAAAACCAAAAAACCCATACAACCACAAAACATCAAAAAGCTAGTGTACCATGATTAAGAGGGTTTCATTTTCATTTCAGGGTTGCAAATTTTGTTCAACATAGAAATCAATAAATGTAATTTACATATAAATAAAATTAAGTTCAAGAATCATATAATTATCTCAATACATGAAGAAAAAGCATTTGACAAAGTATAGCACTCACTCATATTTAAAACACTAGAAAAACCAGAGATAGAAGGAATTTTCTTTAACATTTTAAAGGCTATAAAAGACAAACCCAAGGCCAAAATTATACTAAATAGAGAAAAACTGAAAGGAACAAGATAAGGATGCCCACTTTTACTGCTCCTGTTCAACATAGTCCTTGAAACTCTAGGCACACTAATCAGGAAAGAGAAGAAAATTAAAGGGATATGAATAGGAAAAGAATAGCTCCAATTATCTCCCTTTGCTGATGACATGATCCTATGTTTAGAGGGACCAAAAAGTCCATCAGAAAAGTTCTAGAGCTCATAAATAAATTCATCAAAATAGCCAGATACAAGATCAATACTCACAAGTCAATCATGTTCCAATATTCCAATGATGAATCTGCTGAAAAAGAAATTAGGAAAGCTATACCATTCGAAATAGCCTCAAAAAATACTTGGGAATCAATATTAAAAAAGATAAAGAAAAGAAGAAGGAGGAAGAGGAGGAGGCGAAGGAGAAATAATCTACAGTGAAAACACTAAAGAAAGAAATTGAAGATAAACTTAGAAGTTGGAAAGACCTCTTATGCTCTTGGATAGGCAGAGTTAATATTGTTAAAATGGCCATACTACCAAAAGCACTATTAGGATTCAATGCAATTCCCATCAAAATTCTAATGGTCTTTTACAAAGAACTAGAAAAGACAGTTGTAAAATTCATTGGATTTTAATTCTTGCATGTTAGGAGTCTTATTAAGGAAGTTGGGGCCTAATCCTATATGATGGAGATTTGGCCTACTTTTTCTTCTAATAGGCACAGTGCCTCTGGTTTACTTCCTAGGTCCCTGATCCACTTTGAGTTGTGTTTTGTGCATGGTGAGAGATATGGGTTTAATTTCATTTTGTTGCATATGGATTTCTAGTTTTCTTAGCACCATTTGTTAAAGAGGCTATTTTTTCTCCAATGTGATTTTTGGTGCCTTTGTCTAATATATGATAACTGTAATTATGTGGGTTAGTCTTTGTGCCCTCTATTCTGTACCATTGGTCTATAGGTCTATTTTGGTGTAAGTACCATGCTGTTTTATTACTGTTGCTCTTGTGGTATAGTTTAAGGTCTTGTATAGTGATGCCACTTGCTTCACTCTCCAAAGATTTGCTTTAGCTATTCTGGATCTTTTATTTTTACACATGGATTTCATGACTGCCTTTTCTATTTCTAGAGGAATGTCATTGGGATTTTGGTTGGAATTGCATTAAATCTATATAGTATGTTTGCTGGTATGGCCATTTTGACAATATTAATTCTGTCTATCCAAGAACAAAGTAGAGCTTTTCATCTTCTAAAGTTTTATTAATTTCTTTCTTTATGGATTCAAACTAAAAAGCTTCTTCTCAGCAAAGGAATACATAGTGAGGTGAATAGAGAGCCTACATTTTAGGAGCAAGTTTTTACTACACACACATCAGATAAGCACTAACCTCTAGGATATATAAAGAACTCAAAAAACAAATAAATGGGCCAAGGAACTGAACAGACCCTTCTCAGAAGACTATGTAAAATCATTCAATATCTCTAGCAACTACAGAAATGCAAATCAAAACTACTCTCAGATTTCATCTCACTCCAGTCAGAATGGCAGCTATTAAGAATACAAACAACAATAAGTTTTGGTGAAAATGTGGGGAAAAAGGCACACTCATACATTGCTGGTGGGACTGCAAATTGGTGCCACCAATATGAAAAGCTGTATGGAGAATTCTTGGTAAACTGGGAATGGAACCACCATCTGACCCAGCTATCCCACTTCTCCATTTATACCCAAAGGACTTAAAAACAGCATACTACAGGGACATAGCCACATCAATGTTTATAGCAACACATTCACAATAGTTAAACCATGGAACCAACCTAGATGCCCTTCAGTAAATAAATAGATAAAGAAAATGTGAGATTATATATATATATATATATATATATATATATATATATACACACACACACACACACACACACATACATACACACACACACACACACACACACACACTGGAATATTATTCAGCATAAAAAGATAATAAAATCATAGCATTTGCAGGTAAATGGTTGGAGTTGGAGAATATAATGCTAAGTGAAGTTAGCCATAAAACCAAAAATTCCAAAAAACCAAATGCCAAACATTTTCTCTGATTTCAGGATGCTAATTCATAACGTGATGGGGGGCCATGGGAACATTAGCTGAACTCTAGATAGGGCAAAGAGTAGGGAGGAGAAGGGAGGGGCATAAGGGTAGGAAAGACAATGGAATGAGATGGACATCATTACCCTAAGGACATTTATGAAGACATGAATGGTGTGCCTCTACTTTGTGTACAACCACAGATATGAAAAATTGTGCTCTATATATGTAATATGAATTGTAATGCACTCTGCTGTCATATATAACAAAATAAAATTTTAAAAATATTTTAAAAATTTTTTTGAAAACCTATAAGAAACAACAATTGGGTAGTTGCTCAGTAGTAGAGCACTTGCCTTGCATGTGTGAGGCACTGGGTTCGATCCTCAGCACCACGTAAATATAAATAGACAAAATTAAATTATTAAAAAAACAAAAAAAATTCATTTGGGAAAATAAAAGACTCATAATAAAAAGTGATCCTTAACTAGAAAAGTGAATCAGGAGGCATCACATTTCCAAACCTCAAACTATACCACAGAATTATACTAACAAAAACAACATGCTACTAGTGCCCCAACAGGTCATGAAGATCAATGGAATAGAAGACACAGAGACAAACCCACATATATACAGTTATCTGATACTAGAGAATGTGCTAAAAACTAACATTGGAGGAAAAAAAAAGGACATTTTAACAAATGGTGCTGGGAAAATTGGAAATCTGTATGTAGTAGGATAAAATGTAATCCCTATCTCTCACCTTGTACAAAATTCAAAGTGTATTAATAACCTAGGAATTAGACCAGAAACCCTACGATTGCTATAAGAAAATGCAGGCCCAACACTCCAAAACACCATTTCAGGAAATAATTTTCTCAAACAAGATATCTAAAGGACAAGAAGTAAAATTAAAAAAAAAAAATCAATAAGTAGGATAATATCAAACTAAAAACATTTTCAAAGAAAAAGAAACAAGACCATGAAGAAAAAACCAACAAAATGGGGGAGAAAATCTTTCCTCAGATATGACATTAATATCGAGGATACACAAAGAACTAAAAAAAATTTGAAATAATAATAACAACCCAATAAATAAATGGGCAAAGGAACTAAACAGACATTATTGAAAAGAAGAAATACAGATGGTCAACAAATATATGAAAAAAAATGTTCAATATCTTCAGCAATTAGAGAAATGTACATTAAAATTACATTGAGATTTCATCTTACTCCTGTCAGAATGGCAATTATCAAGAAAACAAGTAATGGTAAATGTGTGAGTGAGGATGTTGGGAAAGAGGTACACTCATACATTGCTTGTGGGACTGCAAATTAGTACAACCACTCTGGAAATCAGTATGAAGATTCCTCAAAAACAACAATAACAAAAAAAAAAAATAATCGAACCACCATGTGACCCAACTATTCCACTCTTTGGTATATATTTAAATGATTTTAAATCAGCATGGTACAGTAACACAGCCAAATCAATATTTATAGTGAAAAGGTTAAGAATGTAAGAATTAAGTTCTGTTTTCCTGGAACCTGAAACTCATGTAGAAGTTGAAAACAACTCCCGGAAATGCCCACTAAATGTATGTTGAAATCTCTCCTGATCATCTGGTTGCTCTACGAAAACAACCCCTCCCAGAAACCCTGCAATGATTGGCTATGCTGTATGTGAAGTCCCTGCCCTCTCCAAGGAAAGTATACAAGCTCTGCTTAAGCTGTTCCCGGGGTTCTCTCTCTGCTCTATTCAAGTGAGCTCTGAGCCCCAGCATGCTGGACCCCCAATAAACCCTTTGCTGTTGCATGAGACAGTCTCTTGGTGGTCTCTTCCTCCGCCGCTCGCCCGACCTTTACAATAGCAGCACAATTTATAATAGCCAGTTATGGAGCAAACATAAGTGCCTTCAACAGATGAATGGATAAAGAAAATCTGGTGCATAAGCACAGTGGAATATTACGTAGAATTAAGAATGACTTTACAACATTTGACAGTATATGAATGGAACTGGAGACTCTTATGCTAAGTGAAATAAGCCAGTCCCAAAAAGTCAAAGGACAAATGTTTTCTCTGATACGCCAAAGCTAATCCAAAACAAGAAGTTGGAGATTAAAAAACAAATAAAAGAAAGATCAGTGGAGTAGACAAAGGGGAGTGAAGAGAAAGGAGGAGGGATAAGATAGAGAAGGAAATACCATGGAATGAGTCTAACCTAACTTTCTACATACATATATGAATATACTTCAGTGAATCTCAACATCATGTACATCCACAGAATACTAATTAAAAAAAGAAATTATAGGGGCTGGGATTATAGCTCAGTGGTAGAGTGCTCACCTAGCACTTAGGCCCTGAGTTTAATCCTCAGCACCACATAAAAATAAATAAAATAAAGGTATATATACAAAAAAGAAATTATAGATAGCAGAAAATCAGTACAGTATAGCGAAGGAAACGGGAAGGGAGGAGAGGAAAAGGAAATGCACCGGGGACTGAATTAAAACAAATTATATTCCATGAGTTTATACTTATATGAAAAATTTTATTGTTTTGCATAACTAAAAAGAACCAATTTAAAAAAAAAGATGGCAAGGGGCTGAGGTTGTGGCTCAGTAGTGGAGTGCTCACCTAGCATAAGTGGGGCACTGGGTTCAATCCTGAGCACCACATAAAAATAAAATAAAGGTATTGTGTTCAACTACAACTAAAAAACATCAAAGTACTAAAAAAAAGATGACAAAAATTATGGCATATGTGTGTGTGTGTGTGTGTGTGTGTGTGTGAAATAAGCTACTGAAAATAAAAGTGTTTACCTAGCTCTAAAAAAGACAATTATAACTACAAAACACTAAAGAAAGAAATTGAAGAAGACCTTAAAAGATGGAAAGAACTCCCTCCTATATTCTTGGATAGGAAGAATTAAAATTATCAAAATGGCCACATTAGTAAAAATGCTATACAGATGTAATTCAATTTCTATTAAAATTCCAATGACATTTTCATAGAAATAGAAAAAAAAGTCATTTGGCAAAATAAGAGTCCCAGAATAGCCAAAGTGATCCATGGCAAGAAAAGTGAAGCAGGAGGCATCACAATGCTAGAATAGAAGACACAGAGACAAATGCACATAAATACAGTTATCTTGTATTACACAAAGGTGCCAAAAATATACATTGGAGAAAAAATAGCCTCTTCAACAAATGGTTCTGGGAATACTGGGAATCCATATGTAGTGGAATGAAATTAAACCTGTGTCTCTCACCCTGCACAAAACTTAACTCAAAGTGGAAAAAAGTCTTAGGCAGTAGAACAGAGATCCTGCATGTAATAGTAGAAAAGGTAGGTCTCAAATTACATCACGTTGGCTTATGAACTGACTTCCTTATCAAGATTCCTAAAGCACAATATGTAAAATCAAGAGTCAATAAATGGGACATCAGCAAACTGAAAACTTCTTTTCACAGCAAAGGAAACAATTGATAACGTGAAGAGAGAACCCCCAGAATAGGAGAAAATCTTTACCACCTGCCCCTCAGAGCATTCATCTCCAGGATATAGAAAGAACTCAAAAGTTAACATAAAAAAACCCAAATAATCCAATCAATAAATGTGCTAAGGTACTGAACAAAGACTTCACAGAAGAAGAAATAGGATTGGTAATCAAATACATGAAAAAATGTTCAACATCTCTAGCAGTTAGAGAGATGAAAATTAAAACTACACTGAAATTTTATCTCACTCCAATAAGAATGGCAATTATCAAGAATATAAGTAACTATAAATGTTAATGAGAATGTTGGGGAAAAGACACACTCATACATTGCTGGTGGGACTGCAATTTGGTGCAATCACTATGGAAAGCAATATGGAGATTCCTCAGAAAACATGGAAAGGAATCACTATTTGATCCAGTTATCCCACTTCTTGTTATATACCCAAAGTACATAAAAACAGAATACTATAGTGATGCAGACACATCAATATTTATAGCTGCTCAATTCTAAAGATCTAAGCTATGGAATCAATCTAGGTGCCCTACAACAGATCAATGGATAAGTAAAGTATGGTATATCTACACAATGGAATGCTATTCAGCCATAAAATTAATGCCGGAAAGTGGAAGAATCTGGAAACTAGTATGCTAAGCAAAATAAGCCTATCCCAAAAAACTAAAGGTCGAGTATTCTCTCTGATGTGTGGATGCTGACCCTCAACAGGGAGAGGAGAAGAATAAAAATTTAGTAGATTAGACAAAGGGGAATGAAGGGAAGGTATTAGGGGAAAAGAACAGGAAGGACAGTGAAATAATTCTTCCATAACTTTCCTACATACATATATAAATCCACCACAGTGAATCCCTACATCATGTTCAACCACAAGACTAGGATCTTAATTAGAATAAGATGTAATCCATGTTTGTATAAATAAGGAAATATATACTCTACCATCCTATATATCTAAAAAGAATAAAAAATGTTAAGAATTAATAAAAATCTTAATATTAACATTATTTAAAATTACTGGATTGAAAATAAATAAGCCATTTTCATTTATTTGGCAATATAAAATAGAAATGAAAATTTTAAAAGCATCACATTATATAATTATAAAATGATTAAGAATACATTTAATTGGGCTGGGGATGTGCTCAAGTGGTAACGTGCTCGCCTGGCATGCGCGGGGCACTGGGTTCGATCCTCAGCACAACATAAAATAAAATAAAGATGTTGTGTCCACCGAAAACTGAAAAATAAATATTTAAAAAATTCTCTCTCCTCTCTTTAGAAAAAATTTAAAAAGAATACATTTAATTAACGATGAAATAAATAAAACTAAAATCTTACTAAAAAATATTTTCTAGACAATTGAAAGGTCATGTATTTTGTGAGGAATCAAATTTGGAAATATCATTGTCTGCATACTAATAACATTCTTATGTAAACAGGATAACAACAGAAGTTTTAAAATGGAGTTTCATAACAGAATTACCATGTACACCACCCAAAAAAGGAGGGGAAAAAAAAAGCTTTCAAAGATGGATTAATGGAGGGTACTTCCTTTGATGGACAGCAGAACTTATATAGGCATCAATATAGTGGTGGCATAGGCACGTGTAGCAGAGTGATAGGTGTCCACGCATGCCCATTCTTCCCACCTTCCATGGTAATAAATTTATATATGGATCCATGGCTTCCTAGCCAAATTATATTTCACAGTCTCTCTTGCAATTCAGTTTAATCATGTGACTGTGGTTAAATTGATCTGGCCAAAGAGATAAATTACATAGGCAAAACAAACTATATTCTAGAAATATATTTCTGATAAATTTAAATATAAAAATGTGATTTTATTTAATAAGAAGGAAAAATGATTATTCAACAAATGATACTGCATAAAAGGTTATACAACTGGGAGAAAATAAATATGGATCGAACTTTCATACCTTCTACAAAAAGTAATTTTCAGTGTATTAATTACTAAAGGTAAAAAGAATAATGAAAGTATGAGATAATCTAGTGCAAAAAAATTAGAGTTTGGGGGAGAAGTTATTAACCAAGAATATAAATACAGATATTAAAACTAGTATGTTTGATAAAGATCAATAATAGCCAAGATAACTCTCAAGGTCAACAAAGTAGACAAATTGTGTGTGTGTGTGTGTGTGTATTATATATAAGTTATAAGGATAAAGTAGCAAAAGTGAGGTATTGGCATTAGGAGTGAAAAATGAGATATAGAAATGAAACTAAGAGGGCATAGAGTAACACTCAGAAGCACTGTCAGTATGTTCATTCTCCAACTGTTGCATTCTCTCATAAATTCATTCTTATAGGGTTCCTTACCATTTCACCAAAAATGTACTGATAAAAGAAATTTCAATCATTATCCTTGTATGTTGAGAATATGTCCAAAATTTAATTATTTTTCATCGTTTCCTATCTTTATTCTGGAATATCTTAGCCTGTGTTACTCAGTATTTTTTTGCAAGTACTTTGTTAGGTACTTGATCTAGGAAATAGAGGAGGGGGATGTGTAATTGAAATGTAGAAAGAAAGGAAGGAAGGAAGGGCAGTTCAAAGAGCTTTACTGAATTGGCTATGGCCACGGACAGTGGTTTGATCTTATAATACAGTCTAAAAAAACATATGAAATGCCTCTCAGAACATCCTGTTGGGGGAATTTTGATAGTGTTGAGTCAAAGATTCAATCCATAGGGTGTATTCTCCTTTCTACTCAGTATTATATGTGTGTGACCAACAAGTGTATTTTTAAAACATCTCCCACCAGCAGCAAAGAGTACCAAGATGGGGAAAGAAAGCACACAGCACCAGCCTCAGGCAAGTTGTGATCGGTAACACCTGTGTGAAGGTGCAAGCACCTTTCATTTTTTTACATAGGTGGCTCAAATAAGGCAGCAATCAAGCTGAGATAATCTGAAGTTATACATTAAAGGTATCTGACTCAGCCCATTCATATACTACATGAAGTGCAATCCATCATGAGCAAGTCCCTTTTAAATTGGATTTTCTTTGAAGAATTGAAGGCAAGATGGTTTGTGAAACAAGCTGTTGAAGATTGTGACAAGATCATAATTCACATTCAAGATCTTCTTTTACCTGATGGGTTCCAGATTCTGCTCACATGTAGATAAGTTTCTTGCCTAGTTCAGTTATCAAGGTTTTGTCCTACAGAGTTTGAAACTTCAGTGGCCTTGCTTTTTTCAACGATTGCCTCCATTCTCATGTACCTTTATCACTGAATTGCTGTATCATCAAGTGATGCTCCAGTGAATCCCTAACTTCTAGACATACTTCTCCCAGCCTCATCTATGGAAGCAACCCTAGAATTTTTACTGGGTTCAAGGTCAGATAAACTCATACATTAAGTAATTTATTAATTTACCTCCTCACACAATAGCATGAGGAGCTCAAAGTAACTAAGTGGTAACTATTTCTTCCCCAACTAGGAACTGGGATATCGAATATAGCAGAACCTAAGATTTCAGAGATGAAAGCTAAAGTCATGTCACTGGAACTGCTAATGAGAGAAACTATTTCTACTCTTTTATATTCTTTGTGTGTGTGTGTGTGTGTGTGTGTTCTTGTTATTAGGGTTACAACAAAATATATAAGCAGTTAACTGCATATTCCATAGCCTGGAATAAAGCTCCCTGATGTAGGAGAATGCTGTCCCCAAGGTGTCCCTTTAGCCAAAAATTTAATAGGTATTTGTACTGTCTTACAAGATGACTATTTCTGGGTAATTTGGTAGGCAATCTAGAAGTCCCTGAATACTGATGTTGTCAGAGGCACTAGGATGAAAGGAGGAAACTTAACACTTTGTATTCAGATGTCAGTTCTCAGTTCTAGAAGGATAAATTGTTGCCTCCTTCAGACTGAAAGTGATCAAATATAATCAACGTGCCACATAGGAGATTGATGGTTTTATTGAAGGAGATTGGCATATTGAGAGCTTAGCATCACTTTCTGCTATTAGGAGTTACAGTACCTAGCTAATACTTGAGAGAGTCTATGTTATCAGGCCCATGCATAGTCTCTTCCTTTGACATCACAGCCACTTTATACCTAGACCATTATGCCAGTTTAGTATCCAAGTTTCTTAGCTACCATCTCCCTGAATTCTTATCTAACACCTGTACTAACTCCTGCTCTACATCTCAATTAACCATGGGCTATTTTGATACTACCACCTACAAGAATCATTATCATTTCACTTTTATATACCCAGGAGGTGGGCAATGAAAGTAGAAATGCGGAGTACATAGAAAAAAAGTTAGAAGCAAATTATAAAGAAAAACAGGTCATAAAGTGATATGTTATGTCTTCTTGCTCATATAAATATGTATCTGCATGTTCACCACATATGGACATACACACATTCTTGTATACCAAAGTATAAAACAATTACCATGGGATACAGTTAGAATTATGCATCTTGACTTATAGAATTATATATGTTAAATTATGGGAAAACAAAAGGCTGCAAGTGCTGTGTTTTACATAATTCTATAATTAAAAAATATGTTTATTTTATAAAGAAGGGTGTTGAAGAATTTTAAGAGTATAGGGACTGGATAAGTACAGGGATGGCAGGGAAGAAATATTTACCTTTACTTTTATATACTTTCCCCCTGTCTCTAACTTACTATGCAATAAGAAGGCATTATTCTCTATTACAGATAAATTCTATCTGAAATTAAAATTATGGATATGTAGGTTAAAACTTGAAGTGAAGCATACCAAAATATCTAGATAGGTTATAGAAATATTTAGATAGGTTTTAGAAATATTTAGATTTGCTCTTAAATGTTTTGGTTTGCCTTATTTAAAGCCTGAGGGGTGATTAAAACAAAAAAAAAATTACTATAATTTTAAAGTACAAAAATAGTACTAGCAAATAAAGTAGTTGTGAATGATGCACACATAACTTACCATGTACTTTAAACATTCACATTATCCAAATATAGTTAAGGTATGCTTTATTTCTCTCTGAAAGATTAGCAGCAGCATCTGTCCTAAAGATCAAAGTAAGAGTGGCTCAAACACACAGTTCACTTTGGGATTTGTATGGACCTTTGCAATAATTTTTAAAGCTGTGTTCTTATTCTATAATCTATTCTGTGAGCCCTGTTGAGAACAACTGCCCTTGTAGCCACTTGAGAGAAGCAGAGTTCAGGTAATCTCATCCTTTGCTCTGCCCCAAAGTGGGTTAACCCTCTCTTCTTCTTGTGCACACATGGCAATCAGCACAAGGACACTTTCATTACTTCCTGAAAACCACATCAGATTCTTTTGGATTTTTAGATAACCCTAAGATCATCACAAAGGGACTTTGAGGCATCTGACAAAGCTCTGTCGCAGAAATACTAATTGGATGGAGATTCTCAGCTCTTAAACTTAAGCTCCGTGTGTATTTAAGGTTGACCAAGATTTAAAGTGAAAATGGAAGAGAAAGTAACCTGCTTCCCTTCCATCGTTTCTAACATTAGCACTAGGAGAAAAATTCTGTGGATTGGCTTTGAAGTTCCAAAGACACTCTTAGTTTGCTCCATATTTTAGAACTTTGAAATAATGCAGAGAAAAAAACCCAAACACAAAAACATCATCAAGCCGGCTGGATCCTTTCAGAAAACAGGAAGTGGAAAACAAGAGAGAATGTTAATAAACAATGCACATATATACAGACCATGGCAGGGCAGGAGAAATGGAGAAAAAGTGTGAGAGAACAAGAGAAAGGAAGAGGAGAGAAAGAAGAGAGGTAGGAGGGGGTCTTAAGAGAAAATAAAATTACCGAACATTTATTTCATATTTGTCCCAAATAACTATTTCCTAAATAGTCTGTTTGACAGTGGAAGAAATATACCAGACTGACAGTACTGACTAAATTTAGAAGGCATAATCTCTTTGATTAATAAAAGCAGAAGTGAGATCAGTAAAAAGAGTTCAAACCTGAGAAGATGTTAATGAATATGAAAGGAGTTCCTCTATGACTCCAATCTTGGATAGGAAAAGCACAGATCTCCCATGCAGAAGATTATCAGAACACACTAGTCAACAACTCTTTATCAGGCAGTAAATTTGTATCATACATCTTCTACACAGAGATGTTTGTGGAACTATTTGCTTCCTAAAACCTAAGAAAAAGTCTGCAAATGACTAGGAGACATATTTCAGCATTAATTTTCACAAATGGTAACTTTGAGAACAAATACTAATTTGGTACTATCAGAACTCAACACATTTTTGCAAACACACACCATTAAGTTATATAATTACTAAATTCAATATAGATGATTTCTCTATACTAAATTCAACATAGATGATTTCTCCAAGCATGGTGGCACATGGCTATAATCCCAGTACCTCGGAGGATGAGGCAGGAGGATTATAAACTCTAAAGCAGCTTCAGCAAGTTAGTGAGACCCTAAAAAACTTAATGAAACTGTCTTTAGATAAAATATAATTTTTTAAAATACTGGGATGTGGCTCAATGATTAATCATCCATGGGTTCAATCCCTTGTATTCCCCCCAACAAAAATTATTTTTCTAAATTTTAGAGAATTTCTCTAAATTCTCTATTTTAAAATTAAATTGTTTTATTACATTAAATACGTAATTCAAATTAAACTACAGAAATTAGAAAAATTTCTTTATTAGATTTTATTATTTAAGAATTAGATCACCATGGATATTTATTTTCTTTACCATAGGAAATTAAAATATTCTTCTCAGTATTCTTATCAGTATTAATGTTGAAAATTACTTTACTGAGAAATAGTCAATAATTTAAAGATTTTAGTGTAAGTTTTACATCTCCATATGAAAATGTTCCAATGCCTTCTTAAATAGGCAACTTTTCTGTGTAATTTACTTGTGTCCAATAACCCACCTCCATTTTCTAGATAACAAGATGTACACCTTTGTTTCAAATAACATTCTACTTTCCCATTACTTTTTTTTCATAGAATAGAGAACATAATACCATACCATAGTATAAAATACAGCTCTAAAGCTATTGCTATATAATAGATAATAAATATAAACTACCTACTAATAGAACAATTAACAGTATTTATACTCATTCTGCCATTTTGACTTGGACTATGACCATCCTTACCCCCTCTTCATAGTGGCTTATAAAACTAAAAGCCTATAGAGATAATCAAAACAAGCAGTCTGGAAGCCGAGGGAGGTAGAACAAGTTTGGAGCATCTTCAGAGCTCCATTTCCAGAGAATTGATATTACTTGACTGAAGTCTGGTTTTCTGGAAGACTTCATCACAATGCTTGTTTTTATTTGTATTGATTCAGAGCTTGATGTATAAACAGCAGCCTTTTCCTTGTGAATGTATCTTAACAAAAGCAGTGGCAATCATTAACTGTCATTATTTAGGAGGTCATGTACACAGTTGTGGCAAACAACATGTTTACAAAATTTAAAAGAAAAATATTGGTGAGCACAAGGGCCCTACGGGGCTTTAAAAGGTTTTATGCATTCTGGGGACAGGGAAAGCCACACTTATGCATAGAGCTATGTGAATGCTCTAAGCCTTTGCACAGGCTGTATGTTCTCACCACTCATTGACCTTGAGGCCTCATGTAAAAAGAAAGGGAAGGTTAAGGAAGAGTTCTCAACTGCCACCCTAAGTTCTGATGTTGCCCCCAAATGCAAAAACAGTTCTTAGCAAAGACTCAAAGACTTATTGGTTTTAAGCATTAAAAGAAAACTTAATGGCCAGCTAATAGAGTTAACTGTGTAATGACTTTTATGACCGCACCTGACAAAGAATAAAAATGTTACAAAAATTAGTTCAGAAAAATAGCTAAGCTAATAGTAACACTAACAAATCTTGAAGAGGTAGGGAATATGTGGTTTTCATGAATTTGGAAATATATAATGTCCAATAAAAAATTCTTCCCTAAGGAGAAAAACAGCCCTTTCAAAATAAGGAAGCCCACAGTTTGGAATTACAAGACAAAGACATTAAATCAACAATTTTAAATACAGTAAATGAACTAAAGGAAACCTTATCTAAAGATCTAAGGCAAAATATGAAGATAATGTCTCACAAAATATGATGCAAATACAAAGATAGGAATCATAAAACATTCACTTAATATTTTATGAAAAATACAATAAAACTGAAATTAAAATTTCAGAAAAAATTTACCAGACAGACTGGACAGCAGGTTTGGTAAACAGAGATAAGAAGTAGCTAATTTGAAAATAGGCCTGTTGAAATATAGTTTGAGGAAAAGAAAGCAAAAATAAATAAATAAACATGAACAAAATTACAAAAACATGTGGGAGACCAAAAATCCTAATATACATGTATAAGAAGTTAAACAAATACTAATTAATAAATCTCAAATATAACACACTAATTCCCACAAAATATTTGAAGAAAAAGCATCTCAAAAGTACCAAGAAAGAAGAAATTCTTCAAATATTAGAGTCATTGAGACATTCCTAGATAAATAAAATCTTAAATAATTCATCACAAACTGTCATACAAGAAATAATAAAGGGAGTTTTAATGATGAAACGGATGGACACTAGACAGCAATTTGAAATAGCATAAAGAAGTAAAGAATATCAATAATGATAATTATATAGGTAAGTATTAAATACCAGTATAAATGTAATTTTTGAAAATTGCATGAAGCAGTAATCAAATTAGTTTCTATAAACATAAAGTATATAAAGATGTAATTTGTATATCAATATAAAGCATAACTTTGAGGAAAGTTATATAGAAGCAAATATTCTATAACTAATTGCAATAAAACAAAACATTTACATAGACTAGATGTTATAAAGTTTTAGTTATAAGTTTATGTTATAACTTTATGTTATAAAGTTTAAGTTATAAAGGCAATGGAGACTATAACTAAAAATTAAATATGGTTAAAAATAAGTGTAATAAAATAGTACATTAGATAATATCAACTCCACACAACAGAAAAAGCAATGTTGGAATAAAGGAACAACAACAACAACAAAAAAACATAAAATATTTAATAGCAATTTGTCAGATGTAAATATTACATTGTCATTAATACATTAAATATAAATTATTAAGAATTTTTTTCTTTATTTTCTTTCTTTTTTGTGGTGCTGGGCATTGAATCCAGGGCTTTGTGCATGCAAGGCAAGTACTCTACCAACTGAGATATATCCCCAGCCCAATAATCTTAATTAAAACACAAAGATTAGCAGAATTTTTAAAGAAAAACTTTCCTCACCTACACACCATCTATGAGAAATACATTTTAGATTCAAGATCGGAAATAATTTGAAAGTAAAACAAAATGAACAAAAGATATCAGGCATTCATCAAAAGTGAGCAAAGTAAAGCTGCTAGTATCAGACAAAGTAGATTTCATAACAAAGGTTATACTAGGAATAAAGTGATATATTTTATAAGGCTAAAATGTCAATTTATCAGGAAATAATTATAAACGTGTACCTTACAAAAGAGCTCCTTGTTTCATGAAAAAGCTGACAGAATCAAAAAATAAAAAGGTATATCTCATTCATAATTGGCAACTTCAATATCTTATTTTTAATAATGGGTAGAACAAGAACAACAACATCAGGAAATAAAAGAGTTGACTTACACTATAAATAACTACAGCTGATGGACATCTATAGATCAGTTCATTCAATGGTAGAATGAAAAAAAAAATATATATATATATATATATATAAATTGTATGAAAAATAATTTTAGGATAGATCATATTTAAAATGCCATAGAACATGTCAAATGAACTAAAAGTTATGAAATCATACAAGTGTGTATTCTGACTCCAGTAAAATAAAATTAGAAATAAAAAAACACAAGTAAATTATAGAAGTTCACAAATATATAAAAATTAAACAACATACTTTTAAATAATGTGAGTAAAAACAGAAAACTCTAGAGAAACTGGGAAATGCATTGATATAAATGAAGCAAAAAAAAATAAAATGTTGAAAACTGCAATAGTTTCAGACAGAATTACTTAGGAAGAAATTTGTAGCTAAAAGGATTATTAAGATCTCAAGACAATAATTTCCTATCTTAAGACACTAGAAAAAGAATAGTGAACTTAATATCAAACAAAATAACTAGAAAAGATATCAATGAAATGCAGAATAAGAAAATGCTTTATGTTGAGCAAGAAAATAAAAGAAGTCTCTCTTAAATTCAGAAGTAAAAATTTGAAGATTATTATCAAAATTAGGAAAATAAAAAATATTTTAATACTATGAAAAGTGTATGTCAAATATTATGTAACCTAAATGATGAGGCAAATTATTTGATAGATATAAACTGCAACTCTTACTTAAGAAAATGCCGATAATCTGAATAAATCTATGACAATAAAAGATACGATACAATATAATATCATGTCATATAATAATGGAAATCCTACCACAATTAGAAACTTAGGTCTAAATATCTTTTAAATTCTACCAAACATCTAAATCACTAAAAATAATTCTTTTTGAAAGTCTTGCAAAATAAAAGAAAAAGGAGCCACTTGAAAACAAATTCTACATGACAATATTACCCTGATTTTATATAAAAATAAATCTATGGAATAATAGTGGCCATTGTGAATGTAGATATAAAATTCTAAACAAAATATTCAAATATCGTATTACAAAGATGAGGCCTTCCAGGAAACTGCGGCAACACAAAGATATCCCCCACTTCAAACCCCTATTCTTGTGTTCAAGTCAGAAAGATTTCAGACATGTCATTTGTAAAAGCAATGACTTTATTGAATGGATAGAAAAAGGAAAAGGGGAGAGAGTGGGTCTTCTCAGAAAAGAGAGAACAATGTGCCCCTCCTGCACTCCAATTTTATTGGAGATCCCAGAGAATTTTCCAAAGAGTACTGCTCAAGTCTACCTTTTGACTTTTGACTGATGTTAGAGTCTGTAAACAAGTCAAGGTGGCGTCTGGCATTTTGCCAGAGGGAGTGGTTTGAGAAGTAAAGCCAGGGAGCCATTAAGTGTGGAGATTCCTGATTGGTTGACTGCTGTATCTAGTTTATGTTAATTAAGATAAGCTGTGTGGAATGTATATATACCCCTCCTGTGCTACAATAAACGGCTCCCACTCCTGCTGTATCAATCTACACAAGTTCCTTGTCACCCCCCCCCCCTTATTTTGCTGCAGCTGGACTGCAGCAGACTGACAACAAGATGACACCAGACTTTCAAGTACCCACTGCCATGACTTCTCTAGGTCACTCTGGTTCATGATGACCAGTTCTAATTGGATTCTGAACCATATATTATTACAGATTTTATGGTTAGGAGACTTGTCCTTAGCTCCCTGAGTTTCAGAATCTGGTTACAAAAATCTCCCTCTTCAGGTTAACTTGGGTTCCTCTTAAAAACATTATTTTTGGTCTGTATTTCTATAACAGTTAACAGGGAGTTTCTTGAGGAATTTGCATAGCCTCTCCATTTAGGTCAGGCAGAACTGCAAGTAAATTGCTTTTTGGAAAAGAAAGCATATGGGGGTCTCAGTGGGCCCATTTTATAGAATTATTTTCATAACCTCATGTTCCCATCATTCTCATCTGTCTGTCCCTTACTAATTGCATTTAGAATATTAAAAGAAATAACTACTATGAACCAGTCAGATTTATGCTAAGAATGCAAGGTTTGTTCAACATAGGAAAAATTTCAATAAATGTAATCTAACATTATTAAAACTAGAATGAAGGAAAAAAATACATGATTATCTAAATACAAACAGAAAATATGTTGGATGAAGTACAGTGTAGTTTCATCATAAAAACACTTAACAAATGGGAATATTTAGCAACTACATCAGCATGCTAAAGGATATCTATGAAAATCCATAGTTAACATTGTATTTAACAGCAAGAGACTAAAAGTTTGCCTTATAATGTCAGACACAAGACAAGAAAGGATATTCTTGCCATTTCCATTACACATTATGATTGAACAGCAAACTAATTCAGTAGGCAAGAAAAACAAGTAAAAACATCCTTTTTAAAAAATAGGAAACTATTAGTAAATAAAATATAATAGATACTATAGATAATTTTAAATAAAACAAACACACAGATGAGGGAGTGTTTTAGGAAGCTTTTGTGCTGCTGTAACTAATGGATCTGACCAGAACAATTATAAAGGAGGAAACATTTATTTGAGGGCTCACAGTTTCAGAGGTCTTAATTCATAGAAGGCTGGCTTCATCTCTCAGGGGTGAACATCATGGCATAGTGTGTGGCAGAGGAAAGCAGTTCACATCATGGTGATCAAGAAGCAGAGAGACTCCACTCTCCAGATACAAAATAGATACTTCATAGCCCTGCCCCCAATTAACCACTTCTTCCAGCCACACCTCACCTGCCTCCAGTTACCACTCTATTAATCCCATCAGGGATTAATTCACTGATTGGGTTAAGACTCTCGAAAATCAATCATTTCTCCTCTGAACCTTCTTGCATTGTCTCACATGTGAGCTTTTGGGGGACACATCACATCCAAACCATAATGGGGGAAAGATTAGAAGTATTCTAATAAGATACAGGATCCAAGATCAATATGCAAAATTCAACTGTGTAACTAGCAATGAAAAAAATTAAAAGTGAAATTCAGGAAATCATTCCATTTACAACGGCATCAAAACAATGCAATCCTTAAAAATTAGGTAACAAAAGGGTATAAGACTTGTAAAATGAAAATGGAAAAACATTGTTAAAGATGATTCAAGAGATAAATAATGATAATAAATACTATATCCATGGATTGGAGAACTTAAAAATGTTAAGATAGCAATATTCTCCAATTAAATCTAAACATTCAATGCAAATTATCAAAATCTCTGCTGGTTTTTATGCTGAAACAGAGGAATTCATATTAAAATGGATAGAAAAATTCATGGGACTCTGAAAAACACAATAATCTTAAAAAATAATAAAGTTGGAGAACACACTTCTCAATTTTAATAGCTAATACAATGCTATATGAACTAAATCAATGTGTAATATCAATAAAACTATTACAAGTCCACAAAAAAACCTATTACTTTGATCAGTTTATCCTCAAAAAGGATGACAAGATAATTTAAGAATAATATTTTCAACCAATGATGCTGAGACAACTTGATAGCCTCATAAGAAAAAATAAAAATAGGTAAGAAACTCATATACAAAAATTAACTTAAAATTGAACAAAGATTTTAACATAAAAACTAAATCAATAAAATTCTTACAAAAATTGACATGTAAGTGAACTTTTATTAAGCTGATTTCTTAGAAAGAATCCTAAAAATGCAGCAACAAAATTAGTGTTTTAGTCAGCTTTTTCAGTGCTGTGACTAAAAGACCCACCCACCTTTAGAGGAGGAACAGTTTATTTGAAGACTCACAGTTTCAGTGGTCTCCATCCACAGTCAGCAGGCTTCATTCCTCTGGGGTGAGGCTAAACATCATGAAGGGAAGGGTTGGGAAGCGGGGAGAGGGAAAGGGGGAGAGAGAGGGAGATACTCAAAAGAGAGGGAGAGACTCCACTCTTCAGATACAAATATATATACCCTGTAGCCACACCCCCAATGAATCACTTCCTCCAGCCACATCCCACCTGCCTCCAGTTACCAGTCAATTAATCCCATCTGGGATTAATTCACTGATTAGATAAAGGCAATAGCCCAATCGTTTCTCCTCCAAACCTTGCATTATCACATGTGAGCTTTTGGGGGTACAGCATATCTAAACCATAAAAATTAGTTAATTAATAATTTGGAGTTTATCACAATTAGAATTTTTCTTCATCAAAAGGAACTATCAATCATTTGAAAATACAGTCCACATAAAGGGAGAAAATGTTTACATATCATATATTCAGGACTTGTACTCCAAATATATAAAGAACTCTTACAATTTGGTAATAAAAGAACAAGTACCTCAAGTTAAAATAAAGCAACAGAAATAAATAGACATTTTTCTTAGGAAGCTTACAAATAAAAAATGGGCCCATGAAAAGGGGGAAAACCTTATTAGTCATCGGTGGATTAAATTCAAAACCAAAATTAGTTTCCACTTTCCATACATTAGAGTAGCCAAAATAAAAAAGATGGACAATAAAGAGCATGACAGATGCAGAAAGATCAAAGCCATCATACACTGCTGTTAAGAATATAAAATCAAGCAGCCACTTTCTTTATTTGTCTATTTATTTTGGAGGAAAAGGAAAAAGAAATTTTATTGCTTTTCTAACAAAGGAGAAGCACAAGGGACTCTTGTCCCAGAGGCTGTGATTCTGCTCATCAGAGAGAACAGAGATTGTATTAAAATGTGATTAATTCCAGGTGTTGCCTGTGGTGGGTGGGGGTATGATTCACTTGTTAATTTGGGAGATAGCCATTTCTTAGATTTTGTGGGGCCATCCCTGAAGTCTAAGTTACTTGATTCCTGTGTTGGATGTGTTCTCCAAGACAACTCAGCCCAAGATGGGAAAAAGGTAATCCTGTTTTTCTTGAGGATGTAGCCACTTTAGAAAGCATTCTGGAAGATCCTCAAGAAGTTAAGCACAGTTCCCACGCGACTCAGCAGTTCAACTCCTAGCTATATACACAAAATCTACAAAAATATATGCCCATACAAAAACTTGTACATGGACTTTCAAAATAGTGTGATTCATAGCATTTGAGAAGAGGAAATAACCTCTATTGATTAATTAATAACAAATATAGTATATTCATACAGTGGGCTACTATGCAGAAAAAATGGAATGGTTAATACATATTACAACTTTCATGAAACTTTGCACATTGCAAAAATTCAGACAAAAAAGACTATACATAATATGAATCTGGTGCTTTAAAATGTCCAGAATAAGTCCGTGTATATAGGCAAAAGGAGATTAGTACTTTCTAGGTGACATAGGCACAGGATTATTGGGCCTGACTGCTTATAGGTATATCCCCTGGAAAGTACTAATCTCCTTTCTCATTTTGGGAATCAATATTTGAGAACAAAAATTTTAGATCAGATCTTAAGTTTTACTTTATAAGTGTTCGTATAATGGTCATGATGATTTTTTACTGCCTGCCCTCCTCTCTATTTTTGTTTTTAGGTGTTGGTGTCTTCCTGGCACTTAAATTAGTCACCTTCAATTTAAGGTCTGGCTAATTTATTTTCCCATTGCATCCTATGAGTGAGCAATCCTTACCTGAAGTTATGGAAATGGCAGAATAGCTGACATGTAACACTGGTCAATTGACATATATAGCATTTTATTATTCACACATGTTTTTTACTATGTGCTGTGTGGACCACTAGAGAAATTCTCTTCAAAATCTAGAATAAGACTGAAATTAACACTGTATTTATCAGCTTTGCTATCGAAAAATGTTCCAAATTCCAATGGCTTCCAATGACCAAAGTTTATTTCTTATTAATATCTCACAGGAATTGGTGTTTGGCTTGGGCCTTCATTTACTGTATCTCTCATCTACTGTTGTCTTTGTTATATTTTGGTTAAGTGAAAGAAGTCTAGAACATATTATCCTGAGAGAGAATATTAAAAAATACTTCAATATTCTGTTGTAAACTGAAGTTTTATCATTTTTCTTGGCAAAATGAGTCATATGAAAGGCCTGATAAATACAGAGCAAGGAATTCCATTTTTTTTCTACATAAATAAATTCATACCATGGGGCAAGGGCAAACACTTATAAATTTTATATGGGAAAGTTAAATTTATCTACAATGTTCCACATTCTTGATTACACATTTGCATGTCTTTGCTTTCTGTGGATAAAATACATTTAAATTCAGACAACTCAAATTTAGGACATATGGGGGAAATACATAAGTAAGGGTATAAATTACAGCATTGGTAGTATTAGCCTACACTGAAGAATTAATTATGTAAATATGATAAATTATTTAATTAACTAATAATATGAAGTCATTAAAATTATAATTCCTAAGACATATAACTGAACTATATAGTTTTGTATTTAAAAATAAAATTCATATAAAAATTGTTTTATCTAAAAAATTTAACTTGACTCTAAGTGATGATTTTTCCTTGCTTTAAATTTTAGTGTATTTGTCATCATCATTAAAAAAGAGGCCAGATCAGTGTTGGGTAAACCTAAGTCACATAAAACATGTTTTATTTGTGTTTTAGATCAGCATGTCCTAACATGCAACCTCTGTTCCTCTGGGTCCATGTGACACATCAGTGAATCTGGATCAAGGTCAGAGCAGGTTGAGTAGTGTTGAAATACCAATTGTGAAAACTCATGCAGTTGTTTTTAAAAAAGAATTTCCATAGGGAATGTTTCTTTGTATTCCTTTTTTTTTTTTTTTTGCTCATTTCCTTCAAAAGAGATAATGTTTATTCCTAGTTTCTTTTTTTTTATTAGTTGCTCAAGACAATACAATGATCTTGACATATCATACAATTGATTCAAATAGGATATGAATTCTCATTTTTCCACATATAGATTGCAGGATTACATTGGTTATACAGCCATGTATATACATACAGCAATACTAGTGTCAGTTGTATTCTGCTCTGCCCCTCCCATCACCTCTCTCTACCCAATGTACTGTGACACTTTTCTCTCTCTCTCTCTCTCTCTCTCTCTCTCTCTCTCTCTCTCTCTTTCTTTCCCTTTCCCCTCACACCATCATATATGTATTTTGTGTAACAATGAGGGTCTCCTTCCATCTTCCGTGCAATTCCCTTTCTCCCTCCCATTCCCTCCCACCTTTCTTCCTTGTTTAGTGGTAATCTTCTTCTCATGCTCTTCCTCCCTACTCTGTTTTGAGTCACCTCCCTTATATCAGAGAAGACATTCTGCATTTGTTTTTTAGGGATTGGCTAACTTTGCTTAGCATAATCTGCTCTTATGCCATCCATTTCCCTGCAAATGCCATGATCTTGTTACAAATAACCCAATCAACAAATGGGCCAAGGATCTGAACAGACACTTCTCAGAGGAGGATATACAATCAATCAATAATTACACACAAAAAAAAATGCTCACCATCTCTAGCAGTCAGAGAAATGCAAATTAAAACCACTCTAAGATACCATCTGACTCCAGTAAGACTGGCAGCCATTATGAAGTCAAACAATAACATCATCATCATCAATACTATCATTATTAGTGGCAAAATATTGATAGCTTTGATCAACACAGACTAAATACATGGTAAATATTGTTTGTAGAATTTTTTGTTAGAGGGGACAGCGGGTGGAGAAAGACTAAAAAGGGGGCTAATATAAAAGGCCAGGTGGGAGGTAAGAAGTACTTTAAAAAGTTCCAGTAGTTGATAAGAATGAATGTTTCTTAGGTAAATTTAAAAAGTTGTGAAAATATGTTTCAAACTTTAGGAATGTGAAAAAAAGAAGATTTAACTCTGCTGATTAAATTACCAAGAGACGGACAACTATTATCCCAGAACAAGGAAGACAGCATACACACCTATAGAATTGTAGTGACACATAATACTTATTCAGGGCAATATTAAGTTTGATGTGCTTGTAGTACATACAGGTAGACCAGAAGTGCAAATGTAGTGAGTTTGACTATTCTGTCTTTGGGAACCCATCCCGTATAAATTAAATTCTTATACATTAACCATATTCCCCATGTCCCTCCTCTCAAGCTACCTGTCTTTTCTCTTTCTGCTCTCTATTTTTCAGAGAAAACCTCAGCAGATACTAACGAGCTAGTTCAAGCCAGTAACCTGATAATTTATTTGTTCTATCCCACCAAAAATTGTATCTTTTCAATAAAATGTTTCTATATATAATTACTGTGTTTCAAAATGTTGATCTGTCAAGATTGAATTTAGATCACCAGAAGTTATCAATAAGGAAAGTATTTGGGCACAAAAGATATTAGAGCTGCCTCTTAAGGTCCGTTGTACTGTGTAGGCTAAGCCACGGTTTGATTTACCTGTATGTTACCCTTGTGATTATGAGGTTGACTCCCAAGCTACACAACAGAGGATACATATTTTATAACTATATTTTTAAAGCCTAATTCATGGTTTTGTAGTACATAAACTTATTCTTTGTCTCAGAAACTTAACATAATTTTCTTGGTTTCTGTTTTTCAAATGAATCAGTACATTATTTAAGACCTAATCTTAAATGTGGAAAGGCAAAATTGGAAATTAAAAAAAAAACCCATATACAGTATTAATTCAATTTTATAAAATTATACATGCATATATATTTGGAAAGATGTCCAAAGAAATATTAAAATTGGTCACCTCTGTGCAGTGAGATTAAATGTGATTTCAAATTTATTCTTTATCCTTTGTTGTATTGTTCAAATTATTCATAATGAACATGCATTACTTTGATAATCTGAGAATCAAATTTAAAGAACGTAAAAAAGGGTTATTCATCACACAATGCATTTGTGGACTGAAATTCACTTGGCCTTAAGGGCATACAAAATTCCCACCGCAAAGACAGCCTGGAAGGAAATGTATCAGTGCCAACACAGCAACCCCAGACTTCTCTGTAGATTGGCGCCATTGTACAGTAACATTACCCTCACAACGACCTGCTCAGTCTCTCGTGGCAACTATTGAATTCTGACTGAGGCCACTCCTGTTCATTCTCTTGCCTACTAGCGTAAGTCACTTGGTCGGGTTCAGCTTAATTCTTGACTATGGATTTCGTGAACTCCTCTTATAAAATGGTACAATTACTGCAGGTCATGAACATCAAATGCCACTAACACTTCCAGCTGTGACCATGGAATAGCCTCCCAACAGAAGTACTGCAACATGGCAATAATAACATCCCAGCTGTAGCCACAATCACCGAAATCACTGACAGTGTCAATAATGTATAAAACCCCATGGAAACTCAACTGTACTTGCCAAAAGGCATTCATCAATTTCACTGCCTTTTATCTACCATTTAAAATGGTCTGGTTTTAGTGTTAGGGTTTTAAAATAAATGACAAGGGTAAATAGGCCCTGGCTGAATTGCTCACTATCTGCTTTGAATTGCTTCTCTAAATGTTGGGGACGTGAAGTTCAGCCCTAACCACTCAAGTACATTCTGTAACCACTACATGTTAGGTGACGGGATGCAAGAGAAGAGAGTTGAGTATCCAGAGAGGTGAAATTCACTAAACCCCTTTAAAGCTTATGTTCACTTGAAACACTGCAAAGGATATGCTGAGGTTACAGGAGTGGGTGCTACTTTGATTCCTCTGAAGCCATTCAGCCTAGGAAGATGGGAGGGAGTGAAAATATAGGAAGGCCAACGAGCAAAGGTCTCTTTAACTGATGTTGGGAATAATAAACTGTTCCCCTCAGAATATCTAACTTTAGTGTTTTCCCATGTTTGCTCAAATACATTGCACAGAAGAAAGAACAACTGCTTGGAACAATTGAGCAAACCTAAGTATTACTGAAGTTAGAAAAAACTGAAATAGAAATCTAAATAGGGAATATTTTGTCTAAAATAATTATTGAATATCATATTTTTAATATAATTGTTGTTATTGTAATTTGAACTTGTACAATTATTTAGCTTTTCATGGATCTTGAAAATATTTTGCCTGATTTTTATCACAGTTCTTCTAAGTATTATTGTCCCCATGTATTATGTATAGTAATACAGATCTCAGAGAGGTTAGAATGACATGCCCATTATCACAAAGCTAGTTAGCAAAATGAGCATGAGAATATGGCTATTTTATCACATAGACTGCTCTTGTCTTTTTTTGTTTGTTTCTTTCTTTTATGGGGGGTGGGGCAGGGATACTGGGGATTGAACTCAGGGGCACTTGACCACTGAGCCACATCCCAGCCCTATTTTTTTTTAAATTTTATTTTATGTAGAGACAGGGTCTCACTGAGTTTCTTAGTGCCTCACTGTTGCTAAGGCTGGCTTTGAACTTGCAATCCTCCTGTCTCAGCCTCTCAAGCTGCTAGGATTACAGGTGTGCACTATTGCACCTGGCTGACTACATGTTTCTTATTGTGGAGAAATACTTATTCATCTACTGAAAACATGTGGTCTGTAATTTCAGATTTGGGGATCTAAATGCCTCCAAATGAATTTTCTCTCCTCCGGGGAGAAGAGTGTAAGTTTGGGCTGTGTAGGACAAATCTCCCAAATAAAGACCCAGGAAAAGACCCTTCGAGAGAGGCATCAAATACAATATAATGAATATATAGAAAGACACAATAGTGAATATACTGGTAATTTTGTCAGTTTTTATCTATCCATTCATTTATCAATTCATTCTTTTAGTGACTATTTTATGAGCAATTTAAATGTTAAATCTTATGAGTGTTCAAGATTGCACGGGGAACAAAAGACATTTTGTCACAACTCTGGCTTTACAATTTAAGAGGTGATGCAATGAACGACTTAATGAATACATGTGAAAAATAAAGTTTGAAATTTCGCAAGTGTCATGAAGAAAACTGGATTCTGTTATAAAACCATAGAGCAAATAATTTTGATAGTGTTTTAGTCAGACTTTTCAACATTGGACCAAAAGACCTGACAAGAATAATTAGGGGAGGAAAAATTCATTTGGTGCACAGTTTCATAAGTCTCAATGTATAGATGACCAACTCCATAGCTCTGGGTTTGAGGTAAATCAGAACATCATGGCAGAAAAGTGTGGAGGAGGAAAGCAGCTCCCAGCATAGCAACAAGAAAGCAGAGACAAAATATAAACACCAAAGGCACAACTCCAGTGACCTACCTCTTCTAGCCACACTCTATGTGCCTATAGTTACTAACCCCATGAGTGGACTAATCCATTGATTGGGGTACATCCCTCATAATCATTTCACCTCTGACATTTCTTGTATTGTTTCAGGCAAAAGCTTTTAGGGAACACCTCATATTCAAACCATAATATTAGGATAGTCAAAAATTGAATCAGTGAGAAGGTGTATTTAAGCCAAAGTGAGATATAATTTCCTGATTAACAAATGTAGTCCTTACAATAGAGAAAGTGAATTTTGATTTGTTTCAGTTTGAATATAAATGACTTTCAGATACTGAAAATCAAATGGATATGTTACAAAGTTTTAAAAAGTAGGTTATGGAGACTACAATAATTTAATTAAAATATTACACTGGGGAATTATGAATGAGTCTAACATACAGACAACTTACTAAATGGGAAGTTGATTGAATGTAAAGAGGTGGAAAATGGAAGTGTGGTGTTTTTTGTACCCTTTTAATACTAAAAAGAAACAAACAAAAACAAAAAAAAAGTTTTATTGCCAATGAATGGGACTAAAACAGTGTTTCAGTTGAGAGATTTGTATGTTACATTTATCAAAAAGATATTAGTTCACCTGTCCCAGCACAGCCTTACAAATGTGGCATTTGGGCGGTATTGTGTTTTAGAATCCATCAGATTGAATATGCAAAGTAGAGAGAGAGAGAGAGAGAGAGAGAGGGAATTTTGCCTCATTCTCTTGTGTGATATTTGTCCATGAAATTGCTAAATACCAAGACATAAAACTGGACCTTAATTAGAGCTCAAGAATTTGTCTATGTACATGAAAAACCTAATAGTTGGCGTGAATTAATTATAGAAAGTTCTTTTATAAAGTTTTAAAATCAGCATATTCCAGAATTGCCCCAAATCTAAGGCTGAAATGAGTTAGACTGATTATGTTTTCCTCTATATATGATATTTCCTGTTACTTGTTTTCCTATAACAAACTTCATGAATACTACCCAACATTGATCCCTGGTTGTCTAACAAATGTGGCAGATTCCAATTCCTAAAATAAGACAGAAAAGTTATTTCTTTTTGGAATTGTGCAAAGATGAAAGTCTGCATTACAGCATTGAGATTTTTAACCCTGTATATCTTTCAAGTAAGAATGAAAGGTCACCCATTAGGGAATGAGAACTATACTCTTCATGCTCTAAAAATCTTTATGATTCCATGATCTAAGTTGTGTCTACTTGATACAAGTTGGCTAAAAACAAAATGAGTTCATGCAAATATTTTGAACCTGTATTGAACACCATGTTGATATAAAATTTATATTTTATATCAGTTAAGCCAAAAAAAAGATATCATCATTTTATACTATGGACATATTTTCATTAATAAAGAATAGAATGATAGACTAAATAAATCTAACCTATAATTATTAATAATAACCAGTATACATATTTGCTTTGGAGATAAGACATGCCAGCAATCAAGAATGGAGAAGTGTGACTCTACTTCATGAACAACCATAGAAGTGAAAAATTCTGCTCCATTTGTGTACAATGGATTGAAGAGCTTTCTACTGTCATGTATAACTGATGAGAACTAAAACAAACAAACAAACAAAACAACAATAACAACAAATCTGTGAGGAAATGACGGGTGCAATGGGACATGCCTGCAATTCCAGCAACTAAAGAGGCTGAGGCAAGAGGATCACAAGCTTGAGGCCAGCCTGAATATCTTGGCAAGATCCGGTCTCAAATAAAAAACAAAAAAACCTGGGGATATATGTTAGTAGCAGAGTGCCCTATATGTTCAATCACCATTATCAAGAAAAAGAAAGAAAAAGAAAGACAAAGAATCATGGTATGCTGGAAAGCAAAAAGAATGACAAAAGAGAAGCTTAGTTTTATTCTTAGCCCCATCATTGATTATCTCTGCAATACTATGCATTTCCTTACCCTGTCTGGGCCTCACTTTGTGTGCCTAGATTGCAGTTAGAGGATTTTTAAATTTATTACAGCAAATGTGAGTCTTAGATGAAGAGTAGAAACTCATGCTAGGTGATAAAATAACTATCATGTATATGCAGTTTTCTCTTTGATTAGATTTCTGTGCAGTTTGAAATATTTTTAGTCTGGCAGTGTGGTACACTGGTTAGAGATATGTGATCTGCAAATAGATTACTTGAGTTTGAATCCTTGCTGTATCACTTTGTGATTTTGGATAAGTTTCCTAATTTCTCTGCACCTCATTGTTCAGATCTGTATAGTGGAGATAATGATAAGATCTGGATGCACACATTTTCATGGGAACCGAATAAGTCTGCACATGTAAAAAAAAGCTTAAATAGTTTCTGACACATAGTATATATTCAATTAGCTACTTTTGTTATCATTTCCAATATTTTATTTGTGTTACATTTGTTCTCACTTAGGGATGAAAACAAGATTAAAATGGAGACGTAGTTCTGCACCTTATTGGAAGCACTGCCTATTCACATGATCCTGTGCATAAGAGATGATGGTTTTATACAAAGCAATTTCGAGGATACTTTTCAAACTATACATATCAACAGGAAGAATTATAAAAGTTGGTTCTCTAGGCTTCACATTATAATGAATTGTATATAAGTATAAAACCTTGGTTTTTTTTTTTTTTTATCAGATCCTGATAATAGACTTCCTTAATCTTGTACACACAAATAAACTTAAATTTATATAAATAATATAAAAATATATACATAAATACAGAATAAGGTATTACCTAGAAATAAAAGTACTGTATATTTGTCTAAATTTGAATTGATTATTTTTGTCAGGTTTTATAAATGTTAATAAAAAAGAAAAAATTTCCAAAGCCACAATGATTTAGAAATGGTCTTTAAATTGTTTTCCCCAGTCACATGCCATATTTCCCACAAACACCACATGATTAAATCCTTTAAATAATGCAGTACTTTTGGGCACCTAAAATAGATGCTTAAAACTCGCAACTTTGCCCAAACACCTTAAATATGTCTTCTTTTATTCTCGCTTTCTTTTTTGACCTGGATCTGGCTGCCAGTGCACATGAAAGAAATTACAAAAGCTTCTCAGTCACTGGGACTCGGGTTCCTTTTGCACTACAGCATTTGTCATTGCCAAAACAGCAGAGTTTAATTAAGTGTTGTGAGCAGCCTAGTGAGAAACACACTTTAAATTAAACCTCTGTACATGCAGCTATTGGTTCTTTACCTCCTGAACAATCAGCGGGGTGTTAGGCATAAATTCCTTCTCTCAAGGGAAACGCAGTTCCACGCACCTCTAGCAATTCATAAATGATCCTGCTTTCTCAGTACCATATCTTATTAAAGCACATTTAATTATTTCTAAGTTTTAAACACTGATAGATGAAGGCGATAATTAATGTGCCTACCACTAAACATTTTATTTACTCTTGATATATTAATGGTATTATCAAGAAAATATGCTACAGTTTCAGGTTTAACAAAATTACATGGCAAATTATCTTTTGATGCATCAAGCAATTGTTAATATAATGGAATAAATTATTTTAACACCTCAGTAGTAATGGGGATGGGTAAAAATAATATAAGCATTTTAATTTTCAGAATGTTTTTGTAATTACACATTTCAGGGGACACTTAAATCAGTGATGCAAGTGTTAGGAATTTTAGAAACAAAAGAACAATTTAGAGGAGTGACTGGTGGGTTTCTTACATGCCAGGTTGTAGTATCAATGTGACTGGCTCTCTCATAACAGTAAAGTTCTGGCCAATGTTTATGTGAAAAATAAAGTCATTACTTCTTAAAATTAAATTTTGCTCTGTTGAGTACCACTTAAACTTTCAAATTTTGCTTAAAATGGAAGACAGATAAGCACGTACATTTAAATCCACTTGGCCAAATACGGTTTCATAAAATAAAGGTGATGATTTTTTTTTTTTCTCAACTGAACAGAGTCTATCAGAGCAAGAGAAAGTCAGGATAGATGACCACATCCATAAAATAGTCTTGACTAGCTCAACAACACCATGGGGCAATTTCACACTCTGAAGGACATTCTCAGTGCAGGGCTGCTTTGCAAAGATGCAGAAAAAATGAAAAGATTATTGTTAGGTGCACATACTTATGTGTTCTCCATTAATCTGACTCCTGTATCTTTCATGTTTTGCAAATTTCAATAAAGTTAATGCTGCTAAAAGCTTTCGATTGTTTTGGAAGTTTTATCTAGAACTTTTGGAGAAAAGATAAAAAATGGAATGATAAGTGAAATATTATATTTCATGAAATAATTTTAATTGCAGTTTTAAATAAAAGACACTTCTTTAAAATCTCCATCAATGCTGTGGTTTTAGTCTTCATTCTAAGCTTCTCGACAATAAATCTACTTTTGTAGAATTCAGTGATAACATTTAAATATGCCGAGTGAGTATACTTGCAGAAATACCCTCCTGAGAGTAGGTCGAAATACAAATATTTCAGGATAGCAGTATTGGTTTATTTTGCAAGATATTAATTGACTTAATTTAATATATATTAGTAATTTGTAGTTATTAAACTAAACTGGTTAGTTTGCATATTTTATTTTACCTTTTTTGTAAGTACTTCAAGATGAATATACATTCTTAATGATAATATATTGTGGGTCCTAAAATAATGCAGTTCTTAAAAAATAGCTAATGATTACTGTTATCAAAAATCCCAAAATATTAATAAATTAATGTTTTATATTTATATATAATTTCCCTACCATCTACCCTGAGTCTGCATGTGGTCCTCTAGAATTGCTATTTATATTTCCTTCAACAGTCTTTACAGTCTCCATTTCCTTCACATTCTCCACTTCTCCAGAATACTCACTATTATTACAATTGAGAACACCAGTGAAAAACCAATAAGCCAAACACACAAAAAAATTGAGTTGGAACATGTAGAATTAGGTTGGTAAATAAAAATAGGAGTAATTTAAGAAAGTTGTAGGTCCATTGGTTTAGTGAGCAGTGACTTCCACTTAAAAAAATTTCCCTCTCTCGCTTCTAAATTATTTCTCTTGTGGGTTTGACACAACTGGACAGCTCACCAATGAGGGATTAATTTGTTTTAATAAGCATTCTCTTTAAAAATGAAAATACCTTTGGGAGGGTTTAGAGACTAATGCTCCCTACCTTTATGTGAATAGATTCAATTAATTGGCTTCCTTCTAACCTCCTAAATGATATATACTGCACTGAGAGAAAGGGGTTTCTGGTATTGAAAGGACATGGCCATCAATCCTAAAGTTTATGATGATCTGAAGAATAAGATTTGGAATAGGGAAGAGAAGGTGTTTCTTGGCATACTGCCCTACAGCTGGGACTCAAAAACTAGATTTTCTGAGTTAAAAATCTCAGCTCTACCACATGTTAATTGTGTAAGAGGGGACAAGTTAATTAGCTGATTTTTTCCTTAATAGAATAGGCATGACAATAATAGTGTCATTTCATAAGATTGTTTTGAATATTAAATGAATTAATAGCTATAAAATCTTTAGCACATAAGAAGCTTTCAAAAACTGATACTGAATTTTAGTCTTCATTATTAGGTAATCATTTATTTATACTCTGATGTTAGATGAATTAAAAAAAAACATTATTTGGGTCATTCTTCAGTCTGGCTCTTAGACACAATAATCAATATTCTTTGGCCTTCACCTGGACTAATTCTTGCAATCTTTTCTGCACTCCCTCAGGCCTTCTTAATAATCTCTCCCTTCCTACCAACCTCTTAGCTTCATCTCTTGTCTCAAGCCAGATATCATATTTTTGTCACGTGTGTAACATAATTCAAGAGTTAGATACTAACTACTTGAGGCAAGATTCAGCCGAGACACAGAAATTAGCTGGGTTAGAATTGGGACGGGTTAAAATGGAGATTTTCAAAGCCCACGATCTGAAATCAGTAATCCTGAGCATTTCTCTTAAAGAGCACACTAAAAAATTCAGAGTACATGGACTCCATGACTAAATGTAGGCCATTCTTGAGATCCAGTTCAAACTTTGAAAAATGTGCAGTGACTAAAATAACCAGCAAACAAATAAAAATTTACTATAAGAACAATTTAATTCTCAGACCTGCTTTAATTTATAGGACAACTTCTTAAATACTAATAGTGGGGGAAAAAATGGTCACAGATTTAACACAAAACAGAAAGTACAACAAGGTAAAGGAATGGAGAGAGATGCAGACACCAGTTAGGAAGCTCTTATAAGGTGCCATTTCTAACCAGGAGGCAGTCTAGTAAATCAGAACCAATTTTTTTAAAAAAAAATATTTCCAATCAAAAATTTTCTGTAGTTTTTCTGTAGTTTGATCTAGCAAATCATTTTATATGTTCCTCTAACGAAGAGCCTATTAAGATAGAATTTTTTTTCTAATTTTTTACTTTATTATTTTTAAGTAATAAGTTTTGGAAAAAACTAGTAAATTGTTAATTGATACAAAATTTAATAAAGAAAGAAAAGTATAAAAATCAGCCAGCACTTGACAATGCTACCTGATCTCCAATCCCTGATGCAACAACAACAAAAAAAACCCCAGAACTATCCACATGCATCATGATCCTTAAAAGCAGATAGAAACAGAGATAGACATTCAGATAGTGTTTTAGCAAAAATCAAAGTTTAATATATTTTTTACTCTGCAACATGATTTATAAAGGTAATATTTCATGGGCAGTGTGCCAGATCACTACACATAGCTTTCATTCATTGTAGGGCTATCCACATTTATTCAAATATATATTTTTTAAAGACTAAAGATGATTTCAGTTTGAGGGCCACTGCATAAAAAACAATAACAAAATTTTGTTTCATTTCTGTATGAAAGATGTCTTAAGGGTGTTGAGAAACCTTGGGCATTTTCAATTGTGATAGATACTATCATGTTAGTGTTCTAGGAGCTTGTAATACTTCATACTCTTTCCCATAATGTGAGGTCTCTAATTCCCTACATCCTTCCAAAGATCAGCTTTGAAACAGTGGTCAAGGCAGCTTCTCTTAACTGAGCTACACATATCTAAATATATATATATATATATATATATATATATATATATATATATATATAATTCTTCTGATTTATTGCCATAAAATATCCTACTTTGCTTAAATATGAATAGATTTCTAAAGTACTTTCATTTAACTAGCTTTAAAGAGAAAGCAAAAACACTCATCAGCTGACCTTTCTTGGAATGGAGTGAGTAGTGAAACAATAGGGAAGCATTATGGAAAGAAATTTTAGGTGTTCTAATATTCCTTTATAATATGTTTTCCAATAACTAAACCACATACAGCATAAAGTTATTTTAGCAGTGACCAATGTTTAAAGCAAATTCACTTCTAAATTTAAAAGAAATTTAAAATTTATCTTATTCAGATTTTGAAGGGTCTAGATGTATCACTACACAACAATTTTAGAATATATTCATTATTTTTTTTCCTGATCGCTGAGGGGGAAAATGATAATAATCGTTTGTGTTCTGTATAAACTCTCTTCTTTTTTATCAGGAAGAAATATTTGCTTCTGTAAAATAAGGACTTTCATATTGACCTAGACTTTTCAGGCGTGAACTTAAGCAATGATCTATAAAAGTGGAAAGTGTCATGTGTAGTCTAATTCACTTTCATAGAGAATTGACTAATAAAAGTACAAAAAAATGAGAACTAATTATATTTTAGTAGTATGAACCTTAAAATTTATAAATTTACAATTATAATTACTTATCAAACAAATACAAAACATAACAATGTCTTTGACCATGTTAATTGTCATATGTTACTAGTTGGTATAATGTTATGCATTTAGTGTTATATTTAGAATTGCTCTAATAAAAAAAATGCTTTCTATCCATCATAAGGTATTGAAGACTTTTAGTATTTTGAAAATTATTAAAACATTACATTTAAACATGTTATATATGTATTTATGGATATTTATTTTTCACTAAATGTATTATATAATATATACTGTATGTCATATATGTATATATATTAGATTTTAATTATATTATGATAACCTTTTACTTAATAAATATCTTTTAAGAATCATTAGGTACATATCTGTGGAACATTGACTTAAATAAGGCACCCTACTTAAGCTCAAGAAACATGAAATAATTGAGCATGTGAAAACTAATTTTAATAAAATATGAAAAATGCTCTAATATAGTTATGATAATGTATTAGTACAATCATTTCTTTACCTTTTTCTGAATGTACATTATTCAGGAGTTTTCCTCATGAAGGCAAAGTATATTTTCTCATCTCATGTGACTTACTTGGTCAACTAGAAGTGAGAAGTGACAGAGTGCCATTTCAGAACGTAAGTCTCAAGATACTGTGGATGCTTTCACTTGTCCTCATTTGCACTTCTGCTAGTGTCATGAGGATGAGAATAGGCTAGCCTACTGTAGATGAGCAACACATGGCTAACATGGACTGCACAAGTTTCTTCAGCTGAAGTCAGTCTTCCCATTGACATTCAAATACATGAGCAAGTTCAGGCAAGATCAGCAGAGCCATGTAGATTCGCTGATTTGCTAATGTGTTTGTTTCTTACACAGCATTATTACAGCAATGGGTAACTGAGATAGTAACTAGAGATTAACCAATTATTCTCGGTTAGTTAGTGTAGAGTAATGAATAGGAAGATCACAGAAAGAGCAGAGCATTTCACGTATTATGTATAATATATCCAAGGCCATGATAATACCATGTAGATTACTCAGGAACAGTAGACCATGTCTTCATGCATTTAGTAGCTGGAAGCCAAGGTTATATTTAGAGAAATGCAAAAAAATAATCATGGAAGTTTGGAATGTAACTCAACAGTGAAAAATTTTAAGATCTAAAGCAACATGGGCAGAATTTCATATTAGGAAAATGGCATTATTGCTAAATGAAATGGAATTTAAAATAATCAAGAGAAACCCTATGAGCATCTATATCATTACTGCATAGGTGTATGATAAGGTGCTGAAGTGAAGTGGTAACAGTAGAGATAGAAAGCCAGAAACTGATATATTGAGGTAAATTCCACTGGATTTTTTCATCTATTAGATTTAAAAAAAGAAGAAAATAATAATAAATAATGACTCTTAAGGGGCTGGGATTGTGGCTTAGTGGCAGAGCACTTACCTAGCACACATGAGGCACTGGGTTTGATCCACATAACCACATTTTAAAAAGATAACTAAAATTTAAAAAAATAAAGGTTTTGTGTCCATCTACAACTAAAAATATTTAAAAAAAAGAACGACTCATAAGTGTTCATCTCCAGTATCTGAGGATGAGTTTTAGAGGAGAAAGACCTTCTAAATTCATGAGGTTTATGAGAAGAAGCTGATGTGTTCAGTTTTTTTTTTAAGAGAGAGAGAGAGAGAGAATTTTTTAATATTTATTTCTCAGTTTTCAGTGGACACAACATCTTTATTTTATTTTATGTGATGCTGAGGATCGAACCCAGCACCCCACGCATGCCAGGCAAGCGTGTTACCGCTTGAGCCACATCCCCAGCCCTGTGTTCAGTTTTTAATGATGAGAAGAGTGTGGGCATCCAGGCTTACCTATCCATTGGTCCTGTAAATATGGACTAGACCAAAGTTCTCTTTGAGGTAGATACAGCTTGGGGACTATTCAGTATAAAAATGCAATAGTATAAACCATGTGTTTTGATAAGATTACCCAATGATTTGGAATAAAAAAAAAATAAGTAGTTCAATGAAAAAAATAATGGAGAGTTCTATGTGCATAATAAGATATTTTAAATGTCTGCATAAATTGCTTCATGGCAAGATATCATAGAAGACAAAGAAGACTGTATATTAATAAATATTTTACCCACAAATTGTAAGAATTCTATTCTGATAACTGTGTTATCCTTATATGTCACCATAAGTTTCTTAATGTTGAGGGTATAATTCAAACTTACTCAGATTCACTGCTAAATTATTTGCCTTCAGCAATCATGGTCAGTTCTTGTTAGAATAATGACTATAATTGCAAAGTACAATAAAATTACTTAAAAACCACACAAAGAGTAAAATGCACATATTTCCTTCTACACAAGAGAAGTTCTCTTTAGGTACTAAATTTTAAGCTCCTCTTGCATGACTGACTCCCCAAATTCACCCTTACAGCATCTTCTTAGTTTGATATATTTATCCCACAATATCAGAAAGGGTCTAATATAACATATTTTAAATATTTTAGAATATATTTTTGTACTTAAACATATTTTCTTTGTCATAAATTGCAGATTGAAATACTACTCAATATTTTTCAAAATAATAAATAGCTCAGTTATTTCCAGGATTACTAAAGGGTATGACAAGGAAAAGGGTGTAGAACCCTAAAATAATATAGAATTTCTATCTTTACAGATTTATAGTAAAACCAGAGGAAGAAAGCAAACTGTACAGAATTTGCCCATGCTGTCATAAAGGGAGTTTTATTTGCCAAATGGACATTGAATTTCTAGTGGGTCAGTGGTTCTCAATAGAGTGAGACTGTTTAGGAAATGTGTAGGGTTGCCATACTGATGGAAAGACACTGTTGTCATCAACCAGTGATAACCAGGGATGCAGAAGATTCTGTCATGTTCTGTGCAGCTCAGGGATTTCATAGACTTCTGTGCAGGCAAGAAATCCTCAAAAGCGGGGAGAAGAATTGAATAGATAAGTTGCAGGGAATATGAGATATTTAGAGTGGTGTTAATATTCTCTATAATACTGTTATAAAAGAAATTATGTATTTGCCATACCTATGCAACTTTACATTACAAAGAGTAAATTTTAATATGTGCAAATTATAAGAAAACTTTCGGAGGTTACAGATTCCAAAGTAGTATATAGAGAATGAATCTAACTGTATTATAAACGTATGAAAATGTCCCAAGGCAGGGCATGGGAAGAAAAGGTGCTGACTTAAGATTAAAAATGGATAAAGTCTGTGTGGCTAAAGACAAAGGGATGTTTGTCAACAATTTTGATATTGCTATATATGTACACTGAACCCTGGATAATAATGTAAATGGACAATGGGTGTCATACCCAGGTTTCTCATTATTGGAGTGGAAATGTAAAAGGGAGAGAAGCCAGAATGATCCATGCTACTGGTATATGGTGATGGTTAAGAATCAGAGACAACACTCTGACCTCATCTTTGGCTTAATCTAGAAGCACATAGTTACATAAATGTGCATGGGGGAGTTGTTAGTATATATGATACATTTAATGTTTTGTCATTGAAGAGGGCCTAGAAGCAATGCAGTGAACCTTAATGAATATGCCTAAGACCTAACAATGGTTTCTTATACCATTCTCCACAAAAAAAGGAATCAAAGATGCTTAAAGGAAATGCTGAATCTAAGACTGGATATAAAATATACAAAATGAGCCTAGATCAAAATCCCTAGGTTAATATGGACAAGATAAAGGGACACAGGAATCAACTGAAAGAGCTTCTAGTGACAAACCTGAGCAAATTAAAGTAGTTCTGGTTTAGAAACAAAAAATAAAAAGCTAATATACATGAGTCCATACTGATAGACATAAGTGATTGAATAGTTAAGTAAATGGAGGAGGATGAAAATCTCCTATGGAGGAAGGTTTCATATAATTTATATAAATACCTCATCCTTAATGAGAAACAACTTCACCCTTAGAGACAGCATAAATCTCCTCTTCCTAAGTGAAGGCTGTGAACATACCTTGTTTCCAAAGAATACAACATGGAAAGGGCTGGGGGTGGGGTGTAGAATGAGTAACTTTAAGGAGGAGAAGTCTGATAAATTCTCTGTTTTAGCCAATGAACCAAGGTCAGTACATTAATGATAAATCATGGTGAAAGTATGTAACTTTTTACCTCCTTCCCCAAATCTGGAACCTCTGTCAAATCATGAGATAAATATCAATCAAATTCCAGGAAGAGAGCATCCTCTCAAACTGACAAAACACAAAGCTTTGAAAGTCATTAAAATCAAAGTCTGAGGAACTGTCACAATGAAGGGGAGCATAAGAAGAAGATAGGATTAAATGTAATGTGTTACCCTTGTAAGGGTACTGGAACAGAATACACATTAGGCAAAAACACTTCAGGGGGCAGATTTATGCTGTCTCTCATTAAGGGTGCAGTATTTAAATAAATCACTTGAAATCCTGCCCCATGTGAGACCCCCACCCTCCATTTACTTAGCTACTCATCAATCACATATGTGTATCAGTATGGAATTATTAGCTTTATATTTTGATTTATAAACCAATACTACTTTATTTTGCTCAGATTGTACCAGCTTTGGTCATTGGGATCTCCTTCAGGTGGCTCCCATGTTCCTTTGTTTTATCCCCATCAATGCAAAGTTTCATTTTGCTATTTTTGAACACAGATTTTCTGGCACTACAAGATGCTCTAGACTCATCCTGTATGTAATACAGTAGATAAAGGAAATCCAAATGAACTATAGACTTCAATAATAATGTGTCAATATTAGCTTATCAATTAAAGTATACTACAATGCTAATGTAAGGTAACTATAGCATGGAAAATAAGAGAAATGAAATTATTTTTATTAACTTTTTAAATTTACTATAAATCCAAACTTTTTAAAAAGTAAAGTATCAAAATAGTTATAATTATCAGAACCTGGAAATTAACTCTGTTTTCTACTTAAATAGAAATTTATTTTTAAAAAATTGAATGATCTCTGATTTACTCAAAATGGAAGTGTCATATAAACTGAAGGAGAATTTTGTTGATTTTTTGAAACATTATCTACACTACACATCATTTTGTCCAGTCACTGATTACAATGTTAGTATTTGATCTGATGCCAGCCTAAGCACCTGCATTCATCTGCTTTAAAGCTGTCATATTCATGGTGATTAGTTACTGAGTGCAAAGATTTAACCATTTCATTATATTGCCCAATGCCCAAAAAACTACTTATTGAAGTGAGTATATTTAAATAACATTATTCTGTTTTTCCTGGAGAATCAAAGTTACTGTGTCATGTGGATAGTTTAAATATTATGTGTGTAGATTAAGGAAATAACATGAATTTTATTTCAAACTGTTAAATAAAATACTACATTTCAGCATACTCTTACAACAAATTTCTATTACTATAAAGGATAGTTCTAGAACTAAGTTTTATGCTTCATGAAAAATGTATATAATAGGAAAAGGTAACATTGTACAGAATTCTAAGGTTAACTTATTTGCTTTTAAGAGCTGTTCAACATGTGAAGACCTGCATGGTAGACATGCTTTAGATGCTGAAGCTAGTTATAGATAACTTGAAAATATTTCCACTAACAGCAATGCCAATTTTATAAAACAAATATGCAATTATGACAGTTTGAATGTACAACAAAAACAATAAAATTTGATGTGGTAATTATAGCATCATGTGGTGTTGACTTATACCATGTTGCTCCTCTTCAGATAATAATCCTTTACACCCTAAAAACTTGCATTTCTATGGATTATCCTCAGCCTAGGGGAAGAACAAGCCTGTGTTGAAATATGGCAGAGTTAACATTTTTGTCAACAATTTATATGACAAAAGAAAGAGCTTGACAATGACAACAGTTTGCAGAGCAGGGACCCAGAACCTTTAAGAAAAGGGCTGGAATTCAAACTGTCATTTACCAAGAAGAGCAATAAATAGAAACAGACCAAAGAAAGATCAACCAGGGAATTTCTACAATAATGTTTCCAAAGGGGAAAGTCAAAATGCACAAATCAAGGCAGAAACATTCCGAATGGCATGTTGAGATCTGAGAGCCATGGTGGGTGACCATGTCCAAAGCACATTTGAAGAGCAATGATACCAATAGGATGCACATGTAGGTCCAGATAGCTTAATTGTCTATCCCACAGGGCAGGGCTTTGGCATTGCTATGTGTGGTGTGGACATTCCCAAGTGCAGAAGCATGTAGAGGGAATAGGAGTGATTGAGAAAATAATGCATAGGATAACTCTGATTGAAGGAAAGCTGAAGCAGAAAATTGTGACATAATTAATTAAAATAAAATGGAAATTTGCTTTAATTTTTGAAAAATTGCAAAAAGCAAAAACAGAGGGGGGAATGAAAGAAAAAAGGAAAGAAGGAAGGAAGGAAGGAAGGAAGGAAGGAAGGAAGGAAGGAAAGAAGGAAGGCAGGCAATTATTTCAGCTTTACTTATATTTTTCCTAATTTCTGGAAAATTCCACAAATTTTCTCCTCTCAAGGACTCTGTCTGGAATATTTCTTCCCTGGTTATTTGGTTGAATCACTTTTTGTCAGTGAGTTCTGTGATAAGATGTTCCCGAAGAGGATTCTTCTTTGCCTTCCCTACCTAAAATAATGCCCCTTTTCACTCTTTTTCTGTCATTCTTTACCACTCATTGGTCCATGTGTATGAGTGTGCTTATTTAGTTTTTATTGGCTCTTTTCTCCACCAGACAAATATAAGCTTCATTCGAGCAGTGACACTGTTTATTCACTCCTATCTACCTAGCTTTTAAGAGAGGCTGGTGCATAGTAATTGCTCAACAAACTTTTGTTGACTAGTGAATGAGGAAATGTATTTGTGCTTATCTATGTGCTGTTGTTTGGTTAAACAATGTTAAATATATGCAATACATATAATAATAGTTATAATAATGTTAGAGTATTATAAATGAATCAACATATGTGAGTTACTGAAATACTAGGTCAAATAATCTTCAGTATATTTGTAGCAGGAGATCAATGGGTTACTTAAAATATATAATGATTGTTTAGCTGTCTCAAAATAAGTATGTCATTTACATTATTTTCTTCTATTAAGTAAAAATTAACTTTGGCTTCAGTAAAGTTGAGTGAGAAGAACTCTCAGGGTTATTGATGATAATGTTCTACGAGAAGCCAAATTATAGACAACATGCACATATATTTAAAAATGTTTTTCAAAACAAGAGTTTCATATTTGAACAACCTGTAGCTGCTCCCAAGCTTAGCTGTATCCTAAATGTGCTGCTGAACTTGGGCTTCCTGATGAGAGCACAGCAAGTGCCCTCTTTGAGAATAAGGAGGCTGAGAATCTCACACCAGTAGCAGTCAGTGCTGTGAAATTAAATAGTGTTTGGAAATTGGTAGGTAATAATCTTCTATATCTAACTTGTGATTTATTCTAATTTTAAGTTTTTAACACATACTCTCTGGAACATAGATGACTTCTGAAGTTGTGTAGTGCTAGGCCTGACATCCAAGACTTTCTGGATTTCTCTTTCACGAATGATATATTTTACATGTTAGCCATAAAAAATCTTGTGACAGGCTTGTATTTCAGAGTTTTCTAATGGTTAGAGATAAATAATAAATTTTCCAATTACATCAATATACCCAGAGAGGAGATGCACGCTTTGATTGTAACCTTATGCAAATATGAACTGTTGCAAATATTATTAATAACAAATGGCATTTTTTTTTTCAAATGAAATAACGTACAAAATACAGAAAAGAATTTTGACTCTTAAAAAATGATAAGACCTTTGCTTCTTTTCCACAAATCTGCTACATTTAGTTCTGAAAATCAGTCTATTGATGGCATCAGGTTTTCAAAATAATGTGCTAATGTGCTGGGTTTTTGTTGTTGTTGTTGTTGTTATTGTTTGCCTACTTGTCTTCTAAATTTGTCTTCTTGCTTACTCCTTTGTGAGAGGTGGCTTTACATTGTGTCATTCTATCCACAATAAGAACTTGGTCTCTCATACAGAAATATGTGGCTCTGGAACAGGATATCCTTAGCATTCCCTATTGAAATGAAGCTCCGGCAATGACTCCTGTTCAGATTCTCAAGGAAAGAGACCTCAGCAGAAGTGTGTTCTGTCTCCACAGGAAGTGATGGTGAAGGAAAAAAACAAGTAACTCAAATTTATACATGTCCAACATATTTTCAAAAGAAAGACATAAATATATTATACTTTCAGACTATATCCTCCTCCTACTGCTCAGAAATGCAGCCAGGCTTCAATAGGTGAAATCTCTCTATAAAAATCACTGCCCAAATCTGGATATTTAGCACTAAGTGGCATGTTTTAACAATTTCTTGACTAACTTCAGGGTTAGCCAACATACGCCTTTAAAAATGAGAATAGATATTTAAAATGCTATCTTTTGCTTACAGATGGTTCTAACCAGTTCTAATATGTCCCAGAAATGCTTCTGTAGGGCTCATCATCAAGTTGAATGATGAGCAACCCTATTGCATCCAGAGGAGGATAAGTTTTCTCCCCAAATGACCAAATACAGCAATGTACTTAAAAAGTTAATCAATTAAGACAGGCTGTTTTATTTTCACTTAGACAAAACAAAAACAAATAATTTTTCAACACTGTCAATGGAATAAAATTTTCATTATTCAGATGGATTATTTGCTAACACAGAGCCAGATGTTTGGGATTTTGTTTCTTCAGCCTCAAAAGTATACATATTTACTTAAATTCTTATATTTAAAATGAGAGTTTCTGAAATACAAGTTGACATCTTGAGGCAGAAATTGCTATTGTTTTATTATATTATTATTATTATTATTATTGTACTATTTGTACAAAAATGTTTTTCAAGATTATTAAAATGATGACCATATGTTTCAGTTATCTATTGCCATGCAACAGAGTGCATCAGTCAGTGGGTCAAAATAACCACCATTTCTTCATGACTTGCGTGTGGGGTTGGCTCAGCTGGATGGAGCAGTGCTTCTAACTTTTGTTCAGTGTTGCTCATGTGGATGCAGTCACCTAAGGTCTCCATCAGAGCTGCATATTTTAAGACAGCCTCACTCATGAATCTGTTTGTAAACCTGGGCTTTTATGTACAATGTCTAAAATCTCCTCCACATAAATCCTGTAGTGCCCAGGTTTCATACCAATATCAGAAGTGTGAGCCCAGAAACTTTGAAGCTTTTGAAAACTGAGGCTCAGAAGTCACATACTGTCAATTCTTTCTAATTTAATGGGCCAAATTTGTTTACAAGCCCGCTCCAGTTCCAAAGGTGGGGAAATAGATTTATTGATTTATGGGAGCAATGGAAAATAATTTGTGACCATGTTATATTTCCCTAATATCCTCTCCTTTTAATTCAAAAAGTTTACATTTTGTTGAAATTTTAAACACCGTAAAAAATAGGATAAAGGATAATATTTGCTTTTGTGCAGCCTTTCTAGTGCTTTGCAATCCTTCAAAAATAAATGAAGATGATGCTTGAAGAGTATATTTACTTAGAGGAGAATGTTTAGGAGGAAGCCAAAACTTAGTACCTGGCTTTTAATCAATTAGCTCTAAATTAATATAATTGGATAGCTTTATTTAAAAATATTAATTTTGCAAAGTAATTACCACAGAATACTGGATTTTAAAGCATCTATAAATGTTCTTCACAAGTTCATAACATGTTTTAATATGATGTCAGGTTAATTGTCTACTTTTAATGTACGTACCTATGAAGGACCTTGAAAATGATGTAATCTTCTTTTTGGTGTCTGATGGAGTTGATGTTGGAAATATATTTTGAGAAACACTGATTTAAGAAATATGCTTACCAAAACACAATCCTGAGAATCATATGTAATAAAAAATGATTTAAAAATGAAACTCTTTTGGCTAGTAGATGGTGTGTTGTTTAAATGAGTTCTCAGTTGAATCTATGATAACTACTTAAAAAAAATAAGTCAGACAAAATTAAATGTGATTCATGATTTTTTTTGTAATATATTGAGATAAAAGACAAAGTTTTAGATTTAACAATGAGACTTAGAGAAATGACTAAATGAAATTTCTTGTTTACAGAATATACCATTAACATTTAAACATCCCTAATTGCTTTTTGTAGGCAAATGCTAAATACATATTTGTAATATTCAGTTACAAATAATAAGAAACTGAAATTAGGTCAAGTTGTGAAAACTTAGTTTCCTATTACATGGGTAACTTAAAATCAGGCCTTTGTTTTATTTATGTTTTTATTTTATTTGTTGATAATAAGCTGTTAGTAATGGGAGTAAGGGTTATGAAACGATTAGTTTGGAAGATATAAATTACCTGGTATGAAAAAAAAAAAATCCTTAAGTTTAAGCAGATGTTATATCCCTAAATCCTCCCAATGAGTACAGGAATCAAAGCACTCCTCGTTCTAGTCATGTTTGTGACATGCCATCTGGGCTGTGACAAGCAAGTCCAGAAGTACAAGTTAGGGAATGAAAAATAAAATAGAAGCTGTAAATTGAAAATCCTAAAGCCCTGGTGGTTTTCAGGTCCTTTGGGCTTCGTGGACATTATTATGTACCATGTTAATTATCCCAGTGTTGCTGTCGATGCTTAAACGGCAAACAGTGGTATTTCCTTCTACTCTTTATGATAATTAATAATCACCCAAAATGTCTACATTGACATCCTCATTGTTTTGGGAAGTTAAAATGAAAAACTATCATTACTCAAAAGTTTGGAATAATTATCTTTTCTAGTCTGCTTTATTTATTCCTTGTATGTATAAGTTGATTATCAAACAGCTAAAATTTCTATGAAACAGAAACTCTGGGTCTCTGTAACCAAAACTGATAGACAGCATATGCTGTCATGCACACCAGTGTATTTAAAACCATCCTTCAATAGGTCATCATCTCTAGATCTTGAATTTGAGTGTTAGCCATTGAGCAAGGCAGTCAAGTTCTTGGGAGAGTTGGGGTTAAAAAACACACATAGCCGTTTACATGAACCTTAAACAAACTTGCAGCAGCATTTTTCTTTCAGTCGACTGACATTTTTCTTTATGTTTCGTCAGTTATATCTGAGTGATCAGACAGCCGCTACACGTGGTACACCCACCAGGATTATTATCTAGACCAAAGGCCCAAAGCTCATTGTAGCAGGCATGTAATTCTTTACAATGTATGCCACGTTAACTGTGTTGGGTTATCTATTCAACAGCTGACTGAGCTGGGCTCTCAAGCTCTTCTCAACAACCATGTAAGAAGCGATGACAATTGTACTACTTCATAACAGCTGCATGGAACTCTGACACACACTTCACAGCAACCAGTCATCTATATAAACCAATTTCAGGAGCAAAATTGCATGGTGCCTCCACTCTGTTATAAACACAATGATATCCACTCAAAGCTGATAAATGCACTACATTTCTCTGGAGCTTAAAAGAATAAATTCCTTGCATCTGAGATTTCTTTCCCACAAATTAAACCTTTTTTTTTTCTAAACCATTAATTTACAACTTTACAAAGAACAAGACAATTTAGATTTTGACTATCTGTAAAATAAACTTCAGTATTAACATTTTGGTTCTCTAAATGTTCTTTTCTTTCCTTTTTTTTTTTTTTTTGAGTATGTGGGCAAGACTTTGCTAACTGATGATCTAAAGCAGAAAGCAAAAGGAAGAAGTAATTAAGGATTAAAACCAATAACATTGCGATTTTCCAATTGATTACTGTATCTTTTCATAGGATTATTCACAATCTAATCCTTATTATTGAATAAAACATCTACAAGTAACCTGAAAACCATTGTTAAAACTTAAATGTTAACACTTCATTGGTGAGTAATAAAGTTTTGGAAGATCCATTGATAATTCCAATAGATTCAATTAAAATAAAGAGATTGCTAATATTTTTAAATACATACCTGCATTAGCAACACAGATTTTTTTAGTAGAACTTTAAAGGAAGTGAATAAAAATTATGTATGTTTCCAGAAAAAAAAGACAGAAACCACACATTTTATGTAGTTAACACTGGCATGATCATTTCAGATATCAGGCAATATTGTATTCATATGTATTTTTCTTTTATTTATGCTGACAGTTTTACAGGAAGTGAGAAGAATATAGTATTTGAGCTAAGTGTATAGCAAAGATACTTCATAGGAACCATCTTAGTTTATGAGTATGCTGGAACTTCATTACAGAGATGAATGTAGCCTGTGTCTAGTGGAGTTTACTGCCCAAAGAATTGAAAGGACAATGTTATTGTACTATGCAAACTATATTATGACTCAATACTCATTAGTTGCTCTTGTCAATAAGTTAATATACACTTCCAGCTGACATGTAATTTTTGATATTACTTAATGATTCTCTTAAGTTCTGATGATACCATAGAATAATATGTTAATTTTTGAAATAGAGTTCCATGTGAGATTTCATTTATAGGATTTTACTGCTTTAAAAGAAAAATGTAAAGACAAAAAAAAATCCAATACATGATATATAACAAGGATTTTCCATATTAAGTCTAAGTTTTGATTGTGTATCAAATATTTTTGTTGAATCTTTCTATCATAATTTTCTTTAATAAGAGCATATTGAGGTATTTGGAGGCTAAATAACTTCCCTAGGATGATACAGATAATTAAGTAAAAGAGCAGGGAGAAAGAACCTAGTGAATTACCATTAATTCACAGTTCTATCCACTGTACCAACTTATTATTAAGGGATGGTTAATGATGATGTTGAAAAGAAATTCATAAACTTACCCAATATCTAAGTAAAAAAAAAATAGGGCAGGCCTTTTTTCTCTCAAGCATCCAGTGTGTTTTCTTCTGTGGCAAGCATCTAAGTACTGATCAAATACATAAATGGAAGGAATAAAATATTTTTTCATGGAATCCAAGGATGAAAGATATTGCATTTCTCAAGAACCCAAGAATTATAAGATCAAGAATGGCAACTACCCACCCTGTCTTCTTTCTTTCTCTGGAAATGATTTTTTTTTTTTTTGCGACAGCATATATTATTGTTTGTCCACCAGGTTAATGTTTGGACCATCTAGTTTGTTGGGAAAGAATAAGAGTGGGGAAGTGAATAGTAAAGCTAGATGACTCAAATGACTGATAAATTTTCACAGGTGAATAAGCAGTTATCTAGATTCTCTCATCCCCAAAAGGAACAATTAGGAGAAGGGAATGTGTATTTTATTTCAGATGGCTACATGGTTGCACAAGTATATTTACCTCCATATGTTAATCAGGGAAGAAGAATATCAACTACAGAGGTAGGTTGCTGAGGATACTCAGTAATTAAAAAGGAGTTAGATACTCAGTAAGGTTAGGGACGCAGAAAGAATTTTTCCTGGGAAGATTGAGAATGAATGGAATTTTCTCATAGATAGGCTATGAGTGGATGTGTCAGGAAAAGAAGTGTATAGAAGTATTTGAAAATTTACTGCTATTTGCAAAGGTAAGCATCTTTACCACATGATAAAGATCTGAAGCAGGGTCAGATTCATTGTCCTTGAGATTATGGGCCTGTATAGACCGAAGCCCAGCAACTGTTAAAGACTTGCTGTAGTAAGAGGAATGTTCAACTTACCTTATCAAGTCAACAATGTCAAACAGGGCATTGTTCAAATGATGCCCTGATTGTTTTTTTATAGAGCATCTTATCATCATCCCCACCATGATTTTTTAGACTAGAGAAATGTGGAACAACTTGAACAAAGTGGAGTTTTTTAAGATTATTATTGGTGTGTCTCTCTGGCCAATTGATGTTGTGAATTCCTTAATTATCCCTTATCTCCATATTGTTTTGTTTTATAGTTGCTGTTTTCAATTGCCTATTGTCTTTTATTAATAGATACTATGTTTATAGTGTCATGCTCAGCTTTTGGTTACAGTAACAGATGTTGGAGGTAAATCTACTTATAAAGATAAAAGATTTATTTTGGCTCACAATTTTGGAGGTTTTAATCCATGACCAAAGGGCTCATTGTTTGGGGCCTGTGGTGGTTCCTTGTGGTGGGATTGCATAACAGAGCAATTCATTTATATAATGATTGGGAAGAGAGAGAGGGGATAGGGGAGAGGGAGGGAGAGAGATTGAGAGACAGAGCAGAAAAGACCAGGATCCCACAATCCTCTTTGAGAACATGCCATCAATGACCAGAACGTCTTCCACTAGGCCTCATCTCTGAAAATGTTCACTATGTACTAATCCTGCTTCTCTGGCGGGTCAAGCCTTTAATACATGGGCCTTTTGGGGATATTTTAGACCCAGACTATTACAAAAATATATTGTGATATCAATGCAAAATTTAAAAGATAAAAACGGACTTAAATAGTGAAAATAAAATCCATTTTCCTACAATTGTCTGTGCAGTAGATGATGTGGTATTCTGGATAGCCATCTCCCATCCTGCTCCCCTTGTACCAGTAGAACATTCACCCCACAGCTACCAGTAGTGGGCAATGGGAGCCAGCAGTAGGGTTTCTCGGATGGACTTCTTGTCAGAGAGAGAGAACCACCTTGCTCAAAGTCACACTTCCTACTGAAGGCAGCATGCTTCTGATGACTAGTTAAGACCAGGGCTACAAAATCCTCTTAAATCCAGTTTGGATAATCAGAATAACCATCTCTTCTTGTGATATCATGTGAAACCCTTGCTCTTTCTGTAACTATTTTGAAAATTCTGTCCTCTGTGCAATTCTGTCTCCCTTGCTGTCCGGCACATATTGACCCCAAGAGCACTGTCTCAGGTTTATCTCTAGGACAGCTCAATCAAAGACAGCAACTCACCTTTCTTTCAGAAACAACAACCATTAGCAGCATATTTGGGGGATATGAAAATAAAGAAAAAAAAAGGGATTCATAAAAGGAATCTCTCCTCAGCTACTAGAAACAAAGTTACATTTATTTCAAAGGGGAAGTTTAATCTAAAACTGTAGCTATCACTTAAGATGAATCTATGATAGTAGAATGGGTTGGTTAAAAGATATATGTTTATTTGAAATTTTAAATATAGTGCTCTTTAAAGAGATTATGACCTTTGGAGATTGACCAAGCTATACATGAAAAATGAAAAATGTTTCTTATTGTAACTTTATTGTTTCTCTTTTGTAAGTAATTTTAAAACAATTTTTATATGAGCATTATTAGCTGAGTGTAAATTGCATTTTGTTTTGATGATCATTCTTAATTGTTATTCTGGGGCTTCTCTTTATATTAAGGAAATTTAAATGGGTTTGTGTCATTTAAGTTACAATGTTTTTCTCTGTCTTTGTTATATATCTTGCCATGCAGAACATTTCACTTGTATATTATGTATTTATAGTTATCAATATTTTCTTGTATGTCTTCTGAGATTAGTTTAATAAATATAAAGTATTTTACAACTCTGAGATCATTACTAATTCTTATATTCTTTTTCATTGTCCTTTTATATATTTTCTTTGATTTGATAAGACATGGTACTGTTTGAGGTGTGTTTTGAGAAAGAAATTCTATTTCTTAATGTTTTGTTTAGTGTGTGTGTGTGTGTATATATATATATATATATATATATATATATATATATTCACATAGAAATACATTTGGTGTACTCTTTTGCTTGTTACATTCATTTGTCAATTCTATCTGTGTAATATCCTTATAAGAATATGAATTTTCCCTCTATCTGCTTCATATAATTTTGTCTCTTAAAGATCATTGAAATTTCCCTGTGAAATTAATTTGATTTGCAACTCATTTGAGAATACCTCCTTGATTACATTCTCTGTTTCTGATATCGATATTTGTTTACATTTTTCTTTTTCTTCTGAGTTCACATTCATACATTGTGTATTTATATTAATTCCATCTTTCATTTTCCTTGAATATCTTTAATTTCACATATCTGTATCTTTTTTCAACTTAATTAGTGGAATTAAATATTTAGATTTCATTGGCTCTTACTAAAGGGAAAAGCTGTTAAGATTTATTCCATGAATTATTTTCCATATTATGTTATTAATATTTGTTCTCTTCTTTATTCATTTTTCTTTTAGGAGTCTAAACAAAGTTTATTTTGGTCTCCTTCTCATAGCTTCTTTACTTGAGCTTTATATTTTATTCTTACCTGTATATTAATATACATATTTGAGGCATAATTTTTCTTTGAACATTGTTTTAATTGACCATAGAGTTCTGATGCATGAGTTTATGGGGTCATTGTTTTCCAGATATGTTTAAATTTTTATTTGTATTTTGTTGTTGGCTCAGGAGTGTTTGGGAGACAGTTGTTTTTCATTTAGGGTGGGGCATTAGGGTTGAATACTGTCACTGTTTTTGACAATTTTACTGGGTATTATTTGAATGTTTAGTGTTTTGTATCCTTTTTAAGCATAATATATGTCATTTAAAGATAATGTCATAGTCTGTTATAAAACATTTTAAGATATGTATCACCTAAGATTTATCATTTATAGATTTAGTTGTTTTTAATATTTTCTGGAAAATGTCTACAACATTATTTAGCTTTCTCATCTTTTATTAATATTATATGAGTTAGTGGTTTTTTCCTGAATAAATATATATACACAAATATGCACATATATACATGTGTATGTAGATATATATATATATATATATATATATATATATATATATATACATATTCATTATATATCAAAGTATATGTATAAATTTTTAAAGTATAATATACATGTACACACAAATGTAGACACACAATTTTCTGTAACCTTTTAAAATTGGAATTAATTCACATTTTATTTAAAAACTCTTAACTTCTGTCTACTATATCATTAATGCTTTTTGTAAATGTTTTCATTTTTTTTTTTTTTTAGAAATTAAAATCTCCTTTAACCTGCTTTCACTAGGGCTTCATTACATTCCTTTATATTAATTACACACCTTTTCTCTAAAATTAAAGTTACCTTTCTGATTAGTACTCTATAGATACTATGTTCTTTTTTCATTTTTATATATTTTTTATCAATCCAATCTTAAATGAATTTTTTTTTCTGGACAGTCTGTTTGCTAAGTTCACATAGAGAAGGCAGCAAATATATGTTCCAGGAAGCAGGGATTTTGTTGAGGAAACAAGGCATCTTATTTTTACCTTTCACAGCTGTATAGAGTGGAATTGTAAACTTCTCCCCAATGAAGGGTTTCTTTCTCCTATTCTATGTCATAATCCCTCTGGAATATCATTCCCTAAGAAATTCAACACTGATGTCTGCTTCTTCTTCATGCCAGGATATGTGCTAGCTACCAATGCCAGCATACACATTTCTTCCAGTATTCCAAGCTGCAGTTTGTTTGATTTGCCCTTCAGTGTGACCACTCTTTTTGGCTAACTCTGCTTGGCCACTTTGCTACTAATCACAGGCTTCTGACAGCTTCTCACCTATCTCAGATTTTTTTTTTCCAAGATTTTTATGTCCTGAGATTTAGTAAAGGTTGATAGTCTCCCCTGGATGGTAGGGCTGACCTGGGATCAAAATGACTTGAGATAATCTACCAGCTGGGCAGTTGTTACCAAGGTAAAAGCAAGATTTCTTTTACCCCTAGAATTTTCATATTGACATATATCATACTTAGACAGCCCCATAAACATTCTAAGATATTCATTGTTATTGTATTGTTTAAATAATTTGTAAGAAGCCACTATAGTTCAGTAGAAATTGAAACTTAATGACTATACCATAAAGAATACAGGTTTTTCAATAATGCATAACAAATATATCAAAATATAAGCATTTAAAAATATTCTTTAGCTCTTTTTAATCCTAACTTATTTCAAAGTGAATATTTGGGTGCTTGAGGGAAAAGTAACTTGAATTACTTGTCAAAACAGGGAATTGAAGAAAATTTGCAAAAGATTCCTTCTACCTGTGATAAAAAAAAATGTCCAATGTTATTTGTTCTGGGTTAATTTACAGGTGAAAACAGCCAACCTCTCCATGAATACCTTGTTCTGCCTTAATTATTGAATCTGTAAATGGCTTTTGGAATTGAGATATATATTCTATGCAATTTGGAAGGAAAGCTTTTTTTCTTCTGTTTTGTAATAGACTATGTCTTTCATTAACTTACATGAAGCAAATTGTTTAACCTATTTTCTCAAATACTTGGAGATACTTTTTAAGTTCTCTGAAAACCCTAAATTGATATGTCTTCATAATTATGAATAAAGCCAATTATTTCCACTAAAAAAGAATATTCTAATTTGGATTAGAACCATATGGTTTGGATATTAGAGTTTTGGCCCATATATAACTCATAATCCATCCCTCTCCTACCAATGTGTACTAATTTACATTTCAAAACAGGGTGATATTTTAAAATCCTAAGATATTGCAAAAATAGAACACAACTGAACTAAACTCTATCTAAATTGAAAAAGATGAATAATTTAAAATGAGAAACACTTTAAATTTGGGGTGCAACTACAATAATATATTTTTTTCTTTCTTAGAACAATGTATTCTTTCACACCAAAATTATTAGCATGAATCAAAATACTAGAAATCATAATTCTGATTACTGTAGTATTCCCATGCTAGACAATATTTTACCTGGTTGTACTATTAATGGGACTTTTGCCTTAATATATATTTTATTGAAGGCACTGGCTTCTCTTGTTGGAAAATAAGTGATCTTGGCTGACAAGTTATTTTTTTATAGAAACAGAAAAATCTTCCTAGAAAGTAAAGTTTTGAAGAAAAGTATTCTTAGAACGCTAACATTTATCATTAATGTCTCAATACAGTCCCTGATACTTTGACTCTGCAGCTCACATTATGTCTAAGTGTCAGCCAGAATAAACACTGACTTTGTTATAGGGCAGGCTGGAATAAAGAGCCATATGTGTTCCAGTGACACAGTACAAGGAGACAAAGGCCTTCACAATGAATTCCTTCTTTTTTTATTTAGATTGCTCCCTGAACCTACTTTTATCCCTTCTAGTTAATTTAAATCCTTCTGCTTGCCAGCCTGTACCTGCCAAATAAAACATCCCAATGAAATGTGTAGTGTACAAAGCAGAAAGGTTTGGTCTGATCCTGGCAGACTTTTGTTCTGTGCCATCTCTCTAACCATACTACCTAATTAAAGTCGAAAAACCTTTACTAAGACAAGATAGGGTCAGGTACATGAAAGGAGAAAGAAGAGAGAGTCAGTCAATTATCATAACCAAATTGGATTTCAGTGGCACAGGACCTCATCAACCTGTTTCTCTGCCACTGTCATGTCCTCCCAGGCCTTTGGCATCTGGAACCATCAGATCAACTGCTGGTTTACTTGAGCCTGAACACATTCCTTTCCAAGGTCTTGAAATTCAGTTGTACAATGAATTTCCTGTACCTTCCAGAATCTGTCCACTGTAACAGATTTAGTTAATGAACACAAACTCTTAAAGAAGGAAAGCAAGGGAGAAACTAAATAAAATGTCTCTAATAAATTATTATGGTATCCTGTAAGATACTGTGTGTGTAAATAATAAAATTATGATTAATAGGTTACCTCATACATTATCAAACATAGTCCATAAATTACCTGAAATACAATCTCAATATACTTTTCTCATCCCACATTGAGTCTATTTTTCTATAAGTGCCTGAGATGTTTCTTTTTAGTATTACAGTAAATAAAGACTGAAAGATGATTTCTTCTTACATGACATATGAGAAATCAAAGTTGCTAAAATCCTGGCATATAGTCAGAACATTTTATGGCTGATCTGGTTAATGGGAAAAATATTTCTTTAGGAAGGTGATTATACTAACAGTTTGCAGGGCAGTTAATTTATTCTGTACTTTTTAAAAAATTGTAATGATTTCTTCAAGTGTTATCCTCATGTTTAATTGTATCATAATGGCAAGTATACCATGTTTCTAATTGGTATAGCATTTTCCGATGAGGCCACAACCTTTAGGACTATTTGAAATATTCCTATAGGGAGGCAAAGGAAGAGATCTAATCTGAACAGGTGTTACATCTCCAGCCCTGTTGATAATGCAGAGTCCCTACTACATGTTTTCCTGTTTTAATAACATTATTAGGTAAAATATAGTTACTGTTATTCAGGGCACTAGAAAAACTCATCTACTAATAATAAATGAATAAAATCCATGTTTTATTCTGAATAAAACTTCATCAAAGATATATAAAGAGCATAATGAACTTCATTGACAGTTAACACTCTACCCATCAAAAATACCAGCATGGTTTACAATGTTGTTTGACTTGAAATAATGATAATGATTTTTTTTTTAATAAACAAGTATTGGCGTTTTCACTGGGAAGAAGTCAGAGAAGATGGTAACAATGTAAAAGGTAGAATTTTGAAAAGGAATAACATTATTATGAACAATATTTTTTCCTAAATATAATTAAGCCTTCCTATGTAATCTGAGGATTAACTTTAGAAAGATTTTACTGGGTACTGGGGAGAGGTGTGTTTAAAGAGAAATGGTGCACTGTTGCAATGGCTCCACTGACATCTTTTACCTAAGTGACTGCAGTCACCATCTAAAATCCGAGATAAACTGATGCCTTGAATCTCCCCCTCCTTAGATTTGCCTTACATAAATGAGTACCCCTTGGATTACTTTTTGTCATTAAGATATTTAAAAACATATTCTATTTTTTTTCTCTCAATGTAGCAGGAACTTTCATGCTTGATTGACACTACTTTCCCTGCTTGAACTCCATTCGTTTTCTAGACCAACAGGCATCATCTGTCCTTCTTCAAATACTCAATTCAAATGTTAGCACCTATAATGACCATGTCTCCCAATCAGAATACTTTAATATTACTCATTTAGATATCAATTATGAGATTTCAGCTCACTTTCTCACATGTTAATTACATGTATTCTCTTTCTCCTTCCTTAGGAGGTGGAATAAGGCAATAGCTTTAGCCAATGTACCAAAATATAAATTCCAGCATCACCACTGTTCAGCTTTGTGGCTGTAAATAAGTGAATTAACCTTTCATATCTTCAGTTTAAACAGAAATATTGACCCAATATATTTTAATGGACATTAGATTAAATCAAATATAGGAACTTCTCTATAGATTGTGTGAAATACAGTTTATAATACAACCATTCCAAATTCAGTCTATGATTTACTTGCTTATATATCTTGAATGACTAGATTAATATCTTCCATATATGCTTCATTCAATCACTTCTTCAAAGCCTCAAATCTCCCAGAGAATATAAGAATTTTAACCCATAATCATGAAAAACACCTTAACCCAGGAAAAAAAAAGAAACATAATGATAATCACTGGATAGATTTTCTGGAGGAAAAGACAAAGGCTAATCTATATATACCCACATGTTTAAATACCTCACTCTCCTACCATGTTCTCCAACTAAGTCAAGCAATCAATGGAAACAATACTAAACTGTAGCTTACATCATACCTGACTCTGACATTTTATGATTTTGTGATGTACTGCAATTCCCAAACCCTCTCAAAAGTTCTGTTATTTTCATCTATAAAACAGACACTACCACATAAGTCTTGATTTAGGGTATTGTTAATTGGATCAAATTATATGATAGTTATGGTGTTGGTTACTTCAGGTTGTGAACTTGGTTGGATTAAGAAACGCCTAAGATAAATAAAACCTTTTTGTGTGTCCATGAGGATGTTTACAGAAATGACGGACAGATGGGACAGTAAACTGAGGGGTAAGGCCCACCCTGAATGTGGGTGGCACAGTCCAAAAGGCTGGGGGTCTAGATAGAACAAAAGGTAGAAAGAGGAAGGCAATGCAGATACAATCCAATTCTTCTTCAGTGGGTGCTTGAATTGCTGCTGTGATGAATTGAGGACATCAGACTCCATCTCTTTTACACTTTAAAGCAGACTTTGACCAGTGATTCTGTAGGAAGTTTCCAGACCTTCGGTCTCACACTGGGGTTGCATTATTGATCTTTCTAGAGCTTCAGCTTCTTGGATTGAACAACTACTGGTTCCTCCAACTCTCTAGCCAGCAGAGAGCCATTGAGGGACTATCCAGATTTCTAATCCTGTAAGTCAAACTAATAAAGATAAAGCCCCTTTGTATGATCATTCATTCTCTCTCTCTCTCTCTCTCTCTCTCTCTCTCTCTCTCTCTCTCTCTCTCTCTCTCACACACACACACACACACACACACACACATAATTGGTTCTGGTCCTCTAGAGAATCCTAATAATTATCAATATGTTTATCAAACTGAAGAAGAAAATGAACATTGAGGTCAAACTCTTCCAGTTTTATATCAAGTTTGCACTAATTATTATCAAGTAACAGAAAATTTATCTATAACTGTAAATATAGATAATAGTATCCACCTTGCAAAAACCCAGAAGCAGTAAAATAAATGCATATAAATTTTACATTACATAGTATTTATTCAAATGTTCTAGAATGTATTATAAGGCATTATTTTATTTTAAAGAGTATTGTAGCAATATTCAAATAAATACAACAATATTGACATTTTAAATATTCCTATTGATGTTTGTTTTTTTAAAATGTGTATTTATTTCTTAAGATAACTAAACCTCTTTGGCTATGTTGACTTTGGAAACTTACTTTTACAATTTCTTCTGCCCATAGCAATGAACATAAATCCCCTAAATTCATCAGCAGTGACTCAACTGAATCCCTTCACTTTGTCCTTTTAAAAGAAACAATGTTTAGGATATCTTTATTTTAGCACCTAGAAATGTAGCACCTTGTCCCAAGAAATTGGCTCCTATTGGGAATTGAACATAAGAGGGGGTCCCTGCATGCAAAGACTTAGCACCATAATGGAAATAAACATTTCATATTTTAATTTGGTCAGGTGAGCTGTACCCCGCCAAGAGTATTTTATAACTACTTAATATTTCCCAGTCATTTGAATGTAAATAGGCTTGTCAAAAGAATTTGGATAACTTTTTTATTTTTATTTTTTTAAGCAAGGACTTTTGGCAGGCAGGTTTTCCCAAGATCACCTAGCTTTAATTTTAAATTTCAAAAGCCTCACATTTAATCCCTTGAGCTGGCCTGTACCTTGCACCATCTGTTCCTATGGTTTTGTTATAACAGCGAGCACCTGCAGAGTTTTGCAACATTTCAAGCTGATTGTGGACAAAAATCAAAATAATTATAATTTTCATAAAGTAGAGACTTCCATTCAGACCTACAATCCCATCTAACATGGATTTTGGAAAATGAATCTTGCTCATAATGTTTTTCATATGGATAAGGGTAATTTATTTCTATTTTGTTTTCATGGAAGATCTATCCTTTAAAACACTTGTACAATCAACATGGAATTCTCGTGCTCCAGCAACATCCAGCAACCTCTTGGATAATCCTAATCAATTCTTAGTTCTAAGATCTAAGATCTTGGGTTTTTGATCAAACAAGCCTATTAGATAACAGCAAAGATAAAGTTACTTTTATTTTTAGTTGTTCAGACTTCTTTTTGCTTTATATATGTGTTAATAGCTATGAGATAGCCCAAGCATTTTGTCTTCAAATATTTTCCATTGTCAATATATACAAAATATTTGTGCATTACCGATTAAAGTCAGGAAAGGAAAAGATTAAGCGAGTATCTACTTTCTTCCTATTATTTGGATAGAAAAATAATCCATGGAAACATAGAATTCTGCATTAGAAAGCCTGAAATTTTGGCAAATCAATGTCTTCTAGTAGCTAAATACCTCACCTGTAGTCTGACCATCTACAATTCACTAGAGAATTATTTATGCTGGATGAAGAAATATCTTTTAAGATGGATATCAAAGTACTGACATTATGCTAAGTTATCAATGAGATCAAGCCTTTAATTTTCTATTTTAAAAATACTATCCATCTACTCTCATTGCACTTCTAAGGTTTTTCAAAACCTTAATATGAGTTTAGTTAGAGTTAATTGACAAAAAGCTAAGTATGATAAATTTGATCTAGTTTTTCTAGATGTTCAAAAGAAAATAGTAATTCTGCATATGATAATATCTCTTTGATACATGACCAGTTATGCAGTAGAATGTTGTAAGAGAATTAGGAGTTGTATCTCTAAAACACTGAAATCCAGTCAGTAACACTATGGGACACCACTAAAAGACATAGTACATAGTACATCTCACATAAGAGAGTACGCCTAGTAGCTACAGTTTAAAAACACTTTTGGCAGTGTAGGAATAATATAACCACCAAAAGTGAATTACCACACTGCCAGGAGCATTAGTAATGAATCTGATGCTCAGTCAAGAAAGTTGGATAACATTTTTATCTTGTAGAATGTACTTTGGTAACAACTTCAATGCCTGATAGAATGGAGTCAAGTATTAGGAGAAAACTGACATCTCCTATGGGCATTAGAAGAGAAGATACTGCTCAACAGATTAGGTAAGATTGGTGGTAGTAGACTGGTAGCAGAATGTATAACAGACAAACAGTAACAGCATACATAAACATTTGGAGAGAGAGGTATTTTATTTATTTAGTTTTATTAGAGCATTACAATTATACATAAAAGTGGGATTCATTATGTCTGTCATATATTTGTACATGTGCATAACATAATTTGATCAGTATCAATCCCTAATACCTTGTCTTTCCCTTCTCTATCTGTGATAAACTTGCTATACTATACTGATTTTCCCTCCATTATTTTTCTTTAATTATAAATACCCATAATTATAAATGTATGTATATATATGATTCATTTTTGTTATTCCTAAATAATATAATATACAATGGTAGATTTCCTTCCATAATAATTTCCCATGCCTTCACTTCCTTCCCTCTCAATCCCCTTTCTCTATTGTGTTCGTCTTCCTTTTATTTTTGTGAGATCCTTCCCTCTTTCTGTATTCTTTTTTTTTTCCTCTGAGAGAAATTATTTTATGGAAGGCTGGATATCAATGTCAGTTGGTCAGAGCTAATTACTTACAAAATTGGAACACTAATTTTAATACCCCTTCATTTGATCTCAAAGCTTATAAGCTTGAGGAAACTTTTATTATAGTAACACAAGCAATTTTTTTAGCTTTTTAAAAATTTTTTTATTAAATAGCAGTTTTATTTGAAGAGTTTTCATAGACCAGTTTATTTCAAATATTCTGCATATGACCTATTAATCTGAGGAACATCTTTGTTTCATTGTTCTGTTGGACATTAGTGGGCCTTGATTTACTCTTTGAAATTTGTATTTCTTGCCTTCTTCATATTTAAAAAAAAGTGTAGTTAAACATATTAGAACTACATTTATGTATATCATACACAAATGTCATTTCCAAAACATGTGTCAATGAATAGCAAACTAGAATAAGAACATAGGTCTTCTGATTCAGATGGCCAGAGTATTAGAAATCCAGAAATGTTAAAAGATTGGAAATCAAAAGACTTGGGTTCTTAATCCAACTTTCCGCTCAGTAACTGAGAGATCTTCAGAAAGAATTAAGAGTCACTCAAACTCTTTGGGTGCCCTCATCTTTTGAAACTGTATTGTAAGCTTCATGAGGGCAGGACTTTTATTTTGTTTTCTATACCCCTAGAGAAGCCTATAATAAATAAAGATTTGAACAAATAACTCCTTCAATCTTTTCTGGTTCCAATATCCACAAAATAATATGTGATGGTGTATGATAACATGCTACACAACACAGGCCATGCTGTGTCTAGGAGAAGAGTGTCAGGAATGACCCAATGATATTTGTAGTCTTCTGCTTTAGAAAGATAAATTATTAAGTTCAATGAGTCCATTTGTGCAAGGGTTTGATAATTTGTCCTTAGACTAACTTGGTTCTAAAACCATTAACTATATTGTTTCACCTTAATTAGAACTCTAGTTGAAGTGTATCTGTTGTAAAATAGACACCAGGGCTTTATCCAAACTGTCTTCATTTTAGTCATCATGTATCAAATTATTCCATTAAATCATGGTTGGATCCAGATTTCCAGTTGGAGCTTGATAAATAACTGGCTAGAATTAATTATGAATCTTCTTATAAGTGACATATTTTCATGGGTAAAGACTGGTGACAGTCACTTCTGTTATTTGCTATTTTTCCTCAAATGTTTAATCCCAGAATGTCCTATATTATGGAATCTCAGACAATTATTTAGGGATGGATAAACATAGTACATTAATAAGCACATATATACAAAGGGATATTTCAAACTATCAAGGAAAAACCTTTACTTATGATTTCACTAAATATTTAATATTATAAATTCAGAATATTTTAAATTAACAAAACACTTTATTTTCATTTTTGCCATCAGAGTCATAAAATATACTTGCTAAAACTTAAATCAGTGAATCCTAACTTTATGTATCATCCTATCTATAACTGGGCCCTCAAATCCTATTCTACAGACAGCCCAGATATTTTTCTGAAGCTGCTCTCATCATTTTTGTCCAATAAAAATTCTTACATTTTTCAAAGGACAACAAGTAAAGATTTTTTTAAAAAATGGTTTTAGTTTAACGACACTGCCTGCTTTCCTATTATTCCCTCTCTCCCACTTACCCCTTTCCAGTGCTTTGGCTTGAACCCAGGGCTTGCATATGCTGTGTGAGAACTACCACTGGGCTATATGTTTCCAACCTACTCACATCCTTTTTTGAATTTTTTTTTTCATTTCACTCTACGTCTTACTCCACAGGCTGTCCTTAGAAATCTGTCTTTCACTTTCTTGAGACTTTTCTTTGAAGTGTCTCTTATCATTGTGTCAACTACTGTCCTCATTCTCTGAAATTTATGCTGATAAATAATTGATATCATTCCACATATTTACCATAATTTTCCCAATTTAAATTTATTCCTACTGTGGAATTCTCTGGTTCATTTATTTGGATTGTTTCTATATGTGTGTGTCTGGATGTTGGTTTGTTTTTTATTGCTTATTACATTTGACCATACTGGAACTAGGTGTTTCCTCCTGTGGTATAGGGCATTGGTGTTATCTTTCTCCTGCTGGTGCTCCTTCAGCAATCCAGAGTTGAGCAATCATTTTGGAAATTTATGGATTTAGGATATAATTTTTGTTCATAGAGGACATAAGCTAAACTTTTGCAAGTATACACAGTCATTCCTGAGTTTTTCCTGAAAAATTACACCTGTAATTTCAGTCTCATTATAACTTCAATCTTACACAGTAATTAGACCACCATGTGAATCAACCAGTTTAGCAAGTCAAGCCCAGTGCACATTTAGATAGGGAGGTGTTGGGGTACCATTGTCCTACATCCTCTCTATCACCTGCTCAACTCTGAACACTGTTGAGCTAGGCATTGTTTACTGTTAACTTTTATATTCCAACCTCTCTACTGTGTGTTCTGGAATACATAGAGAATACAATAAAAGTATTTTGCTATTATTATTACTATTATTTTAAAGAATGAATTTTTAAAGTTAGCCAGAGCCTGAGAAAATGACATACTAAAGGATGGCTATTTATGTAAAAAGTCATGGAAATTTTATATACAAGATCTAGAGATGATTCAATCACATTTTAAAGAGTTATCACAAAATGTAATTTATTGGTTCTGATGATATCATGTTTCCACTATTACATAAATTGTCCATTTATACATCTTTTACATCCTAAATTAAAATGAAAAGTGATTTTTAAGATTCCCAGAGAGATCAAAGTATATGCATATGATTAAATTTTTTGATTTCTTAGCTTTTTTTTTAGTTGTCCTATGTGTTCAGTCACCTATTTGATTGCCATAAACATGAAACAAGTACTTACTTAAGGCTGTATAAAATAAAAATCATACTAAAATCTTAATTTTAAAAGCTTTGTGCTACCACTTTTGGCTGGATTTTTTGCAGTAATGAACTCTGAAATATATTTTAAATCCTAATTTTCATTCTGATACCCTAAAACAGTAAAAGAAAAAAACACTCATTTTTAATTTATTTTATTTTATTAATTTTTATATTTTATGTATTCTATGAGGTTATATTTAGGCAAAGTTTAAGAAAGAAGCAATGATAAATAAAATTAGAATATGAGTTATTTAGAAAATTATTTTAAAATAATCATTTTTTAGACAAAATTACCTTATAAAATTAAGGGTATGAGTCTAAGACCAGTATAAAGATTGTTCTTTTTTAACCCAGTAAAAGCCTTTTATTAAAAATGATAGCAATAATTCATTGAGGTTTAATTTTATGTATATATCAGAATATAAAATAAGCAGTATATATTAATTGTATTAAATGATTGAATTTTCAAGTTCTCTACTAAATCCTGAATGCTGTTAAGATATTATCTCTAGAGAAAGAACACTTATTTTAGAATCTTACCTGTATCACGATGACTAAAAATGTTCTGTAAGTTCTCTGGCCTTTTCATTCTTTATCTGTAAAATGGAATGATAATCTATTGCAGTGCCATAAGGGTAACAGAGCCAAATGTGCAAAAGCTTACAATGTACCTAGGACATCCTAAGGTCGCAGTAAATGCAACTTAAAGGATCTCTTAAATGTTACTTAAAGGATCTCTTCTTTGAAACATGTAACAATCTCTGATCATTTACTTTTGCTTCATTTTATTCATAAAGACATATTGAATTAATATAAAAAGGAGAATTAATTAATATCAGTAGAGATAAGGTGTCCAAAACTTATGTTTAGTAATTTTGATGATTTATGCTTAAAAAAAAAAGTAAAGAGATGTCACATTTCTTGAACACTCATCATTTTGCCAAGCACTGTGTGTTAAATACCTTCTTTTTTGATCATTCTTATTGACCCCACCCCACACTGGAGTCAAAGCAACTGAAGATCCCTTAAATTAAGAACCATTCAATTGGATGAGAGAACTTCAAATGTTTGTGCAACTCCACAGCAAGGAAGTTTTTGGTAAAACATGTCAACAAATGTCACATCCCATTACCCTTAGAGTAATATACAAACATCTTACCATCTCAACACTACCTTAGCCAGGGTCTTTCCTACTTCCCTGACCTCATCTTGTCTCAGCCCTATCCTCACCACTCCATTAATTTTGAAATACCATCTTTGTTTCTGCCATAGCAGAAACTTAGAAGCTGCTGATACAGAATCATCTGGCCCCAGACCTTGTCAGGCCTGGTGCCTAATCTTCATTGTTCTCAGCTTCATGTTATTTACACAGAAAGAATTTTCTTGGCCACCCAGTATAACTAAGGCCCTCAAGATCTGTTTTTCTCTATTTTCTCCTAGTATATCACCTTGTTTCATTTTTTTTTTCAAGGCACTTATTGCCATGTGTGGTAGTCTTATATTTTTCATTGTCTGTTTTCCAGGATAGAATGCCTGTTTCCTATAAAAGCCAGACCTCTCTGCATTTCCAACAAATATTGGCCAACAAATATTCATTGAATAACTGAGAGAAGCCCTGAACCTTTATAACTTCATAGCATTTCTAATCACATTACAATTCTCACCCATCAGTTTGAACTCTTTTATTTATGATAGTATAAAGACTCTAATCAAACACTTTTTTGGATAAGCTTTATGTTCTTTTGTTCCTTATGTTCTCTTAATATTATTATTTTAAGTAAATAAACTCAGTAATGAAATCAACGAATATTAAATATCCAGAATTAGGATTCTAAAATTTAAAACACATAGGCTATTTTTTCATAAAGACAATTCTACTAAGCATACTATTTATCTGTAAAAATGTTATATTTTATCATAGATTGATTATATATAGGATAACTAAATTAGAAGAAAATAAGTATTCTTAATCTTGGATTTGAAGTATTTTTATTATTTAAGGAAATTTGCACGATTAAAATATTTTGAATTATTATTGACCACAGTGTTAAAATTAAAATATAAATAAAATCTTTTTATTTAAGACAATATAAATTCCTTTGACTGGTATTGTGAATTTTCATAATTGATCTATCAATAATTAGTGTGTAACAACAGAATTTGCATTATAAAATAGATGTAATTGTTCATTTTAGTGACTAGTACTTGTGAAAACTGCTGAATAGCCATTCTAAATGTATACTATAAATAAAGGACTTTCAAAGATTCATACCCACATTTAAAGAATTAAATTACAAACTCTAGTTTCAAATCAATTTAGAAACTAACAGATGTTATATTACTTCTCATATGCTTTTAATGCTTCTTTGTATAGATACTGGTCTAACAATCCATGCATTCTATATCTGGAAGTGAACTATAAATTTAATTATTATGAAGACACTAAATAAATATGATATTTGTTTTGAAACAAACGTAGAATTTATGTAAAATTCCATCTGTCTCAATGAAGTGTGACTGCTTTTTATATGGAAACTCTTATGATGACTTAATACCAAAGTATGTTTTCAAGTTAAAGTGTGCCACAAGTGCTTCTGCTTTATCAGAATTTCCTTTTAGGTTTTATTGAGAGACATTCAGAGTACCCGTTTAAAAAAAAAGAAAGAAAGAAAGAAAGAAAACTGGTGCTTTGTTGTTGTTGGGCAATAAACACTCCACTTTGGTTGGTTATAATGCTACCAAAATCCACTGTACTTAATTTATCTAACCTTCTGATAGTGAATGAACAAAGGTAAAAATAACAGGCTAGTTATAAACTAGTACTATGGTGATGACATTGTGAATTATTTAAAAAGGGCATATTCAATGTGACCATAGAGCCATCAATCATAATAGACATTGATGAGAAAAAGAGGTTTCAGTCACTTCCTATCTGCAAGGAGAACAATTCTATCTCACAGGTAGCTATGAAGTGCTGGGTGACCTGATGTCACTTGCATTGTTGCTCTACCCTTTGAACGGAGAGAGTAGATTCTCTCAATATTAGAATCGAATGAGTAAATAAATTCGCAGTTCACTGCCACTCTCCTTCCGAGTGCACACTTCAATTTGTCTAACAATAGAGAGGACAGAAAAGCAGAAATCTCTTAAAGCGCGGATGAATTTTTTATGGAATGTTCAAATCCAGCTGCAAAGGATGGGGTTTTAAATGGTAGCAGACACTCTTTTAGAGGGAGCCCCAAGAGACAAAATCTTTTGGAAGTGTTTTGTGTTGAATCTATTTCTTTACGTGTACACATTCTTATCTTTACTTCTTCTAAAGCTCTGCTTTTACTAAATTGTTCCTCTGTCAAGTTCACATTGATCTTTGAGATGACAAACAAAAACACTTTCTTTATCTTTAATATACAAAATGCAGCAGAATTTCCATTTTCAGTGCATAAGATCTTTTCAAATGCATACATGCACTCTGCTGTATTTGCTTCATTTAATAGTAAAATTAGGATTACAGCAGAGAAAATGAGGTGGCTGTTTAAGGAATTAAAAAAAGAAAAACTTCTTAGATGCTGTCTAAATAATCAGAATAATTTCATTTACTAAAAATCTCAACTCAGAGTTTCCTATTTGAAAGTTTTCTTGTGGGCACAAAATTGAGAATATCACTTTTCCATCACCACATAAGCCTCCAGAATCTGCTAGCATTTACAAAGCTACAAAATGTGCATGTTTCCAATAGGATAGGAACTTCTGCTTCATTCTAGTACATCCGCATGTATGTCATAAGCCCAAGATTGGTATGTATTTTTTTCTTACAAAGAATTTTTTTTTAATCAGGGAATGCAAATAAGCTTTCCTTCTCTACCTCTATCCTTTCTTCATCATAAATCATTACCCCGCCCTCTTAGAGTAGAAATATAAACGTGTGCCTTGCATTCTACACGAATGGCATAGTTTCTCAAAGCATGTACACTACTCATTTTTATTCACATTCGCTCAGCAATGTATTCTGAAAGTATATTCATCTCCACATAACCTCCGAAACCACTTTAAAAATGTGTACCACCACTTAATTGTTAATAACAGGTAAATCAAAGGTAAAAGATAACTAATTAATTTTCTAGCTCAGTTTTATTTTACTGTTACTGTTTTGAGAAAATATAACAAAACCCCATTAGTGTTAAGGTAAGCCCATGAAACAACATAATATAATGCAAGAAAGACATTTAATAGTGTAGAGGAATGTTAAATTACTAATTAACTCCAAGTTACTGTATAAGAAAGCATAGTAATTTACAGGATTATTGCAATATGCAGCTTGGATTGCCATGAGGGTCAGCTAGGGAGCATTTCTTTCTACTTCCCCCCCTTAGTGTGGTGGTTACTGTAAAAATCTTCTCACATTAAAACGCACTGTCCTACCCACAGTTCATTGCTGCTAATTAGCAGCAGTTGAGATTTTGCTAGCAGTCATTTTTTTTCTGTGTTAAGCTGCCAAATGTTACCAACTGCTCAAGATTCTCCATGCACAAAGTGTCCAGCTGCCCGCCTTGCACCACTATGTTCTGTCTTTCAGCTGTTTCCTGTCAACTTTAACACCTGTGCAAAGAAAATACTAATCAAATTATCTATACTGCTTTTGTTATCAGAAGGAGGGGTATCAGAAGTGTTCTGGATAATTTTGCCCATGTTCATCATCCACCAGAAAATCACATTTCATGCACACACACATACACACACACACACAATCATGTGCACATGCATACACACACCACTCACAAATGCACACACACAAAAATTATGTGCTCATGCACACACACACACCATGCAAACACACATACACACACACACACACGCCAATTTTCATCTAAGCATCCAGTTGAGACAAGTAGCTGTCTAAAACTTAAATCACTCCAATGTCTGCCATGTCAAAGTCAAATGTTTTCACATTCTATTTAAACTTTTATTTAAGCAATAAGGCTTGGGAGAGTAATCTTTTAGTTTTACCTAAATATATAAGAAGAATGCCATAACTTTGATTAATAATTGATTAAATAAACCATTCGTACATCAAAGACAGGAAGAAGAGCTGTTCGCTGAAAGGCTAGACTATCAAATAGGACTTTGTTGTCTTCAACGTTGCTTTAGAACTGCAGCATTACAGAGTCAGGAGAACATTAATTTTTGAGGTCTTAAATAATCATGTAAAATAAAATTGGCTCCTTTTCTCCATAATTAAACACTAATAATGTTAAAACACTATAAATTTAGAAATAATCACACAGCCTAATCATTTCCTATCTGTTTCATTGGCTTTATGACTAATTTATATCTAACCTTCTTGAGAACCTATGATCAGAACGTACTTTTTTAAAAAATTCAAAGCAACTGTCACTGGTATCTAATACCTGGGCAAAAGGGAATTGGGACTTTAAAAGAATTTAAAATTGAGAGATGATATGTAATGGGTTGTACTGTTTTTAAGATTTAGTAACAAAATAGCCACTGATTTCTTATAATTACAGGATAATTGATTAATACATAACTAATTTGTTCTGATTTCATATTTACTATAATATATTTGATGTACTAAAATTATTAAGTCTATCTCTCCATCCATCTTTCTATATTAGTATTACAATAAATTTAATCTAACATCAAACTTGAAAGAGAACAGATTTGGCCTGTACATCTATTTGATATGGTTATTTTTTAGATCCTATTTGAAACAGTATGTTATTACTGGATTTATTCTTATTCATTTGTACTTGAAAAAGGCAGAAGGATTGTAAAATTTACCTATGACATGAGTATAAAATTCATTGTGCTGACAGGAATGAATCCCTCAGACTGTGATCAAAACTGTAGCCCTAGGGTAACACAGAATGAGTGTCAACTACATTTTGCTGTTAAGTTTCACAAAAACTCCCTCTAGGAATTTCAATCACAATATTCTGAATATCTTATTTATATAACAGTTACAAAAATAATAGGGAGGGCACATTAAAAAGTATAGGAGATTAAATTTCATAATATATTTTTGTTACTTAAAAGCAAAACATTCTTTAATTCTACTTTTTGTTTTTATAAAAATATGACAATAAAATTGTTTAGTGTTGAACACTAATGTTCAACAATCTGGGAGGTGTATAAAATTCCTGCTAATAAAACATAACTCTTCAGGAACTTTAAAACATTATTCAGCCAGAAGTTATTTTAAATGTACAAGTAAGACAGTACCACTGTGATTACTGATCAGTTACTTTCTTGTTCCCCTCTGTCCTTTACTTTAGGTACATCTGCACTTGAAGAGAGACATTCGGTAGAAGGACTTGAAAGGTTGGCTTTAATTTATAACAATATATATGATTTACAGGAACTGGTAATACAGCATACAAAAAGAAGTTATTTAAATCCAGTAAATGATTCTACTGATCCAAGTATCTGATTCTTTCTTAGCAAACTAAGCCCTTCTGACTATGAAGGAAGATGTTGCAGAAGTTGCTTAGCATTGCTAAACCTCAGTAGCTCAGTCTGCAAATTGGGAATAATGATAGCTGTTTTCATTCTGTGCACTATAATTCTAACTAGAAAACAGGAAGGTTTTGTGAGTTTCAGGTAATTTGTGGATCTGGATAAGGAGCAGCCAGAGGCCTTGAGCTAGTGCAGGCCAGGTTTTCAGTGATTCCTTCTCTATTAAACCATACATAAGAGAGCTCATAGCATACACTCTTTCAGATTATAGGAAAATTGACTAACAATGATGAAATTGCTGAGTAATAAAAAAAGAATAAGATCATGGCATTTGCAGGGAAATGGATGGCATAAGAGAAGATTATGCTAAGTGAAGTTAGCCAATCCCCAAAAAACAAATGCCAAATGTCTTCTCTGATATAAGGGGGGTGACTCAAAATGGGGTTGGAAGGGAGAGCAAAGGAGGAAGATTACCTCTAGATAGGGAGTAGGGGTGGAAGGGAAAAGGAGGGAGAAGGGGAATAGCATGGATGGTGAAAGGAGACCCTCATCACTATACAAAATAGATGTATGAAGATGTGAATTTGGTGTCAACATATCTTATATATAATTAGAGATATGATAAATTATTATATAATGGTGTATTAAGAATTGTAATGCAAAAATAAATAAATAAATACCCCCCCCAAAAAATAAATAAAATTAAAAAAATGATGGAATTGTATCCTTCTAAAAGACACTTACACTTTTGTGGGGTATAAGACTAAATGATCCATTGGGTGATTGAAAAATTATCCTATCAACGTATATTGAGTTGGGAGGTGGGTTAGTTGTTTGATATTGATATTTATAGGAATCAATGAAATTTTGCTGTAGAATCCCACTAATCACATCCTCCTTTCTCACATATCTGCTTTGTAAATCTGACTTTGTTAAACACTCATGTGTTAGTCAGAAGTCATTTCCTCTGAGGCACTATTAAAATGTGACTTATTTTATAGGATTTGAAGGGGAATAGAAAATAATTAAAAATGGCTGCTAAAAAAAAGTAAATGTGTGTGGCATGAAGAGCCTCAAGGCAGCAGATAATCTCTAGTTGGATTATTAGCAATGAGATGTGAATATGTGGTCTCTATGGGGAAAAACGCCACTAAATAAGCTTTGAATCTAGTTCCAGACTCTTGTTTTTTACAAATAATCAACTTTATGTAATCCTATATTATACGTGCTATACTACATTTTTATTCGGTGCCAATCACCAAGCAGTTACAAAGGATGAGAAAAGGAAAAATAAACTCGATTCAGGGTAAAAAGTAAGTAGCAAAGCCAGGGAGCATTGGAAAGGTGCTCCATGATGATGATGATGAAGACACTGATGGTAGTAGCCAACATCTGTGAATCTCTTATTACGTGCTATTCAGTGTACAAATCCTATGAATTTTCTGCTCTGTGCCAGACATCCGTCTTGGAGCTAGGAGAAAAGGCAATTCATCCATCAGGCAACATTTCTCCCATCTTGAGCTTATAGTCTAGTGGTAGGAGAGAGGCACTAAGTAAAAATAAACAGCCAAGATAAATATTTCAACAAAGGTAAATATTCTAATTTCCATTTCAAGGGTCAAGAAACAGAGACAGAAATTTTAAGCTATTTCCTCTACTCCAGCAGTTGATATATGGCAGAGCTGGGATCCAACTATAGCTAACTGATTTTTCTACTCTTATGATGTCTCTCCAGAAGGACCCATAACAAGAATAGAGGAGAAAGTTGTAACTTTACATTGAAGTTAAACCATGGTTTCACGGACAAGAAAGTCTCTCATTCTATTCTTAACTGAGGCAACGTATTTAGATAAAATTCACAATGAGCATAATAGAAAGTATAAGTGCAGATATGCACTCAATTGTGTTTGGAAAATAGGAGATTAATTTGACTACAATGGAAAATAAAAATATATAAAAAGAAGGAACTAAGGTCCTTATTAGAAGTAGATAGGAGTGATAAATGAAAGGATGTTATTATAGTATAATAGTTGGTATAGTATGGTATAATATGGTATGTTATGGTATAGAATAGTGTAGTGTAGTTTAGCATAGTATAGAATACTATATTTATACTATACAATATACTATAGTTGTATAGTATACAATATACTATAGTATACAATATACTATACTCTACCATAGTATATACTAGACTATATATACTATGGTATAGTTCAGTATATACTATGTATACTATATATACCATTGATATCCTATACTGTACTAAATTACTTAGTGTAGTTTAGTACAGTATAGAATAGTTTAGTATTGTATACCATAGTTTAGTTTAGTGTAGTATAGTTTATTATATTATATGATGGCAGTATAGTTTAGCATAATATAGTATACAATAGTATTATATTAGTTTAGTGTAGTGTTTAGTTAGTTTATTTTAGTGCAGGTTAGTTTAGTAATGTACAGTTTAGTACAATACAGTATACTTTAGTACAGTACAATTTAGTATAACACAGAAGAGCATATCATAGTACGATATACTTTTGTAAAGTACAGTTCAGTAATATTACAATATAGTTTAGTACAGCATAGTATAGTTAGAACATTAATCTGTTCACTGTGTATGCACAAGAGACTGAAGGAGAAAGGAATTAGATGTTGGGGTGTCTACAATACTATGAAATTGAGGTGATTACAAAGGAACAAACCAATGCAGAAAAGTCTCAGCACTGCTCTAAATTAGATTCAAATGAAAAGACGGATGATGTATCAAGGCAGGAGAGATAGAGAGAAAGACAGAGACAGAGACAGAGAGGGAGGAATATGACAGGTAGCAAACTCAGGCAGGAGTTTATTCTGCAGTCTTGATGCTGAATTTCTTTTCTGAAAAATCTTGGTTTTGCTCCTACAGTCGTCTAGCTGATCAGATGAAGCCATCCCTAGTACAGAAGGTAATCTCCTTTACTTAATGCCAACTGATTGTAGACAGTAACCACAGCTACAAAATACCAACTCCTAGATGAGTATTTGATTAAAGCTGGTTCCTATGTCCTAGAAAACTTGACACATAAAACTATTGCAGATGGATTTTGCAAACTCTTTTTATGACAGTTTTTGATTCTTTTAAAGAGTAATTCATTTAAAACATTTCTCTTTAGTGCCTTTTATGTAGCAGATACTAACATAGATACAAGCTAATGGATATGATAAAGGCTAAGATAAAATCCTTGTCTTCTAGGAACTTATTACAATCTTAGATGAAAGATATACAAATCAATTAATATGCTGTAGTTTGACATATGTTAGTTTTATGTACAAGTAGTCCAAGATGGGATCAGGGAAGTGGGGAAATTTCTTTTGTGCACTTGCTTTAGGAGTTCTTCCGGGAGAAAGTGATGTCTGAACTAAATCTTTAGTGATTCTGATTTACTGAGCAACACTCATTGGAATATGTGCTAGTAGATACAGACTTAGGGGCTGAGATTACATAGAACATGTTTTAACGTTCAAAGACAATGTATTGCAGGGAGTGAGTGAGACAGGTACAAAACAATTAAACAAATTATTAAAATCCCCAGTAATGAGTAAGCTATGTAAAATTCATCAAGTTAATGTAATACAGACTCCCTTTTTTCTGCTGTAACTTCTGAGCTGAGACACAAAAGACAAGAACTGAAGAACAGGCAGGTGAAAGGAATGGTAGCAGCAAGCTTGAAGATAGCAAAAGCTAAAGCATGCAACAGCCATGGCCAGAATGGGATGAAAAAATTAAAATGTAGTTTTAAAAAACACTTAGTCTAATATAATTGTCCCTTTTTATTTACAGTAATTTTAAATGTAAAACAACACCTACATTTAATTTAAATTCATTTCCCTGATCTTAAATAGCAACTGTGCTTTTATTTTTTTTCCCTACCATCTTCTTTTCACTATTTAGATGTTGTATTTATGTGTGAATTTGCTGTAACTGAATTCCAAAGTCTTAAGTCACAGAGAGACTTTTCAACTGGTGCACAGTTTAAGAACTCATTCAAAGCTAAATACTGAATAACTGAAGAATGGATATGGTTGGTTGTTAATGGATCCTGAATATATGTGAAGCTTCTAATTCCAGGAACCTGTGAATGTTGCCTGATCTGCTCATGACTTTGCAGTATTAATTAAAATTTTTGAGATGAAAAGACTAAACCTGGATTATCTGGGTGGGTCCTAAATGCTAACACAAATATCTTTAAAAGATATCTTAAAAAGAGAAAAAATGAGCTGGGGCTTTGGCTCAGTGGTAGCACACTTGCCTGGTATGTGTGAGGCACTGGGTTCGATTCTCAGCACCATATATAAATAATACATACATACATAAAGGTCTATCAACAACTTAAAAATATTTTTTTAAAAAGGAGAAAAAGAAGGAATTGGAAGGGGGGAGGCAATGTGACTTTGAAGGGAGAGATTTAAGGAGGTGGTAATAAATCGAGAAGTGCTAGAACATACCAGAAAATTGAAAGAGTTGAGAAGGTTCTCTCCTGGAGACGGCAAAGAAAACCTGGCTCTGCCAACAATGATTTTGGTCCAATGAAACCGATTTCTGACTTCTAGCCTATAGAACTGGTAATTTGTTACAGTAAATAGGAGAAACAACAATGGATTTCCAATGTATTAGAGAACAGCAGAAATGTGATTTCAGCAACCTCTACTGATGGGAGTGTTCCTCTGAAGCAGAATATAAAATTCTGCACCATGCTCCCTGGAGTTCAAACTCACTCTGGAAATATATGAGAACACACACACACAAAAAAAATAATAATAATAATTAGCATATTTAATTATCTGATTTGAACTTACTAGGCGTTCTACTTCAAAAAATACTTACAATGAACTAAATATATCTCATTTTTTTTAGTTAGAAATTTTTAAACAAAGAAAAACATAAGAAATTATTCACCATTTTTGATGTAAAAGAAATGTGCTACACACATTGACCTTAAAACTTAAAATCTGTTATCCATTTTGAGTTATGAAATGTCTGGTCTGAATGATCTTTAAAACAACAAAAAAAATGTATGGTAAGTTTAATTAATACTATGGAGGTTCATAGTATTACATATGTAGTTTATACTATATGTCCAAAGTTGCTGGATGAAATTTGATATTATTAAACCCATTACCATGTTCTGAAATGTCACCAAAAATGAGTCCTCATATTATAAAGGGATAATATAATATATGGCTTCAAGGTTTGGCCTTATAATTTTAGTTTTACTGTCCATACCTCATCCAAATTAGAATATCATTTGAACTAACATGTTTAACTAAAATTTTATATAGAGTAATTTTGTTAAGCACAAATTTATCTTAAAGACATGCAAATTGTTTTCATTGAACAAAGTAGTTACTTTGAAGCTGGGCATGGTGACATACACCTCTAATCCCAGTGATTCTGGAGACTGTGGTAGGTAGATTGCAAATTCAAAGCCAGCTTCAGAAACTTAGTGAAGCTTGAAGCAACTTCGTGGGACCCTGTCTCAAAATTTAAAAAATAATAATGAATTAAATTAAAATTTAAAAAACATGGTAGTAACTTTGATAGCAAATTTGCAAAGGCCCAAGGATTCTAAGATTTTTTTTTTTTTTTTATTCAAGCAGGTATGTAGTAATTGTAGAATCAATACACTTTCGTATTTGGATCTTTCACTGTGTGTCTGCTTTAAGATAGACACATAATAAAATAAAACCTTACTTCAGTTTAATATAATCAATATACAAGTGAGATACATTATAAATTAAGGACTTTAACATAATCAAAAGAACTTGCTGATCATCTGGTTTCATGCCTTCTCTTTCTAGAGAAGGCAAACGATTTCATGCAAACGATTTGGTTGAGGCATATTGCAATTAGACAAGCCAGGAATAGAGAACCTAGGTCTCCTGACTTCTCTAGACACAAACAAGCTTTAGAACTGATCATTTTCATGGTAAGACATTTTGGCACCAGTTAGCTCTTAAATAGCTAAAAAGAAAATAGCAAAACAGTAACAATGAGAGGAACCATATGAAGATGGGGGTCATTGAGATTATAGATTAAAACATTCTTCAAAAATATATGGTTACAAAATCAATTTTAAAATATCCAATTCAGTCTCCCCACCCCAAATCATTAACAGCCTTACTATATGAAATAGTAATCCCACTACTGGGTATATTTCCAAAGGAAATCAAATCACATGTCAGAGGTATCCCTACTAACATGATCTCTTTAGCATTATTCATAATAGCTAAAGTATGAAAGCAACCAATGTGTTCATTAGAGGTAGAATGGATAAATAAAATGTGGAATGTATATATACAATAGCTATTGGGTCTTTTAAAAAATAAGCAAATCTTGTTATTTATAACAATATGAATGAATCTGGTGATTCATCCATATTGTTATAAATAACAATTATGCTAAGTGAAATAAAAAAGGCACCCAAAGACAAGTAGTTCATAATCTCACTTCTTTGTAGAATCTAAGAATTCAAAGAAACAAAGAGTCACAATGGTGGTTATCACTGGCTGAGGGGTAAGACAATTAAGAGAGATAATGTTCAAAGAACACAAAATTTCAGTTAAGAGGAGTAATTTCAGGAGGTGACTATAATTAACAACAGTATATTGTACACTTGAAAATTCCTGAGGCAATTAATTTTAAGTGTAACCCCCCCAAAAAAATAAACCAAGTTTTGTGAGGTCATATATATGTTGAATAGCTTGATTTAGCCATTCCACAATGTATATATATCAAAATATCATGTTGTATACCATAAATACATGGAACTTTTACTTGCCAGTTAAAAATATATATTCAGATTTAAATGGGAAATGTATTTTATCTTTCAAAGCAGATTCATAATTCAAAATATTAAATTTTAATACATAAAAACATCCATTTGGATTTTCTTATACAAAATATCTCTCTTACCACTGAAGAATAGGTATAAAATTTATTTTAATGCTTGTTTACATAAATGTTAAAATATTTAGTATACCTGTAAATAATCTTATTTACCTTAACTATCCTTTAACCATCTATAACCCATTGTATGTATGCATATGAAAAGGGAAAGACCTAGCTTTGAAAGACTTTTACTTTGGAAAATCATGACTCAAAATATTTACTCAGCTATAGAGTGAACATTTGAGAATATTCAATTAAGTGACTTGTAACTTATGGTAGGAATTAATATAATCTGCTGAGCTTTGATGTGAGTGTGTGTGTATGTACGTGTGCTTGTGTCTCTGCATTTGTGACAATAATTTCTATTTGCTTGCCTAACAGAATCTAATGTCACAATAAGAAAGAAGCTTGTCTATTAAAAAAGCAAGAATGTAAAAAAAAGGAAAAAAGATTTAAATATGTCATTCAATGAAAGTAAGCTATGATTATATTTATTTAAAACTACAAAATGTCTAAGAGTTCATATGTGCAATAAATACTTTAATGATTGGGGATAGACAGCTGTGTACTCTTAATAAGAAATGGGTGACCTTTAGAATGACTCAGCTTCCAAAAATATATCTGTACCCTCCATTTATACAATCAGTGTTTTTTGTTCTGCACAAAACAAACCAATAATATAGTTAGGAACAAATGAAACAATTAATACACTTAGGAGCAAAATCATAAATCTAAAAGATATCTGCTAAGGGACCCAGGTTTACTTCTTGTATGACCTTGAACAAATCACTTAATCCTCTTGGGCTTCTGCCCTATCACTTCCAACATGCAGGGGGTCTAAGGTGCCTCCAGCTTTAACACTTGGTGACACCATGATTCCAATTCTTAGCTTCTCTCTCACAATACTTGACACTTTGTTGACACACTGTCACAACACTTCACACATTTTCTAAAAGTCATACAGAGCATTATTGGGTCATTAATACAGAGTTTTCAGAGACACTTTAAAACATCTTTCACTGGATACTTGTTATCAAAACTGTTTATGCTATAAGGTTCCTCAAAGAGATAGATATATATGTTATATATGTATGTATATATATATATATGTATGTATATATATATATATGTATATATATATATGTATATATATATACACAAATCTGAACTGAACCAAGATGTGGAGTTTGCTCTCCTGTCACTCATAAATATTCCCCTTGAAACTAAACTTTTTCAAAACCCAAATTTTAAAAACATAAAACTATCAGTTTATGAATATACTACACATCATATTTATCTACCAAAGCTACTTTGTCATTTATGAGGTATATTTCATGGGCCATTTTGAAAATCGAAGTCTGATTTTTTTTGAGGTAAAGTACATATATTCAACTGTGTGGTTCATATATTAAGAGAAATGAAGTTGTAATACAGATATGAATAACAAAAATATCTTCATGCAGAGCCATGGCTTACTCAACTACAGTAGATTAAACATTGAGCCCATTTGTCCTAACATAAAAATTAATAGAATTCCTATATTTTTAAGTGAATAAGCATGTATCGTGTGTTTACATGCATACATTAAATAGAAAAGTTCTGCAGGAATAACAAATATTAGTATAAATTTAGTAAAAAGAAAAAATTAGTATAAAATTAGTAAAAAGAGTAAAAACTCTATGTATTTCTGTGTCATTTTCCTTTTCCACTATAAGCACATAATCAATTAAAAACTAAAAAGAGGAAAAGATAAACACTTTAGCCTTATACAAAGTTGTGCACATTTCTTTTGTAGCTGTGTTTCTTCTTCCTTTTCCCTTCATAAATGGTTTATATGTGTGTAACTGAGTATGTTAGTGTGTGTATGTGTGTGTGTCCATTTCTTCTAATGTTTATTAAGCACTGATCGCATCCTAGGCCTCAGTCTAAGCACTTTAGTTATTACATGCCACATGGCGCGCTTATTACACCCTGGAATGGATTCTTTTCACTATGAAATGCTGATAGAGCTGTGATGTGATGACCGATTTATAGCTAGCTTGCTTTCTTTCTTTCTTTCTTTCTTTCTTTCTTTCTTTCTTTCTTTCTTTCTTTCTTTCTTCCTGTCTTTCATTCGTTCTTTCATTCGTTCAACAGGAGAGAGCAACCGTTGCCTTCTTTGACCATTATTATGGTCAGAAGTTTCCCCATATCAGGCAAGTATGATATTCTACTGTAAACCATTCAGCAAATCCTTTCCTTCTCTTTCTCCTAGGAAGAATCTTCATCTCCCTTTGGCCTCCCAGCTTTAATCCATCTGCTGTTCATCCTTCATGTAAGACATGCACTTCATTCATTCTAACATACTTGGCAATATTTCAAATTGTGTACGCTACCTGTCAATCACAATGCTTTCCAAATTGGTGCTAAAGACTGGTTTGGCCATTCTTTCCACAGTGTTTAGTTTAAAACCCCAAACTATCATTGGAAATATAATTTTTAAAGTAGAGCAACTATTATACTGATGTGGAAGAGAATCAGAGTTGCTTTTTATTTCTTATAAAAATAACACAAGTTGTCCATAAAGCATTTCTTTAATAGAAAATTTAATAGAAATGACAGAATCCCTGCATGGGCAGTTTAGCTTATATCCTGGATCTGGGCAGAACTGAACTTCAGCATTCAGAGTAAAAAAACAGTCTGCCATTTTTTAAAAAAATACCTTGAGAAAGAGGTTGCCCTATTCTCACAGATGAATTACTTCATAGCACTTTCATGAAGAAGGAAGATGTATTATTTAACAGCTTTCCAAATCATAGCAAATGGCCTTAAATTTATTAATTGATTTTATCCATATTACTTTGAAAAAGTAAATAAAGTAAAGTAGAATAAATGAGCCATATAGCTCCAGCCTGCTGAATATTTTAAGCCAAACTGGAAATTAATGAGGTGATTAAGGAAAAAATGGTGAAAGGAGAGAGAGAAAAAAGAGGCCTTAAATACTTAATCTGGGTGAACACAACTGTAAACACTTTTTATTCTATTGAATGAAAGTAAATATTTTGTTCCCATATGCACTCCTCCCCCTGAGCACTGCCACCTTGTAGGGGCTCCCTGAGTGACAGTCTTGGTCCCTGAGTGGACCTTTCCCTGACACCTTTCTCAGCAGGCTTCTGCCTACCAGTGGGCCTGCAGACTTGCTCCTGCTGAGGTGCCTCTCACAAGCTTTCCCTCCCTTATCCCACTGCTGCCATGCTGTGCTGGCGTGAAGGAAAATAAGCCAGAATAGCAGAGATATAGCTCATGTGAAGTACTAGACCACAAATAAAGTGGCAGAGACATCATTGTCAATCAATACAATTTTTCTTTTTTTGTAGCACAGTTAGCTCGGACAATCTTTCACACTGTAGTACAAGGCAATTAGCCACAAAGATTCATGTCTAGGCAATTTGTAAATAATCCCAAGAACAAGCAGAAGACTAGCATCATTACCTGTTCTTTCACATTCAAAAGAAATTTTCATATTCAAAATCTCCCATACAAATAGTAATTCACATTAAAAAAATATTGCAGCTGCAATTAACAAAAAATTGCATTGTTATTAATAAAGTTGTTAATTTCAACTTAAAAGAAACATAAGAATTAAAATAAACAGAAACTTTTGCCAAAAGTAGTGCCAACGGTGTGTTTTATTAGGAATGATCCTTGCCTTCCTTCAAGCTGCAAGTCTCTCCACAAAATAACACATTTCCTGGCTAAAGTGGACCTGATGTAACTGTTCTAGTCAGAAGGTCAAACATACTGAACTTGCTGCCAGAGCCAGCTTCAGAGGAAATGTATGAAAAAACAGAAAGTAAAGCTGTACGGTGAACTATAAATACTCACAAATACGTGAAAATTTGTAGTTCATTATGCTTCTGTTTTGTCCTTCCTGCCAAAGTCAAAATGCACATGTAACTTCATTTTAACGAAATTTACTGTACTTTAGGAAGCAAACTGCCCGGTGGTCCAAAATATCGCCAGTTCTCAGCAGGACAAATAGGTGCTGATTGCAGATTTGAACTATGTTCATCTTATGCAGGTTTACATGTGAACATCAGGTTTTGGATGTGTGTGTGTGTGTGTGTGTGTGTGTGCCTAATTTTAAAATAATTTCAGGTCACTATCCTCAGAAGCTATCTCACTATTCAAATAAATGAGAGCAAAATTAGTTTTCTGATCTTTTAAACTGCTTAAAAATACCCATTCAGAAGGAACTAGTTATTGTAGCATAACTACAATAATATGATAACTATCATAATGGTACTAAACACAGATGCTTCATGTGGGTCTTGGAACTATCAAGTGAAGTTCATTTCTAAAAAGTTCTAATGTAAAATATTTTTATTTTTAGCATAATGCATTACATTACTTCAAATATAAAATGTTATTTCTTTTAGTACACAACAGTTAATGAATTTATTTTTAATTCAATTTTATTTAATGTATACATTTGATACAAAATAAACCTCTAACTATGAAATTAAAAATGTTTAATCACATAGTATTTTTGAATACATCACATATCATATAGACTTCATTTTCTCAATGTGTGGTCTGGGGACTATCAACATTGCCTTAGTATGGGACCTTATAAAAAATAAAGAATTTTAAGGCTCTTCTAGACCTATTAAATAAGAATATGCATTGTTACATGATTCTGCTATAATATCTGTACACACTAAAATTTGAAAGGCATGAATATAAAACAACAGCTTGATTATCCAAGGATACTATATACCAAATATTTTATTCTCTGAAAAATAAAACTTGTGCTTAAGGTCTAGCTAGTTACAGTAAAGTAATTTCATTTCTGACCACAAATAATTCAGGTTCATTTTATTCAAAGTTATTTTGCAGAGCATAAATCAAAGATTTTTTGAGTGACATCTCACTATCTCACAAGATTTGACCCCAAAATATAATCTTATGTATTTTCAGAAAGTTGTCATAATTATGTAAATTAAATTTAGACATAAATAATTGTAACTGATAAGTCCCACTGATTAGAATATTGGCAAATTTCCTCTCCAGTGATATTTAATTTCACTGATTTATCTCACCGTTTTTGTTCTGTTTCTCTCCTTGTTACTTTATCAATGCAACATAACAATACTAAAAAATAAAACTTTAAAATAGAACATTTTACTTCATTCCTTATAATAATGGTGACCCATGGATATGAAAGACTATCTATCACCACAGAAGTTTCCTCTCCAGTTCACTCTGAAATCCACCGCCATAGCCATGCCCAGGCCTAACTAGGAGGCTGCCTTGCACAATAAATATCACTAATCTCCAAGCTTCCAAATCTGGCTCTTTTGAAGAGCTATAAACACACCTACTGTGCTACCCTTTCCAAAGACATTTTGAAAGAACTAAGATCTACACTTTTCTACCTATATTAAACAGAGCCAAATCTGAACTGAACCAAGATGTGGAGTTTGCTCTCCTGTCACTCATAAATATCCCCCTTGAAACTTCAAACTTTTTCAAAACCCAAATTTTAAAAATATAAAACTATCAGTTTATGAATATACTACACATCATATTTATCTACCAAAGCTAATTTGTCATTTATGAGGTATATTTCATAGGCCATTTTGAAAATCGAAGTCTGATTTTTTTTTGAGATAAAGTACATATATTCTCTTATTCTGAAAATTATATATATTATTCCAAGGCTTTCACTGGCTTACAAATACCAATTCCCAAGAATCAGGTGGAAGGACCCTAGCTACATGTGGCTCACCAAATTTTGGGCAAAGTTACAAAGACCTAGTATGAACAGACATAGATATTTAACTGACATAGCAGACACAGTTTGGTCATCCCAATGAATGTGAATGTGAATAGCTTACACAGTGTATTCACACCAGGGGAGGTGGAGGCTTCATATTCAATCCTCACTGTGTGCCCAGGACTTTGCCTCACCACCCTGAGATCTCCCAAATGGTCTTCTAAAGAGAGGGAAATCAAGGACTCAGAGAGATGAGGTGCCTGTCCTAAGTCCTTCTCCCCCAAACCAGCTCTTGGGCTAGCAGTTGAGGATGGCAGAGTTTACTGTAATGTAAACTTTGGATTTGGGATGATAAGATGTTTCGATATAGGTCCATGACTTGTAATAATAAATGTATCAGTTTGGTGTGGTATGATATATTGATGACAGGGAAGACTATGCATACCTGAAGGCAAGGATAATATCAGAACTCTCCATAATTTTAGCTCAATTTTATTGTGAATTTATCTTCTCTGAATTAATAGCCATTTTAAAAAGAAATTAACATTCCACTCCACAATACTTGCAAGTACCATTGTTGTTGGTGTGACAAAGTATCATTACCACCTACTCTTCCAATGTTGCTCTTCGATTGCACTCTTTCCCATGTTGCCATCAGTTAATTAATAGAAAACTACCACATTCTATGGATTACTGCTGTCCCATTTGACTCTGAAAAATAACATAAAGTATTACCTAAATGTATCACTCATCAAATATATCAACAAACCAGTTTTGATGTGTAATTTTGAGGGTCTCTGTCTTGGGGCTAACTCAGAATTAATATATCAGTCAAAATGCCTACATTCAGAGGGTGTAATGAGATTGTTTTTAGTATTGGGAATATGTACAAAATTATGGTCAGAATTAGGATGATCAACAAGGGACAATGAAATATCTTGTAGACCACAAAAACAATATGCTACTTCATAGAACTTAAATGTTCAAGATTAGAACATAAACATTCTTTGTCCTAAGGGCTCAAGTGGTAGAAACAATTTTCTTGATTCTGACCATCTTCTCTGACATGTATCACTCTTTTAATAATATAGCTTCCAGCAGCTCCTTTTTTTCACATCCATTGGGAAAGTGGGAATCCATTGTTGGCCCACGGGAAAGAGAGCAATGAAAAGAAAAATAAAAAAAAAAAAAATTCTTTCTACAAAGCTTCAGCCAAGGTCTTCTCCCATCTCAGTATTTCAGATTCCAGTGAGCATATGTGCTGAACCAAATCACCTGTGGGAAATTTTGATGATTTGTTATATACAAATCATTTCTAACATAGAAATGGCTGTGTAACAAATTTCCACAAACTTGGCAACTTAGTACAACACAATTTGATGTAGTTAATTCTCTTAACGGTTTTGAAGCTTAAAAGTTTGAAATCTATTTTCCTAGACCAAAACATCAGGGACTGTGAATCATTGTTCCCTCTTGATTCCTTTGGAGATTGACTTTTCAGCTTCTAGAGTTGCAGTCCTTACATTGTTCCTTGATCCTGACCTCCATCTTCTTATAAGCACATTTTTATATATGAGGCCCATGGAGATGATCTGGAATAATCTTCCAATGTAAAATTATTTTATCTTATTTGCAAAGTTCCTTTTTCCATATAAGCTAACTTTCACAGGTTAAGGTCAAGATACCTCTGGGGGTCCTTATTCAGCTTACCGCACTTAGCATTCAGGGTCTTGCAGGGACAAAACAAAAAAATCAAAATAAAAATTGCATAGTAATATTGTTTCCAAAATTTAGAAACAATTTGGATTTATAAAACCATCAATCATTTGTTTTTCAAAAATAAAAAGCTTAGTCAAAATTATTTGTATAATCCTCTAGTGGTATAGAGAACTATAGCAGTAGCATGAGAGGAAAGAAATGTTAAAGAAAACACATTACCTTATGACAATAAAGTGCTGTCTCCATGATCCAATAGCATCAATAAAAATAGATGAGACTATATTGAACATACTACTTGTCCCATATGTTCTTATTGATCTAAATTCCAGTGTTGTTGGTTTCATCAAATATAAAATATTAGGAATATCTGTCTCCTGTCAGATTGGTCATGAACAACACAAAATTGTTATATTTCTTTAGATAAAGGATTGGAAAATTCAGGCAATGGAGTCAGTAAGGAAAATGAAACAAAAACAACAACAAAAAAAACATTTGAATTATTAAATGTTTCAAGAAAACATATTTTTTTCTTAATTAAACAGATAATAAGTATTATTCTCCACTTCATTTAATTAATGAAGAACTGCCTAAAACCAAAATATTTCCAGTTAAATGTCCAACTAATGGAAACCTGGAATTATAATGCTCAGAAGATTAGAGGATTCTTCTGTGATAATATATTTAATTCCCTTTTAAAATTCTTGAGCTGTTAAACACTTTGACTAATAATATAGAAATTATCTCCCTAATTATTATCTAGAATACAACATTGTGTGGCAAATACACGCCAACTTTTAGGAATTCGTCATTTTTTAACTTTCTACCCAATTGATTAAAACATAGCAATATTTTCCCCAAACTTAGGAAACTTGAAAGTTTTGCGTTGGTCATATTGTATTTCAATGTTATGTGACCTGTTTTTCCCTTCTCTTGTATTAACAACCCAGCATTTAACATGCCGAATTATTGCGGATTTCTGGACCTATAAGGATTGTATTTAAATTTGTGACATTATGACACTTTAAGTTCTCCTCTCTGTTTCATTTTACTTGGTCTTTATACAGACGTTCAGGTCCAGTTTAATTCTCTGTCTTGTTGAGATATTTGCTATACTCTGGGACTAGTTTTTGGTTTATTACTTGGTCTAATTTGCATGCTTCATGGGGAAATGTAGCTGGTCATGTTGTAAGTCCAGTTTTTAGACTGGTGATACCTAACTTTATCTTATTAACATTTCTTATGTGGTTACTAGAAGGGAATTCTGGGAAATAAACTTTAATTTCATGACATTTAATATTAATACTTATGCTTAGAAAACAAGTAAACATGCCTACTTAATAACAGAGGGAGGAAAGCAGTTGGAGGTCAGGTTTAAAAGCAAGCCTACCCCGAATATACCTGTATTTAATCTAGAGTCATAAAATATTTCACATAATTTTTTAAAGTATCTAAAAAGAATGTAGAAAACTATACCCCAAATTTGTAAATAAAATGAAAGAAGAAACTATTCATAAATTGTTTGGATAACCCCTAAAGGGGAAAAAATTAAAACCACTTTTAAACAAAAATGTTTTGACAACAAACATCTAGTAAGATATAATTTAAAATAAAACACAAAAGAAAGAAAAGTCTTCAAAGAAATTCTAAAGGCACTAATCTTATCATTAGCAGCTATGTTACCACTGCTAAAATCAAACTATGATTGAATGAAAATATAACTATATAATTATTAAATTATTATAATAATTAGCAAATCCCCAAATTTTCAAAATAATGTAGAGGAAATAAGGAATTTTTTAAAAATAAATACAAAATGAACCATTTAAAATTTGATTAAAAATACAAGAATTCATGATTTATATTCTATATGTAGCAAAATAGCTTTATCTTCTGAAAAGGTACAGAAAAAATGAAACCCAATAGCAATGAGCAATGAGAAAAATCTGCAGGCTCAGACTTCTAGCTTCTTTATACAAAGAACCAAACTTCATTGTAGAAGTGAGATGTTTCAGAACCAGGTCAAAACAAGTACAGTATTATCCTGGAACAATTTGGAATTAAAGAAAACCTACTGGGGCTACATAAAAGAAACAGGAGTCCAGTCAAAGGTTTGCTCTGGATTAAGATGAGAATCTGGCTAGAGTTAACTTATACTAATCATATAATGTAAATAGAGCTTGAGAGGTCATGAACTTGCTACTTCAAACATTATAATGAAAGGAAAAAGTTAAGATGTTTTTCTGCCTTTCTAGCACAAGCTCTGTTTAAGGGTAACCAGATAGTTGTTGAGTTGAAACTCATTTTATCAGTAAATTATAGCTAATAAATAGAAACCAAATGATAGAATTGAAAAAATGATGATTTTTTCAATCAAATGAAATAGTGGATCTTCAGTGAATGATCATCAGTGAATGCTGGAGGTATCAACATAATTTATCAATGAAGGGATTGGGATGATACTACCAGAACCCACAGACTGACATTCTTTTTAATATTTATAAAGACAATTTTCAGTGGGTATACAGGTAATGAGCATTATATAAAAAACTTAATTGTTCAGATTCTGCAATTATTAATATATGGACATTTTAAAAATCTATATTCTGATTTAATTTCCTTCCATACTATTTTAATTTTAGAGAAATTCCAGACATCGTGTTATTGTTTTAGCAATTTTTTTGTATCTTCTCAATTATAAACATTCTTTTAAAACAATCACTTTAAAAAATTTCACATTACTGTTATCAGACACAATTTAATAATACATATTTAATCTCATCAAAATCAAATCAGTGTTCACATTTTCCTGAACAGGAATATTTTTGAACATGTTTAAGTGGTGATTTTGAATCCAAATTTGATTTTGAAACTTAAGTTTCTCTTTTAGATGTCTGTCTTATTTGTTTACCTTTGTTATAGTTTTGCATGTTTGGATGTTGTGTATGATAGGCCACTGATGGGTTTTACCTGTCCTTTCTTTCTTTAAATCATATCTAGAGGCTAAGATTTAGGTTTGGGTTTTCATTTAGGAATATTATATTCATGGTGCCTATATCAGCATGTTTACCTTTTTGCAAGGCAATCAGAAATTAAGAATCATAACCAAGAACCACTAATTCATTAGGCATTATATCTAATATTATTCTTCATTGAATATCATAAAGACAAACTGACAGTCACCAATTAGAATTTATTTAAATGTATATATAATTGTAGGAGAAATGCTTGCTTCATTTCCTTTATCAGTTTCCTCAAGTATTCCCCAAATTAAATGTATTTTAGTGTAATTAAGTCATGAATTTTAGCATATTTTATAGGTTATAATCTATTGCATTTAAATCATAAATACTCAAGTCCTCTCACTTTTTACCCATGGGAAATCATCTAGGTTGAAACCCAAATTATATATATATATATATATATATATATATATATGAACCTGGACTTTATAAAATTAAATTCCTTGCTTTATATTATAACAAGTATGTCCAGGTTGATCTGATACATTACCTGCTCCTGGTCTAGAACCTAGAGTCAGCCTTAGGACAGGGCCTTCAGTTCTTTTAATGAAGAGTAGGTTATAGAATTGCATTCTTGGTATTGGAAATGTTCACTGGTACTAGGTTCATCTTTTTCCCAGCCTCTGAGTGGAGAGAAATTTCGTGCTTATGTGTGTGTGTGTGTGCGCGTGCTTCTGAGTGAAGAGAAAGTGTGTGCATGTATGTCTACGTGTATATATGTTTCTTAAGATATAATAGATGGTTTGTTTTTACTAATGCCTTTAAATTTAAACACAGTTTTTTAATAATGTCATATTTTATGTATTTTTTTATTAATCATAGTGAAAATCCTCATTCTCGATAATATAATTATATTTTTATTCAATTACATACAAAAACACATCAGAATGACTTTTTCATTACAACTAACAACATGTTTATAGAAGACAGTTCAGGAGTTTCTGTAGGCATTTTCATTGTTAGGTGTGTACAATATTAAAACTATAATGGCAAATTGTTTTACTTTAGTTTATAGTTATGGAATATTTACATTGTTCCAAGATTTTAAGTATGCAAATATATCATTTGTCTATAGAGAAGTCAGAATATTAGAATAAGCAAAATAGATAAAAAATAATATTGGTAGATTAATAGAATGTCCCATCTATTTTGTTTCCTTTCTCCTACTCTCAATCTAACCATTTTAAAGCTTCATGTTTTATATGCCCATTTTAATATAAAAATATATAATATATACACATTTGTCTATTTTAAATGGTAGAATACTATATATATTACAGTATGCACATATTTTATTTATACATACCAGGATGTATACTTATTCCAAATACTATTTCATATAATATCATACCTGGAGATCATATTCCATTTTTTTATACAGGTATATAATATTCCCTTGTTTATTTGACCAATTCTTTACATGAACATAATATTTTATCTTGTGCTATAAAAATTAGTGAAATAGTTTAATATTTCTGTGAATTTATTTCTGATATATTTAAATATCACTAAATGTACAGAAATTAAGCATATGTGGTTTTTGGATGGGATATAATACAAAGCATAACAATTAAACCTGAATCTAATAAAAATTAACCTTTTAAGTTTGCAGTAAATACAGAGGAATCAATTAAATCCAAAATGTAGGGCTGGGATTGTGGCTCAGCAGTAGAGCGCTCCCCTAGCACGGGCGGAACCCGGGTTCGATCCTTAGCACCACATAAAAATAAAAGGCATTGTGTTGTGTCCATCTACACCTAAAAAATAAATATTATAAATAAATAAATATATCCAAAATGTAGAAAGTTCTTCAGAATAAATATCCATGGTTTAAAATACACATCAAGGAAACAATAGAGGTATAACAGCTATATATTTTCAAAGATTTAAGAGACATAATTGACTTGAGTTTAGCATATAAAACTCAATTTAGTTACTTATTCAAAACCTGAAAAAAATAAAGCTTATATATTAAAAAAGCAAGACATTTGAACATGGACCAGATTATTAGATGGCATCAGGAAATAATATTTTTAATTTTATTTTATACAAAAAAAATCTTTAACTGCTGAAGGTACATACTGAGGATGAAATGACATTTTGGGGAGGGAGTAAATTGCGTAAGAAAGTATAAATGAATATTGGCACGTTAAAAAGTATTATGTTAATAATACATGCTCAAGTATTTATGAATGAAGTATTATTTGGAATGTGATTTAAAATATTCCAACAAAAGCAAATGAGAAAATTCACCAAACAAAATATGCAAAATATTTATAATGGTTAGAGTTGAACTGTGAAAATACGTTATAACAGTCCCTCTTTGGTGAAATTCTAAACCATGGTGATTTGGGGATAAGATGTTCATAATCTCAGAGCTATCAGGAGTCTTTGACTCACCAAAAACTTGATACCATGTTAGAGTTATTGCAATTTTCATTACTATCATCAAAGGAGACCTTGAAAATGTTCCTTCAGTTGCAGTAAATTTGCTGGTGATAGTTTGATCATTGGTGGAGAGGCTTAATAAAATTGTATTCAATTTTTTGAAAATTTGGGGACTAATTAATAATCCACTTTCTCTGGTGATTCTTTTGTAGATCACCCAAGCAGCTACAAAACTTTCCAGAGAGAAGGGAAAAGAGATGAGGCCTTTAGTATTTCACAAGGTTGTATACTAGTGTCAAGTTTTGCAAATAAGACTCCCCAAGTACTCACATGTCATTGTTTATATTTCTTTCTGAAATGTTTGTTTGTTTCTTGTTATTGTTATTGTTTTCCAGATAGAATTACCTGCCCAAAATATCTACCCCAAAACAGTATACAGAATTACTTTCAAGGTACCATCAGGTCAACTAAATTCATATTTCCTCTCTGGTAAATCCTACAATAAAAACTAGCTAACATATCAATTAATAGGAGCTGGTTTTCAAGATAACTACTCATGAATTTGCCAATCCATATTATCGCCACACCAAAATATGTGTATTTTTTGTCTTAACAGTACTATGATGATAATGGTTTTTAGTTTTTATCACAGAGAGCTACATTATTTTCTGCATTACATAATATACAGATGCTGCCAAGATATATTCCATGTGGTATCAGTTCAGCACAAATATTGTTAAACAAACCTTTGAAAAACTGAGCATCTTGTTTCCACCAAATGTGTCAATAAATTGAAATATCAGTTTCAACAGACATACGTTTTCTATTTCCACAAATAATTGTGGGGGGTTCAGAATTAACACAGTTTTTACTGAAATTTAAATAATTGTATTTTTATAAGTTCAAGTGAAAGTTGGAAGAGAGTTTTATTATAATTATTATTTAAAATGAGTACTGGCATTATATTATTATCATTATTTATTTTTTAAAATAATGTAGCCTTTCTCAAATTGGTATCCATTTCTATATCATCCTTTGTTTTCCCTTGAGAGAGAGTAGAGATCTATTACACATTAAATATAATTCAAAATTATAACATTTATTTTGTCTCTGGTGTTTAGAGTTCAAATTGAACTCCAATAGAAATAATATAATCTACACACAGCTCTTAGACATCAGGATGCCTGCGTACTACTATCAGCACACGTTTCAGCTCCTGGAAACACTGTTCATGTGTGTAGTCAGTTGTATGTTTATTCGTAACAATGACCATTTGTTGAAAGCAGATAATAGAATATCTGAATATGCTCAAATTTTTCCATATGTATGTTCAGGCACCATTTATTAATTACAATGACCACTTTCTGAAAGCAGACTGTATTATATTTTCCTAGAATTAAGTATGCTAGGAGTTCAGGTTTTCCTTATTTTTTTTCTTTCTGTTTTTAAACAAAACTAAAAAAATTATACACTTGTATAAAAGAGATCAACCACATTTGGTAGGATAACTCTGTTAGAATATAAATGATTTAAAAACAACAGTAATTCGGATCCTTTTATAACTATGCACCCTGAAATACATAATTGTCCTTATTTCACACTTTGTTTGACATTGTAAACACTATTTCTGTTATAAATCAGTGTCTCAGCTGCACGTTGCAACTTGGAGTAGACCATTGAGCCTTCCTCTTAAATATTATGACATGGAGAAAATCACGTTGTGCTTTAACCTATCAACAAAGGAGCAAAGCAATTACAGAGCTAAACAGAGTCCAGGAAGACCCAATAAAGAAAAATCCAAGAAAATTTGGTGAAAATTCTTAAGGGGCCTTCCAATGTTTAATTTAGGCCTGAGGCATGATTAATATTCTGATTCTAATTCAAAAGACTGAACCACAAAGGTACATCTTTTGGGTATTTTTAATAAGCATAGTACAACACTCTGTGAATTAACAGCTGGTCTGACTAGTATTTTACTTCTTCTTTGCTTACTCAAGTGAAGCAGTTAATATCAGTATAATCATCAAACTAACACTAGTCCGGCAGAGGGACAGATTTTTTTTTTCAAGTGTTGTGATGTAGAATACAAATTTTAAAATAAAAAATCCACAGTTGTATTAATATTAATCAAACCTTTATTTTAAATCCAATATACAATATAGAAGTGATTTTGTTAAAAAAAAAAAAGGAGAGAAATGAAAAGTTTAAAATCATATTCCTCTGGAAAAAATAATAGTACATTTATTTATTTCACAATTGAAAAGCATAAGACAAATATCAAATCCTAAAATATTGAAACAAAGTATATATCTATGAGAAATATTGAGGAGAATTTTATAATAAAATGATAAGAAGAATTTATTGTCAATATTCTTACTACAATGTAATAACATCACAAAATCTTTTGCACAAAACTGTATGAACAACTATAATGTATTTTCTATAACCCCCCCAAAGGCTACATATCCTTAGTCAGTGGAGAATAATATTTAGATCATGCAGCATTAATTTTCATAGTTTCAACTGTATCGAACAATATCCAAAACCTTTTTATTATCAGATAGTTTGGTATGCTCATTGAAATTCAGAATATGCCTTAGTTGTTACCATTTGTTGAAAAGGAAAATTTTCATTTCTTTGATTTTAATTTTTAATATATTTGCAGGGAAAGTATATTTAAAACAAATTTTTATAGCTTCTAGGCAGGCCATGTTTAATTTTGAAGACAAATTTATTTTACAAATACACATTTTCATCATTATTTGTAAGTCAAGGACCTCTAACCATTGTAGTCACATATGATCTTTCTCCAATTTGTTAAATGAAATATAATTTACACATTTATATTTACACTTTTATATGCTTTAAACCTATAATAAATGACATTAAATTTGCTTATAAAAGCTTTAGTGTTGGCTGTTTGCTATGGCGTGAGTGGAAAATGCAATGCAATATTTTTATAAAACATTACTAAACATAAAATAAAATATTACTTCAGTATCTGTGATTATGTAAAGTCATAATAAGAAATATTAATTTATGATATTCAATCATATGTTTTAATAGTGCTTTTTCTGGAATTTCTACTATCAACCGTTTAAAAATATCAGCTTTATGCACAACTACAATTTTTAAATAGCCCATTCAATTACATTACTAGATATTGTTCAACTTCCTGTTTACTAAAGTAGTGATATGAAATGTTTCAGAGTGTGATGTATAGAGTAAGAAATATTTCTAATGTTTTCGAAGGTCTTCAAACCATTAAGTGCAAAGACTTTGTCTATGAAGTGTCAGTTGCATTTTTCATCTAATAACTGTTTCCATTTCTTTCTCCCAAGTTTATTTCTGGTGGAAGAAAACACCCATGCCTCTTTCCCCAAAAGTAAAAATAACCACAAAGCAATAAGTGTGCGGGTTTCAGCTCCGTAATCATAATGGAAACTGAACATCAACTGTCACACAAACAAGGCGAACAAGGAGTGGGGAGTATAGAGATTGACATGCTGGTGATTTTGTCCTTCATAAAGACATCTGAATTCAATTTTTTAAAACTCTGTGTAACCAAAGAAAAATATACCTGCAATAGTGAATTCAGTCCTAAAGTCATTGATTTGCAATTCTCGTTAGTGAGTGGTCCATGTCAGAAACTACCAGATTAATAACCCTTGCATGTCAAATATAAGCTTTTGACTTGACTATAAAAGGGTGAATTAAATTACCAGCTACTACAAAAGGACATTTGTGACTGGCTATTGGAGAAGTCTTGACATCTAATGTGGCTTTACTGAAAATAGATAATTTGTTTATTGGAGGCATGTTCAAGAAAGATTGATTATGAAGTTTAGAAAAAGAGAAAGAGAAGAGAATCATAAAAACTAAACCAAGTTTTGTTTCCCTCAAAATACTCCAACTGGAAGTATAATACAAGTGGTTAAATTTCTTGCAATTATGAGGAGACTGCATATGCTGGATAAAAAACCTCGATGTCATTACCATTTTACTGAGTGCCCTAGAAGTTCCTTATAATAGAAGTTCTTAGTTTCCCTAACTATAAAGCACCAGGTTTGTGTTAAACCATATGATTTTTATTATGTTTTCCATTTTAAATTTTATAAATACTGTTTTTCTGACATAATATTAACTATAAAAATAGAAGCTAAATTATCTTTATGCATAAATATTTAAGAAAAAAATTCAATATTATAAGGAAAGAAATGGGGTTGGGTTCAAGGTACCAAAAGATATATCTTCCTAAATGATTCTAGCTTTTGTGACTTCTGAAGTCCATTTATATTTTATCCATTATTTTAACATTAAGTATCTAGACATAGTAGTTTATTACACACTTAAATACAAATTTTATTTAATCTTTTGAGTGAATTTTTATTTCTAAAGTATTATCTCCTATTCTACTAGTAAGAACAGAGGATACTGTTAAAGAAAATTTATACGGAGGTTCACAAGAGCACATCTCTCTGTCCCATAGATCATATTTCTATTGGCAGAAACATAACTGAAAAAGATTCTTAGAAGTTAAGATATGGAAGTTTTTTTCTAAGACTTTATTCAGGAAATAGTCTGCTGTTCTTATAAAGCTGTCTTATTTTGATACAGGTCACACTATAGTCCATACCTATTTGTATTTACTGAGACCTAGTCAGTAGTATATCTAGAATATAGTAACATGATACTAAATAAATACCTAACCATGACTTAATCATATGACTTTGGCTCGCATATATAAAATAATCAGTTTTACTTCTATTCTGATTGAATAAAGTGCAGGTATTTATTAAAATAATTTAATTGTGTGTATCAGAATAATTGTAAACTCCATGTAATATCTTACATACAAATGTTAAACTCTGTTGCCTTCAATTATTTTGTTAGAAAATATTTACTAATTTGAAAACTCTACTTCATTTACTGCCATTAATTAAAAGAATATGACCTTATATACATAGGATATTTCTCATGATAAAGTCAGAGGCTACTTGTCAACTTTCAGTATTAAGGAAAAAATATAGATCAACAGTTGATTTGGATAGTAACTGAACTGGGCATTGGGAATGGCAGGATGAGGGAAGTAGTGATTCTCAGGGAAGTCAGAATCACTGGATAATGAATGAATGGGCAGTGTTTTTCTTAATTTTTTGATCCTTTGTATTTCTGATTCTGCATATAAGAGGAAGAGTAGATGATGAATCTGCATACATTCAGGGTGATGGCTGGATCCACAAAAAAATATGTAAGTAAGACAGTAGTAGCAGATGACAAGAGAGGAACATTGATGAAGGGAAGATGGCGTATGGAGCCATTCAGTGAGCAAACAGGTTAGAATCTGGGTCCAGAGACATTAAATCCTCTGGAAAATAAAAGAGGTTTGAAAAATGCAATAATCAAAGTAAATGCCATGCATTTTGGTGTTTATATTTGTTATTTAGTGAAAAAATAAATTTTTTTTCTGAAAAAAGTAATAATAAATAAACATTCATAATACAACTGAGTTAGGTGCTTTGGAGGTAGAAATTAAAACACAATCCCTGTCCTCCAAGAATGAAAAGGACATTTTTTTTTTTGCCCTTTAGAAACTTAGAACTTAATTGGGAAGTTAGAAATATTGGAGGAGATAAAGGCAAAATGATCAGTGGGCCCAGACAGGAAAAGAATATACTCTATCTGAAGGTATTGCTATTTGAACAAAGCCTTACAAAAAGAAAAAGGATTTTAGAAGAAAACAAGGGGGATCGAGGAAAAACAAAAGGATGGATATCACAGGATGTGGAATATCTGAGAAATATGATTGGCCAGTGTGGTATCCTGAGACCCTGAACAGCTAGCTTAGAACAGGTGCAAAGGTTGGTGTTGGAATTATATCCTGATGATAGGCACCAGAACTTGCAAATCGTGTATTATCTGGTTATTATCATAGACAATAGTGATTTCAACTCTCTCTGATCCAAAGATCTATTTTAGAAACAAATATGTATTGTTATATATAAAAATATTGCAAAATAAGTTAAAGCCTAATTTTTCTATCTAGTAATAAATGTCAAAAATAACTTACCAATATACTTAACTAAAATACTCTTTAACATAAAGAATAGAAAGAATATACTTAAATAATACAATTTCAAGATATAAATACTCAGATATGACTGAATTAGAATCAATAAAGTATTTAGATTTTGCTCCTGTATGTGGAATCATTGTGAATGTAACACTGATACATGGATCTGATACACATGTGCTGAGGTGGCAGCTCAATTACCTAGAGGATGATTATTGTAGGTGATGTGATTTTCCAAGATGGTGAAAATTATTTTAATTTTCCTCAATGTGCATAGTAAATGGATTTCTGGAAATTTTAAAAACACTGACAAAGGTCTTCTGCTTATTTATCAAATGAAATTCAGGGATTATTTGGTCTGTTGTTTGGTTTGGTTTCTCACCTACTTTCCTATCCAGTGATCCATTTGAAAGTTGGGCAATATTCAAGAGACAGTCTTCATTAATTGAGACTACACTCTACTTCTCCACCCACTAAATTCTACTGTACCCCAGTCATTGCCCAAAAATGTACATTCTGATCTGCAGTTATGAATAATTCTTAAAGGCATTAGTCTTCAATATTTGTCTCACATTTACCATCTGTAAAAGATGACTTTTGAGTATACATATCTGATATATGTGTATTTACTTATAAATTATATGCATATGCTATCACAAGACTCATATATAAGCTTATAAAAATATAAGCATATTTTAAAGAATAAATAAAATAAAAATAAATACATTCTAATATTTATGTATCAATTTTAGTTTCTATGCCACTAGTCAACAACAGAGAGCCATAAAGGGTGGATGGAAGCTGATATAGCATGAAAAATTATTGGTTTAATAAAAAATATATCTAGGTCTTAATACTGCATAAGTTAGAATGAAGGAAGGACAGATTGACTGCTATAAATCTGTTACTATAATCTGAATACAATTTTTGAAGAAAGATGATACACACTAAAAGAATTTATGAGTGACAATTGAGAGGAAATTTTTTATCATCTTTGGAGTGATTTCTTACTAACTGGAGAGGGTATTACTGTTAATTTAATTTCTTTACATTAAATATGTCTTTTAATAAAAATAAGACTTACTCAATATTCTTTCATCTTAGCTGATGGGGAAATATATAGAAACTTTCTAAATTTTATTATCAGGCACTGATAATCTATCCCTTCCCAACCTTTAGCAATACACAAGTAATTATTCTGAGAAAAAAAACTATTATAGGACCAAACATGATTTTTAAAAATAGCTCAGATTTTGAACTTACTTTGTCAACTGGGGCTGAAGTTATAAGCCTATCTTTCCTTCTACTTTAAGGGCCGGTCTAGAGTCAAGTATCAAAATGAGCTACCTAAATCGTTCTTCAATGGAGCATCATATTTCCTCTCTAGTTTTATTAGGATTATTTTATTGGTACCATGATTTATGAGAGAACTTTTTTCCAAAGACACGTATATTAGCAAAACTTTTTGATCACTTTGTTCCTTCTTCTAAAATCTTCATTTTCTATTTTAATGGTGGATTTTTAGCAGTTTCTTAGAAAGACATAATTCACACACAACTCACCAATTAAAGTATATATTTTAATGTTTTCAATATATTTATAGATTTGTGCAACTATCAACACAATCAAGTTTATAGAATATGCTTCACACAAGAAAGAAACCGTAAATATATTAGCAATCACTGCCCATTACAACTACTCACAACCTTCCCTGAAGAAGACAGTAACCAACTTGACTTTCTGTCTCTATAGATTTGCTTAGTTTGGACATTCATATAAGTGGAATTTCAGCAGATATGGCTTTTGTTATTATTTCTTTCACTTAGCATAAATTTTCTCAGGTTCATCCAAGTATCTTTTGTAGTTTGTATCGATACTTCACTGTTTCATTGTCAAATAAAATCCATGATATGCATATATCATATTTATTTGTCCATATATCAGTTGTTGGACACTTGGGTTATTTCTATTGTTTTGGCCATTATACATAATGTTACTATGAATATTTCTGCATAAGTTTTATGAAGCAAATCCTCTGAGGGATTTCTTACCTATCTTTTTCCCTACTGCTCTCTGTTAAACTTCTAATTAGATGACTGTTTTCCCTGTTTTTTTTTTTTTTTTTTGTGAAGCCACTGGCCTCCCCTTAATTGATGTCTATCAAAATCTGTACTGCTTTTAACAGGGGTTTGAGGCTTAGCTTTCCCCAAACTCTGTTCCAAAGTCAGTCTTATTAGGAAGAGTTATGGAGATCTTTGTTCTTGTGTCGTGCTTCTTTTTCTCATTTCTCACTAGATGTTGGGGACAAAAGGTTTTTCTCTTGCCTACATCCATATGGAGAAGAATGACCTGTGGAAGTTGATAATATAATTTTATACTTTTGAAGTATCCAGTTTTTCCCCACCCTAACATATGTGTCTTTCTCTTTGAATTGAGGTAGAGTACTCTGATACACTTCAAGGTTAGAAGTGGGGGTAAATATTAAAATGGAAAGAACCAAAAGTGTCTCAAGAATGTAAAGAAACAACTCTGTATTTGGCTATTAAATATTTTCAATTTGTGAGAAACCAAAGGTCTAAATAAATGGAAAAAATACACAGGGTTCATGGATTGTGTGACTTGATATTGTTAAAGACATCAATTTTACCCAGATAGATTTCTTGAGTCAGTGCAATCTTAATTTAAAAAACCCAGAAGAATATTTTTATAGAATTTGTTAAGATTATTCTGAATTATATAAAATTGCAAATAACCCAGAAAAGCCAAAAGAATTTACAAAGAAAACAATATTGAAGAACTTATAAAGATACATTAATTCAGACAATGTGTTACTGTTCAAATACACATATGTATCAATGGAAAAGTCTAGAAAAAGACCACTGTTATGATGATTTTGACAATAGCACAAGGTAATTCAATTAAAGTAAGGTACTTTTTTCAACATATATTCTTGAACCAATTGGGTATCCATATGAACCTCAATACTTAATGCACACAGCACACAAACATTAAATATAATAGACTTAAGCATTAAAATATTTTTAAAAGTTTTGAAATAGTCATATTTGTCATAATTTCAAAATACAAGATTAAAAATGGGTTTGCCTCTACTGTATGATTCAAAATCACATAAATATAGCACTTCAACTTCTTATGAACAATTTTCAAAAATCATTACATCCTGGTGATACTTATTCTAACTTTAAACATCTATGCCTTCATTATTACTCCTATTAAAATTTAGAAATAATGCTTATTTTACCATTTTGCAGTATAAGGAATTAAACCTAGGTGTGCTCTATCGTTGAGATACACTGCCAGTTCGTTAAATTGTTTTTAATTTTTCAATTTTTTTTTGAGACTGTTTCTCACTAAGTTGCCAACAATGGCTTTGAATTTGCAATTGTCCTGCCTCAGCCTCCCAAGTCACTGCAATTATAGGCATGTGCCATTGTGGTCTGATGTTTTTCATTTTATTGTTGTTTAAATTGTTACTTTTATATTTAATTATCTTTCATAGACAAAAAACATATGACTAACGTGATTTTCTAAGTTTTTTATGGTCATATACAACTAAAATCTGGAGATTTTAATGTTCTCAATTTCCAAAACAATAAAACAAATTGTATGTGTGTGTGTGTGTGTGTGTGTGTGTGTGTATACACAAAGTTTCAGTCACAATTACAAAATGTTAATGGTCCCCTTAAGTAAACCTGCATATTTCCTAGGGATCTATGAACCTTAAGGTGGAAATCCATGATGAATTTCAAATGAGATATATTGGAAATATGAGATAAAGGCAAACATAGTTTCAAAATTTCCTTCACCATACTACATTTATTAATGTTATAGATCTAATTTGATGTAAACATTTTAAACATTAAGCATTTCCTAAGGAAACATAATTTATATCATTATTAGGAATAAATCTTTTATATTAGAGCCAAGTATCAGGTTTCGTCAACTGACTTGGGTTGAAAGTCTGGATTCACAGGTATGATTGTGGGTAAAATTTAACTTGTCTGAGCTTCAGTTTCCTCATCTGAAAAATATAAGTAAGGACTACCAATCTCTTCATTTGTGTATATACAGTGTTTTCATTGATGATGTGAATATATACTTTGAAGAATTAAAATCTTGTTTAATTTTAAGTAATGTTAAATAAAGTCTTTCCAAAAGGCTGATTTCATACTTTAAGTGTTCTTTCTAAGCTATTGCTTTTCATTATTAGTTTTTCATTTATGTAACAAAGGAATACTATTTTTATTCTGGAGTATGGTGTTTAATATTGCATGCATTTTTTCCTTACATTATTGTTGAACAAGAGAACTCTGATTATGCACTGTCCATACAAAGCTTCCTTGTGTGATATTAAGATAGATCAGTTGCCAAAAGAATAACCTCACTAAGAGGCCAAAGAAATGGGGCAACAAAAAAGTCTTTATGTAATGATTGCTTCACAGGCATCCTGTGCCTTGAGGCGTCATTCAAATTTCCTCCCTGGCTTGTATCTGTAGTCTCTCACGCATATCCAAATCCCTCACCATCAACTTCCATACCTTCTATAATTCATTAAGGATCTTATCTTCTCTCTAACATAACTATAAATTTTATTTGTCCCCTGTTTATTATCATCACAGAGCAGAGAAAATCTGAATATTTAATACCATAATTGTTAGTCATAATGGTAAAAAAGTTTTTAAAAATCAAAAATTAATATACACAGCACAGCACACTCTTCTGGTTAAAATTTTATAAAGTGTAGATTTAAGCAGGTAAAATTCTAAATAGAAGAATAATTAAAGTTTAAATATGCAGAAATAGAAAAAAGAAACCTAGAAATTATTCCGTCAAAGCTTAACCTACAAAACTTTAATTATATTCAGAATTTTATCTGGAAATGATGAAGAATGACTCTGTTAAATTAGTTTCAAGATTTAAATCAAGCTCAACAATTTTAGCAGTGCCCTGTATTTCATAATATTACTTGTAATTTTTTTTTCCTCTATGTTCTTTTCGTTCATCATTGTTTTTCTTTCACTGACTTCTTTCTGTCCATACATAATAGACAGGCATAAGAATAGATGTAATTATTAAAAATCTAGGGGCATTCAGCACTAATATCCATAACTCAATACACAGCTACCCAACTTCAAAGGCTATCATTCTCTTATACAGAAAAACAAAGAATTTTTGTATATTTTAATAACTGCTTGTTTCTGAAATCAGAAAGTGTGTAGTTGTCCTTAAAATTCCTGAAAAGAGAAGGTGGTATCTCCATCTAAGGATTTGTTAGGGTTTCTCGGAGGATCATTGCTGAAACAGTTTCCTTATTACATGACTGGTCACTCTAAATGAATCTGATTCTTTCAAAGAAACACTTAGTAGGATTACATAAATGTGTGGTTGGTCTTGATCCTTCATTTTCATAATTTAACTACAAGAATTCTGTTCTGAATCAATGCAAAATACTCTAGAGATGATTCTTTAATTAACGATGATTCATCTTTGGATTTATTTATTTATTTTTTACTGAAAGATGATGCAAAAAGTCTACATATTCCGTCAAAATCATCCTTCAAATTTTAAGATAGTCTTTTCCCAGCTTGGAACTATGCAATATGATAAACTCTATCAATGCTGGGCAGAAGCAGAAACCACCAATTCCTAGTCATCCAAGTGTTCCTGGGGGGAAACAAAAGATATTCTACAGTGTAACATGTTCCTAAGTGGGATATATTAGCTTTCAGGACATAATCCCACTGTTAGTCCAGAAGCATCAGTTTTTGCCTTTGGATTTCAGGTTTTGTTAGTCTTGTTTGTATTTTGCCATTTACTTAATTTGCTTGTTCAAATATCCATCAAATATTACCAAAAGTACCTCTTTAATGTTCCTAAAATCATGAAGTTTTCTCTGCCCCATCAAGCATTCACTATTTCTTATTTAGATAATAGCAATATTTCCCAAAATGATGTCCATTATGCATGATTTGGTTCCTTTCTCTAAATTGGAACACTTTAATTGTGTCACTTTAATTTATTAAACTTTAAATGTGTTATTAATGTGGCACTGTTAATTTCTACTTTACACATGCTTTTTATTTTTTGTGTCTGTTTATAATAATCTCAAAACAGTATATATACACAAAAGGCTTTCCATTGTCTGAATGACAAAATTCAATCACTTTGCAATAACAATCAAAGGTCTTTATGATAAAGCCTTTTTTTATCTTGCCAATACTTACACATTGTATCCTTGATGATCTATTCTAAACTTTTTGCAGTTTTTTAGGACGTGATGTGCTCTTGCCTCTGTACCTTTGGTTTACTGCTTCTTCTGATTAAAAAGTTATTCTTCCTTTCTTTTCTTAAATAATTGTCTTTCAGGATTCTGCTCAGGTGCCATCTCCCACCCTAATAAAATACATATATGTAAGCTCAAATAGCAGTTTTAATATTTCTCAAGTTCAGTTTTACAACTGTAGGGACAAGATAATACCTTAAAAGTCTCCATGTGCCCAAAACTTAGTACTAACTGCTTACTAAATATGTGCAAATGAATGAAGAAATTAATGAAGTACTGCTTGGATCTAAGTTTTCACTTCACTCTTCAAAAACATTTTATCCACTCCCCATTGTGAATAGATGCACTCAGGTTTACATTAACACTAATAAACACATTTCTGACAGTTCATCAAAGCTGGGGGTTGAATTTTATGAAGTAGAGTAGCAAAGGATAGATTTAGATTTACAATTTGGTTATTAGGGAAGAAGTGGAAAATTTTAAGTGGTGTGCAACCAGATTTGTATATTTGTATCATCATCACTCTGCTAACAGCATCAAAAATGATTTGATAATGAAGAGAATCGTGTCAGGGTGATCAATTCAGAGGTCATTTCCATAGCCAGAGGAGAGGTGACAAGTATGCTGAGCATAGCAGACCAAGATGTAAAGAAGCTTTTTGAGACACTTTGGAGGCAAAATCAACAACTTCTCATTGATATGTAGGAATGTATTGGAGTCAAGGAAAAATTCTGGGTTTCAGGCTTTCTTAATCACTGCCAAATACAATAATAATAAGAAGAAATGGTGGCTGTTGTGTGTAGGTGGCAATGAGAAAACAAGGGATGTTACAAGTTCAGTTCAGGGTAGATATGCATTTTTAGCAGGAATAGTGTCAGTATTAAGTATATGAATCTGGAAATCTGAAAATATCTAGGTGTATAGATAAATATTTAACTTAATGTGTAAAACTACTACTTAAAATCATGAGAGCAGGTGAATCTTCAAAAAAGAATGTAGATTTTTCTCCAAGAAGTCCAGACAATATTTTTCCGGCACTATATAACTAATGAGATTGAAAACCGACTTACATGGTAGTTTAAATAAAAGTTAGCATGGGTATACCATTAATAATAATAATACTATTATTAAGCAACTTTATTACTGGGTCTAGAAAGTTTAAATTTTGACTTAACTATAGCACTTTAGTTCAATGTGTGCCTTAATGCAAGGCATCATTTTGCTCTGCAGGTTAGAAAGCACATTTATGTCACAATCAAAATAATTCCTTCATCTTTGTCTTTAATTCAGAATAAATTTATCACTGTTGTCACTTCTTTATTTTATCCAAATTCTCTCCCTTGTGATTGGTGTGTAAAAGTTGATATGGATCAAATAACTTATGGGTTGAAAGCAGTTTCATGAATCATGGGAACTCTTAAACTATGTAAAATTATCATTCGGGCACAATGAGTTTCTTATGAAAGCCTTCTTAATGCAGAAAGAAAAATGGAGCATTCCAAGGATTTTCCATCTCAAAAAAAAAATGCTAAGTACATGGAAATGCTAAGAAGTACATGGAAAATAGTCACAGTCCAAATAATAGGCATATAGTTTTTTTTATCATGCAAGCATTTTTTTCTACTGATTCCCATATGTTAACTAGTTCTCTTTTAATTCTGATAGCATATTGCCCAGTTCTAGCCTTGTTTAAATTTATTTTTTTAAGATGTGGTCAATTATGAGCATTTGAAGAATGATATAATGTACTTTTTTTTCAAGCTTTGATTTTTATAAAGTTCTTTGATATAGATTATCTCATTAAACATACAAACTATATAACTGTAGTTCATCTTTTTATATGCTTATAACTATAGGTCATACAGTGGAAAAGTGTTTTAAATTATATTTCCATTAGACTTGCATTATTCTTCTGATTGTACAAAAGTGTAGCCATTTGAAAATTGTTTCTCATGTTATCCAAATGATTGACATTTTTTAAAATAAATTAAATGGGCTAATATTTTTGAAGTGAATAAAAGAGTATCTGTCAGATAATATGTATTTTTATTCTGTTAAATAAATAAAAATTAAATTAAAAAGTCATTGGCAAAAATATTTTATGACTCTCACCATATCATTTGATTCTCATTTTTCTGCCATATCCCAGTTCTCAACTTACATAGAAGGCTTATTTTAGCCTCTGCAGAAAATTTTTCTGTCTAAACCAACTAAAATATTGCCACTACATTTAATATTATTACACTCCACTAATGTAAATTGCCTTCTCTGAAATGGACTTCTCTCACATTACAAATCCTTATAAATTTCAAGCTTAATCAGTCGGCCCTGCTGGATTACCTATACCAGTTCCTTGAGCAATGCTTTCTGGTCTCTTTTATAGAGCACTCAAAACATGAAGGAAAAGCATGCTAGTCTGTACTTGTGACAAGTCCTTCAATTCTAAATCAAATGCCACATTCTGCATTGAAGACAACCTTATTACTACCATCAGAAAGCAGGTTTTCTTCCTTTCCACTCTAATGAAACTAGGGTTTAAGACTAAAAAATAAATAAGATCATCACCTAGTGCAGGATATAATACATGTGTTAGAGTTATTGGTCCTGCTTAGCATGGTAGAAATTCTTCAAGGATAGACACACATTTTGTAAGATATCTATTCACACTAAGTTTTCCTTCATGTCAATTGGTTCCAGAGTAATCTATACTGGTTTGTGCTTTGTCAATCTTTTTTGGCCTCCCATATCTTTCTGGAAGAGTTCAAACTTCTCTCAACTCACTTAACTGTAACTAGATTTTCTCCCAAGCCCAGGTTCTGGATAATGGGTCTCTTTTTGTCTTTTCTTACTTTTCTTTTCTTCTCACATTTTTTGTTTATTTCTTGCTCTTTTCCCTTGTTTAAATTATAAATTATAAAGAAATTCTGAAAAATAAGTAATCTAAAAAGAGGGGAAATTTATGCATTAACTTTTTAAGAACTCAAAGATAAGCATAGCATTAATGAAAAAACTAAAACTAGACAAGAACAATATTAAAATATTTACATTTTAGGAACTTCCTTTTAATCAATAGATGTTGATTGAACCATTAATAATTATGCATCTGATATTGAACAAACAAGATAATTTAGGGAAAATAAGACTTAAGAACTGAATTACAATGTTTTCTTCATATGTTTTTAATTTGTTATCTTATTAAATGTTTGATAAGCAACTGAAAGTATGAGAGAGGAAAGAACCCAAAACAAAATATGTAACAGAAACAAGTCTGTGTATCTTTTGTTATTGTTATTATTAAACTGGATCAGGCAAGCAGAAGACTAATATCAAATTAGTTCCTTTACTTTCCATGAATATATTATAATATTGAAGTTATTATCATGTATCATAACAACTAAATGATTTTGAAATTTGATTTAAAATTTAAAGGGGATTGGCAGCTAATCAGTTTTTATGACCATTTACCTTGAATTCTCTCATTAAATACCTTCCATAGTGTTCCAATTTTAAATGTATATATTTCTGTAACACTAAAATTGTGTAACTATGCAATTGTGACTATTTTGTAGCTTTTCCAAAGGCTAAACAGAAATAGAAAAGAAAAGCAACCAAACAAATGAAATACCCTCAGTTTCTTATGAAAATTTTGATTTTGAGCTGCTCATTAATTTAATTCCAGGTGGCCAGGCAAGGCAAATATTTAGAACCAATAAGATATGTCAAATAAATAAAAGGAAGAATAAAAATAAATATTATAATGAGTCTCTTTTCTCATAGCACCAATATTGTCCAAATCAATCAAAAATAAAATTACCATTTTATGAAACGTGCAAAAATAAGTCTCCAAGTATTTATCTCTTTGGTGACTTACTCTTAAGTGGAAATAGCCACTCAGTGCTAAAATACATACAAAAGTATTTTTTAGCTTTATGAGGCTAACCTCAACCATCACATATTTTTTTTTAGATTTGAGGATATGTTAACCAATTGCCATAACCATGAAACAGTCTTTAACAGAAATAGGATATGACCAACCACCTAAACATTACAATTCCACACATTGTGCATTGTCAGCATAAAACCAAATTTTTAATTTTATCTGCACAAATTCCAAACATTGTGTAGTTTGTTTGTTTGTTTGTTTTTCTGTAGAATCATCCAACTAAATATAGATAGCATCAAGTACAGTGGCATGATCCTGCAATTCCAGGTCTCAGGAAGCTAAGGCAGGAGGATTACTTGCACACACAAATTCAAGACATGCTTGGGCAATGTCATGAAAACCTTGTCTCAAAAAACAAACAAAGCTTCCAGGCAAGGGGACACACGCCTGTAATCCCAGCAGCGCAAGAGGCTGAGGCAGGAGGATTGCAAATTCAAAGACAGCCTCAGCAACTTAGTGAGGCCCTAGGCAACTCAGGGAGACCCTATCTCTAAATAAAATATAAAAAAGGCTAGGGATGTTACTTAGTGGTTGAGTGTCCCTGGGTTCAATCCCCAATATCAAAAAAACAAAAACAAACAAACAAAGCAACACCATATACATATACTGTATAATTAATTTTACATGAACAAAGTCATGAATACATAAAAATGTTTATTAATTTCCTTACAAATTATGGAATTATAGAAGAGGTAACCCACTACTTATTTCTAAATTTAGGAAAAGAATCAGAAATTTAAATCTAATTTCAGTAAAAATAAAGTCAAAATAACCCAATTTAGAGAAAATAACATCAATCATATGGGCTAATTTTGTAATTTAAGTTATTTAGAGAAAGCTATTGAACTGATAATTTTTTTAAATTTTCTTTATATGATGTACTTTGTAAAAATCATTGATCATGCATGATATGTCAGGCACAAAGAAGGAAATCACAGATTTGCAAGGAAAACAATTATAGTAGTGTATAATTAAATGCACTTGGTTAAGTAAAGTTTTGAATCTTCTACATTAAGTATTCAATGGAAGAGTGATTTTACACTCCTTTTAGAGGCAGAAATCCTTCAGAGAGAAAGTGACGCTTTAATTAAAATTGACAAAATAGGAGGGAACATTCTAGGATAAAAATAGCAAGTGCAAAGATTACAGCTTGTATCAGTACAGTTATTAAATAGCATAGAGATGCTTAGATGTCTGCAAATTCTTGGGATGGAAACAAGTCTGCAGAGCAAAATGATTCATGTAACTAAAAGGCTTTATCACATATTTTGTTAGTCTATAGTTTAAAATGAATATATAGAATTATACTATAGAATTGTTAGCCTGTTCATTACTTTGACAATCATCTGTTGATTACCCTCTAAAGTGCAGACATTGTCCTAGGTCTGATGTTACAAGTGCGGAATTAGGTGTGGCTTTATTCTTCAAAAGTGGGAAAGACAGTAGAGGAATGATCAAAATATTGTTATAAACTAAGCACTCTCTATGTAGCTATAATCTTTATTTTTTTCAAATAATATTTAATATGACATTGTACAATAATATTTAAAAATTCAGAAACATACACAAAGAGCCCGAAGTGAAAAAAAAAAAAAAAAGAAGACTGCTATGATGTTACAAGTTTATGGTAGAAAGACACACACTTGTAAGTCTTGACCATATTTGGTGGTTCAAGGTTTTACAGCAAAAATAAATAGTTAATACTTGGCACCTAAATAGTTCATAATATTCACAAGACTTGTTTTCTTAGGCTCTGTACCACTGTGCATCTTGGTACAAAGTATAAACTGGAATTTCTCATCAGAGATTTCATAAAGCCATGAGATAATTCATAGTATCACAAGCAATATGAAATACGCAATAGTTTGTAAGGATTTTTATGTGAAATCAATCACATCACATAAATATAGAGATCACAATTAAATAACATGAAACAAAATCACAGGAATAAACATTTTAATATGGTTCTGGATCAAAATAGCTTCATTGTACCCCTCAAACAAAAATTTCATATGTTGACACTGTCATAGTTGATTGAAGAACAGCATAAAACATGGGCATCTGTAGAATAAATAAAATATGTTTTACTCTATTTCTGGGTGGATTTTTTTGAAATGGTACAGAAACAAAATAAGAGATATTACCTGAATGCTAACATTGGTGGGTATTGATTGCCCTCCATGATATCAACTTTTACATTTTTTGGTGAAGTACCTTCATTGTTCTCATTGACTTAACATTGGTTTTATCTGTTTTATATGCTGAAGTTCTATGCTAAATCTCATCTGAAGAAAATTTACTACTGTTGCTTTAAAAAAATATATGAGAATGACTGTTTCAACCCTGTTGTGTTTGCAGCCCTCTAGGTAGAATGCTATGATTGTGGACATTCCCTTTCCTTGACTGTCCCCACTTCAGCCAGCCTTCCCTAGCTGGGGTAGCCATTTCCTGTTTTCCTCACAGGTTATTTATTCAGTCATATGAGAGCTAGTATTTAAAAAAAAAATGCTTCTTTACGTCTAATTAGGGAGCCTGAATTTTGGGAAAATGTGTGCTCCAAACTTTGTTGATAGTAGTTTTCATATTAAATTATGAATAAGTTCTCTGGGAAAATGCACTTTTTATTGAAATATTGAAGAAAGATATCATTTGAACAAAAGCCTAATATTACAAACTATTTTTTATGACTCTAGCGACAGATGCTCAAAAAGGAAAAGAAAAAAAGAACACTGCTTAGCATTCTCTATGTCCTTTTAACTACTATGAAATTTATTACATTAAGGCTCAACAGTCATTTGTAAATGGGGGACTGATTTTACCACCCAAGATCTTATTCTATGAAACCATGTTTCTGGACATTTGCTTGAACTACATTATAAGAAAATACTTTGCAGCTTGATTATGAGCTTTCCTCAGTTATATTTAGCCAGGATATTTTGAGCCTCGTCTGGGAAACAGTAGTAAAACCTACAGGGCAAATAGTATGATTTTTGTCATGTAGTTTATGATCTTATTCTTTATTACTAAACCATAGGTAGAAAAGATGAATAAAATCTCTGCCTCCATGGTGGTACCATTCAAAATTCATTCATTTCAAAACTTTGCTTTAACAGCAAACTGTTCCTTTCATATTGCTATAGAAATTTAACCTAGTGTTAGATTTAAATGATAATGACAGATTTATTCAGAGTTAGGAAACAGTGAGAACAAAACACTTTAGTCTATGGTATCAAAACTAAATAAGTAAATTTTAAATTGACCTCAGTAGAAGATATAAACAATCCATAATAATAAAAAAGCAAATGGCAAAACAAAATTGAACAGGTGCTAAACAATTTATGACACAATAATCAGGATGCATTGAACAAAAGAACTTTAAAAAAAAACCCTCATGGCATAGTTAATATTAATATAAAGATTATTTCATCTGTGAAAAAGCATTCTTTAAAAGTAATATTCCCATTTAATATAGGACATAGAATTTAATGGGTTAAAGGGAACTCACCTTATCAACAAGGACAGCTAGATATATTTTGACAGCACCAAGCAATTGGTTAGCCCTCCTGAGTACAAAACACTGCTTGTGTAGCCTTTCTTTCCAATAAATTATTTTTAAAATGATCTAACTGTGTCATATTATTTGTAATGCTATTAAGAATAATATCTAAAGTACTTAAACTAATTATGCCTATTTTGTAAGATTAATTATCATTAATAATTTAACATATTTTATCATTTAAGTCAGTATCCGTTCTGATCTTTAACTTTAGAGAGCACACTGTATATGTACCACATAATTAGGGCTTATGTATCACATAATTAAGGCTAAATACTAGGAAATCAGACTAATGAGACCAAATCAAACTGAATTATTTAAGCTTTTTTTCTTTAATTTTAGAGGTAGGATATTTAGTAATTAAACACTGGGTTTCATTTTATTGAATTGCATATATCTTCTTTGTTTTTAAGCTCCTTGCTATAAAAGCTTTAACAAAATGTTTCCTGAGAACTGAAGGAAAAGAATCCCTCACTTGCCACAACAGGGGTCAAAATGAGTAGAGCTAGAGAGTTGGGTGGCTTTGGACTTTCTCCTTTTCTCCCTTCTTTCCCAGCGCGCTTTCATTCCTGAGATCGTCTTATTTTATTTTTCCTGGCTCTCAAAGACCTTTCTTCAAACTGGAAAGGATGCAGATCTCTATTGTTTTATATTCTATTCTTCCAGCTTCTGGCTGCTGTGATGGGAAATTAACAACATCATGAACAATATAATTCAAGAATTCAAGTTCTGGAAAGAACTATTTTGGAGAAAGGGGCTTTCACATTCTTCTTACCACATCATTCATTCAATGACTTTTGAACAGGTATTTGTGAATGCCTAGCACATGGATGGCTGTTGTTATACAACACTACCCAGTGAAATTTTGCATATGTCACTCCTGACAAATAACAAATCTCACTTGTAGGTATCATTTCACAAAGATCCACTGAGTACCTCTTACATTCCTGGGGGCTTGGTTAGGCGCTAATTATAGAGTGGCAAACAAGAGAAAAAAAAAAAGGAGCTTTGTTCTTACAGGGCTGTTGGTCTTGTTGGGAAGACATCAATAACAATTGCATAAGATGCATTATGACAGAAGAATAGGATCATATGGGAATGAATAAATGGCAGTTAACTTCAATTAGGAGTCAAATAAGGTTTGCTGTAGAAGGTGTCATATAAGTTAAGTCTTGAAGGACGGTTAGGTTACAGTTGGACTATGAGAAAATGTTCTAAAGAGAGGAAGTAATATCTGTGGAGACTGAAGGGAAGAGTATAGGACTATATGAGGATCAAATGAGTCTGGAGAGGTAGGTGAAATAATTATGTGATACTGCCAAACTGAATGAGAAATAGAGGTTCTATAACTAGTTAAGTGCTGGAAGTAGATAAACTACTTTACATCCAACTCCTAATACCAAAGTCTCATATATATTGACCCTCTGTACCAAGAAAATAAAAGAAAAAGTATATTTTCAGAAAGTTAACTGATGTATACTTTCAAAGTGATGATTTCAACAAGTGATGTGTTTCAAAAAACCCCAATGGAAGAATGGAACAGAACCTCTCTGAATGATTGTATCAAACCTTCAAAGATCTTCAGCAGTATCTTTGCTCCTCATATGTATGCTAGGGGCCTGTGTGCAGAGAGTACCATATAGTCACCACACATGATCACTAATGTTTTTTGTACATTTTTAGTGCAGAAAGGAAAAAGACAATATAAAACATCTTTATAAATATAACAATAGACGGATAGGTGATAAATTCACTTTTTATCACTTTAATATATGGACCTTCTTGCCTCATCTCTAACTTGACTGCTCCACCACAGCCTATTTGTTTTTTTTTTTTTTTGTTTTTTTTTTTCTGAGTCTCACTTCCCTCTACCTCTCACAAATCGGAACAGAAAAATGCTAGGTGAGGCAAAAGGGTTCTTTCTGCAGGAAACAAGAATCAAAGTGAAGGATGGCTTCAGAGAGAAATGAAGGCAGAAAAACAGGAAGGCTATGCTTAGAGCAAGTTACTAAGATTCTGAATTAAAGTAGTAATAATGGAAGTAATCAAAAGCAGCCCAGCTTCAGAGCTACTTGGAAGTAGAAATGACGGCATGGGTGACCAGCTGGGAATGACTTGTACCAAAAGGAGGAGTTGATGAAGGTTCAGACTTTGTCAAATGACAGCCATGGATAAGGCATGCAGCCTGGGTTTAAAAGCCATAATGACATCAACATTTTTACATTTTTAATGAATTTCATTTTTTTCCTATTGTGCTTTCCCCCAAACAAAAAGTATTCACCTTCATGATGTGTTGAATTATCAGTTGGATTTAAATAAACATTTCTATGTTTACACAATAGAGCAAACAGGACTATTCTCATGTAGACAAACTATCTGCAAACAAGTTGTTTTTATTAGCCAATTGTGAAACTTCAACAGGTATATCTGTTAGCTGTTACCTGACATTTGCTCCATACTTGTTAGTATACTTTTCCTGCTAGAAGAGGAGGGTGATTTAAAACACATTTCTTAATCCCAGTCAACTCAGCAAGTTCCCAGCAGATCGTGCCCTGGAGATCTCTCTGTCTTGCTACTGTATTCTCCACCTATTTAGTGATAGAAAGGTTTTCAGGTGATTAAAAAGTAACTAGCCTTCTCAGAATGGTTAATAATCCTTACACAAGACTAGACACATTCAGGTCCTGGCAAGTCCCAATCAGGAAATTAAAAATTTTGAAGGAGCAAAGAAGTATCATTTCTCCTTAATACTAAGAATAACTTTAATCCAAATTGGCATACTCCTTTACCTATATTTATTACTGAGGAGATTTTTAAAGTAATTTTTGCAATCATATTTTTGACATGAAATGGCTATTTCTGCTGGACTCAAACTGACCATTATCTGGAATTGTTTTTCTTTCAAACGAAGGGAAAAAAATAAGACCATCACTACCACAATATTCATCTTGGGTAGCACAAAATGACATACGCAATTTGGACCAGGAGACAAATAAAATAATACTTTACAAATGAATCTCTCTTTTTTCTTCCAAAGTAGATTTGGAAGAAATTATGAATTAGAGGAGATCTTAAACCTGAGTCAAGGAAATAGAGTTCTTCATTTATCACAGAAACAAATAGTACAGTAATGACATAATTTCCCATAATGTCCCTTGATCGAGTCAACCTATTTCACTCATTTTATTATGTAGCCCTTCAACGTTTTAGATTTGTCCCATCACCTGACAGTTTATGCTTCATTTTCCTGCTTTTCAGTGTCATTCAAGGTCGACTTCCTCTCCGATAGTTATTTTTGTCCAAACAGGAATCAAGCATGCCATTTCATCTCCAATCTCAACTCCAAACATGGTTTCCTATAATTGTATATTTCAGAAATCATATGAACTCAATTTTCTCTGTGAAAGATGAGAAAAACTCAAAGCTATCTAGGAAAAGTGAACCTTCACTATTTTACATTTGCTGGAAGATTATGGATAAAAACATTATTTGCCCCACCTTCCAACTCCAGATAACTCTACCACAGGCCCTCTATGTAATCAGCAACCTTCTTTTGCAGTGCATTTTGAGAGTATAGTTGGTTACAGAGCAGGGTCTTTGAATTTCCAGAAGTAGAGCCATTGTGTTATTCTCCTGCAATATTTTGGTGCATTTACAAGTCTATGCAGCACATACAGGACAAACTTCCAAGTTGAACATTTAAGTTTCAGAATTTCAACTTATTTTGCTACATATTGGACAAAGGCTGCTGTAATTGTTCCACAGAAGTAGCTACTATAAAGCCATATATATTTTTACGATCACATTGTTACTGATGACTGACATAAATTTTATCCATCTCTCACATTGATAGTAAGGTAAAAAAGCAGTCATAAAGAAGCAAATAAACATTTAAGTTCCTACGATGAGCCATGAATTAACATCCTTTAATTCTAACTTATGCTCTATTCTGTCCTATCGATTTAATTATTTCCAACTTGATTTTTAAAAGTTGAGGGTATAAGAGACTGTTCCTGACAAAGTCCTATGGATGATAAGTAACAGTGTCTGTTAACCCAGGTTCTTGGGGATTCAAAAACTTATACATTTTTTCCCTTCATAATGCTGTGCCCAATATAGAAATTTTACATTTAAAAATTATCAGATTTAACCTTTACATTTTAGAGATTCAGAAACTATAACATATTTCAGCTCAATGATCCAATCAAGGTCATACAAACATTTCTATGTTAGCACCAACATTCATGATCCCTTCAACTCAGGAGTCTCTCTACTCTCTTATGTATCATATTCAACTAAAAAGATGATCATAGATATTACAACAATCATCAGTATTATTATCACCACTGCTAATTGAAACCATACTTCTAGTTAGCACTGGAACTTCTATGGGAGTACCACATTATTCCCTATGGTCACATTATCTCACGCTTCTCTGAATAACAGCATATTGATCATGGATTATGCACCGGTTCAGTGAGAGAGTAGTATCATTAGAATCAGAGCGTTGTAAGCCTTTACTTTTCTTAAATTTTAACATTTTCAAATATAGTTATGTATGTTGTCTAAGGATAGACAAGATGGCCAATTTGATCTTCCTACTAATATAGGCTTTCGTAGGACCCGGTTAGAAATAAACAAACAAAAAGAGAATACCTTCATTTGACTATCTTGACCAAATGATTTTTTGCAGTATTTTTTTTTTTTTATATTTGAAAGAGCAGAAGAGGATCTATATTATTCATCAAGTGTTCCAGAGTTAAACTTCTCATTGCTTGGGCAATGAATTGGTTAAAATTTCATTATAATACCATCAGCCCCAAATGTATAGGGCATATAGAAACTATATAGAAATAGGAGCATTCAGCATATGTTTGCTCATTTGGTACAGTAGGTGTAGTGCATATTCACCTAACCTTCCTCACATAGTACTATGCAAACATTTCACTGAATTGATTTTTTTTTTGACCAGGCACTATTCCAACATTGAAGCTCTATAGCAAAGTGGAAATGCCAGTACAAAATTATATTTTTAATTTAACTATCGAGTAACCCAAGTTTGAACTGGGAAGAAGAAATAACAACAGAATAGCACCATGTAATGGCAATGCTCACAATGATTGTTGCCATATCACAGCATTGGTAGATCAGGCACAAAGATTAATCTGAGACCCATTAATGGAAGAATTTTCAGAGGAATTTGAGCTCAAATTATACCAATCTGTTACTATTCCAAAATAAATGCATCAGGTGGCATTTAAATGCAGGTGGTTAACCGCTTTATCAGTGCAGGTATTTAAGCTATTAGAAATATAATTAGAAAATTAAATTAAACACACTTATGTAGATTCTAATTCTAGCAGCACTGTCCCTTAGCATTATACTATTTCGATTGTAAATTACAAAATGTGCCTAAATTACACAGGTTTGTTTCTGATAGCTGAATGTAGATAATTAAGCTGTTAACCAGGAGCTTCAGTGGTCAACATGGTTATATATCTTTGTCTTATGCCTGTTTCTCCTTCTTGTTTCCACAAATCTCAGGGGAGCCAGATGAATGGCACTTAACTCTACCAGTTACACAGTCGACTGATTAGACATAGCCCTGTACCACAGGTATACTCAATTATATGCCTTTCGGAGAGTGGAACATTTCCTGAAGCTAAAAGTGTTGAATCTGTTGATTTCACACATTTTATACTAGGAGAAAACTGTGATCAAACATTTTTAAACCTTCAGTTTTATTTCATAACATACTTCCTCCTTCTGCTTAACATGGGAAGTAAGGAGCTTAGTGAAATAAAAGGGATAAATCAATTTGTTTCCAAATAATTAAGTCATTAAGAAGTGGACAATGACTTCATCTTTAGTAATCAAGTCATCTGTGCTGGGGAAAATGTGACATGAGATTTAAGGCACAACTTAGTGTCCATCAAGATACAAGCCTACATTTAATTTTTAAGATGTCAAATAGAACAATGTCAAGAAAAGAATAATGCCAAAACAATCACATTTTCTTTCATTAACTTTATAACAGCAAAGCACTTAGTAAGCACTGTTCTTAATACTCCTTGTATAATAAAAGTACTCAATGCTGGAGATAAGCTTGTAAACATTAAATACTAACAGGAAATACACACTATATATAAAACAGCCTTTCATACAGATCAAGACCCAACATATGGTTTTTTCCTAAAATCTTTCTTTCTTAATATTCATAATGACCTAGATATCCCTTATTTTATCTATTTTGTTGCTAATGATAAAAAGCAAAGGAATATTCAGCTATCTAATTTATGCTTAACATAAAACATACAGTTATTTAAGTGCTTTGTTATATACTGTAACAAGACCTGAATTGCTTTCTTCTTAAAACCTAAAACCAAATTGCATCTTAGACAATTTGGAATCCATTTGAATTCTTCCCCACAAATATTTATACCCTTGGTTTTAGTCAAAACTACAAGAAGCTCTTAAATATGCTTATATTTTCAATTTAAAATAGTTCTAAAAATGACAAAATATTTTTTAACAAGAAATTAGAAAAAAAAACCTGATTAGAGTAAATAAATCCTAGAAATCAAGGGATACTCTCCACAAGCTATCTCAAGACCAACACAATTGGTGAGTGTGTTGACTCCTATGCTTTATTCTAAGCTAACCACCATACATTTCATGTCTATTTTGGCTTTAATAAAGGTAGATGTGATTCTGAACAAATTCAGGAAAGTACTTCTTTCAAGCAGGGAACTGCTTAAATTAATTAAGCTAATTAGGTTAATGAATAATTAAGATAATTCTTTCACTCTTCCCCCACAATTCAATCTCTTCATCTCTTAGACATAAGTCTCAAATGGTGGTATTAAGATTCCTAAATACAATCACAAATTATGCTTCCATTTAATATTCTACATCACAATCAAGACCAAATTTATTCTTCTTTTTCTCTTGGTTTATAGCTTAAATAAGAAGGATCCATCTCTCAAATATTGAGCATCTTTATAGTTATGGAATATCAATATCATAAATTAAAAATTATTCTAGAAGAGGAAATATATCTATATATAAATGGTAAAAGCTTTAAAAAATTACTATTTGAAATATCATAACAGGTTCATAGCATTTCTCTTTCAACCTAGGCTATGCAAAACAGTGTTTCATTTTATTTTTTAACTACCCAAGAAAGGCTTATACCATTATATCATTGTTGATTAACAGAAGATCAGAGATGTTATGAGACTTGCCCAAGGTAATACCACTGAACATGGTGGAGTTTGGATTCCTCTGTTTTAAAGAAAGTATTGAATCTTTATAAAACTTGGCTTATTTGTGAAAGATAAGTGGGTTATTTTTTTCTCTGAGCATATTTCTATAATTGTGATATTTCCAGTGAATTAGACAACAAGTAAAATGTGAAAAATGTGTGAATACTGTAGCAAAGAAAAACTGATTGAGTCAAGTGGTAGTTTCTCTTTTGTCTCATAGACTTCTAAATACATTGTCAGTAGTCATCTAAGATTGTATTTTAATTCAGATATAAAGTTACAAAAATTGGACTTTTAGAGAATAGAGATATTTTGCTATTTACTTTTATGACCACAGACATAATTCCTGTCAGTCAGTCATCTAACTTCAACTAACCTCTGTCATCCCCCTCACCACTAAGGGGCAATACAGTAGCACACATGTCACTATAATTAGCGTTCAGCAGCAATTTTCATTAGACCAATGATCTCCAATAAGATTTTCCCAAGGGCTGCATTCAGTTATATGTAATAGTTAGGCGGGCCACACATGTATTAGCATATAATTTGCACATGATTTGCATATGCATTTAAAAATTGCATCATATTTCTCTGGATATTTCTAGTAAAAATGTAATTACTTCAATGTTGAAGGCTATGATTTCTGTTTCTCCGCACTAACCCACCACATCTGAACCAGATGGCTTATGACAGAATAGCTCAGCAGAAAAGTAGGAAAAGCTAGGAGAGGAGAAAATAGTCAGTAGAGATGGTTAGGGTCAATAGAAATCTTTTGGGGGGCACTAATGATGAGTACTGAGAGAATATTGCATTAGACAATTTGTCTCTTTTATAAGGATAAAGGAATAAATGCACACTAGGTGGACCTTCTAAGAAATGCCTTTCTAGTTACTGCTGATATCTTGTTGAGCTTTTTTTTTTTTTTTTTCAAACCTCATTACAGGCTAAATGGCAAATTATCTGTTATCACTTGGGAAATCTCAGTTACCTCTTAATTCTAATGGTATAGTCACATAACAACTTTAACTGAGTTTTCTTCTAAACCTAATTACTCTCTGTTTTGAGCACTAATTTTAAGTGGAGAGCTCTCTATTTCCCTTTAGATTTTTATTCATGTGGACCAATCCCACACCATTAGAGATCACACCCTCTCCGACCTAAACAGTTTCCTGGTGCATTAGTAGTTGGTAGGCAAGGAAAAGTCTCAAGAAATTACATGAGACTTGTACAGGACAAAACCGGAAAAAGATTGGGAATAGGTACAGAAACAAACACGTAGAGGCAAGTACTCACACCGCTTTTAAAACATACATGCTCTTGCATCTGTGAAAAGTATATCTGCCTTTCTCCTTTTCTCTTTTCTGCAATCTATTCAAAATATATTTAAAAGGATATTTTTGTTGGTTAGAAAGATGCGGATAGATATAGAGAGAAATACATAGATGATAGTGAAAGAATTTTCAAAATTGTAACAATTGTCCTATTTCAATGCAACACACTGTATTTCTACCTTCTCAGGAGGCTGAAGTATGAGGATTGTAAGTTTGAGGCCAGTTGAGATCCTGGCTCAAAATAAAATAAAATAGAGTGAGGGATATAGCTCAGTAGTAGAGTGCTGGGTTGTATGCCAATACAAGTACTAAAACCAAAAAAAAAAAAAAAAAAAGAAGAAGAAGAGAAAAGAAATAAAAAACAATTGTTGATTGAAGAAATATAACTAGAGTTAAGAAATGGTGCAGTCATAGTTATAATTTTCACTACTTTTCTGTTTGTGCTTTTCTATTTCAGATAGTCAGAAATTTGGGGAAAAGAAACAGAACTTTCCTTATCTACTCTGAGTCCTTCGAATGCCTAAGGATGGTCAGGAATCACAGGTATGCTCTCAACCAAGTATACACTGCTTTGGGCTTATGGGGGAACACATATCTATGTAATTACCTATTCTAACTTAAAGTCTTTATATAATCCGATATGTCTATAATGAATAGACATTTTTCTGTTTTATGAGCAGAACAAACTTAAGCAATGTTATTGCAATGCTCGTGTTGACTAAGTACTTAGTTATCCTCAACATGACTAAATAGAAAGGAGATGAAGAAATCTATTTTACCTTCTGAATTTCAACCAATTGCTTTTGACTCAAATTCTAGTATGATTGGTACTATCAGCAACACATATCTTTTATATGTACCATTTTCCCCTAGAAAATAACTGTGCCCCAAATATAGTGAATACTCTGTAACTAATTATTCATTGGACAAGTAAACAAATGATGAAAGTATAAATGTTATTTAAAGTTTTGTAAGAACATAGAAACCATTTTATAATTCATTAAGTTAAACTTTAATTTACAAAAACATGTTTAGTATGATTCCACTTGAGGGGATGGGTAGGGTGATGGAGAAATAAGCATTAACAAATTCATAGTTATTTACATTGTGGATTAGTTTTTGTTACATTTATTTTATATTTGGAAAAATGCATAATTTTTAATAGAAACACTATTTTACATTTATTTTATCTTGTTTCATTTGAAAGTGGCCCCTTCTATGACATTCACAGGGTTTCTGGACTACAGTTTGAAAACCCACATTCCAATTAATGATCCTGAGTTCCTTTTTGAAATGTAGGCTTTACTTTCACTCAGAAGCCCCAGCTTCTTATTCAATTTGCTTTTCATTGTTATTTGTTTGTAAATCTCTTTTGCTATAAACTAAAACTGTCTCCAAGACCAGAAGCCAAATTTTATGTGGTCATCCCACCTTTACGCTAACTTTACTAATAAGCTTGCATAAAGGCTATACCCAAAAGATATTTATAAATATTTAATAAATCACTTAATAAAAATCAATGAGTTTCACAAATCATATTGTCATAATGAGGAATGTATAAGATTCCTTTTGGAGAATGAGTCTAATGTTAGAAAAATATTGGTGGCCTAATTTTTTAATGAACTCTTATTATTGGTCATGCTACTTCATAAACATAAGTCATTCAGCACAAGGAAAACCAAATGAGAGTCCCATCCATCATGTCTATTGAGAGAAAAACAATCTCAAGTAACATTTTTATGGCTTATTCTGATCGTGACCACAAATAAATCACTAACTCAGGAATCATGAAAGTAATCATTTCCTGAAATACAAAAACTTTCAAAGATTAGGCAAAAAAAAAAAAAAAAAAAATATATATATATATATATATATATATATATATATATATGTAATGTTAAGAAATATATAAATAAACTTGAAATCCTAAAGGAGATAAAAGAATGTAAAAATATCTTTCCAAGTCCAAAGAACTTTTATATTTTTAAAGTTAGGATGATGAATATCTCTTTATTTTTTTTCATAAAGAATGAATACTTGAGCTCAACAGCAAACAAATTAGAATCAGTATCTCTTTTTTTAAAGAGAGAGAGAATTTTTTAATATTTATTTTTAGTTTTTCAGTGGACACAACATCTTTATTTTATTTTTATGTGTTGCTGAGGATCGAACCCAGCATGCTAGGTGAGAGTGCTACCACTTGAGCCACATCCCCGGCCCCAATATCTTTTAATATCACAACTAAACCCTACATCATTTTATTTCACCCAAAATTATTTTTCCAGTATAATTCATGAATTTGGGTTTTCCTCATCCAATTTATTATTATTTTTTCCTTTCAGGACACTGTTAAAACTGCCTAATTTGATATGATAGCACATGTTCCTAGACTGATATGCAGTAAGACTTTAACCTTCCAGGTAACAATTGTGAAAATGCCTGAACCCAGAGGAATATATCTAATTATAGACATTTCAGGCAGCAAGTCAAAGAGTGGGAAAATATTCTAAGCCATTTGGATCTATAAGTACTTTGGACTGTACTTACTGAATAGATACTTTTGGGGAGCAAGGGCTCAATTTATAGTTTTCCTGATTCATTCTATGTTTGTTTTAGCCCTTGGGGTTTAGCAGGTGCTAAACAAATGTATAATCATAGCAGTAAGTGCAAAAATTTCCATTAGCTGCAGAGCTAGTTAAATATTTTAAATTCTTCAAATTATAGCGTAGCATAAGAGTAAGTAGAAAACTACTTAAACTTGAACAAAACAATTCTTTAAACAAGGTCAAAGCATATCATTTTATCCTCTTCCAATCATTATTTATGTAGTATTTATTATTGTATTCAACATAACAAGAATATATGTAATGTAGCAACATTCCAGAACAGTAAAGTCACTTTTGTAAGAATTTTTTAAGAAATAGTGTTTTTTTCCATAAATCTATTTTAAAAAATACATTCTATACAGCAAACTTCAGAGTTCCATTTCTACTTTTGGCAGACTCTGTTTCAATTACCTATAAGTCTAAGCAATTCATATAAATTTCTTCTTCCTTCATTAATATTGAGCACCTGAGAAAAATCATATAAGGCTTTCAGAATCCAGATTTTCACTAGATAAATAGCAAAATGAAATGATTATTATTCATGACCAGTTGGCCTCTTTAGGTACATATCTATGACTATAGGTATGTAAATCCACCATGTTTAACTGAGTACATCAGCACTGCAGATTGAATTACCCACAACCCAGGGATAGAAATAATTATATTAGAGCTCATTTTAGACCATGTAGTTCTCTATTAGTAATTGTATTGGGCTATTGAGACACAATCATTAGAGACATAAAATGGTCATTTTGTATATTAGTAGTAAAAGAAAAAATCGTAAACCTTTAAGGAGAATTCATAAAATATGTACTTTTGACTCACAGTTAAAACATTGATTAAATTGCACACTACAAAAGAGGGCACTAAAAAATAGGAGGCATCGCCAAGGAGGCTGACTACCAACAACCACCTAAACTTTTTACAAGCATCAAGTCACCAATAAAGCAGCATGCACAGAACTTCAAAACACATATTTTAAATTGCACATAGAAATTTGAGACTCTCTCTATCAAACTCCTGAATGCTTCATCTGAAGGAAACACTGGCAGAAAAAGAGCAACCCTGAAATTGCAGAGATAGTGTTGCCTGGCTTCTGAGATTCAATTTTATTTTTAAGAAATTCCAGAGATATATAATCAACATGTTGCTCTTCTTTGCAATAGTAAATACCCTTATTATAATTATTCTTTATGAAAAGCTTACCTAATTGGTCAACTATTTTTTTAAATTTTTATTTTTGCAGTGCTAGATATCAAACCCAGGGCCTTGCACATGCTAAGCAAGTGTTCTAACACTGAGCTACACCATCACCCCTAACTCCCAATTGAACAAATATTTTTCAAATCTCTTTCTATATGTATTTTTTTAGCTGTCTCTAACCCTCAGTCTACACTGCACTACATCATACTGGTATAAACTTATAAATATAGAGAAATGCTTCACATTTATTAACCTATTAATTCCTCACAACAATGTGTTGGGAGTACTAGAACTAACTTCAGTAGAAGAAACTTAAAAACAAAAAGGCATAGGAAATTGACCAAACTCACCTGCATAGAAAGTAACAGTCCTTGGGTTCAAACCCAGATATTCTGATTCTGTTTTAACACTATGTATTTACTTTCATCAGTTTCAAAGTTAACTCTGAACAGTGTTAACAAAAATTCACTTTTTCTTACTTGTATTTATGACAGTTTAATGTTTAATGTTTTCTCTTGTTCTCAAAAGAAAATTGGCACCACATAAGCACACCAGAGATGAGTGGCTTTATAGATAATTTCCCCATAATCCCAACCCTTCTTCAACCTTTGTTAAAGCAAGTGAAGGGAACTAAACACTTCTTTTTAAAGCTAAAACTGTCTACTGGATAATCTTTTTTTTTTAAATATTTCCTATGAATATTTTGAAAGAATTAAGTGTCATCCCTACAAAATTCCATATGGCAAAATTAATTATCCTTCATATCCTTAGACAAATTGGTTCTTAATACTGGGGAGTTCATTGCAAGTACTACTTCCACAAACGAAAGAGACATGTATCTTGACCCATAAATTAGGCTTAGGCAGAACACAGTTCTCAAAACTTTTATCTTTTCTATTGAAGAATGGAAACAGAAAGCATGATACAAGAGTGAAGGGCCCCCTGACAACACATTAAATTTTTACACTGAGTTCCAGAGTTGTCTGCTATGGAGATACACAGAAGACCACCCATGTCATATGAGTTTGGAAATTCACAAACAAGCTTTACGGCCCCTCTGACCCTCTTAACTTACCCCATTCCTGCTCTCATCTAGATCAGATGCAAAATCAACTAATTTTTATTCAATTTTTACTATAATTTTTAGCAATAGCAGTGGATTAGGAGTATTGCCTGTTTTATTTCATTATTATCTACAATTTCCCAAATGAGGAAAACAAGGTTCAGAGAAATTGAGGAACCTGGTTGGGGTATGGCTACCAGGCAGTAAATAGCAAAGCTGGTATTCCAACTCACAACTATTGTCTGTATAATAAAAAAAAAAAAGATTGTTTTTTTTTCCAACACAAAATGCACTCAGTATCTGTGGGAGTTTGGTTCCAATATTTCTGGTAGATTCAAAATTTCAAGATTCTTTATATAAAATGGAGGAGTATTTGCATATTATCTATGCAGTCTGCCATATAACTTTTTAAAAATAATTTTTAGTTGTAGTTGGACACAATACTTTATTTTTACTTATTTTTATGTGGTGCTAAGGATTGAACCCAGAGCCTTGCACTTGCTAGGCAAGCACTCTACTGCTGAGCTACAACCCCAGCCCCTGCCATATAACTTATATCATCTCTATATTACTTATAATACCTAATACAATGTAAATGGAATATAATTGTTATGCTGTATTATCTATGGAATAATGACAAAAAAATTCTGTACATCCTCAGTAGAGATCAATATTTTTTCCAAATATTTTCCATCTGTAGTAGGTTGAATCCACAACCCATAGATATGGAGGGTTTACTGTACTAGTTTATTATGATGAATGAAATTTTTCATTCTTCCAAAGAGCTTCCATGCTTATTCTGACTCTAACCCCAGAAAGGATTTCCTTATTTTTACAGTAGATATTATTTTTTCCTCAGGTTTTCTGCCAAGAGTCCCTTGCTTTGATTCTCATCTTACTCAGCTAGGACCCTAAGCCCTCTCTGGCTTCTACAGGCATTCTCAGGATGATATGTGTCTCTATGCCTAGATACTACCCAAACCCTAAGTTCTCCCTAATTTCAACAACCCCTTTCACATGGACTAATCCTCTCTAACCCCATTTCCAGAATCAGGGCAGGAAGGGAATAGAAGAATGGAAAGGGTGGAACAGAATTCTAATTATAAATCTAAATAAGGAAATGAACATATTTGCTATTTAGATAGCATTTTATAGTTTACAAAGCATGTTTCTTTTAAGAGTTTGTCTTTACAACAGGTATCACCTTTTGATAGATAAAAAAAAATGTCTCATGGAGACCTCATGACTTATTTAAGACTGTCTGTCTTACAAAGGTAGAATTTGTGAGCTATTAGCCATTGCTACTCATTCTGAAATCTTAAAACGTAAGTGTACATTTTTAATAGGTTATTGTCATTTTAGATTATATCTAAATATTCTTGGTGTTACTTTCTATCAGCTTAAATTAATCATAATCTAATTTTAAAAAATGATACCTAAAGACAGGTTGGTTATGTTCTCAGTGATTAAACCTGGGTAAGAACACATCAAATGCAAAAATACTCCTATTAGCCTTTTATTTTTGAGAATATATGAAGCCGAAATATGTTGCATTTGCTTTTCTGGAGAAAATTTTTAGTCAGGTTCCATCACATTTTAACAAAGCTGATCTGTGCTCTCTTCTTCATCACTACAGAGGGCAGCAACAGACAGCAGAGCTCAGCATTACAGAGGAAATGTGAAAAGTTCCTAGTAAACAAGAGGGTTAAAGACAAAGTCATGCTTTAATCACACCAAATTTTCTTTTGTCTTTATACCATTTAAAATTAATCACATCCATAAACTTTCATATAAGTTACAAGAAACATGGATATGAAAAGTACCAGGAAAGACTGGTTATTTTCAAAAGTTGAGTCTATGACATTCTGTAATTATGCCCAAATTAGCATTAAACAATAAACATAGACATGCAATAAACAATAAATATATCATGCAATATTTCAAAGAGTGAAATTTAGTCAAGATTTTATTTTTTTACTATTTTTCTTATTTATTATTTTCTCTTAAAATCTTTGTCATAGCAAAATAAAAGTACTTGATATAAAATGCTTATTTTCATAGAATAAAAATTATCTTTAAAATGCACCCAAACTTGTTTTCTGTAGGTATGAACTTTTAGAAGTTATGTTTTGCAATAGGAAGGTTTACCTGCAAACTTTTCTCAGGACAATTTATTGTGAATAGCTGTCTGCAAAGATGAGGACTGTACTTGCTTCTAGTTTGGTTGCATAGGCCTACGACTGATTGTTCATGCAAAGGAGGGCAGCAAAGGTCTTATGATCAAAAGGGAAGAAATGACTGACAACAGAGCTAGTTCAAAGGAACTAATGGAATAATTAGTCCCAAAAAGACCAAAAAGACTGAAGAATTCATGATGTCATAAAAAGGAGAGCTACTTAAATTGGATTAGAAAATAAAAATGACATGAACATTGTAAATATTCACAGATCACATCATTGACGTGTAATGTGCCGTTAAATGATGTCAAATTAAAGGGGAAATTACATGTGTTAGAACTAGGACGAATAAAAAGAAGACATTTAAAGATACATGGTCCTTCAAGTGAAAATTTCTAACATATATTACATAGATGATCATCACACAGACAGTGAAACAGGGTGAATGAAATGTAAAATAAAATATGGGGGAAGGATACTGGCTAAAAACAACTCATTTTCAAATATTATAAATGGTAGTTAACTCTGGATTTCAGAGGAGTTATTTTGGAATTTATTTCATATAAAGAAATTCTAAGGACGGCTATAGTAAATAAGTCATACTGCCACACATTCCTTAAAATATCTTAGCATTATCCCTAAGTACTGAATTAGTATGTGAAATTGTCAGAAAAAAACAAACAAACAATAACAACAAAAACCCAGCTTTAGGTCTATAGAAATTTACATACTTCCAGCTTACTCTTGTTAATTGTATATGTTGTTTGAATCATTTCAGTGATTTTTGGACTGATTGGTAACTTCAATGAGTGATAAAGAAGAGGAACAACAAGAAACAGGTATGAGGCAGGTATAATGTCTTTCCTTTCCTGGGTCTCATGAATATTGCTTGCTCAGAAGCACTTACATTACTATTACATAATTAATCTGATTTTAACACACAATTCAAATACTTGCAAAATGCATACCTATATTCAAACACTTCTAGGAAAATATGCAAATGTTTAGCAAAGCAACATTTTGATTTCCAACGCATCTCAGTTGTGACAAATACTTTTGAAATTATTAAATAAAAATCATTTGCCTTTAATTGGATGTTATTCTTTCTGTTTATCTATTTTTATATATTTTATCTATTTTTATAGCAGTAAGTTTAGTATTACCTAAGGAATCATATTAACTAGGTAACAAGTACCTTTCTTGTATAGAAGCTTATTGTTAATAGCATTAAGCATCTTGTACTTTGCCATAGTGCATCTAACTGACACAAGAAGAAAAGTCCAAATAAACAACTGATGTTATATACCTCCAAAGTGATTCATTGAAAAATGAACTCTAAATGCCAGCAGGATTGTTTTTCTTCATTCTTGAAAATTCCGTAAGACTCTTTCTGGTCTATAAAAAGGAAAGGGTGTTAAGAAAATAAAATGTAATCTGGGTTGCAAGGAAATATTCAAAAGACTGCTATATCAATAGGCATAATCTCTAGTTTTAAACGAGTTTATTTAAGCATTTTACAAAGTGCATGAATTTTTTCCAGCTCCTTAGATTCCCCACAAAAGAAGAACAAACATTCACAAAGTATGATTTGGCAAGCAATGGTTGCTTTATGAAATAAAAGAGATGCTTGTCCCTCCCTCATTTGTGGTTCTAGGCCAATCTGAAGCATAAATAACTCATTCCTTAAAAGGGAGAGTAGAATAAGTGGGACAGTGGAGACACTGTTGCCACCATGGTTCAGTTAATTAATTCATAGAAAAATAACATGCTTAAATATCACAAATCAGTATGTAAGTTTTATAGTTCTTTTTCAGCCTAGACCACAGGATACTAATCATTTTGTCCTTCAGGCATTACCTGTATGGAATAGTAGGAAATAAAGAAAACAGAGATTTTCTTCTTGTACAAAGAAAGGAAGGAAATCTACCAGGAACCAGATTCTGCACTAGTCCCTTTATAGGTGCATCTATTATTTTCCTCATAATAATGAAGAAATGTAATTAGAAAAATTAGTAAAAATATTCAACATTAGCCACAGAACAAACTGATTATAAAAATAAGATATCAAGTAAATTTTACCTGACATTTGTTGGTCTCCCTCTAAGAGACTTATAAACCCCATATATTCTATAATCATTAGATTTAGCAATAAATTTTACAAAAAGAGTGATTTGACTAGTGGGAAAAAAATTTTCCCTGATCCCAGAAACTACTTTATGGAATGCTGGTAGTATCCACAGTATAGAAATTAGGAGATAGATGATTAAAATTTTGTTTAGTTTACATTGAACTAGATGATTGATCTTGAGCAACGGTCTCTCTGTGCCACAATTTCCCATCTGTAAAAATGCATAACAATAACAATACTGTATAGGGTTGTTCTGAAAATTAAAATAATTAAATACTCAGTAAACTTGAAGTAACGCATAAGCACACAGCAGGTGTTACATTAGTTCAATGTAAGCAATGTCAATTCACAAACAAAAGAGTTTGAAACATTTTCAGGAACACATCTCAGCAAAACCATTACTCTACTAATGGTTAATTTTTACAAGTATTCAGAGCATTTTAGATAATCAGCATAGATTCTACCAGCATGGAGGCCTTTGAAGGATTAATAAATCTGTTCTGAAGATTCCTATTGCAGATGTGGCAGGTGGGAAGGGTATATATGGCCTAAGGTAAAACCCTTGACAAGACAGAGAGTATCTGGACTCTGAATTGGCCGAGAATATGACAAGGGATTGTAAATTTCCTTTGCAGTCTGTAATCTTGTCAGAACCTAATGCAATTCTCTCTGTTGCAATTTTCATTAATATTTAGACTAACTTGAATGTAGAAAATGGACTGAATCCTGGGTATAAACTATTTTATTGACTCAACCATTAGATAGCCTTGTAGTTTTCCAATATTTCTACTAGTGACAACGATTTCATGGCTAATATCATCCAAATGCCTTTATACAGATGATTTTATTTACATCTGAGAGGGTTATATTTTGAGATATATAGTTTCAAAGAAATACAATCCTACAGTCTATTAGAATATTTTTACATTTTACCAACATTTAGTAATTGATGGATCTCATTAGTTATCAACATGAGAAAGTTCTATATGAAATAAAATTATGTTGTTTAAATAAACTAATATTTTCTAGACACTGTACAAAGAATGCAACTTGATGAGGAGTGTTTTCTACTTAATTAATACCAGCACTCATAGTAGAGAAAACGGTCACAAAAAATGTGGACTTACTTTAGAAAGTTGGGAAAATGTGGAAAAAGCAAGAAAGTACTCACAAAAAGCCCTTTTGTGATCTTTTCCCTGTCTTGGTAAAATGCAATGAGGACAAGAATGCACATCTGTCTTCTGAAAGATTGTAATCTCACTCCAGGAAGAAAGTCATTGATAGCAGATGAATGTCTAACAACTTTACGGCAATATCAAGATTAAAAACTCTAAATAATAATAAAAATATTTGAATATTTTCTCAAAAATTTTATTAAACTTATTCTTTTTTTTTCTCCTATGCTATACTCATGACATATCTGTAGAAATGGTAGGATAGACTCATCTAAATTGGGTAAACAGGAGTTCTACCAAGACAAATTTTTTTTTTTTTTGGTACCAGGGATTGAACTCAAGGGTGCTTACCCCACTAATCTACATCCTTAGCCCTTTTTATATTTTTTATTTAGAGACAGGGTCTTGTTAAGTTGCTTAGGGCTTCCTAAGTTGCTGAGGCTGGCTTTGAACTGGCAATCCTCCAGCCTCAGCCTCCGAAGCTGCTGGGCAAAATAATTTTCATGTGAACATTTGAACAAAATGTAAGTATGAACAAAAGTAAGTCAGGAAGTGATTCTTTATGTTACTCACATTATTATTTGAGCTAAGAGTTATTTCTAAATATATGTGTGGTTCTCTGAAATGAAATAATGTATAACTTTTACTCATTGATGATGAAAGAAATACAATGATTATAGAAATTATTTTTCAGAAGAAGGGATTTAGTCTGGAGTATTGAGTACACACAAAAAAATGTGTAAGCTTTTGACAATGATTCATAGGAGGGATTGTGTTTATTCTGATAGATTCGTATAAGAGATACAAAAAAGAAACTTCAGCTTATCACAAGGGGAAAATGTAGGAAGATGGCACAGGATATATCCAGAAATGATAATCTAGACACAGTGTTTAAAACTTCATTAATAAATCTTACTGTCTTATGAATGTCTCTTCTGAACAACCAGCAATAGAGGAGCCAATAAGAAATTGCAACCCTGCTCTATTAGTGCATTTTGCAAATATAAATGCAGAAGGATTCTGCTAAGCGACAGTAAGGCTCTGAGTATTTCTCAGATTCTTTTAAGATGCTTTGTGACTTCATTATTTTTTCCAATTACAACTCTGTGAAAAAATTCCCTCCATCATCAAAAGAATGGTCCTGGCTCACCCAACTTACTCTGGCAAATTGCTTTGGCTATTTCACAAGAGATAAGGCTGATCTGCTTCTGGGTACTCCATTACATTTTGACATCTCAACTTTTTTTATTGCCTTCAGTCTCTGTTCTTACTCAAGAAAGTGGTGCTTTTTTGTTGTTGTTGTTAGAACTTACCCTTTACTTCCTTAGGACTTTCAAATCTCTACCCTAAAAATACCTTCATTTTCCTTCTCAGTACCTAACTTTATTTTGTATTTTCCCTTTATCAAATATTTACATTTGTCATCTAGCATCGCTGCTGCATATCTTACCATCTGCCCATTTTTACTATCCTGAAATGTGGATTTCTTCCTACTACTGTGCCAACAAATTCTCAAAAGGTTAACAACCATTCTGCTACAAGTTTTAAAGTAAAATGAAATCACATTTTGTTACTTACACGTATTTCAAATAGCCTCTCTTGATTTCCTAATTCTGTTAATAGCGCTACCACATTTCCAATCAGAGTGTTCTTAGCTGCCTAATACTCCCTTATTCCTGCTTCTTGACAACTTGCCACGACCAAGCTATGATTGGTCAATAGGTTTCACCTCCCTTCATTGTGGAGTGAGGTTTATGTCCTGAGGAAAGCCCGGAAATCTGAGAAGGAAAGTGTAGGGATAAGGTTGGTGTAACCCAGAGTTACTGAAACATAACTGACGTTAGAAAGAAGCAGAATAAGGACAACTGTCTTGTTCCAATGGAAGTTTGCCTTATCAGAAGACAGACTGAAGGAAACAGTAAGAGCCATCTATTACGTTTTACTCTGCACAAAGAAAGCTTTCTATGATAAATTAGGAGCAGGCTCAAAAGTAATAAGCATATATAATTGCTTATATGGCACCTTTCTTGAAGGAAACCAGTTTGAGAATATAGCCCTTACCTCTGGTGTTAATATAAGCCCCTAAACTTCTCTCTATAGGAGGGTTCTACTATCTGGCATGCATATGTTAAAAGCAATGTAAACTGGAGTTGAAATTTGACTTGGGCTGGAAGAGTTTGTACCAAGTGGTTTAAAAGCTATTAAAATGGCTGATTAGTGAGAATAATGAAGGTTTTTTTTAAAAAATTCTACTTTTTATTTTAAGAAAAGTAGTCAAATTTGAAGCCTATAGTCAGAGTAAAATTATTAGATAAAACAAAGTGCTATAATGTCATAGCAACCTCATCTTATATATATTATAAACTAAAACTTCTACTACACATCTGACTATTTCAAGCAGTGGAGAGCTAGTTTGATCTCATCATTAGTCAGATCACCCACTTTATGTTGTCACTAATGTAGATATTTCTACTATTTTTGCAGTCTTTAGAATCCAATCTTAAATTCAAAGCTGATTTAGCACTTATCATTTAAAAACAAGGTAAATTAACATTTTTAGTAGTAAATATATTTAATTTTATTCTCTCCCCCCCCCCTCTCAACTACTTTCTGGAGATATACCCTCTCAATATTGCACTATTGTACACTATCCAAAGAAGCAACACAAACCTTTTCTACAAAGCAAAGAGTAATAAAAAAACAAATCAGTGGTTGAAATATATTGTCTTCCAATAAGATTCGTTCTATAATCATTGTTTTGCTTAATTCCATATTTAAGTTAGTCCTCAAGAATGTCTGGTGTAATTAAAAGGCACTGCTTTAAGTGAAAAATATTTGTCTGGGGTATAAACATATATTTAAAGCATATGTTACTCTTTCTAATATATTTAAAAATTTTATCCCATCTTTTTTTATTTAGAATCTATATAAAGAAAGGCTTATTTGCAAAGGAAACAAAACTATCAAATCAGAAAAACCACCCTTGGTTTTATTTAATAAAATAAACAAATTAAAATTATTTTCCTGTGCTATGACTTTTCCTATTGACCTACAGAAAATTGATAGCATTTGATACTTAGTGTCTAGATTGTTTGGTGTGACTTGCATAGATATAGCCAAAGAGTTAAAAAAAAAAAAAAACTCTTTGAAAAGAACTCTATCATTTCCTGCTTTATGGTCTAAGAGAAAAGACTGAACAATCAACTTGGAAATTTAGTTTACCCTACAATTAATTTGCAGAACTTAGGGGTGAAAGGTTGTTGATTATCCCAAGCATTATTGTCTAGGTTCTCACTTATGGTCTCACCTTCACATTATAGTCTAATAAACTAAAAACTAGTGAGAGAAACACTGGAAATTCATAAATACAAACCTGGCCAGGGAAATGATATTCTTTCAGAAGTTAGGGTTGCCCCCAGCCTCACTCCTGCAGTTGCCTTTTCTTCAATCTGAAGTGAAATTTCTCAATTCCTTTCCTCTTAGTCACTCTAATGGATCCTTCACAGAATGCCAGGGTTGTCTACTTAAAAGAACAAGAAAAAAAAATAAAGAAAAGAAAAAAGGTATGGAAAAAAATTATGACAGAGTTGCTACCTGGCTGCTAACCCTACAAGGTGCTGCCCACAAGGGGCCCACTTACCTTCTCACCTCCACAACTCTCCCCCTTCCCATTATCAGCCAACTGGAAGGTCTTTCCTTCCAGGCAACAGACACATATCCTTTCACATTTTAATGCATTTATTATGCTTTCCATTCCCCTGAGAATGCCTTTTTACAACCTTTTACTTATCTCTTATTTAATTGAGAACTTAATCAAATGAAATTTCTTTCATGAGAATTTTTCCTAAGACCTCAAGTAGAAATTGTTGTACCCTCCATTATGTCCTGATACAACTGTATCAATGGTTTCTTAAGAGCAGAGATTGTATCCTGGCAGATAGCAAAAAATACTTCCTGAGTTGAATTGAACTGAACTTCAGCTTCATCTCAAATAAAACTTTTTTAATGAAGCCTATTTTGATCCTCTATTCAAAAACCCTTCTTCCCTTAAGTGCTGTGGTTTTAGCTATTTTATGCCACTGATTATTCTTATAGGTAATATGCAAAAACATCATCCCCAATGTATGTCACAGAGTACTCAATGACATGAAGATGGTGCTTCTTGTTATGCCTTCTACAGTTAGTTGCACATTATAGGGCTTATATATATATATATTTAATAGATTTATATTTTTCAGAAATATGTATCAATATTTAAGACCTCCCCCCAAATTCACTTAGTCAAATTCAGCATCAAAATACAATATTATATAATTTGACTAGAGATAGACTCTTAGGCCTCAAAAATATAATGAAAGTTTGAAAGAATATATTTAGATGTCTTTATATTATTTATTATATCTATGTTCTATTCTTGAATTTTTAATTATGTAATACTCATAATTTTTAAAATAGACATTTTGAAAATAGGATGTATAGTCTGCACAATATTATTGTTCTCAGCGCATTTGAGTCTCATAAAAATCTCTCATCTAAACTTAGCATATTAATTATATAATTAGATCTAAAAAACATTGCTAATTTATGACCATGAAAGATAAATTTTACCTGCCTATGAACAATCCGAATGATCTTTCACAATATAAAGCTGTTCTCATTTTTAAAGAATTAAATCTTTATTGAATATTTTTGAAACAAAAAAAGTAATAGACCAATTCTGTTTTATTCAACAGAGAAAAGTGCAATATGTTATTGTAACCTGACTTGTATTCCACTTGTACAGTACTGGAAATTATTATTTTAAATTATGATGTTAGATTAGATTTTCTGCAGCCTAATATATTGTAAAGTAATATAATTGCTAAATGCAAATGAGATACCTCACAGCTTTTCCATAGAGTTGTTCATGAAAGCCAAGCATTTTACATATTACAGTGAAGTGCATGTTACTAAGAAACAAATTATAATGAAGCTTAATTCAGTATGAAGACTCGAGACTGTAGTATAATGGGTAAAAGTACAGTAGGACATATACACAGAAAATCTGTCATCCAACAAAAAATTCCAGTATCAAGAATATTAAATGTGCAGTATTGATAGCACTGTATTTTTAAAGATTTTCCCTTGCTCCCATTAATTAATTTCAAAGTTTCACTTAGAAGTTACATGTGCTTCTAAACACTGACAAATGTTCTTTGCCAAGTAGAGCCTCAGACTCATCCAGTAATAGCCCAGGTAGATGTGGAGAAGGTAAACTGTGCCTCTTAAGTTTTAAGGTAAAATGTTACTATCGTTAATCTGCTATTACCAATTACTAGTTACTTTTTACATGTGAATATTTTGTCTTTTATTACCTAATACAACTCATCTGTATTTTAGGTGCACCCAGATAAAAGTCACAGAATGAATTCTTATTTCCTAACCCAGAATAGTAGAGCAGAGTTTGTTTAGAATAAGCCCAGATATATCCCCAACAAGCTATACAAAATGGAGAATTATACAAAGTAGAGAATTAATTTATTTCCTTGGAGATAATTCTCCTCTAAAAAAATAGTTTGCACAAGATGGTCTCTAAAGATTTCTAAAACTAAGAGATTCAATGAAATATGATTTCATAATTGTTTAGAAAAATAGTGTGAGCTGATTTATTTCAGTAATAGAAAAATAATAGAAAATAAGATTCTGTGGGGATATACATATATATATATATATATATATATATATATATATATATATATACACACACACACACAAATAATGGAATTGTGAATACTGTCACTATTTAGGGTTATAATATTCTAGGAACTTTAAAGAGACTTCTAGCTGGTGAGGAGAATCATGTAATTGCCATCCAATCACATTGAAGCATTTGGCCTTACCTAATACAACTCATCTGCATACATATCTGTAGGGAGAGGGTCTTTAGCAGAAGAGGTCTGTGAAACTACAGCAATTAGTACCACAAATATCAAAATGGCCTACAAATTATAAATCAAAACTCCTCAAATGTATATTTTTCACTATTTTTAATCTTAATGCTCATTAAATAAAGCACTCTTTAAAAAGCAAGGAGCAGAGACACCAATGGGTTTGTTGCAGTGCAGAAGAAACCAGATCAAAAGCAATTCATTATTAATGCCTGAATATTCTTGCTAAACAGTTCTGATTATTTCACAAGAAAGAGGTCAAGGTAGTAGAGAAAGGGATTTAATCAAATAAACTCTCAATCTCTCTCCAAATAGCATTTTCATCCAGCTGCATGTAAATTCATCAGATGACTAGCCTCCAAAAGCACAGGCAAGGTTAATCTGCTATGACTGTTAAAACTTCTATGATATGCCTATTGAATAAAGATTTAAAGCAGGATGAACCGTGCAAGTTACCCCAAATTAGTTTTTTTTTTCTTTTAGCTCATAAAATACATTAAATGCTCACTGTTAAAAACAAACAAACAAGTCAAATTTCTTCCATTTCAGTTAGGGTTTGCTACTGATTTCTTAAAAACAGATTTTGGTGATGTATAGCTTTCATTTCCTGGAATTTTTAGGATTACCTGTCTTCATGTTCCAGAAGTCCAAAAAGTGTCTACCCTAGTTGGGGATAGCTTAAAAACCTAACTTCTCAGAATATTTTTTTAAATAGTAAGTTTTATTATATTTTTAATATCATGCTAATTTACTTTTACTTATATGCAAAATTATAAAATTTACCACATTTTTATCCAAAGGGAATATTGCTGATAAACTTTACCCAGTGTGTCAATTTGTTGATTTATTACTGAAAATAAGTATAATTTTAATTTCCATTTTCAAAATGAAAAACAAATGAATAGAGATACTAGTGAAAAGATATATTTGTATGCATTTTAATAAACAAGGAAAATGCACTGCACAGACAGTATTTTGCTAATTTATATTTGTCTGCTGAATTCTCCATGAAACTCTATAATTGTTTATAAATATATTTCAAAAGTTATAATTATGTTTGAAAATATACCAAGGTGTTCTAAGATGTTTTGCTTTGAAGATAAAGAAAACTGACTTCATTTTCTCAAAAAAATATAGAATTATGCACTCTAGATCTGTTTTTAGAAATTAAAAAAAGAAAAAAAACCTTTGACAAAAATACATAATTTACCTTTAATAATAAATAATTCCAGTGGATTACTAAATATAGCCAATGTCACAATTGTGAACATGCAGAAAGATTCTTATCACATCCCACAACTATTGCTTTACTATTTGAAAGCTCATTTAGTCAATTTTTAAGTTTATAATTTCAAAATTCAGATGAGAACATACAATATCATAGTAATGTTTAATTCAGTCCATTGCTACTTTAATAATCCTTAAAATACCTTTCTTTTCTGTTACATTTATAAAATTTCTTTTATATTGCATATTTTATTTCTGCATTTAAGAAATTATACAGCAGTTAATAAATCTTCTTCATGAAAATTAAAGTGTTTTTGTATCTGCTGGCATTTTTTGCCCTCTTAGCTCTATGCACCTTTCTTGAATCTAAGACACCATTTTACATGAGGACAATTTCAAAAAAGCAAAATATAACTGTCTAATTAAGGGCTGTGTGATTGGCTAGTTCGCGGTCTCTGTGACAGTTGTGACAAATACACATATTGGCACAGCCCTAACCTCACTTCACAGTTTGCAACACAAAGATGGTATTTTCAGAAATGTGGAGAACACCCTGATACAAAGCTTCACCTTGTCTAGTGCTATTCCATTTAATTTTTTATTAACTGCCTGAACATATGCCATTCTAGAAGAGGGTAATAGTTACAAAATGTCAGCAGAAACATTTAAACTGCTAAAATGTAAATGATTTTATAAATTTGTAATGAAAGGTAATTGTCATGTGGGAAAAGTAACAGAAAAACAGATATGTGTAAATGTAAAACTAGTAAAAAAAATACATCTTATTGGTTGTAGGTAGGAAAACCTAAGTATATTTTAATGAGTACTGTAAGTAGTATTTAAATAAAATTAGATTCATAAGCAGAAAATGTGAATTCTATAATATTTTATTTTCTCACATTAGAAAAGTTCATAATAATGACAAGAACTCATAGAGCTTTAATGTGTTAAATTCAATAAACAGTAGGACATTAAGATGCTTCACCTCATTAAAAAAAAAACAAATAAATCAAGGAAGGATAGTATAAATAGTCTTTGGTGTCGGCACAACAGCTTTAAAAGCACAATATTCAAATATGATTAGTTTGTTTCTTTAGTTTTCACTAAGATGAAAAACAATTTAGTGATTAATCCCTTCAGCAACAAAGTGCTGGGTCAGTGCTCTCAGATATGTCAAGAACAAGAAGATTCCGGCAAGGAATGGAGTATTTCCTCAGCCACCACACAGCAACCACCTTCCAGTTAGGTTTGCGGGCAACCATCTTTAAATGCTTGAGCTGTTCTGCGTGGCCATGACAAGATTTGCAATTCTCTACGTTTATTTACACACCATCACCCCAACTAGACATCACATGGAAGTGGCATGGTCACAGCTGACCCCAGGGTAGTCCCTGTCTCTGCCGATCCAATTTCATCGTGCTCTGCAATTGAACTGCAGTCATACTGTAGAGGATGTATGCACAGGACTCCGTGCCACAATAAAATTAGCAGAAGCTTGTCAGGGGGCATTTTCTTGTTTTACAGTGACAGACCCTGGACAAATAGGTCTGCTTTCCAGAAATCCATGGAGGTCTGGCTCTCTTGAAATGTATATGAGCCCGGCATGTTTATGCCCCAGTATTATATATGGTAAGCCTGTTACATGATAGTTTGAGAACAATGTTAAGCCTCTGCGCTGTATTTTCCGGTTCCTCTTCACAGTTTTCAGGGGCTTTAATTGCATATGAATAGACTACTTATTTTTGGTTTGTTGAAAGACAGCTTCTGTTTAGTGGTAGTAATTGAGAGAAATTTATTCTTTCTTCAGAGGAAAAAAAAATACAGCACAGATCTATTGTGTTTTGAAAGCAAAAGTTTAAACACAATTTTTTCTTTTGCAGTTTAAGTAGATAAATCAAGGATCAAAAGTCTTTTTTTCTGAACCTCTTTTGTATGTGTAAAAATTAGTTACCTTGCAAGTAAAATCTGTGTAAGAAGACACGTTTAAAATGTACTTGCCAAAGAATTTTAAAGATCCTTTGTTTAAGATAAAACGTTAAAAGAATAACAAGGCAAGTAGATAAATTTTGCTGGTGGTGGGTAAAACATTTTAAAATATAATGTGTTTGTAATCTACCCTAAAGTAATTTTATTAGATATTCTGTGCAGTTCTTACATCAAACATCCTTAGAAGCCCTGGGATCATTTTATATTCACTGGAAGACAGAAAGAAATCCAAAACCTAGTTAAATAAATTGTTCATTTATTCCTTCCCTTTTATGCACCAAGATCTACATGTGGTCATTAATTATAAAGAGACTATTATAGCACCATATTTTCATTCAATACGATGTCCTGGTATATATCAAAGAAGTCCCATAATTAAAACAGAAGGGCCACAATGACAATTAAAATTACAATCTATATGGGGAAAGAAAGTACAGTTCTGCAATTTTTCACCCTGTCACTGTCAGCTGTGTGGAATATTCTGGTCACGTCTCTTGCAAAGCAGCCTAAATTCTTCTTCACCAATGCAACCTCAAAAGCATTATCAGCACCTAAGCAAAAGCCTATGCAAGTATAATTTAATACGAAGCCACAGTTTGCAAGTAATAGCGTATAAAGTGATATTTAAGTGGTGTTTTAAGCACACTTCTGATGGCTACAGCCGCTTTTCCCTGGTAAATGCGTTTTCCTTTGAGTAGTGATTATGAGTCCTGGGTGAAGAGGTCCTGTGTGCAGGTCTGTCTGTAAGCCTTACTTCCAGCTGCCAATCTTTACTTCATAGTGAAGAAAAAGCCACATAGCACCTTGTTCTTACTCTTGTATGCTGTCATCCCCTGAGCCTGATAACACAAAATCATTTCCACATAACACTTTCCTGCTTCTGCCTCTTCAACCTTGAGACCTACACATTGTGCATGCACTTGCACCCTTGGCAACAGCTCCTTGGAAGCCCCTTCCTTTGAACCATCTGAGTCTTCTAGTGGACTATTTTTAACACTTATCTTGGTAAATATCTGCATTAATGGAGTACAAAGCTTTTTGGTAGCAATATGTATTTGCTACAATTTATTGTCTATAAAAGTCACGAACAGTGAATTATTACTCTCAAAATTGTGTTTTTCTTTATAATAACTTTAAACTGAGCGCTCATATATGAAGCATGCAATGGAGATTGAGAAGGTTTTGTATAATAAAATTGTGACATGGTCATTTTTTCCAGTTTTGCATTATGGAGACACACTCATGCATGGTGCTTTTTAAATTCTTATTATGTGTGAGGTCAGGGGGTCGAATGTCAGAAAGTACTGTTAATTTCACGGGGTTAGGGGAAAGTAAATTCAGAGGGAATACAGATCACTTAGCACAGAAAACCAGCTCCTCTGAAGTTTGGTTTTACATTTGTTAACCATATCCTTCAGCTGACGAACCATTGAGACCACGGTGACATTCTGGTCCCAGATATAATGGCTTGACATGCTGCAGTGAGAGTGTGATTCCGTCGCCCTGCTCCCTGTGCCAGCTTCAGCCTTCCTCCGAATCAATGAAGCACTAAAACTCCACACAACTGGAACTGAACGAAGCATGTTGCCATTTTGGCTGTGATGTTTAAATTATAGAGAAAGCAGTCAGGATGTCTTAAAGTTCAATCTGACAAGAAATGTAAAATATATTTCTGTCTTCATTCTCTGGGAAGGTAGCCTCTTACCCTGCACGGTATCACTACCCAGAGTCCTCTTAAAGCGGTTCATAACAGAACATCAAAGACCAAATTCTTGCACTTCAAGATTTTTCTCCCAATCAAAAAGACACCTTAGCTTTGGGCAAAGTTTCTGGGGGAAAAACAATTTCCTAGAAAATACTGCTTTATTCAGTTGGCATTGTAGGGATAGCGTTCCTTGATTTTGCTCTTTGTGCTGTGACGTTCTGGCACAGATACACACGGCACACGTTACACAACTCACTGCCAACAACGACGAGAGAAACAATGGCCCATTTTATGTTGATAATAGCTGAGAAATAATCAAAATATGTTTTACTGTGAGGACTGTGAACATGTTGAACTCCGATAAAACGTGCAATTTCATTTAAATATAGATCACTGGGCCAGTATAGACAGATGCTGATAGGTTTGGTTGGGTGGTTTTGTTTTTATTAGTTCTTTTAAACAAGATTTTTCAGATTCAAAACTCCAACTGGGCTCAGCTGCCCCCTTATAATTAAATTTTAATGACTTAGGCTGAGTGTTTGTGTTTTGGCAGCATGCTTAATAGTGTTAGCATTTAAACGGTTACAACTAGACTTTGAGGACAGCAAGTGGTAGGTGAAGTTCCTCCAAAGATACTCTAGTTTATGGGGTGCTTGTGGGATTTTGAGGGACGGCTGACCACAGGTCCTCCAGCTACAGTGATTTAAAAATAAATAAATTAAAATAAAAAAAATCCTCTTAATTACAGTACCAGAGGGCCAATACTTTACAGCTTGAACTTTTTCCCCCCAGAAGTCCTTGTTCTATGTATGTTTGTACACCAATGATTCTACTGGTAAATAAAAGCAGTGTGTAGGACTGCTCATAAAATCACTTTCTCACTAAATGGCAAGAACTAATCTAAGATATACGTTTTAATCAGTTCATTTTTTAAAAGAATCATTATTAACTTTGCAGTGGTGTATTTCACTGGTTCTTTTTATAATTAAAAACTTTTCTCTCTCAAAGCCCCTTTCCAGCAAGCAGCCTGTTGCCTGAAGTTTTAATCCTTCATTACCAGTTAAAACAAAATCACCAATTAGGCACATGAACACGTCTGTATTAATCTCATTAAGGTGATGGCACCAAATAAATTGGAACTATTTTTGTGCTTTTACTGTGTTCCTATGGCTTTATCAGGCCCTGTGGTCATATACAAAGACCTCACAGCTTAGTCATTTAGAGTCATTCGGTTGTGGACTGAATGTGGCATTACCATCTATGGCTGAAAATTGCTTTCAGCTTTTAAACTGCACTGACTAGTCTGTAGTTAATCTTAGATCATTCACTCGCAAAATTAAATGAGCCAGAACGATGGTCTTCTTTTTTTTATATATAAAATAATACATCACAAAACACTTATTTGCCCTGCCCAAAAGAGAGATCAAATTCATTTAAAATCCCATAAACCAGAGTTGTGAATTTTTAATTTTATTTAGTAGCAGAGAAATTGAGGGTATGCTATCTTTCTACAGCACATCATTGCTATAAATTTACATATGGAACATGGTTTGATGCTTAACCAACCTTTAATCTACCTTTGATGTATATTTCCACTTCCCTGTGGTCATGTGACACCCTTATTAATGCAAATGTAAAAAAGACTGTTTTGGATCTCTGATGTAATTAGCCATAAACCATGGTTTAAAAAAAAAGTGCATACTTGAGTCACTAGAGTTGCCTATAAAGTTCACAATCATCATCACAGAAGAATAACCTTAAGATACTAAGTTTAAAATTTTATTCCATTCATTTCTAGATTTTCTGCCCAAGTAACTACTGAGAACCATTTTAGCATACCAGTGAGAGTCAACTAGGATGGATTTGATTTCAAAATAATTACTTTCACAGGATTAAAACATTTTAATTTCTCTGGGATTTTTATCCTGCTTTTGTAAAACTGAAATCACATTGAGAGAAAAATTCTAAATGAGGAAAGAAGAAAGGCGATATTTCTTACACTAATAATCAAAAATCATTGCCATTTCAAACACATCGTCTTTTAAATGAAACCATTAGGTGTGTTGACTTGTAGTTTGTTCTCTTCTTCCCCATTGCCCTACCCCACAAGGAGAACAATGCGTCTGTTTTGATTTGGGCAGTCACTGATTCTAGGCTTCAAAAAACTTGAACTACCACAAATGAGGTGAGGTCCCCTCATAATGCCAGATGGAGCAAAAAGTTTGGCTGTTTGAGGAGCTGACCCAGTAGGTCCCATGGTGGATGACAGGACGCTAAGGTCAGATATTGGAAAATAAGGTTCATGCTACCCTGTCAGTGGGACTCGAGCAAGCTGCCTGCTTGACAGAGAAGGCGGTGTGTGGTCTGGACCTCAAGAAAAAGGAAGTCAGCCACCCAGAGCAAAAATCACCCTGTCGGGGCCATCCAAAAATGATTGTGACATCTGCTTTGGGAGACCAGAAGAAAATAATAAAAATGATAATAATAATAATAATAATAATAATAATAATAACAACAACTACCAACTAAGTTTGTATTTTGTTTGGTTTTAGTCAAAGGAAATGCATGGATCTACCTCAATATTATGAAAATTCTTTTATTAAGAACATAATTGCCAAAGCCACATTGGTGAGTTCTCATTATTTGTACCATGTGTGGCAAGCATATATGACTTAACTCAATGTATACAATTCTAGAAGTTAACCATACATCATTTTAAAACTATAGTATTATAAGCATAAATAGAAAATACAGTGTTGTGTTATGTACATGTGTGATTTTTAAAAAAATGTATTTCTATTTGAAAGTTAACTTTTTAATTTAGCCAAAAGCAAAATTGACCAAAACTAACAAAAACACACTAACCTATATAATTTGGCTATCTATGGGGAAGTATTTCTATTCCATTTGTAGAATTTAGAAGAAAAAGGTATCTGTGACCAAAACAGTATCCCCATTTTTATTGCGCCTGTCGTTCCTCTCTGAAAAACTTTTTTGAGAGTCCTTGACCTGATTCTGACTATAACAGTGCTTCTTAAATCTCATCATTGCTACCTTAAATCAGATGTTAGCTTTATGTTTTTCAATAAATTTTCGTAGTTTAAAGGGCCATCTATTCAAGATTTGTCACTTTTCTAAGAATATGGATGAAGCAAAAGATACATATATATTCTTACATATTACCTAAATATAAGGTTACCCTTCTAAATACCACACAATTTTAGTTTATCCAGCTCAAGAAAAAATATCTGCATGTTGTTGTTTATCTGTAAAATATTCCTTTTTTTAATAGCCTGAACCAAATAATTTCTCATTTTTACAGGCTTCACTTCACTTTTCTCACAGTGAATAAATTGCAACTTATTTCCATGAAATTCACAGATGACACAGATCTTTATTTTGCATAAAGGCATAAAGAAGTGTCTAATATCTTCAATATTCATCTGCTAAGTGGACATTTGCATTGGGTTAGAACGGAAAAAGAGCCCCAACCCTCCCGCAGTGACAGCTGTACAAAGGGATGACATCTGACAGCTGTGACAGTGCTGAAGGGAAACTCAGATGACTCGCAGCATCCATGATCCAATTACAGCACACATCCCTCTGACAGACCCAGCAGCTTGACTCCAGCGTTTGGAAGGACAGTATTGATCTCTTGTCAGAAACCAGTTGCCTGCCTGCAATTGTGCGCTGCTGAACTTTGAAAAGCTATAGTACCCTCTTAAATGATAGGGGCAGTCAGGTTATAGTATTCAGGTACAAAGAGAGGTGCAAAGGGTATCTGCTAAATGCTCTAAACTTGAACAAATCATAACAATATGACAGTCCAATCATGCTCAAGGAGCCCAGCTGATCTAGCTGGCTACTGTCTGTGCTAATGGAAAGACAGCTCTTTGTGTTTAGTGGGATGATCTTACTTGATGAAAAGGCCACTGCAATTAGTGCATGCTGGTTGGCTGTGCTGGGTGACAGCAGCATGGATGGTATAATGGCAGCTGCCAATAACCCTAACTTCAAGAAAGCAGACAATTAGGCCTTTGATCCTAACACTGCTAGTCCCTCTACTCCAGACCTCTGCTTTACTGTAAACCTCACAAGGGCAATGTGGTACAACAGCCCCAAACAGAACAACTTGGCCAAGAGGTCAATTACCTTCCTCTTCTTTCCTTCTGGTCCCGCCTTCTTTGAGGGGAGGGAGGGAGGGAGGGAGGGAGGGAGAGAGAGAGAGAGAGAGAGAGAGAGAGAGAGAGAGAGAGAGAGAGAGAGGAGACTCATGTAAAATGTAACAAATACATAAATATTTCCTTTCCACCTATGGTCAAAAGGAAGCTAATAAATGAGCATAAATGATTTCAGATACAAAAGTTCAAGATGGGGTTTTAAAAATAGCATGGTAAAAACAAGATGCTAAACTTCAAAATAGAGCTATCTAAAAGGCAAATGATCTAATGTTTTAGTATATGCATAAAATTGCATGTTAAGATATTAGTAATATCCTTAGATAATTAAAATCTATCTCCAGTTTAGCTTTATTAATTCAGGATTGGATATAGATGAAATATCCTGAAGACTTAGAACATACACAAAACTTAAATGCAAATTACAGTGCAAATTTCAGTACTTTTCATTAAGTTGAGTCCCAGAATAGGGAAAGCAATTAGGTAGGAGTAAAATAAGTTAAATATGGGAACATGTAAGTGCACACACACACACATATTTCAGCAGTATAGACAAATCGATAATCAGAAAAGTTAAATCTATATCAATCTTAGTTAATTTTTAAGGGAATAGGCCTAATGGCAAACCTAGAAAATTGATATAATAAAAAGCAAAAATATATGTTTTCAATAAACAAAGTGCTGAGTAACAGTTCAGTATTGTTAAAAAAAATAGTGTATGGAAACCAGATTTCACAAATAAAGAGAGAATTATAGATAAAAAGCATGAAAACACAAATTTTAGGAGAGCTTTAGAGTAGAGAGGAGCAAATATAAAATATCAAAGGTAGAAGCAAACTCAGAACCAATGTGCTTCAAAAGCATAAATCTTCAATACACATGAAAAGATGCTCTTGTTCATGCATATGTAATAAGTGCTAACTAAACAGCACATGAGATCACCAAAATACAAGATGGATAAAGCACAGTTAGGATGTGGAGACCCAGGCACTATCTTCTTTATGGAGGCAGAATTATAGCAGCCCCTTTTGTGAGGTTAATTAAGAAATATGGATCCAAATTTCATACTTTCTTAATCAAACTATTTTCATTTCACAAAGGTTTATATGCAAGAACAATTATTGTAGCATTGTGTTAGTACTGAAAAGAAATGGAAATAAGCCATATATTCAATAATAGGATTAATTAAATATATAGAGGCACATACATAAAATAGAATAATATATAGCTAAAAAAAGAATATAGTGGATATGAATCAGCTGAAATGGAAATATCTCTAAGATACAAGATAAATATTATTTTATGGTTTGGATATGAGTTGTCCCCTGCCCAAACTCAAGTGTGAGACTGTACAAGAAGGTTCAAAGGAGAAGTGATTGGGTTGTAAGAGTCCTAACCCAATCAGTGATTTAATACCCTGATTGGGATTAACTGAGAGTTAACTGAAGTGGTACAGTATGGCTGGAGAAGGTAGGAATTGGGGCATAGCTTTGGGTATTATTTTCATCTGGCAAGTGGAGACTCTTTCTCTTCTTCCTGATGATGTGAGCTGTTTTCCTCTGCCACACTCTTCCACCATGACATTCTGCTTCACCTCAAGCCCCAAGGAATTGAGCCAGTGTTCCTTGGACTAACACCTCTGAAACTGTGTGTCCTAAATAAAATTTTACTCCTATAAAATTGTTTTGGACAGATGTTTTAGTCACAGCAGTAAAAAAGCTAACTAAAACATCTTATGTGTGTATAAACTCTATACAAAAAATAGATTTTTGTGCATTTGCATATATATGAATATGTAAAAGATACATGTTCATGTACATGTTATATATATTAACATTCCTAGAAATACAAACAAGAAAGTGGTAATAGTAATTATCTATCATGACTTGGAGATATAAAAAAGGTTAACTCGATTTATGTTAGATTGCAATATTTGCATGTTTATGTGCTAATCTTTTTTTTTTTTTTTAGAAACAGAGAGAGAGAATTTTTTTAATATTTATTTTTTAGTTTTCGGCGGACAGGACATCTTTGTTTGTATGTGGTGCTGAGGATCGAACCCGGGCTGCATGCATGCCAGGCGAGCGTGCTACTGCTTGAGCCATATCCCCAGCCCAAGCTACTCATTTTTTAAAGTGGTGAAGGAAGAAATTTTTGTGTTAATGAATTCAACACTACCTATGATGGTTGTTTAGGTAGAGAGAGGATACACTAAGGAGGAAAGGAGATTCATTTCCTTAAATCATTGTACATTTCGATTTCACAACAATTTGAATTCTTCATTCTTTTAGTAGGCATTAGACATCTATTGTAGGTCAGACTGAGAGTAATTAATAATGTCCCTGCCCATAAGAAATGTAAGATCTCACTGGGGACACCTAAAAGCAAAGAGTAGAGTATGATGAATAATATTGAGTGCTGTTTGATAACAGGCACAGTTATTTTAGGGTGCTATGAGTGGAGACTTGAACATAGGAAGTCAGTGAGCAATTCCAGGAGGAAGTGAAACTAGGCTTAAGTCCTTGGTGGAATAACTGGTCAACCAAGTGAAGACAATTCAGAGATCACAGGATTTGAAATACAGGAAGCAACATTAGCTAAATAGGGAGAATTTAGGTAGTTCAATATGACTAGGTTTTAGAAAGAAAGATTAGGAGTAAGAGATAGCTCTGGTGAGGAAAGTAGACACATGTCAAAGGGGAAAAAGATCATTAATAGCTGGGCACAGTGGCACATGCATATGATTTCAGCTACTCAGAAGACAGAGGCAGGAGGATGACACATTTGAGGCCAGTCTGAGGAACTTAATGAGTCCCTGTCTCAAAATATACTAAAAAAGACTGTGTTTGTACTTCAGTGGTACAGTGCTTGCCTGTGACACCCTGGGTTCAATCTCCAGTAACACACATGCACACATCTAAAGGAAATTTATGATCAAAAAGACGTATAAATGTTCTAAATTATTACATTCATAAGATAGTATAAAGGCATGTGGTCCAACTATGCTGAAAATAAGAATCCCCTTCATTCCATGACAAAAGAAACAGATTCTCAGATCCTGACTTAGACCTACTGAATAGAACAGATGACCTGAATTTACAGCAAGTTTTTGAATGATTGCTATCATTCAATAAGTTTAGGAAACATTTAAGATAGTTTATAAGCTAATATTCTTAAAGATATTATTATCTGTAAACAAAAACTTAATCCACCTTAAAGAAACAAACAGTCCCAATCAAAAATTCCATATGTGAGTAATGAATATTTTTTAAACATTTTTTTTAGTTGTAGATGGATACAGTATCTTTTTTTACTTTTATGTGTTGTTGAGGATCAAACCAAGGGCCTCACATGTGCTCGACGGGTGCTCTACCACTGAGCCACAGCCTCAACCCATGAGTAATAAATATTAATGATATATATGATACAAACTTTAAATTCCACTGCCAGCATATTTTCAAAATATCCTTTGAAAACATCTTGCAGAACAAAGTCTATAACATCTAGTCATCTGATTTTCTGCTATAATTTAATCAAAAAATTATTATAAGATGCAAATTTATAAACATTTTAAGCTGAGTTATTCTGTGAAACAAGGAAAAGATAAACATGGAACTCCTTTGAGTTAGAATGTGTATTGTTACTTATTTTCTATCTTTCTCTATTTGTTTAAGTCTTTGAATTTTATTTTCTAAGTAAAAATACATTAAATTTTATTAATATTAGTTTTACTTTATGTTATAAGTAGATAAGTAACTATACCAATCATAATTGACTATATCTTAATAGTCTCTATTTCCTTAGTCTTGAAATATAGATCTTTTAAGGTGAAGAAAGAGAAAATATATTTCCAGCTTCATTACAGCCTTCAAGATGGCAAGATTGTTGGTTTGAGCCTTATGCTTCTATGGTCTAATTCTAGGCATTGATCTCCTTGTGGATCATTTAACTTTGTTCTGCTCCATTTCAAAAACCGTGCCCTTAAACCTGTCTATCTTTCAAATACCTGTCATTGGTCATAAGGACAATGAAGAAAGAGTGTGAATAGTTTCATAGGAAAACATCCAACTATTCAATTTAATCCAATTCAACTCAATTTGATTCAACAAAAATTTAAGGAATACAGATTTTATGCCAGTATTGTAAAACCATGAGCCATGAAGTGGAGTTCAATGACACTGCAGTTTATTATCAGAGATGTATATATAAAGAATAATGCAGTTTACAGTGGTAAATATTATAGCAGAAATATATATCAGACATAGAATAGTATGAAGATTATCTGATGGAAAATAAGAAATAAGAACTCATGTCATAAGTGAGATAATCCCAATTTATAAATGAGAGTTCATTAAATTTACTTTGTATTAAAAGACATTAGTTCAGCATGCCCCAAGAGCATGGAAAGGTGCAGATCAGAAAACTGAAGCATTTTAGTATTGATAAAATGTATGTTTTCTAAAGAGGGTGAGACACTGAATTTCACTGAATTTGTGTTCCCAATGAGAACCTTTCTAGAATCCCTTGTCTCTCTGTGTTATCTTAGGTTTCTAGAGAAAAATATGCAGAGGAGTCATGCTCATCAAAATTGAATTATTTACAAATGGTTTTTGATCAACTATATTGTATCATTTTTTTTTTCAATTTAAAAGTTACTAGAAAAGCAGTTCCCTGAATAATCCTATTCTTGAATCATAAGGTTTCTACAATAAAAATTAATAAAGATGCAAGAAAACACAATAATCAGAGAAAATCACAGTCTTTTTTTCCCAAGTCTTTGAACAGCTTGTCTAAACCAAACACTCCATACATATTTCCCCTAAGACTCATCTTTGTTCTTGTCTAATTTCTGTATCATACCAACACGTGAATGAACAAAAACCCTGTGAGAATCTTCATTAATTACTTGGCACTCTGAAAATACCACCTCTTATCATTATCACCATAAGTTTGTGTTTGTAACAGTGGACATCTCACTTGGTCAGCACGTAAGCAGATTAGAACAGAGGATACCACACACCCCCCGCACAGCTTATTCTTTCTATTAATCTCAATGACTTTATAAGACTTTGTCACCTCTGCCAAAGTAACTTGGAGAACTTGCCTGCCATCACATAGGTGATACTTGACCATAGAATGATGCAAGATTTGGTAGATTGCCTTGAAATTTCTCCTGAAGCATGGGAAACATCTCGATGATGGCTCTTACATGCAGTTAGTTACTCATAAATATTTTATGGGAGATTCCTAAAAGGCTATTTCTCACCCACATTCTTACTTTCATTAGAATATTTACCTATGTTGTCTCATTTTTAGGGTACAGCCTCGGGCTGGCTTGTGAGTTTATGAAACTATTGTGCAGGTAATAAACCTTGTGAATTTATTTGGGCTTGTGGTCTCCTCACTGGCTGAATCTATGTAAATGTGGTATATAAACCCAGAAGCTGCCATTATGCAATTTATAGCCTTCTTGTTAAGAAACAGAATTAGAGTTAGTTCCAATAGCTACTAGAAATATTGTTCCCCTTAGGAGAGAAATTATGTTGAGAAAGACAACAAAAATTAATTTTCAACTTCTATGTATAGCATATTTTCTTATCATTGAGCATTTTAACATTCTAAATGTAATTTAACTAAAACCTAGTAGACATATATACCAGTCTCAGGCTATTTTACATGTGTAAACTATTTAAGCCTCATGCCAACTCTTGTATTAGTCCAAAATTACAAATAAGGCAACTAGGATTTGTAGATGTTAAGAAAATTTCCCATATTAGTACACAGGTAGATTGAACCAGGATCATAGTCCAAATCCAGTGCCCTGTCTTTAAGTTATTTAACCTGTTCCACTACTTAAACTTTTTAATAAGAATTTTTTAAAACTGCCTTATAAAACTCTCTCTTAAAATTGCATTTTAAGTGCATGTAGTCACTTGAACACATTACATATATGTAAGGCAGACATACACTATCCTTATGAAAACTTAGGGAATATGGAAAAGAATCATATTCAGTAAAGGATGTCCTTCTGACCAAATTTCAACATTAAATATTAACCCATGTTGCCATATAAATATGCTAAAGATTATATATTATTTACTCTGAGCTTTCAATTACTTTCAGATTTTCAAGAATTTTTCTAAGGGAAGTTTTCTAAGGGAAACTCTCCTTAGTAAGCCTTCTGTATGAAATAACCATGTTGGAAAGAGTTGCACGTCTGAACTGGAGCCTCGTTTTGCTGTTCCCAATTTGATTAGATTTAGGTCTTGCAATCAACTTGGAATGATGTTGTCTTTCCTATTAACACAGATTCCCATGAAAATCAAGCCAAAAGTAAGTAAATAAATAAATAAAAGGAAAAAAAAACATTTTCCAAGTGAATTTAATTTCTTATTTTATAATATATACTACAAATTTTATTTAACTCATGCTTAGTATGTAGACACAATCTTATTTTTTCATTTTTAATTAAAATGTTATTTAAAAACTTGTCTTAACTAATTCTAAGACAGAATTTCCTAGGAAATCCCATAAGGAACTTTTGTCAAGCAAAATAAAACCTTTGATCCCAAGAATACTTTGGCAGAATTTACCACTAAGAGATTTATTTGATAAATAGTAGGACATGAAGACTCATCAAGACAGGAAGTTTAAAAATTACTATAAAAATATATTTTAGGTGGAACATTGTAGGATCACATAAAACAGAGAAAGCTGTTGTTCAAACTCATGAACATTAAAAAATAAAGGAAATGTCAATGAAGAGCTATCAATCAGATTTGCATGCAAATAGTCTGTCTATGTTTTTTTATGATTTATAATTCTTTGTCAATGTCATTTTTATAAATACTCATATCTAAATATTCAGAAAGGGACACAGGCAAGGTGAATTTGTTATTTGTTCATCTCTGTTTTATAGTTAATGCATAAAATCATACTAATTTAAATGAATATAACAAATATCTTAGTGCTTTGAAAATTGTTAGAATTAGTTTTACATATTTTTATTCATTTGTTTCAATTTATGAACTGCAACCCATGGCCTCTGAGTACATGTGCATGATAAAATTATAAGAAAACAAATTATAAATAGTAATCAGTGACCTCTTTCTCAGCCGCTGAACTTTACCAATGACCTGACCCAAGATCCCAGGCTTGAAGGCCAATCAACTTGTACTCTGTCAGTGCATAAGGCAAAGATATTTCTAAATACAATCCCTTATAAGAATAACTGCCAATCCCTAGTTTGATAGAGCTAAGTGAGATTCACTGACTGCTTTCTGTGGTAGCCATACAGTAAATTCAATTGTGAAATATAGGAGAAAAATTTACTACGGTGATCTTATAGAAATGAGTCTATGAATCAAATTCATTTTTTCTATTAATTTTCAACAACACGTGTAATTTAAAAATTAAGAATTTCTATCCTAAAAATAATTCATTTCAAAAAAAAAAGATAGTGTATTTCAATAAAGGACTTTACAGTGATGAAATTAACCTTATGGCAATTGTTCTGAATCCTATAATGAATTCTGAATTTTCCATCTATAACATTTTCCATCTATAACAATTTCCATATAGTGACTAAACTTCTGAGAAAATGCAAAGAATTTACTTAAAATTTTGAAATGAAAGAAAATACTAGCTTTTACCTGTAATGTTTGATAATTAAAGCTCTTTTCTTCTTGCTTTCCTCCATCTGATTAAGAGATTTATCCCACTTTAAAGTCATTTCAAAAGTATAAAGGAATTATCTAATATCTAGGACCTCATTCTCAGTAATGGAGGAAAATGAGGAGATGAGATGAGCCCCAGTGAGGAGAAAAGGCAAGAGAGAAAAAGGACATCTTTGAAGATAAACACAAAGCAGAATTTTCTAAATTTGATCAAAGCAAACTAGGAAACAATGAAAAAGTAAGCAAAACCCAAGGTTTAAAGGAGTACTGTAAGTAAGTATTTGGAATGTATGCTTTATGCAACAAAAAATTTTGACTTTTATTAAACTCAGAAATGTTTTGGAATAGTCAATGGAAGTTAATCTATCCTAGGATAAACAAATGACAAGTAGACAATATGGAACTGGAGTATAGTATTTGGTAATATTGGACCAAAAGGTTCAGAAATACTTGGCTTTAAAATGACATTAAAGCCAGAAAAAATGCTAGTGTCCATTAACACATGAACATATATATTATATATATATACACTATATTACCAAGTACTACATTTCAGTCCAACATTATCTCTTTTCATGTTTTTCTTGGGATAGATTATCTTTCATTGTCTGTTCTGAAAAAAAATTATATATATATATATATATATATATATATATACACATATATATATATGTATATATATATATATATGCATATTTTAGAAAGTAATATATTTATTAATATTTTGGAGCAATTATCCTGTCTGGAAGTGCCACATAACATTCTCTCTCCACCTGGCTTTATTATCTACTCCATTCTAGTAATTTAGATGGTACTAATCCTTCTTGTCAACTGGACAGCTGAATCTGGAACAAACCATATCTGCAAGGAAGATTAATGATGTTTATATATTTATTTTATTTATGTAATATTGTGTTTTTCTTGAAACAAAGACTTTATTCTTTCAGATTGTCATTATAAATTTGAAAAATGAACAGTACAGAACTCAAATTGAAGTACTTTGAAACTTTATTAAGTTTTGTCACATTGTTTATTAATAAGAACATAATGCATTAAGTTAATAAATTATCAATCAAGCCAATATATCTTAATAAGCCTGTTTTTTAAAAAAAGCAAAAAAGAACTATGCTTGTTATTGCAAAAAAAAAGGAAACTAAAAACAACAACAACAAAAAAGCCTGCCTGAGGAATTCCTTAAATTCTAAAGATTAGGAAGCTTAGATTTCTTTTAATCCTATGCCTCAGGCCTTTTACTTATAGACATCATTGAATACCTGTACCCTGTGATAATTTCTAATTGTTTATGTTAATATACAAAAGGAAAAACTCTGAGGCAAGAAAAGTCTAACAATCTTGCTTCAGCTTCAGTATATACTTTTCTTCTCCAGAGGTGGACACAAGAGTCAGAGCAACATATTAACTCTCTCAACAACAGTTTTTCAGCCCCAAGTGTCATTAGAAACATTAAGATTTTAAATCTTGGCAAATTGAAAAATTGGAACTTTAGGATAGGATATCTAGGTAATCAAGAAGTGAATTTTGGGCTGGGGATGTGGCTCAAGTGGTAGAGCGCTCGCCTGGCATGCGTGCGGCCAGGGTTCCATCCTCAGCACCACATACAAACAACCATGTTGTGTCTGCCGAAAACTAAAAAATAAATATTAAAATTCTCTCCCTCTCTCTCTTTCTTTAAAAAAAAAAGTGAATTTTTAGCAAAAAGAGCATGGACCCATTTATTCAAAGGAAATTATTCCAAACGCATTAATTTTTCATTGGGGATTACTTTCAAAACAGATCAGAGGGCTCTATCTGAAAATTATATTTAAAATTTACTTAAAATTTTGAAATGAAAAAAATACTAGCTTTTATCTGTAATCTACAAAATTTAGATTTTAAAAAAAATATTCCTGATTTAAAGTATGCTTCTTTTTCAATTCAGGTTTCTGCATATCTCCAAAGACATAAAACCAACATGACAATTATAGACACCCATTTAAGAAGTGTTTCAAGTTGTACTGAAGGGTGTAGTAAAGTGTAGGCAGAGGCAATCTCTAACAGGATTGAGACTAGAACGCAGCACAGGAAAGAACACAAGGCAAACTCTGTCACAAGAAACAAAAATCTGTATACCAACAACAGCCTTTATTTTCCTCTTTAATGAGAAAACAGAAATAGAAATAGATGCACTCTGAATTGAACCACTACTGTGGATTATTATTCAATTATTATTAATTTGCATCACTTAATGAAGAACCAACAATGTAAGAACTGCCAATTTATTACATCAAAAAAGGTTTTGCATTAATCAAAATGTGGTCAAGGATACACACAGGATAAAAACAATAATATTGTCAAGAATTTACAGACACCTTGCAAATTTTATTAGTTATCTATTGCCATTTTACAAAGCATTTCAAAGCTTAGAGGCCTAAAACAATAATAATATATTATTTTTAAAAAAAAAACCTTGGTTTTTAAAAGTTGGTTGTCTGGTTCTGTGGGATTTGCTGCCACTACTGGGACAACTAGACAATCTAACTAATCTAACTAGATAACTAGATAACCTAACTAATCTGAAAATTGGTTCCAATTCAGTTTTTCTCCATTTGGACTCTGATTCTCCTCTAGACAAGAATAGCTTTTACACCAAGTAGCCCTAAGGTAACATTTCAAACAGTGAAAGCAGAAGTCGCCAGACCTCTTGAAAACTAGACTGGGGAATGTGTACATGTAATTCCCACAAAATTATATTGGTCAAAGGCTATACCATATTCACAGATTTAAAGAATAGACCAAATCTTTTGAAGAGTAGTGACTTCAATATCAGAACTTTCCATATCGCTCAAAATATCATGATCGTTTTGTACAGTTCACTACTACAGAGGTGAACAAAGGCTTTTGGTGGATACATAGTAGATAATAAAATCTTTGTTGATGGACAAATAAGATAATTGAAGAACAGCTTTTTTTTTGGTTATTGCATCTTTACATCACATTTTTCCAATGGAACTCTCAATATGGCATGCTTCAGAATTTTCTTCATATGCTTGTTAAATTGACACAAAGGAAAATAGAGAAAAAAAGTGGTAAATCTCTTAGGAAGATAATAAACACAAAATAAAGGAATAAGGAAAGAATGACTATATCTAGAAATAAAAATAATCTTTATATATTGCTTGCTACTTTCAAATATAAAACTAGTTAATCTATTTTCTCAATAACCCTGTGAAGAAGAGAGAAAAGGTATTTTTAGCCATATCCATAGATTGAGTTGAAATATTTAACTGGTTTTTCTGAGTATATATTCCTGACCTGTGGTAGATAGTGGTCCTCCTAGAACTTAAGTTTGATCTAGAATTCAGTTAAATTTCACTGTATTTCAAAGTAAGTGAAGTGCAGATAATGAAAAATTCAAATAGACATCTTTAAACTATTGTCTAGACTTTTCTTATTGTTTTAAATTATGTATTAGTCTTTTTAAAAATCCTGTTGTGAGAACAGAGTCTAATCTTTTATTAACCATTACATTTAAGCTTAATGATGCATCGCTTGTGGAGGGTTATAGTTATCTAATACTTATGATAATCTGGAGTAACACAGGTCTACAGACAAAACTAATCCAATTGTTTTAATTAATCCAAAATTACTTTATGATCTATGCATCATTGTTTGATTACTGTAGTGTTCAGATTAGAAAATAATGTAATGTTAACTGTCAGCTTATTATAAATGATCTTTTTGTGTTGAAGTACATTCCTTACAAGGCTTATATGTTCAGTATTTTAATCAGGAAGTGTTGAAATTTTTTTTGGAAATGGGGATTGAGCTCAGGAGCACTCAATCATTGAGTCACATCCCCAGCCCTATTTTGTATTTTATTTGGAGACATGGTTTCACTAAATTTCTTTGTGCCTCCCTGTTGCTGAGGCTAGAACTCAAAATCCTCCTGCCTCAGCCTCCTGAGCCACTGGGATTACAGACATGTGCCACTGCACCCAGCTCAAGTGTTGAATTTTACTGAATGCTTGAAGATTGGTATTATTTCTTCTTTAGTTATTTGGTAGAATTCAGCAGTGGAGTCATCTGCTCCTGGGCTTTTATTTGATTGGAGGTTCTTCATTGCTGATTGCTTCTGTCCCTTGTTTTTGGTCTATTCAGATTTTCTCTTTCTTCATGATTCAATCTTGGTAAAGAATAAGTGTATAGAAATTTCTTTTTTTCTTCTAGATTATGAAATGTATTGACACATATTGTTCCTAATTATATCTAATGATCTTGTGTATTTCTGTGGTATAAGTTGTAGTTTTCTCTTTTCATCTCTGATTTCTGTTTTATTTGAGCCTTTTCATCTTTTTTTCTTTTTTCTTTCTTTCTTTTTTTTTTAGTTACTCTAAGGGTTTGTCTGTTGTATTTATTTCTCCAAAGAACCAGCTCTTTATTTCATTGATCTTTTATGTTGCTTTATTTGCTTTATTTATTTCTACTCTGGCCTTTATTATTTATTTCCTTCTGCTAACTTGGGGTTTCATTTGATCTTGTTTTTCTAGTTCCTTTAGGTACAGTGAGGCATTTTTACATTTTGATATGGCATTGATTGTTATAAACTTCTGTCTTAGTATTGCTGTATCTCCATTTTCATTTGTTTCAAGAAATTCTTTAATTTGCTTCCTGATTTCTTCCTTGATCCATTGGTTGGTCAAAAGTGAATTGTTGAATTTTACATGTATTCGTCTAGTTTCCAAAGTTTCTCTAGTTATTGATTTCTCACTTTATTGCATTATGGTCAGAAAAGCTACTTGATATAGTTTCTATTTCATTTTTAATTTTTTGAGACTTATTTTGTGCCTTATCATTTGCTCTATCCTGGACAATGCTCCATGTGCTTATGAGAAATATGTGTATTAAGCAGCTGTTGGATGAAATATTCTGTAGATGTCTGTTAGATTCATGTGGTCTAGGGTGCAATTTAACTAAGATGAATGTTTTGTTGTTGGTTTCTGTCTGGATAATCTATTGCTGAAAGTAGTTGTTGAAGTTTTCAGTTATTAATTTGTTGAAGTCTCTCTCTCTTTTAGGTTATTAACACATGCTTTATCTATTTGGTTGCTCTAACATTGGGTCCATATACATTTAGAATTATTATTTCCTCTTGCCCAATTAATCCCTTTATCATTATATGACTTTGCTTGTACCCTTTGATTGTTTTTGATTTAAAGTATCAATATATACCAGGAGGTTGAACCCAGGGTCTCGTACACAAAATACTCTTCCACTGAGCAACGTCTCCAACTCATAAGGTATACTTCATCTCATATTAGCATTCTATTTTCTATTTCTACATCTATTTTCTTTTGGCACCCAATTCTCTGGAATGTCTTATCCCATCCTGTCACTTTCACTATGTATGTATTCATTGATGTAAAGTGAGTGTATTCTAAGGAGCATATTTGAGTCTTGTGTGTGTGTGTGTGTGTGTGTGTGTGTTTTAATACATTCAGATACTTTTTCAATTGGGGGATTTAGTCCATTAACATTCCCAGTAATTATTAATACATATGGTATTATTACAGCCATTATGCAACTTGTTTTTGTGTTTTGCTGCAGTTCCTTTAATTTTTTTCTTTCTCCATAGTAGCATATTTTGATTTCTTGCTCATTATTTTTGGTTTGTCTATTATAGATTTTTGATTTGTAGCTATCATGAGGCTTACAAAAATAACTTTGATTATAATAAGCTACTATGAAGTGAGAGGAATTTAAGATGATCATAAGGATAAAAACAGACAAATAAATGAATGAAAGAACAAGAGACTATTTATGCAAGACACTCTCCAGTAGTGTTTCATTCCTCTGTATATTTTGAATTTTTGATATCCAATTTTTCATCTTTCTATATTGCATATTGCTTAACATATTAATATAGTCATTATTTTTGTTTTAACATTCATACTAAAGCTATTAATGATCAACATATGTAAATAATAAATATATTATAGCACCCTGAATTCGTGAAATTACTTTTATTGATAAGTTTTATGCCATAGTATATTTTCTTCTCAATAATGTCTCATCGTTTAATGTCTTTCAGGTTAAAAAACTTCCTTTAGCATTTCTTGTAAAATAGTTCTGGGGGTGACATATATATTCTCAGCTTTTGTTGTCTGGGAGAGTCTTTATTGTTCCTTCAATTTCAAAGGTTAGCTTTGCTGGGTATAGTGTTCTTGGTTGACAATTTTTCCTTCAGCACTTTGAAAACATCATACCTCTATCTCCTGGTCAGTAAAGTTCCTGCTGAGAAGTAGGCTATAGAACAAATTGAGACACACCTTTGTGTTTTGCTTCTTTTTTTTTCTTGAGTCTTGAGAATCTTTATCTTTCATCTGAAAGAGCTTGATTGGAAGATTTCTCAGGATAAATTTGCTTGAGTTAAATTTGCCTGATAATCTTTAGCCTAAGCAATGTGAATACTTTTATTTTTTTCTAAATTTGGGTGTTTTCTATTATTACTTTTTCAAATAAGCATTTTCTCCCTTTGGTATGCTTAAAAATATTTTGATTGACAGTAACCTAAATATTTGTCCTTTTAGTTCTGTTCCAAAGGTCCTTTTCATTCTTTTTCCCTTTTCTCCTACAATTGTGTATTTTCAAATATCAAATATCCTGTCTTGGATCTCACTAATATTTCTCCTGTTTGATTCATTCTGCTACTGATGCCTTCTATCGTGCTTTTTTTTTTCTTTCTTTCTTTTTCTTGTTACTGGGGATTGAACTCAGGGGCACTCGAACACTGAGCCACATCCCCAACCTTAGTTTTGTGTTTTATTTAGAGATAGGGTCTCAGTGAGTTGCTCACTTTTGCTGAGGCTGGCTTTGAATGCATGATACTCCTGCCTCAGCCTCCTGAGCTGCTGGGATTACAGTTGTGTGCCACTGCACTTGACTCTATTGTCCTTTGAATTTCACTGAGTGTAATTTTTGGCTGAAGATATTTTGCTTCCATCTTTTTTTTTTTGTTAAATTTTTTCTGTTAGAAAGTGAATGTTTCTGGGTTTTTGTTAAGCTCATTGATTTCACTTAAAACAGATATTTTGTATTCTCATAGACCTTTAATACTGATTATTGCCTGGTCAGTTTATTGCACTGTATTTTTAATACTAAATGAGGTCATGGTTTTCTAAAAGCTCTTGATTCTTGTTGGCATTAAAGTATCAAGTATTTGTTCCAGTCTTCCTAATGTGGTTTGCTTGTGCTTATCTTTCCAGAAATTATAAACAGATCAGTTATTTTCTCTTAAGTCTATAGATACATCCACTATTTCAACGTTAGATAAGACCTAGGTCCAGGTTTTCCAGGAATTTGCTACTTGTGTCTCAGTACTAGAGTACCGTCCAGGCCCAGGTTTGTCTCAAATATTCTATTGGTACATTGTTCAGAAATAAACAGGAAAGTATTCACATATCAAGCCTTTCCCTGGAGCCAACATAAACATTGATGTCTTATGCACATTGACTGGACTGAAGTCAGCACAACATGTTCTGCCAAGTGCTGAGGAGGGACGCCATGGGTGGATCAGCTGCAGATTCCTGTATCATATTGAGGTCAATATCACTATCAAGCTGTCATACTCTGAGCCCACAGCCTACTAAAACTGACACGACACTAGGTTAGTTATAAGGCTCACATTTCTATGGATGTCTATTACTGAGTTGGACTCATGGTCCAACATTGCTGTAATAATCAACAGAGGACGCTTACTGGAATAGAAGTCCAATAGACAGGGAATGCATGTTTATCCCCACACACAGCTATTCCAAAGTTTCTTTTCACAGGCAGGCCTGATTTACTTATCTCATGTGTTTGTCACACCAAGTGAAACAACTTGGTGTGTCTGTGGGGAAAGGTTGTCAGAGCACCTTACTCAGCTGCCATCTTGTTCTGCCTTTCTAAAATTATAATATTCTTAATGTAAGTTTATATAAACAGATCACATCAAAAGCATCTCTGTCATTTCTGATGTCAACTTTATATAGAACTTTGTAAATAACTTATTTAAGACTAAAATAAGCTGAATATCAAGAGTAAAGAAAATATTTGTGTCTTTCAATTATGAAAATTATTGTTATAAATTCTTACCCAGTGTGTGTATCCTTGCTCATTTTAAGAAATATTACATTAAATAAACTTACACATAGAGAATTAGACACACATTAATACATGAAACAAATAAAGAATTTTACTACAATGTAAAACATGGTAATATAATCACTATTTAAAGAATTTGTTAGTATAAACATAAAGAAAATCTATTACTTTGACATGATTCCAGAAAATCTGAATATTAAGTAAAACTAATATTTCGACAAGTTTCTAGAGTATATTACAAAATCTCCACGAGTATAAAATAGGGATTAATAGAGGCTAAGGAAGGTGAAAGAGGAGTAGCATTGGTTGGACACAGGGTAACAAAACATAGTAAAATAGAAGGAATAAGTTCTAATATCTACAGCACAGTGAATTGTCTACAGTTCACAACACCATGTAATATATTTTATGGACTAAGAGAGAGTAACTCAACATATAGAAATGCTCAGAAGGGGGAAATACTAATTACCATGATTTGAGGAGTACACATTATAAACATGTGTTGAAATATTATATTTATCCCATAAACATGTATAATTATTACATATAAGTCAAAAATTGAAAAAAATACAATGAATGTCAAAATACAAATATCATAATTTTATTCATGTAGGCCCAGTGAAATTCCAATTAGAAAGAAGAGATTATCAGATTGGACTTTAAAATATCTAATTATAAACTACTATAAAACACTCAGTTTAAATATAATGACACAGGTACACTAAAACTAAAAGGATGGAAAGATATATACCATGCAAACACTAATAATAGAAAGCTCAAGTAGCTACTTTAAGATCAGAAAAATAGACCTCAGTTGAGGAGGAGTCTCAGCATCAGTGGAGACTTCACTTACTGATAAAAAAGTGAGTTAACCAAGGAGGCACATTAGGCCAGATTGTGTATAAACTTGTCCTCAGAGCTCCAAAACATGAGAAGAAAAAAATTTAATAAGACTCATAAGGCAAATGTAAATTTACAATTACACACAGGGTTGTCAATTCTCCTCCCTCAAAATAATTAATAGAATAAATACATGGAAAAAGCAAAAACACAGAAGGCCGGAAAAGCACCCACCATCCACAATCCTGATCCACTTGACACTTATGAAAAATACCACCAAAAATATCCAGAAAAAATTAAAAATAAAAAGGTTTTCAAGTACACTTGGAAAATTTACTAAGAAAAAGTATATACAAAGTAAATCTTAACAAAATCCAAAGAAAACAAATCATGTAAAGTATATTCTTTGGCTATAAAACAATTGAATTGGAAATCAATTATAGAAAGTAGGGGGCAAATTCCCAAATATTAGAAATTACAGTGTATTTCTAAATTCCTAATGTGTTAAAAAGATGGTCTCAAGAGAAATTTAAAAATATTTTGAACTAAATAAAAAGGAAAACACAAAATAACAAAATTTGTGGCATGAAACTCAAGAAGTACTAAAAGAGAAACTTAAAATACATGCTTAAAAAAAGTCTAAAATTCAACACTGAGCTTCCACAAAAACAAGCAAATTATACTCAAATTAAGCAGAAATGTTAAGAGAAAGCATGAATTGCCAGTACCAGAAGCAAAAGTGGGTAATTTCCCTGCAGATATCAAAAAACATGAAAATGATAAGTGAATATTACAATATTTTGCCCATAAATTTGGCTACATGGTTTAAAGATAACAATATTTTAAAAGATGTAAATAGATAAAGCTCATTCAAAAAGAAATAGATATGTAAATAATCCTCTTTGTAATTTAAAACAGAAATCTCTATTAAAAACTTTCCAACACAAAAATTATATACCCAGGTAGTTTTATTGACAAATTCTAACAAATAATTATGAAAAAAATAATTTATTGGCAATAAATTTCAGAAATTTGGGAAGGAATCAGTTCAAAAGTCTTTATGAAACCAGCATTACTTTGATATCAACACTAGACAAAATAATTTTAAGAAAAATCTATGTGTTCATAAACTATTTTGTATAAGAACAATTATAGAAACTTTGCTCAAATATTCAATAAATAAAAATCATTCAAATGCTACCCAAAAGAATTATGAATATTCTAATTGTGGCATATTAATATCCAAAATGAAAAAAGATCAGAAAGTAGCTTGGAATGAGAGCAGAACAACTAGAAATGAGCATTAAAAAAATGACCTGAAGCAATAAAAACGTTCTCTATATTAAACGGGATGGGACTTACATGGGTTTTTGCTTTTGACAAAATTCATTGAACTGAAGTCTTAAGATTTATGCATTTTATACATCGTATATATACCCAAGCAAAATGAACAACAGTAAACAAATTCCTTTTTTATACTAATATAAATCAATTTTCAAACTGTCTTCTAGGGTTGAGAAAATTAGTAAATATGTTAAAAATGAAAACTTAGTTTCTCACCAAAAAATATCAATATGAAGTTAAGATTTTTAAGACAGAAAGGAATAAAAAATGTAAAAGTTGTATGTCATATTCCCTTTTTCTGTCTACTAAGAGGGCCCAGAAATAAAGACACAGGTAGCTTTGAGACACCTAATACCCTGATTTTGGTTTCTAAATAGTATTTTTCCATTAAAGATTATCAGAGGCTTTTGGAGAAAAATCTGATTTCAGGTCTGGGATATGAAAATTAACAAATGAGCCTGAAATGTCTTTTATTGTCTTTAATAATAAAATATTTAAAGAATCATGGGTATCAAACAATCAAAAAGACACCTGGACCAGATTAAAGAGAGTTCCACTGAAAAAAAATCTGATATAATTAAGTATGGAAGACAATCAATTTCATGGAATAAAATCCATGAGTCACCCATATATAAATAAATAGATAACTATAGTTTATTAAGCATTCATAGTTACTAGGAAGTATTTATTCCTTATAATTGTGAAACTCAAATTTTTAAAATTTTTAATTGAAAGTTATTTTAACTGATCTATAACAATAATATTGTTTGTATTATTGGAATGACATGTGGTTTTTATGCGTGTATATATTGTGTAATATTCAGACAAGGATCAATATATGTGCCATCCTCAAATAAATTTGTCATTTCTTTATGATGAAAAATTTTCTTCTAGTATTTTACAACATACAGTACCTTATCATCATTGTAGCCATCCTGCTGTGCAGTAGTATACCAGGACTTCTGTCTCCTATCTAATTTTAACTTATTACCAATTGATCAACCTTTCCACATCCTACCTTTCTTCTCTTGGGTGACCACCATTTCACTCTCCACTTCTATGAGACCACCCTTTTTAGATTCTACATATGAGGGAGATGATATGCTACTTGTCGTCCTGTGCCTCACTTATTCAGCTACACACAATGATCTTCAGTTCCATCTATGTTATCACAAGTGACAGGATTTTCTTTTTTTATGGAAGATTAGCATTCCATCGTACATATGTACTACATTATCTTTTATCCAATCATAAAGTTGATGGATACTTTGATCATTTCCGTTTCTTGACTATTATGAATAGTTCTGCAATGAATGGGGAATGCAGATTTTAGACATACTAAATTTATTTCCTTTGAATATATATCCAGCTGTGGGATTTCTCAATCATATGGCAATTCTATTTTGTCTTTTTCTGTGGTATCTCCATACTGATCTCCATAATAGCTACATGAAAATAGAATTTAAAATCAATTTGTACTAAAGTTACATACACTGTGGCTTACTAATAATACAAACTTAATAAGTATCTGTAAAGTCTAGAAATGAAATATAGTAAGAAAAGCAAATGGTACTACCCTAATTCAGTAGTCTATTTTGATCACAATATTCTGAGTCTTGCAATAAATATTGAATCAGTGTATCCAATCTATATGGTTTTACCACCTTTTGATTACTTACTCAGTCATATAAAAAGAAGATTCTCCCAAACAGCATCTTTCCCTTCCTGGTGCTTTCCATGATAGAGTTCTCAGATATTTCACAAGGGAATCCCGTACAGAGAAAACGAGACACACATACTGCAAGAAATGGGACATCAGGGAGCTTACTAGGATATTAATATATGTGAGTTACAGTAAATTAAGCTAAATGAAGAGCTGTCACATAAGGCATCGTGCCTACTGATTACATATGAACCATTCTGAATGAATTGCCAGCTATCACCTATTCACTCAGCATCAAACCAAGAAACCACAGTTTTTACTTCTTGTAATTGTGGCAGTGCAAAGTAAAATCAAACTGCTTTCATAATTTTGCCCTTGCTACCTTCAAAAACACTGACTATCTATTATTTACTGCTATTTTTGTTTTAAAGATCAGTCCCCAAAATTGTATCAGTTTCACAATTTTTAGAATGTGGATACAAATAAAAGAAAAATGTTTGGTCTATGTTCTTGTTTTAATTTGGAATGATTGTTTTTTTTTTTTCTTTATAACCTTATTTCCCCATGTTTTCAAATTATCATTTTTTCCTGTTAAATAAATGTATTAGAATTTAAAATGACCTTTCAGAAAAATAAATGACAAAACACAGTTACCAAGGTAAGTTCATTAACCTGGTTATCCAATGCTAGCTAAAGCACTGTTACACTAAATCTTAGCTTTAGCTGCTTTTTTCTGTCTGGTAATGACCTTTCACAATTCAGCACTAAGAAGTGATTGGCTTCATCTGCTAACTTTCAATACAACATTTCATTTTTACCTCTTTTACCAAATACCTTATACCATTCAAGATCTGTTATAGTAGAAACTATATTTGGGAAGCAAATGTAAATATCTCAACCTACAGGCCATATAAAACCTTACAGCATCTCTCATTGCATCTTTTGTTATCTTTTATTTATATATTTTCAAAAATGATAAGCATGGGATGATTTTATGATAAATAAAGACTAGATTTCAAGGTTAACTAAGTTAGATAAAGCAAACAGCTTAGCATCAACAAATTAAGCAAGTCATGTTACCTCTGTGGGCTAGAGTTTTCTCACTTTGAAAATGAGATTGTTAAACTAGATAATCCCAAGTTCAACTCCATATAAAAGTGAAATATGTTCATTTATGTAAAATGAAATATGAATAAAAGAAATGAGGGTAAAATGCAAGAGTTCCAGTTAAGATGGTCCTGAGGTCAGGTATTAACTTCTCTGACTTTCCTATTTTGTAGGACAAGTATGTTAAGATTCTTTTCAAATTGATGGTGTGACTCATTTCCTATATCACACTGCCATTGAAGGAGTAAATATTGATTTGGCCTGGAAGTGCCAAGCACATGTCTTTGGCCAGTGACACACCTCAGCTAATCAGTTATATTCCTGGAGTTTTCTTCTCTAATGACATTTCCAGAGCAAGGAGCATGATATATGACAACCTAAGCTGGTCTCAAAGGGATAATAGAATCTTTACATATGGGCATGGCAAAGCTTCATGGAATGAATTTAATCCAGAAGTTAAAGTGGCAGAAGGGATCATGGAAGATAAATACCCCTTCCTTACTATATGAGTGTGCTAGAAAACCCAGGCTGCATGACTTACATAACAGAAATTTTCTTTCTCACAGTTCTGGAAGCTGGAAGTCCAAGCTCAAGGTGTCAACAGGTTTGGATTCTCCAAAGTACTTATGCCTTGCCATACACAAGATCACCTTCTCACTGTATCCTCATGAGGCCTTTCCTCTGTGTCCCTGCATCCCTGGTGTCTCTCTTCTTGTATAGGACACCAATCTGATCAGATCAGCACTCCACTTTTAAGATCTTATTTAACTTGAATTACTTCTTTAAAGGCTCTCCCTCTCTCCAAATACAGTCACATTGTGGACTTTGGATTCCAACATAAATTTTGGACTGTCACAATTTGTGTATAGCATCTTCTCTTTCATGGGCTACTCTAAGGCATGCTTGCTCTAGAGGAATTCAAATGTGGAGCAAACATAAGTGATAAACTACCAGCTGTTTCCCTTTAAGACCTGGCTTGAAGCAATATCCATGTGGGTAATATATTAGCTAACATCTTATTGTATTTCCTACCTCTGCTGTCCTTTTCTATCCCCTTTGTATTCAGTCCTATCAGATTATGTTTTCTAGAGCATCTACCACAGCATTGATACCTAAATTGTATATATACATCTTTCTCAGTACCTTCTAGATTTGGTAGAAAAAGAAATAGCTTAAAACCTGTAGCAAATTCTAACAACATAGCTAACACGTTCTGGGTTTTGTACCTAAGAATCAGAAAATACACATTCTTCTCAGGGTAGAAAAAAACTCTTAAAAAGGGGGACATAAAATAGGCCAAGTATGAATTTCCAGCTTAATACCCCCAAATCAATATCACATAGAATCCATTATCACACAATCCATTAGATTGTAAAAAAAATAAGAAAATATGCTATATAAACTATAAAATATAAATTTCAGAAAATCAGAGCATTTTGCCCATTTTTCCCTATGTGTATACCTCAATAGTTTAGAGTAACTGGCACATGGTAAATATCCAATATTTGTTAATGAATAAATAGTCAGTTATTATTTTAAAACTTATATATGGGGAATTAAACACATACTTAAAGCACTCATAAATTAAATGAAAAACAACTGTTTCGAATCTTAGGAAAGTAAAAGCTCTATGTATTAAATCTTAAGGATGAAGCTAATATTATTTAGAAGAAAATATTTATCTTAACTCTGCTTTTAAAAATATAAGAAAATCCTGGAAATTAACAAACAAGTTCAACTTAAGAAGACCAGAACAGAACCCACAGATTAAATTTAGGAAAGTGAAAAGGAAAAAAAGAGAGAGCGAAACTAAACCCCTCTCTCTCACCATGCACAAAACTCAACTCAAAGTGGATCAAGGACCTATGAATTAGACCAGACCTACGCCTAATAGAAGAAAAAGTAGGCCCAGATCTTCATCATGTCAGATTAGGCCCAGACTTCCTTAACAAGACTCCTAGAATGCAAGAAATAAAATCGAGAATCAATAATTGGATGGATTCAAACTAAAAAGCTTCTCAGCAAAAGAAACAATCAATGGGGTGAACAGAGAGCCTACATATTGGCAGCAAATTTTGATGCATGCATATCAGAGAGAGCACTAATCTCCAGGATATAGAAAAAAATAAAAAATCTTAATATAAAAAAAAAAACAATAAATGGGCTAAGGAGCTAAACAGACACTTCTCAAAAGAAGAAACACAATGAATCAACAAATATAAAAAAATGTTCAACATCTCTAGTAATTAGAGAAATGCAAATCAAAACTACACTGTAAAGATTTCATCTCACTCCAATCAGAATGGCAGTTATCAAGAAGACAAGCAACAATAAGTGTTGGTGAGGATGTGGGAGAAAAGGCACACTCACACACTGCTGGTGGGAGTGCAAATTGGTGCAACCAATCTGGAAAGCAGTATGGAGATTCCTTAGAAAACTTGGAATGGAACCACCACTTGACCCAGTTATCCCACTCTTCTGTCTATACCCTAAAGACTTAAAAACAGCAAACTACAGCACAGCCACTTCAATATTTACAGCAGCACAATTCACAATTGCTAAACTGTGGAAGAAACCTATATGCCCTTCATAGATGAATGGATAAAGAAACTGTGGTACATATACACAATGGAATATTACTCAGTATTAAAAGAGAATAAAATTATGGCATTTGCAGGTAAATGCATGGAGTTGGAGAATATCATTCTAAGCAAAGTAAGCCAATCTCCCTCTCCCCAAAAAACAAAAGCCAAATGTTCTCTCTGATAAGTTGATACTGATCTGTAATGGGAGGGGGGCATAAGAAAAACGGAGGAACTTTGGATGGGGCAAAGTGGGGGGCAACAGGGTAGGAAAGATGATGGAATGTGATGGACATCATTACCCTAGGTATATGTATGATTGCACAAATAGTATGACTCTACTTGATGCACAACCAGAGAAGTGAATAATTCTGCTCCATTTGTGTACAATGAATCAAAGAACTTTCTACTGTCCATGAATGACTGGTTAGAACTAATAAATAAATAAATTTTAAAGAGTAAAATAAAACATTATAGGAACACCTTTAATACATATAAATTTATTTATCATAAATTTATATTTATATGTCTGAATAAAAATTTGAAAAAAATTTTTGAAAGAAGAAAAAAAAGAAAAATATATACATATATATGTACAATATACATATTGTATGATCAAAATACAGCAAATATTGAACAAACTAAGGAAACATATTTATTGTAAAATTAATTTTTAAAAAAAGACATAGCAAAGGTTTAGAAGCAAATATTCCTCAGTTGTATCCAGCCTATCATGAACTCATCAAAGGCATCATTCATTGCTATTATAGTGTTTTTTTAAAAAAAATGCTTGAATTTCCTTTTGATACCTTGGATTTCCATCTGTATGCTAACTTCTCTCATTTATGTTTGAATCTTTTTTACTTTTTCAATCAGAGTCCATCAAAAATTACTTATAATTATTTTAAGTCCCTGCCTGATAATTTCAAAATCTCTCTTACCTTAATGGAGTTCTAATACTTGCTTTCTTTTCTTCAGAATCTATGCTTTGCTTTGTCTTGCATCATGACTTGTAATGTTTAGACATGGTGATTGGTAAAATGAAATGAGGTACATAGGCTTCGATTGGGAAAGTGTTTTATGTTAATCTGTGAATTAGGCTATGATTAGTAGTGGCTATAGGTATAGATTTACTGGGTAACAAAAATCACCTAATGTCTCTGTTTATTTCCTCCTTTGCAGACTTCCCTAAGAAGTCTTTCTTAAATAGAGTTTTTAACTTGTAGCTCCATCAAATGTAACAAACAGTTCTCATATTGCAGACCTGTTGTTATGGTGGTAAATGTGTGTGTTTCCTAATCTTATGATAGTAGGTTTATGTCCTTATGCTATTGCTCTTTCTTCCCGTCTTAGTAAGAAAGGAAAGCTAAAATTGGTTGAAGTTAGTTAATGCTCTTCCTGCAGACTAGAAAATAAGGTGAGATAAGCTGATAAAGTGTTTTTCCCTAGAATGTCTGCCTTTGTTATGTACAATTCACCGGGGCATATTCAAACATTTACTTTCCCTCTCTTCTGCCAACAATGGAAGCTAAGTTTTTCTGGACTCTTCATGGTGAGTACTTTGTGGAGTTCCTGAAGGTAAATACCTATGAAATTGTGGGACCTGTCCTAAAACTGAGCCTCCACAGTTTCTCACTCTCAAGATGATCCCCCTCAGCATTTAGTAATTCATCCAGTTACTCTAGAGGCTCTTTCTAGCTTGTGGCTCCAGCAGTTTCTGCTGCAGTATCTCAGATGTGCTTCTCTCTTCTTGCCTCTCTTCAGATTTCAGGGTGATGATTTGCTTGTGTCCTCAATTCTTAGATAGGTGCAACAAAATATTTGATTTTTAGTTTGTTCAGTTTTGTTTTTTTCCTAAGAACCAACTGATGATTTTCCTGTTCTTTATATTTAAGAACTAATAACCAAAGTCCCAAAATTTGTTTTTAAAATAAGAATGCACATTGAACAGTTGTGTTCTGATAAATTTGAAAACTTATATTTAATATATATTTTTCTAGGAAAAAAAATAAGTGAATAAATTGACTTACAAGAAAATAGGAGGAAGGAAGGTTGGGAGTAGGAAAGACAGTAGAATGAATCGAATATAATTTTCCCATGTGGTGAATACATCACCAGTGTGATTCCACATCATGTACAAGCACAAGAATAGGAAGTTATACTCCATGTATGTATAATATGTCAAAATACATTCTACTGTCATGTTTAACTATAAAGAGTGAATAAAAAGAAAATAGGAAATAAAAAAATTAAATAATTTTGTTGATGACTTAAACTTCTTCACTAAAAAATAAGAAAACCACCAAGCACAAAGAGTTTTTCAAGCAAATTTTACAATTTGTTTAATGGAGAATCTTTACCAATTTTTGAACATTTTTTTTCCAAGAAAATAAGAAAGGAAAATTGCATTTTAGGAATCTAAGAAAAGAAAAAAGCTTCCTTAATCTGCTAAGGTTTTTTCAACGGAAGCTCACAGCAAACATCCTAGAGAATGGCCAAACTTGGAAACATTCACTCTGAATTCAGAAATGAGACAATAAAACTACATGTCACCACTTACAGTCAGTGTTTCATCAATGATCCTACCATATAATAAGACAAGAAGAATTGGATAGACATATAATTTCTTCCATTGCATAAATATAAGATTCTTCATAGTACAAAAAGTCATATTTCTACTATAACAATATTTTCATTATTGAAAAAATATTTTCATAATATTGTGACTTTATTTTAACCTATTGAGACAATCACACGTTGAAAGATCAACACATTTCATCTTTTTTTTTTTTTTTTTTAAATATTTATTTATTTATTTTAGTTTTCGGCGGACACAACATCTTTCTTTGTATGTGGTGCTGAGGATCGAACCCGGGCCGCACGCATGCCAGGCGAGCACGCTACAGCTTGAGCCACATCCCCAACCCCAACACATTTCATCTTGTTTCATCTTGTTTATTGGAAATAACTCTTAAATTTTATCTACCACATTGCAAAACTAATCTAAACCTTCTATAACTACAAACAGGTATTTTAAAATTGGTTGCTGTGTAATAATAAATCCCATATGAAAAACTATAATGCACCAATAAAAATATGAAAAAAAATTGGTTCCCATGAAAGCACCATATGCTTTAGTATTTCTACATATTTATTATTGTTAAATATTTACATTAATTTGGAAATATTTTATATAAGATGATAGCTTATTTTAATTCACATCTTTCAAATATGGACTGATATGTTGTTATTGGTTTATTTCATTTCTATATTAAAATTTCTTATATTTATCTGAACCTACCAGTTTTGTATTTTCTTTCTTTTCCCATCTTCTTCAAGTTTCTCTATGTAAGACTACTAGTGTTTCCTTATCATGACACTCATTCTAGCTCCAATATTCCTATTTTTGTTCTATTATAAAGCAAATTGAAAAATTCAAAATTCTTATTTTATTTTATCAAATGTAATTATCACAAAAAATAATACTACAAAAGATGACAAAAGCTCTTGTATCTTTAAAATTTATATACAAAATTAATTAATTAGAGTTAGTAATTTTTACTTATGCAAAATATGTTCCTATTTTTCATGCTTCTCTCTTATGACCTTACGGTTCTTCAGGTCAGAAATCTAGGATCACATGGCTGTGTTCTCTGCTTAGGACCTCACAAAGCAAAACTGAAGGCATCAACCATCTGTGTTTTCATCTAGAAATTAAATTTCTCTTCTGCACTCATTCCTATTATTGGTAGGCTTCAATTCTCTATGGTTGCAGGATGAAGTCTCCATTCTTTGGCTGTCAGCCGGGAACTATTCTCAGCTCTGGGTGGGATAGCCTCTTAGAGGCCCCTCCATCTCAGCAACACACAACTTCTCTCACAGAAAACCCCTGTCATGCTTCAAATCTCCTCTTCTGCTGAGAATCAGAGAAAATTCTTTTAAAGAACACATTTGATTGAGTCAAGTATAGGGGAGTATTCTCTCAATAGTGATGTCAACAGACTAATAGTCTCCATTATACTTGCAAAATCCCTTTTATGATGTTAGTCAGTCACCATATTAGAATTCTGACTCCCACACTACATATACCAATGCCGACCATGTTAGACTGACCATTAGTGAAAGCACAATATTCATTATTTCTTCACTGAAACATTTTAGTTCTAGCAATTATGAACTCATGAATGAGTTGGCAACATAGTCACTCACTTTTAAGATTCATGAAACTTAATTCCAGTCTTGCTTCCCTACAACCGTATCATATGTGCATGGAATTTGAGAGACATTATAAGTCATCATCATTATCATCTTTATTACACTCACCTATGTTGTAATAGTCAGTTGCATAAAATATATATCTATGTGTATAAATATAGAATATATAAATACATTTCTAATAATAATGCTGTTTTCAAAATGTTCGAATAAAAAGGAGTAAGCTGCTTACAAATATTTTAACATACCAAGAAGTATAACTGATGTATTATAAAACTGTGTCTTCAAACAATCAAGGATATGACATTCTTTAATATAGATTTTCATGACCAGAGAAAATGCATGTTTTATATTTTCACAACTGGACATAGAGTAATAAGAATGATTCTCAATAACATTTCTGAATGTTGACTTTCCTAGGAACCTGTCTTCTGTAGAAATATGGACTTTAACACACACCACCCTAATTGGAGTAGGGGCAGAGCAGAGCCACCACCCGTGCCCGAAAGGTGGGCAGATCTGTGACCAACCAGCGGGACAGGCCCAGTGGCCTGCCGGTACGACAGACACGTCACCCCATTTGGAGTAGGGGCAGAGTAGAGCCGCCGCCCGCGCCTGCAGGGTAGGCAAACCTGCAACCGACCGGCGGATCAGGCCCGATGGCCTGCCGGCGTGGTACACTCGTCACCCCAATTGGAGTAGGGGCAGAACAGAGCCGCCGCCAGCGCCCAGAACAGGCCCAGTGACCTGCCGGCATGGTAGTCACGACACCCCAATTGGAATAAGGAGAGAGCAGAGCCGCCGCCCGCACCTGCAGGAAAGATACGCAAGCAATATCTTTCCTAAACAGACCAATATCAATTGAGGAAATAGAAGAAACCATCAAAAGACTACCAACTAAGAAAAGCCCAGGACCGGATGGGTATACAGCAGAGTTTTACAAAACCTTTAAAGAGGAACTAATACCAATACTTTTCAAGCTACTTCGGGAAATAGAAAAAGAGGGAGAACTTCCAAATTCATTCTACGAGGCCAACATCACCCTGATACCTAAACCAGACAAAGACACTTCAAAGAAAGAAAACTACAGACCAATATCTCTAATGAACCTAGATGCAAAAATCCTCAATAAAATTCTGGCCACTCGGATGCAAAAACATATCAAAAAAATTGTGCACCATGATCAAGTAGGATTCATCCCTGGGATGCAAGGCTGGTTCAATATACGGAAATCAATAAATGTTATTCACCACATCAATAGACTTAAAAATAAGAACCATATGATCATCTCGATAGATGCGGAAAAAGCATTCGACAAAGTACAGCATCCCTTTATGTTCAAAACTCTAGAAAAACTAGGGATAACAGGAACATACCTCAATATTGTAAAAGCAATCTATGCTAAGCCACAGGCTAGCATCATTCTGAATGGAGAAAAACTGAAGGCATTCCCTCTAAAATCTGGAACAAGACAGGGATGCCCTCTCTCTCCACTTCTGTTCAACATAGTTCTCGAAACACTGGCCAGAGCAATTAGACAGACGAAAGAAATTAAAGGCATAAAAATAGGAAAAGAAGAACTTAAATTATCACTATTTGCAGATGATATGATTCTATACCTAGCAGACCCAAAAGACTCTACAAAGAAACTATTAGAGCTAATAAACGAATTCAGCAAAGTGGCAGGATATAAAATCAACACGCATAAATCAAAGGCATTCCTGTATATCAGCGACAAATCCTCTGAAATGGAAATGAGGACAACCACTCCATTCAAAATATCTTCAAAAAAAATAAAATACTTGGGAATCAACCTAACAAAAGAGGTGAAAGACTTATACAATGAAAACTACAGAACCCTAAAGAGAGAAATAGAAGAAGATCTTAGAAGATGGAAAAATATACCCTGTTCATGGATAGGCAGAACTAACATCATCAAAATGGCGATATTACCAAAAGTTCTCTATAGGTTTAATGCAATGCCAATCAAAATCCCAATGGCATTTCTTGTAGAAATAGAGAAAGCAATCATGAAATTCATATGGAAAAATAAAAGACCCAGAATAGCAAAAACAATGCTAAGCAGGAAGTGTGAATCAGGCGGTATAGCGATACCAGACTTCAAACTATACTACAGAGCAATAGTAACAAAAACAGCATGGTACTGGTACCAAAACAGGCAGGTGGACCAATGGTACAGAATAGAGGACACAGAAACCAATCCACAAAACTACAACTATCTTATATTTGATAAAGGGGCTAAAAGCATGCAATGGAGGAAGGATAGCATCTTCAACAAATGGTGCTGGGAAAACTGGAAATCCATATGCAACAAAATGAAACTGAATCCCTTTCTCTCGCCATGCACAAAAGTGAATTCAAAATGGATCAAGGAGCTTGATATCAAATCAGAGACACGCCGTCTGATAGAAGAAAAAGTTGGCTACGATCTACATTCGGTGGGGTCGGGCTCCAAATTCCTCAATAGGACACCCATAGCACAAAAGTTAATAACTAGAATCAACAAATGGGACTTACTCAAACTAAAAAGTTTTTTCTCAGCAAAAGAAACAATAAGAGAGGTAAATAGGGAGCCTACATCCTGGGAACAAATCTTTACTCCTCACACTTCAGATAGAGCCCTAATATCCAGAGTATACAAAGAACTCAAAAAGTTAGACAATAAGAGAACAAACAACCCAATCAACAAATGGGCCAAGGACCTGAACAGACACTTCTCAGAGGAGGACATACAGTCAATCAACAAGTACATGAAAAAATGCTCACCATCTCTAGCTGTCAGAGAAATGCAAATCAAAACCACCCTAAGATACCATCTCACTCCAGTAAGATTGGCAGCCATTAGGAAGTCAAACAACAACAAGTGCTGGCGAGGATGTGGGGAAAAGGGTACACTTGTACATTGCTGGTGGGACTGCAGATTGGTGCAGCCAATTTGGAAAGCAGTATGGAGATTTCTTGGAAAGCTGGAAATGGAGCCACCATTTGACCCAGCTATTCCCCTTCTTGGTCTATTCCCTAAAGACCTAAAAAGAGCATGCTACAGGGACACTGCACATCGATGTTCATAGCAGCACAATTCAAAATAGCAAGACTGTGGAACCAACCTAGATGCCCTTCAATAGACGAATGAATAAAAAAAAAATGTGGCATTTATACACAATGGAGTATTACTCTGCATTAAAAAATGACAAAATCATAGAACTTGCAGGGAAATGGATGGCATTAGAGCAGATTATGCTAAGTGAAGCTAGCCAATCCCTAAAAAACAAATGCCAAATGTCTTCTTTGATATAAGGAGAGTAACTAAGATCAGAGTAGGGACGAAGAGCAGGAGAAGAAGATTAACATTTAACAGGGATGAGAGGTGGGAGGGAAAGGGAGAGAGAAGGGAAATTGCATGGTAATGGAAGGAGACCCTCAGGGTTATACAGTGGAGGGGGTAGAGAGAGAGGAGGGGAGGGGAGGGGAGAGGTGGGGGGGGGATGGTGGAGGATGGGAAAGGCAGCGGAGCACAACAGACACTAGTATGGCAATATGTAAATCAATGGATGTGTAACTGATGTGATTCTGCAATCTGTGTATGGGGTGAAGGTGGGAGTTCATAACCCACTTGAATCAAAGTGTGGAATATGATATGTCAAGAAATTTGTAATGTTTTGAACAACCCACAATAAAAAATTAAAAATATATATAAAAAAAGAAATTTGTAATGTTTTGAACAACCCACAATAAAAAATTAAAAAAAAAATCAGAAAATAAAAAAAGAAAGCATTAGATAGATATAAGTATAGAAAAACTCTCTTAATTTTATAGATCTAATTTAAAAATATTTATAGATAGTAACTCAATGGAGTAACCCAAAAGTTTATGTAACTCTCATTAGGTAAGAAACTTGCCTCTATTTTTTAAGCCAAAATTGTGGTCATAAAAAGGATATCAAGGAAGATAAAAGGGTGAAGACCTATCTAAAATCTCCATTAATTTTGTTATCAATCAAGAATAAAGCCCGAAGTCTAAGTAAAAACAGTGTTCTTGCTACACAGACATATTTTCAAGGAAAGCATGGTATCTCTTTCCCCTATCAAGAGATTACACCTCTTAAGCTGGCATCTCACATACTTATCTTTGTACACACACACACACAAATACATACAATTATTTATAGGTTAATATTTACACTTCAGAAAGAAGATTCTAATGTTTATAAAGGTAAACATAATACTTAAAATGAAAATTTAGTTTTTATGTTTGATAAGATTTCAATTTTTAATGCTATTGAATGTGTTTTAATACAAATATGCAATGAGTAAATAAATTTTCTATGTTTTTACTTTTAAATTCATTACTTTATGCCTTAAAATAGTGGTATATTAAATAATATGTTACCTAAATTTCTTTTCTGTGATTTAAATTGATTTAGGCATTCTTACATATTAAATAACTCTAATAGTGCTAACACTGTGATAACTGTATTCCAAGAGAACAAATTCCATTTTTTTATGTGACATTCATTTTTTACCTTTATAACTTCAACTTATATAGTTATATATTTTTAATAAATCTTTATTTTATGGAGACCTAAATTCTGAATTTATTATTTCTTATAAAATGTTTTAGATGTTTATAATATATGTTAATATTTATGTTGTACTTATTATTTAATAGGAGTCATTATATTGTTGTTTCTTATATATGAACCCAATCTCATATTAACACTATAAGACTGTTTTCTTTCTCAGAGATACAGATTGATAATTAGAAGTGAATATGCAGAAGAAATACACAATGAAAATATTAGAAATCATTGTTCATTCTACATATAAGTTGATATCCAGAAAACTTTTCAGGTTAACAGTTATTTCCCCCTTGAATAAATGAGGAAAAAAATACTATAAAAGCTGAGAAAAGTCCATCACAGGGATGATAGAGAGGCTGAGACCTTGTGCTCCTGATTCAACTCACTTTTCCAACAAGAGACTACAGCTTCAAGGTTCCTCCCAACCACCACTGCCTGTACCACTGCAGGTGTTCTCCTCTGTCCAATCAGGATGCCAAACCAGCCTGACATACGTACACATGTACATTCACCTTGTTCAGTAGAATACTTAGTGTAACCTCAGGGTTGACCTCTGCTTATTCACTGATGCCTTCCTGGCATGGCAAGGATGAATCTCGTCTGCACAGCAGGCTTCTCAGTAGCTTTCATTGCTCCCTGGGTGAGGAGCTTCTTGAACTCTGCAGCTAGACCATTTGAAACTGATCCACTGCAGGTCTCTGCTGAGATCTGCCTGTCTTCCCTTACTCTGTCTTTGGTACCTTCTGTCCTGCCACTTCAGAATAAATACTATCTCAGATTCTAAATATTGATGTAGTTTCCACACTCATTCCAAGCTCTCTCTCATGCTTATACCTTTCTTGGTCCTGTTTATGTCAGTTTGATTGAAGTATTATGATTATTGTGATCTACACACACACATCCTTTCTTGGTCTTGGCCAGTCTGGTGATTAAGATAAAATTTGAAATAGTATAAGCACAGACTCAATTATGTTAATTAAACATTGTATTTATCCTCCCTCTAAGACATGTTTTAAACAAAAAAGAAGAAAAAGAAGGAGGAGGAGGAGGAGGAGGAGGAGGAGGAGGAGGAGGAGGAGGAGGAGGAGGAGGAGAAAGTGAGGATGAACCTATAAGAATGTTGGAAAACCATTAAGGATACTATGGAAGACCAAAAGCACTGATATATTTCATGAAATAAGCAGATAAGATAATATTCACTATAAAATTAAGCAGAAATAAATGAAGTGCCCATAAGTTCACACTGATAAAGGGAGGCACAGCTGGAAAAAAGGAAGTTTCTGAAAACAGTTCCCACCCGTGAAATAAAAAAAGGCTCAGACATGGGGCAAAGTCACTTTACCTAGTGCATATGTTGTGTGTTAATAGAGCTGGAGGAAAGGGAGGTTGGATTTACTTCAGGCTAAACCAGAAGATTCATTATTTTTAATTTAGGTAAATTTTTTAATTTAAGTAAAATTTAATTTAAGTAAAAATTTATCCAGCACAGAAATGGATACTAGCAGTCAATCAATGAATACAAAATTTCCCAACTTTAGCTCCATTAGAATTATAACCATAGAGGGAAAAGACATTAATCAAGCAACTCTGCTAATAAATGTATGGTTAAATCTGGAATAAAAACTGAATTAGAAAAAAATCTCATATGTGAAAATATACTCTATTTCTAAATTGCTTGAGTCAGGTATTATGAGGGACTCAAAGAGAGGGTGCTAGAGTATAAAAGCATGAGAGGAAGTCGCCACATGACTCCTGTTTCTAAAATGAGTGCAGAGTTTCTATCCTAAGTAACAGATTTTAGTTTCCAGCTATTTGGGTGTAACTGCAGTCACTCACTACAGAAAAAACAAAAAACAGACAAAAAATATGAAACAAAAATTTTCAGACATTAAGCAACAATCAGAGCAGTGTAATTGTCCCAAAGAAAGGAGAAATAAATGAAGTAAACCATGATTGCCCCTGTTTACTACCTGGAGAGAATTTTCAAGGTGTAGTTTGGGAACATGAATCAAAATGAAAATGAATGGTCTTCCCAAGACCTAAGCAAATCAAGGTGAGAATCTCCTGAAGGAAAAAAAAAAGTAATTAGAAATGAGAAAACCTCCATAGACATTTATAGAAGCCTGTCTTCTGTTTAGTACAATGCAGTCCATGCATGTAAAAATCTTTCTGAAGGAAGGAGAAAACACATACACACACTCACACACACACACACAACAGAGAGAGAGACAGAGAGACAGAGAAGAAAGGAGCAAGAGGAGCAATCCCCAAGGTTCACACAGAGCCAGTTGTATTTCATATTCTTAATTACAGATCTACATTATTCTTGAAACAAAAGGAGATAATGATGAAAGGAAATTCAGACAAATTCTGGAAAGCAAGCAACTCATGGCCTCTGAATGGAAACTGATCTACCCATCATCTCTGCCCCTGGAGATTATGTGATCACAGAAAAGAATGAAAGGAAGTTATGAGTTAAGGAATTAGAATAAACAAGTTAAGACCAAATTGAGAAGTTACAAATCAACTGAGAAATCTTCTTTTGGGGGAGGAGGTTTAGGGGAAAATTTAGGAAATAAGAAAAGAGGAAGTAATGTTCAATAGAACAAGAAATCTAATCTGAAGAGAACAAACTATTCCAAAGGAGATATCACTGAAATGAGTGCCATTAAACTGATATCACTGAAATGAGTGCCATTAAACTATTGAGTATACACTACTTATTTTGAATTAGTTTATTCTATTTACAATAGCATGAAAGATAGAAAATGATGTGAATAATACTAATAAAAAACAGAAGCAAAGCAAGATACAATTGATGTATATTTTATACACATATGTGCGAGATGTAGATTATATGTATATATTTATAGAGAGAAAAAATGAAGAAGTTATAGGAGAGAGAAAGACAATGAAGGCCTTTCTCACTATTCTTATGATAGAAAATATATTTCTTTTGCAGATTTCTTGCTGTAAAAATATGTAAGTAGCAGGAGCATTGTGTGCTGAAAACTGAAAACTGATAAGAATATAAACTGAAAAGTAAAACCATTGCTGCAAATAACACATAAGACAAAAATTTGCAGGTGTACGTCACAAATTTTTTGAGTAATACATGATTCTTTTTTAATATTTATTTTTTAGTTTTCGGCGGACACAACATCTTTGTTGGTATGTGGTGCTGAGGATCGAACCCGGGCCGCACGCATGCCAGACGAGCGCGCCACCGCTTGAGCCACATCCCCAGCCCCTCTTTTTTAAAAATGATATAAATGTCACTGACTACTACCAAGCTACTACCAAGAAGTGATATTAGTTTTGCTCCTATATTAATGGTGTAAGAAAGCATGACAAATAAGAAATTACAGAGTGTTAACAGGATATAATATTAAAACTAAAGTTCAGTGAAGACTTAGAAATGGAGTCATCACAAATGTGTACCTCATTGCCTACTATTTAGAGGAGACAATAAATATATATGCAGAATTTTTATAGAGCATTAAATAAAATTAAATATAAATGTGATTTACAGTAGACTGTTAGAGAAGATGAACTAATATATTTATATTTTTGTTTTTATTATAAACAATGTTGTAAAACACGTTCATAAAATCATTTCTCTCCCAGTCCTAAGGCAACAGCCTTAGGGTATGATGGAAGAAATTATACTGCTTGGTTAAAAATTTGTACTTCTAGACTAAAATTAAGTATTTTATATAAACTGGCAAAATATTAACCAAAAATAGAGTTAAAACTTGATTTTGCCTTGCTCAGTGTAGAAATATGATACAGAAATGTAAGTTGAAATAGACCACTTTCCTTCAGAGAAGGATTAAGCTCACTTAACAGGTTGTCAAGAAATCTTGACACAGCTTTCTGAGCTTACTTTGCTTTCATGTGTGAAGTCCAAATTTGAAAAGTCCACTAAGATTATACGATATTCTCCTATACTCTTTGTAATTTAGTCATTTTGCCTTACAATCAGCTACTACATCCCTAAAGGAAATGTAAAGTTTAAGGAGACATTAAAATCAAATAACTTCACTGCCTATCAGAGAAATGACAGGGAAATTCTGTTACACATCATGTCATTTTATGTCACTTGTGATTAAGAGCATATATATGCTGAATGCCAAAGAACTGGCAATGCATACGTATTTTCAAACTTTTAGAGAGATAAAGATAACATAAAGAAATATAACATAAAGTGTATGGAGAAAATAAAATGGTAGGAGGTACTATGTTTCCAATGTTGATGGGAGAACTTATCAAACTTTAGAACACATATTTTATAAAATAATTTCATGATTGAGGATAGTATACCAGGATATCCCACAGTAGGTTATTTCAACCAAAATAGAACTCATATATGGTTTGAAATCTGGATATTACAGATGGTGAGAGATTAATGGGGCAAAAGTCTTCATTTGTTTTGAAATAATTCTAAGAAAAAATTGAAATATGTTAAACATTTTTTTAGTAAACATCTATCTATTGTTCTGCCCAGTGTCATTTTCTTTATGTTCTTATTTGGTATGAATGTGTTCACTTTTCCCTAAATCATTTCCCAAATTTTCACTCCTCTCCCTCAGGATCTAAAATTACCTGTTTCACACTTCCTCTAAATTTGAAAATGACTTCTCTAAGAAAAGCTTATCTCAGGTATATTCAAATGTAACTTAATTTTACCTAAAATAATTTTTCAAACTTGACTGAAGATGCTAATTATTTAAGTTGCATAATAAATATTAGAATATTTAGAGACTCCCAGATTCCATCCCAAACCAATTGATTGATTTGTTTGTATTTCATACAGCCTAGGTATGATGTGTTTATGAGTGTATATGCGTGTACATATCTATATCTGTTTTCTGTATTACTAATAATATGCATTTATAACACACTAACACATATCATTGTATATAATAATAGTATACAGTATATGAAAATAGATGAATGCTTTATGGCAGAGTGTTAAATTAACCTGTTAAATAAAAGACATTCACATTACTTGTTATTTTTTACAATATAAACAATACTGAGAAACATCTTTATAGTTTAATATCTCTTTCCATTTGTGACTTAACCCCTAGTTTATGATGGACATTTTAAGTCATTGAAAAACATGAGTATAGGGCAGGGGATATAGCTCAGTTGGTAGAGTGCCAACCTCACATGCACAAGACCATGGGTTCAAGCCCCAGCACCCAAAAAAAGAAAGAAAGAAAAAGAGAGAAAAACTTGAAAAACATGAGTATCTATGAACTTTGCAACTTTTCTGGAAGACATTTTAAGAGCACCTCTTCTGGAGCCAGAGCACCTGGGTTTAAATCCCAGCTTCACTATTTGCCAGTTGTATGTCCTTGTTTGCTTAAGTCTGTCTGCCTTGGATTCTGTGTCTATAAATAAGAGAATTAAAAACTACATTATTTACAGGTTTGTTGTGAGCATTAAAGTTTTTGTATATGTAAAGGACTTAAAACCACATCTGTAACATAAAGTGCTAAAAGAGCTTATTATCATTTTATAAAAATATGTATTAAGATAATTGATCATATTTTTAATATTAAATTCTCTTTTGATTCACTTATAATGTGTATGTACAGATGCATATGCATGTATATATATATATATATATATATATATATATAAACATACACATTTTATACATAGTGTAAATTATATTATTTTATATATTTTAGTATTTGATTGCTTTATATAACTAAATGTGCTTAGACTAGTATTTTATTTGTGTCCTATTGTGTATTTTAGCTACATTAGTTTCATGGTCTCATATGTTATATGCTTTGGTATAAATGAGTAGAACAAAATTTGTACTAGTTTTCTATTATTGTCATAAAGAAAATTGCCACAAACTTGCTGGTTTAAACAACACAAAAGTTTTATTTTATAGTTCTGTGTTTCAGAATTGTGGTATAGGTCATACTGAAAAAATTAATTGTCAGTAGCGTTTCCTTCTTTCCTGGAGATTCAACAGAAAAAATGTCCTTGGTTTTAACAGTTCCTAGACACTTCCTTTATTCCTTGGTTTGTGGTCCCTTTCTGTTCAATTCCAATTACTTCTTTAAAGGTCCTATTTCCTAATAAAATTACCTTGAGATTAGGATTTCAACATACAATTATTGAGGGGAAAACTTTAGTCCAAAATACACCCCCATTTTTAAGAGCAATCTAGAGATTTTAAATGTTTATATTAGACAATTTAGCCAATGTTGAAATCCTCCAATAATCACTTTGACTTTTTGGAAGACAAGAACATTAAAAAAAACCTATTGTGAAATTTCTGGAAAAAAAATTCTGGGAAAGACTTCTTAACCTATACCTCAAGTATAGGAAAAGAGAAGTTGAGATCCTAATTATTATTCAGGAAAATATAACCAACTGTATTATCTTTACAAATATTGTAATCACACTGAAATATCTCTACAAATTGGGAGAAAATTTCCAGCAATCAAACTGATATTGGTTGCCCTGGGACATAGGATATGCTGGAGGGGCAGAAGTGATATTTAAGATGAAAGATAAATTAATGTTCAAAATTACTAATAAAATATAGTAAGTAAAAAATTGCTATAAGAATCAATAAATACAAAAACAACATGTTTACAACATCTGCCCAATTTTAGATGACTGAAAAACAATAAGCAATGAAAATAAACTTTTCAATATAGCCTTATTATAATAGAACTTTGTATACTTTAGTTGTGTTTTGTTATAATGTGGTCAGAACATGAAACTAAAAAGTCTGTTAAAAGATAAGCAAAAGCATGGAGTGCATATGGAGATAAGAATACACCACTAAAACAATAATAGAGGTTTTTTAAAATAAAGAATCAAATAGATTTTCTAGGAATAATAGCACGGAGATAGAAATTTAAACCTCCATTGTACTTGTTAGAAATCAGATTAGATATAGTTGAAGAGACAATTTATTAACCAGAAGATATTTCTTAAAAATAAAAGCATAAGGGAAACAAAAGCAATAACAATTTTAAAATGGTAAGGTGATAGCCCAATAATATATCTACAAAGAAGGATAGCTGCTAGTTGAAAGTTACTGAAATCCCTTCCCTCTCACTCTGGACAAGGGAGTGGGGTGGGGCAGAAACATAGTGTATGGAGCATACACCATAGTGTAAGGAATGGATACCCAGAATTCACAACTGGGGCCAGTGAGCACTCACATACAGTTGAGAAAACCAATCCTGTTTCTAGGTAGTGGAGTGGAATAATGCCTGCAAGTCATAATCACAGGCAATAAGAGTTCAAATGCAGGTGAGCCAACTGACTCTTTTTCAATAATAAAGAGAATACCCTATTGATATATGTAAGCCTGAGGCTTCTGTGCCTTGAATGACCCATGGAGAGCCTATACCTAAGGGCCTCACAGTTTGGGGTAGCCACCAGGTACTTAGAAAACATTACTCCAGAAGAGACCCAGTAAAAGGGGATGGTGCCAGTGATTCACAACTGTAGGTGGTGGAAACTCAGATACTAGAAAGCCAACTGACTATATCCCAGTTACAGGGATGGTATTTGAGCAATCTACAAATCTACATTAGTCAGGGATGATGTTTCTGCATCAGAGATCACCCATAGAGAGCTCACAATCACATATTTCATGCTTTCAGATAGCCACCAAGTTCTATGTCACTTTAAAGACTGACAACACAGTGTCCGATAGAGTGGAGTGACAACACAATGTCCTGTAACATCCAGAACAACATCCCTGCACTCTGCATTCTATGCCTCTATACCCAATAGAAACAGCCAGCAGATGCAACACAGCACCTTTCAAGCAGGCACACTCAGACCCTTGGATTGATAAATAATAACTAGCTATTGAGAAATCCACAACAACCAAGGAATAAGTTCCTGTGCCTCAGCAACTCTAGGAGGACCAAAAGCTAAAGAGTGATGGGCATTTTCTAACGGGCACAAATTCTGTTGAAAACCAAAGCAAGAAGGCTCATTAAGAATTTACTCCACCTTGGCATGGATAACTAAATAATTCTAACATCAGTTTTGATCATACACATATTACTCTTTGTTTTTTATTCAATAACTGTTTCTCTATTATTCAATATTGTGTCCTTAATCCATTTGATTGTTATTTCTTCAAATATTTTCATGAACTAACTGGAATCATTCCCTCTATCTTTGTTTCCCTAACTCAGGTTTATCTTTGATCCTCTTAGCCCTCTTTCCCTTTTATATTACCTACTGCTGCCTCAAATACTTCCCATCCATTTTTATTCTTTTTACATGGCTTGTATTATTCTTTTCTGTCTTTTCCTTTAACACATTTTTTTTTTAGTTTGCCCAGTTTTTTACTCTTTCCCTTTTAACCCTGACATAGTGTAATGGTAGTTTTACTTTATTTAATAACTAACTCTCAACCTATTTCAAAACATTACTACAATTTTATACCTGGATTAAAGGAACTGAGGATGGCATTGACAACAAGTTTTTGTTTTTTTCTAAGGTTGATTAGTATGTGGATTTTTATCTGAAGTGACTAAAGTAAATAGGGTTTAATGTCTTCTCTGAAAGTTGGGTTGATACTGGGAACAGCAGAGAAAAAAATATTGAGTAAAAATATCAATACCTGGATATTAACCTAGTCTGGAGCCCCTAAGAGAAAGAAGCTCACTAAATAGTTGCTTGCATAAAAGTAGAAGTGATAACCATCCTAGCAGATGGATAAACGTACATATTTTGTTTACATTATCATATTTATTATGATAAAGCAAGAGAATAAACCAACCCACACAGCCAACATTTCAACAATTGATCCCATGGACACCACAGTGGAGAAAATGTTAGGGAAAAAATTTATAAAGTTTACAGTTAAAATATCAAGTGAACTAAAAAAAGGTATAAGTAATGAATTTAGAGAGAAAATAGAGGTATTAAAAATTATTTCAATCAAGAGGTAGAGATTCCAAAAAAATCAAACAGAATTCTGGGAAGTAAAAGACTCAATAAATCAAATTAAAAATTCAATTGAAATTATCACCAGTAGACTAGACCACTCTGAATAAGTCCTCAAACCTTCAAGACAAAATAATAATTTTGAAAATAAAGTTGATAATAAAGAAAAGATGATAAGCGTTCATGACCAGAATACTCAATATTATGTGGGATAACATTAAGAGACCAAGTCTAAGAATAATTTGTATAGAAAAGTCTTCGAAATACAGAATAAAAGAATGCATGAAAGGAGGGAAGATGGCGGCGAGGGGAGTGCATTACCCCCGTGTGCTGCTTCACTGTGTGGGAGTATGACAAGTCAGGACGGCTAAAGGATATCTTGTTAGGAATTTCCAGCAATAGTGGGGTGCGCCGGAACCTGGAGGAAGGATTTCCATCGCATGAGGATCGGCTACGGGGACTCAAACGCGAGAGGTTTGTCGCACGGAGGGTAACACTGCTTATTCAGCAAATCGCCCCGCGGCTAGAGTCTGCAAGGCGCGCTGGGATAGAGACGCAGGGTTACAGCGCTGCAGTTTCTGCCAGACGCGCAAGCACCGCACTCAGGGCTGAATTCTGGGTTCGAGACGGGGAAGGAAGCGGTCCATCTCGGTTCTCCACACCGGTCAGACCACAGAGGAGGCCAGCAGCCACCATGTTGGTAAACTGACGTCACCACACCTGTTTTTGACTGACCGCAGCTCATTCAGCCATAGAACAGGTAATTTCAGGCTGCAATTCGCCTGCGGCTTGCAGACAGATTGCTAGGGTTCAGCGCCTGGGGGCTTCTTAAAATCTGATCTTATCGGAGTGAACACGGAGCGCGGGGCGGCCGAGTCCCGGCTCCTGGAACCGTCCCGGAACCGCCCTGGCTCCGGGCTGCGGAGCCTGCGGAGGCTGCTTCTTGGACCCTGCTAATATCAGAGCAAACACGAAGCACCAAGAAGCCGAATTCCAGCTCCCGGAACTGAGCCCGCGGGGACTGCTTCTTGGAGCTTACACTTATAGGAGCTTACACCGAGCACAGAGCGGCCGAGTTCCGGCTCCCGGAACCGTCCCGGAACCGCCCTGGCTCAGGGCTGCGGAGCCCGCGGAGGCTGATTCTTGGACCCTGCTACTATCAGAGCATACACCAAGCACTAAGCGGCCGAATTCCGGCTCCCGGAACTGAGCCCGCGGGGGCTGCTTCTTGGAGCCTACACTTATAGGAGCTTACACCGAGCACGGAGCGGCCGAGTTCCGGCTCCCGGAACTTCCCTGGACCGGGGCTAGGAGCCCGCGGAAACTGTGTCTCGGTCCGGGTCCTGCTGAGGGCAGGTCAGGACTCACCCATTGCTTGGGTTGCCTGGCAAGGGGAACGAAATGCTGCCATTCACATAGGATACCAACATGGCAGAGATCTGATGTCAGCAGAAAGCGGTGGAGGAGAGATCTTCATCAATACCAGCGGTGACATAAGCAGTTGGTCTCCTGGTAAGGGGGGTGAGGCTCAGTCACCCGAGTCTCCTCAATTTGTCCTCGAGCCAGAGGGAAGGAGCCGGGCCGCCGCCAGCCCCCGGAGCAGGCCCAGCGGCTCGCCAGCGTGGTGACCGCGTGACCCCAATTGGAGAGGGGGCGGAGCGGAGCCGCCACCCACACCCGCCAAGTGGGCAGACCCACGACCCAGTAGTACATGGGCGTGGTAGGAGGGGCAGGGCAGAGCCGCCCTTCGCGCTTGCAAGGTAAACAGACCTGTGACAGCCTGGCGGGTCAGGCCCAGTGGCCTGCCAGTGTGGTACACACGTCACCCCAACTCGAGTAGGGGCAGAGCAGATCCTTATCCCACGCCCGGATCAGGCCCTGCCGGTGTGGTGGTCACGTGACCCCAATTGGAGTGGGGGTGGAGCGGAACCGCCACCCGTGCCCGCAGGGTGAGCAGACCAGTGATCAACCTGCAGATCAGGCCCAGGGGTCCGCAGGCGTGGTAGGAGGGGCAGGGCAGATCCGCCGCCCGCGCCTTCAAGGTAGGCAGACCTACAACAGACCGGCGGATCAGGCCCAGGAGCCTGCCGGCGGGGTACAAACACCACCCTAATTGGAGTAGTGACAGAGCAGAGTCGCCTCCCTTGCCAGGAACAGACCCAGCATCCTGCAGGCGGGGTAGTCACGACACCCCAATTGGAGTAGGGGCAAAGCAGAGCCTCCACCCGTGCCCGAAAGGTGGGCAGATCTGCGACCGACCAGCGGGACAGGCCCAGTGGCCTGCTGGTACGACAGACACGTCACCCCAATTGGAGTAGGGGCAGAACAGAGCCGCCACCAGCTCCCAGAACAGGCCCAGTGACCTGCCGGCGTGGTAGCCACGACACCCCAATTGGAATAAGGAGAGAGCAGAGCCGCCGCCCGCACCTGCAGGAAAGATACGCAAGCAGTATGAAAAGACAAGGAAAGAAAGGACCACAAGCAATGCAGGTCAACGCAACTTTAGAAGAGGTAACAGCTGCAGCAGATGGAATGTCAGATAAAGAATTCAGGATATACATGCTTCAGATGATCTGGAGTATCAAGGAAGACATTAAACAGCAAAATCAGACAATGAAAGATCACTTCGACAACGAATTACGCAAACAAATCCAGGAAGCAAAGGATCAACTATACAGGGAGATAGAGGTTATAAAAAACAAGCAATCAGAAATCCTAGAAATGCAGGAAGCAATAAACCAACTTAAAAACTCAATGGAGAATACTACCAACAGAGTAGAACACTTAGAAGATAGAACATCAGACAATGAAGACAAAGTATTTCAACTGGAAAAGAACATAGACAGCTCAGCAAGACTGTTAAGAAACCATGAGCAGAACATCCAAGAAATATGGGATAACATTAAGAGACCAAACTTAAGAGTCATTGGGATACAGGAAGGTACAGAGCTCCAAACCAAAGGAATGAGCAGTCTATTCAATGAAATAATACAAGAAAACTTCCCAGACTTGAAGAATGAGACAGAATCCCAAATCCTAGAAGCCTACAGGACGCCGAATGTGCAAAATCATAAGAGATCCACACCTAGACACATTATAATGAAGATGCCCAACATACAGAATAAGGAGAGAATTTTAAAAGCTACAAGAGAAAGGAAGCAGATTACATTTAGGGGCAAGCCAATCAGGATAACAGCTGATCTTTCAACACAGACTCTGAAAGCTAGAAGATCCTGGAATAACATATTTCAAACACTGAAAGATAATGGGTTCCAACCAAGAATTGTGTATCCAGCGAAATTAAGCTTCAGGATGGAGAATGAAATTAAAACCTTCCACGATAAACAAAAGTTTAAAGAATTCGCAGCTAGAAAACCATCTCTTCAAAACATCCTAGCCAAAGTATTACAGGAAGAGGAAATGGAAAATAACAATGAAAACCAACAGTGGGAGGTAGGACAGTAAAGGGGGGGGGGAAACAATCAAAGAGGAAAACAAACAATGTTTAGTAACAGAAATAAACAAATATGGCTGGAAGAACAACCCATATCTCAATAATAACCCTAAATGTTAATGGCTTAAACTCATCAATTAAGAGACACAGGCTAGTAGAATGGATCACAAAACAAGACCCAACAATATGCTGCCTACAGGAGACGCATTTGATAGGAAAAGACATACATAGGCTGAAGGTGAAAGGTTGGGAAAAATCATATCACTCATATGGACTTCGGAAACAAGCAGGCGTGTCCATACTCATATCAAATAAAATAGATTTCAAGCCAAAGTTAATCAAAAGAGATAAAGAGGGACACTACATACTGCTTAAGGGAACCATACACCAACAAGACATAACAATCATAAATATTTATGCCCCAAACAATGGTGCAGCTATGTTCGTCAAACAAACTCTTCTCAAGTTCAAGAGTCTAATAGACCACCACACCATAATCATGGGAGACTTCAACACACCTCTCTCGCCACTGGACAGATCTTCCAAACAAAAGTTGATTAAGGAAACTATAGAACTCAATAACACTATTAATAACCTAGACCTAATTGACATATATAGAGTATACCACCCAACATCAAGCAGTTACACTTTTTTCTCAGCAGCACATGGATCCTTCTCAAAAATAGATCATATATTATGTCACAGGGCAACTCTTAGACAATATAAAGGAGTAGAGATATTACCATGCATCTTATCTGATCATAATGGAATGAAACTGAAAATCAACGATAAAAGAAGGAAGGAAAAAGCATACATCAATTGGAGAATGAACAATAGGTTACTGAATGATCAATGGGTTATAGAAGACATCAAGGAGGAAATTAAAAAATTCTTAGAGATAAATGAAAACACAGACACAACATATCGGAATCTATGGGACACATTGAAAGCAGTTCTAAGAGGAAAATTCATTGCTTGGAGTTCATTCCTTAAAAAAAGAAAAAACCAACAAATAAATGATCTCATACTTCATCTCAAAATCCTTGAAAAAGAAGAGCAAAACAACAGCAAAAGAAGTAGAAGGCAAGAAATAATTAAAATCAGAGCTGAAATTAATGAAATCGAAACAAAAGAAACAATTGAAAAAATTGACAAAACTAAAAGTTGGTTCTTTGAAAAAATAAACAAAATCGACAGACCCTTAGCGATGCTAGTGAAGAGAAGAAGAGAGAGAACTCAAATTACTAGCATACGGGATGAAAAAGGCAATATCACAACAGACACTTCAGAAATACAGAAGATAATCAAAAACTATTTTGAATCCTTATACTCCAATAAATTAGAAGATAGTGAAGGCATAGATAAATTTCTTAAGTCATATGATCTGCCCAGATTGAGTCAGGAGGATATAGAAAACCTAAACAGACCAATATCAATTGAGGAGATAGAAGAAACCATCAAAAGACTACCAACTAAGAAAAGCCCAGGTCCCGATGGGTATACAGCAGAATTTTACAAAACCTTTAAAGAAGAACTAATACCAATACTTTTCAAGCTACTTCAGGAAATAGAAAAGGAGGGAGAACTTCCAAATTCATTCTATGAGGCCAACATCACCCTGATACCTAAACCAGACAAAGACACTTCAAAGAAAGAAAACTACAGACCAATATCTCTAATGAACCTAGATGCAAAAATCCTCAATAAAATTCTGGCGAATCGGATACAAAAACATATAAAAAAAATTGTACACCATGATCAAGTAGGATTCATCCCTGGGATGCAAGGCTGGTTCAATATACGGAAATCAATAAATGTTATTCACCACATCAATAGACTTAAAAATAAGAACCATATGATCATCTCGATAGATGCGGAAAAAGCATTTGACAAAGTACAGCATCCCTTTATGTTCAAAACTCTAGAAAAACTAGGGATAACAGGAACATACCTCAATATTGTAAAAGCAATCTATGCTAAGCCTCAGGCTAGCATTATTCTGAATGGAGAAAAACTGAAGGCATTCCCTCTAAAATCTGGAACAAGACAGGGATGCCCTCTCTCTCCACTTCTCTTCAACATAGTTCTCGAAACACTGGCCAGAGCAATTAGACAGACGAAAGAAATTAAAGGCATAAAAATAGGAAAAGAAGAAATTAAATTATCACTATTTGCAGATGATATGATTCTATATCTAGCAGACCCAAAAGGCTCTACAAAGAAACTATTAGAGCTAATAAATGAATTCAGCAAAGTGGCAGGATTTAAAATCAACACGCATAAATCAAAGGCATTCCTGTATATCAGCGACAAATCCTCTGAAATGGAAATGAGGACAACCACTCCATTCAAAATATCTTCAAAAAAAATAAAATACTTGGGAATCAAACTAACAAAAGAGGTGAAAGACTTATACAATGAAAACTACAGAACCCTAAAGAGAGAAATAGAAGAAGATCTTAGAAGATGGAAAAATATACCCTGTTCATGGATAGGCAGAACTAACATCATCAAAATGGCGATATTACCAAAAGTTCTCTATAGGTTTAATGCAATGCCAATCAAAATCCCAATGGCATTTCTTGTAGAAATAGAGAAAGCAATCATGAAATTCATATGGAAAAATAAAAGACCCAGAATAGCAAAAACAATGCTAAGCAAGAAGTGTGAATCAGGCGGTATAGCGATACCAGACTTCAAACTATACTACAGAGCAATAGTAACAAAAACAGCATGGTACTGGTACCAAAACAGGCGTGTGGACCAATGGTACAGAATAGAGGACACAGAAACCAATCCACAAAACTACAACTATCTTATATTTGATAAAGGGGCTAAAAGCATGCAATGGAGGAAGGATAGCATCTTCAACAAATGGTGCTGGGAAAACTGGAAATCCATATGCAACAAAATGAAACTGAATCCCTTTCTCTCGCCATGCACAAAAGTGAATTCAAAATGGATCAAGGAACTTGATATCAAATCAGAGACGCGCCGTCTGATAGAAGAAAAAGTTGGCTACGATCTACAGTCGGTGGGGTCGGGCTCCAAATTCCTCAATAGGACACCCATAGCACAAAAGTTAATAACTAGAATCAACAAATGGGACTTACTCAAACTAAGAAGTTTTTTCTCAGCAAAAGAAACAATAAGAGAGGTAAATAGGGAGCCTACATCCTGGGAACAAATCTTTACTCCTCACACTTCAGATAGAGCCCTAATATCCAGAGTATACAAAGAACTCAAAAAATTAGACAATAAGAGAACAAACATCCCAATCAACAAATGGGCCAAGGACCTGAACAGACACTTCACAGAGGAGGACATACAGTCAATCAACAAGTACATGAAAAAATGCTCAACATCTCTAGCTGTCAGAGAAATGCAAATCAAAACCACCCTAAGATACCATCTCACTCCAGTAAGATTGGCAGCCATTAGGAAGTCAAACAACAACAAGTGCTGGCGAGGATGTGGGGAAAAGGGTACACTTGTACATTGCTGGTGGGACTGCAGATTGGTGCAGCCAATTTGGAAAGCAGTATGGAGATTTCTTGGAAAGCTGGGAATGGAGCCACCATTTGACCCAGCTATTCCCCTTCTTGGTCTATTCCCTAAAGACCTAAAAAGAGCATGCTACAGGGACACTGCTACATCGATGTTCATAGCAGCACAGTTCACAATAGCAAGACTGTGGAACCAACCTAGATGCCCTTCAATAGACGAATGGATAAAAAAAATGTGGCATTTATACACAATGGAGTATTACTCTGCATTAAAAAATGACAAAATCATAGAATTTACAGGGAAATGGATGGCATTAGAGCAGATTATGCTAAGTGAAGCTAGCCAATCCCTAAAAAACAAATGCCAAATGTCTTCTTTGATATAAGGAAAGTAACTAAGAACAGAGTAGGGACGAAGAACAGGAGAAGAAGATTAACATTTAACAGGGATGAGAGGTGGGAGGGAAAGGGAGAGAGAAGGTAAATTGCACGGTAATGGAAGGAGACCCTCAGGGTTATACAGTGGAGGGGGTAGAGAGAGAGGAGGGGAGGGGAGGGGAGAGGTGGGGAGGGGGGAAGGTGGATGATGGGAAAGGCAGCGGAGCACAACAGACACTAGTATGGCAATTTGTAAATCAATGGATGTGTAACTGATGTGAATCTGCAATCTGTGTATGGGGTGAAGGTGGGAGTTCATAACCCACTAGAATCAAAGTGTGGAATATGATATGTCAAGAAATTTGTAATGTTTTGAACAACCCACAATAAAAAATTAAAAAAAAAAAAAAAAAAAAAAAAAAACCATAACTAGGAGAAGAGAGAGAAGTATAATGAAGTCATAGAAAATTTAGGGGAAAAAAAAGCAATAGAGAAGCTATATAGATATTTTTCAACCTCTAATAACAAGAAAGTCTCCAGAAAGAGCACATAAAAGTTAAGGTCATGTAAGTAGCCCTAACCAGAGATCTTACACATGACCTCAACCCTCTTTAAGAATAAGAAAGGAAAGTTGGGGGCAAAGGAGTTTTGTCCAAGCAATAGCATAGAGTGAATAATGGAGAACTGTATTTTCCCTAAGCTCAAACTGCAAAAAAACAAGTATTAGATGAATTCAATATTCTGGAAACACTCAGAAAAGCAACATTCAAAAAAAAAAAAAAAAAAAAAAGAATGCATGAATTTTTTAATGGAATAGTATCAGAAAATTTTAAAAGTGTTATGAACAAATAAAAATCAAATGCAAGATACAGAATCCCAACTGGGAAGATCAAAAAAAGATCCTCTCTACAACAAATTGTAATTAATATGCCTAATGTACAGAATTATAAAAGAATTTTAAAAGCTGTAAGAGAAAAATTATATGTCACATTTAGAAGTAAGTCAATTTGGAATTCAACTGATTTCTCAACTCAAACACTGTGCCAAGCCCTGAAAGAAAATGGTTGCCAACCAAGATTACTATTTCCAGTAAGACTATTCCTCAAGATTGAAGATTAAATAAAAGCCTTACATGATAAGCAGAAACTAACAGAATTCATAACCATTTATCCTTAAATACAAAATATATTTGATGAAAATATTTATGCATAAGAAATAAAAAATAAAAATGAAAACCAGCATAGGGATAAATCCCATCAGTATAGTCAAAGAAGAATCAAGTCTGAAATAAGCATGTGAAATGAATCAAAATGGCATAAAATAAAAATCATCTTTCTATAATAAAACTGAATGTAAATTGTCTAAATTCTAAACAAACAAAAAACAGACATTGGAAGAATGGATTAAAAAACAAAACTAACCATGTTTTGTTTACAAAATACTTTTCCAGTAATAATATCCACAGATTGAAGGTGAAAGGATGGAAAAAGATATACCATACAAGTGGAAACTGAAAGTAAATAGGGATAACTACTCTCATATTAGACAAAGTACACGTCAAGCTAAAACTAATCATAATTAACAAAGAAGTTCATTTCATATGGGATAAGAGAATTGTCCAACACCAGATATAATGATCCTAAATATTTTATGTCTCAAGCAATGATATTATCTATGTACATAAAAAACCCTTTTCAATATAAAGAATCAAATAATCTACAGTATAATAATACTAGATGATTTCAACACACCTCTCTCACCATTAGATGGTTCATCCAGATAGAAACTAAGTAAAGACTCTTTAGAAAAAGAAAATATTATTAAACAAATGGACCTAACACTTATCTATGGAACAGTTCTTTTATCGACAACCAGGTTCATTTTCTTCTCATAGGAACATAGAACTTTTTCTAATATAGATCATATTTTTAGACACAAAGCAAATTTTAACAAATACCAAAAATAAATAAATAAATAAAAGAGTAGAGATAATTCCTTGTGTCCTATCAGATCATAATGGAATAACATTAGAAATCAATGACAAGATAAAAAACAGAAAACAACTTAACAATTGGATATTAAATAATACAGTTTTGACTGAGGATGCATCACAGAAGCTATCTGGGAAGAATTTTTTTAAATGTAGAAACAAATGAGTGCAGTGAAAAAACATATAAAAATCTCTGGGACAGTATAAAGAGAGTTCTAAGAGGAAGGTTTATAGTACTAAGTTCCCACATTAAAAAAGGAGGAGGAGGAGGAGGAGGAGGAGGAGGAGGAGGAGGAGGAGGAGGAGGAGGAGGAGGAGGAGGAGGAGAAAAGAAAGACACTGAATAAATAATCTCATGTTACATCTCCAGGCCCTAGAAAAAGAAGTACAATCTAATTCTCAAACCAGTTGAAGTCAGGAAATAATTAAGGGAACAGCGAAAGTAATTAAATTGAGAATAAAAAAATACAAAGGATCAATGAAACAAAAAGTTGGCTCTTTAAAAACTTTAAAAAGATAAACAAGATTGATAAACCTTTAATGAAAATAAACAAAATAGAGAGAGAAGACCAAATAAACAAAATTAGAGATGAAAAAGGAGAGATCACCGAAGACACTTCTGAAATCCAGAAGATTATTAGAAAATATTTTGAAAATGTATACTCCAATAAACTATAATATCTAGAAGACATTGACAAATTTCTCGGCACATAAGACCAAGAAAAATTGAACCATGAGGTAAAAGAAAATTTAAACAGACCAATGTCAAGTAACAATATTGAGTCTTCAAATAAAAGCCTTCTAAGAAAGAAAAGCCTGGGACCAGATGGATTCTCGGCTGAGTTCTACCAGACCTATAAGTTTAGCTAATGCCAATTCTCTTTCAATCATTTCATGAAAAAGAAAAGAAGGGATATATGAAATCCATTCTATGAAGCCAGAATTACCCTGATACCAAAAACAAAGACATACCAAGGAAAGAAAACTTGAGACCAATATCCCTAATGAACACAGATACAAATATACTTAATAAAATATTATCAAAACTACAGCCAACAATAAAAAAATTTAAAAAAATAAAAAAATAAAAATAAAAATATAAAACTGAAAAAAAAAAACTACATTCAAAAATACATTAGGAACACTATATTCATGATCAAGTGGGTATCATGCCAGAATGCCAGGTTGGTTCAATATTTGCAAATCAATAAACATAATTTACCACATAAATACTGGTAAGGACAAGAACTACAGGATTTTGTTCAATAGTGGCACAAAATGCATGTGACAAAGTCCAGCATCCATTCATGTTTAAAACACTAGAAAAACTAAGGATAGAAGGAATTTTCTTTTACATTCTAGAGGCTATAAACCATAAACCCAAGACCCAAATATAACAAATAGAGAAAAAAAATGAAAGAATTCCCTCTAAAATCAGGAGCAAGACAGAAATGTCCATTTTCACCACACCTATGCAACATAGTCCTTGAAATTCTAGCCAGAGTAAGCAGACAATAGAAGAAAATTAAAGGGATCCAAAAAGGAAAAAAGTAAAATTATCTTTGTTTTTTGATGATATGATTCTGTATTTGGAAGACTCAAAAATATCCACCAGAAAACTTCTAGAGCTGATAGGACAATTAGGAAATTAGAAGATTACAAGAGCAACATACATAATTCAATCTCTTTCCTATACTCCAACAATGAATCCGCTGAGAAATAAATCAGAAAAACTATCACATTCACAATAAGAGAAAAAAATAAAAACAAAAATAAAATACTTGGGAATATGTCTAATCAAGGATGTAAAAGATCTCTACAACTATAGAATGCCAAAGAAAGAAATTGAAGAAGACAGAAAGACCGCTCATGTTTTTGGATAGACAGAATTAATATTATCAAAATGGCCAAACTACTGCAAGTGTTATACAGATTCAATACAATACCATTAAAATACCAATGACATTCTTCACAAAACTAGAAAGAAAAGCTTTAAAATTCATTTGGAAAATGAGAGACCCAGAATAGTCAAAGCAGTTCTGAGCAAGAAAAGTTATACAGGCGGCATCACAATACCAGACTGCGCATTATACTAGAGACATAAAGTAACAAAAACAGCATGCTATGGCACCAAAACAGGAATGAAGACCAATGCAATAAAAGACATAGGGACAAAACCACATTCTTACAGCCATCTGATACTTGACAAAGGTGCCAAAAACATATGTTGGTGAAAAGACAGCCCTTTTAACAAACGTTGCTGGGAAAACTGGATACCCATATTTTAAAAATGAAATTTGATCCCTCTTTCTCACCTTGTACAAAAGTGAACTCAAAGTGGATCAAACACCTAGGAGTTAGACCAGAAACTCTGCAAGTGATTTAAAAAAAATAGGATCAACACTCTAACATATTGAAACAGGCAACAACTTTATTAACAAGACTCCTAAAGTATAAGAAATGAAATCAAGAATCAATATGTGGAATGGCATCAAATTAAGAAGCTTCTGCACAGCAAAGGTAATGATTAAGAATCTGAAGAGATAGCCCAAAGAATGGGAGAAAATATTTGCCACCCACTTCTCAGATAGGCCATTCATCCAGAATACATAAAGAACTCTGAAAACCTAACAATAATAAAAAAAAACTCTTAATAATGGGCAAAATAACTAAACAAATACCTCTAAAATAGTAAATATAAATAACCAACAAGTGTATGAAAAATATTCAACATCTCTAGCAATCATGGAAATAGAAGTCAAAATTACATTGAGATTTCATCTCAATTTAGTCAGAATGTCATTTATCAAGAATATAAGTGATAATAAACATTGGTGATTTGGGGGCAAAGTTACTCTTACACATTGTTGATGGGACAAGTTAGTATAACCACTATGGAAAGCAGGATGAAGATTCCTCAAGAAACTAGAAATGGAACCACCAGATGACCCAGCTACCCATCTCCTTGGTACCTATGAAAAAACAAACAAACAAACAAAAAAACCCCTAACATTAGCATACCATAATGATAAAGACCCATCAATATAAATAGCAGCACAATTCACAATAGCCCAGTTATGAAACCAGTCCATATTATGCCTGTCGAGAGATGAATGGATAAAGAAAATTCTATATAAATACACAGTGGAATTTTACTCAGACATAAAGAAGAATGGAACATTTTCTGGTACACAGATTGAACTGGAAAGCATCATGCTAAGTGAAATAAGCCAGTTTCAGAAACTGAAGGGTCAACTGTTTTTACTAATATGCAGCAGCTAGACCTAAACAAGAGGGAAAAGTGGGAGAATGTCATTAAAATAGAAGAGAGATCTGTGGAGTAGAGGAAGAAGATTTAGGGAAAGGCAAGTGACACAAGAAAAAAGGAAAAAAAGTGGAAAGTGAAATTGACCAAACTATCCCTGTACATATATGAAAATGCCACAATGAATTTCATTTTTTTTTATATCTCAGTGATAGAACACTTGCCTAGCATGCAAGAGGCCCTGGGTTTAATGTCCTACAGCAAATAAATAAATAAATAAATTATGTAAACACATACACACACACACACAAAACCCATTACTAATTTGTTCTATTCTCAACAGTCTACATAGACAATAATATCTTTAATGACAATTTTTATTTTTCAACACATTCATATGTTTTATTTCTTTCTTGACTTATTGTGTTTTTAAAATGCACTAAAATGTTTTTTCTATTTCTATGAGGAATGCCATTGGGATTTTGATCAGAATTGCATTAAATTTGTATAGTGGATTTGGTAGTATGGTCATTTGTTTATAGCAGCACAATTTACAATAGCTAAACTGTGGAACCAACCTAGATGTCCTTCAGTAGATGAATGGATTAAAAAAAAACTGTGACATATATATACAATGGAATTTTACTCAGCAATAAAAGAGAATCATGGCATTTTCAGAAAAATTAATGGAGTTGGAGAAGATAATGCTAAGTGAATGAAGTTAGCCAATCCCTAAAAACCAAATGCCGAATGTTTTCTCTGACTCATAGTGGAGTAGGGAGGGGGAGCATGGGAGGAATAGAAGAACTCTAGATAGGGCAGAGGGGTGGGAGGGAAAAGGAGGGGCAAGGAGCTAGCAAGTATGGTGGAATGTGATGAACATCATTATCCAAAGTACATGTATGAAGACACAAATTAGTGTCAACAAATTCTATATACAACTAGAGATGTGAAAAATTTTGATGTATATGTGTAATAAGAATTTAATGCATTCTGCTGTTATTTATTTTCTAAAAAAATCAATTAAAAAAAAGAATGAACTGAACAAAATGCACTAAAATGTAGACTAGAAATGGATGAAAAGAAGCATTCTTGTCATATTCCTCATTTTAATAGAAATGATTTTAACATTTCAATATTAGGTAAAAGATTCTAGTAGACATGGTTTTCAGGTTAAAGAACTTCCATTTTCAGAGCAAGGTGGTAGTTGTACAATGTCCTGGATTGATATTTTTCTCACAGTCACATCAATTACAATAGCAGTCCACGCACCAAACTACCTTCACCAAGGTAAGGAAGCCAGATAAGAGACCATATTACCAGTTTTAGTATAAAATAAGAAAAGTTGCACTGAAGAAGGCAGGAAGGAGATGATTGACCATGTCATTCCCCTACCCACCACCAACACCACCAAATCCAAGCAACACAGAACAAGCTGCTTACTGCCAAAGGGAGAGAGAAGGAATTGAATCCAGGCTTTCAAACCTAGTACCATGGAATTTAATCTAGGCTTCAAACTTGGTACCATGCCCAGCACGGTGAAATAAAGATTGGAAGAGCCCACAACTCTTTTACCCAGGTAAGCACCTGTAGACTGGGCCCCTGGGATTCAGTTAGCCAAGGAAACTGATTGCCTTCACCACGCCTCCTTCAACCTTGGGCATCAGAGAGGGCATCACCAGTGGAGAAAAAGTGCATAAATGAAAGAACTCAATGTGGGAGCAACCAGATATATGAAGCAATTTTTTATTGTTTTTTTTCTGTTTTTTCAATCTATTTTTTATTCTAATTTGTTATATATGACAGCAGAATGCATTACAATTCATATATTACACATATAGAGCACAATTTTTCATATCTCTTGTTGTATACAAATATATTCACACCATTCCTTTCTTTATACATGTACTTAGGGTAACAATGTCCATTCATTCCACTGTCTTTTCTACCTTCATACCCCCTCCCTTTCCCTCCCACCCCTTTGCCCTATCTAGAGTTCATCTAATCCTCCTATACTCCCCCTCCCAACTCCACTATGAATCAGCCTCCTTATACCAGAGAAAACTTTGGCATTTGGTTTTGGGGGATTGGCTAACTTTATTCACTCAGCATTATATTCTCCAACTCCATTCATTTACCTGCAAATGCCATGACTTTATTCTCTTTCATTGCTGAGTAATATTCCATTGTATATACCACATTTTTTTAAATCATTCATCTACTGAACAGTATCTAAATTGGTTCCACAGTTTGGCTGTTGTGAACTGTTGCTGCTATAAACATTGATGTGGCTGTGTCCTTGTAGTATGCTGTTTTTCAGTCCTTTGGGTATGACTAAGGAGTGGGACAGCTAGGTCAAAAGGTGGTTCCATTCCCAGTTTTCCAAGGAATCTCCATGGTTGTCATTCTGATTGGATTGAGAAGAAATATTAGAGTATTTTTGACTTGCATTTCTCTAATTGCTAGAGATGTGGAACATTTTTTCATATATTTGTTGATTAATAGAATGTCATCTTATGAGAAGTGTTTGTTCAGTTCCTTGTCCCATTTATTCATTGGGCTATTTATTTATTTTTGTGTTTAGGTTTTTGAGTTCTTTATATACCCTGCAGATTAGTGCTCTATCTGTTGTGCAAGTGGTAAAAATTTGCTCCCAAGATATAGCTCTCTATTCACCTCACTGATTGTTTCTTTTGCTGAGAAGTTTTGACTTTTAATACATTCATTTAATGATTTTTTATTTTAATTCTTGCACTATAGGAGTCTTATTAAGGAAGATGGGGCCTAATCCAATATGATGGAGATTTGGGCCTACTTTTTCTTCTATTAGATGCAGGATCTCTAGTTTAATTCCTAGGTCCTTGATCCACTCTGAGTTGAGTTTTGTGCATAGTGAGAGATAGGGGTTTAATTTCATTTTGTTGCATATGGATTTCCAGTTTTCCTAGCACCATTTGTTGAAGAGGCTATCTTTTCTCCAATGTATATTTTTGGCACCTTTGTTTAATACAACTGTAATTATGTGGGTTAGTCTCTGTGTCCTCTATTCTGTACCATTGTTCTACCAGCCTATTTTGGTGCCAATTTCATGCTTTTTTTGTTACTAATGCTCTGTAGTATAGTTTAAGTTCTGGTAGAGTGATGTCACCTGCTTCACTGGAATTGCATTAAATCTGTATATTACTTTCAGTAGTATGATCATTTTGACAATACTATTTTTGTCTATCCAAGAGCAAGGTAGATCTTTCCATCTTCTAAGGTCTTCTTTAATTTCTTTAGTGTTCTGTAGTTTTCACTGTGGATGTCTTTGACCTCTTTTGTTAGGTTGATCCCCAAGTACTTTTTTTTTTTTAGATTATTGTAAATAGGTTAGTTTTGCTCATTTCCCTTTCAGAGGATTTGTCACTGACATACCAAAATGCCTCTGATTTATGGGTGTTGATTTTATATCCTGCTACTTTGTTAAATTCATTTACTGTTTCTAAACATTTTTGGTGGAATTTTTTTAATCTTCTAGGTATAGAATCATCAGCAAATAGTGCTAATTTGAGTTCTTCTTTACTATCTGTATCCCTTTAATTTTTTTATCTATCTATTGTTCTGGCCACTATTTCAAAATCTATATTCAATAGAAGTGTGAAAGAAGGCATCCCTATCTTGTTCCAGTTTTTTGAAGGAATGCTTTCAATTTTTCTCCATTTAGAATGATGTTGGCCTAGGGCTTAGAATAGATAGCTTTTACGATATTGAGATATGCTCCTGTTATCCCTAGTTTTTGTAGTGTTTTGAACATGAAGGGGTGCTGTATTTTGTCTAATGCTTTTCCTACATCTATTGAGATGATCATATGATTCTTATCTTTAAGTCTATTGATGTGATAAATTACATTTATTGATTTCCATATGTTGAACCTACTTTGCATCCCAGGGATAAATCCTACTTGATCATGGTGTACTATGTTTTTTGATAAGGTTTTGTATCTGATTTGCCAGAATTTTATTGAGAATTTTTGCAACTATGTTCATTAAAGACATTGGTCTGAAGTTTTCTTTCTTTGATGTATCTTTGCCTGGTTTAGGAATCAGGGAGATATTCACCTCATAGAATGGGTTTGGAAGTGCCCCTCTTTTTTAATTTCCTGAAATAAATTGAAGAGTATTGGTATTAGTTCTTCTTTAAAGGTCTTGTAGAACTCAGTTGTGTATCCATCCAGTCCTGGGCTTTTCTTGATTGGTAGGCTTCTGATGGTATCTTTTATTTCATTGCTTGAAACAAATCTGTTTAAATTGTGTATATAATCCTGATTCAGTTTGGGCAAATCATATGACTCTAAAAATTTGTCAATGGTTTTGATATTTTCTATTTTATTGAAGTATAAGTTTTCAAAATAATTTCTAATTATGTTCTTTTTTTCTGTAGTGTCTATTGTGATATTTCCTTTTTCATCATGAATGTTAGTAATTTGAGTTTTCTCTCTCCTTTTCTTCATTAGCATGACTAAGGGTTGTCAATTTTATTTATATTTTCAAAGTGCCAACTTTTTGTTTTGTCAATTTTTTCAATTGTTCTTTTGTTTCAATTTCATTGATTTCAGCTCTGATTTTAATTATTTCTGTCTTCTACAGCTTTTGGTGTTCATTTGTTCTTCTTTTTCTAGGGCTTTGAGATGTAATGTTAAGTCATTTATTTGTTGACCTTTTCTTCTTTTAAGGAATGAACTCTACACAATAAACTTTCCTTTTAGTACTGCCTTCATAGTGTCCCAGAGATTTCAATATATTGTATCATGTTCTCATTTACCTCTAAGAATTTTTTAATCTCTTCCTTGATGCCTTTTGCAACCCATTGTTCATTCAGAAGCATATTATTTAGTCTCCAGGTGTTGGAGTGGCTTTTATTTTTTATTTTGGCGTTGTTTCTAATTTCATTCCATTATGATTTCTTAATATGCAAGGTAGTATCTTTACTTTTTTGTACTTGGTAAGAGTTGCTTTGTGGCATAATATATGGTCTCTTAGAGAAGGATTCATTTGCTGCTGAGAAGAAAGTATATTCACTCATTGAAGGATGAAATATGCTCTCTCTCTCTCTCTCTCTCTCTCTCTCTCTATATATATATATATATATATATATATATATATATATATATATAGGCATCCCTATCTCTCTCTATATATATATATAGAGAGAGAGATCAGTTAAGTCTAAGTTATTGATTGTATTATTGAATTGTACAGTTTTTTTGTTCAGTTTTTGTTTGGAAGATCAGTCAAGTGGTTAAAAAAGTGTGTTAAAGTCACCAAAAACTATTGTGTTGTGGTCAATTTGATTCTTGAACTTGAGAAGGATTTGTCTTATGAACATAGATGCTCCATTGTTTGGGGCATATATATTTATAATTGTTATGTCTTGTTGATGTATGGTTCCCTTGAGCAGTATGAAATGTCCTTCTTTATCCCTTTTGATTAACTTTAGCTTGAAGTTTACTTTATTTGATATTTGGATGGAAACCACTGCTTGCTTCCACAGTCCATGTGAGTGGTATGATTTTCCCCAACCTTTCACATTCAGTCTGTGAGATGAGTCTTTTCCTATGAGATGAGTCTCTTGGAGGCAGCACATTATTGTATCTGTTTTTGTTTTTTTTTTAATCCAATCTGCCAGCCTACGTCTTTTGGTTAGTGAGTTTAGGCCATTAACATTCAGGATTATTATTGAGACATGATTTGTTGTCCCAGCCATTTTTGTTTATTTTTGTTATTTAACTTGACTTGGTTTCTCCTTTGATTGTTTTTTCTTTTAGAATAATACCTCCCTCTGCTGATTTTCATTGCTGTTTTTCATTTCCTCTTCATGAACTATTTTTCTAAGGATGTTCAGGATGTAGTGCAGGTTTTCAGCTGTAAATTCTTTGAACTTTTGTTTATCATGGAAGGTTTTTATTTCATCATCAAATCTAAAGCTTAATTTTGCTGTATTCAAGATTGTTGGTTAGCATCCATTTTTTTTCCAAAGCTTGATATACATTACTCCAGGATTTTCTAGCTTTCAGGATCTCTTTTGAAAAATCTGCACATAACCTAATTCGTTTTCCCCCTATATGTAATCTGATTCCTTTCTCTCATGGCTTTTAATTATTCTCTTCTTATTCTGTATACTAGGCACGTTCATTATAATTTTGTGGATCTTTTGTGATTTTGTACAATTGGTGTCCTGTAAGCCTCTTCAATTTATTTTTCCAATTTGTTCTTCATGTTTCAAAAAAAAAAATTTTTATATTATTTCATTGAATAGATTGTTCATTACTTTGGTTTGGAACTCTATGCCTTCCTCTATCCCAATAACTCTTAAATTTGGTCTTTTTTATGCTATCCCATATTTCTTGAATGCTCTGCTCATGGTTTCTTACGATTTTCATTGTGTGGTGTATATTATTTTCAAGATTATATATTTTGTCTTCATTGTCTGAGGTCCTGTCTTCCAAGGGTCTAATCTGTTGGTGATGCTTTCAATTTAACTTTAATTTTGTTGTTGTTGTTTCTTTCATTTTAAGGATTTCTGGTTTTTTGTTTTGTTTTGTTTTTTTTTTTTTGAACTATCTCCCTATTAAAGTAATCTTTTGTTTCCTGTATTTGTTCATGTAGCTCTTTGTCAAAATGATCTTTTGCTACCTGAATTTGCTTTTATATCATCCTTTAATTCACAGAATATTTTAATTATGTACATCCTGAATTCCTTCTTTGTAATTTCTTCTGCTGTGTTGGCCATAGATTCCAATAATGTGATATCATGATTAGTTTGGGGAACTTTCCTCCCTTGTCTTTTCATGTTGCTTGTGTGACTTCCCTTCTAGCACTGTAGATCCAAGGTGTTACTGTTTTTAGCCTATGGGCTTACAGTGTCCCTGTAGGGTTCCAATACCTATCCTGGCCAGCTGGAGTTCCAAACTGGGAGTTGCTCCCACTAAAAATGATGATGATGATGATCCAAGATGGAGACACCTGCTTTTAGGGATGGGGTGTCGGGTTAGGTTGGGGGACCCAGGTGATGGATGTGGATGATGTGTTCGGAGGTCTGTGGCAGGCAGTGTGTGGTTTCATCTGTCTTCAGAGCCTGTGTGAATTTCCCAGGTGCAGTCAGGCAGGGGACTATCTCCATTGCTATAGAGTCCCAAGACGGAAGAAACCAGGGGAGCTACACATTGGTAGATGGGGATTCACATGGGAGTGGCAGCCAGAATTCCTGCATGTGGGTAGCTGCTGGGTGTCCTGTGTGGGAGTGTTATCCAGGATTCCTGCTTGGGTGCATGGCCAAAATTTCTGATTTGGTGCTGATGCCAATGGTCCCACTTGGGCACACGATAGTCCTGTGTGGGTGAGTAGTTGGGAAACCTACTTTGACAGTGAAGCCTGGAGCCCTGCATGGACACAGTGGCTCTGATTCCTATGCAGGAGCAGGAATATCACTCTCAGAGAAACAGTATTCTCACTTCTTGAGTCCCAGGTCATGAAATGACACAGAATGCTGCCTCTCTCTGATCCACCATTTTGGATCCCCCATGAAGCAAATATTAACAAACATAAAAGGTAAAATAGACTACAGTGGAATTGTTATAAGGAAATTTAGGTCTGGGGATATAGCTCAGTTGTAGAGGGCTTGCCTCACATGTATAAGGACCTGGGTTCAATCCCCAGCACCACCAAAAAAAAAAAAATGTTTAACAGGAATCAATATTGTTAAAATGTTCATCTGACCCAAAGTGATCTATTGATTCAATGCAGTCCTATAAAAATACAAAGATGGAATTCTTCAGAGAATTAGGGGGAAAAATAATTCTAAGATTTATATAGGTATTTATTTATTTATTCATACATACCTAGGATTGAACCCAGGGGCACTTAACCACTGAACAACATCCCCAACTCATTTTATTTTTTATTTCAATTCAAGTTCTCACTAAATTGCCCAGGGCCTTGCTAAGTTGCTAAGGCTGGCTTTTACTTATGAACCTTGTACCTCAGCCTTCCTAGTCACTGTGATTATAGGCATGTGCCACTCTGCCAGGTTCTTAGATTTACATGGAAATGTGAAATCCCTGAATAGCCAAAGACATCTTGAGCAAAAAGAACAAACAGGAGGTATGACATTGCCTGATTTCAAAATATAATTCAAAGCTGTAGTAATCAAACCAGCTTAATATTGCCATTAAATACAGAAACACATACCAATGGAACAGAATGGAGAGGTGAGAAGTAAACCTGAACATCTATACCCTCTCAATTTTCAAAAAAGGTATTTAGTCAAGCATTAGAGAAAGCATAGTCTTTTCCATAAACAGTGCTGTGGAAATTAGAATAATTTAGATTCCTATCTCTCACCAGTTTCAAAAATAAACTCAAAATGGACTAAAACTTTAAATGCAATTATTTAAGGAAAATATAGGGAGAATGTTTCAGGACATTGGAATGGGCAAGAATTTTTTTGACAAACTCTAAAAGCATAGGAAAACATAAACAAGAACAGACAAATGAGATTATATCAAACTAATAAGATTCTGCACAGCAAAAGAAATATTCAATGTAGTGAAGAGAAAACCTGCAGAATGAGAGAAAGTATTTGGAAAGTATACATCTGACAAGGGGGATAATATCTAGAGTATATTTTTAAAATTCTAAAACTCAATAGTGGGGAAAAAAGGAAATACCACAAATAAAATGAACAATACACTGGGCATGGTGATGCATGCCTGCAATCCCAGTGACTCAGGAATTTGAGGTAGGAGGATTTCAAGTTCAAGGACAAACTTGGCTACATAGGGAGAAACTTTCTTAAAAGTGGGGATGAGAGTTTGGGTTTGTAGCTTGGTGGTAGAGCACCCCTGGGTTCAATCCCCAGCACCAAAAAATGAAAAGAAAAACAAATAAAATGTGCAATATACCAAGTAGATGTTTCTTAAAATAATGAATGACATACAAATGATCAATACTGTATAAGAAAAAAATTTTCAATATTAATAATTATCAAGGAAATATAAATCAAATTCATAATGAGATTATCACTTTTTTCCCATTAAGAATGGCTATTATCAAAAAGAAAAAAAAGTAAGTGCTGAAAAAAAGGAGAAAAATGAACAAGTTGACACTCTTTGTGGGAACAGTCATTCAGGAAAAGAGTATCAAGGTTCTACAAAAAATTTAAACTAGAACTACCATATAATCCTGCAATACCATTTCTCAGTATATATCCAAAGTAAATAAGATCAAACTGTCAAAAAGACATCTGAACTTCCAAGTTCATTTCAGCTTTATGTATAATAGCCAAGAAATCAAAATACCCTAAGTGCCTGTAGATGAATGAATGAATTGATAAATATGGTGCATATACACAATGGAATACTATTCACCCATAAGTGAATGAAATCCTATCATTTGTGACAACATAGAAAGAAATGTAGTAAATTGAATAAGCTAGGTGTAGAAAGACAAGTACAGAATGATCTCATTTGTATATGGAATATTAAAAATTTGATCTCAGAAATTAAAAATAGAATGGTGGTTATCATTCTGAGGGGAGTAGTGGGTGGGAAGGATGAGGAGAGGTTGATCAACTAGTAATAAGTCACAGATAGAAGTGGGAGGTTTTATACTCTTGCATAGTAGGGCAACTCCAAAGAACGACAATGTACTGTATATTTCAAAAAGCTAGAAATCAGAATTTTAAATGTTTTCACCATAAGTAAATGATAAATATTTGATAATATATATATGCTAAACCTGATCTAAATATTTCATAATGTATAAAAAATTATCAAATAATTCCCCATAAATATGTACTATTTTTGTTCTTATACATCAGTTAAATAAACAATTAAATTTAAATTTTTCCTTCTATTCTTAGTTTTTGAATAGTTGACTTCTCTTTGTCTTGTTTATTATAAATTATTATTTACTTTTCCCAGATGTTTTTCCCTGCATTTTTATAAGTCATCCTTTCATTTTTCTCCTTTTCAATCATCAAGATAGAGCATTAAGTTGATAATTTAGCAATGTTAAAACATTTGCATTTCTGGAAGAAACCCTATATATTTAATATATCTTAGACTGATGTATTTCATTTGTTGACAGTTTGTTTATGATTCCTGAACCTATGATTATGCTTGATATTCATCTATAATTTTTAGTTCTTATATGTTTCATGTTTGACTTTGGTTTCAATGTCATACCAGTCACATATATCATGTATATTTTATGAAACTCCCTCTATTCTATTATCTTTAGAATAGTTTATGTTTGATAGTAACTATGTTTGATGATTTTTAATTAATATTTTGTTGAACCACATTGTAAAACTTTCTGGATTTCTTACATACTGATCTTTATTTACTATTTCAGTGCATTTAGGAGTTATAAACCCATTCATATTTTTTTATTTCTTCTAGGGCTTACACTGGAAAGCCAAATTTTGCTGGGGATATTGCAAATTAGCCTGCATTTTTGAATTCCTAATTTATTGGCATAAATGTTCTCTATAATATTTTATTATTCTCTTCTTAATCTTCTACTGTATCTATGCCGGCTTTCTTAATTGGAATTTTGTTTATTTGGGATTTCTCTCTTTTTATTTCAATAAGTCTTGCTGGAGATTTGACAATTTTATTGTTCTATTCAAATAACACGTTTGACTCTTTTGATCATGCCAGTTGTTTTGTTTTTTACATCAATTCTATTATTCTCTGCTCTATTTCTTTCATCCTATTTATTTGGGCTTTTTTTGTGTGTGACTTTTCTATTATCCGAATTTACTTAATTCATCCACGTTTGCCCTTTCTTTTGTGATATGAATATTGTCAGGCTGTAAATTTTCAATTGTCCACAATTTTAACTAAATCCACTAAGTATAGATATATGAATTTCACATTCACTCTAAGTATTGTTTAATTTCATTTTAGACATTAGGTTCTTGCAATATACCTTTTTAAAGCATTTTGATTTTTTCTGAACTATATCATTTGAGTTGTTTAACTAGATTTTGGGAAATATTTGGTTTTTAAAATTTGTTTTGTTTGTTTGTATAAAAAGAAAGAAGAGGAAATATGCAGGCTGCTAAGAATCTGGGAGGAACAGCCAACCTGGAAGAGCAAAGAGGAGTTCAAAACCAAAGATGGTTTAGCTAAGGGACCAGAATCCAAGACAAGTGTACATATAAAGGAGACCAATGGAACTCAGAGGTAAGTAAAGATCAAATATGGGAATTTTAGGGTTGTTGGCATTAAAATAGATTTGAAAGTCACAGGCATTGAAGACATTCTCTAAGGAGAGGGTGAAGAATGAAAACAGGTTAGGGCCCAAGAATAAGGCGTGAAGAACTTCAGGGTCCAGAAGTTGAATATTTCAAGTAGTAAAGTAGAAACTGCTTAATTGATAAGGTGACGAAGCTTAGTCGTTACCAAGAGTAGAGAAAGAGTTTGGTGGCTGGAGGAGGATATTGGTTTATATTTTTTGTTTCACTTTGTATTTCAAGGAAGAAAATAGGAGAGCATGTTCAAAGGCCAACTATGAAAAAGAATCCTGGAGAGTGTTTGAAGACACTAAGGAGATGAGAAAAAATCTAGAGACATAAAAAGGCAAGTGAGCCTAAGTTAAAAAGTCTGACAAAACCAGATGTTGCTCTTGGGGTGAAACAACCAGAATTTTTATATATTCTTGGTGGGAACATAAAATGGCACAAGGATTTTGCAAAAAAAAAAAAAAAAGTCTGTCAGTTTCTTATAAAAGCTACCATACATCTACTCTACTATCCAGCAATTCCACTCAACTGCATATTCAAAATAAATAAAATCATGACAATAAAAAGAATGTCCATAGCAGCTTTATTTATAATATCTCCAAAGGAAAAAGTCTTCTTGTCCATTAGGATTTTTATAAGCGACAATAGTCATAGAAAAATATGTAAGCAAACTGCAGTGTATTCAGAATACTATTTATTAAAACACAAAACAAAACAACAAAACTACTGATACCCAGAAGGATGAATCTCAGAAAATGTTGTACAGGAAGAAGCCACAGAGAGAACAGTACATACTGTATTTTTTTCATTTTATATAAAGTTTTAAACTGATTAAAACTAATCTATGTTGGGAAAATCAAAACAGTAGTTTCTTTTGTTGTGGATAGAATTAGAATATTGTTTGGGAAGGAAATGAGGGGATTTTTCTGGGGTAAAGTTAGTGTCCCATATGTTAGGGACTTAGGTAATACAAATGTATGAATTTATCAAAAGTCAGCAAATGTATGTTTTTTCCTATGCAAAATTTACTTTAAGAGAAAAATCTGATAAATACATAGTAACCTCTAATTAATGATAGACTTGCTGACATGTTTAGGGGATGTGCCAGATTGTCTGCAATCTACTTATAAATACATTTAAAAATATAAGATATATTAATGGATTGAATGGACATAGTAAAATGTCAATGGTAGAATCTAGGCCACATGTTTCTACATGTTTGAAGTTTTTATAATAAAATATTAGTAAAATAGGCAGTAGGTAGATGGTGTGTTGAGCTTTTTAATTAGATTGTTTTTTGATACTATTGCAAGGGTTTGGAGGGGAAAAAAAGAGTCAGAGAAGTGCTGTTCCTAAATGAATCAATCCTGAAGTAAAGAGAAGAAATGGACATAGTTATGTCATTTCATTATGGAAAATCTCCTCTGACATCTCAGTTGTACATTTATAAGAAATATCTGGGCATTTTTAAAATAATATTTCAGACTCCTTTTTCATAATATCATTTCTCCCTGAAGATTTGTTTATGCTGAGATGAGTACATTCATTGTAGTGTCCATTCCAAAGACTGTGGTCATTTATAAAAATATTTTTTAAATTTGAAAGGCCAAAAAATGATAAAATCTTATTTTAAATTTCTTTGATTTTTAGTATGTCTGAATCTTTTCCATTATTATATTAATGAGAACTTTTTGAATTACAAATCTCAGAAATTGATTCTAAAAGTTAGTTACAATAGCTAAAAACAAAACAAAAACAACAACAAAAAAATCCCTCAACTACTAACTAGCTCATGTTCTTGGGATGTGCCACCCCATGGATTCCATGGAGTCACTCAATTTCACACTTTTGAATTTGGCTCTTTCTCTCACTCCTCTTCTCTTCCTCTTCTCTCTCTTTGTCTCCTTATTTTCCCATCATTTAGCTACCTCTGTGTTTGGTCTTATTCTCTTCTTTTGCACATGGTTTTCTTCATAGATGGAATGGGGAGAGGGAAGTTGCATATAATTATAAGTGTAAATCATTCTTGTATTATAGACCCAGGAAAGACAGAAAGAATCTCTTTTCTTGCATCCACAGAAAATTCTAAGAATGGTTACCTACCTGGCATTGCTGTAGCTCTCTATCAAGTTTTCTAATGATCAGATCTAGATCTCAAGTTCACACTTATGGCAGAATCCAGGGTCATTTCATTAACAGCCTGAGAAGCATTATATAGATTTGAGAAGGGATAAGGGGTCAGTCATTGTTGGTTTGTTGGTTTGTGCTATTTTATGGCCCAACCACTCATCAGTATGTAAGATTCTTAAGGGCATAGCCCAACGTATTCTTTTCTCTGTGTACATTTCACACATACTGAACATTGACATTTCAATTAATCAAGAGCTACTCTTCTTTCTTTTTCATACATTCAAATCATGAAAAGAGCCAAAAATCATTGTCTTGTAATTCATAAAACATCTCTTTTCCATGTCTTTAAGTTAATTTGAAATCTATCTTTACTATTTCACTTACAAATCTTTTCTCTTGATTTCCCAATGCTTTGGAGTCAAATGTGTCTTCATTTCCTCTTTGCAACTCCCTCTGACAGCTGATGCAAGTTGGCAGAAGATGAAAGGTATTTAAAGTATGCAGCAGGGCTCCATTCACAAAAAGCAGTCTTTCTCTCCTCAGACACACTTGTGATCAATCTGAACTGTGCTTTGTTAAACAAGTCTAACCTATACAATAGTACTTTATATGGAATTTGAATTTTTTTAGAAGGGCATGCCCTCCTTCATTTGTTTGCATACTTATATTTTCTGTGGTAAACAAGAATGAAAGATTGGTGAAAAGAGGCCATCTCTGATGAAGAAATCTGGTAAAGATGACCCTGAAATGAGCTGTATGGACATCAGGAGAAATATAAGCAGCCTTAATGGGACTGGACCATGTCCTACAGAAAAAGCACCACCATCTCCTAATATGGTCCCTGAACTTGGTTTGCCCTTTGCAGACCAGACCATGATATCAAAAGCACAAATACATTTTGGTTTTGTTTATATTTAAGTAATAGTTTCAGTAATATTGTACACCCCCCCCCAGACTGGGGGGCGGTAAAAGTAAAAAGAGTTAAAAAGTAGTATGAACATTCAAAATTTAAATTTCTTGCCAGTTCAGCAATGTAAGATGTCATAGGTAACATAGGGAATACTTATTTAAATTTCTTATATATTCTGATAATGAATCAGAAATAAAATGAGGAGCTTCGCATAATAGCAAAAAAAAAAAAGGTGTAAAATCTCAAGCTTTTTTGCTAGGTGTTACAATTACCCATTTTAGGTCCTTGCATCTAAAAACAAAAGAGCAATTTTTATTTGCTCAGTTTAGAATCGTACTTATTAAAAATAATTCTCTGAATATTTCCACTTTATTAGTCATCTAGCATACACTGTTTAAAAAACAACCACTATACCTAAATTTTACAAAAATAAGAAACTTTGCAATCACATTTCATTAGAGGCTTCTACCTGATCGTACACAAGCAGGCATATAAACTGGCTTAAGTAACCTAACATTAAAAATGTGTTTAGATTTTTATACCTCATAATGGGGAGTTTTATTTTATTTTTGGTATTTTTAGTGCTTTTCTACAAAGTAGGTTAGTGTATGTTTTAATTTTGAAAACAAAAAGAAATGAGAAAATGTCTTCATTTCAAATTTTGACTTTTCTTCCACACTCTAGTTGTTCCTGGTATTAAATACAGTGACATATAGACAGAGAAGGGACATGACATAGATAAAGCAAACAAAAATGGAACAAAACACAGGAAGACGACATTTACAATACAGCTGACAAAGCCAGTCACTTCACTTTAAATAATGTGGCAGGCTGCAAAACTATAGTAATTACTAGAATTTCATTTTCATTAACTAATAAACCAAAGAAAACAATTTAAGTATCTGAATGTCATTTTTCAAATGAAAATAAACTGTAAACATTTGAATAACATCACAGCAGGGATAATATACCTAAGGAAATCTATTGAAATATGCTGGTGGATTCATCCTCTTCTATCACATTAAAACTGCAATTGACTGTAAACCTCCTACCACTCTCCACTGAGACTTTAATTGTAAAGATTCCTGTTACATATCATATTAGAATTTAGTTAAAATTGTAGAACACATTATTTCCAATCAGACAGCCAACCATCACTCACAAAGATTTTTAAAAAGGTGATTAATAATTCATCTCAGATAAGGAAAAGATCTATATTTATACCATCTTCTCAGCCACCATAAACTACCTGACAATTGTTCAGTAATGATGCCCAGTAAATTCTTTAAAATGGTAATTTGTCATTCTGTCACTTCATTTGTGACCTAAAATTCCTCACTTGAGGCATCATCAAATAAATTAATCACTTTCCAGGATCCATTTCTCTGTTCTGCACGTTATTATGCCCGGGCTCTCTTGTGTTTCTCTTCATTTACATATATTTAATGGCTGAGCCGTGGCTCACGATGGCACAGAACGCACACATCTCATTACAGGTGAAATATTCTAACTGCCACTATCACTGGGAAAGAAAATAACTCTCCCAATTTAATTTTCCTGATGTAACAAAACCATGATTCTTCACTATGAAATGTTGATGCCATCCATCAGTCACAATCAATAAAATCATCATAGAAGTACGCCTTCTTCAGCATCTTTCCTTCATACTGGTATTATTTGAGGAAGGTAATTAAACTCATAATATGTAATGAATGTAAATGAAGTAAAAATCCTTGTGTTAGCTCTCTAACTATGCTTATTTTACAGCTTTGATTTAAAATACCCCCCCAACTTACAAATACATATGCATGAAAAGAAAAACCAGTGGCAAAAAATGATATTCATCAACAAATAGAACTAATTTTTAAACTGTTTTTAATGTAAAAGTAATAAGTATTTGTACCTACAGATTTTTACTTAAAATCATATATTCCTTTTTGATTTATGTATTTTTAGGATGTGGCTAGTAGTGTGAATGTTTGTGCCATGTGACAAAATGAGCGCTTTTCCCAGTAACCTGGTCTGTTTGCTTCCTGACTTTTGTGGGCTGCAGGCTCTGGTCTGTTCTTAAGTAAGAAACTGTCTTGTCAGAATTGCACTCTTGCCTGTCTCTGCCTGAAGAAGCCTATGAAAATGTAGATCAAAGAAGCAGGACATTTCACAAACAGTGGTTTGGGAATTAGCACTTCAGAACTATTTCCACCTACTGTAAATATTCATCTCAAATTGCTCTCATATTATTTTTGTAAAGGTCAATAGGGAGTGTTTTAAAGTAAACTAGTGTCACATAAACATCGCCCATGTCTCTAAGTATGTTACAACTTAATTTAACATTCATTAACTGATTCTCCCCACATACTTGGGAACATTAATTTCACAGGAATGGTGCTTTGCAGAAGTCCATTTGGAATAAGGATTCCCTTCATTATGAATTCATCATCAAAGAATGGAGGCTTTCTTTATCTTGGAAGTGGTCCCTGTTTGCCTGTTTAAAATAATGCTTGAGAGTGTGTCTAAAATAAGAAGTGAAATATTAACTCTACACCTCTGCAACAAAGGAGAAAGTAGGTGAATATCACTGCTCCACAGATGAATGACCTAACTACAATATTGACAAACCATCTACCCGGTACTACCTTCCTTCCTCATTAATTATCATATAGTTATTTTTAATGGGCACTTATTTAAGAGAAAAAAGACTGCATGTGCAGTTTTGCCTGTGTTTTCATTAGCACAGCAGCAGTCTGTTAAACTAAACAACACTCTAGCACATAACCCCCCACAGACTTCACTGGAAAAGAGTGCTTGAGCACTTTCTGGAATTCTTTGGAGGCTGCCTGAGGTGCACCTACATTTTGAAAGTGTCATCAGCTCAGCCTGAAGCAAGAGCTAGGCGTTTCAATGGGTATTCTGTTTTGGTTGAGATATGAGATATTCCCCCAAAAACTCATTTGTGAGAATGCAGGAAAGTTTAGAGGTGAAATGATTAGGTTATGAGAGCCTTAAACTAATTAGTGCATTATCCCCTGATAGGGTTTAACTGGGTGATAACTATAGAGAGGAGTGTGTGGCTTAAGAAGGTGGGTCTCTGACAAGTCTTTGGGGTATATATTGTGTCCCTGGTGAGATGAGCTCTTTCTGTTTCCTGATGCTATGTCCTGACCTGATTTCCTTCACCACACTCTTCCATCATGATGTTCTGCCACATCTTGGGCCCAGAGCCATAGAGACAGTGATCTATGGACTGAGACCTCTAAAACACTGAGCCCCAAAATAAAATTTTCCAACTCTGAAACTGTTCTTGTCAGGTCTTTTGGTCACAACAGTAAAAAAGCTGACCAAAACATGTCCCTACATGAGACTACACCGGTATAAAGTATAAAAATAGGATTGAAATATAGTGGTATGGATTAGAAGAGTCATGCTTGTGAGGCTGCCAGAAAATCTCAAGAAAACTAGTCAAGTAATGTTAAATACTTGTATTAAAACAAAGAAAGGTAAAGTACCATATTAATGGAAAAATAAGAAAGAAAGTTGGAGAACAAAATAATTTAGAAAACATGAATAAATTCTATGCATTTTGGTAAATTTGGTAATCTGGATATTAAAGAAATTCAGTACATTTTTAAGAATAGATGGAAGTTGCCAGTGAAGAAAACAGGTCTGAAGATGAATAAGGCTGATGTCAGAAACAAAGAAGAAAGGTTCTTGCAAATATAAATGCATATATTAATGATGTCAAATTGTACCAGTGACACGTGATTGTTCATATGTAGAAGGATGAACTTAAGGAAATCAAACCTTTAATGAGAGAAAGTAGCATTTTTTAAATTATTTAAACAATCATCTATTTTGCCAAAGAAGAATGCACTCTCCCAGTCATATTTATTCTTCTAACAAAATCTAACTAAATTGCTATCCCTGAATATTCCACTCATGGAAATCTTGCCATTAAAAATGTATCCTAATAAAAGTACTAGGAAATACTGTTGCTACAATTGGTTGCCTCAAATATTGACCACAGAAAATTTGAGATTATAGAGGAACCCCAAGCTCCAGTTGCCAAAAGTAGACTGTTGTCAGAACTTTGAATTAAGTTGAATTTCCCTAGGAGCAAATGTCAGGAAACCCAAAGTAGAAAGCTGCCGCAGTCTGGCTGGGCACAAAATAACCGAGCCACCACACAGCCTTGTAGACTCAAACAGCAACTCTTTATTCCCGAACTCTCACCGATACTCTACACACACTACCTGTGAACACCCTGCCTCTATCCGGCTCCGGGCGCCAATTCTCTCAGAACCCCGCGAGAACTCCAAAGGAGTGGGCAGCAGGATCCGCCCTAATCCCAGCAGGATCCGACCTAATCCTGGAGCCACCCTAATCCCTGAGCAGGGTCACCTTTCAACCCAAAATGCCATGAGTCATTCCTACTTGGCTATGGGTCTCAGCAGAAAGCTTAGTTCACACATCCTTTTATGGCTAAAGACCAATGATTAGACACTTAAATAATCAATTTTGCCTAATAAAAAAATTTCATTATTGATAATTTTATCATTTGGATTGTTCCAGAAGGCAAAGTAAATGCTGTACCAGGGCTCAGAAATTCTAAGTTTGATCCACTAGTTAACTATGTAACTGTGCAACCTAGATGTCTGATACTCCACATATGATAAAGCTGCCCTCCATACTTACTAGAAACTGACCCACTTTCAGGCATAATAAATATAATCTCTTGCTTTCTTAAACAACAGTGGCAGATACATTCTAAAATGACTCCTGATAAGTTAGCTTGTTGTGTAGGTGTGCTAAGACAAAAGTGAGTGTAGGAAAAACCCATGACTTGTTCTTACCAACAGAATAAGCAATGGTAAGGGGACAGTCAATGTTTTGCATAATTTTTTTAAATGACAATAAGATGCCACACCCATAACTATGTTATGCTTTACCATACTGTGTCTTAGCAAGTACAACTAACCCATTCCAAGAAAGATTATCTGCTGGCCTCAGAGGATGAAGATGCTATAATATAAACTGAACATGAGGAAAGTTGGCAAAGAACACGTGGCAAGAAAATGATAAGGTTACTTTATCCTCAGAGCGTCCTAGACAACAAATGGGGAAAAAAGTACCCTCAGTCTTACAATTTCAAGAAACTAAATTCTGCCAAATTGTGTGACTTTGGAAGAAAACTCTGACAACTGAAAATGAGCATAGCTCACTCAACAACACTTCATTTGCTCAGCCACCAGAAGACTCAGGTATGCTCTTCTCTAACTTTTGATTCATTACAACTGTGAGATAATAAATGTCATTTGTAGGTCAGTAAATTAGAAATTATTTATAGGCAGTAGTAGAAACCTAATAGAATCATTAAGAGTTTGGTTTGTTTGTCCTCACAACATAATAGCCTATCATGACTGACATTGGAACAACTGGATAGAGTAAAAGCAATAAGACTGATTGCCAAAGCCATTAGGTGGACCATCAGTTGAATAGTTATAACCAATGAGAAAACAGAAGGGTGCACCGATATTATTCAGAAGGGTGTGGTACACATCTGGAGAGAGGCGTGCCACCCTAGCAAATTTCCACTCACATTTGTGTGCACTGGGTGCTAGATGTAAAAATGCTACTTCTTGGATCTCAAGATATCATAAATTTTAGAGGGTTATCAAAAACACTGGATTTCAGCAATAGGATCTCCATACACCTGTACAGGACAAATCTAACCACTATTAATTACAAATAAATAAAATTAGGGTCTTGTTGCCAGTTCCAACTCCAACCTTTACCAACTTGAATACTACTATCTCAACTGTTGCTTCTCCCATTTAATGTGAGAGGAACATAATCTAAAGCAAGTGTCTTTCATTTTGAAAATATTTAACTACATTTAATCGGGTATAATTCTCCTCTTTCTTTTAGTATCATCATCAAAAAATAAACATTAAGGACTGTATTTGTTTGTACACAGAATAAATAACAGATAAAATCCCTACATATGGGAAACTTCACATCTAGATACTCACATGCACACATTAAAGGAAGAGATTAGTCTAGAGTTGAAATGGTTAAATGCACAATCCTTAGACATGCAAAAACCTAAATTCTCTAGTGCTCAGAAAGGGGATGGCTAATGAATCACAGAATGGAATTTTCAAGCATGGCAAATTCAAAGAGAATTCTGTAACAAGAGTCTTTGTTTGTTTGTTTGTTTTTGTTTGGGGGTTTGAGCATTACATAAAACATCGGAGACAGCCCTGGTTACTTCAAAAAGGCAGTATCCCAATTGAAATGATAAAGCAAAATATTTTCTCTACAGTTTGTACAGCACAAATAAATACATGAAGCAAATTATAAGTCTCCTGCCACTTGAATTCAGATTAGAGAGCTCATGGTATCTTTGTGTATAGGTTTAATAATTGGGTATATCCACCATTATCCAGTAGATTATAAACACAGACTTCACTGATGGCATAGGATTTTTTTGTTTCTGATGGATTTTTATAAGATCTCATTCCAGAATGCTAAATTGTCTTCTTTCTTTTCTCCTCTGACATTTAGCTGCAATAGGTGCATTGAATTCCATAGTTAGGTTATCATTACTGAAACATTTAAAAGGGGAAAGTTGTCCATTGTGAATAATGCTATTGTAGCTCAGATGGGCGGTGGGTATGTGGACTTCAGCATTTTCAGTGGAACAGTGTCTAGTAAATATATGAGCCTTGTTCCACCTCTGTATATTTCACAGAATTAGATAGACTGGATCTGACATGAACAACTAACCCATCCCAAAGTTTCTCCTCTTTCAGAATTCTCAATTCTGGGGAAGGAAATTTAAACCTTCAAATGCATTTTCCCTGTTTTTCTTATTGCACAACATGGTGATAAATTTTTGTTTGTTTGTTTTGCCTTTTTGTTTTTTAAATTATTAACATTACCATTTGCTGTTTTGGTTTTCTGTGGAACTCAGTTTCAATGAGAACAATTAGTAGTAGATGTGTATTTGCTCTTCAATGCTGGGAACTGGCTTTTTTTTTTTTTTTCTTCATAGGCACATCCTGTTTTCAGTAATTGGATGTACCACCAAGGAGTAAAACAAAAGATGAAACGTCGTTCAAAGGAAGACAAATGGAATTAATATTTCAATTGGGTAATTACAACCCACCAGCCTAAAAAGCTCCTTTCCTTTTCAATCCCAGATTATTGTGCAACATGGCTCTGTTATAGTTAAAGCCACTTTCTTACACCACACACAAGAATGTTTTTCAAGTTTGGGCTAAAATAATTCCTTCTAATGTTTAAAGTGGCTAGTTCATTGACTTCTTTGCAATTTTCTGGCACAATACGGCAAATGAACTGATTTTTTTTTCCATATTCCTGTTACTCCCACCTTAATTTAAGTTTCAAAATAATATTAATCATTTCTTATGTGATGAGGGATTTATTTTCCTGGAAAAAGTATGGAATTAATGTAAAGAGTATGTACTCAGGAGTCAGAAATCCTTAGTTCAAATCTTAGTAATGTCATTTGTTTACTATAAGACCTTGGGCAACTTGTGTAACTCTTTCAGTGTCTGTTTTCTTCTAAGTACAATAAGAATAGTCCCTGCCTGATTGTGTGTAATAATAGTAATTAATACTTATGAACAGTTAAAATGCATGAAGCATACTTACAAATATTTTATACATATATTGAATCAGCATACACATCAGCTACCTGAATAAATGTCTGGCATAAACTGAGTTTTCAAGAAATGCTAGCAATAATAATGGCTATTACTAGTATTAGTAACAGTGCTAATAATAGAAGCAGATGGGGTAGAATTCTTTTCTTTCTTTAACTCTGTTTGTTGTTATAGGTTTCAAGTTAATCTTTTTACCTAAGGGTATTTCAAAGGTACTATTTTAGTCCTTTAAGAAGTTAAGAGGAAATGTTGAGTGTCTATCAAGAACAATAAAATATTTATATTAAGTATTCAATATCTTTAAAATGCCTTAAAATACAATATGTATTAGCACAAAACAAACTTTACCTAGTACAGAAAAAAGCATTGAAAAATGTGCATTATAATATTAGTTTCATAAATTGATAGAGCCTCATTGATATACTGAATATACAATGTCAAACTTCATCTGTATTAAAAATATAACTCTTGTGGTGATGGAGTGGCTTCTGGTTCTAGGAATTTAAAAAATGAAAAACGGGGTGTCCTTCTTCCCTGTGTTTGTCATAATCCCTCTGGCTTTGGAACTCAGACGTCTCATGTGTCTCAAACAGGGATAGAGTAAGAAGCAGCATCTCGCATGCACATACCTCTGTGTAGGCTCATACATATATTCATTGCACTCATGGGCATATACATGTTCTCCCTCAGTCATTTATTCTCAGGAGAGAAAGTTTACTGGAAGAAAATTATAATCTCAAACACCAACACTCTTTTGAAATTGTCAAAGGATATCAATAATTACAGGCTTTGCCAAGATAAATCAACATTTTGTTGTTCTTGGATATTTTTTAAGTGCCAAAATAACACAGACTCCTTGTTAAAAAATAAATCAAACAGTTCAGTGTGATATAGAATAAAGGGCTAAATTTCTCATTCGACTCTTCTGAAGGAATCATTGCTAATAGATTGGTTTATATTTTTGCAGGTATCTTCTATATAAAACAAATATACAAACAGGTTTTTCTACAAGTGCAGAATATAAACAGACCATCCTATGATGTGCTATTTTTCTCTTAACAACATATTATGACTATCTTTTCATGACAGTGCTGATAGGTTTCATTTAACAAATATTTAAAGACTTCATACACATTGTGAAACAAAACAAAATCTGGAGCCTTCATTAGGGTGGTCAAAAGTAGAAGAGAATATCTGAACAAAGATCCAAGTAAATATGTCAGTATGTTTTCCCAGGGAACAGATTTACCATGAGAACATATAGGTTGGTTCTGTCTCCACATTTCAAAAATTTGAATACGTCCATGTCATATCAGTACTATGTACTTCTGTGACGTTTTCCATCATAAAGATTTCTAAAAGTACAACAGACACATCTACAGTGTTAACAACCTCTTCCAAATTGCTCTCCAAGTTGATTTTATCACTGTTCTGACAGCAAATGGTGTGCCTTCCTGTTTTCTTCAGTTCTTGTGGACCTGAAGTCTGTCACACTTATTTTTATTTTCTCTAAGCTTTACTGGTGAAAAATGGCATCTCTACTTTCATTTTCCTCAATATTAATGAGTTCACAAACTTTATATATTTTTTTACAATTATGGTTGCCTTTTTTCTTAATTTTTTTAGCCTGTTTTATCCCAGAATACCACAAACTGGATAATTTATAAACATTAGAAGGTTTTTGGCTCATATTTCTGGAGCCTGGTGACTCCAACATTGAGGAGCTATGTCTGGTGAGGGTCTTCCTGCTGCATAACAGTATGACAAAGGTATTATATGGCAGAAGAGCATTCAAGAGAAGGGCCCAAACTTCTCCTATATAAGAACCCTGCCCACAATAATAAACCTACTTGTGAAATAGTGGCCTCAATCCATTCAACCTAAACATCACCTAAAGGCCCTCTGAACACTGTTTCATTGGGGATTAGTACATGAACTCTGGGGGAAGTATTCAAACTAGAACTGCCTATATTTTTCCCCCTGAGAGATATATAGGGCATTTTGTATTGAATTACCCTTTTCTATTGCAGAGGTTGAAAACAACTGACCCAGTTTAATGTTGGTTCTTTAAGTTACTAAGTAGCTTTTCTTGAAAATTTTAAAGTTTTCCTATATTCAAGAATTATTATTTCTCCTTGTTTACCATTGAGCACCTACACTGTGCCAGATTCCCACCTAAAAGCCAGAGACATACCATTAAAAACAATGTTGACAATTTAGTAGAGGGAAATAGACCACAAAAAGTATAAATGTGAGTTGATTTCTGAGCCCATGCAAAAGATAAGCAGGAGGAGGGTCAGAAGGTGCTGGTGGAGTGCAGCTGTCCACTTATATAAGGCAGGTGGGAAAGGCAAGAAGGAAGTCAAAGTGTGAACTAGGCAGGGAAGGGACTTTGTTGGAATCAGGGAAACAGGAATGAAGCAGGACCTCCAGAGTGTGTGTGAAGAACAGCGAAGAGGCTGAAGGCCAATGGAGGGATTAGTGAGCCATGATGAGAGGATTTATTGGGAGATCCTGAACAGAGACTTGCTTTTGAAGGGTCATTCTGTCTGCACCATAGAGGATAGACTACATGATGGGAAACAAAGGTGAAGCACCAGATGTAATGTGGTAGATACTGTGGTATAGAAATGATCCTGATAAGGGATGCTAGGAGTGTCTGGGCATGCTGTGTGCTTCTGGAAGATTTATGTCCTTTAAGAGCATTAAATCATAATTTACATACATTTTCTTACACTGGGTTGCAAGTTTAGTTTAGAATAAGATTTTTACTTTGGATGGGACAAAGGGGAGGGGGAGGGGCAGGGGGTAGAAAAGATGGTGGAATGAGATGGACATCATAACCCTAGGTACATGCAAGACTGCACAAATGGTGTGATTCTACTTCCTGTACAACCAGAGAAGTGAAAAATTCTGTTCCATTTGTGCACAATGAATCAAAGAGCTTTCTAGTGTCATGTATAACTGATTAGAACAACAACAACAAAAAAAACTTAAGCACCTCCTAGGTTCCTAGGAACTATCACAGGATCCAGCTATACCATGCCTTGGTATTTACCGAAAAGAACTGAAGTTAGTATACCATAGAGATATGTGTATACCCATGATTATAGCAGTATAATTCACAATAACCAAATTATGAAGCTAACTTAGGTGTCTATTAACAGAGAAAGGGATAAAGAATATGTGGTTTATATGCACAATGGTGTTTTATTCCAGCATAAAGGATGAAATAATATAATTTGCAGGAAAATATATGAAACTGTAAAGCATCACATTAAATAAGTCAGACTCAGAAAGACAAGAGTTTTGTTTTCTTTTATGTGTGGAAGCTAAAGAGAAAAAGAGGAAAAAAAGAGATCTCATGAACATAGAAAAGAGACCAGTAGGAAGAAGATCAAGAGGAGCAAGGGAGAAAGCAAAGGGAGGTATTGGGGAATAACACTGATCAAATTATGTTATGTTCATGTACAAATTTGCTGCAATAAAACCCACTATTTTGTGTAACTATTATGCATCAACAAAATCATTTTTAAAAAAGAAAACAAGATTTTTATAATGTGAAATTTATTTGAATAAATGGTAAAATAGTGTTTTTGCTTTTGTATCACACATTTGTGATTTTTTCAAATACTATAAGGATTGAATGTTTTACATTTAGATATTTATCCACCAAAGATCTATGCTATAAGACATTAGTTAGAAATTAAACTTTAAGGGATTCCTCCCATTGCTTTTATCATAACAACTGTTTACTCAAAATTTATTTTTCCCACTGATGTGAGATGGTCTATTTCTAAAGGTACTTGAATGTTTCTCGACACACACTCATTGATTTGGTTGTTGTTGTTGTTTTGGTACTGGAGATTGAACTGAGGGGTACTCTACCACTGAGCTGCATCCCCATCTGAGAGACAGTCTCAAGTTGCTTAGTGCTTCACTTTTGCTGAGGCTGGCTTTGAACTTGCGATCCTCCTGCCTCAGCCTCCCAGGCTGCTGGGATTAGAAGCGTGTTCCTCCACTCCTGGCTTGTGTCTATTTTTGATCCAGTATTGATGCTATTCTAATTATTGCTGCTTTTTAATATATTTAAGATTCAATTAGTAAAATTTTCCTCTAATATTAAGTAGCTACAGGACTTTTGTTATTTATGATAAAGTTATACACCATTATTATAAAATGGAAAAACATTAAAAAAGAACAGCTAAAGGAAGTACACCTTCAAAATATTATGCTCAGAGGTGTCTGGTGACCATGTCTCCAAACAGTCCTTCCTGTGTCTTCTGTTTCCTTGTTCTCTGCTTATGAGCTTCTTCAATCCTCTATGAGAACAATTACTTGATTATTATTTGTGTATGTCTAGTTGTTTGTGCTTGCAAATATGAAGACTATAAGACACGCTTGTCAGAAATAAGATGACTATAAATACACGGTTTATTCTTTAATTTGACAGCTTTCCAGTAATTTTTGAAATTAACAACATGAGTCTTTCCACTTTGTTTTCCCAAGGTTGTTTTGCCTTTTTAAAAATTTTATTTCTTATTGAGATTAGGCCTTATTATGTTCACCTCAAATTCGTGGGCTCAAGCAATCCTCCTGCCTCAGTTTCCCAAGTGTCTGGGAGTCCAAGCATGCACCATTGCACCTGGTTGTGACATCTAATTCACATCACTTAATTCCATAGAATTTGGGGATCAACTTCCCAATTATTAGCAAAAATGCCAACTGTGATTCCGTAGGATTTCATTGAATCTGTGCATCAGTTTGGGGAGTATTTTTCATCTTAACAATGTTGAGTATTCAGATCCGTAAAAATGACATGTTCTTCCATGCATGTAAATCTTCTGTCTCTTTCTACAATACATCATGATCTTCATTGCATCACATATATTTTATGCTGCTTTTGGTACATGTGTCCTTAAGTATTTATTCTTTTTGATGATACTGTAAATAAAATTGTTATCTTAATTTAAATTTTGAACTCTTCATATATATACAGAAATGTACTGATTTTACATATACTGATGTTGTATCCTAGAACCTTACAGAACTCCTTAAAAACCCAATAGTTAATAGAATTTTTAGAATCATCTTTAAACAAGATCATGTCACCTATGAATAAGGATAGTTTTAATTCTTAGTGTTAACCTGGCTCTCTTTTTAAAATGTTCCTCTGCCTAATTCCCCTGACTAAATTGTATGGTACAATGTTGAACAGAAATGACAAGGGTGGCATTCTTTTGTTCTTGATTTTAGAAGGAAACTTGCAATATTTCACCCTATGCTGTTAGCTGTCCATCATGTTCCCTTCTCTTTATGAATTAAGGGTTTGTTATTAAAGTGTTGATTTAATTTGTCAAAACACTTTTTCAAGATTTTTTCCTGCTCTGTTCAAGATGAACACTTTTTTTGGGGGGAGGTGGGTTGTTCATTCTATTGTTATTTAATTATATTAATTGATTTTCAGATATTAAAACAAGCTTCCATTCCTGAGATAAATTAAATTTGGTCATGCTGTATAATTTTCTTTACATTTCTGGTTTTGATTGCAAGTGTTTTATTATGGATTTTTGCATCCATATTTACAAAAGATATTGGTCTGTAGTTTTCTGTTCTTGTGAAGTACTTGTCTGGATTTGATATCAGGAAAATACTGGTGTCATAGAAAGGGATGGGATGTATTATACCTCTTCTGCTTTGGGAGCATTTAGGAAACAATGGGATTAATTTTTCTGTAAGTAAATTCACCTGTGAAGCCACCTGGGCCTGGGCTTTTTTTTTTTTTTTTCAATACTTTTTTAAAATTTCTATATCAGTGTCTTTATTGGGTATAAATCCATTCAAATTTTCTATTTCTTCCTTTATGTATGATAGCATTACTTGTTTTATAATCTATTTTGTGTATTATTAGTATAGCTACACCATATTTCTTGTGATTATCATTTCTTTAATATATCTTCTACTTTACTTTTTAAATCTATTTTTACCTTTAAAGTGTGCATCCTTAATACAGCTTAGAGTAGTGTTTTGGAGATATTTTTTGCTTGTTAGTTGTTTGTTTGGTTTTATCCTATCTGGCAGTCTCTGGTTTTTGTTGTAATATTTGATGCATTCACATTGAATATTATTGTGGACAACGTTGGATTTACATATATTATTTACTTTCTTTTTTCTATATCTTTTGTGGGTTTTCCACCCCTTTTCTTCTTTTATTGTTTTATTTTGCATTAACTGACTTTTTTTGTAATGGAATGTGTTAATTTCTTTAATGAATTATTTGACTCTATCTTTGTATTTATTTCTTTGCTTCAGCATTAAAAAATTATGTATTATTTTAAGTAAAACTTTTTTGGATTAACTTAATTCCATCAAGATAAATATATGTTACTTCTAAATAGCTCTGTTTCTTTTTTCCCATATTGTAGTATTATTACAATATATATTGATCCCCAAGAATACATTATTAAATTGATTATTTTATGTAATTTTTGTATTTGTTAAATGTATATTTATGTAACTCTGGTTGCTCCTTTAAAACTTATTATTTGCATAGTTAATTCACCTTTCTTTACCTGATTTCTAAATTCTAAAGAAAAGTTGCACCTGCATGTTTGAGATATTATATTCTAAATAATCATTCTTCAGAAATACAGAACCCAGAACATCTGGTGACTTTCTTTAGAATTACATGAACTAGCCCCAGGAGGTTGAGGTTAATTGTGATGTTCTAACAGAGGGGAAAAAAAAGTATTGGATGATTAACATCCCAGCCTAACACATAGACTTTCTTGCCCTTTGTCCAACCTTTTATTCCTCTCTAAAGAACCCTGAGTTCCTGAAATGGTCTTTCCCAAGGGAGAAGAGCTGCCTCTCTCATCTTCTCAAGGTGCCAGCTCTTGAATAAACCTGATTTCCTTCCCATGAAATCTCATCTGTCTAAAATTGGAGTTCAAGCAGTGAGCAGACAGACTTGGGCCCAGTAACATTTATAATTTTGTTATATTAACCCTCCCATTTAAAATTTGTCATCACCTCATTTATTCCTATGCATTTAAACTTCCATCTGTAATCATTACCTTAATTCAATATAGCTTTGCATTCACCCATCTATTTCTGTTGTTATCAGACAGTAAATTTAGATTTCTACAGTACAGTGTATGTGTATGTGTGTATACTATGTGTAAATATACATATCAGAGATTCTGCTTGTATTTCTTCACTATTTTTTCTCTTTATTCTTCAAATTCTATATAAACTGTGTCAATGTATTGTCAAGTGCTGAGAGCCACAGCCGAGTCAGAATGGCCCCTGGCATTTTGCCAATAGTATTGGTTGACAGGCGAGGCATTACTATCCGCCTCAGCCGCTACTTTGGAGTTCTCGTGGGGATTCCCAGGGATTCCCGGAAAGTTCCTATTGGTTGGGGAAGTGCAGGAGGAGGGATTTCCGGACGGAAATTTTCCAGTTGCTGGTTCCTGGAGGAGCCGGTGGCAGTTGGCAGATTTCCCAGGAGCATGTGCGAAGTGTGCTGGTAGAGTTCAGAAATAAAGTTTGTTCCTGCTTCAGTGGCTCGTGATTTGTGCCCAGCCAGACTGCGGCAGTCAAGATTTCTATTCTTTCTTCTATTCATTTAATGAACTATTGAGTTCCTCTGGTGAATTTTTCATTTTAGTTATTGCACTTTTCAGCTCCAGAATTTTCATTTTTTAAATAATTTATTTTTATTGATTTTCTCTGTTTTGTGCAAATTTCATCAGACATTTATCTACTTCTCTAATAATGGTTTCCTTTAATTTTTTAATGTGTTTTTAATGGGTAATTTGAAGTAGCTATGACATCCAGCTTCTGTTCTTTCTCAGAAGCAATTGCTGTTGTCTGCTTTTATTTCTAGTTTTGTGTTCATTCTTTCATCTCTTTTCATTTTTTTATAATTTTTTTTTTCTCTCAACTCAACATTTTAGGTAATACATTAAAGTATTTCTGGGTACTTCTCTTTTCTTTCCAGGACTTGTTATTTTTACTTCCTTTTTTACTTGTTTAATAATTGGCTAGATTATTTTATTGACATCTGTGTAATGCTGCTCTTCAGAAGGCACAGGCTTTAGTAGCCAATAGTCACCTTGAAGGACAGTTGCTTTGGGAAAGTTCTTTTTTTTTTTCTTTCTTTTCTTTATCACCTCCAGATGTTAAGCAACTCTAATTGGCAACTCATTACTGTGTTGCTTTTGAATAATGCTCAAGGGCACAAATTACTTCACAGAGGAATTCAATAAAATTTGGGCTCCTTAAAGTTGGAATTTCCAAAGTTCAGTGTTTGAGATTTGCTCTGACTCTAGCAAGGCTCTTCCTAGATATCTTCCCTCATTTCTTTCCAGCAAGCTAAATACTCTACAGTTTCACTTATATATCCTATGACTCTGATAATCTTATGTCCACTGCTTTTTACTAAAGTGTCCAATGTTTTTGAGAACGCCCTTAGGGCTTGCTTCTTTCCATTCTGTTGCAAATGCAGTGGGCTGAGTTCCCTATTCTATTGCTGTTTTGCTCTTCCAGCTGGGGACAAGGATTTGATATCCCAAAATATTCTATTTTGAACTTCAAATAAAAATCTAAAGAGCTGTAATACAGGAAGGGGCTTTCCCTTATCTACCTGAAGTCCAAAACCACCATACAGGAAAATGATTTTCTTCAAATTTTACTGGAATGTCATTAACCAAGTAAGTTTAAAGTCATAAAACATAGGAAGAAACTGAAAATCAAATACAAAACCTAGAAAGAGAAGGAAAATTTTTCCTGGACATCGTTTTTCTCTTTGGACTCATTTCCTTCCTATAAATTATTTATTCCCCCTTTAAACATTCCTACAGCCTCAACTTTCCTTTTCCTTCTGAAGTCATTATACAGGGTATTTAAGTCTCAACCGTCTCGCCTTTCTTTAAATTTCACATTTTGTGTGGCTTCACTGTACCTGCTCATGATCATAAATTTGTATACCTTATCTCCTGTTAATCTGTCTAGTGTCAGATTGTTTCATTGGTCTCAAAACCTTCAGAGGGAAAGTTTGAACTTTCCTATAGGGACAATGGCAAGCTTCCTTTTAAGTGAAACCTACTTTTAGAAGATGAACACTCAGTAGATGGGAAGGGACAAATTCCTAGGTTTTCTTGGCTTTCCTCCTTGGCTCTTGACATGGAACTTCTACCTCATGAACAGGACAAGGGCAGTTGAGGTGCCAGTATTTTCAGGTATAGCTCCAAAGTAGAACCTCTGTCTCATCAATGAAGTCCAAAGAGGAGAAGGTATCCCCTACCCAAGGTCTCAGCAACACTCATTTGAAACATAACATCAGCAACAAGTACCTGGGATCAAGAAAAAAATAATGACATCCTGTACCTTCATATAAAAGAACTCTAACTGGAAGCTGAAGAGAGAGAGCCTGTGTTCTTAGCTGCTCCAGGATGAAGTACACTTCTTTTGAGTAGATCTGGGAATTGAAAAGGAAGGAGGACATGGATCTTGGATGACAAACCAGGGACTCCTGCAGTTTGTTAGTGAGTTACAATAGAATTACTTCAATAAATATTTCTTTTCATTTTTTTTTTCCTTTTTACGCTTTTTTCTTTTCTTTTTCTTTTTTTTGTTTTTGTTTGTTTTGTTGTTGTTGTTGTTGTTCTTGCTGGGGATTGAATCATTATTGAATTAACTACACAGCCACATCCCTCGTCCTTTTGTTATTTATTTTTTGTATTTTGAGACAGGTTTTGCTAAGTTGTTCAGGCCTCACTAAGTTGACCACAAATTTGCAATCCTCCTGCTTCTGATTCCTGAATCACTGAGATTACAGGAATGTGCCACCATGCCCATGGCCATTTCTTAATTTTCTATATGAAATAACCCAAAACATCATATAGTTTTTTTATTTATGATTTTTACCAGTGTAACTTAGAAATGGGTCCTATGAACTCTTCATATATTCTAATTTTTCTTGCTTTCTAACTCTGTATTAAAAGAATCATTTGAGTGGTAATCTTACTGTGACTTCTTCTTTTACTAAATATTATGTTTTTGAGATATATCTGTGTTGTTTTGTGTAACAGTAATTTCTTCTTCTTTACTGATATAAATAGAGCATAGTCATTGCCCTCTTGAATCGTATATAGGTCATTTTTTAGTTTGGCACTATTACAATAAAACTCCTATAACAATTCAAATACATTTTTGATGAGCACACACAATTTGTTCTCAGCCCATTTCCCAAACTGAAATTTATTGGTCATAGAATATGTTTAGCTTTACTAACATCTGCCCTTGAAGTGCCCTAATTATATCAGGATTTACTATGTGGTCATTTTCTTGTTGATTCATAGAAATTTTTTATATATTCTGGGTCCTCATTCTATATATGTGACATCTATTGCTAGTGAATTTTCCAATTCTGTTACTTTTTCTTAGACTTTGTTGATTTCTATTGTTCAGTTGTTTTAAAGATTTTTAAATTATAAATGTTAACTCATTATTGATTTCACTGACATTTCCATACATGCATATATTATTTTAATCATATCCACCATCCCTACTATTCTTATTCTCCCCTATCTCTCTCTTCCCTCTAGTTTGTTATCCCTTGCCTACAAGTTCTGCTTCTACCTTCAGAACTTTTTTTTTTTTTTTTTTAGCTTCAACATATAAGAGCAAACATGCAATACTTGTCTTTCTGAGTCTGGCTTATTTCACTTTACACGATGACCCATCCATCCAGTCTCATCCGTTTTCTTACAAATGACATTTTATTCTTCTTTATGGCTGGGTGTACTTTTAAATTAATGTTTGACCTCAGCAAGATTATAAATATTTAGCCTTACTTGGGGTGGGGATGGAGAATTAACAGGTTTACATTTCACATTTACAGCTGTCAAATATCTTAAATAACTGTGTAAAGTATATGATATATTTTAAAGTCCAATTTTATCCATGTGGATATACAATTTTTCTAGCAGCACTTGTTAAAGAGACTGCCTTGTTCCAATTAGCACAGCATATGTAGGTTGCTATGGTTTGGACATGGTTTGAGTCTATCTTCCTAGAGTTCATGTGTTGAAGGCTTGGTCCCAGCATGGTAATATTGAGAGAAGAGGTGGGTCCTAAAATGTAGTCCTTGCGGGATACTGAATAGTTCACATGAGAAAGTTGTTATCAAAAAGCAAGACTAGTCCCTTTGGGCTCTCTGGTTTCCTGTCTCAACATGTGATCCCTTCCTCTTGCCTGCCCTTCTCACCATGATGCTGCCCACCACGAGGTGATGATGTAACCAGGAAGGACTCACCAGAGCTGGCATGCTGCTTGAACTTCAATCTCTAAAACTGTGAGCTAAATTTATCTCTTTAAGTTACTCTACCTCAGGTTCTTTTTCTTTTCTTATAGTAACAGAAAACAGACAAATACACATGAATAGGGCTGGGTTGTGGCTCAGTGGTAAAGCGCTTGTCTAGCATGCGTGAAGCACTGGGTTTGATCCCCAGAACCACATGGGGGCGGGGGGAAGCTAAATAAACAAAATAAAGGTATTTAAAAAAATAAACATGAATACTTCTAAATTCTTTATTTAGTTGTTTTGATGTTTTTATCTATACCTATACCAATATCATACTCTCTTAATTATTGTAGCCTCATACTACATTTTGAAATCTGATGGTGAAAGTTGTTCATATTTGTTCTTAATGTTACCTTGCCTATTTTTGTTTCCTTGCATTTCCACTAAAATCTGCATTTTTCAAATTTGCATGAATGTGCATACATACAAAAAAATTTAGTCTCTGATTGTCTAATAAGTAGGTCAAAATAAATAAACTAGATAGTTTTCTACTCAGAAGTGAAAAAAGACCCTAAGGATTCTTTGATGAGATTTTAGAGGAAAACAATTGTGAATATACTAAAAGAATAGATGTAATAGTTTGATATTCTTTTTAAATTTTTTTATATGTTCTTTTTATTTATACATACAAGTAGAATGTATTTTGACATATCATACATACATGGAGTATAACTTCCCATTATTGTAGTTTTACACTGGTTGTGTATTCATATATGAACACAGGAAAGTTGTATCTGATTCATTTTACTGTCTTTCCATTACAATTCCCTCTCTTTTTCCTTCAATCTCCCCCCTCTAATCCAGTGAACCTACACTTCCTCCCCGCCACCTATTGTGAGTCGGCATCCACATATCAAAGAGAATATTGGGCCTTTGGTTTTGTGGGATTGGCTTATTTCACTTCATGAGATAGTCTTCAGTTCCATTCATTTATGGGCAAATGCCATAATTTCAATCTTCTTTATGGCTTATTAATATTCCATTTTGTATATGTACACATTTTCTTTACCCATTCATCTGTAGAAGGGCACTTAGGTTGATTCCATAGTTTAGCTATGGTGAATTGAGCTGTCCTAAACATTGATGTGACCACGTCACTATAGTATGCTGCTTTTAAGTCCTTTGGGTATATGCTGAGGATAAACTGGGCCAAATGGTGGTTCTATTCCAAGTTTTCTGAGAAATGTCCATACTGCTTTCCATAGTGGTTGAACCAATTTGCAGTCCCACCAGCAATGTATGATTTTTTTTTTTTATCAGTAGAATGGTATAAAAGATTTTGGCAATGTTAATTAATGAACTGCTATTTAATACTAAAATATGTTCAAATCATGCTTCAGGATAAGGTTAAACTCCAGTTCAACTCTAGTTCAATTCTGTCACAAAGTATTACCTGATATTATTTTCATTGAACAGAATGCACACCTGAACAACTATACTTTATCAAGTACAAGTTGCCAGCTAGAGCATATAACTGTTATTTTATGTCTATGAGACTTATTTCTCTAGTAAGAGTATGAATTCCTAATGGAGGAAGGGCTTTGAGATTGTTTTTCACGTCTCATGGCTAGGTAAACGGGAGTATCTAGTCCAATTATCAACACACTGAAGCATTCAGTAAATGCCTCTAATGCCTCTTGACTGATTGGCCATTGACTCAGTGTCTGTTGACTACATGCTATGTTGCTGCTTGACATTCCCATGTATTTCCCATCTCGTTTTGGTACAGTTCTCAATAGAGACAGATTTCTCTGCAAGTTACTATATATAACTTTTAGATTCCTCCTTGGAGTTACAGTGGTCATCTCTGCCAGAGCTATACTATTAACATAAAAAGGAGTTTAGCAGAGGAGGTGGGAGGGAATTTCTTAATGTAAAAATAAAATCTTTAGCAAAATGTGAATGCAGAAATCAGTTCACAGGTGAAAACACCTTTGGATCCCCTCATACCTATTTGATCTTCTAATCATACACTGTAGAATGCTAACCACAAAACAGACATATTGTGATTATCTGTAAACATTAGAGGATATAGCATCTAGCTGTATTGCCTCCACCAGGACTCTAAGCCGCAAACTTGTAAGTACATTAGAAGCCGACATTCTTAGCAGACTTTGCTGAATTGCTGGCAGCATCAACATCTGATCGATATGCATGTTCACCAGCCAAGCTGACTAGTACATCTGTTCTGTGAAGAAACATACATTCTGCCTCTAGTACAATCAGTGTAATTAAAAATTAACATGCATTAATTGTTAGAGCTGATGTAAACAGCTGATGTTCCACTTAGCACTGTCTTCTGTACATATCATTAGGCAAAGCCAAATATTGTTAAGTAAACAGGCAGCGCTTACAAAAAGGAGAGAAATAGAAAACTAATTCCAACTAAATAAACTGACACTGTATTGTAAGTCAAATTAAAATGATTAACCAGAGCCAGATTAGGCTCTGGATCTTCAGAGGAAAACAATTATAAAAGTCACATTTAATTATTTGAATCTTATTTTGGCAAATGTATTTAGGCTCAGTTTGAAATAGAGAAGATGCGTGCCTGATACACTAGGATTTCAGAAGAGTAGAAAAGAACTCAGGGAAAAGTACGATGGATTTATGGTCAAAACATTCTGTGAAATGCATCATTCACAGCCACTTCAGTAACTAGGGTTCTCTGGGGAGACCCAAATATGATGGTCAGTGTTTAAAGGGGTCTATTTCTTCCTGCATGCATCTTTGTTGCTGCCATTGGTGTTAGTGGGAGTTTCAGGCACACACTAAAGAGAGAAAATATGCTTCACAGCTTAAGTCTTGCCTGATTTCTTTTTTCTTTCTTTCTTTCTTTTTTTTTATATAATGTCATAGCAGAATGATTTCTCCATCTTGATTCAAAACTAAGAGAGAAAAAAAATCTCCAACAAGCAAATCTGTGCAAAACGTGCACTCCTAGCACAGTTCAGAGAGCAGTTCTGTAGTTACAGATTGCCTCAGGCATTCAGCTGCCTTGGGCCCCCAGGCTCTTCCTCCTCTGTGAGGTTGGGCCTGCCAGGGACTTGCCTGTCACTCTCAAATCCCCTTATGTATAAATAGTGTAATTCTGGATTTGAAAATTAATTTTTTGCCTATTCTCTCATGAAGTTTGACAGAGTTTCAAAAAAATTTTGAAAGTCCCGATAAATGTGGTATTTGAAAGAAAGTAAAAGTGATAAAGCAAGAGTCCAAAAAAAATTGATTTATCTAGAGATCACTAGAGGAAATATTGCTATTTACTCAGATTCAAACCTGTTTTTCATTTTTTTGTCATAATGGCAAAGTCATTTTAAAGAGAATAAAATAAAAATCCCTTTACCATGTTGGCACAAAAATGGTGAGACCTCCACTATAAATATATAGCCATGTATTTGAGACCGGGTCTGTTATAACTTATAGTTCTGTTAAATTTGACTACACACTGAATTAGTTCATGCATTAAAGGAATTAAAGTTCAAGTATTAAAGGAGTACCTTAAAGGAAGATATAAATGTTGCATCTAGTCATAACAAATCTTAGAGACATCAAGGATCACAGGAACCAGAATGAAGCCTATAAAAGTTAAATAAGTTACATAAATTTAGGGGATGAATATAAAAGCCAGCTTCTGGATTTCTGGGTTTCTGTTTGCTACTCAAAACCACCATTAATCTGCATGTCTTAAACACAAAACTTAAAAATTGATAGTTGTAGAATAACAGTTTTTGAGAATTAAGACAAACATATAAAGTTATTATTATTATTATAAAAATGCCTAATATTTAAACAAAATATTAAGACTTATCATTACCTAAAACAAAGTTTTCAAAACCTCTAGCATAGGGCTGGGGATGTGGCTCAAGCTGTAGCGCACTCGCCTGGCATGCGTGCGGCCCAGGTTCGATCCTCAGCACCACATACAAACAAAGATGTGTCTGCCGAAAACTAAAAAAAAAAATAAATATTAAAATTCTCTTTCTCTCTCTCTCTAATAAAAAAAAAACCTCTAGCATAATATTAAATTAAATTAATTATAATATTAAATTAAATCTCTCTCTTTTTCAGTATCAAGAATTGAACCCAGGAGTCCTTAACCACTGAGCCACATCACCAACCCTATTATTTTTATTTTTTCTTTTGAGACTGGGCCTTCCTAAGTTTCTGAGGCTGGCTTTGAACTTGTAATCCTCCAGCCTCAGCCTCCAGAGCTGCTGAGATTACAGTTATGCACCATCACATCCAGCAATTTTTGAATCCTCAGCACCACATAAAAATAAAAAAAACAAATAAAATAAAGGCATTCTGTCCATGTATAACTACAAAAATTTTTTTTAAAAAGAAACTTTTACACAAACTGCCTTTTATAATTTTATAATTTGAAAATGGTGTTCTACTTAACAAAAACTGAACATATATATACTGCATAGATTATTAAGAATAGAAATAAAGTATGCTTCCCACAACTCTAAATTAAATATGAAGTATTCCTTTAAATTTTTTCAGTTATGCAGAAAATGTTGATTATCTTTTGGTCCCTTAAACTCATGAAAATCACTGAATTGTTATTAATGAAGTATTTTAAATATTTAGATATTTTTATCTTAAAATTTGCTTAAAAAATGTGTCATATTAGTTTTCTTGATATTAAACATGTATGTGAGAAACCAGCCTCTACCTCAGAGCAAAGCCTGTCCAAGGAAGGGGGCATGACCCTTGTCCTTGGAAAGACCCACAGAGCACTCCTAGGCACATACCCGCCCTGCTGAGTTGTTTATCTACAAATAACAGGAGAGATCTGAGGAGCCAGGTGTCCCTGACTCAGTCAGGCTAGGTGAGGACCCATAGCAACCCCCTAGCAACCACCAATCAGCATGAGACAGGGAAAATACCTGGTATGCCAGATGACCCTCTTAGTAGTTTATGGTGGTTGATAACATGTTGGGAAACCATGTAGTTCAGCATGTACACCCCTTGTGGCTTAAGCCAATCAGTTCAAACAAATCCCCCTCTTGTACTAACCAATCACCCTTAACCCAGCTTGTTCCCACCAGTGAATGTGCTAATCATGTTTTAGAGTTGTTTTATGATTTTTCCACGGTATGTGATGATTTGCTAAGAGATGCTATGATGTATGTGAAGTCCCTGCCTTTCCCAAAGAGTGTATAAAACTGCTGCAAACCCTGGGCTTGGGGTCTCTCTGCATCATCAGTTGCTGTGTGTATGAGGAGGACTGAGCTAGCTCCCAATAAACACCTCTTTGCTGCTTACATCGATCTTGGTCTCTGGTGGTCTTTTGGGGGTCCCGAACTAGAGCATAACATATGTACATTTAACACACACATGTATGTGTGTATACACACACAAGAATTCCAGAAAATTCTGTCTTATTGCAATTCATTGTGCTTATATAATAACTAGACAAGAATTTGCTAAAATAAAAATTTTAAAGATGTGTGCCTATTTTGTTAAAAATTAAAAAGAATAAAGGCTCTTCTTTATTTTCAAGGAAAAGCAGGATGAAAATAAATTTGTTGTCTGTGAGAGGGATTATAACACATATTCTGTAATTTTTTATCAGTATCTCATATAAAATATAATAACAATTCTTATACCCTCAGTGTACTTTCAAATAAGTTTTTTCTTTAAGAAGAGAGTATAAATTTGTATTGTCTTGAAAAACCAGCCTCTACCTCAGAGCAAAGCCTATCCAAGGAAGGGACATGATCTTTGACCTTGGAAAAACCCACAGAGCACTCCTAGGCACATTCCCACCCTGCTAAGTTATTTATCTACAAATAATAGGAGAGATCTGAGGAGCCAGGTGTCCCTGACTCAGTCAGGCTAGGTGGGGATCCATAGCAACCCCCTAGCAGCCACCAATCAGCATGAGACAGGGAAATACCTGGGATGCCAGATGACCCTCCCAGTAGTTTATGGTGGTTGATAACATATTGGAAAACCATGTAGTTCAGCAGGAACACCCTCCTCTTGGCTTAAACCAATCAGTTCAAATGAAACTCCCTCTTATAGTAACCAATCACCCCTCCCCAACTTGTTTCTGCCAGTGAATGTGCTAATCATGTTTTAGAGTTTTTATTTGATTTTCCTGCGGTGTGTGATGATTTGCTAAGAGATACTATGATGTATGTGGGGATCCCTGCCTTCTCCAAAGATTGTATAAAACTGCTGCAAACCCTGGGCTTGGGGCCTCTCAGCATCACCAGTTGCTGTGTGCGCGCGAGGAGGACCAAGCTAGCTCGCAATAAACACCTCTTTGCTGTTTACATCGATCTTGGTCTCTGGTGGTCTTTTGGGGGTCCCGAATTCAAGCATAACAGTCTCAAATCTCCTACATTTTGTAGAACACTTTCAAGAATGTCGTAACACAAAGGTTTGTGATACAAAGGTAGGGAGGGTAGAAAATAAACATAGAAAAACTGTGATTACCAAAGCTTCTTTAACAGGAGATAATTTTCTGTTAGTGTTTCCTAGAGTGTGTTTTGGATTGAATCATTATTCATTCTTTGTGTTAGACCATTATGGAACACCCCTTTATGATTATTTCATTTTCAATCAAGTAAAAATCTGTTTTTCATATTTGATTACACCTTCAGGTGACAGAATTTTCAGGAATTGATAAGTATAATTAACAGTTAAACACATTTGTACCTTTAAATTTTCTACAAATGCCCAATCTACCAACAATTTTGCCAATGAAAATTTTTTTAAATACAATGAATAAACTGAAATTCACTTTCTTCTGTGTGCAAAACAGATAGCTCAATGTTAATATCACAGCTAATCATATTGTCCTTTTGTTCATCTGCTAGGATATGAAGATCATAGCTATCTCTGAATCTTCCTATCGTCAATTTGTTGCCTGTGACTATTTTTCCTTGCTGTAAGACACTTCAGATGTTCACTTCTCTTCTCCATTCCTTTGCCCAAATTACAAATACAATGTCTACAAAGCTAATTACAAATATATATTATTACCAATATGGTAAAATGCCATTCTTTATTGGTTCTTTTTTTGTGTGTGGGGGGGCATTCATTATTTATTCACGGTGGGAGAGGATAGAAGGAGGAACATGGGAAGTGGGTCCATTCAGACAGGACAAATATCTTGGGAGGGGCATGGGAAAGGGAACTGAGGATAGACCAAAGTCTATCTTTTTTATTGTTTCCCTTTTGAATAACGTGGCTGCTATAGTTTGAATATAAAATGTCCCCATCCCCCAAAGGCCCATGTGTTGAAGGCTTGATGGTCCTCAGTCTATGACAGTACTGGGAGGTAGCAGAAATTATAAGAGGTGGGGCCTATTGGGAAGAAGTTAGGTCACTGTGGGGTATGCTCATGAAGGGGATCATGGGTCCAACTTTTTCTCCTTTCTCTTTCCTTCTTAGTTACCATAAGGTAAACAGCTTCCTTCATCCCCTACTCCTGCCATGATCTAGTGTCATGGGTCAGGCAATCATGAACTGAAAACTCTGAAATTATTAACTGAAATAGCTCTTTCTTCCTTTAAGCTGATTATGTCAGGAATTGTTTCACAGTGATGGAAAGCTAACTAACACATTATTCAGGAACTAGAAATCTGAAAAGAGCATTCAGATTGAAGGCAGAGAATCCCTCTGGAATTTACTAAAGGGTCTCTTGGGGTCAGTAACGAAGCCAGGAATTTTAAGACACCTGTCCCGCTAGTTCCAAATCTCAGAGAAATGAATTCAATAAAGTTGCCCAAAGTAGATAACAGTGACAGGGATAAAATCAGAGAAATGTTTGAAAACAGGAGTGGAAGTTAAAATTTATCTCTCAGGCTTCTTTACCTTATAACAAAATGACTGAGTTTATTTAACAAAGATATAAAAGGAATTAATTAAATTCACCTTAGCCATTGAGGCTGCCCTGAAGTCTTTGCTCTCTGCATTGAGGGGACACAGTGTCAATTTCAGACTTCCTTTCACAAACTTTCCTAACCTTTCCCTTCACTCTTAAGAAGATACTTCACATCTTAAGTCACAGAATACAATGAAGCCAGTAAGTGAAAATCACTTTAAGATCCTGCCCTAAACCTACACAATCACCTAGATCTTTCTCCTCTTTTCTTCCCCCTGTGTGTGAAAATGAAAGCTTTCTCTTTTACCAAGACCTCCTTCTCTGCTGGCCTCCAGACTCTACATTTCTAATTTTTTATAGGATCTGCTTTACTTACTTAGGCATCTCTTCTTCCTCAAAGCTATACTCTGTCAAATATTGTTTTTTTATGAGAATGCCTCTAATTTTCACCCCTTATCTATTTCTCAGCCTCGGTTTGCATTTTCAGAGGAACAGATAACAAGAAAAGTTTAGGTGTGCAAGAAGAGATGTCTTGGGGAAAATGCCTATAGAGGAGGAAGGGGATAGGGTATGAGAACACAGGGAGAGCATTTAATCCATGATGATCATCCAAGTGAAGGAGAGCAATGGAGGAAGAATGGTTTTAAAGAAGCTTAGAGTACAGTACAATTCTAAGACAGTGTTAGCCAGGACATTGGCGATAACCTGGAACCAAAGTTGGGCAATTATAAAGAGACAGGTTTCTCATGAATGGGCCTGCAATATGCACTCCCTGTGCTCAGTCATTGTGGACGGCCAAAGAGAAATATGACGTCTATTCCAGTGGTGGTGAATCCAGAAGTGTCAAACCTTTGGTCTCAGCAGCAGGAGGTTTGTGGGCCATTCTCTTGGCTATACAATCAGCCTCCTCCAATTCATCAAGAATTATACTTTATCATCAAAACCCTTGTCATCAAGCTTGTAATTGATAAAACCAGTTAGCTGCCCACAAGGACCACTTGGTTCCAGGTCTCTTTGATGTCCTGGCTAAAACCATCTTAGAATTCTGCTGTAGTCTGATACTCTTTGTAATCTGTTCTCCTTCCTTCCTTCTTCCTTCCTTCCTTCCTTCCTCCCTTCCTTCTTTTCCTCATCCTTAATTTTCTTGTCCTTTCCACTATACCTGACCACTGTCTCTTTGAAATTCCTTTTTTCTTGACTTCTGTTATACTGTACTTCCAGAATTTATCTCCTAAATTTTTTTTTCTCGTCTGAAAATCACAATCAAACTCCACTTTCCATTGTTTCCAAATTACTAATTTTTGATATTATGTACCAGGGTAGATATGAGTGACAAAGTATAAAGCTTAACATTGTCTTTGATTTTTACAACATGTAAGAGATTTTTCCATTTGTTGCTAGTACTTAATTAGCATAGTACTTATAATTCTGCCCATAAGCATAACAAATCTATCCATTCTTTTCCATCTGTATGATCTTTCTGTAACTATAAGCCATTTCCCTTCTTATTTGGATTATTGTTAAATCCTTCTTATATTGGTTTCTTTATCAGGGTCTATTCACACTGCAGAATGATTGGTCTTACTATGGTTAAAATTTGATGAATGTCAATTTCTTAAGACAAAAAAAAAAAAAAAAAGCCAGGTATAGTGGCAAATGCCTGTAACCCTAACATCTTGAGAGACTGAGGCAGAAGAATCATGAGTTCACAGCCAGCCTCAGCAACTTAGGGATGGGGATGTTGCTCAGTGGTTGAGCAATCCTGGGTTCAATCCCCTCAGTAGCAAAAAACAAAAACAAAATAAAAAAAATCAAAAACATAAAAACAAACAAACCTAAGGTCTGTAACATAAAGTTCAAACTCCTCAATTTTGCATATAAGGCTTTTTAATGTCTATCCCCTGTCTACCTCTTCATTCTCACCTTTGCCACTTGCCATTAAATTTTGTATTCAAGTCAAAGAACATTTACATCAGTTGCTCTCCTAGGCAATGCTCTCCCCTTCTTTCTCGACTAGATCTGCCTTTCTCATATGACCAAGCTTATGCATTTTGAAGAGACCCCTTGGGAAACCATCCCTAAGTCTTTGAATCAAGATTTGGCACTATTCTCCGTGGTGTGAGAATACTTTGACTTCTGTTATACTATACTTCCAGAATTTATTGCTACAGTACAGTTGTTCTATTGCTACAGTACAGTCAGTACCCAGTTTCTTCCCTAAGTGTGCTAGGATTCAAAGGTATTAGAATTATATCTGTTTACACATTCTAACCATACTTGAAATATAGCCAATAGTCAATAGATACCTTCAGTGTCCATTTCTGCAGCACCGTTTTGGAGATGTTGTCTTCCGTTTGCTGTGCCTCATCTCACATATATCTGATCATTTCATTTGGGAATCAAAACAGCTAAGTAAGAGTCCTTCCTTTTTATTAATCATCTGTGAATTCTTGAGCTAATCTCTCTGGCCACCAGTTTCTTCATTTCAGGGATGTTCCCTGCATGAGGAGAATTTTCTATTAGAAAAATATGTTGAATTCTATTGGACTAGCTGACCTTTAAGATCCTGTCCAATTCCAAAATATGTTGTTGCTGAGGCTGCAAACTATTGAGTTGAGGTAGATGGCAAGTGTACATAGTACCATCATTCAATTATATTAAATATTTTAAATTAAAATTTCCTTTTTACATAGTCCTCACTTATTAATATACTTAGTAATATTTTTCACTAGTGTTAGCTCCATGTTAACCTCATATCAACATGCTATGTTCTCGTACTTTGAGCCTCAGTTCTCAATTTCTCAGAGTCATCCAGTTTACCAACTGGCAGTGGAGTTCCTGGAGGTCTGATATAGAATCTTAACCTCCTCAATATCCTCCTCTGAAATATGGGCATAACAACAAAATATAGGGTTTTTATAGTAAATGAACTAGTTAATTTTTTTTAAATGGCTGAAACACAGTAAGTTTTTACATAATGCTGTCAGTAATTATTAGAGTAAGGAGTCAAATCTTTTTTTCATTTACCGTGAGGTGGTACTCTGATTAACTATTCATCTTCATGAGTATCAAGACTTTTCAACTTGTTTCCAGAACTTTAAATATTTTTCTAGTTTGCCAGATACCACAATCTTTGCACTTTTATTTAATAACTTTGGGACTTCTTACTCTCTTTCTATAAGTTATTTTTTATTGTTACCAATGCAAAAAAAAAAAAAAGCAAAGCAAAATAAAAACACTGGTTACTTTATGCTTAAAGTTTTTGTGCCTTGAATTTTCTCCTTATTCCTCATTAACCCTTCAGTCTGACTGTGGAGCATCATATGAATCAAACAAAATGTGATAAGTATTTTAGAAAAGCTGTCATTTATGTTCTTTTATCTCCACTGCAATGGCCATGACCTAATACTAGTTTAACTGTTTGAAATCTATCACAACTTTGAAGGAAAAAAAAGGGTTATGCCATAAATATTTACTAAAGATTACATGGGAACTTTGGAACTCTTAAGAGATAAAATATAAAACTTCTTTCTGAAAAACTGTCCCCAAATATCAAGCCCCTCAAAGCACAGTTCTTCTGAGACGAGGACTTCAGTACTTATTCCAGGGGAGAAGGAAAAAAGAAGAAAAGCTTCTTTTGTACTGAACCTAGTGTGTAAAACTATAGGAATTTTGAACTGAACAGAGCAGATATCTTCACTGCTCCTTCCCACTCTAACCTCAGCTTCTCCTTACTTTCATTGCTGCCCCAGGCAATATGGCATGAAAAGGCTCAGCAAGAAATATTCATTTGTAAAAGAAAAACAAATCATTATAGCAACACTCACTGGTCATTCTGTAGCAAATGTGCAATGCTCAGATTTTGTATTTTCCTGAAATAACATGCACATTTTAGGCATGAAATTATGATTGTTTGACTGTGAAATGCTGCACCCAAACACCATGTGGCTTTTAGCAGCATATCATCATATCAAGAACTATTTTTACCCTTTGGCGATTTTTCCTGCTTTGGCTCTGAGAGCTAGTCCATACGGTATTTGTATGTGGCATCAGTGGCAAAGATTTTTTAGTAGAGAAGATTTCTTCATTTAAACAGCATCACTGTGTAGAACCATGTACCAATGATAGCAAAGAATCTAAACGAGAAATTAACATTGCCTGCTTTCAGGTTCAAGTGGCAAGAAATAATGTCATAGTGAGCATGAAAGAGGGAGAAATGAAGATGGGAAAGGACTTGGAACATAACTGTCCTTTTAATTTTCCTAAAAACAAAATGATGTAAGTATCTACTTATTTAGAATATCAGAAGAAGGATGATATATTAAAATTGCATATTCTATGTTTTTCCCCAATGACTCTGAATCCTAGTGGCAATGAACTTTGTCCAGCATCTCATTTGATAAAAGCAGAGAACCCTATAGCTTCCATGTATTTGCTGCCTTTCAGAAGCTTGGGCAAAAGAAAAGAGCAACTTCTTGAAAGATTTAAGCACATATTGGTCCCCTTCCAGGATACAGACATGAAACCATATAAGAAATATTTTGAAAAGACAACCAAAATTAGCCAAACTCTTTAAACTTTCAAAATGCTTGGAGCAAAAGTCTGTTTTAGTTTAATCCAAATTAGTTTGCAGACTTAACTAGAAAGAGAAGCTATAGGAAAATATGAGCTGGCTTAAAGTATGTGTCTTGTCTATAACTACAAAGTTGGCTTTTGTTTCTTGAAGAAACAGATCTGGTTATAGGGTTTTCCAAACCTGTGATGACATAAAAGTGTAGTGCATGTGATGCTGAACATGGATTCTTAGATTCAAAATTTAATTTACTTTGAAAATCACTCAAAATGAAACTATTTCACATAAAATTTCTACTAACCTGGCATCTATAAGGAAATAACAGTGTTAGAAAGATTAATTAAATCAGTATTGTTTTAGACTCACCCAATACACATTGCTCTTTGACGTGATGAATAGATGATTCCAAAACTGCAGAAATCACATTTTAGTTCTAATTGATTAAACATGCATCTTCTTTTCAGAGTTACTCTTGTAGTTACTTCTTTAAGAAGCTTTGCAGCTATTGCTTTATAATAAAGTGTTCCAGAGTTTCTATATATAAAACTGAAGCTCAACTTGTCCATGCAACCTAACTTGTTGCATATGTATTACAGAGAAATTCCATTTTGTCAGTTGATTTATTGTTGTATCAGAAGAAATAAACTCTTGAACCCCAGTGGGAAAAAAAATTATGCTGTTCTATTCCATTTATGACATTTCAACATAGGCCAAAAAATAACTGGGCTTATTTTATCAAGTGAACAAACGAAAATAAAAACTAAAAGATTAAAAAAAGGCAAAATCAATGTTTTTGTGTACTTTTAAGCTCTAAGAATGGCTTTTCTTTCTGATAATGCTCAAGCTTCATTTTATAAGCTTATCTTTTCTTAAAAAGTATTATTAAATAATACTTCTTTAAAATTTGTCATCTAAATTAAAAACGAGGATATTAGGTAAAGAAACAAAAATGAAAAAAAAAATGTATAGCTAATCCTTTCAGTGAGATGTCTGCCTGCTAATTGAACTTGGTTTAAACAGTGTAACTGACCTGGTTAGTTTTGATCACCTATGTCTAATGCTATGTACAACACTAATAGCAGCAGCAACAACAATAAAAATAATAAAAATAAAAGAATTAGTGTTTGTAGGTTTGTGCAAATGCTAAAATGAAATAAAGTCCACATTTTAATTTCTCCACCTCGGAAAGTGAAACTCTCATTATCCCATTATACAGAAGATGATCTGAAGCTTAGAGATGTCAAATAGCTTGCTCCAGATCACAAATCTAGTATATGGCAGTCAGAAGAGTCTAACTGTGAAGCTTGTGTGTGAATTACTGAGCATTCCTGTGCCTCTTTCAACCTGCACAGAAAGCCAACTGGATACTCCATGAGCTAGGTATCACAATGGCCTTTATTTTTATTTTCTTTCAAGTTCTCATTTTCATTCTTCCCCACTCCCACCCAACACTCAAGTGAGAGGAAATTTGTTATTAAAAATGCAGGGTAGCTTTCAGAAAGGGTATTTGCATGATTAGCAAGGCTAATAGAAGTCTGTTTGTGTTACTGTAGCTGATTAACTCTACTATGGTTGTCAAACAAAGGGAAGGGGCAAGGAATATAAAATGGAAAATGCCTAAATTAAGATTCTCAGTTTCCCAAAATGTGACACAGCGAGGCTTCTCTAATAAAGAGAAACACCTTAGTTCTTTCAGAGAGAATTGTGCTTGAGGTTGTTTCAATGTGTTATTGAGCTCTATGCTGTGAAGCAACTTAACAGTACTCCAATTGTTTATTCAGTCAATTATATGTAAAATGTGTACTTAGGAATGCTTTATAAAAAGATATTCAACAAAGTCTGTCTTATTCAATTGTGCTGATTAGAAGGGACAGGCATTTCACTACCTCATTTCATCCTGTTTCAAATATTACTCAAAGTTCAGAATGCCACAATTTGAGAAGAGAAGAACAATGTGTGTGTGTGTGTGTGTGTGTGTGTCTAACAAAATGATGTAAAATATCAATAGTGATGATGAGAAGAGAATGTAATAATGTAAATTTTCATTCCATCAGATGGCAACTAAATCAAGGAGAATAAGTGAGTCTCATGATATTACTATAACAGAATGGTAAAAAATAATAATAATAAAAATCAAGATTACAAAAGTTGCAAAGTTTAAAACTACCTTGTAGGAGTGTAGGTCACAAAGACACTGGGTAACTAAATGAGATAGACTGGAAGAAAATTTGTGTGAGAAGAGCTACTGGTAAGAGGGAGAAAACACACTGTCAGGCAGCCTGAAAACAAACCTGAACTTAATGATGATGATATTAAAAATAGCACTGCAAACTTCATTGAGTAAAGCCAGAGGGGATCGGGAATACTTTTTGGACTGTGTGGAGTCACGTGAGCTTTGCCTATTAGCTACTAGAAATAAAATATTCCTAAAATATGTTGTTGTCCACTTTCGTGAATTCCAGATTTTATTTCAAAAAGGAAGACATTCATCTTGTTGATGAATATAAAATGAGACCTTAATCTGAAGCTGAAAGTCACAGTAGTAGATGGGGTAGAGAGAGGGGAGGGGAGGGGGGATAGTAGAGGATAGGAAAGGCAGCAGAATACAACAGACTCTAGTATGGCAATATGTAAATCAGTGGATGTGTAACCGATGTGATTCTGCAATCTGTATACGGGGTAAAAATGGGAGTTCATAACCCACTTGAATCAAAGTGTGAAATATGATATGTCAAGAATTATGTAATGTTTTGAACAACCAACAATAAAAAATAAAAAAAAGAAGGCTATGTGTATGCTGCAGCAGGGAAAATGTTTTACTCCTGTCACGATAAATCATAAAGCTATTTTTTACCTATTTACAATGCTGAAATATGAGTGCATTTACAATTAATGGGTGCATTTAAAGATACTGTGTTTTATTTCTTTTCTTTTTTCCTTTCATGTTTCTTTGCTCACTTTTCCTCTTTAGATTTCCTCCTTAAAACCTGTCACTAAACCTATGATCCATCTTGTACTCTTGCCTGTATTGGACAAGTAAGTTCTGGATTGAGATCTAAGCACAAGAGCACCTGATGAGCAGATCATGAATATGATGGGGATTCTAAAAGACTACTGCTATGAATACAATTAAAAGCTTTTTTTTTTTTTTTTTTGGTGGGATATGGTAGCACATTCCTATAATCCCAGTAGCTTGGGAGGATGAAGGAAGAGGATTGCAAGTTTGAGGCCAGCTTTAGCAATTTGAGGCCATAAGCAATTTAGCAAGAACCTGTATCAAAAGAGAAGGGAAATTGCATGGTAAAGGAAGGAGACCCTCATTGTTATACAAAATTACATATAAGAGGAAGTGAGGGGAAAAGGGAAAATAAAAACAAGAGAGAGAAATGAATTATAGTAGATGGGGTAGGGTGAGAAGATGGGAAGGGAAGGGAGGGGAGGGGAGGGGAGGGGAGGGGAGGGGAGGGGAGGGGAGGGGAGGGGAGGGGGGATAGTAGAGGATAGGAAAGGCAGCAGAATACAACATACACTAGTATGGCAGTAGGTAAAAAAGTGGATGTGTAACCGATGTGAATCTGCAATATGTATATAGGGTAAAAATGGGAGTTCATACTCCTCTTGAATCAAATGTATGAAATATGATATGTCAAGAACTTTGTAATGTTTTGAACAACTAATAAAAAAAAAGAAAAAGATAGAAAGAAAGAAGAGAAATAAAAAATCAAAGGATTGGAGATGTAGATCATTGGTAAAGTGCCCCTTGGTTCAATGCCCAATACCAAAAATTTTTTTTAAAAAAGTTTTTCCTGTTTAATTGTTTCAAATCCACTAAAGTGTTAGCTATACAATGCCTGGAGCACATCTTTCCTAACAGGTGATTTCTTCACTGTTTTATGTTTATCATTTTAATCATTCCTTTTACTTATTGACAATTATGCAAGTTACAGGAAAAGATTTAAGAATGTTTCACTCACTTAAAGCTTCTGGGCAGTACAAAGGAAAATTGGAACTGAGCCAATGATTTGTGAATTTCATCAGTACAGACAATTCATATTTTAAGAAGATTAGTCCGGTGTAGAAAGTTGAGCTAAAATTGTTACAGTGAATTATTTGGCAAAATTCCATTTTCATTCATATATCAACAAGTAAGCCTCAGGAGAGGAAAGGGTTATAATCAGTAAGACAGTTCATATACATCTGCAACAGATCCAGTAATTGTAGGTAGAGGATACTTGTGTGAGCTAAATTTAAAAGGTAATTACATAGGGTCAAGTATACAAAGAAATGATATGTATCTACTTCATTATAAAAATTTTAGATAATCTTATTAATTTGTCCATATGTTACCATTTGGCTTTTCCTAGGAATCATCTCAATATAACTTTCCAAGGTGCTTCATTGTATGAAAGGAAGAGGGTGAGGGGAGGGAAAAAGCCAGCAGTAACCATTTGTTGTTTTTTTTTTTTCTTCTGTACTGGCATTCATATTTTATGAGTATGTATTTCCTTTGAAGACTGCTGCTAGTTTTGCATGAAATCATTTAAAGATTAGGGCCACATCTTATTCATGGATTTTTAAAACTATCAGTACAAGACTGGTTTTCAAGCAGTTTTAGGTGAAAATAATCATCGTCTCTCTTTCTGATCTTAACAAAGACATTATTGATTTATTAAAATATCAGTTCTAATTTATAAAGCTAAATACTGTTGGTTTAAGAAGAAGTACAACATTGGCATATTTCAGGGAGTTTATGTTCATTCTAAAGGGAAAAACTCTACTTTAAAATTCCTTCAGATTGGGAATATGATATCACTTTTATAACCAAAAGTCATCTTTTTGCTTACTATATGTTCCAGATTTTAAGAAAGAACATGTAGCTGCAACCCTTCTTCTTTGCATATGTCAGACATCTCATTTTTTTCAAACACTCTTTTCCAAATGAAACAATACAGATCTAATAGTGTAATTATCTCATAAGGTCATTTACCACTTTGTAATTGCTGCAGGTTGTGAATGATGCATGAAACAAAGCATCTGCAGTACAAATAGAACATAGGCAAGAATGTGCCTTGAGCTAATTAGATAGCCACCTCATGATAAGACCCTGGGGACACAGCACAGCCAACTCCCACAGTGCCCTGCAGTCACAAGGCAACAAAACATCCTTAAAGAGTTCAAAAGTATATCCATTATGGAGTATAACCCTTTCCTCTCCTCAGACTCTCTGAACTCTGCTCCCTGTATGTACACACCCATTTTATCTGATTCATCCTATGCAATGTTAATCAGGCCCCAATAGTCAAGAACCATCTGACTGTTAGGAGAATTCTTTATTCATATTAAAGTTTGGTGAGTTGTGTGGTTCAATGGTGTTTTCCTCACCCTTTCTATTAGGTCTTTTTTCCAAGAGTCAGCACTTGCTAAGCAAGAGTGTCAAGGTCCAGCTATTTATTACTCAACTCCTTGGTGTGAAATGAATAGCATTCATGCTCCTTAAAGTAAAACCCTCCTTTCTTTGTACATCAGTCCAAAAGACTTAGAACAAGCAGAATACATATGTATAAACAAAATAATGTTTAAAAAGCTGCATTCTTAACCAATTCTGCTGAAAAACTTTTTGTGAATAAGCTGTAGTTTTCAAGAGTGTGACTGAATCCAAGCACGTAACACTAATGTATTGATTAATTCGACCAAGTTTGCCAATTAGATCTTTCTTCTTTTCTGCTTCCACACTGCACTACTAAAAATGTTTGTTCAATTGCCTGCTGTCCCCACTTGGATAGAGAGCATTTAATTCCATAAAGCTGCCTACCAAAATGCATAATGCAATCATTCTGAATACCAACAATGGCAATTACTTCCTTCTGTTATGACTTGTTTGCTATATATAATATTTTCTACTCATCTTGCTTTCTTCTTCAGCTCAACATAATGCACTTATGATTTCACCGGATCACTTCCTATTGTCATTCCAATACAACAGTTTTACTACGAACTTGTGTTCAGTGACAGTCTTTAACCTTGTGATTAGGATACTATAGATTTACCAATATCTAATTCAGAAGTGTGGCAAATAAAAGTTGTCTACATAGAACAGGTTCAGATCTTTAATAGACTGAGCTTGAACACTTGTATACATTGATTTTCTTTTTTGCCAATCTTCTAATTCATAGTCTGTCTTGATGAATTTTCTCTAACATTTTGCCAGTGCACAGTTATGTAAGTAAGCAGAACTTAGTGACTGCTTTTCATTCCTTACCATCAGTTTTTAGAATGTGAATAGAGTTTCCTAAGTGCTGGTTGTCAATGTAAATAGGATAAACTCATCCCTAAACTATGTAATATTTCTGGTATGTGTTTGCTAATAAGGGCTGTTCACTATCTTCCTTATTAAAAATGCATATTGAGTACCCACTATATGACTAGAAGATACATAGATTCTCTGACATAGGGGCAACAAGAAGAGAATGCCATTATTAATATCACAGAGCTTGCGTGACTGCTGAGTGCAAAACAGCAAACAAATAAGCAAGAAGATTCTCAGGTCATTATAAGTATTTGGCAGAAAATTAAGAGTGCAATGTGATAGTGAATGCAAATTTAGACAAAGGATTAAGAAGATATCTCTAAGGATGTGATATTTATGCAAAGATCTGAATGACACAAAGGAACTAGCTGTGATAAAATCTATGGGAAGAACATTTCAAGTGAAAGGAAGAGTTAGTGAAAAGGTCAAAAGGCAGAAATCAGCTTAGTTCCATTAGAAGTTCCTAGAAGATCTTAAGTCTGGAAACGTGTACAGTGAAGGATTTTAAAATATTTATCAAGCTGCAGCAGGGAGAAATGAAGAATCAGGTGTAAATAAGAGATTCGTCTATTGATTGTTGCAGTAATGTAAGCAGAGAAGATGGCGGCTCGAACCAGGGAAGAACAGTGGATAGCGGAAATGGAAAAAATTGAATGGATCTAAAATATATTTTGGAAGTAGAATTTACAGGACATACTTAGAAAAGAGATAGCAAGATTGCTAATAGAGTAAGAAAGAATAATTCCAATGTTTTTAGTCATCAAACAAGTATATTCAGGTTCATTTACACAGAAAGGGAAAACTAGAGAGGGCCTATTCTTTGGGGAGAGAGGTTCAAGTTTTGCTTCAAGCACATTTTGACTTTTAGAGATGGGATGGTTAATAGTCAGTATCGACTTGACTGTGGCAAGGGATACCTAGAGAACTGGTAAAGAATTACTTGTGAGGGCACTTCCAGAGAACATTGTCTTGTAAAGGGAATGGATTAAGTGGAGAAGATATGCCCCAATTTGGGTAGATACTATCCAATCAGCCAGAGACCTGTGAAGGACAAACCAAAGCAAAGCTTAATTGGTCTTGCTGTCCCAGAATTGGAATAGTTTCATTCTCCTGCCCTTGGATCTCAACTATGCTCTCTGATCTTGGGACTTCAAGATTAAACATCAGTGGTTCCCTTAGGCTCTCAAGTCTTTAGACTTGGATGTAGCCACACTACCAATATCCCAGGGTGTTGGGCTTACAGACATCCTTCTGTGGGACTTCTCAGTCCCCATAATCACACAAGTTAATTGTGTAATAAATACCCTCTCTTATATCCATATCTACACCAATATATATCTATCCGTATATGCTTATAAATATATATTCTACTGTTTGTATCTCTAAAGAGCCTTGCTTATTGAGCTTTTGAGTCATGCCAAAAAGAATGTCAAAATAGCATTAGATATAAATTTAAGATTTGCTGGAACCCTCAGAATAAAAGAACTTATCTAAGGAGTTTATATAAATACACTAGATAAAAGGGAGCAGAGCCTTGTAGTAAGGGCCCTCCAATGCTAGAGGAGAAGCAGAGGCAGAAAAGTAGACTGGCAAGAAAAGACCAATGAAGCTGGAAATGTTATGATATTGTGGGATCCCTGAAGCTAAACAAAGAAAAACATTTCAAGAAAAGAAGGGAAGTTTTGTTATGTTGAAGGTTTAGAGGAGTTAAGAAAATAAGAGTAAAGTGACAACTTGATTTGAAATACTGATTCATTTATGACCTTGCTAAGGGCAATCTCAGTAGAATGATGGAGAGACCAAAGCTCAACTGAGGTGTGTGGAAAAAAACCAATAGGTGGTAAGGAAATCATCTAGTCAATCGTTTTAACAAAGATTTTCTTCAAAACTGAACAGGAAATGGGACAGTAGTTGAAAATCAACATAAATTGAGAGATCTTTCAACATTCAAAATATTGCACATTTGTGTGCTGATGCAAGAGATTCATAAATGGGAAAAAACTGATGATGCTGAGGATAGGAAGACTGCTCTTAGTGACATCTTGGAGATTATATAACTTGTTGATACTCATCAAAACTTTCTTTGTAATATAAAACTCAGTTTTGTATTTGATTCAAGGTCTCCTTTTTCCCCTTTATAGTTGCTTCAAGGACGTGAATAATTTGAAGGAGCAAGACGAGTGTCTGGGTTTTTCTGTCCTGCCTACTTTTTTTTTTAACGTTCTTATTTATATATTTATTTATCCAGTACCTCTGAAGTTGGAGGCAAAGTGAAGAGGCAGGTAAAAAAAAAACAATTTGCATGCCATTGTTGGGAGATGCCCCAGGATTTATTCAACTCTTCCTTAAGTTTATGTACTATCTTAAATAATAGAAAGTTTTCTTGAAGATCACATTCAGCTTTATCCCAAGTCCTCTGTCACAGAGAAGAGAGGGCTCAGAGAGAGATAATACTAGATTCCGTTAGCCCCAGACATTCTCCACACCCCACACTTTCTCTCCAGGAAAGCTTCACTTCACATGGGCCACTCTACATAAGTTCTATTTTTTTTCTCTTTTCTCACCTTTTCACCTCCTTCTCATAGAGCCAAGAAAACGGAATTCCTCTTCTTCATATTTTAAGAAATGAGTAGAAGTGGGATGAGTTGAATTTGCTCCCATTTTCTTCCCAGGCCAGGTATATCACACCGCTTTCAGAAATATGTGGACAAGGAGTAGACACCAGGTCCCTGTGATCACTATGAAATATAACTCAACTCTCCTTTTAAGACTACTGTCAGGATTGTCACTTCAATGTACATAACACAGCTGCAAATTCTATGGCTTATCAAGGATTCACCAAGAAGCAGTTTCTTCTCTATTTGAGCACCTACAATCTCTATGAATGAGTCTCTTAAAGACATTCTCCTTTTTCCTTTGTCTTGTTTACAGAGCACTACTTGACCACATAAATGTACTTCTAGAAAAACTCTCCCGCTCTCCAATCACTTCACAAGACTGGAGAGGAAGGTGGAATGGCAGTTGAGGGCCAAAGGTAGTAGGAAAATATGGCCAGAAAACTATTAAATTTTCTAACCGAATTGTCAGAAATTTGCTTTATAATGTACATTCTTCTGTGCACATTTTTTTGCACAAGGGCCTCTGGTCAATGGAACAAGTGGAGCATTGGACAGTATTACATCCCTCCAAGTAGTTCTTTCTTTAAATACCTGTAGCTGCTATGAGTTAGCATTGCCATGATTATACCTTTTACTATTATTAATAGGCCAACATCAAGTTTCATCTTAATCTGTATCCTCTTACACTGTGAATATATATACTCATATATGTAAATGTTCATGTTTACCAAGCCACCCTAAACAGTCTACTATCATTTAGTATCAAGGGTAGAAATAACCTGGAAATAAGTAAATCTTCCCCTCATTCAAAATAAAATAAATGTATTGAAAAATTATATTTCAGAAAGCAATAACAAAAATTACATTCAAAATAATTTACCAGATCTGGGTAGAAACTTCAGTTCTGTCATTTACTTACCAATTTAGGTTGGACTCTTTTAGTGTGTTGAAGTGCAAAGTGAGACTATTAATGTTCATTTTAAGAGAAGAATTTAGGTTTAATGAAATAATTCTATAAGAGACATCTACTATAATATCTATCAATATGATATGTATATAATAAGTAATGAATATTTTTATAAAGTGATTCACCCTATTTACTGGATCCTTAAAAACCATGCCCCATATTTTCGATTTTTTTTTAAACTACAAGTTATGGGATGACAGGAACCACATCTCATGTATGTCTAAATCTATAACCTTATAAAATATCTGGCTGTTAGCAGGAAACATATAAATACCTTCTAGAATAAAACAAACTGAATTACTTGATATTACTTATAAGCAGCAGAGTCAAAATACAAATAATCCATTGACCATTTTTCCATTTACCAATTTTATGTAACAAGCCACTCTAAACTATAGGTGCTGAAAACAGTACAGTATTCATTTGGCTCACAGATCACAATTTGGACAGCACTTTTGGGATTCCTTATTCTATTCCACTTAGTGTCAGCTGGGCTTGATTGGGAGCTGGATCATTCAAAGCCTCACAAATTTACAAGATGACACCTGGGCTGGAAAGACTAAATATCTGGGAAGTGCAACAGCTGGGATAACTTGGGCATCTCACTCTTTCTCTCTGTGGGGTCTCTCCAACTTGATGGCTTCTATGTAAATGTTTTTCTTAAACAGCAGGTCAAAGCTTTTAAGTCCTGAGTCCTGAGACAGAAAGCCAGGCCTAAGATGTGTCATGAACCAGACTGAAAATTGCTTCCACTCCATTCTCTTCCTGGAGCTGTAGAACAGAACATATAACAGCCTTCTATGAAAATGCAATCTACCAAAGTCTCATTGGCAATATTATTTAGCAATTGATCCGAAGTGATCTAGGGATTTTGCGAAGAAGAGCAAGGAAATGCCTTGAGTATCACACTTCTCCTATTTACTATAACAGCAATGCCTTAAGAAGTGCACAGGCATATTTTTTTTTCATCATTTTGTATAAGTGAAGACTATACTAAGGGTTCTTACCTTCAGAAAACTTCTCTTCCCAAACTCCTGCCTATATTTGCCTCAATCTTTAGTCCTTCGGCTAGAATCTCCATCTGTTGACACACACAAGATTAGTCTCTCTGATTTTAATGCTAATTCAACAATAACAAAAACAGCAACAAAAATAATGAAATTGTAAAGGATAATAAAAATGAAAGAAAGAGGGGAGCTATAGTTTTAAAGAATCTCAGGGAACGTGAAAACTGTTCCCAATAATGGACATGACTGAAACTTTCATGTGTAGAAATAGTAAAAGTAAGATAATTAGGAAATTTGAACCCCAATTCAATATTTAATAATATAAAACTTTTAAAAATTTTTAGATATGTTTATAGTATTGTATACTCAAATTATAAGAACTTTTACTTTTTTTTCTTTCTTTCTTTCCTTCCTTCCTTTCTTTTTCAGTGTAGGGAATCAAACCCAAGGCCTCATGCATGCCAGGTAAGGCTCTCTAACACTGAACTACATCCCCAGCCCCAGAACCTATCTTGTAGAGATAAATACTGATTGAATGAAATGAATGATATCTCAGATTTGTTTTGCAAAACTTCAAGGGATAGGAAATGGGGTGGTATAAATAAAATGAAAGTGAACTTAATTATTGAATATGAATGACATGGATATATGAGGGTTTTATTGTTATCTTGTTTTTGAATAATTTTGAAGTCTTTTATAACAAAAAGTTGTTGGGTATTTTTGTTTTCTTTTGTTTTTTGTTTTTAACTTCTAATTTTGAGCTGGGGAATCTACTTCAGATTTCAGAACTTAATCCTGCTAATATTTACCTGGATGCCATACTTTTTATTTCAGTGTGGAACAGAGATTAGGCTCTCAAACAGACTCATGATTATATTCATCATAGCTTCTCAACTGTTCAGTTTGCTACAAGCATTGCTGACACTGGCTACCTACTCTTGTAAATGCCAAAAGGCTTTACTTTCTAATTCTGCCCCTACCCTCACAAGCTCCTGCTTAACCTTGGGCTAAATTGTATTACAACTCAAAATATTTTTTGCCCTTTCATGTGTGAGAATTATGTACGCCTATGCTATTGATATCTGATTTGAACATATGATTTGCTTTGTCCAGTAGAATGTGAGGGAGGATATGTATGATGCTTCAAAGAAAGAGGGAATATAATTCTAATTCTCTTCAATCCTGCCACAAGACCAGCAATGTCCCAGACAGTCTCAGCTACTCTGCCTGGATCCTAAAACAAATACGACTAAAAACAGAGGCACAGCCAAGCCAGAACCTATATGTTGTACGAGCAAGTAATGTATTTATTATAATCCACATATTTTGAGTTCAAATCATTCCCACAGGGGTGAAAAGACCTCTTCCCAAAGGAACAGTAGGCTTATTATTGGGACGCAGCTCTTCTACTCTAAAAGGACTTATGATAAGTCCTGGGGTAATTGATCCCGATTATGAAGGTGAAATAAAAATTATAGCCAGTTCTCCAAAGGGTATATCAGTAATTTCACCAGGAGATAGAATAGCACAGTTACTAATAATACCCAGCCTACATGATAAATTTTCCAGTCGTACTGTAGAAAGAGGTTCCAAGGGATTAGGCTCCACAGGTGTAGATTGGGCTATGCTTTCTTTAAATTTAGATTCTCGCCCCATGCTAAAATTAATATTCAAGGACATGAATTTAATGGGCTACTGGATACAGGTGCAGACCTCAGCATCATCTCTCGTCAAGAATGGCCAAAACATTGGCCATTACAACAAGCCACTCAAACGCTTCGAGGCCTAGGAGTGGCAACTAATCCCCATAGAAGTGCAATGGTATTAGATTGGAAGGATTCTGAAGGATGTGAAGGAACTATACAGCCATATGTATTGGATCATCTTCCCGTAAATTTATGGGGACGAGATGTCCTAGATCAATTAGGTTTGACATTAACAAATAACATCAACCAAAATGCACCCACTATTATGACTAGACAAGGTTTTAGGAAAGGAAAAATATTAGAAAAACAAGAACAAGGTATAGCAGCACCAATACAAATAGATCAAGGAACAGACAGACATGGGTTGGATTTTCAGGAAGGGCCACTGAGACAATAAAAATTACTTGGAAATCAGAAAGACCAGTATGGGTTCCTCAGTGGCCCCTGACTAAAGAAAAAATACAAGCAGCCCATGACCTGGTCAAACAACAATTAGCAGAAGGACATATACAACCTTCTGTATCTCCCCATAATACTCCCATTTTTGTCATCAAAAAGAAATCTGGTAAATGGAGATTATTGCAAGATTTAAGAGCCATTAATAATGAGATGGTTATTATGGGACCTGCTCAATCAGGGATTCCTCAGTTGTCTGCTTTGCCAAAAACCTGGTATGTTTTAGTTATAGATATTAAAGATTGTTTTTTTTCAATTCCAATTCATCCTGAGGATAGTCCACGTTTTGCATTTACTATCCCTGCACTGAATCATGAAGGTCCTGATCAGAGATATGAATGGAAAGTACTCCCTCAAGGGATGGCTAACAGCCCAACTATGTGTCAAATTTATGTTAACAAAGTAATCCAGCCACTTAGAAATCAAAATCCTGAACTACAAATATTTCACTATATGGATGATGTATTATTAGCACACAAAGATAAAAACACATTGCTAGAATGTTATGCCACACTTACAAACTTATTAAAAAATTATAATCTAGAGATAGCAATAGATAAAGTACAATTAAATTTTCCAATTAATTATTTAGGAGTTCTATTATCCTCAACCATGGTCCGTCCACCAAAAATTCAAATACGAGTAGATCAACTCAAATCACTTAATGACTTTCAAAAGTTATTGGGAGACATAAATTGGATAAGGCCTTATCTAGGTATACCAACAGGAGAGTTGGGACCTTTATTTGATATCCTAAAAGGTCCATCAGATCCAAATTCACCCCGAATGTTAACGCCTGAAGCAAGAAAGGCATTAAAAATCATTGAAACATATATGGAAAATATGCATTTGGATAGAATTGATATAAGTTTGCCTTTATTATTTATTGTACTACCAACAAAAAATATTCCTACAGGAGTATTTTGGCAAGAAGGTCCATTATTATGGATACATTTATCTTATTCTCCTAACACTATTCTTACTAGGTATCCTGAGGCTGTAGGACAATTAATACTCAAAGGAATAAAAGCAGCAAAGGGAGTGTTTGGAATTTCTCCCAATAAAATTATTACTCCATATACTATGAATCAAATTGATGAGTTAGCTAATGAGTTAAATACTTGGGCAATAATCATGTGCAAATCTAATGTTTCATTTGATAACCACTTACCATCTAATCCTTTATTGTCTTTTTGGTCATTGCATCCTGTAATTTTTCCAAAAATGACAAGAAAAACACCTATCATGAATGCTCCAAATATATTCACTGATGGGTCAAATAATGGTACAGCAGCAGTAGTTACCCCTGATCAAACTTTTACATTTTTAGTACCCAAACAATCAGCTCAAAAGGTAGAGCTTAATGCAGTTTTACAAGCTTTTGTGATGTTTAAAGATTCTGTATTTAATTTATTTTCTGATAGTATGTAGGTAATGCTATAGTATCTCTTGAAGATGCTGGTAGGATTTCCCCTTCTTCTACTGTTTTCTCTTTGCTTTCCACTATACAAAGTCTAATCTGGGACAGAAAAGATCCATTCTTTATAGGACATATCAGGGCACATACAGGATTGCCTGGAGCCCTTAGTTTGGGCAATGATTTAGCAGATAAAACTACACATGACATACATATTTTCTCTACACTAGAAGAAGCTATAAATTTTCATAAAAAGTTCCATGTCAATGCTAATACTTTACAAAAGCATTTTAAAATAACTAAGGAACAAGCTAGACAAATAATAAAACAATGTCAAAATTGTGTGACCTTTTTACCACAAGTTAATCTTGGAGTCAATCCTAGAGGATTGATACCTAACCATATTTGGCAGATGGACGTCACACACTTGCCAGAATTTGGAAAATTAAAATATTTGCATGTTACAGTTGATACTTCTTCTGGATTTTTGATGGGCTCCCTTCATGCCGGAGAAAAAACTAAAGATGTTATAGCTCATTGCTTACAAAATTTTGCCACTGTGGGTGTTCCAAAACAGTTAAAAACAGATAATGCCCCTGGTTATACTTCTACCTCTTTTAAACAATTTTGCTCAACATTTGGCATTACTCATATAACAGGAATCCCATACAATCCACAGGGACAAGGCATAGTTGAAAGAGCTCATCAAACTATTAAAATGTACTTATTAAAGCAAAAAGAAGGAATTGGGAAGGGGTATATATTCCCCAAAGATAAACTTAAAATAACCCTTTTTACTCTAAACTTTTTAAATTTGGATTCATCAGGACTTAGTGCTGCGGAAAGGCATATGTGTCCAAAAAATGTGCATAAGCCCAAGGTACTCTGGAAGGATATTCTAACAGGACAATGGAAAGGTCCTGACCCACTAATTGTCTGGAGTCGGGGGTCTGTTTGTGTGTTTCCACAGGGAGAACAGCAGCCGATTTGGATTCCAGAAAGATTAACTAAAGCGATTTCTACAGACCAAAAAGAAGATGATTTGGCTCAAATCCATAACAACTGATATCCAAAACTCCAGTTTGGCTATTCTTACATCTGCAACAGAACCAGGATGCTTTTTTCAATATCTATTTTATTATTGCCCTTTGCCATATCATGAAGTCCTATTTTGTTTTTTGAGCTCATATAGACCTAGGTTAATGTTTTGCTGATCAGTTCTATTTTTTGACTATAGAGTTTTTAAACATTGCATTGGAGATTTCACCTGTAAAAAGTTATAAGGCCTTTACTATAATGTTATGTGTTGTATGTAGTATATTATGTGTGCACACTTGTGTTTTGTGTTATATGTTTGAATGTACGTATGTCCATATATCATATATGATGAGCGCTCATGATAAAATGGATCCAAATATTTTTTTTCACGTGATTTATATGGTTTAATTTAAATTGGGTAAACAACTGTTGAGGATTGTTTTAATATGTAAACAAAAAAGAAGGTTAACAGATCTGTTTGTTTACTTTCACCTTTCCTTTTCATTATATTTAATAATTCTCTTAAAGATAATGTAAATTGTTAAGAAAATTGTTTTCTTTTAGTGCCTTCTGTAATGTTACATAATTTTTTCTTTAGCCATTATTGCCAGAATTCCTATCTTCATCCCAGTGCCGGTGAAGACAATGTAAATTGTTAAGAAAATTGTTTTCTTTTAGTGCCTTCTGGAATGTTACATAATTTTTTCTTTAGCCATTATTGCCAGAATTCCTATCTTCATCCCAGTGCTGGTGAAGTCAAAGATAAAACCAATCTACAGCTTCTACAATAGCCATCACTGAACTGCTTGCAGAACTTGCCTGGACACATTGTGAGCTCACCTGTATGCATTGTGAACTATCTGTTGGTGCATCGACTTGTGGTAGTGTTGGGGTATTTTTGCTGATGATGTCATTGGTGGTACAATTTTTTCAAAAGCAGCCGTCAATTGGCTTGGTGTATCTTCCTCCCTTCTGCTTGTCATGATCGTCCAGCTAAAATTTGGGGGCCAACAGAGGTGAGGCAAAGAACCTCACCCCCCCCGCTGGTACAAAGACCTCTCCACAGGTGTGGCTGTATACTGGACCGGTAGTCAGTGATGGGTAAGATCCAATTGCAATGGTACCAACCTAAGGACCATATGTACTATTGGACAACCTAAGGCAGGCACGGTCCCTAAGCCACATGCTTGTTGTTTAAACAGAGAGGGGGAGATGTTGAGAGCCACAGCCGAAGGGGCCCCAGCAAACTTCCAGCTGCCAGCAAACTTCCAGCTGCCGGCTGATGATTGGCTCACAGCGGCCGCAGCAACATCTAGCTGATTGGCTCCTCGGCCCCAGCAACATCTAGCTGATTAGCTCCTCTGCGGTGATGCTCATTGGGCTGTTTCCCTGCCCTTTCAGACCACGGAGCTGCTCATTGGGGGACTTTTTTGGCTCCGCCCACGTGACCCAGCCAATCGGCCTCAAGAGCAGGAGGATTTTGGGAGGTGGAGAGAAGCTTCTGTGGGAGAGAGAGGCTTGTGGAAAGCCAGTGGTGGCAGTTGAGGCTCTGAGGGTTTTTCCTGAGAGGATGTTTTGTTTGGCGTGTGTGGTTCTAAAAATAAAGTTAGTTTCTTTTGACAAGTGGCTCCTGATTGTGCCCAGCCAGACTGTGGCAGCTACTGTAGCATAATTTAGTCTGAGCTGCCTGACACACCTTCTTTCCAGTCACAATTTGTCAGAGATTGTTTAGTGTTGAATAGGTTCCCCCACACAACAGTTTCCCACCCACAGCAAGTACCATCCACAAACCAGCCTGGTTAAGTTTAGATAAAAAATTATATTCTATTGGTAAATAACTACACAATCATCATAGATTATTTTACTTGTGACATCAAAGAGATTAGAAGTTAATAGGCTGTCTATTCATAGATGATTCCATTCTCTACATGAAATTGTAATGTGATAATTAATATTGTGGTAAATAAGTAGAATATTATATGGTAAATAAGTAGAATATTGAGGTCAGTTTATTGTATGGACATAAATATCTGAAAACAGCCATTATAAAACTGGAAAAGCAAACAAGTTCATTCCAAGGACAATAAATATTACTTCCCAAGTATTCATTCTCTTTGTATGAGCACAGTGATAATCCATTAAAATGAAAAGTATGTTATTTCTCTTTGAAGCAAGAACACCATTATTAGTTGTTCATTAAAAAATGCAATACTAGGGGAACTGTGACCACCGACAGAAAAGGCCCAGTGGCCCGCGGCGGGACAGAGCTTCCAATCACTCCTGCAAGGTAGGCGGGCCTGTGACCCACCGGCAGAAGAGGAGCAGCGGCCTGCTGAGAGGCAGAGCCGCCCCCTCCCCCTGCACCGGCAAGGTAGAGGGAACTGTGACCACCCACAGAACAGGCCCAGCGGCCTGCTGAGGGGCAGAGCCGCCCCCCACCCCCCACGCCTGCCAGGTAGGGGAACTGTGACCACTGACAGAAAAGGCCCAATGGCCCGCGGAGGGGTAGAGCTTCCAATCACTCCTGCAAGGTAGGCGGGCCTGCGACCCACCGGCAGAAGAGGAGCAGCGGCCTGCTGAGAGGCAGAGCCGCCCCCTCCCCCCCGCGCCTGCAAGGTAGACGGAACTGTGACCACCATCAGAACAGGCCAGACCTGCAACCGACAGACAGAACAGGCCCAGTGGCCTGAGGAAGGGTAGAGCCGCCCCCCCCCCCGCGCCTGCAAGGTAGGCGGACCTGCAACCCACTGGCAGTACAGCCCCAGAGGCCTGCAGAGGGGCAGTGCCGCTGCCTGCGCCTGCAAAGTAGACAGAACTGCGACCACCGACAGAACAAGCCTAGCGGCCCGCAGAGGGACAGAGCCGCCGCCCGCGCCTGCAAGGTCGGCGGACCTGCTACCGACCGGCAGAGCAGGCCCAGCGGCCTGCCGGCGTGGTAGGCACATTGCCCCAATTGGAGGAGGGGCAGAGCCGCCGCCCGCGCCTGCGAGGGAGACTTTGCAACTATACAAGACCAATATAAATATATAGGGGGAAAATTCAATAGCACAACAGTTTCACCAAGTAGAAAGGAACGCGAACAGTATGAAGAGACAAGGAAAGAAAGGACCACAAGCATTGCAGGTCAACTCAACGTTAGAAGAGGTAATAGCTGCAGCAGATGGAATGTCAGATAAAGAATTCAGGATATACATGCTTCAGATGATCTGGAGTCTCAAGGAAGACATCAGACAGCAAAATCAGACAATGAAAGATTACTTCAACAATGAATTACATAAACAAATCCAAGAAGCAAAAGATCAACTATACAGGGAAATAGAGGTTTTAAAAAACAAACAAACAGAAATCCTAGAAATGCAGGAAGCAATAAGCCAACTTAAAAACTCAATTGAGAATACTACCAGCAGAGTAGAACACTTAGAAGACAGAACATCAGACAATGAAGATAAAGTATTTCAACTTGAAAAGAACATAGACAGCTCAGCAAGACTGTTAAGAAACCATGAGCAGAACATCCAAGAAATATGGGATAACATCAAGAGACCAAATTTAAGAGTCATTGGGATACAGGAAGGGACAGAGTTTCAAACCAAAGGAATGAGCAATCTATTCAATGAAATAATACAAGAAAACTTCCCAGACTTGAAGAATGAGACAGAACCCCAAATCCTAGAAGCCTACAGGACGCCGAATGTGCAAAATCATAAGAGACCCACACCTAGACACATTATAATGAAGATGCCCAACATACAGAATAAGGAGAGAATTTTAAAAGCTACAAGAGAAAGGAAGCAGATCACATTTAGGGGTAAGCCAATCAGGATAACAGCTGATCTTTCAACACAGACTCTGAAAGCTCGAAGATCCTGGAATAACATATTTCAAACACTGAAAGAAAATGGGTTCCAACCAAGAATTGTGTTTCCAGCAAAATTAAGCTTCAGGATGGAAGATGAAATTAAAACCTTCCACGATAAACAAAAGTTAAAAGAATTTGCAGCTAGAAAACCATCTCTTCAAAACATCCTTGGCAAAACATTACAGGAAGAGGAAATGGAAAATAACAATGAAAACCAACAGTGGGAGGTAGGACACTAAAGGGGGGAAAATAATCAAAGAGGAAAACAAACCATGTTTAGTAACATAAATAAACAAATATGGCTGGAAGAACAACCCATATCTCAATAATAACCCTAAATGTTAATGGCTTAAACTCACCAATCAAGAGACACAGGCTAGTAGAATGGATCACAAAACAAGACCCAACAATATGCTGCCTACAGGAGACGCATTTGATAGGAAAAGACATACATAGGCTGAAGGTGAAAGGTTGGGAAAAATCATATCACTCATATGGACTTCGGAAACAAGCAGGAGTATCCATACTCATATCAAATAAAATAGATTTCAAGCCAAAGTTAATCAAAAGGGATAAAGAGGGACACTACATACTGCTCAAGGGAACCATACACCAACAAGACATAACAATCATGAATATATATGCCCCAAACAATGGTGCAGCTATGTTCATCAAACAAACTCTTCTCAAGTTCAACAGTCTAATAGACCACCATACAATAATCATGGGAGACTTCAACAAACCTCTATCACCACTGGACAGATCTTCCAAACAAAAGTTGAATAAGGAAACTATAGAACTCAATAACACAATTAATAACCTAGACTTAATTGACATATATAGAATATACCACCCAACATCAAGCAGTTACACTTTTTTCTCAGCAGCACATGGATCCTTCTCAAAAATAGATCATATATTATGTCACAGGGAAACTCTTAGACAATATAAAGGAGTAGAGATAATACCATGCATCCTATCTGATCATAATGGAATGGAACTGAAAATCAACGATAAAAGAAGGAAGGGAAAAGAATACATCACTTGGAGAATGAACAATAGGTTACTGAATGATCAATGGGTTATAGAAGACATCAAGGAAGAAATTAAAAAATTCTTAGAGATTAATGAAAACACAGACACAACATATCGGAATCTATGGGACACATTGAAAGCAGTTCTAAGAGGAAAATTCATTGCTTGGAGTTCATTCCTTAAAAAAAGAAAAAAACAACAAATAAATGATCTCAGACTTCATCTCAAAATCCTAGAAAAAGAAGAGCAAAACAACAGCAAAAGAAGTAGAAGGCAAGAAATAATTAAAATCAGAGCTGAAATTAATGAAATCGAAACAAAAGAAACAATTGAAAAAATTGACAAAACTAAAAGTTGGTTCTTTGAAAAAATAAACAAAATCGACAGACCCTTAGCGATGCTAGCGAAGAGAAGAAGAGAGAGAACTCAAATTACTAGCATACGGGATGAAAAAGGCAATATCACAACAGACACTTCAGAAATACAGAAGATAATCAAAAATTATTTTGAATCCTTATACTCCAATAAATTAGAAGATAGTGAAGGCATAGATAAATTTCTTAAGTCATATGATCTGCGCAGATTGAGTCAGGAGGATATAGACAACCTAAACAGACCAATATCAATTGAGGAAATAGAAGAAACCATCAAAAGACTACCAACTAAGAAAAGCCCAGGACCGGATGGGTATACAGCAGAGTTTTACAAAACCTTTAAAGAAGAACTAATACCAATACTTTTCAAACTACTTCGGGAAATAGAAAAAGAGGGAGAACTTCCAAATTCATTCTACGAGGCCAACATCACCCTGATACCTAAACCAGACAAAGACACTTCAAAGAAAGAAAACTACAGACCAATATCTCTAATGAACCTAGATGCAAAAATCCTCAATAAAATTCTGGCCACTCAGATACAAAAACATATCAAAAAAATTGTGCACCATGATCAAGTAGGATTCATCCCTGGGATGCAAGGCTGGTTCAATATACGGAAATCAATAAATGTTATTCACCACATCAATAGACTTAAAAATAAGAACCATATGATCATCTCGATAGATGCGGAAAAAGCATTCGACAAAGTACAGCATCCCTTTATGTTCAAAACTCTAGAAAAACTAGGGATAACAGGAACATACCTCAATATTGTAAAAGCAATCTATGCTAAGCCTCAGGCTAGCATCATTCTGAATGGAGAAAAACTGAAGGCATTCCCTCTAAAATCTGGAACAAGACAGGGATGCCCTCTCTCACCACTTCTGTTCAACATAGTTCTCGAAACACTGGCCAGAGCAATTAGACAGACGAAAGAAATTAAAGGCATCAAAATAGGAAAAGAAGAACTTAAATTATCACTATTTGCAGATGACATGATTCTATACCTAGCAGACCCAAAAGGGTCTACAAAGAAACTATTAGAGCTAATAAATGAATTCAGCAAAGTGGCAGGATATAAAATCAACACGCATAAATCAAAGGCATTCCTGTATATCAGCGACAAATCCTCTGAAATGGAAATGAGGACAACCACTCCATTCACAATATCTTCAAAAAAAATAAAATACTTGGGAATCAACCTAACAAAAGAGGTGAAAGACTTATACAATGAAAACTACAGAACCCTAAAGAGAGAAATAGAAGAAGATCTTAGAAGATGGAAAAATATACCCTGTTCATGGATAGGCAGAACTAACATCATCAAAATGGCGATATTACCAAAAGTTCTCTATAGGTTTAATGCAATGCCAATCAAAATCCTAACGGCATTTCTTGTAGAAATAGAGAAAGCAATCATGAAATTCATATGGAAAAATAAAAGACCCAGAATAGCAAAAACAGTGCTAAGCAGGAAGTGTGAATCAGGCGGTATAGCGATACCAGACTTCAAACTATACTACAGAGCAATAGTAACAAAAACAGCATGGTACTGGTACCAAAACAGGCGGGTGGACCAATGGTACAGAATAGAGGACACAGAAACCAATCCACAAAACTACAACTACCTTATATTTGATAAAGGGGCTAAAAGCATGCAATGGAGGAAGGATAGCATCTTCAACAAATGGTGCTGGGAAAACTGGAAATCCATATGCAACAAAATGAAACTGAATCCCTTTCTCTCGCCATGCACAAAAGTTAATTCAAAATGGATCAAGGAGCTTGATATCAAATCAGAGACACGCCGTCTGATAGAAGAAAAAGTTGGCTACGATCTACATTCGGTGGGGTCAGGCTCCAAATTCCTCAATAGGACACCCATAGCACAAAAGTTAATAACTAGAATCAACAAATGGGACTTACTCAAACTAAAAAGTTTTTTCTCAGCAAAAGAAACAATAAGAGAGTTAAATAGAGAGCCTACATCCTGGGAACAAATCTTTACTCCTCACACTTCAGATAGAGCCCTAATATCCAGAGTATACAAAGAACTCAAAAAATTAGACAATAAGAGAACAAACAACCCAATCAACAAATGGGCCAAGGACCTGAACAGACACTTCTCAGAGGAGGACATACAATCCATCAACAAGTACATGAAAAAATGCTCACCATCTCTAGCAGTCAGAGAAATACAAATCAAAACCACCCTAAGATACCATCTCACTCCAGTTAGATTGGCAGCCATTAGGAAGTCAAACAACAACAAGTGCTGGCGAGGATGTGGGGAAAAGGGTACACTTGTACATTGCTTGTGGGACTGCAAATTGGTGCAGCCAATTTGGAAAGCAGTATGGAGATTTCTTGGAAAGCTGGGAATGGAGCCACCATTTGACCCAGCTATTCCCCTTCTCGGTCTATTCCCTAAAGACCTAAAAAGAGCATGCTACAGGGACACTGCTACATCGATGTTCATAGCAGCACAATTCACAATAGCTAGACTGTGGAACCAACCTAGATGCCCTTCAATGGATGAATGGATAAAAAAAATGTGGCATTTATACACAATGGAGTATTACTCTGCATTAAAAAATGACAAAATCTTAGAATTTACAGGGAAATGGATGGCATTAGAGCAGATTATGCTAAGTGAAGCTAGCCAATCCCTAAAAAACAAATGCCAAATGTCTTCTTTGATATAAGGAGAGTAACTAAGAACAGAGTAGGGTCGAAGAGCATGAGAAGAAGATTAACATTAAACAGGGATGAGAGGTGGGAGGGAAAGGGAGAGAGAAGGGAAAATGCATGGAAATGGAAGGAGACCCTCAGAGTTATACAAAAGTACATACAAGAGGAAGTGAGGGGAAGGGGAAAAATAATATAAGGGGGACAAACGAATGTCAGTAGAGGGGGCAGAGAGAGAAGAGGGGAGGGGAGGGGAGGGGAGGGGAGGGGGGATAGTAGAGGATAGGAAAGGCAGCAGAATACAACAGACACTAGTATGGCAATATGTAAATCAATGGATGTGTAACTGATGTGATTCTGCAATCTGTATATGGGGTAAAAATGGGAGCTCATAACCCACTTGAATCAAATTGTGAAATATGATATATCAAGAACTATGTAATGTTTTGAACAGCCAACAATAAAAAAATTTAAAAAAAAATGCAATACTACTTTTATTACTAGTCCACACAGACTAGGTAACAAATAACCTCAAAGTCTCAGTTATTTAAAACCTATAATTTATTTCAGTTTTGCACAAAGTAGGCTATAGGTCAGTCATCCTCCTCCTGGTCAGATGCCCTTATTTTGGCAACATAGCAACCTAACTCTTGTGGTCTTTCTCCCCAACCTCTCAACACTTTCCATGACTAGCATCAAGGAATACAGACTAGAAAATTTTGCCCCAGGTGGTTTTCAGTTCCTCAACTGGGCATTGACACATTTGATTGGCCAATTAGTCAGAATGGTCCTACTGAAAGCAGGCTAGCTCAGTGGACTCAGGAAGAAGAAATATTGATAGGCAATAACCATGTCTATCACATGTTCATGTTTTAAGAAATATAAAATGAATGACCTAATCAGGGATGGTAACCTTGATGAAAATGATGATAATGATAAGATGATGAAAATGATAAGAGAGAAAGGCTACATAAAAATTGAATTCTAGGATCACTGAATTCCAATCAATATGCAAAAGAAACAGTAAAATAAGTATCTTTCTATTAATGTAGTAATATTTACTCAGATAATAACGTAATGCAGATTATACAGAAATATCACTGTATTTCTTTCAATAAAATAGCAGGATATCACTGGAGAATAGAGTTGGCCATAATAAGTGTAACAACAACAACAAGCACAATAACACTGTTAGCTAACATTTGTAAAGTACTTATTCTGTGATACATGCTATTTAAAGAGCTTTACTGAAACTATTGTGTAAAATCTCCTACTCAAAGAAGATCTAGAAAGTAGTCATTATGATATTTAGAATCTCTGAGTGGTAATTAATGTAGTCAAAATTGCTTCAAAGAAAACATGAATGACTGACACCAAAGAATGCATGACCTTAATGACAATGTCTCATTCTAGATGGTAGTTTTCATCTTTCTTTACATTTCCTTATGATTTGGCAGCAGTTCAAAGATAACATATGTGCATTTCAGTGCTCCAAGTATTTTTGAGTCTGTGCTAACATAAAATGTGCTTTCACCTCACCAACTTTGTGCTATAATACCAACTGGGGAATATTCTCATGTATGTCAATCAGACATAGGGTAGACACTAGAAATCTTAATCCTGTCTTTTGGCATGGGGGTGGGAGGAAGAACTTAAACAAAGAAAATACAAGACTATCAAAGCCTTTATGGAAAATAAGGAGGAGGTTACAAAATTCAGGACAGTGCAGTAGAAGGGAACATGATTAGGAAGACATACTAGTAACTTTTTAAAGCATTGATAAACTATCTCTTAAACTGGTTTTGGTTATGTGGTTATTTGTTCTACTATTTAAAATACACATCTACTATGCACATTAGGTTAGTATAATTTCAGAAAGTAGAAAAATAGGCTTATTATAGAAAGAACGCAATACACAGCTATATTTAGATTCTCAGATAATCTTACTGATTTTACTTTTGCCATGCGTAACAAAAGACTTTGGGAGAATATGAAAATTCATTGAAGAAAACACTTCAAAGGAATGGTGACCGTTTTCATTGATGGGCAGTTACAAAGAATGCTAATGTGTCAAGTAATTGATCTGGATTAACATCATGGAGAGAAAGCACTTGACTTCCAAATGGTATTCTTGTGCTATAGTCACTGTCCATTGGATATTTCCTCAACACTGATGCCAGTGAAAATTCATGAAATTAATTTCTGGTATCTGATTGTCATTTCCATAGCATGACATTAGGATCCTTACCTACATTTTTAGCCTTATTTTCTACTACTCCCATCTTGTGATAAAAATTAAACTCAGCCACTTGCAGTCTCTAGCCTATGCTATGTACTTTCTTCACTTCCTGCTTTTTTGTGTATGCTGGACTCTTTTTCTAATAATGTCCTTCTTCACCTTATTTGCCTGACAAATTATCACTCATCTTTTAGAATTCAACTCAAGTCTCACCTTTACTTAAAAATCCCATTGACTCTTCTATGAGAATTTCAGGAGCTGCTCCTTAAGCCCATATAGTAACTTGCATAGTACCTTCCACAGGTGCACTCAACGTATTTTTTTTATAGTTAGTTGTAGATGGACGTCATTTGATTCATTTATTTTATGTGGTACTGAGGTTTGAACCCAGGGCCTCACACGTGCTAGGCAAGCCCTCTACCACTGAGCCACAATCACAGCCCCTCAATGTATTTTTGTTTGTTGACAAATCTGTCTCTCCCACCAGAATGAGAGCGAGATGACAGTTGGACTAACTCTATTCTATTCATCTTTGTTACTGAGGTTTTTAGGCTAGTAGTTGAAATACAGTGGCCATGAAGTAGATTTTATGTGAAAGAATGAATAAAAATAGATGAAGGCATGGAACCAAGAGTGTAGAAGATTCCAATAAAACTAAATCTGGCATTCCTGATGTTTAACCAAATAGTCAGCAAATAATTCATTTTACTTCCTCCCAACCAGGATGAAGTCCTTCTACTTACTTAATACCTAATAATATGTATAATGGCTTACATTTATCTCCTATATCATGATCTCAACACTAGTTGGTATGTTCCATGCATTCTCTCTATTCTTTACCAAGTATTTCTAAGTTATTATCCCTGTTTCATGGAGAAAATGCAAATCCCAGAATAGTTAAGTAAGTTGTCCAAAACAAGAGTGGTAGATATAACCCCCCAAAATGCCCCCAATGGGCATATTATAACTTTACCGTAATAGAAAAAACATCAGGGATTATACAGGTGTAAATATTTTCCAGTCTACAATAACAGTAGCACAAAACCACTAACAAATCTGGATAATAAATAGTCCAGATAATTATTTCCAGACAACAAAGATCACCAAAAGTCTGTCCCTGCATCCATATGGAAGTATTTGAAGACCCTGAGTCTAGAAATAGGAATATTCTCCTTTTCAATAACGGTATTTCTGATCTAAAGAAAAAGAGGGATGTTTTAGTAAACTCAAGAATCCTCATTAAAACCAGCAATGAGAGCAAACTATTTTATTCTGGTCAGAAATATTTGTTATTATTTCCCTCAAAAAGAATAAAAGTCTAAAACTTCTGGTTTTCTACTCATGTTGTTTTTTTTCTCTCAATAAGAAAAACAAAATAATGTAGATTTTGTCTAGATTTATTTCTAACTTGGAAATTCAGAAACAACTTTACTGCTACAAAGTTGTACTTTTAAAAATAAGATTGTTTGAAATTCTTTTTATTTTTAAGCACTATATTTAGCTCATTTTATTTCTAAGAAATATTTTACCACTCTTGGCATCTCTAAAAGATCTATGAAACTTTGCTTTTTACCTGTGTTTAATTCTACAGAAATAATTTATTTAAACCTTATCCTCATTTTCCCCTGCTAAAGTAATGAGGGACAACTTATCTATTTTTTAATGGGTAGTCTTTTTATATATTGACTAAGAAGATGATTACCAAGTCAACTGACTGTTTATTGAATGTTGTTGGCTTGTAAAATATTGTGTTTTAAATGCAAAATTAAAAGGTATACACAAGAAAGATGTCCAGAGGCAAATATCCTTAACTAAAATAGAAGACCTCTCTATAACTTTGAGAGTATAAATCCAACAAAAGGCAATGTGTGCCAATGTGGCTGTATTCATGCATGAAATGCTTAATGAAATATGCTATTTCTAGTACAAATAATTGCCTTTGTTTTCATCATCTTGCCTGGTGCATCGTAGCAGGCTACAGAATAGTGTACGTTTTATCCTGATCTACAATCAGACAGTTCATAAAACTCTAATGGAAATGAAAATTTTGCTATTTGAAGTAGTCAAATTTCCATTTTCAAACACATCACAGCTTATAACCACTGATGGCATTTGGGTTTGCTTTTGAGTTTTAGGATAATAGCAAATTATAGAGAAAATCTACCAATTCTTTGTCAGTTGAACTATGAGGAAAAAAAAGGCCCATTATCTGCCTGAAATAAAAGCAAACCTACATGGTGTTTTTAAATGAAAAATATATATTTGTTTGTAGCTGTATGCTATTTATAAATTTAAGATCATTAGTCTTGCTTAAGAGAACAGGGAGTTTGTGCAAGTAAATAAAAATCCTTATTCTCTTACCTTCAAATTCATTTTAGGAATAAAGAGAGGAATAAGAAACAATGTGAGAGAGCTCTCTTTTTCTTCCTATTTCAGTGATCTGTGATCCATAAAATCTAAGTGGTTATTTAGAACAATCCAGCCTGAATAGATATGTGTTGTTACATACCTTGCTTTTGCTGATACTTTTCCTGAATATTCCTTCCACCTATCTTCCTCTGTTCATAACCAAAACCCCCAAAAGCCTTCCCACTTTGTCTCAAATCTCACTCCTTTTTTGAGTACATCCCTCCACCCTGAGCTTCTGAACCCAGCAATCTCATATATTCAATACACCTTTGAGAGCATCAACTTAGTAATCATCATCTCTATCCTCCATCCAAATCAGGAAAATTTGCTACAAAATTCCTGCCTGTTGTTAAATTCTTATAGCTATGGGAAACTCATTATTTTATGGAACACCAATTCCTTAAACACTTTCCCCATATTTAAGCTAACTGCTATCTGCCTGCAATCTTCACATACTTGTTCCTTCTCTGCAACTTAAGGACATAGTAAAGCTGTTAAACCCCCTTTTAATTCAAATGATGGCTTTTCAAATAGTTAAAAGAAATATATTGTGTTTCATTGCCTCCTTTTCTCCAAGTCAAAATATCTCCAATTCCTTCCATCAATCACCTTTATGCAGAAGTTCTAATCACTTCTTAATTTTGGTCTTTTTTCACATACACTTCAAATAAGTGATGTTCTTTTTGAAAATATCATTCTAATAGCTCTTCTGTATCCTGACAGTGATGGTGTTTACATGGTTTTATATACTTACCAAACATACTGAATGATTCTTAAAATGGGTGAATTTTATGGAGTATAAGTAATACTTAGAATCTGAAAACACCAAGGAAGAAATATTCACCTAAATGTGTCTAGTCAGACCATATGGTAGTCTAGACAGCTACCATAATATTTGATAGCTGTCACCTGCCTGGTTCTGGACACTATTTTTCTGCTTCAATTTCACAGCCATGATAGAATTGGTTCATAGTAAAGAAGCAATCAAGAAAAATTGAAAGGGTCTTTTACTGTTTGTGGGAAATATATATGGTTTAATTTTAAAGTCAATACATAGGTCTAAAAATGCATCCCAGATTTATCCCTTTTTATCTTGTATTTATTTTCAATGCTCATTTATCCACTTAGCACAGATTTATTAAGCCTGTATTATCTGCCAACATGAACAAAAGAGATATGTGCCTTTTTCCTCTTAAAAGTCATAGTCACATGAAGGGACTAGTATGAAACAAAAAAAATAATAATAATTGGCATTGTGTTAATATACTGAGGATATGGTGCTGAGATAGAGAATAAAAGGGGAGAGGACATACTGGAGTAGACTGAGATTTTAAGGAAGGCAACATAAAGGAATTAACATTTAGTCTTAAACCATAAAGTTAAGGGACAATAGGCAATGAAGGAACTGTCTGAGATAGTCATAGTACAACTCAATAAAATGGAGAGGAATGTTAGAGGAAAAGGCTGAAAACCAGAACTATAGGGTACTGTGGGAGACACTAGCAAAGAAATATGTGAGCAGAGTTTGGCTCAGATTAGGAAGGCTATTGTAAAGGATGTGAGTATTTTTTCAATATGCTTTGGGAAACCACTGTAAGATTCTAATTAGAAGAATGATACTGCCCAAACTGTAAATTTCACAAAAATTATTTTACCTGATGTGTGCATAATAGATTAAATATTGACAGGAGGACAAATAAAAGAATATCAATAAAAATACTAAACAGGGTTAATGTTAGACTGTTAGAACACAATACCTGAAACCTGTGCTTAAATTGAGATATGTCTCTTAATCACCACCCTTTTAATGTGATTGATAAACCTGAGGTCTCAAAAATATGATGCATGTGCTTCTTGAGTATGCAAAAGTAAAAGAACAACATGGAATTTATATTTATGATTCTCTCTTCCATTAAAATATTACTATTTAATAATATACATATTGCATACCAATATATTCAATATATTCAATATACCATATTCAATAGTACTATACTGAAAGTGAAAACCAAAATTGTTGTATATGTACATTTTTACACCATCACAAAGTAGAAATATCATAAGTTGTACCATTTTTAAGTCACAGACCATCTGTTTGTGTGTGTATGTGTTTGTGTTTGTGTGTTTGTGTAGAATTAAAGTATTGAAAAGTTATAAAAATTCAACAAACCTATGATGTATTCAAAGCATTTGTCTCTGTTTGTCCAGGAGTTTATACAGTCCACAATTGCTTGAGCTTTACTGTCTCAAATAATATTGTACTGATGGACTTAGTTAACTTCATACATTTCCTTCAGTAATAATAATTCTAATTGTGATCTCTGTTTTACATTAAAATCTTTCTAAGATCTGGAAAAATTATTATAGAAATCTAAGCATTGCCCCAAAGTGAATGAACACATAGTCTTTCTTTTCTATTTTTAGTTGTAGATGGACAAGATATCTTTATTTATTTTTTATGTGGTGCTGAGAATTGAACCCAGTGCCTCACATGTGCTAGGCAAGCACTCTACCACTGAGCCATAACCCCCTGTCTTTCTTAATAGGCAAAAGAGCCATTGAACAATTGGAGAATTTTAAATAATATTAGCCAAAACTTTAAAAATAATAGCATTTACAATTACATTTATTTATTTGTTTGTTTTTGGTACCGGGGATTGAAGTCAATTTATATTTTATTTAGAGACAGAGTATCACTGAGTTGCTTAGTGCCTCACTGTTGCTGAGGCTGGCTTTGAATTCTAAATCCTCCTGCCTCTGCCTCCTGAACTACTGGGATTATAGGCATGTGCCTGTGTCTGGCTACAATTACTTTTTAAAAACACTCAAGCATAAAATTAACAAAGTATGCACAGGATCTATATGCTGCAAATGATGCTGATTAAAGAAGGATCTAAATAAATGGAGAGTTTCAGTCATCATGGATTGGATTTATCTGCTAAAGAGTTTGGTTCTGCCTAAATTGATCTGTGGTTTTACTGCAGCTTTTATAAAAATCCCAACAAAAGTTTATGCAGATATAAATGAGCTTATTCTAAATTTTCTATGAAAATGAAGAGGTCCTGGATAAGCTAAGATAGTCTTGAACAGAAAATAGGAGGAATCACACTACTAGATATAAAGACCTGCTAGGTAGTTAACCATCAATATTGTATGGTATTGACAGAAGGACAAATTCAGTGGAACACAACAAAGAGCCAAGAAAGAGATACCTGATTTTAACCAAATTGCAAAAACAATCCAGTGAAGGAAAGTCAGCCTTCTCAATAGGCTGGCCCAGTTGGAAGTCCATAGTTGATGAAATGAACCACAATTTAAATCTCACATCTTATTAAGAAATTAACTTATAAAGGGTGATAGATTTAAAACTTTAGGAAAATGTTAAGAAAACTAAAAATACCTTAGAAAAATAGAGAGAGAGAGATTTTTTGGGGATCTAAGCCACACAAGGAGTTTTTAGAATAACAAAAATAGCTCAGTAAAAGAAAATAACCAAGGAATTGATCATTATCAGTATTTAAAATTTCACTTTTAAAAAGCTCATGTGAAGAAGTGAAAAGATAGACTATAAATTAAGAAAAATATATGCAAACTACACATCCAATTAAGGGCTGGTATCTAGGATTTATAAAAATTCTCAAAACTCAAGAATTTTTTAAATAAACAATTAGAGAATGAAAATGAACAAAACATATGAACAGATTCTTCATTGAAAGGACAGACAATAGAAAATATGCACATGAAAATATATTCAATCTCATTAACCATCTAGGAAATGCAAATTACACCATAGTAGCTATCACTATACATCTATTAGAATGGCTAGGAAAAAAACAGTGACCACAAAACGCTGATGAGCATGCACAGAGGCTGGATCATGCACACAATGGTGGTAAGAATGCAAAATGCCACCCTTGAAAACATTGGGGAGTTTCTTATAAAACTAAACATGTAACTACCTTATGCCTCATCAATTGAATTCTTGTGTATTTATTTCAAAGAAATGAAAACTTAATTCACATAAACATCTATACACAAATGTTCATATAAGTTTATTTAAAAAGCCACAAAATGGAAAAACCTAGACATTGTTCAGTGAGTGAACAGTTAAACTGCAGTATTTTTATACAGTAGAATACTACTTAGCAGCAAAAAGGAAAAAACTGTTGATAAACACCACTTAGATGAATCATCAGGAATTATGCTGAGTACAAAAGCATCAATCCCAAAATGTTACATACTGCATGATTTCATTTATATTACATACTTGAAATGATCAATTTTAGAAATAGGGAAAAGGTATAGATATGACAAAGGGAGCAATACCATTGATGATGGGGCTGTTCTGTGTCTTGTTTGCATCAATGTCAATGTCCTTGTTAGGATGCTACTATAGTTTTGCAAGATAGTACCATTGGAGAAAACTGAGTAAAGGGTACATGCAATGTATAATTTCTTAAAACTGCATGTGAGTCCACGATTTTCTTAAATACAAAGATTAAGAAAACATACGAATTTAAGATACAATTATCTTTTAAAAAATATAGGAGGAGATGCTATTTACGTGACAATTTATGTGACTTTTTTTTAAATAAAACAGCAATCAAAATAAAATATCCAAATTTAAACATGTATGTATATGTACATCTGCTTGCATATATGGGCAAAAAAGTAAAATAAAATCCATCTTCTTACCCTCCATAAATGCTATTTTTCCAGGTAAGAAATGTGATGGATTGGAAATATTATGTCTAGAAGTTTATCAAAATTTCCCCCAATAATTTTAACCCTAAGAGGGGGTATCGTAGTAATCCTTTAAATTCAGAATTACAAAATACTTGAAATTAATAAAATAATTGTTTAACATAATAAATAATTCATTGTAGACAACATAAGTATCACTCTTTCCTATCTGTACATTCTTCTGCATGGAATTTTAAAATTGACTGAGTCTTTACGTCTCTTATATACTAATAAGTAATTAATATGGTTTTGGTAATTCCGATATATTCAGAAGCAGAAATGAGACTGGTAAGAGGTAGACTTAAAACCGAATGCTATATTCAATTCATATATATGTACATGTACTTGAGAATTGTTGCTTAGCACCAAAATTATAACAATAATATAAATGACATAGAAAAATGACTAGATAGAGATTTTTAGTATGAGATAAGTGTAATTTCAGAGTTATGATAGCACACACAACACTCATTTCTGCATCATGGTAGACATTATTAATCAATTAGAAGTATGGTGGCCAGATGTGGCCCAAACTCTTTCTCAGTCTGCCTATAAGCATGTCATAATTCAGCAGTCAAATTCAATATTTTCAATTCTTTGTAAGAAATTAAATTATGAATTATTTTTCAAATTTTCTTTATTCTATTTTTAATTAAATAATTAAACATTTTTAAAATTATAATTAAACATTTTTAAAATTAGGTTACTAACAGAACTTAGAAAAGAAATCAATTCCTTAGCTCAGATAGACTTGCCTAATGTAGAATTTTTACTATCAAAATTAATATAATAAAAACTTGAATTTTTCCATAATAAAATAATTGCAAATATTACAATAGTACCAGAATTGTTCCATAAAATAAAAATGTTATAACAAAGAATTATATACTTATATACTGAGAATTAGAGGTTGATATTCTATTTTTTATTTTATTTTTTAATTAGCAAAAATTATATATATACACACATATATATATATATATGGTATATAGCATGGTGTTTTGATATATGTATGCTTTGTAGAATGACTAACTCAAGCAAATTAAACATATTTACAACCTGATACACTTATCTCTTTTCATGGTTAAAAGCTACTTTTTCTTTTGGTACAGAGGAATAAACCCAGGGGTGCTTAACCACTGAGCCACATCCCCAGTCCATTTTATGTTTTATTTTGAGACAATGTCTCACTGAGTTGCTTAGGGCCTTGCTAAGCTGCTGAGGCTGGCTTTGAACTTGAGATCCTCCAACCTCAGCCTCCAGAACCTCTGGGATTATAAGCATGTGCCACTATGCCTGGCTCTAAAATCTACTTTTTTAACAGTTTTCTAGTATATGATATTAATTGTAATCACCATGTTGTACAATAAATCTCCTGAACTTATTCTTCCTTAGTTAAATTTTATATACTTTTACTAATATTGCCCTAATCCACCTGTCTTCCAGCCCCTAGAAACCACCATATTACTTTTTACTTCTATGACTTTAACTTTTCAAAATTTCACCATTGATGACATCATGTGCATTTGCTGTTCTGTGTTGGGTTTATTTCAGTTAACATAATGTCCTCCAGGCTCAGGCACATTGTCATGAGCATTTTCTTCCTTTTCAGGATTGAGTATTATTCTGTAGTATATATATACTAAATTTTTCTTCATTCATTCATTTGCTGATGGACACTTAGGTTGATTCCATATCTTGGATATTGTTATCATGAAGTGAAATAAGAATTAACCCCTCAAAATATTTCAAAGAGTAGTAAAACAAATAAAGTTGATTTTATGATTACTGTCATTGTATTTTGCCTATTCTACATACTAGTATATACTCGTAAGGCTATATAGAACAATGTACTCCCACCAAAATAAAAATGACCTTCAAAATAGTTCACACCTATTGAAGAACTACAAGGAACAAATCTCCTGTCTGAATGTTTGATTGTATAATTTCTTTTCATCTAATTTAGCCCAAGGACACACTGGTTTAGTAAGCAACAACAGAACCTAGAAGCTAGATTGATTGGTTGTTGTTGTTGTTATTATTATTATTTATTTTATTTATTATTATTATTATTGTAACAAGGATTGAACCCAAGGGCATGTGACCACTAAGCTATATCCCCAATCCTTTTTTTTTTTTTTTTTGAAACAGGGTGTGGCCAAGTTGCTTAGGAACTCGCTAATTTGCTGAATCTGGTTTTAAACTTGAATCCTCTTGCCTCATTCTTGCTGGGATTATAGGCATGTGCCACCACACCCAACAGAGCCTAGTTTAACCATGAAGTGTGAATCAAGCACACATGCTTGAAACATAAAGGGTACCTTCTAAGACTTTAAGATCTTGAATTTAAAGCAAACAATGCTTTTCAAATCTGAAACACTTTAATAGTGTAATTTTATTAGCATCTCCATCTGGACATGGTATTTATTACTCTAATGTATTATGAATATTATTTACAGCATACATATATGCAGAAAAAGGTGTTTGTTTCAGTGAAGCCACATGACAGATGCAAGCAATCAAATAAACAACTGAATAATAATAAACACCCTTTGGGTTAGGATTTTGTGGGAAGTAGTATTAAAAATCTCATGTTAACCAAATTTTAGATTTGTGGACACATCTAGTGCATACAAGAAAAGAACTCAGACACAAACATGGATTTTGAAGTGTGGTTCACCCAGGCTGGTATGGGTGATATATTTCATGATATCTGAAACATTGTCCTTAGAGTCCTGGGGACACTCACGTCTTGGATTCAAAGCCGAATGCATGGAAATCTGTTATTAATCTCCTCACTTATCTAGTCTCTCTGAAACTGACTCTTAAATAAAATATTTAACAGCTAAATTCTTTCTTTCTATTAAAGACTTTTAATATGAAACTGCAAACACACAAAAAAGAAAAAAAATTGCTCAAAAGGTTACAGAAATTGATGTATGTAAAAATGTCCATCTAAAAATGACACAACCTCAGAAAGTTGCTATTTTTTTTTTAACAAGTATGTTCCAAAAGAATATGGCCACATTTCAGAGAGACATTTCTTCTCCCAACACCATGACAAGTGTTGATATCACTAAAAGGATTCTGAAAATGAATTCAAAACAACATCATTTTTTTTTAAATGTTGGAGAAAGTAAAATGACTAGTGTGGTATGTCTTGGAAAGACCTTAGATTTTTTACATACTTATAACTCAGTTCTCTTATTACTGAAAAGAATTATTTGAACTATTATGAATCTTTCTCACAAACTTTTTTTAAGCACACACATTCTCACATGAATGCACAAAGACACACGCACATGTGAACTTTTACATTTAAATAAGTAAGTGATTTTATTCATGTTTTGTGATTTTTTTTCATCTTATAGTATCTTATGATCCTGAGGAAATAATGTGAAAACAATTGTTTGTTGCTCATGCTCCCATAAAGAGAGTTAACTGGAATTTTCTGCAAGTAGTCTCCAAGCCCAGGGTGATTTTTCCAAATGGTCTGTAAATTCTCTGTAAATTAAGCACTGGCATTTCACTTCCCTTCTGCTAATCACGTCAAGCTACCTAATTCCTAACTGTAAAATCAAATGTCTTACTGACTTTCTCCTAGCTGAGCCTCCTCGAATAGTCTCTCATATTAAGGATTCAATGGCTGTGTTTTAAATGAACCCGTTTCACTGGCAGGTGCCTGCTGGTTTTTAGGATTTAAACGGTAACATTACTATCATTTATAAGGATAACATCACAATTAAGAATGTATGAATAATTTAAAATTGAGTAGCGTTCGGTTTCACAGTCTGTCTGGCATGAAGGTTTGAAAGTGCAAGGTCTTTATTTTATTACAAAACACTGGCTGTCTGGGTAAAAAGAGATGAAAAGTTACTAATTTCAGGCTTTACTTCAAACCCTTTAATCTTGCAAATAAGTGCCTTCAGTGAGGACTTTGTTATCTCCTAAAGCCTGGATAGAATTGCTCATGTTCTTTGTCTTTTCCAAGGTCCTTACCTTATCCTAGGTGAGCCGAAGGAGACAAAAGGGAACCCACTGGAGAAAGTGATTATTTAATAGAGCTTTTCTTTATAAACCCTAACTTGTGCTGTTGGCAAATATTATGAAACACGATCATTTCAATGCCATAAATAATGTTATATAATTAAAATTCCATTCTGTGGTTGGGAACAGTGTGATAAACTGTTTGTGAATTGGTAATTCTATTTATTAAAAACAGAGGCATTAATTTTGACACATTGAATTATAACACAGACAAACAGATCTTGTGTTTTAATTAAATGCTCTATTTGATGAGCTTTTTTTGCTCTGAGATTTAATGGCAGATCCTAGAATTCGTATGGTATAGAGCAGGGAACAATCTCAGCAGGGAGGATGAAGTCTCAGGCAGAAAAGCTCTGTTAGGATTCAAAAGGCACAGACCAGAACCCCCTGGACCTCCCTCTAAACACACCCTCTTTGTGTCGGCCCAGGATCATTAGCTGGTTTGTTAAGGCCTTTCCAAACTCGTTTTCTCTTCCAAAGGCTCCACCAAGACTTCCAGTCCAGTAATGCATTACTTATTTTCTCATCATGAAGCAGTACTGAATATTTTTTAAATAAATAAATAACAACCAAACTGCTTTGAGCCTTCTTTCACATTAAGCTACATTTAATATTCATTTCACATTTTTTTCTATTAATTAAAAGTAAACCGTGTATTGTATGGTACATTATCCCTCTAACAGCCCCATGTGGAGATCATGAAGTGGAAGACTAATGGTGTAGACTTTAGCATTTAGTTTTAACCAGAATCATTTACATATCTGTGAGAAGAGTCCAAGGCATGTGTAAATAAGCAGAACTCTGAGATATCAAGACCCTTGCTCAGTTTACTATGGACTGCCGAGCCATGGGCTGTGTATTTATTCCATCAGTCAGGTAATTTAATGAGACTTCCACAGCATCTATTTCTGCAGAAGAGACAAAAGTTATTATTAAGGAGAGGCATGTGGCAGTAAGAAAAATGTGTTTGCTTGTTTTATTTTATTCTATTACCCCAAGTAGCAAAGGTGATCCTATTCAATGTTCATTAAAGTTTACCTTTATAATTTATCAAAAGGACCCACATCAACAGTTTTTTGCTGAGATCTCAAAATTGGAAACATTAAAATTTGATATAAAATGCCAGATATTTAGGGAGACTTTTAGTAGAAAAATAACTACATAGCTTTAATCTATGGATTTTTATTAACACACAACTCCATCAAGTGAACACCAGAAAGTGCATTAAAGAAAAGTCATCAACTCTGAAAGGGCATTTTAACTTCCAATTACCAGATTTTTTGGACCCAGTTCTAAGGGAGGAATGATGTTTCTTACACAACTGAGAAGTTTAAATAAATGATCACAAAAATATAATTTCCAGAGAATTTTTTTCTGAAAAGAGTTACACTGTATTATGAATAATGCTAGGCAGTTACTAGAAGACAGATTATTTTAAGAAAACACTCTGTTTCCTTGATAAAATTTAAATCAAATGACATCAGGCTGTAGTAGTCAAACTGATTTAAGTAATCGGCTCTTAAAATATGCCTTGTATGAAATAGTTTTCTCTGTTAGAAAATCATTGTAAAGGGTACAAAATTCAATGAGGACTCTGACTATATGATGCCAAACATCCTTAAGAAATGTGAAAAACTCAATTGCCAAGGATGTTTCCAAATATTCATAATTTCTGGCAACAATGTGACCCAATGGGAATAAAGAGCAGAAGAAAGTCCCGCCCTAATGAATAAGTCCTTTTTACTGAGTTTATTCAGATAATTGCAAAGGCTGCTTACATAACTTGAATTAGCTCAATATCTGTCCTAAAACTTAGCACTATTTTACAAAAATTGAAATTAGTATTAAAATATTTAGAACTGGTGGAATCAATGCTGTCCCTTTAAAAAAACATCATAATCTTTGTAACCCAAACCAACAGTAGGAGAGCACAAATGTTCAGACATAGACACTGCATTTTCACATGGCCTCTTGAGTGTTCACACTCCCACAAAGGCTGTCAGACCTGCTAAATGGCATAGCCAAATTTCTCTGGAATCTTTTTATAATACAATGATACATAAGTGTAAGTCAACGTAGCATTTGACTCTTCAAATACCACACTAAAAAATCCTTAAAATATACAACTCAATCCATAGGATTGAGAATTTGAGCCAATTCCACAAAAATATCTATAACTTTACATACTCTTTGCATATTATAACCTAATGTTAAACTTATATAAAATTCTTCTTGCAGCAAAACTCATATTAAAACTCTCTACATTTAGAATATATTTACCTTACTCAAATGATGAACTTTTGTCCTGGTTAAATGAAAATAAGCCTATAGAATGCATATTCTTGTAGATGTTAATAACAGATTTCCTCATTTTTACCTGAAAATAGTTTAAAATAGTTTGTATTTGAAAGGATATGAGAAATAAGTTATTTGAAAAACACTTAATATATAATAAAAAATGAATCTGACCATGAAAGACAGAAAAGAGGTTTTTAATAGTTTTTGTTTTAATTTTTATCAGGTTCTCATATTGCATTTTAATGATTTCATTGTAGTTGTTAATTTTTTTAGTCAACATCCTTATAGACTGTAAATGCCACAAAGCAGACAATAGTTTAGTTATCTGTCTCCCTTTGGCACCATTTATATTGCTTTGTGCATGGAACATGCTTTTTAAAAATATCTGAATTGAATGTTGAATGAATAGAAGTTTCCCAAGCGCCTCCACAAGATTTTCAAATAGTTTAGCAGCATATTAGATTTGGGACAAAGAATAAAAGGCAAATTTCTTTGAAAAAAATATTTGAAAATACATGCTTTTTAAGAACAGTCATTTTCTCTGTTGGTTTCTTCTTCAAAAATTGGTAGTCATAATAAATATGCCACACATTTCTAAATCATTAAAATATGTGAACAAAAATTACATTAATTTTCTGATCATTCACAAATTTAAAAGTCCTTATTTTATTTCTAGTTGTACTTTGTATTTCAGCTTGATTTTAGTTTGTATATTTTATAAGGTATTATTTATTTAGCATTTTAAAATATTGCACTTTTTTCCCCTTTCAATAAAGCATGATAATACAGTAGTATGTGTCAATTAAAGGATCACTTGCCACATCATTAATTGGCAGAGTTTCCCAGCAAAGTGAATCTTGATGAAGGTGTCATTCTACTATGGCAAGTCTTTTCCATACTTTGACTATACTTCCTTGAACAGAAATTAAAGCGGAGTTATTTTGTATAGAATTTCTCAGCTAACCATGAGTGGTTGTTAATTCTCAGTGTCTTTTTTCAGAATACATGTCCATGTCCATGTCCCTCTATTATTGGTTTGAATTTTAAGATTCAGCATGGGTCCTGAGTGTCGCTGTGTGGCATTCACTAAAATAATTTTGATTCTCCCTTTATGCTTAAAAACCATTGCTGGATGCCATCATCAAGCTTCAGTGCCATATCACTTGTGAGCTTCCATTTATATCTTCATAATATATAATATAATAATATATATTTTAAAACACTAAAAATTGTGAACAAAGACCATATCAATTTTTTGACTATTCACAACCAAACTGTTATTGTAAGACAACATACTTAAAAGAGCTTAACATTTGGAAATTCTTCTGTTGGGATGTGGTGATGTTTAACAATCTTTCACTTTTATGTTCTGCTTCTTGGTATTTGAAGGTATACACAAATATATTAAAAATTCATTTAATTCCTCTTTAAATCATAACAGTTTTAAAGATTGTTCTACACATAAATGGAATAAACTGCTAATGATGAAATTGTTGAAATTTAAGGAGGATAAATTTCTCTCTTCCAACATGAGGTATTTTATGATGGAATCATGTGATGATATAGATAATGCTAGCTTGAGACAATAGACACGGGAATGCTGTGGCTTGGAGTCTCATTCCTATGTATTAATAACAGCCCTCTGAGCACACATATTCACTTTCAGATTTTTAAGCAATTAGTTTGCAGATGTCACTAAATAAATGGCATTCATTCCTTAAGCAGGAACCATACCTGTTAACCATCTCAGCCTATTCTAGCTATAAAGCTGGGCTTGATGTGCACAGCATGCTCAAAAACTGTACTCACAGTTCAAATGAGCTGGATTACAGACCATGACCACTGAGACCCTCACATGACAAAGCCTTTGTGTAATTAATATGCAGGGTAAAATGCTCCCTGGACTGCTGCTAAAGCGATTTAAATCATGCACATAAAAAATGTAATCACAAATTTAGCATGGTGGACAGAGTAGTCACACTGGGCTTGATTGCATAGAAGGTTCCAAGTGTGTTTTAAATGTCCTTTAAGATTGAGATTAGGACTTGTACTTACAAGATGCATATTAATCTAAAACTCAACATTTTTCAGTGTGGGATCACAGTAGGAGAACATTATGGGCAATAGAGGTTCATTCTAATCCCAGTAGGTAATTACACTTTGAAATAATATTCTTTAATTAAATCTTGTTTGCAGTTGATTGATTTAAACACTAAATCTAAAAACCTAAATTTGAGTTTTTATCAATTTTTGATGCTTATTGCACACAACTTGGGCTTTAATTGATGTTTCTGAAGTTTTAAAGCCCTTGTCCACCGTATCCTGGTTGAATTTAGTGTAATTATCAACATCATTCTTTAATACTCTTGATAACTTCCTCTGGAAGTTCAATAAGTTTGAACAATTTTACAATTTTAATATATATCAAAAAGGCATTTAATATGTCACAGTGCCAATATTTACATGCAGGATTCTTCTATCACAACTTTAGTAGACACATAATCTAATCCCTTTTTTGAAATACTGACAAGGTTTCTTTTCCTAAAATATTCACCACTTGCTATATTACAGCCTAAAAATCAGACCACATCTCTAATAACAGACAAATCACAAAGGAAAAAAAAGATACTAAATTCCAGTGTTATACTTATCTTTTCAATTTTGAAGTAACACAACTCATATATATAGTTGATATGTAAATACATATCACATCTAATAAGATGATTTGTCCTATATATTTAAATATCATCTTTTATGTTCACGTCATCTTTCCTGGCCTTTGGCTAAGCTTACCAAAACACAATTAAAAGACTCATGTGGTCATTTAAGATGAATTCTTTTTAATTTGATACCACATGACACCACTGTTGTAACAGAAGACTGTCCTGACAGGTAACATTAATATCTAATTGAATTTTAACCTTATAGATTTTGGAACTCTGAACATTCTTCACTATTCTGACAAAAATGCTGTTTCTTTTTTTTTTTTTTTTCTGGAAGAAAGCTATGAAAAGTTTCATGTCCTATATGACCCATAGAAAGGAACTTTGACATATGTCCTAATTTGGCACATGATATTATCTGTCAGGGATGATCAAGGATCTTTATAATTTGTTGCAAATTTGCAAATGACAATGAGACCATCTTAATAGGCAACCGTATAACCAACCAGTTATATAGTTTACAGATTTATATATGGAAACACAAAATTAGGTCTGGCCGCCTAAGTACTGTGATTTAAAGATGCTATTCACCAATGTTTATATTTAAATTCATATAAACAAGGATTGGCTTGGTTTCAGCTTCAGCAGTGCCATATAGCAGCATCTTGCAGATGTAGCCCAGTAAATTACATTCATGATGCCATATTTAATAACTGAAAATTCACATTTTACTACAATTGCATTTGTCACTGCTGAAAAACAAACTAGTATGCGGAATGTTTTATTACAATGACTCCATTCTTGTGAGAAATGATTAAGTCACTATAAGAGAAAAGTAAGGCCAAAAGACCTCATTCACCATAACGCAAATATTAATCACACATAAATAATACAGGTGTCTTACAGTAAGCCACATTCCCCTAAAATATAGATTACACATCCTAGGGGCAAATAGTAGCACAACAGACTTGAAATAAATCCCTCAAGCCATGGTGGCCAAAAGGAAATCATTTATGTTTTGACAGTTTAATATACTTTTTGGTTATGCATAACAGATGAAAATATTTACACCAATATAAGAGAGTGAAAGAAAAATTAAATCTGACTAATCGACCTGTTCAAAGTACGATTTTTAATTTCAAGGAATTTTTTATAACTACTCCAAATAATAAATATGTTTCCTACAATTCAACCGTATCCATTCATTTTTAATTATTCCACAGCAGCTAAAAAATAAAACAGTCTCTAACTCAAAGAGTGCTTTCCCTGGTACACACATATACCTCCTCTGGAGAGCAAGAGGGCTGACTGCCAATCCAGAACATCATGAAGTGAGGGGAGCATCCCCAGAAAGGGCCCACAGGACATGGAACTCTGGAGACTTCCAGGAGAGAATCAGGAGGAGGGGAGTAGGGAGATATCTGCCAGGACTTTCATATTTTTACTGATTTATTTTTTATAATATGCATGTATGTTACTTTCTAAAAAATCTTAAAAGAATATAAGTCAACAAAACAAAAGCTGAGTCTTAGAAATATATTTCATTCCTGCTTTTTTTATAAGCATTTATTAGGCATCTGGTATCCTTGACACACTGGAATAGGTGCTCACATAGAAGGGTATTGACAATCAGCTCTTTGACCTAAAGTACTTAAAAACTCATCAAGAAATTTATCTGACAAACTGAATATCTGAAAGATCACCCACCATAAAAAAATGCCATTATGTGGTTCAGTATGAAGCTTTTCAGGAAAAAAAAAAACAATAAATTTAGTATACTCAGGTAGAAAAGATACAGACAAGAGTGAGGAATGAGCAGTTAGCCTTTGATAGAACACTAATACTCCAATATGAGACCTCATTTTTAAAAAAAAAATAATAAAATTTAGAATTGGGCAAATAAATGACAAAAGATTTGTGATAAATTAAAAAATCTATAAAAAGGATTTAGAGGTTTTAGAATATATTTACATGTGATGTTTGTACAAAAAAATGTGATTTACCCATAATCACAAAGTAAGAATTTCTGAAAATAACTTCAATTCAAATGAATGATCCTTGGAAATTGACCAATTAAAAGGTCTCAAAACTCATTTTAAAAGTCAGATAAACAAAACTAGGTTATCTGACTTTTAACTAGAATCTAGTCTCTCTTGGTTTGCTTTCAGTCCTTGTTTCCATCTTATTGACAGGTTAGGAATTCTATTCCTCAAACAATTTTCTTTCACCAGTATATACAACATAAAGGACTCCTTTATTGTTCCATCACCAAATGAGTAATCAGTCAACATCACAGGCTCTACAATTCCACCTACCACCACCATCCATTGGCAAACCTCTGAACTTACATCCTGGATCTTTCCTTCTTCTCACCCATTGTCTAAGTGAGAACTTTGCTTCTTAATTATTCCCTATGGTTCCTATATTACTTTCTCCCTCCTTCCAATATCATTTTTATCAGAAACAAAGATGAGTTAAATTCTATCTTAAAAAAAGAGGAAGGAAGGAAGGGGAGGAAAGAAAGAAGGAGGGAGGAATAGGAGAAGGAGGAGGAAGAAGAAGAAGAAAGAATAAAAGAAGGAGGGGAAAACATTCTCCTAGCCCTCATCTCATTCCAAGTTTGCCTTCACATCAACCTTTGCTGAGATGATGTTCCATGTTTACTTTATCTCCATCCTTTCCTAGTACTCTAATCTCAGTCTCAATCAGTCATACTACCATTCTTATGGCATCACTAAAATTACCATTTTTAAGGTCACTATATTTTCAAATCAAATGATCTGTTCTCTCTTCTTATCTAACTACAGCTGTCCTTAGCAGGTGACTCAGTTGATTGGTCTCTCCACATTCCTAAAGATATTTCCTTTTCCTGGCCTCAGCATTCTCATTTTCTTAGTATTCTCCCTCCTCCACTGATGGTCATGTTGTATCATTTGCTTGATTTTCCTACTCAGCCCGGCTCTTAGTTTTGAAGACATATACACTCTGTCTGTTGTTTCCTACTTATATCTTCCATCTACTTGACCTCATCCAGTTCCTAAGCTCTAAATTTTGACTTTAAGGCTTAGTCTTTATCTTTCTGGAATCCAAAGTTCATGTCCAACTGTTTACCTTACTCTGTTTCTTGAACAGTAGAACAAAAATTACACAGTAAATAATTAAATAAAATTTTTAATTTTTCTGGTCAAAATTTCTTCTTCCTACACTTTTCTAATTCAGACAAGAGGACCATCATCTGCCCAGTTTTTCAACCCAAAAATTAAGATCATCTTCTCTTGTTCAAAACTGATTGGACACAGTAAGGGGTGGGGGAAGAATAGAGGTATTTTGGACTAGACAGAGGATAGTGAAGGGAGGGGAAGGGGAATGGGAGTAGGAATGATAATAGAATGAATTGGACATCATCATTCTATACGCATATGTTGTTACATGACCTGTGTAGCTCTACATCACGTACAATCAAACAAATGAGAAGTTATATTCCATTTAAGTATGATGTGTTGAAATGCATTCTACTGTCATGTATAACTAATTAGAACAAATAAAAAAAATGATTGGAATTCTTCAATGAATTCCCATCACACTAAGAATCAAATCAGTGAAGCAGGTTTATTGCGCAATGGTTACTTGTCAGAATCTGGAGAGACAGACACCCATGCACATAAGCTACATGAAGTGAATTTGTTGCATTCAGACAGGAAACAAGGAAGAAGATAAATGAAGGATTCATTGTAAGCCAGTTTTCAAGGGATCAGGAAAGCTGACTTGGGTGAGTGGAATCTCAACTGCACATTTACCACTTACAATGAGACTCTAGGTCTCCAGCAGGCAGCTCGCAAGAATTACAGGGCTAAAGCACTGAAGGACTTTCTGTTTCTAGAGGATACTGGAAAAGAGACAAGGCTATTATGGCAAGTCTCCACTTATATTGGAATATTGTATTCCAAGCACATTCTACCATTATTCTTGAGAACTACATGTGAAAATGGGAAGAACTGGGTCAGTCCAAGGCCATCTCAAGAGCTGTACACACAATTATGCTCTTTACCTTTATCTGTTTACCGTATTCCATATAATTTATCTGATGCCCTTTCCTATGTCTCCCTCTGCCTTTACTAAGCTCCAGCCAATTGGCCATTTTCAGTTTGTTGAACATTATTTCTTAAATTAAATGCTGGACCAGCTGATCTACTATAACACCAGTGTTCTCTTCCCATCATTTTTAAAATTCTATATAATATCAAATGTTCCTTCTTTCTCCTATTCTTTCCACTTAGAGGCTTGCATGATGCTTCAAGCCTCTGAACTTCTCCACAAATTTTCCCTAAGACAATGTCCTTAAATAGTCCCAGGAGGATCTCCCAACTGTTGACAAAATGACTTTACAAAAGGAAGGTAGCTCCTCCCCCCAAAACATCTCAGGATGATTAAGGAAGGAGAATAATTATCAGTACAGACTTTTCAACAGCTAAAGAAAATCTATCATCTTGTTGTAGATACTCAAATTAAAATAAAATCTTAGATAAGACCAAAAGAGAACACTCTAACACATAGATTTTGAAAATTATTTCTTGAGAAATAGATTTATTTTCAGATTACTTGAATTTAATCACTTTTTGTCTGTGTCAAAGACTTAGTAATGTGTTACTTTTACTTTTTTGACTCCTTTCTGTATGAAAAAAATCATCAAAAATTATATTTTATGACTCTCTTAGATAACATAAAATGAATACATAATATTTTGCTTGATTTGAAAGTTCATTGTTTTTCCTTCATATTTTAAAATAAATTGAAACATTTTCTTGAGCCCCTAAAAGTATAATGGACTCAACTGCTGTGCCTACAGTGTCTGTGTACAACTTGGCTCTGCTCCAATGAAAGAGAGGGAAATATTTTGACTATAGTTTTTCTCCCAAGTGTCTACATGATTTTTCAAACAAAGCATTACATTCGCATCTCACAGAGAATTTATAGAACTACATATCACTAAATAATCATTCAACATATAGTTGGAATACTTAGAATGTATAGGACAATGAACACAAGTTCAATTGTTTGCCCAGGTTATTAGAGGAGCTAAATTAAATGCATTTTTCTAACCAGATAATTTTAAAATAATAAATGTGTTACTGTTTAATGTCTCTGAACACATGGATTCATGACAGCATATGCTCACATTCTTATTAGATCATTAAAGACTAGAAAGATCTACAAAAACTTTCTATATAAAACTGATAAGCCAGAAATGTTATTATAATAATCTATTTTTTCCCCTTTCCCTTCTAATTAATTAGAACAAATAAAAAAAATGATTGGAATTCTTCAACAAATTCCCATCACACTAAGAATCAAATCAGTGAAGCAGGTTTATTGCACAATATTCAGACTTTTTTTAAATAAACACAAATGTTCAGACTTTTCTAAAAAATAAACTATTCTCTACCTCTTTTTCTCAGCTTCACTTCAGGGGTGTCTGCATTGTCTGAGGTGCTTAAGACACTCCCTGCTTGTGCCTTTTGCCCCAGCACCTCCTTCCTCTCTTAGGAAGTACTCTGGGCAAGACAGTGCATCAGAGTCCTCCTCTCCATAGTGACTTTAGAGCTGACCATTCATTCAATTCTATTTATACTCTTGTCAAGTTAAACTATGTTAACAGCAGATAAAGATAAGGCAGATATTTGTACTAGATTAAATCCTTGGAAGCATAGGTCTGGCTCAATAAATTTTAAGGTCAAAAACTGTCATTCATTTTCCATGGACTATGCGTTCAATATAAGACTCTCCATAGTCTGAACTTAACCTCTGAAAACTTCATGTTTTCTCCTAATATATGCACTGTTCACTCTTGCTTTTCTTCATACTCTGCCTCTTTCTATTCCTAGTGCTTTAGATGAAATGCTTCCCAGGCCCATTCCATGAATGTCAGAATCTTGAGAGCTGCCCCATCATGTCATCATTCCAAACGATCTTTCTCTTCTTCCTTCTCTACTATGAAGGGATATTTGCTAATAATTACATATTAGTTCATTTACTTTTTCTCAACAATGCCAACCTGCCTTTTAGGTCTACAGCATAGGTATCCATCTATGTAGTTACTTCAGAAATTTACATATGTCCAAAATATATCTTCGTCAACCTCCTGAAATATGGCTGGAGCTTCATCAAATATTTTTAAAATTAGCATTCAAATGCCCATGAGAGAGGCCATTTTATCAATAATTAATATCTTACTATAAATTAAAATTTTAAAAGCAGCTTAAACTAAGAGAATGGAGGAAAGAATGGAAGCTGTGGAGTAAAGGAAAAGAAAAATGCAAAATGGTGCCTTACCAAGAGAAGTACGTTAGTATTTGTATTCCTGCTATCTCCACAGCCCACCAAATATTTCCTGATAAATTAGCTTTGAAACAAGTTAAAAATATTTCTTTGTAGTGGAAGTGTTTTAAAAATATGTTCTCTGGAGTCTTTGAGAGTTGGGAGTGAATACTTATTCTACCATTTACATGCTGAAAACCCTGTGCTACTTAAGAAATGTTTCTAAGCTTTCATTATTTAATGTGCTAAAGATGACAATTCATAACTATCATTGTTGTAAAGCTTCATGAATATAGCATCACTATAGTACCTAAACAACCCTGAATTTCAATGACATAATAAGGACCCTTCTCCTTGCCACTTTTTTAAATTTTTTTTGTTTTTAGATATACATGTGGCATCACAAATGTATCAACATTAAAAAAAGAAGAAAAGGAAAATATTCTACATCAGAACAATCAATAGGACAATGTGTTTTAGTCAGCTCATTCATTGACATGACCAAAAGGCACAACAAGAACAACTTTAGAGAAGGGAAATTTTACTTGGTGCTCATGATTTCAGAGGTCTCAATCCATAGACAGCCACATCCACTGCTCTGTGTATGAGATAAAACAGCAAATCATAGTGGAAGGGTGTGGCGCAGGAAAGCAGCTCAGGATATGGCAATCAGGAAGAAGAGAGAGATCCACTGGCCAGGGAAAAATTATAAACCCCAGTGATCTACCTCCTTGATCACCCAGTTATTCCATATCAGTGGAATAATCAATTATGTTAAAACTCACATAACCCAATCATTTCACTTCTGAACATTCTTGCATTGTCTTATATATGACCTCTGGGAATACCCCATATCTAAACCAGAACACAAAGTATCTGAAAGAGAAAGTTTAGGTGAAAGATACCCATTTCCCAGCCAAGCACTACATTTTTTCTTTCTCCATAGGTCTGACAGTTTCAGTCTCCGAAGGAAAAACAAAAGCAAAGTAAAACAAATCTTGAAATCAGGGATAACAAGCACAGAAGATGATAGGGGAAAGCCACCAAGTTGTAAACAGGAGACTAAGTAAAAATTTACATACTGAAGGGTAAGATCTCCAACTCTCCTCTCATCCCACTTCCAGTACCCAATAGCTAGGCTTATGCTTTACCACATCTACTAAACACAGGTGAGCTGGCCAGCAACCTGTGTACCCTGGAGTAGAGTGTGCCAATTGGCAGTCCTCCTTTTGCCCAATAAACTCCTAATTAGTACAATTGAAAATCCTCAGATATTTATGAGAAGATATAAATGAGATATCTTGGAATAAACACAGCAGCAAGATAAATAAGAACTAAAAATAAATACAATGGTAATATGAAAGAAAATGTAGAGGAAATGGTATCTTTAGATAGAAAAGTAATGAATGATATTCAGAGAAACAAAATGCTATTTTGAAAAGCAGTACCATGAAAATAGCCATGAAAATTGTATAAAAATCTAAGTTAAAAATACAATATAAGAATTGAAATATTATTAGCTCAAGAAAATAGGAAGAAAAAAATACATGCTAAGTTGAATGAGAAAAGATAAGACAATTGGGAGAAATTCAGGAGCTCAAACATTGGAGTAATAGAATATCTATCAAGATGATGATACGTAAATTAGTAAAAATTATGGAAGGAAAGCTTCCTAAACTAAAGGACATACATTCCCAGGCATGTGCCTACCATGAAAAAGAAGACTCAAAGTAAAGGACAAAATCATAACATTTCAAAATGTCACATATTAAAATTAGATTGTAATTGCTTCCAGAAAGAAAAATAAAACTCACCCTTTTTTCAAAAAGTTAATATCCAAGCAATCAGAAACCAGAGGGATATCAGCATTCTCAGACAAACATAAGGGGTGATAGCTAGCAGTGGAGCAAGTGGTGCTCGGGTGGGGAACAGGTATTTTAGTCAGACCAGGCATCAAACAACTTACCTTCCAAGAACCCTTTCTCAGAAAGCTTATTAAGAGATTTTTTTTCCAAACAAAAGAAGGAAGTAAAGTAAAAGAGAAATAAAGGGAATTCAGAAGACAAGTATAAGGCAGTACTAGAAGGAGTTTTAGGCCTCCACTGATAGCAATTGAGCCACATGGGAGACAAGGAGTTTTAACAGAGAAAAGGCACCAGGTAATAAAGTTGTCAGACTAAACCATTTACATGTTAGAAAATGATATGAAGATGGGTATATTTAACTGTGGATATAAAGAAAATTCAGCAAACTCTTAAGTGGCAATCTATTATCTCAAAGAAAGCCATACAAAATTATGCAAGAAAAGACCTACCTTACCTGGCATGGTCAGCATCCACCACACCTGGGAAGCAGAGCTCCTCACAACTCCAGAGAATGAGGAGAACTTCAGGCTGCATTCCCAGAAGGAAGTTTTAAGGCACAGCCAGCCCCTGTCCAGTTGGCCCACTTTCTGTTCATTCGGGACTTTTCTAGCCTTTGACTTCTAGAGATAAGCAGGATTCTTTGAGGGAGCAAGCAGCAATCTCATAATTGGTCCTTGTTTTCAGCTGACTGCATTTCCCCACCACTAACAGACTGTTCAACCTTCATTACAGCTGATTAAATGCAGCTGACTATGCGCCTTTTGGCAGTGAAAGACCAAGTCATTTTCATTTTCAGATTTTCTCTTTATCCCTATATATTCTCCAATAAACATGGAAAAAATTGAACGAAAATTTCTGTGACCAGTTGGGTCCTCATCTGATGCCTCAACTTTGGAGGAATATTTCAAGGACTTTGTGAGAGGTAGGGAAGTGGATATGTCCTTTTATTACTTGTTTTATGTTTGGTCCAAGTAGTTACACTAATTCTGACTTCTACCATTGAGCTGTGGTGTAAACCCAATGAGGGAAAGAGAGTCCAATATTTCTAGGTTCAACTGAGCTAACACTGGAATAAAATGAAAAGCAGCAAAGTATGATGTACAAGAAATTATGGGAAATCAAGACCCTTATTCTTGAATTTCTTCTCGAAACATTAGGGAAACACACATAATCATCTATAGGAATTGCAGTAGGCAATGGTGGGTCAGTGAGTCCCATACCCAAACATCTTGCCATGGACCAACCTGCTATAACAATTTGGACGAAAGAGTCCTGCTTCCTCCCATTTGCTAGTCCCATCCGTTGCCTTTATCAGGAGACTTCTTTCCCCAACTGAAATACTATCCTTCTAATTAAGCAGCTTACCATTTCTTGACACCTCATCTCAAAATACTGACCTTTAGCCTTGTGAACTTGCTAAATTACATAAGATGGATGTTTCTAGATTAATATGGTAGACTGTAGCTAAATGTGATAGCCATTCAGTCTATAGTGAAAGTAACAAGCATGCATAGCAAAACTGGACATAGTCTCCCTGGACCCCCATTATTAAGGTTATGGTATACTTAAGTGTGAATCCATGGGTGTCCCTGTGGCCAGTGACTTGCTGAATGGACACTTCCATCTGCACATCCAGATACATATTTGACTTGTATTGCTCTCAGATTCCTGTGAGGTTGACTGCATCACAGCAGGTGCTATGGAATAGCTTACGCTCCTTAAATTCATAGCGTGTTCAACGTTCAAGGAGTTAATTAAAAAATACTCTCCAGATTTACACATTTTCTCAGAGTAGATAAAAAGAGGGTTTGGAAATACAAGCCTAAAGTAAATAAGACCAACTGCTGATTTTTCAATTAGGTTATGTTTCAGGGATACAAAATTACATATTCCTTTCCTATGCACGTCCCCTGCACTTTTTAAACACAGAACAACCCATTATTAAGCTATTAATCACCTCTTCCAATTAATTGCTAGGAAATGACCCACATTTTAGTAGTGGTGATGCAATTGAAAAGCTCTTTGATATTTGGCAAGGTAAAGTTACAGGCAGTAGTAATTTGAGACAGTGAGGCTATTAGCTGCTGTTTAGAATCTCAATTACTCTAAAGATAGATAATTACAAATAAAACAAACTTGTTCTCCTGCATTAGTAAGTGCTTCTTTTTTGCCTCAAAAAATTTATGAGTGATTTTCTCAGCCACCAAACATAATTTTCACATGAAAAATTGACCTTAACAGTATGAAGTATAGCTACAAGTAAAAGCTGTGTTTTCATCGAAGAGAATAAATGCATTTCCTGAACTCTGCCTGTTAAAGCTAATTGATTTATTGGCTCTCTATATACTGTACTATTGTCTTTATGCTCTTGGGACATGGAAGCTCTTCAGAAAAGAGCTAAATTCTACACGTCAATATGACAGTTGAAGTACACCTCTCCTTTCTTCAAGTGCAGGGTTTCTTAAAGCTTAAAAATAATAAAGAATAAGAAAATCTCTCCATGATTGGTTGGAATCAACTGAACACTGCTGTAGCCCTTGGCTTCTGGAATGTGTACTTTACTGTTTTAGTATTCCTGAGAAGTTAATAGTGTGGGGGTTCTTTTCTTTTTAATCATATTCCTTTCATAGTAAAATATTTATTCAAGCAAATGTAAAGTACTTGTCAAAATATGAGAATATGAAATTCCCATTTTTAGGTTTCTTAAACACATCAGTGATACAAAATATAAAGTGATGTGTTTTCCCCCAGGGCTAGTTTTTAAATTCATGAAATTTCCAAATATGTTTTTGTTTTATTTTCCTTCTACCTTTTGGTTGCTATATAAATTAGTAAATATAATGAGAGAAAGTCCTCAGCTGCAGTTGATCTCAACATTGTACAATCATCTCTATAAAAAGCAATGAGGAATAACAAATAAAAGGAAATACACAAATACTGAAGTGGTTGTATCTAGATGTTTCCTCAACAGGAGGTATAGTCAACAGATTTAATGATTCCCTCAATAAGAATCTCAGTCCGGAAAGTGAAATGTAGATGAAGGATTCAAAGTGTAGGTACACTTTCAAACTGATGCCAAAGTAGGGGGAGTACAGATTAGAGAGGACTTTAGGATCCAGGACTCCTGTGCAACCTGCAGACCTCGGGCTGTCCATGAAGAATCTACCCTTCCCTTGTTCCAACCCTACCCTTTCTATAGCTGCTGATTTGAGTTGGTAGAAAAGATGGTATGGTAGATTTTATATTTTCCTTAAAAGATTCTTTACCCCTAAGAATATACACATAATAGCATTCTATGTAGAATTGCAATGCACAAAGAACACTTTTCCTTCAAAAATAAGAGCATTAGTGTATGATTTGCCAGTGGTATTGTCATGTTTAGCCCAAGTGTCTATTTAGCTCCATGTGCTAACTACAATCAAAAACAGAAAAGGAAAGAGAAGCTTTAATATGTCCCAAGGAGATCAATCAAACAAATGTTCCTTACATGACAAAAAAAAAAAGTCTGGATAATATCTGGAAAAGAGGTTAATTGGTTTAAGAGAACAGGATTTCTTCTCTTTCAGAGGTCCATATTTTTCATGTTATTTCTTCATTCTCCCCATGTGAATTTATTACCCCACCAATTTTCCCAGATAAACTCTCCCACAATCTGTAATTGTTGTTTTCTTCACAGCAGCACATCTTTAAAGCAAACAAGCAGAGTGTTGTTTTCAAGTTTAAAAGGGAGAAATATTACTAAGTGATTCCCAAATTAAAACTTGTCATTTTGAATATAGAAAGCTTTGCAAACCTCATTTCAAATCAATAGTTTTGGAACAGAGGAAGTTTGGAATTTCGATTAATTTACCTTGAACAAAATAAGTTCATTTGTGCATCGGGGCAAGACAAAGGTTCATTTAGAAATAGGTTGTTTTGTTCATTAGGCTGCAAATATTTTTTTCTGAATGAGCACTAGGAACAGTGAGTTTGGACATCAGAGATATTATTTAAAAATGGGTATGCCCTCTCTATATTCTAAAATGTTATAATCTACTAATGAAAATTAAGTAATATTTATGTATATACTAACATACATCAATGCAATCATTTCCAAGGAGTCTGGCAAGGTAGTTCAGAATTTTGTGAAGTGAATGAAAAATGAAACCAACAATTAGATTTCTGTATTCATAGGTATTTCTTATTCTGTGTGTATTCTGTGTCACATTGATAGGTAAACCAATTTCTTAATAGACATGGCAACCCTAGCTAAAAAATACAGATGGTATGAGATCTCTGCCAGCGAAGAGTACTACCCAAATCTAATTTTTAAGCATTTCTACATCTGTTATTATTAAGTTGGTTACATCTTTACATGTGTGGTAACTTCCATAAGGTCCAACACATTGCAGTACCTAAGTAAACGGTTAATGGCTGAGTGAACAGTTGAAGGAATAAGGAAGTCTGGCATTTCCTTATTATGAGACAAAGCACTGAGCACAGACTGGGATGTATTACAGATATTTCTGAGACAAGGCATTGTTAACTTCCCGTAAATGAACTTCTGTTTCACCCACCTTTGGAGAAGATATTTCAGCAGAGGCTCTACCACTCTCTTGAGTCTGTGTGTTACTGTGTGTGTGTTTGTGTGTGTGTATACATATATATGTGCTTCTAAAAAGCATCAAATTTTTTTAAGAAAAAAGAAATCAGTCCTATCCTAGGGTTAGAATTCTCCCTGTATTTCCCTGGTTCTTAGGTTCTTAAAGTTCATGTTAATTATCTATGGTTGGCTATCTATATACATGGAACCTTCCTATCTAGTTCTTGACTCAAACTCTAGAATGAAACTGTATTTCCGTGTCCGTCAGATAATTTTTCCTAGTTGAATCCCTACTCCTGATCTCTCCTAGCCATCTATTTACCATTCCCACACAACTTGTTAGTTAATATTAATTTAGACAATAGAACACAATGAGTTGACCATAATCCATCACTCCTTTCAAGTCTATATTAGACTGACCATTCTGAAAAAAAAATACACATATATACTAATTTATGCCTAAAAATTGTCTTGCAGATACGTATGAAAAATTATGATCACCAGAAGTCAGCAAGAAAGTTCACTGCTTTCTTGCCTCCCAAGATAATAAGAGAAATAAAAAGAACACTTTCATTTATGAATTATACCAGAACTGATGACTTCCACTGACAAAGGAGTTAGGAGGTGAAAAATGTTTCATGGTCTATCTATGGCAACCCAAACCAAAAAAAATTCCATTTCCAATGACACTTTTCTTCTCACTAACCATGTGTCTTTTCGGGTCTGTAAACAAGTCAAGATGGCGCCTGGCATTTTGCAGAGGGAGTGGTTTGTGAAGTAATGCCAGCGAGCCATTAAGCGTGGAGATTCCTTATTGGTTGACTGCTGTATCTAGTTTATGTTAATTAAGATAAGCTGTGTGGAATGTATACATACCCCTCCTATCCTACAATAAACGGCTCCCACTCCTGCTGTATCAATCTACACAAGTTGCTCGTCACCCCCTGGCTATTTTGCCCAGCCAGCCAGGCTGCAGCATGTCTTGTTAGAACTATCAGAGCATATGAAGGCAAAAGTGATGATAGGTACCAATATCTGTGCAGAAGCATGAAGATCAAAGAGGAATATGTGGAATGGCAAAGAAGAACACTTCAAATCTCCCGAAACAATATTTAAATATTTACTCAATTGTACATGGCCAAGACTTATGTTAACTTAATAATGATATATAATAATATACAATTTTTTACAAAATTGTATATAGATAAGGCCCCTTCAATATAACAAAATGTTATTCAAGATATGTAGAGACTATAAGTGCAATTTTTCAGAGAAATGTCAATTAAAGAAAAGAGAATCAACCATACTACTTTGAGTAGTGTTGACTCTTTGCTGCTCATTTTTTTTTTTTTTTGGTCAGGATTTTAAATGAATCTTAGTGTTTCCTGTATATGTGGGGAGCCTGCTGCTTGCTTGCTTGTCCCATCTGTCCTCCATCATTTAGGTAAAGAAGGTCATACTCATTGCTACATAGAGAATGAAATGCAAAAGTAAGTGAACTGAGATGTTCCATGGCCTAAGAGGCTTTAATATACCTTGGAAATTATTATCCTCCAACATTTAATTGTATTCCATCTTTTTGTTTTGTTTGGGAGTCTGGAGCAAGTATTGCTGCCCACAAATTGTAAAGGAGGAAAAAAAAGAACAAGGGGCACAGCATCAGCATCTTTCATAAAGACCACAGATCCATCCAGGGCACAGAGTTTCTGAACCACAGTCCACTGCCTAATTCACTCTTCTGCTGGGCTACCTGGTTTTAAAATGCTATCCCATGGCAGATTAAAGAACACACAAAATTAGAAAAATCAGAAATGGCAGGAACAAGCAACATTTCTTTTATTGCACTAAATTTTGCATAGTTTCTTAGATTGTTGAGAAAGGAAAAAAGGAAGTTTTGCAAATCTTTTTTCATCCACCTCTTCTTTCAGTGCAAAGGGAAGTAGCAATCCAGTGCATAAATGACTACTCCTGTCTTCCTAGCATTCTAATGTATTATAAAGCCCTTTATAAAATCTGGTACCCAACTGAGTACTTCCTTTCACTATTAACTCCTTAAACCATGAATATTTAACGCAAACAAAGTTTAAACCCCTGACTCTTTTCACAGTTAGTATCTATAATCCTTTTTTCCAGACTAGGTATTTCTAAATCGTGTTAAATCTTTCATCTTCCTTCTGGTCAATTTCAAGGTTTTTATTGAATCAAATGCAATTTTTTTATAGCAGCTTTTCTTTTGCTTTTAGACATTTCTACTAGCTTAGCAAGAGCTTTTCAAATTAGGTGATTATCCTATATGCCTTACATTGATTTAGGCAGTACTTGTGTTAAGGCAACAACTTCTAGGTGAGACATGTTATTTATCTGTTTATTTTTAATGTACTCGTTATTTACAAACTAGTCCTGAAAGACTGAGAATGTTTTTCTTTTGTGGACTTTGAAACAAGTTTTATATTTTCCATTTTAGGAAACAACCCAAACTCTATTTTAAATAATAATAAAATATAAAACGATAAATAAATTTCAATACAAGATTACATCTTCTTCTAAAAACAATAGAGTTGAGCTATAAGAGCAGCGATTCTTTAGTAGAGCCTATTTTTCCAATCTGAAATTATTTTATTTTCTGTGAAGTTGTAAAAGATCATGTAGCACACTTTGTTATTTATTTTCCTTAAATCGTAAAAAACAGAGAAAAGGTAAAGAGGAAGAACAGTTAACCTCTGGTGACCAAAGGTGCACTTGATCTGTTATTTTGTATTCTATACTCTTCAAAAGAGCAATATAAACAGAATTATTTATGCCCAGCAAAATGTTGCTTAATTACTTATGCACCACTGTTTGCTTGTATTTTAAGCTCTCTCTACCACCCACAGGCAGACGTTAAACAGCTGCTAAAAGCTAGCTTTAGTCTTGCCTGTTTGAAATTAGCATACTTGAGCTTTGAAAAAACTTTGTTACCAATTTACATATGCATAGAGACTGATATTTAGACTCACCATATGATATGTCCCTCAAGAGCTTTTCTTATTGCCTCCATCCTCAGGTCTCAACCTAGAGACTGTAAATCTAGCAGGTGATTAATTCTATACCCTTGAGAAACTAGCAATTAGCACTTGCAACCAGTAAAAAATTGTCATTTCAAAACCCTGTTTACTATGCCCATGTATTCTCTATGAACTCACAGTTAACTCTAAATAGATGTGTGCAGCAATAGATCTGCAGACATTTCTGTCTCTTTATGTAAAATATAATATTGCTACCAGCTAATCAACCTATTAAATATATATAATTGACATTCCTTTTTTATATAAAATAGCAAGATGTAGCAAGCATGGAAACACTATACATGATGTTTTATGTTACTAAACCTTAATCAGTTCATTTCAACATGATGACTTTGTAGGGTTTACCTGTTCTGTGTCAATTCTTATCTCTGATAGCTGAAATTACCGTACTTCCAGATGTTCTTATGCATTATTGAGGTCTTCTGCAGTAGATGCTGGAAAAGGTAAGATAAGGTTTTATTTCTTTGTAGTAGTCACAACACTGAGATCAAAGACAGTAAAGTGCAGTGCTTAGTATTGAAAACTATGATGAACCTAACATTTATTTTCAAGTCGCAAACCTATCATAAAAACTGCTCATCAATCTTTATTTAACCATTTCATGTGTAATCTTTGAGTCAAGCAAAGAAATGTTTAGAAAGGCTTAAAAATATTTTTCTCACCACACAATAAACTATTGCTAATTATGCATGTACATAACATAAGTTTTAAATTGAAAATACATGTTGGAAGCTCTGTTTTGTGAGACAAGAGTGTAAATAAAAAGAAAAGAGAGACATAGTAAAATTGTTCTATACAATAACTTGCATTGAACAATTCATTTTGTTCAGGTTTAAGAATATGTTAAAGAAAAATTTGCACACACACACACACACGCGCGCACACATGTATTTTTTAAATGGTTTCTGATAAAATCTGCCAGTGCTTCGGAGAGTGCTAACTGAAGTGAAAACAGAGTAATTCCATTTTCTGAAATGTTTTCAGTTCAGTTCAAGGGAAAGAAGATAGGTGAAAATAGCTAACATGCATGCTACCCACAGCATGCTAACTTACTATAACCAAAACATTTCATTTTGAATTATACGTTACACATTTTCATGATTACAAGAGTAAGAACAACAACAACAACAAAAAAATATGCCATGTAAAATATCTTGATCCCTAACTTGAATAACCCTTAGTTAACAGACACCATGACTTTAAAAATAAACATTAAAAATCCAGAAAACTCATGCAGGAATAATTTAGTTCCTTATATTAGAATGTGAAGGACAGCAAATCTCCTTTATCCAGAAGTGGAAAGTTAGGAGCAATTGCAGAAAAGATCTCCTACAAGAGTGAATCTTATTTTCTCCAGTTGCACAGTCATTAGATGGTCTGCTAAAAAGGCCTGCTAGACTTTCTACTAATTACATCATCAGACCATCTTACAGTTAAAATCAGTTGCAGGGCACTCGTACACAACTAAATCCCTGCTTCTAATTACTATTTTAGTCTCTTTTTCCTTGTGACATGTTGGTGATAGATCATTATTTTTTCAGCAATTTGTTCGCATTTATATGCAATATAATTGGATCTGATTAATTATTATGATTAATGACTGCAGAATTTCCTTGCAAAGCTATTAATACTGGTAGTATCAAATGAAAGACATGGACAAATTAAAGCCAATGGATTCCTGTTGCTCATACTTGCAGCGCCTGGGCTGAAGTAACCCTTTGCTGTTCCCCAGCAAACAGAAAGTGACTATAAACCAGAGCTCTTTGAATGGCTTAGGAGCTCATATGTATAAAGTGCCTGGGATGCTTTTAGGCTTATTTAGGTGTATTGTAAATGATAATCCAGCAGGTCTATGTTGAAAAGGAGCAATACTGTTATTGGTTTGAAGTAGTAAGGAATTGTGTAGCATTAAAAATCTGTAGAAAGCTATTAAGAAATAATTGTCTTGAAGGACATTTATAATTTCTCCATTTTCCTCCACAAATATGCTATAAGGCACTTAGTTAACTTCCATTAAATGTCAGATTACAAAATTTCTAAAGGACATATTTATGTAGAGTGTGTTTTGTATTTTAAATTATACTCTGGCTTAGAAGTAGGATATTACATGTAAAAAAAGCAAACAACGGCTGAGTAGCTTAGGGGATCGACTTTCCCGTTACCTCTGGGACCTGACTTTAAATCTGGCTTTGAGCAAACTGAAGAAAAATCATTTCAATCTAATGGCAGCAGCAAATAAAAAAATCAGATAGTTTGAGTTCCATGAAGGTGGCAGCAAGCTTTTTGCTTTATGAAGTGTCCAGAATCCTGGGCTTAAAGGAAAGAATTGGATTTGGAGGATACGTGCCTGATTATAAATTGTAAAATACAAAAGATGTGAGTATAATTTGCATCTGTCATAAACAGTACCAGCCCTGCTCATAGCATGAGCCTTAACAGGGGGGCATGAAGACTGGAATCTTGCTGAGAAAATGGATTCATTCTGTCTGACCCAGAAATGGTAGTGGTGCCTGTATTAACGTGAACATTCTCAAAAGATTTAAAAGATAGCTTTTCAGTTAAAAATGAATGCAGATATCTGATGATGTTCAATGTGATAATGCTGAACATTTTTTTAAAATTAGACAATGGTTCCTAGCCAGTGCAATATATAAATGCAAAATGTGAACTTGTTTGATAAACAGCTGAAATTTTTCTTTGATGATTCATATTAAATAAAATTTGCCAGAGGGAGAAAGAAGGTAGACTAAATTATTGTGTACAGGTGAATCACAAAACATTTAAAACACACATGCCTTACCTCTTTTCATGTTTAATCCAAGAAAGTAAATTTCTGTGAAATTTTTACACACTTATTGATACTAAAATGTAACATTCTTTATTCACATTTACATATTTTTAAAAGGTATGGGTTTCTGGTCTATATTTATTATGAAAATGATTAAAATAAATATAAGAACATCATTTAAAATCTTCCAGCTACTATCAGAATAAGTCAGTTGGCCTATCAGAGCTTTCAAATAAGCCACCACCACCACCACCCCATTCCCTTGCCAAATGGCTTTGTATAAATTATTTATAAAAGGATAATGCTAGTTTTTCTTCTGAGAGTAGAAAAATGGGATTAATGTGAAGATCAACACTGAAGCCATTTTCATGAGCTCCTTGTATATATAAATTATGCTTATGGCAATTAATTTAGAAATTAGAGCTGACCTTCACCCCAGGTAAGAGAGAGTGGTGGTAAAAGGCAGGAATCCTGTCTTTTTCTGAGTCAGCATCACCACCCAGGAGAAAGAGGGCACTTATACATACACGTGATAATTAATGTTTAGGTGTTCACTCTTGCTAATATGATAAAGGTAATGAAACAGTTAGTAATAGAGCAATTAATGACACTATTTTTAAAAAACAGAGTATGAATTACCATTAAGAAAATTGGTTTTGAATAATTTCTCATTGGAAAATGCAACAGAAAACAAATAAAACCGCATGATTTGGGACATAAATAAGAACAGTCCTGGGCACGAGGTGCTTACAATTGAAGTGGATGACTTATCTGTCACAACAAGAAAGCTTCCTGCTGTTCACATGTTAGTTGGTGTCAGTAGACAGATCAAGAGTAAAGACTAGATCCTTGTAGCAGTCCTAAGCCATGAACAGAAAGAACCATTTAAATGCCTTGAACTAACTCACGCATCTTCTAAGAGACAGAATCCTTGAAACTGCTTCTTGCTACTCTGTAACTGACTAGTCTATGCTGATTCATTCCTAACCCCAAGAAGTTACCATGACAAGGAAGGCTTTGGGAAAACTCAAATATTAGAAACCCTTCCACTCATGACTGAATCAAACTGCTGTGTCAGAGTATGGTTGCCTCCATTGTAGGAATACCAAATCTGGCTTCTCCCATCTATGCTTGTAGTTTAGAATACGGGACAGTAAATACCTAAAATGCAGGCATATAAAAGTGTATAAACACTAGCTATTTTTTTAATTTAATTTTATTTATTTATATGCAGTGCTGAGAATCAAACACAGTGCCTCACACATGCCAGGCAAGTGCGCTACCGCTCAGCCACAGCCCCAGCTCTAGCTATTTTTGAAAATTAATGTATGCACCCTGATTTCCATCAGCTTTTCCTACCTTGAAACCAACTACTAAAATGATGGGTGAAGCCTTGCTTTTCTCTACACTCCCTGCCTCATTTAGCTAGTGAAGACGCATCATAGTATTTTTACAACTGAAGCTTTGAATCTTACATTTAGAGTTTTTAGACTCTTTAAAGACCATCTATTTTATACCCATTCTTCTGCAGATGAGAAAACAAAGCTCAGAGAATGATCTTTAACTAATGTCTTATAATAATTAAGTGACAGGGTTCAAAAGAAATTCCAGATTTTTCCTATAAATCTGTATCCCTTTCCAATATACCCCACAGTTGCTGACTTCTATAAAAAAAACATATGACATTGAATTTAGATCTTAATTTTTTTACTGTTTCTCTAGGAAATTAATATTTTTCATCTGAATAACCAATACTTTAACTAATATTTTAAACACATCTTTTGAATCTATTCTCTAGAAAGAGAATTAAAATTGAAACAATCTAAATACCATCAATCAGGAACTAGTTCAATAAGTGATGACATACTCATATTGTAAAATACTGTTAGGTCATTTCAAAGAATAATGTAACTCTTCATGTATTGGTATGAAAAGATATGCATTATATATGGCTAAATGTTTGAGAAACAAGCAGCAGAAAAGTATACGAAGAATGATCCCATTTTTAATTTTTTATTAGGTTACATAAAGGGAGAATGTCTAAATGTTTAATAGTGACTCTCTGGGGATAAAAATAAGGGGGTGGAGGACAGAAGGGAGAATTTCAGGATACATTCTATTTGTTTCTGGTTATCTAATTTAACTTTAACAACAAGGATATATTTGCTTTCATAGTTAAAAAGTTAAAAGTCAAAACCCAAGAAATTGTATAAGATAAAATCCTAATTTTATAGGCTTATGTGATATTTATAAAGATCAACCTACTTTTTCCCCCCAAATCTTTATTACATTGCTGAGGTGCAGAAATGTGCTAATAACTTGTAAAAATATTCTCTAAATATTTGCTATTTTTTCAATAGTAGTATATGCACTAATTTGTGCTTATAAGTTATGTTGTCCCTTATATTTTATATAAGACACAAAAGAAGATTGTTCTATTTTATTGTAATTATTGCAGTATTATTTGATGCAGAGAAATGATAAGAGTGGAGAAAAATACTATAACTTGTCTTTTTAAATTTTCTTTGGTGCAATATCATATTCAAGGATGATGGTACACATTTCTAAATTGAAAGATTCAAAAACAAAGCAATGCAGTTATTTGGCACTGTTAGTGACTCTGCCATGAAATTTTAACATATGATATTTTACCTCCTCAGTTTTCCACATATGCAGTATACGTATTCTTGGAACAAAAGATGTAACCTCATGTGGAGTTAGTAAAAATTTGTTAAGAATTTGGAACTTCTCAAAAGAATACATTCTATAAATATTTTATTTGATGAACCCCAGAATTGCCTATGTGGTGTGCAAAACAGAGTATCAGAACATCAATTTTTTAATTCTATTCTCATCCAAATGTCTCTTTTAGCTAGGAGTTTTGGAAAATCTTAACATAAGTCATATTACTTTTGCAAAAAAATCTCTAAAAACCAAACTATATTCTCAATGTTACAACTCAGAATATATCTTACATTTTTTTAAAAAGATTAAAAAAATTTCTAAGTAAAATTTATGCTTATAAACAAAAGAAAGTTAATAATAAGAAATTCTTTCCTAAGTGGTGGATACATCTATTATTTTCTCAATGTTAGAAAGAAAAAAAGATATTTTCATACAGTTATTCTAAGAAAATTTTAATAATTTCATGTATTGTTTAACAATTCCAAATTAACAATACTGTTTCTGCTTGAGTGTACATGCCTTGTCTAGGAACTATTAATTTCAAAAGACAGCTTCAGTTTACTTGTGATGAAGTGATATACTGATAGATTCTTAAGAAACAAGAAATAGAAATCCAAAATAAGAAACAACATACACCCAACACACCAATAAGCCTTTATTCCCAAATATCATTTACATATCTTTAAGTTTTTAAAATTCAGGATTTTAAATAAATATTTAGGAAGGACATGTCTTCTTATTAATTTTTTGCAGTTGTAATCAGTTTCATAGAAATTGTTGTACTTAACAAATTTCATAATTACAAAAATGAATAAGAACATCAACAATATTAATAGCTATAAATGTATTCCTGGATAATATTCATTCTCTAAATTTTTTAATTGTATAACAAACATTCAGAACTTTTAATATGCATTAGAAATTGAACTTTGTAAATCAAATCTTTAGAATTCAAAAATCTGAACATCAAAAACCACGCTGTTTTCAAAGAATGTTACAAGCAGTAAATATGGAGAAATCACACACTAAAACATAAATAACTGTACTTCACAAGAGATTATCTCTAGTGATGTTATAGTTTTGTCAGTATGTATGTAATCATATTCAGGAAAAGAGCAGAGATTTGCAGTTTTATTGCCAATAGTTTCACTGAGTTCCAGTTCTATTGCTGTGGAAATACTTTTTAAAGCTTTTAACAAATCAGAGGGAAGTAATTTGTCTTCTACTGTTGAGTCAAGACACTCAAGAATGTTCTGTTAAGTCAAAAACAGCAGACTTCAGTTGATTCACTAATGTTGCAAAAGATCATTGCAGAGAAATTGGAAAACAAGAAAGGTTACCAGAAGGAAGTTTTACAACACAGAGGTGGGGAAAGTAGAGAGTAAAAATGAGTAAGTAAAATCTAAGTGTGAACAAGAAGGCAAATCTTTTAAGGACAAAGTCCCAAAATAATAATATTATTATATAACAAGCAACAATGCCATTTGCTCTTACAATTGGCAATACTTGTCAAGAAAGTACACTAACACACCTCACTTCTTAAATGACTATGAAGCCCATGCAATCAGAAGATGAGAATTTTTCAAGCAAATGCTTCCTTCTCTGGTAAAAGATCTGCCCATTTACTAAACCAAAAATCTGGTGTCATTTTTGTTTGGAACATGGCCAAAATAGCTCTCCAAAGTTAGTGCAAGTTTAGCTCGGTGCAAATAAATGCATGTTATTTTTTAAAGAAAGGCAAAATAATTAAGAATTTATTTTTGTTTCTAGAGGTGTAGAGACTAAGTGTAGTATACTGACCTGTTTGAATGTATGTCCGTAAGGAAACAAGGCTCCTAAAAGAGTCATTGGGGCAATAATGACCAGAAATGCACTTGGTGAAGCCATGCTATAATCTATGATTGCTCTGCCTGTATTTTTTTGTGTTGAGCTACTTTGAAAAAAGACCCTAACCATTTGTATTATATTTTAGGGGTTGCAGTAACAAAGTACCACAGACTGAGTGGCTTGAAAAACAGAAATATATTTCTCACAATTCTGGTGACTTGAAGTCCAAGATCAAGGTGTGGGCAGAGTTGGTTTCTCCTGATATGTCTCTTCTTGTCTGACAGATGGCTGCCTTCTCTCTGTGTCCTCATAAGACCTTTATTCGTTTGAGAACATTTCTGATGTCATTTTGTGTGTCCACATTTCCTCTTCTTATAAGGATACTTATCAGCTTGGATTAGGGCTACTCTAGTGGTTTCATTTTAGCTTAATCACATGTTAAACACTTTGTCTCCAAATGTAGTAACATTCTGAAGTAATGGAGTTTAGGGCTCCAACATATAAATTTAGGAGATATAATTTAGCCTGTAGCACTATGACTTATTATCTATCCTAAACATCCATTATAGTCTACTACAATACGTTAATCTACAGAGAATGTCATTTCATCTGAGTCCTGCAGCATCACATGAAAATATTCCACTAGACAATTATTTTTTCAGTTGTGTTCCTCTAAGCCCTCACTTCCCAAGCCAGCAGTCAGGGATGAACCAGTAGGTATTTAACAATGACTTTCTGGAATACAGTACTCATCACTGAATGAAAAGTTAGGAGGAGACACACATAATTCAGTTTCATGAGCTGGGATGAGCTGACCCTACCACACCACTCTCAGGGACTTTGATGACTTCAGGGAGTCTGTTATCAGAACAGTGTTCTTCATATTTGGTTCAAATTCTTGATATCCATTTTTTAAAGTGGTTATACTGACCTCACCTAAAAAAAAAAATGTTACTAAGAACTTCATTACTTAATTTCTAAAATCTTATAACTCTGTAACCTTAATTATTGAATCTAGTAGTGAGTTCCATTTTATTTCTAACAGATTCTATAATCTTTCTAAAAAATAAAAGTAGTGATGTGTTTATTATCTCCTTGACTTGATATATAGTTCTTAAAACTCTCCTTGAAATTTTTCTGCAAGCTGTGTGATGCAGCCTCTTGGTATAAGATGCCAAAAAATTAGTTGATACCCAAAATGAATTCATGTAGTTGTCCTTAATCTGAATAAAATTATAATAGTTGCTTTTAACAGTTGCTGAAGTATTTCTGTAAACACAGCAATAAATATAAAATCAATCTGAGAAGAATTATGCAGCTATCCAAACAAATATAAAAACTGGGATGAATTTCTCCATTCTGAGTTAGTAATCTTTCTTCTATGCTCCTACTGCTTTCTGATCTAGCCTCATTAAAGCAATAATCATTTTGATTAATAAGTGCATTTACATTTCTGTTTTCACTAACCCTCAGAGAAAATATGATATTTTTGTCTTTATAATACCCACAACTTGTATGCATCATTATTTATATTAACGGAGATTATTTTTAACTTTTGAAGAAATTTTTAGCAAATCTTCTTACGAAAACTACTAGAAAAAGGAGACAAATTTATGAATTTATTTAGCCCCATGAAAAAATTAATAAATAAAGGCTACTGGAAATTTCAAGAAAATCATGAAATAATAATAAATTCTACTAGGGAATGATTTGCATGGTTAGATATAATGAATTTTGAATGATCACTTAAAAAGTGACTTCAATACTTGGCAATTTCATAACTAACTATAGCATTATTAGTATTTGGAAATACTGTAATTATTGGCCATAATGTTATAGTTGAGCAATATTCTTATGTTTAATTATTGTTTTTCAGTCCTTGGGACCAGGATCTTGTAAACACTCAGCAACCTCTCTACCACAGAGTTAAACCTCCAGTCCTGTATATTTGTTTAAGTACCAAAATGTATGTGTAGTATAACTCAAAAACCCCATATAATAGTCTTTAAAATTAACACTCCAACTTAGCCTTCAAGTGTGTGCAGTTGTCCACATTTTTATACCACTCTGTTGTTTTCTGTGGGTCTCACTGACACCGATGTGCAAATACAGCACAAGGATCATTAAGAAAGCATACTCACTCACTTGCTAACACTGAAAATTTCATATAAAAAGATGGTCTGAATGACCACTATTCCCATAGTCAGATCCAACTATTTCACTCTAAAATAATTACTAACCACCCCAAATCTACTATTAATATTTTTAACTCTCTTTAAAATTCTGGGTCCAAAGAATATCTGCTAAGAAAAAAAAAAGCTGCCTATCAAAACAGGTATCTAGAATAGCCTATTGTATTTCTTGGAATGTCACCTAGAGACTTTTGGAATCTCAACAGTCACACAGTGTATGTTCAATCACAGGATTCTAGGTAAAGAAAACCAACTAATACCAGCAGTATTAGCAGAACTATCAGTGTGGTTTAGACATGGATTGTCCCTACCAATTCTCTCCAAATTTGATTCTTAGTATAAAATTACTGAGAGGCAAAGGGGCATTAAGATGTGATTATGTCACTAAGAGGGATTAATGTCTTTCTCCTGGGGGTGAGTTTATTCTCTCATGTTGTCATAAGGCAAGGCTGCTCCTCTTGTTTTGTCTCCATGCCCTCCTGCCCTTCCATATTCTGCTGTGAGTTATAGCAGCAAGAGTTCCTCACCAAAAGCCAAGGAAATGCTAGTGCCCTGTTCTGGGACTTAACAGCTTCCAAAACTAAGAATCAAAGCAAGCATCTTTCCTTATAAATTACTCAGCCTTGTGTATCTTCTTTTAGCAATAGAAAACATAGATACTACCCAAAAGAATATTCCTTTTTCTGGTAAGAGGAAGCAAGTTTCTATATTCTTAATGTGTTACCCTCTTTCAGACATATAACATTGACCATCAAAATCTTTTGCTTGTGTAACATTCCAATTTTATGATCATCTCATCAGGTATACACAGTAGATCTATGAAAAATTTGAACTGAAGTGGCCAAATAGGGTTAAAAAAATAGAATGACGTGAAAGGGGCATTTTATATAGCATCAAAAAATAGTCCCCTGCCAAAAATGTTATGGCTTCTCTTCTTGAATAGGCACAAGAACACTGTATCCTTATATCATTGGGATCACATATTTCTTTAGATGGGGGAAAAAGGCACAGAAATAAATATTTAAAACTTTGAAATTGAATACAGTTCCATTAATAGCTTAGAAAAAATAGAATCTATAGAACCTAAAGTTGAGCTGACCCAGAGGAAGTGGCCATTAACACGAAGGCACTAGCATAGTAAAGGAATTAGGATGTATGATTTAATAGAAATGCGCTTACTCTGTCTCATTGTAGTCCCCATAAAATGTTCAATCTGCTTAAAGGTCACCTAACACTTAGAAATAAGAAAATGCCTAGCAACCCTGTGGAAAACCCCCAAAATTCAAAGTATCACTCTTTTTTTTAATGAATAGTATATAAAAATTATTATAACTTATGAATTGTAAAATGAGTAATACTCTTCTAAATATTCTACCTTCCTTTGACACAACTTTTAACAGGACAACGGGACATTGTCTTGGTTTCCATAAACAAGTTTTCCTACCTCAAATGAACACAAATTAGAAAATGGAAAATAGTTTGATACTCAACTATGTGTTTCTCAAATCTAATGGTGTGTGTGTGTGTGTGTGTTTGGTGGTGGCAAAGGAAGTAACAAACTCTCTTATACTTAAACCAAAGAAGTTTGAATTATAATATCAAAAATATTGTTTGTTTATCATTCTTCTGTCCCCTGCCCCAGGCAGCAAAATGAAGGTAGTTTCTATAAATGAGAGATCAGTGAAGATGTCAGTTTGAAAACATAATTTAGAAGGTTCTAGTAGGCAAGGCAACAATAAGGTTCATAATCTGTTAGTGCCTATGCACTGTATTAGCAAAATACCATATCATCAATCTCCTTTCTTTTTCTGTGTCTGACTCTGCCACCTTCTTGGCTTGTACACCCGGAGGAGCATAATTATAGGCATGTAACATATGCATTGTGACTTTGAAAGTATGGAATTTAAATTACTTCAGTACATAAATCACCCTTAGCCTATAAGTCCATTTTACTGTGCAAATGAGGAAAGCCTAGTGCTTGTTTACCATACTTTGGAAAACTTTAAAAAAAATAGTACATTGCATAATTATTGGATTTGTAAAAACATGCTTTGATCAAATGAAATGGGCATTTAGTTTGTTCAAAGCTACTTTCCATAATCCATTACACAGCATAAATTTCACATAACTGCTCACATAGCAACTTGTAAATATACCCGTATATTTTCCTTCACTTTTAGCATCAAAGGAAAAAAGTGATTAAAGATGTAGTGTACACATCTCTTTCACATACAGCTTTTCATTTGAATTAAAAATCTCAAAGAATTAACCCAATAAACCTACAGCAAGTGTATAAGTCTGTAAATATTTTCCTCCTCTTTTCTGCATCATTAAAAATAATAGAATGGTTGGGTGTCTAGTAAACACACAAATTCAAAAAAAGATAAATATGCTAATGTCCTTCCAAAACCATCCATTATATTCCAAAAACCTAATGCAAACAGAAGCCCAAACTTTAATCTTTCCGTGAATTAGGATAAGAGAAGATTGCAGGACATCATTTTGGCTTTAATTATTATCTTCTGAAAAGCCCTTCAGTGTTCTCTGAAGCATAAACAATTGAGGAAGATGAGAGTTCATGGAGAGGTTCCATTTATTTCCTTCAATCAATTTAAGTGAGGAAAATGTAGAATTCTGAGAAAGGGAACATAACCAAAGCCAATTAATGCATGCCCTTGCTTTTCAAACAATCCTGATGATGCTGGACATAGTCATTCATTAGGTAGAAGATCCTAAAACACTTTTATTATCAACATCAAGATGGCTTTGAAAATATTAAATAGCTAATGTTATTTATCTACCGAACGAATTTCTCTATTGAAAGTCATAGCCACACTTGAGGAAAAAATACCCCTATCCCAAACCACAATGTGTCAGTTCTGCTGATTGAAATGCGAAACCCAACTCTATAATATTTACCTAAAAATCTACATTTTTTTGTGAATTTTCAAAAATTTCACATTTTTCCCATAAAGTATTAAAATAAAATTCTACTAAATTAAAATAAAAACAAATGATAAAGACTATACAGAGGATAGTCTGGAATTGCAATACAAAGACAATGAAAGTCAAATACGATTTGAAATTTTCTCATGGTCACATTCAAAACACAAAAAACACAGACAAAATACATTTTAAATATTTTCATTTAGTATAGTATATGCAAAATATTATCATTTATCATATAATCCATATAAAGCTCTATTTATAAATATTTTTATTTTCATACTAACTCTTAAATCCAATGTGTATTTTATACCTAAGCACATCTTGAATTGGACGTTAGACTTTCATTGGAAATTTATAATCTATATTTTTTATTTAATTTATTTATTTTATTTAATTTTATTATTGTCATTATTGTTATTTGCAGGACTAGGGATAAAACCTTGCCTATCAAAACATGTTAGGCAAGTGCTTTACCACTGAGCTACACCCCGAGCTCTCACAATTAGGATTTAAATTTTATAGAATTAACTGTCTAAATGCTGATTGACATACTTGAATTTCTAAACATATTTAATTTTTTTCAATAACCAAATTGAATGTTTTTAAATTTAATTAAAATATAATAAATATTATTTATATAGTCATATTAACCAATTTTAAGTGTTCAGAATTCAGAAATGACTATTGGCTGTCATAATGAGAAGGGTATAAAAGAGAAATAATAAGGGTAATTAAAATCTTAACAAAAACACTAATGGCTTTTTATCTAATTAAGAAATATCTAATATCCTTATTCTATCAATTGCTACCATATGTGTTATTGTTCAGTAGTTAGGTAAATTGCTACATATGTAAATACTATGTAAACTCACTTACATTTTAAGTTTCCAATTAGTTGGTAATTTCTACTTATATTTAGGTGAAAACATTTGGAGGTTCATGACTATATTTAACATGCTTACCGTGAAAACATCTGGAATCAATCTAAGACAAATTAACATTGAGACCATATCTTCACAGAAACATAAATGCTTGAAAAGTAGATACCTGACTTACTTATCATATCATTGGATGGTTAGGTGTGAAAGTATTTTTTTTCTGCCTTTTAGATTATCAAAGTCCAGGGCAGAAAGTGTTTACTACTTCTGTAACATCCTGCAACACTATATAATATGGTCTATAGTGACTGACAAAACAATGGCTGGAGAGAAAAGATTTGTACTGAGAGGGCATTCTGCAGGCATTGCACTAAGCTGTTCTGCAGTCAGGATATAACTTTACAAAACAAACAAACAGCAAAATCTTAGGCATTAGGCATCATTATCCTTATTTTACAGATGAGCACATCATCACCATGGCTCATGGAGGTTAATTAAGTAAAAGGCTAAAGTCACACAGTTCAGTGATGAAACTGGGCTTGAAACCTAGACTTGCTTGATTCCACATGTACATTTGTAACCACAACACAATATTCCATGATTTTCTACTTTGACACAGTATTTTATAGTTCTTGTATCCTTTTGTATTTCTTTCCTAATTGGTTGTATATATGATCTGTCCAGTTGATCATTGCACTCTTTTAGCCATGCTTATGCTCCTTTTGAATTCTCTCCTTTATGGTGGGAACCTCTCAATAAAATCTTACTTTTCTTTTTGTTATCAATGACTTTTCCTTTGTATCACCAAGGTTATGAGTCAGGTCTTTTACTCTATCTATTTATTCTTCTTTTATTTTTTGTATCAGGGATTGAACACTGGCTGGGGCATGTGACCACTGAGCCACATCCCTAGCCCTTTTTATTTTTTTTTATTTTTAAACAGGGTTTCACTAAGTTGCTCAGAGCCTCACTAAGTTGCTGAGGCTGGCTTTGAACTTGTTCTCATCCTGCCTCAGCCTCCCAAGAAGTTCCCATAATACATTCACAGTTTTCAAGTTTTTATTGGGCAACAAAATATATTCTTTCAAATGGTGATTACATGTTATATTAAATAAATAATTAAATTATGTGTGATTATTTAATTCCCCACCCCCTTAGTTGCTTCAAAAGAAATACAGAGCACTAAATGAGACCATAAATTAAATCACAGAAGGAGCACTTATTCTTTTCTATGACAAGGCCATCTTTTTATCCTATGGAGTTTTCTTCAAATAATATTGTTTAAAGCACAAAATCACATATATATAAATAAAATCAGTTCTCTTAGGGGTCCGTGTAATTCAGAATAATAACTATGAATTGATCTTAAGAGTTCCTCCTGAAATTAAGTTTGCATTACAATACATACATATATAATATAGAATATATAAAATATATAACATACATGCATATATGTAACTTCTAGGGAGTAATTTAATAAGTCATTTTATCAACAAATATTTTGTTCCTAGTAGATGCCAAACCCCAAAATGAATATTAACAGTGAACTAGACTATAGATCCTATCCTGATTAGACTTACCATAAAATTAAGAATACATAAAATTACCAGAATGAAGAATTTGCAGGGACCCAAGATGGTGGGCTAGAGGGACCTGTGTCACTCCGGGACCTGGAATTAAAGTAGTGGGAGAAATCGTTGAGATGAAAGAAACAATAAACCAAATTAAAATTCAATAGACAACATCACATTTGTGATGTGATAGGTTAGATCACTTGGAAGCCAGGACCTCTGAAAATGAAGATAAAATATATAATCTTGAAAAGAACATAGACCACATATGTGAAGATGGTAAGAAAGCATGAGCAGAGAATTCAAGAAATATGGGATAACATAAAAAGACCAAATTTAAGAGTTATTGGAGGTAGAGGAAGGCACAGAGTTCCAAACCAAAGGAATGAACAATCTACTCAATGAAATAATATCAGAAAATATTTTAATCATGAAGAATAAATTAGAAAACCAAATACAAGAGGCTTACAGGATGTCAAGTGCACAAAATCACAACAGATCCCCATTAAAGCACATTATAAAAAAGACAATATATTATGCCACAAAGCAACTCGTACCAAATACAAAAAAGTGAAGATACTACCATTCATTCTATCAGATCATAATGGAATGAAATTAGAAATTAATAATAAAATAAAAAATAAAAGCTACTCCAACACCTGGAGTCTAAATAATATACTACTGAATGAGCAATGGGTTGCAAAAGACATCCAAGAAGAAATTACAAAATTATTAGACATAAATGAGAACTCTGATACAACACATCAAAATCTCTGGGACATTATGAAGGCAGTACTAAGAGGAAATTTCATTGCATGGAGTTCATTCCTTAAAAGAAGAAAAAGTCAACAAATAAATGACATGACATTACATCTCAAAGCCCTAGAAGAAGAAGAACAAATGAATACCAAAATTGGTAGAAGACAGAAATAATTAAAATCAGAGCTGTAATCAATGAAATTGAAACAAAAGAACAATTGAAAACATTGACAAAACAAAAAGTTGGTTATTTGAAAAAATACATAAAATTGACAGACCCTTAGCCATGCTAACAAAGAGAAGGAGAGAGAAAACTCAAATTGCTAACATCCATGATGAAAAAGGAAATGTAACAACAGACACTATTGATATACAGAAGATAATTAGAAATCATTTTGAAAACTTGTACTCCAATAAAATAGAAAATATTGAAGGCATTGACACATTTCTAGAATCATATGATTTGCCCATATCAAATCAGAAGAATATACACAATTTAAACACAGCAATTTCAAGCAATGAAATAAAAGTTGCCATCAGAAGCCTACTAACCAAGAAAAACCCAGGACCAGATGGATACACAGCTCAGTTCTATAAGACCTTTAAAGAAGACCTAGTACCAATACTCCACAAATTATTTAGTGAAACAGAAAAAGAGTGAACACTTCCAAATTCAATCTATGAGGCCAATATCACCCTGATTGCAAAATCAGACAAAGACACATCAAAGAAAGAAAACTTCAGACCAATATCTCTAATGAACATAGATGCAAAAATTCTAAATAAAATTCTGGCAAATTGAATACAAAAACATATCAAAAAGATAGTGCACCATGATCAAGTGGGGTTCATTCCAGGGATGCAAGGTTGGTTCCACATATGGAAATCAATAAATGCAATTCATCACATCAATAAACTTAAAAATAAGAATCATATTATCATCTCAGTAGATGCAGAAAAATCATTCGGCAAATAAAGTAATACTACATGTTCAAAACACTAGGAAAAACTAGGGATAACAGGAACATATCTCAACATTGTGAAAGCTATTTCTGTTAAGCCCCAGACCAACATCATTCTAAATGGAGAAAAATTGAAAGCATTCCCTCTAAAAACTGGAACAAGACAGGGATACCCTCTTTCACCACTTCTATTTAACATAGGTCTTGAAACACTAACCAGAGCAATTAGACAGATGAAAGAAATTAAAGGGATATGCATAGGAAAAGAACTCAAATTAGCACTATTTGCCGACAACATGATTTTATAACTAGAAAATCCAAAAAATTCCACAGGAAACTTCTAGAACTAATAAATGAATTCAGCAAAGTAGCAGGATACAAAATCAACACCCATGAATCAAAGGCATTTCTGTACATCAGGGACAAATCCTCTGAAAGAGAAACTAGTAATAAACTGCCCCCATTTAAAATAGCCTCAAAAAAAAAAAAAACCACCAACCTGGGAATCAACTTAATGAAAGAGGTGATTGACCTCAACTTAATGAAAAAGGTGATACATCTCTACAATGAAAATTATGGAACACTAAAGAAAGAAATTAAAGAAGACCTCAGAAGATGGAAAGATCTACCTTGTTCTTGGAAAGGCAGAATTAATATTGTCAAAATGACCGTCCTATCAAAAGCACCATACATATTTATTGCAATTCCAATGAAAATCCCAATTACATTCCTCACAGAAATAGAAAAAGCAATTATGAAATTCATCTGGAAAAATAAGAGACCCAGACTAGCCAAAGAAATCCTTAGTAAGAAGAGTGAAGCAAGTGGCATCACTGTACCAAACCTTCAACTATACTACAGAGCAGTAGTAAAAAATAAATAAATAAAGGCATGGTATTGGCACCAAAATAGACTGGTAGACCAATGGACACAGAAACAAACCCAAATAAATACAGATATCTCATATTAGACAAGGTGCCAAAAACATATATTAGAGAAAGATAGCCTCTTCAACAAATGGTGCTGGGAAACTGGAAATCCATATGCAGCAAAATAAAATTAATCCTTTATCTCTCACCATGCACAAAACTCAACTCAAAGTGAATCAAGGACCTAGGAATTAAACCAGAGACCTTGCGCCTCATAGAGGAAAAAGTAGGCCCAAATCTTCATCATGTCAGATTGGGCACTGGCTTCCTTAATAAGACTCTTATAAGAAAAAAAAAAACAGGAATCAATATAAAGGATGGATTCAAACTAAAAAGCTTCTTCTCAGCAAAAGAAACAGTAAGATGAATAGAGAACCTACAGAATAGGAGCAAATTTTTACTGCATTCCCATCAAATAGAATACTAATCTTGAGGATACATAAAGAACTAAAAAAACTTAACACCAAAAAAAAACCCAATCAGTAAATAGGTCAGGGAACAGAACAGATACTTCTCAGAAGATGATATATAATCAATCAACAAATATATGAAAAAATGTTCAACATCTCTAGCAATCAGAGAAATGCAAATCAAAACTACTCTCAGATTTCTTCTCCAGTCAAAATGGCAGCTCTAAGAATACAAACAACAATAATTTTTGGCAATGATGTGGGAATAAGGCACACTCATGCATTGCTTGTGGGACTGCAAATTAGTGTAGCCCATCTGGAAAGCAGTGTGGAGATTACTTGGAAAACTTCTAATGGAACCATTATTTCACCCAGCTATCCAACTCCTTGGTTGATACCAAAAAAAATCCTTAAAAACAGCATACTATACTGAAGCAACCATATCAATGTTTATAGTAGCACATTTCACAATAGCTAAATTGTGGGACCTTTCAGTAGATGCATGGATAAAGAAACTGTAGTATATATACACAATGAAATATTACTCAGCATTAAAGGAAATCATGGCATTTTCAGGTAAATGAATGGAGTTGGAGAATATTATTCTAAGTGAAGTAAACCAATCCCAAAAAACCAAATGCTGAATATTTTCTCTGATATGAGGATGCTGATCCATAATGAGGACAGTTAAGAGGGAGCATGGGAAGAAACTTTAGATTGGGCATAGGAGAGACAGAGGAAGAGATGGGACAGGATTATAGGAAAGACGGTAGAATGAGATAGACATCATTACTCTTAAGTATATGTATGAATACACAAATGGTGTAACTCTACTTTGTGTACAACCAGACATTAAAAATTCTGCTCTATGTGTGTACAAAATGCATTTAAACGCATTCTGCTGTTCTATATAACAGATTAGAATAAGTAAATAAATATTTTTTTAAAAAGACTAAAATTGAAAAAAATGAAGAATTAGGATTTTTAAAATAATAATAGAAAGAAATCTTTCTATTTTAATTCAAGATATGACATTACCAGATTTAGAATTTCAAATGGCTACTTGGGGGGAGAACAAATGATAGATGAGCAAGAGTTGGATAAAACATACAGAAAATATTTTGATGTTTTTATTTATGGATGGGGAGGAGAGACAAAGTGAGAAATCATATATGTTAGGTGATTAGGGATATTGCTAAATGAAATGGAGACTGGGGAAGGAGTATGAATGAAAAAAATATTGTCAAATATGTTTACATCAAAGAACTTAGTTTTCATGGAATGTTTGTGGATAGTGGATAGTTGTTTATGTAACAATTTCAGTAAAGGGGAGTGGTAAAGTCGAAGACATAAATTTGGAGAACATAACTGAGAGTTAAACAGATTATAAAGTCAATGCCTTTGAAGAGACCTGTTAGAGATTATGAAGATAATGAAGAGTTCTGGAGAAAACTCACAGTGGCATTTGCCTTAGAAACTTGGATAGAAAACAAGAAATGGGTAATGAAGGATGGAAAAGGAATTACCTACCAAGTAAAGAAGAAAGAAAATTAAGATAGCGGTGACTAGGAAACTAATCAAAGAGGTATTCTGCATTTAAGGGATTGTACCACCCATGCCCAGCACAGGCAATGGAAATGGGCTCCCCACTGATGGAATGGGTTGGCTGAGAAATAAAAGCTAGAAAAAAGAAAGGAGAAATAACTACAGAACACAAAGAGTAGTTTTAAAGCGCGGGCAGGACAGGCAAGCTGACCAGATGGTCCAGCTTCTAACAAAGAAAGCAGCCCATGTTTTCTTTATTTATATTAGAAAATATCAAAAGCTTTCCATAGAAAGTTCTTCATCAAATTAGGATAAATGTGGGGACAGGGAGGCTGCTCAATTTCTAATGTCTTACGCCCATCTCCCATGCTGTTGCGCAGGACCTTTCTAGCAGAGCAGGAGGGGAAGGTCACATGTTTTGGGCAGTCTGTCAAGATGGGAGTGCCATGGGAAGTTCCCAATGCCAGAACTGTTTCCTTGTTGGCTGTGATGCCAAAAGAAGGTCCTCATGCACTTATTTCATGGATGGCTTCCAGGGAGGTTTTTTGTTGTTTGGGTTTTTGTTGTTGTTGTTTTGTTTTTGTTTTTGTTTTTTATGGGATTTCTTTCAAAGAAATTGTGATGTTGAGAATAAGTAAAAGAAAATGGTGAAAAGAGACATGGAGATAACCATTTTAAACAAGGATTTGAAAGTTTTTCTGTAAAGTAGAATAGGCAAACAGATGGCAAATAAACAGTGGGTTAGAATGGGAGGGATTTTTAAGATGGATAATAAATAAGGCATATTTGTTTCATGGGTTTTTAGTTAATATTCTGTTCTCATATAAACAAAAAGAGAAATTCATTTCAGCATAATAACATGGAAAGAAAAGTATATGGTTATAGAATTTGGTCCCAGGAAGCTGAGGAGTTCCTGCCCTATTGCTTTACTGCAGACAAAGGTCTGAACAGATGGACACAATATGTTTAGAGAACTTTGGAATTATTAAAGACCCTTAAGACACACACATCTTTGACCAAACATGCCTTTCTGAAATAACTTAAGATATTTTGTCCAGTTTTATATCTAAGTGATAATAATTATAATATTTACTTACTTTAAATTTGAGTATGGTTTACAACAGCCAAATCAGAGGGAGACACTGTGCTGTATACGATTCAGCTTAGTCAGGAATGTGGTCTGGGGTGGTCTGCAATGGTATGATCTTAGCAAGTTACTTGTTATATATTATTCATTATTTTCAAGTTTTTGCTTCATTACAATTATTGCAGTATTTCAAATATTTCTACATAAATGTTATTAATGAAAATTTGAAAGTCCTATTGTGTAATCATTCTAGCATTTGGAGTTTTATGGGTAATTTACATTTCCTTTCAGCTCAAATCTATATCACAATTTATTTAATGTCTTATATGATCTTCCAACTACTTTCATTCACGGGTTATATTTAATTTAAAAAGTCATAGTACAAAGTCTGTTTTTAATACAATAAACATAATCAAGCTTATAAATGCTACTAAGTTATGATGATAAGTAATGAATTTACTTGTTTGCAAACATTATGTTTCTTCAATCTTTCCTCAACTGCCAAAGATTAATTTCATGTATAATTGAAAATTCATGATATTCGTGATATTCTAGAATCTTCCTGTTATGAGAAAAGTTTTTAAAATCATAACTACATTCCATAAAATTATTGGTAAAATTAATAAAAACTATCTGAAAAAAATTTGGAATATGAAAGAATGAAAAAAAAATTACCCATATGTTTACCTCTACTTACTTTTTAAATCCTAATGAAATGACACAAAATATTTTCAAAATACATGAAATTATGTAGAGTAGTAGTAGTATAAATAGGTTAATCTAAAATAATTTATACTAATAGAGTGGAAGTATAATGCAAAAGTTATAAAAACCGGAGAAATAAATCAAAGAAGAACTTAAAAGATGGAAAAACCTGCCATGGACTTGGAGAGCAGAATAATATTATCAAAATGGCCATATTACCAAAAGCATTATATAGATTCAATGCTATTTCCCATTAAAATACCAATGATATTCTTCACAGAACAAGAAAAAGTTTTAAAATTCATTTGGAAGAACAAGAGTCCCAGAATAGCCAAAACAATTCTAGGCAAGAAGAGCAATTCTAGAGGCAGAATTATGACTTCAAATTATAATACAGAGCTAAAGTAATAAAAACAGCATGATATTGACACCAAGGCAGACATGAAGATGAATGAAAAAGAATAGAGGATGCAGAGAGAAATCCACATAGTTATAGTCATCTGCTTCTTGACAAAAGAGCCAACAACTTATGTTGGAGAAAAGATACCCTTTTTGACAAAATTTGCTGGTGAAACTGGGTATCCATATGTGGAAGAATGAAACTAAATGTCTCTATGTCGACCTGCAAAAAAGTGAACTCAAAGGATCAAAGACCTGGGAATTAGACCAGAAGCTGTGAAACACCAGAAAATTTATTATCAACACTCCAAGGTATGAGTATAGGCATTGACTTCTTAACAAAACCCCTAAAGTACAAGAAATAAAACCACAAATCAAATTTAAGAGCATCTGCACAGGAAAAAAAATTAAGAACATGAAAAGAGTGTCTACAAAATGGGATAATATCTTTGCTAGCTGCACCATTGACAAGTAGTTAATACCCACAATATATAAAGAAGTCAAAAAACTTAACACCAAAAAAATCTCCAACTAATAAATGGTCAAAAGATTTAACAGATGTTTCTCAAAAGAAGAAATGTAAATGGCCAACAGGTATATGAAAAATGTTGGTCATCTATAGCCATCAGAAAAATGGAAATTAAAATTGCATTGAGATTTCATCTAATTCTAGTCAGAATGGAATAGAACCATCATATGACTCACCTATCCCAGTCCTTGATATTTATCCAAAATAATAATAATAATATCAGCATGTTAGTTATATAGCAATACAGCCACCTTAATGTTTATAGCCGCACATTTGACAATAGCCAAGTCCGGGAACTATCCCATATCCCCATCAATAGATGAAAGAATAAAGAAAATGTGGCCTATATACACACAATGGAGTTTTACTCAGCCATTAAAAAGAATAAAATATGGCATAAAATTGGAAAACATCATGCTAAGTGAAATAAATAAAAAAATCAAGTGTTTAATATTTTCTCTCATATGCAGAAGTTAGTCACAAAGGTGGTGGTAGGGGGAAATTGCATGAAAATAGAAGAGAGATCAGTGGAGTAAAGGAATAGGATTGACAAATAGAAAGGGGAACAAGAAATGGGAAGAACCATGAAATGAAATTGACCTAATTATTCTATGTACATGTATGATTATGCCCAGTGCATTTTACCTTTATGCGCATCTACAAACCACTACTTTAAAAAAAAAGAACTACAAATAAGTAGAAGGAAGAAAATAAGTAGAGTAGAGGAATAGAAACAAAGGTAGGGGAAAGGAAGGGAAAGAGGAAGAATTGTAGACTGATATATAGCAAATTATACTCCATTCTTGTATAATTACACCAAATGAACCCCAGAATTATGTATAAGGTACAATAAAAATTGATAAAGTAATACAAATGAAGAATCTAAAAAAATAAGAATAATAACAAAACTAAATAGGAAAAAAAGACTCAAATAGCATTCAATTAAGCAAACAAAAAGGAAAAATAATATAACAGAAATTGTAAGTTTAATAAAAAGTTATTATAACACAAATTTTAACAAACTCATAACAATAAATGCAAGTGAGTTAAATTATTCAGTCTAGTATTTATAAATATTGGCTAATGTAATACATGAGAAATCCAAGACCTTTTTAGAACAATTTTAGTTTCACAATAGCATTGAGCAGGAAGACAGAGATATACTTATGCCAATACACATGCACAGCCATACAACCTACACCCCCCACCAGGGTGGCACATTCCTCAAAATTAACATACCTACGTTAAAATATCATTATCATTCAAAGATCCATAATTTACATTGCAGTTCACTCTTGGTGTTGCACACTTTATGAACTTTGATATGTATATAATGACACACATTTATCTACATTATTTTACTGTAGAAAATTTTCTCTCTACTCTAAAAATTCACTCTGTTCTGTATATTCATCCTTCCCTCCATTCTAACCTAGAGAAATCTCTGATCTTTCACTGCCTCCATAGTTTTGAATTTCCCCCATGTTATCTTAATGCTATTATATAATATATAGCCTTACATGCTGTTTTTTTACTTAATAATATGGGTTTAATTTTCTTTCATCTATTTTCATGAAATAGTTTTTATTTTTAATCATAGTCACAGTTATATAGTATCCAAATATTTTAATAAAATTTTATTGAGTTCTACATTATATTATTGAATTACAGAAATTCTTTATATATTCTGAACAGTCTTTACTCAAGTATAGCTCTGGAGATATTTTTCCCAGTTGATGCCATTTTCATTTTCTTATCTCTGCAGGGCAAGAGCTTTCAATTAAATTCCTACTTACTACTTTTCTCTTTGTGATTCACGGATTTGGGGTCATTTTGAAAAAATCTTTTCCTAATTCAAAGTCACAATTTTTTTTATGTATGTTGTCCTCTAGATATTTTGAAATTTTATGTTTTACCTCTCAACCTATTATCCATTTTGAATTAATTTATGAATAGTATAAAATAAAAGTATACATATTTTGGCACATAAATATTCAACAGTTGAAGCATTATTAGTCAAAAGAAAATATTTGCCCCATTGAATTACCTCTGCATTTTTCTTGCATCTACAGATTGTCCAATTTTTGATCTCCATATTCTGTTCTATTAATAAATCTGTGTATTCTTAATCTCATCATATTATATCTTCAATGTTGCAGTTTGTCTTGAAATTAAAAGTCTACATGCTCCTGGTTTTTTCAAATTTTCCCCCTTTTAAATCCCTGGCATATCCATATAAATTTGGAAGTCAAGTAAATAACTGCTATAAAAATCCCAAAGAATATTTATTTTAGTTACATAAAATATAAAAATTAATTTTCATAGAACTGATATTTTAAGAATATTGAGTCTTGTAATCCCTTAATATGCAATATCTATCCATTTATTTCGACATTATTTAACTACTGTTTCATTATTTTCAAAATGTAGATAATTGAAAATTTTCTAATATTTGTCCATAAGTACATCATATTTACCATGGTTAGTTTATTTTTTAAGTAAATTTTCAGTTGTTTCATCATGAGCATAGAGAAATACAGTTGATTTCTGACATGCTGAATTCTCTTATGAATTTAAAATTTATATTTATTTATTCTAATTAGGTATATATGACAGCAGAATGCATTTTGATTCAGTGTACACAATTGCAGCACAATTTTTCATTTCTTTGGTTGTACATGATGTAGCATTGTACCATATATGCAGTCACACATGTACCTAGGGTAATGATGTCCATCTCATTCCACTATCTTTCCTGCCCTCAACCCCCTCCCTCCCCTTTGCCCAATCACAGTTCCTTCATTTTTCCCATGCTCCACTCCCCATTATGGATCAGTATCCACTTATCAAAGAGAATATTCGGCCTTTGGTTTTTGGGATTGGCTTACTTTCCTTAGCATGATATTCTTCAATCAAGAATCAATAAATGGGATGGACTCAAATTAAAAACCTTCTTCTCAGCAAAAGAAACAATCAGTGAGGTGAAGAAAGAGCCTAAATTTTAGGAGCAAATTTTTATCACAAGCACATCAGATAGAGCGCTGATCTCTAGAATACATAAAGAACTCAATAATCTTAACACCAAAAAAAAAACAAACAACCCAATCAATAAATGGGCTAAGGAGCTGAACAGACACTTCTCAGAAGAAGATATACAATGGATCAACAAATATATGAAAAAATGTTCATCATCTCTAGTAATTGGAGAAATACAAATCAAAACTACTCTCATATTTCATCTCACTCCAGTCAAAATGGCAGCTATTAAGAATACAAACAACAATAATTTTTGGTGAGGATGTGAGGAAAAAGCACACTCTTACATTGCTTGACTTGTGGGACTGCAAATTGGTACAACCAATCTGGAAAGCAGTATGGAAATTCCTTAGAAAACTGGGAATGGAACCACCATTTCACCCAGCTAATCCACTCCATGGTCTATACCCAAAGGATTTAAAATCAGCCTACTATAGTAATGCAGTCACATCAATTTTTATAGCATCTCAATTCACAATAGCTAAACTGTGGAACCAATCTAGATGCCCTTCAATAGATAAATTGATAAAAAAAAGAACTGTGATATATGGCTGGGGATGTGGTTCAAGCGGTAGCGTGCTCACCTGGCATGTGCGGGTTGCTGGGTTCGATCCTCAGCACCACATAAAATGTCCCCTGAAACTTAAAAAATAAATATTAAAAAATTCTCTCTCTCTCGCTCTCTCTCTCTCTCACACACACACACACACACACACACACAATGGATTGTTACTCAGCATAAAAAGAGAATAAAATTATGAATTCTCCTATGAATTTTAATAGCTACCTTTTAAAAAAATAAAATTTCTCAATCTACTGATAGCATCTACAAAGAGTTTTAAGTACAAATTCATTTTTTTCTAAAAACTTAGGATGATTCCATTTACTATTTCTTTTCAAGAGAATATAGTTGTAAGGTAAGTGAAATCCTATAAAGAAGAGTCAGGGAACATCAGTCCACTTTAGATTTAGTTATTAGTCGGTATACTCATAGATCAATATCTTAATTTCCAGCTAGAATACCTAGAGAACCAAAAACGTCAGGCAGTAGAAAAAATCTAGAGAAATAAATACTTTGAGTATACCCATTTTTTGTATTATAAATAAAAATAAAGCCAAAGGAAGAAATCTATGAAAACAGTAAAACATAACCCAAAAGTTTTGTCAGAGATATGAGACTTACCTCTAAGAATGACTGTAATGATTGGTTCTTAGTCTCTCAATATTTAACCCAATTCCTACACAGAGAAATACTAGTTCTATTGGCAGCATCATAGAAAGTCACATTTAAGAAACAATTGTATATTATATTAGAGACTTCATTTAAAATATATAAATTTGTTCTGTATTTTAATTTGAAAGGAAACAATATACAATGATCTTAGAACTTAAGAAAATAAAAAAGATTTATTTTGCATCTTGTATGAGAAAAACATTTTAAAATGATTAAATGTTCCTGTTTCTCATACTCAACCAAACTTTTAAAAATCTTAATTATTTACTTCTATAGTTCTGAGTTGTAAATGACCTACTTTTTAACTGTTGATTTGTTCTCCAGAAGTTTGTTTAACATTGAACACTTCAGATATTTTCACACCATTTTATATACAACTTGGCATAAGTAGTGATGATCTCACACCATTCTATGTTATAACTGGAATTTCACAAAAGAAAAATTTCTACAAATTTCTTATTTTTCTAAAGTAGTAAGAAAGAATTGGTGGTGTGGCAAACAGATGTTAAGACTATAGATAGAAAGAGAAAATGTATGCATATGTTTAATAATCCATCAATTTAGACAAGTTATTAACTCCTTCCATAGCATGGTAATAATCAATTTCTATGAGGGAGTGTGATGTATGAAGAGGATAAAGGATTTTGAGCAGAATAGCTTCACAGAAAAATATAAAAGCATCCCTGTTGTCAAATTCAACCACACATAATGGTATTACTTCAGGTAGGTCTAGAAAAATTCCAGAGTCAGGCAAAGAAAATTTCTGTGACTATAATTAGGATAATAATGGAATTTAATTTCCAACTCAAGATACTCTTAACTATACCATTCAGGGCAAATCATATGTGTAGTCTTCTCAATGATAGGAATAGCTCAGAAGAAAGGTGATTGCTAACCCAAAGAAGTCAGAAGTGCAATTCACCAAGTTAAAATATTTAAGAAGAGCTGATCATAACAACAAACAGTGTTCCCCATGAGATATTTCTCCACTTTGATATCTGAACAAAATCTCAAAGATTCCATAACTCATTCAGGCATGTCAATAAGAAAGGTACTATAGGGTCTGGTACAAATATAGCAAGATACAGTTTTTCAAGCCACGTTTTATGTCTTTCTGCATTTAAATGAAGAATTACATGTTTGAGGCAGTCTCCCCCAAGTATACACTGAGAGATATTAAAACTGGGAGATACTAAATGTACTAAAAATAAAAATAATCCCTTTTTAATTTTTTTGAAAAATTATGGATTAAAGAAATTAATGTTATTTATGATATTTCTTATATTCAAAGTTCATTGACTGTTATGGTTTAGATGTGATTTGTCCCCAAAAAACTCATGTGTAAGACAATGAATGAAGGTTTAGAGAAGAAATGATTGTGTTATGAGAGTCTTAAGCCAATCAGTGAATTAATCCCTGATGGGATTAAATGGGTGGTGACTATGGACAGGTATGGTATGGCTGAAGGACATGTGTCATTGAGTCTGTGTGACTTTGGAGTATATATTTTCAATTTGGCAGGTGGAATCTTGCTCTCTGCTCTCTGATCATCATGTGAGCAGCTTCCCTCCACCACACTCTTCCACCATGATGTTGCGCCTCACCTTGAGCCCTGAGGAATGAAGTTGGCTGCCTATGGACTGAGACATCTGAAACCGTGTTCACCACCAAATAAACTTTTCCTTCTCCAAAATTATTATGTTCGGTCTTTTAGTCACAGCAGTGAAAAACCTGATTAAATGACTGACTCTTCAAATGTGGGTGGTAATATTTTTCCTCAAATATCATTAAATCAGATTTCTTGTTAGCAGTGTTTGCAACAAGCATTACCTAATGCAAGATATTTTTGAGACAGTCCTTTCTGGAGGAATATACTATCTTGTCTGGAAAATCTTCAATTAGATCATACACACATACATATCTTGGACAGCACAAATGACACCACTATGTTATACCCATTTTGTGGCAAGGTGACACCTCTGTTTGTACACATTTGCCAGCTGTTGTGGCTCAGAAAACAACATGGCAAATATCGTGCTTCAGCATGCTGAGTATTTTAAACTGAAGGATGCTGGAAGTGCCTTGAGACAGTTTATCTCTGATCTTCTCCTTTCCTCCAGTCTCTCAGCCCTCATTCTCCCCGTGAAGTGATTCATAGAAACTGAAATTCTTCATCCCTAAGGCAACTCATAGAAACTACAAATACTAATCTAAGATTTCATTCCTTTTTGTGTGTGTGTCTAGGAAAAGACCATAAAGAAGTTTTCTGACTTTACCTTGTCTGATAGTAGGTCATAATACCCTTATTCCAGAAGGGTCCTGCCCCAAACCTGGAAAGAAGGAGTGGTACATAGAGAGGTCAAGAAGAATCTGAAATTGCTCCCCTGCCCTCCTGCTCAGTCTACTTCTATTAAGTTGTATCCATCTGTTCAATCACATTTGTACAGAGAGGTCCATTCTTCATCTAATCTAAGCATAAAAATACATTGTTTTCCCTGGGTCTTTGGATCATCATTTCTAGAGGCTCTGTGTCATATAAAACTTTGATAAAATAAATTTGTTATACTGTTCTTTTGTTAACTTGTCTTTTGTTATAGGAGTGTCTGCCATGGCCCCTGGGAGAGGGAGGAAATATATCAGACTTCTCTGTCACACACAGTCATCAATCAATGGCCATGTCATGTCTAGAGTGGGAGTTTAGGGGAGATGCTACTTCTTATGTCAGATAAGTACTATTTAATAAAAGAGAATAATTCACCAGAACGGGGAAAAATACAGTAGTGTGCTTTTAGCAGCCAACCTTTGCAGCAGCTATAAAATGACTACACCAGACAGTAAAAAGAATCTATCCAGGGCATTTATCATCTGACCAAACAATTATAGTTTGAGCAAAGTATTTAATAAGAGAAGTGTTTTTTAATGCACTTGAAAGAACACTATTCTGAGGATACCCAGCATCATAAAAAGTTTCTTTATCTATTTTGCTCTCTGTTATGCTGAGCTCTGGGAAATCCCATCACAAACTCTTCATCACCAAATAGACCATGGGCAGAAAACCAAATGCTCATGGGGCAGAAATCTTGACATCTGGGATGCTAACAGCAAATTAATACAGACAACAAACCTCAATATGTAAGAGCTGAATTACCAGGTAATGTAAAGTTGTATTCATTTGGATCTCTTTCTTTATTGAAAGGAATTTTGAAAATCTCAAAAATTTTCAGGAAATTTTTGAATTGAAAGATTTAAGAAGACAAAATGACTCATACTTTAAATGTAAGTAATTAGAAGTATTATTTGAAAAAAATCCATTATTAAACTGAAAAACAGTGTGTCCATTGTATATTAAGAAATATTTATGATTTTATCCTAGCTTACCATTTAATAGTATTTTTATCCACTGAGATAATCAAAATAACATTTAATTTTTTCCATTGCATACATACACCTTACATAAAATTCAAAAAGCAATATTAAAATTTTTAACATGGAAATAATGAACCAAAGAATTTTAAATTTTCAAATGAAAATCAAAATTATGTTATTAAGTCAGTCTTATAAATAGTGATAAAATAACATCAATATTTAGAAATCTAACTTTGTAGTTTAAAAAAATATTATATTCTCCCACACAAACAAGTTTGCTTGAGAATATCAACAGAATTATCAGACAGTAAACATTTTCTCTGTATTAAATTAAAAGTCAAATTTCTTTTGACTTTTATAAAGTATTTAGGATTTCTATGCTTTCAATTTATTTTTAAAAATTGATAAATTGGATATCATCAGTATTAAGAATTTCTGAGCTTTAAAAGAGTTCTAAAATTATAAAACAATAAGAAATGTGCTGGGAGAAAATATGCTTGAATCTTGAATATGACAAAATATATTCAAATATACCAAAAGCTCTTAAAACCTAAAAGAAAATAATCAAATTGAAAATAGGGGGAAATATTTGAGTAGAAACTTCACCAAGGAAAGTCTACAAAGAGCAAATAAGCATATGCAAAGATGCTCAACTATCTTTAGTCATCAGGTAAAGGCTGTTTAAATTCAGTGGTAGATTTGTGAGGTATTGGGTTCAATTCCCAGTACAAGAAAAATCACAATGAAATGCTACTACAAACTTATTTTAATGGCTAACATTCAAAAAGTAATAATAGCCCCAATAAGGATGATAACACCAAAATCTATTGAGTATAAGGAGTTAATGAGTGTGGAGCAACTAGAATATCCATGCAGTGCTGGTAAAAATGCAAAATGCTACAGCACCTTTGGAAAACATGGTTAATTTCTTACTAAGTTAAACATATACTTTTTACCTTATTAACGAGACATTCAACTACTAGAAATTTAGCCAGTGAAATAAAAAAGATGTTGACACAAAAACTTCAATGCAAATATTTGTAAGTACTTTCTTCATGAACACCAAAAACTTGGGGAAATGAGAAAATGATACACAAGAATCAAAAGGCTATGTACTGCATGATTCCTTCTTTATGATATTCTGGAAAAGGTAAAACACTCTAGATAGGAAGCAGATCATTAGTTGTCAGAGGCTGGGTTGAGGGGAAGAAGTGACTAAAAGAGACAAGGACAGAAGGAGAGAAGATGGCAGATTAGAGAAAGGGTGCACTTCCCAGTAGTTCTCTCCCACCAGACTTTTAAAAAACGGGAAAACTGCTCCTCAGTGAAGTGGGTAACTAAGAAGATTTACTGAAATTCAATACTGAATGATAATAGAAACCATAAACAAACGTGTAAACTTTGAACATAATATAAGGAATGGTACATTAAAGACATGCCAGCTTGGCTGTTAGCAGTGGCCCCAGCCATGGCTACTAATGGAAGAGAAAGCAAAGACTGAGAGAAAGGAAAGTGAGGTTTAAAAAAAATGGCTTCAGGGAACCTGTGGAATAGAGAAGGAGGCTGATCTTATTGACCCGGAGACAGTTGTTGAGAGAAAAGCAATGAAAATTGCACAGCACACTGGCAGATAGTTTGGTGGGAAGTGGGTTTGTCAGCATGGGAACCATTGTAAGCACTGTGAAGCTGGAAGCAGACTCAGGAGATCAGGATCTCATAAAGGAAGTTGCCAGACTGACCCAAGAGTCACCTATTGTGGGCTCCAGATTGTGACTTTGTCACATGGGTACAAAGATAAACACAATGAAGATTGTGTCTAGTGCACCAGGCTCCAGATACCAAGGTCAGAGGGCTTCCTTTGATGTTGGCATCTCATAAGAGGTATATGAAAGATGCCAATAATAGCAAGACAGGAAGGAACATCTTTATTCCAGGGCTGATACTGGGTAATTTACATCCATGGTAGTGAATATGGAACCTGTGGAGGTTTAAACCTTACACCCTAAAAGTGTAATTTATAGGAGGCACCTGAGACTCAGATGTCTAGCAAAGATTGGAATCTTCCCAGAAACAGGGGGTATAGATCAAATCTTAAATATGTACCAACATAGTTTCAAAGATCACCCGAGACCAAATCCAAACTATTGGAACTTCCAATTCAAAACTCTGCACCACCCTTTTACAAGAGTATAGAATTTGAGCACTCCCCAGTATATGTAGAAACGAAGAGCTACTACAACTAGCTTTGGTTTCTAGTCACAACAGTTAGCAGCTGGGTGAGAAACACAAAGACATTGGATTTAACAACCCCTAGCTCTTGAGCCAATAGTTTACAGAGTCCAAAATAAATACAAAGAATGAGAATCCATCCTTGCCAACAGTTTTGACCATTTCTGTGGAAGAAAGCCCTTTATTTATGATTAAGAATTTTTTTATCTTTTTCTCCCATATCCCCATTTTTTTAATTTATATTTTATTTATTTTTTTCATTTAATGTTTTAAAAATTTCTTAAAATTTCATTTTACCATATATTATTATTTTCCTTTTTTTCCATTCTGTGTGATTGTGTTTATAGAGTATGTGTATATTCTCACTGAGCAAATAGGTCAAAAAATACATTGATTTCTCTCTCTTTCTCTCTGTGTAGGTGTTTGTGTACACACACACACAAACACACAAAAATACACACACACACACACAAACACACACACATATGCAATTTTGCTTTATTTTTAATTGCTGTTTTCTTTACCCATTTATTATTTAGTTTGGTTTAAGTTAAGGGGTAAAATTATATGGGAGAGTATATGGGAATTTGAGTTGTTTTGATCTTACATTTGTTTTGTTTGCACCTTAGTTTTTGTCCCTCTTGTTGTTCCTTCTTCATTCTCTTCCTTCCTCATAGTCAATTTTCCTGTTCCCTCTTGGGAACAGGAAGCCTTTTTTACTGTTTTGTTATTTTTGTTTTTATTCCTCCTTCTTTATAGCTATCATCTGCTACCTATTTTTGCCTCTCATCTGCTTACTTTTTAAATATTCCAAAATTTCTTTTGCCTTCCTACCCTATGTTCTCTTCACTTAAAAACTGTAATCCTACTATCTTATAGAATTATAGTTTATGTAATTCCTACACCATTTGTTTTGTTGTGATTATCAATACTGTGGAAAATGTAGTAAACACCTGATAATTAATGCCTGACCTATTTCACATTGTTGGTGTTGATGTTAAATGCTAATGCCACCATTCCTATAAAGTTGGCAATTAGTGTTGTAGGTGTCAAAGTAGACACCAGTCATTTATCTGAGACTGTGTATCTGTTGCTAACATTATTCCTATTCCTAGCTACCCTTTCCTCTAAGAGGGGCTAGAAAGTGATTGGGACATTGCAAGTTAACTGAGTAAAGATCTTGCTGCTGAGCAATACTCATAACTCAGCCAAGTAATAGCAAATCTCACCCCACATACAATCTGGCCCCACCCAAGCCTCAAAAATACTGCAACACATAGAATAGGGGAGAGAAAACTAAAGGAGGACCAACCAAAGGGGACCCTTATGTTTCACTCCTAGACCTCTACTTATGTATCAAAAACAGAGATGATCCAGAAGAAAAAAGACAACTACACACAAAAGGACATGCACATGAAAGAGGAAGCAAAATTCATCTCAGTTGATGCACAATTTTAAGAACTCAAATAACATAAAGAAAATGGCAAGCAAATATCCTCCCTAAATTCAGTCCCCCAACAAATGTTCCCACAGATGTGGAAATGGATAAAATTCCAGAGAAAGAATATTTAAAAACTGATTATAAAAATATTCAACTAACTTAAAGAAGATTTAATGAACAAATTAGAAAAGCAAATACAGGAAACAGACCATTTCATAAAGACACAGAGACAAAAAGAAAGCAATCAGAACTCTTAGAAGTGAAAGACAATGATTCAAATTAAAAATTCACTTAAAATCATCATCAATAGATAAGATTGCATTAAAAATAGATCTTCAGGACTTGAAGACAGATTATATAAATTTGAACAAGCAGTATGTGATAAAGGGGGTAAAAAAGGACTGAAATAAGAATATGTAAGAACCCTCAGGCAGCATCAAGAGAAAAATCTGATAGTCATTAAGATAGAAGAGAACATGGAGATTAAGGCTAAAGGCATTATAAATAGCTTAAATGAGATAATAATAGAAAATTTCCCCCATATTAGAAATGAGACAGATATTCACATAAAGTAGATATACAGAACCTCAAATAGGCAAAATAAAAAAAGAACCTCTCCAAAACACATCACAATCAGAATGCCTAACATTGAAAATAAGAAAAGAATATTAAAAACTGTAAAATATATATATGTCAGTCACCTTTTAAGCAAACCAATAAGGTTCACTTCTGACTTCTCAACACTACAATCGAGAATGTATGGAGTGAGATAGCCCAACCTCTGAAAGAAAGTAATTGCCAGCTAAGATTGCTGTATCCAGCAGAGATATAGTTCATAATCAATGCAGAAATAAAAACTTTCCATGACAAAGTTGAGCTAAAAAAAAAAAAATGCATGACCACCAATCCAGCACTACAAAAAACACTCAAAGGTATACTGCACAAAGAGGAACCAAACACAAACCTTGACTCTCCCAAATATATGAACATCATTAGAAGAGCAACCAACTGAATGAAAATTAAGACAGAGTTAAATATTGTAAACAAACCAAAATAGCATGAAACAACAAACACATATCCATAATAATATTGACTGAAAACAAGTTCAAATTCTCAATTAAAAGACATAGATAAGTATAATGGATTTTTTTTTAAGATTCAACAATATGTTGTTTGCCAGAGACTCAACTCATAGGCAAAATTACCCACAGGCTGAATGTAAAAAGATGGAAAAAAAATATTCCATGCAAATGGGATCCAAAATCAAGCAGGAGTAGCTATTCTCATATGTGACAAACCAGATTTCAAGCAAAAAATACAGAAGAAACAAAAAAAGCCACTGCATCCTGGTAGATGAAAAATTCCAAGAAGAACATATAACAATAGTAAATATATATGTCCCAAAAGTCAGTACACCTAATTACATAAAAAATTAAAATACTCTTAAAATTAAATCCCAGATAGACTCCAATATAATAATACTGGATGATTCCAATACACTCTTATCACCAAAGGACAAGTTATCCAAAATTAAAATATATATATATTTATAGTATTATTTATAGTATTATGATTCCAATACACTCTTATCACCAAAGGACAAGTTATCCAATCATAAAATATATATATATATATATATATATATATATATATATATATATATATATATATATAAAATTTAATTTTAAATTAATTTTTAATTTTTTTTTAACCATAAACAATTATTTTAATCAGATACAACAGAGAAAAAAAGCCATTTTTACATTAATCTTTGTGGGTAAGAAAAGTTGGATTGACAGTGCATATTCCAATCACAGCAATGTCAGCAAGGTACACAACAGGCACTTGGCATCTCAACACAGAGGCACAGCAGCCACCGCCACCTGGACTCCCAGGACTGCGATGCCCCCACACGCTCCAGAGACACAAACACAAGGGTACACTTGTGCACCATACAGAGGACTGGCCAAAGACAAGCTGGACCAGCTCCTGGCGTCATGTTTGCCTGGGTCCTATCTTGCCATCCTAGCAGGCGGTGTCCCAGGAAGTTCAGGTATCCACTGAACTCCACCTGCACAGCCCCTACTCTAAGACTTTGACCTGAGGGTGCCTGCACCTGTCTGTCCAGCTACAGCACAAAAATAACTTGTCCTTTGGTGATAAGAGTGTATTGGAATCATAATACTATAAATAATACTATAAATCACATAGACCTAACAGACATCTACAGAGTATTTCACTCAAAACACCTGAATTTACCTTCTCAGCAGCTCAAAAAACCTTTTCCAAAATAGACTATATTCTAGGTCACAATGTAATAGTAAATGCAAATATCATAAAGAAATTAAACTAAAAATCAACAGAAAAAATAATATAAATCATATAAAACAATGAAAAAATGAGGAATGGGTCATAGAGAAAAAGAAGAAATTCATAGAAACAAATGAGAACAGAGATACACCATGTAAAATTATTTGGGACCATATGAAAGCAATTCTAAGAGGAAAATTAATGGCATTAAGAGGCTATATTTTTTTAAAAAAATAGATCCCAAATAAATGAGTAGATATTTCACTTCAAGGACTTAGAAAAAGAAGAAGAAACTAATTACAGAATCAGTAGAAGACAGTAAATAAAATCAGAGACAAAATTAATGAAATTGAGAATAATAAAACAATACACAGGATCAATGCAACAAGAATTTGTTCTTTGAAAATATGAACAAGATTGATAAACTCATAGCCAAACTAACTAAGAGAGAGAAGATCCAAATAAACAAAATTAGAGATGAAAAGGGAGATACTAACACAGACATTTCAGAACTCCAGAAGATCATAGGAAACAACTTGAAAATTTACACTTAAAGAAACTGCAGAATCTAGAAAATATTGACAAATTTCTAGACTCATAAAACCTGCCCAAATTGTACAAGGAAGGTATAAAAACCTAAATGACTAATATCAAGTAATGAAATTGAAACAGAAAAAAGAAAAAACCAATGCAGGAGGCATCACAATACCTGATCTAAAATTGTGCTACAAAGCTATAGTAACAAAGATAGCATGGTATTGGCATGAAAGCAAGCATAAAGATGTATGGAATACATCTTTAATAGAAGACACAGAAACAAACCTACTTACTTACAGTCACCTGATACTTAGCAAAGGTACCAAATATATATATATACATATATATATATATATATATATATATATATATATATATATGTTGGAAAAAAGATAGCCTTCTTAATAACTGGTGCTGGGAAAACTGGCTATCCATATGTAGAAGAATAAAACTAGATCCCTCTCACCCTGCACAAAAGTCAAATAGAAGTGGATCAAATATGTTGAAGTTAGACCAGAAATTTCACAACTGCTGAAAGAAAACATAGGGCCAATATTCCATCATATTGGTGTAGGCACCAGCTTCCTTAACAAGACATTTAAAGCTCAAGAAATAAAACCAAGATTTGATAAGTGGGATGCCATTCAATTACAAAGCCTCTTCACAGCAAAGGAAAACATTAAGAGCATGAAGAGAGAGTGAACAGCATGGAAAAAAATTAAGAAGCTGATGTGCTTCTCCTGAGTGAGACAGAATGGCAAGTAGCCTGGAGTTCTTCAAGCTATGGTACAAAATCAGTCAACTAGATGCCTACAAATATTCTGACAAGAAAAATCATTTTATTAAATAGATGTGCTTACTTTTCTACCTTTTAAAAATTAAGCTTTTATTTGGAAGTAGCAGTTTGCCAGCTACTCCCCTGACAGAGGATTAATATCAAAAAATATAAGGAACTCAAATAGCTTACCAAAAAAAAATAAATAAATAAAGGAAGGAAGAAAGGGGGGAAAACCCACAAATAACCCAATTAATAAATGGGAAAAAGAATGAAATGGCATTTCTCAAAAGAAAAAATTCAAATGACCAACAAATACATGAAAAAAAAAATGTTGAACATATCTAGCCATCAGGTAATGCAATCAAAATCACATTAAGATTTCATCTCATTCTAGTAAGAATGGCAATTATCAAAAGTACAAATACTAATACATGCTGGCAAGGTCAGGAAGAAAAACTTCACTCATACATTGTTGGTGGGACTACACATTAGTACGATTTCTCTGGAAAGCAGTATGGAGATTCTTCAGAGTTTTAGGAATGGAACCACCATGTGACTCAGCTACATCCTACTTCTTGGTATTTAACCAAAATAATTAAAATCAGCATACTATAGTTATACAATCACATCAATGTTTATAGTAGCACAATTCACAATAGACAAATTATGGAAACAGCTCAGATGCCCATCAGCAGATAAATGGATTAAGAAAAATAATGTATGTGAATTATATATACTATATATTATATATAATATCTATTTATTTACATAATTATATATATATATATGTATGTGTGTATATATGTGAAGCAGCAATCAAAAATAAATAAATAGGCAAAAAAAGGAAGAACAGTAGAGTAGGAAAAGAATATTGGAAGGAGAGATTAGTAGGTAAATGTGTGGTAACCAGGGACTAAATGGACTAAATCAAATTCCAGCATGTGTGAGTTGCCAAAATGACCCTAACTACTATTTATTTATAACTATAATTCTCTAAAAAAAAAAGACCATTTGCATGGTAATAAAATTTTTGTGTTCATTGTTGTGCTCATGGTCATAAAATTGTTTTGTCAAAACCATAGAATTGTACATAAATGAAAGCTTAATTTTTAAAAGGGAGAAAAGTAAAGTACATTTATTTAATAAAGTGATTTTTCTTATAATAATATTTGTGGGCATCTAGTTGACTGATTTTGTTCTATAGCTTGAAGAACTGCATGCCACTTGCCATTCTGTCTCACTCATGAGAAAGCCCATCAGCTTCTTAAGACCATTCAATAAGGAACCATCCACACCAATCTTGATTTAGCCATTTAGTGAGACTTTAGAAATTCAGTCACTGAAGAATGCAATATAAACTAAAGTTTTTAATTACATATGGATTTTTAAAAGAAGCGTGATCGAAATGAATCATATATTTGAATAAAGCTAAACTACTATTCTTGTTTAAATAACTTACCACTGATAGTTCTTTAAATTATAAATGAGCTTTGTTCTTTAAGAAACATATCTGTCTCCATTAGAAGATTTTTAAAATAGTAGATATTTATTCCAGGATTTCCTGTTTGCCGCAGTCCGGCTGCAGCAAAATAACCGGGGGGTGACGAACAACTTGTGTACATTGATACAGCAGGAGTGGGAGCCATTTATTGTAGGACAACAGAGGTATTTATACATTCCACACAGCTTATCTTAATTAACATAAACTAGATACAGCAGTCAACCAATAAGAAATCTCCACACTTAATGGCTCCCTGGCGCCACCTCACAAACCACTCCCCCTGGCAAAATGCCAGGCGCCATCCTGACTTTTTTACAGACTCTAACAATTCCCCCTTTTGTTTAATTTAAATAATGACCATAGTGGTTTTTACACAAACACCATAAATAATCTGCTACAAGCAGAGGGGAGGATACAAAATGCCACAATACCAAGCCAATTGATGGATCCATGCAAGAAGCCCTTGGAAAAATTATACCAGCAATGACACAGTTAGCAAAGATACCAAGTTACAATTTGTTGTAGATTACAGTTTGTTGTCTCAGTCCAGGTAAAGCAGTGTCTCAATAGATTAACTCACAGTCCAGGTAAATCACAGTCCAGGTAAGTTCTGCAGGCAGCTAGTTTAAATCACAGTCCAGGTAAGTTCTGCAGGCAGCTAGATTGATCCGAAGTTTCGTCAGGTTCTCAGCAACACTGGAAATTCTTCCACCCTCGTCCTCACCCAGCACTGGGACAAGGCAGGAACTCCGGATGGCTAAAGAAAATCCTGTAGCATTCCAGCAGGCGCTAAGAAAACAACCTTCTGAACAATTTAGTACATTATCTCAAGGTTTTTTTTACATTTGAAATAAGCCTTAATAGTGCTCATTACTCATTAGCTTCCAGGTGTGGGAGAATCATTGTAGTTACTGGCCTTGGAAATGATCAAACTTCAGAGACTCGGGCTGTCTTCTGCCTGCAGCGTCCTGGGCAGCCCCAGATGGCCCTGGGGAGAGTCCGGGGAGTGCTCCAGGCTCAAACTGCCACCGGGCACAGGGAGCAAGAGCCTTCAAGACTGTGCCTCCGGTCAGGTTTGGATTTGGGCTCTCGCAGTGGCGTCCTGCTCCCTGGGCGGGGGGCGGGGAAGAGCCGCTTGGAAAGTCCTTGCTGCGCCATGACCGGCTCGTGCACGTGGGAGCCACCGCACTGATTCACGCACCCTCTGGTAACGAAAAGTATTCAGTAATAGCCTTTTGCTGCAACTTTTTTCCTGATAAACTTTCTTCTGAACTTTCTTTTTCTTTCTGACTAGAGTTCCTGGGCTCTTATCAACACATGCCCTAACTGCTCTTGGGTCCACTGGGGTGCCTTCTTCCCTTAGTAATTTACTTCTCACCCCTTCCATATTTTCATCACAAAGGCAATACAATACACTGAGACAAAACAAGACACAAACATACTGCATCAATCTTCTCCATTTTCTGGAAATGGCCATTTTTCCTCTCACCCTATCTGCCTAGGGACGAGCAGATTTGCTCCTGTCCTATCTATGGGCGGGCAGCTTTTTTTTTTTTTTTTCGTCACTTACCCCCGAGTGTCCCGGGGCTCCCCATATGGGCCACCATCTGCCGCAGCCCGGCTGGCTGGGCAAAATAGCCGGGGAATGACAAACAACTTGTGTACATTGATACAGCAGGAGTAGGAGCCGTTTATTGTAGGACAACAGAGGTATTTATACATTCCACACAGCTTATCTTAATTAACATAAAATAGATACATCAGTCAACCAATAAGGAATCTCCACACTTAATGGCTCCCTGGCGTTACTTCGCAAACCACTCCCTCTGGCAAAATGCCAGGTGCCATCCTGACTTGTTTACAGACTCTAACACCTGTTCAAACTAATATTAAGATTTAGTGAATAGAAATTATACTTAGAGACTGAATATAACTAATAATAATATTTTACTGTTTTCAGGAGTTTTGTGGAGTTCATCAAATCTAACTATTTGCAAAGGAAAAAAAAATGGAAAAGAACCCAGGTTTGCTTGCAAAAAATTCAGTTCAAGCACTCTCCAGTTTCTTTGTTAGTTGGACTCCATGTGAAGAGGAAAATCTGGAAGTGTCCCCAGAGTGTGGTTCATGGCCCTCTAGTATTCTGTTCTGGTTTTATAAATGAGAAATCTCATCATCTTATCATGGAGTCCTGGAAAATTGTGGCAAACTTTATCTGGTAAGTGAACCTTAATAACCCCAACTTTAACTTCAAGAAAATTACCCTTGGAAACATTTCACAGTCTTGCAGTTTGCTGAGGATATAAAAATTTTCCCCTCTCCAAAAGTTATTAACCCTCACAACAGATTCCCTGAGCCCTTCACAGTACTAGTTCAGAAACGGTCAATTATAATAATTACATTTTTATTTCTCTTATAAAACTAGTTCCTCCACATTTTACATAGCAAAACAAACTCAGGTCAAAAAGCATTAACAATTTATTCCATTTGCAGCTGCCAAGTTCTTAATGTGAAATTGCTACTTTATTGACACTGTGGAGTACACATCAACCCTCAGGAAATGTTTTACAAAGTACACTTCTCAAAGAAGTAGGATCCTGAAAATGTTCCCATAATACCATACAAATTCTTACAGGCATAATGAAAGAAATGCCTATTCAGATGGCTAGTGTTGTTCTTCAAAAACAACTCCCCTAAATTGTTTTCATTAGAAGATTATGTTTCAAATTCTGAGTCTGAACTTTTGGGGATCTAGTCTATGAGCCTATAAAAAAGAGGCGAAACTGTCAGTCTGCACAGATATTTCATCTAACAGGCAAGATGAAGCAAATTATTTGGTTTTAGAAATTCAGGGTATTCTCATTCCATTCTCATAAGGATTAAAAAAAAATCAAAACTAGTAACACTAATACCAATTGCACCATTTTAATCTTTCTTTGAATGAGTCTGTATACTCTAAAAATCTGGCAACAAAAAAACTTTGTTTCACAATCTTGCTTTACCTACTCTGCTTTTGCCCTAAAAGTTAATCCACTTTGAAGGTCCACCTTATCTTCCTGTACCCAATTTCAAGGCATTGCACAAATATCCTGTGGAATGTATGTCCACCATGAAGTTTTCCTTTACCACTCAATAACTGACCAATTGATCAGGACCTTCCTTCATTGGAATTCCTATAGAATTTATTTTATACCTCATGGTACTTAATATTTTTATCTTACAATCACTGATATAAATTTACACTATTGATATAAATGTGTTGTATACATGACTCGATTACAATATTGTTAAGGGCACAAAAAGTCCTGTTTTATTTTTAATTCTCCCTTCCTGCTCAAGCCATACCACACTTAGCACATACCAAAATGCTCAATAAATATTTGGCCAAATAGAAAAACAGTATAACATTTCTCAGTACATTTCTAGATCAAATAAAATGAGCTTGAGAAGTATGTATGTTTTGCATAATCATTTTTTAAAGTCTCTCTTTTGCCATTTCAAAGAAAATTCATAGTTGCTTAAGAAAACAAAGAGACTTGCCTAAAAAGATATAACCAATTATCATTTCTGGTCACATTGCCTCTAGATATTTATACTTACAGATGCTCTTATTCATTCTTAATCATTTTTAATTAAAAAAAAAAAAAACATTATTTGTACTGGGCACTGTAAACAGAATGTTACTATAACTTCTACTCTTTAGTAACTTCTGTCCTCAATATAAGAGAAAACCTACAAAATTGTTTAAATTTGGGTGTCAGAGAGGTAAAAGTAAAATCTGGTGAAATAATAATCATGATAAGCATAAGCACAACATGTTTGAAAACACACAGCAAGGCATCACAACTAAGTAACAGGGAAATCCCCCCAGTGGAGGGGAATTATAGAACTATCCTCAAAACTAAGAATAAATTTTCCCAGACGAAAAAAGGAAGAGTACAGGTGAGGCTATCTACACTGAACACACCAGGAACTGAGATGGACTGCGACTCCTTTGGAGTCTGCAGAGAAGCACTAAAGATAAAGAAATGGTATCAAGGTATGATGATGCTTGTCTGTCATGCAAGGAGGCTGAGACAGGAGGATCACAAGTTCAAGGCCAGCATGGGCAAATTAGCCAGACCCTGACTCAAAATAAAATGAAAAGGGTCTGGGGTATAGTTCAATAGTAGAGCACTTGCCTGGCATGTGCTGAATTCAAATTCCAGTACTGTTTTAAAAAATGACATACAGCAGTGATAAAGCTGTCCATGGACCCATGGACACAGAGAGGAGTGGCCACTCCCCCTGACCTACCCCAATATGTATGGAGCATTTTCAAGTCATTCTCTGTAGATGCCACTCAATAAACAAACTGACACTTGCTTTATGCTCAGCATGTGATCTATTTTGGTGAAAATCCTCTTCTTCAATGATTGCGTATAATGTTCTATAAATATCAATTAGCTCAATATACAAACACTATTGTTTATATATATAAAATATATTTTATATAAAATAAGTTATAAAATAGTTTATGGCAGATGCATTTTTACATCTTCCATGAACACTTTTATAACTTATTTTTGGCTTATCCTCAAGCTGAAAGAGAAATACTACACACCTTCAACTGTAATTGTAGGTTTGTCTGTTTCTATTTTGTCTATTTCTCCTGTTTTGCCTTCACAGACTTTGAAGTTAGGTTATTAGTTGCATATACATTGAGAAATGTTGGATCTTCCTGCAGAGTTGAAAACATTGATAATTTTTAGAAAAGAATAAGTGACAAATCCAATGGCTATTGGAGATACAAATTTGATCACCAACTGCTAGACAAATCCTTAACATTTGTAGGTGTAAATTTAAGAAAGCATTTTATTATGTAGTTTAAAACTATCATTACTTCTCCCCTTCCAACTCCAATAAATAATAAAGAAAAAATAACTAGAAGTGACAAATTCAGAATGGATTGTAGGAAATGATTGAGTTTAAAAGGAGTGACTTCTAAAGTTGTGATGATGGACAACCATGCCCTTTCATCCAGAACTAGTAGGTACCTTTGTCAGGTGCAAGACCCTGTGCTGGAACCCTGCTATGGAGTCTGAATTTGACGTGGAAATACTCTTCTTCCATTTTACCACACAAAGTAGTATTTCCATGTTTGGGTTTTTTTTGTGTGGAAAATGGAGATGATCATGCTTACCAAGAGAATAGTTCAGCTTAGAGATAACATTCTTATCTCTATTAAGAAAAAAAAAGACTTAAGAATAATTACTCAGTTGTAATGGAATAGAGAGAAATAGCTAAATGTATTACAGTAAAGGAATTTCTTAAACAGCTATTGATTGAGAAATACTGAAAAAAGTTCAGAATTATTACCAAATAAAATCCCTATTCTCTTTTAAAATTGAAAACTGTCCTATATTTACGAATCTTAGAAGTAAATTCTCTCTAGATGTTACAGGAGGTCAAAATTAACAAACAAAACTTTTCTTTCTTTTCTAAGGGGTGTGTGCATGTGTGTCTGAGTGTGTTATGCATGTACAGGTAAATAACTTCATCAGGAAATTTCATTTCTTCAAATAGTTAAATATTGATAAATTATCACTTTTCATGGTCATACCATGGAAATTCTTATCCAATCACAGGAGTGTAATTTAATTTTGCTGCCTCTATTTTAAAGAGAAAAATCTTTTTTTCCATTTGCCTATGATGAAAATTATCTTGTAACCTTGTGTAAAAAGTTAACTTTTCCTTTAAATCATCATTAAATTAGTCAATCTCCAGAAAATTAGAGGTAAGTTTCCAGTCTGATTTCTTCTCTCCTTCAAGGGATAATATTATAAGTTGTTTTTTCTCAATCAGAAAATTTAAATTAACCATTTTTACTGAAGCTTTTAAAACTCCTTGGTTTATTTGAATAGGAAATTTGTACCAAATATAGTACAAATATAATTCATTTCTAAAGGCACATGGTAAGATATGGCTAGGAAAAAAAGAGACTCTTTTAATATGTATGATATCCTGTGGAATTAGTAATCACATATATGATTCAAATATAAATTTAAAAAACAATTATCCTAAAAATGAAAAATTTTGGAGAATAGAAATATTCCTTACCACTAGAAGGTTAATGAAAAAAAAAAAACGATGGTTGGTTAAAAGCAACTATTCATAGATATGAGAAAAGGCATTGAAGAACAAGTTTATAACTTGATCTGTCCTCTTTGTACTATACTGAAATAATATTAAATAGTTGCCTGTGGGACGTTCATTCTTTACATTATACTTTTAACTTCAAATATTCAAATTAACTCTGTGAAAATTAGCAAAAATATTGACTAGTTGACTTAAAGAAACAGTACCTCTGCACATACTTGTTAATCCAAAGGATTAAGACGATGCTGCCAAAGAAATCTCATGATATTTCACATTTGTAAATCCTAACACAGATTTTGATGACCTCAAAATCTAACTTCAGTCATTTCAAGATAATACACCATTATGTAGATCCTTTAATTTGGAATTTTGCAGAGAATCTCAGAGAGAAATCACAATGTTTTCTTTATAAACCATAATTTTTTTCCTTTTTTTATTTAAACTTTCAAAATTTTAAATACTTAGTGTAGGAAAATAATATTTTCTCATAGAAAGTAATCAGAGTGGTATGAGTATCTAAAATATTGTACTAGTGTTTAACCCATACAAAATGTTTGTCTGAGATATTGATCCAGACATGTCTGACTTACTTTGTATGTTATCAGTCTTATCTGTTTAAGTAAATCCTGGAATTGTGTTACCCAAAACTGGTGTTGCCCTTAAATATATATTTTACATATATTTTTGCCTCTGATCTTCTGGATTATTTAATTCTACTTAACATTATGAACCTATAACATCTTTTGTAAACATGATAAACTAGAAATTACATTAACTGTGCTAACTTGTATGTAATTTGGTCTGCTATTTAACCCCCAAATATGCTTTTCACTGTCTGTAAATTACAGAGCTTGTTGAACTGAAAAGTATATATGGGAATAAGTCCTTCTGGACCTACCTGTAGAAATTTGTAGTTATAACACTTTTCACTGAGGAATACCTATCCATAAAATAATTTATTAGTTTGCATCCAATCCCAATTTTATGGATCCTCTCTACTTCACCATTCCCACATCTGTATCAGCTATTACAACTTTGTCAGAAAATAAGTTTTTCATTGATTTTCACATCCAGTCCTCTCCCAAACATTTGGTGACATGGAAAGTTTCATTCATCTTGAAAGGAAAGGCACAAGGCATACCCATCTTCAGGAGCCTCTCTTTCTACCATATTTCCCCACCAGCTCCCTCTCCAAAGAAATAAAGACACTTTTCTGGCCCCACCCAGCCCCATGTCTCCTCACCACTCAGTCTCACCATCACACTGAACATTTCCACCATTATCTGAGGTTCTTTGTTTACCATTCCACCCCAAGGGCTTTGAACAATTATTAAGGTAGCAAAGCATTTATTTCCAAAAAGAATGTAACTCACTTACAGTAATTATAGTAACATCTTTTCCTTTGGCTATTCCTTTATTTGACATAAAAATTCTTCCAAAAGAATCATTTTAGTTGTCAGAGATTGTTAATAAATAAATAAATAAACAATAGGAGAACAGTCCTCTTCTTCCTTATACTCTTTTGATTATGTTAAATTTTGAGTATTACTTGCTCAACCTTCTATTTCCAACCTCTATTATATTTCTGTGTGCATATATATTCTTCAAACCTTTTTTTAGGATAAAAGTTTCATTAAACCATATTTGAAATTCTGCCTTGTGAGTCTAACATATCATTTGTTCATTACAGTTCCAATTGCTTTGAAAATAAACTCCAACGCCCTTCCTGAACATAACTAATCTACTAAATTAAAATAGAAATATAATATGTATCTTAATCAGAACTTGGGATAAAATATGGTCTCAAAATCAATGCCTTCCTAAGCCACCATTGTAAAAGAAATATACTAGAGTATTATAATCAGTTTACTAATAATTCAAGAATTATAAATTTAAAACAAATGAAATACTTTGCAGGATATCTAGTGTATTTTTACAAGTAATGTTTTAATGCCTATACACTGTTTAGTAATATTCATTTCATTATATGAGTCAATATTTCCAAATATTATATGGCATGAACTCCAATTCAACCAAATATATTGTAGAAGGTATATATGTTAAAATACACACTATTGGAAGGGATTAAAATGACCACAGTTCATTATTATAAGCAGAGGTTGGTAAAGCTTTGCAATGTATACCTTTGATGTTACCAGATAAATATAATGCCTTTTGATTCTGCTCAGAAACAAACAGGTATAAATTCATGATATAAAGCTGCATAGGCATCTATAAAAGCTTTTAAACTATTGCTACAAAGCTGCTCTACCAGATATAGATTGAAAGAATCCATTATTAAAAGAGGGATCAAAACAGGCTGCAATTATACCCAGTTAATCCCCTCAAAACAGTGTGGTATTTCTTCACCAAAGTAATTATTTGCACAGGAGAGAAAATAACAACCATATAGAACAAATTAAAACTTTGCCTTCAGATGCTACCTCAATTGTTATGCAGATTTCATTCTTTACATTCGTTGATGAGCAAGATAATAAAAATAAGATTATTCTTCTCTAATAAGAGCATTTTAATATTATTAATTACCCAAAAAGTTGAAAATGGTGATAACATTTCACATATCTCTTCTGTTATACTGCCCCATACATTTGAACACACACAACGGATATCTTTAAATACCCATGTATTAAAAGGGTGAGCAAATACATCAAGCATCCTTAGAATTTCTGTAGGCTGCACCTGAATGCATGTGCAAACACACATCAAATGACCACTTCGGTGTACAAACTGCTTGTTTAGGCTTTTTTAAATACGACGATCACATGTTTAAATGTCATGCTGGGATTTAGTAACTAAGGTGGCAGATTCTTAAGATGGAGAATTTATTATGTTGAAATTTTCCAAATGCAAGACTGAAAAGGAAAAAGAATATGTCGACTTTTATTTATTTCCCATATAAATACAGGCAATTTAGTTCTTCCCCAAAATACAGGCAGATTAGATGAGTTAGACAGTAGTCAATTCATTTTGCATAGGAATGGCTCATTAAAAAAAAGGGGGCCCTGCATTTGTATTAAGCTCTGATTGGATAGAGCACAAAATGAATTTACAGTGTCACTCAGAGATGTAGCAGGACTAATGAGGGAGGAATGGTGCGGCGCAGGGTGGGTAAATCTGCAGTGTGTTCATTCATTCCTTCAGCTCATGAAACTGAGGTGTCCCTCATTATGCATGTGTCCCAGGGGCATTCTTTAATATTTTAATAAATAACAACATCAGCCCAACAAGAAATTAATGAATAGTATCATTAATAATGAGCTGGAGTCTTGTAGTGATAGGACAGATATTAAATTGAACCACTGTGGTGCTATCTCTAGAGACTTGGGATATTTCCAGTGGCAAACAAGGCGTCTGAATGAAGCAACCAGAGCTCTGTGCCAACAGCTTTTACAACAGGTTGGGAGTAATAAAAGAGGATTTTCTGCACGATAAAGTTAAGCCCTAGAAAATCTGCTGGTGTAGATCGGTGTGAAAAGTACTGCCAAACGTGATCCTTAATTAAACTTTAATTAAGATAAAGCTTTTATTTTTTTCTCTTCCAAGAAAAGTAGCAGCCAAATGGGCCCTGGCTAGTTTCTACCAAAATCTAACCTAAAATCATTTTGTATTATATTGCAAAAATTATGCTCAAATAATATTAAGGTGCTGAGGGAAATCCACCAAATAAGAATATTAATAGGAAAATCTGAAATGACATAATTTCTCACCACAACAATAAGAACATGTGTGCATATGCATAGTTCTATAAACAATGAAGGGTCTCCCTATCTCAATTTCTCACTTTCTTCTTTCTGATTTTTTTATATTTAAACCTCTTTAAGATATTTTAATTTCATTCCACAATATCAGGAATATTTTTACCTTGATGAAGTTTAAATAATGACAAAGAACTTGAGTATCAGATTATATTCATAGTATATAAAATTGTTTGTAACTTTACTAATTTTCATCATTTTTTAAAAAACTGCTTCAGATGTTCAAAAACTTATTAATGTTAGCTTCCATCCCTCTGATTCTATGACATCCTGTTGCTAGTTTTACTTATGTTAATAATGTCCCTTTGTATTTGTATAAACTGAGGTGATAGAATTTGGTTCTTGTTTCTTAGGACACTGTAAATTACACACAGCTCTCTTATGCAAATGACTAAGCACATATTTAAAATGATTATCAATAACTCTTATTCAAGTTATTTACATAGAATATTGAGTGTCATTGTGATAGAATCTTTATTTTCTACCTACCTCCTTTTTTCCACACTGGAAAAATCTGAAGATAATGTGGTTTTAAATTATTTTTACAGAAATTTGAACATTCTGCTTTATCACAGATGTCTACACTTGTTATTATAATAGAAGAAAAGATGGTGGCAAGATGTGCTCTGTAGGTTCTATTCACAGTTATATTCCTTAAGATATGGTGATGTATATTAAACAGTTTGCTCATCATTTTTCAGATTTACATGAATTCTGGTGTTAAATGGTTTGAGTACAGTCTATTCTAATTTTATTATATCTTTGCAGTTGATCACTGACTTTTAAACAATGTAAAATTTGTAACTATCACTTATTTAAGGAATTCTAGATAATTTAAAGCCTGATTCTGTTAACCAAAAACAAAAACGGGTAAATAAAAAAGTATCCATTTTTTTAACCAACATGTGGCCTTTGACCAGTGGAGGCATGGAATAATCCAGAACAAGTGGCAAACCTGCCACTAAGAAAACTTTGCAGGGTACAGATCCATACATTCACTCTGACCATCTTCATTTTCTCCTTTTTCTTACTATGTTGACACAGTCTTTACTGAAGGTTAGGAAATAAACACCACTCTAACTTTTAAATAGTGGCAACTGCATAAGATGAGATAACTTTAGGAGGAACTATGATAATTGTTCATTTTTTATGATGGGTAAAAATGCCCTTAAAAATTCATCAAAAAAAAAAAAATGATGAAGTAGTTCTTGCCAATTAGAGCCTTAAAGAATCAAGGACATAAGGCTCAAGGTGTGAAGAACTTGTAATACCATGAGTCAATGAAATGAGATCAAGAGTAGACCCTCAGATTTAATAAAAATACCATTATACATGGTCCTATGTATCTTGTTTTATTAGATTCTAAATCAAGTTAATCATGCCTCCTTTTTACAACATATATTCACAGGTCTCAAGTCAAATAAATATAAATTAGTCCTACTCTAAAGAAATTTGAACCATTTCCAACTCATAAATTACATGTTTTCATATAAGGAAACTCAACTTTTCACATTGAGTTCCATCAAATATTGTGTCAATAAGATCATTTGACCTCATCACTGAATTAATTTATTCTTTTTTTAAAGCCAAAAATTAGAACTGCATTGTATTAGACAGTTTTTTTGTTTCAAAAGCATAATCTCTCTTGTCACAACAGTTAACGAAAGCATAGTCTGATAATGCATATTCTAATAGTGCATAATGTAAAAATTAACAACACACATACAATATATAATCTTAGCAAAATATAGTATTTGTAGTCTGCCTCTAGTTGCTAATAATTCATAATGATCATGATTGGGGCCTTAGATACATGAAAGTCTGTAAATACAAAGATATTTACCACATAATTATTTGCAATAGAAAAATTGGGGTACTATCTATAAATTATGATATTGAGCTAATTAAGTGAAATATGCAGTATCAAGTTTGTAGAATATACTAGTTATAAAAATAATAATTGTAACACTTAATAAGATCATAAATGTTTGTGTTCATAAAGTTTCCATATTGAACTCAAAATTATGGTTAATAAGGAAAGAAAAGATATGTCTAAAATGTTTATTTAAAAAGGCTACACAGTAATAAAAATTTGGAAGAAGGTCTAGTGTTTATAAGCAAAAGAGAGACACAAACATGTATGTTCCCATAATGTAATATTATACAGCAATCAAGATGATTTTTATAGTGGCATGCAACAATATAGCTTAATCAGAATACCTATTAAATAACTAGGTTCACCATGATATATTTATACAAAGTTGAAAATAGCACAAACACACTACACAAAGACTACACAAATGCAGCAAGAATATATAAGAAGGAAAGCAAAGTATTTGGTACTATAGGATTCAGGGTCCTAGAATGAGGGAAGACTTATGGATATGGTTTTTATTAAATTTCAGGCTTCATAGAGAATTTGTGAAATTTTATTGAATTATGCAGAAAGATTGATGATGAGGATGAGGAGGAGGATAGATAATAAAGAAGATAGATAGATTAATAAATAATAGGTAGAAAAAAATAGAAGGACTAATGACCAGGGTTTCGTCACAGAAGATTATGATGAATCCATTTCTATGAACCTAAGTCCTGAGACAGAACATAAGAATGAGAAAAGCAATATGGAGTTGTGGCTAAGAACATAACATTTCCAACCAACAAGACTTAGATTTGAGTCCCAATTTAACTACTAATAGTATTTGAATAAAATAAGAATTACTTAAACTCTTCAGGCTTCAAGTATTTCATATATAAATGCATCAATTATCAGCATTTTCACTCCATTTGCAGCACACTATGTGTGCATATGTGTGTGTCTGCATCCCTTACCAAAATGCCTGCCATATGATGTAGCCTCAAAATAAATGCTGGATCATTATGTATCAAAATAATATGTACATAAAGTAAGCAAAGGTAAAAACTAGAATATTTCAAAATCTTTACGTTGATTATTGTCTTACAGAAAAGTTGTGTTGTTTTCCTCTTCAATATACGGAATGTTTTCCTCTAATAAATAACTATCATAAAAAACTAAAAGTAGAACCCAAGGGAATAAGCTTTGGGTATTTGATAGAATAGACCAGTTCAAGGTAGATATGTGAAAAACAAACAGAATAGGAAAATGGTCACACTCTAGACTGGGAAAGTATGATATAAAAATTCCCTGATGAGAGCAGTATGGGAAATGCTCAGAGTGTAGATGAATCTTGAAAAAAGAGTATAATTTAGCAAGCAAGCAAAAACAACAAATAAAAGATAAACAGGCCTAGCATCCTAGGCAAGCATGGTGATATGCATAAATGGCATAAAGGATATTAAGCCTGTGACCTTCTACAAATACTGAGTAAACCATTGGGTTAAGAAAGTGTTTTTATAGAGGGATATACAGGCAGAATAGAGGGAATGACAGACTTAGTTGATTGTTAATTTTCAAATCAGATAGCATTTTACCTGGGAACTGAGGAAAATTGTTGAGCAAATTAATAAGAAAACATTTTAATAAAGTGAAAACTTTAAATATAGTGTATTAGTTGGAGTTTCTGTGAAAGCAAATGGTGAACTGAAAACTTGGTAGTTTGTTTCAAAGAAACATCAGTAAGTGTAAGTAATGAAAAGAGGAAAAATGCAGAAGAGAGAGAAAGAATTGCATGTGCATTAAAAAGCAGATTATCACTGTGGGCAACCAGGGCCCCAAATCCCTCACCATCAGCCATGAGCATATCTCCTCATTATCCAATAAATGCCCCAGCTCACCTATCCTATCAGGGGTATTTATCCATGGGTTCCCTCCCTTTATTGATTGCAGGTTGTCCTTGGAGGTACTAACTCCCCAGCATTTTCAGATTACTCTGAGTGTTCAAGCAACCACCTAGGTCACTAGAGAAAGTCCTTGGGTGAAGATGGAGAGGAACACAGTCCTGTGAGCAGACCTAAACAGTGTGCCACAGCAAAGGATGGATTCAGGAACCAATGGTACATAGAACGACATGCTACCAACAGAAATTTGGGAGAAAAATGAAACTGGAGCAAAGATTTAACATGTCACTAAACATTTGGAAAACTATATCAAACCTGCATTAAAATGATCTTAAATTTTTGACATGTCTTTTAAGAAAATGAAATGCAAGTAGATTATACAAAAACATACTAAATAGGACAATTTATATTTCTGAATTTACAGATAATTTCTTCCTACTGGGGTTGATAATATGATGACGCTAATGTTGGTGATGATGATAATGGTGGTGGTTTTGGCAGATGATCGTGATGATACAAAATGAAACTAAAAGAGATGACATTGATTGAGCACTGAAGATACCTGACATAGCTCTACGTGTCCAACAACTATTAATTCAGTTGCTTACATTATATTTTCCCATTTTATGAATGAAGAAACCAGTGCAAAGAGATTAATACCTTGTTCAAAATATTAATGTTATGAAAGAGGAAGAGCCCAAAACCAAACTCAATCTATCTCTAAAATCTATCTCTAAACACAAAATGTTATAAAACAATGCAAAATGAGATTTACAAGTAATTTTTGGTCATGTGAGGAAAGTGCTTCCAATATAATTTTAAGTGAAACTACATAGTTAAAATGTGTATACATAAATATGCATTTGGTTTCTAACAACAATTTTAAAGGAGCTTGTATAAGTTCCTCTCCAACTGCAAGTTCTTAAGTACCTAGAAATGCTAGGTAATGTATAATTTCTTAAAATTAAGTTGAAAGGAAAAATACTTAATGCTAGAAGAGAAAACAAACCTTAAAGTAGAACATATATCATTACAAGTCAATGTTGAAGGAGCCCAGGAGAAATTTCTCCAAGAGTTTGAACCTATAAACTAGGGATGCAGCTTTCATTCTTCATAAATCTTTTCGAAAAATCTACCAGATAAGGGAAGGCCAAGTCTTTTTTATGCCTACAATTATAGATAGGAAAATAAAAAAGGTATCTGAGGGGAAATAAAGAACACAAGCCTATAATGAGCATAGATAGGAGTTTAAAATTCTACCTGCATTCATTCATTCAATGAACATTTATTATATAAAATAAAACAATTGTAATAATTATAAATAGTTTTGTTGGGATTAAAATGAGGTAAAAACATAAGACAATAGCATTATGGAAATGAAAATACAAGGCCAAAATTTTAGCTATGAATGTTGATTATTATATGGTTTGCAGAGGATGGACATGTCAATAGTCTTACTAGGTAAAAGGGGCAAGCTAGAAATTCAAGGATAATCACTAACAGAGGAGAGAGACAGAGGCAGAAAAAAAGAGATAGAAACAGAGAGAGAGAATAAGTTTCCAAAAGAAAAGTTAATAAGTTCCCGGAAAGAAAAATCTGGGGCAGAGAAATGGGAGGAAAGAAAGTCAACAAATGCAATAAAAGATGGTAAGGATAAATGAATAAGAATACTGTAAGCAAAATTCACAAATTAAAATGATAGAGACACAGTCTAATTAGTTATCCTAAGAAATTTCAAGATGATAATACTTTCCCTTTATAACAATTTTTCAGGTTAAATTATATATATAAAAAATTGTCCACATGTTCTCTGTAAGAGACACATACAAAACCAAATAACAACCCTGAGCAACTGGCCTGGCAATATTAGTACCAGACAGTTATCTGTAAGGTAAACATAATATAGAGGAAAAGAAACATTAATTTTTAAGAGAAAGAACAATTCATCAGGAACATATAATAATGTTAAAATTGTTTGAGCCTAAAATTACAGCTCAAAATGTAAGAAAAAAAAAACTACTATAAGATATTGAAACATGCAGTCACAGTGGGAGATATTAACTGAACACTTTTGGGAGCTAGATAAAGGAGCAGAAAAAATATTTGTAAAATTTTTCATATTTGAATAACAATGTTATCCTTAAAGAGGATACTAGTGAGAGTGATGAAATTTCAGAAAATGTTACATATTTCTTGATAAGAAATCACAGAACTCAGGGGTTTGTTCTGTCAAAAATGGACTCCATTATACATAATAAATACTCTTTACATAATAAATACTCTTTAGATTGCAAGAGTCTCATAGGGACATTTCATTAATTCTGATGTAAAATATCTAAAAATAAGAATAAATACTATAACTTTTGTGATTCAATTTAACTTTGCTAAATTTGTTACAATTTCCATCTGAAGGCAATGAACAGAATAAGACTATTTTTTTGAGTAATCTTGTTTGTATATGTGTACATATTCTTAAAATAAAATTTTTTTAAAAGTATGTTGATGCATATGGAAGTAAATATAGTATTATTTGGTTATACATCGAGAGAAAAAATATTTCTGGAAGAATAAAAAGGAGACTGGTAGAAGTAATTGCTTCTGGAAGAAATAATGGTGTCTGGGAGACAGACTTAAGAGGTAGGTCAATGTGCACAGTACAGCTTGTGATATTTGGAAAAACACAGTTTTTTCATTTATTCAAATAATTAATATTCACCTATAAAATGCACTTATTAAATGGAATATTTGGTGAAAGTAAATAATTTGTGTAGCTGAGTATTCTTTCCTGAAAAATTAATGATAATAACACTACCATTGCCTATAAACAGGATGCTAATGATGTAAAAGGTATTCATAGGTAAACAAATTTATGCAAATACATTAACAGTAGATAAAATGCTGGGCTTTTGCTAGTCTTACTTTGGTTGGATCTTTATGTGTTTCACAGTGAATACATAATTTATTAAAAATCAAGGAGAAAAAAATCCTTTTTATAGGAAATATTATAATCATGAGCTAGAGTACTTATGGAATTGGACAAGAAACAAAGGAGGTAAAAGGGTTTTGAAATAAGTGTACTAGAAATTTTTAATTGTTTGGACATCAGCAGACAAAAACAGGATTCACAAGTTTGACCTGACCAAATAGGAGCAGGGACATGAAAATTAAGAGGAACCAAAAATACTTGAGTTTAAAGTAATGACAAGACATGAAGTAAAAATGACCAGAAATCTATGGAGTGTTAAAACTAAGTTTTTAAACAGAACTTCTAAGAGAGTTAATGAGTTGTTTGGATTGCATGGCCCTATCCTACTTTTACAGGCTTATATCTAAGATAGCAGTTATAAATCCAGAATAAAAACACTGAAATAAGAGACTGGTAAACTACAAACTGACTTATTACATCTTAACTCATTCACACTATGAAGAAAAATTTTGTCTTAAGGTCAATTTTTCCAATGGGGAAATTAAGATTTAATGAAGTCATTGAGTACTTTATCCTAGGGAATAGAATTCAGATCTCTGAATCTGCCCCAAATTTGTGGATGATGTCCTTGTAAGGTCAGGACAAGTTTATCCAAATAAGATACTTTCTGAATGACTAATAGATGCACATAGATATTAATTAAATCAGACTCTCTGTAAACCATTATTGTTGTCTTTTAAATTAATTTTCTATTGCAGAAGTTCTGTCATTTATTTTTCTCTTTCCTATTTCAAAATACGAATTTAACTCTTACTACATTTTGATTCTGTGAGCTAATTTTGGCTGTTCTGAAAATACTCTGCAAGCTATAGAACAAAAATATGGGGCATTTAGAACGGAAAGCCTCATTTTATGCATTATTGTCTTATATATTATTGCATAGTATCAACATTCTCCAAAGAGAACCATTAAGTCTCACACAAGTCTGTTTCACAATAGCCTAATTGAATCAATGCAGAGTAGTAGGTAAATAATTTTACCCATGTTATGTATCATCTCTTTTCTTCCATTTCTGACTTTGGTTCTTAAGAGTTCTAATCCTTGTTTATAATATTGAGAATGTGAACAACAAACAAATGCCAAACACTATTTCTAGAAAAATTTAAAATGAAGAAACCCATTTTGTAAATGTTGACATAGCCTCTAGGCATGTAAATGTACAGATCTGGTAGTCAACTCTCCTTATATGAACTCATCAAAGTGCCAAAAGCATCTGATGATGCTGATCACAGCATTGCCACAATGATCTATAAAGCCTCTCCTTAGTTATAGATAACAAAAAGACATTTAAATTATGCAAAAGAAGTGCTCATTTATGGAAACCAGTGTCTGCCATTTGATTGACTGTGACTTCTTTCAATTTTCAGTTATGATCTCCTACCACCCTGTAGGTATGCTAATGTTTGGTCTGCTTTCTCAAATTAACTTTTTTGATTCTGTGCATGAATATCTGTGTTTTTTGAATTTTCAGGCTGGCTAAAAGAAGAGCTGTTGACACTGACAGCTAGTTTTTAAAAGAGGCTTCCACTAGACCTTTGACTTGGGTTACTTTTGCCAGCAAGTTAGCACCCAGAATTGCATGTGGGCACAAATTGTACCAAGGATATAGAAACAGTCAACACTTATACTTTGAAAATGGGGTCAGATGGCTAATTGAAATGGCAAGTGGTCATCTGTTGGCATAATTACCTAACTGGAGCACAGTTATTTGTATTTGTGATTTGAGGGCCAAGATAATTGAGGCCACAACAACTACAGAGTCAAAGGGAAGGGGATCACTTCTTTTAGATTTGATGCTATATCTCTTCCATCAGTCTACCTGTCCTCTCCCAGATAGGATGCTTATTTTACTCTAGCAGTAAAAATTGGGTAAGTTATTCAACATGCTGATAAATTATGGAGTAGAGAAATTAGTTATTGAAGCATATTATTAATTACAGTATAATGAAATAGTTAGGTGGCCTTTTCAATTGACAGCTAGGAGTTAAAATTCAAGAGAGTTGTTTATTATATGGTACAAATGTCATCAAGATTCCAATGTAGAGTACAGAGAAGGTATGCTTCTATATACACTAAATGCTCTCATTTCTGGTGAGTCTCCTGCAGTTATGATACCCTAGTTACCAGGTTATTTTTGATAGTCATTTTCTTAGCTGTTCATTTTTTGTGTGAGGAAAAGACAGTGGCAATCCTTCTTTTCTCTGGTACAGGTTCAGTCTACACTAGAGCGATACAATAAAAACACAGCAGTGATCTAACAAAAAGTCAGACTTGATTTAAATGATAATTCTGTTATGCCTCTACCAAAAAAATAATTAACTCTGAAAATAGAGATTGATCTCTTAAACTATTTTATAACCATATTAAGAGAGTAAATGTTATGACTATGTCTCTACCTATGTTTATGTGCATATAACTTCTATACCAATATCCATTTAAAGATGAGTATATCAGTGACTCAGTGTGTATATACACAATGGAGAATGCTATTTAGGTCTCTAAATGATTTTTCCCTGCCCTTAATCTGTATTTAATCAGGAAACCATTCTGTAATGAGAAAACTGTTCATTTTAGTCTTTTATGTTTGCAATCCCAAGGTTCCTCCTTAGTGATTACATTTAGTAACTCCCTTTCGCTGACTGAACGCACAGGCAGTTTTTCCATAATAAAAACTGGATTAGCATGTATCAGGAAGAGACACCACCAGCTGTCACTTTGAAATCAGACCACTCAGCCCTATTTGAGATGACAATGGATAAACCGATAAGTGACAGGCAGTTTTCCTATATTTATCTAGTAAGTGGTTAATATAGGCTAACACTTTCTGTAATAAAGCTATAAAGAGGGTCAAAGCAGAATAAAGCTCCAATTGAATGCAATATACATTATTGGAAGAGAAAACCCCACTATGAGACCTGTGTTTCTTATTTTATTCAGTTGAGCTGTCATAATTATCATTAATATTTATACTTTTCTTATTCTGTTGCTATGTTTTTATTTTCCAATATTCAGCTATATCACATTTGGTGTGCAAATTCATGGGTGCCTATATTTTAAAGCAAAACCCAAGTTGATTAAAATTTTGAAAAATATTTTCTTCCTTTAAAGATTTTTGCAAATTGTAGTATTTCAGAGAATTGTCTGTAACCAAAATGAGCAGAATTTTAGTTCTTACTACGTTTAGCTAGCAGTATGCTTCAGACAGACCTCAAATATTGCCTCATTGTTAAACTTCTGAACTAAGGTAAAGGACATAGGAAAAATAGGCACCAATGGAAGATTTAGGAAGCACTTATTGATAATGGCTGTTTATAATCATTAGGAAATTAGGAGATTATGATATTATGATAATTGCCACTCAGATTAATGGTCTTAGGGATTTTAGTAGAGATTTGGATGTAAGGTCGTTAAGTTAAATAATTTGCTTTCAGTTTTTCTTTATTCACTGCTTATATTACAAAACAATACATTGTATTTTCAAGTGTTGAAAAAGTACACATAAAGAAAAATCTAATAAGCTTCTCAACCGCACCCTTCATTTCCAACCCCTGAACTAAACTGTTTTATCAGACTGACACCTGTCTTCACATGACTTTTCCATGCTGTATCATTCCCATATCAGAAATGATGAGACTGGCACAGACTGATTAGAGAACTTGAAAAAGATACAGACCTAGGATATAATAGTGCCATGATTTACACAAAGGCAGTCCACATAGATCACTGATCAAAATCATTATGCTAGAAGGCTGCTTGTTAGATTTGATGACTGAATGATAAATGAGGTGCTGTAAAAGCTAAAGTTGACTACCATGTTCCATTTGGGGTAAGTAGTATCATTCACAAAAGGAAACAGACTGAGTGTAGAAATGTGATAGTAGGTTCATTTTGGTAAACTTAATTACATTCTAAATGATATTTGGGCTTTAGATGTTAACACTTCCAGTTGCGTATGCCAGTAGCCAAAACAACAAACATGAGATGTCTGGCAAGTACATATAGAATTAAAGGAACTAGCATAGAGGTAGTAATTAAAATTGGGTGTGAGAGATCAGGTCACTTGATGATGTCATTTAAGGTGAAAGCTACAAAGAAAATACTGAAAAGTAATCAGAAAGCTGAGACTGAAAAAGAAAAAGTGGATTCACAGAAGCCAAGGAAATTGAGAATTCTAAAAAGAAAAGAATCGTCAAAAATGCCCATCACTTCAGAGAGGCAAAGTAAAGGAAAACTAAGAAGAGAACACTGGATGTGGCAATTAGAAAATCATTCTACAGTTTTGCTAGAATAATTAGTTTAGAGATAAATATAGTTAGAGAGTAGTAGTAGTAAAAGACTTTTTTTTTTGGAGTTAGCTGACAAAGGATGGAAGCTGTTAGTTTAAGGAGATTTTTATTTGTATTGTTTTTCATGGTTTTATTTTTGTTTTAGTCAGCTTTTTCACTGCTGTGATTGAAAGAACCCGACCAGAACAACTGTAGAGGAGGAAAAGTTAATTTTAAGGCTCACTGTTTCAGAAGTCTTAGTCCAGAGAAGGCTGGTTTCATTCCTCCGGACTTGGGGTGAGGCAGAATATTATGGCAGAGAGAAGCAACTCATAAGATGATCAAAAAGGAGGGAGAGAGGCGGAGGGAGGGAGGGAGGGAGAGAGGGGGAGGGAAGGAGGGAGGGAGGGAGACACTCCACTCACCAAATACAAATATATACTCCAAAACCACACCTCACCTGTCTCCAGTTACCACTCAGTTAATCACTGATGGGATCAATTCAGTGATTAGTTTAAGGCTCTCACAACCTAATCATTTCTCACCTGAACCCTCTTGCATTGTGTCACACATGAGCTTCTAGGGGACACCTCACATATAAACTATTACAGTTTTACTTCAGTAGGAGAAGTAGTTGAGTACATTTATCAGTTGCAGGACAAGAGTCAGTGTAGGGAGACTCGGTAGTATAAAAACATGGAGGATATTATTATATCCCAACATCTTCCACAGAATCTTACACTGACCCCCACTAACACTCTGATCTGAAAAAGAAGAATAAACAAGTTCATTCCTTCTTAGAAGGAAAACTTCACCATCTGGAATTTTTATGTCATGGTGGATATATATTTACTTTGAAGATCCAAATATTTTATGAACTGAGAATCTGAGAAAGGATTAAATAGTGGCTGCACAATGGTCTGCTTAATATTTTTTACTTCTTACCTTTCACTCATGGGAATATACTCTCTCGTTCCTGCAATTTCTACAAACTCCTGGGCACTGCCCTTTGGACACAGAGGGTCAGGTCTCAACCTTTCGCCTTTCTTCACCTTGGGATATGTGGGTGATGTTCCCTCATTTCATAGACTGAGGTGGTACAGGAGTCTACCACTGTATATGCTTCTGGGCACAAAAACTGTTTCCATGCTCTGCACATGCTTTAGTTGAAGCCAACACTGGGCAGGCTGGTAAAAGTGTAGTGCATTGCCTCAATCCATTTAACTGTTCTGAATATTCCAAGAGATTCCCTATACATACCAATTTTTAAGAATAAAATATTTCTAAATGCAGGTTTATTTTTCTTGGTGTCCGAGTTTATAACCATCACACTTGCTGGGGTCAGTGTGATACACACAAACACACACACAAACATGCAGTATATTTATCTGCGTTTTATATATATACACATACCAGAAAATATGATTTTCTAAAGTCACTATTATAAAATTGTAAAGATTTGCTAGTTGAACACAAAATGGTTTAATTTATTAATAATACTATTATGCTCTTCTCTTTCAAGTTTAAAGTTTTAACCTTTAAATCTCAAGGGTTATAGTGAAGGTATTTGGACATGAGATATTTTTAGGAAGAAGGGTGCTCAATGAATAGAATCACATACACCAAAAATACTGTGCTTTTTTTGTAAAAAAGAAGTAAAAGAACTGTCTAAACTTTCAGTTCAATGCTTATTCTGAATTTATGTTTAATTAAGTAGGCCTTTTGGAGTCTCAAGCACTTTCACATTGAATATCTATTTTAAGAGATCAATGAACAATTTTCCAACCTTATGCTTTGTTATTTTATTTTTCTTCCTATGTGTTAGTTGGCTGGTTTCTTTTTGATTACCTGAATGTCTTTTCTTTTTTAAGATTACAGATAAAATCATAGTATTTTGCCATTATTTATAAGACCCAAAAATAACATAAATAAGGCCTTTTTCTTTGGCCATTGTTTCACTCAAATAAGATTAAATTTAATCTTCTGAATGTGGGAAACCTTAAATAGTACAGCTTATCAAAAAGAAGCAATGGTTTGTTTTTTTTCCTAAAATTACCCTTGTTTAATTACTATAGTCCTGTACTTGACTGATGTTTCATTAATTTATCAATAAATATTTGATTTAAAGCCCTCATGACTGAGGTAGACAACATATTATATTCCTGTCTCTTAACACTGATGTATATAAGTTAAGTTTTAAAAGATTCGTTTACCATTGTCTTATCATGTAATTAAAGCATGTAAAAGTATCCTTAAGGTTACTAGAAACCTTAAAATCTCTCTTTTTGATTACCTATTAGCCTTCACCCCTATTCTCCTTATGAAGAGAACTTGATTTTGTTTGGGTATGCAGCAGTCTCATGGTTAAGAGGACAAGGAATATTTCTTCAGATGTAGTGAGTGAGCTTTGATTAGTGAGAGCCAGACAAGAGAAATACTACCCACTTGATCATGTTTTTCAAAGATGAGTATACAATGGAATCTGATATATGAGCTGCAGGTGAAGAAAGTAATTTTGGGGGTCTTTTGCAAAGACCCATAAAAAGAAATATTTAGTCTTTGGGTTTTTCTGTGTTGTGAGAATATGATGCTTGAAAACTTTGCAGCCATTTTATGACCTTGACAAGTTAAATCTGAGGTCAAAAGCCAAACATGATGAATATACTGTGACTGAGCTATGAAGAATATCTGGATTTTTGATCTTATTGCATCAGATTGAAATAACCAGTCTCAAATCCTACATCTTCATTCTTTATGCACTACAATAGGTGAGTTTAGTAAGCTCACAAAATGCAAGGTCAATACAAAAAATTAATGGTATTCCTATATACTGACAATATAAAATTGGATTTCTCTAATACAATTAGAAAAAAATTTAGTGAAAAAAAGTAGATATGTGTAATTTTATACTTGAAAATATTTGCTATAAGAGAGAGTATACAAAGGATTTATAAATTTAAATGCAGTCCCATTCAAAATAATCTTTAAGATGAATAAAGTTGAAGAATTTACATAGTCCTAGTTAAAGACTTATGATGAAGTTACAGTAGTAAATAAATTATGGTCTTGGTAAAGGGACATATAAGTCAAGAGAATAAATAAAGTTGAGAAATAGAGTTACACATGTATCGTAAACTAATTTTGACAAAAGTATGAAGGTAATTCAATAGGAAAAAATAATCTTTTCAAAAATAGTATTGGAACAGTTGGATATTTACTTATAAAAGACCAAATAAGCCTTGACCCTTATCATACATCATTTGCAAAATTTATTTCAGTCATACCATAGCTCTAAATGCGACAAACTAGATCTATAAAACAGAAAAAACATGATGTATAGAACTTCACCCAAAATGAAAAACTTTCAGTCTTTTAAAAATATTTAATAGTTCAGTGCAGAATATGTAAAACATTCTTATACTCAGTGATAAGAAGACAACCTACCTAATTTAAAAATTGAACTAAAATGAGCAAAGGATTTGAGTAGGTACTCCCCTAATGAATTGCAAACAAGTACATATTAGGAAAATGAAAATTCAAATCACAATGAGATACTACCACATACTCACTAGATCGGTCAACTCAGCCTGTCATAACAAAATAATGTAAGTTGGGTGGCTTAAACAACATTTATTTCTCATAATTCTAGAAATAGGAAGCCATGATCAAGATGACAGAGAGCAGATGTCATTCTCTTTCTGTCTTGTACACTGTCATCTCACTGTACCCTCGCAAGGCTCGGATGTCTCTTCTTAGATGGACATGAATCCTTTCTGGAGTCTCTGTCCTCATGACTGTAAACCAGATTAATTCTGAAAGGCCCTACTGTCAAATACCATCCTGTTGGTGGGTAGGACTGCAACAGATGAATTTAAGGTGGGAGACTTTTATTCCATAATGCCATTTGCATGGCTAAAAGTAAAAGGACAAAAGATATCAAGAATATGGAAGAACTGAAACTTTAATAATTATGGAAAGGCAAAATGGTATTGGCCACTTCAGAAAAGAATTTGGCAATTGTGAAATTAAATATACAATATATATTCCCACAGAAGTATGAATTCAAATATTCATAACATTTTACTATTAACTGACAAAAATTGGAATGTTTACCAGTTTATCAACTGTTGAGTCAATAATTTGTTTAATATAATGGCATTTAACTCAAAAAGAAAAAAGAAAACTATTGATAAGCATAACAAAATGGATGAATTTCAAAAATATTATACTAATTGAAAACAAGCCAAAGGTTACATACTTTATGATCCGTTTTTATATGATATTCTGGAAAAAAGAAAGGTAGATATCAGATCAATTTTTGCCAGAGGTTGGAGCTAGAAAGGAACTGACCACAAAAAAGCACAAGGGAAATTTTAGGGTAACAGAAATGATCTACATTCTATTTGAAGTGTAGATTATGAAATCTTATGTTTTCAAAACTATTGAATTGTATAATTAAATATTGTGAACTTTATTCTATGTAAATTATGCATCAATAAAACTGTTCAAAATTAAATGCATTCTGCTCTTTTTCTGTATTTTTTGCACCTTTCTTGGTCACCTCCAACCAAGAAAAAGAATACCTAATTTGTGATCTTTTTGAAACCTCATTTTGGAGAATGTAATCTTTGGGAAATATTTCAATTTTTTAAAAATAAATTTTAACTCTCTGAAAAATAGTATATATTCCAGGAATTACATTTCCTTGGGATAGAGCACTGCCATTCCCAAAAGTTTTTTGTTTCTTGTCATAACAAATGCCAACATGCATTAGAATTCAAACCAAAAAATTTAACAGGAGGATGCTATATGGTTAGCCTCATCTCTAATGCCCTGTACAATTACATGAATGAGAGTGCAGAATATATAGAACTACAATGGTCTTCATCTGACATCACTCTCCATCTCTGAAAACATTAGGACAAGATTATCAATAATTTTCGAGTCTGTGTTTTCATACTCTCACTAACAAACCATGCAGTTTTTCATATATGAATTCCATTTTTACTTCTTACAATTAAGAAAGTTTATAGCATTTAAAAGTGAATTAACTACAATCTTATTCAAAAATTCAAATTAAAGTGCTTTTGAGATGGGGATATATTTAGTTAACTCTTTATTGCCATGTTTTTTGGCAGACTATGAAAAAAAAAACAGTATTTGTACGGCATTTATAATTTTACTACAGCCAAGAAAAGTGAACAAATTTCTGACAAGAACGCTTTCCTTATGCCTCAACAAAAGAGACTTAAATAAATTTCAACTCTTAATCCGAAATTTGAGATGATTAAACCAAGAAAATTACATTTGGTATTTTAACTCTTTCTAGTTTTACTTCTTCTTTTCTTCTTTTCATTGTCATTTACTTCATGAAAGTTTTATTTTTCCATGTATTCGTTGTTGTTCTTATCACGGGTAGCTCAGTCAGTATTCAGCAGCAGCAGAAAGGTTTGAGAGACACAAAGGTGAATTTTGATTCTCTTCCTTTCTCAGACACAAACTTGTACAATTTTCTATTTTATTTCTCTATTTTCTCAAATATAAAATGCTAAAAGTAGCTCCCACAGCTAATATTCACATGGTAGGACACATCTTTTAAGCATAATTACGGGCAGTTTATTAAAAAGGTCAGTAACATTCTCTATATTGGCATACATCAACATATTCAGTCAGTTTTTCTCCATGTTGAATTTTATTTATTTTCTTGGAATAATTTATTTCTTATATCGTATTTATTTTACTTATATAACTTACTTTTCTAATGGGCTAATTGATGTTTTTCACTCTTTTAGGAGAAAACCAGACAAAACTCTCCCTTCTACCTAATGGATATCTTTTATTTGTGCACACTGCTCTTAATTTTAGAAACTCTACAGATATCTCCAAAGTATTTTAATTAATTTCTTTAATTTAAAAGAAAAATAAACTTTAGGGAGGTTATGAATATGTAGAAATCTAAACACTGGAACTCACTGCATCTTCTCAGTTACATATAATTCTGTGTCTTAATTTCTAATATACTTTGGAAATAAAAATGTATTGAAAATATGAAGGGAAAAAACAAAAATCTAGGCTACTTGTGGTTTTGTTTTCTTAAAAACTGGCAGATTTAAGCCTTTTCCCATGTACTCATAAGAAAAGAAATTATGTGTTTTCTGGAACTGTCTTAAGACCCTTTAGTCAGAAGCTACAAGCACTTTTAGCTGGTGGAAAAGTTGGTCTCAGGGCAAACAATACTTCTTGGTTTGAGAAGAGGGGGAGCTAAAGGCCAAAGGGTAAATTCCACTTGCAACATGCTGCATACTTCTGTGGGCAGAATCAATGCCGGAATGGTCAACAGCCTTTATACTGCCAGCCTGGCTTGTTGCTAATAGGATCTGCTTCCTTTAGATATGATAGAAAAGTCATTTTGAAGAATTCGATGTATTGACAAGTTCTGGCAGATTGATCCATGTCCTATTTTTTGTTAGTTTTATGATCTCTGCATTTGCTTCATGAAAATCTGCTTTGTGAGGTATTTGTTTTATTCAGAGTGTAGGAAGAGAAGGAGGGTGTGATGAAGACAAAGCCTGTGAAAGAGTTTGTTTATAACATTTGTTCTTATTGTTTAGAAGAATTTTTAAACCATTATGGAAAAGGCCAAAAATAAGGAGAAGGGATGTTTATGAAGACAATATTTTTGAGGAGTCTTTTTGAGAATAGGGGTAAATATATATATATATATATATCCCATCTCTAAAGACCATTTTTCCCAAATCCAGGGTTCCTGTCTAATTAGATTCTGGGAAGAAGTTAAATTCCAAAGTATTCTCAAAACATTTGGGATTTTTTTTTTTTTTTTGGAAATCTCTCTATAGGAGAAGTATTGGCAAACACAGACTCAACAGCAACAGAAATGAAGAAATCATCCCAAGTCAAAAGAGGAGCATTCTTGTACTATCCTTGCTGTATGGACCTGTCTTTTACAAATTAACTTGAAGAAATAAAAACTTTTAGAGCAAGAAAGTATTGTCGAATGTGGTAAAACATATATTGTTTTGATTCATAGTAATTTTTATTATTATTATGCTCAACACATACTGGTGACATCTACCTTTGGAGGGTAAGTAATATCAAGGGCAGCAATTAAATGCAAATCTTTTCTCTAAAACTGTAATCCTCAGAGTACATTGGAGGGAATTACTTATTTTGTTTTCTGTATGTTCAAGGCAATAAGTGTTTCAAAGGAAAATATATACGTAAGACATCGTTACCCTAGGTACATGCATGATTGCAGAAAAGGTGTGACTCTACTTCATGTACAACCAGAGAAGTGAAAAATTATGCTCCATTTGGGTACTATGAATTGAAGTGCATTCTGCTATCAGGTATAACTAATTACAACAAATAAATAAATAGATAACATGCATACATATATATGCCAATATTTCATACACCTTGCAAATATGTGCACCCACTGATGTTCATCTAAACTGACCTGGAAGTCATTCATTACAAACACATTATGGACTCCTAGTAGTACATTTTGAGTGAAGATATGTGTGTTCAAGTGCCATCTCTGACACAATTGTGGGTTGATGGATAAACCACTTTGGAACTCAAGGTTTAGCATTCCCATCAGTGGGGAAAAAAAAAAGACTTTCTAGTTTGTAAGAGCTCCTCAATTCTATCTGTGGCCCTGTCTTCATTGTATAAAAGGTGCACCAGCTGTATAACTACCACTAATTTTTCTGATGTCTTCTTCATGAACTCTTCTCAGTCTCATTCACATACAGTTAATAAGAAGCTAATATAACACTAAGTCATTAAAGAACAACAATAATGATTTTTTACTGTGTTTTACTGTTTAGAAAACATTTTGTGAAAAAACAGAAGCCTTAACCCCAAGAGTGGGGAGATATTTCTGCCAACTTAGCTAGTTTAAAGGGAACAGTAATATTTTGCAATTTATTATTTTGCTTCTGAAATCTGTTTGCAGTACTCCTCTTCAGCACACAAGTTTTGGTATCTTAGGTGATAATGTCTTAGCTCAGGCTGCCATAAAAAAATAACATAAACTGAGCAGCTTACACAACAGAAATTTATTTTTCCAAGAGCTCTGGCAGTGAACACACAAGATTAAGATTCCAGCCATTGCTGTTTTTGGTAAGGGCTCTACCACCTTCTCACTGTGTCACAGGACAGAAAGACAGCACTTGTTTCAGTCAGCTTTTTCACAGCTGTGACCAACAGACTCCACAAGAACAATTTTAGCGGAGGAAAAGTTCATTTGACGCTCATAGTTTCAGAGGTCTCAGTCCACAGGCAGCCAACTCCATTGATCTGTGCCACAGATATGGCAGAACGTCATGACAGAAGAAAGCCACTCAGAACCTGGGAATCAGGAAGCAGAGAGAGAGAGAGTTCTGTTCACCAGGGAGAAAATATAAACCCCACAGGCAGTGACCTACCTCCTCCAGCTATCCTACCTGCCTTCAGTTACTGCCCAGTTAATCCATATCAGTGGATTGATGCACTGATTAATGTTCTCAATACCCCAATCATTTCACCTCTGAACTTTCTTACATTGTCCTACACATGAGCTTTTGTAGGACACCATATATCTAAATCATAACAGCACTCTTGACTCTTCTTAGAACGACATGAATCCTGTTGGATCATGATCCCATTCTTGAGACCTCGTTTAACCTTATTTGTTTCACAAATTCAATGGAGATTGAGTTTTGCAAAATATGAATTTTGATGGGGATATTCAGTTCGTAGCAAACAAGATTGTTACATTTGCCACAGAAAAACATGAGAATCTTTGGACTTGAAGGCAGGAGCAGGGTTAGGCTACAGCACAAGATTATATTGCGGGAGAATATCCTGTGTGGCCTTAGCTGATAGAAGCACGCTGTTCCATGGATGAACTACCTCAATGAAAAAGAATCTGTCCATATTTGTTGAACAAATGAGTGCCTTCACCTCAAAAACTATGCCAGTCCATTCACTTTCAGAGGTAAATTCTTAATATATTTAAATCTCTTCTATCAGATTGGCCTATACAGACTTGTTTAAATTCCCCCTTCAAGTCAATTTGTAATTTTATGTTCTATCCATCCACTCATATTTTATAATATAAATTTCATTCAAATTATAAAATCTACAACTGTCAAGATGGGCCTAGTATTCCCATTAAAATCTAAAATTATCTGGCATTTGTAATTTTACTTTCTCTATTATTGTTTATTTTTGAATTTTCAGACTTCTTTTGAATTAATCAGACTTACTACAGTTTTGGTTGCTTCTGTTGGTCCTTGTGAAGAACAATCTTTAGAATTTCATTCTGTGGCCTAGTTTATTTCCCTGTTTTATCAACTTTGAATTAGAATCAATGCCAACTTCACCAACTTGCTAACAGGGTGACCTTAAGCAATGGACATAAGCTTCTTGCTCTTTAGCTTCTTATTTACAGGAATCAGGATAATTGCTTACTTCAAAGAGTTGTTTATGTGTACTAGGGTTAGAAACATAGCTGGCATATACTAAGGCTCTCAGAAATACTATGTTTAAGATAATTATTAGTTGCTTTTCTTACATAAAATGCATACAATATTTTATACTTATCTTGCTTTCTTAAATTATGACTATGCATTATATTTTTGAAACTTGTATGGTTTTAACTCAAAAGTGCTGTTGTACACCAACACTGTCATTCATTTCAAAATTGTTTGCCATCTTGTTTTTTTTCATGTTTATATATAAAAAAGTTGTGTAGGAGGTTATTGCAATGGATAGTTTATGGAGACAATAGGACATTCTCTTATGGTTCATTTCTAATTTTACCATCTAATGTTCAAATAATGTAATGTAGTTTCTTTTATTTTTGTATATTGGAATTTTTGAAATTCTTATGAATTGTCTTGTGATTATAAAACCTATGTGATAGGACTTATAACTGAATATGGGCATACTATATGCTATCAATATTATCTTAAAAATTAATTACTTGTTCAAGAAATAATTGTTCATTACATTTCTTCAACATTTTTTAAGAAATATATATATATATATATATATATATATATATATATATCAATGGAAGAGAATAGAGTGCACAAAGAGGCAAATGCTATATGAACATTTAAGAATTTGAATCATTTAGAAAAATGATTTTAAAAATGACCATTTGACAGTTGACCATTTTTTGAAAAATATAGAAATCAATACCAATATGCAACATATACATGCAGCATATCTGAAAGTATATTTTAGATAGACAGAGAGATAAATGTGAAACTTTAAAATATGACACTTTAGGAAAAATTAGAAAATTTATTTTTTGAATAAGACTTTTCTAACAAATTTCAAATCTGTAATTCAGAAGGAAATATTTAAATTTTGGCCAAAGTTTTATACTTTGGTCTTTGAAAAGATATTATCACCAAAGATAAAAACAAAGGTGCAGACCAGGAAAGATAATATACTCGGTGTATATGAATCAAAATATTTATAATCAGAATTTATACCTAGTTCATACAAAGCAAAATTAAAAAAATAAAATGGGGAAAAAATGGAGGATAAAAGGATGAGAAAACAACTCAGAGAAGAAATATAAATAACCAGTAAATTTACAGAAATATTATCAACCTCACAACTTAAAAATAAGATTTTATGTTTTATCCAAAAAAAATGAGAAATAAGTTTTAAGTAGTTTTGGTAAAGGTGGGAAATTCAGACAAGTTCTTGTGTTTTTAGTGAGCCTTTTAGGTGAGAATTTTTTAGCGGTAAAATTACTCTGCTTATAATAATCTATTTTAGAGAAATGAGTGCATACGTGAGCAAAGAAAAACAAATAATGAAACTCACTACAGTACTGATTACTTGTTGAAGGAAAAAATTGCTAAGCCATTTCAACGTCTATCACTATGGAATGGTTAAATAAATCATGGTTCCTTCATATAATATAATACCTTGCAACTATTTAAAAGTATAAGTTATAGCTAAACATACTAATATGTAAATATTTCTTAATCATATTAAAAGTACAAATCCTTTTGCATATGAATAAATATTTATACATTCATATTCCTTCTGTGTAAAAGAGTGAAAGAAAAAGCAAAAGAGAGGAGGATGGGGAGGAAAGAAGAAAAGAAAGAAATGTATTCATGGAGGAGATATTTATTGAATGCCCTGATACACCAGTCTTTGTTCCATGGTCAAGACAGGACAGAGTCTCTGCTCTCAAGGATCTCTTTCTCCAGAAGCTGACAAAGAAATGTAAACAAGCACTCGAACAAATAAGTAATTATGTAAGGAAGTTGTTCCTCTAGTAATTATTCACACATTAAGAAGTGTTATAAAGAAAATAATACAGGGAAACCAGAGAGAACGAAAGAGGGGCGGCAACAAATAATAAATTGGGGTCAGAAAGGCTGCATTTGAACGGAAACCCGAATGATGAGAAGGGACCAACCAAAAGGAAAAGGAGTTTTCAGCACAGAGAATGGCAACTGCAAATGCTCTGAAACAGAAATGAGTTCAAGTGCTTAATTAAGGAAAAGGAAGACAACCACTATGGCTGGCGAGTATCATTACAGACAGACCTGTGACACCGAGGTCAGAGAAGTAGATAGGGGCCAGGGCACTTAGGGTCCTATAGGCCACAGCAAGGGGTTTGAATTTTATGAAGACTACATGAAATGATTATTAGAGAGTTTTCATAGGTAACACAAATGTATTTGTGTTTAAAATGTCATTTGCACTGCCATATTTAGAATGAATTGTAGGGGGCAATAATTGAACAGAGAGATAATTTAAGAACATGGTAAAGTAATCAATCCTAAGTACAGATCATAGTGGTAAGCATTAGCAGTAGAGATGGGGAGAGGTAGACCAATTTAGCCTACACTTAGGAGACAACAAAACAACAGGCCTATTGACATGGGGAATGTGAGAAAGACAACAAGGATGCCCCCAAGGTTATGGACTTGAGGGAGTTGGATAGCCAGAGGAACAAGGGAGACAGATGGAAAGACAAGGGGAGTAGCAAGCATTGAACTTGAAAGAGTCAAGAATTTAGTTCTGGGCTTGGGTTGTGGCTCAGCAGTAGAGTGCTCTCCTAATACATTTGAGGCCCTGGGTTCGATCCTCAGCACCATATAAAAAATAAAATAAAGATTAAAAAAAAAAGAATTTAGTTCTGACCTTCATTGGCTTAAACTAGTATTAATAACAAAGCCAACATCTGTGTAGTACTTTGTATGTTTTAAGCACTTACCATATATTAACTTGCTTCGTCCTCATAAAATATTATGACGTAATGCCTATGTAGGGTTTAAAATTTTTTCAAATTAATATTTTAACTTGAGTATTTTTTCAAGTTGGTGCTGAATAGATTATAAAATTATATCAAAAATTCTGCATTAACTTAAATACATTCATCCCTTATTCTGTCACTTTAAATATGCATGTTTCAAAAACATGAATGTCAACAGTAAAGATAAAGTTCAGAAAATGTTGCAGGAAAGTGTTGTTGAACGTTGGGGTGTATTGAGCCTAACAGAAATGGATTTTTAATATTCTTCACAATTCTGATCTTGGACTCAGAGTTCAGACTCTGGAGAAGGGGATGAAGAAGAGACGGAGGTTACATTACAGTTTCCCTCAGGCCTCTTTACCAAGCAAGGTAGGTGACTGTTTGTAGGTAACATTCTCTGACACTCTACTCCTAAAATAAAGACTAGGGAAAAATGAAAAAGGTTAGAATTTTAACTGAGTCTGAAGAAGTTTATAACTGCAAACTTAACTGCATAAAAATGTTGACATTCTATGGGTTACCAATCTTATTCAGCTCTTAAAAGAGAACTCTTCTCATAGCATATGTATGTAATGTATATATAATTATACTGTGTTCTAAAGAACTACATTCGTCCAACAGCAAATTAGAATAGACAGCATATGTTTTCTGATAAGACCTAAAGCAGCCCTTAAAATGTAATCAAGACTTTTCAAAAAAGACTGAATATTTATTTACAGTCTACCAAGCCACTTCCAGGACAAGCAGTCAAATATATCCATCCCTAAGACTTCAGTACAACTAGTATTTTTCTGGACAAAAGGAAGAAAAACATTTCTTTACTCCCATAGTCTAGTCTCAGACAAGGTTTAGCCAAAGCACCCCTGCCTCCAACTGTCGTCTTTTTCTGTCTACTGACAAATGGTTTGGGAAAGTACTATTGTAACCTGTGAAATCACTAGACAAAGGACAAATGATGCCCTTCCACACAGCACCTCTTGAAATTTCTAATCAAAATTTCATACCTGGAGCAGCTTGTGTCTGACAGAGAGCCCCACCATGAAATGCCAATGTTTATTCATTCAGAGCCTCTGCTTTTAGCAGAAGACTCCAGCTTTGTCCTCATGCACTGGAGAGTGCGCTCTTACATTTCAGACAGCATTTGACAAAGTTCCACATCAAAGATCAAGGTCTTGGTAGAGAGATTGAGGTCTGAAAAAGGAGGAAAACAAAATGGACATAAATGTACATTAAATGGATTGAGTGTTGGCTAAAGGGCAGATGAGGGTATGGTCATAAATAAAAACTTTTCGTGGTGACAAAAGGTAACTGCAAAGAGATTATTGGATCAGTGTGAGGATCCCACTTGGTTATTAACCGTTAAGGTGAATCTGGCAATGGAATTGAAAGAAAATCATCTATTTCTCTGAAACAGTTATATTGGAGAAATGAAGAAGAGCATTTAAATTTATTTCATGGTAGAAAAAAAAACAATATGGAGTTACATGATATATATATGTCATAAATTGATTCAGACTAGTAGGGCTTCAGTTTGAAATCTTAATCTAGATTTTTTTTTTTTACATAGTCTACCTCTTCACTTTTTTGAAGAAGGGCAAGTAGGTAAAATGCAAAGAGAGGGGGAAAAGTCTAAATTGGAGAGTCCATGGAATGGAAATGGAGAGAAGTATCTTCTTTTCAAAAGAACCAATAAGTTTTTGTTGTTGCTGTGGATTTCTTTTACCTCTGGCTCATCATCCATCCTGGGTGTCACATAACAAACAAGATTCCTAGTTAAATTTGAATTTCAGAGAACTATCACAACCCTGACCCAGAGGCAAATTGCCATCCAATGGTCCCTGACATTTGTACACTTTCCAGGAAAAGAAAGGGATATTGGGCAAATTAGGTGGAAGGAAAACCTTGACCGTGATGAAAGTGAAAGTAAATATTAGCATTACTAAATCAGGTTTTGGGTGAAATGTTCTTTGGTTTTATCCTGTCACTACTATCAAAATCCACTTCCCTTTCCTCTTTGACTTCCATATTTTCAAAAGTGATGAGTTACTGTTGAGCCATTATGAAATGTATTCTTACTGGTTTCTTTTGGCATACTTAACTTTAAGTGTCCTAACTTGACCGAGACACTTTAGTCAATGGTCTCTCAGGTCTTGAGTTAAGTTACTGGGAATTTGCCCTTTTTGATGCTTTTTACTTATTTTTACCCTGTCTCCAGAAACTGACAATAAGCCATTGGAGAAAGTTTTACAAAATAAACCATTTTAAGTACAGTTTCTAAGAATTGCATTCCTTGATGTTTTGATAAAAACACAACTGCCATGGGATGTATCTGAACACCTTGTTGGAAAGCAGAAGATAGATTACCAGATCAAATTTGAATTTTATGTATCCAAGATATCTTTACAACCACAGTACTGCTTGTCTTCCCTTTGTGTGATCCAAAATCATCTGTGAGCAATCTAAAAAGAATTCTAAAATGGCAATATATGCATTCTTTGAAAATAAACAAACACTTTTTAGACATGACCAGTTGCTTAAACACACTATCGATCATTATAATGAAGATCCAAGTCTTTTGCTAACACACAAAGCGTAATCACTTTGGCTTATGAATTGGCTATGACAGGCCCTTCCCCCTCTCCCTTTGTATGGTCTTTGAGCATCACCTCCTTATACTTTTATGTATATAGACTAATTAAGAGAATAATGTTACATTTGATTTTCCTATTTTTATCAAAAGTAATTATCTTTAAAAAATTCTTTAAATTGTTCTGCTTTTTATATCAGTGATTAATGTATTGTGCCTGGTTCTTCTTGCCTGTTAATTGTTTTATACAAGTGGATGCTAATATAAGCAATAAGGTTTTATTAATGTCCCAATCAAATATATTGAAGCATATATGTGTTAAATACATGAGTACTAAATAGGTGATCTTTCTTAAAAGAACATTAGGTTTGAACATTGATCTATATTTATTAATTAATGGCTTTCAAAGCTTTTATGCAAGATGATTAAAATTGTTTATATTTTATCATGTAAAACAATACATCCATTAACATATAGATTTATTCAAAAAGTATAAATGAAATTATAGCACTTAAAGAACATAACTTGAATAGAAATGAATAAATTATTTAATCTGCACTTATTTAAAATATAGACTCTTTTAATAAATATCTTAAAATAAAATCTTGCCTGCTGAGTTATAAAAATAATCACCTGAAATCAAATATGTATATTGTTGAATCCTAAAAAACAGAAAAATGCTTATTGATTATAATACACTGATTCTATCATAACTGTAGTTTTTACTATTAAGAAATAGTCCCAAATTAGATGTGGTTCAAATATTAATTATAGCAACTCAGAGATATTACCATCTCCCCCCCCAAAAAAAGATACACTGTTAACTTGGAATCTATAACATTTTGTCTGCTTAATTTTGAAAATGAGGTGTTATCTAATAATGAATTAAACCTGGTTTAGGTCTCTGAAAATTCAGAAATGTTGTTTAGTTAATTTTTACCTATTTTTCATTAAATATAAAATTTTAAATTTCAAAAACAGAATATCAAGACATGGCAGCCTGACAAAAACTACTTGAAAAAACAATGATTAATAGCTATAATAAGCAATGAGTTAGTAAAATTCAATAAGAAAAAGACAAACCATCTGTGATCATTTTAAAACACTTGATTTAAATTTTTGTTTAACTTTCTTTGTTACTGCTCTTTCAGATTAGGGCCTATGCATTCTTCCCTGGAATGTGGGCATCCTTGTGACTGCTTCAACCAATAAGGTTTGGCGGAGTAAGGCTGTGTGACTTCCCAATCTGCATTATGAAGGGTAATTAATACACCTTTTCCAGAGAACACTCACACTTGGAATCCTGAGTCTCTGTGAAATTAGTCCATCTATTTTGAGGACACTGTCACAAAGAATCCACACTACCTGGAGAGTCCCAAATAGGTGTTTAGGTCCCTAGTTCTTTTGAGTCTTTGATCCTGGTGCTAGATATATGAGTAAATATGTTGTGTCTGTAATAGTGTTATTTGTGTCTATGAACACAAATATATATTACTTTCTGTATGAACAAATTGTGACCTCCCACCCCACAATTCACTGGGTGAAATCCTAATCCCAAAGCAATGGTATTTGGAGATGGAGCCTTTGGCAGGTAATTAGTTCCGCAGGGTGAAGCTTTCATAATAGGATTAGTGCCTTTATAAGAACAGGCCGAGTATCCAGCTCCTTTTTCACCTCAGGAGAATACACAAGAGGTTGGCAGTCTGCAGCCAGGAAGAGGCCCAAGGACTCAACATGCTGGCACCCTGGTCTAGTCTTCCAGCCTCTGGAAATGTGAGAAATAAATTTCTGTTGTTTATAACCTGTCCAGTCTATGGCACTTTGTTATGTATCCCAACTTGACTATTTTCTGTGCTGTTATAATAAATTACCATAAATCTAAGACACAGAGAGGCATAGGTTCTTTGCCTCATGGATTCCTAAGAAAGAGCTGGTAAAGTACAATGATGGAATGTCTTTCTCTATTTACACAGAGAGAAAATGCAGCTCCCACAAGGGAGAGGTTAGGAATGGATAGCTTGTGAGTAGCTACTGTCTAGAGGTTTAGGTAGTATTGCTTAGGTAGGTGACCTTTAAAGCAATTGGCTGATGACTTTTGTGGAGGAGAGTTGCTTCATTCAATCAGAGTGAGGACACTTGGTGATCATGGGGGAGGGGCTCCAATCAGGATGTTGATCATGTGCTGTTCAAGAGCTTGTTCACATGTTTGATCACTTGTTGTCTGGTCCATCAGGTACATTATTCAGGGAATTATAGCAATGCAGGTCCCCACCCTGTCTGCCTGTCATGTTTCTAGCTCCTACTCTTACCAACTTGAGTAGTTCCCATGTTGCTATAATAAATTACCACAAATTTACTGACTTAAAACAAAATAAATTTATTGTCTTACAGTATGGAGGTTACAAGTCCAAAATGTGTTTCCTTGGGTTAAAATGAAGGTCTTGGCAGGATCTTTTTCAGGGATGGAGAGGATTCAAGGAAGAATCTCCTCCTCTCTTGCCTTTTATTTGCTGGCTGCTTGCATTCTTGGTTTGTAATCATTTCCTCCCTCTTCAAAGCTAACAATGGCTAATTGAGTCTTTTTCCCATCACATTACCCTGACACTGACTCTGCTATTCCATTCTTTCATCTATGATAACCCTTATGATTATATTGGTCCCCGCCAAATAATCCAAAACAATATCCCTAACTCAAACTTGTAATTTAATCTCAAATGCAAGGTCCCTTCCATATTCACAGGTTCTGGGGACTAGGACATGGGCACTTTTGGAGACCATTGTCCTATTTACCATAAAGTGATACATTCAGGAATAGTGTCATAATTTCTATGGCCCAGTGGGAATTGGAATGCAGAACTCCATATTGAAAAATTATTAATAATTCCAAGATGATCATAGCAAAGCAATAAACCAAGCATGCAACCCTTCTAAGAGTGGAGTTGTGGCCACTCTGTACAGAATGCATTTCCATCCTGAAACTACTCTGGGATACAGGCACTATATCACTTCCATGCTTCTGGGACTTCAGCAGAAGTCTTAAACCTGAAACAGAGTTATCCCACTGTATCTTTTAATGTTGACAATTTTTCTTCAAGTAAGGTGTATTTTTGTAGTCAAAGTTTATTATTAGTCTTGCAAATGTGCAAAAATATAGATACAATACAGAAAATAACAGGTTATTGGCAAATCAATTTGCAATATTTTAAGGTTTCTATAAGTCTCCCAGAATACACAAAGGCTGGCCTGAATGCCAGTTGTTTCTAAAAATATATCATTCCTTTTCTCCTTTCAAATTTTTGCTGTCCTTAAAAAATACCAAAAAAATGAAGTATGAATTTTCATATTATGAAATCTATGCATTAAAAACATTTAAAAAGTAAAATGTGTTATATTACACATAAAAATTCAGCAAAGATTTTTTTTCAAAATTAAGATTCCAATTCTGTAGTTTAAAATATCTATACAATCACCATGATAATTTACAAGTCCAATGCAGGTATTTTACCTATTTTAATTTATTCCCTTAACCATTTCTCTTAATCCAACTTGAATCATGTTAAGTTTTTGGAATGTCTGATTTAGTGAGTTTATTCCCAGGAAACTGCAAAAAGAATAAATTTCTACATTTTTAACATGACATTCAAGATCGTTGGCCAAATAGCACATCTTATCCATCCAGCCTCATCTCATGCCTCCTTCCTGGTCACATATTATACTAACCGTTATTAGTGCTATGGTTTGGATATGGTTTATCCCCTAAAGTTTCATGTGCTGGAAGCTCGATTCCCCTGTTGAGATAGTGGAATCATTTAAGTGGTAGAGGCCAGTAGAACATAACTAGGTCATGGGTTCTCCATCCTTATGAGTAGATTAATGCTGCCTTCAAGGAGTGGGTCAGGTCTTTGGTGACTGAATTAGATCTTTTGAGAGCAAGTTGTTCTAAAGAGAGGCCTTCCATGGCTTTACCTCTTTTGCATGTGGTCAGTTCCCTACTTCTTCCATCATGTTGTGACCCTGCCAGAAATCTGTAGTCAGGACACTAGTCCCATGCTGTTTGGACCATCAACATTATAAGCCAAATTCAAGATCTTGTTTACTTTATAAAGCACCCAGATTCGGGCATTTTGTTACAGTACCACAAAACAGACTAAACTACCTAGTCATAAAATCAATTTGTCTGTCTCTATGCCTCTTTGATTTCTCTTCATGGAAAGTTCCCCCTCATGCTAATGAACCTGACTCACAGATTCTCAACTAAAGAAGGTACATCAGAACACCAAAGGAATTTGTTGCTATTTATTTGTTTATTTCTTTTTTAATACTAATGCCCAAGCTCCAAAGGATCTAATTAACCAGAATCTCTAAAATGTAGTTGATAAAATCATAACTTTAAAAACATAAACATGTGATTATATTAGGACTAAAAGCCATAAAATAATTCCTCCTTGGTAAGTTTGCCTTTCTGCACACATACCTGATAGTCTTACTTAACTACTTACATTACTGCAGTCTTACCACACACACCTAATCAACTATAAGGTACTATTGGTATAATCATGTCCTGGAATATAATTATTTTCTTGCTACATCTGAAAACTTTTCCCTTCCCCTTCTTCATTGCCTTCCTACTGGGCCCAGTACACCACATTTAGACTGTTACAAAAACTAATTCCCTCTAGACCTAGTTGCCTTCAATAGAACTTCACAAATCAATCAGAGGGGTCTATAAAAACATGAGTCTATAGGGTTACTTTTCAGTTTAAAATTATTTTTTTAGCTTTTTATAAAGCAAATGTCCATAGAGTAGAGACCAATTCCTTCAGAAGATCTAAAGCCAGGCCAGCACGACTCCTCTTAACTCTCTCATCCTTGATTCAATTTAAACAATGGCTTTAAAATCCTGTCTTCATGCTCCCCTTCGCATGCACACATGCCCCTGAGATAAGCCTTCTTGCTATCTGTTCTTTTGTAGCCATCACCACATCTCTTTTTCTCGTTTGCCAGTATATGCTGTACACACTGTAAACTTCAAAAGAGCAGAGGCCATACCTGCCATGGTGAGAATTGTGTATTTAATGAATATACATAAATGAATAAATGAAAAAATTGACTACAGGCATTTGTTTCCAGTTACCAGATGTTTTGCTTTGTTTAAACACAATTTAAAAAATTAAAGAATGCCAAGCTAAATATTTTGTTGGTTTTGCCTTAAAAAAAAAAAAAGAAAAAGAAAACGTCTTGTTTTCTCTCTACAGATGCTTAGAAGCTTTAGATGAAAATGTTAATTATCGTAAAACATATATTTTTACATAGGAAAAAACACCACAGTCATACATATGTGGATAGCATATTAGTCATGGAGTGGGCCGGAAACAGATGGCACATCACTGAGAAGAGTTGGGTAAAAAGATCTTTACCTCAGTGTGGGTGGGTGTAGGGCAACCCCTGCAGTCCTGCCATGCTAGTGAACAGCAAATGGTGCTCACTCTCCTCCCTCTGTTCATTCTCCAGCTGGGTGTCCATTGGTGGCATCCCACCGGGAGCCAAGAGGTGCAGAGTCACAGAAGAGAGTGGAGGAGAGTGGAAAGTAGGAAACCAAAAATATGCACCTCAGAGAAGTGAAGTAGACCATGTGCCCAGCCCAGGATTTCCACCCACCTCACGGGTATTATCAGGACTAATGACAAGAATCAGAACACTTTGTTAAAAAAAGATTGATACATTATTTGTCTTTTTAGTTAATATATAAGAACAACAACAGCAAAGTACTGACTGGAGTAACTCTCAAGGGTGGCAGTTCTTCTCCCTGGTAGGCAGACATCAGAATGGAAACAGGACTAAGGTAACAGAACAAATTTTCATAGTATGGCCCCCAAGTAAACACTATCACCCCATCTAAAATGGCACTCTCTCATTGTCTAAAGTAACCATGTTTTTATTAGTTTAAGTTCTGCTCCTATTTTCTTTTTTTATATCAAAATCAATATTTATCTTCATAACATTTATATTTGCTTAGTGCAAAAATGTCTCTTAAACTGTGAAATAACAAGCTTCAATCTGTACTAGATTATTTAGGCATTCTATGTATTTTATCAATTTAACCCAAATGTTAATCCCGTCCTCTTAAATGAGATACAATAGACCAAGTCCATCCCCATTAAGGGGAAAATCCAGTGCTCTCTCCAAAACAGCTGCATGTGCCCAGGTAATGACACTAATCTAGTCCTTCTGCTCTGCTTTAGTTCTTATAACTATGATGCTTTTTCTCATATTTGGTTCTCCTTAGGGCTAAATTGCTTTTTATTCCTAATGTTAAAGGATTTTAATTCTCTTACATCCTCCATTTTCCTTCTTTGAAATTTCTACCATCAAAAACTTAACTCCCTCCTTCTCTAAACACACGTACCTTCCCTTTCATATGGAAAATTCTGGTGTTCCTTGCTGTGAGTTCGCCCAACATGTATGTACTATATTCATTGTTATATATGAGTATTATCAATACTTCATTTTGCAAGACAATTTCATATAGAGGTTAAAAGCCTGTCAAATTCATCAGGATATACCCATGTGTCTAATCCATGAACATATACCTCCACTTATGTAGGTTGTCTTTTGTCAGTACTGTTTTGTAGTTTTCTGTGTGGAGGATTACAAATCTTTTGTAACATTTATTCCTATGAATTTGGTGCTTTGATACTATTACAAATACCAGACTCTTACATTTACATTTTTCTAATATATGATATCATGAATATATGGAAATACAACTGATTTTCATAAATTGGTCTTGTATCTAGTAATCTCGCTTAATTTACTTATTAATTCAAATAATACATCCGTAGATTCTTTTGGATTCTTAAAGTATATAGTCATTTTGTTTATTAAAATGACAGTGTTTACTTCTGAAAAATTCCTGTCAAACTACATTGTCCCTGAACCCAGAACTCTACCCTTATGGCTATGTTGACCAGGAAGGAGCTGGGAGGCCCCTTTGTGTTTTAATCTCCTTATCCATGAAGGAGGGGCCATAGCAAAACCAACCTCATGTTATTGTGAAGTTAAAAAGACATAAGCATGAAAACATACTTACAACAGTGTTTGACCCCTAAACTCCAAATAGGTAACTTTTTAATATCAAAATAATTTCCAGTTTGATGCTCATGCTTACTTTTCATTTAATTGAACCATCACTGTTGTATAATAATCATACCACTAAATAATGACAATCAAGTGCATGTAGGAATAATCGGAAGTGTGCTTTAAAAACTGATTTTTATTTCACATCAAAAACTAATAAAAATGGAAAATATACCTCACTCAAAATGCCAACAAAAATATTAACTAGGGATCATTTTAGCAACAGAAGTAAAAAGCTACATGGGGAAAGGGCTAGGTAATGAAGCAACCTGAGATATTTCTCAACAAGATGACAACTGTTTTAGTCAGCTTTTTTTTTTTTTTTGTCACTGTGACCAAAAGATCTAACAAGAACAATTAAAGACAAAAAGTTTATTTTAACTCATAGTTTCAGAGGTCTCAGTTCATAGACAACCAACTTCAGAGCTCTGGGCCTGAGATGAGGCAGAACATCATGGCGGAAGAGCACTGCAAAGGAATGCAGCTCAGAGGATGGCCACCAGGAAGCAGAGAAAGTTTCACTCACCAGGGAGAAAATATAAACCCCCAAAGCAAACACCCAGTGACCTACCTCCTCCAGCTACACCCTACCCACCTACAGTCACCACCCAATTTACAGCTCTCATCATCTAATCAGTTCCACTCTGAATGTTCATGCATTGTCTCATGAGTGTTGGGGGGACACCTCATATTTAAATCATAACAACAGCTTCGCCTGGAAAAATCACTCACTCGCCATGGATTCATAATTCTAAAGTACTTCTTTAAAAAATACCAAGAGGTTTCTATTTTAACTTTGGAAAAAATTTTAAAATTTGATATGGAAAATTAAGCACGTTAATAAGTCTACAAGTTTTAACAACATCGTCTTCTTCCTAAGAACCATTTACTGACCTTTAGAGAGCATTGCTTAGGGAACCAGTATGCTAATGGCCAAGAACAACTCCACTCTTTTTCCCATGTACCTAGAAGTTATGAGTATGCTGTTATATTGATGTTTATTTATTTTAATGCTACAATGAAGGAAAGAAAGCTAAGAAGATTCTAGCAGACCGCCCTTCACAATTTCTATACCCATTTCCTTCCTAAAAGTATTTTCTTTTCCCTCTGTGGGTCTTAACAAAGAATGTAAAGATCCTGAGGGGAAAACGACAAATCTTCTTTGCATTTGTGTCCTTATATGACTGAACATTTCCAGACTGGAGAAATGTATTCTATTCAAATTCCAGCCCTCTTTTATTTTAACATCAAAAGGCATTTGTGTTTTCTAAAGGAAAAATGAAAAATGATAGGACCAGCTTTTTGCTGTGTTTTCCTAGTAGACAGAGGGCTCACTCTTGAGGGCACCCATATGTTTTTCTTCCTTCCAAAGATGCCATTTTATTTTTGAATAAACAAGAAGTGAATATTTTCTGAGTAGGGGAAGACATGGCTTCAAAAATTTCTAATGCTTCTCATGTTGTTTATCTTCTAACTGGAAATGCATTTATTATTTTCTGAGTCTCCACTTATGGTCTAGGTTTGAGGAGGAGATGGGGAGAATTAAGTAAATTAGGAAAAAGAAAGACTGGGCAACAATGAGAAAGTGCCTTAGGTCATCAGTTCTTCACAATCATTAATTCACTTATACCATGTAGAAATCATAAAGAAAAAAGTAAAAATTGACATAGTATGTATAAGCTATTTATTCATGAAGTTGTCCTATTCAGGTGGAGTATCACAATCTACCTAAATGTGAGTAAATGGAGTTAGAAAAAGAAAACTTAACCTTCATTAGTATTCTCCATCCGTCTTCATTATGATCTATGAATCTTGCACCATTTTAACTAAACTTCCTTGAAAATTGCCTTGTGTTCTCTAATATAAGTAAAGTTACTTTAGATGGCTTTTTAAATTCTCCCTTCTAGAACATGCAACCAATTCCTAAATTTTTGCCCGTAAGATTCTTCTCTTTTTGCATTCTTCTACTCAGGAAATAATTATTCTCATTGCCTCAATTATTGTGCATACTGGACATGATTCCCAGATCTAGCTCTTAATACCTGATCCCTATTTCATAATTATAATAGCAATCTTAACATGGTACATATTTTTTTTCCATATAAACCATTACTTTTTAGTTTTTAACTGAAAAAGTCAAATGTGTTTCTTCATTTTTGCTCTAAATTTTACAACTTATTCCCAAAAATTTCAATATTTTTAGTTTTACACATCTGATTTCATACTCATTGCTATCACCTCTGTTCAAACCTATTTTGTTCCCTAACCTGGTCACAAAACCATTGCTCATATCTTGTCTTTTCCCACTGATATTTATTCATACTACACTCTGTGGTCAGATTAGTCTGCCTGAAGCATTACTGAGATCTTTTCTCTTAGAAATCCTAATCTCTGCTTTAAGGTTCATTTGAAATACCATTTCCTCCATGAAATTTTTCTTACTATATACACTATAATAATACCTTTCTCTTTTTCAATAACATTTTGTGTGTGTGTGTGTGTGTGTGTTTTATGTTAGTTGCCTGCAGATGTTTATAGGACAAAGCACACTGAAAAGGAGAAATTGAGAACTTTTCAAAAAGCCATTGTGACAAAAATGAATCTGGATCCCTCAGGACTACATTTTACTTTCTTCATGTATATCAACTTCCAAACAGTTGATATACATGAACTTCTCAATACTGTGAATTCTGATTCATTCTTTTGAATGTTAGGTATCAAGACTGAAACTCCCTTATCTAGTCAAAAACTATGCCATTGGTGAGATTTCTCACTATTCTAGAAAATGGTAATTTGGTGCAAAACATTTGTCAGTAGATGGAGCAAGAAAGAACGTGGAACGCGACTTGCACACACTATTTTAGTCTTGTGAACCTCAACTTGAATTTCTGAAGGACAGAAGCTCACTTTTGCGTTACCTGGAACCTGTCCAAAATGAAACCTCAACAGCCTATAATTCCTAAAGTCCACACAAATGAGCAGTTCTCATGATAAACACTAGCCTCAACTCCTCCTCCTTCAAGACCAATTGTCGCAGATGATTTTTTAAATGGTTGCAAAAGTCACAACTACCCAATTCTCAAAAGAACAGTGTACTGCTAAAATCAAGGATGAAGCTAACTCATTCATTTGGATTAGATATATCAATATTCTTTAACACTATTTCTCACCTTGCCCTATAGATGTAGCTTCACCTAAAAGTCAACAACCCAAGATAATTATATCATTTTTAGCATGTTCCTGGTACAATTTTTTTTCTTACATAGATGGCAACTAAAAGATGATTGATTTCTAAAAAGAGCTTTTACTACAAGTTAGCACCTTTAGAATTCATATGACTGACTACACCAGAATACGCTATAGTCCTCCGCTCTACCAGCTGAGCTATCGAAGGCAGCAGAATAAAATAGACACTAGGAATTTCTGTATGTATATACGTGGCTGTATAACCAATGTGATTCTGCAACCTGTACACTTGGAAAAATGAGAAATTATACCCCATTTGATTCAAATGCATGATATGTCAAGATCATTGTATTGTCATGAGCAACTAATAAAAAAAACTATAAAGAAAGGGGAAAAAAAGAATTCATATGACTGGTCACAATGTTGGACAGCTTAAGTGACCTTATTACTTATCTCTTGTTTTTCTCTGTAAATAAAGAAGAAAGCTTATTGGTGTCAAATATTCAAAATAAGAACCTGAAGTCGGAAATTTTCTGAATGGGGGATGGGAGATTGAATCAAGGGGAAATCTTACTTATAATAATTGTGTGTACAATATCAAAATAAAATCAAGCAAGGGCATATCCAAAGACTGCCCACTTTATAGTAATGGTGGTGTCCCTTCACTTAAGTGATAAGAAGCCTCCTAAAGTACCTGCATGATTGGAGGCAAACACTTTATAGTAAAGTGCAGCTTTAAATTGGAGGTTGAGATGCTTTGGATTTCTGGAACAACTAAGTCTGAAGCAATCTAGTAAGTACCATAGCCCCATCTTCCCTACAATTCCCTATTTTAAAATGGATCCTTAGATTTTTTTAAATCCCATGTCAAAATTTAGGATTTTTTAATTCACCTCACAGATTACAAATAGAATTATTTGTAACTAGCCAAATAGTTTTAAAATATATTTAATTTATTGACTGATGAGACTTTCAGTAAATGATCCATAAGATACTATCACACTTAAGTCCTAGAACATTTACTTAAAGAAATAAAGCTGAACTAAACCTCACTCCCTGTAGAATTCTTGCTTAAAAATAAGAAATCTCTTTTTCCTTTTCTCTCTCTTCCAAAACCCACTCTCAAAGCCACTTTGCTTTGTTAACTTTCATAGCATGTATTCTCACTACAGCCTTCAACACCTGAAAAATTAGTGGAAGAATTTGACTGATTATAGAGGCTGTTTTCCTTGTTCCACGGCTTGTTCTAAAAGGGATACTCAGCAGAACTTGCATTTTTTTCTTTCATTTTGTGCTGTCTGCATGAGTAATTACCTCCCTGATTTCTGAGATGCAATTGAGTAGCTTCCACATTAGAAAAATCCAAAGATTGATAGAGCCATCGCTCCTAAAGGATTAGTCTGTGGCTGTAATTCCACAGAGTAGGTCATTCAAATAGCAACATGCTGCAAACTTTAATTTCTCTTGTTTTTAAGAGCCAGATATTGTTACCAATTCCAGGGAAGCTGGAGAGTTCCTGTGGGTCTTTTACACAGGTGATGATCTTTAAAATTCCCCTGAGGGATTGCTTCCCACCCTCGTGGAATGTGTCAGCCCAGAAGGTGCCTTCAAGATAACTAAGTGTGATACCAGGCAGATGCTCTACCACTAAGCTATGCACACACCTCCAGCCCCAATTGTATCATCTTTCATGTGTCCTTTTCTATCAGGGAACAGAGGTTTATCTAAGTTGGAAATGAAAGCTTTCTTTGATCCAAACTTAGGGTCAGTTGTTTTTGAAACATCTCAATAAACTGTTTCCTTTCAAAAGAAAGAAAGAAAAAGAAAACTAAGCACAGAGTATACTTTATGGAAAAATAAAGCTATAACATTTAATTTACTCATCTGTGAGTTGTAATTTTTAAGTGTCTGTGCTGATAGTTTCAGAGCAAGCTGAAATCAATTATGCAAAACCTTTGACCGTATTTGAATTGTGAAAAAGCTTTAAAACCTGTTTCAAAAGTGAAAAATTGCTTCTTTTAAAACAGATGTCAACATTGGATGCAGTAGCCTGTCTTAGATAGCTTGGACTGCCATAACAAAATATATAGTCTGTGGCTTAAAAAACAGAAATATATTTTCTCAACAGCTCGGAGGCTAGAGATGTGAGATCAAGGTACTAACAGAGTCACTTTCTACTGAGGGCTGTCACTGTGGGCTGGAGACAGTAGTCTTCTCACTGTGTCCTTACATGGCAGAGAGAAAGACATCTCGAGCATCACCTCCTCTTTTGTAGGTCTACCCAATTATGACCTCATTTTAATCTTTTTTTTTAATTTTTATTGTTGGTTGTTCAAAACATTACATAGTTCTTGACATATCATATTTCACACTTTGATTCAAGTGGGTTATGAACTCCCATTTTTACCCTGTATACAGATTGCAGAATCACATCGGTTACACATCCACTGATTTACATATTGCCATACTAGTGTCTGTTGTATTCTGCTGCCTTTCCTCATTATAATCTTAATCATGTCCTTAAAGGGCTTTCTATGATGCATTCTTAGGAGAGTTAGTGTGTCAACACATGAATTTGGGAGGGACAAAATTCAGTCCATATCATGGCCTGAAAGATTCAGTGAGTTTTCACACATTTAGATGCTCAAAAACTACAGAATTCCAAGTTCATGTTATGTGTGGAATCTGGTCTTGGACTTCAGTTCTGTCTTTCTTTTCTTTTTTAAACTAATCAGTCTGGTGGTCCCTTGTATTAGGCAGGTATCCAGCATGTACACTACAGAGATTGTAAAAACCATTACAAATAAAATTATTTGTAGCTAGTCAAAGAAAACTAAATCAAATTTTGTTTATTCCCTAGTACTTTTCAAGTTAGCTTATTTATTATATTTACAACCTTATTTAATTTGTTGCAGATATTTAGGGGAAGGTTTTGTAAGCATTCACTGTTAAGAATGTTTTTTCATAAAATCCATTTTCCAAATATCTGAATAATGACAAAAGGCCTCCTAACAGAATATTAAGCCAGGAAATTCATCTAAACATCACAACTGTAATCATAAGTGGTATAAGCTGTAGTTGCTGTCTGATTAATTTTGGCTCAGTAGATGTTGTTGAAATGATTATTTTTGACTCAATTTTTTTCTCTTTATATAAAACTAAATACCAAAGCACAGAGGACACAGGATGAAATGGTGGTCTTTTAAACTGAATTTTTAGTGAAAGCAGTGATGCTAATTTTCAGGTAATCTTACATAGATTTTTTTTTCCTCCTAGCAATATTGAAAGCAGACTCGTGCTTTCTAGATAGAATGACAGGGTTTTTTTAAATTTAAATAGTTATTTTCACTCCATTAGGGTAGTTGAGTGTCTTCAAAAGTAACTAAGTGTCATGCTAGGCACTATGTTATAAAAGAAGTTTTCTGTTATACTATTCATTCTTGGCTTTTGAAATTTGTTCTGCTCCATAGTCATTTTACTGAAAAGCAAGATCTTTGTAAATTAGCTGCACATTTAATTAATTGAAATTCAACCTCCCAAGACAAACCACAGATGCTGTACATATTTAGCAGTGTCTTCTAACCAGCTGTACTAATCTGGGCAGTAACACTACCCTGTGGCTAAACATCTGGACAGAGCGAGAAAACAGAATAATAAATACTTTTAGAATTCTGTTGGACAGAAGCCTACAGGTGACATCACAAAACGTAAACATGGAAAAAAGAAAAAAAAAAGCATTTGCTGTCTAATTCAGCATTACAACTAGAAAGACAGATCATGCAAATTTCATAATACTGCCTTCAACAAATTTAACTTAAAGAAACAATATTTTCTCTTTTATAGTTAGCTGTCAGATTGCAAAGAACAAAAATCTTAAGAGTTCAAACAGAAATGAGGTAGTACAGTTATAAAAATTGCACCACATTTTGAAGAGGTAAATGCACTCTTACCATTTAGGACTTATGGAAGAATAAGATTTCCCTAGAGAGCATCACATCAATAAATAAATAAATAAATAAATAAAAGTTCCTATGCCTTAACTCTAAATCCACCACAATACTTGTGAGAAATGGTTGCTTAGTTTTTAAAGTTCCTCTCAAAGAGGCATAGTTTTCTGTCCTTACAATATATGCAGCATTTGCTTTCACTTTAACACAGGTAGAAGGTGAAAGGCCTTCTGGGCCATTTGCTTTGAATGCCATGATTCCAGGACAAACAATTCTAACAGCCATATGCCTGGGGTGGATTTAGGGACATTTTTCATAATACAAAGAAAGAATAAAGAATGTCTCTTGCCTAACAAAAAATTTCCTTTATCATAGATGGGATTCAGACATGTTGTAATTCAGCTTATATGACAGGCGTGTTTCTCTTAGAAAGGGACTAACTGAAAAAAATTTTTTTTTTCCAATTTTCAATTTGAAGTTGACAACAACCAAGAAGATATGGTACTTAACTAATTCTATCCTAGAATCAATGTAACCAGCACATGTAGGATAGGATTTTTGAAAACTTCAGTTTGATTCTGCAAGAAGATGAGACATTCAGAAAGTGCTGTTCATCCCTTTAGAAATTAATCAAAATCTCCAGAGAATCTGAGATAACATGTCATGAAACTTTATTTATTTTTGGCTTTATCATTTGATGAGTAGGCATAAACTTTCACAGTTCAGAATTCCTTTTTACCCTTTCATTGCTATTTCAAATATAGAAAGAAAATGAACATTTAAAGTGTTCTTATGAGTGCAAATTTACTACACAAGGATATTTTTCCATACTATCTTTCAGAAACTTACTTTACTTTTTATTTAAATAAAAATTTTATTTTCATATAAATTTTTTTAAATGTCCCTTTCGTTACAAAATAGTCAAGTATCATTTAAGAATTCACAATCACACTGTCACTGAAACCAGTATACCAAAAATTTACTGTTTAACAGTGGAGAAGGAAAAAACAACTCATAATGCTGATAATTTGCTGAGCATCAGTTTTACATTAATAATGCAATGCAATGTAAAATAATGCTGAGGCAGGGGGACCTCAAGTTTAAAACCAGCCTTAGCAATTTAGTAAGGTTCTAAGCAATTTAGCAAGGCCCTGTCTCTAAATAAAACAGAAAATGGGCTGCAGATGTGGCTCAAGGGTTAAGTGCCCCTGGGTTCAATCCGTGGTATGTATGTATGAATGAATGAATGAATGAATGAGTAGATAGATAGATAGATAGATAAAATAGTATAGTTAACAGTTTTCTTAAAATGTGTTTAGAAAAGTATCAAGTGAGGAAAAGTATTTTCTTATTTTAACATTTATTGTCTTGACTGAAAGCCAACATAAGATTTAGGGAAAAGAAAGATCCTAGAGAAACTGTCAGAGGAAATGGGTCCTAGATAGATGAGAACCAAAAAAATTAAAATTACACTAAGGTCACAATTACAGAAAAATAGCATAAAAATAAACTGGGCATAGAGTAAGGTATGAATTAGGGAATCAACATGTATATTACTTTATTTACAAACATGTAACTCTAGGACTAAAGAGACATGTAGATTGATAGCTGTGTATATGTATGTTGCTATGTTCACATATATATCTTTTTTTTCAAGAGCTGAAGTCTAATTTCTGTTGGAATTAATATACAATATTTCCCATAGACAGCAATAAACAAATCCTACATATACAAGCATAATAGTCCATTATTATTTTATAGTTATTACAGATGCTTTGTTGTAAATATATTTTGTGGCATAATCCAAATATAAACCTTTTTAAGAGAACAATATCTAAGAACAATTGTCTTCTCAGTTTACTCTGCTTAGCATAATTGATTTAAATTATTATCTACAAAACTATCCAGCACACACAGCATTACTGATAAGGGTATCTTCAATAACATGTTTTTAAAAACTCATTAATTAGAAAAGGTTGATTCCAAATTATGGAAAAAGTTCTATGTATAATAGAGTTAAAACATTTTATACCTATATGTAAACACATGTGTATGTATTGTGGGAATCAATATATTATATATACTTATGTAAGGCATGACTGTACATGTATGTATAATTATTATTTTTTAAAACTGAGGATTGAACCCAGAGGCACCGTATCACTGAGCTACATCCCCAGGCTCCCTTTTTTGTTGAGACAGGGTTTCACTAAATTTTGGAGGCTGGACTTAAACTTGCAATCCTCCTGACTCAAATTCCCAAGTTATTTTAAAATAATAGATTTTATAATATAAATTATAATATAATTTATAAATAATGATAATTATTTTAATGTATGTAAAATATAAGTATGTATATTGATATGTAATGAGATGTATTAGACAAATTAAAGCTAAGATTTGAATTTGATGATGAAAGCAGAGACTATCAAAGGAGTAAAGAGAACAGTAACAGTAGGGAGGTATTCCCTACCCAGTTACCTCTCTGATTGCTACACTTCTCAAATATGTCTAGTACATTCCCACCATAAGCTTCAGCTATTTTCTGTCTTTGGAAAATTTGGTTCTTCCACCATATCAACGAGCATCTTTTACCTTTATCTCCTTCAAATTTTATTCAGGTTTCAACTTGCCAATAAGATCTTCCCTGATCCCCTATTTAAATCTGCTGTTCTACACCCATTCCTTGCTCTTCCAGCCCCTTTATTTGCTCTATTTGTTTATTATTATGTTGTGGCACTCACTGCGGTCATGGTGATAGTTTTAAATCTAAACCACTTATAACTTTTTAACATAAAACTTTACAACTTACTATTATAATTGTACCGCCTATTTACCACTTATCATAAAATAAGCCACTAAGGGTATTTCAGAGTCCTTATCGCTTTCAAATATTCTGAAAAATAGTTACTGTCATGCTCTTGGTCAAAAGAATGGCATCTCCTTCTTCATACTTAATTGTCCTCTATGCTTCTGACTAGAATGAAAGCGTTATGAATCATTGGAAGAGAGCATCTTACAGATGAATTCTTACTCTTGAAATATTCTTGCCTATGCAAAACACTTACTCTATGATAGTTCCAATGTAATACCACCAACCAAAATTCTCTGGCTGCATCATTCTCTGACTGTACTTTATTGTCACAATACTTCATGTCTTCTTTTCTAAAGGCAATATGCACATGATGGGATTCTCCATCAAAATATGATACCATTATGGTCTGAGGCTGTAGAGGATTTAAGACATAGAGATGACATATTCTTCTTTATAAAATGTAAATTCACTGCATTCCTTTAGTAAAAAGCAACACCTCACATTTCTTTGTACTTCAATTTATTTTCACCGTATTTTCACCAAATGGAGTTAAGGCAGACACCATCAGTCTTCATTTTTTAGATGAGGAAACCAGGATTTAAACACATTAAGTTTCCTGAGATCAAACTTCCAGTAAGTGAAAGAAAAGGGATTACAATATGTCTTCTGGCTTCTAACCCAATGCTGTTTTGACTAAATCATTCAGCCCATACATCAAGCCAGGTCACAGTAACTCTGAATTACTAAAGATTCTGATACTAATTTGCAGAGGGCAATCAGAATTGCCACTCCTTCCAATTCATTTCTTGTTTGTTCTTTTCTTTCTTCCCCCAGCTTTAAATTGCACCATTCTCCCTAATAACAGTGATAGCAAAGATTTATTGACATCTTACTCTTGACCATCTTTATACCAAGTGTTTTACCTGCACTACTTTATTTAGCCCCATAGCATAGGAACCTAAGAGAGATTCTGTTCATTCGGTCTTCTTCTAGGTATTCTAATAAACCAATGGGCTGGATAGGTTTTAAACATTTACATTCTTATACTTTTTAAATTACCCAAAATGTAAGCATAGTTGATATTTTTTAGGAAAGACATTGATTCTCCATATTTACACTCAAACCAGAATTCTTATACTTAACAGGAAAAAAAAAAATACATCATTCATGCCCCCTGTTCCATGGCTCTCTTAAAGTCCCAAGGGAATGTTCTGTTTATTAAGCAGTAAGCCTGGAGTTACTGGCAAAATTTCACTAAATCCTTCCACATCACTTACTGCTGGCATGGACCACTCTGTGAACGAGCACATTTTCTCCATCTTCATGGAACATTCTACACTGGCAAAAGTGCCGACCAAATTTCCTGAGTCTTAATTTGGTGTCTCTCCTCATGTTAGAACCTATAACCCTATACTCAATTTCCTAGTTCGACCCTGTGCTACATCTGGTTCACAACGGATTAAGGAAAGGATTGAATAGAGGCATGCCAATCCCCAAGAGAGCTAAAACTACTCCCTGCATATGAAAATCTTCCTGCCAGGCTTCATTTTCTTAACTTTTCTTCTAATACTTTCAAATGAGTTGGGAACCCCTTCATTACAAAAAAAAAAAAAAAAAAGAACTAAAAAAAATGTTATTAGCCTCTTAATTCACAAGTCACTATAAAACCAGGTTAAATTACCTCAGACAAGCCCAAGAATACCAAGAGTTTCATGTGTATCAGGTGGAACTAGTAACCAAAGGTAACTGCCCCAGGAGACACTCCAATCCTCTACCCACAGAATATGACATGTGGGAAAGACAGTGAGTGCTTCCCTTTTTCTATTTTATAGTCCTTGCACCTACAAAATAGAATTGATTCACAAAACTAAAACAAAGTCACATACATTATAAAGAGGGATAATGCATAAGCTATTTTTCTGATATATCGCTTTAAGGACTTTTAATGCATAGATTTAAGAATTAAGTCTAAATGCACCTTTTTTTGACAGTTTAACATCTTTTAAATGGGGATTACCAGGGTACATAAAGTGAATATTATAAACAATAAAATAATTTCTGTTGCTATGATCTTATAAGTAAGAAAAATGGTGTTTATCTGACTTACCAAATAATATTGAGGTTATGTTCAGTATAAAAATTTTAAATATTCTGCATATCAGAAACTGACTCAAGGATATAAACAATATCTAGTTTAGGAATAACAATTTTTATGCTAAAATTGTAATGAGTGAGTAGAAGGCATTAGAACAGGAAGCAAAACCCTGGGAGGTGATTAATAATTTAATGTTTCCAGTCCAAGTGGGACGTTAATTCCACATACTGAAGCACCAAATTGTGTTTATAATTACTGTGTTTATATGTATCAGAAACCAAGTAATGTAAGAAAGTTATTCTTACATACATTTCAGATAAATTGTAAATATAATTGTCTATAGAATTCTTTTTTTTTCTATTTTTTTCTTCTCCAAGCACTCATTCCTATAGAATTCCTAAGCAGTTGAATAGAATTCAGGTAAAACCTCACTGATGAAAAATCTCAGGATGAACTACTATAATAAATCTCTGATATCAATATTACTATAGGTTTTTGTTTGTTTTGGTACCAGGGATTGAACTCAGGAGTACTTGACCACTGAGCCACATCCCCAGATCTATTTTGTATTTTATTTAGAGATAAGATCTCACTGAGTTGCTTAGCACCTTGCAGTTGCTGAGGCTGGCTTTAAACTTGCGATTCTCCTGTCTCATCCTCCCAAGCTGCTAGGATTACAGGCGTGCTCCACTGCGCTTGGCCAATATTACTACTGTTTGTTCTTTACCTCTTATATATTCTGACCCAGGTATCAATAATAAGACCATACTTATAGAGACAACAAGGTCTAGAAGTCAGCAATTTTAGGAGAATCTAAGTTGCTCTGGGGACTTGGTTTATTTGTCAGTGGACCCAGATTCAGGAATTTGCACAACAAATGAATGTCAATGGTTGATTTACACATTGCAATTTTAATATAAGTATAGTTAACTCACTAAGGGATTAAAAGTAGAATTGAATGATAAAGAAAATGTGGAGATGGTGTGGTTGGTTGAATGGTGGCCTCCAAAATATATCCCACGTCCTAACCTCTAGCACCTATGAATATGAACTTATTGTAACTGATGCTATTTGTGGATGTAGGTTAATAATCTCCAGGTGAGATCATGTGTCGACACAGAGTCAACACCAATGACTGGCAACCCTAGAAAGAAGAATGAGTTTTGAGAAACAAAAAAAGGCCAAGTAAAGACAAGGGTAGGGAGACTGAAATTGCAAAGCTGAATGTTGAGGAATGTCAAGGATGGTCAGTTCTATCAGAAGAAAGAAGAGAGGCATTGAGCAGGTCTCCCTTGAGAACTCCCAGAAAGAACCATCCTTGCCTGACTCCCTAACTTTGAAATTCTGGCTCCCAAAACTTTTGAAGAAATGTTTCTTGTTGAAATACCCCAAGAGTATGGTAATAGGTTCATCAGCTCCAGAAACTAACAAAGGTATTCAGAGTAAAACTTAAGGGAAAAGACAAAAGAAGGAGAAGAGTAAAGTGCTGCCCAAATGAGATGAGCCAAGAGACTATGAGCCATTACTCATCCTAGAAACATTGTAGAAAGGGCTAAAGGTAAATAGGTAGCTGTAGTTCTCACTACATTTTTATGAAAATAAAAGTTTTTTAACATGCTATTATATGATATGCCCTTTAGTTTTCATTTTCAACACACACATAAAATGTAGAAAGATGAACCATATGGATACTTGAGAGCAGACTGATTTCAACTTTTTCTCCATTGCTTAGCTTGTCTATGTGTTTTGTCTGTAAAATGAAGTGGTAATGATCATATATATCACAAAGGGTTGTTTAAAGGGTTGTAATAGTGTATATCACATCAGGGTTGCTTAGGTATTATTAGTGCTCTGTACATTTTACTTCTATTATTTAAATATTATCATCAAATTTTGTGAATTTTCTAATGTTAGCTCAGTAATGTCACGAGTCTAAGGAACAGATTTAATCTGGAAGCGAATAAGTTATTCACATTTTACTAGATGTTTTGAGTTTTTAGTGATGGGAATCAAACCTAGGGCCTCAGTAAGAATTCCATAAATGAGTTTAGCAGATAGGGAAGAAAACAGAATGCCACTGGGGCTCTTTTGAAGATGCTAACTTAGAAGAGGAGTCTCTAGTGAGCTCTTGAGGTAAGTGCTGCGTGGCTCTTGGTGTAAGAATGACACTGTACCACAGTTCTGTCAGCCCTGAGTTTGGAGGAACAGCAGCTGCCCTAGCCATTCTGAGTGCTTTTCTTTCATACCTCCCTGAAACTCTTTATAAAATGGAGCTTGCTTTCTGTGGAATATTTGTGGTGGCCTTAAAGTCAAAATTGTCTTAAACATGGAGGGACAGAAATCAGTGGACTTCTGTTAACATGCATCTTTCCCCTTATAGATTCTCCTTTTCCTCACATCACATGTAGGCACTGAGTTTTGTTAGTTCCTTTCTTAGGGTTTTTGACATCTGTAGATGGAGTCAAAGACATGAAGAGACAACGGTGAGTATCCAGGAGTGGGAGCCTACATGGAGAAGGCTTTTGAGGTCATAAAGAATCTCTAAGACAGGGAGGAGGTAATGTTTGTTATCCTTGTTATTAGTATATGTGTCCAACAACTAAGGAGATCAGAACCTAGTCACTGGGGTCCTCTAGCATTAAGCCTGACAAAAGTAGTTGAAGAACTTCCAGATTTAGAGGAGCACTTCTAGAGTTACCAGTGCAAACCCATGTCTATGGCACTAAACAACCTCTTTTATATCTGGAATCTATGTGTGAGCTTCATACAATCCTTTAGGAAGAGTCTTACCTATTAAGAAGAAATTTCCAGTGTACTTTGAGGGGAATCCCAGAATTAATATTGGGTTGATTTTTAAGAAATAAAAGAAAATTTTATCTCTTGCATACTGCATTTGTGAGCTATATTCTGTTAACAAACATTAAAACAATAATTACTGTAGAAATTTCAAAGGAAAACAACACCCTGTAAGGTTCTTGGTAGCTAGAGCAGATATGGTAGGGGGAAAAAATAAACTATAAGGATAGAAAAACAAACAATGCCCTTGGTAAGACAGAGCCTCAAAAAGACCAGATATTAAAAGAAGAGTAACTTTTCTTTAGATTTTAGGGAGAACATTATTTCAAGGGTGAAAATTGTACATTTCAATTGTATACAAAAACCAGAGACCGCAGTTTTGCACGTGTAAAATATAGGAGGTCTATTACATTGAATAGTCCTTTTCAACAATTTCCCATTATAATTATGATTAGATAGGGTGAATTATATCGTACATCCACTAAAATGTTAGGATAAGAAAAGAATATGATTATCTCTAAGAGATGGTGAAATTCTTATCAATGATTTTGACAATAAAATATTCATTCAACCTACAAGATATCCATTGCTTTTTGTTTTGTTTTGTTTTGTTTTTAATAGAGAGACAGGATATTTTCCTTGGGAATTTCACAATGTATCTGGAAAAAAATCTATGAATAAATAACTTGAAAACAATATATGTATCCAAATGGTAGCCTCTGTGATAGATTTCATGAATGCTGTAAACATTCAGAGGAAGAGAAGACTGGTGTGATAGAAAAGGCTTCTCAAAAATTAGGGGAAGGATATAGAATAAATTTAGGCCATAGAGAGATCCTTCTAAATTAATATTTCCTACCTAATTTTCATTATAGATAATTAATGTTAATAAGTACTTCAGTAACTACTATTGATATGAGAGTAATTCATAGGGGGTCTGTACATCTATATTGAGAAATAAAGAGTATCAAAAGCAATTTTGTCATATATATGTTTTATGCATGAAATATACATTAACACAGTAAACATGAAAGGCTACATTTACTAATGTCCATGGGAAACAAATAATGAAGGCTCTGCACCCTAAATTTCTCCTCCATTTTCCTCCAGATGCATACTGTCATTCATTTAAACACACGGTATAACTCCTCATAATAAAATATATCCAAATTTAATAATATCCAGCACCACTGATTTTCCCAAACTCCAATCTTTGGGAGAAAAGAGCAAGTGAACAGACTTTACATTCAGACCATCCTGAGTCTCCTAGGTAAACGCTGAGGGTTTGGTAAAATGATAAAAATCCACTCCCCAGTGGGAACTCTAGCTGACTACAATAGCTAGACATGGAGTTCTAATCATTATTCAGTGTGTCTTATAAAAAGGTCCAAAGTCATTGGAAAACTCTTTGTTTTTTTCTCACTTAAGTGGCACACAAGGAGGTGAAAACCTACAAAAGCCATTCAACATAGTTCTTATTAACCAACATTAACTGCCTGCCCTGGGAATTGAGTCCTGGTTCTCAAAAGCAAATAATAAAAAGTAAATTTCATCACACAGGGATTTTTTTTTTTTTTGGTCAGGTTTACAAGTGTAGGAAAGAGATTAAACAAAATGGCCTTAAAGGCCACAAATGTCCAACAGAGAAGGCTTGCTTCCTATGATTCAAATCTATTGCAAGTATTACCTGTTTTTTTTTCCAGAGACAGTTTTTTTTTTAATCTCAATAAACTGACAGTGTTCTCTTCTGCTCTCATTATCAACCTTTTATTTAATTCTAATTAATTTAATTATCTAAGTACATAAAAATCAACCACTTCATTGCAGTTAAATAAGGTAAAGCATTCATATTATTTCAATAATAGGCACATGTGATATTTCAGAATCTGTATCTAACATATAAAAGAAATTTGAAGAAGACCATCAGCATATGCATTCTGATAGATTACCTTTGGTATGAGTTCACCAATAAAATATTGATATTTATTTAGATCCACAATCAGCTACTTGATTATTATGTGAAAGTTAATCATTTAAACCAAGAAAATGTTATGAAATGCAAGGTGAGCTAACCCATGTAATTCTCAACATGCTTGTAGGGAATCATCCTGCTCAGCAAGCAAACATTTCTTCAGCAATCTTGTGTCGGTCTACAAATCACATTAATCAATGTATGTGTTGGTTTAAAATTACCTTACATGTTCTCTTAGTACCTCTTGGTTCTACTTTCTAAATACCAAGTCTTATCTTTAACAGAAATTAACTGATATTACTTTAGATATTAACAATTATAAATTCACAAATTAGAAAACAGACTAACTGCCTGTGAGCCCCAAACATTCATCTTTTTTTCTAGAAAGACTTCCTCTAAGTTCTAGATCTCACTATAGGAAAATGATTCCTATGCAGAGATCATCAAATAGTTTTCTGAAACTAAATTCTTTTATTATGCTTATAAATATTCTAATATGAAAAGCTACCATTAGTTGTATCAGGAATTTCAAACTCAAAAGCTTACTTAGGAACAGAAGTTAATTTGGGAGGAATGTTTGAGGATGAACTATTACAAACAGGACAAATATGATTTATAACCATAAGAGAATCAATCAATTAATCAAATGATAAGTAACAACTTATCATTTTGATAACATTGAGTCCAGAGTGGACAAGACTTTCGATTTTTCAATAGAACCAGAATTCTGGATTTTGATGAGGATAATATCATGATTTTTAAGTGCTGGCATTAATTTTTTTAAATAATGTTCAAGTCAAAATAAATACATCTGCTGCTTGTATTAGCCCAGTTTGGACTTCAACTAAATAACAATGTGCTCTCATCTGGACAAAAGATCATCTTTGACCTTGAATGCTCTTGTAGACTTTTATTTTCCTATTGCTTTTTTTTTTCTTTTTAGAAAATTGTCTTAATTTTATTTTTCTCACACCCCTTTGTAATTTACATATCTTTATCATACAACTCCAAAGTTCCCCAAAGTACATTAAGGTTAATGGTAGAGCATGTTCCTATGCCCCAAAATAAGACTGTTTAGTATTTTCTCCCCATGTTATTTTCTATTATTAAATTTTTATTAATAATAGTTAAATAATAGTTCATCTATTATTTAAATTTTGCACACTGACTATAAAATAAAATCACAAAAAAGTGCAGATTCCTACTTGATCTTGTGAACTGAGATCAGTGATCTGTTCCTATAACTGGAAGACAATTTGAAGTGCTCAAGAGGTCAGTTGAGAAACCTGAATTCTTATCCCTACCACCATTTAGAACCTAAATATAAACAGGTCCATAAATCAAATCACAGGTTCAATATACAGTCCAGCTAGATATCAGCCAAGTTTCCAGAAAAGCCCTTCCTGTTGTCTGAACAGACAGCAGATGATAGTACAGAGGGTCCTTCAAAAGTTTCATTACAAAGAACAGGGATTATTTCCTGATTCTCCCAATAAAGGATAAAGAAAGACATCAAAAGGAAGAATTTATAATTAATTGCTTGTGTCATATTGTGATTTCTCTGTAACAAATGTGTTCAAACTCATTCACTTAAGGAAAATTTTTGAATGATTTGGTCGAGGGCATCATGGCTATTATCAAAAGCTAAGTCTCACAGAATCTGAAATTATCCACCACCAAAGAGACAACAGCAGTTGTGTTTCTATCAGGTCATTGTCTGTTATAACTGAGACAGTATACAACACTCTCTGGTCAGATACAAACTCTTAAATAGTGAAGGGTTGTTGAATTATGAGAACAGATAATTACAGACTAATATCCCTCATAACCATAAGGTATAAAAATTCTTGGAAAATTCTTAAGAAACTGAATTCAGTAATCCATGAAAACAGTAATACATTTTGACTAAGTACATTTTATTGCAGAAATGCAAAATTTGTTTAACATTGGAAAACCAGTGTAATTCATCAAAAAAGGTAAAAAGTAAACAAAATCTCAATAGATACATGGAAAAAAATGATAAAGTTCAACACTGATTTGTTAAAAAATAGTATAGTAGGAATGGAAAATAACAACTTTATAAAGGTATTTAATTATAATAAATATTAATTTTTAGTATTTTAAATAGATAATTAGAAATAAATTAATATTGGTAATGTAATTTAATAATAGTGAAAAACATCTAAATGCTGATCCATGGAGCACTGATTAAGTAAATTATGGTATATGCTACCAAGAAACTCCTCTAACATATAGACACAAAATGTAGAGGGTGAAAAGGATATGCTCCAGAGTGATTTATGAGATAGATTGAAAAGTGAAAATGCAAGGTGCTGCACCTTCTCCAGGAATCTGAGCATCATCCCCCATGAATGTGAATCAAACATCATGACACACTGCCAAAGAACAGAATATAGAAATGGAAAAACCATAAGTTTAATGAGGGGAAGCATGAGAAGCGATGCCTTACAAATTGCCAGCTTCCTCTCTAGTGATATCAGGTTAGTGGCACATTCCCTTGATATGATGTGATGAGAAGGGAGCACCATCTCTGCAGATTTCTTCCCAAAGCCCATGACCCAAGTCCAGTCCTGAAAAAAAAATCAGACAAACCCAACCTGATAGACGTACTACAAAATACCTGGCCAGATCATTTCAAAAGTGTCAGGTCATGAAAAAAAAATAAAGAAAAGAAAAGAAAAAAGAAAGGAAGGAAGGAAGGAAGGAAGGAAGGAAAAGAAAGAAAGGATGAATTTGGAAATTCTTCATAGACCAGAGGAAACTAAGGAGACATAGTGACTAAGTGCAACTTGGGTTACTTCATAAGATTCTGGAACAGAAAACAATGTTATCAGGAAAACTTGTAAAATCCAGATAACATCTGGAATTTAAGTAATAGTAATCATCAGTATTGGTTTCTGGGTTTTGACAATTGCACTATGGTAATATGAATTTTAACCCTAGGAGAAACTTTGTGAGGAGTATAAGGGAACTCCTTTTACTATCTTAGCAATTGGTCAGTAAATCTAATATTATTACAAAAACAAAAATTTAAGTTAAGAAAAGGAATATGAGAAAGAGTGTGTAATATACTATCTGTTGTGAGAAATAAAACTAAGAATATATTTTTTTCTCTTTTATAAAAGGAAACACAATAAAGATAGACTGGAAACTAATGACAGTAGTTTTCTATAGGAAGAAGATCAGATTGGAATGAATGAGATATGCATGGAAGCAAGATTTCCTGCACATATGATATTCTATAGCTTTGATTTATGAAGTACATAAACGTTTTAAAGACTTTAAATATAAAATTAAAAAAGAAAAATTTTTAAATAGAATATAAACAGAAACAAATGTGCCTAAAAACCTTTTTGCTGGATTTATTTATCCTCAATCCTGAAGAAACAGATGAATATCATATATGGTGCATCCCGCAGAAAAATTGACCTGAATTCATCAATGGAATTCAAAGTCAGAAAGGACAGAGACTGGTTGGGGTTGGAGCTCTTCTAAGAACACTATAGGGGTATAACAATTACAGTGCATGAATCTTGATTGAATTCCCTATTAAAAGAGAAAAATAGATATGAAAATATTTTTGGAAAAAAAAGGAGATTCAGTATTTAATATGGGCTGTGTGATATTACATACGTAATGGTGATGTTCTTGGGTATGATAGTGATGCTGTGTAGAGGATGTGCATGTTGTCAGAGGCATCATGAGTTTTCTAGGGACAGCTATCATGATGGCTGAAACTATTGTCAGATGACTTAGGAAAAGAGAAAAGTGTGTCAACTTTTAGAGAGGGTTGGAATAGACTGGCCAACCTTTTAATAGTTGATAAATTGTAGGTATGGGATATGCTAGTGTGCCCCGTATTATTCTTTTAACTTTCTTTTAGGTTTGAAATTTTTCAAATGAAAAGTAGATTTTAAAGAGTCAACCTACATTTTCTTTGATGAACATTGTTCATCCATGTAGGCACTTTGCAGAAGCCATTTTCTTCATTTATTTTATTCACTATATCTGTAGCTACTGGCCTATTCATGTTTTGTATTTCTCTGAGTTATTTTGCTAATTTTAATTCTCAGAAGATCATCCATGACATCCATATTTCCAAATTCTTTGGTACCCTTCATATATTTAAATGTACATATTTGGTGTACTATGTAAATTATGGGCATATTATCAAGATATGGCTTGTTTCTTCCGTATTAAAGGCACTTTGTTTTTTGGCTTCTCACATAAAGGCATCATGACTGATTGTAAAACAGTCAAGAGCAATAAAGCCAATACTTTCATCCCTTAGAGCCAGTTAACTTGATAAATGCCCACTAGATTTGAGGATACTAGTAGTAGCCAGTTAGGGAAAAAAATGCTGATCATAACCATTTGAGATTGATGAATGAAAAGTGGAGTCCAATATTATTAATTACCAAATATACTAATGCAAATTTATGATGCTAACCTCTTTGACTTATGCATGCCTTCGTCTCTCTCCTATTTTTGAAATGACAGGATACAGAGAACCAGTCTTCCAAGTTGGTCCCAGGCCAGTGATACTGCTGGGATACCTGGCAGAAGCAAAGGCCAGCCACACAGCAGGGAAAGATTTCCTCAAATGCAAGATGTTTTCTAAGTACAGCATGGCATTTGGGGAGAATTTTTCTAATTGTGTCTCTTTCTTCCCTTTAACTTCATTCTCATAAATACCCAAGGATTTCTATCTGAATTACAAATAAATTGAAGAAAACATTTTATACTTCTAAGATTTACAAACTAAAACCTAAAACTTGGACAAAAACATACCTAATACGTACTTTAAACCCACCTCATACTCCACAATAGATACAAATGAATATTTTTCCAGAATTTTAACATCCTAAATATGATTCCCTCAGAATTCCAAAATCATTTAAGAACATAGAAAGTCAAATTGTTTCACGTGAGTGTTTCTCTTTTTTTTTCTTGCATCAATTATATATGCTACACACACACACACACACACACATACACACACACACTTTGTATAAAATCAATGAGAGCAATGTTACAAAGGATGAGGAGAATTTGGGAACTTTTATGTCATTATATTATACACTACCTATGAGCCAATACAGTATTATTTGAAAGTGGACTTAGATTAGTATAAATATATATTACAAACTATAGGGCAACCACCCACAAAAGTTTAAAATGTTGTATAGTTGATATGCTGAGAGAAAATGAAATCATAAAATATTCATTTAAAAACCACAAAAGGCAGAAAAAATTTCAAGACAAATAAGAACAAAGAAAAGGGGCAATAAATAGGAAAAAATACAAATGTGACAGATTATTAATCTAACTATATCAATAATCTACTTTAAAAGTCAGTAATCTAAATATATGCATATATGTTGAAAGTAAAGAGTTGGAGAAAGATACAGCACACTAAAAAACTCAAGGAAAACAGAATTGTCTATATTAATTTCAGACAGCAGACTTCAGAGCAAGTAAAGTTATCAGGGATAAAGAGGAATATTACATAATGATATAGCAATTAATTTTCCAAGAAGGCATAACAATCCTTAATGTGTATGCACTTGAAAACAAAGTGCCAAATTACTTAAGGCAAACACTGATGGAACTCCAAGATGAAACAGATTAATCGACCATCATAGTCAAAGTAATCAGAGATGTTAATATCGCTTTATAAAAAAAATAGGTCCAATAAGCAAAAAATAAATGGAATACAATTGAACTCAAAAGAAATCAACTACTTACAATTAACACCTTTAAATTGCTTCATCCAGTAATAGATCACCTAATATTCTCATACTTACATGGAACATTTACCAAAAGAGGGTACATTCAAAGTCATCAAAACACCATAACGAATTTAAAAGAATAGGAATTATATAATATCTACTCTCAGACTACAAAGAAATTAAAGTAGAAGTCCATCCAGAAAGATGACTAAAACATCCCCAAATACTTGGGAGTTAAAACAACTCATTCCTAAATAATACATAATCAAGAGGAAAAGTATCTAAAGATAATTTAGAAATAATGTTAACTAAAAAATGCAATTTATCAAAATTTGTGGAATGTAGCCAAAATAGTTCTTAGAAGGAAATTTATAGTATTGAATGCATGTAAATTAGAAGAAACATTGAAAATCAAATTGAAGCTTCTACCAAATAGAAAAAAAAATTTCAAAGCAAGTAGAAGAACAGAAATAATTTTGAAAATGATCTACAAAAAAATAAAGCTAACATAATAGGCAATGGTGAGAATACCATTAACAAAGCAAGAAGTAACAAAGCAATGTTATACTAGATATGCTGGGAAATAAAATATATGCATGTTGGGAAAAAATAATTAAGCTGTCTTTTTTTCACAAAGGACATGTTCATTTCTACAAAAAATCTGAATAGCTAACATTAAATTTTTCCACCAATATTTCTGGATTCATTAAATCCAGAATAGCTAACTTAATTGTGAAGGAGAAAGGGTAAGTCAAGACTCACTGCAAAGCTAGCATAATGAAGAGTGTTACTTTGGCAGAAGAATAAAAATAGTCAATAGAACAGAATAGAGAGCTTAGAAATAGACCTACATAAATGTAGTCAACTGATCTTTGACAAAAGAATAGTCAATACAATGAAGAGGAGATAGTGTTTCCACAAATGGTACAAGAGCAGAAAAAAAAAATAGACACAGACCTTCACAAAAATTACTTTAAAATGGATCATTATTGGGTTGGGGATGTGGCTCAAGCTGTAGCGCCGGGCGCTTGACTTGGTCCTCAGCACCACATAAAAATAAAATAAAAATGTTGTGTCTACCGAAAACTAAAATATATATATATTTTCTCTCTCTCTCTCTCTTTAAAAAAAAATGGATCATTACTTCAAAATGGATATAACTCAATGGTAGAATGCTTGAATGCTTACCTGGCATGCTTGAGGCTGAGGGTTCAATCCCCAGCACTGCAAATTTTTTTTAAAAATTCATAAGCCTAAATATAAAATATAAAAAACCTCTAGGCCTCTAGAACATAATACAGAAAAAAATCAAAATGAGCATTTGTAAGATCGTGAATTTTTAGGTAGAACACAAAAATATGATTTATAAAAGAAAGAATTGATAAATTGGACTTCATTAAAATTAAAAGTTTCTGCCATGTAAAAGATAATGTCATGGTAATGAGAAGACTAGCCACATACTGGGAGAGAATATTTTTTAAAAAACACATTTAATATAGGAGAATTGTCCAAAACTCTTAAAATGAACATTAAAAAAACAACCTTGGTTTAAAAAAATAAACAAAAAACCTGAACAGAACATTCATCAAGAAAAATTGATAGTTGGAAAATAAGCCCATGGAAAGATGTTCAATGTCATGTGTTACTAGGAAAATTCAAATTAAAACAATGAGATATAATTACACAATATTAAAATGGCCAGAACACTGACAACACTAAATGCTGGCTACAATATTGAGTAACTTAAAACTCTCATTTTTTTGTTGGTGGAAAAGCAGAATAGCACAGCTACTTTAAAAGACAGTTTTGACTGTTTTTTACAAATCTACATACACTTACTTAAAAGCCAGCGATCATGTTCCTTGTTATCACCCTAAGGAATTGAGAATTTATGCCTAAACAAAATCTTTTATATATGTTTATAGAAGCCTTACTTATAGTTGTCAAAACTTTGGAGCCAATCAAGATATTCTTCAGCAGGTAAGTGGTTAAAATATAATATATGGGACGCAGGGTTACAGCGCTGCAGTTTCTGCCAGACGCGCAAGCACTGCACTCAGGGCTGAATTCTGGGTTCGAGACGGGGAAGGAAGCGGTCCATCTCGGTTCTCCACACCGGTCAGACCACAGAGGAGGCCAGCAGCCACCATGTTGGTAAACTGACGTCACCACACCTGTTTTTGACTGACCGCAGCTCATTCAGCCATAGAACAGGTAATTTCAGGCTGCAATTCGCCTGCGGCTTGCAGACAGATTGCTAGGGTTCAGCGCCTGGGGGCTTCTTAAAATCTGATCTTATCGGAGTGAACACGGAGCGCGGGGCGGCCAAGTCCCGGCTCCCGGAACCGTCCCGGAACCGCCCTGGCTCCGGGCTGCGGAGCCTGCGGAGGCTGCTTCTTGGACCCTGCTAATATCAGAGCAAACACGAAACACCAAGAAGCCGAATTCCAGCTCCCGGAACTGAGCCCGCGGGGACTGCTTCTTGGAGCTTACACTTATAGGAGCTTACACCGAGCACAGAGCGGCCGAGTTCCGGCTCCCGGAACTTCCCTGGACCGGGGCTAGGAGCCCGCGGAAACTGTGTCTCGGTCCGGGTCCTGCTGAGGGCAGGTCAGGACTCACCCATTGCTTGGGTTGCCTGGCAAGGGGAACGAAATGCTGCCATTCGCATAGGATACCAACATGGCAGAGATCTGATGTCAGCAGAAAGCGGTGGAGGAGAGATCTTCATCAATACCAGCGGTGACATAAGCAGTTGGTCTTCTGGTAAGGGGGGTGAGGCTCAGTCACCCGAGTCTCCTCAATTTGTCCTCGAGCCGGAGGGAAGGAGCCGGGCCGCCGCCAGCCCCCGGAGCAGGCCCAGCGGCTCGCCAGCGTGGTGACCGCGTGACCCCAATTGGAGAGGGGGCGGAGCGGAGCCGCCACCCACACCCGCCAGGTGGGCAGACCCACGACCCAGTAGTACATGGGCGTGGTAGGAGGGGCAGGGCAGAGCCGCCCTTCGCGCTTGCAAGGTAAACAGACCTGTGACAGCCTGGCGGGTCAGGCCCAGTGGCCTGCCAGTGTGGTACACACGTCACCCCAACTCGAGTAGGGGCAGAGCAGATCCTTATCCCACGCCCGGATCAGGCCCTGCCGGTGTGGTGGTCACGTGACCCCAATTGGAGTGGGGGTGGAGCGGAACCGCCACCCGTGCCCGCAGGGTGAGCAGACCAGTGATCAACCTGCAGATCAGGCCCAGGGGTCCGCAGGCGTGGTAGGAGGGGCAGGGCAGATCCGCCGCCCGCGCCTTCAAGGTAGGCAGACCTACAACAGACCGGCGGATCAGGCCCAGGAGCCTGCCGGCGGGGTACAAACACCACCCTAATTGGAGTAGTGACAGAGCAGAGTCGCCTCCCTTGCCAGGAACAGACCCAGCATCCTGCAGGCAGGGTAGTCACGACACCCCAATCGGAGTAGGGGCAAAGCAGAGCCTCCACTCGTGCCCGAAAGGTGGGCAGATCTGCGACCGACCAGCAGGACAGGCCCAGTGGCCTGCTGGTACGACAGACACGTCACCCCAATTGGAGTAGGGGCAGAACAGAGCCGCCACCAGCTCCCAGAACAGGCCCAGTGACCTGCCGGCGGGGTAGCCACGACACCCCAATTGGAATAAGGAGAGAGCAGAGCCGCCGCCCGCACCTGCAGGAAAGATACGCAAGCAGTATGAAAAGACAAGGAAAGAAAGGACCACAAGCAATGCAGGTCAACGCAACTTTAGAAGAGGTAACAGCTGCAGCAGATGGAATGTCAGATAAAGAATTCAGGATATACATGCTTCAGATGATCTGGAGTATCAAGGAAGACATTAAACAGCAAAATCAGACAATGAAAGATCACTTCGACAACGAATTACGCAAACAAATCCAGGAAGCAAAGGATCAACTATACAGGGAGTTAGAGGTTATAAAAAACAAGCAATCAGAAATCCTAGAAATGCAGGAAGCAATAAACCAACTTAAAAACTCAATGGAGAATACTACCAACAGAGTAGAACACTTAGAAGATAGAACATCAGACAATGAAGACAAAGTATTTCAACTGGAAAAGAACATAGACAGCTCAGCAAGACTGTTAAGAAACCATGAGCAGAACATCCAAGAAATATGGGATAACATTAAGAGACCAAACTTAAGAGTCATTGGGATACAGGAAGGTACAGAGCTCCAAACCAAAGGAATGAGCAGTCTATTCCATGAAATAATACAAGAAAACTTCCCAGACTTGAAGAATGAGACAGAATCCCAAATCCTAGAAGCCTACAGGACGCCGAATGTGCAAAATCATAAGAGATCCACACCTAGACACATTATAATGAAGATGCCCAACATACAGAATAAGGAGAGAATTTTAAAAGCTACAAGAGAAAGGAAGCAGATTACATTTAGGGGCAAGCCAATCAGGATAACAGCTGATCTTTCAACACAGACTATGAAAGCTAGAAGATCCTGGAATAACATATTTCAAACACTGAAAGATAATGGGTTCCAACCAAGAATTGTGTATCCAGCGAAATTAAGCTTCAGGATGGAGAATGAAATTAAAACCTTCCACGATAAACAAAAGTTTAAAGAATTCGCAGCTAGAAAACCATCTCTTCAAAACATCCTAGCCAAAGTATTACAGGAAGAGGAAATGGAAAATAACAATGAAAACCAACAGTGGGAGGTAGGACAGTAAAGGGGGGGGGGGAAACAATCAAAGAGGAAAACAAACAATGTTTAGTAACAGAAATAAACAAATATGGCTGGAAGAACAACCCATATCTCAATAATAACCCTAAATGTTAATGGCTTAAACTCACCAATTAAGAGACACAGGCTAGTAGAATGGATCACAAAACAAGACCCAACAATATGCTGCCTACAGGAGACGCATTTGATAGGAAAAGACATACATAGGCTGAAGGTGAAAGGTTGGGAAAAATCATATCACTCATATGGACTTCGGAAACAAGCAGGCGTGTCCATACTCATATCAAATAAAATAGATTTCAAGCCAAAGTTAATCAAAAGAGATAAAGAGGGACACTACATACTGCTTAAGGGAACCATACACCAACAAGACATAACAATCATAAATATTTATGCCCCAAACAATGGTGCAGCTATGTTCGTCAAACAAACTCTTCTCAAGTTCAAGAGTCTAATAGACCACCACACCATAATCATGGGAGACTTCAACACACCTCTCTCGCCACTGGACAGATCTTCCAAACAAAAGTTGAATAAGGAAACTATAGAACTCAATAACACTATTAATAACCTAGACCTAATTGACATATATAGAGTATACCACCCAACATCAAGCAGTTACACTTTTTTCTCAGCAGCACATGGATCCTTCTCAAAAATAGATCATATATTATGTCACAGGGCAACTCTTAGACAATATAAAGGAGTAGAGATATTACCATGCATCTTATCTGATCATAATGGAATGAAACTGAAAATCAACGATAAAAGAAGGAAGGAAAAAGCATACATCAATTGGAGAATGAACAATAGGTTACTGAATGATCAATGGGTTATAGAAGACATCAAGGAGGAAATTAAAAAATTCTTAGAGATAAATGAAAACACAGACACAACATATCGGAATCTATGGGACACATTGAAAGCAGTTCTAAGAGGAAAATTCATTGCTTGGAGTTCATTCCTTAAAAAAAGAAAAAACCAACAAATAAATGATCTCATACTTCATCTCAAAATCCTTGAAAAAGAAGAGCAAAACAACAGCAAAAGAAGTAGAAGGCAAGAAATAATTAAAATCAGAGCTGAAATTAATGAAATCGAAACAAAAGAAACAATTGAAAAAATTGACAAAACTAAAAGTTGGTTCTTTGAAAAAATAAACAAGATCGACAGACCCTTAGCGATGCTAGTGAAGAGAAGAAGAGAGAGAACTCAAATTACTAGCATACGGGATGAAAAAGGCAATATCACAACAGACACTTCAGAAATACAGAAGATAATCAAAAACTATTTTGAATCCTTATACTCCAATAAATTAGAAGATAGTGAAGGCATAGATAAATTTCTTAAGTCATATGATCTGCCCAGATTGAGTCAGGAGGATATAGAAAACCTAAACAGACCAATATCAATTGAGGAGATAGAAGAAACCATCAAAAGACTACCAACTAAGAAAAGCCCAGGTCCCGATGGGTACACAGCAGAATTTTACAAAACCTTTAAAGAAGAACTAATACCAATACTTTTCAAGCTACTTCAGGAAATAGAAAAGGAGGGAGAACTTCCAAATTCATTCTATGAGGCCAACATCACCCTGATACCTAAACCAGACAAAGACACTTCAAAGAAAGAAAACTACAGACCAATATCTCTAATGAACCTAGATGCAAAAATCCTCAATAAAATTCTGGCGAATCGGATACAAAAACATATCAAAAAAATTGTACACCATGATCAAGTAGGATTCATCCCTGGGATGCAAGGCTGGTTCAATATACGGAAATCAATAAATGTTATTCACCACATCAATAGACTTAAAAATAAGAACCATATGATCATCTCGATAGATGCGGAAAAAGCATTTGACAAAGTACAGCATCCCTTTATGTTCAAAACTCTAGAAAAACTAGGGATAACAGGAACATACCTCAATATTGTAAAAGCAATCTATGCTAAGCCTCAGGCTAGCATTATTCTGAATGGAGAAAAACTGAAGGCATTCCCTCTAAAATCTGGAACAAGACAGGGATGCCCTCTCTCTCCACTTCTCTTCAACATAGTTCTCGAAACACTGGCCAGAGCAATTAGACAGACGAAAGAAATTAAAGGCATAAAAATAGGAAAAGAAGAAATTAAATTATCACTATTTGCAGATGATATGATTCTATATCTAGCAGACCCAAAAGGCTCTACAAAGAAACTATTAGAGCTAATAAATGAATTCAGCAAAGTGGCAGGATTTAAAATCAACACGCATAAATCAAAGGCATTCCTGTATATCAGCGACAAATCCTCTGAAATGGAAATGAGGACAACCACTCCATTCAAAATATCTTCAAAAAAAATAAAATACTTGGGAATCAACCTAACAAAAGAGGTGAAAGACTTATACAATGAAAACTACAGAACCCTAAAGAGAGAAATAGAAGAAGATCTTAGAAGATGGAAAAATATACCCTGTTCATGGATAGGCAGAACTAACATCATCAAAATGGCGATATTACCAAAAGTTCTCTATAGGTTTAATGCAATGCCAATCAAAATCCCAATGGCATTTCTTGTAGAAATAGAGAAAGCAATCATGAAATTCATATGGAAAAATAAAAGACCCAGAATAGCAAAAACAATGCTAAGCAAGAAGTGTGAATCAGGTGGTATAGCGATACCAGACTTCAAACTATACTACAGAGCAATAGTAACAAAAACAGCATGGTACTGGTACCAAAACAGGCGTGTGGACCAATGGTACAGAATAGAGGACACAGAAACCAATCCACAAAACTACAACTATCTTATATTTGATAAAGGGGCTAAAAGCATGCAATGGAGGAAGGATAGCATCTTCAACAAATGGTGCTGGGAAAACTGGAAATCCATATGCAACAAAATGAAACTGAATCCCTTTCTCTCGCCATGCACAAAAGTGAATTCAAAATGGATCAAGGAACTTGATATCAAATCAGAGACGCGCCGTCTGATAGAAGAAAAAGTTGGCTACGATCTACAGTCGGTGGGGTCGGGCTCCAAATTCCTCAATAGGACACCCATAGCACAAAAGTTAATAACTAGAATCAACAAATGGGACTTACTCAAACTAAGAAGTTTTTTCTCAGCAAAAGAAACAATAAGAGAGGTAAATAGGGAGCCTACATCCTGGGAACAAATCTTTACTCCTCACACTTCAGATAGAGCCCTAATATCCAGAGTATACAAAGAACTCAAAAAATTAGACAATAAGAGAACAAACAACCCAATCAACAAATGGGCCAAGGATCTGAACAGACACTTCACAGAGGAGGACATACAGTCAATCAACAAGTACATGAAAAAATGCTCAACATCTCTAGCTGTCAGAGAAATGCAAATCAAAACCACCCTAAGATACCATCTCACCCCAGTAAGATTGGCAGCCATTAGGAAGTCAAACAACAACAAGTGCTGGCGAGGATGTGGGGAAAAGGGTACACTTGTACATTGCTGGTGGGACTGCAGATTGGTGCAGCCAATTTGGAAAGCAGTATGGAGATTTCTTGGAAAGCTGGGAATGGAGCCACCATTTGACCCAGCTATTCCCCTTCTTGGTCTATTCCCTAAAGACCTAAAAAGAGCATGCTACAGGGACACTGCTACATCGATGTTCATAGCAGCACAGTTCACAATAGCAAGACTGTGGAACCAACCTAGATGCCCTTCAATAGACGAATGGATAAAAAAAATGTGGCATTTATACACAATGGAGTATTACTCTGCATTAAAAAATGACAAAATCATAGAATTTACAGGGAAATGGATGGCATTAGAGCAGATTATGCTAAGTGAAGCTAGCCAATCCCTAAAAAACAAATGCCAAATGTCTTCTTTGATATAAGGAAAGTAACTAAGAACAGAGTAGGGACGAAGAACAGGAGAAGAAGATTAACATTTAACAGGGATGAGAGGTGGGAGGGAAAGGGAGAGAGAAGGTAAATTGCACGGTAATGGAAGGAGACCCTCAGGGTTATACAGTGGAGGGGGTAGAGAGAGAGGAGGGGAGGGGAGGGGAGAGGTGGGGAGGGGGGAGGGGGGATGATGGGAAAGGCAGCGGAGCACAACAGACACTAGTATGGCAATTTGTAAATCAATGGATGTGTAACTGATGTGAATCTGCAATCTGTATATGGGGTGAAGGTGGGAGTTCATAACCCACTAGAATCAAAGTGTGGAATATGATATGTCAAGAAATTTGTAATGTTTTGAACAACCCACAATAAAAAATTAAAAAAAAAAAAAAAAGAATTGAAAAAAAAAAAAAATATATATAATATATGTAGAAAATGGCATAGGATAAATATGATTCAGTGCTAAAAAGAAATAAATTATCAAGCTAAAAATCAACATAGGGAGACTTAAATGCATGTTACTAAATGGAAGAAACAAACTCATATGATTACACATTGTATGTTTTCAACTCTTTGACATTCTAGAAAAGGCAAAACTATAAATACAGTGAAAAGAGGTTTTGGGGAAAGAGGGTTAATAGACTGGGCACAGATTTTTATGATACTGAAACTATTCTATGTGATTCTAAAATGGTGGATATACATCATTATACATTTGGCAACGTTTATTGACTATACAATACCAAGAGTGAACCCTCATGTAATCCTTAGATTTTATGGTAATGGTGAGTCCATTTAAGTTCATCAATTTAAACAAGTATACCACTCTGTTGGGAAATGTTGATAATGGAGAAGGTAGTACATGTCTTCTAACAGGTATCATATGGGAACTCTCTGTACTTCAATTCAATTTGGCTATGAACCTGAAACTGCTCTAAATAATAAAAGTTCATTGACTAAAACAACAAAACCAACAACAACAACAAAAAAACTATTGTCCATTTGAACTGAGTCCACTTAAGTTTCTTTGTTGTGTGGCATATCTCCCACTTATAACATTTTGCCTTCCAACTTTCTGGCCAATTTTTGTATACTCTATGCAACAGAAGCCAGTGCTTAGTTCTATCTGTCACTAAAATCTAGCTTTCTTTTTTTTTATTTATATAAGACAGCGAATGCATTACAATTCATATTACACATATAGAGCACAATTTTTCATATCTCTGTATACATAGTATATTCACACCAATTTGTGTCTTCATATCTGTGCTTTGGATAATAATGATCATCACATTCTACTATCATTAATTACCCTATGCCCCCTCCCTTCCCCTCCAACAACTCTGCCCTATCTAGAGTTCATCTATTCCTCCCATGCTCCCTCTCCCTATCCCACTATGAATCAGCCTCCTTACATCAAAGAAAACATTCAGCATTTGTTTTTTTGGGATTGGCTAACTTCAATTGGCTAACTTCAATTCATTTCCCAAATGAGAAATTCAGTTTAATGAGCTGAAATATGTAGTGGTGGAGTTTGGATGGGCTTTGATTTGGAGTCAAACAAAAACAAATAAAGTCCTGGTTTTCCCAACCATAAGAAATATAATCATATATAAACTATTTAAATGCTGTGTGCCTTGGGCTCAGAATTATAATATACATATTATAAAATATGTATAAGATTTGTTTCATAGGTTTGTTGCACTAAATGAGATGATATATGCAAATATTCCATGCCTGACATGTAGGAGGCACTCAACAAATATTAGTTAATTTTTCAGCAAAATTTGGCTACAACTTTTGAAAAATTGAGAATTTTTGTCATGTCAAAAATTATTCCATATCGGCTGTGACAAATATCTGCTTGTTGGACACTTCCACCACAGACTACTTGCATTTTCAGCTAGGTGATAACTAAGTCCACCTATTAAGAGGTAATGACCGAGAACAGGAGAATGGAAGAAAGAAGCAGCCAAGGAAGAAAAGTAGCTTGACTTTCCTCACATAACATCTCCAGCAGCAGCAATTGCTGCTGGGCAGACTCCCCCTGCATTATCTTAGCTTACCTGGAGAGCCTCTAAAATGGATTCACCCAACATCAGGAGGTCCTAGCTCTAGGGCTCTGGTAGCATCACATCCTCCTTTGGTCCTCCAGTCCCAAATATGGTGTATTTCCATGTGTAATAAAGGCTTCCTTGCCAACCTATTGTTTTGCTCTCCAGTTCTCCCAAATTTTGTAACTAGCTCCTTGTACAAAGTTCCTCTACTACAGTACATGGCATGCATTCAATTTTCATGATGACACCAAGCAGAGTTTATCCAGATTAATAATGATCTTTTTCTTATAAATTGACCCAATATGCATGTTATTATTTATAGTAATAAAGCTTCATAATCAGGCTTTATTCCTTTAAATGAAATGCCCATATTTATAAAGCTTATAATGCTAGCAGAGACTAGAAAGAAATCAAAACAGTTTACAAGGCTAGGGACATTGCTGAGACCCACGAGGTAATTCTTTAACATAAGGGAATGTATTAGGCATGGCCATCATCTACAAGCATCCAAAGGCAACAAAATTTCCAGGCTGCAGTAGCAAAGTACCACTGAGTTATTTAACACAACAGAAATTTAGTGTTTCACAATTCTGGGTGCCAGCAGTCCAGGATCAAGGTGTCAGTGGTGCTTGTTCCTTCTGTAGGCTCCAAGGAAGAAATTATTCATGATGCTCTCTTAGTTTTTGTGGTTTGTTGGCAATCTTTGGCATTCCTTGGCTTGATGAAACATCAGGCCAATCTCTACTTTCATGTTCACAAGGCAATCTCCCTATGTTCATGTCTATCCTCAAATTTCTGCCTTTTACAATGATATTAATCCTACTGGATTAGGGACCCACCCTACTCTAGTATGACCTCACCTTATCTAGTATTATCTGCAATGACCCTATTTCCAAATAAACTCATATTCTGGGATACTAGGAGTTAGGTCATAAACATAATAATTAGTGGTACATAATTCATTCCATAACATAAGCCAAGGTGCACATTGGGGGAACTTAATTTTTTTTAAGTTTGCTGCAAATTCTAGACACTTCTTTGAGTATAGTCTTCATTTTACAAAAATAAAAAATCTGGAACTATCTTCATTTCTTTGTAGATCATTTGGAAGAAAAGGGGAAAAAATCAAATGCAATCAAGTCTTTCCTTCATTCATAACCTTAGGCATTAAGTGATTTGTGAAGGTATGAGTTTATGCTTCAATTATGTTATAGTATTGAATGATGCAACTATATATAATTTATGATGGCTCCTCCAATTAGTCAAGTTCCTTAAAAAGTCAGGTCACCCAGAGACAGTCTAGAGGCATGTTAATTAGAATCAAATAAGACAGACTGGCATTATATGCCACCACCATAAAAGGCACAGTAGAATCAGAAAGGAAAGATTTGTTTAAACCATTACAGAAAGAAGAGACACTATATCAGGGGAGTAGGGACTAAAACAGGGCAGAAATAAAATGAAACTTATGCCCTGCAATTGAAGAAAAAAGCAGAACAAGATATAGTTTTTGAGACAGTCTAGTAAGTAAAAAGAGATTAAAGTATTAATAACACAGATACATGGCTTCTGACCTGATGGTATAAATAAATACAGACATCAAAAACAAAGTTCTTAAAAATAAAGTACTTTTAATTTGCACTTGCATTTTGAATAAAGCAAGAACAGCAGAGAAATAATACATGGCAGGGGTAATTCCAGTTGTCTAACATCAAGGCTAAGCTGTTATTATGATATAAATACTTGGGAGAAATTACTTTACACTGCTAATCACCCATAGAACCTCCTGCTTACTTTTAAGTTTTTGAGATGGAGTCAAATTTGACTTTGGATTTTGAAAACTTCATTTTCAATGGTGTACAGTAACTCTATTTTTGAAAGAAAGAATTGGTTTGTGGTATTTTCTTTGATTTTTAAGACCCCCATTTTAGTTTCTTCTAACTATATAAATGCAAACCTAGTTTACTCTTTTGATATTAAGGAGTTTGGTATGCATCATGAAAATAACCTGCTTTGCCTGATATGAGACAGTGGCTCTGTTGTGAAACATGATGTTCTCTAGGTACATGTATCTTTCTGAGAAGTATATGGGGAAATGTTCACATTGCAATGACTCTAGAGAGTAGTGCTAGTGTGTGTGTGTGTGTGTGTGTGTGTGTGTGTGTGTGTGTGTTTCTTTTTTAAGCAAATAATCAGAGACTGGGAATTATGAGCCTGAAAACTACAAAAGCTTGGGTTCTTCTCAAGCCAGAGAAGAAGGTCTCCACTGATGATACTTAACTTTAAGTTTTATACTAAGCAGAAAAACTTAGATTTTGGGCAATAAACTAATGTCAGATTATACATCCTAATGTGAGTGACCTTTTGAAAACTAAAGACAAGGACAGTTTCTATGAAAAAGGAATGTTGGTGAATAGAAAAATCCTAAAATTCACATTATTTAGGGTCAGAATCAGAGGACTGGGTCTTGGATGTGGGGTGAGAAGGAAATCTTCCCTTCTGAGGGCTTTAGCTATGTACACAGGGCTGGCAGGTAGTATTCAATGTATAGGTATGTTGGTGTTCTTGCAGAAAGTGATGAAAGAAACGCTGGTCTTTACAATGCACATGGTTTAAGGAACCATATCTAGTACTAAAATCCAGCTTGAAGTTTCCCTATATTGGGTATCCTTCTGTTACTCTTACATCTTACGGAATGGTTTGTTAAATGTTACAATCTGGTCTCATCTATGCTTTGAAGAATTAGGAAAAATGCCTGTATCAATGTTTGTACAGACTAATATTGAGGAGCCTACTCTTACTCTTCCATCTTAGGTTGAATATTTTTTCTAGAGGTCAACTTTTTCAGAATTGCAGGTAATTATAGACAGTGAAAAAGAGGTTACCACAATGTAGAATTAGGCAGAATCAGAACCTTATTAAAGATTAATGAAGGAACTAATTTTAAACAACTCTATTCTCTACATATTCTGGAATGTAAAGGACATCTAAGGACAATGAGAGTTTTGGGGTCAAGATTCCATTCTTATCCATATGGGAGTCACTGAGCAAATAGCATATTTGTTTTGTGCACTTAGAAGCTTCTGTGCTTTGTATTCTTTTCTCTATGGGGTGTGATATGATTCAGCTTTGATAAATAAGCTAATGTATGCTGTTCCTCTAAAAACATTGCTTCTAAAAGCAAAGGTAACAGTACATTCATCTTTCCTTTGCAGTTGAAAAGATGAAAATCCCCAAATAATAAAAAAGAAAATCTAATTTCAGCTAATAGCTTCCTTTTCTTCTATTCCCAACCTCCTTTACTCCCACAGTTAAACCTTTTTAACCAGCTCTGGAAAATGGTAGAAAATGCTGAGTTTCAACTCCTCTCCCTACCCATTCTTTGATAAGCTTATTAATGAGTAATGAAATAACCAAAAGGTGCAGAAAAGAAGGAACAGGAAGAGAGGTTAAGAGGCCTGAATAATCAACACACTAATTAATCTCATCTGACTAATCCTTGCTTCATAGAGGAACATGGAAAATGTCCCCAAATATTAACACGATTCTGACTAGATAGACTATTGACATTCTCACAAGGGAAAGGAAAGAAAATACCTTTGCTATAATTATAAAATGGAAATGTGCAGGCAGAATATTTCAAACATGAAAGGGAGAAATACCATAAAATTCTTCAGGTATCTCCTAGCAGTAGCATAAGTAGAAATGAATTTGGAAAGAGTGGGTTAAGGGTCATTTGGTCCATTCTTCTGCTTTCTAATAGAACAACACTTGGATTTTCAGTCTCATAATTAGCAAGTTTACCATAGAAATTCACATTTCACTTGGTAAATACAGGTGGGTCCCGCTTTTTTTTTCAATAAATATGTTCTGTGAAATGTGTATAAATCAGCTAGCTTTTAAAACACACTCTATGATATTCCTCTAAAGAAATTGTGTAGTGGATTTTGTTTGTAAAAGTAAATGTCACTTCAGGATTAAATAATTATCTTATTTTTTTAAATTAAGGCCTGTAGACTAAAGTAAAATAAGTTAATGTACTATGTTTATATTACCTATGCCCCCCACAAAGAACAGAACAAACTAAATGGAAATTTTATGGATTGATAAATTTGTGTTTATTTATAAGATAGCTTACCATACTGGACACAGAATTTCAGTCTCTCTAAATCACTAGTATATCCCCTGATTTATTAAAAGGAATGTTTTATTTGATTTAAATGTTGCTCCTTGTCTAAGGTCATAGCTAATTATTGGCAGGACAAAGTTCAGAACTTGCTTTTGGTCTAATATTCTTTCAACTGTGTGACATTGTCTGTCTTCAGTACTGCTGCTTTGAACGCTGAATTCTGAATTCTTCTTAGATACAAACATTGCCCTCAACTTCTCTCTACCTTCTATTCTACTCTCTCCACATCATCCCATTGCATTATTCTCTATGATAAAGCCTGATAAGCAATGTTTCCCCTTCCTGAAATATACCTCTCAAAAGAATTAGTTAAGGTTATAGTCAAAAGAACACCAACAACCAATTGTAATTTTTTAAAATTTCTTGAGGAAACAATGATAATCTCCTTTAAGACCATCCAGTCCATTTGTTTAGGGGAAACAACACTGTCATCAGTCCTCAAGGCCAGCAACACTCTGAAGGAAAAAAGAAATCTTTCCTTGAATGCTCAAAGTTAATTTTTAAAATGAATATAATAAAAAGGTGTCAAAATAACTTTTTCTTTTTTAGTTTGTTTTATGTTTACCTAGACTCAGAGAAAACTTTTAGATTAAATAGTGTATACTACATTCTCATCTGGTTAGTTCGTGTACTATAGAAAGAAGCTATATTCAAATGAGAAAAAAATATTTTGTGGCTAACTCTGCTCTTCTTAGTAGGAAGAATAGAAGGAAGAGGAGAGAAGAAAAGAAAGGAAAAGAAAAGAAAACTGATAGATGATACCAAATGGAAACCTCAGAATTCACAGTGACTTTATGATTAAGAAGCAAGTGTTCACCTTTATTAGATTCTCACTGTACTTTAATTTTTTATGTATAATTAAATGTCTGAAAGAATAAAAAATATTCGGATAGCAGGATGTGGTGTGATACCTGGTCTTAGGTAAAATAGATTCCACTTCACTCAAGAGAATGATGTGCTCTGGTTCTTTTATGGAAAACATATTCAACATCCCCAAACCAAGCAGGAAACCAAATTATTTCTTTGTACAGGAGGAATGGAAGAACAAAAGGGAACGAGAAAACATTTTTCATGCTGGCCCCACTCTAATGCTTTCTGGGACCTATTTATCTCCTGCTTATTGTGTAGTCTGTGTAGAGGACACAGGCTCTGAAAGCTGTCCGGCAGCTCTGGGGAATGGTGAAAACTCATATCCATGGACTTCACAAAGATAATGGTTTCCTCCTTGGAATCAGGAATGGCTCCCCATGGCTGCTCAACCTTAGAAACTTGTAGAGTGTCCATGGTCCAGGAATTACCAAGGTAATTTTGCATTGGATAGAGCTCAGAGAGGAGCTGTTCTTCACATGCTATTGATCACAGATGGAAATATATCTTCCTTAACTGAGTATGCTGCCCTTTAAAGTCTCCCACTTCAATATAATAGGACAGATTGAATATTTTTCCATGTTAGTGGGTGGAAGTTTTTCCAGTGCCACCCAGTTGCTCTTTTCTTACAGAAAGCAAAATACAGATTTCTTTTGGGTGCAACAGACATCAAGAAATAAAAAATAGCTGTCTCACATGCAATACAAAATGACATCCAAAGAAATCACACCCCAGAAATCACACATGGCAGAAGTAAGCTTCCTTTTTGAAATATTTTGGCACCTGACATAAGAGCAAAAGAACTGCACAGACCACCTGAAAAAAAAAAAAGAGGAGAGATTTCTGTTACAAAAAAATAATAATAATTAAATAATATATTCCTTCAGGTTTATCCTGAAATATAGATTGAAGCCTGTGTGTTCAAACACAGTACTTTGGGAAATATATTTCAATATTTTAAAAAATTAAGAAATAACAATCAGACCTATAAGAACAAATTGTAGCTGGTTCGAGTATTTACATAATACAGAATCTGCTTTAGTTGCTAGAACAGGTATAAAAGGAATTAATTCATTATTAATATTTTCTGGTTGAAATAGTTAAATAATTCCCAAGACTTAAAAAATAAATCTCTGAAATGAGGAAATTTCTTTAAATCCTAATTCAAATGTGTACTAATTAATTTTATTACATACAAATCCCAGTATAGAATTTCAATAGAGTAATCATTTTTATTTTGAAAGCCATTTTAAAAATTCCTCAATGTTTCTTTGAGAGATCATGGAATTTTCCCAAAATTATTTAGAAGGTGATGCCTGGACGCTAAGGAAACACATGTATCTAATTCCTTAAAAGGAGCATTTCCTATGTCTGCTAATGCTAAATACCAGAGAGCTGAAGAACCAAACTTGAATGAGGACACCTGTGTGAAATATTAATAAGACCTGTTCCCAACCTGGTATAAATCAATTGCAGAGTAACCTAGGCAGGGAAATTGGCTCAGGAACATCTAATACGTTGGTTGAAATGTTAAAGGTGATGTTTGAAGTTTGTAGCCTGTCAATGCAAGTGAGAATATGAGCTAGTTCACTTGCTGCAATAGCTTACATCTTTTTCTGGATTTTTCATGATGGCTGGACAACTAAAATAATTTTAGCAGATAAAGTCCTCTAAATTATATTCTTGGTGTCATAGTGTGCTACTTGGTATTTCTCCTAAGGTACGAGAACTCTTTGTTCTTTAGGTAATCTACCTTAGGCAGAAACTTTGAACAAAATGTTCAAAAATTGTTTCTCCATTTTCTATTTGTATGCTGACAATAGTATGCCCAAAGTATTAGGTTTTTCTGTAAGTTTTTGCTACAGGTATTAATGTGAACTTAAAAATAAAACCTAAAATCATATAATCTAAATCAATAAGTCACCAAAAAGAGTACTTTTTCAGATTTTGAGATGTCAGATGTTTTATTAAAATTTTATATTCCCAAAGATTTTTGTGCATATCAAGTACAAATTGTTTATTCTTACATGGAACACTAATTGTATGATGCTTTTCAAATATTTTTATTATATCATTTTAAAAACATTAATTATTATTTTTTTGGTGCCAGGTATTAAACCCAGGGGCACTTAACCACTGAGTCATATCCCCAGCACTTTTTTTATATTTTAATAGAGACAGGGTCTCACTGAGTTATTTGGGGCCTCACTAAATTGATGAGACTGGCTTTGAATTCGTGATCCTCCTGCCTCAGCCTTCCAAGCTTCTGGGATTATAATCATGCACCACCATGCCTGACTTACTGAACTTTTTCTATGTGCTAAAAATGGGATTAGGCTCCAAGGACTCATAAAAAGGGCTGTAAGAAAAATACAAACTGAATACCACAGCACAAAGAAGAAAGCATAATTCTGTCCAGGAGAAATTTTGAAGACTTCACTGAAGAGACTACATTTGATTACTAGAATATGCATAGGAATTTTCCCAGTGCAGAAAAAATAGGAAAATAATTTCAAATTTAAGAAACAGCAATTGCAAAAGCATACAGTTTAAAAACAGTCCATTGTCATCAAGAAGTGTCAAGACTTTCTGATCAACAGAAGAATAAAATACATTAGGGCAAAAGATGAGTTGGAGTCAGCATAGTTACAAACAGACAAGAGTCTATACTCCAGAGAGGAACATTTCTAAATTCCTACTTTTGAAAACGATTCAACATAATCCTAGTTCCATCCAGTCTTACAACCTTGCTAGGAATTGCACAAAATATGTGCTGTGAGAATTTGCTGGTCGAATGGGCAAAGAAAATTGGTACAATATACTTTCTTGAGCTGAGATTCTGCAGGTACTTTAGTTAGGAAGGAAAAGGAAGCAAAATCTCTGGCAATGGATATAAGACAAAGCAAATCCTGTATCTGCAAAAAAAAAAAAAAGTATTACAGAGAAAATTTAAGTAGAGAAAGAAAGAGCATTTCCTAGGATGTACAAGAACTGAATTGAGGCCAGTATACAAAGCAGGTAGACCTAATAGCAGACATGTGAAAAGAGAGAAAAATGTAGTCATTTTTTTCCCACATTGGGGGCCCAACTAGAAAGACTATTTTTTTTTTCCCTTTGTTTGGGGAAGCCAATATAAGACCATTTATTACATAGAATACATTCCAAGACTTTTATTCCAAGACTACTTGAACCATTCACTCAGTTTGAACCAATCATTGGGTAATTTCTCTGCAGCTAAGAAATTCCATAATAAATACACACCATCCTGGGAGGTTTTTTAAACAAATCAAGGAGCAAGTGTGCCTAGATTTGTTTCTTGAAAAATGAACTTTCTTGAAAAATAAGCTTTTTCCCACTAGGATGCATAGGGAAGGAAAGCTAGCATGGCTTTGATGATGGTTACACAAAGAGCAAAATAATGAACAAGAAAAAAATAACTGCTCATTGTCACTAAATTTTCAAGAGCCAACAAGAAAGGAAAGGTAAGCTAGCAATAATAAGTACAAGCTACTCAATGCATTTGAATCTCCCTTTCATGACACCTGCCTGGGTATGGCACAGGTTGTGATGAAAACTAAGGGAAGTTGAGTTAGTCTGACCTGCAATTTCTCAGGAAACATTTGGAGAGAATGCAGAGAAGAGCATTGATTTGTATGGAAAGAGAGATGACTTTCCAATAGCCCCCAGAAAGGGGGCACCTATTCTGGAATAAATAATTATCGTAATAATAGACCAACATTTTAGAATGTCATCACATGAGGTGGGGGAAAAGGAAATCTAATGTATTCATTCATGAGTAGAGAGCTTATCTGAGGAAATATCACATTGGCTTGGCCATCATCTTTTCAGTTTATTCCTTGACTGGTAATGATGTGTCATTTCAGAATAAATCAAGATTATACAGAACTTCAAAAACCATCTATTAAGATGCATGCCTTATGTAATAGATGTACTCCTTGGATATTCCTTGAACATTAAAAAATTTAAATCTAGTACTTTTAAATGTCCTAAAAGGAAACTATTTATTTAGAGATATCCTGTGATAAATGTTTGGTCAAGAAAAGAATCTTTGGTAAAATGAATAATTCCCCCATATTTATAGGCTAGTCACTTTGAATTTTCATATACTGAATTATGTTTTCTTAAAGGGAGTATATCCTAACTGGCAATGATTTTATGTTTCAAAGTGTATATCTTATACTTATTTCAAATTTCAGTGCAAAATGAATGCAAACATTATTCCAATCACCTTTACACCATAAATATGCCAAAATATCTTAGCCAATGAAAAACTCCCCACTGCTAAATACATGTTTTCATGAAAAACAAATTAGATACATATTCCTAAGGAAAAGAATTTAAATGTGTTCTTTGAATCATGCTCTACAATTTTTTTTCCAAAGCAGCTTATGCTGTATCTTACAAAGTCAATGTTTACCAGTATATTTATATGATTTTCTTTCTTTTGTTTTCCTTCCATTTGGCAGAACACACAGTACTATATAGGCATGTGTCTGAATATTTAGCCACACTATGCCAGGAGTCCACACAATGCTTAGGACTATTTAGTTTAACAAGGAATGTGTGGCTTTTGCATGTGCAGGCACATTTATATGAGTGGCTCCAAAACCTCTATTAATGACAGAACACACTTGTCACTTGGAATTTACAAAATTACAATGAGTTTCAACAAAACACCACCAATTTTATAAATATTTACTTTTTAACTTGATGTTAAAATAATGAATACTGGACACGTTGGGTAGTACTTCAAAATTGCAGGAGACAAATATTAAGGTCATATCTTTGTGGTTGCCTTTTGAATTTATCCATGTTTTGCTTATATGAAGGAGATACCATGAAGCTCAAACATAATATATAACCTTCTATATAAAGCCTTTATAAATTCTGTAATAAGTAAACTGCCCACAGTTTATATATAAATTGTAATCATTAGAATGGAATATTGTGCAGATAATTGGGTAAGTATTATTTTTAAATTAAGAGATATTAGCTTTAAACACCACACATTATTTTCTTTTACATGAAGTGGAGATAATGGGAATTTTTTTTTTTGGTTCTTGGATTTTTGTGGATAACAAGTAGAATTTCTAGTATCGAGGAAAGTGTCTGAACCATTCATTGGAGAATTTGCATTGTAAATAGCAAACAAGCTATTTTACCTATATTGAGAGGGTTGCTTCATCATCTAAACCAGTGCTTATCAAACTTTAAAAAATCATCTGGAAATGTGTTAAAAATATAAATTTGAATTCAGTACATCTGAATTAGGAGCCTGAAACTCTATATTTCTATCATATTACCATGGGCTGCTATCATTGCTGGTCTGTTGACTAAACTTTGGAAACAAGAATGAGTGGATTTTGGAATGTAAAGATCTATTCTGTGTACTATATTTTATTTTTGGCCAGTTTGCCTATCTGAACTTCATTTTTAACCAAATTTATTCAATATTCTTTGCAGATTTACAATGATCAAGCATAGAAACTGGATAGCAGTATAGAAATAATATGATAATTTCCAAAGTCTTGGAATAGAATTATAGTTTCTCTAAGTCAAGATGTATACTCTTTTCCAGTTGTATCAATTCTTTGAGACAGAATTTACCTTTATATCATTGGATAGTATATAGTCATCTACTCCACAGGGCTGTTATGAAAAGGAAATAATATATGTGGAAATTGTAGATTCTTTAAAGCATCATAAATGCTTTTATTGTTAAATTATAATTGTTAAATCACTAAGTTCTTGGACAAAATCAACAGTAAACATTATTATATTTTACACAGTGTGTGATGTATCCTATATTCTGATTGCCATTCTGTGTCTTCTACCATTCTTTTGAATATTAACAACTACCAGTCCAGAGTTTCAACACTTTTAATGTGTATTCAATGATTCTTCCCCCACCTACAGGGGGCGATGTTGTGTAGGGAAAAAAATGAATCCCCAAATTACTAGATTATGTTACTGAGATCTTTATAAGCAGGCAGATCTATTTTTAAAAACAATACAGAGAAGGTTGTTGCTATGAAAGTTTGTTTTTTAAAAGGTAGCCATGATAGATAAAATACCTCCTACAAATTGTCTATGTACCTTCAGAGGTGACCCATCATCCTCCATGTTGAAAGACATCTAACCTGGATTATCTTGCTTCCTTAAACTTTCAGAGGTAATAACAACCCCACTGTCAAGACCCAAGTCCCAAAGTATCAGCTCCATGAAGTTTCTCTGATTCATATCCTCCATCTCACAAACACACACAGCTAGGTATTACTTTCTTTTGAAAACTTATAATAGGATTATATTTGTAAGATCTTCTTTTACAGGACTGGTCTATAGTATAGATTTTAACTTTATTTTCTAGTTCCCTTATTATAGTAAATTTCAAAAAAGCAAGACCTTCCTTAATGTTCTGTATCACTTCGAAAAATCAGCATATTGTTTTGTACATGTCAGCTACTAATGTAATTGTTAAATTGAACTGTATTTTTATCTCTTAAATCAGTTTTATTCACTTTTCATTCTTTGAAATTTTTAATCATTATTATTTTTATTTTGCTGAGCTAGGAATTGAACCCAGGACCTTCCAAATTCTAGACAAGAACTTTACTATTAAGTAAAATGTCAAGCTTTTTTTACTTTTTAAAAAATCATGTACCCTTATGGATAAAAAGTTTAAATTTCATATTGTCAATGCATTCATTGATTTATTAATTATGTTAATTTATAAGCTTACTATTTTATTAACATAACAAATGCATGTAAGACATCCAAAAATTAGAAGTTTGAATGATACTATCCAAAATTTTTAAAAAAAGAAATACTAAATTCACTTACTGCAGTTTGAAATTCTCTAAGAATAGAAATAAGATAATTATAAATTTATCTGCTATATGATTGCTTATCCAGCATCAGTATAATTCATTGAGATGTAATTCTGTGTGTTTTATATACACAGATTGTGTGTGACTTTTCTCCTGAATTTAGGAATCAGATAAAGGAAAGAAATCTGAATTCAGAGCTTTTGCTGTTTTCTATAAAGCCTGAGTTCATTGAGAAAATGAAATTCAGTGTCGTGAGTGAGAAGATGACATTAGGTACCATGGATAAAGACAGGAAAGACAGAAAGAGAGAAGAGATTGGTGGGGGGACATTAAGGAAAACAAGGAGAAAAAAAAAACAGGAAACATTGGTTGAGTTCCAATGTTATAAGAGTGGGAAAGTCAGTCCATCTTGTTGGTTACTAAGGAATAAAGGCCCACTCTGACTCTATTAGATGACTTAGCAGACTTCAGAAAGAATGCCTATAAGGTGAATTAATCCCTGATGGAACTAATTGAGTGGTAACTGGAGGCAGGTGGGGTGTGGCTAGAGGAAGTGGTTCATTGGGGGTGTGACTTTGAGGTATATATTTTGTATCTGGAGAGTGGAGTTATCTCTCTCTGCTTCCTGATTACATAAGCTGCTTCACTCTCCCATGCTCTTCCGCCATGATGTTCTGACTCACCTCCAGCCCTGAGGAATGGAGCTGACCTTCTATGGACTAATACCTCTGAAACTGTGAGCCCTCAAATGAATTTTTCCTCTTCTATAATAGTTCTAGTTGGGTCCATTAGTCACAGCAGTGAAATAGCTGATTAAAACACCTCCCAAATATTAGGAGAATGTTTGCCAGAGGAATTCCAGAGTTGAAATTGAATATGTCAGCAATTCTAGAACAAACTGCCATTTCTGTACATTAATAGTGGTCCTCCGTTTCCAAGACATTGATAGAAATAATAATAGTAGTAATAATATCTAAGATTCATACCACTAGTCTGCATGGAATTGCAGAATCAAGAGAATACTTATTTAAAACAAGGGTCTAATCATTTCTGCACACCTGAGTGCATTTTCTTTGATATTTATATGGCCCACGTACTATCAGAGTGTACTACTTCTTTTCATATATTTTCTTTGACCTCTCTTGATGATGCTTCTTAATGCTCCCATTCTTATTGTGGGGCATTTAGAATAGACCCTCTGGTACATTATGTTCTCAATAAGTATGCTTAAGGAATGAATTCTATTTTGTTTTTTTTTTTAACTTTTCTTTTAAATTATTTTATTTTAGAGAGTTCTATTAGGCTTATAAAAAAATAACTATTTATCTTAGATTTTGTCTTATCTTCAGTTTATCTTTAATTAGACGATGCTTAGTTCAGTTTTTGCTATGAAACTACCTAAACACCCAGCATTCAAAGGTGGTGAAATTGAAGAGAAACAGTAATAACTCTTAAGGAACTTTAAAGAACATGAGATAAAAACTTTAACATAAAAAGTAACAAATGCTAGGGAAGCCAACTCATGGTGACCATAATTGGCAGGTGCTATCACATAAAGGCTAAATGCCAAGTGGTTAAAGTAATTACTATACAAGTAATTACCATGGAAATAGAATTCTATTTCATAATTATAAGGGTTTCTTTTTTCTTTCTAGAGAGGTTCTGATATGCCATTCATGCTATCAAATGCATGTTAATAATAAGACCAAGTGTGTCTTTCAGTTTATCATTAAATAAAATCATGTTTCTAGGTGAGATTAACACTATAGAAACTAATAATTAATTTAATAGAAAGTGAGAATACTTACATTATACTTTGGGAACTTTTAAAATAAATTGATTATTGAATAATTAACATCTATGTAAAGCTTTGGTAATTCACATAGGTAACTTCAATCTAATCCAGTAATTAAATCCTTCAACACAACTTGAATCTGTATCTACTCTTTGCATACCTTCAATGTGTAGCTTACTATACTGGATTGCTCCAAAGTTTTTAACATAATTAAGTTTTCTCATCTTAAATCTGCTTCTTTTGTTTCAGAGGAAAACACAGTGCTACCTTGGACCATTTTAAAGAGTGTGATATTTTAAATCTTTGGGGAGAAAAAAACACAATTAATAATTCCCATCTGCTCACACAAGTCCACAGTTTTTGAATCCTGTTTAGATGCTTAACAAAAGTGAAGTGGGACACACCTTCACCTTGTATGCATCTATTAAAATCTACCTGAGTTCTTGAACCTCCAACAAAGTATCTTACCAGAAATATGTAGAAGCCACAGTATGGAAAAGACATATACAAGTTTTCAGGGGGCAAAGTAGTAAGAAAAGAACAAATGAATTTCAGAGAGCAATAAAAACAATAGAAACGGTAACCAATTGTCTCTTCCTCTTCCCCATCTTTCAAAGGATTAGATGAACTAGATCTGTGTCATCCGTTTGCCCATTTTGTTTAACACATCTTACATTATTTTGGGGAAAAGAGAATCACTTCTAAATGATTTTTTTTCAACTATTGTTCTTATATATGCCAAGAATATTTAAATTTGTATGAACTCATTTCTAAAACAAAAGCAAAAGAAATTAAGAAAACCAAGTCCCTGTTTGAAGAAGGTTAATAACCCCTAATCCTTTCCATGTCATACCAGGAATTGGTTAGTAATTTAATTTTATATTCTAATTTATTAGAATAGCACATTATTTTATGACATAGGCTCTCACTGACTCACAAAAAATATGTATTTTTTAAGCTTTATAAGAAACCCAATATATAAAGGGATTGTTTATCACATGTTTCCTAACCCAGATACTCTTCAATTAAATTTGTAGGCAAGTGGCTGGAGATTTAGCTCAGTGGTAAAGCACTTGCATAGCATGTATAAGACCCTGGATTCAATTCCCAGCACTGCAAAAAGAGAAAAAAAAAATGTGGGAAAATAACTTCTTATGACCTGATTACTTTTTTTTCTCCAGTGGAGCCCAGTATATTTTACCCAGAAATATCTTAATATAACATATGTATGAATCACAATAAGAAAATTCTAATCAAATTTGGAGAAATTGGTCATGTCAAGACACAAATGCGTTCCAAAAACATCCCTAGAAGAGCCCTGGGTGTAAGCTAATAAAGTCATCTTATTCATGGACTACTTGGAAATGTACTGCAGGGAGCTGTAGCTTAAGGAAGAGGATTAATTTCTTTGCTTCAATAGAATGTGTTAAAATCAACTCCATCCTGGTTTATCTGGGTAATAAGATTATTTACCAGGCTGGTTCCATGGTTACTGGGCTCAACCACCAATAGTTTTCATTGATTGGGAAAGACAACACATAAACCCATTTCAAAGAGTTCAGTCATCTGAGTTTCACAGTTTGCAGGTTCACTTTGTGGGTTCCTGTTGAATTAGAACCTGAATAGCCTACAGCTAAGCTTGTGTCATATAATATGACCAAAACTATATAAATGTTATGAAAAGTTAAATAGTTCTGGATGTTAACACAAATGTCTTCTGTTATACATACTCTATATCAAGAATTAAACTGTGACCCAATGTTGCTTTCCACTTAGGAATAAAACTACATTGCATCTTTCATTTATTTCCTGAAATACTTGTAGTAGCAATTATATCTCTTTAAGGACATTACTATAAGAACATAAGTAATCAGGACATAACTAATCACATTTTTAAAAATACAATATTTTAAACTTATCAAATGTTCTAAAGGAGTTTTGACATGTGGGACACACAATTTGTAGACACTGTACATCTTAAAAAGAATGCTTGCAGTTTTCTGAGACTTCATATTGAAATAATGCTTTACATACAACATGAAAACAGCATTATGTGAAGAAATAGTCAACTTTGGTATCTGCCTTCAGGAGCTTACAGAAATTAATAAATACACAAATATGTGAATTTAAAATACACATGTGATATGTTAAAAATTACAAATGCCTTTGGAATCCTGGTTGGGAGTGGGGGGACGGGTAAAAAAAGAACAGTAACAGATAAAGAAAACTTGAGGAAGCCACAAAATTTACCCTGTGCTTCAAAGAATTGGATAGAATTTAAGTAGGTACAGTGTATTTGGAAGAGCACTCTCCTTGATGAGAAAAGAGCTTCACAATTCCTTTTTACCATCTAGAAAATGCAAGAAACTTATTAAGAAACTCTAAAGTGTTTAGGAGGGGACAAAAAATTTTCTTTCAGGAAAAAAAATACTCTGTTTAGCAAGTGGAAACTAGATAAATTTCGTTAAAAGTGAAAGGACACGTTTATATCAAAAGTCTAAGAAAGCATGGATCAAAAACACATTTTGTCTTTTGAAACAAGTGTTGTACAACAATTCACTTCCATAAAAAAGTTAAAAATGCTAGTCAACAGGTATCATTATATGTGATAGCTAGTAGAAAAAAACAGCAATATAAAAATAACTGATATTTTTAAAAATATCAGCAAATATTTCATTCATTGTATATAGTTCTGATAAGGCCTATGAAGACCATCATTTGTAAGATTATAATATAGATGTTTTTAGAGGTTTCTGACAAGTTGTACATTGTAAACACTATCAGCTAGTTCTTTTTACTCTTAGGAATAAAACCTTGAATAAAGCAGAGAAAGATTTATTTTTATTATTTAAATAGTGCATAGTTTAATACTTTATAGCATTGTAGATGATGTTAAGTTTTATCAAAGTTGCCACAAATGTACTAAAGTTTGCATAGATTAGAAAAAAATCAATGGATCCCTCCTGTTAAATTCCTAATGTGAATATGACCCAGAATTCTCTAGCCTAGAAATGGACAAGAACCATTCAGTAAGAATGCTATATAAACAAGCAAGCATTACAGGCTGTTGAAACAGACATTAGGGGTTTGAGGATGGAAATTGTGGTGTCTAGTTCAATGTAACATTAAAACTTGAATAGTTTATTTCTTCTTTCCTTTCTCTTTACATCTGCAGTATCATAAAGGAACAGTATTAATAATACGGTATTTATGATAATGGTATTTGTCAAACTCTAATATCTGAACGATACCATGCTTTTGAAACAGACCTATATGCAATGCCACTGAAATTCTTTGTACTCTTTGGATTGACTTTCAAAAATACATGCCACATTAAAAGAAATAGAAAAAATCTTATGTTCCTATGTAAATAATAAAATCGGGCCAGAAACCCTGTCTTAGCATTCATATGGTTAGAGTTTTCTTATATTTCTTCTCATGGTACATTTCAAGAAGTTTAGTTTCTATTTTCTGTTCTCAGAAGAATAAGAATTACTCATTTTTCTTTGTATAAATGAATTACTTTGAGAATCTTTGTTGAGTACTTTACCTAAACTCCACCAACGGATACCATATAATTGCTGGCACATTCTTGATTATCATCAAGGTATATTGCCGTGATAACTTGAAATCCTTGGCAAATTTAATGGACATTTTATATAGTGCATCTTGGCTTGAAAATGTCAAGCAAAAAAAGTCAAAGCAACACAGTCTATATAAGCTCTCCCCTGATGTGAAGAGCTGCCTCAGACACGCAGCTCTGACTGCCGGGTTTCTCATCACAAAGCTAAATGACTCGAGTGTTATCAAACTTATTTCTACCAAGTACTCAAGTACTAAAATGACAAATCATAGGGATGGCTGTTAGCCTGAAGACACTTCTGTTCCATTATTTAAAGTCTGTTTTTTTTTAATGTCTGAGATTTCTATGTGGAAAAAATAATGAACTTTAAGAAATGTCACTTTTACTAACAGAAATTATGGCTTGAACACCTGAATATGAATATTAAATACAAAAAAGTACATTTAAATAATGTTAAGGTTGTGACACAAACTGACAAAAGCAGCAAAATTCAAAGTTAAGGATGACACTCCACCTTAACTCACCCCGTTATGAGGGGGAAAGGGCACCAGAGTGTACGGCTGGAAACGCTATCCTGGCCTTCATTCCCTGCCACCTGATTGTGTCACATAGTGTTTTATTCTTCATACAATTTAATTGGTTTTTGGCATTTGGCATTCCCTCTCTTTTCTTAAAAGAATTTTTGGTGCCCATTTATAAAATGTCATTTAGAAACCTATACATATTGCTACTGTCCTTTGAGGGTCACTCTTGAAAGTGATATCATTTGAGCTGTTTTGAGTGTGTGTGTGTGTGTGTCTGTGTGTGTGTGTGTGTGTGAGAGAGAGAGAGAGAGAGAGAGAGAGAGAGAGGGAGGGACTGGTCATGTACTCATGTGTGTTGTAGAGAGGCATTTATCAAACTGTGTGAGTACTGGACTAAGACATAAAAGTAAAAAAAAAAAAAAAAAAAGCTAACACTCTTTTAGTGCTTAGTCTGTGCCAAACATTATTTTAAGTTTTTATAGATATTAGCTTCTACAGTTCTCCAAGGAAAGCAAATCATAGGGTCACTGTGGTTCGTGTGATCTTGCATTTTCCAAGAGTCCTGTTGCCAATTTGCAAATCAATGAATATTTGCTACCAATACATCCACTATGTTTTCTTGCGTTAAAATGTTTGAGTGTACATTAATACTTGTTGTGTCACATTATATAAAATGCTAATGAAAATAAGATGATTAGTGGCGGTCAACTCTATGTCTCACTTCCACCTCTATCAACATTCATCCAGTAATAAAGCAAATGTGAAATAACTACGCTATGTTATATTACAAAATAATCCTAGAGAGTATCCTGACCAAATTTTTTATGGATACATAAACAGGTTTTCTCAGACTTATATAAGCCTGCCTGAAACACCCTGAAGAGTCCCTCACTCTCATCACTCTCAGTTGAAGACATTTCCACTCCCCACTCTCTTCTTTGTCATCAGTAACAGAAGCTATCTTTGTTTTATGAGTTGACATTGCACAATGTCTCAAGATCATTTTCATCTAAATCTATTGAGGCCAAGTTGCCTAACACTAATGCCAGTGGCACACAAAAAACCCCATTAAATAATAATAATAATAAATGTAATTAAAAATAACTAATCAAATTCAAGATAGTTAAATCATATTTAACTCAGTAGGACATAAAGTCTTTTCTAAAATAAGATACATAATATAAAGAGAAAAATTTTTCCAGTATGGCCAACAAGGATACAGGTGACAAGACAGCATATAAATCAAAAGTCATTGATGATGATAACTTGTGAGATCATAATTCACTGGTTGTCATCATTCCCAGATCCTGAATCTACTCTTTCTTTCCTGTCATAGGATTCATGCTGACCCAGGAATGGAGTGGAGGTCAGCCTCTGAGCCTCTTTTTTAGCAATGTCTGAATCTACATTTCCTCTCCTGCTGAGCAGTAGCCCAGCTCCAAAATCAAGGCTGTCCTCATCTCCAATAATCCTGTTTCCTCCCACGGCTTTTTGTGAAAGACACATCCTGACACATGAAACTCAAAGCTATCATGTGACCAACTTTGGCCTCCAAATAAATAAATAAATAAATTCTGTCACTTCTGAGGAAAAGCCGGAAAAGCCTGAAAAGCCAGCCTGAAGCCATGTTCTCATTGACATCCGGTGGCATGACTGGCAATGTTCTCCACAGGAGCTAGACATCAGCCTGAGTCTTAGAAGGAAGAAAACAAAGAACAGAGCCTCAACTGACCCACAATGAACATGTTGAAGCAAAGATGAAGCATCATCAGGAAATAAGTGTTTCCAGATTCATTTATTTTGTTTAAATTGCAAGTGCATAACCTAGCTCAGCAATTCTTAATTTTAAACAATTATAAGAAACACTTAAAAGTGCTCACTTGTCCCAAACCCAGATTTCTGATTCAGTGGGTCCAGAGTAAGACCTGAGAATTCACCATTCTCACAGGTGATACTGATGCTGCTGTTCAATACAATTTAGAATATATCCTCTGAATTTTTTGTGTGTCTCTTCATAATAGTATATTATATTCCTAATTACATTTTATTGCAAAAGTGACAGGAATCAGTTTTGATTTCCAGAGGAGACAACAGCCATGCTAAAGTTTTCCAAGAGATACAAAAAATAACATATAACATATGTTCTCGAGACAAACTTACCTTTACCAGTAGTGAACTCAGGAAATGATGACAACACACTTAGAATGAAATTTTACTACATCTAAATAAGTTTTCAGTCTCTGATCAGCACAAACACAGCTCCAGGAAAATGTAGTAGGGTGCTTAACACTGAATTAGAAGGTTTTGAGTACAACAATCCTGCATTAATTACTTCCATAGAGACCACTATTCACATATATAAATACAGTAAAATAGAAATTTAAAGAAGAAATCTTGTCTCACCTTTATAAGAGAAAATGTAATAACTTTGTATAAGATTATTGGATGTACATTACACTTCAATTTTTATTCAAATTTCAGTATCAAACACTATGACTTCCTTTCATACAAGCATAAAGTATGTTTAAAGAAGTTTCATCATATTGAAAAATGGAGGAGAATCAGAATGCTTATTAGTAATAGATTAAATAATATTTATGGTTTATCCATCTGATGGCATTTATATCATTTAAATGAAAGTAAATTACAAAACAGCATGTACTAAATGATTCCATTTTTTTCAAATGTGCATTTGGGGAATTGTGATAAATGTAATAAAACAATAAATTTTAGGACAAAACCAGTATATTTAGCAAATATAAATGATGGTCATCTTATAATGGTACAATTGCATTCATTGTCTATATTGTATTTTTACATATTTTCTGATTTTATAAGTTTATAAAAATTGTGTGTAAATATTTATACAATTTTCTGAATATTTGGTAATAATAAACTATTATAGTGGTAATCCAAATAAAAGTGACAAAAAGAAGCAGATGTCAAAAGGAATGAAAAATAAAAATACAAAATAATTTGTGAACCACAAGCTTAAAGAGTAGTCTAAAATAATAAAATTATAACAAATATCACCAATAATGTTAATTAATTTTTATTAGTTTGTATTTTACCTCAACATATTTAAAAAACATATATATCAGGCCCACAGTGAACACCACATTTTTTAAAATTTTAATTTATTAAATATGACAGGAGAATGCATTAAAATTCATATTACAAATATAGAGCACAATCTTTTATATCTCTGGTTGTATATAAAGAAGAGTCACACCATTCATGTCTTTATACATGTATTTAGGGTAATGGTGTCCATCTCATTCCATTGTCTTTCCTACCCCATGCCCCCTCCCTTTTTCCCCTTTGCCCTATCTAGAGTTCATCTAATTCTCCCATGCCCCACCCCCACGCCCAACCACATTATGTCAGCATCCTTAAATCAGAGAAAACATTCGGCATTTGGTTTTTTGGGATTGAGTAACTTTACTTAGCATTATATTCTCCGACTCCATCCATTTTACCCGCAAATGCCATGATTTTATTATCTTTTAATGCTGAATAATATTCCATTGTGTGTGTGTGTGTGTGTACACACACACACACATTTTCTTTATCCATTCATCTACTGAAGGGATCTAGTTTGGTTCCACAGTTTAGCTATTGTGAATTTGCTGCTGTAAACACTGATGTGGCTGCGTCCCTGTAGTATAATGTTTTTAAGTCCTTTGGGTATAGACCGAGGAGTGGGATAGCTGAGTCAAATGGTGGTTCCATTCCCAGTGTTCCAAGGATTCTCCAAACTGCTTTCCTTATCAGTTGCACCAATTTGAAGTCCCATCAGCAATGTATGAGTGTGCCTTTTTCGAAACCCACATCCTTGCCAACACTTATTGTTGTTTGTATTCTTAAGAGCTGCCATTCTGACTGGAGTGAGATGAAATATTAGTTTTGATTTGCATTTCTCTATTTGCTAGAGATGCTGGACAATTTTTCATATGTTTGTTGATTGATCGTATATCATCTTCTGAGAAGTGTCTGTTCAGTTCCTTGACCCATTTATGGATTATTTGTTCTTTTGGTGTTTGGCTTTTTTACTTCTTTGTGTATTCTAGAGATGAGTGCTCTGTTTGATATGCATGTGGTAAAAAATTGTTCCCACATTTTAGGCTGTCTATTCACCTCACTGATTATTTCTTTTGTGGAGAAGAAGCTTGTTTAGTTTGAATCCATCACATTTACTGATTCTAGATATTAATTTTTGTGCTGTAGGAGTCTTATTAAGGAAGTTAGGGCCTAATCCAACATGATGGAGATTTGGGCCTCCTTTTTCTTCTAAAAGATGCAGTGTCTCTGATTTGATTCCTAGGTCCTTGATCCACAATGACTTGAGTTTTGTGCATAGTGAGAGATAGGGGTTTAATTTTATTTTGTTGCATATGGATTTTCAGTTTTACCTGCACCATTTGTTAAAGAGGCTATCTTTTCTCCAATGTAGATTTTTGGCACCTTTGTCTAATATAAGATAATGAAATTATGTGGGTTAGTCTCTGTGTCCACTATTCTGTATCATTGGTTTACAAGTCTATTTTGGTGCCATTTTTGTTACTATTGCTCCATAGTATAATTTAAGGTCTGGTACAGTGATGCTACCTGCTTCACTCTTCCTGTTAAAGATTGCTTTAGCTATTCTGGGTCTCTTATTTTTCCAGATGAATTTCATGACTGCTTTTTATATTTCTATGAGGAATGTCATTGGGATTTTGATTAGAATTGCATTAAATCTGTATAGTGCCTTTGGTAGTATGGTCATTTTGACAATATTAATTCTGCCTATCCAAGAACAAGGGAGATCTTTCCATCTTCTAAGGTCTTTAGTTTCTTTCTCTAGTATTCTGTAGTTTTTGTTGTAGAGGTCTCTTACCTCTTTCATTGGGTTGATTCCCAAGTTTTTTTTTTAAGCTATTGTAAGTGGGGTAGTTTTCCTCATTTCCCTTTCAGAGGATTTGTCACTGATATACAGAAATGCCTTTGATTTATGGGTTTTGATTTTGTATCCTGCTACTTTGCTGAATTCATTTTCTAGTTCTAGAAGTTTTCTGGTGTAATTTTTTGGGTCTTCTAGGTATAGAATCATATCATTGGCAAACAGTGCTAACTTGAGTTCTTCTTTATCTGTATCCCTTTAATTTATTTCATCTCTCTAATTGCTCTGGCTAATGTTTCAAGAACTATGTTAAATAGAAGTGGTGAAAGAGGGCATCCCTGTCTTGTTCTAGGTTTTAGTGGGAATGCTTTCAATTTTTCTCCATTTATAATGATGTTGGCCTGGGGCTTAGCAGAAATAGTTTTTACAATGTTGAGATTTGTTCCTGTTATCCCTAGTTTTTCTAGTGTTTTGAACATTAAGGGAAACTGTATTTTGTCAAATGTTTTTTTCTGCATCTATTGAGATTATCGTACAGTTCTTATCTTTAAATCTATTGATGTGATGAATTACATTCATTCATTTCCATATATTGACCCAACCTTTCATCCTTGGGATGAACCCCAGTTGATCGTGGTGTACTATCTTTTTGATATGTTTTTGCATTTGTCTTGCCAAAATTTTATTGAGAATCTTTCCATCTATATTCATTAGAGATATTGGTCTGAAGTTTTTTCTTTGATATGTCTTCACCTGGTTTTGGATTCAGGGTGATATTGGGCTCATAGAATGAGTTTTGAGGTGCTACCTCTTTTCTGAATGAATTGAAGAGTGTTGATATTAGTTTTTCTTTAAAGATCTTGTATAACTTGGCCGTGTTCTGGGTGCATCCAGTCCTGGGCTTTTCTTGGTTGGTAGGCTACTGATGGTGTCTTCTATTTCATCACTTGAAATTGATCTGTTTAAATTGTGTATATCATCCTGATTCAATTTGGGCAACTCATATGACTCTAGAAATCTGTTGATGCCTTTGATATATTCCACTTTATTGGAGTACAAGTTTTCAAAATATTTTTTCTGTATTTCTGTAGTGTCTGTTGTTATATTTCCTTTTTATCACAGATATTAGCAATTTGAGTTTTCTCTCTCCTTCTCGTCATTAGCATTGCTATGGGTTTGTCAATTTCATTTGTTTTTTCAAAGAACCAACTTATTTTTAGTCATTTTTTTTCAATTATTCTTTTGTTTCAGTTTCATTGATTTCAGCTCTGATTTTAATTATTTCTTGTCTTCTACGGCTTTTGGTGTTGATTTGTTCCTATTTTCCTAGGGATTTGAAATGTAATGTTAAGTCATTTATTTGTTGACTTTTTCTTCTTTTAAGGAATGAACTCTCAGTACTGCTTTCATAATGTCCCAGAGATTTTGACATGTTGAATCTGTGTTCTCATTCACCTCTAAGAAGCTTTTAATCTTCTCCCTGACATCTTTTGCAACCCATTTTTCATTCAGTAGCATATTATTTTGTATCCAGGTGTTAGAATAGCTTTTGTTTTTTATTTTATCATTGATTTCTAATTTCATTCCATTATGATCTGATAGAATGCAGGGTAGTATCTCTACTTTTTTATATTCGCTAAGAGTTGCTTTGTGGCATAATATATGGTCTATTTTCGAGAAAGATTCATGTGCTGCTGAAAAGAAAGTGTATTCACTCTTTGAATGATGAAATATTCTATATATGTCAGTTAAGTCGAAGTTATTGATTGTATTATTGAGATCCATAGTTTCTTTGTTCAGCTTTTGTTTGGAAGATCTATCCTGTGGTGAAAGAGGTGTGATAAAATGTGTATATCATCCTGATTCCCAGATTATTGTGTTGTGGTCTATTTGACTCTTGAACTTGAGAAGAATTTGTTTGATGAACGTAGATGCTCCATTGTTTGGGGCATATATATTTATTATTGTTATGTCTTGTTGATGAATGTTTTCCTTAAGCAGTATGAAATATTCTTTATCCCTTTTGATTCACTTTGGCTTGAAGTCTACATTATTTGATATGAGGATGGGAGCCGCTCCCTGCTTCCACAGTTCATGGGAGTGGTAAAATGAGTCTCTTGGGTTGTTTTTGGTTTTTTGTTTGTTTGTTTGTTTGTATGTTTTTATCCAATCTGCCAGTCTATGTCTTTTGATTGGTGAGTTTAAGTCATTAATATTCAGGGTTATTATTTAGACATGATTTGTATTCCAGTCATTTTATCTATTTTTGTTATTTAACTTGACTTGGTTTCTCCTTTAATTAAATTTTCCTTTAGTGTAATACTTCCCTCTGCTGATTTTCATTGTTGTTTTTCAATTTCTCTTCATGGAATTTTTGCCAAGGATGTTCTATTGTGCAGGCTTTCGAGTTGTAAATTCTTTTAACTTTTGTTTATCATGGAAGGTTTTTATTTCATCATCAAATCTAAAGCTTAATTTTGTTGGATATAAGATTCTTGGTTGGCATTCATTTTCTTTCAGAGCTTGGTATATGCTGTTCCAGAATCTCCTCGCTTTTAAGGTCTGGGTTGTAAAATCTGCTGAGACACGAATTGGTCTCCCCCTATATGTGATCTGACTCCTCTCCCTTGTGGCCTTTAAGATTCTATCCTTATCCTGTATTCTAAGCATTTTCATTAAAATGTGCCTTGGTTTAGATCTGTTGTAATTTTGTACATTTGGTGTCCTATAAGCTTCTTGTATTTGATTTTCCAATTCATTCTTCATGTTTGGGAAATTTTCTGATATTATCTCATTGAAGAGATTGTGCATTCCTTTGGCTTGAAACTCTGTGTCTTCCTATATCCCAATAACTCTTAGATTTGGACTTTTTATGCTATCCCATAATTCTTGGATGTTCTGCTCATGATTCCTTATCATCTTCACTATGTGGTCAATTTTATTTTCCAGATTGTATATTTTATCTTTATTATCTAACATTCTGTCTTCCAAGTGATCTAGTATATTGGTGATGCTTTTTATTTGGTTTATTATTTCCTTCATTTCAAGTATTTTTGATTGTTGTGTTTTTTTTCCAGAATCTCTATCTCTTTCTTGAAATAATCTTTTGCTACCTGTATTTGTCCCCTTATCTATTTGTTGGTGTGGTCAGTGAATGCCTGTATTTGATCCCTTATCAGTTTATTGGTGTCATCAAAGGTTACCTGTATTTGCTCTCTTAAATATTTGTTGGAGTGATCGATTTTTACCCATATTTGCTCATTGAGGTCATTCTTTAATTCACAGATTATTTTAATTATGAGCATTCTGAACTCCTTTTCTTGACATTTCATCCACTGTGCTGTCCAAGGGTTCTATTATTGTAGTATCCTGGTTTGTTTGGGGAAATTTCCTCCCTTGTTTTTTCATGTTGTCTCTGTGATTTCCTTTTTTACAGTGTGGATCTGAGTTATTACAGTTTCTACCCTATAATCTTGCAGTATCTGTGCAGATTATCTGTACCTCACCTTGATGTTGGGCTTCCAGACCCTGCCAGTGTCTCAGGATGGATGCTACCACAAATATAGGTGGTGGCAGCAATAGAAGAAGATAACTTGAGATAGCAGTGGAGGTACCCAAGATGGATGCAATGTCTTTCAGAGATGGGAATGAAAGGGTGGGCCTTACACTGGCTTTGGGATGCCTACTCTAAGATGCAGCTGTTTCTAGGCCCAGTCTGTTGTACCACAGTAGAGACTACTGTATGAGGAAGCCCATAGGGATGGCCGCAGTGTCTCAAGATGGAAGTGGGTTAGACTGGGCTCCAAGTTGGTGGGAGGGATGGACCCAAACTTATCCTGGACCCTGGCTCCCACACAGGTCAGCAAGGCCAGTCTGGGCTGGTGCCATCAGGGCTCTGCCGGTGACTTTATAGACCTGGGCCTACCATGGGCCCAAGTTCCTCTGCAGGTCAGCAAGGTAGGTCTGGGCCAAGCCTGACTTTGGCAGCTGTCTGCCAGTGGGCGAAGGCAGTCCTGAGTGGAGCCTGAACTCTGATGGGTGTCTCTGAACAGTCTATTTTTAAGTTTAACCTTTAAAAGCTTTTCCCTGAAATCAGGACCAAGGCAAGGATGCCTATTCTCATTGCTTCTATTCAATATTTATTAGACATTTTTTTTATACAGGAATTTTATACAGGAATGTTTTCACATTGTAAAAATTATACAAAATGTACAATTTAAATAAGAGACATCACATCACAAAACTATTAAAATTTTGTGTTGTTTCTAGGAGTTTACTTTTCACTGACACTTTTAACTGAGTTACCAGATGAAAATACAAAAGTACAGACTTCAGGCTTTTACAGTTGAACATTTTTGTTTTGTTGTGTTTTGTTTTCAGTCATTGCTAAAAAGAACAAGTTAGAAAAGTGCCACCAACATAATTGATAAGCTAGAATTAGACAAAAGATTGGAAACATAGGGAAAACCAGAAGAAATGGTGGTGACTTGGGCCTTTTTTGAGTATTCTCATTGGAATTAACAAACTATCAGATTTTAAACATGAAAAAACAAGAGAAATGAGTCTATATGTAATAGGATTTTGTTTTGTTTTTATTTTTTACTTAGAACTTAGGTTTACCATTGTACTTAAGAAAGGTCAGAAGGTGCCATTACCCAATCAATGAAGGAAATAAGGAAATATTCAAAGGGGAAAAGTCAAGCCAACAAGTAGAGAGCTTCTAAACAAGACTCCCAGCTCTCTATTTTTTCCTGTGTAATAAATTGCCTTCCAGGATGTTCAATGGAAGCAACCGGCTTGTTCCTGCAGATGGATTATGAGTGGTGGACACAGCTGTGCAGATCTGGCACATAGAGATTTTTTTTTCCAGATTTGCCAGCTCTCTAACCTCCTTCACCCCACAGTTGTTGCTCAGAGTCCTCTAATCCTCCTCAGAGAACACATGAGTTAAGCCTGGAGCCTGCCTCTCCTACCCTTGCCCCCAAAGATAACTTCTCATCACAGTAAGATTATTTATTTTTTGAAACAAAGATTTTTTGAATCAAAGAAAATATATACAATATAAAGGTTTATTTAATTTCCATTTACATGAAACCCATGTCTATTTCTGCCTTTAGAAATCTGACATCCATATGACCAATTCAAGCTAATTTAGTGCTGAAAAAAAAAATCTGCTATACAAGTCAAGAAAGAAGAAGACTGGTTTCAGGACCCCAAACATTTATCTAGATGTCAGGTATTGGCATGAGATTAAAGCATATGACCAATAATAAAAATCAAAATAATGTTTTAACCACACAAAGAGTTAAATTGTAAAGAATTTCACATCCCTGTGGTTGAACTAAAGAAACCAATAAAACAATTAGCTGGGTAAAAGCTAGATTTTTCTGTCTTACAAACCATTCAATTCCTATATTAATAATAATGATGATGATGATGGTAAGTTATCTAGCTTGATTAATATTTTTCATCAAGAAAATGGGAGATATTTTCCCTTGAGTATTTTATTCATTCATTCATTAAGTCAACAAATATTATTGACTACTTGCTATCTGTCTACCAGGTTCTAGTGCTTGAGATATAATAATGAACAAAAAGTTCCACACTTAAAAACAACAAACCTACAGATATCTTGGACCTCACTGAATTTAAATTGTAGCACAGGAAAGACATGATAACCAAGAGACATAAAAATAAGCAACACGGTATTTAAAAAAAAAAAAAATGCTTGCTATGTACAGAGACAAAACAGGAAAAGAGGTGCTAGACATTCTTAGAGATGCAAATTCTAACAGTTGATCAGGATAGGTCTTGTTGAGCAAAACAAGAGGTGAAAAGTTAGCTGTGTGTTATTCTGGAGGAAGAACATTCATTCCCTTCACACAGAATAAGAAGGAAAGTGACAGCGTGGCTGGGTAAAGAACAAGAAAGGGTGTGAGATAGGGGATGAAATGGAATAAAGGTATCTGTGTGGAGCCTTGTTGAACATTGTGAAGACTGAATTTTTTGGTGAAATGAGAAACCATATGAGGTTTGTGAACAGATAAGGAAATGGTCTAACTTGTTTCATAAAGATCTCGTTAGCTGTGAAATCCCTTTGGGCATGGAAGTATGGAGATAAATATGAAGACAGTGATAAGGCTTTTGCAGTAATTTGGGTGAGATGATGAGTGCTCTGAAACCCAAGGTGATGGTGGTTTAATACTTATATATGTGTATGTATTTACATATATATTTGTATGTGTGTGTGTGTGTGTGTGTATACATACAACTGAATGGAAAAAAAAATGTTTGTTCTAGTTTTCAAGTGAGTTTTAGGGTAAGACTAACTTTAAAAATCCAAGTACAGAGAAAGAAAGTTGGAAATGTCAACCACACATGCATCTTGGTATTAAGATCTGAAATGTCTTTTCTTTCTACAAATTTCTAATGATTTGTCATGCTGACATAGTGACTTTCTAAAGATATTATGAATATGTTCAATATCTGAGAAGGACGATAGGAATTTACTACCAATTTAGACCCTATTGGTATACTTGATGTTTCAAACTGTTCAGTCAAAAACTTCAAAAGCAGAAAGATGAAGAAAAATTGAAGCATGTCTGTTCTTTTTTATTTCAAGGAAAATGAACAAACTCTACACCTGGATCAATAGCCCTGGCTGCTGATGTGCAGTTTGGGGGAATTCCTGTCTGGTGGTTTCTGTAACTAGAACCAGACACAGGAGGATAGGGGCTGGAGGGAGGTTTGAACCAAAGTTAAAGATGATACTGCAGCCCAAAATTCTCCAAAGTTTGTTAAGTCAAAAGCAGTTTGCTGTAAAAATTAAAAGTTATTTTTAAAAAGAGAAAATTCTTGGAAAATTTTGCCTTCTATATGGTTAGACTTATTTCCATCAGAGCTTTTCAGAACCTTTAATATGCTATCTTCCATCACTAATATCCAACAGGGTAATAAAGTATGCTCAATTTCTCAATGTTATGAGATCTAGCCTGCAGTGTGGTTCAAGGGGCCAGGAGTCTCTATCTCTCTTGTGCTTATTTTATAAGAGTCCACATCCCATTCTTGGAGGCTCTGCCCTTATGACCTCATCACCTCCTTAAGTCCCCACCAGCTAAGACTAACACTTTGGAGGTTAAGATTTCAACAGAGATATTTTGGGGGACATTCAGACAATAGCAATGGAAGCAGTATTCCACTAGTCAGGTTTGAATATACACAAGGGAAAAGCAAGGAGTATTGTGATGCTGAGTGGCATTTGTTAAGAAAACTGATAGCATTTTGCACACTTTGTATTGAGATTATGTCATTTAAGATCTTTATGAGTCACCTAGAATGTCATAATTCCACAAACTCTTTAGGTGAAAAATAATAATAATAAACAAAAAGAGAAGACAATGAGTGCTTTCACTTTCTTTTCTTCCGATTCTGAACAGATGCACTCCAGAAAAATGGTGGTGTCCTTTTGGTAAATCAGAATGTCAGCTGAATATTTTTAAAAAGAAGAAGAAGGAAAAAAAAAAAACTCCTGGACTTTCTCTGAAAGGTTAAAATGGTTGAAGTAAATTTAGTCAAAGTAAATGACATCTAGTGAAGAATACAAGGAAACCATATACATTTATAAATGCTTTCACTTAAATTCTAAACAAGCAATTTACCAACCTATAATTTCAAGAGATTGTGAAGTGATTCTGACAAAGTATATAAAAAATTTGAAGCGGTAAAGAAGTGATAGGTGGACAAAAGAATACAGGTTGATAAAAATATTAATCTAGAATTTCAGGCATCTTAATGTCACAATCTATGGTTATGAGTAACCGCTTGGAAATGAAAACTCCTCTAAGTGGCTGTTGTCCTTTTCCTGCCCTCACGGTACCTAACCAGCTATAGCTGACATCAGCTTAGGAAGTAGCCCCGTTGCTGCACATCAGAGGCTGTTAGAGACATGCATTGTCAACCAGACAACTAGCTTGTGATGGAATTTTGGAATGCAAGCTTTGTTCTCCTCACAGACATGAAGGGAGTTTAGTCATGATTTTAAAGAATTATTTCATTTAGCAGACTTTACATTTAACTGAATAAAGTGAAATTAAAATGAAATGCAAAGAGGTAAAATAAAGAACTAACACTAATGTTCCTAAACCAGCTCATCCCCTAACATGTTTGACATCAGAAATTACCAAGATTAATCAGTGGTTACAAATACCAATGCCATAGACAGAGAAAGACTGGTCTCCTCATGTAAGAAAACTAACTTAGAACTATTTTTAGCATTTTGCTTTAAGATAAATTTGACACCTTGATTGTATCTTCATATTTCTTTAGTCCTTAACAACTACCAAAAAAAAAAACAAAACCTTTGCCTTTGCATGTCATCTTAACATGCTCAAGTTTAGATATTTGGAATACTTGGAACTTTCTGTTTGTTGGAAAAGAATGATTGCCTCATCTCTCCTTTGTGTAGTCTTTTACTAACACCAGAGTCTCTCCCCTTCACTCCCTAATCTCCTGAACAGCAGGCTCAGGCTCATCATCTCTCTCCCCAGCTTTATTCCTCTGGTCTTAGGAATATCAGTGTCCACACAGATGGTTTTTTTAGCCCTCAAGTCACTCATTCCTTGACTTCAGCTTTTAGTTCTGTCTCCCTTCCTACTGGGTAGTTCTCCCAAGGATGGGGATGGGCAAACTATACCTGTGGGCTAGTTACTTCTTTGTTTTTCATACACTATATTTTTAGAGCACATTTAGGTTCACAGCAAATTGTGAAATCTTTCCTGCATACCCCACCTCATGCATATATAACCTCCCCTGGTGTCCACTGGTTACAATTAGTGAATCTACACCAATACATCATTACCACCCAAATCACATCTACATGAAGGTTCATTCTTCCAGCTGCACATGCTATGGGTTTAGACAAATTCATAATTACATATTCACCATTATAATATCATACAGAGTAGTGTTACTGCCCTACAAATACTATATGCTTTGCCTATTTATCCTTCCCAATTCCTTACTCCTGAATACCACTGATCTTTTTACTGTCTCCATAGATTTATCATAGAATTGGAATACTATGTCACCTACTCTATTTGACTTTTTTTTCACTAAGAAATATGCATTTGAATTCCCTCCATGTCTTTTCATGGTTTGATAATTCATTTTCTTTTCATCACTAAATAAAAATTTAGTCTGGATGTAGTACAGTAGATATATCCACTTATCTACTGAAGAACATTTCAATTGCTTCCAAGTTTGGGCAATCACATAATGCTTCTATAAATATTATGTGTAGGCTTATGGGTGGACATAATCTTTTGACTCCTTGGGTAAATACTAAGACATGTACTATGGATTAAATATTTGTGTTACTCCAAAATTCTTATGTTGAAGTCTGAAGTCCTAAGGTGATTGTATTGGAATGTGGGACTGGTGGAAATACATAAGGTTATGAAGGCCTAACTCTCATTAATAAAATTAGTAGCCTTAAAAAAGAAGGACCTCAGAGAGCTCCCTAGAGCCTTGATGACTGTATATCCCTACACAGAGAATCCATCAGTTCTTTGGGCTTTCCAGCCTAAATTTCTGATGTTCCCAACCACCAAGTCTATGATATTTTTGGTATAACTGTCTAAATGGACTAAGACCATGATTGTTGAATCACATAAGAATAAATTAAATTTTGTAGGAAACTGCCAGCCTGCCTTCAAGGTTACTATACCACTTATATTCCCACCAGTAATAAGTGAGAGTTTCTGTTACTCCACCCACATTCTCCTCAGTATTTGGTGTTTTCAGTGTCCTGAATTTGGATGCTCCTAATAGTTGTACTGCTACCTCATTGTTCTAAGTTGCATTTCCATGAAAACATCTGATGTTGAATATGTTTCATATGCTTTCTATCCCTCTATATAGTGTCTTTGGTGACATTTCTATTAAGGTTTGGGGCCAGTTATTTAATTGGGTTGTTCAGTGACTTATTGTAAATTTTTAAGAATTTTATTAATATGTATCAACTGTCTTTTATCAGATATGTCTTTTGAAAGTATTTCTCCAAGTCTCTGTTTATCTTTTCTTTCTCTTAACAATGTCTTTTTTAGGAGCAGAAATTTTATCTTTACAAAGTCTAGCTTACCAATTTTTGTTTTTCACGGTTTAGTGTTGTATCTAAAAAGTCACTGCCATACTCAAGATCATTTAGATTTTCTCTTTTGCTATCTTTAACCTTGTCATACTTTGTAGTTTTGCATTTACATTCAAGTGTGTGCAGGATCTGTCTCTTCTGCCACCCTACATATAAAATGTCCAGTTTTTTGGACACCACTTGTTGAAAAAACTATCTTTTCTTCATTTTTTTTTTAGCTTACTTTTCTACCAAAAATCAATTGATAATGTTTATTTGGGTCTATTTCTGGGCTCCCTTTTCTATTCTGTTGATCTGTTCGTCTACCCAAAAATCAATTGATGATGTTTATTTAGGTCTATTTCTGGGCTCTTTTTTTCTATTCTATTGATCTGTTCATATATCCTTTTTGCCACTATGACACTCTCTTGATTACTGTAATCAACAGATTGAAGTTGAGCAGTGATGTTTCTCTGACTATACTTTTTGCCTTTCACATTCTTTTTTTTTAATATTTATTTTTTCAGTTCTTGGCAGACACAACATCTTTGTTTGTATGTGGTCCTGAGGATCGAACCCTGGCCGCAAGCATGCCAGGCGAGCGCGCTACCGCTTGAGCCACATCCCCAGCCCTTGCCTTTCACATTCTGTTGACTATTCTGGATCTTTAGCCTCTTCATACAAAGTTTAGATTCAGTTTAGAATTAATTTATTGATATGTACAAAATAACTTTATGTGGTTTGACTGGCATTCCCTTGAATCTCTAGGCCAAGTTTAAAAGAACTGACATCTTGCTAATCTTGGTAATATGGTCTACCTATCAATGATTATGTTGTATCTCTCCATTTAATTAGTTGTGTTTTTGATTTCTTAAATCAGAATAGTGCACTTTTCTTCATACAAGATCTTGTATGTTTCTTGTTAATTTATACCTAAGTATTTCATTTTTGGAGTGCCATTGTAATGGTAATACTTTAATTTCAGATTACATTTGTTCACAGCTGGTATATAAGAAAACAATTGACTATAATCATTCTTTTTTCATACATTCTCCCTCTTTTCATAATATTTACTTGGAAAAAAATTCAAGCCTGTATAAATGTTCTCCATCTGTTTTTTGTTGTTGCTGTTTGTTCTGAGGTTTTTTTGTTTTGTTTTGTTTTTTGTTTTGCTCCGTACTCTGCAGTTGAATATAACTGGAGAAATACACAAAGCCACATCCACCAGTTTCTCTTTCACAACAACAAAACCTAAATGTATTTTAATTTTATAAAAACTATTCTATTCTCTGACAAACTCATTCTCCTTGGCACCTATTACATACTTTTATGCATCCTCCTCAAATTGTCATGCCTCCTGTGTTTCGACATATGAGTGGAAGCAATCAGAAAAACAGAAGCAATCAGAAAAGACATTCCACATACTCCTAGCACCTCAAAGACACTATGCCCATTACCTGTGAATCAGTGGGCAATATTGCTCAATATCATATATCCAAAACATGAGAAAAAATTATTTTGTATCATCATTTCCCATTAGAAAATTAATTCCACTTTAGTATAAATATTATTTTGAGGCAAAATTACAGAACAAACAAAACAGACCAAGAAAAATTCTAGAGGCTTTCTAAGTATATGTTTTTTAATCCTTACCACAATTCTATAAGGTTGATACTTTGTCTACTTTTACATTGAGGAAACTGAGACACAAGGAAGAAAATGTTTAGGAGATCATGATGAAGTTGAAATTCCCCCAAAATCATATGACTTAACCACTCTGTTCTCCTCTACTAACCTTTTTTTATTCTTTTATTTTTTAGTATTAATTTCTTTCACTCAGTGGGTTTTCTGTCTTTATCAGATTCTTTCAAAACTACATCTCCTATTTCAAGTATAATAAAATTCAGACACTATCATTGCCCTTCAAATAGACATAACACAAATATGATCATAATGATGACAAATGAGCACATGAATGAGTGTTCTAAATCATTAGTCATCTATAAAATTCAAATTCAAAAAAGGATATACATTTTACACTCACTACCATAGCTAAAATTAAAATAGATGACAATATCAAAAGTTGATAGGGATGTAGAGCAACTAGAACGCTTACATGCGACTGGTAGATACATAAAATATTTCAACCCTGTTTAGAAATGTTTGGCTGTTTTTTATAAAGTAAACATAGCCACCTTGACAATTGTTCAGTGTGCTGTCTTCAGGTCTACTTGCTCAATCCCCTATTCATCCAGAGATGATTGCCTTCTAGGGAAGGGAAGAGTGCTTGGACACTGATGACAGCCTCAGCCTCTCTCTCATTTCATGTCTCCAGACCAGAGTACTTCAAATCAAACTCCAGACTTCAGATTATTTTACTGCACATAATTCTGTGAGTATCTTTAACAAGTTCCAATTGTAGTCAAGGTGAATTAAACATACCCCTTGGCATCTCCTCCCACAGAATGTAACTACGAACACTACGTAAAACACACAAGGCAGAATTCTAAATATACATATGAGAATTCTAAAATATAAATGGTAACTGGTAGATGTGGGAAAGAAACCAGTACCTGAAAGCCACCGAACTGATAGTTTCACATAGATTGCTCCTTCAGTATCTTTTGGTCTGGACTCAAAAGCTTCCTAAAGTGTGGACCTAAGATCAATATCTGGACAGAAAAAGTTCTAAAAGAAATTTCTTACTTCTGGTCCAATGAATAGGAAGGAAAACCTATTTTGGATCAAAGATAGTGCAGAAAATCTCATGATTTTTTAAAACTTTGTTCTTCTTTGCATTTCCCTTTACCTTTAGTCCTCAGGAAATTCCTTGACTATAATGGAGGTGATAGCACAGCAGATGGGTATGTGCAAAAATTCCAAAGATAGAACACTTTCTTTCTGGACAAACTGTTTTGTTTTGTTTTGTTTTTAACTGTGTGGTATAAAATTTCCTCTCTTCTGCCCCTTCCCATTACTGTTCAAACTTAGAAATAGAAACAGTCATATCATGGGCACAGAATAGCAAAGAAACCAAAGCTCGAACCAAAGCATTATAGACAGAAGAAAATTTTTAGGAGATCATGATGAAGTTGAAATTGGAATTGAGGATAGAGGTTGCATAAGGTTGTGAATGAACTCCTGGACTCATCACCAAGCTGGGTAAGCATAGATCTGGCCCTGAAAAAACTAATAAAAATTACTGATACTATCACTAGGATGTAAACAAGACCCAGAGTCACATAAGTAACATCAAAGTTTCCATACTATAACCCAAATTACCTGATACAACACTACAATAAAAATTTAATAGCCCACATTTAAGATAATCAACCAATGCCAAACTTAGGGTGGCAGCAATACTGGAATTAGCACACAAAAATTTTTTACATCAGCCATTAAAATCATGCTCTAAAAGGTAACAATGAGCACTTTTAAAATAAATAGGAAGACAGAATAAATCAGCATAAAAAAGGCAAATATAAAAAAAAAAACATGATAACAAGAAACTATAATAAACCAAAATAAAATATTCACTGAATAAACTTAGTGCCTGAATGAGAAAAAAACACAGAGGACTAAGAATTAATAAGCTTAAAATGGGAATGATAGAAATTATCTACTCTGACAACTTGAGAGAAAAATAATTTTAAAATATATAAATAGCAATGGGAATCTGTGGTACAACCAAAATGTGTAACATTTATGTCAATAAAATATGGAACAAAAAAAGAAACTTTTAGAAAATTATTTTTGAAGAATAATGGTTATATGCTCTCCAAATTTGTTTAAAAAAAATAGACTTACAAATTCAAGAAGCTCAGCAAACTAGAAACAGGATAAACGAAAGAAACTTATGAATAGACAAATTATAACAAAACTTCCAAAATCTAATGATAAAAAGAGAAATCTTGAAATGTAATAGATAAAACTAACACATTATCAATAGGATAATGGTAGTTGAGTTACTGTGGAATTCCCATAAGGAAGCACAGAGGAGAGACATGAAAACATTTCTGAAGTATTTGAACAAAACAGTTGTTGATCCAGAGTTCAGTATCCCATGAAAGTACCTTTCATGGATGAAGACTAATAAAAGGCATTCTCAGATTAAGGAAAATTATGAAAAATTGTCACCAGGTGATTTACATTAAAAGAATGCTAAAAGAAATTCTTCAGACAGAAAGGAAATTAAACCAAAAGAAAGTAGTATTTCAAGAACAATTTTGGAACAACTGAAATGGTAAATATCTGGGTGAAGGCAATAGACTATTTTATCATTTCTTAAATCCTTTCAACTATGGGAAATGGTTAAAAATAATCATATCATTGTTAAATGCATCTTAAAATATTTATATGTGATAGGTAGCAATAACAATGAGAAAGGAAGAAGATTTGTGATGGTAGGATTTTTGTATTCCATTTGAATAGGTAAATATCAATCCTTTAATATGACTACACCTAACAAAAGAGAGTGAAAATACTTAATACAAATACTGATAGAACTGAAAGAAGATATGAATAAACCTGCAACTATAATTGGAGACTTCAATCAATAATTTTCAAATGCAAACAACAATAACAAAACACTAAAGAATAAAAGAACTGAAAAGCACCATCAAACAACTGGCTATTTAATATTTATAGAGCACTTCACAAATCAACAGCAGAATTTTTTTCTAATGTGCATGAAACATTTACCAAAATACAATATATCTTACAGTAATAAATCTTAAAAATTTTAAATAATTTAAGTCCCACAAGGTATGGTCTCTGACAATATAGAATTAAATTAGAAATCAATAGTAGAAAGATATCAGAAAACTTCCAAGTACTTAGAAATTAAACAATAACTTTCAAATAACCCATGGGTCAATGAAGATTTCTCAAGGGTATTTAAAAAATATTTTGAACTAAAGTAAAATGAAATATCACATAATGATATTTACAGATAAAAGCAAAGCAGTGCTTAAAAAAATTTAGCCCCAAGTGTTTATATATGAAAAGATAAAAGGTTTCAAATCAATAGTCAAAATTTCAATTTTAAGAAACTCAGGGGGCAGGGGGCAAGGAGAAGGAAGCAAAATATATTAAAAGCAAGTAAAGGGAAGGAAATACAAAATATAAGTCATAAATCAAAGTTGTTGGAAATAGAAAATACAATAAAGAAAATCAATAAACCAAAAATTTATTCTATACAAAGATCAAATTAATAAACCTTTAACCAGAAGAATAAAGAAAAAAGAGAAAAAGTCACATATCATATATGAAAAAGGATTATTACTAGAGAATATAAGAGATAATAATGGAATAGTATGGAAAAATATTAAAATGATAATAAAGGGATAAACTAAGAACCACTCTGTATATAAAACTTAAAAACTTGGATGAAATGAATCAATTTCTTCTAATTACCAATTGGTCCCAAATTACTAATACTTACCTAAAAAGAAAATAGCTACGCTAAATAATCCTATATATACTAAAGAAACTGAATTTGTAGTTTAAAAACTTCACTCCTAAAAATTCATTCTCAGGGTGAAGTACTGTGTGGAGTCTAAGTTTTACCCCTAGTGACATAATAGTGTTTTTGTCATTTTATCACTTCTACTAGAAGTCATAATATTTTGGATTCTGAGACAGAGGGTTTTATTGCTATTAGCAAAGCAGGCAATATGGGCTTCATATTCACATTGACTCACTTTGTTTCTAAATCCCATAAGGGTATGGAGAATCAGGTCCAGGCAGATATGCACATCATGGGTTTATGTCAGCTGAGGACTACTGAGCTTAGAGTCTCCCAAATCCTTTATGGGGTTTGTTAGCAGAGCTGCTCAAACTTTGCCCAGTAGTATACATTGTCTTTTTATCCTGGATAGCAAATCTTTCTGCCCTCTGCTATAGTCAGAAACACTATATCTGATTTCCACATTTGTTCACTATACAAACATTTTTGACAAAATAGTCCAGGAAAAAAGGCAAAAACTTACAGCAAAATCTTCAGAAACAGGTTGAGAGAACTATTTTTCAAGCAGATACTTTCACTTTTGAGTTTTACCAAACATTTAAAAAGGAGATGCCAGTTTTAAAGGATTTCTCCAGGAAAATAGAAAAGAATGCATCACATTTCAACTCATTATATATAGATAGCATAGCACACAAAATGGACCAGAAGAGTACAAACCATATAACAACTGGTAAATACTCCTTATGAATATTTATAAATAAATGTCATCATCAAAAATTTAACCAATTAAATCTAGCAATCATTTTTCAAAATAATAGCTCACGACCAAGTGAACTCTCTTCAGGAATGCAAGGTAAGTTCAATATTGAAAATTAATTTTTGTAATACATCAAATTAGCAGACTAAAGAAGAAAAACTGATTATATTAGTTGGTGTGTAAAAATGCAAAAAATTAGCAATCACCAAATGAGGACTAAAATCAAACTTCCTTAACCTGATAAAGGAAATCTAAAAATAAAAACAAAACCAAAAATATATGCAACTACCATCACACTTAGTACTACGTTTGTTCACTTTTAAGATCAAGCACAAGACAAGGGTGTCTACTCTCTTCACTTCAAAGTTCATTATTTTAGAAAGTCCTAACCAGTACGGTAAGTAAGAAAAAATAAAATGCATAAAGTTTAGGAAAAAGAAATACAACCATTGTCAGTTAACATGTCTATGTAGAATTCCAAGGAATCAAAAAATCTCCTAGAACTAATAATTACATTTAACATGTTCACAAGTTAAACACCAACATTAAAATAGTAGAATTTTCAAAAATTTATACAGGAATGTTTATAACAACTCTATTAATATTAGCCTGAAACTCAAAACAAGTCAAATGTGATGTGTGTATAAAAAGGAAGAAACTATAGCTTCACAGAAGAACATGAATGAATCCCAAAAGGCAGTGCTAAATGAGAAATGACAGTCTCAAAGGGCTAAAAATGCAAGATTTTACTTGTATGACATTCTGTAAAAAGCAAAACCATGAAAATGAATAACACATCAATGGTTGCCAATGGTTGGATGAGGAGGAAGAGGTTGGAGGAGGAAGACCACAATGGCCATCAAAAAGTTTTTTAGAGCAACGAAACCATTCTGGTTCCTGACTATGGTGACGGCCTAAAAATATGGTGATTGTAAGTCTGAAAATTCACAAAACTATACACCTAAAAATTAAATAAAAGTTAATTTATATATGTAAATGTTAAATATTTTTTAATTAAACATTTCAAGTCTATGAAACAGCAAGCAGTTCCTCTCACAGGTATTCACCAAAATAAGTGAAAACATTAATTCTACAAAAATCTTATATTTAACTACATTACTCTCTGTAGTCAAAAACTGAGACCAGTTCAAATGTATAACAACAAGGGATAAACAAATTATAAACAAATGAATAAACAAATTATACCCCTTTTTAAAATAAAATGCTACTCAGAAATAAAAAGGAACAACAGGAATGAATCTTTAAAATATTATTTTGAGTAAAAGGAGGCAGGCATAAAAATATGCATTTATAATTCTTACAAATTATTCCATTTCATTTTGTAAATTTACCATAAGTGATTCCACTTATAAGTACAAAAATAAACAAACAGATATCTACATTTATATAGGTGAGTAGACAGATAATTAGAACTCAGAACAGTAATCACTGATGAGCTTGGAAGAAAGAGCCTGGGGTAAGGTTTAAAGGGGACAAGAGGACACTTTAAAGGTGATAGATTTGTTCCTGTGTATTTTGTTTTGGGTAATGGTAACATAGACATACAAAATTGCCAAAAGTCACCAAATCAAACATGTATATGTTGATATAAAATAAAATAAAACTAAAGAAAAACCTATATAAATTTTGGAATTCAAAAGGGGTACTATAATTGTTTCACTCCCACATTGATCACAGACATAAAATGAGACACATTTGTAGGAATGAGGATCAAAAGGTCAGCATTAGACATGAATTCCCTGACAAGTTACTAACTCTAATGATTATTTTCAATATCTTGTGCTACTAGGAATCAAATTCTTTTTTGGACATCTGATGGTATCTTACAAATTGTAAATTATATCTTAAAGTCACTGTATGCATCTCAGCTGATTGCTTACAAAATAAGAGCCATGTGATATATTTAATATGTTTTTATTCTAATAAAGACAATCCTCTCTGAATTCTAAGAAAAATCCATCCATCTCTTTTTCTCTCTCTCTCTCTCTTTCTTAAAAATATTATGAAAAACTTGTACACTTAGGCATGAGATGTCCATTTCCTTTATGTAACCACAGTTTTTCAGGGTTCTTCCAACTCATTGGATCACAAAGGAAATGAAAAGTATTTGGAAATAATCAGTTTTTATAAGGTCAGTGTCTTCAATAAGTGGGACCCATAGCAGAATCCATTTCTCCACAATGATATGAATGTGCTAACATGCTTGCTATGCCCATGGAACTCGGCAGGTGCTGGCAATCCAAGCATTCACCCTATCTCCATACTATTTCCCTTATCCACCAGAAATAAATCCCCTCTTAATTAAATTAAAAAGTCCTCCTGACACAAATGTATATGGGAGAGGAAACTCAGAAAAGAAAAATGATGAGAATTACAGAAAAATAAATTTTACAAGTAAATTTGACATATATCCCTTTGAAAAAACAAGTAGTTAAAAAAATAGCAGCCCATGTACCGTGAATTCTTCATCATGGACTTCAGGTTTAGTTACAGCCAAAACAGCATTGTATTTGTTCCTACTAATCCTGGAGAGAAACAGAATAATCCTTATATCAGAATGTTATAAAATAAAAAGAACTAACAAAATAAAATAATATAAAAATACTAAAAATTGGGGGTTGGGGTTGTGGCTCAGCGGTACAACATTGGCCTAGCACATGCAAGGCCCTGGGTTTGATCCTCAGCACCACATAAAAAAATAAGTAAATAAAATAAAGGTATTGTGTCCAACTACAATTAAAAACTAAATATTTTTTTTAAATTGGTCACAAATAGTATATTTTAAAAATATATTTACTAGGCCACAAGAGTTTCATGCTAACTTTATAAGAATTTTCAAGTTGTTTCATTTATTGTTCATTTAAAAAATAACTTGATAAGCCTTTTAAATAATTGTCCCTTACCAGGTCAGATCCATTTGAAACCTGAGAAGGCTGCATGAAGAGAATTATCAAACTTTCTTACTCCCCATCTTCCACCCGAAAACAATATCACAAACCTCATCCATACACCTCCATGATTTCCGTATTATTCAAGTAAACATACTATAATGATATGAAATACAAGGTGGTCTCTAAAGTTCCAAAATTGGGTGTTAATAAAGTTGCCAATTTGAAAAGCAAACTCTGGTCATACAAGTTCTCCTCAATTGCCTAAGTAGTAAAAGCTTTATATGCAGTCAAAGTGAAATCAGCATTCTTATGTCTGAAGAGTTTTAAATAAAGACTTCAGTCCCATCAAGTCAGCACTTTAAATTATGACTCTTTTTCTTTCCTGCAAACAAAATACTCTGTATGGTTTATGTGTTTAGGTTTCCTAGGAAAATTCAGATTGATGTTATTTGTAAATGTTGAAATACTCTAATTTGAAGAAATTATGAAAGATGTCAATTGGATATGATGTGAAAAAGCAAAGGTTAGGTTCAATGAAAGATACACAAATTATAGTTTTAATTTCCAAACTAACAGAAATCAATCATGCAGCATTTTCATCTCAAACGCACCAAGAAATTAAAGATTATTGCACTTGCTGCAATTACACAAAAGCACAGCCTTTATGGAAGCATTGGTTTTTATGCAAGTAGTCTAGATTTAAAGATTTGTTTATTTTTATTTTTAAAGCAAAGACATTATCTGTTCAATTGCTCAGCAAGTAGGTTTTTACAAATTTCTCACAAGTTTCTATAGAATTGCATTGATTAGAGCATAATTTCTGTTAATATTGCCTTCTTCTTCAGACTCCTTTGCTTGCTTAAACTAACAGTGCACCTGCCCCTAGCCATCGTTTTCATCTTTTGTTCGGCTCAGTAGGTTACCTAACTGGTGGATTTTATTGAGTTAAATCAAGCTGTCACTTCATCTGCCTGAAGGATGACTCAAATACTACACATAATAATAAAAGAAAAGTAGGATAAAATAATCTTGTCAAGCCAGAAAAACTGATTGCTTGAAGTTGTAGCCTTCAATCAATACACTAATTCCACAATTTATACCTTTTTCAATTGGAGGGGAAAGAAACCCTGATATGGTATTTCTTGGCTCACTGACCAACTTTGACCTTCTATCTATGTGAATGTAGGATTAACAAGGGTTTCTGCTTAGTGAAATCACCTATGAAAATAAGAAAACAAATGTGGGCATTTGTGGCTCCAAGTAACTATTAATTTCAGAAATGCAAGGTGTGCACAGTGTTTATTTACTATGCCTACTAAAATGAAGAGTTTATTTAGCTGGAGGTAGATGGCTTTCCTATATAGGAATTATTTGAAACTAGAGTCTGTGTCACAAAGCACCTTAAAATTTGGCATGGTATAATTCCTTAAGGAACTTTTCTGTTTGATCTGTTCATTAATAGCTTGTGCAAAAAAAAAAAAAAAAAAAAAAAAAAAGTAACTAAGCAGTATAAAATTCTTCCTCTCAAATTATATACTTGTTTTTTTCACAAAATCTGTCATCTATGATAAAATAAAGTTGCACCATTCTATTGAGCTATTGCTATAATTTCTTACAAAGTATAATGAACTATTTTTCACCTATTATTATTGTTTAGAATCATCTATCATTTTCAAAAGCTTAGGTTTGTTTGTAAATTATAACTAATTTGCATACCTTTTAAAGTCAATAAAAACCTCATTTCAAAATTCTGGACCTTCTTTGGCTGTCGGATTTCTGCTTTCCTTTTATAATTCCTCCCCTGCAGGCACCAACCAGTAAATAAAATTCTTTGTTTAGCATTCCTTTTATATTTCACGAGGCCACCTGCTTACCTTGAATTGTGGCATGCAATCAAACAGGGTCCCCAAAACTAGTATGTTCTCTCCTAGTACATTTCTTAAATGTGTATTTGTATGTGTGTGCATGTACACTATAAAGCAACCTATAAATTAGGTCATTAAAATTTCAGTCAAAAGTATTTTCCATTACAAAAACTATAATGTGCTTGCCCAAACACTTTGGCTTTAAATAAGTCGTCTTACATTATGAAGGAGTAATATTTTTTATAAAAATGGGAGCAATAAATTGCATGCATATTTTATGCATATTCATATGAGCATATATTTTAAATATATGCACTTCTTTATGAAATAAGCTCTTTTACATCCTAACTGTTGTGGAAACACAAGACTATCTTTGTCCTGCTGATATGCTTAATCACATCTTGCTGCCAGCTTCAGCTTCTTAAGCTCAGATTTGAACTTTTGAAAGAACTGCGTGAGACCATTTTGTCGTGTAAACCATCTGAACGGGCTGAGATCATTCAATGAAGTAGACACAGCAGATTTCCAAATGCTGCTAGCCTTTAAGAAAAGTAAATCAGAGTTTGAGATTGGTGAACAAAGAGCTATTTTTTTCATCGCAGCAAACATAAAAATACTTGCCTTACCCAGAGAATACCCACTAAATCCAGACTATGTCCTGCCACTTCTGTGCCATTTGGGTTTTTTATAAGAAGGAAGAAGAGGAGAAAAGACAAAAAACTAAAATTCTTAAATCTTTCTCCTCACTAGTCTCCTCCACCCCACCCCCATATATCCCACTCCTTCATACCTCTAGTAAGGATTAAGTCAAAACATGCCTTTGAAAAGCCTACTTTCACACATGCAGAAACATAAGTTCATTTTAAATGGTGAAGAAGTGCATTTAAAACAGTACCAGAATTTTCTAGCAACAAAATTCCAGAATGCAATTAAATATCACCAGTAGCTTATTGTTGGTGTAATTTCAATGGACTTGACTCAGTCTTATTCCCTATGGTAGAATTGCATTCCGCTGATGATCCTCTTCTTCATGAAAGTATTTATTCTCCTTTTAAGTCTTCTACCTTATATGTATTTTTTAATTCCCTTCTTCCTTTCCCGTATTTTAAGCATTTCACAAGGTTTGATCCAAGGACCTGTACTTATAATTGTACACTATTCTCCTCCCTTCAAGAATTCATTCACTCCAGAGGCTTCCATCTTCTGACTAAACTGTGGACAGCAGCCAATCTAGCTTTCAAGTCATGGTTCCTACGAGTCACGGGGAGGTCATGAATTAAGCACAAGGTCAGTCCAAGCAGACAGTCTGGAACCAAGTAGAGTACAGAAGTCAGCAGTCAAAGGTCAATTGGAAGATCCGGGCTGAGTGAAATCAAAAGAAAGGGATCATACCTCAGCCAGATGTCAAGTTAGTGAAGTAAGTTTCAGATCCACACAAGTATCAGAGACTAGAAACATGTATTGTCTCATATCAAACACATTAAGAGGGAAATCTCACTTCCAACTCTCTTCATGCCAAGCAGAAATCAGTGACTGACATTCCTAAGGACTGACACTGAGAATATGGATGTCCTAACTGTTGCCCTTCAGTCATTTGTAACAGTTAAAATATCCCAAGTATGTTCTTGTCTATGCAAAGATCCTCCAAATCTCTACCTCTAAGCAGACCTCGCTACATGCTCCTATTTTCAAAAGGTGCCTCTCCTTGGAGACTGTGTTGTTACATCAATTTGATAGAAGCTAAACAGTTCTTAAATTGAGTTCTCAATTTCTATTCATTTTTGTGTATTTAATTTAATGTATTAAATGATTACAATGTGATAGCCAGTATTTTAGGCAGTAAAGAAAGAGCAGATTTTAAAAGTGACAGAAATCTCTGAATATAATGCATAAACAAAGCAAAGTGAATATATATTATCAAGAAAGATGTGTAGCTAAATTACACATAAGATTCACACAATTTAAGCAAATAATTTGTGACTAAGATAAAGGTGCAATTTAGTAGAGAAAGAATTCTCTCTAACAAATAGAGTTGGAACATTGGAATATTAAATATCCATATTTTTTAAAAAAAACTAACTCATCTCAAAATTGAAAATCTTAAGAGGCTTAAATAAGTTTACCCAATAGTGAATAATCTTCCACCCAAAAGAAATAGGCCCAGATGGGTTCACTGGTGAATTTGATGACATATTAAGGAAGAAAATATACCAAAACTTTACTATCTCTTTCAGGAGATGGAAGCAGATGGAATATTTTCCAATCCGTTCTATGAAGCCAGCTTTATCTTAATACTCAAGCCAGATAAAAACATTAAAAGAAAACTGCAGAATAAATTTTTTTATAATTATAGATGTAAAAAAACTCAGTAAATTGTTAGAAAATTGAATTCAATACTGTAATAAAATAGTTATATACCCAGACCCAATAATATTCATCCCAAGTATGTAAGGCCAGTTCAACATTCAAAAATTAATCAATGTAATCCATCAGAGCAACAATTAAAGAAGAAAAATCACGTGGTCTTATCAATAGAAGCAGAAGAAGCAAAATTTAACAGTCATTTTTGATAAAAATTCTGAGTAAGACTAAGATAGAGTGGGACTTACCTGACTTGATGTAAAATATCTGAAAAAAACCTACAACTAGCAACAAATTCAATGTTGAGAAACAAATCTGCCTACCTACTTAAGGAATAAAGGTAATGATGTATCCTCCAACCACTGGTTTTCAACATTTCCTATTATATACTAGGAGCCCTGGTTAATGAACTAAAAGAAGAAAATAATATAAAATGTGTACATATTGGAAAGTGTACTAATCCATTTTCTGTTGCTATAACAGAATACCTGAGGTTGGTTACCATGTAGATTAATGGAGGTTTATTTTCATATAATTTGTGAGTCTGAGAGTAAAAGATTGGGTAGCTTTATCTATTGGCCTTTGGTGTTGGCTCTTCTGCCTTCATCACAAAATGGCAGATGACATCATTTAAGAACGTGAGAGAAACAGAGATCATGTGGTAATAACACAGGAAAACAGAGAGTAGAAAGGGGCCAGTCTTGCTGTTTTAAGAACAATTTGCTGGAGTGAAGGTAGGGGGCAGAAGTTGGATTACACTGAGGCAGAATTTCTCCTAGCTTGGTGACCCAGAACTCAAGCAGCAGTAATACTGCCTCTCCCTGAGGTTTAGAGTAAAAAATCCTGAGTCTAGAGAGACAGCTTGCCCTAACCAAACCAGAAACTGTTGGACACATCAATCGGATCTAAAAAAAAAAAAAAAAAACCTCTCCACTGGATTTTATCAATTATCCATGGACAGCAGATCCAGGAGCCATTTTGGGATGGAAACTGGAAACCATCTACAGATACTGGAAACTCAAATCAATTGAATTTGCAGCTAGGTCTGCGTGAACTTGTCTGTGCCTAGTAAACCTGTGGAAAGTCAGAAATTGGAAGCAGTTCACCCTGGGAACACAGGTTAGAGAGGCTGGAGAGAGCCACATTCTTCCCAGCTCCAAGAGTTCTGTGACTAGTGGGGATTGACTGGGCCAGCTATAGCAGGTCAGAGTTGGAAGTTTGGAAGAGAGGATGTGAGGACATTTTTCTCTCAGCTCATCCAGCCAGGGGTCCACATCTAAAATAAGGTTTCCCAGGGTCTACCCACGCTGGTTGTCACTAGGTCCTGGCACCAGCCTGGTCCTCAGCTCCCTCCATAGTCTGACATCCACCAATCCCTGGGCTGGCTGGTCCAGCACCAGTCCAGCACCCACCAGAGCCTTCTGGCTCCCCAGTCCCCAGTTTCCCAACCACCTCTCCCAGTCCTTGACCTGGCCCACCCCTCCCCTGAATAGGCCAACAGCGTAGCTAAAGGCTCATAACCCTGCATGCCAGGCAGCTGTTTTGCCACCAGACCCTCCCAGCCCAGCATGCAACTTTGTAGCCCACAGGTCCAGGCACCCACCCCAACCCACCTGGCACAGAGCAGCTGGACCCCCAACATGACCAGGGCCCAACATGCCCCACTTCACCACCAGACCCGAATGGTCCAGAAAACAGCCTTGCCAATGGCCCACAGGATGCAGCACCAGGCACTGATCCACCTGCTATCCTGATGTGGCCAGGTGCTTTGCTGCCCAATCACAACCCAGCTTCCCTGGCATGCCACTTCACCTCCAGGCTTGCAGCCAGCCCACATAATAAAATAATCTCCCCAAAAGGGAAACTGGGAAATCTTAAACTGCAACCTTCAACATGGTGATCAGAACAATAAAAGGGAAGGATGTACAACCCACAGCCCATACTCCCACACTTGATCATACCTCAAGAAAAAACAAAAGAAAACCAGGTGGCACAGTGAACACATACACTCACTGACTATTTCATTCACCATACTAGATATGACTCCTTAGTTTTTTAACATTTCACCAAGATTTTTTTTGTTGTTGTTGCGTGTTTGTTGTGATAATAGTTCTTTTTCGTTTTTGGATTTGGGGTTTCCATATTGGATTTTTGTTTCATTTGAATGTGTACTGACTGATTCATAGACACCTACACACATTCATAGTTTCTCTCTCCATGTTTTCAGCCTTTTTCTTGCTTTTATTTTTCATTCTATCTTTTTGTTGTTTTGTTGTTGTTGATTATGATTTTTTGAAAGTGTTATTTTCCTGTGCTCTGTATTTTGAGGGTTAGGGTTTCTGATTAGCATATTTTGATTTTATTTTGTATGATCTTTCTCATCACTCCATCTCTCTTGCCTCCCTCTGTCTTTCCTCTATTCCTGACACCCAAATTCTATTCTTTCTTGCTTCCTTTATATTCTTCTATTTTTTTATCCCCTTTCAAAATAACAACATATCCTAGGTTACCACTGCATCGGCCCTATTGGCGCTTTGAAATTACAAATACTCTTCTATGCCCTCTTTTTCTTTACATATATTCAACTCTATCCTTAACCCTATTAAGACAAATTGAGGTATATAACACCTACCCCTACCACAAATGTCACAACAATAATTAATACAGTGGAAGACATCTATTTTAATTCAGAAATAATACATGATTATTTAGTGCTTTTACTGATGGTAATTACTGATTCCACTATCCCTATATATCTACTAATTAACACTAGATATCAAAATAGGTACTAAGGACCTAGTCTACTACTATATATTTTTTGTATACATTGTTACTATCCTTGGATTTCAACCCAAAATCTGCGAGGTACTAGTAACATAGATGGACACTATAAACTCATAACACAGAAACTCTACAGCATCATATCCATCCAGATAGATGGGTAGACACACAAACAATATGAAAAAGCAAGGGAACAAACCATCCCAAATAGCAGAATACCTCTTCACTGGGCTCCATTGACACCACAGTAGAGGAAATGTCAGAGATAGAATTCAGAAATTTCATGCTTAAATTGACGTACGAGGTAAAAGATGACTTAAAGCATGAAATCAGAGAGAAAATGCAAGAAGTGAAAGATCATTTCAATAAGGAGATAGAGATCCTAAAGAAAAATAAGTCAGAAATCCTTAAAATGAATGAATTAATGAACTAAATTAGAGATTCAATGGAAAGTATCACCAACAGATTAGATCACTTGGAAGACAGAGTTGTGATCTGAGTTATATGATCTGGAAAACAAAGTTGATCCTGGGGAAAGTATGTTAAGAGACCATGGACAGAACTTCCAGGAAATATGAGATAACATAAAAAGACCCAATTTAAAATTTATCTGGATACATAAAGCATCAATTCATATTCAAAACACTAGAAAAACTAAGGATAGTAGAAATATATCTCAACATTGTAATGGCTATATATGCTAAACCCAAGGCTAACATTCTAAATGGAGAGGTTAATACCAACCGAGCCTTCATAGGCAGTGGCCACAGGATTGAGACGGGGCTTGGGAGAGCCAGTCAGGACTCACCCATTGCATTGGTCACCCGGCAAAGGGAACGAACTGTCGCCATTTGCATGGGATACCACCATGGCAGAGAACTGATGTCACCAGAATGCGGAGGAGATAACCGGCGGTGACAGTGACTTCTTCACTTCCCTTCTAATACTTTTCCTCCCAAGCATCAAATAAATTTATAGGAGTAAACAGTAACTCAGCAGTCAAACAGAACAAGAAGTAACATGAGCAGCATGAAAAAGCAAGGAATAAAAGGAGTACAAACAATGCAGGACAGCCTAAATATTCAGGAGGACCTAGAGGCATCAGAAAAATGGCCAAATAAAGAACTCAAGGAATACCTTAGACAGATGGAATGGAATATTAAAGAGGATATGAGACAGCAAATTCAAACAGTGAAAGAACACATTGAAAATGAATTACATAAACAGATAAAAGAAGCAAATAAGCATCTTTATCAGGAGATAGAGATTATAAAAAAATCAAACAATAATTCTAGAAATGAAGGAAACTATAAACCAAATTAAAAACTCAAATGAGAGTATCACTAACAGAGTGGAGCAAGTAGAAGCCAGAACGTCAGATAATGAAGACAAAATATATCATCTTGAAAAGAGTCTAGCCAACTCAGAAAGGCTGGTAAAAAATCAAGAGAAAAACATCCAAGAGATATGGGATAACATAAAAAAACCAAACTTACAAGTCATCGGGATAGAGGAAGATATAGAGGTTCAAACCAAGGGAATGAGCAACCTGCTGAATGAAATAATTACAGAAAACTTTCCAGAAATAAAAAAGGAAACGGATGTACAAATTGTCGATGCATACAGGACACCAAGCATACAAAATCACAGTAGACCAACGCCAAGACACATTGTTATGAAGATATCCAATATACAGAACAAAGAGAAAATATTAAAAGCTACAAGAGAAAGGAGGCAGATTACATTCAGGGGTAAACCAATAAGGTTAATAACGGATTTTTCATCACAGACGCTGAAAGCGAGAAGATCCTGGAACAACGTATTTTAAACACTGAAAGACAATGGATGCCAACCAAGAATTTTGTATCCAGCAAAAGTAAGCTTCAGGTATGACAACGAAATAAAAATCTTTCATGATAAACAAAAGTTAAAAGAATTTGTAGCCAAAAAACCAGCACTGCAAAGCATCTTGAGCAAAACACTACACGAGGAAGAAATGAAAAACAATAACCAAAACCAACAGTGGGAAGTACCTCAGTAAAGCCAGAGGGCGGGGGGAAAGCTAATCATGGAGAAACAAACTAAATTAAAAAAAAAAAAAACATAAATAATCAAACATGGCTGGAAGTACAAACCATATATCAATAGAAACTCTAAACGTTACTGGCTTAAACTCTCCAATAAAGTGACATAGGCTGGTAACATGGATTAAAAAAAACAAATCCAACAATATGCTGCCTCCAGGAGACACATCTGATTGGAAAAGACATACACAGGGTGAAGGTGAAAGGTTGGGAAATAATATACCACGCACACGGTCCTCGTAAGCAAGCAGGGGTGGCCATCCTCATATCGAATAAAATTGACTTCAAGACTAAGTTAATCAAAAGGGATAAGGAAGGACATTATATACTGTTAAAAAGAACATTCACCAACAAGACATAACAATTATCAATATTTATGCACCAAATAAGGGTGCTGTGACGTTCATAAAACAAACTCTCCTCAGTTTCAAGAATCAAATAGACCACAACACAATAATTATGGGTGACTTCAACACACCTCTCTCACCATTGGACAGATCCTCCAAACAAAAGTTGAATAAAGAAACTATAGAACTCAATATCACAATCAATAACCTAGACTTAACTGACATATATAGAATATATCAACCATCATCAAGTGGATATACTTTTTTCTCAGTAGCACATGGATCCTTCTCAAAAATAGACCATATATTATGCCATAGGGCAACCCTCAGTAAATAAAAAGGGGTGGAAATAATACCATGCATTTTATCTGATCATAATGTAATGAAACTGGAAATCAATGATAAAAGAAGGAAGGAAAAATCCTACATCACATGGAAAATGAATAATATGTTACTGAATGATCAATGGGTTACAGAAGACATAAAGGAGGAAATCAAAAAATTCTAAGAGATAAATGAAAATACAGACACAACATATCTGAATCTATGGGACACAATGAAAGCAGTTTTAAGAGGGAAATTCATCGCCTGGAGTTCATTCCTCAAAAAAAGGAAAAACCAACGAATAAATGAGCTCACACTTCATCTCAAAGCCCTAGAAAAGGAAGAGCAAAACAACAGCAAATGTAGCAATTCTAAGCATAATTAAATAAATAATTAAAATCAGAGCGGAAATCAACGAAATTGAAACAAAAGAAACTATTGAAAAAATTAACAAAACTAAAAGTTGGTTCTTCGAAAAAATAAATAAGATCAACAGACCCTTAGCCATGCTAACGAAGAGAAAAGTGAGAGAACTCAAATTACTAACATACGGGATGAAAAAGGCAATATCACAACAGATGCTACAGAAATACAGAAGACAATTAGAAATTATTTTGAAAACTTATATTCCAATAAAATAGAAGATAGTGAAGACATCGATAAATTTCTTAAGTCATATGATTTGCCCAGACTGAGTCAGGAGGATACACACAATTTGAACAGACCAATATCAATGGATGAAATAGAAGAAGCGATCAAAAGACTACCAACCAAGAAAATCCCAGAACTGGATGGGTATACAGCAGAGTTTTACAAAACCTTTAAAGAAGAATTAATACCAATACTTTTCAAGTTATTTCAGGAAATAGAAAAAGAGGGAGCTCTTCCAAATTCATTCTATGAGGCCAACATCACCCTGATTCCGAAACCAGACAAAGACACCTCAAAGAAAGAAAACTACAGACCAATATCTCTAATGAACCTAGATGCAAAAATCCTCAATAAAATTCTGGTGAATCGGATACAAAAACACATCCAAAAAAATTGTGCACCATGATCAAGTAGGATTCATCCCTGGGATGCAAGGCTGGTTCAATATACGGAAATCAATAAATGTTATTCACCACATCAATAGGCTCAAAGATAAGAACCATATGATCATCTCAATAGACACAGAAAAAAGCATTCAACAAAGTACAGCATTCCTTTATGTTCAAAACATTAGAAAAACTAGGGATAACAGGAACTTACCTCAACATTGTAAAAGCTATCTATGCTAAGCCTCAGGCTAGCATCATTCTGAATGGAGAAAAATTGAAGGCATTCCCTCTAAAATCTGGAAAAAGACAGGGATGCCCTCTATCACCACTTCTATTCAATATAGTTCTCGAAACACTGGCCAGAGCAATTAGACAGACGAAAGAAATTAAAGGCATAAAAATAGGAAAAGAAGAACTTAAATTATCATTATTTGCGGAAGACATGATTGTATACCTAGAAGACCCAAAAGGGTCTACAAAGAAACTACTAGAACTAATAAATGAATTCATCAAAGTAGCAGGATATAAAATCAATACGCATAAATCAAAGGCATTTCTGTATATCAGTGACAAAACTTCTGAAATGGAAATGAGGAAAAACATCCCATTCACAATATCCTCAAAAAAATTAAAATACTTGGGAAGCAATCTAACAAAAGAGGTGAAAGATTTATACAACGAAAACTACAGAACCCTAAAGAGAGAAATAGAAGATCTTAGAAGATGGAAAAATATACCCTGTTCATGGATAGGCAGAACTAACATCATCAAAATGGCGATATTACCAAAAGTACTCTATAGGTTTAATGCAATGCCAATCAAAATCCCAATGGCATTTCTTGTAGAAATAGAGAAAGCAATCATGAAATTCATATGGAAAAATAAAAGACCCAGAATAGCAAAAGCAACTCTAAGCAGGAAGTGTGAATCAGGTGGCATAACGATACAAGATTTCAAACTATACTATAGAGCAATGGTACCAAAAAAAAGCATGGTACTGGTACCAAAAGAGGCGGGTGGACCAATGGTACAGAATAGAGGACACAGAGTCTAATCCACAAATTTACAACTATCTTATATTTGATAAAGGGGCTAAAAGCATTCAATGGAGGAAGGATAGCATCTTCAACAAATGGTGCTGGGAAAACTGGAAATCCATATGCAACAAAATGAAACTGAATCCCCTTCTCTCGCCATGCACAAAAGTTAACTCAAAATGGATCAAGGAGCTTGATATCAAATCAGAGATTCTGTGTCTGATAGAAGAAAAAGTTGGCTCCGATCTACATATTGTGGGGTCGGGCTCCAAATTCCTTAATAGGACACCCATAGCACAAGAGTGCTATGGGTAGAATAGCCAGAATCAACAAATGGGACTTACTTAAATTAAAAAGTTTTTTCTCAGCAAGAGAAACAATAAGAGAGGTAAATAGGGAGCCTACATCATGGGAACAAATTTTTACTCCTCACACTTCAGATAGAGCCCTAATATCCAGAGTATACAAAGAACTCCAAAAATTAGACAATAAGAGAACAAATAACCCAATCAACCAATGGGCCAAGGACCTGAACAGACACTTCTCAGAGGAGGACATACAATCAATCAAGAAGTACATGAAAAAATGCTCACCATCTCTAGCAGTCAGAGAAATGCAAATCAAAACCACCCTAAGATACCATCTCACTCCAGTAAGATTGGCAGCCATTATGAAGTCAAACAACAACAAGTGCTGGCGAGGATGTGGGGAAAAGGGTACACTTATACATTGCTGGTGGGACTGCAAATTGGTGCGGCCAATTTGGAAAGCAGTATGGATATTCCTGGGAAAGCTGGGAATGGAACCACCATTTGACCCAGCTATTGCCCTTCTCGGACTATTCCTTGAAGACCTTAAAAGAGCGTACTACTAGGGATACTGCTACATTGATGTTCATAGCAGCACAATTCACAATAGCTAGACTGTGGAACCAACCTAGATGCCCTTCAATAGAAGAATGGATAAAAAAATGTGGCATTTATACACAATGGAGTATTACTCTGCACTAAAAAATGATAAAATCATGGAATTTGCAGGGAAGTGGATGGCACTAGAGCAGATTATGCTAAGTGAAGCTAGCCAATCCCTAAAAAACAAATGCCAAATGTCATCTTTGATATAAGGAGAGCAACTAAGAACAGAATAGGGAGGAAGAGCATGAGAAGAAGATCACCATTAAACAGGGTCGAGAGGGGGGAGGGAAAGAGAGAGAGAAGGGAAATTGCATGGTAAAGGAAGGAGACCCTCATTGTTATACAAAATTACATATAAGAGGAAGTGAGCGGAAAGGGGAAAAAAACAAGAGAGAGAAATGAATTACAGTAGATGGGGTAGAGAGAGAAGATGGGAGGAGAGGGGAGGGGAGGGGAGGGGGGATAGTAGAGGATAGGAAAGGCAGCAGAATACAACAGTCACTAGTATGGCAGTATGTAAAAAAGTGGATGTGGAACCGATGTGAATCTGCAATATGTATACGGGGTAAAAATGGGAGTTCATAATCTGCTTGAATCAAATGTATGAAATATGATATGTCAAGAGCTTTTTAATGTTTTGAACAACTAATAAAAAAAAGATTGAAAAAAAATAAATAATATAAATATTTAAAAAAAAAACATTCTAAATGGAGAAAAATTGAAAGAATTCCCCCTAAAAACTGGAACAAGACAGGGATTCCCTATTTTATCACTTCTATTCAACATAGTTCTTGAATACCTAGCCAGAGCAATAGGACAAAGAAAGAAATCAAAAGGATACAAATAGTAAAATAAGAGCTTAAACTATCCTTATTTGTTGTTGACATGATTCTATATTTAGAAGACCCAAAAAGCTCCATGAAAAAACTTTCTTTAATGCATAAAAGAATTCAGCAAAATACCAGGATATAAAATTAACACCCATAAATCAATTGTATTCTTATACACCAAGGATAAATTATCTGAAGGAGAAATCAAGAATGCAATTCCAATTAAATCCCCAACAACATTCCTCATAGAAATAGAAAAAAGCAATTATGAAATTCATTTGGAAAAATAAGAGACCCCAAATAGCCAAAGCAATCCTTAGAAAGAAGATTGAAGCAGAAGGTATTACAATACCAGACCTTAAACTATACTACAAAGCAATAGTAACAAAAAGGGCATGGTATTGGCAATGTAGACATGTAGACCAATGGTATAGAATAGGAGACACAGAGACATATCGACATGAATGCAGTTATCTCATACTAGACAAAGGTGACAAAAACATACATTGGAGAAAAGATAACCTATTCAACAAATGGTGCTGGGAAAACTGGAAATCCATATGTAGTAGATTGAAAATAAACCCTATCTCTAACCCTGCTCAAAACTCAACTCAAAGTGGATCAAGGACCTTAGAATTAGACCAGAGACTCTATGCATAAAAGAAGAAAAAGTAGGCCCAACTCTTTTATCACATCGGCTCATGAACAGACTTCCTCAAAAAGACTCCTAAAGCACAAGAAGTAAAATGAAGAATCAATTAATGGAATGGCATCAAACTAAAACACTTCTTCACATCAAAGGAAACAATCAAGAACATGAGCAAAAAGCCTACAGAATGGGAGAAAATCTTTACCACCTATACTCTGATAGAGCATTAATTTCCAGGAAACATAAAAAACTCGAGAAATTAATACATTAAAAAATCACTAAGGGCTAAGTAACTGAAGAGGTATTTCACAGAAGAAGAAATGTGAATGGCCAAAAAAAAAAAAATATGAAATAATGTTCAACATGTCTAGCACTTAGAGAAATGCAAATTAAAACTACACTAAAATCCATCTCACTCCAGTCAGAATGGCAATTATCAAGAATATAATAAAAATAAATTTTGGTGAGGATGTGGGGAAAATGTTGACTCATATATTGCTGGTGGGACTGGAAAATGGTACAACCACTCTGGAAAGCAGTATGGAGATTCCTTAGAAAACTTAGAGTGGAACCACAATTTGACCAAGTTATCCCACTCCTTAGCCTACATGCAGAGGATTTAAAATCAGCTTACTACAGTGATGCAGTCATATAAATTTTTATAGCAGCTCAATTCACAATAGCCAAGCTATGGAACCAACCAAGGTGCCCTTCAACAGATGAATTGATAAATCAAATATGGTATATATACACAACAAAATATTGCTTAGCTATAAAAAAAGAGTGGAATTATGGCATTTGCCAATAAATGAATGGAACTGGAGAATATCATGCTAAGTGAAATAAGCCAGTCCCAAAAAACCAAAGGTCCAATGTTCTCTCTGATATGTAGATACTAAAACATAACAAGGGAGGGTAAGAAGGGGAAGTATAGAAGTTCACTGGATTAGACAAAGGGGAATTGCTGGGCCCGTGATTTGGAAAGTGGTCTATGTTGCCTATGTGAAGAACTCTCAGGGTTCAGCACACTAAACCCGGATATTGTGGTTAGCACACTAACCACACTCAACCCCATCACCATGGTAACTTGGCCTCCCTCAGTGCACAGCCTGTTCCATTCCCTCTGCTTTTCTGCCATTGAACTATTAGCCCATTGGTTGCCACTTATAAGTGTGTTGCTAACTCACTGGATCATTATGGCACTTAGATAAATTTGCCCAGTAACAGGCTATGCATAAAATCTTACCTATGCAATAATAATGTGGATTGAGTTCTCTGAAACTGGACTCCGGAGGTCTCATTTCAACTCCGTCACCACACCCTCCTCAGCTGTTGGATGGGCTTCAGATGGACCAAGTGAGCCCATAGGGAATGAAAGGAAGAGAGAAAGAATGGGAATAGGAGAGACAGTAGGATAAATTGGACATTACTTCCCTATGTTCATATATGAATATACAACCAGTGTAATGCTATATCATGTTCAACCACAAGAATGGGATCAAAGTTGTAATGGGTTTTATCCCATGTTTTATCCCAAGTAGGGTATATGTCAAAATATACCCTACTGTCATGTATATCTAAAAACAACAAATTAATTAATTAATTAAAGAAAAAATAAAAGAATAACTTTCTCTCATATGAAATATTTTACTCTGGGAAAACAATATTGCTTCCCTCAGTGGATGATGTTCATAATAGTGTATACTGCCTGCCATTATGCGCCACTTCTTAAAGTTTCCACAACTTCAACACCACCACACTGAGAAACAAGATTCAAATACATAAACTTGGAGGATCCAGTCAAACTATACCCAAATTATAGCAGAAAGAAAGAAAGAAACATTTCTTTGTTCACACATCCCATGATCATCTATGTAGAAAATTTAGAAGAATCAAAACCAAAAATCCTGAAAATAATAAGCAGTTAGAGTATGCTGTAGGATACAAGGATAGCATACAAAAGTAAATTGTTTTTCTGTATTTCATCAGTGAACAAGTAAAATTTGAAATTAAAAATAAATTATCCTTTATATAAGCACCTCCAAAAATACAATATATAGGGTATAAATTTATCAAAATATATACATCATCTATGTGGAGGGAAACTATTAAAATCTGGTAAAAGATATATAAGAAATATTATAGGATAGGAAGACAATGCAAAAATGTTAGTTCTTCCCAACTTGATTTTCAGATTAAACACAATTCTAATCTCAATCTTAGCATGTCATTCTGTGTATATTGGCAAGCTAATTCAAAACTCCTCATTAAGAGGCACAAGACTCAAAATACCTAACTCAAAATAAAAGAAAAAGTAAAAGTATTGACACTACTTGACTCAAGAATTGCTCTAACTTGCAGTGACTGAGATACTGCAGTACTGAAAAAATAGATAAATAGATTGATGAAATAGAGTAGAAAGCCAAAATATAGACCTATTTAAATAAAATCAGCTGATCTCTACCAAAGGAGCAAAGTCAAGACAATGGAGAAAAGATAAATAATCCTCTCAATGAATAGTGCTAGAAAAGCCAATCATCTTGATAAGAAGATAATTTAGACATGAGCTTTATAACACTAGCAACAATTAAGTCACAAGTATAACAGTCTAATTTAAAATGGAAAATTGTTCATTTCTTTGAAAAAAAAAACAGAAGAAAATTTAGATGAGCTTGAATTTGTCTATGACTTTTTAGATATAACACCAAAGGCACAATACAAAAAAGAAAGAATTGATAAGCTATAGTTCATTAAAACTAAAATTTTCATTTATAAAATACAAACAAAAGAATGAAAAGATAAGCCACTGACTGGGTAAAAATGCTTGCAAATGACAAATCTGATTTTAAAAACTCTATTATAAAAATATACAAAATTATTTTAAAAATAAAAAATGAACAACCTGATTTTAAAATGAATAAAAGACCTAAACAGACACCTCATCAAAAATACATAAATAATAAGAGTATGAAAAGATGTACCACATTATATGTCATCAAGAAAATGCACATCAAAACAATAAGATATCGCTACACATCTACTAGAATAACAAAAATTCAAAACAGTGACAAAACCAAATTCTGGCAGGGATGTGTAATAGCAAGAACTGAGAAACAAGATTCAAATACATAAAAATTTTTAAAAAAATAATTTGTACAGCAGTGAATGGAAGATTGCCCACGCCCGAACCCCCAAATTAGATTTCTTGGGAGGCTTCTCAGAACCCCAAAATTAGATTTCTTGGGAGGCTTCTCAGAAACAGACCCACAGAAGAGATTGGCTACTGTCTAGTCTGAGGAGCAGGTCAATCTAGTCTCTCCAAAGATGAACTGCTCCTCAGACTAGACAGCAGCCAATCTCTTCTGTGGGCATCTCCCAAGAAAACCCCTAAGGCCTGATAAGAGCTCATGCCACTAGCGGGCATGCAAAGTAGCACAGTCACTTTGGTAGATATGATGGCTGTTTGTTACAAAACTAAGTATATTAATTTGTGCCACATAATCCAGCAATTGTGCTTTTTGGTATTTACTCCAAAGATTTGAAAACTTATTCTGACGCAAAAACCTACACTTAGATGTTTAAAACAGCTTTGTTCATAATTGCCAAAACTTGGAAGCAACGAAGATGTCCTTCAATAAATGAGTGGATACATAATCTGTGGTACAAGCAGACAGTGGAATATTATTCTAAGTTAAAATAAAATGAGCTATCAAGTCATGAAAAGACACGGTGGAAACTCAAATGCATATTACTAAATAAGAGAAGCAAATCTGCAAATGTTACATATTGTACAACCCTATGACATTCTGGCAAAACCACAGAGATGATAAAAATAAAAGAGAGGGAACGGGTTAATAGGTAGAACATTAATCATTTTAAGTCAATGAAACTATTCTGTATTATATTATAATGGTAAATATGTCATTATAAAATTTTCTGAACCTGTAGAATATGCAACTTCAATAGTATAAAACCTAGTATAAATCATAGTCCAGGTGAAAATGATGTATCAATGTAAGTCGATTAATCATAAAAAAATAAATAAATAAAAATGCCACACTGGTGCAGGATGACCACAGTGTGGTAAGCTGTACATGTATGGAAATAGTGAGCAGATAGGGATACCAGTAGTCCCTGTCTTCCATTCATTTTGCTGTCAACCTAAAACTGCTCTAAAAAATAAAGTCTATTTGAAAAATTAACTGGATTAAGAACAGAGATGGAAGATGGTGGAGTAAATGAAAAAAGAATTCCAACTGCACCATGGCTTGGGACCAAACGTAAAGAGGAATTTTACTAAAATTTAATATTGGACACTCAAAGCAGTTTAGGGACCCAGAAATTTGGGTACAATAAACAACAAGGAAAGAATACATCAAAGCCTACCCAGCTGCCCCATGGGTGCAGAAGAGGCAGATTCACCATGTTGGGAAGGGGTTGGGTAGGGCACAGTTTTGATACAGAAAACCTGAGATTAAAGCTTCCCTAATCTTATCCAATCCAGAGACTGTACTGCATGGTTGTGATTGAAAAGCACACCCTGCATTGAGTGACTGAGGCTGGGCCTGGCAAAACATGAGTGAAACATGCATGGAGTAGACATACCCAGGGTTTTGAGTCAAAAGGGATTTGAGTCAAAAGGGCAAAGGGAACCTGACTCACTTCTCCTTTGTGTCTGGCCCAAAGTCTGAGTGGGTGGGGGGTGAGTACACTCAGGGACTAAGCCTGGAAAGGCTATGCTCTTAGACAGCAGTGAATGGAAGATCGCCCCTGCCCCAACCCCACAACTGGATTTCTTGGGAGACTTCTCAGAACCAGACCTACAGAAGAAATTGGCTACTTTCTAGTCCAAGGAGCAGGTCAATCTAGTCTCTCCAAAGATGGCATCTCCCAAGAAAGCCCCTAAGGCCTGATAAGAACTCATGCCACTGGCTGGAACTCCCCTCACAGAACGCTGCATAAGCTGTCTCCTAGGAGTGCACTGAACTGGTTCAAATAAAATGCCAACTGACAGTGCATCCTAACCCATCCCATTCTCATACTGGTAAGAAGGGAAGCTGAATCTTATATCAAATAGCTGTGATCTTAAGCCACTCCAACTGGCAGGAGGGAGAGCAATACAAAACCAGGAAGGGGTTAACAGCCCCCACCCCTTGCCCTCTCTATCAGTATATAACTCAAGACAAATTGGGAAAAAAGACTGTTGGGCAAAGACAGTGACCACCCAATCTGGCCAACTATTTTGACCACCTCAGTGAAGACAGTTTCTTTATTCTTCATTAAGATTTTGGGAGTTTTATTACCTTTTATTTTTATTTTTTACATTATTTTCATGTGTGCATGTGTGCACACACACATGTGTAAATTCTGGTGGTGCTGATTAGTTTCAGGGAAATATACACATATATTTCTTTTTTAATCATTTTTAGCATTTCTTTAATTATTGTTTCCTAGCATTGTTGTTTTAAAGTTTGGATTTTTTGCATGGTATAATTTAGATTAGCTTTGTGTTATTTTCATGTGTTTATTTCTCTTTCTCTCTTATTTTCTCCTACCAATGGCCAGATTCTATTTTTTTCTCTCCTACTCACCAAATCCCTTCCTTCTTCTCTTCCTTCTGTATAAATATCACTTGCTACATCTCTTCATTCTTTCTGTTCACTTTTTGAAATTCTAAACTCTTTTCTAACTTCCTCACATAACACATTTCCTTTTTCCCCTCATTAACTGTATTTTTGACATCTTTCAGAACTAATCAGCTTACATAACTCCTGCCCCCACCATTAATGCTAATATAATTATTACTGTTGTCGATGATATAGTTGATACGTGCTCTTTGCTTTAAAGCCAGATCTAATTCATGATGCTTTAAAGCCAGATCTATTGTTTTTACTATTGACAATTGCTAAATCCATCATCCCAGTTTATAGACAGTAATTAATATTGAGCCCATCATAGAAGGAACTGGGTATTTAACACTGTGTATTTTTTTTTGCAAATGTTAGTACTGTTGATTTTACCCCATTCTTTGAGATGCTTAGAACCTACAGAGACACTAAAAAGTTTATAGCTTAGAGACTCTGCTGCTGAACTAAACTTTCTCCAACATTACTCCAACTCAAAAAAGGTGAAAAGACAAATGCCTCAAGCCAACAATAAGGGAACAACGACAAACAATCAGAAAGGGAACTCAAGTCCCATCCCTTGGCATTATTCATACACCAAAAAAAAAAAAACAGACAGAAGTCCCAGGACAAATAAAATAATTACACACAAAAGGACATGTGCAAAAGAGAAGCAAGATAATCAACCACAATTGATGTGCAAGTCCCAGACTTCTGAAAACATGAGGAAAAGGCAAAGAAATCTACCCACAAAATCCACAATCCCCCAATAAAGCATCCCACTCATAGTGAAATAGACAAAAGCTCAGAGAAAGTTTATAAAAATCTGATTATTAAATGTTCATTGAACTAAAAGAATATCTAAGAAAGGAATTAAGAGAGCAATTCGAAGAGATTAAAAAAAAACCAACCACGATAAGAAATACGAATAGTGGAAAGAAACCAAGAAGAACTCCTAGAATTAAGGTCCCAATCAATCAAATTTAAAACTCACTTGAAGATATTACTAACAAATTAGATTACATAAAAAATAGAACCTCAGCCCTTGAAGACAGAACTTCAGGCTTTGAAGACAAGGTATATGATCTTGAGTACACAACATGCAATAAAAAAAAACATTGGGCTGGGGATGTGGCTCAAGCGGTAGCGCGCTCCGCATGCGTGCGGCCCGGGTTCGATCCTCAGCACCACATACAAACAAAGATGTTGTGCCCACGGAAAACTAAAAAATAAATATTAAAAAACTCTCTCTCTCTCTCTCTCTCTCTCTCTCTCTCTCTCTCTCTCTCTTTAAAAATATATTATAGAACATGACCAGAATATATAAGAACTCTGGGACAACATTAAAAGACTAAACCTGAGAATCATTGAAATAGAAAAGAACATGGAGATACAAACTAAAGACATAAAGAATATTTTCAATTAGATAGTTCCAGAGAAATTTTTCCTTATCAGAAATGAGATAGACATCCACATACAGTGGGCTTACAGGACCCCACATAGACCTAGTCAAATGCAAAACTTGCCAAGACATATCATAATCAAAATACTTAACATAAATAATAAGGAAAGAATATTAAAAGTAAAAAAAAGAAACATCAGGTTACATTTAGAGGCAAACCAATAAGCTCACTTCTGATTTCTCAGCTCAGACCCCAAAATCAAAGAGGGCCAAGGTTACTATGCCCATAAAAGCTTAGTTTCAAGTTCAAATATGAAATACAAACTTTCCATGATGAGAATAAACCAAAAGAATTCATGAACACCGATCCAGCACTGCAACGACTAGTCAAAGAAAAACTGCACAATGAGAAACTAAAAAAAATTCCCAAAGCTCCCAAACAGAGGAAGTTCAATAGAAGAATGAACCAGTAAATGACAATCAAGATGGGATAAAATATATTTTTAAAAAAATTCAGGAAACCACAAACACATATCCATATAACACTGAATGTTAATGGTTTTAACTTCCCAATTAAAAGGCACAGATTAGCAGAATGAATCAAGAAACAAAGTTCAACTATATACTATTTACAAGATACTTATCTTATAGGCAAAGATATTCACAGGCTGAAAGTAAAAGAATGGCAAAAAGTGTTCCATGCATATGAACCAAGAAAATGAGTGGGAGTAGCTATTCTTATATCTGGCCAAGCAGATTTCAAGCAAAAATTAATCCCAAGAGTCAAAGAAGGCCACTATATCCAATAAAGGGAACAGTCCAACAAGAAGATATAATAATAATAAACATCTATGTACCAAATATCAATCACCACTATTATATGAAAAAAAAAAACACTCCATGACATTAAATCCCACATAGATCCCAACAAAATAATAATGGCTGATTTTAACACATTCTTATCACTGATAGACAGGTCATCAAAATACAAAATCAATAAAGATATCTTCAAACTAAATAACACTATAATTCAAATGGACCTAATGCAGAATATTCCATCCCAAAACACCTGAATTTATCTTCTTCTCAGCTGCACGTGGAATTTTTTTACAAAATAGATGATATTCTAGGCCACAAAGTTAATCTTAGAAAATACAAAAAAAGATATAATTGCATGTATCCTATCAGATAATAATGGAGTAAAGCTAAAATAAACAGCAAGAAAGATAATAAAAATAATGTAAACACACAGAGATTGAGCAATACTCTCTTAAATGAATAGATCTTAAAAAGAATAGATCAAAAAATAAATAAGAATAGGAATTTTAAAATACTTATAAATAAAGGAGAACCCAGATACAGAGCTCAAATTGAGAATAAAAAAATACAAAATATCAATGCCAAAAAGAGTTGGAACAAAGAGATGAACAAGATTACAAAGCCTTAGGCAAACTAACCAAAAGAGAGAGAAAACTCACATCAACTAAATTAGAGATGAAAAAGAAAATATCACCACAGACATTTCTGAAGCTGAAAGGATCATTAGAAACTATCTTGAAATTGTATATCCCAATAAATTTTAAAAATCTAGAAGATCTTAACAAATTTATATACATGTATGGCTTACACAAATTGAACCATTAGGATATAGAAAACTTAAACAGACCAACAAAGAAATAAGGTTGAAACAACAACCAAAAGCTTTCCAACAAAGTAAATTCCAGGACCAGATGAATTCTCAGACAGTTACACCAGGCTTTTGAAGATGATTAATGCCAATCATTCTCTAATTATTCCATGAAATAGAAAAGGAGGGAACACTGCCAAATTCATTCTATGAAGCCAGCTTAACCCTGATACCGAAACCAGAAAAAGACACATCTAGCAAAGAAAAATCCAGACCAATATCTGTGATAAACACAGAAGCAAAAGTCCTTAATAAAATAACGGCAAACCAAACTCAACAACACATAAAAATTAGTACACCCAGGGACTTGGAAGACTGAGGTAGAAGGATAACAAGTTCAAAACTAGTCTTGGCGAGGTCCTAAGCAATTTAGCATGACTCTGTCTCTAAATAAATATGGTGGATCAACATATGCAAATCAAATGAAACTCACCACATGAATACTGTTAAGGAAAATGTACCTGAGTGTTCATCACTATTTTCCAGTTTTTGGAGTCTAATGATAAATAATTAATTGCAAATTCTAAAAAAAAAGAAAGAAAGAAAGAAAGAAAAAGAAAAGAAATTTAAGAACATATGCTTGGGTTTGAATTAAGTTTTTATTTTTTGGTTTTGATTCTTCATTAAATACATACATAATTTATAAAGCATCATATAGCTAAGCACAAGCCATTAATTTAATGACAAACTATGAAATTCCTGTTAAAATGTAGAAACTCTTTATGATTTTTAATTAGGTAAATATTTCTTAAATACAACACCAGATGTTGGATCATGAAAAGAGAAATTCATAAACTTTAGTCACTGAAATCAATACTTGTGCCTTTCTAAAGATACTGCTAAAATAATGAAAACATAGCTACCAACTAGGAAAAAATGTTTGCAAATTATATCTTTTACAAATTAATATTATTTAACATATATTTAACTATGAAAGCTCAACAATAAGAAAACCACCCAAAATGAACTAGAACAAAAGATTTTACTGATACTTTACTATTATGGATTAGATATGAGGTGTCCCCCAAAAGCTTGTGCATGAGACAATGAAAGAAAGTTTAGAGGTGAAACGATTGCATTATGAGAGCTTTAACCTAATCAGCGCATTAATTCACTTGAATAGATTAACTGGGTGATAACTTTAGGCAGGTAGAGTGTGGCTGGAGGAGATAGGTGGCTGGCAGCATGTCTTTGGGGTTTATATTTTCTTCCTGGTGAGTGGAGTTTTCTCTCTACACACTGATTGTCATGTCTTGAACTGTTTTTCTCCACCACACCCTTCTGTTATGATGTTATGCCTGACCTCAGCCATGGAACAGTGAAGTCAGTCATCTGTGGACTGAGACCATGTATCACATGAAAGTTGTTAAAATAAATATAACAAAAGAAATGGAGAATGATTAAAATAGACAAGGTCAAAAACAATTATACGATATGGCTGATTTTAGGTACTCTGTTATGGTTTGTATGTGAAGTATCTCCCAAGAGCTCACATGTGAGATAATGCAAGAAGGCTCAGAGGAGAATTGATTGGGTTTTGAGAGCCTCAAACTAATGAATGAATTAATTCCTAATGGAATAACTAAGTAGTAACTGGAGGCAGGTGAGGTATAGCTGGAGGAGGTAGGACATTGGGGGCATGGCATTGGGGTATATATTTGTATCTGGTGAGTGGGGTCTCTCTCTGCTTCATGATTATCATGTGAGCCGCTTTCCTCTGCCACACACTTCATCATGAAGTTCAACCTCAATTCGAGCTCCAAGGAATGGAGCCTGCCATCCATGGACTGGGACCTGTGAAACCATGAGTCCCCAAATAAACTTCTCCTCCTCTACCGTTGTGCTGGTAGGGTCATTTAGTCATAGCAGTGAAAAAAGCTGACTAAAACATACTCATTTATGAATAAATTATAGCAGGAGAGGGTAGAATTAATGATGCAATTTAGGAGTCTTATGTAATCATCTAAGCATAAAATACTTGTTTGCCTTGGGATTATAGAAATGGGGAGGACTGAAGTGATTGAATTGCAGATAAATTTTTGGAAATAAAGTCAACAGATCTTGGGGCTGGGGATGTGGCTCAAGCGGTAGCGTGCTCGCCTGACATGAGTGCGGCCCAGGTTCGATCCTCAGCACCACATACAAACAAAGATGTTGTGTCCACCAAAAACTAAAAAAATAAATATTATAAAAAGGAAAAAGAACCTGTATATTAAAAAAAAAAAGGTCAACAGATCTTGTTCATGGATTAGGTATGGAATGAGGGGAAAAGCTTCACAAATGACTCCAAAACATTTGATCTAACAGCTGAAAAAGATGAACTGAAAGTGCCACTGAAGGAAGAGAGAAGAAATAGAGAACAAGAGAACCAAGGACACAGCCACCTGGCCTATTCAAAAAGAACAGAAGAATCAACTAAAGTATCAGAAGGAGTAGTAAATGTGGTAGGAGCAAAACTGAGAGGGTGTAGTATAGGAAAGAAATGTCAAAATTTTTTTTTCGAGGAAGTAGTAAGAAAGGAGTGACAGGTGCTAAAGAGGTAATAAGTGATGAGGACTGAGGAAGGACCACCCAACATAAGCAACAACTCCCAGGGTTTTTACCATCTGGACACCATGAAGCCACAGTGTCGACTTCATGTTGGAACTGCATTTGTCACTTAAATGTAAGGCCTTGTGCTTTGTCCTGCAGGATACAAAAATATAACAAAAAAGAACCCTAAAATCAGATGTTGGAGCTTTTAGTGCAAAGGGGGTAGAAGAGATAAAGGTCAGAGATAAATACAGAGCTGTCCTAGGCCTGAAATTGCTCAAGAATGGTTAAATAATAATAATAATAATAATAATAATAATAATAATAATAATAGATACAAAGGCAGGTAGATATCCAAAATGTAAAATGGTAGATTCAGGAATGAAAATTTCTCAGAGAAACTCAAAAACATGGTAGGGAGGCATTGGAAAGTAAGGCAGAAAGCCACTAATTTTTCAATTCACAAAACATTTATTAAGCACATAACAGATACTGAAAATAGGAATATAAATATACACCTGGGTTCTATCAAGCCATATCACCATACTAACCTGTCTATGTTTTCTTCTTTGTTACTTAAATAAGTTTACTTTTTAATTATTTAAAATTTGTATAACATTAATTTAATGGCATTAATTTAAACCAGCAACACGTCAGAATACAAAATCCAAATTCAAGTAATTGAATTTGAAATTCATATTAGAAAATAACTTTCTCAAAGAAAAGAACTATTTCTGGTCAGTTAATAGTGACTATTAATCAAAATGTCACTTATTTTGTGACATAAGATTATGTGTCACTAATATTATCTACTCTTTTGGAATTATTGTTAAGCATTACAAAGATAATCTAAATCTTGTTAGTATATGGAGGGAAAAAAAACCACTTACCTTCCTTCTCTAAATAGAATGTTGAGAGTTAATTCCTAACCATATGGTGTGGAATTGCTTAAGTAAATTTATTTCAAGAAACCACTTAACATATTCTTCAAAATTTTCTGTACTTCTGAACATGTTAAATTATTTAGAACTGTCCAAAAGGTGATGAGAAAGAATTTCTTTCTTTTTTTTTTAAGATGTCAATGAATCTTTATTTTGTTCATTTATTTATATATGGAGCGCTAAGAATCGAGCCCAGTGCCTCACACATGATGAGCAAGCTCTCTACCACTGAGCCACAACCTTAGCCCAAGAAAGGATTTCTTATCCATTTACAGCTATAGTTTAACTTGGAAAAAAGATATGCTTTTATCACATCTTTCAAGTGTCTTCATGGAATTCAAAATACTTCAATAACTATTCCAGATGGCAACACAGCCAAGATGTCAGATGGCCAACCAGTTTTCCGCAATTGTTGATTTGCTGAATAAGGTTCAGTTCTCACTTCTGGCCCTCTAAACACACTGATAACAACAGACATGATTTATTAACTATTAATGATGTAACAGGCACGAGTTGCCGTGTTTTACATATAGTATCTTTTTGAATTTTTATTACAGCCATATTAGGTGAGTCTCACTATTACCCTTACGTTACACTTAAAGCAATTTGATTCAGAGGAATGAAATGATTTGCTAAAAATCACACAGGAAGCAATTTGTTAGAGCTAGGACCTGAACAAAGATCAGTTACCAGATTGTCTCTCATAGCACAGCACTGGTCTCTGGAAATTGGAGGTTACAGCTCTTACTATTTTCCTAGGGTAATGCAGTGCAGATTTTAAGCACCTAATCTTGACTGTGTATCTCACACTCCTCATTAGACACTGGGACACTCTGGCTCTTAGGAACATTCCCGAGGATGCCCAACTCTACTGATCCACCTTGCCCATAAATTCCAAGTGCAGGCTCTAAGTGGGGAAGTAAGTGGGCAGTGCTAAGAGGCGTTGCACACTCTGTAGCCAGCACATCAGTGTCCACTGTGCCTCACTCCATCAGCCCTCTCCCTCTCTACCCATAACTCTTGCCTTTCTCTTCTCCCAGGTACTCTCCAAACCAGGTCTGCTTGCTTCTGCTAACATTCGCCTTCTCCTCCAGATCTTATATTAACTTAAATAATCCCCAGTCCTTCAGGGCTTCAAAGTACTAATAAACTGACCATATGTGGACAGCCATACACCAAGAGAAACTGTCTATCAACATGAAAGTGCTCCACATAATTGTAAATTTTGAAAAGATTATACTAAATTATGGTGATCATTTTATAACATACAGGTATATCCAGTATCAAATTATTTAACTTAAATACATATGTACTTTCCACTTGTCAACTTTACATCAATGAAGATGCCAAAGCCATATTAAGAAAAATTTTAGCCAGGCATGGTGGTGCATACCTGTGAATCCAGCTACTCAGAAGACTGAGGTAGGAAGATCTCAAGTACAAGTCCAGCCCGGGTAACATGGTATAACTCCATCTCAAAAAAAAAAAAAAAAAAAGAAATGCTGAAAAGCAATATTAAGGTAAAACTGAAATTTTTACATAAAAAATAAATGGTGCAGTTTTAACAAGAAAAATCTAATATGCATTTTTAAGAACTGATATTTTAATATTTTATTTAAAAATAATGTATTTTTGATAGTAGATTTATATAAAAGGAAAGGAAAAGGAAAAAAAAACAAGCCATTGAAAAGATCTGGGGAAGCTCTCCAGGAAAACCTCACTGGGCTGGAATGGTTTGCGGGTTTGCAGGGTAGGACTGACACATTGGCATTTATACTTTAATCTGTTTTAATAACACAATTATCTGCATTCTGAGATTTTTTTTTGTCCCCGAAGTTCAGAAATTATTTCCCTTCTGCTTTATTGTGAAGTAAAAAAAGCCTATAATTTTTCAATTATGTTTTTGTTTAGCTAGATTTAAACTGCTCCTGCCTTGTCACTTCATGATGTCTTGGTGAGTATGCAAACAGTCAGTCTAGGTTGTGTCTGAGCAAAACTGTTCACAGCCTGCTCTGCTTTGAAGAACTCTTTTCGAACAATTCTAACAAAACTTTCTTTGGGAAGCTTCATTCTTCTTTTTTTTTTCCTCATAGAATTTATTTATTTATTTATTTATTTTTTGGTGGTATGCAGGAATGCCTTTGATTTATGCGTGTTGATTTTATATCCTGCCACTTTGCTGAATTCATTTATTAACTCTAGCAGTTTCTTTGTAGACCCTTTTGGGTCTGTTAGATGTATTATCATATCATCCGCAAATAGTGATAATTTAAGTTCTTCTTTTCCTATTTTTATGCCTTTAATTTCTTTCGTCTGTCTAATTGCTCTGGCTAGTATTTCAAGAATTAAATTGAATAGAAGTGGTGAGAGAGGGCATCCCTGTCTTGTTCCAGATTTTAGAGGAAATGCCTTCAGTTTTTCTCCATTTAGAATGATGCTAGGCTGAGGCTTAGCATATATAGCTTTTACAATGTTGAGGTAAGTTCCTGTTATCCCTAGTTTTCTAGTGTTTTGAACATAAAGGGATGCTGTACTTTGTCAAATGCTTTTTCTGCATCTATCGAGATGATCATATGGTTCTTATCTTTAAGTCTATTGATGTGGTGAATAACATTTATTGATTTCCGTATATTGAACCAGCCTTGCATCCCAGGGATGAATCCTACTTGATCATGGTGCACAATTTTTTTTATATGCCTTTGTATTCGATTCGACAGGATTTTATTGAGAATTTTTGCATCTAGATTCATTGGAGATATTGGTCTGTAGTTTTCTTTCTTTGAAGTGTCTTTGTCTGGTTTCGAGTTCAGGGTGATGTTGGCCTCATAGAATGAATTTGGAAGAGCTCCTTCTTTTTCTATTTCTTGAAATAGCTTGAAAAGTATTGGTAATAATTCTTCTTTAAAGGTTTTGTAAAACTCTGCTGTATACCCATCTGGTCCTGGGCTTTTCTTGGTTGGTAGTCTTTTGATGGCTTCTTCTATTTCTTCCTTTGTTATTGGTCTGTTTAAATTGTGTGTGTCTTCCTGACTCAATCTGGGCAGATAATATGACTTAAGAAATTTATCGATATCTTCACTATCTTCTATTTTATTGGAATATAGGGTTTCAAAATACTTTCTAATTATCTTCTGTATTTCTGTAGTGTCCGTTGTGATATTGCCTTTTTCATCCCGTATGTTAGTAATTTGAGTTCTCTCTCCTCTTCGTTAGCACGGCTAAGGGTCTGTCGATCTTATTTATTTTTTCAAAGAACCAACTTTTGGTTTTATCAATTTTTTCAATGTTTTTTTTTTGTTTCAATTTCATTGATTTCTGCTCTGATTTTAATTATTTCTTGTCTTCTACTATATTTGCTGTTGTTTTGCTCTTCCTTTTCTAGGGTTTTGAGATGTAGTGTGAGTTCATTTATTTGTTGGTTTTTTCTTTTTTTGAGGAATGAACTCCAGAAAATGAATTTCCCTCTTAAAACTGCTTTCACTGTGTCCCATAGATTCCGGTATGTTGTGTCTGTATTGTCATTTATCTCTAAGAATTTTTTGATTTCCTCCTTTATGTCTTCTGTAACCCCTTGATCATTCAGTAACATATTGTTCATTTTCCAGGTGATGCTGGATTTTTCCTTCCTTCTTTTAGCATTGATTTCCAGTTTCATTCCATTATGATCAGATATGGTGCATGGTATTCTCTCCACACCTTTATATTTACTAAGAGTTGCCCTATGACATAATATATGGCCTATCTTTGAGTAGGATCCATGTGCTACTGAGAAGAACGTGTATCCACTTGATGATGGTTGATATATTCTATATATGTCTGTTAAGTCTAGGTAATTGATCGTGTTATTGAGTTCTATAGTTTCTTTATTCAGCTTTTGTCTAGAGGATCTGTCTCATGGCGAGAGCAGTGTGTTGAAGTCACCCATAATTATTGTGTTGTGGTCTATTTGACTCTTGAACTTGAGGAGAGTTTGTTTTATGAACGTTGCAGCACCATTGTTTGGTGCATACAAATTGATAATTGTTATGTCTTGTTGGTGGATGGTTCCTTTTAACAGTATATAGTGTCCTTTATCCCTTTTGATTAACTTAGGTTTGAAGTTGATTTTATTTGATATGAGTATGGCCACTCCTGCTTGCTTCCGAGGGCCATGTGAGTGGTATGATTTTTCCCAACCTTTCACCTTCAGGCTGTGTATGTCTTTTCCTATCATATGAGTCTCCTGAAGGCAGCATATTGTTGGATTTGTTTTTTTAATCCAGGTTACTAGCCTGTGTCTCTTGATTGGTGAATTTAAGCCATTAACATTTAAGGTTACAATTGAAATATGGTTTGTACTTCCAGTCATGTTTATTTATTTATTTATTTTAGTTTGGCTAGTTTTTCCTCTTTGGTTATTTTTCTCCCCCTTTACTGAGATACCTCCCACTGTTAGTTTTGGGCGCTATTTTTCAATTCCTCTTCTTGTAGTATTTTGCTCAAAATGCTTTGCAGTGCTGGTTTTCTGGCTGCAAATTCTTTTAGCTTTTGTTTATCGTGAAATATTTTAATTTCATTGTCAAATCTCAAGCTTAATTTTGCTGGATACAGTATTCTTGGTTGGAATCCATTATTTTTCAGTGTTTGAAATACGTTGTTCCAGGATCTTCTCGCTTTCAAAGTCTGTGATGAAAAATCAGTCGTTAACCTAATTGGTTTATCCCTGAATGTAATCTGCCTCCTTTCTCTCGTAGCTTTTAATATTCTCTCCTTGTTCTGTATGTTGGCTATCTTCATAATTATATGTCTTGGAGTTGGTCTATTACGGTTTTGAATGTTTGGGGTCCTGTAGGCTTCCAGGATTTGGCAATCCATTCCATTTTTCATCTCTGGGAAGTTTTCTAGGATTATTTCATTTAATCGGTTGTCCATTCCTTTGGTTTGAACCTCTATAACTTCTTCTATCCCAATGACTCTCAAGTTCGGTTTTTTTATGACATCCCATAACTCTTGGATAGATTGCTCGTGAGATTTAAGCATTCTTTCTGTGTTGACTATATTCTTTCCAAGTTGATAAACTTTGTCTTCATTATCTGATGTTCTGATTTCTACTTGATCTAGTCTATTTGTAATATTCTCGTTAGAGTTTTTAATTTGGTTTATGGTTTCCTGCATTTCTAGGATTACTGTTTGTTGTTTTGTTTTTTTTTTTAAATCTCTATCTCCTGGTAAAGCTCGTTCTTTGCAGTTTGAATTTGTTTGTTTAATTCATTTTCAAAATATACTTTCATTGCTTGGACTTGCTGTCTCATGTCTTCTCTAACATTCCGTTCCTTCTGAGTTAGGTATGCCTTGAGTTCTTTCCCTGTCCATGTTTCTGATGCTTCTAGGTCCTCCTGTAGATTTAAGTTGTCCTGCATTGTTTGTAATCCTTTTTTCCCTTGTTTTTTCATGTTGTTCACGTTACTTTCCAGCTCTGTTTGACTGCTGTGTAACTGCTTTCTCCTATAAATTTGTTTTGGTTTTGTATATCTCTGTTGTCTCTCCTTTGTGGTGGGAGATTATACCTAGAGGTGTTGGGCTTTATTGTACTTTAAAGCTGATTCATTCAATTCATAAAAGGCTTCTGGGTTCTGTATGCATATAGTGATTTGTTGTTTGTTCTTAGGACTTTATGTTTAGGTTAGGTGCTATGATGGTATGAGGGTTAGTATGTCTTGGCTACTTTAGAAGATTGCTCTCCTGAAGGGGGATACTAACAGGCGATTGGATCAGGGTGTTGGTAGTAGCTAGGTATTTAGGAGCCCTATAGATAGCCTCAAAATATTCACCTACTTGCAATTAGACAATTACACATAATGGAAGACATAATGCTTTGAATGAAATTTGGGGGGTAGGGGAAGGAAGGTGCTCTTAAAAAGAAAGAAGGAGAGAGAGAGATAGATTAGAGGAGAATGAAAAGAACAATAAAACTTGAAATGGGAAAGAAAGAAAGAAGGAAAAGGGGAGAAAGGAACAGAGAGAGAAGAGGAAAAAAAATTGAAGTCTTAGAGATCCATTTTCTTCTCTTCCAGTAGGAGGAGCTGTGCCCTCCGAGCGGAGCTTCTGCCCTCTGTGAGCCGATAGCAATCCCCGTAAGGTGGCTCCTGGGAGTCTCTCAGTCTTGTCAGTCCAGAGCTGTTTCACTTCTCTGGCCCTTCCCCCCCCTTCCTCCTGTCAGCCAGCCAGCCAGGTCCTGTTCACCAGAAGCGGTTCCCTAGAGATCTAGTTACACTTGCAGCCCCACCGTGCGTCCCATTTAAGCCCCAGTGCTGTGGTAAACTGGTGGCTAAGACCTTGGGAGTCGCCGCTGGTGATATGGGTGGTTGGGGATCGGGAATCTCCTCTGCTTCCCTACAGACACACCCCCGGAGAGATCCCTGAGGTTTCCTGGCTACTTGTATCTGGATGGGGTGGGAGTCATACACCTGCTAAAGTGGATTCTGCTGGGAAGGAATTCTGCCGGCCGAACTCCGATGACGTCACCTCTCTGCTATGGTGGGCCCCAGGCTCCTTGCCGGAGTGTCAGAAGGGAGGAAATGGAATGGTCCATCCCTGGTTGGCCTCAGCTCCCAGCTCGTTATTTCATGAAGGCTTGGCTAAAGACCTCTTCCTGCCAAGCTGCGTCTCGGCGGCTAGCCACCCAGTCACGGTGTCTGCGGGCGTGCGGGTGGGTGGCTGCGCCACGGCGCGCGGACAGCACCTGGTGGATCTGGACCTCTGTGTCTCATGGCAGGGATTCACTCGCCTGGGGCAAACTGTCACTTCCAAAAATCCTAGTAACTCCCGGCCGGTCTCTCTTCAGTGGAATTTTGCTAGGAGATTCTCCGCAAGTAGAATCTAAGCGTATCTATGTGTCATTCTGACCCCATCACTGAGGGGGTATTGAAAGCACTGCCTCTCCGCCCGCCGCCATGTTGGATCAACCGGAAGCTTCATTCTTAAAGTTTAGGGTACATATACTTTAATACAAATCAACCATGAAATATAAATATGAAAATTAATAATTACAGATAAAATTTTGTAAGCAGTACACTTTAAGAGTCTGAAAGTATGTTGATAGTGTTCAGTTACTTGAGTTTTCTGGTAACAGTTTCATTGAGTATTATTAAAATACATATAATTTACTTATTTACAGTATATAATTCAATGGTTTTTAGTGTGCTCACACAGATCACCACAATTGATTTTAAAACAATCTTGACACCTCAGAAAGTAACCCTCCACAAGAGTCTCTTACCTATAACCTCACAAACCTCCTACTCTTCCCCCAACTTCTACCACAGCCCTAAGCAAGCACAACGTTCTTTCTGTCTCTTCCTATCAAACATTCTGGACATTTCATGTAAAAGAAATCATTTAACATGTTGTCTTTTATATATAGTTGCTTTTGTTTAGCATAATGGTTTCATATTGTAGAATTTATTAGTACTGCATCAATCTTTATATAATGAAAAGTGATTATACCACATTTTGTTTCTCTATTACTCATATGATGGACATTTTGGATTGTCCCCACCCCTAGGCTATTATGAATGGCACTGCTATACCATTTAATGTACACGTTTTTGCATGGACATATGTTTTTGTTTCTCTTTGATATACACCTAGGAGTTGAATTTGAGGGTTATATGGTAACTCTATCTTGAACTTGTTTAAAACTGGCAAGATTATTCTCCAAAGTGACTGTGTTTATTTACATCCCCACGAGCAGTATACAGGGTTCTTTTTTCTCCACATTCTTTGTCGACATTTGTCAATAGCTGACTTTTTGATCATAGCCATCCTATAGAATGTGAAGGGCTATCTCACTGGGATTTTGATTTGCATTTATGATGTCATAATTATTTAGTTGTATTTATATTATTACTTTAGTAATTTAATAATATAATTTGCTAATCTTTGATGATGTCATATATATAGTTACACATAGTGCATATTGGCTACTTATATAACTTTTTGAAAATTCATTTTTCAACTGCATATTGGCTACTTATATGTCTTCTTTAAACAAATGTCCACCCAGATCCTTTGAACCCTGTATTTATTTATTTATTTATTCATTCATTTATTGTAGTATTGGTACTTACCACTAAGCCATATCCCCAGCTTTTTTGTGTTAAGATGGGGTCTCACTAAGTTGCCCAGGCTGACTTTGAACTTGAAATCCTCCTGTCTCATCCTCTGGAGTAACTAGGGTTATAGGCATATACCACTACACCTGATTCTTTGAGTCTTTTATCAGTTGTTAATTTGCAAGAACATTTTCCCACTGTCTTTGTTGTCTTTTTACTCTATGATAATGTCTTATGAGGCATAAGCATTTTTATTTCTGAGTAATATTGACTTACCGCTTTTTTGCTTATACTTTTGCTTAGATTTTAGTTTGCACATTTATAATTGTTTTATCTTTCTGAGAGATTGGCCGTTATATAAGTTCTTCTTCATCTCAAGTAGCATTTTTTTTAAAGTCTACTTTGTCTGATATTTGTATTTCTTATTGTTGAGCTAATTTGTCCTGCTGAGAAAGGATTTACTTTGAATAGTGAATGCATCAGGTTGGACTTAATAGCTTGGTCATCATTTTTACCTACTCCAAACTACAAAAACAAACTGAAGTTTATCAAATCTCTAATGCCCTTGCAGAACTTACTTTTAAAATGCATTCTTTGGCCAACAAATCTAAATCTCTAGTAATAAGGTCCAGATACCTGCATATTACCAGCCTTTCTGAATGATTTTTATTTCTACTGGCATTTGACAGCAGTTGTGATACATATATATATATATATATATATATATATATATATATATATATATATATCTTTGTTATGGTTTGGATGTGAGATGTCTCCCAAAAGCTCATGTGCTATACAATGCAGAGGGTTCAGAGGGGAAATGAGAAGCTTAACCCAGTCAATGAGCTAATCACCTGATGGAATTAATTGAGTGGTAACTGAAGGGCAGTGGGTGTGTGGCTGGAAGAGGTGGGGTATTGGCAGTGTGCCTTTAGGGCATATAGTTGGTGAGTTGAGCTTAGTCTCTCTCACTCTGCTTCCTGATCATCATGTGAACTGCTTCCCTCTGCCACACTCTTCTACCATGATGTCCTGCCTCACCTTGAGCCCTGAGGAATGGAGCCTGCTTTCTATGGATGGAGGTCTCCAAAACCATGATCTCCTGAATAAATTTTTCCTCCTCCACAATTGTTCTGGTTGGGTCTTTTAGTTACATCCGTGAAAAGGCTGACTAAAACTGTCTTTATAATGGACTTTTTGTTTATAGCAGTTATACCTTATGATTTTCTGTTGGGGCCAGTTAGTAGTCAACCTCCTCTTTGACAGCATGAATTCTCTGTAAGAGCAAACCTACATTCAGCAATTAAAGAGTATGAACAAGTCTCTGCCCACAGCAAGTACTCAAGAAATGAAAAGCAAGAAGTAAACAGCATTCCAACCAGAGGCCTATTAGAAGTGTGAACCAAACTAGCGTGACTGGTGAACTATAATCAGTTAGATTATAAACTCTGACTGGAGCAGAAACAAAATATGTTATTGTAAAGATATCCAGGTCTAGGTCATTGTGCAATAAACAAAAGCATTTTGGTGACATCCTATAGATGATACCTTAGGAAGATCAACTGATTGAAAGATTGAAAAGTTTCTAAATATTCCACAGAATATCAGACCTTGCTTGAATACTGTAGAAACAGAAATGCAGAAGGGAACACAGAGAATAGGAATATTAATAGCATAAAATCAACATGACTTGGTTGGTGATAAAAGGAACGGGAGTTTACTACAGTGGATCCAGAGTTTCCTTGAATAATGTGAAGAATCATACAGTCACTAAAATTTACAAAGAACTAAGGCACCCAATGATAAGCTTAAAAATATGTGTGGGTCCCCATTTGGACTGTGATATAAGAAACTAGAACTAACTTTTTGGATCTGTAAGATTGAAATTAAATTGATTCATATTCTTCATTTATAAAAACATGATATAAAATTTATCCTTTTCTTATTATGTATAATAGTTGTCTATTGCTGTGAAACCAACCAACCACCATAAAACTTCATATCTTAAGACAGCAAAAATATTTTAATTTCCATTTCTCTGGGTTAAGTTAGGAATTTAGAAACAGCTTAGAAACACGAGAACATGGCGGCCGCAGCCTCAGCTACAGCTTCGGCGGCGAAGGTCAGCACCGACGGCAGCCGGCACCTGATGGCGTGACCGACCGGAGCAGATTTCTCTTGGATTTGGCTACAGTTTTATAGATCTTCTGCACTGTGTACAGGCACAGAGACAGGGTCTCACTGAGTTGCTTAGTGCCTCACCATTGCTGAGGCTGGCTTTGAACTTGTGATTCTCCTGCCTCGCCCTCCTGAGCTGCTGGGATTACAGATCACTAGGCAATGCTGACCTGACATGGATCTGAGGCGAACAGTCTGGGCCTCTCAGAACACACACCGAGCCCGGATCGGCTGCATTCAAGCTCCCGTTTGCCTGCTTCTTGCAGCCAAACTGCTGTGACTCAGCACTAACGACCCCGCTGAAACAACTGGTCGGCCCTTCTGAACTTACGGAGGTAAAAGACAACCGAGCCTTCATAGGCAGTGGCCACAGGATTGAAACGGGGCTTGGGAGAGACAGTCAGGACCCACCCGTTGCATTGGTCACCCGGCAAAGGGAATGAACTGTCACCATTTGCATGGGATACCACCATGGCAGAGAACTGACGTCACCAGAACGCGGTGGAGGAAATAACTTCATTGAAACCAGCGGTGACAGTGACTTCTTCCCTTCCCTTCTAATATCTTTCCTCCCAAGCATCAAATAAATTTATAAGAGTAAACAGTAACTCAGCAGTCAAAAAGAACAAGAAGTAACATGAGCAGCATGAAAAAGCAAGGAATAAAAGGAATACAAACAATGAAGGACAGCCTAAATATTCAGGAGGACCTAAAGGCATCAGAAAAATGGTCATATAAAGAACTCAAGGAATACCTTAGACAGATGGAATGGAACCTTAAAGAGGATACGAGACAGCAAATTCAAACAGTGAAAGAACACATTGAAAATGAATTACATAAACAGATAAAAGAAGAAGATAAGCATCTTTATCAGGAGATAGAGATAATAAAAAAAATCAAACAATAATTCTAGAAATGAAGGAAATTATAAACCAAATTAAAAACTCAAATGAGAGTATCACTAACAGAGTGGAGCAAGTAGAAACCAGAACATCAGATAATGAAGACAAAATATATCATCTTGAAAAGAGTCTAGCCAACTCAGAAAGGCTGGTAAAAAATCAAGAGAAAAACATCCAAGAGATATGGGATAACATAAAAAAAACAAACTTACGAGTCATCGGGATAGAGGAAGGTATAGAGATTCAAACCAAGGGAATGAGTAACCTGCTGAATGAATTAATTACAGAAATCTTTCCAGAAATAAAAAAGGAAACGGATACACAAATTGTAGATGCATACAGGACACCGAGCACACAAAATCACAGTAGACCAACGCCAAGACACATTGTTATGAAGATATCCAATATACAGAACAAAGAGAAAATATTAAAAGCTACAAGAGAAAGGAGGGAGATTACATTCAGGGGTAAACCAATAAGGTTAACAACAGATTTTTTATCACAGACGCTGAAAGCGAGAAGATCCTGGAACAACAACGTATTTAAAACACTGAAAGACAATGGATGCCAACCAAGAATTTTGTATCCAGCAAAATTAAGCTTCAGGTACAACAACGAAAAAAAAATCTTTCATGATAAACAAAAGTTAAAAGAATTTGCAGCCAGAAAACCAGCACTGCAAAGCATCTTGAGCAAAACACTACACGAGGAAGAAATGAAAAACAATAACCAAAACATATTAGTGGGAAGTGCCTCGGTAAAGACAGAAGGCGGGGGGAAAGCTAATCATGGAGAAACAAACTAAATTAAAAAAAAAAACATAAATAATCAAACATGGCTGGAAGTACAAACCATATATCAATAGTAACTCTAAATGTTAATGGCTTAAACTCTCCAATAAAGCGACATAGGCTGGTAACATGGATTAAAAAAAACAAATCCAACAATATGCTGCCTCCAGGAGACACATCTGATTGGAAAAGACATACACAGGGTGAAGGTGAAAGGTTGGGAAAAAATATACCATGCACACGGTCCTCGTAAGCAAGCAGGGGTGGCCATCCTCCTATCGAATAAAATCGACTTCAAGACTAAGTTAATCAAAAGGGATAAGGAAGGACATTATATACTGTTAAAAGGAACCATTCACCAACAAGACATAACAATTATCAATATTTATGCACCAAATAATGGTGCTGCGATGTTCATAAAACAAATTCTCCTCAAGTTCAAGAATCAAATAGACCACAACACAATAATTATGGGTGACTTCAACACACCTCTCTCACCATTGGACAGATCCTCCAAACAAAAGTTGAATAAAGAAACTATAGAACTCAATATCACAATCAATAACCTAGACTTAACTGACATATATAGAATATATCAACCATCATCAAGTGGATATACTTTTTTCTCAGCCGCACATGGATCCTTCTCAAAAATAGACCATATATTATGCCAGAGGGCAACCCTCAGTAAATATAAAGGCGTGGAGATAATACCATGCATTTTATCTGGTCATAATGGAATGAAACTGGAAATCAATGATAAAAGAAGGAAGGAAAAATCCTACATCACATGGAAAATGAACAATATGTTACTGAATGATAAATGGGTTACAGAAGACATAAAGGAGGAAATCAAAAAATTCTTAGAGATAAATGAAAATACAGACACAACATATCGGAATCTATGGGACACAATGAAAGCAGTTTTAAGAGGGAAATTCATCACCTGGAGGTCATTCCTCAAAAAAAGGAAAAACCAACGAATAAATGAGCTCACACTTCATCTCAAAGCCCTAGAAAAGGAAGAGCAAAACAACAGCAAATGTAGCAATTCTAAGCATAATTAAATAAATAATTAAAATCAGAGCGGAAATCAACGAAATTGAAACAAAAGAAACTATTGAAAAAATTAACAAAACTGAAAGTTGGTTCTTCGAAAAAATAAATAAGATCAACAGACCCTTAGCCATGCTAACGAAGAGAAAAGTGAGAGAACTCAAATTACTAACATACGGGATGAAAAAGGCAATATCACAACAGATGCTACAGAAATACAGAAGACAATTAGAAATTATTTTGAAAACCTATATTCCAATAAAATAGAAGATAGTGAAGACATCGATAAATTTCTTAAGTCATATGATTTGCCCAGACTGAGTCAGGAGGATACACACAATTTGAACAGACCAATATCAATGGATGAAATAGAAGAAGCAATCAAAAGACTACCTACCAAGAAAAGCCCAGGACCGGACGGGTGTACAGCGGAGTTTTACAAAACCTTCAAAGAAGAATTAATACCAATACTTTTCAAGTTATTTCAGGAAATAGAAAAAGAGGGAGCTCTTCCAAATTCATTCTATGAGGCCAACATCACCCTGATTCCGAAATCAAAGACACCTCAAAGAAAGAAAACTACAGACCAATATCTCTGATGAACCTAGATGCAAAAATCCTCAATAAAATTCTGGTGAATCGGATACAATGGCACATCAAAAAAATTGTGCACCATGATCTAGTAGGATTCATCCCTGGGATGCAAGGATGGTTCAATATACGGAAATCAATAAATGTTATTCACCACATCAATAGACTTAAAGATAAGAACCATATGATCATCTCGATAGACACAGAAAAAGCATTCGACAAAGTACAGCATCCCTTTATGTTCAAAACATTAGAAAAACTAGGGATAACAGGAACTTACCTCGACATTATAAAAGATATCTATGCTAAGCCTCAGGGTAGCATCATTCTAAATGGAGAAAAATTGAAGGCATTCCCTCTAAAATCTGGAACAAGACAGGGATGCCCTCTATCACCACTTCTATTCAATTTAGTTCTCGAAACACTGGCCAGAGCAATTAGACAGACGAAAGAAATTAAAGGCATAAAAATAGGAAAAGAAAAACTTAAATTATCACTATTTACGGAAGACATGATTCTATACCTAGAAGACCCAAAAGGGTCTACAAAAAAACTACTAGAACTAATAAATGAATTCAGCAAAGTAGCAGGATATAAAATCAACACGCATAAATCAAAGGCATTTCTGTATATCAGCGACAAAACTTCTGAAACTGAAATAAGGAAAAACACCCCATTCACAATATCCGCAAAAAAAATAAAATACTTGGGAATCATCCTAATAAAACAGGTGAAAGATTTATACAATGAAAACTACAGAACCCTAAAAGAGAAGTAGAAGAAGATCTTAGAAGATGGAAAAATATACCCTGTTCACGGATAGGCAGAACTAACATCATCAAAATGGCGATATTACCTAAAGTTCTCTACAGGTTTAAGGCAATGCCAATCAAAATCCCAACTGCATTTCTTGTAGAAATAGAGAAAGCAATCATGAAATTCATATGGAAAAATAAAAGACCCAGAATAGCAAAAGCAATTCTAAGCAGGAAGTGCGAATCGGGCAGTATAGCGATACCAGATTTCAAACTATATTACAGAGCAATAGTAACAAAAACAGCATGGTACTGGTACCAAAACAGGCGGGTGGACCAATGGTACAGAATAGAGGACACAGAGACTAATCCACAAAGTTAGAACTTTCTTATATTTGATAAAGGGGCTAAAAGCATGCAATGGAGGAAGGATAGCATCTTCAACAAATGGTGTTGGGAAAACTGGAAATCCATATGCAACAAAATGAAACTGAATCCCCTCCTCTCGCCATGCACAAAAGTTAACTCAAAATGGATCAAGGAGCTTGATCTGATAAAAGAAAAAGTTGGCTACAATCTACATATTGTGGGGTCGGGCTCCAAATTCCTTAATAGGACACCCATAGCACAAGAGTTAATAACAAGAATCAACAAATGGGACTTACTTAAAACTAAAAAGTTTTTTTCTCAGCAAAAGAAACAATAAGAGAGGTAAATAGGGAGCCTACATCATGGGAACAAATTTTTACTCCTCACACTTCAGATAGAGCCCTAATATCCAGAGTATACAAAGAACTCAAAAAATTAGACAATAAGATAACAAATAACCCAATCAACAAATGGGCCAAGGACCTGAACAGACACTTCTCAGAGGAGGACATACAATCAATCAATAAGTACATGAAAAAATGCTCACCATCTCTAGCAGTCAGAGAAATGCAAATCAAAACCACCCTAAGATACCATCTCACTCCAGTAAGATTGGCAGCCATTATGAAGTCAAACAACAATAAGTGCTGGCGAGGATGTGGGGAAAAGGGTACACTTGTACATTGCTGGTGGGACTGCAAATTGGTGCAGCCAATTTGGAAAGCAGTATGGAGATTCCTGGGAAAGCTGGGAATGGAACCACCATTTGACCCAGCTATTGCCCTTCTCAGACTATTCCCTGAAGACCTTAAAAGAGCGTACTACAGCGATACTGCCACATCGATGTTCATAGCAGCACAATTCACAATAGCTAGACTGTGGAACCAACCCAGATGCCCTTCAATAGATGAATGGATAAAAAAAATGTGGCATTTATACACAATCTAATATTACGCAGCACTAAAAAATGACAAAATTATGGAATTTGCAAGGAAATGGATGGCACTAGAGCAGATTATGTTTAGTGAAGCTAACCAATCCCTAAAAAACAAATACCAAATGTCTTCTTTGGTATAATGAGAGCAACTAAGAACAGAGCAGGGAGGAAGAGCAGGAAGAAAAGATTAACATTAAACAGAGACATGAGGTGGGAGGGAAAGGGAGAGAATAGGGAAATTGCATGGAAATGGAGGGAGACCCTCATTGTTATACAAAAATACATATAACAGGTTGTGAGGGGAATGGGAAAATAAACAAGGGGAGAAATGAATTACAGTAGATGGGGTAGAGGGAGAAGATGGGAGGGGAGGGGAGGGGGGATAGTAGAGGATAGGAAAGGTAGCAGAATACAACAGTTACTAATATGGCATTATGTAAAAATGTGGATGTGTAACCGATGTGATTCTGCAATCTGTATTTGGGGTAAAAATGGGAGTTCATAACCCACTTGAATCTAATGTATGAAATATGATATGTCAAGAGCTTTGTAATATTTTGAACAACCAATAAAAAAAATAGAAACAGCTTAGGCATGGAGTTCTGCCTGCAGATGCTGATGAAAAGTCAAGATGTTGGAGTTGGGCTGGAAAACCCTCTTACAAGGTGGTTCATTCATGTGAATGACAGGCTGGTGTGATTGGTGTTAGAAGGACATAGTTACATAGCCATGTGCTCCTTTACATGGGACTGCCTGATTATCTTCCCAGAGTGTGAGCCAGCCTCTTCCAGAGTGAATAATCAAAGAGACAGAACCAAGCAGGAGCTCTATTCTTTTAATGGCCTAAACTGAAAGATGTATGTCAATTCTTCCTTTACAATAATCTATTCATTAGAAATAAGTCAATATACCTGGCCTTTTTGTTGGTAAAGGGGCCCTTGACGCTTTATGCAGAGGCCTATTTCAAGAACTGTGAATCCAGGTAGCTTGGTGGGAAAACTAATTAGACCACAGCCTCTACCTTTTGGGAGGGGCAAAGAATTGGTGGACATGCTTTATTTTAAAGTTATCATATTATGTGTGTAGATTCCAAATTGAAATGTTTTCTTTAAACAATCTAGAAATGTTGATTCTAAGTGTAGTTCCTTGCCTCAAAGAACGTGTATGCAATTCAAATGACTCCAGGTATATTTATTTCACTCTTAGACAAAAGTAGATGGAAGATGCATATGAAAGTGTTTTCAGGAATCAACATAAAATGACCAAAATTTGCAGATAACCTGGTGATCAAAACATAGCAGAATAAGATCCCTGACAAATTTTATGTAGAGTCACCATCATCTCACTGCTTTTGAAGATTTTCCATACTGACCTCAACTTTGGACTTCTTCAGTGATTCCATCACAAATCATTTTTATGGTTGAGCTTTAATTACATAAATATTTATTTCATTATGTATCAATTTGCCTTTGTTGCTGATGTGGTAACTTGAAACAAAAACAATTTTTCTTTTCTAACATTTCTGTGGGTGGTTCAGCAGTTCTGGCCTGGGGTGGTTTTGCTGAGGACTTGATGGCCTCATTGAAAGATCTGGGCTATAGCAATGTAAGGTCTTGTGTCATTCTGAAAGCCAACTTACTTGGAGCTCTAAGGGTTTCCAGTTTTGAGAGGGGCTGAGTCCCAATGTACAAAGTCACATTGCAAAGGGCTAAGCATGGTTTAGTGATTATTGCTATTTTTATCTAAACACATTTTCTTCACTTTTATCACTCTAGAATTTAAGGAATACCTGCAGCAAACAATGATGAAACACTGTATGTTGGGAATTCAAGAAAAGTTCCTTGACAGTAAACTTCACAATTTTGCCCTGCATTTTCTATGTGGATTAAAATTTATTCTCTTTCTGCATCACCCTTTAACATGTCTCTCTCCTCTTATATACCAGAAGCAGGTAAAATTTAAAAAATAAAAAAATAGGCTCATTCAGTTATCAAGTCCATTGAGTGAGCCACAATTCTTGGGTTTATTTACATATGCAAATTAATCAGTTCTCAAGTTTCCTACCTTAAGGATTTAATGCTTATCACCTATGACCACTTTTTTCACTTTCTTGATGATGTAGTAATACTGGCAAGTAGTTATGCACACCACTCATTTTGGTGCTCTGTAGCTTATTAATGAGATTGCTCTGGGTTCCATTAAGGATTTTAACTATGTTATTTTTTCCCTTTTGTTTCCAGTTTGTTTTGGCTAATAAAGTTACCCACAGCTGCTTCAATTTGGTCATTGCTTCTGGGAGAAAAAACATATGGAATGGTTAGAACAGGTGCTTGGTACTTGACCAGCTTCACTGGTTTACAGGAGTGTGACCTGTGGCGCCGGATGCTGGGGCACTAGGCTACAGATGTGTTTGTTAGAATTGGAAAATTGCCTTTCTTATATTACAAGGAGTAATGGTTAATGTTAAAAACTTTTGCTTCCATTTAATACCATTCCTGATAGATGTGAAGCCACAGGGTGGTAAACTTGGAAACGTCACTAGTTTTTAAAGTGCCCACTGAGTAGGGGAGAAAACAAGGGTCCCTCAGCACTCATATTACCATAATGTTGGGCATGTTACTTTGTCAACTAAAGAGCACGAAATGGAATTGTTATTGTCCAGGAAAGCCTGCTGTAATGAATTTTTACACCCTTAAAAGAGGCACTTGGAGGAACTGGAGAATATCCAGAGAAAAGCAATTAGGGGAAAAAAATTAATGCTGGGAGTTTTCAGAGGAGTTAAGGCTACTTAACCTAGAGGGGAAAATAAGTCTGAGAGGTTTCTACATTAATGAATTTAAATTATAAAGAAGGTGTTCAGCAGCTGTTCTCCAACTCTACAGAGCACTGAATCAAAGGAAAAAAAAATCTTGATAAGCAACAAGAGATGCATCAGTGAAATGAAACCCCCAAAAATCTTGTCTCTAAGGATGGTTAAACAGTGAATGGTATCAACTCGACTCAGTAAGCATCAAAGAATGAAACAAAAAAATTGATTCTGTGGGTTTTATAGCATGTGATTCTACTCCAAGGATGGTAGCTGCACTCCTGTTCTTTCTTATTGAACAAAGTTGTTGAGCCCCTACTGTGTCTCAGATTCTGTGTGTCAGAGTGTGAGGAAGCATCACTCCTTTCTCCAGGTTTCCGTCAAGATTTAGGAAGTCAGACACACCCCAGTACTGTGCTTGGCACCCAGTGATTTCCAATCTCTTTCTGTATTAAAAATTTCTATGACTTTCTACTCCAATACAAACTCAGAATATATGCCTACAAGCTCAAATGTAAAGTATGCCAAGAAGAATTTGCAAGGCACTGCCCTATGGGAATATTAGAATTTATGCTTCCATCAAAGAAATACAGAGAAAAGAGGGGGTCTTTGTTTTCTTTTTTCTAAAATGCTTATGAACCAGAATAGACTGCCTCACATCTTGGGCTGCATGTTTCAATTAATTTTAAAACCCTGAGCTTTGAGGAACAAAACTGCCAATTCCTTGCCCAGGGAGATGGTTCACTTCGTAGGTATGACCAGAAGACGTGTAGGTATTGCTGAACAAATAGAAGATAGAGTGGAGAGGAGGCAGGGACTCAGATAATTTCTGAACAGAAATACAGCCAAAATGTGAGAATGTTTATCACAAATCATTAGAATTATGTAAATCAACAAATCTGAAAACACATCATGTTCTGTGTCGAGTAGAGCCATCTTCTATTTTTGAATCAAGAATATACACCAAAGCAGCATTCCTATCAAGTTCTAAATTTAAAAAAAAAGATATTTCAAAATCATTTCCAGGAGTTTCAAAAAGTAGACAAATTTTACCAAACTCCTTTATAGATTACATAATTAATATGTTATTACATAATAGGGTTCATGGTGGTAAAAATGTGGTTTTAGTGGTTGAAGTTTATTTTTTAATATTTGTTGAGAAAATCACTTTCTTTAAAATTTATGCTGAAAATCTTATTTCTAATTTGGAAAGGAAAATAATTTTACATTAATTTCCTAGATATTTATCACATGTTTATCAAATAACTACAGGAACTCACTGGAATCAACACTAGTAAAAGTTAGGTATATTCCTTATTCTCAGATAGTTTACAATCTAACAAAGGAACTAAAAACATTCTGAATCTATGATTTTCGCTGTACAAAACAGAATATGATACAAGTGATACAATGAGATTCAGCATTGCAAACGACTAAAACTGACTGAAGGAAAAAGAAAGTTTGGGGAAAGGCAGAATATATTGCCTCACAAACTGTAAATTCCACAGGCATTAGGAGTTCCAGACCCAGCTGGGTCTGGGCATTCAAATCATGTTGTCAGAAATCTGTTTTGGGCTAACTCTTGGCTGCTTTGCCCAGGACTGGCTTAAGTCTCAGCAGGCTCTACTACATGTACACAACTAGTTCCCCACTTATACTCTTCCAGGTTGCCAGCCTCAGAGATAAACAAGCCTTCTCTTAATAGTCCTTGAAACACACCTGGCTGGTGGCATTGATTTTTTCATTTATTTAACAAATATTTAGTACATACTGAATGTTACAGTATTCTAGACATAGAGAATACTGTAGTGAACAAAACAGAGCTCCTGTCCTCATAGAATTCTTGTTTTGGTAGGTAAAACATACACTAAGTAATTTAAGCAATAACTATGCAAAATTATGAGGGACATAGAGAAAACTAATGCAGGGTAAGTGACAGCAGCTGTGTCAAGCTGGGCATGGTAGCACATGCCTGTAATTCCAGCAACTCAGGAGGCTAAGACAGGAGGCTCACAAGTTCAAGGCCAGCCTTAGCAAGTTAGTGAGGCTCTAAGCAACTTAGTGAGACCCTGTTTCAAAATAAACAACCAAAAGTGTTTAGGATGTAGCTCAGTGGTAAAGTGCCCCTGGGTTAAATGTCGTGCCAAAAAAAAAAAAAAAATTTGCAGCTGTGTCAACTGTATATTCCCAAAGCATTTTATGGGACTGATTAGGTAAGATTGGAACACGTGACCATCTGTATATCAAACACATGCCTTCAATGCCACCTATGTCATTCCAGAGGAGAATATGGAATAAATATCTCTCCAAGAGAAACTCAAGAAGTTTTTACCAGAAGGAAGCATGGCCTCTCAAATGAAGTCCACTGGTTACAAAAGTCAACGTAAAACTTTCTCAGAGGTGCAAGATATTTCATGTGAACTAGGGATTGATAAAAATCATATGGTCTATGTTATAGTTTGGGTGTGATGTGTCCCCCCTCCCCATCCCACCAAAAAGCTCACATGTGAGACAATGCAAGAAGATTCAGAGGCGAAATGATTGGCTTGTGAGAATCTTAACTCAATCAGTGAATTAATCCCCTGATAGGGATTAACTGAGTGGTAACTGAAGGTGGGTAGAGTGTGGCTGGAGGAGGTAGACACTGGGGGCATGGCTTTGTGGAGTCTCTCTACTTTGTGGTCCTCACATGTGCTACTACCCTATACCACATGTTATCTACTATGATATTCAGCCTCATCAATAGCCCCGAGTAATTGAGCCTCCTGTCCATGGACTGAGACCTAAAACCATGAGCCCTCAAATAAACTTTTCTTCCTCTACAATTTTGCTAGTTGGGTCTTTTAGTCATAGCAGGAAAAAAAAAAATATGGACTAAAACATTCCACATTTGAGTGCCACGTGTGAAATGGCTTATGACAGATAACTAAAATTTAAATAAAGATTAGGGAAGGATGTGGAATGTCAGTAAAGAAATGTGGAACAGAGGAGTCCAGTGTTTGCAGGAGTGTTGCAGCAGTAGCTGATTATGAGATTGTAAATAAAGAGGGAGCGGCACTGGAAAGGTCTTCAAATGTTCGTTTTGTAGGAAAAGGAGACACCAAAAAGTTTAAGAGGGGAATAACATTACCGATATTTACTATAAGGAGGTTAAACTTACCAGTGCACAGAACTGGTTCAGAGGACACAGATATTCCACGGAAACCCCTTGCAATGGTTGAGGTAAGACTTATGGGAATCTGAAATATCATATTGTCAGGATCAAGAAAGATGAAATCAGATATGTTTCTGAAGTTTCCAATCTTTTTCACTGAGAGAATACTGCTAACACTATTAGAATACAAAAAGCAGAGGCAAGAACTGAATTGAACAAAAGGGTTGGCAGGGAATTAGTCACATATTATGTGAAGTCAGAGATTTGGCCAAAACCAAGGTACAGTGTTGTGAATCTCACCAATCTCCAAGATTGAAACATTCAGTTAGGTTTTTGTAACTCTTCTCATTTCTGGAGATTTCATTTGAGTCTTAAGATATAATGTTATCTTTCTCTTGATAAGTCCAGCTCACTCCCCCAAATACCAGACCAGTATTTGGCCACCTACTCTCCCCTTCAGCATCAAGATTTTTCAAATTCAACATCTCTAAAACTGACTTCTAGATATTCCCCTAAACCCATATCTCTTGCAATCATCCTCATCTCACCAAATAGAAACGTCATTCTTCCAGTTGCTCAGAGAAAAAGAAAAAAGAAGTTATTCTTCAGTCTTCTTTATTCTTTTTTTTTTTACTTTTGTCTTTTTTATTATTTTTAGTGCTCTATATACTGACACAGAGGTAAAAGAAAATGATTGAAACTTCAATATAAAAACTCTTTGGAATTCAATCCCACAATCTTATATATCTGTTTTATTCACATGTCAATGAAAAATCACCAACTGAGAGGGAACTGTGACCACGCACAGAGCAGGCCCAGTGGCCTGCTGAGGGGCAGAGCCACCCCCCACCCCCCGCGCCTGCCAGGTGACCACCGACAGAAAAGGCCCAGTGGCCCGCGGTGGGACAGAGCTTCCAATCACTCCTGCAAGGTAGGCGGGCCTGTGACCCACCGGCAGAAGAGGAGCAGCGGCCTGCTGAGAGGATGAGCCGCCCCCTCCCCCTGCGCCAGCAAAGTAGAGGGAACTATGACCACGCACAGAGCAGGCCCAGCGGCCTGCTGAGGGGCAGAGCCGCCCCCCACCCCCCGTGCCTGCCAGGTAGGTGGAACTGTGACCACGGACAGAAAAGGCCCAGTGGCTCGCGGCGGGACAGAGCTTCCAATCACTCCTGCAAGGTAGGCGGGCCTGCGACCCACTGGCAGAAGAGGAGCAGCGGCCTGCTGAGAGGCAGAGCCGCCCCCTCCCCCCCGTGCCTGCAAGGTAGACGGAACTGTGACCACCATCAGAACAGGCCAGACCTGCAACCGAGAGACAGAACAGGCCCAGTGGCCTGAGGAAGGGTAGAGCTGCCCACCCCCGCGCCTGCAAGGTAGGCGGACCTGCGACCCACTGGCAGTACAGCCCCAGAGGCCTGCAGAGGGGCAGTGCCGCTGCCTGCGCCTGCAAAGTAGACAGAACTGTGACCACCGACAGAACAAGCCTAGCGGCCCGCAGAGGGACAGAGCCGCCGCCCACGCCTGCGAGGGAGACTTTGCAACTATACAAGACCAATATGAATATATAGGGGGAAAATTCAATAGCACAACAGTTTCACCAAGTAGAAAGGAACGCGAACAGTATGAAGAGACAAGGAAAGAAAGGACCACAAGCATTGCAGGTCAACTCAACGTTAGAAGAGGTAATAGCTGCAGCAGATGGAATGTCAGATAAAGAATTCAGGATATACATGTTTCAGATGATCTGGAGTCTCAAGGAAGACATCAGACAGCAAAATCAGACAATGAAAGATCACTTCAACAATGAATTACATAAACAAATCCAAGAAGCAAAAGATCAACTATACAGGGAAATAGAGGTTATAAAAAACAAACAAACAGAAATCCTAGAAATGCAGGAAGCAATAAGCCAACTTAAAAACTCAATTGAGAATACTACCAGCAGAGTAGAACACTTAGAAGACAGAACATCAGACAACGAAGATAAAGTATTTCAACTTGAAAAGAACATGGACAGCTCAGCAAGACTGTTAAGAAACCACGAGCAGAACATCCAAGAAATATGGGATAACATCAAGAGACCAAATTTAAGAGTCATTGGGATACAGGAAGGGACAGAGTTTCAAACCAAAGGAATGAGCAATCTATTCAATGAAATAATACGAGAAAACTTCCCAGACTTGAAGAATGAGACAGAACCCCAAATCCTAGAAGCCTACAGGACGCCGAATGTGCAAAATCATAAGAGACCCACACCTAGACACATTATAATGAAGATGCCCAACATACAGAATAAGGAGAGAATTTTAAAAGCTACAAGAGAAAGGAAGCAGATCACATTTAGGGGTAAGCCAATCAGGATAACAGCTGATCTTTCAACACAGACTCTGAAAGCTCGAAGATCCTGGAATAACATATTTCAAACACTGAAAGAAAATGGGTTCCAACCAAGAATTCTGTTTCCAGCGAAATTAAGCTTCAGGATGGAAGATGAAATTAAAACCTTCCACGATAAACAAAAGTTAAAAGAATTTGCAGCTAGAAAACCATCTCTTCAAAACATCCTTGGCAAAACATTACAGGAAGAGGAAATGGAAAATAACAATGAAAACCAACAGTGGGAGGTAGGACACTAAAGGGGGGAAAATAATCAAAGAGGAAAACAAACCATGTTTAGTAACATAAATAAACAAATATGGCTGGAAGAACAACCCATATCTCAATAATAACCCTAAATGTTAATGGCTTAAACTCACCAATCAAGAGACACAGGCTAGTAGAATGGATCACAAAACAAGACCCAACAATATGCTGCCTACAGGAGACGCATTTGATAGGAAAAGACATACATAGGCTGAAGGTGAAAGGTTGGGAAAAATCATATCACTCATATGGACTTCGGAAACAAGCAGGAGTATCCATACTCATATCAAATAAAATAGATTTCAAGCCAAAGTTAATCAAAAGGGATAAAGAGGGACACTACATACTGCTCAAGGGAACCATACACCAACAAGACATAACAATCATAAATATATATGCCCCAAACAATGGTGCAGCTATGTTCATCAAACAAACTCTTCTCAAGTTCAAGAGTCTAATAGACCACCATACAATAATCATGGGAGACTTCAACACACCTCTATCACCACTGGACAGATCTTCCAAACAAAAGTTGAATAAGGAAACTATAGAACTCAATAACACAATTAATAACCTAGACCTAATTGACATATATAGAATATACCACCCAACATCAAGCAGTTACACGTTTTTCTCAGCAGCACATGGATCCTTCTCAAAAATAGATCATATATTATGTCACAGGGAAACTCTTAGACAATATAAAGGAGTAGAGATAATACCATGCATCCTATCTGATCATAATGGAATGGAACTGAAAATCAACGATAAAAGAAGGAAGGGAAAAGAATACATCACTTGGAGAATGAACAATAGGTTACTGAATGATCAATGGGTTATAGAAGACATCAAGGAAGAAATTAAAAAATTCTTAGAGATTAATGAAAACACAGACACAACATATCGGAATCTATGGGACACATTGAAAGCAGTTCTAAGAGGAAAATTCGTTGCTTGGAGTTCATTCCTTAAAAAAAGAAAAAAACAACAAATAAATGATCTCATACTTCATCTCAAAATCCTTGAAAAAGAAGAGCAAAACAACAGCAAAAGAAGTAGAAGGCAAGAAATAATTAAAATCAGAGCTGAAATTAATGAAATCGAAACAAAAGAAACAATTGAAAAAATTGACAAAACTAAAAGTTGGTTCTTTGAAAAAATAAACAAAATCGACAGACCCTTAGCCATGCTAGCGAAGAGAAGAAGAGAGAGAACTCAAATTACTAACATACGGGATGAAAGAGGCAATATCACAACAGACACTTCAGAAATACAGAAGATAATCAAAAATTATTTTGAATCCTTATACTCCAATAAATTAGAAGATAGTGAAGGCATCGATAAATTTCTGAAGTCATATGATCTGCCCAGATTGAGTCAGGAGGATATAGACAACCTAAACAGACCAATATCAATTGAGGAAATAGAAGAAACCATCAAAAGACTACCAACTAAGAAAAGCTCAGGACCGGATGGGTATACAGCAGAGTTTTACAAAACCTTTAAAGAGGAACTAATACCAATACTTTTCAAGCTACTTTGGGAAATAGAAAAAGAGGGAGAACTTCCAAATTCATTCTACGAGGCCAACATCACCCTGATACCTAAACCAGACAAAGACACTTCAAAGAAAGAAAACTACAGACCAATATCTCTAATGAACCTAGATGCAAAAATCCTCAATAAAATTCTGGCCACTCGGATACAAAAACTTATCAAAAAAATTGTGCACCATGATCAAGTAGGATTCATCCCTGGGATGCAAGGCTGGTTCAATATACGGAAATCAATAAATGTTATTCACCACATCAATAGACTTAAATATAAGAATCATAAGATCATCTCGATAGATGCGGAAAAAGCATTCGACAAAGTACAGCATCCCTTTATGTTCAAAACTCTAGAAAATCTAGGGATAACAGGAACATACCTCAATATTGTAAAAGCAATCTATGCTAAGCCTCAGGCTAGCATCATTCTGAATGGAGAAAAATTGAAGGCATTCCCTCTAAAATCTGGAACAAGACAGGGATGCCCTCTCTCACCACTTCTGTTCAACATAGTTCTCGAAACACTGGCCAGAGCAATTAGACAGACGAAAGAAATTAAAGGCATCAAAATAGGAAAAAAAGAACTTAAATTATCACTATTTGCAGATGACATGATTTTATACCTAGCAGACCCAAAAGGGTCTACAAAGAAACTATTAGAGCTAATAAATGAATTCAGCAAAGTGGCAGGATATAAAATCAACACGCATAAATCAAAGGCATTCCTGTATATCAGCGACAAATCCTCTGAAATGGAAATGAGGACAACCACTCCATTCACAATATCTTCAAAAAAAATAAAATACTTGGGAATCAACCTAACAAAAGAGGTGAAAGACTTATACAATGAAAACTACAGAACCCTAAAGAGAGAAATAGAAGAAGATCTTAGAAGATGGAAAAATATACCCTGTTCATGGATAGGCAGAACTAACATCATCAAAATGGCGATATTACCAAAACTTCTCTATAGGTTTAATGCAATGCCAATCAAAATCCCAACGGCATTTCTTGTAGAAATAGAGCAAGCAATCATGAAATTCATATGGAAAAACAAAAGACCCAGAATAGCAAAAACAATGCTAAGCAGGAAGTGGGAATCAGGTGGTATAGCGATACCAGACTTCAAACTATACTACAGAGCAATAGTAACAAAAACAGCATGGTACTGGTACCAAAACAGGCGGGTGGACCAATGGTACAGAATAGAGGACACAGAAACCAATCCACAAAACTACAACTACCTTATATTTGATAAAGGGGCTAAAAGCATGCAATGGAGGAAGGATAGCATCTTCAACAAATGGTGCTGGGAAAACTGGAAATCCATATGCAACACAATGAAACTGAATCCCTTTCTCTCGCCATGCACAAAAGTTAATTCAAAATGGATCAAGGAGCTTGATATCAAATCAGAGACACGCCGTCTGATAGAAGAAAAAGTTGGCTACGATCTACATACTGTGGGCTCGGGCTCCAAATTCCTCAATAGGACACCCATAGCACAAAAGTTAATAACTAGAATCAACAAATGGGACTTACTCAAACTAAAAAGTTTTTTCTCAGCAAAAGATACAATAAGAGAGGTAAATAGAGAGCCTACATCCTGGGAACAAATCTTTACTCCTCACACTTCAGATAGAGCCCTAATATCCAGAGTATACAAAGAACTCAAAAAATTAGACAATAAGAGAACAAACAACCCAATCAACAAATGGGCCAAGGACCTGAACAGACACTTCTCAGAGGAGGACATACAATCAATCAACAAGTACATGAAAAAATGCTCACCATCTCTAGCAGTCAGAGAAATGCAAATCAAAACCACCCTAAGATACCATCTCACTCCAGTTAGATTGGCAGCCATTAGGAAGTCAAACAACAACAAGTGCTGGCGAGGATGTGGGGAAAAGGGTACACTTGTACACTGCTGGTGGGACTGCAAATTGGTGCAGCCAATTTGGAAAGCAGTATGGAGATTTCTTGGAAAGCTGGGAATGGAGCCACCATTTGACCCAGCTATTCCCCTTCTCGGTCTATTCCCTAAAGACCTAAAAAGAGCATGCTACAGGGACACTGCTACATCGATGTTCATAGCAGCACAATTCACAATAGCTAGACTGTGGAACCAACCTAGATGCCCTTCAATGGATGAATGGATAAAAAAAATGTGGCATTTATACACAATGGAGTATTACTCTGCATTAAAAAATGACAAAATCATAGAATTTACAGGGAAATGGATGGCATTAGAGCAGATTATGCTAAGTGAAGCTAGCCAATCCCTAAAAAACAAATGCCAAATGTCTTCTTTGATATAAGGAGAGTAACTAAGAACAGAGTAGGGTCGAAGAGCATGAGAAGAAGATTAACATTAAACAGGGATGAGAGGTGGGAGGGAAAGGGAGAGAGAAGGGAAAATGCATGGAAATGGAAGGAGACCCTCAGAGTTATACAAAAGTACATACAAGAGGAAGTGAGGGGAAGGGGAAAAATAATATAAGGGGGACAAACGAATGTCAGTAGAGGGAGTAGAGAGAGAAGAGGGGAGGGGAGGGGAGGGGAGGGGAGGGGAGGGGAGGGGGGATAGTAGAGGATAGGAAAGGCAGTAGAATACAACAGACACTAGTATGGCAATATGTAAATCAATGGATGTGTAACTGATGTGATTCTGCAATCTGTATATGGGGTAAAAATGGGAGCTCATAACCCACTTGAATCAAATTGTGAAATATGATATATCAAGAACTATGTAATGTTTTGAACAGCCAACAATAAAAAATTAAAAAAAAAAGAAAGAAAAATCACCAACTACAATGAAAACAAGACAACTTATATCATGGAAAAAAGTTCATTAAAAACACATCCAACTATAAAAACAATTGTTTGCTTGGTATCCTCACATATTTTTACTTCTGTCTACTTAAGTACAATACATCATTTCCTTGGGCAAATACATCCCCATATTTATTTATCAGTTGTCCATTTATATATTTTTATGCCTGTTCCAGGGCTATATTCATGTAGCCATCCAGGAAAGCCAAGACTTCTTAATAAACTACTCCAGAATTTAATTTTACCACATCTGACCATCCATTTGCTTTGAGAAGTCAATTGGTATTTGCTTCTGCAGGCCCATTTGAACAATTTTGAGAGGCAGGAAATCTGAATTTTAACTCCAGCTCTGAGATCTAAATAGTCATGGGACTTGAGTAACTCACCATTCCATCTCTTATGGGCCCAGATTCCTCAAGTCTCTGTAGAGATGCAGATCTCTCTCTCTCTCCTGGTGCCCCAGAAACCTAGCCTCTGTGGACAAACAGTCCTTCATTCTTCTTTCTCTAACACAGTAGAGATAATCCATTATCAAATTCTCTTACATTTTCTATAGTCTATTCTGGTTATTGCATATAAAGTGAATAATAAATATGTGGTCTTTTGTATCTGGCTTCTTTTACTTTGCATTTTTTTTCAAGGTTCATACCTATTGTAGCAGGTATTAGAAATTTGTTCCTTATTACTGATAGAATAATACATTTTCTCTTTTTCTCTATCCATTTACCCACTGATGAACGTTTGGGTTATTTCTACATTTTGGCTGTCATAAATAGTGCTGCTGTTAACATTCATACACAAGGTTTCGTTTGAACACCTGTTTTCAATTTTGGGGGAGTATGCACCTCAGAAAGGAATTTCTGGATCATATGGTAATTCTCTGTTTAATTTTTTAGGGAATTGTCAAACTGATTTCCACAGTGCCCAAACAATTTTACAATTCACCACCAAAAAAAAACAAAATTGTACATGTTTTTTTCCACAACCATGTCAACATTTATTATTTTTCCTTTTTTTTTTCTATTGTAGCCATTCAAGTATCCTGGTAGGTATAAGGTGGTAACTTGTGATGTTTTATTTGGTTTCCTCAATGTCTAATGTTTTTCATGTGCTTGTTGGCTATGTCTATCTTTGAAGAATTGTCTATACAAACACATTGCCCAAATTGAGTTGTTTGTCAGTGCTATGGTCGAGTTGTAAGAATTCTTATATATTCCAAACACTAGACCCTTATCAGATACATAATTTTCAAATATTTTATTCCATCCTTTAGTTTGACTTTTCACTTTCTTGATAATGTTCCTTGATGCATGGAATTTTTTAAATTTTGGTGAAATCCAATTTATCTATTCTACTCTTTTCATTTGTACTTTTGATGTCCATTGTCGAATCCAAGGTTATAAAGATTTACTCCTATGGTTTCCAACATTTTAACAGTTTTAACTCTTTAATTTTAGTTCTATAGTCCCTTTTTAGTTATTTTTTATTGTAAATACTGTAAGTAGGAGTAAAGATTCTATATTTTATAAGTAAGTAATTGCATCTTCCATAAGAATATAAGCTCCACCAAATCAAGAAAGAATTTTTTTCAGTACTCTATTGCTAGTCTGATAAATAGTGACTTGTACATAGTAGAGGCACACCATTTGTGAAATATATTAATTACTTGGCTAAATAATTTTACAAAGAAAAAGTAGCTGAGATAGTATTTAATTAATATATTATTTGTTTCCTTGTTTATATATCATTTTTTATCTCTGGCAAAAAAATAACTTAATAAATTTCACTATAGTTCTATAGCAATGTCACATAAAAAAATAATCTGTTTGGTTTTTGTTCTGTGATGAGCTAAGACAATTTATTTTTTTTCAAGTTCCTTTTTCTTTATAAATTGAAAAAAAAACTTATACAATGTGTGGGATTTATTTTTCAAGCAATTTTCATTAAATCACATCTTGATCATTCTGTATCTTAAAGTCTCCTAAGGGATCAACTGGCTGACAATAATCAACATCTGATTAGTCATAAAGAGAAAATATATAATTTTGGAATTTCACTCACTGCAGTTTCTTCATTTGCTGAAACTGTGTCAAATACTGTGCCAGAAACTAATGAATGAAAGCAAAATTTGAGAATAAAAATATACCATCCACTATAACAAACACTGCTATTGGACAATCAAGCACATAGAGTAACCACATATATTTTGTAATATATGTGGGTTATTCTATGTGGTCATTCCTGCCAGCACCTAGCATCTGTGACAATGAATCCATTTCCTATGGACATTAAGAGCACTTCCCTCTACTCCCCTTGTTCTCTATATCTCTGCACACTTTATTCTGTTTGTGTTCCACAAGGATGCTAAGTCATCTTCTACTATGCTTTTGCCATGTAGTTCCTCTTTCGGTAAAATTAGGGAAGGCAAAAGACTTCTCGACTCTGGTGAGAAAGATGAAGGGGAAATATCCATTTCAGTTCAGTCTCCATGAAAATAGTTTATAACACAAAGCAAACCCTTTACTAGGAAGATGGATTATCTTCATTGCATAACTCTTCGGCTATTATGCTACCAAAATATCTTCTCTTTTCTCCCTTCCTAAACTAAGCAAAGAAGAAAGAATCGAAATAACTCTCTCTGGTTGTGAATGACCCAGGACCTCTTTCCTAGGAAAATAGGTTAAGATATCAGAAAATCAGAAAAATCCCACTTTGATAATAATAACAACTTTTACTACTAATAGTGTCTGCCATAATGAATGATAAATCAAGCTCCAGTTTTTTAGCCAAACCAGGACTGACAATCTGGTGGCATAGGTCAGATGAGTCATATTAATTGGTCACAGCCTATTTTGGCCCTGATACATTGAGGACAAGATATAGAAGTTGATAAATATTTTAAATAGCCCATGTGGCTAATCTCAGGAGCACAATTGTTGGAGGAAGTTTTTTCTGGAGTAAGTAAGAAACAGAAGATGAAACCAAAACCTTACCAGATGGAAATGACTTTTTAAATTATTGCTCCAAATTTAATTTGAGTTTAGTGTAAATACCTATAAAAAAAATCTCATTTACCCCCATTTTCTGAGGAAAACCCCAGGGCAATTTTGTTAGCACTAGGTAACTAGCTTACTTAATCAGTGAAAAACCATCTAGACTTCCGCTTTCTGTGCACAATGGAGAAATATAATACATTTGGAAACAAAATGGACTCCCACTCAGAGTAATAAAACTAATCCCTCTTTAATTACTAAAAGCACTATGTAGGCAAATCCAGATGAATCTTGAAAGTTGATCAATAAAATATAAAGAGCTCCAGCTACACAAATTACTAAATTTTCATAGTGGGCAATCTTCTTTCAGAATTAAGAAAACAAAAAAGTGGCACATAAGTTCAATAAAACTAGGTTACTTCTAGGTATAAAGAATCTTATTCTCTTCTGAACTCAAAAATTACTTTAGGTAAATTTTGCTTTATATTTAGTGAAAGGCGAGTGACTCACCTGAGACAGAGATTCAACCAAGAGATTTATTGGGGGGCTGCCCAAAGGGGAAGAAAACGAGAGGTAGAGAGAAAAGAAGGAGAGGGGGAGGGTAGAGAGAAGAGAGGAAGAAAGAGAAAGAGGTAGAGAGACGAGAGAAAGAAAAGAAAAGGGAAGAGAGGAAGAGGGCAGAGGGCAGAGAGAGAGAAGAGGAAGAGGGCACAGAGAGAAGAGGAAGAGGGCAGAGAGCGTGAACTTGCAAGCTTGGGCTTAAGAAGGGTTGTGTAGGTGATGTGGCGGGTGCTAATTGGCAGGGTGACTCAGGAATGGTGATCGGACACTGTGTACTCCTGGGGATTGCTAGAGAAAACCTGTTTGAATTTGGTGCTCTTTGGCTTGGCGCCCTTCAGAGAGGAAGGGGAGGGGTAAGGGATTTCTTGATGTTCTCGCGAGATGGAAACTTAACTTCGGAGGGGAGTCCCACACACCCAACATTTAGGCCCATATATATATATATATATATATATATATATATATATGGATATATGGAAGTGGAAAACACACACATACACCTATGCTCCTATTCTTTCCAAATTATGTACTCATAATTGATGGAGGACAGGGAATGGGAGGAGTACCTTTCTTTAAAGAGAAAAAGACATTAATTTTATTATGAGGGAGATACAGGGAAAAAATTAATAGCCCTCCTAATGTTTTTTTATGATTTTTTTAAAAAATTTTTTACTTGTTCTTTTTAGTTACACATGACAGTAGAATGTATTTTGACATATCATACAAACATGGAATATAACTTTCCTTTTTTGTGGTAGTATATGATATGGAATTACACTGGTCATATACTCATATATGAACATAAAAGTTACGTCTGGTTCATTCTACTGTCGTTCCCAATCCCATCCCCCTCCCTTATCCCCACTCTGCCCTGTCCAATCTGGTGAACCCCTCCCTCAACCTCACCTCTGCGATTGTGTGTTACGTCTGCATATCAGAGGAACATTTTGCCTTTGGTTTGGGGGAAATTGGCTTATTTCACTTTGTGTAATAGTCTCCAGGTCCATCCATTTCAGGCAAATGCCATAATTTCATCCTTCTTTATTAGCCCTCCCAATCTTACCATATAATAGTAACTCTGTCTCCTGTCATTGTACTTATCTATTTCTGGCAAATGTACAGACAATTCAAAGCTCAACTCCCTTTCAAGACATTCTTGTTTCTTTCCAACATGTAAGCTAGGTGTGAGGAGAAGCTGGTCGCACCTCACATCTTTGAGGAAGCAGGCTTTGGTCCCTATGCTCTTCTTCTTTTTTGGTGTCTAATCCCACTAACATTGGGAAGCAGGCAGCCTCTGTCCTCACAGGCTTTGGGACTAATAGGCTCTGAATTTACTCACAGTCTATTCTCTCCCAGGAGAAAAGGAAATGTGATTTCTCACAGAAAACTTATCTGCCCACCTGCTGTTCAGGACCCCTCTTATTTTCTCATTGGAGTTATACATCTCCTGTGGTTTGGCTAAAATTCCCACTTAATCCCGAATTAACATGTTCCTTCTGGATTCCCCAACTAAAGACACATGGAAATTTTTCAAATCCCTTTCAACTTATATGGAAAGAGGGAAACTCATGACATTTACCTCACACCTCCCTTTGCCCAAACATCCCATGCAGCCACTTCTCTTCTACAAGGAGCAGGGAGTCAACAATGCCATATTCAGACCTGTAGTTGAGCAGGCCACAACATCAGGGGCAAAAATGAGATCGAATATAATTTGACTCACGTGCCTATGAGTTGCCTTGTGCTCACAGGTACACAGTAACCAATCCAGACAGTCTTCTTCCTAGAGTTCCTAAGAAGAAAGGAGGCACAAACTCCACAGTTTTGGGCTTCTATATCTAAAACACACAGTTTTCAACACTTCACCTTCTATAACCACCTTACAGTGCCAAAGCCAAAGAGAGTGATTGCAGCCAGGTTTTTAGCTACTTGGGTAATATCTTTTCTCCCCCCAGTTTCTGTCCCTGCAAAATAAAAGAGCTGCCCCTCTGATACTTGGATAAGAATGTCACTTAAATCATGATTTATAATGGCCATATATTATAGTTTATATTAAGACACTAAGTTTTACCCCTGCTATGTAAGGAAAACTTTTGAAAGTTCAAAAGTCATTTTATTTTTCAACAAAACTTCATTTGTAATATGCTGGTCTCCTTAACATAATAAAATCACATTTGCAACTTAAGCCTTAAAAATATTCTTTATTTTCTATGATTGGCCTGTATACTGAAGGGTTGGTGGAATCATAAGGCAGAAATATTGACGGGATATGAAAAATAAGGTTAATATTTTTAAATTAATAATTCATACTTACACACATACATATTTGGTGATCAAACCCAGGACCAAATCCATGCTAAACATGTCCTCTGTTACCAAGCTCTAGCCCTGGCCCCTATAGAAATATTTTTTAAAAAAATATTTACTGTATCAGACTTTAAACTTATTAAGAATATGCCCATGACAAATTGATTTTGGTATAAATCAAAGTATATATAGTAGGCATCTAATTAGCATTTGAGTGAACCTGTGTATTAAAGAAACATGTTCTTTTTTAATCAAGTCCAGATTCCAACTTTGATAAAGGCTGAGTACAGAAAAAAGCTGCTCCTCAGTTAAATGCTATAATACTGTAATGTGTGCTTCAATAAGAAAAGTATTTGCATAGGAAATGCAAGAGAGTAAAAAATCTATGTGAAGTCAAAATAAGAAAAGACACTCTGTGATGCTTAATTATATGTGTCAATATGACTGGGTTAAGCAATGTTCAGACAGTTGGTAAGGCATCATTTCTAGGTATGTCTGTGAAAGTGTTTTTCAGGAGATACTTGCATTTGAATCAGTGGGCTCTTACCAATGAAACTGGGCATCATTCAATCCATTGAGGGCCCATGTAGAACAATAACAACAATAACAACAACAACAGCAAAAAGGTAGAGGAAAGGTGAATTCTATCTTTCACCCACGCTCCTCCCCATTCTCCTCTCTCTCCTTCTCCCTCTCCTTCTTGCTCCTGTGATATTCATCTTCTTTTGCCCTCAGATTTCAGAGCTTCTACTTTGGGGGTCTTCGACCTTGGACTGGGAGAATTACACCACTGTTTTCCATGGTTCTTAGGGCTGCAAACTCAAACTGGGTCACACCACTGGTTTTCCTGGTTCTCCAGTGTGCAGATGGCAGATTATGGGGTTTTTCAACCTTCATATTCATGTGAGCCAATTCCCATAATTAACATTCTCATACATATCCTATTGGTTGAGGTTGTCTGGAGAACTCTGACTTATCCACATTCTTACCTAAGATTTGCTGATCCCAGAGCAAAAGCAAAAAAAAAAAAAAAAAAAAAAAATGAACAAAACTAAATAAGACAACTATTTATTTTTCCTCTCATAGATTCCAAATAAAGAAGCATGCTTCTCTCTACTTTAGGGGATTCTCAGTTGTAAGTCTTTGCATAGATCTTTGTTACTTATTCTATAGGTCATCTCTTAAATGTTACCTACTCCCAGATCCTTCTATAACCACCTGATACAATATAATCTTTTACTTCTTTCCTCTGACTCCACCACTCTGCCATATCATCCATTTGGACTGTTTTCACATGTCATAGTTTTGCTCGTGTGTGTGTGTTACTTGTGTGCTATGCTTTAAGTCTCCCTAAACCCCTATACATATCATTTACCTGCACAAATGTGTGACCTTAACAGTTTAATATGTCTGTGTCCACAAAAGTCAATCAAAATAGATGGAAGGCCTTAGGAATTAGACTATAAACTTTACAACTGCTAGAAGAAAATGGAGAGTCAATGCTCCATCGTATTGGTGCAAGCACTGACTTCTTCAACAACACTCCTAAAGCTCAAGAAATAAAACCAAGAATCAATAAGTGGGATGCTGTCAAATTAAAAATCTTCTGCACAATAAAGGAAACAAGAGTGTAAAGAGAGAGCACACAGAATGAGAGAAAACTTTGACAGCTATTCCTCAAACAGATTAATATCAAAATACACAATGAATTCAAAAACACACACATACAAAAAATGGCAAATAACCAGGGGCTCTGGTTGTAGCTCAGTGGTAGAGTGAGCACTTACCTAGCATGTGTGAGGCACTGGGTTCAATCTTCAGCACCATATAAAAATAAACATAATGAAGGTATTATGTCCATCTAAAAAAACTAATAAAATAAAATAAAATAGTAAATAATTCAATAATTGGGTAAGAGAACTAAATAGACATTTCTCAGAAGAAACATAAATGGCCAACAATTATAAAAAAAAAATATGTTCAACATCTCTAGAATCAGTGAAAAAGAAATCCAAACAACACTAATATTTCCTCTCACTTCAGGCAGAATGGCAATTATCTGGAGCAAAAAATAATAATAATAATAAATGCTGGTGAAGATGTAAGGGAAAAGATACATTTAAATATTATTAGTTGTATGCAAAGTAGTACAACCACTATGGAAAGTAGTACAGAGATTCCTCAGAAAACTAGGAATGGTACCAACCTATGACAGTTATCCCTAACTACCACTCCTCAATATTAATGCAAAAGAAATAAAATCAGCATACTAGAGCAATATAGCCACTTCAATGTTTCTAGCAACATAATTCACAACAGCCAAATTTGTAATCAGACCAGATTTCTTCAAAAGATGAATGAATCAAGAAAATGCACTGTGTGAACCAATGGAGTTTTACTCAGCCATAAAGAAGAATGAAATGATGACATTTGCCAGTAAACAGATAGACATGGAGAACATCATGCTAACTAAAATAAACCAGACTCAGAAAAATCAAGGATCAGATGTTTTCTGTGACCTATGGAACCTAGAAAAGAATAAGTAAAGAAGGCAGATGGGAGAATCAGCGATCACAAAGATATAAGGAACAGATCCAACATGGCGGCGGTCGGAGAGGCAGCGCTTTCAGTACCCCCTCAGTGATGGGGTCGGAGAGACGCACAGATACACTTAGATTCTACCAGCTGAGAATCTCCTAGCAAAATTCCACTGAAGAGAGACCAGCCAGGAGTTACTAGGATTTTTGAGGTGACAGTTTGCCCCAGACGAGTGAATCCCCGCCACGAGATGCAGAGGTCCAGACCCGCCGGCGCTGTCCGCGCGATGTGGCACGGCCACCTGCCCACAGCTACCATGACTGGGCAGCTAGTCTCCGAGATGCAGCTTGGCAGGAAGAGGACTCTAGCCAAGCCTTCATGAAATAGAGAGCTGGGAGCTGAGGCCAACCGGGGACGGACCAGTCCCACCCCTCCCTTCGGACACTCCGGCAAGGAGCCTGGGGCCCGCCATAGCAGAGAGGTGACATCATCGGAGTTCGGCCAACGGAATTCCTTCCCAGCAAAATCCACTTTAGCAGGTGTATGACTCCCACCCCATCCAGATACAAGCAGCCAGGAAACCTCAGGGATCTCTCCGGGGGTGTGTCTGTAGGGAAGCAGAGGAGATTCCTGATCCCCAACCCCCCATATCACCAGCGGCGACTCCCAAGTTCTTAGCCACCAGTTTACCACAGCACTGGGGCTTAAATGGGACGCACGGTGGGGCTGCAAGTGTAACTAGATCTTTGGGGAACCGCTTCTTGTGAACAGGACCTGGCTGGCTGGCTGGCAGGAAAAGGGGGGGAGGGGCCGGAGAAGTGAAATGGCTCTGGACTAACAGGATTGAGAGACTCCCAGGAGCCGCCTTACAGGGATTGCTATCGGCATATAGAGGGCAGAAGTTCGGCTCGGAGGGCACAGCTCCGCCTACTGGAAGAGAAGAAAATGGATCTCTAAGACTTCAATTTTTTTTTCTTCTCTCTCTGTTCTTTTCTCCCCTTTTCCTTCTTTCTTTCTTTCCCATTTCAAGTTTTATTGTTCTTTTCATTCTCCTCTAATCTATCTATCTCTCTCTCCTTTTTTTTTTAAGAGCACCTTCCTTCCCCTATCCCCCAACTTTCATCCCAAGCATTACATCTTCCATTACATGTAATTATCTAAATGCAAATAGGTGAACATTTTGAGGCTGTCTATAGGGCTCCTAAATACCTAGCTACTACCAACACCCTGATCCAATCACCTGTTAGTATCCCCCTTCAGTAGAGCAAACTTCTAAAGTAGCCAAGACATACTAACCCTCATACCATCATAGCACCTAGTCTAAACATAAAGTCCTAAGAACACACAACAAATCACTATATGCATATAGAATCCGGAAGCCTTTTATGAATTGAATGAATCAGCTTTAAAGTACAATAAAGCCCAACATATCTAGGCATAGTCTGCCACCACAAAGGAGAGACATCAGAGATATACAAAACCAAAACAAATTTATATGAGAAAGCAGAAACACAGCAGTCAAACAGAGCTGGAAAGTAACATGAACAACATGAAAAAACAAGGGAAAAAGGATTACAAACAATGCAGGACAACTTAAATCTACAGGAGGACCTAGAAGCATCAGAAACATGGACAGGGAAAGAACTCAAGGCATACCTAACTCAGATGGAACAGAATATTAGAGAAGACGTGAGACAGCAAGTCCAAGCAATGAACGTACATTTTGAAAACGAGTTAAACAAATTCAAATGGCAAAGACCGAGCTTTACCAGGAGATAGAGATTTAAAAAAAAAAAATCAAACAGTAATCTTAGAAATGCAGGAAACCATAAACCAAATTAAAAACTCAAATGAGAATATTACAAATAGACTAGATCAAGTAGATATCAGAACATCAGATAATGAAGACAAAGTTTATCAACTTGAAAAGAATATAGTCAACACAGAAAGAATGCTTAAATCTCACAAGCAATCTATCCAAGAGATATGGGATGTCATAAAAAAACCAAACTTGAGAGTCATTGGGATAGAAGAAGGTATAGAGGTTCAAACTAAAGGAATGGACAACCTATTAAAAGAAATAATCCTAGAAAACTTCCCAGAGATGAAAGATGGAATGGATTGTCAAATCCTGGAAGCCTACAGGACCCCAAACATTCAAAACCATAATAGACCAACTCCAAGACATATGATTATGAAGATAGCCAACATACAGAACAAGGAGAGAATATTAAAAGCTACGAGAGAAAGGAGGCAGATTACATTCAGGGGTAAACCAATTAGGTTAACGACTGATTTTTCATCACAGACTTTGAAAGCGAGAAGATCCTGGAACAACGTATTTCAAATGCTGAAAAATAATGGATTCCAACCAAGAATACTGTATCCAGCAAAATTAAGCTTGAGATTTGACAATGAAATTAAAATATTTCACGATAAACAAAAGCTAAAAGAATTTGCAGCCAGAAAACCAGCACTGCAAAGCATTTTGAGCAAAATACTACAAGAAGAGGAATTGAAAAATAGCGCCCAAAACTAACAGTGGGAGGTATCTCAGTAAAGGGGGAGAAAAATAACCAAAGAGGAAAAACTAGCCAAACTAAAATAAATAAATAAATAAACATGACTGGAAGTACAAACCATATTTCAATTGTAACCTTAAATGTTAATGGCTTAAATTCACCAATCAAGAGACACAGGCTAGTAACCTGGATTAAAAAAACAAATCCAACAATATGCTGCCTTCAGGAGACTCATATGATAGGAAAAGACATACACAGCCTGAAGGTGAAAGGTTGGGAAAAATCATACCACTCACATGGCCCTCGGAAGCAAGCAGGAGTGGCCATACTCATATCAAATAAAATCAACTTCAAACCTAAGTTAATCAAAAGGGATAAAGGACACTATATACTGTTAAAAGGAACCATCCACCAACAAGACATAACAATTATCAATTTGTATGCACCAAACAATGGTGCTGCAACGTTCATAAAACAAACTCTCCTCAAGTTCAAGAGTCAAATAGACCACAACACAATAATTATGGGTGACTTCAACACACTGCTCTCGCCATGAGACAGATCCTCTAGACAAAAGCTGAATAAAGAAACTATAGAACTCAATAACACGATCAATTACCTAGACTTAACAGACATATATAGAATATATCAACCATCATCAAGTGGATACACGTTCTTCTCAGTAGCACATGGATCCTACTCAAAGATAGGCCATATATTATGTCATAGGGCAACTCTTAGTAAATATAAAGGTGTGGAGAGAATACCATGCACCATATCTGATCATAATGGAATGAAACTGGAAATCAATGCTAAAAGAAGGAAGGAAAAATCCAGCATCACCTGGAAAATGAACAATATGTTACTGAATGATCAAGGGGTTACAGAAGACATAAAGGAGGAAATCAAAAAATTCTTAGAGATAAATGACAATACAGACACAACATACCGGAATCTATGGGACACAGTGAAAGCAGTTTTAAGAGGGAAATTCATTTTCTGGAGTTCATTCCTCAAAAAAAGAAAAAACCAACAAATAAATGAACTCACACTACATCTCAAAACCCTAGAAAAGGAAGAGCAAAACAACAGCAAATGTAGTAGAAGACAAGAAATAATTAAAATCAGAGCAGAAATCAATGAAATTGAAACAAAAAAAAACATTGAAAAAAATTGATAAAACTAAAAGTTGGTTCTTTGAAAAAATAAATAAGATCGACAGACCCTTAGCCATGCTAACGAAGAGGAGAGAGAACTCAAATTACTAACATACGGAATGAAAAAGGCAACATCACAATGGACACTACAGAAATACAGAAGATAATTAGAAAGTATTTTGAAACCCTATATTCCAATAAAATAGAAGATAGTGAAGATATCGATAAATTTCTTAAGTCATACGATCTGCCCAGATTGAGTCAGGAAGACACACACAATTTAAACAGACCAATAACAAAGGAAGAAATAAAAGAAGCCATCAAAAGACTACCAACCAAGAAAAGCCCTGGACCGGATGGGTATACAGCAGAGTTTTACAAAACCTTCAAAGAAGAATTAATACCAATACTTTTCAAGCTATTTCAAGAAATAGAAAAAGAAGGAGCTCTTCCAAATTCATTCTATGAGGCCAACATCATCTTGATCCCAAAACCAGACAAAGACACTTCAAAGAAAGAAAACTACAGACCAATATCTCTAATGAACTTGGATGCAAAAATTCTCAATAAAATCCTGGCAAATCGAATACAAAAGCATATCAAAAAAATTGTGCACCATGATCAAGTAGGATTCATCCCTGGGATACAAGGCTGGTTCAATATACGGAAATCAATAAATGTTATTCACCACATCAATAGACTTAAAGATAAGAACCATATGATCATCTCGATAGATGCAGAAAAAGCATTTGACAAAGTACAGCATCCCTTTATGTTCAAAACACTAGAAAACTAGGGATAACAGGAACTTACCTCAACATTGTAAAAGCTATATATGCTAAGCCTCAGCCTAGCATCATTCTAAATGGAGAAAAACTGAAGGCATTTCCTCTAAAATCTGGAACAAGACAGGGATGCCCTCTCTCACCACTTCTATTCAATTTAATTCTTGAAATACTAGCCAGAGCAATTAGACAGACGAAAGAAATTAAAGGCATAAAAATAGGAAAAGAAGAACTTAAATTATCACTATTTGCGGATGATATGATAATACATCTAACAGACCCAAAAGGGTCTACAAAGAAACTGCTAGAGTTAATAAATGAATTCAGCAAAGTAGCAGGATATAAAATCAACACGCATAAATCAAAGGCATTCCTGTATATCAGCGACAAAACTTCTGAAATGGAAATGAGGAAAACCACCCCATTGACAATATCCTCAAAAAAAAAATAAAATACTTGGGAATCAACCTAACAAAAGAGGTGAAAGATTTATACAATGAAAACTACAGAACCCTAAAGAGAGAAATAGAAGAAGACCTTAGAAGATGGAAAAATATACCCTGTTCATGGATAGGCAGAACTAACATCATCAAAATGGCGATATTACCCAAAGTTCTCTACAGGTTCAATGCAATGCCAATCAAAATCCCAACGGCATTTCTTGTAGAAATAGATAAAGCAATCATGAAATTCATATGGAGAAACAAAAGACCCAGAATAGCAAAAGCAATTCTAAGCAGGAAGTGTGAATCTGGAGGTATAGCGATACCAGATTTCAAACTATATTACAGAGCAATAGTAACAAAAACAGCATGGTACTGGTACCAAAACAGGCAAGTGGACCAATGGTACAGAATAGAGGACACAGAGACCAATCCACAAAATTACAACTTTCTTATATTTGATAAAGGAGCTAAAAGCATGCAATGGAGGAAGGATAGCATCTTCAACAAATGGTGCTGGGAAAACTGGAAATCCATATGCAACAAAATGAAGCTGAACCCCTTTCTCTCACCATGCACAAAAGTTAACTCAAAATGGATCAAAGAGCTTGATATCAAATCAGAGACTCTGCACCTGATAGAAGAAAAAGTTGGCTCCGATCTACATATTGTGGGGTCGGGCTCCAAATTCCTTAATAGGACACCCACAGCCCAAGAGTTAATAGCAAGAATAAACAAATGGGACTTACTTAAACTAAAAAGTTTTTTCTCACCAAGAGAAACAATAAGAGAAGTAAATAGGGAGCCTACATCCTAGGAACAAATTTTTACCCCTCACACTTCAGATAGAGCCCTAATTTCCAGAATATACAAAGAACTCAAAAAATTAAACAATAAGATAACAAATAACCCAACCAACAAATGGGCCAAGGACCTGAACAGACACTTCTCAGAGGAGGACATACAATCAATCAATAAGTACATGAAAAAATGCTCACCATCTCTAGCAGTCAGAGAAATGCAAATCAAAACCACCCTAAGATACCATAAACTCCAGTAAGATTGGCAGCCATTATGAAGTCAAACAACAATAAGTGCTGGCGAGGATGTGGGGAAAAGGGTACACTTGTACATTGCTGGTGGGACTGCAAATTGGTGCAGCCAATTTGGAAAGCAGTATGGAGATTCCTGGGAAAGCTGGGAATGGAACCACCATTTGACCCAGCTATCGCCCTTCTCGGACTATTCCCTGAGGACTTTAAAAGAGCGTACTATAGGGATACTGCCACATCAATGATCATAGCAGCACAATTCACAATAGCTAGACTGTGGAACCAACCTAGATGCCCTTCAATCAATGAATGGATAAAAAAAATGTGCTGTTTATACACAATGGAATATTACGCAGCACTAAAAAATGACAAAATTATGGAATTTGCAGGGAAATGGATGGCATTAGAGCAGATTATGCTAAGTGAAGCTAGCCAATCCTTAAAAAAAATGCCAAATGTCTTCTTTGATTTAAGGATAACTAAGAACTGAGCAGGGAGGAAGAGCAGGAAGAAAAGATTAACATTAAACAGAGACGAGTGGTGGGAGGGAAAGGGAGAGAGAAGGGAAATTGCATGGAAACGGAAGGAAACCCTTAATGTTATACAAAATCACATATAAGAGGTTGTGAGGGGAAAGGGGGGAAAAAACAAGGGAGAGAACTGAACAACAGCAGATGAGGTAGAGAGGGAAGATGGGAGGGGAGGGGAGGGGGATAATAGGGGATAGGAAAGATAGCAGAATACAGCAGTCACTAATATGGCATTATGTAAAAATGTGAATGTGTAACTGATGTGATTCTGCAATTTGTATTTGGGGTAAAAATGGGAGTTCATAACTCACTTGAATCAAATGTATGAAAGATGATATGTCATGAGCTTTGTAATGTTTTGAACAACCAATTTAAAAAAAAAACAAAACAAAGATATAAGGAAGATCAGTGGAGTAGAAGGAGACAGAGAGTGAGAAAGGAGGAGGGATGGGAAAGAGGAGGAAATATTTAATTAATTTAATGAAATAATGTTATATACAAATAGAAAATATCACAGGAAATTTTACCTCTATGTATATAGAGAAAGTTCACATCCAAAATAAATGCATAAATAAAGGAGCCAAAGGAAGATTAGTAAAGGAAGGAGAATGGGGGAAGGTGGAGGAAAAAAAAAAGGTAGCACACAGTAAACTTGAAAAACATCATCTAGTGTTACATGAAAGAATGAATGGATAAACAAGCAACCATTGGGCCATCTTCCAAAACCCTATGTAGTAAATATTGTACAATACCTTGGTAACTCCAGGCAATATATTTTTGATATCTCATCTTGGAGTCTAGTCTAGACAAAATGATAAAGAAGACAAACTGCAAAGTTATTTCTTTTTCTGCAATTAAACAGGATTTTCCTCTGCACAGCACAGGACTTGAAATCCAATTCTTCACCCTTCTCTCTCCAGCCCCCATACCTTTGCTGGCTTCAAATATTAATGGTTCTGGTAATGACCTATATGTCATCCTCCTCCTCACAGGGCTTTCTAGGAATAATGAGTTATGACAAGGCAGCTCACTTGAGGGGATTACAGTACTTGTTTCAAGGGATTTCGATGAAAGAAGTTGTAGTAGGTCCAGAGGACCTTTGGGCTGCCCCTTAACTATAGCGCCTAGACATCTGCTCAGAAAGTCAGTCAAGACTAAACTACTTGGAAAATGTGAAAACAATTTATGATAAACTGAAATGTAATGCCTTATCTGAAACTCAACACAAGCCCTGTACTAGTGTCTTAATTCAACATATAAAATGCTCCAAAAGTATACAGATTTTGATATGAGATAATTGAGAAAGTGATCATAAAAGTTCAGTAGGCTACCTGGATTGGCATCCTGTATGACGTGCTGAAAAACAAAATATACTGAAAAAAAATATTCTGTTTGAGATGATGGAGAGAGAAGAAATTACAGAAAATTATTTATAAAACAGATTATAATCTTGAATCTATTTAGTCAGACAAAGATCATAAGGACTTCGATATCACTCAAAACTCCAGAATTTAGAAATTTTGGAACTTAACCTTAAAAAATAGTGATTAAAACTGGGATGAAAGAACATCTTTGGCTAGAAATAATAGAATATAAATATAAACAATATAATGTAAAGAATAGTTTTTTAGGTCAGTGGTTGCCAACAAAATACAGGGGAATGTTGAACAAGCCAAATATCCTAAATTACAAAGCATAAAATAAAGGGTTTTAGTCACAAATTAGGCTAAATATAAATTGACTTATTCTATACTCCAAAACTTTCACATGCTATTTTTTACTTAACCCATTGCTTCATTTTAAGAGTACAGAATAAAATGTTGCTTAATGTTTTGATAAAATCTGTACATGAACATTAGCTCATCTACTGAAACTCAAGGTCATTTTTCTCCTCTTTCCATTCACATTCTTGAATGTTATTTGTATTATTCCTAACATTAAAAAGAATGTTCTATAAGGGACAGTGTTACTCAGTGTAGTGTGAGAATTTACCATATTCCCCCCAGTTGAAGAGCATCTAAAGTGGGAAAAATGAGCCACATCAGATTAAATTAAATTAGTAAACTCTACATGGTTCTTCCCCTATGCTGACCAACCCCCAAAACACCTAACCACATTTCTCAAGTACAGAATTGAATATGTTTCAAAATATTTTGGTATACATGGATATTTGTCATCCTCTACAATTGTTGGCATGGTAATTAGGTATAACCTTTTGTGGGATGGGGAGTGCAGAGACTTCAGTTGTCATTTCCTAGATAAAATTTCGGAGCTCCTATTGTTTTTTCCCATTTCCATTATGCCATCTATACTTTTTATAATGCATATCTATTGTTCCTGTCTCTTTCCAATATCTATTCTCCTCCTTCTAGAAAGTACCTTCATGCTTCCTAAAGAGTCAACATTCTTCTCTTCCTGTTCTTTTGTTTCAGGTCATTTTGACCATACCCCTGAATCCAAGAATAGGAAGAGCACCCAAAACAAAACATCACATCCCACTGGCAACAAACTTATTTTGGGCATGTGGAGCAGATATGACAAACAGCATATTCCATTTGTCTGAACAGTGTATAGGTCCCGGAGCTAGACAATAATCCTCAGCTTTGGGTGGGTATATTGGAATGGAGAGTCTCTGTCTATTGGACAATTTAATTTTTTGTGTTTTTTTGTTTGTTTGTTTTAAGTAGCTTTGATTTGCTGAGAGCCAGCCAGCTTACTTTCTGTATTGAAAATCTGTCTGGAAAAGGAACCAATACAGAGAAAATCTTGGTCAAATGATAAGTTCTGAATTATGGTGGCATTTTCTAAGCTCCTGTTATCTACCTCAAGATCTTCTGCCAAATTTTCAGTTACAAATGCTATTAGTCAGCTTTTCATTGCTGGGACAAAATACATTTACAAAAAGGAACTTAAAGGAGAAAAGATTCCTTTAGACACATGCTTTCAGCAGAACAGCTCCATTGCTTTGGCCCTAAAGCAAGGCAGAAGAACATCAAGCATCATAGAAGAGAGTGTGGTAAAGAAAAGTAGCTCAATTCATCCACTTCAGTGCTCCAGGAAACAGAGAGAAAGGGACTGGGAAAAGATGTAGTTTCCAAGGATGCACCTTCAAGGACCAACCCATTCCAACTAGGTTCCACCTCCTAGTTTCCCAACTCAGAGCACTCAGAGCCCTTCAATCACTTCCCAAAATTTCCTCCTCTGAACATAGCTGCATTGGGGACCAATGAGCCTTCAGGAACCATCCCAGATATAAAGTATAACATAGATATAAGCCAGTATTTCTTTTTTCTGTTCCCTGTTTCAATTGGGTTTTATATCACCTAGAACTTAAAAGATTTCTCTCAAAATATAGCTCCATTATTTCTCCAGAATGTCAGAATCTCGTGTCATAATATTCAAGCAGATAAAAAGAAAGATCACTGAATCATTTAAACAGAAAGTTATCCCAGAAATTAATGAGGAAGCGATTACAGCAACCTAGTGTCCATGAAAGAAGGCTATTACAATCTTTATGGGTAACAAGACATATATTGCTGATCATATTTGCCTAAACCATGTATGTACCTGTTCTTCAAAGATAGCCTCCCCATAAAGTGAGTCAGAATAATTCAGCAAATTTCAGTTGCATATTTAACAATCTACAGATTTAAAAACGTCGTTTGGGGCAGGGGTTGTGGCTCCATGGTAGAGTGCTCGCCTACATGTACAAGGCCCTAGGTTCCATTCTCAGCATCATATAAAAATAAGTAAATAAAGGTATTGTGTCCATCTACAATTAAAAAAAATTACATGTAGTTTAGTTAACTCATAATTCACTTACACTTTCAAAATTCTATTTATCCACCCATTCATTTACTTAAGAAATATTTATTGTATACCAATTCTGGGCTAATCGTTTTGCTACCTGCTGAGGGCACAATACCTACATAGACTAATAATGACTTATTTTGTCTCTTGACCTCAGTGACTTATTTTAGTATTCATTGGTACTTACTTTACAAGGTGGATAAGAGAGAAAAAAAGAGATGAAAATCTTTTCAGCTAAATGTCATCACTTGTAAATGATTTTACTGGTGGCTGAGTGGAAAAGTACTTTTAAATGAATGAACAATGTGAAATTTGGAGATTATTTGTCATTTCCATTTTCCTCCAATTTTCTTCTCATCCATTCTAATAAATCATTGATAATTGGCCATATTCCAAGTGGATAGATTTGTCAGAAAGCCAGATTATGGTGTTCATTATAAGTGTTCAAAAATTGTCACCTATCAAATATTTTTGTCTGCATAGGAATTGAAAGACTACAACTTATAAAATTATCTTCATAATTCAAGTGAAGCATTCTAATTATTGATGCAAGGAGAGTTTTTTGATGATCATAACAAGTTTTACTTTAGGAAATTCAATACAATCAAGCAGAGTTTGAAGATTACATTATAAACCATGGTTCCAAGAATCAAAAACTTGAATCTCCATTAACTTTACCCCCAGCCATGTGAAGAAGGGAATTATTTAGTAGTAATGGTTGCAATCATTATATTTTAAAGGCAAAGAGAAAATACTGTAAACAAAGCAGGAAAATATTTTTGGTGTGTAGCATAAACACGCAAACAATTATCTTAAAATGTAATCTTCATTTTACTTATTAAAGTAGATTACATTTTAATGTGCATTGCAATTTGCACATTATAGAGAGCACTCTATATGCAGCGTTAACTGTGTGACCAGCCTGACAACCTGCACAACTGAAGATATAAAAAAAGAAAAAACCTTCTGCTATCTTTCTCTAAATGGATGTATTTGGTGTTGATAGTCAGATACAGTTTTCACCTTTATCCCAGCTTGTTTCTGACCCAGTGGGTTAGTGTTAATCACCACTGTAGGCACCAATAATTTCCCCATATGTGGAATTTGATAAGTTAGAGCACCCACTTCAATTCAAGAAGATTCCAGCTGACTATCCAGTTATCGCTATGGACAGCTTCAAGCACATCCATGGCTGGCCTTGTATTCTTAGCTTTATCAAGCGCTTTGCACTTTTTGTCTTTTATCTCTTAATTGAGACCTGACTGCAAGAAATGCCTATCTCTTCAACTGGGTTGCATTAAGTATTAACTTTAACTGCTTTGGGTACTTGAGGTACAGAAGAGGGGGGAAAAAAAACCTTAAGAAGCTGTGTAGAGTAGAAAATCTTCCCAAATCTCTATTTATAAATTGTGTAAATGCTACAGCATTTTTTTAAAGTAAATAAATCTTTATCTCCTCTCCAGATTTAAAAAAAAAAAGTGTTTATGTTACCAACTAGAGGAAAGTTTATGAACCATCCATCACATTTGGCAGTAATAATAATCCTACAGTTCTGGCCAAAAGAGATAATATTTAGGATGAACAAATAATTCAGTAACAATAGATGAGAAAGAATTCTGTATATATGTTTCTGGAATGTCTATGGATTGGCTCTTTCCTAAAGGATATGGAAATATGTTTTTATTTGAGTAGAGAATACATAAATCCAAGGATTTGGGATAGCTTGCATAGGTTCTAAGTCTTGAAATTTTCTAAACAATTCCCATTGTGTGTGTGTGTGTGTGTGTGTGTGTGTGTGTGTATATATATATATATATAAACCCAATTTGTGCTGTTTTCTAAAGTCCTTGAGAACCCCACCTGGGCCTATTCCATCTTTTAAATCCAAATTTCCTGCAGATAGTAGACATTCAACTAATGCTCACTGAATTAAATGACACACACTTGGGGTCTTTCTCAGCATCTGTGAAACCTTCCTATGACTCCTTAATGTGCTTACCTGTGAATGATGCCAAATTCTGCCATCATAGTGACTCCTATATTGGGTATTATTCCATGATAATACAAAAGAGATACTTGGAAAATATGGATCATGAACAAACAATAGTTTTAGACAGTAGCACTGGGAAAAAAAAGGAAAACTCTGGGCAAAAGGTAAATAACTTACTAATGAGGAGCCTGAATATCACTCACTGAAATAGTACTTTGGAAATTTTATACCAATACCTAAAACTTGATAATAAATGATTGATACTAATGTTTATATATGCCTTCATTCAAACTATCTTCAGCTATATCTAAATTTAGACAAGACTCATCTCCCTAAGAATCAAATTCAAGTAGCTCAGGAATATCATGACAGGTAACGCTTCAAAATAGACCTAGGCAAAGACAATTCAAGGAGTTACAGTAAAACACATGACTGCAAATAAACTTGTAATAGCTATAATTAAAAATTAGTGTTACTAGTAATGAGAATGAGCTTTTCCTATTGAGTGTGATCATAATTGAAAACTCAGCAAAGAACCATAAATTTGAAATACAGTATGAGGCCACATGCTCCAACCAGAAGTGATGGCTGATTCCTAAGTAGTTATCACTAAGGAGCTATCTTGACATGCAAAAGGGATGAAAAGAACAAAACATCAGAATTCTAAAGACAAACAGAATGTTCAGTATAAATGAGAAGAAAATCCATTCCCCATTCTTCATACAGTACCAGAGAACCACAGAATGAACACTTAATGTTTCACTCACTCATTCATTCATTTCATGAGTATCTGGGAACTTTGTATATGAAGGCCCCATGGTAGAAAAGTAAATAAATGCCCAGGCTATTCTCCAGGCACAGCTGTCAGAGCACACAGCTTACGTTTAAAATGGATAATTGTAAAAAATTTAAATCAAGGAATTTTTATGAAGAGTGTTAATTGATGGCAAATAACATGAACTTATTATCTATTGCACCTAAAATGGAATCTGAACTTTCCACCAAGTTTTCTAATTCATTTATTGGTCAAATGCATTCATCTTCCCTGTACCCAGCAGCACCAAGCCCAAACTCCACAAGAATTGCAATGTACCATCACTAACATTTCCTAGTAAAACCTACACTCATTATGAGGATCGATAATATTTCTAATAAGGGTTTAATATGTTTTTTCTGTAGACTTGCAGTATATGCAAGAAGTATATTTTTCTTTTTGCTTTTAACTTTAAATTCTTAAATTCCCCCTCCCCACTTAAAAGTAAAGACAAAACATTCTCACTTTATTGTTTTCTTATAGGCTCATAAAATTTTAGCTTTGTGTTACTTTTTCAAAGACTCTATTAAACTTGATACATGAGACTAGGAGACGGCCACAAACTCATAAAAATCTTTTCAAGGAATTGCTGCCTAGCAGTGGAAATTGAATGGCAATTTCTAAGAATCAAGCTAATGGCTTAAACTACAGAATATGTGAAGCCTACTAATAGATAATTTAGGATTTCCCCTCTACGCCCCTGCACCTCCCCCCCTCCACCACCACTGGAGAGAATGAACATGATCTTGAATAAAATTGCACCAAGATCTTATTAATCTTCTGTCTGTAAAAGCTCAATTTTCCTAAGCAGTGGGCTGTGGTCCACATACTACATTAAAATCTATGCTTAAAATATTCCCTATATTTTGGAGCTAAAAGTTCCACACCTTTTGACTATGTGGACACTTGTATTATTGTCAGTTTCAAGAGTTAAATATTCCAGCAGGAATTTGTTACTACACAGCGGTACATAATGCCTGAAAAAACCCTGCACCAATATTGCTCTCAAATTGGCAGCAAGTGAACAAGGGACATGAAGGATGCTTCAGCACAGTAACCTATCCTTCCTTCTCTCCTGGGAGCCACTTGGCCAGCTTTCATCCTCATAATTATAATAAATTTGACATTTCATAGATAATATTGATTTCTGTATTTTAGCATTTCACCATAGGTGACAGTCTAGCGTCAAGAATGAAATTTCTATTGATCTCCTGCGCATTAATCTCTCATGTGTATGTGATCATTTTTATAAGACCTTTTACTGCACATAAATCAATATTTCATATTTCCAGCTATGCCAGAGGAGATGTCATATTTGTAAACTGTGAGTTGACACCTGCAATTCCTTCCTGTTCAGCTTCAACTGTTCAGTAACAGTCGATTCAGGGCGGGGAAAGGATCAAGCTCAAGAAACAAGGTAGATGAAAGGCATGAATGTAGACTAGAGTAATTAGCTTAATGAACAAAGAAGCCGCATAAGTGAAATAAAGCAAAATGAGGTTTCTTCTTTAAAAAAAAAAATGTTTCTTTGAACATAAGCATCTATAGAGCAGGTTGAATTTCCATGCTTGCAGAGGAGGTGATGCTAGATTTAAATGCCTATATTAATAAGGAACGCTGAAAATACTTTTAAATAATATCTTAGAAAGAACTAACAAATCATGTCAGATAAGAAAGTCACCAGAATTTCAATAACATTTAATATATAAGCATTTGATCTTCTTACCCACAACTCTGAGAGTGTGCAGATGCTGATTAAGTAGTTTACAGGACTGTGGTCTGTTTCCTTATTTAGCAAGCAATTTACAAAGTAAAAAAAAAATTATCATATTCAATAATTTTCATATTTCAACAATAAGATTCAAATTACATATGAATGTCATGACTAATCAAAACAGAACAGCATTTTAAACTGAATGTGAGCTCGGTATAAATTTAATTTCAGAATGGGAACAGAATGGAAACTAACAATTATTTTTAACAAGTAAATTTTTCACTCTTAAACAGGGATACCACCTTATTTAAGGAACTACTAAATTATTTATTTTCCCAGTTTCAGTGGCATTTAACAGGTTATGTGCATTTGCATATATCTTTTAATTTGTGTAACAAACTTATCCATGTGTCATTATTTTCAAAACTATTCTCACCTGTTAAATAATTGGAGTATTTTAAGGGCTTTTGGAATAAACCAAACCATTGGGCATAAGCTGGTCCATTTGGACATTTATGTTTCTATCTGTAAAATTTCCCTAACTATTCTTACACTTTGTGATAGAGGTCATTAAATACAAAAGTCAGTTTGGACATGGCCTAATATAAATGAAAAGGTACTGAGAGGAGAATGCTCTTTTGTATAGCATTAACATTTATTCTTTATAAAATTGCTATTCCATATATTTAGAGAAGTTCAGAACTCTAAACCTTGTGCAATAAACATTTTCAGAATCTGACAAAGATGCTTTTAATTCAATAAAATGTTTGCTGGCGTAAAAAGAACTACTTTTCCCAGATAAAAGTGGGCTTGGAAATGTCCACTTTCTAGCAATTTCCTATAGTCACTATTGACACTCTATTATTTCAAATTATATGTCGTTTCACTAGAAGGAAATGCTGCTCTTGCTTATTTTTTAAAGGCCAATCCTTTTTGCTGGTTTCTGAAACATGTTCATGGCCATAAAATATGTCAGCAAATGACTGTTTTAACATGATGACAGACATATTATTGGAGTGTGACTGACTAGTGTATGAGTGAGTGTATTTCAACAGTTGTGTCAGTTTTTGACTGAAGGATCACAATTAAAAAAAAAAAAGCTAGAGTGAATAGTAAGGTATTACTGGAGAAAAGTCAACAGGTGAAATATATCTTTACAAATGCTTTGGTTTTATCAAGTGTCAGAAAAATTTGTAGTGAGCGTTAAGCATTATGAAATTTATTTTGCTTGAGAGCAAATTAACATTCCAAAACATTTGGCTATGTGTACTTGAAACTTTAAAACTTAACCTTAAATATTCCAAGTTGACTAGGTCTTGTGCCTTCATTTTTACTTAATTAAGATTCATTGTCCTTTTTGATATTTTATTTCTTTTAGGTGAAAATTTCAAAAGCGTGAGACCCCAAGGCTTAAAACAATCACCTCAATACCTTGCTACTTTCTCTTGCTTAAACGAGTAGATTGAAGAATTAGAGATTCATCCTCTTAGTGAAAAACTATTCCTCCAATCTCATGAGCAGAAACTTTTAGCTAAAAAAAAGTTTTTAGCTAAAAGTTATTTTAGCTAATAAAGTATATGAAATAATTCTCCCAAATTCATAGGGAGTATTTTTAAAAGAGTGTTGTAATTTGTACTTCATAATTTTGCTATTTCTTTTCATCACTTTCCCTCTGCACATTTGTTACTTGCCTTCATATTCCAGAATCCACAGGGATATCTCCCAGACACAAGATATCATTATAGCTGCTCTCATGCTGGGTTTAACCATTTACTATTCTTGGTAGGGCTGGTTTGCTCATCTATTTGGTTCCAATGGCCTCCAAGGCTACTTATGCACTCAGCTATCCTAGTTTTTTAAGCATTTACTTATATTTCTTCATTTTCCATGAGTTGAGAAATCTAATTTTCCCTGTCCATATTCCAAAGACTTGCATTCTGTGTTTAGTAATCATTAGCCAAATGAAAAAATCTCTATGGAATAAATGAATGAACAACACAATCAGTGGCACATCAAAATATGATGCCTTAAAATGAAAGAGGTCATTAATTCAACAATGTGGATTTTATAAGAATCCACCTCTTAGGACATAAAATCAATCAACAAGTACATGAAAAAATGCTCACCATCTCTAGCAGTCAGAGAAATGCAAATCAAAACCACCCTAAGATACCATCTCACTCCAGTAAGATTGGCAGCCAGCATGAAGTCAAACAACAACAAGTGCTGGCGAGGATGTGGGGAAAAGGGTTCACTTGTACATTGCTGGTGGGACTGCAAATTGGTGCAGCCAATTTGGAAAGCAGTATGGAGATTTCTTGGAAAGCTGGGAATGGAGCCACCATTTGACCCAGCTATTCCCCTTCTTGGTCTATTCCCTAAAGACCTAAAAAGAGCATGCTACAGGGACACTGCTACATCGATGTTCATAGCAGCTCAATTCACAATAGCAAGACTTTGGAACCAACCCAGATGCCCTTCAATAGACGAATGGATTAAAAAATTGTGGCATTTATACACAATGGAGTATTACTCTGCATTAAAAAATGACAAAATCATAGAATTTGCAGGGAAATGGATGGCACTAGAGCAGATTATGCTAAGTGAAGCTAGCCAATCCCTAAAAAGCAAATGCCAAATGTCTCCTTTGATATAAGGAGAGTAACTAAGAACAGAGTAGGGACGAAGAGCATGAGAAGAAGATTAACATTAAACAGAGATGAGAGGTGGGAGGGAAAGGGAGAGAAAAGGGAAATTGCATGGAAATGGAAGGAGACCCTCAGGGTTATACAAAAGAACATACAAGAGGGAATGAGGGGAAAGGGAAAAATAATACAAGGGGGAGAAATGAAGGTCAATAGGGGGGGTAGAGAGAGAAGAAGGGTGGGGAGGGGAGGGGAGGGAGGAGGGGGGATAGTAGAGGATAGGAAAGGCAGCAGAACACAACAGACACTAGTATGGCAATATGTAAATCAATGGATGTGTAATTGATGTGATTCTGCAATCTGTATATGGGCTAAAAATGGGAGTTCATAACTCACTTGAAGCAAAGTGTGAAAGATGATATATCAAGAACTATGTAATGTTTTGAACAACCAACAATAAAAAAAAAAAAAAAAGAATCCACCTCTTTAACAAAACCCTTAACACTACTTTTAATCTCCATAATGTCACTTTTCGAGTGAAAAGATACTTCACAACTAGTATGAGCTCAGTAAATAATCTAGACAGTACAGTACAAGAAAGTTTTAGATCTTAAATAATATTTTTAAATTTTCAGTTGCTCTTTATATTCAGTGTTTAAAAATATGTATGCTGTTAGTATTTTAGTGTAGGAAAAAATAAGGATTCTAATAATTACATTTAAAATATACCTCTAAGATTTCAAAGTTCTAAAATAAGAATCTAGTTTTCTAGATAGCATATGAAAAATACTTATTTTCTTCATATTAATTTTCCAAAAAAAGATGTTGAATGAATATCATATTTTTAGAGAAAATTTGGCTTAATGTTTAAAATGAACTTTCCATTACTTAAAATTTTATAACATGTAAGTCAAAATTTCAAGTTCTTACTAAAAAATTCTGAGAGAAAAATGTATAAAGAAATTATTTGAAGTCAGATAAATTTGATGATAATATTAAAAATACCTAGAAAGTAAATATGGATCACAAAATTTTAGAGACAATATCATTTTTATTATTTGAAACCAAATAATTATATATTACCTCTAATAATTATACATTTAAAGCATTTCATAATCAACTAAATGATCCAATTCTAAAATAAATTTATGTCTTAAAATTAAGAAATTAGCATCAATTTTTATTAAAAAAATTCCCAACACTTTCCTTACTAGTCACCGAAATTCTCTGCTCAATGATGATATGAACATGGAAAGAAGTGATATTTTTCAATACAAAATTAGGAAAAATAAAATTAGTATTATCAGAGGCTTTGTAATGTATGAAAATAAATAAGGTATTTCAATATTTATCATTTAGAGTACTAAAATAAGATTAATGGCCTGGATCTCAAGAAGTTGGTATGTTATAGCAATCAAAATCCAGCATCAATGCTATAATTTCATTATAAAATACCTGAAATTTTTTTCACTTCTTCCTATGAAAAGGCATATATATTGAATAACAAAGTTGAAATACATATCTATATTTACATATATACAAATATATATTATATATATATGTATATATATATATATATATATATATATATATATATCTGTGTGTATATATATATATATATATATCTTGTCAAAGATGAGTGGAAGTACATCTATATACTTACTATGTAAGTATTTTTGCTATAGGATTCTTATAGGGTACATTTATCCGAATATCTTTTATTTTAAACAGTCAATATCACAAAAATACTAAGGAAAACATTAGTTTCAATTTCCAGGAATTATTTTAAAAGTGTTTTAACATTTTAAAAGTATTAAAGCATGTTAGTATTAAAAATAATTGATTAAAGGAGTACAACAAATGGGTGATTTTTTTTCTTTTTACCAAAAATAATATGGGAATTTCTTACAATGCATAAAAATGGAAAAAAATGAAAATGATCAGTTGTTTCAGTTACTTTTTCAAAGCTAAAATTGTGAGTAAAAAGGAACATTTATTTTAATCATAATCAGAGCACAATGCAGAATATTTTTTACATGTCTTACTCATAGGATCTTTAAAATAAATATTGTGTTGATTTTAATCTCCCAAAATTTGATAGTTAACAAGAAAGTTAGAGAACATGGAGGATTTATCCAAGTAAGGGCTGAGCTTATAAATAATTCTAGAGAGAATTTGACAAAGTATTGTCATATAAATCTACATGCCAACATATAAGTGATAATCAAATCTAAAAAGTTGATTATTAGAAAAAATTATCATTCTTTTTAAGAATGACAAGATCTCCTTTCCTGAATTTAGCTTAACTCCCTTCTCCCCACTATTTACTGTATTTTCTTAGGAATTTGTTATCTATTCACATTCATAATAAAGACCTCATTCTTAAACTTTTGAGGAAAGTTTCAAATGAAGAATTTTTAATATATTTATCCCATTTAACAGATCTGCTAAATAAAATTCTTTATTGTAAAATTAAAGTTATAACTAAGAATATTTTTTAAAGGAAAACATTAGCCAAAAAAAAGATAGCTTAAGTAATTCAATAAGACAATAACTAACAATCCAACAAAAACAGACAAAAGAAAGGTTAGTGAAAAAAAAAAAACTAACAAACTTGCAAGGTATTCAAACTGACTCACATTTAAATTTAAATAATTAAAATATAATTCTAATTGTGACCTAACAGATTGACAATGTATTTGTTGCTTGTTTGTTTGGATTTTGTTTGTAGGTTTGTTTACAAGTGGCTCAAATTTTTTATTTTTTATTTTTTGATATACGGAGTCTATTTTGATATATTACATATATGGAGTATAATTTATTATAACTAGGATTGACAATTTATTTTTAATTCATTTACAACTAAAATGTGGGAAAAAATGACTCCCATATTCTACCAGTAAACATACAAATCAGCACCACTTTTTTGAGTAATTTAGGGATCTATCTCAAAATTGAAAATCTATATTCTGCTGGACTGAGGAAATCTACTGTAAGAACTTGCAACACATTTATACAAAAATTCACACACACATTCATGTACACCCACCCACAAACCCACACACATACATGCAGATTACAGCAACTAATTTGGTAGAATCAAACCACCAAAGACAACTACAACATAAATCAATAAAATGTTGATTAGCTAAAATATGGTATATACATGATGGAACACTCTTCAATTGTTTTCTTAAGAATCACACTGAGAAACAATTTTGTAAATTTGCATTGATTATAACAATTATTTCCAAATGAATTTTAAAATCCATTTAAAGGAAGTATCTGGTTTATAAAAAAAAATTATAACTCTTGGTTAAAGCAAACAAAGAAGCCCTTTTAGAGAAGTATAATTTTGAGATTTGTGGGGAAAGAGAGTTTTTCAATTTTTACCTTTTCCTTTCTGAATAGTTTTAGTTTTCTAAACATGTTTAGTTATTATTTTTAATACTTTTTAACAGAGCAATAGATTATTTAACCAGACTATATAGTTATTCCTCTCATCTTTGAAAATTTGTGTCTAAAACCTTTTTAATATAAAATATATTATGTACATATACACACAAAGAATAAATGAGAGTCAAAATGATATGTCTATATATCCAAACATTTAATTAAATAAAATCATATATGATAAAATCACATGTGTGTGAGCATATTGACATCCCTAAATCATGTACCAACTAATGGTGAGTTTAGAAACAAGTGTCATCACAAAGTTATCTGATTTTCACATTTAAAATAAACTTATCTATAACTAACATGTTTGTTTCTCTATTAATATTTAAGTCAATACATTGCCCAGCCCTGATCCTTGATTGGAGAGGCACTATAGCACAGTAAACTAACAATGCAGATCTAGAACTAAATTATGGGTGTTTGAATCCAGTTTTTGCCCTTTACTGGATATGGGACCTTGGATAAGTCACCTAGTTTCTCTGTAGTTTGGGTACTCTTCTGTAAAATGAAGAACATTTCCTACCTTCAGTTTTGTCTGTTATGAATATAACATGAGTTAGTACAAGTAAAGCCCTTAGAGAAGTGAATTGCAGTATAAAGATTAACTAAGATCAGCATTCCAAGTTGTTTCTTGAGTCCAACTCAGCCCATTCTTATTGTCTATGGAGAGTCTAGTCATGCAAAGGAACTATTTTATCAGCTTTGAATCTGTCACTGTCCAGAGTATCACCATCAAATATCGCCAAAGTGAACCTAGAACAAAAATGCTTTCTTTGGGTAAATATTTGTCAATTGCCAACAATATGTCAAGCATTCTCCTAACTAACAAGAATACAATAGTGAACACAACCCCTGCCCCATGAAACTTACATTTCATAGGCCAAGGTCATGTTCAACATTTATCAGTATAAGTTGATTTAAAAAAAAAAAACATTTTTATTTTTAAATGCTGGTGAAATGAGAATCAATAGAAAGAAATGCTGTAATAGTTTTCTGAAAACTTTTCACCAAGATAATGCCTTATCTTGCTTTAATTTCTGTCAAAAGGTTTTCCTATTCAAAATCAGGAAAAGAATATTACATTTATGGCTGTATATATTTGTGAATCCATGGTTGATAAAATGTAAAATTAGCCTTATTTGTTAAATGAAATTACATCTGCAAAAAAATAAGTGAAAGAGCTTGATTTTTACATTTTTTATTTTATTTAGGATTTAATAATAATAATCAACTTAAGAAACAAAAACACTTATATGCATTCACATTCCTATGTAAAATTTGAAATAAGGGAAATATTTTGTTCCAAAATACCAAAGTCTTAAACTTGAGCCAAAAAATATACACATATTGGGGATTTTCCCCAAAGAAACATAAAAATATTTTTTATTAATCTAGGCTCAATAGTTTGGGATTTGTTTTAGGATAAGAAATATTAACAACTAAAATCATGAAAAACTATTTTTGAGCCCCCAAAAGTGAGTCTAAGTATACATAACATATATTCATTCATTCAAAAATATTATTGAACACCTACTACATAGTAAATATGGTACTACATATAACAGAGTATAAAACACATGCAAGCCTTATCTTCCTGTGGCCTGAAGTACTACAGAGTCAAACACAAAGACATTAAAAAGGCTTCATTACAAATTCTGATGAAGGCAATGAAAATAATAAAGACCATGAGGGAGGAGGCTGACTTCATATTGAGTGGTCAGGGAAAGTGTGTAGGGAGAGTGTCTGATAATTAGAGCAGAAGAAAATAAAGAATGCAGCATACTAGAGGACTAGAGCATATGCAAAGTCCTGAGGCTGAGAAATTATCTGATTTTTTTGTGGTTGAAACCTAGTGAGAAATGACCAGAAGAATTCCAGATAAATGTGTGAAGAAAAAGTAGGGGAAATTGTTCTCAAGTCTTTGAGGCCACTGTTTCAACTGCAGGTATAAAATTTTCAATTTTGTGATATGAAACAATCAAAACATCATAGAGAGTTTGGAGGAGGGCAAAAGTAGAAGGGAGACAATTTGAAAATGATGCCAGCAATGTACAAAAATGCTGAGTTTTATTTATCAAACTAAAAATTTAAGACACAAGTTGCTACCATACAATTCACAGAAATAAAACTAAAATTTTCTTTGGAAACCCTGTTCTGAATTTTTATGAACAATAAGACAATTGTTATGAACAATCAGACCCTGTCTGATCATAATTTCAAGTATATCATGGATTTATATGGGTTGGATGGTTTGGCATGGGACCTAACTGACATCAGTAATATTTTCGTATGGAAGATATGACTTTTTAGAATCAAATAATCAATTTAGAAATTAATTTTTGAGCAGAAGTTATTTAGAAGTTATCCATGTGTGTCACTGTGGTCTCACCTACTATAAGAGGTAGAACATTTGTCTAAAGTCATCACAGTTCCCACCTGTCAACACTTGACACATAAAAGAAGTGTAAGCCAGGGATATTGTTTAAGTCTTTTCATAATGCACAGTTTTCTGCTAACCCACCAACTAAGTGGTGATTTTGACTTTGGATTTGCATTAATCTCTTGCACTCACCATTTTGCCAAGCTCTTATTCTTGTTCTCCCATTATAACATGCAACCAATTTGGGTCTGGTTTGAGATTAAGCTTCTTGCTGTGGGCTAGCTACAGACCTAAAGATGACGAAAGTGATATGAAAGGATGTGCCCTATGGAGAAACAAGACCTTCATCAGGATACATAAAGAGATGGTTTTTATGTCATCTTTGTACATAGATCCACTTTCACAGAGAATCAATTCTGACTTTTGTGATAAGAAACCTATAAAAATTATCTTTAAAAAAACTAAGGATTATTGCAGAATTCTGTTATTTGGAAAGCATACAGTCTTGTGAAAATAAAATATACTAAAAATTTTTTAAAAAGAGGATAAAAACACACTGTACCATCCCTTCATGGAACCCTTCCTGATAATATGAATGACTTTAATTTCCATGCCAAAATTAAGGAACATGAAATTTTATAAGTGTTAAATTTGCAGATATATGTGAACCCTTCAATCTCCTCTTCACTGAGGTCTGCTTGTATCTTGTGTTAGAATCAGCCACTTCTAGGATCAAAGAAAATCAAGCAGAAAACAAACAAGAAAGTAATCCTTCTCCCATTTTTCCATTAAGGGAAGGCAACCACATTGAAAGGATTCTTGAACATCTCAGGCTTCTGGAAACAAAGGGACCAAGATGGTGAAAATGCCTAACCAAGATCACATTTCTGGAAATTCACCATTTTACAGAACTTGCTGAATATTACAATTTATGTGATCCATTTATTCAATTAAATTGACCAAAGCCTACCTGCTATTTACTAGGCAATTCATCTCATTACATGTAGAAACAGATCCTGTGATATACCCATGTGCTTGCTACATAGTGAGGATTTATTAAAGATGTGTGCTCTGTGGTGATGGCTGTAGTTATAATTTTCTAGTCTATTGATTGTCCTTGGCCCACCACCTTTAGTGATACTATCCACAGGGCCCTCAGGGCTCTTCAATCTTCAGATAATTTGCTACATCAAACTTCCTCAAATCATTACCAAATCACTGATTAAATGCTAAACTATCTTTTGACTGGGAATATAGGTTAGTGTCAGAGTACTTCCTTAGCATATGTCAATCCCTGGGTCCAATTCCTAGTACCATTAAACAGTTTTAAATAAACAGACAAATAAATAAATAAATATTAAACCGTTGTTTTTTTTTCATCTTTTACTGCCATTTCCGATTTCCCATGAGTTGTTTTGCCCCAGTAGCCAACACAACTCAAAGTTTCTATCTTCACTACTCAGCTTTCGGGCAGTAAGTACTCTTACCCACTACCATATGAAGACTTGCTTAGAGGTATCTCAATGTCTATGAGAATGGTAAGCATGGCAGATGTAACTGCAAAACTGAGCACTAAATTTGAATACCTCAGATTTTATATCTAGCTAATTTCCACGTTTCAGTATCTATAAGACTCAAGGAACATTACATATTGCTTCTGTGCTAACCAGCTTTTTGTCACTGTGACCAAAATACCTGATAAGAACAACCTAGACAAAGAAGTGTTTATTTGGGGCTCACGGTTTCAGATTTCATTCCATGCCCAGACAACTCTACTGCTCTGTGAGCAGAACATCAGGCTGGAAGGGCATGGCAAAGGAAAGCTGCTAGCTCTTGGCAGCCAGAAAGGAGCCAGGGATAAGATATAATCTCTAAATCCAGGCCCCCATGACTTTCCTCTGGCCACCACCACATGCCTACATTACCACCCAGTAGTTCATTCAAATTAATAATCCATAAAATGGTTTAATCCACAGATGCAGTTTCAGCTCTCATAATCTAATCATTTCACCTCTGAATATTCCTTCATTATCTAATATATGAGATCTTTGGAGGACATAAAAGATCCAAATCATAACAGTGGCTAATCAGGAACATGAGCTCCATCCAAGAGGGGAGTCATTTCTACCCAATTATTTATTTGAAGGAATGAAGGCTCAACATTGATAAATTTCTATTTTTCCAATATAATATGTAAATATTGATTTTATGTAAAATCTTGTAATGTTACACATTGGCTCATTTTAAAATGAAAAAAAAAAATTATGCTGACTCCCAAGTCTTCTCAGCAATTAAGTTTCCCATCATTATAATATGTGATGAGGTAGATAATGATGATTTCTAGAGGAGACACAATGTACAAATATGTAAGAGCAGAATTTGATTTAAAAACAAGATAATCCACAACATACTTTCCAATACTAAAATAGCCTGAAGTAGTTTCAACCTGTAATACATTTGCCCTAATTAAGAAATATAGTTTTCTTACAAATTCTGTGAATATTTTGGCAAGTAAACATTCTCAAAAATGCTCACTTTGCTCAAACCCTTGACATAAAGATTAAAAGATCTTAGGATATGGTAACAATCATCCACTCATTCATTTGACAAATGCTATGGTTCAGGCATTTTGTTTGACACTGGCAAAAAAAAAAAAAATGGGATACAAGACAATAGGCTTGCAGTTAGTGGATAGGAGAGGTAAGTCAACAGGCAGTTATGTGACACTTACTGGGTACTTTCAAACAGGAGTAGGCAGTGTGCTATGGAAGTAGAGAAGGAGTCCATAACCAAGCTTGGGAGTCAAGGATGGGGGATGGGTCAGGAGTGTTTCTTGCAGAAAAGTGCCTTATTGTAAAAAGATACATATTAATTGGCTGAGTGTGTGTGTGAAGACTGAGCATCTATAAAGACCCAACAACTGGAGAGGGCATAATGCTTCCAACAAATTAAACAATAGCTAACAGAAATCAGACAACTATAAGAAGGAGAAAAACAATACCCAACACACACACACACACACACACACACGCACACACACACACAATGATAGCTTAAGACAACACAGCATTTTGACTAACTTTTTAAATAAGTAGCAGCACTAATATACTTGAGTTAATTAACCATGAGATATGAAGAATCTTTTTACACATCAATACTCTAGGCAACCACATATTGAAGAATTAAGAAAATAAAACAGCAGATTTTTCAGACTCCTGAAACCAAGCACCAGCTTCTTACATATACAGTATAATAAAAAATACTTACCTTTTCAGTGATGATTTGTATTGAAGTACAGCATCTTTGTTGAAAATGAACCATGATTTATATCATCAAGGAGGGCCTAATCTCACCCTTTAAACCTTCATCTACCCTTAATCAAACCTCTCAAGAATCCAAACTCCCCAGTGGAAACTGTGACTGGCTGAATCTAGTCCTACTTTCTCTCTTCAGATAGTCTATGAAATCCTCTTGTCATCACTATAGACAGAGATAAGTGAAAAGCAATCATTCTTTGCTTATTTCCATTGGAAAAAATGATGTCAGAAATGTTAAGATGTTATGGAAACATAGTTAGATAATACTGCAGAGGGCTGGGACGTCAGTGTTCTGGAGAGGAAGGAGGAGAGGAGTAACTAGCTAGATCCTGGGAGCCAAGGAAAGCAGTAAGATGAGAAACTAAGAGCAGGTCTAGGTGGAGCTGTGATGTGGAGTCGATGATAAGCAGTATATGTACTTATAGTGTATGTACCACTACTTAGTGGATACATGTATCCATTAAGAGACTTTTTGTTCATAAGACCCAATTTAAACTGGCATAAGCAAAATAATTTATTGGTTCACATCACTGAAAGGTTCAAGGCGGTATACTGGGCTTCAGAAATAGCAGAAGTTCAAATGATGTCATTGAAACCAAGTAATCTCTTTTGCCCACTAAGCTGCCATCTAGTTTTGTGGCTTCTATCTCTAGACACAGCATGTTGACTTTTGGCAGCTTCAGGCTTTCCCTGGTGGTAGAAATATGGTTAACTTTTGATAGGAAAAAAAGTAATACTCTGTTCCATGATTTTCAGCAAACAATTCATTGTGTTTCACTGGCTCTGGTTGGATGCCATCTACAAATCTAAAGTAATGACTGTGATTAAAGGAAACTGATGGTCAGGTTACATCTCCAGGGGACCACAGCAAGTGGGCTGGCTATGGAGAGAGAGAAGATAGTGATACCAGGAAAAATACCACATTGAGTTTCACTAGTATAGAGGTGGAGTCTATACTCAGGATGGATTCAGAAGTAAGAATTGTTAGAAAGAGAAAATTGGGGGGAAACATCCTTTACCTGCAAAGTTCTGACATAGTAATGCACGATACTACAAAATTTCACAGGCTTATTTTCAGACCAGAGCATCAGCCTTTTGTTTGTACAAACCTTGCAAACATTTTTACAAAAAGACATCGTAACAAAAGTCTTCCTCTGCAGCTACATCCTGATTCTCATTATGCTATACCTGGCTTCACAGACAAGCATCAAGAATTACTGGAAAAAAAAAAAACATAAACACGTTATGTTGAACATTCCTCTGGAACACTATCTGTTCACCTTGTGGATTATGTAGTGGAAACAAAATAGTTTCAATGACCAATTAAATCACTGGTTCAAGTGGGAGAAAGAAATGAAACCAAAAGAATTATACACATTTGTTTGGATAAGTGATGAGATGAGTGAAGTACTGTGCCAGCAAAATCTCCTAATTCATAAAGCACATGGGAGCAAATAGATTTAATAGGTAGAAAACATGATGTTTGTTGAACAACTGTATATAGCATAAAACAAGGCATTCAGAAACACTATAATTTGAACAACTAGTTGGTAGAGATGAATTTTGCACAATTCAAAACTAGTGAGACAAAGCATATCCTTTGAAATTGGAGCCCATTAAATAACAGAGCAAAATGAAGAGAAGTTGTATTTACTTCAGTAATAATAGATATGAGGAGCTCATAAAAAGCCCAAGAAATAGAAAACCTGAAACCTAAATAAAGCCCCAAACATTTATTTTAAATTAGGAATTACAGAATCACGGAATAAAAGGGATATGAGTAGAACTTTAGGGATTTCTAAGATAGTACTTGTGCCCTCTGATCTCATGTCCAACAATGTTTTTTTCATTATCTCCTTACGCAGCATAATTCATCATAAAATAACTTCAATGGTAAGAAAGTCCTTCTTAGAGGTTGAGTGTATACCTAAGCGTTAGAGCATTTGCCTAGTATGAATGATGCCCTGGGTTTGACACCCAGCACTACAAAGAAAAAGAAAAGGAAAAAGAAAAAAAATTAAAAATTACTCCTTATTTCCATCTTACCTTTTAAAAGAATTAAAACCATTAAAAAGGGGGATCATGAACTGAAATTGATTTCCATGCATGTATGAGTTTGTCAGGATGAACCCAACTACTATGTTTAACTATAAAGCTCTAATAAAATTTAAAAAAATTTAATGGGAAGTTCTGATGCAGTTCCTCAGAGCCCAGGATATCCAAGTGATTTACTTAGACAGATATATTTTTAAAAGTAAAAATGACTATGAATCCAACAATAAAAATGACTTGTAATAAGTAAAAACAAACAAACAAAAAAAAGAGAGAAAAGAAAAAGAATTAAGTCAACTACTCTGTATGTGATCCAACCAACAGAAACTAGAACAGAGATATAATGCCTCTTGTGTCAAATCACAAAATGCTCAAATATCAACAATATTTATGACTTGATTGACAACTTACTCTTACTGAACTCGGTACTGGATACTGATTGTTTTATAATCAGCATTCTTTTTTTTTTTTTTTTACTTTTTGTTTCATTTACTTCCTTGTATGTTCTCTCTTCCCTATATTGATGAACTACAATCCAAAAAGAATTCAATTTCCAGAATTTTGCCAGGAGGGTTCAAAATATAACCTCTTCCATGTCCTTAGTTGGATAATATCCATCACTTTTCTCTCCAAGATACCCAGTTCCTAATCCCTGGAACCTGTGAATGCTACCTTATATGACAATAAGAGCTTTTCCAATATTATGATTCACGAGGAAGGAATTCTGGATTGCCTAGGAAACAGGAAGAGGAAGAAGGTGACATGATGCAAGGCTATGAACAATGAGAAGGGATATTCTCCAGAGACTGGAAAATGAAATGAAATGAATTGGCCCCATAATCTCTGGAACACCTGTGGCCCTGTCAAAACTTTGATCTCAACCCAGTGAAATTCATTTCAGACATTGGCCTTCAGAACTTCATAGTTCTGGAATAATGTTTATATTTCAGAATCATGTTTGTTTAAGCCACCAAGTTTGTGGTTATTTGTTATAGCAGTCACAGGAAACTAATACACCCATGTCAATGAGGGGCTGCCATATAAAATTTGGAGGATGGAAGAGAATCCAACTCATTATTATTCTTCCAGCAGTTATGTACAGGCACAGGGGATTTTGCAGTGATTTCTAGGTTTTCTCCTGTGACTCACCCCTTTTCATGCTGAGGACAACTAAGTATTTTTGTGAACAAATCTTCCCTGCATGCTTCTCTCCTACATCCAGACCTTTAAATTTCAGGAGAAAGGGGACCTCTGGCCTTAAACCAGCCATCTTGAGAAACCAGACATGGATTTCTGCAGCATGCATAAACTTCTCACACAAAGAGTAAGCCCCTTGCTTCTGCTTCTTATGCATGGTAAAGTCAAACCTGGTTTGAAATTTTTGCAAAAGGGTAAATGGGTGTCTTACTTTTTCTGAATCCTTCTTAGCCCTTTCAATAATATGGAAGTAAAGAACCTGGAGCTTGTGAGGTTTACTCAGGAAGTAGAAATACACTATCACATCAAAGCATCCATAGATATATTGGAGAAATGTTTATGACCTTTATTGCCTGGAAAAAAATTGCCAAAGCAAAGATCTTCTAGAATTTCTTTCTTTAAAATATTTCATACAGGTAATCTTGTTCTCCTCTTCCCTTAACCTATGAGAGACTTTGCTATTTGAATCATTTTGCTGAAATGTTTGTCTCTTCCTTCAAGTTCCTACAAAGGAAAGTACAGACATCGGCAGTGGATATCTGAAATACCTGCATATTTCTGAGTTCCTGAAGCCTAGAGAGAGCATTCCTTGACTTTCCACCAAACCCCCACCTCTTCCAACTGATTTTAAGCTCCTGGATTTAAATGCCCTGTTTGAAACCCTTAGACTGCTTGCTGTCTTCCTGATCAAACCTTGACTGACAACATCCATGTTCTAATTATCCAGTCAGTGGCTTACTTAGAATCAATGTAAAACATTTTGTTTCCAAAAGCTGCATAAGTTTCTTATTTCTATATAATTAGAATTACGAGGATATAAATATTTTCCAAAGCTATGTAATTAAATGTGCGTAAAAAGAATTTTCCCCCTTATTCCCTCATTCATTCAACAAATATTTATGAAGCATCAACTCTGTGGGAGATGTAATACAAAATATTAGAAATAATGAGAAAGCTACATGTGATTTCTACCAACACAGAGCTGATAACACCAGAGGGAGAAATGCTAAGACACAGGCAATTTGAATAAAGTATGACATTTCATGAAAGGATAAATACAAGGTGCAATAGAAGTCTACAAACAGCAGAATCAGAGAGTACTTCCTGGAGGAAGTTATACCTATTCTGACATTAAGAACATAATATGTATCACTGAGACATTATATGAACAATGGAAGAAGAAATAATCCTTTTCTCCATGACCTGCCACATCCACTATTTGTCCATCCATCTACATATCTGAATTCCCACGACTCAAGTAATCACCTTTTGCTTTCTGCACTTAAACGTAGAAAATTCTACAGCAGGCCAAAGAACATATTATTGAACAATCAGTATTTCTTCCACTTATGAGTTCCTCTAATAAAAATCTGTAAAGCAGTTGCAATCATCTAAAGGGATGGTTTGGTATAAAGCAAGAGACGCTCAAAATGTGCAAAATCTCTGCTATTGCTGCTGCTGTTATTTGAATTTTCTTATTGGTTGGCACAACACATTTTAAATATCTGACACCAAATATCTTTATTCAGAATTTGTAATTTACCACACTCCCTAGCCTTCCCTGTGTTGTTTAGAGTACTTTGCACATCTACTTCATTTATCAGGCCTCTCAAAGCATTTCCTTATGTATCCTAGAATAAATGAAAGAGTACACACTAAAGTCAAATAAACCTATAAATGAGGGCTGGGGATGTGGCTCAAGCAGTAGCGTGCTCGCCTGGCAGGCGTGTGGCCCGGGTTCAATCCTCAGCACCACATGCAAACAAAGATGTTGTGTCCGCCAAAAACTACAAAATAAATATTTAAAAATTCTCTCTCTCTCTCTCTCTCTTTAAAAAAAACTATAAATGAGCATTTATTTCATATGTAATCTTGGAAAAAGCACCTAAATTATCTGAGTCTTTCTGTTTTCATGTTAAGTGAATATAACATCTGCCTTGCATAGAAATGGAGCACTGAAATGCCCAGCTTGATATCTGGCAAGTTTGCTCCTTCCTCCATCCCTTCTTTCCTTCCTTCCTTCATTTCTTCCTTTCTCTTTCTCTTTTCTTTGCATATAGTGCAAGATGTAATCATTATGTGGTAGCATCTTAGTTATATATTAAAACATTTTTCCAAGACATCAGATTTAAAATAATCCATCAAGTAGATCCAACAAGTCAGTCACTCAGTCCTTTAATTCTCCCATATCTCCCTCCATAGAAATGTCTTCTCATATAACATTTTCCCTTTTTTCCAATTATTAATGGTGTCAGGAAAGAATTTTTCATGATTAGTCAGTAAACCAGTTTTTTACGTTCTGTTTCCCACTTCAAGTATTAAGTCAAGTTTTAAATAATTCTAGTATTATAACAAAGTCATGGACAAAATAATCTATATCATAGAAAGTGAAATGACAGTTAATTTTCAAAGAAAAACAATTAAGTGATATTAGTTTTTACACTCTTACTGACTACTGGGAATGAAAAGAATTGTTTTCAAATTATCTGATGGACTGGTCCAGAACAAGCAATAATAGTTAATTCAATCATGCTTGGAAAATATTTCAGGAACTAGGTTAACATGTCCAATGAAAGGAACATGGATCCCTGAAAAGAAGAGAAGGAAGAGGAAGAGAGGAAGGAGGAGCACACTGAATCACAAAACCATCTGTGCCATCCACTGAAAGAAACATGCATTGACTAGAGAAGTCAGGGGGTTCATCCATTGTGTGGCAATGAAGAGATACCTGCTCATGTTCCAAGGTCTGAAAAATAGAATACAACATGAGTGAGTCATCAGGAAAGGCATGGAGTATTCCAGGATTTTGCTGATAATACTGAAAATAACAATCTATATTTTCATAGTCTGCCAGGTTTCAGAAGCATTTTCTTTAATATGCACCAGATTTCAAGAACCCAAAGGGCAAGAACTGTCCCTCAATAAACTTTGTGCCCTGACAGATATCCTAGAATTATGTTTTAAGCAAAGTGTACATATGTAAAAGGGAATGGAATAAAAATCCAGAGACAATCACATGACTCCTAGCACACCATCATTGAATGACATAAAGTTTGTCAATTGTTCATATATTAACAGATTACTGATACAACGGAAGCAAGTTAAAAACACCACAACTCTTCAGTGCTGTGATAGTTTCTTTTCAGTGTGAGGCTGGGGGAAAAGAAGCTTGTTATGTTCTTCAGAAGCATTTGTTTTTCTACTCAGTTTAATATGAAACATTCATCTCCTAAAAAGTGCCAGAAAGCCCAGATGAACAATCAGCACTCTTTCTCTCCAGCTTAAAATCATTGTTTCCAATTTAGGAAAGGGGGTATAGGTGCCAGATTTTCAGACAACTTTGACACTATAGTTTACAAAAAGATAAGAATTATTTTGAAAATGCATGGATCTTTTAAGGCAGTGAAACTACTCTGTATACTATAACAGCAAATATATGTCCTTCTAAATCTGTCAAGCCCATGTAAAAGTAAAGACCAAAAAGTGAATCCCAATGTAAATTATGGACTCCAGTCATTAATGATTCTTCAAAGTGTGTGCATCAGTTGCAATGAAAGAACCTCTTTAATGCAGGGGTCAATAATAGGGAAGGCCATAAATATATGTGGATGGGGAGGTATATGAGAAATCTCTGCATCTTCTGCTCAGTTTTGCTGTGAATCTAAAACTCCTCTAAGTCTTCTTGAAAAAACTGGGGATATGATTCAAGTAAAAATTTATTGTTAGATTTTAGATTGTGTGCAATTTATGTGATTATCTTTTTAATGTGATCTAATGTGATCGCCTCCTTTTTTATAGCAAGAATTCCTAAGAAGCAGAGATTTTCATATATTTATCTTCGTTTTTTCATCTCTTAGCATGGTGTTTGACATATAGAAAATATTCAATATACATTAGATGGATGGGTGAGTAGGAAAATGAAAAACTAGATATTCATAGATAAGCTGTGACAATGACAGGTACTTAGAAATATCCTGTAATTAAGAGAAATGACATGTTCTTAAGTTCCCAAGCAAACTTTCCTGCTCAAAGTATGGAATTACTAAGGGATTTTCTTTATTTGTAGGATGGAAGGGTTTCTGATGTCCAGGGTAATGCATAGACGGCCTTAGAGCCAGAGTACAAACTAAATACTGGGACTTAAAGCACCAAAATTAAAGGCCTAAGATAGAGTGTGTACCAACTGTGCAAATGAATGAGAAAGTAGCAAAGCACTGCTATCAAGGTTAAGTTCAAAGTGATGCAATTAAAAATCCCAGTTATAAATACATTAGAAACTCTGAGTTCCTAATGGGGATCCAATGCCATCCAAGCTGCCTTCATCAAAAGTCCTTATCAAACATCCTACTTCCCAGGCTGAGGATATAGCTCAGTTGGTAGAGTGCTTGCCTTGTCTGCACAAGGCCCTGTGTTCAATCCCCAGCAACACACACACACACACCCCACCTTACTTCCCATGAAAAAGCCCTTATGTGTAGTTTTAGAAATTGTCCTTATATAGGAGATACATGGTTTAGGTTTCCACTTTAGATTGGAAAAAGTCTTCTTAGAAGAATTAAGCTGGTAGGAAATTAAACACTCAACATCTTGCATGTAAAAAGAATACATGTAAGTAAATTGACCCTTTAGATCTGATGAACTGAAATGGCAACATCAAACTTCAGGCTTTCGTAAGCACAAAACCATCAAATCTTACCAAAGAGACTGCATGTGTCTTCACATAGGCTTAAATATTCTCTGTCACATGGTCACCACCCCTAACCAAGGTGTAGTTGTCAGTTAGATCCATTCTGCTTAATCTTGTTAGCTAATTATGGTTGTATACTAGAGACAATAAGGGAAGGAAATTATTCTAAAGAGCTAATCAAAATATAAAAGCCACATGCTATTAAAAATGCAAAATGAACACATAAATAGCTATTTTTAGAGTTGGAAAATTGTTCTAAAGATAGCCATTTCTTTGCTTCACATTTCAAACAAATAGCACTGTGACCATAGCAAGATCAGGGAAGAGATGTATGTGACTGAAATAGTTAAAGTGAAACCAGCCTTTTCTTCCTCATGTGTAATGTATTGTGGATTAAGAGAACTATTTGAATGGATTTGTTTTATATAAACACAAAATATACTTTTTCTTTCTTGAGAATACTACTATTCTACCCAGAAACTTTTTCAGGAGTTCATCATTATTTGTTGTTACAGAGATGTATTTTTAAGAATTATTTTCTCTTAATTTTGAACACAATCACTTTTCATCTTATTTCAATGGTTGAAATATGTTCTCCTGATAGTGAATGTGGCTCTGGAAAATGACTGACCTTTTCAAACAAAATTTATAATTTTAAAATGTAAAACTTAACATTCTTTAGAAATCCAATATTAAAATACATTTAGGTTGATCTAGAAAATGCTACAATTTCAACTATCCTTTTTTGAATGTGCAATAGAGAAACATTAACAATGCGTGTGGTTTAGAAAAATTCATTTATATAGCCGTTTGCCATGTCATGATGTATTTTAAACAAAAGAGGTACAGACAAAGGTATTGATTTTAGAGACTTAACTAAATAAACAGTATGTAAATTGTGTCTTTTTCTATAAAATTAGATCAGGACACACATATTACACTGCCTTTTTCTATAAGAATGACAGCTATTGAATTTGGCAGACATTGGAATTTGGTTAAAGAGTTACAGACCTTTGATCTTTGGATTACAATTAAATGAAACCGTTGTAAAAGGACAGTGGTGGGCCAGCCAATTTCTCAAGCACACTGCAGCAGCAGCCAGGAGGCGTTATCGCTTAGTGCTGTCAAAAAAGGGACTCTTCATTTGGTTTTGTTTCTAAGTCTCATGTCTTCTGGTGATGATGAGGGTTGTGGTGATGCCCTCATTTGCATGCACAGGAATATGCTAAGAGCATAGTTTGGTGCTTTTCCCGTTTATTTTTGACCACACATCAATGCTGATCTATTACACTTCCAAGTAAGAATATAATGATACCATGGAAGCACTTGATTCATTTCTCTCTCTCTCTCTCTCTCTCTCTCTCTCTCTCTCTCTCTCTCTCTCTCTCTCTCTCCACACACACCCTATGTGGCGTTGTTTTTAGAAGGAATAGACAGAAAAACTAAATCTCAGATTCAAGTTCACTGAAATTTTAAGGAACATACACATAAAATAGAAACTTAAGGTTATGTTGCTCTAGTTCCTTCCCAATTTATGGGAAATCTGGTATTAATTTTGGTTTTTTTCCTTTTCTTTTTCTTTTCTCTCTCTCTCTCTCTCTCTCTCACTCACACACACACACACACACACACACACACATTTTCTTAATCAACCTGGCCACTAATAAATTGACATTCACAGTCATACCCAAGGGAACAATTCCCTTCAAGTCTTTACTTTTTAAGCTAAATTCTTCAAGTTATAAATAATGCCATCTCATTGCAATGACAATATTTGACCATCACTTTTTAAAAAGAGATTTCTGATAACCTTTTGAATAAGAGGAATGTTTGATCCCCAAGTTCCCTATTAATGCATTTTCTTATATAATTATTACTAATTCTAACAAGAATTGCCTGATGAACTTCCAACAATGACTTAGCAAGTTTTCTTAATTTAAAATTATGCATTCATAGCAACAAATAGGCAAGTTAGATCTCCCTTAGGCCTTTTTATCCAGCCCACCAGATCCGTGTTCTTTTTTTAAAAACCTTCTTTGTTATGTCATTCTGCAGACAGAGCTCAGGCTGTTTCCTGTCACCCACTGGAGCAAACTGCTCAACAGAAAGCACAGTTGGACAGCCCTTAATTAGTGCTACTTGGGATAGTCAGTATGTGAGCCTGTGTCAGCATCTCACTTAAACAGGAATAGAGCAGTGAGCATCAGCTGACAGTTTGAAATGCAGGACACCAGGTCTTTCACTTCCACCTACAGTCATACAATGCACGCTGCACGCCTGTGAATGTTATGAGAAATGTTGGAAATAATGTTCTCTATGTAAATTGGAGTCAAATTATTCCATCACATTTTACAGGGTGTTTATTTCTTTTAGTTATCCAGGTACATGGTCCTCAATCAGACTCTAGTGTGCAAAAATAAATAAAATGAATCTCAAAAATCACTTTGCTGGTAATTATTTTTTTAATTCACTAGATCTAGCATAATTTTTAACACTTTTAAAAGAACAAAGAATAGCAATTTATAATTTATTAAGAGGAAAAATAAAATTTATTTTATTTAAACTCAAGTGAATTTAAATTTTTACTTTGAATTGGTATTAAAGGTGTTAAAATAATCACTGATTACTAAGATTTTAAAACAATATACAAAATTAAAAAATAGAAAGAAAATTATATTCTGGTAGGCTACATTACTAATGTATTTAGCCAAAATTTGATTTGGGGAGATGCTTTATAAACTTAAACTTTTTATATCACATGAACATAAAGAAAGATTCCTAGCTTGGTAAATTTCTTTCAAGATGAACACTTGAACATGGAACTCTATGACCTACTTGCACCACTGAAGTCAAGGTGACAAGCTATTGTGATATCATATTGCAATTCCCTCTCTACAGCCAAAAACAAAACGAAAATCCAGAGTTCAGTTCAGCTCTGAGATGGTGGGATTTCCTTTGTTATAGGGCAGACAGTGTTTAGTCTGGGTGAAAAAAAAGATCAATATATTCTAAACTTGTAACTTATTATAAACATAACCTCCCCCTAAAGTGTCTTAAATTAATATTTTTCTAGTGACTAATAGAGTCCCTTTAGGGTCAATGTGAAGGGAGCCTACAATGTGTGTTTTCAGAGAGTAAACAGCTACCACATCCTTCTCTCTCTCTCTCTCTCTCTCTCTCTCTCTCTCTCTCTCTCTCTCTCTCTCTCTCCCCCCTCTCCCTCTCTCTCTCTCTCTCTCTCTCTTGTCATTTATCTGGAAAGTAGGTACTGTACTTGATGTGGTAGACATCTTTAGAAACTGTTTTTGCTTTTTGTTATTGCAATTCAGAGGAAGGGTGGTGTTTCAGGGCTGGTGGCAGCACAGCCTTCTTTATAAGGATGAATGAAGATGAAAAGCAGGACAAATAGAAGCGAATGAGACACTGCTTTATGTGATTCATGATAGCTTGCCATCAGCCTGTTAGCCTCTGCCTGGCTCTCCTCTCCGAGAGAATAATGGATAGTTACAATGTGTATAGTGACATTGTCAAACCATCAGGAATTGCTGATTATAGTGCTAAATATTGATCTCTGCTTCACATGTGTCAAAATTCTTTCTTCCCTTAATTAGAACTTCCCTAAGCACCATACAAGAACAAACTGAATATATCAGATCTCTGTGAAAGGGAGTGTGATACCAGCATATAATTGTGACCTCTTGTCTTCTCCTTTTCTCTTGAGTTCTGAGATGACTTGGGCTGTCTCTCCTGCCCTTCCCACTACATGTGATCATCATGCTCATTTTTCCCAATCTAACCATAGGAAGATTTCTCCGAACCTCTGCTTTTCATCATTCTGAACCACTAGGGTAGTAGTCAGATGGCAGTGAGACTTAGAGTGCCAGAAGGTGCCTTTTTCTATTTGTTTGTTTCATGGTACACCGCACCAGGCAATGACCTGTGGCAACAATGTCATACAAAACGGAGACAGGTTCACCCAATCAAAGGGAGGTTTAAAATTAATACGGATCCCTTCATTTCTTCATTCGAGATCTGGGAAGGGCAATTTCAGGGTGCCATAGGCTTCCTCAATATCAGTCACATTCACTTAAAAAATATTTTAAGAAACTTTTGTTATGGAAATAATTCCTTTTCGTTCCAAATTCTACCATCAAGTGAAGCAGAGTAAAGCTCCCTCCTAATTTGATATTACCATTCAATCAACTCCCATATTCTGTACTCTAGCACTAATGTAATATAATGAAAGGTTGTGATATATGGTTTCAATTTGCACTGCAAACTGAGCACTTAACTCATTTATCTTGGTTTACCTGTAATATATTGTTATTTTTTAATCATGACACCATGGTACATTTGCCTTTAGTTTGATGTGCTTGATAAAATCAATATTTCATTAAAAGATTTTCAAAAATTGTTTGTTTCAAACACAGAGGCAGAACAATTTGGCAGTCAGTTTCTCAGAAGCCACATCTTTCCTGACTCTGCATGAAAATATCTCCATATTCACTCACCACCCTCCCAAATACCTTGTGTGGGGGATCTTGATCTGCAGTTACCTCCCTGGTAAATTCACACAGTCCTTATTCATAATATGTAGTTCTGAGGGGCTATAAATAGCAAATTCCAATTTTGACCTTTTCATGATAAATCTGGAAGAGGATGATGAAGGGAAGGCTATTAAGCTTCCCCACTTTTCTTTTTCTTTCTTTCTTTCTTTTCCTTTTTTTTTTTTTTTTTAATAATGCAAGCTGGATTCTCTGTCCCCATACAGAGAAAACTCTAAGTGTCCTGCAGGAATGCAGGTCTCTTCCCATAGCTGCCCAAGTCACCTAACTACATTGCACTACAGGTGATCTGTGTCAGTGGTAATGATCAGGTTAGCAGAGTGCAGACAACTAAACTTTAAATTGGTCTGAAAAGCTTCAAACTGCAATGGAGAGGTGCCAGCGTTTCAAACATCCTGGTGAACAATCATGACACCAAATGCTTGTCTTAATGTGGCATAGTTTGCAAGTAGAGCTACTTACATGAGAAGTGTTAACTAATGGCAACCGTCGACTTTTTATTCTCTAGCATAGAGATGTGGGAAGAAAAATGATTATTGGACTGCCTACTTAAAACACACATTTCCCATTTTCTTGAAGCTATTCAGCTCACAGAAATAACACTTTTGCGTGTTTTCTCCTACATGTTGCACATAAAATATATATTTATCACTATAAATCAATAGCTAGCTCTCTTCACAGGCTACATTTATGCCCTTTGGAGACAAATGTAGAATATGATAACTGAAGCTGTCTCTGAATAGACATTTAACTAATATATAAATATGAGGAATGTGATGAAATATAAGCTTATGTTTGTAGATTTAAAGAATTTGTTCCATAAGATAATAAAAGAAGAAAACAGTCCATGATGTAACTATACATAATTATTGAATTATGTCCGTTCTACTTTAAGATGACATAAATTTTGTAAAGATCAAAAAAATTGATGACTAGTATCAGTACGTTGACAACTACATATAGAGCTTTCCATCAAAAGCAGTTATAGGTTGAAATGATTAAATTGCCTTCTCCTTCAGTAATAATTAGATGGAAGAGGATTTGCAAGAGCAGGTGTACATAACACTTTATTAGCCAATAGTGTATAAGGATTTCTGGCTTTTCCTTAATATCATCACAACTATGTGTCACCCAAAATCTGGAATAAATTAGTCATTCTTCTATATATAAGAAATATTCATGACAATTCACAGCTGAGGCAGATAGGATATGACCAATAAAAACCTACTACTCTTTAGTACTTATATCCTTCCCATGATTCTTAACCAAAAGAAGTAATAAATAAGTGGCACATATGAATACTACCTTTAAATAAGCAAGTGAGCCTTCTTCAGCAACAAGCAACATTCTCTGGATATCAAAAATAATAAGTGGTTTTGCAGCAATGCGGCATGGAAACACGAGGGTATAAGATATACTGTACTTTAAGCTCTGTTTGATGAATCTGAGCACAGTTCCTGGGGGATAGATTACTTTAAACCATGCTCTTTTACTTTCTAATCCTGACTTGATTTGATTTGTACTTTAATACAGCTGCCTGGCAATTCAACAGCAAATAGAGACTATTTATGTAATCAGATTGTAAGTAGTGGGACAAGAAGAAACTCTCTAGAACCTTTTTGGAAAATAGTTTGTTGTACTTTTTATTTATTGAACAGCAGGGCTCCGGGCTTTCCAGTGCTCATTATAATTGGTTTTCTGCTTGAACTTTCAAAAACTGTCATGTCAATACTCAAACAGAATTTTTTTGCTTACTATATGGCTATGGGCTCTATTTTCTCATGTGCAACTTGACAAAGTTCTTGTAATACCTTAGAGGCAAAGTTCTAGAGTTTCTTTTGCTATTTATGAAAAGGCATCAGAGGTCTGTAGTGTATTCCGTACTCCTGCCCTCCTTTTGCAATTAAATGCCTAAAACGAAGACATAGTTCCCATTGGAGACAACCTTTGCCTATTCATAAGTCTCTATTGTTCTGTAGGAGGAGTTTCTCTGCTTCTGTTTTACCATCCAACAATATGCTCTTAATTTCACTACCCTAAGGCATGCCACTTTGAAGTAAGGAGGTTTTTCCAATGATATGTTCAGAATCACTCTTTATATTCCAGTTAGCATTAGATAAAGAATTTTCTTTTCCCTAAAGATTTACTTCCTATTCTATGGCTGAAGTACAAATGTGAATTTCATCTTCCCCAAACCTTACCTTTCAGAAACCCTAAAAATCCTACCAATCTTTATGTACAACAAGAACTTCAAATGAATTTAAGACAAAGTACAACATGTGTCCAAGTTGGAAATAAAATTTTAAACTCTAACCCTGAAAATAACCTCTTTTAAGCAACACAAATATTTGTGTTTTCAAAGAAGTTACCCTTATCATATTATATTTTTTAACTACAGATAGATCACATTTGCATTTCAAGATGATTTATAATTTTGTATGTGGCCAGAGCAGAGAGAATTGCAGGACGAAAATGCCAGAAATTAGTGTTTATATTTCATTTTATTTCCTATTCTAATATCTACCTGCTTAAAACAACCATCTCTTTGGAAGTATGCAATGAGTGGATATTTTCTCTGTGTGGTAAAAATGCAGTACTAGAAATAAATATCATTGAATAACATCAAAATATCAGTAACAATGATTATCTATAAAAGAAATCTTTGCTTCAACTGGATGGTAGAGCACATTGGTTCTATAGAATTTCAGGTAGAAGTTGAACCATTTCAATGTGGTTGTTGATTATTCAGTGTTCTTAACTGACAAGAGACATAGTGCTATGAAGCCAAAACTTTGCTTTTGATTTGCTTCCATTTTACTACTATTCTAATTTTTTCTATAGTGAAGGTTAAATGTGACTATAAAGTGAAAAACACTTTTTCCTCTCAAACTAACCCGGGTGCTGTACTTTCAAATCCAAGTTTTCACTGACAAAGCAGCCATCCATAAGCACAAGTTGGGCTTTAAATTCAAAGAAATACATCTGCAAGGAAAAATAATACATCATTGAAATGCAGTAGCTGTTGATCAAATTTGCAACCACATTCTCAAGTACAATCCTTATGAAACTGGCTGGTTGAGGCAAGCTGCCAGTCACCTCAGAACACATTTATGCACATTTATCTATATAGGAAAAAATGGGGCACCTCTGGGGCCAGGTGAATCCTTATGCAGTGTGGAATTGTAGGTTCCATCTATTACCATGCATTTAGAACTTCCTATGTTCAGCATCCAGAAAAAGATTTCCAAAACATTTATGGGAATGAGAATGTAACTAAGAATAAAAAGATAGTTCAACATAATGAGAGTGTGGCTGGAAATGAAAAATGCTTTTAAAGTTCAAGAAATGGAAAAATACCTCACAATGCTGACTTGAAACAATAATAGATGCAGAAGCTCTTGCTGGACTCTATTATTTATTTCAAATATTTAACTGCAGTGGATTTGTATATTTATACAATCATATCTGTGAGGGTAGTCATGTTTAACCACAGTATGACTTGCAGCTTGATCCTGGAAATATAAGTTTGCCGTACTATAGTACAGGTTTAAGGTGACCATCAGAATCAAATAAAAATATGAAATCCATTAAATTCTTAAGGTAAAACTCATTCTCTGGATCTCAAATAGGAAATTGCTTGTGTGTGGCAGGTTTTTGCTTTTCATAATTTTATGTCAGTGCTGTTCCTTGTGTAATAAATATATAATTTCTGTTGTATGCAAACTAAAAACATCTAACTTTTTAGAAAATATATTGAAAGGCATATATACATATTTAAACATATGTATTCATTGATGCATATATGGAAACTAAAAATGTGTTTTTCTGGTTATAAGAATTTGTTTTATGTTTTCCTTGTGGAATATGCTCATTTCTTTTAAGGAACTGAATTATTGTTCTATTACCTATTGTTTTATCAGACTGAGGATCTAGACTGGTGTGTTTGTTTGATCACACAAAACAACTAGCAGAGATTTTCTCCCCCTGTATGCTACACTTTCAAGACAGACCTGATTCTGTGGCTCTAGCTCCCAAAACTACATCGAGGCCACTCTTTTAGCCAACTTGGAAATTTATATACTATACACCAACCCTCCTTTAATATCCTCTCTCTCTTTCCTCTGGGCATTTATTGCTGTTCTTTCTAGTTCAGTAACCAGTGAGCAGAAGGTTCATTAAAACTAATTGAATTGGAAACTTGTCTGCCCTGGGAAATGTTAACTCTTTGTTGTTATCTGTAGGAAATTCCTTTTGTTATGTTCCTTTGAGTTGAATTATTGGATCTTAATGTTACAAACACTGTGTTAAAAGCAATTTCCATCTTTTTGATAGTCTAGACAACAAGTTTCAGGGAAATGTCCTTATATCAAATTGGATTTTACCAAAATAAAGCAGCATTTTATTCAATGACGTAAATAGCAACACTGCACACAGTTCAAAAACCAGAATGATGTTGCCTGTTAACTCTTGTAGTTCTCTCGGCATTGCTACACTGACTGGAAATTTCTTTTAAATAAAGAGGTTTCTATTTTGCCTCTTTCTCAATTGGTAAAACAAATAACACGACTGCAGGTTAGCAAGTCAATGTTAGTGGAATATGAATTATCAAAGAACATCAATCCTGCAATTGCTGCCATTCTACCCATGTGAACAAATGTCAAAATGAAAGGATTATAATTATTCTTAATGATATAGGGAACTACACTTTACCTTGTCATTTGTAATCATTTGGAAATTGTGCTGAAAAAAAATTTGAAATAAGGGTTTAGGAGACTGTGTGTGTTCTAGAATTGTTTAGAACAAGGAAATATTGACAAAATTGAAAACATTTTATAATAGTCACTGTGGTAGATTTTTGCCAGCTTTAAAAATCAATTGAAAATAACAGGCAACCCACTGTTGCTAATAAAAGTAAATATTTATGACTGATTTGACTGTGCTTCAATACCAGTCAATCACTTTCTAAAGGATCTTTGCAATTCATTAACCTCTTTTTACTGGTCTTGTCCCTGTTGGTATTAGCCATTAAAAAAGAATAAGAGAGGGGGTTTTGAATTTTCTGTTCTCATCATTCATAGCTTATTTGTTCTTTCCCTTCATTCCCATACATTGCCACTAAATTGATTGTCTATTTTGTCATATGAATGATAAAGTGGCAGTGCCAACAAGATGGAAAGCCTCCATTAATTTCTGAGGAAGGTGAGTTCCTCTGCTTCAACCACAACCTAAACCAAAACCAAACCTACTTCTCTTAGTGTCCTCTATCACTAGTAATTCTTGTGATAAAGTCCATGTAAGCATCTGACTTCCCTTTTAAATGTCTCCCTCAATGAACTTTTTAGAAAACGGATATTTATTCATATCATCTTAAAATCATCTGTCCTTCTGTGCATTCAGCCTAGCCACAATCTTTATGTACAAAAAGTCAACAGCTGCAAGTTTTATTTAAAACAACATGAAAAGCAATGCCAAATATGCATTTTTTAAAAATGTTACAAAATAATTCTACCCATTCAGTAATCAGCGCACTCAAAGGTAAATCTTTTATGCAGAAAGAGAGACCTTCCTTTATTAAAACAGCTTTTTAGAGCCCTTCCATGATGCAGTTTTAGATTTCTGAGATCTGTGTTTAAAAATAATAGCATTATACTTTACCGGTGTTTCATTTTTACATCTTAAAATAGTCATAAAATCATAACCATCTAAAATTATGTATAGCAACTGTGTTGCCTTACAGAGGTATTCTGTGATGTATTACAGTGGTACTTTAAGTTGCTTTAATTGCCTTTGTAAGTACATATTTTGTCACTGAATAACAGACTGAACAGACATGTAAAACCTGCATAACTTACCAGGATGTGTAAGTTAAAGCTACCTCTGGGTAGCCTTAAATTATAATCCTCCATGGAGATAGGTTTTTTAACTCTTTCCATGGGAGGTGTGTTTCATCTCCCACATTCTCCTTGTTCTCTGTTTATAATAAGAACCATCATTTATTAAGCTGTAAAAGCTTGTTGTATAGCAGGCAGTGTTTTAAAACAGCAAGAATAATCTTATATACATAGATTTTCTTACTGAGGCCTCTAATTGACTCTATGAAGTACATCCTATTATAATAGCAATTTCTCCAATGGGGAAACTGAGGCTGTTAGAGGTTAAGTAACTTGTACAGAATTTTCACAAGAACTTGAAGCAAGAGTCCAGGTTCTCCACGCTATACCTCACCTCAGTTGATCATTCAACAGGGTGTCCCCTGTAGAAGAAATACTTGTAAATTTGCCTACCTTCCCCCACCTTAGATTATGATATACCCTTTGAAACCCAACTATGCCTTCATTTGACATTTTGCTTCTACTAGATAACTTTGAAATGCCAGACTGCATATGCTACAGGGACAATTTTTTTTCATATTTTTATTGGTGCATTGTAGTTGTACATAGTAATAGGATTTGTTGTTACATATCTGTACACACACACACACACAAACACACAATGTAACAATATACTTTGGCCACTATCAATGCCCAGCACTTCCCCACTCACGCTTCCTGATCCCTTTCCTCTACTGACCTTTCTTTGATTTTTAGGAGATCCACACCCACCTTTCTGTTCCTTTTTTCTTTCTTCTGCTTATGAAAGAAAACACACAATTCTTAGCTTCTGAGTTTGACTTATTTCATTTTCATGATAGTCTCTAGTTCCATCCATATTCCTGCCAATGACATAATTTCATTTTTCTTTATGGCTGCAAAAAACTCCATTGTATATATCTACCACATTTTCTTTGTCCATTCATTCTAGACTAGTTTCATGTTTGGATATTGTGAATTGTGCTGCTATAAATGTTGTTGGTATGCATGTATCACTTTGTACAATGACTTTAGTTCTTCAGAATAAATTCCGAGAAGTAATATATTGTTGGATCATATGATGGTTCCATGTCTAGTATTTTGAGAAACTTCTGTACTGATTTCCATAGTGCCTGTGCTAATTTACCGTCTCACCAACAGTGTAACAGTTTCTCCAACATTTATTATTATTTGTATTCTTGAGGACTGCTATTCTGATTGTTGTGAGATGAAATCTCAGTGTCATTTTGATTTGCATTTTCCTAATTGCTAATGATGATGAATATCTTTTCATGTATTTGTTGGTCATTTGTATCTCTGCTTTTAAGAAGTGTCTGGTTAGGGAGCATGGGGGCAGGAAAGATGATAGAACGAGATGGACATCATTACCCTAGGTACATGTATAACTGCACATATGGTGTGGTGCTACATTATGTACAACCAGAGAAATGAAAAGTTGTGTTGCAGTGTGTACAATAAATCAAGATGCATTCTACTCTCATATATACCTAATTAAAATAAATTAATTAACTAATAAAAATCAGTGTCTGTTTAATTCATTTTCCCATTTATTAATTGGATTTTTGGGGGGTATACTTTTGAGCTCTTTATATTATCTAGGTATTCATCCTCTGTCACAAGAATAGCTAGCAAAGATTTCCTCCCATTCCGTGTGTTTTCTTTTCACATTCCTAATTGTTTCCTTTGTTGTGCAGAAGCTTTTTAATTTGTTGTCATCCCATTTATCAACTCGACATTATTTCCTGAGCTTAAATGTTCCTATTGAGAATGTCATTGTCTATACCTAAAATCAAGAATGTTGACCCTATGTTTTCTTCTAGTAGTTGCATAGTTTCTGATATAATTCTGATGTCTTTGATCCATTTGGGGTGTTTTTTTGTGTGAAAAAATGAGAGATATGATCTAGTTTTATTCTTCTACATATGGATAATTAATTGTCCCAGTGCCATTTGTTAAAAAGGCTGTCTTTTCTCCAATGTATGTTCTTGGCACCTTTGTCAAGGATCAGATGTGTGTATTTGTCTCTGTCCATTCTATACTGTACCATTGGTCTATGTGTCTGTCTGTACCTGTGCCAATACCATGTAGATTTTTTTACTATAACTCTATAGGATAATTTAAAGCCAAGTATTATGATGTCTCCAGCATTTGTTTGTTTGTTTGTTTGTTTTTCAGCTTAAAATTGCTTTGGCTATTTGGGGTATTTTATTCTTCCAAATGAATATTAAGACTTTTTTTCTTATTCTATGAAGAATGTTATTGGCAATTTAATGGGGATTGCTTTTAATCTGTATACTGGCTTTTGATAGTATGGCCTTTTAACAATATTAATTCAGCCTATCCATGAACATGGGAGGTCTTTCCATCCTCTGAGGTCTTCTTCAATTTCTTTTGTCAATATTCTATAAATGTAGAAAATTGTAGAGGTCTTTTACCTTCTTGGTTAGACTTATCCCTAGGTTTTTGGTTTTCTGTTTGTTTGTTTTTGTTTTTTTCAGGTTATTGTGAATATAATTGTTTTCTTGATTTATTTCTCACCAGATTTGGTGGTGGTATATAGGAAAGCTAATGTTGTTTATATGTTGATTTTTTTAACCTGCTACTTTGTCAAATTTGTTTATTAGCTCTAGCAGTCTTTTGGTGGAGATTTTTGGATCTTTTAAGTATTAGGATCATATCACCTGCAAACAGTGATAATTTGACTTCTTCCTTCCTTTTTTTAATCCCTTTAGTTTCCTTCTCTTGACTAATTTCTCTAGCTAGAATTTCTAGCACTATGTTAAATACAAGTGGTTAGAGTGGACATCCTTATCTTGTACAGGGACAAATTCTAATGATTCCAATTTCTGAGGGGTATTTTTTTTTTCTTTTGTAAGGGCTCCCAGGCACTATCCAAAAAGCAATGTTACAGAGGCTGGTTTTGGAGAAGCACATATACACGTGTAAGCAACACACAAATGGAAGGTGATGAGTATCTCAGAGCCAGCAAAAAAATTATCATCAACTGAATGCTCAGTCCTTGAACCTACTCCTGCTACCTTCAGCTGGGAGCTCTGAGTATAGCCCCTGATGTAAGACCTGATGTCTTTCTTCACTAAAAAGAGATAGTCTATGATTTTTATTTCACCCACATGAGCAGCTTCACCTACCATGTGGACCAAGAGTTTTTTACTTCATGTTCAGCCTATGGAGAATCAGCACACTGAAGTGAACTAGAAATGGAAACATGCTAAGTTTTTTTTCTAATCTTAAGTGGTAAAATTTCATCTTTGACAGTCCCAAGTTTGAAAATTTTCTTTCCATGGAGTGGCATTTACATTCACCTCAGCAGAGAATCTTCTGCTGTCCTTGATAAAGGATGCACATTGGACTATGTATTTTCTTGCTTCTACTGGAAGTCTTCAAGTTCTTAAGTGCAGCATGAGACCAAGCAACAACTCTATACACATTATAAGATACTGAGAAGAAGATGATAACATTCAGAAGAATAATATGAATATCAGTAACACAGGTACATCCCATTAGTGGTGGGAATAAAAATGTTTTAAATGAATATAAAATAATATTTAAAATATTTTTAAAAATCACATATTCAACTGATAATTTAAATTTCCTTCATTATCTCTCATCATTTTAAGAAGGTTTTCAATTATTTACAGAAAATACTTTAATGTTTTTAAAAATTATAAGTTCTTGACAACTAAGAAAAGATGTAATAAGTTCACAAAAATTATGCTAATATTTACTGTAGCACCACAAAATATTTTATTGGAAAATACTTCTATGTTTTATCTAAAAGAGCACCAGTTTTCAAAATTAGAAATCTATCTTCTCTTTGATAAAGTTCATAAAGTAAACTTGAGAAGAATAATTTAGCAAGTAGTAAAATATTTACATTTAAAATGAGGATAAATGGGAAAGAACCCAAAACAGTGACATAAATATGTTGATAGTAAAAGATCTCACTGAGGTTACCTATTCATACAATTTCCTAGGTTAATGGTTAGATAGAAAAGCTGGAGCTCATTTGGCAAATGGAAACCTCCTGGGAACTGCTTTGCATCAAACAGGATTAAGAAAGATATTGAGGCCATAGTAATAGCTGTGTTGAGCAAGATTAAAACCCGTCAGGAATCCTAGGTCAGATGCCCCTGCCTCCTGGTTTACTCCCACTTGTGTGCTGGCCTGAGAAGATGTGCCTACATGCTTATCTCAAGAACACAGTATCTCAATTATCACTGAAGTCTCCTTTACACTTCTTTCTCTTCGTGTTCCACAGTATCGGAATCAGTAAAGTCTCATTAGTTTACAGACTGATTATGCTCTCACTCCTTCTTTTTTGATGCAACACTCTTTAAGTAGAAAATTATTTTGAGTTTCATAGCTTAAATTTTTGAAAATGCTAGCAAATAATTACTGAGTAGCAAAAAATGAATAATAGGAGGTGACATACACTTACAGATACTTAATGATCTTGAAACAGACCTACATTGGCACTTGAATATCTGAAAATGATTGTTGGCATCAAATTGCAGTTTTTGTGATCTATATGTGAAAACAATTAGCTGTGATATCCCCACCAAAGTTAGTTACTAACTCTAAGGCCTTATACTGAAATCACCAAGAAGATTTAAAAACATATCCTTAGGGAAGTCATCTAACCTCTTTAAATCTTAGTTTCCTTCTCTGAAAATGAAAAGGTTGAATGATTTGATCTCTTTAAATCCCTCAGAATCCCGAACACTTTGACATAAGTTTCCACAAAGCGGAAAGGAGGACAACTTGAGCTACCAAGGGGGCAGGTAAAAAGGGAGGACTGGAAAGGTCACAGAGACAAAATTCACAATTTGGTGCTAAGACATGGCCTGGTAAGCAGTGCTGAGAACTGGTAAATGTTCTGAGTTTATCTTCAAGATTAGGAGACAGAGTCAATCAAAAGGATTAATTTTTTGTAAGTTTGAAGGCCCCTAAAGAAAGGCAGGAAATTCAACCCACTGATCTTGAGACCCCCCATTGCCCTGTGATGGTATCTGTCTCAGATGAGGGGCCAACTCCGACCTTTTGTGAACAAATCTTCCCTGCATGCTTCTCTCCTGCATCCAGACCTTTGAATTTCAGGAGAAAGGGGACCTCTGGCCTTAAACCAGCCATCTTGAGAAACCAGACATGGATTTCTGCAGCATGCACAAACTTCTCACACAAAGAGTAAGCCCCTCACTTCTGCTTCTTTATACATGGTGAAGGCAAACCTGGTTTGAAATTTTTGCAAAAGGGTAAATGGGTGTCTTACTTTTTCTTAATCCTCCTTAGCCCTTTCAACTCATAATATGGAAGTAAAGAACCTGGAGCTTGTGAGGTTTACTCAGGAAGTAATAGAAATGCACTAACACTTCAATGCATCCATAGATATATTGGAGAAATGTGTATGACCTTTAATGCCTGGAAAGATTTTTGCCAAAGCCAAGGTCATCTAGAATTTCTTTCTTTAAAATATTTCATACAGGTAATCTTGTTCTACTCCTCTTCCCTTAACCTGCAAGAGACTTTGCTATTTGGATCATCTTTCTTAGGTGTTTGTCTCTTCCTTCAAGTTCCTACAGAGGAGAGTATGGACATTGCAATAAAAATTCACATGCAGGAGATTTCTTGTTTAATAGACTTTGGTGGGTTCTACAGAAATTTCTCTCTCTTTAATATATTGCCCATTTTTCATTCTTAATGAATAGGTATAATTATTGTATAATTAAAAAGGAGAACTTTTAAAATTTTTTTCTTTCATATTTTGTTATTGGGAAGAATTTTCAATATTTATTAAATGTTAAGGTTGTACAAGGCCTGAAACATCATAAATTATAATCTTAATTTTCAGGTAACGAAATGAAACTCAGAGACGTTAACTGACACCCAAGGTTGCTAATGAAGACTCAATCCTTTGACTCTGTCTCTTGCTGTTCTGTTACAATAAAATGTCCCATTTTAGATAACAGCATGAATTGCCAAAGGTAATTGGGACTACACTACTCCTCGTTTAGCAAAGAAGGTAAGGTATAGCTAGTATGTAATTTCCTTAGCACCCTTTTCTCTTCTCCAGGCAAGACTTACCTAAATGAATGAGCAGATAGTTACCTTGAGTAGAAGAGGACATGAACAAACATGATAGAAGGAGGCCCACCTCGGAATGCACATCAGGGCTAACATCCCCCAAATGCAACTCTCCCTAGAGTATCTTCACTTTAAAAGGTGTATTTAATTGTGGGGATTCAGTCACAGTGAGAAACAATAAGATAGAGGTAAGCAATGCTTTAGGATTTTTCTAACCACCTCCTGTAAACCAGAATTTGTTCCATCTTTGTGTGAGGTGTACAGTCTCAACTGCTTTACCAACCAGAACCAGGCTAAACAAAATAATCAAAATCAATATTGTCAATGCTAATACATAAATTGTGACTGCCTACAGATAAATGGCTAGAAACAAAACTTAACTGACATTTATCAGCCATAGTGCATGCTTCCAAAGTGCAAATGGTTTGCAGCACACAACGGATTTCTATTCATGAGTCCAGTCTTCTCATTCTTCCTTTTTTGGCTACAATTACTCTTCTTCATTTATTGAGACAAGAGTATACATTAATGTCTCAAACTTTACTGAACTCAATGATAGGTCCTGCAGGACAGCTTTGAATGAGACGAACAATATGCCTGACATATTTGTTATAAGAGGAAATTTCAGGGTGAGGAGAAAGCTGTATTATAGGAAGATAAAATTATGGCAAAATCAAGAAAGCCACATTTAAACTGAAACTTTGAAAGAATTAATAAGCATTAGTAAGTCATAAAGCAGGAAGAAAAGTGCTCCAGGAAAATGGAACAGCATATGCAAGAGCCCAGAAAGAAGCCAAAGGAAATATCTTAAGGTTAAAGAAAGACAAAATGTCAATACGATTAAAATGGTTGGAATGGCAATTAAAATACCGTGAATTATGACTACCCGGATAAATATTTTTTAAACAGAAAGGGACATACATGTATAATTAGAATCAGCTTGGTTGAGTATATAAAGTCCCAGAGTGGCCAGTGTACAGATGCTGGTGCTGCCAGTGGGCCTATGTGAGCACTTTGAGTCAGCAGAGGTACACAGCTCAGCTCTACTTTAGCTTGCCCTGGCTGAACCTCTCAGCCCCTGGAAAGGCTTCCTCCCCTCTTCCTGCGGTGACCAATTGGATCAAGTCTTGCCAGACTGCAGGGGCACAGAGAAACAAGCCACATCTGTGTCAAATCAAGCCATCAGTCTGTGAGCCCTTCTATCTTGGCTCTGCCTAACTTTCCTCTCTGCCTCTCTTTTTCTACAAATAATCACAGAGATCAGCACAAGTCTAACTAAGAACCAGAATGCTAATCTTTGTTTCTTGCTGGCAACTCCAATCTTTAAAAGTATTTATATGGAAGTTCTCTCACTTAACTTGGATAAAGAATAACTTCCTTCCCTCTCCTATGCAATGAGGTGGGAAAATTCAACTCTCTTCCTCAAATGAATAATTCCTTTTCCATAGATTTCGCTTGTACCCTGATCCCTGTCCTGTGGTTCTGTCTTCCCACTCTGCCTAGTCTTCTGCTTATAAGTTAGGAAAGCGGCTGAGGCATTGCAACATACACAGTCCATAGAAATCTAAGAAAGTTCTGATTACAGATGTAAGTTTCCTTCCTATCACCATTTTCCACTGCTTTACTATGGAATTATGGATTTAGCATATGTGTGTCCTTAAATCTTACACTCTGCACTCAACAATAGGCTGCCCCTTTAAGATCTCTTGCATCAGGGCCCACAGAGATCAATGCCCATCCATTTTAAAGCAATCTTGATTCCAGAAGATGTTGACCCCTGGAATTAGTTTCCTTTTTAACACCCCTTCTTCTGCCCCCTCATTTGCCTTGGATGTTTCCTGACTTTGATGCGTCTTCAGGATTCCAATTCTGGTATCCATGCCATTCTGCTCCTGGTTTCTTCTGTCCTGACACCCTGTAATTGAACTTGGCTTAACCCTCCAACTTTCTCCTGCCTCCCAGGCTTCATGTTGATCTCTTTCCCTGATGCTGATCCCCAGAATATCTCTGGTTTATATCTTAGTGTTGCAGATTCCTGATATTCATCCTCAAAACTAGAATACAAGAACATTTCTAGAATTTCTGAAAACCTATTATTCTGTATTGTTTATAACACTTTGAAACAAAAATGAGTAACCATAATAATAAACAGTAATTCATTTTTTCTGATAGAGTGTTCTATTAAACATTGAGAGGTTTTCTATTATAAAAACATGTAATGATAAATGCATGATTTGTAATATTTTGAAACTATGTATATTAAAAAATTCAGTAACATATCAAATGATTATATCTCTACGTGATAATCATTTGATAACTGAAGCCACTGAAATAAATCATTAGTATAAAAATATCAATTAAAGATTACTTAAAGAATTGGAAAAATACCGAAAAAAATTTTAATTAAAAGTTGTCACTCTTCAAATGAAATTTTAAATCCACAAAGCATAAATTGCCTTATCTGATTGTCTTGACCTTTACTACCTGACAAATATTGCAGATGCAGAAAAGTTTCATTCTTTTTACATTGATTTGTTAAAAATATGTTCGAGTTTGGTGATAGGATATAAGCTACATCATCTGAACTAATCCCTTTTTTAATAATGGAACTATTTTTTCTGCCTGCTCTGATTTTGATTTTGTTATGGAAATTGATATCACCTTTGCTAATTTAGATTTTAGCTTGGTTTTTTGACTTCTTGTGTGAGTACTGAATTTATTTATTTGAAAACCATTTTTTTTGGTTAATATACTCACAAAGAACCGTAGCCTCTGGCAAATATTCAAACACTGGAAAACTCCAGTGAACATTAATGTTTAGGCTTAAAATAAGGTAACATTCAGATCTCCTAAAAGAGTTAGCAGCCCTACACAGAATTGCATTTCAAATTTGCCAATATGAGGAGTTGTTTTTCTTCTAAAACTTGCGTTCTCTTGCAACACCATTCACAGAACTTGTATAAACTATAGTATGTGCATAATTTTTTTAATATTTAATTTATTGGCAACAATGGTTCAACATCAGCTGTAGACAGGGCCCAAAATGCACTGATAACCTGGCAACAATTACAACTAGTGCCTGATTAGCTGGTAACTGTTTCTCTCCTCCTTGCTTCTATTGTGGTTTCTAGACATGTTGACTTTAACTTTTTAATTCCCCTGTCAGTATTTCCTCCAGCTGCTTTTAACTTTGCATCAGTGGATTTCTTCAAACCAATAACTGATTGATATTCAAACCATCCTGATTGATAAACTTTAATTGGCACAGAAGTTTTATAATGCTTTTTCCCATTTTCCTGAATTCTTAATGGATTTCCCTCAATATTCATAATTCAAAATAAAATTCCTTTGAAATGACAGGAAGGAATCCCTGCATGAACATACTAGGTCTTTCTATGGCACAGCACATAATCAATGCATGTCTAAAGTTAAGTTGATAAAACATAAAGTTTTGTTTCCCAGCAAATGGAATTTGATAAGCAGGTATATTTATAAATGTATACAAATATAAATACACACAAATTAGAAAAAAAATGTTGGACATGAAAACATGGCTCCCAAAAATTTTCATGTGATGGAACACACAGAAAGTGCTCACACGTATGGTACACACTGGGATGGCCTCTCCACCCCAAGTCCTATTCAGCCCCACTATGGCTGAGAAGAACAAAACCTCAGCACAACTGAAGACTACCTCAGTCACATGACACTACTGTTTCCCTTGCTGGTGAGGCATTATATTAATGGATCCAAGTGAACAAACTAGGAGGAGAAGGTATTAAACTCCCAGAAACCTTTTTCAGGAACTCACAGCTTGGGAAGAGGAAAGGCAGAGATTTCACAGGGAGTAACTCTGACACAATCTATCCATTTCTTCAGTCACCAAAATGTATATTATTCAGTCATAATGGATCACAGAACTTTTTATTTTGTTTCATCCTGTTGCTGTTGTTCTTGTTGTTACAGTTTGGGTGGTTGCATATAAGCTCATGTTTGTTAATACTTTATGATTTTGATAAACCATACCTGTATGCTGGAATGGCCAGGAAATGTTGGTCAGACTTCACTGCAGAGAGAGTACTTGAGGAATAAATGAGTGGCATAAATCTTGGAGTTATACCTGGCTGCAGATATGGGAATGAAGGGTAGGAGCTGGCTCATGAATCCTTTCCATTGTCTCTCTGTTCATACTCTGAAGCACATTAGAGTTCAAACTGATGTCACTCTAATCCAAGAACCTGAAGTTCAGAAAACAGTTCCCTTGAGGTAATCACAGACTTCCGTTTGCAGATGAATTGGCTCAACCAACTAGTCAGATCTGCTCCTTGGCAGTACACATAGAACTCCTGTCAGACCCTGAGGTGTGCTTTGTCGAATTTATGTGGCAGGAACAAGTTCTCAAGAGATGATTCAATAGCAGGGAAACCCAATGACTTGGTACCACCATACACTTGTAAAGAAAATCCTTAGAAATAAGTAAATGTTTCACTAAGTGGCAGTCCTCAGCTCTGACTCTACATTAGAACTTCTGGGGAGTTTTAACACTGATGCCTAGGCCCATATCCTTCTGCTTCTCAGAGATTCTGGTCTAATTAGTTTGGAGGTAGAATAAGGATATCACTCTGCAAGCACTATCCGCTAGATAGATTCTATTCTCTATCCAGGTTTATGAAAAATCACAAAAAGGACACTGGTTTTTCCTATCCCCTAGGTTGGTACACATAATTACAAGAGCATTTTGTCTTTTATTTCATTCACAGCAATATATTTGGTAGAAGTACTAGTATGACTCACATAATCAATGTATGTCACACAGTCATATAATGATGCTGCTTCTTCCCTCAAGCAACTAACAATCTAAAGAATACCATTTCCTCAGTGGTAAGCTGCAAGCAACAATAATTTCCAAAACTAATGATATTTAAACTAGATTTTTAAATTTCTAATCAGCAAGTTCTCTAAGATCTTGGAGTATATTATAAAAAGAATTCAAGGTAACTTCTCTCCCCAAATTGTTGAAAATAAGCTATGGATAACTTTTTCTGATCAAGATTTGAGGGCAGGTCCACCTGAAGAACAAAGATAGGCAGAGTTCAAATACGCAGCACTTCCCTACATGATTGACCACAGGAGCTTTTTTCCCCCAGCAATATCCCAAAAGCTGACCTGCAGGTGTCCAGAGAAAAGTGTCAGGTCCGTGGCTGTGGATAAATTGCCAGACATATTTATTTCTCCAATTAAGATGTCCTCGCCCTTCAGGCAGCAGAGCCCCTGAAGTTATGGTTCTGTGTAGAACACCAGGAACTGTTTAACAACTTGAAATGACTCATGCAATCTTGTGCAAAAACAGCCCTTATATCTCACAAATTCAAGCAAGAGCAGCTGATACAAGCTTAAGTGAAATTTATAGAAAAAAGCATAAAAGTGAGAAAGATATGCTTATCAATTTTCTGCCTACATATTGATGGAGAAAAGTCTTTGGGTTGACTGGGCATAGAAACAGAGGAATACTACAAATTTGGGGGTGGATAGAAGAACTTGGAAAAGAATTTTAAAAGTTCCAGAATGGCACCCCACGCTTAAGGAATAAGGGATGCAATTTCACACCAGAATTAACCAGATAGCAGTTCTGGTATTTGATCTGATCTTATACATCTTTGGATAATACAACTTTACTGACATATCTAAGGATTCTGGATTACACACATGATTTTTGGAAGGGGGGGGGGAGGGGAGGAAGGAGAGAGAGAGAGAGAGAGAGAGAGAGAGAGAGAGAGAGAGAGAGAATCCCCAGGTCACAAGCATCATGTCTATAGGGCCAGGGTAAGCTCACATATTTGGATTACAGCATGTCCTATAGAAGCAGGAAAAGGACTTGGGAGGCACAAAACTTTAATACATTGTGTGAAAAGTGTGGACTTGATCCTGTGAAAAGCACAAGCAGAATTTTCAAGGATGGAGGTGCAGTCAGGTAGTCCAGAGCCTGTATTGGAGTCTGGTCCAGAGGTCCACACTGGGGAGGATCAAGGCCCAAACTTGACAGACATAAGGACTCTCAGTAGCACTAAGCACAAAGAACAAATTCAGGTTTCAAGTAAAATATTACTTTGGAGTTGCAAAGAAAGAAAGTTATACAAATTGAAGTTTTTCTGCCTCAAACATGAATTTACTAAATAGTTTATTTCTGAACTTTGGTGCTACAGGAACAAAGAATTAATTTCTCTAACTGAATTATTTCACATCATGCATTGATAATTCTCATAAACCCACCTTTGGCATGTATATTACACAGTTAAACTGTTAATATCTCTTTCTAGTCTCCAGGAGAATTATGATTAAGTGCAAAAACCCAAGATATTTTGATTTAATACAGTTTTCCTCAGTTACAAGAAATATCTGCAGAGTCAAGTGAAAATTGGAAGTCAGCATGTGTCAGATCTATTTATGAGGCTAAAAAAGCCACCAAATTTGTGTTCTTAAGATGCTAATCCATAAAAAAAAAAAAAAAAAAAAAAAAGATGCTAATCCATAAAACTTTGATAATAACAAAAAATGCCTCCTTCTTATATTGTTATAGAAGCATGAAAATTAATTTTATATATATAATTCTCTTTAAGGTTTTTAAAAATAATTATTAAAAAAGCAAAATATAATAAATTTTAAAAGCAGTTGACATGGATTCTAAAGGAAATTAAAACCCAAAGTCTTCTGTAATTCCAACACCAACAGACATCTTTATATGTTAAAAGGAAGAGAAAAGACAATTTTCCTTCCATATATTCCTCTCCCAAGTTAAGCAGTAGAGATGGTCAGTTCAGTTATAAAAGACTTAACAAAATGTATCATCTCAATATTCTTATTGATCTATCTGGAGTTGTGTAGAAGTATCAGGCTCAGAAGTTCAGTGTTGGACATTTTTGCTCAATTGGTTCAAATTTACAAATGAAAAGAATAGGCGCCCTGTAGAGGACACAAGTTTGCAACAAATGGGAGAAGTCTATTTAATCAAAGCCTCTTTCTCTCTCCACTACCAACCCTGCTCTTAGTTTTCATAGAACTATGATTATCAAAATACATAACATATTTTGGGATAAATTAAACCCATGTTGGAAAACCCTCATGCATGTTTTCTTCTCAAACAGTTGCCTGAGAAATTATGCTACAGCAAAGTTACATTAGAGACTAGAAAAGCACTGGAATCATATTTGTAAATGACACTGTTTAAAAAGGTGTCTTTTTTAATTTTTTTATTCTAATGTGTTATAAATGACAGCAGACTGCATTACAACTCATATTATACATACAGAGCACAAATTTTCATATCTCTGCTTTTATACAAGGTATATTCACACCACTCGTGTCTTCATACATGTACTTAGGATAATGATGTCCACCTCATTCCACTATCTTTTTTACATTTCTTGCTCCCTCCATTTCCCTCCCTCCATTTCCCTCCCTCCCCTTTGCCCTATCTAGAGTTCGTCTTCCCATGCTCTCCTCGCCAACCCCTATATGAATCAGCCTCCTTATATCAGAGAAAACATTTGCCATTTGGGTTTTGGGGATTGGCTAAATTCACTTAGCTTTATATTCTCCAACTACATCCATTTACTTGCAAATACCATGACTTTATTAATCTCTTTTATTGCTGAGTAATATTCCATTGTGTGTGTGTGTGTGTGTATCACACACTTCATTTACTGAAGGGCTTAGGTTGGTTACACAGTTGAGCTATTATGAATTGTGCTGCTATAAACATTGATGTGGCTGTGTCCCTGTAGTATGCTGTTTTTAAGTCCTTTGGGTATAGACTAAGGAGTGGGTTATCTGGATTAAAAGGTGGTTCCATCCCCAGTTTTCCAAGGATTCTCCAAATTGCTTTCCTTATTGGCTGCACTAATTTGCAGTCCCACCAGCAATGTATGAGTATGCCTTTTTCCCTACATCCTCACCAACACTTATTGTTGTTTGTATTCTTAAGAGCTGCCATTCTGACTGGAGTGAGATGAAATCTTAGTTTTGATTTGCATTTCTCTAATTGCTAGAGATGTTGAACATTTTTCATATATTTGCCAATTGAGATGTCTTATAAGATGTCTATTCAGTTTGTTGGCCCATTTATTGATCGGGTTCCTTGATTTGGGGGTTTTTAGCTTTTTGAGTTCTTTATATACCCTAGAGAATAATGCTCTATCTGATGTACATGTGGTAAAAATTTGCTCCCAAGATGTAAGCTCTCTATTCACCTCACCAATTGTTCCTTTTGCTGAGAAGTTTTTAGTTTTAATCCATAAAACCACTTATTGATTCTTGATTTTAATTCTTGCACTATAGGAGTCTTATTAAGGAAGTAGGGGGCCTAATCTGATATGAGAGAGATTTGGGCCTACTTTTCTTCCATTAGATGCAGTGTCTCTGGTTTCTAGGTCCTTGATCCACTTTGAGTTGAATTTTGTGCATGGTGAGAGAGAGGGGTTTAATTTCATTTTGTTGCATACAGATTCCCAGTTTTCCCAGCACCATTTGCTGAAGAGGCTATTTTTTCTCCAATGTATATTTTTGGCACCTTTGTCTAATATAACATAACTGCAATTATGTGGGTTAGTCTCTGTGTCCACTATTCTGTACCATTAATCTACCAGTCTATTTTGGTGCCAATACCATGCTGGTTTTGTTACTATTGTTTGGTAGTATAGTTTAAGGTCTGGTATACTGATACCATCTGCTTTAGTCTTCTTGCTGAGGGTTGCTTTCACTATTCTGAGTCTCTTATTTTTTGAGATGAATTTCATGACTACTTTAAAAGGTGTCTTTCAATTTTATTTTGTCCATCATTAATTTTTATTGCATCATTCATCTCAGGGGTAAAAGCCTTCAATATTCTAACTTTTAGCCTATGACACCACTTGTCTGTATGATGCTCTCACTTCTTTGAAACAATAAAATCTGTTAATTCAGCTTTACGTCATGAGCTGAGCCCAAGAAAGTGCTTTGTACATGATCAGTGATAAATATAACCTAACCTAAAAACATCCATTATTAATGAGTATACATGTTAGTGTGGGTTCTCCAAGCACAGATACCAAGATGCAAAAAATTTATTAGGAGAATTACCTGTGACAGAACTTGACAAGGGAACTGGAAAGACAGGTAGAGTTTTCAAATCACAATGCAAGTCTGTGGTCTCCAAGTGAAAAAGAAGGAAAGTTGAGTGAAAGTGCCCTAGACGACCATAAAGTACAAGCAAGTTTCAAAGGTGCTGTCAAGGTGTCTTTGAGTCAAACTTCAAAGGTTACTTCTGTGTAACCTCACAGAGGAAAACCCTGTCTTCCAGGAATGGTCCTGCCTAGTGTCTCCATTGCACCTGCATACAGCCTCATAGCTAACGCGTTGGTGGATTTCACAGAAGCTTATGCTATTCCTCTGTCATATTTCCTGTGCCTAGAGGTCTGCAAATTGAATTCTCTTGGCTGCTCGTGTGACCTAAATATTTATGCCCCTGAAAAAATTCATATGTTAAGATCCCAAAGCCCAAAGTACTGATATTAAGGGCTGAGATCTTTGGGGAATTGATTAACTCTTGTGGCAGAGCCCTATGAATGGGATCCTCCTTTTAAAAGAGGTCTCATAGAATTTCCCTCCCCTCAGAGAAATTCCCTCTCAATATGTGGAAAGATAGCTGTCTATTGCCCAGAAAGCAGACTAGCATCAGACATGGAATCTGCCAGTATCTTGATCTTGAACTTTCCAGCCTCTAGAACCATTAAAATTAAATTGTTGTTATTTATAAGGCACACAGCATGTGGCATTTTGTTTAAGTAGTCCAAACAGATTGACAGCCACTATAGTACCTATCATGTGGCAAACCTGAAATCAAGTAGTTTATGCACACATGTCATTTTGAATTAAAACACCCATGTAAGGTGGTATGATCATCTCCTTTCACCCGTGAAGAAATTCATATTTAGCAAGGTTTACTAACTTTCCCAAATGAAAGCAAATTTGAAATAAAACCAGAATTCAATTTCAGGTCCATCTTGATCTAAAGTTTATTTATAAAATGAATGAATTAATGCCTTTGTTGAATGAACTCATTCATGTATAAATAAGTGAAAGGGAGTCCCTTATATGTAGGGAAAAATTTAGAAGATGAGAACATTTAGATCTTTTTAAATGAGTCACAGAGAGGTAAACCATGAAGTCACTCAACTAATATGTAATAAAATATATTTTTTTAAAAAAACAGATTTACTGTCTATATTTTTTGTCTACTAAATTCTAATGTTTTGTGTAGTTTGAGGGTTTTTTTAATATCCATATAACCATATATTATGAGGGAAAGCAGAAGTCTACCTCCCAAGAAGCCCAACTTTGTTCACGGTTTCAGTCCTACTTATAAAACTGAATAATTAAAATGATATGCAAATTCACCTGTGTACTTCAAGAGAGGAAGAGTTCCTTACAATATGACCTATATTTGTTCAGCTCCATGGAAACCATTTCATTCCATTATCCACACACAATTTACATAAAACGAAGGGGGAAAGGTAAGAGATGTAAAGTGGCACAACCCGAAAGGAAACAATAGGGCAGCCCTCATTACTGAGAAGTGGAGGGAAACCCAGAGGTATTTACTAAGCCTGTGCATGTGCAAAATCCATCCATCTATAATTAGGAATCTGTTCCTGATAGCATGAAATACAGTGAGCAGGAAAATCCACACTTCCCTTTCCAAGACAGTCACCTGGACACCTCCGGTCTCCTTCTTCTTTAATAAAAAGCAAGCTGAGTCAAACTGCAAAGTAATAACCAGTAATAACAATAACACGAATATTTGCACACACAAAACCATATTATTTAACTTTTATTATTCTACCAAAATAAAATAGAAAAGTAAGAAATAATCCAAATGACTCAGGCCCAACTCTACTACTGCTTGAAATGCTGCACGTAAATGAAGAAAAGCCAGAAATATTGCTTGAGTTACATAGTCGCTTGCTTCAATTGTTCACTTTCTTTTCCTTAGAAATCTATCCATCCCACAAATAGATTGCCAGTCATGTATTCAGGAAGGTAAACCAAGGCTTCCCCCCTCTCCTTGCCATATTTGATTAGCTTGTGAGTACTGATTTCATAACATCTCTTTATTTTAAAAAATGATTCTGTGCACAGTTTTTGGGGTTTTGTTTGTTTGTTTTGTTTTGTTGTTGTTGTTGTTTTTTTCCTAGAGTTTACAGTTCTGAAGCATGAGCAAGTTCTGGCCTCTTTCTGAACAAGTAAAATAGTTCTTGCAGTGGAATAGAAAGAACACGTATACCTGACCTTGAGAATGTTTGTTCTGTGTATGTATTCCACTTGAAGTAAAATGGTCCTGGATTTGGGTATCACTGAATTGAGAAACACAGGCACACAGTGCCCTTATAGTAAAGCTGATTTAGCTCTGACACTTCCCTATTTGCCAAGCCAAAGCTGTTGCACAAATCACACCCGCACCGTCTGTGAAGAGGAAGGGGGAGAAACTGCTTCATCCAGTTTTTCTGCCTCAGGGCTGAATCAGATACACCTCAGCTTCAAATGTAAACCTCTCCCAGGATGTGAACTCCTAACCGTGACATCAGCAACCTTGTCCAGGACAAGTACATTTTCAAAGAGTGACAGCTTGAGGCAAACACTCCAATCCATTTACCAAAAAGCATAGTGAATTAAATAGTTCATATCATTTCGTTCAAAAAGGAATTCCTTTCCAAGTTAGATTTCTAGTTTCGTTTGGTTAGAGAGTACAAAAGCTGTTGGGATAATAATGACTATTGTCTTTTAGTTGACCTCTATAAGTACCTGCTTTTGAAATAAACAGTACGATGAAGATTCTATGTGTCTGTAAACATTTTCTAGTTTTTGGATTAGTAGGTTTCTAAATGCCAAGAAGGTAGTTACCAAAACCATAATTCACTCTACCTAGTGGAAAAAAAATATATCTGATTATAATCTGAGTATCATTCATTACTTTTATCATTGTTAATTCTCCTGGAAAGAGGATGATCATCTCTGCTTTGGTTGTCATTTCAAAAAAAAAAAAAAAAAGGCAACCACCCTAACCAGAGGCAAAAAGTGTTTTGTTTTATATTTATAAAGGAATTTAAATAGTTACTATAGCAATAAAATGGGATTATGGTTGAAGGCAAATAATAAGGAAACTTGTCAATCCAAGTTGATAAACACTGAGAATTTGTACCAAAGGACATCAGTTCCAAATAAAATGCTATAACCAAGTGTTTTATAAAGTATTTCTAGGCAGAATTGCATCCACTGCTCCACATGAACAAGGAGGGCAAACAGTCCCAGTCACTCAGATTTTGTTTTCCTGATTTCACGGTGGGTTAGTTAATCTCCTAAGGACACTTAAGGAGTATTATTCTCTCCTACTGTAGCAGGAAAGTATGAGTTCAATGCCAAACTGAGGGTTTTTCAATTGCACCCAGTGTATAGAGAAAGTCCATTGAAGGTTTTTATGCGAAACAATAATTTAGGAATCTAATTTGGCAATGGTGTGAAAAATAAATTTGAAGAAAAAAATGTGCAAGGCAGAAAAATCTTTTATGAATCTAGTAAAAAAGTACCAATTTTAATTAAGAATGCACCAAGAAAGGTGAAGAAAGTGATGAGAGGCAATGGGAATGACCTTTTGAAAATTTGACACGTGACTCAATATGGGAACTAAAGGAGTCATGGGAGGTTTGGTGAGAAAGGAAAGAAGCTGTATTTTTCTTTGAAGCATGCTGCATTTAAAGATAAGATTTGCAACCAGAAGTCATCAGCATAGGGCAGAATTTCCAATAATATCTAAAGTGCAACAAGAACATCATCACTAATCATCCAATTAAAGGTAAGAGGCAGGGGTGGCTGATGATGCCAACATGGAGCAGGAGAAGGACTGGTGACAAGCAAGAACTGAACCTTGAAAAACACCTACATTTTTAAAGTTAGAAGAGGAAAAAGAATTCAAGAATGAAGTAGAATGGTTGAACAAGTAAGTTAAAACTGAAGATGATACCATCTAAAACTTCCTTGTAATACACTAAGGAATTATTGAGATATGAGGTATTTAAAAGTTCAACACTGCAAGACAAGAATGAGAAAAAAAGCAAAATAACTTGGAAAGTTAGCTTAGAAGATTTGGATTAGTTTTCCATACCCCATTCTATAGGCTGGGAGACGACTGTTGAAAGTAGAAGTCAAAATGGCCAGGGTCCTAGCAGATAGACCAAATGTGACAATGGAGACACAAATAAGGGGAACTTATTTTTTAGAAGCAAGAAAAGTGGAGAGGATAGAAATTTCAAAGGAATAAAATCGAAGGATCTTGAGGGAGAATGAGCAGGGGCTGGAATCTCAAAATATGTGAGAGAGTTTGGAACATGCACAATGGAAATTAGAAATTATAAGTAAATCTATGTAACTGGGTGCTTTTATATCACTCTTTTTTTTCCACTGTTAACAGTTTTCCCCCATGAATTTCTTTCCTCCACTTAAGATTCTAGTTGCTTTCAAATCATTGAATAATTAATATGTTGAATAATATCTAACCAACAAAAACTTACATTGTGGTCTCACTTATGCCCATTCTTCTTCCATAAATTGAGAAATTAAAGACACTAATCAGCAACTATATTTTCAGGCAAAGAAAAACTTAGGACTTCATTTCTTGCTTTAATGAAATCACCACCAGGATTTCAGGAAAGTCAGAGCTAAAGTTAACAGAAAAGTTAACTGCTTCTATCATGTCAAACTCTATTGTAGTACAATATATACCATTGTTTTCTTGTCCTAAATTGTCACATCCTGTTGCTCTGCATAAGTTTGTTAGTGCCAAGTTACACCCTAAAGAGGGATGTTTTCCAATGGTGGGTCTGTGGCACAGTTTCTTAATAAGAATCTTAGTTCCAGATGAAAGAACAGATCTGGGAAGCAGGCTTCTAGAGCAAGCATTGCCAAAGAGAACACATGAAATGAAATAGAAGGTGATTTCAAAGTTCTAGCACATAATTACATAAGCAAACATTACACGAATCTTTCTTCGGAAATGGATAAGGAACTCACTCTCAGCTTTAATTGACAGTCTCCTATAACCTACCTGACAAAATACCCAGAAAGACAAGTTCAATTAACAGCTTAAAAAAATTATGTCTTCATAGAAACTTCTGGAATGAAAAATTAAACTCCAGTCAACAGAGAGCAGGTGATCAAAGAACTGATATTTCCAAAAATTTTCTAATATAACAATTAAAGGAGAAAGCACTCATTACATGTCTAAGTAAGGAGAATTATCCATTGCTAGAAATTTCTGGAAGCCAGAATTTCTTGGGAACAATTCATTTCTTTGACTTCCTTGTAATTTATTGAAATTTCTTTCTTCAAATCTCACTGTTGTCAGAAAACACCACCACCTTTCTCATTATTCCTAAGGCAGATGAAAATCATCATATATTGCTTGAAATTTTTGCCTAATGTATATTGGTAGCTGTGTAAGTTATGTTGAGTGCAGAAACTATGTCTGGTGCAGTTACAGGCAGATTATACATGTTTAATTAATATTTAATGATCTTCGCAAAATTAAAAAATTCGAGATCCAAATCATCAAATTGGAAAACAAAGGAATCCATCAAATCACTCAGAATGCTCAGGATTATACAATGTCTTTTTTTCTCAAAGGAATGAACTTTCAGGAATATTGGAGATATCAATTCAACTCAATTTCTTCTCAACATGTGTGTCATATTTATACTAAGAAAGTAAAAAAGAACACTAAAGATTTACCTATCTGGCCAAATTTTTTTTCTCTCTCTCCCTCCCTCCCTCTTATTCTCTCCTCCCTCAATTGCCCCCCTCAATCTCTCCCTCTGTCCCTCTGCTCTCCTTCTCTCTTTCCTTGTTAGGGATTTTCAGGGACAAGTAGACTAAAACTCTTCTCACAGATGATCTGTGTTAGTATTTTATTGTCACAGTGTTTGAATTTTTCAATCAAACTGCATTAAAAAATCTACTCACTCTAATAGTTGTACAAGGATTATACTTTAGTTTTCCATTGGGAATAATTTACATCTTCATCTTTAAAAAAAAAAAAAAAGCTCATTTATATAATAAGAGATGTTTGCCAGCTAAATTTCCAAAGATCTTTTAATCTCCTTTGGAGGGCCTATTTCCCTTCCCTGTAATGATTTTTGTTGTTTTTCTCTAGGCTAGTATTGGTTTCTCCACATACCTTTAAAAATGTAGTAGTTAAGACCAAACATTCTCAAAGTAAAATTTTAACCAACATGAGAATGCCACATTGCACACTTCTGAGAGCTTCTCAGGATTATTGTGACCTTGACTAAGCTGTGACCTATAGGTGACACTGTGCACTGCAGTTAAAAGAAATGGAAGTAATGAATGATCCAAAGACAGAGCTGTTCTTCCACCAAGTACAACACAAGTACACCAGAAGTATAATAAGCTAGCAGCAAAGGTTCATAGGTTCCTGAGCTATGGGAAAATTATAGGTTTTAGTTTCTTGAAACGTGTGTCAGAACCCACTAGTAGTCCACCAAAATATGAGGGTTTTTTTTTTTTTTTGCTTCCATAACAACAAGATTATAGCTGGGCACAAGATTAGACCACATCTCTCAGCCCTTTCAAAGTTGAACACAGCTACATGACTTGGTTCTTCGCAAAGAAATAGGAGTCAAGAGATGTCTGCTATCTGGGGATTTGAGCTTGCACCTATTCTGCAGCATCATTCATATTCTGTTTGCTGAATGCAAATGGCAATGAGGTCCTACACCAGTGGATATTTCTCCACTGAAGACATCTAGTAACAATAGATATTTTTGATTGCCACAACTAGACTATGCTACTGGCATCTGATAAATACACAGTTAAATATCCAACAGTGCATAGCACAGTCTTCCAAAACAAATAATGATACCAAGGTTGAGAAACCCTACTGTGGGGATGACAAAGCTCTAATAGTATTGAATAAACCCAGATCCCTAGATGACTACAATAGATAGTGCTATCCTGGCCAACTAAACACTGCCCAGAACCATTGCTAGAGCTAGATAGATGTTTCTACTATGCTGAACTAAAAAATGTGAGTTCATGTATTACCAAAATCCAACCTACCAAAACAAGGAGGCCAAATAACACACAATTTTCAATGTGTAATTTATCTTGAGCATCTACACATGTAGCTCACCATCCACATGACTCTCATGCCTGTTATGTTCTTATGCCTTTGTTAGATACGTTAGCATTTTTAAATTATTTTTCATGTCTTCCTGTGTTTACTTATGTGTGATAGTCTTACTGTTTCAGTTTTATTAGGGCATATTGCTCAGAATTAAACATAAGCTCCATGGGGGTAGGGACCATGCCCCTCTAGTGTAACATGATATATACAGATCTTAGTATTAGGCCTGGTACAGAGATGAACTTAAAAATATTTATTTAGTGAATAAATGAATTGCAGAAGGTAATTTCCGAATAAACAAAAACAGGCCATGACATCAGTCTGGAACCAACTGTTTTTAGAAATTCAGCTAAAAGTGATTAAGTGTTCATCTTCTAAATACAAAACTGCAGTTTAATGAGTCATACTAGAATTTTGCCTTGAAGTAATCTCATACTCATCAGATTACACTATGTAGTATCTACCTTCTTGCTTTTTGAAAACATAGATATGAAATATTGTCTATTACCTGGTCCCATCATTAGAAAAACACCATTATTTTTGAAGAGATACGTTAGAACCTCTTCAAAATTGTAATTGGACTTGTAATCCTAAACAAGATCATAAATCTCCATTCTTTCAAATTAGGAGGCAACTCTAAAAAAAAAAATGTAATATTCCAAAGTGAACATCTTTTTCTGGCTCTAAACAAGAGTTCTCACCTGTAATAAAAAAGTAAGTTTTTTAAAAGTAGTTTTTGTTTCTTTTTGAAGTTTTTCTACTTTCAAAGGCAATTAAGAGACTCACCTATGCCTAGTGATTGACGGCAGGTGCAATATGCAGTTAACTGTGGGATAAAGCAAACACCTGGACCAGCACTATGAACACAAGAGGCCTCAGTGAACAGAGTAGTGTGTTTAGACAATGATTGCTGGAGAACAGTGTACCACTGTGTTCATTCCTGGGAAGGACATGCTATCAACCTGGTTTATGTTAGAAAAAAAGTAATTTAGTTGTTTCTTCTTCACAGAGACTCTTAACTTTCATTTAACTTAGAGATTTTTGTACTTTCTCTGGACCTCCATTCCAATCCAAAAAGAGACAGTGAATTGTACAAAGTTACTAGAGGAACCCAACTAGGAACAGAAAATATGAAAGAAAAAAAAAATCTAGTGGCTCAGAACTGAATAGAAGCTAAAGCGTAAACTCCTTAGCTTGTCCTTCAAGATTTCCTACCATCAGACTCCACCTTTCCTTGATTTGCTTCACAAAATTTTCAGTAGAAGAAAATTTACAGAGAAGCTGAACTTCTCTGTAATGTCTTCCAACCACAATGCACCACATCATTTGCTCAAGCTGTTCTAAAACTAGAAAGGACCCTCTTCTCAACTTCACCCATTGAAAGCCCACACGTTCTTCAAAACTAAACTCAAGGCTACTTCCCAGTGCCCACAAAATCTCAACCAATGCTCAGAGCTTTCTCTCCTTTCTCTGAAGTCCCATAGCAATTAAACATGTCTTGTTTTGTCATATATCTTGAATTGCCATCTTGAAGATTGTCATCTTAAGTAGCACACTAAAATGCTACTTTATTTAGCTTCTCCTGATGTATATTTTGTCCTTTCATTTATTATAACTTGTGAGAGAGCACTTCCATGTGCCACCTTGTTCTTTGTAGCAGATAGATAGATGGACATATGTACTCGATAAATATTTAGAAATTTTATTGAAATTAAAACATTGAGAATCTTCCTTAGGCTGGTGCAGCTTAAGAATAATACAATTGAAAGAATGTGTTCTTCAATCAATGAAAACCCCAACTAAGGACTGTAAATACTATTACTATTGTTACAATTTGATTACACTAATATGTTCTCAGTCTACTTCTCTATTGATATAAATTATACGTCAAAAAGGCATGTTATGACCTTAAGTAGATAATTTGGTGTGGCTTCCAGTGTGTTTGTTTAACCAAGTTGGTGCAATGCCCAGTAGAACAATCAGGATGCTGTGGAGCCTGAGGACTTATTAGCTGATGTAGGGCTGTGCTAACCTGAGCTAACCTTTGTTCCCAAGAGCACCACACCTGCAAAGGTTCCACTGAGTCCTCTCCACAGCCCCAGTAAGCAAAAGTTACTTTTAAATGAAAAAGTTTCTCACACTTTACTTGAGCCATATAGTGTTCTGAACCATGGCCCTTATAAGCCAAAAGAGTTTTCAAAAGATATTAAAATTGAAAAGAAAGATTGCATCCAAGTTCACATGCCAGTGACCCACACTTAACTCTAAGTTTCATGTTAGACCATTGGATGATATGGTACTTGATTTTCTCATATCCTCAGAAGAAATCTTCTTAATAAGGTTCAAGGAAAATATAGTATATACAAGCACCATCATTTAATATTTATATTTTTCAATTTCTTCACAGGACAAATATTGTAAATCCATGACTTGTAATCATGAACTAATATAAAGAAAAATTTCCCTGAGTATTGCACTCAATAAGTAACTCCAATCCAAAATGAATAAAACTCATAGTAGAATACATCCATTTCAAAATATATTTACTTTAGGGGCTTTCCATAGTCAGGGTTTGTTTTTTTTAAATAAGTTTGCCACCTTTTATTATTCTGATAATGGAAGTTTACCTATTTATGAGTCTAGGAGCCTTCACTGAATTGAGACTATACAAACTTAAATCGCATAATCCTCTCTCAAGAACACAGAAATGTCGAGGGTAGGAAGATATTATATTAATTCCACAGCAGTCTGCTCTGCCTTGCTCCACCCCCACAGCAAGCCGTCTTTGAACGTGACTCTACAAACTGCACAAGAGTAGAGTCAGACACAACTGGCAACTTCTAAAGAAAGGGAAATCAGGGATTAGTACATGTCCGGCTATTGCTCAATTGTAACACAGGAAAAAGCAAATTTGCATGTTTCCAAAGTAAACTCTAGGAGCCACTGCTACCCCCCCCTCTGTTGCACACACAGACTCGTGATCTGGAGAGGAGGCCTTGCACCTGCCACGTGAAGCTGGAAGGAGGCCAGCACTAACCCTTCCAAAAGCATATGAAAGGAGTCCAAGGCCATCAAGACAATCAAAACCAGACCATATTTTCTCACAAAGAAAGAAAATGTGAAGTGTGCTGCTTTATTTTTTATTATAAATATTTATATGTATTATACATAATATATATGTATGCATCCCTTATAATTACCCTCAAACTACACTGAGAGATACGTGTTAATTTAAATGAGATTATTTTCAAGCTGAAAAGTCAGATGAAGGCACGGATATGTGAGTCAACAGAATTACAATTAATTTTGGCAAACCAGAGAGGAAGAAGTTTGGAAGACACCTGTTGGTGTAAAGATTATGACTTTCCAGACCCACTTATATAGGGACAGAATGAAAGGGACAAAACCAGTCTAGGTCCCAGGTATTCCACATCAGGTTTATAAACTGGGGAGGGAGTTGCTATGGATGACCTCTTCATAATTAAGCAGCTTTCTCTTTTTTTAATATATATTGGTTGTATGTGAACACAGTACCTTTATTTTGTTTTTATGTGGTGCTGAGGATCAAACCCAGTGCCTCAAGCATGCTAGGCAAGCACTCTACCACTCAGCCACAACCTCAACCCCAAGCAGCTTTCTTTTAAATATTCTTCACCTTCTAAAGCCATACAAACAGCAAGATTCCATGGTCAGTAAAATATGTGCATTCTCTAAAGAACTATCAAAATTTTATTATCAGGTCCTTTTGAAAAACTGATGAAGCTACAAACACTACCCAACCAAAAAAAAAAAAAAAAGAATCTTACATGTGTGCACACACCAATCTTTCTTACATTTATATTGGTTCAAATCTCCTCAACACTCCATACGTAGAACATGTAGGTCCAGGAAACCAGGTAAAGAATCAGTGCCTTCGGGGTGATGGGGATGGAAAACCAAGACCACAACAGAATTACCACCATGAACAGAATTATTCCCTTGAAGGGACTGACGTCTTTAGAGTCCCTTAAATATTCTCCCTTTCACATTTTCATTTTTTAACTTCCTCATGTCTTCACATGAAGGTCACAGGCTTAGATACTAAACTCTCCAGAAACCTGCCACACCACACCTTTCATCTGCCAGAGGAGGTCACTATGCGGCTAAGTGTTCACTTACAAAAATAAAACACACCTCTTTTCTTTTCCATAACTGGGCCCAGAAGAATTACTTTAAAATGCATTTTCCACACTATAAAGTGTGTCTTAACAAAATACAATAAACTCAACAGCAATGTGATTACTGTACTTGTAAAACAGTTGGTGTTTCAGCAATATGCCCCTAAAAAAAGTATACTTGGAAAAATGGATTCTGTTTCAACAGTTAAAAGGACATAATTATTTTTCTGCTGCATAACAATTTTTAAATGTTAATGAGTTAAAATACAGTACCAAAACAGCTCCCATGCAATAATACTGCATATCATTTGGCTGCCTGGTTCTTCTCCTTTGTTTTCCCTTCCATGGTCAAATAATATACACTACCCTGGATGAACACAATTACCAGGTAACTACATCATGACAATAGCATAAGAGAGCTTACTCTTCGTAAATTTTCTCTGAATTTACGTGGACTATATTTTCTGTCTCAGCAGTGTGGACGTTTTGGATCAGATGAGTCTTTGTGTGGGGCTGCGTTGTGCAATACTGAACCTAGTTAACATCATCCCTGGGCTCTATCCACCAAGGAGCAGCAACTTCTCCATCTACACCCAAGTCATAATAATCGAGACTTCTCCAGACACAGTTAAATGTCCTCAGGGTTGGTGAGCAGGGTGTCCCCAGGGGAGAATCACTAACATACTCTGGAGTAATAGGAAAGGAATGACTGGTAAAGCCAAATGCACTGTATCTCTGTATCTAAATAATCAACTAGATAAGGAGAGCTAATTTTATGAATTATAGTTGTCTAATATAATGAGCAGTGTCAACAACACGACTGTCAAAAGTTGCCATGTTCATCAAGAAAAAAAATTGATTTGTATCTTCAGTGTTTTCACAAAGCTAATAAGAGAAACTGAAATCCCATTAATTGCTTCCATTTATTATTCAACAAGCACCTAAGAGCCTGGAGTACACCAGGCACTGTAATAGAAGCTGGGTCTCAGACTGAAAAGGAGAAACACATTCCTTAATGGACCCTCACACCAGTAGGAAAGTCCAATAAGAAACAGGCAATGGTGGTCTGTGGTAAGTAATGCTATGAGGAAAGCATCTGGGAACATATCACTGACTAAGGGAGTGAAAGAAATGTCTAGTAGACATTACAATCAAGCTGGGACTTAAAACATGAATAGAAATGATACATGCCACAGTCCGGCTGCAGCAGAATAACAGGGGGGTGATGAGCAACTTGTGTAGATTGATACAGCAGGAGTGGAAGCCGTTTATTGTAGGACAACAGAGGTATTTATACATTCCACACAGCTTATCTTAATTAGCATAAACTCGATACAGCAGTCAACCAATAAGGAATCTCCACACTTAATGGCTCGCTGGCGTTACTTCACAAACCACTCCCCCTAGCAAAATACCAGGCGCCATCCAGACTTGTTTACAGACTAACATTTGCCAGGCGCCATCCTGACTTGTTTACAGACTCTAACAATACAGATAAAAGAGGATAAGAAAATGATTAAGAAGCTGGAACAGCATGAGAGGTACAAGAGAGAGATGATAATGCAGAGAGTATTCATGGAAATATACATAGTACAGTATAGATAGAGTGCAGTACCTAAGGGACATGTATGTGTAAGACAGGAGAGGAAGCAGAGGCCAAATCATGACAGAACCATACTAAGGAAGAGTTCGAGGCTAACTGCAATGAGAACTCACTAAAGTTGCAAGACAGAAAGTAAAATTACTAGATTTTTGCAAGATCTCTCTAGCTAGAGTGGGAATGTTCTCTAGAGAGAAAGATTCAATTGGAATTGGGGGGGAAGGACACACAGGCATATGCACATGCATTTGATAAGTGTGTATACATGCATTCATACGTATATGGCGGGGGGGGGGGGAGTTAGAATGAGAAAGATCCCTATAATCCCAGCTGCTCCAGAGGCTGAGACAGGAGGATCACAAGTTCAAAGCCAGCCTCATCAAAAGCAAGGTTCTAAGCAGCCCCGTGAGACCCTGTCTCTAAATAAAAAATACCAAATAGGATTGGCCCAGTGCTCCTGAGTTCAATCCAATCCCAAGTACCAAAAAAAAAAAAAAAAAAAAGACCAGGTTCACACAACTAAGACAAATCCCCAAATCTGCAAGTTGAATCATCAAGCTAGAGACTGAGGAGAGCCACTAGTAGTAATTCCAGTCTCATAGCAGTCCAGAAGAATTTTTTCTTAACTCATAGAAAGGTTGGCATTTTGATCTACTCCAACCTTTAACTGAAAGTATGAGGCCCTTTAACTGAAAGTGTGAGTCTTCCAATTTATTTAGCCTACTGACTTAATATGAAATATTAAATCTTATCTACTTTACTCAGTTTACCTACTGTACTACGTCTGCCAATATATATGTTAATCTCATCCAAAAACAACTTCATAGATATCAGGGTACCCTCTAGCACAATCAACTTGACACATAAATTTAAGAATCACAGTGGTGAATGTGAAGAAGCACTGGGTCCAGGGAAAAGGTAAGAAAAGCTGGTGTGGTGAACAAGGCAAGAATTTTTCTGACCTAAAAAAAACAAATTCTACCTCCAAATGTTTTAATAGAGGTCACAGCCTGGCACATGGTAGGAACTTGATGAAACTATAGTTAATATTTGTCAAATTAGTGAATGAAGATGGGGCATGAAATTAAAACCACTTTCAAAGGATTTATTTAATTTAAAAGCGGGGAAATAATCCCATATGCATACAACAATGTACAATTTCATCAGTCCCATTCAAATTAGAAAGGATTTAATAGTATTCCAAAGTGTTCAGTTTATGTCTAGTCCTATTAACAGTCAATGCTGGTGAAGGTACAATGAAACAAACAGTGGTATAATCTTGAATCAATTTCTCAATATCAATCTACCAACATTAAAACTGTTTCTACCCTTTGGCTCAGGAACTCTAAGTTTCTATCATAAAGACTGTTCATTGCAATAAAAAAAATCGAAAGCAGCTTAATTCTAACCCAGGAAAAAGCCCTAATTACTATCTACCATGTAAAATCTTGTTTTCAATGTCAGTTTGGTAAAACAGGCAATGCTTTAAAATGTTAACAACTTAAAATACAAAATGTTCTATGTGATATAATCCTAAGTGCTCATCCATTTCTTTTCAGTCTTACCTACAGTAACAGAAACTAAGAGCTAAGGCTGTATACAAAAGAGGGAAATAATCTGGATTTATTAAAAAAATATGTATTTAATACATATTTGCAGGTGATTTTTTTTCCACTGAAGTTGGTCAAATATTCTCAGGTAAAAGCCATTTTGTAGACATTTTTAAAGAAAATGAATAAATGAGCAGATACACCAAATAGCTCACAATAGGAAGAAGGAACAAGTTTCTGAAGACTGTCTTTCCTCTAAAACCATGCAAATCTTTACATTCTGAAAGAACATTAAGAACTTGGGTTTGGAAAAGGCAGCATCATTTATCAGGATTTTTGATTCATGGAGTCACATAACTAGTTCAATTAGTTTTCAAAGTTCCATAGAACTGTGAAGGGCCTCAGAGGCTTTGCATTCTGGTCTTCATCCCCGAGATGAACAGCTGGGTATGTATGTGTGCGTGGAGAGGCAAGCACAGGACCTCCTTTCATAAGTGTTTCCAGTACTTAAGGACCTCCTTTGTCAATTCTTGCTTCAATTGCTTCAAGTTCAGTCCATTCCTTCTTGTCTGGCCTTCATAAAGTATAGAGCAGCTGGGTTCCATTCTTCTTATATAATCCTTCAAACACTTTCAGAGAGATTTTTGCTCATCCATTCATTCCCAGCCTCATGCCCTGTGAAGTTATTTTTAACCTCAGAGGTCCAATATGTTTTCTCTACCAATAAGGTTTATGTCCTGTGCTTTAATTTTCATCTCCTCTGGAAGTTTTTCCCAGTTATGAGGCTGATATAGAATTCACTTCTGTATTAAGCATTGATTTAAAAAAAAAAAAAGTCAGTCCGTGGAGATTGACCACAGGATGGGAATAGTTAACCCTATCACATTTATTCCTTAGAGTACTCTCTTAAAGTCAACGAATAAAATACCTTTATGCTTGATCATTTGCCCAACGGCTTGCTAACAGAGAATCCCTAGAAAAAAAGTGCACTGGAGCTGTGTTAAGTTTTTCATTAAATTACTGCCTCATTACCCTAAACAGGGTTTGCACATAGCTAAAAAATATGCCACAGGTTAGGGTTGTTCTCATTTTTCTCTCACCCATTAGAAGGATCTAGTTCTTTGAGGGTCTTCATTCAATTTGTAAATTTATTGGAGGGGTGTACCTTACTCAAAGGAGAAATGATCTGATGGGAGTCTTTTGAAAGCATGCCTAACATTTATAGCTCATATAGTTAGAGACAAATGGCAGGAGAGTTTCAAGGTTAGGGAGAGCCTATGCCATGCAGTAGTACACATAACTAAAGCCCCCAGTAGTCCCAGAGATAAGAAGAAACTCTCTTTTGACTGCTCAATAACTGAGTTACTGGAATACTGTTTCTAACATAGGTAGGTATTTCTTCCCTTCTTTAGCATTGTTTGGTGCATTTGCTCTGTCAGTGCTAATGCTAAAATAAAATGCTATTCAAAAGGCAACTGATAGGAATGGTTTCACGTCTCTCTCTTTTCTCTCTTATACACACACACACACACACACACACACACACGAGCTCCCACACTCATGTGCATACATACTTCCAAGATAAACAGTGGGTTGCTATTTACACCAAACCAAGGTCAGTTAAAAAGCTTAACCAGCACTGCCAGCAGAGTTTATCCTCAAACTGCAGCTAAGAATTAAAATAAAACTGGAAACTCTTTAAATTATGAATTGGATGATGATTAAAAGAAGCACCCTTAGAAGTATGAGTCTAATTTATCTACGTTGTTAAACTGTTGGTTAAACTGCATTTATAATCAGTTGCCAAGAAGTCCTCTAGATAAATAGATATTAGCCTAGGTGATCTTTTATATCATTAATAAAGATTTTAAATTAAAAAAGACATAGTTATCCACAAACAATTAAGTAAATCTCTGCTTTCTAAATGGATTCAAATATTGAATCTGTTTTTTAAATTGCATGTTTAAACTCTGCTTGTTCTAGGTCATAAAACATTAATTATAGCTGGTACAAAGTACATTTAATTATGGCTAATTGTGAAACTAAAATGAGCTAACGGCTTATATAAAACTTTCACACATTTTTTTCTACCATTGTCAATATAACATCAGTTTGCAAACATAAAACCATAAAGTAAAATATTCTGCCTATGTGGGAACACACTGAAAGGTATACTGGGAGAACAGAAACTTAACAAGGTTGAACACTCTCCAGAGCTACCAGCAGGACCACAATCTATAGATTTGAGCCTCAGAGAAAGCAAGAACCAACAGCTTTTCCATACAGTGCCACCACCCCAAAGCTCTCAGACACTGCCCTCATAAGGAGTGACCAATGCAGACTTGCTGACTATGAAATGCCTGGTGATCACAACACCAATGTATTTAACTAAATGTACCTTACTAGAAAGGATGCGATGCTTATTTGTTTCAATCAATCCTTATAAAGTCTTTTCTTTAAAAGCTAGATTGGGTAGACATTTCTATTGTCTTCCTTGGATAAGGATTTCCTTTTTTCAACTTGGCTTTTTTTCTCTCTTTTTGACAGCTATGATTCCCAAAGGACCAAATGAGAATAGCATTTCATAGATAAGAAATCATATCCCCTTCATAAAACATCTAACTTCTTGATATTACATGCAACTGGATAAACATGAAGGACAACTGCTGAACTGATTTCAACTTTGACTGGACAATTACAGCTCTCCTTCTTGGTTTCTACAGGAAAATAATTCTGCCATCATTGAGGTTTTAAAATGTTGAGCATGGTTAAGAGATACTCTTATCAAGTGGAACATTATATTTCAATAAATATTTATTAAATATAGAGTAGAATCTTCTTTTTTTGAGCAAATGATTTTAACTTACAAGAGTATGACACAATATTTTAATCACCTTAATTGCATTCGTTTTTTCTAATTCTTTTGCTTTATTTCATCCCAGAAGATATATGTATTCTCACCTTATTTAATTTTGTATCTTTTATCAGGCAGTTGACAAAAGCAAAACATCTTTGCGCAATCCATGTCTTTTCAAATGCTACTGACTAATAAACAGATTTCATTATTATTTAAAACTAAAAAGCTAATGCTATCTCAAGTATACTTCCATTTTCACCATTTCATCTACTGCATATTATAGTGGATCAAATAATCACATGTTACATTTAGAATGACCAAATGAACACCAATCCTATGAAAGGAAGAAAAAGGTATATCTGGTTTTGTTTGTTGCACATTCCAGTCAAGACGCTATTAGTCACAGTTCTGACTATGCTTCTAGCTCAAGGGGGTCCCAAAAGAAAGGTCCCAAAGAAAAAAGTGCCTTAAATTTTTGGAAACAAAATGAAAAAAACACCCTACAGCAGCAGGAGAAGGTAAAAATTAGAAAGGGAGCAATGATCTCCATGGTCAGGAGATAGGGAGTGAGCAGAGCTACAGACCTGCACCTGCTGCTTCAGCAGCTACCTCGTAGGGACCACCATGTCACAGCCATGACAACAAAAGAACGGGAGTTCAGCAGAAGTTATTTCAACATTTCAAATCCAAGACTCTGGACAGGAAAAGTACCCTCAATGAGTGGATTCTTTAATGAGTCACAATTTCACTTGTTTTCCACTCCACCTGACTTGGGAAGCTCTCAGATCATATTTATAAATCATAGTCATGGCATGACATCTCACTAGGTGGAGTTTGGGTGGAAAAAACTGTTATGAGTAAACTGGCATGAGGAAAGAAAAATGCCTACTAGAGATCTTACAGTTCACATCAATAAGCAAAACCAAATCCACACTTCCGTATGCATAACACAGTGTGTACAGAACCTTCTACAATGGACAGGGGTTGAAATTTTTAATCCATTTCTCCCACTTGGACAAGCATTAGAATGCCATTGACATAATTTTCCCTTGAAAGGTTCATATCAGAAATGTTATCAGAATATTAATATTATTAGAAGCACTTAAAATATTATGTCTTAGGATGTAATTTTACATGAATATCTTTTTAGTAGGAACAGTAATATGTGATGTGATAATTCACCATAGTCTTTATTCTTCTCTCAGTACTTCCATATTCTTGGTCTTACCCTTACCATAGTCTCCCATGGCAGCATTCATGAAGTTTAAAAAAAAAAAAAAAGTCAATGGTATAGGTTGGATGTGCAATATCTCTTGAGGCCCGTGTATTAAAGGCTCAATGGGTGCCTAGCTTAGCACCATTGAGCAGTGAGGGCTGGTGGTATGCCCTTGATGAGAACAGTGGGAACCCAGATTCTCCTGTTCCTTTCTCTTTCACATCAGGGCCATGAAGTGAGAAGTATTTTACTCTACCACATGCTCTTGCCATAACATGCTGCCTTGCCACAAACATAAACACAGTGGAACTAACCATGAAACTGAAAGGAAAACTCTCAGACAAACTAAACCTTTTCTCTTTATAAATTTATTATCTCAAATTTTGTTACATTAATGGAAATCGAACACTGTCAACTATACTCAATAGTACTGTATCTTTAGTGATTGTTCACTGTGAATTCAGTGAACTTGTTCAAAATATACAAAAATAGTTACCTGACCCAAATATACACACACACACATTTAAAAGACCTGCGTATCTTGTCAATCACTTCCTCAATGTTGGGGCCTGAGTGCCCCAAAACACAAAGACAATATGCTGAGGAATAACGTAGATAATTCATCTCTAAATAATTTAGTTCAAAACAAGACCAACCCTCTCTGATAATGATATCTAATTTCCTGCATAATCACTGCATAACCTGTTCTTTTTCTAAATCACAGACTTGATCCAAAGCCAACAGGCACTGGTGCCTAAGGAGTTAATTAGTGTAAATGCAAGGTACACCCTGAGACTTCTTTCTCTAGGGTTGGTTTTATGCTGAGAGAAACCAAAATTGCACACACCCATTTTTCATGAAATACCTCTCTTCTATTCAATTTGAAATGTTCTCTCTCTCTCTCTCTCTCTCTCTCTCTCTCTCTCTCTCTCTCTCTCTTTTTTTTTTTTTTTTTTGTGCTGGGAATCGAACCTAGGGTCCTTGTACATGCAAGGCACAAGCACTCGACCAATATCCCCAGCCTGAAATGTTCTCATATTTAAAGTACATGGAACTAACTAATTATATATTTGGTCATCTCAGCTATGCAGGACAAACGGATAGTTTATGTTCTAAAGAAATTCATTGACTTTCATACTAATCTAACACACTAAAAAGAATGTGTTTTGTTAAATGATGCTAAGATCACAAAGAGCAGAATATTTATATTCTATTTCTTTCTTACTTTATTACTTTTTACTCTAGCACTGGAATTCAAGCAGGGTAACCAGATTGAAATAGGAAAGAAATAATTACATGGATTACATAGAATCTTCAGTCACATGAAAACTATTTCCAAAAAAAGTTTATTTCATAAAAATTATAATAGACAAATAATAATAATGGATGGTAATTAAAAATGGTAACTGAAAATTAAGTGAATCTAAAAAAAAATATAGGGATACTATATGATGTACCCACTATCCATTTTTAGCTGATTATGCCAAAGAACGAACTTGCTAAGCAGCACACACAAAAAAAAGCACTCTGGGTCCAGGATCTCAAGAAGCAATTTGGAAGTAAAGTTGTCACTTGTTTTCTCTTGGAAGAAAAGAGAAAAGGTGGGGGGGAGAGGGAAGGACCGATGCAAGGACTGAGAGGGGAGGGATGCGGGGAGGGGACAGAAAGGAGAATCCAGAAAGATAAGAAATAAATAGAAAGAGAGGGAGGGAGGGAGGGAGAGGGAGGAAGAAAGGGAGAAAAGAAAGAACAAAGGGATACTGCTGTATACTTTGCGCAAAATAAGAATTATTTCTGGGCAATGTGATTTTTAAGAAAAGAATTATTTCATTAGGTGTGTGAGCATGTACATGGGTGAGTGTGTGTGCATGTGCCTGTGTGTGTGTGTGTGTTTCTCTATTTCTTCTTACATTTATACTACAAAAGGGCCCCCTTTTTTTCATTTCAAAGTGTGGGCTCCACCCCAAAACCCTGTATCCCAAGACCAAGATTTGATTTATCCCTTTAATATAGACCCCTGTAGCTATTGAATCTGTACGTGAAGAGAATATTTTTCCAAATGTTCACATTAATCTATTAACTAAAATAGCTCCTCACTGTTTACTTATAAACTCTATGAGGGGACAGTTTCTGAACATTAATACTAAGCATCAACTTCAACAGAACACAAAGCTATCCCATGCCCAACCATCAAGAAGCTCATCCAAAAGACAAGGTGTAGTTCTCTCCTTTGAAACTCAATAGTTACTTAGGCAAAAGGGAAAAAAAAGTAATGTTTTAATAAAAACTAGGCCCAAGTTCCTCCATAATAACCTATTTAGCCTATAACATAATTTAATGTAGAGTGCTTTGGAATTTTTAATACATAGAGTGGGAGATACAAGTGATGATAACAGAAAAACAGGAAAAGAAGCTTCCTTACAACTTAGAAGGGCCCATGCCAGGCAAAATTTTGAAATGAATAAAATCCCCTTGCTGGCATCTTTTGGTGTTCCTTTCCAGCCAAGATTTCTTTGGTTTACCCTGTTTAGAATATGCTCAGTTTCATGAAACTTTAGGTTTATATTTTTTACCAAATTCGGGAAATTTTCAGTCATTATTTTATGTGATAGTTTTCCAGGCCCAGATTCTTTTTTCTCAGGAATTGTGGCAACATGAAGGTGACCTCTTTTGTTGCATTTTCTTCTTCTTTTTTTTTTTTAATTTATATATGACAGCGGAACGCATTGCAGTTCTTATTACACATATAGAGCACAATTTTTCATATCTCTGGTTGTATACAAAGTATAATCACACCAATTCGTGTCTTCATACATGTACTTTGTATAATAATGATCATCATATCCCACCATCATTTATAATATGCCCGAGGATTTTTCACCTTTTTCCCCCAATGATTTCCTCTCTGAAGTTCAGATTGGGTAACTTTTCTTCATTGTTTTTTTTTTTTTTTAATCATCAAGTTCCTGATTCTTTCTTCTGTCCTCCTCATTCTGCTGTTGAGCCCTGTCCTGCAGTGCTTTTCTTCTTTTCAGACATTTGTTTTCTGACTTCTCTTTTCCTTGGCTTTAGAACTTACAGAATTTTCTTAAAGCCTCAGATTTCCACAAAGAATCCTAGAGTCAGAGGGGGAAAGGCAGTGGTCAGCTCAAATCATTCATTTTTCTTTGTGCATGTTAAATATTTTTAAGAGAGAAACTTCTCAAAAACATGAAATGTCTATAGAGCAGAGTAGAGAAGTAAATCTTCTAACTTTTTTCTTTCTTTTCTTCCTTCCTTTCTTTTTCCTTCCATTCCTTCTACAGGAAGATTGGCACAGGGAAAGATACCAAATAAAAATATCTTGTTGAACTTAAAGTTAAAAATTTTTTTTTTAAAAATAATGAGTGATGAAAAAGAGGAAGAAAATGGCCAAAGATAAAAAAATAAAAACACTTTCTCTTATTTTTTATATTTCATCTTTAATTTGGGTTTCTGGGTGTGTTGGGATTTTATTTACTTGACTCCTAGACTTTTGTTGTCTCCACCTATAATTTCTTCAGTGACCTGAATTTATTGAGAGTTCAAGGACACATAAGGAAATTAAGTAAAAGGAAAAAATCAACTTGCATACGCAGTAGGAATGCAGAATGTCTCATAAGTCAAATAGACTAGATGCTGTTTTTTACTAATTATTTTTTCTGATATAAAATACAATCCTTTTTTGTACAAAATATATTAAAAATGTAAATTTTCAAGATGATGGAAATACAAACTACCCTAATCATTATACATTAAGTACACGTATCAAATTATCACATTGAACCCCATAAATATATATAATTAAAATAATTTTTAAAATATAACAATATGATCTACTATCAAAAAATTACAGTATTAACTTAGAAAATGCACACAGCTATTTCATTTTACATTATTGAATGGGGAATATAAAATTATTAGCTTTCAAATGTTTTTCTGTGAGTGCTCCTAACAGAGTTCCAAAATTAGGAAGACAAGGCAAAAGAGAATCATTCTGACCTTTACTTTTATGTTTCTTACCAAACAAGTATTTATTCTTTTATATATATGCATATTTTCTAGTTGTAGGTGTACAAAATACCTTTATTTTATTTATTTATTTTTATATGGAGCTGAGGATCGAACCCAGCACCTTGCACATGCTAGGTGAGTGCTCTACAGCTAAGTCACAACCCCAGCCCAAGTATTTATTCTTTAAATCTTAATTTGTAGCAAAAAATTGGATGGAGGACAAAGTGGAAGAAGTATTTGTCAAATCTGTGGAAGCACAGCTGTACTTTGCACAACTCAATTTGTAACTCTTGGAATATATAAGAGAACCAATCACACAATTATCAGTATTTTTTTAAAGCCCATATGCCACCACAAATTAAATGTCACTACCGTGAATGCATATAATTTACCGCAATATCATTTGAGGCATGCCATGATGCCCAGACAATTGAAGGCAGCCAAATACCTACCACCTTCTCTCTAACTACACCCTCTCAGTTGTTTATCCACTTAGTATATCAACTACTAGGAAATGATATGATTCTATGAAAAAGAATTATAATGCATTACCAAGAAAGAGAGAAACATCATATCTTTACAGGTTGAACAAAAAAAGCATTAAAAAAAACTTTAAGATGCTTCATCCAGTGCTTAAATTTAGGAAAGATTGCACCCCATTCTTCTAACTTACCCCATATTTCTGTATCTCAGAGAGAATCTGGTTCAACCTGTGATTTTACAGATGAGGAGGCAGGGATGAGTTTCCACAACAAATCTCCACAAGTTTCCCTTATTGTATTTAGCATTAGATCACCACACTCACACACACACACACACACACACACACTCACTCACAAGCACTCATGTTCACTTCTGAACACCCAAGGACAGAGATAAATAGAATCTTCTTTGATGTAGTAAAACGTCAGTGAATCTCAAGGACAGTCCTTGAACAACCTTTTGCTTTGTCAAGAGTTGCACAATCAAAGGCTTCAAAAGACACATTCTTCCACATCTTTAAGAGAAAGAGAGAGTGTTGGGAAATGCTTGACTTCATAGTATTCAACCACTAATTGTGTGATATTAGGCAGTTCATCAACTAACCCAACCTCAATTTCTTTATCTTACATTAGAAAAATAGTACATAATTTTTAGAAGAGTAATGAAGATAAAATTCCAATAACAACTAATTTATAGAATACATTCTGAATGAAGTCTACATTGCAGTAAGGCTGCTACTAGACATATTTAACAATTCCATCTCTAGGAATTTATTTTACTGCTATACTGGCATATGTATAAGATAACATGTGCACATGTATTTTCCTGTTTTATTGTTGTAGTAGCCAAAGTTTGGAAATCAAGTATCCATCAGTAGTGGATGGGTTAAGTAAATCTGATACCATACAATAAAATAAATTTTTGAAGTAATTTTTAAATGCTATTATATATACATATGAAGTAGTCAGAAAGATAAACAGATGACACACCAGATAGAAGGATAGGTGGATGGATAGATAGATATGCTTTATGTGCGTTGAATGTCTATTGGAGAGAATGAACTAAAATATTTGTCCCTCTGAGAAAGAGATTTAAATAGCTGGAAACAGGGATAGAAAAAAGAGTTTATAAAAGAAGTTGATTGCACAAGTAGCCACTGTGTAATGTTTGTTTATAGTAGTTATTATTGAAAGAACTGAGAAAGTGATTGCATAAAATTGTGGCTGCTTGAACAAGGTGAGGGAGGCTTTTCCTAAACCTACACATACATAAACACAAACACAACATATGCACACATACATGTATGTGAGAGCCTGAAATTCATCCTACTCAGCCACTGAGAATCATTCTTTCACAATAGGTATGTGCCAAATTTAAATGCCATTGGAAGCTAAATACAAATACTTATTAAATAATTCTGTAGTTTATTTAAACAAAATTAAAAATCTTACTCAGTAACTTTAAATTTGGCTTTTTATTGTTTTTTTTTTTTTTTTTGCTCCACAAAACATTTATGATCATTTCATCTTTCTGCTTCTGCTTCTTGGCACTAATAAGTGGTGGGAGGCATCACCTTCTAACAGTTGTCAGTCACAACTCAATCCTAGAAAGCTGTATGTAGACAAACTGGAAAAGAGAAAAAATGACTGCCTGGTGGAGCAATGGCAGGGTGTCTGTCGAGTGCTATCAGTAATCGTGAGAAGGGAAAGGCAAAGATTCTTCTGTGACATTTTATGTTCTGTTTGTGTATGTAACAGAAAGGGGGAAAAAATAGAACTGAAATCACCTAATGCTGCAAAGAATGAGCATAATTTCTCTCTGGAGTAGATGGCCTTTTGTTTAGCAAAACACTTTGACAAGGCAACTTGGGTTTGATGCTGAGACCCCCCAGGACCTAGTTTTGGAAAAGGACGGAACAAGGACCTATCTTAGTTGCTTTATATTAAAAAGAAGAAGGAGAAACAGAGGGAGAAGTAGAAGAAGGAGAAGGGGAAGCAGAAAAGGAGTAGAGGAGAATCTTGACAGGAGCAAATGGAGAATACCAACTTGGAGGCCAGAGACAGAGGGCATCACCTATATAAAAGGCAAGGAGCACAAAATTATTTTTATAGGTACTATTATTTTTAATTCAAACAAATACCAAGACAGAAAAAAATAGTACCCATGAACCTAGTTGAACTCCTAGCCCAGACTAAACAAATTACCAATATTCTGTTCTTCTACTTTCATTTACTTCTTCCTCCACTCTTTTTAAAAATGTTTTGTAGCAAATTCCATTTGATCTATAGATATCTCAGTATTTATCCCTGACAGATTAAACACAACCACAATACCACTATAAAACCCAACAAAATTAGTTCCTTAATATCATCTAATTTTTGAGGTCAATTAATTATGAATTTCTCAAAAAGTACTTTTTTAACAATTCATCAGGATCCAAACAAGGTTTATTTTTGTATATAAACACATTTTTAAAATCTTTTAGTAGATAATATCTTTAAAATTTATAATTTATTTCAAGGCATATTGTTGCCAGAACAGTCCATCTGCATTATTTTCTATATTTCTCTTATCAACCTGTTTTTATTGAGAACATTAAGTTAAAGTGTAAGTGATTAGAATAATAAAACAAAACAACAACAACAAAAAAAAACCGCTTAATTTTTATTTTTTTAACCAAGGGGAAATACACCTTTTGTTCTTACCAATGGATTGGACATATTTTTTCTCAAAATTTGTTTTATATTTGTTTGGACCAATAATATTAGTATATCTCATTTGTATTTTGTGATTTTCCCCTGAGGTATTAATTATTAATACCTCAGAGTATTAGTTAATTACCCGTTGGGCTCATACTCAAATATCAATTCAAATGTTGATTCTTTCCCACCTCAACTCTTATCTGTTACTATGGGTTTATTCAATTGAATATTCCAAAGCCAATTTGTGTCTAGGATTCCCTGGAGTTGGTTTCTGAATTCTTTTCTTCACTTGTTGTATGGGATACACAGAGGGATGGTATTCAACTGGCAGACACCTGTGTGGTGTACTGGCTAGCATGCACTTTGGTTGGTATTCCACTTATCTGTTGCTGCATAACAGTAAAATGATGACAGCATTTATCTTGCTCAGGAACTTGTTTGAGGAGGGCTTGAAGAGCCCAGTGTCTCTGTTTTACTCAGAAGATGGGGAAAGGAAAGCAATTGCAAGGAAAGCAATCAGGCTGCTGGAATTAGCTAAAGGCTTGCTTACATGTCGGATGGTTGGTGCTTCCTGTTGGGATCCAAGCAAGTTTTATAATGTACTGCATGTTGCACGTCTTAGGTTTCTTACCTAGAAAAAATCCTCCCCCTGCATTTCTTTCCATTCATGTTCCATTTTTTTTTATGTCATTTGTCCAGTAAAATTGTCTATTTTCTGAATTTCATTGTTTATATCTTTACAATGTTCTTTAAATCACTTTCCTTTTATTGCCAATATTTCTCATAAATTTATAGATATAGGGGCTTGATTAGATTCAGGGTCAAGTATTTTAATGTTTATTCAATTAAACTTAGTTTCTAACTGATAAATAAGAAGAAAAATTGTACATATTGATGTTCACATAAGTATATACATTGTGTAATGGTACAAACAAGTTAAACATATCTACTTAGGAGCATGAAATTCTTCATAGACAACATTTTAGGTACGTTTAGCATAATCCCTTCCTTGAATAATCCTCCTATGACAAGAGATCAAGAGTTCAAATCCAGCCTCAGCAATGGTGAGGCATGAAGCAACTCAGTGAGGCCCTATCTCTAAATAAAATACAAAATAGAGCTGGGGATCTGGCTCAGTGGTTGAGTGCCCCTGAGTTCAATCCCTGGTACATCCCCCTGACAAAAAAAGGACAGCAGAAGGCAAGTCCTCCAGGGTGTGGCCACTTTTCTCTTTGTTTATGCTGGGGAAAGTTGACATTTGGTGGTGTACAGCAGTAAAAGAATAGACAAAAGTAGCATATTGGTGAAATATATACTATATTTACCAATAATAATTCACCGCAATCACCTGCAAAAAAAAAGGGAAAAAATTTCCCTTTACACTCTCCATCTCTTTGATGATCAGTAAAAACCAATATAAAAAGTTTTCATGCATATTTGAATGCTCTAGATGCACTAAAGCAAAAAATCAGTCTTTGAAGACCCCATCTGGGTAGTAGTTTGATTCTGGAATTTTGTTTTGCATGAATATGTAGATGACAAATGGGTTTCTTTAATTACCACCTGTATCACTTTTTTAATGGTTACATGAAAATCCTCATATTTGAAATTACATCAGGCTATTACTTCTATTTATGTAAATAAAGCTGGTCTCTAAATCTAACAACCTTAACTAATATTTGAAATTAATTTTTAAAAATGCACATTTATGCATCTCACATTATTTTCATGAAACATTTCATCAAAAGGAAGACAAAAAAACAGGGCACACCAGTCTAGTGGCAGTGACAGATACTAGATATTAGAGAGGCATATAGAAAATCTCTTTCATTGCAAACACTCTGAATGACATCCAAATCAAGATAAATATCAGATGGATCTGAATTTTTTTAAAAGGTCTGAAACCCATTAAGTGAACAGAAATGTTTTCTTGCAGTAGGTAAAAGAGAGAGAGAGAGAGAGAGCAAGAGAAAGAGAAATATAAAACTGCATGGATAAAGAATAATCTAATAAGACAGGTTAGAAATTCTTGGGCTCAGTATTTTATTACAAACAAAATTAGTTCTTCTGCCTACTTAATAGAAATATTAATTGGGAAATCTCTCCAACAACAAACTATAGCTGAACAACTCTCAATAAAGAATAGTTCAAAGGTGTGGTATAATATAGAGCTTGTTTACTTTGGAGATCAATATTAATTTCTAATTAAGATTTTACCTGGCCAACTTCAACCTATTTAGGTTCCTTGAACATACCTCACCCAGGGGTATGGAAGGGCCAAAAATATATTTTATACTGTGTACCTGTTTGTATTTTGATATTTTTTAATGCTTTCTATTGAAGTGTAACATTAAAAGTGTCCAGATCCTAAGTGTACAGTTTCATGAGTGTTCTCAGAGTAAATATGATATGAACTTTAACCCAGCTCTGTGAATGGAATACCAGCTATCATCCTATCCTGTCTCATAACTCTACCCACAGTTTCTTATTTCTCAAGGTAACCAAAGTATACTGTACACATTTTCTCCTATTTTTGAACTCCACATAAATGGAAGTTCATAGTGGGGTTCTCTTGCATCTGGCCTCTTTCACTCATGCTGTGAACCCACCACCACTACCTGGTATCCTGTAGTTGAGGTACATTCACTCTCAAGGCCGCAGTGTGGATCTGTCTCCATTCTAGGGTGGAGCACACCTTAGTAGTTTTATCATTTTGCCTTTACAAATAATGTTGCCATGAGCATTCTATATATGTCTTTTGATACATGATCTACACATGTTTTGGCCATATGTCTAGGACTGGATTATTTATGTCCAATAACCAGTTTTAATTGATACTGATCTAGAGTTTTCCACTATAATTAGACCACTTTACACCCTCATCTCAGTGTACTATAGTTCTAGAATAGGATCTCTTTATTCTTGCTTTCAGGTACGGGCTTTTTCTTCATTAGTTTGATTTCAAATTTAGCCATTCTTCTGGATGTAATATGGTACATCATTGTGCGTTTAATCTCTATTTTTCTGAAAGTTACTGAGATAAAGCTGGTATTTTTGATAGCCTCTTTTATGAAGTACCTATTCAAATATTTTCCCATTTTTCTATTGTATTTTTCATTTTTTACTTATTATTTATAGGAGCTTTTGGTCCTTTGCTGGATATATTCATTGCAAGTACAAAATTTCACTCTATGGTTTATTTTCTCAATATTTTCAATATCTGAGATTTTTAAAATTCATACTATTATGCCACATGCATAATCAAGAGTTTATTTTTCCAAGAAAATAGAGATAGACAACAAAGAGGAAACATGACCTAGGCATATTGAGAAGACTAAAATAAGATTTTTATTTGGAATATGTATGCCATTTGGCCTTAACATTTCTCAGTTTTCTCATTTCTAGGGTGTTGATGCATATTTTTTTAAACAGAAACTCATATAGTGTTAAAACTAACTAAATTAGCAAAGTAAAAAAGGTAATGGGAGGAATTAATATATTAATTTGTAATTTCAAAATCTTGTGAAAACAGACTAATGTTAGTCTTTTAAGCTTATGCAGTTTGGTCTGTCGTTCTTTAGAACTCCTCTTCATAAACTCAGCACTAGTAGAAATTTTGTTAAAATCTATCACAGGAAACAAATTACCCTCAACACAGGATGGCAGTATATAAGACAAAGAGGAAAGAAGAGCCCAGTGAAGAATCAGAGAAATTCACCCAGACTTCACATTCTTTCAGGAGCAAATTGTATCTGGAGAGTGTTAATTAATTGTACTGGTGGCAACATTGATAAAAATCAAAATATTAAAAGAAAATATAGCACCTTGGTTTTTGTGTAGTTAGTGGAAAGATGTGGTGTGATACAGAGGGGGAAACAGCTGACTTTTACATGTTTGGCATTACACCAATTTGAGCTTCAATCTCAAGCATTTATGCTTTTACTGGGAAGTCTAGGAAATTTATTTACCTTTCCTAACCTCACTTTTTTATTCAAATGGGGTTAATATTTACAAGGCTTTGTGAAAATTAAAAATAATTAATTTACAGTTCTTGACACATAGAAACTTAATAACTAAGTAAGATTTTAAAATAATTATATTTATCTAATATTTTAAAAAGTGATAAAATTTCATTGACTATGATTGTCATCACTTAAAAAGTTTTTTAATGATAAACAAAGGAATGAGGTTTGTGGTTTGCTATTTTAGTATTTGGGAACATTTTCCTTTTAAGAAAAAATGTATAATGTTCATATCAGTCACTAAGCATTTTAGTGTCTTTCAGTTATGGAACACTTGTACTGATTTGGCTGGAAAATTCAGGCACAAATCTAAGGAATGCCCAGTTTACTCACTCCAAAGAGCAATCATTTAATTGGGTTAACATATTTGCAATTTTTATTGACCACTGTCTTGTAAAATAAGCTTAAATTCAATTAATTTGTTTCGGAGGTCTGCAAAAGTTTCCTGATTCCATTTACCAAGCCCTAGACCAAAATTTTTATAAGTCCCACTAATCCATAAACTCTCATCTATTTAGCAGCAGATAATTCAACTCAGTCAATATGTGTGTCCCATGAAATATTCCTTTGAAAATTTACATCATGTTTTATTTCTATACCACCAAACATTCCACAAGAGCAAAACCCTGTCTGTCCCAAGACTGTGGTAGACTATATTATAGTTCACAATTATTTGATTTATCTTCCTAGGGAGGATTACATCCCCATCCCTGGTTTGGGCCCATCCTGCTGAATTCAGTGAGGCCTTATGACTTACTCTGGAAAATAAAGACAATCGGAGATGACCTATGTCACTTCTGGGATAGATCTTGGAAAGCACAATCTCTTTCTCCTGCCCTGAGACTATGGAAGTGTAGGCTGTGTTGTAGCCTCCATTCATGTGAGTCCCTGAGTTGCGCTTTACCTTCCTCCACTAAACATGCAGCATGGGTAGGAAATAAACTATGTTGTGATAATCTGTTAAATTGTTTGTTCCCCCCAAGATAACCTCTCCCATCCTTTCAGATAGAACCCACATACTATAGACTCTTTGGGGGCTCCAAAATTCACATGGTCCAAACTGCCAAGGTGATGCTTTAGGATGTAGGGCCTTGGGGAGGTTTATAGGTCATGAGGTTTATAGGTTTATAGCTCATGAATAGGATCAAGCCTTTATAAAAGAAGCCTCAGAGAATTCCCTTGATGTTCCACCAATTGAAAGCATAGTGAGAAGGCTGCCTAGGAATAAGGAAGCAGGCTGGCACCAGACACAGAATCAGCCAGTGCCTTGGTCTTGGACTTCCCGGTCTATGGAACCATGAGAAACTAATTCCTGTTGTTTATAAGCCACCCAGTGTACAGTATTATAGCAGCCTAAATGAACTCAAATACCATAAAACAAAAAGACACATTAGCCAAAATTGTGCTCTATGAAGTATCTGTTTGTAATGGAGATATTTAAAAATAGAAGACTATGGAATTCAGTAAGAAAGTCATGTTACTCATGACTGATTAAGATTCTATTCTCTTAATAATCATTACCTTCCTAGCAACAATTATTCTGACCATACTGGAAAAAAATTTTAAAGAAAATTTTTAAGTAAAGTGAAAGAGTTGAAAAATATCCAATTGTTGTTTTTTTTGTTTGTTTGTTTGTTTTTAGCTATTGCGAATTGTGCTGCTACAAACATTTTTTTATTTTATTTTATTTTTATTTTTTATTTTATTTATTTATTTTTTTATATATTTTTTTTATTGTTGGTTGTTCAAAACATTACATAGTTCTTGATATATCATCTTTCACACTTTGCTTCAAGTGGGTTATGAACTCCCATTTTTAGCCTATATACAGATTGCAGAATCACATCAATTACACATCCATTGATTTACATATTGCCATACTAGTGACTGTCATGTTTTGCTACCTTTCCTATCCTCTACTATCCCCCCTCCCCTCCCCTCCCCACCCCTCTTCTCTCTCTACCCCCTCTACTGACCTTCATTTCTCCCCCTTGTATTATTTTTCCCTTTCCCCTCATTTCCTCTTGTATGTTCTTTTGTATAACCCTGAGGGTCTCCTTCCATTTCCATGCAATTTCCCTTTTCTCTCCAATTGTTATTTTACCTAGAAAATGTGTTTAAAGACATTAACACAAGATTTTCTAAGACTTTAAAAATAGTAATAACCACCGGGCATGGTAGCACATGCCTGTAATCTCAGCAGCTCAGGAGGCTGAGGCAGGAGGATCACAAGTTCAAAGCCAGCCTCAGCAAAAGCAATGTGCTAAACAACTCAGTGAAACCCTGTCTCTAAACAAAATACAAAATAGGGCTGGAGATGTGGCTCAGTGGTTGAGTACCCCTGCGTTCAATCCCTGGTCCCCCCCTGAAAAAAAAAAGCAACTTTTTAAAAAATACTAATGGCATGAAAATACAATAATATTTAGTATATAAAGTAAATATTAAGAACTTTTTATAACTAGAGCAAATAATTATTATAACAATGAAAATAGCCATATACTAAAAACAGTGAAAGAATATTTGTCTACTGCAATCTAGGCAATATACACACCAGAACAAACTACAGAATTGACATAATTTGCTTGGGAGAATTATAAGTAAAACATTAAACATTCTTTTGAAAAGCAAGTTCTTTTTTCTTTAAAATTACCATGATCAACAGTGATGCACTGCATACAAATGACTCACCAGAACAATAATAAATCAGGCATTTTTACACTTTAGGAAACAGCTCTGTCAGTGATTAGGGTTCAGAGTATACTATGATTATTCAGAGGATAACTTCTTTCAATGAATTTTTTTACCAGTTTCTGCAGAAAGATGAAATGTTTTCCCTCTCCTGCAAACACTTGATGGGCAAGTGCTATATATCCACCTTAAACAGGATGTACATTCCTAAACCAAAAAATAGCATCATCAAACATGAAGATAATAAGCCAGCAAGAGTAAGAAAAGAAAGGCAATCCAGGTTAAATAAAGCTGAGGGTACTTGTGGGAAAGAGCAGAAAAGATTTAAAATTTAAAAAGGGCCTAGAATATGCTGTAGTATAGGCCGCTACTAGTTTTCCCACATGTATTATCCCCATTTTCCTCAGTATCAGAACAGTTACCTCAAATAAAGAACTGTGTGGCCCAGCCTTCCTCATAGGCAGGTGCATGACATGCCTGCATTCTAGGCAATGGTTTGCTAGAAATGGTGTGTGTAGCTTCCAGAATGGCTGAAAGAAAGTGAATGAACCCTTTCTCCTTTTCTTTCTTCCTTCTCACTGGAAGATGGTTAAACTGGCCAGAGCTGCCTCTAACTACAAAGTGAAGCTTCATGTTGGAGGGAGGCAACAAAACAGAAGAAGCCTGGGGCCCTGACTCTGTGGAGAGATATATCATCTCAGAACCACCTATATTCACATGAAAGACAAAAACGTCTGTTTTTAATCCACTGGGGTTTTCTGTCACTTTCAGCTAAGCCTAATACTAAATACTTTATCTTATGGACTCCACTGTGTCCCCCAAAATTTATGTGCTTAAGCTGAAGCTTAAACCCAGTTGTGACTATATTGGGAGATAGGACCTTTTGAAAGGTAATAAAGTTTAAATAAAGCTGTAAGGATGGGGCCCTCATCCAATAGGACCTGTGTCCTTATAAAAAGAGAAAAGACACCAGACATTTCTCTCACACGCACACAGAGGAAAGGCCAGGGGACAAGGCAGTCATCTACAATCCAGAAAGAGAGACCCCACCCAAAACTGACCCTGCTAACATAATGGTCTTAACTTTCTAGGCTTTAGGACTAAGAGAAAATAAATTCCTTAGTTTAGGCACCCATTCTCTGGTAGATGGCTATGACATCCCTGAAAGACTAATAGAGTACAATAGTAAAGATCCAGAACATCTCAGGGTTTACACGCCATGTTAAGAAATTAAGATGTTACTAAAAATATGGAGCAAGAGAGAGAGAGAAGTTATCAAAGTGTGGTAAGTAAAAGTGAAAAGAAGTGTTGCATTTGTAATATTTTAATCATAACTATCAAGAAAAAATATTTATTTACTATACCTAAACTGTCAAATACTGATTTATTATAACTTATTTAATCCTCACACCAATACTCTGAGGTATTCTTATAACCATGCTGCAGATTAGGAATTCAGGTACAAAAGAGTTGAGTAAACCCTTCCCAGACTGCATAGCTAACAACTACCAAGCCATCAGAGATCTCAGAACACACTCCAAGGCTTTTTAATTTTAATACACTGTGTAAAGCATGATTATGCAAGACATTATTGTTGGATATAAAAAATAACACATTTCTATGTCTTTACTTTAGAATGTAAAGTGAAATTAAAAGTGAGTGCAATTATCCAGATAATTGAGTCGATTAAGAAGATATTAAATGAAATAAAAAAGCATAGCTGTTCCAATTCTCTTAAAATACTTAAACCCTATGTTCTTAAGAGTATTTTAAGTGTTTTATGCCTTTAAAAGAGAACAAGAAATTTTAAATTGATACTTCATATTAAATTTATGTGTACTTCAGAATCAAATTAATTTATTTTTATATAATTGACATGAAAACAAATGACTTTAATATTGGTAGGCAAATAATAGGCCACCAAATAATATCTGATTTCTTTCACTTGCATTGTTCTATAAAATTAGCTATGACATAAAAACCTACATTATATTTCCTACTATTTTTTTAAAACACTATTGTAAAAACTGATAATGTTTAAATTCAGAAAAATGTAGAAACTAAGGGAATGCATGAAGAAAGAAGAAAACCATATTCCTATTATCCCATGAAAATACTAATCATAATTTGATGATTTTACAGACAGGTGTTTGTTGTTCTTTTTACTTTACCATTTTTTTTGTTTTACTTTTTAAATTTAATTCAACCAGGAATATGTCACTTTAGAATTTTCCAAAAGCCCAGAATTACAAAAAATAAAATGTGAAAATTCACATTTCACTTCTTTACTTCAATAGATACCCCACTCTTCAGAGAACCACTTCTAGGAATTTGCTCCCCATCATCATAGAAAATGAACACACACTTGTGAAGGAAGAGCTAGCTGAAAGCTAGAGTGAGAATATCAGTAAATCTTTTCCCTCCATAAAATTAATACAATCTAGGTAGTATTTTTTCAGGAAAACTGTTGAAACAGCTGTAATTTCACTTTTTCCTGCCACCCTCTTCCAATTCACTGTCACTTTGAAAATTAGTAGCTTCTCAACGACAACAGATGTGTAAATGAGAAGGCTTGCAGATCACCAGAGAAGGCAGAAGTTTGGGTGCTTCTCACAAATAACATCTCCATAGCATTAACTAAAATCCATGGAAAATACCCATTTAGAGTGCATTATTTCTACCTAAAGCTGGTTTGAAGAATACCTCAATCCTAGGGCATTTGTTGAAAACAATCTGACAATTTTTCTACATCATACCTGGCTAAAGAAATAATACAAAGAGCAAAGAATAATCTGACCAAAATCCTTAAATGAAGATCAGGAGTTGCCCATGGGAGATTCAGAAAAGCCATAAAACATTTCTGATGGCTATAAGGCCACATCTATTCAAGTGCTAAAACAATACCTAGAAAGGCATGAATCTTAGGATGCTCTTGTGAAAAAGAATCTATAGAATGTACATATGAAAATTATTTTAAAGACTTGTCTCATGCAATTAGGGGATAGAGACCAACAAATCTGAAATCAGACCAGTTAGGCTAAAGATCCAGGGAAGAGTTGATTTGCAGCCTTGATTAAAGACAATACAGAGGTAAAATTCCTTCCACCTAGGGGATCTCAGTTTTTTCCCAATAGTCATCAAGACATTGAATGAGGCCCTTCCAATCTGCTTTACTTCAAGTCTAATGATCTAAATGATAATCTTACTTACAAAATACATTCAAAACAACACAGACTGATGTTTGATTAAATAACTAGGTACCATAGTTTTGCAAAGTTGCCATGTAAGATTAACGATTACAGCTACACTTTCTCACCTTCAACTGATATTGAGGCTATGTGCAAGCAGAGAATAAAAACTAAAGCAGAATTATTAACTGCTAGAGAATAAAAGGGGTGCATTCACAAAAGACACACATAGAGAGTTATTCAAAAAGGGATAGAAGAATTATTATTCTAGGATATCTAAGGAAATCTCTAACCAATCATTCGGTAACCACTAAATTAATCAAGCAGAAAATTCAGTAGTCACACACTACAAGAAATAAAGACTTTACAAAAACTGTCCAATAAAGTCACTAAACAAACAATAGTCAAAAATAAATGAAATGAAAATCCTGGGGTAGAAGGAGATGTGGCTGTACTCTAGATCATATTACAAAACATGAAATGTTTAGTTTTCAACAACTGCAACAAAATTCAGAAAAACACACAAACAGGAAAGTTTTGCATTTAGGTAGGGAAAAAATATCAATACAAACTATGCAGTTCCAGATGTTGGATTTACTAGAAAAATACTTTAAATAAGCCACAAAGAATATGTTCAAAGAACTCTATGAAATCTGTTTAAAAGAAACTAAAGGTGATTATTAGAAAATTGCTTCAGTAATAGATAAATCAACAAAGAAACAGAAGTCAGCAAAGGAGGAAAGAAGAGAAAAAAGACATAACATTTAAAAAGCAAGTAGAAAAATTATAAACATAAGTGTTAAGTTTGAAGAATCACAACAAAATGAAGCAAATTAAACACACTGAAAAAAGATAGATATTGGCAGAAAAGACTTTTAAAAATCACTATATGTTGTCTACAAAAGATACATTTTAGATTCAAAGATACAAATGGTTGAAAGTTAAAGGATGGAAAACAATATACTGTGAAAAATAACATGAGAGTTTAAGTGGCTGCACCAATATGAGAAAAAAAGACATTAAGACAATTTTTTTACTGACAACAAGAAAAAGAAAATTTTATAATAACGCTAGGATCAAACTTATCAAGAAGATATAGCAATTATAAACATATATACTCCTATCAGCAGAGCTCGAAACACATGAAACACAAACCTAAGGAAATGAAGAAATAGACAACAATGAAAATTAGTAATGCTAATGCCCCCACTTACAATAACAGAGAGAGCAGTAGGGCAGAAGATCAGCCAGGAAATACAACACTTGAATGACACTATAGTCCAAGAAGACCTAAAAGGTATCTACAGAACCCGGTATTATACACAAAAGTCATATTCTCCAGGATAGATGATATGCCAAACCATAAAACAAGTCTCACTAGGATTTAAATGGATTGAAATCATATAAGGTATGATCTCTGACCACAATACATTTAAATTGGAAATCAACAAAAGTAAGAAATCTGGGGGAAATCATGAAAAGAGGAAAATGATACAACAAAATCCAAAATAAATAATGTGTTAAAGTAGAATTACAAGAAAAAGTTCTTGCCAAGAATAAAAGGAAAAACACAATTCAAAATGTATGGCAGGAAGCTAAAACAGTGATGGAAAAAAAAAAATCCTTACTGATAATTGCTTGTTTTAAAAAATAAGAAAGATCAAAAATTTCACTTTTTAAAAGTGCTCTTTCTTCTCTTGATCATGGTTCTTAGCTGTAAGCAATAGAATCCTCTTTGATTAACTTAGGCAGAAAAGGAATTTATTGAATATGAGATAATTTATAGAATTGTGGGGAGGGCTGGAGAAACAGACCAGAGACTGAGCTTCCAGGATTTAAGGGAAAAAAAAAAAGGCCAAAATCGTCAGAAAATAGTAACTATAGTTAATATTACCTCTGAAACTGCCACCAAAGATCAGGCCTAGGATTTGCTTTGTGAGCATATCACTGATACCACTGTTTCATCACAAAAATGATCTTACCACCAGAGCCAGACGAGAGCAAAACAGAAGCTCCAAGCATTGTGTATTTTCTCCAAATTAAAGCCTCACGTACATGCATCCAATTGGCCCACTTAGGTTATGTGCATAGGGTCTTGCAAAAAGAGGTCCTGAGAATTTGAGTTCTGACTTTCCTATAAGGGACACTACTCATCATATTAGAATCTCTCCCAAGCATACCAAAGAATGGTGATCACATATAAAGCAACTGTCTACAATATATTTTCAGCAAAATAGTCACCCAATATTTTTTTCAAATTTTTCTGCTTAGAAATATCAGTAGAGGAAAGGAAACGGGCAGGGGGGACACAGCAGGACTGGGTACTGAATTAAAGCAAATTATATTCCACACTCTTATAATTATGTCAAAATGAATCTAATGTATGACTCAAAAGAATCAATACAATATTTTTGCTTATTTTAAATTAATATATTGTATCTTCACTAAAATCTCTCTAAAATGTAAAACTGAAAAATATAATTCAGATATTGCAATTTCATCAGAATTCAAAAATAAGGAGCATGAACTCTGAAGCCAGACTGCCCCCGCTTGAATTCCAGCTTTACCTCTTAACTAATTGTGTGAATTATGCAAATTAATTTCCTCTGACCTCGTGGATAAAATGGAAATAGTTAAAACGCCTAATTCATAGGATTCTCTTGTGCATCAAATAAACAACGCCAGGCCTAAAATAAACACTTTGTGGTTTTGTGATTTTTTTCTAGTCTTCTTCCCCAAGGTATTCTTTGTCCTGCTTGAAATTTTTTCCATTTACTTTCTACCCTTAACTTCTGCCCTTAGCCAGTTTTCAGTCTAAGCTGTCAAATTCTGTTCTATTTCACAACTCTGCACCTTAGACATTTGCTTCTGATGTTGAACTCTGTTAAATGCTATCTGAAATGATTTGTAAACTGTGGTTTGATTGTCCAATACAGCAGTAGAAATACATTACAATAATACATTGTAATTACAGTACAAATATACTAAAAATACATTATACCATCTAAGTTATGCAATAAGATTTTGAAGTAAACGTTGAGAAGTGAATATTAAAATCCTCTTTTTAGATTTCAGGAAAATGAAGCTCAAAGAATTTGACTTCCATAGTTTTGAAATTTTGGCTGCTGTAACAAACTACTACTAACTTTATGACTTAACCCTGGTTTATTCTTACAGTGCTGGAAGTAAGAAGTCCAAAATGGATAATGTTGAGCTAAAGCAAGATGTTGGCAGCACTAGGTTTCTTCTGCAGACTCTTGGAAAGAATCTACTTCTTGAGGCCACCCAATTTGCTTGAAACCTTTTTCTTTCATCTTCTAAGCCAGCAGCAGTGAGTCAAGTCCTCCTCACCTGCCATTCCCCTGGTTTTCTCATTCTGCTTCCTTCTGCCACTTGTCAGAACCCTAGTGATTACATTAGACCCACCAGGATAATCAGAGATAACCTTCCTATGTTAAGGCCAGCTGATTTGTTACCTTATCTGCAACCTTAATTCCCCTTTACCATGTAAAGTAACATCTTCACAGGTTCAAGGAAGTAGGATGTGCAGCTCTTTCCATTATTCTGCCTGTGACAGTTTCTTAGAATTTGTTTTTCCCTGGCTTTACCACTATAGCTAGCTGCCCCCCTCCTCTCTATCTCTCCCCTCCCCTTACATTTGCCCAATTATCATACACTGGGCCATTCCAAACTATGTAACAAAATTTGGTTTGGTCTAGCTATGATATTAAAAATATTCTCAGTAATTATCTAGATCAGAATGGAATTAATCCTGCTGATGCCTATACCCTTGATTCTAATGATTCAGTGTCACATAAGACTTACACGTTCTGTTTTAATCAGCAATTTTGCTACTTTGACTAAAAAGACCTGACAAGAACAGTTTTAAGGAGGAAAAGCTTACTTGGGGCTCACTGTTTGAGAGGTCTCAGTCCATAAATGGCCAGTTCCATTCCTTGGGGCACAAGATGAGGCAGAACATCATGGCGGAAGAGTGTGGTGAAGGAAAGCATCAGGTGTTGGGTGTGTGGGAGATTCCCTGAAGAAGTTAAGTTTCTGTCTCCCTAGAGAACCCCTTACCCCTCCCCCTCCTCTCTGAAGGGCACCAAGCCAAAAAATGCCAAATTCAAAGGTTCTCTTGACCAATCCCCGCAGGACATAATGTCTGCTCACTGTTCTTGAATCATCCTGCCAATCAGCACCCGCCATGTCACCTATGCAACCCTTTTTAAACCAAGCGCAAGCTCTCTGCCCTCTTCCTCTTCTTTCTCACCTCTCTCTGCTGTCTGCCCTTCTCTCATCTCTCTTCTTCAGTCTCTCCTTTTCTTCCCCTTCGGGCAACAGCAACCCCCCCCCCCAATAAAATCTCTTGGTTGAATCTTCATCTCCCATGAGTCACTCTCCTTTCAGCAGGGAACATGGCTCCCAGCAAGCAAAAAGAGAGCTCTACTTAACAAGGACAAAATATAAATCTCCAAGGCATGCCCTCAGGAATCCACCTTCTCCAGCCACATCCTACCTGCATATAGCTACCACTCAGTTAATCCCTTTCTGGGGATTAATTTACTGATTGACTCTCATAACCCAGATATTTCACCTCTAAACTTTCTTGAATCATCTCACACATGAGCTTTTTTGGGGCACCTTACATCTAAGTCATAACACCTTCTAATGAGCCATATCTCCTTTTTAGTACCTGAACAGTTGCCCCATAACTCTGAAAACAAGTTTGGGTTCTGCAACTCAATTTATCTTACCTATACCTCTGGCCCAAAGACAATGATTCTCAGAATAACTACACTGCAGGAAATACCAGATCATTCCTGCAAATATCAAGTCTTATTCATCTACCCCCTTCGAAATTAGGAAAAGGTTTTGTATAAGATTGGGTACTCAAAAGAAACATACCCTTAAGATAATAAAATTATAATTAATATTTCCTTAGCTCCTTTGTTTAGAAAGGTTTTAAATACTAACAGTTCTTTATATTTCTATATTTTACTTAAACTTCATATGGTATATCTAATGTATCAACTTGAATGAATTTGGCAAATTTATTTAAATGTCTTTTAAAATAAGACTGTACTTCCTTCAAGAACTCCAATGTGGAACACAGATCAAAGTTCACAAAATACTGACTGTTAAACTCACGATTTTCAACCCCTATTCAAATCTAATCCAGGCCAAAAGGAATCTATTTAATTGTACTTGAGTTTATAAATAGATTTTAACTCAAGGATATTTTCTCAGCTAAACCTTAGTGTTTCTTCATTCTTCATTCCAACATGAATCAGAATTTTGTTTTCCAAATAATGAAATTATACTGTTTAAGTATTTAACATTATAATCCAATGTATTTATTAATTAAAATTTTCAGTTATTGGATTGGGCCACTAGTGGATATTTTGAAAAGGCAGGACTTTTGTAATATTATCATGCAATAAGCTACTTACTCGGAGTCAACCATAATGACAAAATTGTCATCCCATCCTTGCATGACAGTTGAATAGAGACCTGGAAAACATATCAAACCATCATATTTTTCTTATTATAAATATCCTCAGAATTGTAAATTTTTATACAACACCATCAACTAGGACACTTATTAACCAACAGCACAAGGCTCAATTTGAACTGCTTTGGTTTCTCATTTTACATTAGAATCTACCTTTATTGTTATGGAAACACAATTCCATTTCATTCTTCATTTTGTCTTTTGGGTAAAAAATTAAATAATATTATTCACAATTTTACATGATTAAATTTTTGTATTTCTTCTGCAAAAAAACACTTGATGATACAAAACAAATAAATCTGCAGAGCCATCACCCTTAGACTTCATTCTAAATAAAGATGAGATAACTACAAATAGTACGTAGATAAAAGTGAATACTCTTTGCTTTTATCAAAAGTTGTAAATTTCGATTTCTAAAGTTATCATAAGTTGATAGTCTTGGAAAACGCAAAAGAATTTAGTTAAATACATGAAATACAGCTTCACCCAACTTCATGTAAATTGCTATATATTGAAAATATTTTTGAATGACAGTATAAAGATTTGTTTCAGAGAATTCAAAGTCTAGCTAAATCTCTAATAAATATCTTCTTAAAATATTAGCATATGTAAAATAACAAAGTCACAACATCACACAAATGATAAATACTTTGCATGTCATATGATTAATCAAATTTTTTTTTGGTTCTAAGATGAGTAAAATGTTGATAATTGTCGGGATTTATTAATCTAGTCTCTATTTTTAGGTATGTTAACAATGTTATAATAAAAAGTTTATGCAAAAAGTAATAAAGATAGCAGATGACAGTGATTGAAATATCTGGCCTGAGGAGAGATGTTTAATAGGTGTTAATGACAGTTTATCGATTCTCATCTGGCAAATTTTTATGGACATAGCTTGCGGGATATTTATCTTTGGCAAAGTATTGATGGATGACAAGTGGAAATATCAAACTTGAAAACCAAAGAAGAATTTGTGCTGAAGTAACTAAAAGAAAACAAATTCTCTTATTATCATACAGTCCTTATGTTATCCAAATTAGTAAAGTAAGTGTCCAATTTCTATTATAATTGGGCTATTTAAGATAAGTGTATTCTATGATAAAAGGAAAGAAAATGGTAGAAAGGAGGAAAAATGTCAAGATACAGAGAAGAACTCAGAAGTTGAATGAATACAGAAGTGTGATGCATGTAGGAAAACCATGTCTCATGTGAATACAAGAGTTGAGGGTCATGAATGAAGCACAAAAGTTCCAGAATAGACATTGGTAACTCTGTCTTGAGGCAATTTCAGCTCTACATATCCAGCAATTTTCTTCCTTCTTTTACTGTAAATGGGCAGAAATTCATCATTGAGACTATTCAGTTCCCTAAACCAAGAATATCAGAGTATTTTGACAGAGTGTGTAGCTCAGCATACACACTCTAGGTGTACTAACTGGATATAACTGGATGTAACTCTCTCTACCTGTGAGAGAGAGAATAGCAGTATTCACTTACTATTACTATATAGTTTGCTGAAATTATAACATAATGGTTGATCAGTCCTTAGCCAGTTATAGTACATGAAAATCCTCAAAGAAGAAAATAGCTCTGATGTATAAACTAATAAAACTTAAATTTTACCAATAACTTTTGATGATTTAAATGCAGTTTTCATGCCAAAAAACAAGTTGGGACATGGTAGTTGCTTAATTTTATCACCATTTTTTCCGATATTTTAGACATGGGATTTTAAAGAATAATTATAGAGAATGAGATATCTTTTTATTTTTAAAAATTAGCATTAAATAGACTGAAAAAATAAGAGAGATTATTTTTTCTACCAGTTAATTTTTCCAAAATTAAACAAAGCTTGAGGGCTATATGATGACGGAGCAGAGAACAGAACAGAATGGCTGCAGTATAGAGGATGTACCTCTTGTTATTAGAAGAGTTCAAAAAGAGGATTAATGAGCATTTATTAGGCTGTTATGTGTTATTTTCCCTGGCTCTAAATTTTGAATGTCTTCTGTATCTAAAAATCACTACACTTATGGACTGGTACAACAATAAATTCTGACCATTTCCTTGTGTCCTCACACATTTGCTGAACAATTTGAGACGGTAAAGGGAATGAATGCTTTAAGTGGACAGTTGGACTTACTGGATTCAAAATACTTGTCCTTCAATCAGAATCCATTGTAGAGTTCTTTTTAAATATTAAAATGCCAGGAACACCACAGAAAGTCTGAGTTGATAAATCTAAGATGGAATCAGGTACTCGTTACTTTTAAAAGGCTCCCCAAAATCATTCATGGCCAGCTTTGGCAAGCACTAGACTCAATGACCTCTCAGGACTTATACTCCAAAATAATTGCCTCAATTTCCATTTCCATGAAAACATACATGGTAAAATCTGTTTTGCAGCTTGGTTTCTGGTGATAAATATTTCTTAATTGCATTTTGAAGGAGCTTCTTCTTTTGATTAAATTCTACAACTTAGTTTCTACTGCTGATTAAATCTTTGGGTTACAGATAAGATGATTTTTCCATTTACAAAAATAATCATGAACCAAGTTTGATTTGAGACCAAAAATCAAGCAAGTTGCTCAATTAAAATAAATTGTGATCTTATGTTGATGCTACTTCTTATTTTCATGTTATTTTTGTTTATGGCAGTGCATTAGTGAGGGAATTATGGCCACATTACACATGGATGTATAAAGAGAAAAACATTTCCATTACTTCATTTGAGTGACTAGGACATGATGAAGTGTATAGTTGAATAGGTTTCTGGCCCCATACAAAGCATCAATAGCCATATTTATCTCTTATTGCACTACAACAAATTACTACACATTTATTTGACTTAAAACAACACAAAATTTATTATCTGACAATTCTCTAGGTTAGAAATCTAACATGGGACTCAGTGAGGACAGACCAAGTTCCCAAGAAGAATGCATTCTTTCTAGATGCTCTAGGGCAGGACAGTTTCCTTGCCTTTTCCAGCTAATAGAGGGCACCCATATTCATTGGATCTTGAGCCTTCCTCCCTCTGCTCGCAGTGCCTTCAAACTCCCATCTCCCTGGTTATACTTTCCTTGCTGCACCTCCCTCTGACCCCAGTCAGGCAAGGTTCCCTGCTGTTAAAGGCATATGTATGTAATTACGTCACACCATCCTGTATAAGGCAGGAGTTTTCCATCTCGAATCTTAGGGCAAAAGTCCCTTTTGCCATACAAGATAACATAGCCACAGGTTCCAGGAATTAAGGCATTGATATCTTTAAGAGGCCAATATTGTTTATAGCAATGTTCAAACGGGAGGCATTCTTCTATAAGTTTCTCTAAGTTCAGACTGGTATAAAGTACACATAAGCTTTATTGAATAGATTTTTCAGTGTTTAATTTGACTGATGCAGAGTTTTGTTTTGTTTTTTTCACTTATTTTTATATTCTGGACCATATCACTTAACGATTGATAAACAAATATGGGAACTAATACTCTATAAGACACTACCCTACCTTCAAAGACTTTCACAAATTATTCATGAGTATATGGATTCTTAGAGTTGTGTAGACATTGTAGAGTGTAAAACACACAATTATGAGTAGATATATGCCATAGTTAAAGATACATGCTCCTTCTATTGTGTGTTCCAAAATCAAATTGGAATCATTTAATTTAGGGGTAACCATTTGATTTCTAATTTCCTATACTGACATATGCCTGTGGACTATAACCTTGGTTTCTTCTAGACCACTTGACTTTCTTGCCATATCTCTGAATTCTGTCATGCTGTATGATACTTATTTCTAATTCATAATATTACGAATTTAAAAATTATCTTAACATAATAAATTGACAACATAATGCCTGGATAAGCCTTTATTCCCTCCTTTGCTGTTCTTGAGGAGAACCATTTTGGATCAAAACATCTTTTAATGAGAACTACATCTGGTCTAAGAAACAGCTGCCAATTTCTAGCCTGTTGTGAATTACAAGAACTAAATCTGAAATCATCTTGAAATCAAAGTGTAGAATGGAAGGTTGCCAGATGCTTCTCTCAAGAATAGCACTGGCTCTTTTCTCAAGCTCATTAATTACCATGGGCTATTCTTCCTGATTGACCCAAGTTTATTCAAATCTACCCCTGTCCCCTCTGAGATTTCATTAGTCTGACATTGTGAATAGTCAGTCAACATCCTTAAAAAGCCAAATAGAGAAAACAGCCAGTGCTGATATTTTCTCAGAAACTCAAACAACCTCAAAAAAGAATTATTTACTTTGGTATCTCTTTAACTATGGTACCAATTCTGAGCTATACATTTTTTTTTATTTTTTAAAATTTATATATAATAGTGGAATGCATTGCAATTCATATTACACACATAGAGCGCAATTTTTCATATCTCTGGTTATATACATAGCATATTCACACCAATTTGTGTCTACATACATGTACTTTGGATAATGATGATCATCACATTCCACCATCCTTTCTAACCCTATGCCCTCTCCCTTCCCTTCCCACTCCTCTTCCCTATCTAGAGTTCATCTATTCCCCCCATGCTCCCCCTCCCTACTCCACTATGAATCAGCCTCCTTATATCAGAGAAAATGTTCTGCATTTGGTTTTACTTAGTATTATCTCCTCTTTGCTTAGTATTATCTCCTCTAACTCCATCCATTTACTTGCAAATGCCATAATTTTATCCTCTTTTATTGCTGAGTAATATCCCATTGTTTATAAATGCCACATTTATTTTTATCCATTCATCTACTGAAGGGCAACTAGGTTGGTTCCACAGTTTAGCTATTGTGAATTGTGATGCTATAAACATTAATGTGGCTGTGTCCTTATAGTATGCTATTTTTAATTCCTTTGGGTATAGACCGAGGAGTGGGATAGCTGGGTCAAATGGTGGTTCCATTCCCAATTTTCCAAGGAATCTCCATACTGCTTTCCATACTGGCTGCACCAATCTGCAGTCCTACCAGCAGAGTATGAGTGTACCTTTTTCCTCAATCCTCACCAGCACTTATTGTTGTTTATATTCATAATAGCTACCATTCTGACTGGAGTGAGATGAGATCTTAGAGTAGTTTTGATTTGCATTTCTCTAATTGCTAGTGATGATGAACATTTTTTATATATTTGTTGATTGATTGTATATCATCTTCTGAGAAGTGTCTGTTCAGGTCCTAGGCCCATTTATTGATTGGGTTATTTGGTTTTTTTTGGTGTCTAGCTTTTTGAGTTCTTTCTACACCCTAGAGATTAGTGCTCTATCTGATGTGTGAGGGGTAAAAATTTGCTTCCAAGATGTAGGCTCTCTATTCACCTCACTGATTGTTTCTTTTGCTGAGAAGAAACTTTAGTTTGAATCCATCCCATTTATTGATTTTTTATTTTAATACTTGCACTATAGGATTCTTATTTAGGAAATTGGGGCCTAATCTCACATGATGGAGATTAGGGCCTACTTTTTCTTCCATTAGATTCAGGGTCTCTGGTTTTATTCCTAGGTCCTTGATCCATTTTGAGTTGAGTTTTGTACATGGCGAGAGATAGAGGTTTAATTTCATTTTGTTGCATATGGATTTTCAGTTTTCCCAGCACCATTTGTTGAAGAGGCTATTTTTTCTCCAATGCATGTTTTTGGCATCTTTGTCTAATATAAGATAATTGTAATTTTGTGGGTTAGTCTCTGTGTCCTCTATTCTGTACCATTGGTCTACCAGTCTGTGATGGTGCCAATATCATGCTGTTTTTGTTACTATTGCTCGGTAGTATAGTTTAAGGTCTGGTATAGTGATGCCACCTGTTTCACTATTCCTGCTAAGGATTAATTTAGCTATTCTGGGTCTCTTATTATTCCAGATGAATTTCATGACTGCATTTTCTAGGAATGCCATTAGGATTTTTATTGGAATCGCATTAAATATGTACTGTGCTTTTGGTAGCATGGTCATTTTGATAATATTAATTCTGCCTATCCAAAAGCAAGGTAGATCTTTTCATCTTCTGAAGTCTTCTTTGATTTCTTTCTTTAGGGTTCTCTAGTTTTCATTGTATAGATCTTTCACCTATTTCTCTAAGTTGATTCCCAAGTATTTTATGTTTTTTGAGCAGAGCCATCCTTACATTACATAGTAAGTCATACCAGTTCCCTCTCTGAAACTCAGTTCAGTGTTTCCGCTTTCATGTTCCTCTTGTATCCCACATCTCACTGCTTCACCAATTTCTGTCTTCTTTTCTCTTTTATTCTCTGATTCATTGTTCATTACTAAATCTCTCCTTTATTTCCTCACTTAGTTGCACCTCCTTCTACTGGAGATCTACTGCTTTATTCCATGATTGATTAAACAACAAACATGAACATTTATTATTAATCTATTATTTGCCACAGGATAAACCAGCATCTAAATCCAAGTCTGAGTTCTCATCTAGAGAAGAAGCCAAGATTTGAACCCAGGTCTATCTGATTTCAAGACCTGCACTCTCTCCTATCTCCCTACTCTTGGGCTTCTCATGATAAAAGTCCTATATTGCTAGGTACTTCCTGCCTGAACATGTGCAGATCAATAAGAAATCTCCTGTCTTATACTCACAAAACTAGATTTTTAAAAAGAATGGAAGCTTCAAGCTGATTTATATCTTTTGGCATGTGATGCACAAGAAAGACATGCCACCACTTGTGTGGTATTCTTGCCAAACGTGTTTCAATTGTATTTAACAATGAAGAAACAATCAGACTAATCTGATTTTGACGTTCAACATAACAGTAGTCTGGACTTTAAAACAACTGTTAATATTATAAAAAAGAAGAAGAAGAAAAAGGTGAGAGAACTATTCTAAATCAGGGGTTAGCAAATTATAGGCCAAGTTACAGGCTAAATTCAGCCTGCAGCCTGTTTTTGTACAGCGCACAAGCTAAGAATGGTTTTTATATTTTAGAATTGTTGGGGGAAAACCTAAAGAAGAATAATATTTTGTGAATCATGAATTTTATATGAAATTCAAATTTCAGAGTCCATAAATAAAGTTTTATTGGCCCACAGTCACTCTTATTCATTTACATATTGTCTGTGGCTCCTTTTGCTGTACAATAGCAAAGCCGAGTAGTTGCGACAGAGACCATATGTGGCCCACAAAGACTAAAATATTTACTTACTTTCGAGCCTTTACACAAAAAGTTTGCCAACCCCTTCCCTGTTTAAAGGAGACTAAAGAAACATAACTTGATCCTTGATTGACTTAAGGATAAGTGGGGGAAAAAAACAGTATTTGAACAACTGAGAAATTTTCATTATCAGATTAGGAACATTGAATCAACGTTAAATTTCTCTGGTCCTGTGCTTGTATAAGAGAATTTACTTGATCTCGGTAAGTATATGCTGAAATATGAGGGAAGCAGATTCATGATGTCTACAATATACTTTCAAATGCTTCAGGGGAAAACTATTTGTTTGGTTGTATACATGGAAAGAAAAAAAAAGCAAATGTGGCAAAATGTTAATTGTTAGTGAATGTAGGTAAAGACCATATAGCTCTCCATTGTACTATTTTTTTAAACTTCTTGTTGAAGTTAACATCTTTCAAAGTAAAAAGTTGAGAGAGAAAAAGTATTAAGAGAAAACAAAAAGTTACAATAGTTGTTAAAATTGTCATTTCCTTTTGTTCATTTATTTCTCAAAATACATCAGCTCACTTACAAAAATGATGATGATGAAGTTCCCCCAGCTTAGCCAAGGAACCTAGGACCTACCCTTAATTCCTCTCTCCCTTTCCTCATGGAACCCACCTTAAAATATATCCAGAAGCTGATTCCTCTCCCGTGTCACCACCTGAGTCCAACCTGCCATCATCCCTTACTTGAGGCTATAATAGTCTCACAGGTCTCTTCTTTCTCTCCTCACAGAGCTGCTTTTTAATCTATGATGTTTTAGTCCTATAAATAAAATTATGTGACTTTTTGGTTTCAAATACCTCAGAGTTTCACAGGATATATAAATAAAATCAAAAATGACATAGTCTTTCTCTTCCTAACTTCTCCTAACATCCTCCTATCATGGGGAGATTAATTCAAGTTGAAGCTACTTGAGACCAATGCACTATACCTACCGGGTGTTCACAGGTTCAGGCTGGCATCACGGTCCTCAATCAGCTACCACTCACCTGTCTGAATTTTCTCAGGTTAAACAAAAATACCAATTTACCCTTCCTACTTCAATAATAATGCTCCTCTCTAATATGTGGACCCCAAGATTCTCAGATCTTAATCTCCCTATCTCACCTCCCATCCTCTCCAAATGGTCTTTCTTCTCTACCTATGGCAATAGTCCCATCAATTTGTATCTTCGGAAACAGGACTCTTTGAGACATTGAGATTTTCTATAACACCTCCATTGATGAGATTCCCCTCAAGGTTGATTTGTATCTTACTGAAAGCCTTCACTCCACTCCCACCAAGCAAACAATCTCATAGCAAAGAGATTCTTCTGGCCTAAAATATTTACCATCACTAGAAGCAAGAAATTTAGAGAAGCTGAACAAACAGATAAAGGGCCTCTCAGTATCTATACGTTTTTTGTGGTGAGGAGTGGGAGTGGGACTAGGGATTGAACCCAGGGGCATTTAACCACTGAGTCACATCCCCAGGGTCTTATTTTGAGACAGGGTCTTGCTATTTGCTTAGGGCCTAGATAAATTGCTGAGGCTGCCCCTGAACTTGCAATCCTCCTGCCTCAGCCTCTGGAGCTGCTAGGATTAGGGGCATGCCCCACCACACCATCTATACCTTTTCTTACATGCCTTATAAAAATCTTATTTGGTCTTCTATTCACAACAACCCTATGACACAAGTATCACAATACCCATACTTACCTAGGAAGTAACTAGAATTTAGAATAGTTGAACTTAAATGTAAACTTAGAGTCCACCTTAAAACATAAAACATATATTCTGCAAACCATTGAAGGAAAAAAACAACAAAAACTGGATTTTATTGTTTATAGAAAATTATTTTTTAATTACAATTTGTATGAAACTTTAGCCCTCTCTTGTTTTTAGTCTTCATAGCTGCTTGCTCATACAATTAAAAAGTAAAATAGAGAAAACATTATCAAAGATTTTAAAAGCTTAATGTTGAATTTTGAAAATGGTAAACTGGCAAAATTATGTAATGCTTACAAACTAACATTTTGCAATATCTGAGAAAGTGGTGGTCAGTAAATTCCAACATAGACTACTAATAATAAATCTTTTTATATATTTAGAAATATAATAAGTAAATGGATATAAAATACTAAATTTTTAAATAGAAGTATTGCTCTATTATACAGAAAGAATAGCAAATTATAGTTTATTATGTATTAGCAAGAGATTGTACAGACACTATTCTTTGGACCAGATGGGGAAATTTAGACTGAATATCACAGTTTCATGTCTATGCAGCTAATTTCATAAATAGACTTTTAAAAAATGAATTCCTGGACCCTGCCCCCACCCCCCAAAAAAGAAACTTTTAACGTCATCATGTCTTTATCCACTTCCAATATTCACAAAACTCTATACTTGCATAAATTCTGTCTAGATACAGACTTAATCTGCCACAAACATTAGGATATTTGATAACTGGCTTTTTGGAGAAATCAATTAATATAATTTGAGGAAAACATGTTGTACCCACAGTCAGAATGTATGCAATTGATACTGATTCCTTCCAGTAGAGTGGTAAGCACTATATAAAATGCTCAAAACAAGCATCAGACAAATAATGCAATAAATTTGCCATAAAAGTGGAAATTTTTGCTAATAGTAGATCTTATTTTGGATAAAGCCAACTAATCAAATTAAAAATGAGAATTGTCCATATTGTATTTTTCCCTTGTCATGACTTTACTCTGTTTACAATTAAGTATAAAGGCATTACTAGTAGTTTACTCCTTTGATTCCCCAATTCTCATAACTCTTTCTTTTAATAATATTTACATTTATGAAAAATTTATTATATACCTGGCACTATGCTAAATGTTTTGCATGTATTTCCTTAGTAAATCCATAAATAATTAGTAAAAAGATTTTATCTTCAGTAAAAGATTCTATCTTCATTTTATTAATAATAAGACCTCATCTATGAAGTTAACTTTTGGAGTGGAATAAGAAGTTTTAAATGTTATGCACTACTGTACAAAGTCTATAAATCTTTCAATTTCTTTTAATTAACATTTACCAGAATTTGGATTTTAGCTAGAAAAAAAAATAATAGTGTGCACACACACACATACACACAAATATAGATCGATACTTTATATATCTGTGTGATTGTGTATTGGATGTGTTCCTATATAAATTAGAAAATCTATATGAACTAATTTTATATTTTATGAATAAGGTCACTGTTTCTCCAAGAATATGAATATATAATTTGTTTGCACTTATAATAAAGATTTCTCTTTGCTTTTCTCTATTAAAAACAATGTGAAATATATTTGAGGATATTTTTAGGATGAAGGAATTCATGTGACATTCATTTAGTCAACATTCACATTCTTCAACTCTATCTTATCAAGATGAAGTGATGTTTCTTCTATATTACGAACTCTGAGCCATTTCATAAATATTAAAATTTCCTATAGTTTTTGTCATAACTCTCATTTCTCATTTCTCATCTCAACAAATCTAATTTTGATTTGTCAAATGTCCATTTTCTTGACCTTTATGGTTTTATATTTGATACCTACTATAATACTGTTAGTCCCCAGGTCTGTCCTTCTGAATCACTTTTGTAGCTTTGATCCCTTATCTTCTGTTTTGTTGTTAAAATCATGCAACTTTAAATAAGTTTATTAATTTTATAATATATTGAGAGTTGAAAGTGAATCTGTAATTTTCCAATGTTACTGTCCTAAAGCCAAAAATTGAAAATTGCTGTTCCAAGCATATTAGCAATCAGAAACATTTTCTAATATCACCCTGGTCATATACACTTTTTCTTTTTAAAAAAAAATGTATTTCAAACTTCCCTTTGCTAGTTGATACACATTATGTTATTTAATTTTTCAAAGTTCTGAGTCTGGATGCCCTACAGAGCAACAATAGACACAAGCTCCAGAGAGAGAAGTTTTTTGCATTGATGCTCCATTGGTGCTATATTAAAATCAATTGTGTATACAATATATTTAATTTCTTTCTTCAGTAGTTACCTGCTCATTTTAAGCTTTTCTAATTTACCTAATTCTTTAATTTTCCACATTCTTTCTTTTTTATGATCTTCAGGGACAGGGTTAATATATTCTTAAATTATCATATCCAATTAAATAAAAAAATGAATACATTCATTTATTTTTTAATGATGCACAAACCTTTCCTTTCTTCTGAATTAACTGGTGAATATTTCCTCCTCAGAATAGCCAGTGAAATAAGAACAGAAAGGAGAGCAGTTTACCTATGTGTAAACTAATAAGTATTTGAAAAAGCAAAGGTCCAAAGTTAGCAAAAGAAAAGGTACCAGGTGAAGACACATTTCTTGTCAGCAATATGTAGTTTAAGGAAAACAAACCCCAAAACAATTTCCTTTTCCTTTTTTATTAGCTACACATGACAGTACAAATGATCTTGACAATTCATACATTTGAATCAAATGGGGTATAATTTCTCATTTTTCTGATTGTACAGTTTGCAGAATCACATTGGTCATACAGTCACCCAAAAACAACTTCTATGAGAAACTGATCCTTTTTGTTAAAATGAAAGTCTTACACTGTTTCTGATTATCATGCCAGCATCTCCCACTTCTTAGGCTGAGATGTTTTGATTAGTTGATTACAATTAAATTTCATTAATTTATTCCACATTCTCCAAAGCCAACAAAACTAAAGACTATTCCTTTCAAAGCCACCACTGCCATTCCCATCCTCAGGTGATTTCAGATCTGATGATGGGATGACTAGACACTCAGTATTCACCAGCTTCCATCTTATTTATCATACTTGGTTCATTTCCGAGGACTAAAGGCCTGAGTCATTAAAAATTATATGCCCCATTTAAGCAGGTTTTCTGCATACTTTACTAAGGGGAAAATGTCAAAGGCATTTTCCCCCATATAAGAGAATGCTTTTTTATGATTTATCAACATTTATACCTGGTGTGTGTAACAGGATACCTCTCAGCCTCACACTAGTGGTGCATGATCCCTGAAAACAGCGAAGTTGAGTAATAAAGGCATCCCTGAGCACTGTCCCCTTCTCATCCTCAGGCACTTATTCTCAGAGGAAAAACATCCCAGTTTTAAGCTCTTTTTATGAGCCTATATATTCTAACTTGCTTTCCTTAAATATACAAATCTGAGCATTTCTCCTTCAGGGTAAATTTAGTCAACTGATCATTCCAAAATAACAAATAATTTTTTATTTGCTCTTTTTAGATATATGTGACAGAAGGGTGTATTTTGACATATTATACATAAGTTATAATTCATGTATAACTTATTCTAATTAGGTCCCATTCTTGCGGTTATACATGATGTGCAGTTTCACTAGTCATGTACTCATATATGCACATAGGAAAGTTTTGCCCAATTCATTCTACTGTCTTTCCTAGTCCCATCTCCCCTACCTTCCCTTCTTCCCCTTTGTCTACTCCAATGAACTTCTATTACCCACCCCCTTATTATGTGTCAGCATTCACATATCAGAGAGAAAATTCAGGTTTAAAATAACAAATAATTTATAACTAAATTTTATTGCTTTTGTAGAAAGTGTATATAAATAAAATACATGGTTTCTAATATAGTTTAAGAAAGTGGTTATTTTAAAATATTTTTCTGAATTAAGATTATTTATTCAAGAAGAAAAAGTATATGTCAATAAAATTCCAACTAACCAAATGACACCTTGAACACAAAAATTCATTTAAGATAACTCATTTAATCCACACAAAAAGTATGTTTTAGATGTGTTATCATTATTATTATCCTCACTTTATAGATGAGAAAGCTAAGACATATAATAATTGTTAAAATATATCAAAGATCTTCCCACTGTGCTAGTCTTAGTAAGCTGTGGACACAGCCTTCATCATTAAAGCTCAGGGCTTCATTTCTATGCTATTTCCTATCATTCTCTATTGCTTTATATTGGAAACTCTTGTATTTTTATTTTTTCATCACTACATTAGTAGTCCCATGTTTTCTTATACATGTCTGCAAAATAATTGCTTTAATATTGTTCTTACACTCTGCAATTACATGTTCTTCAAGCGTAGGAATCTTTTTTTTTTTTTACACTACAAAACGCATTTTGTGTTTCTTAATTCTTAACCTGGGGCATGTGTAAATTGGAAATGTGGATCCTGATACAACTCTGTGCTCAATACCTCCGTCTTCAATTCCCACATTCCCCCCTCAGTTAAAAACAACTACTATAGCTATTCATATCATGGAATACATCACGAAGTTTGTGAGTGCATATCAATATATTTATTCCAATTGTAAGCAATTTACTAGATGAAATTATGACTATTACTGTGTATGTATTATAGAAAGCCTCAAGTTATACGCGGAAATTTGACAAGGAAAATTGCATATTAAAATTCCTTATTTTCCCCAAAGAATAAATTCATGAAGAGCACAACATAATGTTCTTTTTTAAAAGAGAGAGAATAGGAATAGAAGGAGTAACATGTCACATCTCATTCTGCCACCTGGTCACAGAGTATAACACTGCAGTTCAATTCCCTCTAAGGGGATATGGCACCTGATGTATGTAATGTGTTTTTGTTGTTGTTGTTTTGTTTTGTTTTGTTGTTGTTGTTGTTGTTGTTGGATTGCTCTCTGTGAACATCATCCCAACAAGGACAAACTCCTCCTAACAAGGACTTTATCCTTTATAATGTCCATCCTGGAAGCCAGCTCTCATCCAACTCAACAAGACCCAGTCTTCCCTCTCACAAGGCCACAGCATCAGAAGCAAAGTCTGTACTCTCGCTGGCCTATTTTTCCTCAGGACCTACTTAGAAAAGCAGTGGACTGCGTCCCTGAGACAGACTGCATTAGCTTGAATAAAAGTTCAGTAATATTTAGCAACTAAAATATGTTTGTGACCAAATTTCCCTGCCTAATACAATGTTATTTTTAGTTAATATACTCCAAATAATGTTATTTTATAACAAATCGTTTGTTGAACATTTTACTTTACTTCCTACTTAAGGGGGTGGGGCAGATAATCAAGTACAGAACCATGTGTTTAGGAAAGTCTACATAACAGATAGTCTGATGCTTGTTCATCTTTATTCCAATTTACAACAAACATGGGAATTTCAAGGAACCTATTAAATGGCATATGATTAAAAAATCAAAGTGAAGCACATATACAAGTATATTCAGAAAACACACCCAGAGAACATTCAAATCGCAACTATTTCTAAGGTTTCTCATACATGTACATGCAATTTCTTTTATTTTGTGTCTGTCAATCACTGACAGACACAAAAATGGGAAAAATACAAGATAACATGCACTGAGTTCCTCCTGGGTGACACTCACTCAACTTCATATTCCATTTCAACTTAAAACAGCTTGATAGTGTACATAGGTGTTCCTGGGGTGTTTTTTTTTTTTTTTTTTTAAAAGATGTGAAGAGGATGGCAATTGATCATAGCACAATAATGACAAAAGGAATTTTAAATAATGTTATCAATGAAAATCTTAAAAAAGAAAATTGCATTATGTAATTTATCAATAAGGTAAGGAGAAACTTGTCATTTTTCAATTTTAACACATAGCACTTAATCTTTCATTGCACATGGTTGCACCAGGAATATGTCAAATAATACTTAAGTATTCTGCATAGATTATCTAATTTAATGTTCCTGACAACCCATGAGGTAGATACTGTTATCATTACCACCCTTTTGAACTGATAGAGAAAATGAGGAACTGAGAGATTGGCACGGATGCCTAAGATTAGAAGCTAGAGAATTACAGAGCAGGACTTGAGCCCAGAGAGTCAAAGGTCTGTGTCATTCTCTCCTATAAACTCTTAGCTCAGATTTGAGAAACCTGAGATTTGAAGAAATGTGTTTTAGGCCTGCCAAGAGGGGATGTGCATCTAATCTTGACTTCACTCACGACTAATTAGCTGAAGACCTTGCAGAGGTCACTTCATATCTCTGGGCCTCACTTTCTTCCACAATAAGAAGTTGTACTTAAAAGTGACAATGATTAACAAGGAAGGGGTTGTGAAGGAAGAGAAAAACAGATTCTTAAGTAAAAGTCTGGGGATCATCTGTGTTTGAAGGGTGTCCATGGTTCAATATCTTCATAATTTACTTTTTTGAGAATATAAATCATGGAATCTAATTTACCATTCTGGTTCCAGAGTGTACACTTGGACTCAATACCTACTGAATTCATCTACTAAATCAAACCCAAACATCTCTTATTGATGTACAAGTTCCTCTATAACACATGTTTACACAACTTCAATTTTCCAACTCTCCCAACTCAACTTTTCCACTCCATTTATTGTTGGTCTTCCATACATGCCTAGTTCATTCTTATTCTCTTGACCTTTTCATAAGACTCATTTCTTTTTCCTCTCTTATCTCTTCTAAATCTCTGCCTTGTTCAATATACTCTCAAACCCATACTTCCAGTGCTAGGGAGTGATATTGTCCAAATTATATTCTTGTATTGTCTGCATGTATGAATATGTAACAAAAATTCCCATTATTACATACTGCTATAATGCACCAATAAAAAATGTGGAAAAAGAAAAATAAAATTAAATTGAGATATTTAAAGAAAAGGTTTCCCCACTGAACTTTACTTGGTAAGTCCTGAAGAGTCCTTCCAATTAACAATTATTTTTCACTCTCACACAGTTTCAGTTTAGATCATCCAGATTCTTTTATTCTAACCTAACTTGCCAATTTCTGCATTTGGGGGGGAGTTTTTTTTTTTTTTCTCATCAACAAGATGAACACTAGGTCACATATTTTCCTCCATATTTTCCTTCTGACTCAATCATTTACTGTATACAAAGATAAATTTAATAAACACATATTGACTTATCCATTGACTTCTGATATGAACAGCACACAATTACTTTGTATGCCAAATTATCATTTCTAGAGAATTCACTAGAAATTCCATTATTAAATTGTTTATAGTTGAATTTTATCTTATTTTAAATTATGTTTTTGGATACTGGGAATTTAAAATAGGAATAAAATGGAGAAATTATGCTTGCAAATGGACATCTAGGTAATGAGCATTTCACCAAGTGAGCAATCCCTTAATCTATTGAAGTGGTACAGAACAGAAGAATTGGCCATCTGAGTTCACATCCTGGCACAGCCACCAAAACAGATTATTATTTGAGTCAGGTTATTTAATATATGTTTCCTTATTGGTGAGATGTGAATAATAGAACCAACTAAGAGTTGTGATGTGATTTAAATGATAGAAAACAAATGAAGTATTTCATTCCTGGCTCATGTCAAATAGCCAATATATAAGTGAATGATCTATATCTGCATTGTAGTGATAATTAGAAAATTGCACACAAGTCAGTACTCATCAAACAAGACACTTGAATTTTTTTATATGTGAACACCTTAATAAATCTGACTTCAGAAATAATGATATTTAAAAATGAATTTGAAGAGTGAGGGAGGGGAGGGGTATGGAGGTGGGAAGGATGATGGAATGAGATGGACATTATTACCCTATATACATGTATGACTACACTACCAGTGTGACTCTGCACCATGTATGTGCCAGAGGAATAAGAAATTGTGCTTCATTTGAGTACAAAGTGTCAGAATGCATTATACTGTCATATATAACTAATTAGAACAAATTAAACATTTAAAAATTTTTTAAAAATGAATTCGGGGAAACAAGGCACCATAATTACAACCAAAGTCATACTGTAGATCCCACCTTCTGAAGACAACATTTCCCACACGGCTGAACACTGGACATTGAGTACCACTGCTGGCACTGCTTGAGGCGCCATGTTACTCAAATAAATTTGGGTATTATTTGGGTATCCCTATATCTTTGAATCACTAGCTCCAAACTCAATCCTAGATGGATGCAGATATGCCGAACTAGAACACATGCAATGCCACAGTGCAAAGAACTTTGGGAAATGAAGCATCCTTGTCCATGAGTTTCTATTAATAGAAAACTGGTTGAAACTCAAATGAAGAATTCTCAAATACTAAGAAAGGGCAAAATCTTTTAAATTAATATTTTAAAAGTAAACATCAACATAGCATTGAAGATATATAAATGGCAATACCATCCCCCCAAATTAAACATTTGAAAATATTTAATATTCAATATCTACTACTCAATATAAATTAAAATTACAGGGTTTTAAACATAAACTTGGCAAAATGGCATTTTAAGTTTGTTTTTTTAGGGTGCTGGGGAGTGAATACAGGGCCTCACTAATGCTAAAGAAGATTTTACCACTGAGTTACACTTCCAGGCTTTGATTTTTTATATATGAAGATTTGGGAATGATTTAATAAGCAGATAACAATATACACTCTATTTGGGAATGATTTAATAAGCAGATAACAATATACACTCTATTATAATATTTCCTGAAGTTATTTGGCAATATCTAGTAAAAACTTCAAAATTTTTACACTTTTTGCCCAAGAAATTTCACTTCTAGAAATTTAACCTAATAAAATACTTTTAAACCTATACAAAGATATCTATACATAGATATTACTTTCAATGGCAAAATCTTGGGGAAATTATCAAAGTTCACTTGTAAGCTATTGATTACATTAATTATATGATAGTCTTTATACTGTAAAATATCAATTATATTAAATCATGTTATAAGCACTATTAGATATGGAAAGATGTTCACTCCATTAAGTAAAATAAAGCTCATCAAATATTTATAATAATGAACTATCTCCATTTACATGAAAAAATACTGTAACTCTACATATGAAGTTTAAGAATAATTTTACTAAATGGTAAAATCAATAAGTGATTTTTAGTTATTATTCATCTCTTTCGTTCTGAAAACTATTTAACAAATGTGTTCTTTTTATTGAGAAAAACAACAAATACATTTTGAAATTAGAAGTTGTTCTCTTGGTCTACAAAGACTCCTTTCCCTCAACTCATTTTCTATAATCACTGTGTTATCTATCATCTCTCTGTATATCCAAGTCAATTTTGAAACTATTTCTACCAAAGTAACTTCTTTTAGTATCAAATTTCATGTTTACTACCTGTGGCAAATTATATTTCTTTTTATTTGTATTTAATTTTTTTTCTTTTAAACACCAAATGAAGCTTGTACAAGAAAGGAATTAACATTTATTGAACACCTACTATGTGCCAGAAACTATTTAAATCCCATTCACATATGTTAGTTCATTTGCATTTGAGTCTGGTTCTAATTACACATAACTTTCATAATTTGACAGGCATCAATCATTTTTCATTTTAGCTTGCATATTGCCAGACAGATGAGAGTATGTATTTTTAGTTGTCCTCAGATGGCAGCACTTACATTCTCTTGATTCAGATCAGGTGCCCTTTTCTGGACCTTCTCTAGGTATTTCTTTGGTTCCAAAATTCTACACATTGTTCTTCCAACTCTAGATCTATGATAATGCCCAGAAATTGCTGACATTTCATGAAGCAGGTTTCTTTCCTATAGAAGGGTCTACTCTTAAAAATGTCTTAAGAAATCCCAGTTCATGAAAATAAAATGATTGGTAATATATTTCATTGATGCATTTTAAGTATGAATTAAAACTTGCCACACATCTGGGGCCCAGTTAATGACATCGACAAATGCTTCCACAGCAATATATCCCTCCATTTCTATTTTCAATAAAGTGTCCACTTTTTGGAAAATGATCTTTGATCTTTCTCTGTCTCTTTTCTGGATAACAAGCCAGATGATGTACTCTCCCAAGTTGATCTGGAATCCCCAAGCAATATAATTATCATTAAGCAAAATTATTTCTGGAGTGAGGAGAAATCTGAAGATGGAAACTGAAAACTAAATCTGCCCTTTAAGTTTAGCAATGTTGTAAATCCGTATTGATGTTCTGACTAAAACTAGCCTAAAACCACGTACATTTTCCCTTTCTTTTTGTTCTCTCTCCTCTCTCTTCTCTCTCCCCCTCTCTTTCCCTGGCAAAACAATGTAACGTCATTACAGCAATTGACTTAAAACCTCCTTAAAAATCTGATTGTGCAAACAATGGTAGAGTCACAGAACAACCTTCGTAACCTTATGGAGCAAATCTCTCTATAAGATCATCCTAAAAAATCCCAGTTTCTAGTCTTTAGGAGCTAATGAGCTAAGGAAATTTGATAACTAACACAAGACTTTATATTTCAGTTTTAAAGCTTTATTACTGCAATGAAAATGGGTACTGCTCCATAGAGCCAAACCCAAAAAGAACTCCAATTGGAGCTAATGAAAATTATGGGGCAGACCAGGAGGAAATCAAGCAGAAGTCCTAAAATAAATCACATACTCTATAAAGCCATACATGAATGCCAATGTCTGTGAACAGGATTACCATATGCCTTATAGACCAATCATGTTATATGAGGCTTTTACTGTAAAATTCATGGAAACTAATTGATCCTCAAGGTTTTAAAGGGTTAGGGTACATCTTGTCAAACTCTACCATGTTTTTAAGAGTCCTCTTCATCATAGCCATCCAGAGGCCACCTGGCTTCAGCTTAAACTTGTCCAGTGATAGAGTGCTTATTAATGTCTGACGCAGACTAGTTCACCTCCAGGAAGCTCAAATCACTAGGAAGTTTTTTAAAAGTTACTAAATTAAGAATCTACTACTTCAGTATTTCTGTATCTTCCCTCTCAGAAGATGGCACATCTGGGGGTTTCTTGAAAATGTAAGCATATTGTTCCTGAAAGTTCTTAAAATACATTTGTACTGCCTGGGTGTGTGCATGTATATGTGCATTTTTCTGCATCAAATGTCAAAAACATAGTAAGTCTCTACATGATATAAGGATTCATCAGAGTCACAAAAGAATCTTGGATTTATAAAAGTTAAGAATCTCTCTTGGGAGGGGTAAAATAGAATAAATCTAAACTTTACTGTCTAAGTGCTATTTAAAGACAAAAATCATACAGCTGTGAGTCTTCCTTTTTCAGGCCAACCACATCTAATTCCTTAACCTGTTTCTCATTTTAGTAGTTTATTGATCTCATTATATTTCTTCAATATGTTAAATGTCACCTGTAAAGTATGTCTCCCAAACCAGGAACAGCACTTGGTTTCTACAACTCAAGGAGAGCAAGCTTCTCACTCTCTACTTTTCTTAATATTCTATTTCTATTAATCAAGACTAAGTCTCTCTGTTTCTATCAGTTGGGGAGTTGCTGGCTGTAAGGTCCAGACATCACCCTATACAATTTATACTAAGGACCCAAGAAAAGGGGACAGACAATAGCCTAGCCAGCCGAGCTCTTCACTTCCCTGCTAGATGCATAGCCAGGATCAGGAAGGTCCTGAGTGAAGTCGATACATACTCTCTCCATGGGTAGGAAGACAATCTTACCATACTTACAAGTCACAAAGGGTCTCAAGGTACCTGACTTGACACCATCTGATATTATCAAAATGCCAGTTTACATCTGTCAGTAGACTGTCTCTACATAGCACTGAAGCAAAAATTAAATAAATGAATAAATACATAGATAAAAAAATAAAAGTATCCCCTCCATTTCACAGACTTAATACTTCCTTACCAGAATCTTTGCTAGAGAACAGGAGAAAGGAGGCTAATAATTCTTCCTGGCTCTTTTTTATTAAGGTGGGAAAATGAAATGAAAGAGATACACCAAGATGGACACCGAAGAAGGAACAATTCTTCTAACTTTTTGTCCTTGAACTCCCCACCCCTAAAAGTAGCCAACAGTTTGGTCTGTGCACAAGACTACATTATACTGTAACTTGCAAGTGGGCATTGTTGCCATTCTTTAAAAAGAAGCTTTCAAATGAAAAGAGAGGTCAGACACCATCAAAGCTTAATATGTGAATGTAGGGGAATGTCACCTGATACACATTAATTTATGCAATCAATTTTTTAATAACAATAACAAATAATTTAAAAGTAATCCTCTCACCTTTATGTCTCAGATGAGGCAGCACCTGCTACTGAAATGAAGGGCGACTCTCTTGCCTTCTCTTCCTCTCCACGTAATTGCATAGGTAAAGGGGCTTCATGTCCTCCTGGCACAGCTGGAGTTGCCAAATTTAGCAAATTAAAAGGCAGAACTGCTAGTTATGTTTTAATATCATGTAAGTAACGAATAATTGTTGTGTAATCATGCCCCTTGCAATATTTGTGACTAACTTGTTCTGGAAAATTATTTACTATTTATCTCATATTATGGTATAATGGTGTATTAAGAATTGTAATGCAAAAATAAATAAATAAATAACTTTTAAAAATCTACAATAAATTTTTAAAAACAATAGAATTATAAATCAAAACAATCATTGTTTTTTTTTCTTTACATTAAAGTTTTTCTCACAGGGAAAAATAAGCCCCTATCTTGAACCCCTGACAAATTGCCTTCCCCCAAAAGATACAAAAAACTACTATCCTTAAATTAAACCCTGTGTAAATATATTTAAGCCTGCTTCATCTTATCCCTGATGGTAGAGCCACTGTACATAAATTGCTAGTTTTTACAGATATGGGAAACCAATCTTAATTAAATTCAAAGTGATGCAGTTTAAGAGTGGAAAGTACCCTGATGTCAGAGACATTTTTTCTGTGGCCTCAAATCAGCCTCTAATGAACACAGCCCCTAATGATCCAAAATCAAATTCTAAGATATGACACTGGTACTACAATGGAACTACAGATGAGGCTTTAGATTCCCAAGGCACATATTTGATATGTAACCTCAGTGCAAGGCCATCAATGACAGTTTGAGATCCTGCTCCTGAGATGACACCCTCAATTTCAGACTTTTTTCTGAATGATACTACATAAGTCTGAAAAACACAGTCTCATTTATAAACTGTGTCCGAGGAAATATAAAATAGATGGGTTATATGTACATGAAAGGAAAGCTCTATGAACAGTCTACCAAGTCATCAGCACATAAGCATGGGTTTTATTTAACAAAAGTAGAAAAGAAGAAAGCAGATTCAACATGGACTTCTGTCAAAGCAGCTATTCAGTCCTAGGAGACTCCGCCAGCTGTCTGGCTATGTGAGAAACCCACAGCCATGGCTTGCTGGTTACAGAGCTGGGAAGGGAGTCAGAACTGAAGCCTCATTGCCATAAGAACTAACTAACTATTTTTCTTCTCCTCATAAAACTATACATGAGAACTGCTAATAAGTTTCACATTTTTTGGCTTTATAAGAGAAAAATCTTAGGATGTGTATAACTTGGCAGTATTCTTCAAGTTTGGAAGCTTGATGGAGTTTTCAAAGCATTCCTACAGGATGTAGTCTTCTTATTCAATGGGAAAAAAAAGGAAAAGAGATGATATTAAAAGAAAAGTTTCATAGGTCTAAAACTTTAGTGAAAATAAAAAGATAAAGTAATTCTTTAAAAAAATAATCTTAAACAGAGAGCTGTACCACCACATCTATTTATTGGATTCTTTGTCATATGCACTTCTTCAAGATGTTTAATCATACCGTGCCTAGTGATCCATCTTTCCTTATCACTTCTAAGTATTAAAAAAAATCTGTTTTAATAAAGATAGCCAATTACTTTGTTTTGATGCAACAAATATGTAATTGGCACTTATCTTGTGCCATGCCAGAAATTGTGATAGGCATTAAGGGGTTTACAGGTGCTTGTCTTCAAAGACAGTGTCCTTGTCTTAAATGTATTCAGTCTGGTAGAGAAGACAATCTGGTCAGGGAGGCATCCAATCCAAAATGCAATAAGGCAAGTGCAACTGGGAAACTGCCACCAACAGACATTCACAAGGACTAATAAATCTTACCAGGAAGCAGAGGCTAGAGGGAAGGAAGGAAGTCTCCCCTGAGGCTAACAACTGAGTGTCTGAATTGACCAAGCAAGTGTTGGCCAGTTGGACACTGAGAGAAAACATTCTTTCCAAAAGATGAGAATGTGAAGTGATCAGGTTGAGCAAGAAACAATGCACAGATTATCAGTCAGGAACCAGATGGATAGTTGTATTGCCAGGAATATTATGGCTTCCAATACAGTAACAGTTCATGAACTAAAAAACAGTGACGAGTCTCAATCTCAGTTACATGTAAATGTAAGTAAAATAAACCCAAAATGAAATGGATTTCTTGCAGACTATAAGCAATTGCCATGGATCTTTCTTCTCTATGGTATTTGAAATATGTGGGATATTGGCTAGCAAAACATATTTCTGAATCTGATTGAGTACATATCATCAACAAAACAGTGAAATTGCAATAATCACAATAATTACCATTTATTTAAAATTAAAGAATTTTTACAGCCTTATATATCAACTTTTCTGTGTTCCTCATTCCTCCTTTGAAAGTGATTATTTTTTACCAACACAGTATAATAATTATATTGATTAATACACTAGGTATATTTTTTAATTGAGAAATTTTTAGCTATAATTCTTGTTGTCACATCACTTTGATGAATTTATATCAAATGTTTCTATCCTCCCTAGCCTAGAAATTAGAAAAGTGCAAATATTTATGACCAACTCACCTGTGAATTTTGAATATGGATTTTCTACAAACTACTAGATTGATTAAATGACCATGATTCTGTGGCAAAGAAAAAAAATGCTAAAAATAATAAATTCCATGTATAATAAAATTTCATAGTAAAACAAATGCCCTAATCATTAGTTTAAATTTCAGTAGGTTAATAAATAAATAAATAGTAGATGTGTCTCATATTATCTAACAACATGTTGGGAATGCTAAGGCCACTATTCTGGCAATTCTTACTGATAAATGTGGGTTTAATATAAAGGAATTAATTGTCAAGAGACACATTCCGAAGAAACTCCTCACACTTAGGCTTCAGAGAAGCTTTCAGTACCAGATACCAAAAAGGCAAAAAATTCTTTGAGCTTGAGATCCAATTAACTAATTATTATTAAATTTGCTAAAAAGGATTTGTACCACTCTTCTCTTATAATGATGAAGCTAAGATGGCAAAAGCTAGAAGGAATTCCAGGATTTTCATTATGTTTTCTACTCAACAATGTCTGGAAAATCTCTGCTCATGAATTAATACACTGCTTAAGAGTTCCACTCTCCTGCCAGGATGAAGGATACCTTAAGTTGAAAGTGATAGTCAGTTGGCATGAATTTGCAAAGTTAGAGTTAGAAGAAGAATATATACTATTTTACTCTTTTTAGGTACTATCATTGAACAGTTCTAATATCTCATTTAGGGTAATTTGTTTTAACATCAACATTATCTTTTAATAACTTTATTTATTTTTATGTGGTGCTAGGATCAAACCTAGTGCCTCACATATGCTAGGCAAGCACTCTGCTGCTGAGCTCCCACTTCAGCCCCCAATTAACATGATTTTGATAAAATAGCACATACATTTTCTACATCATTCTGCATGAAAATTCTACTTTTATAATGTTTACTTGGTTACAAAAAATCTCCAGAGTAGCAGTTAATATATTCATGCCAAGGCTACTTTGATCATCTGTCTGAAACAACATTGCAACTGCAGAACTTTTTTTTTTTTAATTTGGCAGCCACTTAATATACTCTCATTTTGTGCACAACTCACACAATGGAATACAGCTGTTCACTTAGTGCCCCAGCCTACCGAAGAAAATTACATAAACTGCACTGTTTATTCTTTCCTCTGTGTACTCAGAAAGGAAAGACATCCCAGATTTGACTTTATATTGGTTACTACCACACAAAAGCATGATTGCAGAACTGATTGGGGGCAAACTGCCAATTATACCATTACACACACACACACACACAAAAAAAAAAAAACACTTCAACAGAAAAAAAAATAACTCTAGTAAACAGACTTACGAAACTATCTGTTCATTTGTTCAACTAGTTAAAGTAATCAGTGAAATATTAACAATATGCTATTAGGATAATACAATTTAGGACTTGCCAAAGAAACTGAACAACATACACAAGTCTATTAAGTTACACGCACACCCAATATCAACATGCAGGACGTACTTGTAAGTTAACTTGGCAATCTATAAGCGGTAAAACATAACAAATGGTAAATTTATTCCCCGTATTTTTAAATTAATAAAGGGATTTGCAGGCTGACAAGTCTGAAAAAGTATCCCCAAGTAATTCATTTTCCTCGTTAAATTCTTCCCTTTTGATCTAGGCCAACTTAACAAATAAAAGTATGCCATTTGATTTGGTCTGTTTTACTTTGGGCCTTCTTGTGGTAAATTCAGTATAGGCTTTCCACCTCACACAGACATGTTCTCTCTGAGCTTTCCTAGTTCTCTGTGCATGACTCTGTAGCCACTCCCCCATCCTGACTTCTGTGCTTTATCTATTACTCACACCCTACTGGGCTTTACCTTCCCTGAGAATAGGAATAAGCAAGTCTCTCTTGACTTTGCATCCCAGGGCCTAGGACTGTGCCTGGAACAGACAATTTGCTCAATAAATATTTGGTAAGTGAATAAAACAACCAACTCAAGGAGAGATAAAGTTCAATCTAGTGTGAATTAATATTAACAACTTGTCCTTTGCCCTTGTCCTTCTCATTTCTCTCCTCCTCTCCCATCTCTCCACCCCTTCTCTTTCTTCTCCTTTCTCTGTCTCCCTCCCAAAATGCTGCTTATGCTTATAACAACAATTACTTAAATGGTAATGAAAACGATATCCAGTGTCTAGTACATAGCCTGCAGTGTAGCATATTCTCAATAAGTACTTATTGAATAAGGGGAAAAAAGGGAGCCAAGGGGAGAGAGAGGAAGGAAAAAAGTCAACACATCTTTGGAGATGCTATGCTTTTAAGGTTTATCACAGTGTAAAGAAAGGTTATTACCTTGCACTTTCCCCCTTTTGTCCTTAATGAAGTTTATTATCAAGTTGGGACAAAACACCTCATATTCACAAGGTAACCTTGATTATTATTTGACTATAAACACTGTTAGTAGTCAAGCATTTCTATTAACTTAAAAATGTGCTCAAGTATTATGCACATCTTGAGTTTTTTCCTCTATAAATCCTCTTTCTTCAAATTTTCTGAAGATTCAATATGATTCAAATGAAAGAGATAAAGTTCACATTGAGAAAGATTAACCCTAGGCTTACAGATTATAGCCCATTTCTCTGACTAAGAATTAAATAAATATACTCCCTGCCCATCTGCCTCTCAGTTTGTAGGGAAATCAATTACACCAAATGATGCTCAAAACCCCGGGAGTGTAAGAAAAGTCAAACCCATACCCTCCTGTCCACTTCAGGTGGGAATAAAATAAACAGCGTGTGGAATCTGCATTATGGGTTCAGTTCAATTCAATCAATGTCTGAATATTTATTTAATTCAATCGATGTCTGAATATTTGTTTCCTGGATGTTTGTTAAATATTTGCATGGGAGAATCAGGTTAATTAATGCATAAAAGTAGTCTGACTTCGGAGTGACTTTTAGTATAATTAGGAAAAAGGAAAAGCTAGAAATCTTGGCTCTTTATAGAAGTCAATTTCTCTTCTGTGCAGACCAAATAACAGGAAAGAGACAGAATTTTTGGTACAGAAGATGTGTGAAATTTCCTGTGTGTGCTATGATTAATTTGTCTAGGCTAAACTAGATATTATTACATTTCTGTGATTGTTTTAGATGCACTTTTTTAAAAATCAATTTCACTGTTGAAGTTGTCGTTTTCATTAAAATATTCATGTAATTGTACTAAAATAGATGATATTGGTAACTGTTTTATGTAGTTTGAGAGAATTAAGTTGACAGAGGCAACATACTTCATTTGAACATTTTAAAAACTTTCATTTGGTTAAGCATTATCCTCTGATTTTAAATGCAAATAAATGGAATAAAAGTTACTAAAAATCATAAATAACAAAACTGGAAGCAACCCTTGACATCACCTATTCACATCTCTATTCTATAGAGATTTTGTATCTGCTGATAACCCTGGTTAAACTATTAAAAAATGGTCAAGAGGAGTGTAGGATGAAGATTGAGAAGACCCCTGATTGAAGACAGAGCTTCTCTTTTTCATCACTTTTAGAAACAACCATTCTACTTAGTTAATACTGCCATGTATCTTGATATAGTATCAAAAAAGATGATTGTGAAGGCAAATAAAATCACTGTATTTGAAGATATATATATATATATATATCTTATTTTATATATATATAAACTCTTAGGCAAGAGTTTTCATCTTCACAGCTTCAGTTCCTTATCATAAATCCAGGAAAAATTATATTTACTTTTAATGCATTGCTTTAGAGAGAGAACGAAATAAGATTTTGTAATGTGTTAGCTTATTCCTTTAGTTTTTTTTCTTTTAAACCTGTCTAAAACAGCTGGTGTCAGACTTTACACGAGAACAGCCTCTTTTTTCTAAAGTCAAGCCAAATCTATCAGCAACCATATTAATGGCAACTCATGGCAGCACTTTCAAGGGTGTTGAAATATGACTCAATTTTATAAAACTTGAGTTTTTAAAAAGAACTAAAACCACAAAATTACAAAGAACTTCTAGTATGTATGCTCCATGAGGACAAAGATCTTAATTTTGTTTATAATTATATACCCAAAACCTACAGCACTGCCCAGGACATAATAGGAGAGCCTACATAATCACTGGATAAATGGATGAATGAATATATTTCTATTAACCTACATATAGGGAGACTTTATAAAGAAAGCAAAGAATATCATAGCTAGCCATAAATTTATGTAAACATGCAAAAGTCACTGCTAGCCATAATATTTTGGAGGAAAAGAAAGCGTAGCTGCCGGTATTTGCTTTGTGACTACATGTGCCATATTCTTTATGGACCCTGCTTCTATTGCCCACAGCACCTCTGAATGGGATTCAGTACCTCCATGCTAACATGAAGACTCTGAGATGCTAAGACTTTAGTAACTTCCCTTATGGACTAATACTGGTTGTTGTAACTAAAATTTGAACCTAAGCTTGACTCACAATTCCATATTCTTTTTACTACATCATGTTCCCTCAAACTTCCTAAACAGAAAAAAAATTTTGACAAGCTCAAATGCAGAGGTAGAGTGGGAGATATGAACAGTATAAGATGGTTTAAACAAAAGAACATAAATGTTTCTCTTTAGAAAGCTAACATGAGTCTAGGAAAATGTTTCAGAGATACAATAATGAATACTCACTCTACATCCAAGTTTTTGTAGTCTTAACTTGAGTGTATCCTTGTAATTACAATATATTTAAGAGGTTACTGGGTTCACACACATTGATGATCACACCAAGCAGAAAAAAATTTGTCTAGCAAATACTGGTGTATTTTTCCCTATTAGAATTTTCAGATTTCCATGGTTATAACCAATTTCAAAAACTTCTACATTAAGTCAGTGGCAGCCATTTCTGGAAAAGATAACACATGATTCAGTAAATGAATAATTATGTAAGATAGGAAGCTAGAGACAGTGTATCACAAGCCCCTAGTGTAACTTGTCAATGTGAGAGAAATCTTGAGTAAGTTAATGTGGGTTAAATAAGTAAGATCAGAGCTTTATCTCAATAAGTTGGAGAAAGTCACACTGCACCCCAGGGAGGAATAAGCTAAACGGAACTAAATTAAAGTTTATTAGATTGATCAGACAGTATACTAATCAGTAACATGCTTCTCAAGTCACACTATGTAACCTGATTGAAAGGGCCAACTACAAATGCATTTTAGATAATTGATGCATGGACACAGAACAAGTTTGGGCAGATCCAAACCAAACCAAACTACATGAACCCCAATGTTTAACTCATGTTAATTTTATCTGGATCAGATACACAGAACCCAATGCAATAAGTGCAAGACAGTGTGATACATCCATTCTGATAACAAAAAAAGAAAAAAGTAGTCATTTTGTTGTATGTAAGTCAGTAACAGTGGTTTGACAACCATAGCCTGGTCAAGGAGTGCAAAACCAAAGGAGAGTTAAACAATATCAATGTAAGGAGTGCAAAACCAAAGGAGAGTTAAACAACATCAGAGAACTTGGAAAACTGGAAATGAACAGTTAGTCTGATAAAATATGTGAAAACTATTAAAGGCCCAACATGTCTTTCCAACCTAAAAGGCAATTTTCTAATACTTCCATAGTTACACTCACTTAGAACTTTAAATGGGAATTATTTAACTCATATCCCTCTGCCTACAAAAATAATTTACAAATATTAACATGAACACATAAAAAAAGAGTAATGAATAGAAACATAATGTTGATTTCATAAGACATCTAAACTTCAGTGGATAAACTGGAAAATTAGTATCTATTCTGTTTATGAAAAGTGTCAGCTGTCAACTGAAGCTATCTTTTTAAGATAGTTTGTTGAAGTATAATTTATAGACCAAAAAGTATACCATTAAAATTGTATGATTTCCTTACTTTTAGAAAATATGTAGAATTGTGTAATTCTCAACACAATCCAGCTTTAGGACATTTCTATTACCCTAAAAAGATCCTTCAGGCCCATTTATTTTCAAATCCTGTTCCCATATTCACCCCCAAGCAAACATTGATCTGATTCCTGTCTCTATAGCTTGCCTTTTCTGAAAATTTTATATATATATAGAATCTAATAAGATGTGATCCTTTGTGTCTGGCTTCTTCCACAGACCATCATGTTTTTGAGGTACTCATGTACCATGGCATGTGTCAGTACTTTGCTCCTTTTTGTGACTGAAGAATATTCTATTGCACAGATATATCATATTTTATCTTTCCATCATCTGGTGGACATTTGAATTGCCTCCAGTTTGGGGGTCCTATGAATAATGTTGTTATGGCATTTGTTTACATGAGTCTTATGTGAATGTATGTTTGCATTTTTCTTGTGTCTATACTAGCAGTAGCCTTATCAGGAAATATAGTCAATTTATATTTAAAATTTTTTAATTCCAATTTTTTTTTCCAAAATGGTCATATCACTTTATATATCCCATCAGAGATATATGAACATTCAAATTTCTCCATGTTCTCACCAACATATTATAAACACTGTCTTTTTTTATTGCACCCAAACTAATGGATGTATATAGTAGTATTTCATTGCAATCATGAAGTAATGATTTTGAGCAACTTTTTATTTACTTACTAACTTTTGTATATATTATTTGGAGAATAGATTCAAATACTCTACCATTTTTTGTTTGGGTTGTCTGTCTTATTTTGGTATTGTTAACGTTCTTTATGTATTTTGATGCAAATATTTGACAAGATATACGCTTTATCTCTATAGTGATACTTGCATACCCATGTTTATAGCAGCACAATTCATAATAGCCCAATTATGGAACCAGCCTGGGTATACATTAACAGATGAATGGATAGAGAAAATTTTATACATTTATATATGAATGAAGTTTTATTCAACCATAAAGAAAAATGAAAATATTTTCTTATAGTTTGTTCTTTGTCTTTATTTTCCCAAAGATATATTTTGACGAGACAAATATTTCATTTTTATAAAATCCAATTTATCAACTTCTTCTTTTATGAGTTGTATTCCTGATTCACATCTAAGAAATGTTTGCCTAAACCAAAGTCATGAAGATTTTCTCTTTTGTTCTCTTCTAGAAGCCATATTATGTTAGCTTATATATTTAAGCCTATGATCCATTTTGATTTATTTTTTTATTTAATTTTTCCATTTTGATTTAATATTATGTAAAATAAACATATTTGGGTTTGCATATGGATATGTCATTGTTTCAGCATGATTTATTAAAAAGTCTCCTTTCTCCACTGAATTGCTTTGGCACTTTTGTTAAAAAAATAATAATAATAATAAAATAAAATAAATTGACCAAGAAGAAATACAATGGCCAACAAACACATGAAAAAATGTCCAATATCATTAGCAATTAGGGAAATGAAAATCATAATGACATTGAGATCTCATCTCACACCAGTCAGAATGATAGTTATCAAGAGTAGAAATAATAATAAATGCTGGAAAGGATGTGGAGAAAAAAGAACACTTTTACATGATTGGTGGGACTGCAAATTAGTACAACCCCTATGGAAATCAGTATGAAGGTTCCTCAGAAAACTATGCATGGAACCACTATAGGACCACCTGTATAATTCCTGGGTATTTATCCTAAAGAATTAAAGTCCTCATACTACAGTGATACATGCATACCCATGTTTATAGCAGCACAATTCATAATAGCCCAATTATAGAACTAGCCTGGGTATGCATTAATAGATGAATGGATAAAGAAAATTATATATATATATATATATATATATATATATAATGAAGTTTTATTAACTATAAAGAAAAATGAAATTATGTCATTTGCAGGAAAATGGATGGAACTAGAGACCATTATGTTAAGCAAAATAAACCAAACTCAGAAAGTACAGGGTCATATGTTTTCTCTCATATGTGTAAACTAGAGAGGTAAAAGAAAAACAAAGACGAGAGGGTGGTGCAGAGATCTCATGAAGAGCAAACGGAGATCAGTAGAGAAAAGGGACTAGCAGGTAAGAAGTGAGAAGGGGGGCTGGGGATGTGGCTCAAGCGGTAGCGCGCTCGCCTGCCATGCGTGCGGCCCGGGTTCTATCTTCAGCACCACATACAAACAAAGATGTTGTGTCTGCATAGACCTGAAAAACAAATATTAAAAAAAAAAAAATTCTCTCTCTCTCTCTCTCTCTCTCTCTCTCTCTCTCTCTCTCTCTCTCTCTCTCTCTCTCTCCTCTAAAAAAAAAAGTGAGAAGGGAAGGAGGGTGAGCTGGGGAGTGATATTGGCTAAATTATATTGTTACACTGCGTGCATGTACTAATATGTAACAACAACTCCCATTAATATATACAACTATAATGAACCGATAAAAATGCAAAAGAATTTCTACATGCAGGATCATGCTGCTGTTTTTTGTTTGGGTTTGGTTTTCTTTTGGATGACTTCACTTAATCTGTGAAATATTTCCTCCCTCTGCAGTGTAGGAACTGATGTCTCTGCTTAATATTTTTTAACCTGGTGTACCAGGGTGACCCTGACTCTGCATAGCAGTCAACCTGTACTTGATCAGAGAATGTGTTCAAGCATATTGAGCTAACAAGCCTTTTGCTCTTTGCTGAGGGATCTGTGCGTGGCTTGTAGAGCCTCTCCTGACTTTTACTTTCTACTAGGTTCTCCCAGTTCTTTCCTGCTCATGTGTGTGCACAGCTTATCAGCCATACAGGGAATGTGGGGAGTTTCTGTAGCCCCTGAGTTGTTGTTCCATATACAGAATCTCCCTATGAAGTAGTTCATGTGTCAACTGGTCAGCTTCATTCCCTAAACAGCGCCAGAGTACTGGCCTAGGAGGATTGAGGGCTTTCTTCATCCAATTCCTTCCATGTTTGCTATTTTTACTGACATCAACACTGGGCTTGGATTTCTTACCCCCACTCCAATTTACTGTGCTTTCAGGACAATAGGTAGAGGGTAGGAAAGGAAACAGCCCCAGTCAAGAACACAAATTCTCACTTATTTTTATAAATAAGTATTTCCAATTGGTTGTTTGTTTACTTCGGCTGGCTTCGTGAGGTTATTTTTGACAATTTTAACCAGTTTTACAGTTAGTTTTGAAGGTGTAGAGAGGATCTGCCAACCTCCAGTCACCTTCATTGAAAGGCCTCTCTACCTCATTTTCATTTCTTCTGTCAAACTCCCTGCTTTATTTGCTGGAATCATCTGAGCATGTTTAATGATTTGCATTTTTTTCCTTCACTTTTTGTTAATTTTGACATTATACTTTTTCTTTCTAGAATGTATTCTCCTTTTTTAATTTTTATATTTGTCAAATTTCTTCCTTTTAAACAACTTAGATTTTAGAACTAATTTGCATCAGACTATTACTTAATATACAGGAATATAATAAATAGCTGTTTTCTCTTTGAAAGAAAAAGCTGATAAAGTAGCAATGTATAGACTTTCAGAAATTTGTATATATGTTCTTATCATTTGTGTGTCTGTCTCTCTGTCTGTGTATGTGCATTACCAGGAATTGAACCCAGGACCACTTAACCACTGAGCCACATCTTTGGGCCTATTTGTTTTATTTTGAGGCAGCATCTCGCTAAATTGATTAGGGCATCACTAAGTTGCTGAAGTTGGCTTTAAACATGCATTTCAAAGTTAAATTAAAGGCATGCGCTACTATGCCCAATGTGTTATTATTTTGAAAAGATATTTGGTAATCATCATATTAGAAAAAATAGTGGCAATTTCAAGGGAATAATTGAAGGGCTTTTCACGAAGCTACCCTTTATAAAATTTTAAATAGTTGTTCTCAAGAAGAAGGAACAATTTTTTATCATGGGATTTGGGGCCAAATTTGGAGGGATATTTTTGGTTGTCACTTGGGGAAGTGCCACTGGCTTCTAGTGGAGAAAAGCCAAAGATGGTCCTAAACATCTTATAATACACAGAAGAGCCCATGATAAAGGATTACCTAAACAAAACATCAGGAGAACCAAGCTTGAGAAATCATCACTGAAGAAAACCAGCAAAGGATGATAAATCTCCTAAGGTATTCCCAAAGATCTACTACCTTTAGGTCCAAAGGCTTGAGATGAAGGAATTGTTAGCAAAGACAGTTGAAGCCCTAATGCAGAGAGAGGAGCCAGGTTTCAGAGGAATTATGTTTATACATTTTGGAGAATTCTCTTAAAGAAAAAGAACACAAAATTACAAACATAAAATTAGGTATGAAGATAAATATTCCAAAAAAAATCACAAATGTTTAAAATTTGAAAACAGCATCAATATGAAATAGTAATGGTGTACTATTTTATCAATTAATTAACAAACTCAGCTTTGGAATATGTTTTTCTGATATTTCTTGCTTGTATGTTCTGATTACTTCTTTGTATACAATTTTACTGTATCATTTTATTTAGAAAGAAAAAAAAATAAGCCAACATGACAGATTTAAATTTGTTTTTCAGCATTGAGAGTTTAGAAATTTATTTACAACTTCAAATTCATATCGTTAATATCATGCAATTTCTTTTAGTCAAATTTGGAAAAACTTGTATCAAATTTTTTACATATAAGCTGTAAGCTTACAAGACATGTCTAGTTTTCTTGGATAGTGACTAATATTAAATACTCTCTCAAGTGACAGTAGTCATTTACCAATTTGTCCTAACTGTCCTCATTATAGCATCTTGTGAGCTTTATATTATCTTCATCAATGTCAGTAATTCATGTCAAAGCACCAACAAATTTATATCTTTCTACAATGTGTCTGTATGATTCATTCCTGTTTCTTAATTAAATTATCAAACTACTCAAGAAGCAGTTAATTCTTTCTATTTATAATTTATCTCTTCCTCTTAGTGAATTACAGCTTTGGGTATCATCAGAAAAAAAAATGTTTTATTTCTCAATCAGAATAATTTATATTGATTCAATCATTCAGATTATCACTTTGCTTTATATTTTGTTAAGTTTGTATTTAAATTGTTGCTCAGTTTTTTAATAAATGTAGTGTCTTTCATATTTATAGTAACCAGGAGTCCCCAGTTTTAGACTTGATTAGCTGAAATTCTAAATAATTTTTTACTATATGTTTCTCAACTTCAAAATATTTTTTTTTCTTTAATGAAAACATTACCATGTGAGCACATTCCTGGAGTTGTTTTCTATGCCTTGAGAAAGAGTCTGTACATATGAGGGTCTGTAAAATTCAAGTTGTATTCATCTTCTAGAAATCCCCCATAAATGAAATCGATACCAAATTTTGGTCCAACAGGGAAGAAGCCAGGGGAATGAATAACTCATCCTTGCTTTATTGCTAGTGCCTCTCATTGACCAAACCCAACCATCAGTCAGAGGGTAAGAGACATTGAATGACACAGTCAGTCGAAGTTGTCCTCCTGGGTCATAAAGCCAGGCCTAGTACTAAAGAGCAAATGTGGAAAAACAGACAAAGAATTAAAAGTCCAATTAATTGTATCTGAATAGTTACTATCTTGTAAAGCTTATATTTTACAGCATGATTACTTTATTTTTGTTTCTGTGCTCATGTTCAGACAATAAAATAAAATAAAGAACAAAGTTGGTGCTTGCTCATAAAGATCACATCCTCAAGAAGCACCCGCTAGCCTATGTATCCCTGTAAATACTGTACAATCTTGGTTCAGCAAAGCGTATTCACCCTTTAATACATTCACATATCATAATCATTTTGAAAGCTTCAACACATGTCTTCTAATGGTGTCACTCTATATAATGAGATATGCAAATTAGAATGTTATAGAGAGTCTTAATTGCATTATATCATTCAGAGTTGTAAATGTTCAGCTAGTTACAACCCAGGTAGGGCAATCAGAAGAAGAAAAGAAAAAAAAAAGAAATATTCTTTTGACTGTTTGACCCAAAAATGAAACAGACTTACACTGCTAATGGGCATATTAATATGCTCCTCAGACATCTATTGTAACAGTGGGTTAACATGGATGGCCTCCAGAGATGTATGAGCATTTCCTTATAAATGCTTTATGAACCCAGGATCCAATATTTTCGGGTCCCCAGCCACTATTTCTTATATTGTTTTAAAGCTTATTATAAACCCTAAAGGAATTTAAAAAACAAAAACTTAAATCAAATATGGCTTGTCAGATAAAGAGTGGGAGAAGGCATAAGCAAATCCTCTACAGAGAAAATGTATTTCCTTTCATGCATTTTCCATGTAACTAAATAACTTCCATAATGTTATTTTCCAAACTCCAAATTCTGACATGATTTGGCAAGATATGGAAATGGAACCTGTGAACATTTTTTCTCCTGAAAATAGGTGGCTTCTTTCACGTATTACCAACTTCTATGCAAACAAGAAATCTTTAGCAGCTTGTTCTACAAGGCCATAGTCATATGCAAATTCATTTTCATCTCTGCATCTCTGCTATGCATAGTTCTATGCATACAAGATGAGATTGAAATACATAATATCCCTTCTTCATTTGAAAAGCCCTATACATCCTCTCCAATAGCCACATCAACTTCCTTCTTCCACTCCCACATGGATCACTTTTTTCATTTAAAAATCATTCTTATCCTCTCCAAAACCTACCCTCTTCTCCTTTTACCATCAAATCCTCACCACGACCACCCTTGTCACTATTATTAACCCTCTTACCAAGAAAAAACATGTCCTAGGGCATTGCTTTTACAGAGTTGTCTTTGTCTTGCTCAATTAGTGCAGTTTCTTGGATGCTCTGCCTTCAGTCCTACCCTGATTTATTTAATCATGTTGGAATTAATGAAATTCAAGGCAGAAAATCACAATTTTCCCTAAGACAATCAAAGTCTATCATTTGATTCTTGGGAAAAAGTTTGATTTATTCACTTACCTAATGAACAGTGACACTTGGGCGTTTCACAACTATGTCACATTGAATGCCCTCAGAATGATCTGATTAGCTCACCAAGAGAGGACATCTTCAATGAGTCCATGTTTCTGCCAATAGCATTATTTTTCTTGTCAACTTTCTTGTTTGCTTCTCCCACTTATTCACTCTCTATAGCAAATTATCCCACAAGTTATATTGAATTTTCTCCTTAAATGTTTCTTACATTCTCTTTTCTTCCCCGTAGTTCCCTATCAACACCAATGCACTTGCCATTTCATGCCCAGTTTATTGCATCAACTTCAAAAAGTACTTCCTTCAAATCTATTCTGTAAATTGCTTCCAAATCAGTATTCTAAAAGATAATGTTGTCGTGCTACTCCTCTTCTAAATGTCTTCTATGGATATTCAATAACTAAATAATAGTTCAAACTCCTCAGTTTGGAAAACCTTACAGTTGACAAAAGATCCACCCAGTATCAGAATTTCCTTATTCCCAACCCCTTGGCACTGGCATAATGGATCTCTTCCAGGGTAAGTCAGAGTGCAACAAAGAGTGTACTTAAATTCAGAGGATGGCATTCTGAGGCAAGATCAAGGCCAAAGATATCAAAATTTAAATCCAATGGTGATATACTAGCAAGTAGATCAGAATCAAAAGGCAGTTTTTGAGCAGTTCATAAGAAATTTCCTTTAACATAAGATCATCCCTTATGGTCTTTTTTAAGAATCCAAGAGTCAAGTAAGATATCCCAAATCTAACGTTAAAATCTTCATTTTCTCATATTATGCAATTAATATACACTTTGCCCTCTGGACACTGGTCATTCTACACTGAAGTGTGTACCAGAATCACCTACAAAACTTGTTAAAGCAGATGTATAGCTGAGTGTAGTGTTGCACACCTGTAATCCCAGCTACCTGAAAGGCTGAGGCAAAAGGATCACAAATTCAAGCCAGGCTTGGCAATTAAACAGGAAGGATTCTGCCCCCAAAATAAAGATAAAATGGTCTGAGAATATAACTTAGTGGTAGAGAGCCCCTGGATTCAAACCCCAGCATCACAAATATAAATCAACAAACAAACAAAATTTAAACAGAGTTAAGGTTGTAGTTAATGGGTAGAGTAGCTGCCTACCAAGTGCAAAGCCCTAGGTTTCATCCCCAGTACCACAGAAGAACAAACAAACAAAAATCACCCTAAAATTCATAAGATTCACTCCCAGGCTCACATTCAGTTGGTCTAAGACTATTCTAGTAAGTATCTAAGTGGGAAGGGGTATATATTCCCCAAAGATAAACTTAAAATAACCCTTTTTACTCTAAACTTTTTAAATTTGGATTCATCAGGACTTAGTGCTGCGGAAAGGCATATGTGTCCAAAAAATGTACATAAGCCCAAGGTACTTTGGAAGGATATTCTAACAGGACAATGGAAAGGTCCTGACCCAGTAATTGTCTGGAGTCGGGGGTCTGTTTGTGTGTTTCCACAGGGAGAACAGCAGCCGATTTGGATTCCAGAGAGATTAACCAAGGTCCTTACCCAGTGATTGTCTGGAGTCGGGGGTCTGTTTATGTGTTTCCACAGGGAGAACAGCAGCCGATTTGGATTCCAGAAAGATTAACTAAAGCGATTTCTACAGACCAAACAGAAGACGATTTGGCTCAAATCCATAACAACTGATATCCAAAACTCCAGTTTGGCTATTCTTACATCTGCAACAGAACCAGGATGCTTTTTTCAATATCTATTTTATTATTGCCCTTTGCCATATCATGAAGTTCTATTTTGTTTTTTGAGCTCATACAGACCTAGGTTAATGTTTTGCTGATCAGTTCTATTTTTTGACTATAGAGTTTTTAAACATTGCAATGGAGATTTCACCCATAAAAAGTTATAAGGCCTTTACTATAATGTTATGTGTTGTATGTATTATATTATGTGTGCACACTTGTGTTTTGTGCTATATGTTTGAATGTATGTATGTCCATATATCATATATGATGAGCGCTCATGATAAAATGGATCCAAATATTTTTTTTTTCACGTGATTTATATGGTTTAGTTTAAATTGGGTAAACAACTGTTGAGGATTGTTTTAATATGTAAACAAAAAAGAAGGTTAACAGATCTGTTTGTTTACTTTCACCTTTCCTTTTCATTATATTTAATAATTCTCTTAAAGATAATGTAAATTGTTAAGAAAATTGTTTTCTTTTAGTGCCTTCTGTAATGTTACATAATTTTTTCTTTAGCCATTATTGCCAGAATTCCTATCTTCATCCCAGTGCTGGTGAAGTCAAAGATAAAACCAATCTACAGCTTCTACAATAGCCATCACTGAACTGCTTGCAGAACTTGCCTGGACACATTGTGAGCTCACCTGTATGCATTGTGAACTATCTGTTGGTGCAGCGACTTGTGGTAGTGTTGGGGTATTTTTGCTGATGATGTCATTGGTGGTACAATTTTTCCAAAAGGAGCCGTCAATTGGCTTGGTGTATCTTCCTCCCTTCTGCTTGTCATGATCGTCCAGCTAAAATTTGGGGGCCAACAGAGGTGAGGCAAAGAACCTCACCCCCCCGCTGGTACAAAGACCTCTCCACAGGTGTGGCTGTATACTGGACCGGTAGTCAGTGACGGGTAAGATCCAATTGCAATGGTACCAACCTAAGGACCATATGTACTATTGGACAACCTAAGGCAGGCACGGTCCCTAAGCCACATGCTTGTTGTTTAAACAGAGAGGGGGAGATGTTGAGAGCCACAGCCGAAGGGGCCCCAGCAAACTTCCAGCTGCCAGCAAACTTCCAGCTGCCGGCTGATGATTGGCTCACAGCGGCCCCAGCAACATCTAGCTGATTGGCTCCTCTGCGGTGATGCTCATTGGGCTGTTTCCCTGCCCTTTCAGACCACGGAGCTGCTCATTGGGGGACTTTTTTGGCTCCGCCCACATGACCCAGCCAATCGGCCTCAAGAGCAGGAGGATTGTGGGAGGTGGAGAGAAGCTTGTGTGGGAGAGAGAGGCTTGTGGAAAGCCGGTGGTGGCAGTTGAGGCTCTGAGGGTTTTTCCTGAGAGGCTGTTTTGTTTGGCGTGTGTGGTTCTAAAAATAAAGTTAGTTTCTTTTGACAAGTGGCTCCTGATTGTGCCCAGCCAGACTGCGGCATCTAAGAAGGCTGATGAAGCTAGTCTAGGGACCACACTTTCAGAATAAGTGCCTAGGTAAAGACATAGCCCATGCTATCTCTTAAATATAAATACACATTCTCAACTCCCATTGAGGAGGGGCACTCCACTTCAACCAACATATGAGCCTGTGCAGACTTACATGAAGCTCCCTACCCTTCCACTTACATCTTTATGTCTACACCTATAACACTGTGTTTTGTTCTAACAGAAAGAGGAAGAATTAGTTCTTTGAAACTAGACTTGTAACCTTGGATCTTAATCTTGCTTCCTTGAATTCTAATCCTGCTTTCAACTGTATGACTTTAAGCAAATAATTTCAGCTTTCAAGGTCTCTTTTCTCACTTGTAAAACAGGGATAATAACATACCTTTTGTGCAAAGATATCAACATTTTTTTTAGTTTTTCCTTCTCTGGTAGTGACTTTCCAGTTATAGTTTATTTGTACTATGATACTACCATTTAGTTATTTTCCCTGCCTTCCCAACTGTGGAGCCCAGTGTGGCCATTGAACACTTTTTTTTTTTTATGGGCTCTTATAAACTTTGGTCAGAAAATTTTCAAGATGAAAAGAACTTGATTCTCATCAAATTTAACCCTTTCATTTGAGCTCTTTGTCAGAAGTCACATCTCTGGTAGATGATAAATCAGGCTCAACTCACTTTTCCAGATTCCACCTTCTCCGAAGGTTTGTATTAGGGTTAAAAAAAATTGCTAACCTGGCATGAATTCGTATAGGTAGTGGAAAAGGGAGGTATTTTGGCTAAGGGGCCAACAAAAAACAACATACAGAAATTCTTATTTTAAAAAATATTTTGTTTTAGTTGTAATTGGACACAGATCTTTATTTTATTTTTATGTGTGCTGAGGATCGAACCCAGCACCCCACACATGCTAGGCAAGCACTCTACCGCTGAGCCACAACCCCAGCCCCTAGAAACTCTTATTTTAAAATATCAATTCAATCATCGCTTTGTCCATTACTCTACCCTCATTTCTCTAAAGCTTACAAGTCAGTGGCATGGAACTACACTGAGTGAAAAAAGCTCATCTCCAAAGGTTACATATCATATGATTCCATTTATACAACATTTGAAATGGTAAAAGTATAGATACGAAGAAAAGATTAATGGTTGTCAAGAGTGAGGTAAAAGGGTGGTGATGGAGAGATTGCTATTAAAACCTAGCATGAGGTAATCCTTGTGGTGATAAAACCTGCCTGTATTTTGACTATGTGGTGGTCCCACAAATCTGCACTATAGTAAAAGAGTAATACACCTGTGCAAATGTGTACATGTTAAATTGGCACAATCTGAGTAAGGTCAGGGGACTGTATCAATGTCAGTTTTCCAGTCATGATTTGACACTATAGTTGTGCAAATTGTTACCAAGGGGGAAAACTAGGTAAAGCTTTCATGGGATATTCTGGCATTATTTCTTACTATTGCATGTGAATCTACAATGAGCTCAAAAATGTAGATTAGAAAACACTAAAGTCAGCAGCATAGCAAAGTGATGTTCATTGACTTTAGACTGTCACTTTAGTTGAGGCCCAGTTTAGAGAGGAAAATCCATTGGGAACAGCACCTAAAACTCCCAAATATAGAATTCCTGGAAAAGGAGAAGAGACTTATGAAGAAACAGAAATATGTCCACTGTGTCACTTTTGCCACTATGTCACTCTGACTCTAGACAAAAAAATTTAAGTTCAGGAATCATAATATTTTTGGATGGTGCAAAGGTAACTGTCTTAAATATGTGATGGGAAAGGGAAAGAACAGGATAGTGAGAAGAATAGAGTAAGAAAGCTAGAAGAAGAAAAAGTAAGTCAGATAAAACACTTAAAATATCAATGTAATAGAACTAGAGAAAGTTCTAAACTAGAACCAGATCAAGGGTACACCTGAAATAGTAAGTTTTCTCTTGTTCTATTCCCATAGCATCCTACTCAGCCAGATGATGACAACAAAGGTGTTAGTTTTTGAAATTTAATTAATCATGAGTATTTTTCACTTAGGAAGGAAATTTTTGAGGCATATTATAAACAAGAACTAAAGCATATTTGACACAGACGTTTACATTATTCTAATGCATGTGGAGGCTCATCCTTGAACTTCAACCTAATCTAGGTTATGAAAGGGATGTAAGTAGTATGTCTTGGAAATCTATTGCTCAATTAAAAAAATAAGTTGTTTAATAACCATTATATTATAATTAATATTCTGTGCATCAAAAAGGCTGGGCAGGGCACAGCAGTGTGGTGTTTCTGTGCTTTATAACATCTGGAACTTCAGCTGGTTGGTTTCAATGGCTATGGGTTTCTGGAACTCCCAGCTGGTATCATATGTCTTGGGTTTCAGCTTCTTAAATTGTCATCTTCAAGAGCTTTGAATTGTATAAGATGGTTCCTTCACTCACATGCCTGGTATTTGGAGTGGGATCACTGAAGCAACTAGAATGTACCTATACATATAAATATATCTCGACATATTCTTTCTGTATGGCAAGCTTAGGTTTCCTTACAATATGGTTGTCCAGGGTTAACTTTAAACATATTTGAATAGCCACAGCTCATCAACTTCTGCATGCATTTACAAAGTTGCCACATGATCCTATAAACACCTATCTTTTTTTTAGTTCATGTTTTATATTATGTTGTGCCTCTTTTTATTAATATCATATTAAATCCTTACAGTCTAAATGCATCCCCATAAAATTTATAAGTTGAAACCTAATCCCCAATACAATAGTTGTGAGAGGGCTGGGAATGTAGCTCAGTGATAGAGTGTTTCCCTAACATGTAGGAAGCCCTGTGTTCAATACCCAGTACTACAAAAAGAATATATATATATATATATATATATATATATATATATATATATATATATATATATTAACATACATAATTATACATACATATCTATATAAAAATGTATATATAATTATGTAAGTCATTAGGTGATTAGGTAATGAGGTCAGAGCCTTCATAAATGGGATTAGTGACCTTATTCAAGAGGCCTGAAGGAGCTTATTTGCTATTTTAACCAAGTAAAGATACTAAGTGTCATTTTTGAGCTCTTAGCAGGCACTGAGTCTGCTGGTACCAACATCATGGACTTCACAGCTTCTAGAACTGTGAGCAACAAATTTTTGTTGTTTAAATTACCTAGTCTTACGTATTTTTACAGCATTCCAAAGAGACAAAGATATATACTTTGCATTAAATCCTAAAACCAGGCCTGAGAAGTAGCACTGTAATATCATAGTATATATCTGAAAAACATTAGGCAATACACCTGTGAAAGGTTCAGCATACTCCAGCTGAGAAGTACTGGAAAAGTTATTACATTTAAATCGGTAATTGAAAAGGGTTCAATGGTTTTGCAAGATCCTACATATGTAATCTAAAGTGAATTAGTGAAAGCAAAATATGTTGTTTTTCCCAGATAAAATGCAAAGTTGAGTCATATTTGCAAATAAGAATGCAGGAAAAAATGGTTTTCCCAGAATAGACAGTAGAGAAAATTACCTAGAAGACTGAAGATGTCATTTGCACCAATTTTCCCCTCAAAGGACCAGCCACCCTTCAACTAAGCCCGGTAGGGATGTTGAGCCCAGGTCAGCACCAGCATTAGCCTCAATGGGAGGTATGTGTGGTTCCATGGCTCTCATATTTCTCTTAAATACTCACTTATCCCATGTGCCATCCCCATAGTCTTCCAAACCTGTTCCAGAGACAGTTAGTTTATTTGACAAAGTAATGCATGTGAGGGTGATAGTGCATTCCATAAGCTTACTGTGAGCATAGGAAGACCATAGTTTGCTTTCGAGGGACTGTCTCAAATGTCTGTCTCATCTCAAAGGAATTATTGTTCTGGTAAAAATGTCAGGCAACTAAGTCTGTTGATAAATCTGATGATAAATTCATGCTTGAGTTAGTATATTGGTTAAGAGTAATGACTCAGTTCTCAGCTAGGAGGGCTTAAATCCCAGCTTCAACACCTAGAGTGTGACTTTGGACATGTTACTTAACTTCTCCCTACTTCAATTTCTTCATCTGTATAATGGAGAATATAAAACTACCCTCAAGATTTCATATACACCCAAGAAGCATTTTTAAGTATCTCTGTAGCCTTCAGTTGTTTGTAAAAATTATAATCTCATATTTTTTCTTTTCCTAGAAAAGTAAAATAAATATGTCTCTCCTGGGGTCCCCTAAGCATCATACTTCCGTGTTAGCTCTGAATTGATTTTCCTGAATTCCCCATTGGACTAAGTATTAGACTAAGTGACTTGAGTGACTGTGTCTGTTATTTAATTTTTTATTTATTTATTTATATATTTTTAAACAGGGTCTTACTATTGTCTCAAACTTCTGGTCTCAATTGATCTTCCTGCCTAGTAACTGGGACTACAGGTGATCACCACAGCACATGTTTTGTTTTTGTTTTTTTTGTTTGTTTGGTTGTTTATTTGTTTGTTTTGTTTTTGTTTTTGTTTTTTGTACCCTACATGGTATCTGGTACATAGAAAAAAACCTCATAACTATCATTTATTAATTCATTCATACCTTATTTTCTGTATAAATTTCCTCTTTTGGCATGTTTGACCACATAGACAGTCATCTTTACCCAAGTCACTATCATCTGATAAGAATGGTAGTAACTCTTGGTATTCTGTATCAATATCTTCCCTACCTTCCAGATAAGGTTAGCACTGTCTCCAGGGTCTTGGGTTCTCCACTTCTATTTCTGTCTTCAGACCCATTTCTTGCCATTCTGTACTTCAAAATGTCCCTCTAGCTTTGAGTGAGCTGCATTTTATGATTCAGCTCCAGAAGTTCTTTGAGAGGGTCAAAAAGAAAAATTTTAAGTCTCTAGGTAAGCTACTACTCAAAAAAGTAATTTTAGGTATTAAATTCTTTGTCTGGTAGGAATCAATAAGAAAGAATGCATGCTACCTAATAAGGGCTTCAATGATGGTTCCTTTCTCTGATTTTTGATTGTTCTAAACATGATATTATCTTGTCCTTGAATTGTAATTTATTTTGATTAGAGATTGATTCTTTCTTCATTAAATATTTCTAACCTTGAAATAGATCATGGACAACTACAAATACATGATTTTTTAACAATAGGCATTACATTTGTTTTTACCATAAGCTTTCAATAAAACATAAATTGCCTGATTTTCATAGTACTTGCATCTTTCTAACTATAGTTGAGTGCTTTATGCACCTCCATATAATAATAATTTATGCAGAGCTATTGATACTGAATCTATTGTGTTGTACAATTCGTTGAAAGACAAGTGTTTATTTTTAAGATGAGCTACATTTTCATATGCACCAACATTTATATCTCTTCCTCATATAAAATATCATAGTTTCAACATACTAATATTTTCTTTTCTTGGGACATGTGTGTTTTATTATTTTTCTTTCACAAAGACTAAGTATTTATATTACCCTGCTTGAAAAAGAAAAATGGTATAAAGTGGACACTTCTTGATAAATGAATAAAATAACATGTAAATAACAGCATTTTTTTTCCTCTGACACTCACCAATCCTGACTTTTTTGCTCAATCTTACAAAATCTTTAAAGGAAAAAAATCACAACATGCAAAAATAAAATAGAAGCTGCACTGCATAAGCATTGATCTATAGAAGAATTCATAGACTTCATATGGACCATGCAATATGATACTTTGACATGTGACCTGGACACATAGAAGCTGACTTAAAACATGACACATCATCATTCTGTGGTTCTGAGTCACCTTTTGCATAAGAGTTGTCATCAGCAGAATACACGACAAACCTGATTCTGAACTTTGAGACAAACTGAGAGGTGATACAGAGAATTCTGAATGAGCTGCTGTTTAAAAAACAGACCAGGCAGCATAAGAACATTCTTGAAGCACGACAAAGTATCAGGAAGCAATTTGTGATGAGAAGAAATAATACCGAGACTCTTGAAAACTCTTGTCTTCTCAACACACCCCATTTAGGAAGAATGGGTTGTTATATATGAACAATTATTAAACAAGCTTGCACTCTTTCCAGCAGTACATATTTTTCGTTTAAATATGATTCCTCTTTAAATGAGCGATTTCTTTTTCTTTTTATAAATTTTCAAGGATGTTACAAATTTGAAGTCCTCACATAATGTTTACTCTTCCACAGTAGCATAAAAAACAAAAATTCATTCATTTATGTGGAAAAAAATTATAACTCTGATCTATTTACTCACAAGTATGGTAGCTAACTTATTCTTTGCTTCCCTCTTCTCACTAATCAAAACTGATTACCAGTCATTTCTTGAGACTTTCATAGTCAAAGCTGTTGAGCCAATTTTATACATTTTCTTTGTCTGTACTCTGCACTCTGCATTTCTTAAGAAAGGTGGAAAGTATTAGAAATTAATAAGTGGCACATGTTTTCGATTAATGAAGCATAAAATATTCAGAAATAAAATATTGTTTGTAGCAAAATTATGAAACCATTTCTCAAGCTAAGATATCCACATGCAATAAATTGTTCAAGGATTGCAGGGGTAGAAAATATTCTGAAGCCACAGGATTAAAATCAGAGGTGTCTAGAAAAACTATCAACAGCTTTAATGTTATTCCTATCAAGATCCCTATGGCATTTCTTGTAGAAATAAGAAAAACAAATTTAAAATTTATTTTGAATCAAAAATAGACTCCAAATAGTCAAAACATTCTTGAGAAAGAATAAAAAGCTAGAAGCATCACATATACTGCTTTCAAAATATATTACAAAACAATAGCAATTAAATAGTGTGGTACTGGTCTAAAGACAGACAGGAGGGCCAATGGAACAGAATAGAAATCCTAGAAACAAAACCACACATGTATGGTCAACTGATCTTCAATAAGGGTTCCAATAATATGCAATAAGGAAAAGATAGTCCTTAAGCTTTGCAGGCCAGCATTTGACAATGGGAAAACTGGATATCCACATGCAATTTTTTTTAAATGGACTCATACAATAGGCAAACCATCAGCTCAAAATGAATTACTGGTTTAAATGTACTTCCTGAAATTGCAAAACTTCTAGAAGAATACTTCTGGAGAAAGCTTCATGACTTTGATCTTGTTCAATGATTTTATGGATATGACCCTAAAATTACAGGCAAAAATACAAAGTGGGACTAGACCCAACTAAAATTCTTCTGCATAGCAAAGAAAACAATCAACAGACTTAAAACCCAACCTACAGAATGGAAGAATATGTTGCAGTCATATATCTGATGAAATACAAACTTCAAAAATAAATAAGAACCTTTATGAATCAACATCAAATAAACTAACAGCCCAATTTAAAATAGGCAAAAATCTTGAATAAAGATTTCTCCAAAGAGAACAAACAATGATCAACAGGTTTATGAAAAGATGCTTGACATAACAAGGAAACAGAAATTAAAACTACAGTGAACTATCACCTCCCCCCTTGGGAGGCCCTACATCACATGGTAAACCTTAGATTATAAAACCAAGATAAAGTCACTCAAGTTCATAATAATTGTGATGTATCCATAATATCTATTACCCCCACCCTAAAACTCAATGTTAGAATCTGAAAATCAAATTATATTCCTCTCTTTCTCTTTGTTCCTCACAATCCATTTCTGAGTTACTTTCATGCTTCCTAAAAAACATCTCTGGAATCCATCCTTCTTGATACTTCACTACCACTGCCTTAATTTAGGTATCCATCTTTTCTCTATATATCTACAACATCCTTCTTAATTTCTCCCTGTTGTCAAATCAACCTCTCATTCACAGTCTATCTTCCATGTATGATCAAAGTGATCTTTATTTTTTAAAAAATAATAAATATAGAAAAAGTCCAATTAAATATTTGCGTCCCTCAGTTTAAGTTTCTGCTCAAAAAACTGCCTATTAGCAGTTTTATTGCTGCCTATTAGCAAAAATATAAAATAAATTCATGTATATAGCTTTCAGAAAATCCACTCTAAACATCAGTTCAAACACATCTATCAGTACTCCCTTCCTTAAATTTTATAGGACAGCACTTCCCAGAAAACCCCAGGCCTTCTCATACCTACATACCTTAAAATTTGTATTTCCTTCTTGTCTTAGAAGGAAACTCCTACATTCTCTGAAAAAAAAAAATTACCCAAGTATGCAGTGATACTCCATCCCAAAACCTGGTTTATAGGCCCCCATTAGAGTTCTTACCATATTGTGATGGATGTGTCTGTCCTCAGGTATGTCTCCCTTATTAAACTGTGAGACTTGAGAGCAGTGACTATTGATGCTCTTCTTGACTTCACAGTATTCTTACACTCTAACACAGAGAACTTAGAATCAAAATTGTTCAAATAAATGAGGCCAAAAGAGGCTGTTCACACCTAACAACATTTTTTTTTATTTTTATTGTTGGTTGTTCAAAACATTACATAGTTCTTGACATATCATATTTCACACTTTGATTCAAGTGGGTTATGAACTCCCATTTTTACCCCGTATACAGATTGCAGAATCACATTGGTTACACATCCACTAATTTACATATTGCCATACTAGTGTCTGTTGTATTCTGCTGCCTTTCCTATCCTCTACTATCCCCCTTCCCCTCCCCTCCCCTCCCCTCTTCTCTCTCTACCCCATCTACTGTAATTCATTTCTCCCCCTTGTTTTTTTTTTCCCTTTCCCCTCACTTCCTCTTGTATGTAATTTTGTATAACCATGAGGGTCTCCTTCCATTTCCATGCAATTTCGCTTCTCTCTCCCTTTCCCTCCCACCTCTCATCCCTGTTTAATGTTAATCTTCTTCTCGTGCTCTTCCTCCCTACTCTGTTCTTAGTTACTCTCCTTATATCAAAGAAGACATTTGGCATTTGTTTTTTAGGGATTGGCTAGCTTCACTTCACATAATCTGCTCTAATGCCATCCATTTCCCTGCAAATTCCATGATTTTGTCATTTTTTAATGCAGAGTAATACTCCATTGTGTATAAATGCCACATTTTTTTATCCATTCGTCTATTGAAGGGCATCTAGGTTGGTTCCACAGTCTTGCTATTGTGAATTGTGCTGCTGTGAACATCGATGTAGCAGTGTCCCTGTAGTATGCTCTTTGTAGGTCTTTAGGGAATAGACCAAGAAGGGGAATAGCTGGGTCAAATGGTGGTTCCATTCCCAGCTTTCCAAGAAATCTCCATACTGCTTTCCAAATTGGCCGCACCAATTTGCAGTCCCACCAGCAATGTACAAGTGTACCCTTTTCCCCACATCCTCGCCAGCACTTGTTGTTGTTTGACTTCAACCAAACAACATTATAAACCGCCAAGTACAATCACAAAACTAATAAGTGGAAAAAGTAATTGAAATAAAAAATAATAGTGTTCTCAGAAACTAATCAGATAATAGTAATAGAAATAATAAGAGTTGCATAAGAGCTGTCAGCAGCAGAAAACATAACAAATTGAGAGGTCATATAGAGAACCCTGAATGAGCTGCTGTTTAAAAAAACAAACCAGGGTGCTCGCTTCAGCAGCATATACACTAAAATTGGGACGATTTAGAGAAGATTAGCATGGCCCCTGTGCAAGGATGACATGCAAATTCATGAAGAGTTCCATATTTTTATGTGATGGACATCATTACCCAAAGTACATGTATGAAGACACGAATTGGGTGTCAACATACTTTATATACAAACATAGATATGAAAAATTGTGGTATATATGTGTAATAATAATTGTAATGCAAAAAAAAAACAAAGTACATGTATAAAGACATGAATTGGCGTGAACATACTTTATATAAAAGATATGAAAAATTGTGCTGTATATGTGTAATAAGAATTGTAATGCATTCCACTGTTGTGTATTTAAAAAAATAAAATCAATTAAACAACAAAAAAAAAAAACAGGCAGCATAAGAACATTTTTGAAGCATGATAAGGTATCAGGAAGCAATTTGTGATGAGAAAAAATAATACCAAGACTCTTGAAAACTCTTGTCTTCTCAACACATCCCATTTAGGAACAATGAGTTTTTATATATGAACCATTATTGAACAAGCTTGCATTCTTTCTAGCAGTATATATTTTTAGTTTATATATGATTCCCCTCTAAATGAGTAATTTCTAGTAGTGTCTAGCTACTGAGGATTAGTCAGTAGCTAGACACTATTGCAAGCATTTTATACATTTAAACCCTACAAAACCTCATGAAAATTGTAATGCATTCCATGCTGTCATATATTTTAAAAAGAATAAAATAAAATCACTAAAAGATAAAAAAGAAAAATAAACCTCATGAAAGGTGATATTTTATCTCATTTACAGATGAGAAAACTGAGGGATAGGTAAATTGATGGTATAGATGGGATAGGTAAATTGCCTATGGTAACATAGTTAGCAATTGGCAAAATTCAATAAACATAAGTATACAGTTGGCTACCAATGGTTGCTAGCTTAATTTCAGTGCTCACAAGAAGTACCAGGAAAATCCCATTCTATTTTATATGTGATACAATGTATTGAATTCTTGAATTATAGAATAATTATTCTAGTGTATTTAGTCAACATACCCATGCATATTCAAATCTTTGGAAATATTTCCCTGAGCAAACCAGTTTCTAAAACTACTATTCTACTGGAGCCTGCTTTTTTCCTGCATCTTTCTAAAATATGCATCTTCCATGAATGTACAGCTCAAGGTAGGTAGAGTGCACGCTTAACATGTATAAGGCCTTGAGTTCAGTTTCTAGCACCCAAATAAGTAAATACTAAAACGTGATACTTTCAATAAGATGATTAATCTAATTTCTGAAGTGCCCCTGATATCAACAAACTGCATTGATTTTTTTCCTTTACAACTCCAAATTTAAAAAACGAAGGGGGACAAGATATGAATTTGGTGTCTGGCACCCATGTACAGAAATTTAAGAGCTCTAAGACAAGGCTTCTTCCTATGGATCATGCCAACAATTCCTAATTCTACATGCCTCCAGACACTTAGACTCTCAGAGGAAGTTCAGTGTATTTAGAATGATGAAAAAGTGGGCGCTTTGAATCTCAGCTTGGTATATTGTATCTATATGACATAGGCAATTTCAAACAAACAAATTTTGAACATATGAAAATGTAATTTCAGTTTAATTGCTAAACAAATGTTTGCTTCTCTTTGGCTAGGTATACCATTATTTATATTATACCCTCGTTAGTATAGGAGCAATTTAGTGTCTTTATAAGTAATTATGCGACAACTGCCTCAAGCATTTTCCCTATATGGTGCACATCTTCTTTCCCTATACCCATAAACTGGCTTTATTTTCTTATTCTTAATAGACACATAATGATTACAATATTTAGTGAGTACAGTATGGCAATTTGATGCAACTATACAATGTTCAGTGATCAAATAAGGGTAATTAGCATTTCCTTCTAAAACATGTATCATTTTTTGAGTTGGAAAGCTCTAAAATCCTCTCTTCTAGTTTTTTATAAAATACATAATAAATTCTTGTGAACTGTTGTCATCCCACTATGCTGCAGAGCCTTGGAATATATTCATGTGGAGTAATCATATTTTGGTACCCAAATCCAACTTCCCTCGGTCTCTTTTTGCTTCTACCCTCCCAGCCCCAGTGAACACTCTTCTCTTCTCTACTTCAATGAAGTCAATTCTTTTCACATAACTTTAAAACATCAGTCATTATTTATAAATCTACAAAGAAAGTGTTAAGCAACAAAACTCACCATTGTCAAAAACTCTCACATTCATAACAACTTAAAGACTTCTTATTCCTTGGAAAAAAATCAATGGAAGTTATTCACATATGTTAAAGAATCATCTCAAAAAACTACTTTTTCTATAAATAAATACATTTTGTATAAGTAAGCCAAATGTACATAATGTAATTTAGCTATACTTGGCATCCTAAAACACTTGAGAGAGTATTCACTAAATCATTCACGGAATGCTATAATATTCTGTCACTGTATCATAATATTTTATATGCAAAATATGCCCTTCCTAAAGTGGGCCTAAAAACAGTCATTTCTGAGACATTTATCTGGAATATAAATGTGTTAATGCATTATAGGGTAAAACACTTGAGTGCCTAAGGATTTTTATTCAGTCCCAGAAATTTATCAAAGACAAATCTTTCCTTCCTTTTAATGGGATATTTGAAATAGTTAGCATCTAAATATTAAAGTGTTCTTAAAAGTTTTTGCAAATTGCCATTTAATGATACATTGCCCTTCATTTAACTGAGACATTGTCCTTTACATGCAAGGGAAGCAAAACAAGATTGGCCAATAGAAAGAAAGAGAACCTTATTCAACCTTGAATGACGAAGGTAAGCCTTATCATTTCCCAATTCAATAAAGAAGTGCTAGCTTCCTAAGAAGGTAACCAATGTTAACTGCCTCCAAAATCAATCTAATTCATAAAGTAGACAATATAGACATTGCACAAATTATATTATAGTTAATAATAATGCTCTTGTACACAAAGAAAATTCAAAAATTGGGCAATCATGTAGTAAATTTGAAAGAATCTGGACAATTTATTCATGAAGTCACATTGCCTAATTATTAGTGTTTCTAATATGACCCCTCACCCCTGGTAGAACTTAACTAATGCTTTTAAAAGACAGATAAAAAGGAACCACAAAGAGCAGAATAATAAAAAAAAGTAATATCATAGTTACTTGAGGAAATTTTGTGGCTCAAAAACCTGAGTTCAAAATAATTTAGAGATTAAGAGGCATAAAAGGAATAATATGCAAGTTGAAAGGTTAGAACTAAGATTTCATACAAAAGCCAGGCAAGACTAAAAAATAAAAGGACACAATTAATTTTTAGAAATTCCATTTCATTTGTTGGGCTGGGGCCGTGGCTCAGTGGTAGAGCACTCGCCTAGCATGCATCAGGCACTGGGTTTGATCCTCAGCACCACATAAAAATAAAATAAAAAAATAAAGATATTGTGCCCACCTGTAACTAAAAAATAAATATTTTTTTAAAAAAGAAGTTCCATATCATTTGCAATAAATTCTTGGTTATTAAATAAATTAGAATAACAGATATCATAATAACAAACAGGTATAAGCTCCCTAAGTAGAACAATCCCAAAATTCAACATTTTTAAATGATCAGAAGCATTAAAAATATTTGTAATAAACCAATTATAAAAGTGAAAACAAAAAGTAACCACTCCTTTATTCACATAGGTATTTTTAAATTCACAAATAGTTATAGCAGAAATGATTCTTATTATAATGGTTTATCTTTAGTCTTGTAAGAAAAAGTCAATGATACAGGCTTTGTTTACTGCAATTAATTTTTTTACACCAAATCATTATCACATTAACAAAAGCAAACTGTTTTAATAGTTATAAACATTTGCTTACAATCTACTTGTATAATCTCTTCTCTATCACTTTTTAAGGTAAAAATGATTAAATTAAATCTCTAGGCTGAGGAGCTTGCTAAAATTAAAAATTACAAAATGAAAAAATCAACTTAAATCTTGCAGAATCCTCTGTGCTTAATAAAATCATCTAGAAAATATAGTTCATTGAATTAAACTGATTATTTTTAACAAACAATAACAATAAAGAAAAAAAAAGTGAATTCTCCTGCAGCAGAGTAAAAAGGTACCATGCAAACACTTTATTTGCAATCCTGGAACTAAAATTCTATGGGGAGTTTTAGTATAAAACACATCCAACAGAAATTTAAAGATAGAACATATAGTACCAATTGAGTATAATTGGCCATAAGCTGTAATGTACTGGCTATAACCAATGACAAATCCCTAAAAAAGTAAAGACAAATGTTAGGAGTTTCTTTCTTTCTTTCTTCCAATAAGCAAAGGAAATCTACCAGAGTTCAGATATCAATGTGCACCACACAGCTTAAGAGAAAATATCTGTGTGTACCCCCAACGTGACACCTCACTGTTAGAAGCTTAAATGATACGTACAGGAAATATCAGTTCAGATAAAGACAGACTACAAGTCAGTATTATCATGGAATCATACATTGGATCCTTTCCAGAAATAATTACACACAGCCTTCTGCAATATGCACGCCCTGGAAAGCTGCATATGTTGGCTTCTCAGCAGCCTGACAGCAGGCAGTTTCCAATTGCATGGAGAATGGAGAGCTCATGTTAATGAGATTCTCTTTCTGCATCTCTCTCTACCTCACAGGCTGCATCTTCTAGCAAAGGAAAATCACTCTTCTACTCAAGCAGAAAAAGCAGGAGATTCATATATGCCTTTATTTCACTTACATTTTTCTCCTTTTATCATTAATGTTTTAAAATACATTTATATTCCTCACTGACACTGGAAGGAATCATTTCCTTTGCTTGGATTCTACAGCAAAATGCTTTGTAACATCTTTTCCTCACTTTCATGCTTATTATAACATATTATAGCAGCCACTTAATTCCATTCATTATTTTTTCCTTCTAAAATGAACCACATTTCAGAGAGGCAGGACAGAAAAAAATAGAAATAAATCAAAGTTCACTTTGGTAGTGAAATTTGTCCCATCAATGTCATTATGAGAACAGTTTCAAAAAAGAAATATTTTATTAAGAGAAAACATTAAAATCTTCCTGTTACATTGACCAAGCTAAGATAGCCTATTATAGAGTACATGGTCAAGAGTAGATCTAATGCTAAGAAGACCTATGAAAGTAGGAATCCTCCTATTTTTAAGACAGCTTCATTTAAGAATCAGTATTAACTTTACTTGAATGTATCATATTTAATTTAAACTATACACAAAGTTCTTCAAATTCTAAATTGAGGTAAACAACTGGGGTTTTCTTCCTTCTCCTCCCTCTTATCTAAGATTTTCTCAATAGGGAATATGCAAATCTTTTGTGCATTTTCAAAAACAAAAAGCAATACAGTTTATCAGTTCTTCAAAATTGCTTCCATTGTCTTACAAATAACATCACTGCAAATTGTTTTTTTCTTTTTAATAATCTACCAAATTCCTGTTTACGTATTTTCTTCCCTTTAACTGAAAGTTGCTGCCACCCTGGGCCAAGCTAACAATCCATCTCCTATGTTAGTATTTACACTCTTCAAATAATCTTATATATTTTCTTGTCTTTCCTCGCCACTCTGTTGCCCATCTTGTTTAGGTAAGCAATACATAATCGGTTCTCTTCATCGTTCCTCATAAGTTAATTTCTCCAGCCCCTTAACCACTTCTTTTGTGCTTCTCTGAAATCTGTCTAATTTTTCAACCTTCCCCTGGTACTGAGAAGTTCAGTATTGCATACAGGATCCTGGTCCTGTCTTGCCAATGCTTGACACAAAAAAGATTATCGCCACACCACCTTTTTTTTTTTTTTTTTTTTTTTTTTTTTGGTACAAGGGATTGAACTCAGGGGCACTCAGCCACTGAGCTGCATCTGTGTGCTTTATTTAGAGACAGGGTCTCACTGAGTTGCTTAGTGCCTCACTGTTGCTGAGGATGGCTTTGAAATCAGGACCCTGCTGCCTCAGCCTCTGGTGCCACTGGAGTTACAGGCTTGTGCAGCTGCACCTAGCTAGCCACACCTCTTCTGATAGCCAAACATCTATAGGCATGCAGCTTAAAAAACACATAGGCTAGCTGGGCATGGTGGTGCACACTTGTGGTCCCAGTGGCTCCAGAGGCTAAGGCAGTAGGATCACAAGTTCAAATTCAGCCTCAACAATTCAGCAGGCTTTAAGCAACTTAGTAGACCCGGTCTCAAAAAATAAAAAGGACTGGCATTGTGACTCAGTGGTTAAGCACTCTGGGTTCAATTCCTAGTATAAAAACAAAACAAAACAAAAAATAGACTTTTTTGCTATAATTTTACACAGAATATTTCTATGTAATTTTTTTTGCTCTAACCTTCACTTCATGCATTAGCATTTTATAAATATTTCTTGTGCACTCATATTCTGCATTTCAAATATGTTGTGCTGAAACATGGATATATTTGCTTTCATCTTTTTCAACGAAGTGCTTTATTTTCTCTACGTATGTCTGACCTCTCTGCACCACAGTATTTCTCTGATCACAAAAAGGTCTCCACTTAGTACCATTCATGAGTGTAATTAATATGATCTTTATTCATTATAAGAGTTATTCCTAGTAATGTTAAATAAGAACCTTATGACAGCAACCCCCTGAATCACCTCACATAAGTCAGCTTATTGCCAGATAAGAGTTCATTTTATTTATGGTCTTTCAACCAATTTTCAGCACTTGTGACAGCACTCATGTCAATCTGAATGAGTTTCAAATAAGATTTTGTAAAACCATCTCACAGGTTTCATGTTCCTTTTAGTCACCAGTTTTGTAACTTGATCAACGGATTGTTAAGTTTGACTGCCATGGTTCAATTTTTAATTGTGGAAGTTACTGTTATTAGCTAGAGGAAAAAAATTATTAGACTACTCTTAGTACTAGAAGATGGATTTCTCTAAGTGAAAGCCATAGGAACACAGACTTTTTTTTTAAACAGAGAGAGAGAGATAGAGAGAGAAGAGAGAAAGAAAGAGATAGAGAGTTTTTTAATATTTATTTTTCAGTTTTCGGCGGGCACAACATCTTTATTTATTTATTTTTTTTATGTGGTGCTGAGGATCGAACCCAGTGCCCTGCACATGCCAGGCGAGCATGTTACCGCTTGAGCCACATCCCCAGCCCAGGAACACAGACTTTTAAAAATAATAAGCATTCATTGTAAAATCATATATGTTTAATAATATGCCTACTTCCCATATTTATGTTCCTGTTTCACTAAGTTATCATCGGAATTTATGAATATGTCTACATAATGCAAGTATTTTATTCAAGTTACAGAAAAGAAAAAATGCTTATTTACAGCTCTTGTTTATAATAACTTGCCTTTTCTATCCTATACTGCTACTTGCAATCTAATGAATGATGTGTTTCTCACCCACACCAACTTTCCTATAATCATCAAATTCCATAGCTATTTTACATTATGCAACATTAGAACAGTTATTTTGAATACATGTTAAGGGAAATTAACTCAAGGAAAAACAAGCACTTGATTTTCTTTTTTCTTGCTTTTCAGTTAAGTACAGACAAGAAATGTAATGAATGAATCAACAGTACATATTTTGATGAAAGCAATATTGAACATACAAAACACTACACATTCAAGAAAAGCCTTGCATTTTTCTTAACTCATAACATTGAAAATGAGATTCACAATCTTGTTAGTGTCAGACTATAATCATTCACATTGCTCTACAAATCAAAATAATATTTTTAAAAGAGCAGCATTGCACATTCAATGTTAAAGTTTTATGTCATTTTGTGTTTTATGAATAAAATTTTACTTAGGAAGATCCACAAAGGGATGTGAAAGACAGAGGTTTTGTTAGTCAAGAAGAGAACCCAAGAGGATACTTGTAGATAGTGCATACAAGTTGGTCTCTTGATACCATTTGAGTTGCAAGAAGCGACATTAAATACTTCTGTTCACTGAAAGTAAACTTATGGTATTCTGGTCAAACCCTGAATCACAATTGCTATGTGTGTCATTGAAGTAATGAGTTTGTCTCTAGGGACAGGGCACAAAGAAAAAGCACATAAAACTTCCACTACAGAAGAAAAACAGCCCTGACACCCTAGACAGAGACAGTTGCCCCTCTGTCCTCCCACCTGGAGGTACATTGCTGTCCTGGCATGTGACAACATGTGGAGATTAAAAACAGGAGAAATATCTGGGACAAAAAAATGTCAAAGCCTTAGAGTCAGTTACAATCTTAAAAGAGCACAACATCGAGAGGGAAGTCACATTATTCGGAGCACGGGCTTTAAAGGAGGGAAAGGTAATTAGCAGCATATTGGTTCTAAAGAACAAATTTCAGTCAAATCTTTCATGAAACAAGTTTGAATAGACATTAGAACAGACTTTGAGCAGCCGTTGGGTTTATTGCACAAGGCAAAATGTGGTAGCAAAAGATTTCAATCGAAGTTCCTGCCCTTTCTGGCACTCAAAAAACAACAAATGCTAGTTCTTTTGGTAGAATGATACTCACACATTTGGAAAGTGCTTCACCAAAGATTAGTTTTGAACTCACTTATTGAGTTCAACCTGGAGAAATACTATAGAGAAGGATATGAAGGAAAGATGACCACAGTATCAAACCTATCTTATTCAGTGAATGCTGTTGAAATCCCTGATTCGACATAAATTTAAGTTTTCTTAAAATCCACTTACCTCAAGGCCACCTAGATTTCTCAACTCAATTAGCAATTCTCTATTAGAGATTCTTTTATCCCTTTCAAAAATAAATGGTAAAGGAAAAATTTTAAATGCTGCTCACACTATTTCAAAACCTCTACTCTCTACACCAAAATCTGGTGCACAAATTCCTTGGCTTCTGAGAGCATAATCATTCCACCGAATTGCTTTTGTTCCTTATTTGCTAATTCAAGACCATAGAAAGTTTGAGATATTTGAACATGCACAAAGTGCATTTGATTATCTATTGCTTCTTTAAAAACTGAAAATTTATCTCTTCTTCATGAAGATCTCTTTTCATACTCATACCATGAAAAGCAGTAATAGCCTAATGCATTAAAGCATCATTTGCATAAATAACAAAAAAATCAGTCATCCAATGAGCAGACTTGTAGACTCCAGATGTAAACACCAAAAGCTGCATTTTAGTAAGAAAATATGCACCATTGGGGAAAAATGCAAGACAGACAGAGCAGCACACCATACATAAAATGTCAAACATGTCAAAACACTCATGAATACCAACATCTCCCACCACACCACAACCAATTTTAAAGGTTATTTAGGGCTAACACATCTGCAAGTGCAGATTTTACAGCAGCAGACTTTATTTTTCTCAAATACATTAAAAATAAGTCACCAATGTGTCAATTGTTTCTGATGTTTTCACACACATGTAGCCCATGTAGAAAATTTTGCCCAGCACAGCTTAGGGCAGGACAGTTACACAAAACACAGACTCCTGGCTTTGAACAGCTTCATTATGGATTTCTGGAAGTTAGCTTTTAACTTTATTAATTCAGAATTCAAAAGGATAATTAGACAAAAAACAAAGAAAGCAAATGTAACTATCTTCATACCACAAAAATTTAAAAAAATGAAAATAAAAAACCCTCTTAGGGCCTCTAATTCAACTTTTCAGAACTTTGTTTCAGAAAGACAATTTCAGAATATGTCACAAGGCTTCCTTGTCTCTAAGCCACTGATGGGGAATTATCTCTAGATAACTGCAGACAAGTAAGTTTTATAAATCAAGAAGCATAACACATGCAGAACACACTTATCCTATTCCTAGCCCTCAGATAAGTGAAGCTTAAATTAAATGTCAAAGACGAACAAAATCTATAGTGTAAGCAAACAGCTGACCTAAATCCACCATATTTTGTTTGTCAAGTATGTATATTCTAATAAATTTTGTAATATAATAATACTGTTTTTGCCACCCTTTGACCATACCACATTAGATGCACAGAGTCGTCTGAAGAAATATTATTTTCTGCTTGACTCTCTAAACAAAAGATATTTATACCATTTGGTAGACTGTACCAGCAGCTTTAACAAAATGTTAGTTACAATTGAACATTGTAGGCCATGAAGACAGGAAAAGTACAGGAAAGAGTAAATGGTTCATGCATAGCATTTTTCAGTTTTACTATCAGGGCTGTGACTATAGTAAATTAACTCACTGATGTACAATTTTGTATTCCTGATAGGAACTTGAGAAGTTGGCTGAAAATTAAATGGTTAATAACATTTTTCCTCCTTACTACATTTATGTGTCTTTCTCAGTGACATAAATATGCACAGTAATCATTCTCTTTCTTTTCTTGGGCAGCAAAGCAAGCAACTAAGGACTCCTTCACACATTAATTATGAAAAGCAATAAAAAAATAAGCCCTTCTTTAAAATTTCAGAGAAAAGAGCAGTCTACCATTATAACAACCCCACTATGACTTCATGTCCATGATTCCTTCCAAAAGTCTACACACACCTGAAAAAAAATAATAATCACAACTCTCAACAGGTAAGGAAACTCCTAGTCAGTTTCTATAGAAGTAGTGGGAAAAGGTTCAATCCATGTGAGTCAGCAATGCTAAAGCAAGGCACTTGGAACTACATATCTTGGCTATGAATTTGAAGTCCAGAGATTCCATGAAATTGTAGGTCAAGTATTTTGAAGTAACTTTGAAGTAACCATCTGTAAAATGGAAACAATAATGCCAACTTCAGAGTTGGTATTCAAGAGGATTACATGATATGAAAGTTGACTTTGCAATATGTGGTAGATACAGTTATTGTTGTTGAAGGAAGCTCACAACCCATCAAAGGTGGTCTCAGTCTCATGATCTTGCCTTTCAGAATGGCACAAGTCTTTAACAGAGTCCATGTCATCCCTACCTGGAGATTGCAGCCCTTCTTAGCAAACAAGTCCTTTAGCTAGAGTGGATTGACAAGGGATGAAACTTTCCACACCAATGATTTTGTTCCTTTTAATTTCTTTATCATGACTTGAAGCCTCTGTGTAGTTCTTATTAGCCCAGGGCTTCAAAACGAATGTCACACTCACTTTAAATAATCCTATGATGGCCTTCATATCTAACTTTCATCTCATACCTGCTCACCTACCTCCAGCATTCTTCATGTGGCCTTTGCTCACTTATTTTTGTCTTATTTTTTCTTCTTCTTTAAACTCATCCACATTATTGGTGGCACCCTGGCATCCTGTGTTTCTAAGACATTTTACCCTCTCCTTGTCATCTCTATTTGCATTCAACTCTAACATCTGATTAAATAAATCGTCTAAATTGCCTCAGCCATATTTATTTCTACCCATTTCTCAACAAAAGCTATGCTGCCTTCCTCATGCTTAGGTATAGCATATACATGAAAGGACCAGGCATTCCGTGAGTAGAAATGAGATATTCTCTTCTCTCCTTTCTCTATGGCTTCCTTCTCTATGTACTTCATGTTCACTCTCTTCCCAGGTACAGGTTGCCCAGGGAGAATAAAAGTGGGTTGCTAAATATGCTTGTCTCCTCCCTTCCTGATGATTGATGCCCTGTTGGCTCTCAACAGATCACAGGACAGAGGATAAAAAGATGCTAAATTCTGTTGGGTGAGAGGAGAGGTTGGTTGATGGAAATAAATTTTTAAAAAGACAAGAAAGAAAGAGAGGAAATAAGAAATAAAACAACAAAAGCAACAAGCAGTTGCTGCCCGAGAAAAGAATGAAAATGCTGCCTATGTTTATGTTACTGAGAGGGTCATATTAAAAGGTAAAGAGAAAGGATGTTTTTCATCAATCTGTTTGAAGAAACAGAAATGGTCACAAAACCACATTGCTGAGGTTCCATATCAGCACCCCTCGGAAGAGGCAGTCCTTTCACTTATCACACAGTCTTTTCCATCAACAGTGGTTATCAAACTTTTTTTTTTAACAGAGACCCACACTCAAATATATTTCATATTTTGACCCAAGTGTCAGCAAGCAATGCTTGGACTTCTTTTACTTTCCTACTCTGTGCAAAGCACTCTTCATTTCTATTCTGTTATTCTTTTATTTCTGTGGAAGAAAATCCTGACAGCAAGCCATCATGATCACTTTGAAAAACACTAATGGGTCAGGACCCTCAGCTTCAAAAACAATGGCCTACTTACAGCTTGAAGAGTCCTTTCTCTCTTTATCCCATCCCCTTCTCAAATTTCCAATTTAATTTGAGGTTATCAACACAATCCTCTCAACATAACTTCCAGAGCCAGGAAATCAGCAGACTCATTCCCTCTGGAAGTCACTCTCATACCTGCCCTGCGAGAAAGAGTTCTCACGATTGCAGCAGCCCTTCAGCGACCCTCTGTTGCCCAAGGGAAGTCTATAGCAGAAACCTGGACACTGTGTCTGTTAGGACAGGTGGGACTTGTCCTAGAAATCCTACTTTATCTAAATACAGGTTTAGGTGGAAATAAGAAGAAATAGGAGTGGAGAAAATAACTGAGGGGAAAAAGAAACGCGGAGAAAAGCGTTGAAACGGTTGTCTCCTAGGATCCGAGTGCCTGCTCCGCACTGTATCCAGTTCAACTGAACACGCGACAAACAGCTCAGCCAAGCCAAGAGGGCAGCAAGCGGTCCGCAGTCAGCCTCTTGCAAAGCGGAAGGAATGCGCCCGACCGCAAGCCGAGAGGCTTATTAGCGGTCCCGTACCCCCTCCCGGCACAGCCCTGGTCCCGCCACTTGACTTGTGGCTCACTTCGGGGTGCGAGCCTAGGACCCATTACACGTGTTTCAAGGAGACCTGGAGGAGGGGCGGAAACCCGCGCGATCTCTTCAGGGCTTCAGGTCATAGGCACAAGTGTGGAGCAAGCGTGTGGCATGGGTGTGTGTACCCCTTTCCCAGCACTTCCCAAGGCGCGGACGCGCCTGGCGATCCGGTTAGGACGTCTCACTCCCGCCCCTATGTGCGCCCCAACAACTAGAAAAAGAATTTTCCCCAGGGTCGTTTGGGATGCCGCCCCAGCCGGGTTCAATGTTCGGGTAGACCAGAGACTGGCTTTGGATGGGTAGGTGCAGGGAGAAGTCGGGAGCGCTCCTGGCTGCTGGCACTTGCGCCCAAACGCGCCAGACCTGACCAAGTGGTGACTAGAAAACCTGTTCTGGCCTCCGCCCTGGGAGATGTGGAACAGCTGGGAAAGACGCGGGGAGCATCTGGGGAAGGCTTGGAACAAACAGTTAACCTGGGCGAGTCCTTACTAATTACTTTAAGTCTCTCTCCGCAAAGTCTACCCATGCTACATTCGGAGTCAAACTCTTTCCAAAACGCAGAGGGCAGAGCAGGAGCGCTTGCGTCTCCACTTCTTCGTGTGCGGGACGCGTGTTCTCTTGAGTCATCTCAAAGGGGCAACATCAGACTAGGTCGAGAAGGGCGCCCTAGTGAGAAAGCAGAAACGGGGAGTAAGCGGCTAGAGCCCTTCTCTCCTGACTTCTTTCGCCACTATCTGCAGGGTCCAGAGCGCACCTCTCAGCCAGGGACAAGGGGTGCAGCTCTTCTCAGAGCGCCTCCAGCTAGGGTGGGGCTCTGCTTTCCTATGCAAGGACCGCTCGGTGAGACAGACGCCCTCCGACGGAAGTTGGACTTTTCCTAAGGAAAAGCACAGACGCAGAGGAAAGACGTTGTGGCCCCCGCAGTCGCTTCCAGTTGTGCTCAGGAAACATACTAAGGGAAAATGACTTGAAGTAACAGCCTCGCCATCCTAAAAGGTTATGTTTAATATTTAATTTTGGCGTCTAGTAAAATTTAAAGTAAAAATAAAAAGCGGATTTTCATATGTTCGTTTTATTGTTAAAAACGAATAATTTAAAAAACTGATAAACTACTTAGAATTCATATCTTGCTTTACCAGTAAAGTCAGGCAGTATCGACCGAACCTATTACTGAAAACATGATTGAGATCTACATAGAACCTTTAGCAAAGACTGTTGCAACCAGGTGCGCTTTTTTCGGTTACATCTCAGACCAATGGGGAGGAGGGGGTGATTGGGCGTTGGCCAGAAACCCCAATATCTTGGCAACCCTGTTAGACTACAAAACTGAGTCAAATCCCGGCCCTTGAGGTGCCCCGGGAGTTTGAGTTGTTGAGAAATTCCCGGGAGCGCCAAGAAGCGAGAGTTCATATTCTCAGATAGCGGGACAGGTGCATGTGTATGGGGGGGGGGGGACTCTCTCCTTAAAGCCCTCTTTGAAGAGTACATAGTAGAAACACTCATTCCCAGATCTATATTCAATCGTTAACATAATACAGGGGGGAAAAAGTTTGAAAATCTGCAGGACTAGATACCCTCCTACTCCCGCTTTAAGAGAACCCGTATCCATTTTTTTCCCCTGTAGATTAAGGGATAATGTCCTCCAGACAAGCTCCTCTCCCACCGAGGGAGGCGAGGCCGGGCCGGAGAGACTCTCAGCCCTTACTCTCCGCAGCCACCTCGGCGCTGCCGCGTGGAGGATAAAAGAGGAAGCGGACCGGTGCATGGAGCCAGGCGTGGACCTGGTGGTGCAAAGATGCGCAACACACGCTAAGCTTGGAAGTGCTCTGGGGTTGGTTCCCTGTATAGGGCCTGGTGAGAAGGAAATAATACCCTATACTGGAAAACTATGTGATTAAAATTATGACAAAAAATACAATAAAACTTTTCCCTCGCAGATCTGTTTTATCTTAGAAGTTTTATTTCTTCACTGCTGACGCCTAGATTTAAAATATAATTAGATAGATAATTGGATATTAGCATTGACGCAGTGGCACACTAAAGAGATTTTTAAGGCAAGTGAAATTGAACCTTCAAGTGACATTCTAAAATTGACAAAAATATCTACATCTTTTTTCTTGAGATCCTTACAAACAGAGAACCAGTGGCCCGTAAGACTTGGGGAAAGGGATACCCAAACTGTCTAGGGATGAAATCGAGCAGCAGAAAGAAATATACAACATTAGATCATTGGGTGCTTCTGTCACTGCAGGGTGCTATCAGTTCCCTGGGCGTGCATACCTCTTGCATTAGAATCAAGACTAGAGATTCAAACACACCCATCTCTCTCCTACCCACCACCCTCCAAAAAAAAAAAAAAAAAAAAAAAACCGGAAGTCTGAATGAGGGTCCAAAGAATACCCAGAGTAGCTGGCTGCTACAGTAACCTGAGCGGCAGAAAAGAAAAACATCAGGCGATAGAGCTGCTCACCTGTACTTTGAACTAAAGGTATCTCTCCATAAAGTCAGGGTGTTCTAGGCAATCACTTAAAGTGACTAGACACGAGAATTTAAGATTACACCTTCTCTCAGAGCTGAGAATATATGTCAATGATTCTCTAACAATGGTCATATATCTTCCATTGCTGAACTATACACAATAATTGAAACTCTTAAGAATATGGGGGAGAGGATATGAATTCACCACACTAAAGTTTTAATCTCTTTCTAAAGAATTCTCATGGTACTTCAGACTTTGCCAATGTAGCGTTGCCTGTGGCTTTTCCTGGGCTTCATTCCTAAAAAAAGAAGAAGGGAAAAAAAAATAGGACCCCAAAAGTCCTTGGCTGAGCAAACCTCTGAAGACACAAGAGAGATGCAAGTGAGGATCTTTAGGTGACTTTGAAATACAAAAGGCACTAGACACTTTGCAACTTAGGATTCATAACTGAATGTACACTGAGCAGGTGCAGTTTGCACGCCGGCATGGAAGCGCTTCCTCCCTCCCTCCTTTCACCCCAATTCTCAAGAGGCTAACTGCGCCTGGAGTGATGTACACCCATTGGCCTGGGGTGATGTACCGAGGCTTCCTTAGGAGAGAACAATCCACAGAGTTGTTTCTGGGTTCAACTTTCAGGGATTCTGTGAAGGAATGTAATTGTCTGGAGGCTGCAGACACCTGGGTTATGAGTGCTGATTGTTCTGCAGACTCCTAGCGATTTCTGCAGAGCTTTTGCTATCTTCTTATTAGTTTGTGGCTTGGTTGGGAATAAGATGAGAAAACAAAATGAAATAGCTATCTTCATCTTTTCAAGAAAGCCAGAACATTGGACATTCGTTATTATGTGACCTCTTATGTGGGCACCCTCTTTTTCCCCTCAGTTACCTGGAGAGAAATGTGCAGTTGTATAAAATAACCTTAAATTACCACTGGCACCTGCCTTCTTTTTGCCCACCCATAAAACAATTCTTTTCAAAAGAAAAGGAGGGGGAGGCAAAGGAAAAATAACAACCTAAGAACTCTTGTGGCAATTTACTGTTCTAGCCCTGCATTTTAAAAACAGTAACGCTCTTTGCAAATTTCAGTGACCCGGAGGCCATCTGTAATTCACCAGGGTCAGTGAAATAGATGGTTCCATCTTGCTCTTTCTATGAATTCGTAGCTGGCCTAGAGCGAAACTCAGACGGGAGCACCCAAGGATAAGGTTGCTGTGGGGAAGTTCAGCGGCTAAGCAGCGTCAACAACATCCTTTATTTGCTGAAAGTTGGTGCTGGGTAAAATCCTAGAGGCCCTGTTACAATTTGCTTATACAAGACCCAGGACCTGACAAACAGATGATTTATTATTTATCTAAGAAACTTGTAAGATTGAATTATTTATTCTAAAACTGCAAAATGCACCTCATCACTATTCACTGAAGAAGGAAAAAAGTTGTAAGAAATGTCACTACTGAGTTTCACTCTGTGCAACAAAGTGAAAACTGACCCTAGGCCCAAAGAGCCTGAAATGTTCAGCTCTTCTTCCAGGATCCATACCAAAAATGAGCAGTATGTAGATGAACTGGAAATCCAGAGATAATCTACAGGACTTTTAAAATCTGTATTCTTCCACCACTGCCCAAGCCAAGAACTCAACAAAAATTCCAAACTTACAAAAGTTCAAAAGCTTTTTGGTCTCCTGAACTTCTCTTCTGAAAGCTGCATTTATTCATAAGATTAGCAGAATAGTTAGACATTCTAAATAGATTCTAATAAATGTAGGTCATCAGACTGGAAAATTCTGGTTAAAGAAAAACATTGTACTGAATTCTCTAGATAATTAGTACGACTACCAAGTTCTTTTTGCCAGAATAGAGCTAGGTTGTCAGTTTGAAATTCAGATGTCAAATAACTAACATATCCCAAGTTAATCTCCAACTCTGCCTGTTGTATCATGTTGTTTAGTCATCATTTTCTTCCTGACCCAAAAAGAAGACAAGGCTGTGTTCATTTACATGGTTTATTGTTGTAAACATTAAAATTGTCTTTCTCAAAGAAAGAATTTATCAGAAAAAAAATCAGTCTCTAACTGTCATACACCATAGAAAAAAAGGCAGTGACTCATTTCATGTGCCATACTAGAAATATACAAAGAAAAATACTACAGAATATGGCAATATTAAAATTCTTACTCAAACATAAAATAATATATTAACTGACAATTTTAGACATTTTAAAAAAACAAAAAAAAATTCAAAGTGCTCAGTAATTTCCAGGGAGTTATGTATATTATAAGCACTCTGGAAACAGTCAAAAGCTGCTGCATGCAAGATTTGTTTAGCTTTAGACAACAAAATAATCAAGATATAAACTTTCTTTTATCAACATCAACAGTACATACAACACTTACAAACAAGGAATGTTGGACGGTGTTACAAACACTATGTGTCCCTTTTGCCAGGATTTTCCGATGTGTTAATACTTGTGCCCACCTATTTTACAATTGAGAAAATGTTTAAGCTCAGATAACTACCAATCTTTATAAAATCTAACAGACTACATAGTGTCTGAAATACTATTTATATAATATAGACATTACTGAAGTAGCAAGTGCCTATAACATTTCAACCTAGAATCAACATGCTTGTCCCTTTTTATGTAATTATTTATTTTCTTTTTTGCAAACACACTTATTTTTTAGAATTTGTAATATTTATTCATAAATAGGCACAAAATAATTTAAAAAGCCAAACTGCATTGGGTAAATTTACAAGCCTTTGCCTTCTTCAACTCATGCCACCCACGCAACATTTAGTTTTACTATATATTACAGCTTTCTTTACAGCAGAAAACTTTGAAGTCTTGTTAAAGGGCAATACTTGTGGGTCCCCATACGATAGGTGTGTGTGTGTGTGTGTGTGTGTGTGTGTGTGTGTGTATTACATCTGTCTTAACTGCAACAACCAACCATGGCCAAACATCTCCCATCATACATGAGCAATCTTTCTTCTGAACATTAAATTGATCTTTAACTGATAATAAAAAGTTTATACCACTTTATTGTGTGTAGTCCGTGTTCTAAATCCAGGATGCCCCGGAGCCAAAATGCCCTTTCAGGTTCTGCCTGCAGGTTAGGAAATAGCAACAGTTTTTGTTTGTTTGTTTTCTTTAGGAATGGAGGGGCTGGGGGTTTTACAGAAGAGGGAACAGCTTGAGCTGAGACAGCTCAGAGGGCTATCTCTGCCCATGTGACTAGCCCCCTCTGGACAGTTTCAGTTTTCTTTCCAGTTCCTTATAAGTGCATGGGAGAAGATCTTAGAAAGGTAAAGTGTCCAGGAAAAGTTTGTCAATTATTGCTGGTGGTGGTACCAAGTCTTCCAATTTCAGGTAGAAAATGCGTTGTAGACCCTGTGTACAAAGGGTACGGAGTTCTGGGAGCTTCCCCAACAGTTTGGACAGATAGTTGGGGCGGTTCAACCCCCCATTATTGAAAGTCACGTGGTCTTTGAGACAATTTACAATTTTGTTTTGCAGTTCTTCCACTCTCTTGGGTTCTTTGAGCCCATGTCTCTCTAGAAAACACAATCAGAAACAAACAAAAGAAAAAAAAAGGCACAAAATAGTTAGTTAGCTGGCAAGACCAGAAACAATGTGCGACAAGCGAAAGTGAATCCTGTTGGGCAGTTCTGGAGGGAAAGTACCCTGCACCTGCAGTACTGACCTGTAACCATAGCCAGGGCAGCAATGCAGGAGAAGGCAGAAATGTCGATGTTCATATTCTGCAAGTTGGAGGAGAATTCAACAATGGAATCAATCCATTCCCCAAAGCCACGCACGCATTGCAACCTGTGCAAGACCACCCCATTGCAAAAGATGAGTTTACCCTCCACTGGGTTGGACCTGCAATTAATACCAAAGAGAGAGGGGAGAAAAAGAGAGAGAGAAAAGCTAAACAACTAATTACTTGAAGAGCAATAAATGAGGGATTTAAGAGGCACCTAATTACTGAAGAGTTAATAAAATGTAGACCAGTGGACCTTGAAAGGGTTTAATTTCATAACAATCAAGAACGCCCCCTATCCCACCTCCATTCCATTCCATTCATTCAAGGTTTCTGGGCTTTTGTTCCTTCCCTTCTCCATTTGTTTTCTATCTTTTCTTTTCTTTTCCCTCTTTCATTTCCTCTTCTGTCTTTTTCCCTTCTTCCTCTTTCCTATTCCCTTTCCTCCTTTTTTTTTTTACTTTCTTGATTCTTCTCCCAGCCTCCCTGGATCACCTCTTCCATTATTACCTGTATGCTAATCGAAGGACAAACAGTTCTAAGAAAGCTGATTCAAAAAGCAGGTCCTGGTCAGCTTTGGGCAGGTCAGCAAAGCCAGGGATCTTCTCCGCCCAGCCCCTGATGATCTCCATGGAGCCAGTCAGGAGATCATAGAACTGCTGTATATGCTGGGTGTCATCTCCACTCATCTGATAGTCAGGGTTCGCCTGGAACTGGAATTTCATTTTAAAAAGCACTTAATGAGGTTCTCTAAAATATATAACCCGTGAAATTGCTAACCCCGTTTCTAGTAGGGGAGCCAGGTTTTTATAACAATTAAACCTCTCTCTGACCAGTAAGGAAATTAGATGTTCCGGGGCAATTAATTCAATTAGGGACGGTGCTATGAGGTCGCTGCTTTAAATATGTAAATTACCATTTCCATACAGACTAAATACAGTGCCAGCCAGCCCTGGGAAACGCTCACTCTTATCTCCACAAAACAATTGACACGTTAGTATTCATGCTAGTCCCAGAGTGGGTCTCGAGCTGAGACGCCCTTTGCAAATCTTAATAATATTGCAGTCGCTTCTAGGTTTGCCCAACATACTTCCTCCAATTAAAGCTCTCACATATTTCACAGCTGGAGTAAAAGAGGAATTTGACCACTTGATCCCTGACCCTGGTGCCATTCCTTACACCCCTCTCTTTTCATTCCCTAGCCCCAAGGCAGGTTCCACATCCTTCACCCAGGCAGTGGCAGGAAGGATGAGAATTATAACATCTGTATGCAGGATTGAGAATAAAGTAGACATGGGGAGATTTTGTGCAGCCTCAGGTTTTGCCTTAGAGACACTGGTGTATACGATGGTCAAGGAGTACTAGGGGAGTGGGGGTTCACAGAGATTCCACCACTCTATCATGTCCTCTCCTCTTTGCTCTGTTGGATCCTCTGGTCTACACTTCTCAGTTACCGGACTGTCTCCTGTGGCCCCGCCCAGAGTTGTGAGGCATATCGCCTTGTTTGCCTCCTTTACCCCTTGGGTCTGAGGGTTAGTGCTGGGTGTGGGAAGGGGGTCCTGCCCATCTGTTGGTTTGTCCACATGATAGCCCCCCTCCAACTTCTTACCCTGGAATAGTCCAGGCTGGTCATAGCCGGGTTGGAGTCGACATGGGCCCTGACGAGGGCACTGATCAGACTCACCGGGGGCGAGGGGGGAGAGGGCTCCTGTGGGCTCTTCGGTTTCGAGGGTAAACGACCTCTCCGGCCTTTTAAACTGTCCGTGCGAACCACTGCAAAAGAATAGCCCTGTTAGCGCCACTCCCCCGAGCCCAGGCCCAGATGCCGCCTGGGCTCCTCCCTCTGGAAGGCCGCAGTCATGGGGCGCCAGGCCCGGGCGGCTCAGGGTCCCCTCTGCTTGTAAAGCCTTTACTGACGAGAAGCATAAACAATGTGGGGTTATTTTATGTCTTCCTCCAACTGGGTCGTATAGTTAAAGGCGAGAAGGACCTGGCAGCTTTCTCTAGAGGAGGCTGAGCAAGCAGGCAGCTGCAGGATCTTGGAGGCCAGACTGAAGCAGGGCGGTGAAGCAGGGCGGTGAAGCAGGGCGGGGGGGAGGGGTACCCGAGACCCTTCCATCTAGGAAGTAGAAAGTAGGACTAGGGTACCGGTAGCCGGTTTTCAAGGGCGCACATTGAAGAATGGGCAGTTTGCGGTGACCTACCTTCTTTGACCATCCCAACAGCCAGGCACTTTTGAAATCGGCAATATTGACAACGATTCCGGCGCCGCTTGTCCACTGGGCAGTTTTTATTTGCTAAACACACATATTTCGCGTTTTTTTGCACTGTGCGCTGCAAAAGGAAACAATGTAGGCCGAAAATTACTTTTTTTTTACCTTGAAAATTCAGCAACCCGGAGACAATTACTGAATGGCTGGGGTCCACACTCCCTCCCCACAAACAAGCACAAACACACAATTCCTTTTTATTTTTTTTTCCTTTTTCTTTTCTATTTCTTTTCTTTTTCCTCCCCCAGGGTATTTAACAGAAGAAAATTGATAGCGTTAACATTTGAGCTAACCTTGCCGCTCCTTGCTGTGTTTTATATGCCAAGAGAAGGAGAAGGAGACGCTCAGTAAATACAAATCCGTGGGCATTCATATTATTTACATTCCTTGGAGACCTTCTCTATTTAAAATGATAAGATTATTCAATCAGGATGGCGAAATAAAGAGATCACTTAATTTGACCATAGGGAATTCTGTTCCACTTGGTTAGCTCAGACACGGTTCTCTGTCCTAACCAATTTCAATCTGAACAGGGAAGACAGCTCCTAGCACATGCAAATGACCCTCTTCCAACTCCAGCTCCAGCAACTTCGGGCGGGGGCCCGCCGGGTCGGCTGGTTGCGGGGGATGTGGCCCAGGGTCTACAAGTCTTTCTGCGTCCCTTGCTCAGATAACCCGGAGCAACTCCCTCCACCACCGCAAGCCTTGGGCAGCTGCAGGGCCGCTTAGGCTGGCCAGAGAGACTCGGGCGGTCCGGGGCGAGCTAGGGCCGGGTTGCCCGAACCAATGCGAAGGGCACAGTTCAGGGTCCTGGGCACTATGGAGAACCACCCTGCCTCCTCTGCCCCTCCTTTGCTCACCTTAAAGAAGCCTTTGCAGCCCTCACAAGTGCGCACGCCGTAGTGCTGGCAAGCCGCATTGTCGCCACACACCGCACACAGCCCCTCGTTGGAGGGGGAGCCCCGCGACGGTGGCGAGGGCACCTGTGTGTCAAGCAGCTGAGACGCGTGGCCGATCTGCAGGCCGGGGAAGCCCATAGACGCAGGCTTGCGAATGGGGTTGGGCACAGCGAAGGTCTGCCCGTCCACCACGTGGTGGCTGCCCGCGGGCTCCGGGTTCATGGGGACGTGCAGGGGCCCGTCGAAGCGCATCTGGCAGCTAGACACCGGAGTGCCTGGGGGCGACTGCTTAAAGGAGAAGAGCGAGAGGCGGGAGACAGGCGTTTTCCTCTGCTCAATCATGTGTGTAGTGGCTACGTAGTTCTGGTGGAAGTTGTGGAGAGACCCCGGGTCGTCCCACATGGGGCTGTGTTGCACCTGGAAGCCCGGGGTGGTGGGTGTCGGAGGCGAGGAGGGCTTGTAGTAAACCGACCCGGAGTGCGGCATCATCTCCTCAGACTGGGGGGGCAGGTGGCTGTGTTGCTGGTAGTTGTGCATCTGAATGTCTTCTACCTTAATGGAGGACTGCTGTCCGGACAGGGGCATTTGGTACAAGCAAGGTGGCTTGACGTCGTAGCCTGTGCTGTAGTTGTCCATAAAGGTACTGAAGCTGGGGAGAGAAGTGGTGGCAGTGATTTCAGTGTTGGTGAGGTCCATGCTAAACTTGACAAACTCTGGAGTTAAGAAATCGGAGCTGTATTCTCCCGAAGAGTGGTAACTGTAGCTCTGAGAAGCAGGGCTGGCTCCTTGAGGCGAGGACCCATACTGCGCCTGAACACAAGGCATGGCTGGAAATGAAACAGGGTGATATACACTCAGCCTGGTCAACTGAACACTTTCTCCCGGGTTCGGGTACACCTGGAGCTACACCGGCAGCCCACGGCGGTCAGAGAGCCGGTAGGTGCGCAAGAGGAGGAAGGGCGAGAGAGGTCGAATGCTGCAGAGCAACAGTGTAAAGTGTAAAAAGACTGTACAAAGACCCAGAGCTAGAAAGCTATTGAGGGTCCACCCTCTCAGATATTTCCAAATGCCTACTCCCCTCCCCCCTCCACCTCCACCCCAACCAATCCCGCTCTGAAGAAACTCTTCTCTGAAGCTCTGGTTCGGCGAGCTTTCTAGAAATGACCATCTAGAAATAAAGTTGAATTGCACAATGGAAAGTTCTCTGTAACCTTAAGTTACAGGGTTTGCCTGAGAAAATCGTGTCGTGCTGTTTGTTGATGGCTAGGGAACTCAGGAAAGGTGATGAAAGAAATAAAGTTCACTAACCTTCAGCCGAGTTACTGGTGTTTTCGAGGAAATTAAAGGTGGACAGTGTCGTAATTCAATGAAGGACAGTTTCCAAGGTATTTAGAAAAGCAATGGGGAGTCCAGTCTGTCGGATCTCCTTCCTAAAATACAGACACAGGAAGTTTCAGGGTGTCTTCCCAACTGAGATTTGGCTGGGCTTATGCAGACTCACCAGACAGGCCCTTTTATGTCTCATTGGAAATTAGGGTGTAGCCTTTACCAAACAGCAGTTAAAATGGATGTGAAAAGACGTGACTGGAAACAAGAGATAATGCCACCCATTGCACTGTGTAAATCCTTGCAAAGAAAGGATCCTGAAGGAGGAAAGGTATTCCATGAACTTATTTAACACTTATGATGTAATGAATTGGCCCCTTTGCTAGAGTGTGGGTGGAGGGGTCATTTCCCTTTTTGCTTATTTCAGACCTGAATAAGAAGACTAGAATTGAAGAGAAAGTACACAGTTAGAATCTACTTTTTTCTTTTCCTGGTGAAATAGGCTTTTATGGAGGGGGGGGGTAATTAGAAGTTAAGAATATAAAATGAGAAAACAATTCCCTCTTCTTACAAAATCTTAGCAAGGCCTAGACATACAAGAAGACAATTAGAGTGGAAGCATCTGTGTTTCCTAAGTGTTTTTACCAGAGCACTGAGAAACAAACAAGTGAATCGGTGTTCATGTCTCCAGAAAACTTGGTTTTCTACATCTTTAATGGCCAAGGGGTGGAATGAGGGGACTATGTTTTCATGAGCATCTTGGGTCAACTGCAGAGGAAGAGAATACTGCATATAGGGTATTGCACCAGTGTAAAAGCACTTTGCAGCCTATCAAGCTGAACACCTTCTCCACAATGCTTTCCACAATCTGCCTACTTGCTGGAACAAGGCATCCTTGTGTCCTAGTAATTTTCGGATGTTTTCACTTGGAAGGCATCCTAGAGCACAGACGATCTTATAATGAACAAGAAAGCCAAACATCATCGACTCTTGCTCTCTCCCTTCCCTCATAATCTTGATGGTGGGGGGGGGTGGCAGGAAGAAAAAGCTAACCAGAAAAAAAAAAATAAGAGACTTTTGACCCTCTCAACCCTTGGAGATAAGTCTATGCTAGATATTAACCCCCTAATGACTTCACAATTTCATAACTATACTCCACATCACCCCCCCACACACACCTCCTCTCTCTCTCTCTCTCTCTCTCTCTCTCTCTCTCTCTCATACAAGGACCCAAGGACGTCACATGTCAAAACCAGAAATTTCAGGCAACTTAGTAACAGGACACTATGAACACCACCCTTATTCAACAATACCCGGGAAACATCCGCACACTGGCCAGGCGGTGACACAGTTCCCAAGCAACGCATAAACTGAAGAACTTTCTCTCCCTGTCAGTTTGCAGACAGCTTCCCTCATATACACAGGACTTGGAGTCTCCGTGTCGGAAGGCCACAATCAATTCTTCCCTAAGAACAAACTTAGCGCATGTTTCCGCAGGCAAATCCACAGCTTCCCAAAGTGTGGAGGCTCCTTTCTACGTCCACCAATGAGGAGTCTAGAAATCTCTATTGGAAGCCAACTCCCCCCTAATGTCAAAGCCGGAGTTCAAAATAAAGCCCTTCACAGCTGCGCGCACCCACTCCCCATTCTCCCGCCCCACTCATGCTTCAACTCTCGGGCTCCCACTTTCAGAGAACCTGTTCCACCTACGTGGAAAGAGAAGACGTACAAAAGAAAGATAAAAGAACTCGAGCTGCACCGGCTGCACCTACTCACTTAGGAGTTCTCCACGTCTCTCTTCATTCATTCAACTCCGCCGAAGTGCAGTTCCCTCTGGGAGCCCGGGTGCCCGGGTCGGGGGGTGGTGGGCGAGCAGGGCGAAGGGAGCCGAGACACCGCAGTCCGGGAGGCAGCAGAGGTAGGCGGCCGGCTGGGCAGACTAACAGGACCGCGGAGCCTTGCGCGAGCCGCCGGGCGGACTGGCCCTGGCCGCCAATGTGCCTTTGTTTATGTGGCTCGCGCTGCCGCTGCCAACATGCACCTAAAGTCTCCGCGCGTCAGCGCGCGTCAGCGGCCCGCTACCCAATCGCGGAGCCGCCGCACTCCCCGGACTCCTGGCCCGCGCTGGCTTTGGTATATTTCCGACCTGACGTCACGAGCAGGGTTGATTTTAAGGTGGGAACCGTTCTGCGTTCACCTTGGTAGCCGGCTTGGGTGGGATTTTTTTTTTTTTTCCGAAAGAGGTGTGACCTCTTCACCCAGCTCTGTGAAGCCCGCAGCGCTGCTACACTTCACCTTCCCCCAAGCCTCCGAAACCCCGTGGCTTCTTGGCCACTCACACTTGGGGAGGGTATAACAAAAGCACGGGCGGAAGGGAACGCTGGCGTGGGGCAGGTAGCCTGCACCTTAAACAGCACGGGATGGGGTGTGCCTTGCAGGGTCCTAACCTCACTCACCCACCATCGTCACACAGACCCCATAGCGGAAGTGCATACAGATCTGTCCCATGACACACAAGACACTCAGGGCTCAGGCAGGGTGGGATTTCCCTAGCCCAGTGCATTCCCCTTTTCTCCCTTCTTCTATTCTTGTCCTCCTTTGGCACATTTCCTTCTCAGATTCATCTCTCTCTCTCTCTCTCTCTCTCTCTCTCTCTCTCTCTCTCTCTCACACACACACACACACACACACACACACACGAGAAAAGGGAGTAAGGATAGGGCCTATTTTTCTTTCTTTCTTTCTTTTTCCTTTGCGGTGCCTATGTCGGAGGGAGAACGTGGCTCCTGAAGGAGTGAGGAAAGGGTAGATGGTGACCTAGCCCTTCAGGGACTCCAAAAGTCAGAGTGAAGTGTTTTTCTTTTGCAGACAATGCAGCCAAACAGTAAGCAACAGGTGCGTCTTGTGCAGAAAGGGTACCACCTTCTGCCAAACTACAATACTTTCGACACTCCCCAGTGCCCACCAACTCGTATTCCATCCACGAGTTTTAGAGAAACAAATCGACCTTCTTTTGAAACACAAGGGCTATCACAGCCGTGATCTGAGTAAAGAGGAAAAGGCTAGACAAGGGAAGCAGAGAGGTTGGGGCGGGGGGGGTGGGGGGATCAGTGAGTACGCAAAACGTAAGGTGTATGCCTACAACCCTCCTCTGAGAGGAGAGCTGGTGGAATGTGGAAGCTCGACCTGAGCCCCGAGGTATCTCCGTCACCCTCGACCCTGCTTTGTAAAATAATTCGCCCTCCACGCCGCCAAAGGCGCAAGGAGCTTTTTAGCAAAAGAATCGCCGCTTCTTCAGGGGGCGATAGTCGTCCGGCTGAAACTGGGCGGGCCTCCTTGGGATACTCTGGTGGGTTGGAAGAGGCTGGGACCAAGGGAGAGTTCGGAGGTGCTCCCTTTCTGTGCCTCAGACCAAGTACCAGCCGCCTCTTCACTTTTGGCGTGGCTCGCTTCCAGACTACAGGGTTCCTTTGCAACTCGTCCCCCGCCTCCCCACCCCACCTCCCGTAGCCCCCAAATAGGTGAGCTCAACATGAGCCGAAAGAATCGTGGAACTATCCGAGTTCCGGGGTTGCTCATCCCTAATCTGCACCTCCACCATTGCCGGCTCCTCGCCGACCCCTTCTACCCTGTGAATGGAGAGGCGCTGCCATCAAGTGCTCTGTGGCTACCCAGGAAAGCTGAGGGCTCTTCTGCATTGCAGCTCAGGGAAACCTACGTGACCACCTTAAGTTTCCCCCAGATGTTGCGGCTGCTGCTACGGCTGTCTCGGCCGCAGAAGCTCAGCGGTGCCCTAGTGGGCGCGAACAACAACAAAAAAGCCAGGAAGTGTGTGTGTGTGTGTGTGTGTGTGTGTGTTGTGTGTGTACGCGCACGGGCGCGCGAGCGCGCGTGTGTGTAGTGGGGGGGGGTGTTGTGGTGGTGGGCAAGGGTGTGTGAGAAGAGGGACGAGAGGGGGAAGGGTGAAGAAAAGCTTATTAGTATGAGCTCGGTAGCGTCAGCGCCCCGTGGGCAGAAGCTATTCCACGCGAACGAAAGGGAAAAAGTGAGAGTTTGGAGAGCAGGGGAGAAGGAAGGGGGTGGGGTGGCGGTGACGCAGGGGCGCAGGCATTGACGCACCCGCCAGGCTCTGCCCAAAATAGCAACAACTCCAGCTCAGAGGCGCCCTCCCGGGTTCCCTTCCCTTCCCTTCCGCGAGGGAGCAGGGCGCGGCCAGGGGGAGCTTTCCTTGATCCCTGCGGTAGGCCAGGATCCCAGCAGCTATTTTCAGGCAGTCGGAAACTCAAGCGCAGCCATGCTGGGGTGGCAGTTATTATTTTTTAATATAGTCTTCAGGAAAGCGGGGGACAGGAGAACTTTAAGGTTGTAATCACAACCCTCCATACACAAATATTCACGTCTAGGTAGATTCGTTCCCTCCGCAGGATCCTCCCTCCTCGTGGCCATTAAAAACGTACAACTTAGGCTGGGTGAGCCTCGGGACAATTTGAAAATTTCCCTCCCAGAGAGCAGAAAAGTGTACTGGAGTTATTTAAAGTGAGATCAACTGAAGCCAAGCATGGCAGTAAGATAAACTATATAAGAGCAACCTGTCGAGTATGGTTTCTTTATAATACAGCCTCTGCTCAAGTCTTAATGCAACCAAGATACAAAGGCAGTCCTCACAGTAGCTTATTTCAATAAGTGTTAGTGGAGAATGGAGTAAATATTAGTTAAGTGTAATAAAGTGAGAGAAAGGGGAAACCTTTCCGCTCCGCATGTTTAAGAGTTTTCTCTCTCCTCTTCAAATTCTTATTCAAGTTCTTGGGAAGTGTTACTATTTCTTAGGAAAACACACCGGATGTGAAAATAATAAACTTGCTTTAACTAATTCTTGGATGAGTTATTTCTTGAGTTGGGGTTTTGGACTGGGCTTGGATATGCTTGGGGTGGAAAGGATCCAAGTCACACAAAAGAAAGTTTATAGAAGGGCGCTGCTCAAAACCCCAGACTATTTTCCCCAGGAGATTCTGATGGGACCAAGTCTCAGGAGCACCACCAATGTGTGTAATTGACTGATTCTGTCAGTAGGGGGCCTGACTCCACAATGTTCTAGAGAATGTCTTAGGCGCGCACACACAAAATTGGCTATTTACTACTTAGGTTAAGCCTGAGGAAAGAATGCTGCAGTCCCAAATATTCATATTGTGCTGGAATTCACATATAACTACAAATCTTTGATTCTTTTCAATTTCCTCCAAAAGGGAAACAGTTTAACACATGGGATTAGGTTCACAATAGATTTTCTTTATTTCCTCCTGCCCATGTTTAACTCACTGTTGGTCACAGGGGGGAAAAATCAAAATGGTAATAAAATCTCTCATTTTATCACCAACCAGTTCAAATTGGCATATAGTTTGGAAAAATGAAAGCATGTTTTAAAATCCTATGATTATATGTTTAAATAAATTATAGTTTAGAAGAGGATTCCTGTGGGTGTATTTGCTAGTACATAAGAGAATGCTTTTGTGCATAGAGGTTTAATTACACATATAATGGAATCAAAATGTAGAATTGAACAACCTTTCAGAAAATGCTTTAGGCTAAAAGAAACTGAATTTCTGCCTTTATTATGACTGCAAACCTTTGGATTCTTACACATAAATAGTTCAAATAAAGTATTTTATAGCTCAATTAAAATGACAATAATGTTTTTTTAAAAAATCAGGATCCAGCATCTGATATAACTTTAAATTACTGCCATATATAAATGTGTAAATTTATCCTACAATGAAGATCTAATTTCTTAATAATTTTGAATAGATGAGAGCAAAAAATTGGTCCTATGCATAACTACACCCTTTGGAAACCAACTACAACAAACTATAAATTATTACTATTAATAAATACACATTAGATGACCTCAGAATAGCATTTAGGAAGGTACTTATATTATCTTATGATATTAACAAATATTAAACATAATACATTAGCACATTTGTGGAAAATATTTTCATTAAAATCAATATAAATAATACATACACTCATATCTAAACTATTTTATTTTTTGCATGGCTAAGCAGATTATACTTAATAAAATTCAGCTTTTGGTATAATTTAGAAAGCAAACATGCATGTAATCCCATAGGATTTTCTATCTTAATGCATAGGAAAGAGGCCTCTGGGGATTTATTTCACTATACTCTCCCAAATTAATTCAGAGTAGACCTTAAAATGCAGGCATAGTGAAACAGACATACCTGTTATGTCCTAAGAGTTAAGGCAACTTTGAAATATTGTATAATAAAATTACTTAGTGGAACTTATTTTAATAATTAAAATGAGATACATATTATATTTAGACAAACTTTCGATTCACAGCATTTGTTGCCATTCAGCAGGCAGTTTTACATTAGTGATAGAAGAAATTTTCACTTTGAAGATTATCTGCTTTTAAAAATAATTTTTAAATATTAAAGGGTGGTAATGTTTTGTTTTGCCATTTCATCTGCATTGAAAGGATATTAATCAACAAAATTGTTCCTTTCCACAGGATGCTCAGAGAACAAGTCAGTTACTTCCTTGATAGTCTCATTTTGGATATTCGTAGCTTTTATTCAGATTTACCCAGTCCATTTTTCACCAAAAATCATGAAATACAAAGACTCTAAAATGTATTTCTTACTTTGATTCGGAACTCAATTCTAGAAATATGTAAAGATGTGCAGGAATAAATAGCACCCTTTTCTAGAAGGATCTACTTGTAAATTAAAATTATAAAACTGAACATATGGTAAGCCTCATGCCACTCAAAAAGTATTTTGCATAATAAATCTTTCATTTTTTTGGTAATATTTGACTTGCAGTGGCCATCTCCTAAATATTTACCTTTAAATTACTTAATATTTTCTCATGTAACAATTCCTTTTTTATTAGGCAAAGAAGGGTAACTTTGGTTTTATATTTATTACTAATTTCTATAAAATGTACAAATTCCTAAAAGACATTTTAAAGATTCTGAAAATAAGTTGCTATACATTAAGAAAATATCAAAGCGCCTGAAATTCTAAAAGTAGCTAATAACATTGGCTACCCTAGCAGTATTAGATATCATTTCTTTAGGTAGATAAAATATATAAACTTAACAATCATTTTTGTATGTAAATCACAGTAGGCTAGTTTTTGTACTAATTTCAGTGGTAAAATAACCTCTTTTGATTGTTTCCTCAAATTAATTGGTAGATAGGAAACTCTCAGTTTAATGAAAAATAAAGATAAGCTATTTATATTTTACGACAAAGACACATATGCCCTTTTCCTCTTCTTAATTCTGCAATTATCAAACCTACAATTTTAACACTACAAAAGTAACTTATAGCAAGGACCCTTATAGTGATAAGTAATAAATCTAATTACCATATCCTTTGAATAGATGTAATATAAATTTCATTGCTCACTTAAAAGTTCTAAAGTTAACAGCATAAACTTGAAGTTGAGTAATTAAGTAATCCTTATATAGACACTTATTAAAGTATTTATACATATTATCTTAAATCTACATCTATCATTTTGCCAATTAAAATTAGGACTTTAATTGCAATTAAGTAATTTAATTGCCAATTGAACAGCAAAATTGCTAAGTGACTAATTTTAATGCCTATTTTAATTACCAATCATGACTGGGGAGGGAGCTAATCAAGTTACATCAAGCAGTACCAGAGTAATGATGTGAAAAAAAAAAAAAAAAAGAACAAACATTCAAGGCTACATGCTTTAAAAAAAGAAACATAAATTAAATAAATGCAAACACAATCTTATAAATGTATAAAATACTGTATTTCAATATCTGAATACAGAACAGGAAAGAGAACAAGATTAATTAAGGAGCTCCTGTCAATCTTCAGTCAAAGTAAGGACAATCAAAGTCAAATTTTTATGTGATATTTACATGGCACTCATACTAAATCAGATAAAAACAAAGCTGCATAGAGACGAGAATAAAAGACTGTTTTCTGCTTGGCTGGTTAAATATTTACAGATTGACGTTTAAAAAAATTAATGAAATGCTTATAAAAGAGAACTAAGTTTCCAATGCAACAACATGGGCTTTGAATTTGAAAAGCAAGCAGGGCAAGTGTAATGGGACTATACTCTTGCCTGATGACTCTCCTCAAAACCATGAACTTAAAATGAAGAATTCTGTCAGAGGCCTAATCCCTAGTCATACCTTGTCCTGTTTCTTTAAGGAAAAAAAAAAAATCTGGACTATTTCAAAGACTTTAAATTTATTCATGAGTAAAAATAAGTAATAGTTAGGTTTATATCACAATTAAAAATTACTTAGTATGGGGAATATACCTAATTCTAATAGTCTGCATCAGTTTTGGTTAGAATTAACAATCTCGCTCAGGATAAAGGCTCTAAATCAGCAGACAGCAGAAACACTGATGAAAATCTTCTTGGCCAACACATTTTCAAAAGTTTTCGTACCCAAATAAATTCTCAGATTAGCTATATGAAGGACAATAATAAAAGAAGCAAGTGAAGTTGAGGGCTCAAAAAATACAAAGTGATTCCCTGGTAGACAATAACAATTCTAGTACTTACAGGCTATAAGGTTCGCTTTGGTGACCAACCACCTTTAGATAGTCCATTGTTTAGATTAACAATGGACATCCATCAAATCTTCATTCAAAATAAAAGTCCCGCTGCAAGATATATATCTTGTTTTTGTTGCCATATAGGTATACAAAACATATATGGTTTGTCTATCTTGAAGGGTTTGAAATTATTCATGAAATATATGTAATGTAACAACTTGAGAGAACAAATAGTGCAGTTTGGGGGGCTGGGGTTGTGGCTCAGAGGTAGAGCACTTGCCTAGCACAGAACTGGGTTCAATCCTTAGCACCATATAAAAATAAAATAAAGATATTACGCTCACCTACAACTAAAAATATAAATGTTTACAAAATAGTGTTGCTTGGGATTGTATTTACTAATGGATTTAAATAGTGAAATGAAGCACAGCAGGATTTTTGGCCTGGCTTTTAAAGGAGGAACATTTTTAATAATCACTAGACTTGACTAAGGGCTATGATATCTGTCCATGACAATAACAGCTTTATAAGGCAAGTTCTCTGTGACTGATTAAAAGACACACTCGCTGTCTATTCACAAGTCTTGGAGATGGAGTCATTTTTGACAAGCTCACCACTGATCATGGTTAAAACTCATTGATGTGCCACAGAGAAGTAAAACCTCAGCTATTAAAAGATTACCAAAAACAGGGGCTGGGGTTGTGGCTCAGCAGTAGAGCACTTGCTTCACACATGGGAGACCATGGGTTAGATCCTCAGCACCACTTAAAAAAATAAGTGAAATAAAGTTATTGTGGCCAACTACAACTAAAATATAAATATTTTTTAAAAAAAGATTACCCAAAACAGCACCAGATAAGAAGTTTACCAGAACCTAGGCTTATCTTAAGTTATCCTGAGTTAGGTTTATCTTAACTTGGATGTATCTTAATTTGCACCGTATAAGACTCTTTGCTATATACATATACAAAAGATCTCATTTGCTAATTATCAAAATGAACTAACTCAAACACTACATAATAAATCATTAACCATTACAAAGGGGAGAAAAAAAGGAGAAGCATCATCTTTTAATTTCAAAATGATCTACAGACAAACTTTCAGAATGTTAATACTTTCTGAAACATGTATGACTAAAAGTAAATAGCTTTTCAGACTGTTCATGTCTATTTTATGCATTTTGATAAGACTATATAGTCTATCAGTTCACACAAATATGGCTTCATATTATTGGAAGCAAAAACTTTTTCAAAGTTAGTGTCTCTAGCTTTCAGATCCCCTTACTAGATAAAAGTAAAGAAGCTTTAAAAAATTGTCTTTTACTTTTGTATCCTTAACTTAGTGCTTTTCCTTCAGTGTGATCTGCCTGCATTAGTGGATGAAAAATAAAGGAAATAATAAAAGAAAGCAGGCTTTTAATCTAAGGTTAGAGGCAATCAATTAAAACATTTCATTAGTTACCAAAATATTTAAAAATAAAATGTGAAATATTACTGAATCATTCCAATAGATTTAAACAGCAACTTCAGTTTGCTTTCACTGAAATGTTGGGAGGAAAAAACAAAAAATATCGCATTCATGATTCAAGTCCAAATGCACAAATAGTGAGTGCACAGGTATATTGAAATTGGTTTGCTAAGGAGAAAAAACTTAGATTCTTATATTTCATGGTTTCTATGAACAGTTTTCCTTAAGTTAATTTCCAGAGTTTAGGAATAGTTGGAGTTTTTGAATGGAGAATTCCAAGAAGCTAATGAATTAGCTTACTGATATGAATTAGAAGTTATACTGAAATAAATAGTAGGTCTCCCTAGGAGTTGATTTTCTTCTTTTAGAAAGTAAGGCGTTCCAAAGATTGCTAACTTTTAATTAATTCGCTCTGGAAGTCATATTTTCCCCATTCTCCTCGATTGGCAATTTCCAAAACAACAGTTTTGTTAAACTTCATAAATTTTGCATCGTCTAGAAGCGGGAGGGGGGAAACAGGAGGCAATACAGAACAGATTTTACAGCCAAAATGATTTGACAAGGGCCTCTCAAACTAAAAATAGATGTTATGGAATTTGAAATGTAGCTCTCTAACTCAATTTATATCACAGAAATTGTGAGATGCTATCTTCCTGTTGTTATAACGTATCAGGTCAAGGGATATAAATTGTACCAGGTAATTCATTTTGCTGTTCAGAGAGTCATTAAGTTCCTCCCAGAATATATGTGATTGATATCCCTGGAGGTGAAAGGCTAAAGGAACCATATGGCAACATGTTGCATTCCGTATGCTATCTGCCCATCCGTGCTTAAGCTGCCATTAGCAACATCTGTACCTTACGGAAATCCAGCTGCGCCGAAGACGGCTGAAGGAGTTGCACTGGGGAAACGGGGCGGCGGGTGGGGGGGGGGGGTCTTGTTTAGCGCCATTAACTTGAGACTTTCTGTCTATCTACCAGGGCGAATGGAAGCTTTCACAATTAGACGAGACGACACAAATGCTTTATTAAAGTTTAATTTTGAACTCCCAATTAGCAAAAGTGCATTACAAATCGATTGCAATTTCCTAGAAGGCACTACGAGTTCTCGGCCTGCCTGCCACGTGCGAGGGGCTCCAGAGCAAGCTTTCCCGGTTCCCGGCAGCTGAAAGGGGATGGTTCAGAGCTGGTCTCCGCATCCCAGGAAGTCCCTAAAATCCTTCTCAGCCCCTTCTTTCGCAGGGCGGGGTCATCCAAGTACTGAACCCACCCGAGATGGGAGCCGGGGCGTGGAGGGGAGGGACGACGGCTGGTCCACAGCGTTGTGGGGTGGCGAGAGGAGGGAGTGGACCGGGGAGTGACGGCGGGAGGCGAGCAGGAAGGGGGGGGGGGGGTCTCTATTATGTTGGCCTCTAGGGAGGAGCCTCATTTAGGCAGTCAGGCGGGAGAAGTTTCTCTTTCGCTCTTCGCGCTACGTACCCAGATTGGCTTCCTGCGAGCAGAAGGAGGCGGTGGAGGGGGGAGAGAGGAGTCCCGGAAGGGCTGCCAGGCGTTCTCATCCACCCCCAGCTCCCCTCCCCTCGCCCCAAACAAAGCATCCCCATTCTAGATCCAGGATACGTTACCTGCCCGGCGCTGCCGGCCCCTCCGTCACTGCGTCCCCAGCTGGGCGCGCCCGGTGTGGGTCCCGCTCCCCGGGGCGCACAAAGTGGCTGCCCGGGGCGGGATAGATCCCCCACTTTCTTCAAGTTGGGGAAGGGAGAAAATAGGAAAGCAGGGGAAGTGGAAGCGGAGGCTGGGGCAAAGGAACTTACAGATGAAATGTGGGGGTGGGGAGCCCGCGGGGCCTGGGTCCTGGCCGGGGGCGGAAGAGGCCGGTTACCTTTCAGGGGGTCGTAGCCGGGAGGGAGGGAGGTCAGGGAGCGGCCACCCGCCTCCCTCCCCCGGCCCCTGGTGGCGGCGGCAGCTGCACACACAGAAGCCCATTGTCGCCGGCACCCGGCGAGCAGCCCCGCGGACTCGGCCCGGCGGCCAAGCGCGTCAGCGGCCCCGTCAGCCAGGCCGGGCTCCGTGACGCGCGCGCCGCCCGCTCTATAAATAGCCCGCCGCCGGGCTGTTCGGGCGGCTTTCCAGTGACGCCGGGGCGGGCGCGGGAGGAGGAGGGCGAGAGGAAACAATAAAACGGCCGGCCCGCCCGCCTCCGAAGCCTCCCGCCACACTCCCGGGCCGCCCGCGGTCTTCCCCGTCGCGCTTCCTTTTTGCTCGCCCACGTCCGCCCCGAGAGGAGCGCTGCTCGCGGGTGGGAAGGAGCAAGCCGAGCCCGCGTCCTCCCCATCCTGCCCGAGCCCTGGGGGGCCCGAGCCCGAGAGAAGATTTTTCCCAGGCCGGGGTGTCGGGGAGGGATTGTGGCGACGATTTTAGTGAATGGTTCGCTGTGTTGCTCTCAGGTTGACTTGCATCTCCATGCTTTGAAGCGCCCCTACAACCATTCTAGTGCAGGTCGGATGTGTTTTTGTGGTAGTAAGATCTCAATGGGGAAAAAAAAAAAAACCTCCCATCTTAAATGTAAGCGTTATGTAGGCTTATTTGGGGGCGGGGGTCAGGCCCATGCTACTGTTTTAATTCGAGGTGCTGTATAAGGGTGCCCAGTAGAAGCAGCGTGGCGTGGGGTCCAGGACCCAGACTTTAAACTCCATGCATTTTGTAAGTCTTTTTGGCCTTGAATATAGTGTAAGTCTTAAACAGATCATATTTTAATTTCCCAAATGTCTATTATTTTTCAACGTTTTAGGCTTTCATCAAGGCTACCATTTAAAAGGGGCTTTCTCTAAAGTTCAATATTTTTTTGTGGCAACTTCTACTACTAACTTGGTCCTCAAGCAGTTTTGTCACTGACCCTGAGAACTGTCCTAACCATTGAGGTGACCATATACAACAGGAAGTACTGTTTCACTGGGAGTGTCAATTGATAGATGATTAAGATTGTGTTGCTTCCTGAACAAAAGGTCTCAGACATATGAACACACCATTTCGTGGGGTGCTGATTTATAGAAAATATGCAGGTACAAGCAAAGTGTTGAAGGGACCTGGTGTGAATAGAGCATGTTAGAAAGACTAAGGAAATGGTTCTTAATTTACAATCACGGCAAAATGGTATAATGGAAGGTACTTTAGGCTAGGAGTTGGAAGACCAGAAAATTTGAGTATTGATTATATCTTCGTTGTACTTTTTTGTGTCACCTTGCAGTAATCGGTTTGTCCTGCCTCACTTTTCTCATCTTTAAAATTAAAAACTGGTGTCTGCTTTTCTATACTAGTGTTCTAGGAAGATAAAGGATGTTATTGTGTTCAGATATCAAGTTTCATCAAACTAATATGAGCACTCATTGTCTCATAGGAAGAGGGTAACAAGTGTAGATTAATTTGTCTTCGGACATTTTCAAGTTTTGCACAAATTTTTCAAAAAGTGAAATTAGGATCACTTCAAGAAAAAGAATGAATTAGTGTACCAATGAACTATTTTAAGAGGAAAACATCATTATCACTATTGATTCATTTACATGATAGCAGATATATTTACAGTCTTATGATATCAGACCTTTTTCAATACCACTTCCTCATGTGAGAAATGGATTCTGAATTACAAAATACAGTAGGACCACTTTCTGCAATTTTGTCCCCATTTCTGGCTGTTGTAGTCTTTCAGAGGAATTTTTCATTTGAAGGACACTAAATTGTTTCTCAGTAAGTGGCAGTTTTGAGACCCAGGGAAGTCTTCTAGTTGAGTTTCCTGAGACAGAATATGCCTTATTCTCCTTCAGGTTGGTGAAGGAAGAAAACATAAAAGTGGCAGAAACAAGTTTAGAGCCAAAACATTTGCTTCACATAGATACCACCAAAGTGTGATCACAACTAAAAGTTAACCAATATTTTTCCAGTTCCAAAAGCACATCTGTCTCTTTTTCCCACAAAAATGTTTGATATCTCTAATTTAATTTTGCCTTAAGGTTCTTTCTTCTGCTTCTTATTAAGAGGTATTTTTCTTTCACCGCCATTTTCCAGAAACATCCAGCTTTTCACAAAGTTTTAAATTAAAGCTCTTTTACTTACTTATCCTTTTTTAACATGATCTATTCCAATCTCTATTACCATTACTTTTAAAAATTTAATAGAAGGAAAACTAGTATACCCTGTTTAAATTTGACACATGCCCAATTTTAAAGGGGAGGAGGAAAAGACATAGTTCTAAAATCTTTAGAACTACAATAAAACAATCATCATTTCCTTAAAACAAAAAAATCATGTGAACTTTGTGAAAAAAGGGGAATGAATATATGGAAAATCTTTTATTTGGTTCTCCTTGATAGCATAAAGCTTGTTACAATTTTCCTAACATAGTGAATGTTTTAGAATGTGGACTTTCCCCAATATTTCCAAAGTTTCTATCTGCCTGAGGTTACATCCTTCAAAAGACTCCTCTACAGTAACAGTATTGAAGAATTTATCAGAGAAACTGCTGCGCTCTTGCCTTATTACTCAGTTAATCCTGATCTATATTTAGAGAGTGGTGCTAGCCAGGTTGAGGCTTTAAAGGAATGAGCACAAATATTTGCCATATCCTCTGCAGTATAGTTTTGGTGATTGAAATGAAAATTCATTTTGGAAAATATCACTGAAGTTACAGTATAAGCAAATCTTAGCAACCTTCAAATGGATAAATAGAAGGTTAACAAGAAAAGTGATGAAGATTCTCAGTATTCCAAATGAAAGAAAAGGGAGTAACTCTGGTACGGAGCAAAAACCTTGATTCATTTAAAAGATCAAGAAATTTGGGCTAGGTATGGTGGCACATTCCTGTAATCCCAGCGACTGAGGAGGTTGAGGCACAGGAACAATACAAGTTCAAAGCCAACCTCAGCAACTTAGTAAGGCCCAAAGTAACTTAGCACAACCCTACTTATCCCAAATTTTGTTTTAAATAAATAAAAAGGGCTAGGTATATAGTTCAGTGGATAAAAGCTCCTGGGTTAAACGCCAGTCCAAAAAAAAAAAAATTCAGAAATAAGTTTAAAAAGAAGAAAATTTTAGGAATCCCAACATCAGCTTAAAGTTGTCATGATTTAATGGTTCAATAAATACCTCAAATACCCCATTGATAGAAGCCATTGAAAATAACTTTGCTGTTCTAGTATAAATAAATGCTCAACATCAGATTTGTAACAATGAAGATTTTAAAATATTCTGTGAGAATTCAGCATCACAGGCCCACTTGCCCTTGGATCCATTCCTGGCTCTTCTTTTCCCTCCTCTGGTTCATATCACAGGACTGCCCTTCCCCAAAAGCTGCATTTCCACTGCTTTCTCTGGAGCTGACTTCCAGCTGGGTGTGATCAATGGAAAGCCTGAGCAGAAAAGTGAACTGAAGGATGGAAAAAACAGTGTTCCCTCCCCCTCCCCCATGCTTCAGTGCCTGCCCACTGACCCTTGACCCCTGCTGTGCTCCAGTAGCACAGCCCCTTCCCTTTATCCCTCCAGCTTAGAAGCTGTAATGGCTTCATCCTCTTGAAAAATCACAGTTCCCCTTTTGGTTTCTCAGCTCTCCAGTTACCTGTTTTTCAAATTAGTTCAATTAAATCATCCCTGTGTTGAATACTTAGAGCAGTACCATCAAGAGGCATCACTGGATAGTACCCACAGAAAATTCAATTGTTCCTTGAATTTCTTTTGCTAGAAACTCCTTTTTAAATGTGCTATTTAAAAGGCTAATAAGTTGTGCAGTTCTTGGAAAAACAGAAACAATATATTTTCAAAAATCCATCTTCCTCAAGTAAAAATTATAAACACAAAATATTATATAACCTTACTGATATTATAAACAAAGAAAACCTTAACTGATACTAAGACATAAATTCTATGCTAATAAGTGTAGCACATAATACCTGTCAAGGCTTAATTTACATAACACATTTCTGTGAGGCCCACTCAATCACCAGCTTGTTTGCCAATGGTCTCTGCCTCCTCAGATCTTAAAATGGAGAGAGAAATAAAAGAACTTTCTGTATTACTAACTTGAAATATCATTGTGTATTCAAATCCTTGGGATAATATTTTGAAATTAAATTATGTCTGTATTTTTTCTCCCTATATTTTCTGCTGTTGCTTCTCTCTTCCCTCCCTACTCCTGTAAGATCTGCTAATTTTTCATTGCCCTGAAAAGAAGTAAAGTAAAGGCAAATAAGAATAGCCTATGAGTCTTTCAAGCTTTGTTTCTAGAAAATCATAAATTCTCAGGGAACAGGCTAAGTATCTTGAAGAAGTTTTAAAGAGGAAAGGATTTCCTTGAATCTGGAAAGAGAATCTTGACAGGCATATACAAGGGGAGAGAGAAACAGAGAATGACCAGAGTTTTCTAAAGGAAAAACCAGGAGCTGGAAGCTGTGCTACCTGGAGGAATAGCCCAGGTTGACTTGCCAAAGGAGTCCCATGAGGTCATGCTTTTAGCAAGCAGGTGTGTCATGGGACATGAATCATCACACAAATACTACCTAGACCTCACTCAATTGTGCCATAGATTATACTAATTCTTTTTTCCATTAACCAGTCTGCACTCCAAGTAGCCAAAGTGACTAGTCAGGATTGCTTGAGAGGTACTAGAAAGATCTATTTTGCTTAGTTCTCTGTTGTTGAACATGGAAAAATGCAAACTGAAAGAACAAAAGTGTGTTGAAGAAGAGACCAAAAACAGGGAAAGTGGATCCAAGAGACAGAGAAAGAAGTTCAGGGTGCTGAAGACATTTGAACCTCCATTCCTGGAGCTGCATCTATTACTGGGCTCTCCTGATACATGAGTAAAATTGCTCTCTCTTACCTGAAGTTAGTTTGGATTGAATTTTCTGTCATTTTAACTGGAAAGAACTTTGACTGACATATTAGTCTTGCTACCCATTCAAAGCCTTAGTAAGCTGGAACATAATAAGTACAAGAACATACCTGTTAACCACTATCAGTACATTATGCCTATTGTTACTAGAAAACGGAAGGAGAGATTTAATATTATTACATATGTGACATGTCAAAATGAAATGGAAGTACCCATCTTTGGTTTAACTGCTAGAGAGGATGGGAAACTTTTTGCCTTAGAGATAGAAAGCCATCCCATCACCACTATAGATAATTTGATGATTAGAACTGGAGATAAGACATAAAATAGCCTTTGTACCCTGTATACCTCCCACCTCTTAGTTTCTGTGTGTCCCCACCTCTAGGCTCCCCTCTTTGTCAGCTACTAGTAGTTCCTCAACTTGCCCAGGCTTCAGGAATTGGTACCTGGAATACCCCTCTCCTTAAGTGAAATAAATTTACCACTCTCTAACCTTCAAGATCCAGCTCAGGGCTCGGCCTCTGTGAAGTTTTAGCTGGTACTAATATATCTGCTCCTCACACCTCCAACGTATACACTCTAAAATGAAGTAATCTTGTCACACTCTGTACATCTTCCACTGTGGCCTATATGCTAGGGTTTTTGTTTTGTTTCTCTAGCTCTCTTGCTATTAGACAATTTCTGCAGGGGCAGAAATTGTCTCTAATTCATCTTGGAATTTTTAGGGGCCTGCTCATTGAGCTATCAATTATTTATTAGTAGTGACAATAAATAATTGAATAAATGATAATAATGAATGTAGAAGCAGAAGGATTCATACAGCTTTATTTATTTTTTTTTAAATTTTTATTTATTTTTATTATTATTATTTTTTTAGTCATACATGACAGTAGAATGCATTTTGATATATAATACATACATGGAATGTACATACATCAATCATATTGTCTATTCTATTCTGCTGCCCTTCCTATCCTCTCTACTCCTCCCCTCCTCTCCCATCCTTTTTCTCTATCCAATCTAATGTGACACATTTTTTTTCTTTTTCTCATTACAACATCATATATGTCATACAGCTTTATTTAAAAAAATATTTATTTTTTAGTTGTAGTTGGACTCAATATCTTTATTTATTTATTTTTATGTGGTGCTGAGGATCGGAACCCAGGGCCTCGCATGTGCTCAGTGAGCGCTCTACCACTGAGCCACAACCCCAGCCCTCATACGGCTTTATTGCTAAAAGCTTGGAATTCACCTAAGCCTTGTGAATTAGAATATATGCCATTATAGCAAGAATAGAAAAAATTATAAATTCTGAGACAATGAAATTTTTTATTAATTTATTTTTGTAGTTATAGATGGACAGAATGCCTTTATTTGTTTCTTTTTTATGTGATGCTAAGGATGGAACCCAGTGCTTCATACATGCTAGGCAAGTGCTCTGCCACTGAGCTATAGCCCCAGTCCCTGAAATTTTTAATTTTATCAAAACTCATCAGATGATAGCATTATGTATCTCATCTTTGCACAAATTTTAAGACTTCTTGTTCTTTAATTTGGCTATCTTCCCTAACTTAAATCAAACACTTTCTATTCCCTGAATTTTATTTCCTATGCATATCTGATTACTTCCCAGTTTTATATAATATTTGTGATTTCATAGTATTTTATTACAGCTAAAACCAAATCTTTAGTTCAAATATTAAATGAATTAAGATACTTCAAATAGCCAAGATAAGTACATTTGGAAAACTGAATCTAACTACATTGTACAAGTATGTACACAAGTGCATATACATTCATATTCATACTCCTTAAAAATCCCACAATTTCAACATCTTTGTGTAGCAAGAAAGTTACTGTCATTTGAAAAGGTTACTGTAATAGATGTTATTCCTTATAAACCTGCAGGAATCTGGGAATGCTTAGAAGCAGGATGATGAACAAAGTGGAAGTCAATAATTAAAATGTACCCAGTTATCATGATTTGGATTTGACTCCAAACAAATTGTGTTATATATGTACCCAGTTATCATGATTTGGATTTGACTCCAAACAAATTGTGTTATATTTGGACAATGTAAATTGTCTTTGATAATCATTATTTGTCCTTGGGATATAAGTGTGTATAGAATCCAATGGATGATTAAGGAGACTGAGGTGGCAAATCTTTACCTCTTTTCATGGGCAAGAATTAGAATCTAAAACTCTACAGGGATTGTGCCACTGGAGTCTTCCTTTGAAATTATTTTAGTTGCCAAATACAGACTTGGGAAAGGTATTGATAAAAAATACCTTAAGGGCTGCACTGGTTGGGAAAGAAGGATGGTCCCCCTATGAGATTCGCTACCAAGAAATGAGCATGAGGATGTAAAGAAACTTATTGTAGAGGTATGAGAGGAAAGTAAGACAGAGAAGCAAGGTCAGGAATTGGTATGATTTTGAGGGGATCTCTATGAAATTTTGGGCTCTTATTGCTCTATTCCTTTCAACTATTAGGAAGGTTTTTAGTGGCATAGAGAAGTGTAATAAATTCATGTCACAGCTCTCCAAGGCCTGTGCTACATTCATGGTATCCTACTGGTAAGTTGCAAGAAAACAAGTGGTAGCCTAGGGAGGAGCATGAAGGAGAATGTGGGCCTCATGTGAGCTATGTACACACAGATAGCTCAGGATTAACACAAGAAGGACAGATAGCTCAAGATCAACAGCAACAAAAAGTACCAGAACTTCCTGTCAAACACAAAAAATGTAGCTATTTCTTCCTTCTTCTTTTAACTTCCATGATTTCTTTCCTGAACTTCCGCAACAGCGCCCATGTTGTATCCTTGCTCTGCTGTGGGTACACCCCACACCTTCGCCATAGTTGTCTTTCTATGAAGTGATGGTTCACATCCTGCCCCAATGCTCTGCCAAAGCAGCCTGTGGAAACTTTACTGCCTGTTTAGTATACTCAGGATTTCCACTAAAAGTTGCTCCTTCTGTTTGGAGATTTAGGTGCACAAAGCTAGTGGTTCAGGCCTTCTGTAGACCCATTAAGACATGTCATTTTATTCTGTTAAGAAATGCCACTTAAAGTCATTTATCATGCTAAGAGGATCCCATTTAAAGATTTACCCATTTAAAGATTACCCAAGCTTTCAGTATTGAGACAGATGGCACCACAGTAGAAGCAGAGATGTCCTTGAAAAGCTGTGGGTTTGGTTTGGAAAAGTAAATGTTCGTATAGTGATCGATCAGTATTGTGGGATGTGCATCTTAATAAGTCTATAATGCCCTCAAACATTTCTGGTTCTAGAAGAATCTGGGTTGGGAGAGATGGCAACATAGTATAAGATAGAAAGCCTGGGGAGGCCCTGAGAGGTCCATGAAGGGGGAGTTTTAGATACAAATTGACTTATTTTGACACCTCAGTTGTGAAATTCCTGGGCAAGGCTCTTCAATTCTACACCTCATCAATATCATGTAACATCAGGGGCTTTATGGCAAAAACAACCCATTTCATTTCCTGAAAGTCAGTTACCTAAAAAACATTTTTGGAAGTCTTCTATGAAGTTAAGTTCATGCCCAAATTTCTAGTATGCATAATGACTAAAGTTTATAAATCCATTGAAGAGAAAATGAAAACCTGAAAATACCCTCCTGTGTATATACCAATAAGACACAGCATTGTAAAGGGACCTGGCATAGCTTTGAAATCCAGTATAAAATTCCTGTTATCCTTCCCTTTCTATATGCCTGGTCTCTTGATGGAATTAGCATAAAGCTAGTATACAGAGTCTTCTCATCTCTATTATAGAGAAATCCATTACAAATGCCTTCATAAATATCATTGACAGGGGCTGGGAATGTAGCTCAGTAGTAAAGCCCTGGGTTCAATATAAGGCCCTGGGTTCAATCGCCAACACCACACAAAAGAAAAAAAAAAAAAAAGGCTCATTGGCATAAAATTTCTCCTATATCAACAATAACTTTATAATACATTCAACTTTGGTATTTAGTTTATTGCCTTACATTCAAAAGCTCTTCACCCACTGCTGCCCACATATGCTGACAACTGTTCTGATCCCAGCAGGAGTAACAGATTTTATTTCTCAAGCATTGCAGAACTACAACTAGAGTGTTATTATTAGATGAAAGATCTCATACTGGCTTTTCAATGGAGGAAAAAGGAAGAATTGAGATGAAAATAATCTAAGCTATATAAAAATGCCCCACATTTTAAAAATTGTAATTTAATTTGATTTTCAAAGGTAGCATATTTAAATGCTCAAATTCAAAAGGTAAAAAATTGTATGTAGAGAATCATTTTTATTATATCTTTGTTCTCCTGCTACTAAGTTCTTTCCAGGCTAAACTGATTTTATAAAATGTTTTCTAAAAACGATAGTTTATGTATATGCAGGAAAATGGGAGCACACATGCATGTATGAGTTTTTAATTGTCTATTTTCTCTTTAACAACCTATCTTGGCAGTAGACTTGCATCAGTATCCTTTTTTTTTTTTTTTTTTTACTTTTTCTAGTTGTATACTATTCCATAGCAAGGATAGGCATAATTTAGCTAATCAGTATCATTTGTTTCAAATCTTCTGATAGGACAAAGATGTGCTGTATCACTTTGCTTATGGGAAAGTATTTCTTTAGAATAAAGTCTTGTGAGTGGAATTTCTTCATTAAAGTTATGTTTCATAATGTTTTTTAGGAATGTAATTCATACATTTTTGAATTGTAAAAAATTCAAAAGCAACTAAAGGATAAACTTTGAAAAGCATATTTTATCTGCATACTTCTTTTGCTCAACTGTATGCCTTCTTTCCCCAGGAGCTAATTGTTACCACATCTTGTGTATACTTTTAGAGATTTTACATACAAGCACATATGCATGTATATGTTCACACCAGAAGTCCAGATAATTTAATTTATTTAGATAGATTTGTATTTTATTTTCATTATAGCCTACAGGAATCAGAAAGCACACACCAAGATGCTGGCTTCAATGTAAATATTTGACATAAGAACATACTCTTATAGCTTCATACATTGTGATAATTTAAAGCAATGATATAAATCTTATCTATTTTCTCTGTGTACATCGATTCTATGTAGAGGAAAGGGGAGACCAGGGATAAATAGGCCTGCACTGTCCTCAGCCAACATTTTTCTGACGAGACCTGGTCTCGAGATTTTGTTGGGTAAACCTGGTGTGGAGCAGTCAGCTTGTAATGTTATCCTCCTTCATCTTGGGATTCTCTTCCTCTTTGTCTAGTGTTAATCTCCTGCTTCCTCTGGTCCATGTAATCCCCTTTTTTTTTTAGGAGGGGTACCAGGGATTGAACTCAGGGGCACTCAGTTACTGATCCACATCCCCAGTCCTATTTTGTATCTTAGAGACAGGGTCTCACTTAGTTGCTTAGTACCTTGCTTTTGCTGAGATTGGCTTTGAACTCAAAATCCTCCTGCCTCAGTCTCCTGAGCCTCTGGGATTACAGGTGTGTGTCCAGCCTCTTAATGTTCTTTTCCCCAAGCCCCAAGAATTCCCTCTGTCAAAGTATACCTTTCAATAGCCTTAGGATGTTTGGGAGGTAAATTTTTGAGATCTTGCTTTTTTTTTTTCATAAATTTATAGGCAATGCTCTGGTATTATTGTTAAATTCAATCTTATTATGATTTCTCATCCAAGTATTTCCTCTGGAAACTTTCAAGTCCTCTAGGTCCCCAGTGTCCTAAAAAAAATAAATAAATAAATAAAAAAGTTCCAATGATATACCTTGGTGTGATTTTATTTTCATCCATTATATGGAGTGATCACTGTTCACAGTTTATGGGAATTTTCCAAAGTTGCTTCACTGATGATTTCCTTCTTTATACCTTCTTTTGTTTCTCTTCTTCTGAAACTTGTATCACTTTTTGAATGATGCACTTCCAGGACTTTTCCTTCAATTTTCTTATTATTTTTCTCTTTTTCATCTCATTTTGGTTTTGCTCTAGTTTCTGAAAAAAATTCAACTTTATTCTTCTTTTCTTTTTTCATTTTCTGGTACTGGAGGTTAAACTCAGAGGCTCTCTACCACCAAGCCATGCTCCCAGACCTATTTTGTCTTGTTTTAGGATAGATCTCTCTGAGTTGCTGACTCTGGACTCAAACTTGGATTTTTCTGCCTCAGCCTCCAGTGTCACGGGGATTACAGGTGTGTGCCACTGCTCCAGCTCAAATTTATTTTTCAATGTACATTTTTATATACTTTAAGTTCCATGTATTCACTTGTTTATTTCTAATTGGCAAAATATACATAAGCAAAGTTATCATTTTAATAATTTTCAGGGACACAATTCAATGGCATTAAGCGCACTCACATTATGAGTAAGCATCTCCACCATCTATCTCTTAAATTTCATACTCTGTACCCATAGATCAAAAACTCCCCGCTCCCTGGTTGGCCGGCTCCTGGCAACCCCAAACATTTTATTTTCTGTCTCTATGACTTTGGCTATTATTTTAGGTAACTCAATAAGTGAAATATTACAACATCTGTCCTTCTATAACTGTTATTTCAGTAAGTGTAATGTCTTCAGGATTCATCAATGTTGTAGCCTATGTTGAAAACTGCTTCCTTTTTAAGGCTGAAAAACATCCAGTGTGTGGGCTGGGGTTGTAGCTCAGTGGTAGAGCGCTTGCCTAGCATGTGTGAGGTCTTGGGTTCAAATTTCAGCACTGCATATAAATAAAGGTCCATTGAAACTAAAATAAATATATTAAAAACAACAACAACAACAAAAAGTCCAGTGTAGGCATGCACCATGTTTTGTTTATCCATTCATGTGCTAATGGGCACTTGGGTTACTTCTACTTTTTGGTTATTATAAACAATGCTGTTATGAACAATGGTGTATTTTATGCCTTTTTAATTTATATTTTTCATTAATAAAGAAATTGAACTTATTACTTTTACTTAGTAATAAATATTTTATCTATATGTCTTTTATATTTATATATTGTATATATTATGTTGTTAAAAGCTGTATCCTTTGTTTCATTTTTTCAAGGTTGTAATGCCTTTTTTAAATTATCTGAGAATGTAAACAGCAATAGATAAGTATATGAATTCGTGTGTGTAGCTAATGTATTTAAATTTATTTCCCCCTGCATAGTATCCATTTCCTCAAGTTGCATTTGATTGTTCATTTTAATATCTCTTTTCCATGTTAAGATTTTTTTCAGGCTTCTTATAATCCTTGCTTAGTATATTTTATTTTATTTTGATGGTGCTGGGGTTCAAACCCAGGGCCTCCTGCATCGTAGGCTCACATTCTACGTCTGAGCAGTGCCACCAACTTTGATTTTTCGCTCTTGATTAAGAGTGAAAGGATAAAAACCTAATGGGGAGTGTGGTATATGTATGGGGCTCAGTGACATTGAGCTTTACTACAAAGTGACCTAGGAAGACTGTTGGACATCCTTGTTAGCAGTATTTTTATGTTTTTCTAGTCAGGCTAGTAAAATTACTGGAGAAAAGTCCAATGTCTCTCTCATGAAGGTAGAGATATAGGTGTCCTGAGATCTGACTATAGGAAGTGGGGGAGGAATCTGTTTTCAATAGAATATTTAGATCTTCAACTCTGCCTAGCCTTCTTCAGTGTGGAAACAATACTGTATTTTTCTCTAAAAAATAAGACCACAGATTTATATCCAAGTGGAGAAAGTCAATCTCCCACTGGTGTGAAGTTGAGAAGGAGATGAACAAGATGAATGCTTCTCAATCAGATTCCACCCAGCCCTTATTTTAGCACTGACTTTTCCTGCTTTACTTTCCACCCCAGAATTATCCAGTGATACCATTACTTGAATCTCTTGAGGATTCTGTTGTATTGTGGTATTGTCTCAGCTTTCCCTATTACCTGCTTAGTTTTCACTCTCTGGGGTCAGCAAAAGCAGTCAGAGTTCACCCATCTTTTTCCAGTTTTCAATAGGATGTTGTTCTTATTACCTATCTTCTTCCTCATCTTTCGTGCCTTTAAGACCATGGCTTCGAGATTTCTTTAAAGGAATTTCTGAAGTGTTAAATTAGTGTGTATATATCCAGACCTTACATTAACCCTGAATCAACCATATTTAATGCTTTGGGGGAAGAAAAGAGGAAAAAATATTCTTGATTCACTAAACTTCCAAAATATTTGAGGATATAAAATATAGTTTTGTGTCATTAAGTTAATATTATCTTATTAAAAATTCTCCAGTTTCTTCATTTGAAGGTAATTTCGGCCTCCATCATATGAAGTGCCTATTTATTTTGGAAAAGGAACTTTAACAGCAAATAAAGCTATTTGAAAAATGTTAATAATGGGTTGGGGATGTAGCTCAGTGGTAGAGCACTTGCCTAGCATATGTGAAGCCCTGGGTTTCAGCCCCAGTACTGCTAAATAAATAAAAGTAATGTCAAGTTTGCCCATATATACTCTATTAGAATAATTATTGGGGATAACTAATAAATGCATAATATTTATGCATAATATATTTTAAAGTAAAAAATGATTTGGGTTGTTTGGGTCTCCGCTTATCAAAAAAGGACTCTTCTAAGGGCTCTTTTTGCTGAAGTTTCACATATATTCTTTAAGGTCATTTATTGCAACTAATCAAATTCAAGTACTATTGCAATAATCAAACGAATCCTCAAGAAAAAAATAAACTTAAAAATAAAAATGGCACCTGGTTATTACCCAGATATATCTATTCCCTCTGCTTCATTTTAGACATAGCTATTTAATTTTCTGAAACAAAAAACAAACAGATTTTTTACTAATGTCAGTGCTGCAGAGCTAGCATAGGACAGAAGAGCCAGCTGTACTCGATTTCATCTTATGCATCATCAACAAAATTGGCAGCTAAGTTCTGATTTCAGAGCCTTTATGGTTAATGATGATGTACAAGCTGTGCTTGATTTTCAGATATAAGACTGATCTTACTTTGCTGACAGAAAAGTCTATTTTTGATTTGTAAATTGGGCAAATGTGATGCAAAATTATTGATGTAGGATAAACGCACATCATGAAGATAACATTTTTAGACTCACATTTCTAACCCTAAAGCCACTTAAGTTTATTATTATTATTATAATCATCATCATCCTTATAATTATTAGCATTATGATGATGGAAACTAAGCACTTAAATAAAATTGCAGTTAGATTTTTTTGAATGAGTCATGTATCCACAAGTAGTATACTAACTTACGAATGTGATTGCAATGGAAAGGAGCAACAGAACTAATTAGCAATTGATTCTGGGTATAGCATTCCTGTTCTGGGTATAATGTTAATTTAGTGTCATGTTGCAGGGGACCATGGGTAAAATTTGACATTCTGTAAAGAATGGTAGAACAAATAGATTTAAAAGAAGGAAAAAATTGCTTCCTTGATTATAATCTCTTACACAATAGTAATATCTCAGTCATTTCCTAGGGTAACTACTATCATTTTTTTCATTCATAGAAATCAATTTGATCAAGCTTGCTAATGGTGTACCATTGAATATATTTTTTAGGGGCAGCAATACTGGCCTTATATTTGAAGCTATATAAAGTTGAAGCTATAAAAATCTGTGTTAAATGTTCTTTAATCCTGTCCCCATTAAGAGCTCCCATCTTAGACACCCAGTTCTATTGTGATGTCTGTTTGTTTCCTGAAGGCAGTACTTCTCATCTACCTCCTGCTCAGGTTGGCCGCCCTCTTATCCCATACTTGTTAGCCCTTAACCCTTCAAAATTTACCTGGCATTTGTCCCATTCTTTTAAGACTCTGCATTTTAAGAGCCTGTAAATGTTTATTTTTTTAAATATGTTATCCTCCTAGGAGTAGAGATTTGCATTTTTAAGAAGAATTCTTGAAGACCTATTGCCAGCAGTTGAAATGTCACATCTTCTGTCTGTCAAGAGTGGCAAAAATCCATATCCTACAATAACCAGCTTTTACTTATTGATTCTACCCAGCTTAAAATATGTGTTTCTGAAGCATAATGAGATAGAGATTAAGATCAAGGGCTTTGCAGCCAGACAGACCTAGTTTTGAAACTCAACTCTGCTACTTACTAACTGTTAGTCATGATTTGCTTATCTTCAGGATGGGATAATGGTGCCCAGATCATAGGATTGTTCTGAGAAGTAAATTAAAATGTAAAATGATTACTGTAATTTTGAATAACATTAAAGTTTTAATACTTCTGAGCTGATATTATTTCTGTAACTGATATTGTGTAATTCAAGCATTCATTCTAAATTATTGATTTTCTTTCATTTCAAGTATGGATCCTAAATATTTACACATATAGGAATATTTGCATACTATCCAAGAGAAATGTAAACCTAAGAAAACTGAGGATATGTAAGGCATTCAGCCTTGTTTGATTTTGTTTTCCCAGCAGTGCATCGTATGAGAATTTGTATATAGTAATTGTTAGATGAATGTCAAGTTTTATTTAATCCACCAAGAAATGTCTTTGATAATAATATATATTTATTGAAAGCTAGGAGCAGCTTAAACAAAGGGAAAAGGTAGATTTGTACACTATCATATTTCAATTAGATTATACTGTTGTTTTTGTGTGTGTGTGTGTGTGTGTATTTCTTCAGTTAAAATCAAATGAAGCATTCTCTTAAACAACAGAACCATCTCTTTTGTCACTTGCATAACAGAAAACTCACAAGTTATAAACAATAACCCCATAACCCAGGGCCCTGTTTTCTATCATGAAGCCCCTTCAGATTACTGGAAAAGTGTGCCAATTATATATTATTTCTAGGGGAAAATTGAAACATTTGGAAAATTTGTTTTAATAATATCAACAAAATAACAGCAGTATTTATGGTGTTTGGTCCAATTCTAAAGGGTACAATGAGTGCTGTGGGAGTTGAAAGTCTTTGAGAAATGGCTGAAAACCTGTACAAGAATCATTAAAAACGAGCTCATCTCCAGGCATAGAGTTTCCTTAGCATTTGCAGTGAGTTCAATCCAGGGATCTTTCGAAGTTGTTTCTGCAGATTGAGTTCACACTGCTGTCATAATGAGTGATGAGTGAGTGACTCTAAGTTTGTCTGATGCAAAACACCAGGCACTCAAGTAGACAATTTAGTGTCTAACAGAATTTAACAGCCTGCTTGATTGGAAGCTGTAGAGTCAGTTTTGAACATGAGAGAAAACTGAATTGACTTACTTCATGATTCAGTTTGGGGATATAGACATGAGCGGAGAGAGAATATCTTGCCTGTTCCCATATTTACCAGTGCTTACATCTTCTTTCATTAGGAACTCAAAGTGTTTCTACTTTACCCTTCACCACTGAGTTGCAATCAATTTATTGGAGTCAACAACAGCTGAGCAGCCTGGAAAACAGGTGGTCCCGAGCTGCTCACCATCCTGTATTATACTGGGACCACTCAAAAGCAGATATCCTTAGAAAAACTACCACTCCTCATCTCCTGTCATAGCAGTTCCATGTTAAGGTCTTCTCTTATTCCTAATTGCCACATCTGAGTGTAGCAGAGGCTTGGTGCTTCACATCTTCCATGTTAAACTATCTTGCTTCTCGAGGCAAGGCTTTTAACACTCATGGTTTGGCCCACATTTCTACTTCCTACTATATCTATCACCAGAAGCACAATTTCTCTTTGTTACTGGTTTTGCTTATTACTCCTGGGCCAAATTCTACCCGCTGCCTGTTTTTGTAAATAAAAGTTCATTGGAACCTAACCACATCCATTCCTTTGCATTTTGCTTTCACACTAAAGCAGAGCTGAGTTTCTGCCAAGGGTAACATGTGCACTATCTGGTCCTTACCAAAAAAAGTCTGCTGACCTGCAGCCTGCATATTCTTCCTTATTCTAATCTGTGCATCCGCTCATCTGATCTGTCATCCCAAGCTCTTTCACTCTGCCAAGATAGAGCAAACAGTTCGCGTCAACAAATTTATCTGTATCCTCAATTTCATCTCTAAATGTTTCCTTTGCTTTCTTTTTCTAGATAAAACCAGGCTATGCTCTGTTGTAGTCATGGGCAGTGGAGGCTGTTTCTCTTTTGTGATCTACTAAACTACAGGGTGGGTAATTTGTTCATCATTGCCATTGTTGAACCTTTTCATCATCCAGATCTACAGCTCCATGGATGTTTATGCTTGCAGACTTCTTTACCCATGGCTGCTTCCTTGTTGTTTTCATCTAAAGATCTCGATTACCTTCATTGTTCAATAACTTTAGCACCTGGCTCATTGTATTTATATTACTCTGCTGGGTTTTATTTATTTATTTTTTTGTAGTTGTAAATGGACGGAATGCCTTTATTTTATTTGTTTATTTTTGTGTAGTGCTAAGGATCGAACTCAGTGTCTCATAAATTCTAGGCAAGCACTCTGCCACTGAGCTACAGCCCCTGCCCCTAATCTGCCGTATTCTTGATGACTACCCTCCTGCTGATTTCAGTATCCACAGAGATAATACATCTAATCTTGGACTCCTTACTTATATTAGAATGAAGATATTTCTCACCCACCCTCAGCCCCTGCCTCTTATGGTTATAGTTTTGAACTGATGATCATCAACTGGTCCATCATCTTTAAAACATCAAATTCAAGCATGCCATTCTCTGATACTGTCTCCTCTCCTACTAGCTTACTATTGCAAATACATCTCTACCCAGGTAGCATCTTGACGTCATTAAGACTTTACAGGCTGTTGACTTATGACTGTAGCACTATCAGTTCTCCCCCTCCTTCTCTACCAGCTTAAATTCTGTGATACATTATTGATCTTCTCTTTGATGACAAGCTTTACCCTCTTGCCTCTGCAACCCTCCTTTACTGGGCGAAGTGGCTGTTCTATTACACGTAATTTCCCCCATGAAGCAACACAATGGGATATTGGTGAAGATGCAAGAATCGTGCTTGTCAATATCACTTTAAATTGAGGCTATACATCTCAAATGGGTCATCAAGCGCAATCATTACTTCCATAGAACTTTTGCATTTCAACTTTCCAAAAAGATAATTTCACATCATTGTCTTTACTCCTTAAATTCCTTAACCTCTTTTACTTTCCAAAATTCCAGCTTATAATCTTGTCCCATAAATTGTTGAGAAAATAACATACCTGAACAATTAGGGTACCTATCCCTATAGGTACCAAATATACCTGTTACCTGCCTGCCTTCATTTATCATACAGCAAGTATTTCTGCTGATAGCATTGGTATAGACCTCTGGTTTAATCCTGGATTCCCTACCTCCCACCCCCCTCTCCAGGGCTTGTTTTCTCAATTATCTGCCTACTTGCCCCCTGAATCATTCCTTTTTCCCTCAATCACCCCCATTGGCATAAACTACTTCTAGTACTTCCTTTCTTAAACACACACATACACATGCACACACCAACTACTAAGAAAATATTTGTGATAGCAACAAAGCAACCAAAAGACCCTCACTTCACTTGACATCTTCCTCCAAAGTTCTCTTGGATCTTAGCTTAAGTGGTTTATCTGTCTAACCACTTAAAGTAGCCACCCAATTACTGTTTATTATGTCATTTGATTTGAAGTTTCCACATTACATTTCTCACTCTCCTACATGTACATATGTTGATGTTTGTTTACAATTTTTCTGCCCTCTGTCACATTACATAAGCTCTGTGAAAGCAATTATCATCTGTCATTTCTACTCTGTATTCTCAACACATATGACAGACATAGAAGGCCCTCAATAATAATCTTTGAATAATTAAATGCATGAGTTATTTCCTTTTTTCATGTCTACTATTGGACAATGGAGTCCTAAAGGGTAAGGACTTTGTGTCTTTTATATCTTTATAGTCGGTGCTTGATAAACACTTGTTGCATGAGTGAATGAATCATTGCTATAAATGAGCAATAACCTAAAGATAAAAGTTATTAACATGATGTTCTACTTTTAAAATTTGCATTGGCATTTTTTGCCTTTAAAAAACACAAAAATGATTTCTTTTAGGATTATATTAATTCCTTCTAAAGTAGTGCTAATTTGTGTGACTTATCCATATGCATCAAAATTAATTTTTCTAACTTTAACTGGAGCTTATAAATAAATAAGAATACATATATGTATGTAGATGGATGGCTATATATATACCTACCCACACATATATAAAACATATGTTAGTCCTGTTCTAAGGATCTGCCAAATTTTCTTGGTAAGACTTGCCAATTGCTATCATGTGACAGGATGACAGTTCTCTTCTCTGGGAGAAGTCCAGACTTCCAGTGTCTGGGACAGAAATAATATACACCAAGAAACATATATAGCTGATGATGGATGATTTTTGGCTTCCATAATGTGAGCTTTGGTTATCTTATTGGGAGGCTATGAAAATCATTAGACCAGAAATTATTTTTACTTTCACTCAGCTGAAAGAAGTTTTCCTTCCTCTATTTCTGTAGACAGGCATACTGCAAAGACAATTTGCCTGGGTCAATATGGATTTATACTAAACTCTATCACTCAATGATAGCATGAGATCTTTTTGCCAGGGTAGCTGCCTTATTTTTATTGGCATAGTAAGTATGTGTCCAAATATACCCAATTATAGATGCTTTCCTGTTACCAATAATATGGTAATGCTTAAGAGTGAATGTGTTTTTACTCTTAGGCAGAACCTATTCTGAGATGACAGGGACTCTCTGTGATTGCACTTATGCATGCAGAGGAGGTAACAGTGGCTTTAATGAATTGGAATTCAGTGCCTCGATGGTATCAGGGGTGCCATCTATTTGGTTTCATTGGCCTCACCATCAAAGCCAGATGACAGCTTCAGCACAAAAGTGTTCCAACTCATTCTAGCAAAGTGTCCAAAAGCAGGAAGCAGGAGTTGTCATGGACAAGTGAGTTTCTTTTTGTGTAATCTCTTCTTATCAAGGGGAGAAAACCTTCTCTAGCAGCCCTCCAACAGACCTGTCTTCACATCTTATTCACAACAAATTGCTCCTATGACAGTTCCTAGACCAGATATAACTACAATCACTGAAAGCTAGAGATCCATGTCTGATTTGAAAGGATAGGAAAGGGAATGAGCTTCTGCTTTGGCAGCAGTGCCACAGTGCACTACCAAGCAAGCTTGTGTGATTTCATGGAAGAGATCCTGCTTATGTTGAACTTTGAATGCATGTAGAAGTTGATCAGGTGGTATAAGTTTCAAAAGTTTGAAAGGCAGAGAGAGCTGCTTCCACTAGTGTATGGAACAGAGAACTGCAGATGATTTATTAGAGCTGAGCATTATGTATGTGAAGAACAGATAGAGGAAAGACTGCAGAGGTCAGCTGGGGAAAAGTCCTGAGGGCAATGTAGAAGCAGGGCGTCAAGTTCTCATGCATGCTGGCATTCTTTCTGATGTTATCATTAAAGGAACAAATAAATACCTACCTTGGCGTTCCCTCCATGCATAATTGAGAAAATCTGAACATTTCAAAGTCAATGATGTCATCTCTATATTAAAGTTAAAAAGGCAGAGAGATCATTCATTGCTTATGTGTTTTGCTGCCTCTTTTCCTCCCTCCTCTTCTCTCCAGGTCTCCCTCCTCCCCTCTCCCTATCTAAACATTCTAAGGGGATTTTTCAATTTTCTGCTAAGTCATATTGTTCTTAATGAGTTATGAAACCCTATAAGATTTTCCAGCTATACATTCCCTACCAAAAACTTTGGGGAAAAGCTGAGCACTGGGAGTAAAACCAGTCCTACTACCCCAGTCATTGTTATTTGGGCCAAGGGATCACTACTGAGCCAAAATCTGCCCCGGCGCAATATGCCTTACTTAATAATGATAAATCCACATAATCAGACCTTTTTATCTTGAGGTTAACAGGGAGAGGGGCATATGCCAGAAATATCAGTAGCAGAAGCAAAATACAGAGAAACAAGGAAGAAGGGAAAAGAGAGTAAAAGAGAAAGATGAAATGACAACAACAGCTGAGCTCTAGAAATTTACACATTAAATCTCTGATCTTGGAAATTGGGAGAAAAAAGATAATGGAAAATGTCAACTTTCAAACAACACTTTAATGTCCCAGACCATATAATTATCATTATCATTAGCCCACAACAATCATGGAACCTATTCTCAAAATGCAGCCTAATCCTATTCCCTTAAATAATACAATATACTCAAATAAAATTATTGATGAAAGATGCAATCATAAATTATTTTTGATCAAGTTGAATTACTTTTCACCTTCCAGGGTGAGTCTCTGAGGTCAGAGTTCTCTTTAAAATATTTGCCGTGAATGTGTGGTAAATGGCTCAAGAGAGAAGCTTTCCTTTCTTCCCTGGATATTTCTGAAGAAATGAATATTCGAAATGGAAGACAATGAGGTAATAAGAGAAAGAAAAGTACTGTTTAATTATCAGAATTGAGGACCAGGAAAGATGATTTATGGATCTGCCACAGTATGGAGGGGAGGATGAGTGCCACTAGGAGCAGACTGGACAACAGAGAAGAAACTTCTGGAGAAAACAAGCCAAAGAGATCTGGTACTGTGGAGGCACATCTCACATCTTCCAGGTAGCAGTTCTCCATCTTGGCTACCAATCAGAATTACCCAGAGTGCTTTGGAAAATCTGTGTCTCTAGACCTTACTTCCATCCTGCTGGATCAGAATAAGGCTTATTATGTCTCTGGCCTGGCACCCTCTTGTGAGGAGCTTCAGCAGTCCACAGGAACATGTCCCTGTAATGATGGTGGCAGGCCTTTCTTGAAAAGGACCATCATGTTCCCAGAACATTGCCATTTATCTCTCATTATAATGTTCTTCCTTTTATGAAACTGTTACGAAAAAACATGGTAACTTTTTTTTTCCTTAAATGTTCTTACATAGCAGTAAAATTAGTGCAAGGTTTGAAACCTTGGGTAATTCTTCCCAATCACTAGTTTCCTGACTTAAAGATAAGAGTAGATGAAATTACATAGCATATAAACTATGTCTGATACATAAAAAACATTTAAAATGTTCTCTTTCTACCTTATCAGGTAAAATACTTTGGTTTGCAAAATTAATACAAGTGATTCATTGTTTCAGATAAGCATAATATCTAGATCTTGTGTGAAGTATCAGGTTTTATTCAAACAGTACTCTGGCTCTTATTTTCTATGATTCTTTCTGATCTATTCTTCTCTGTCATCTGTTTTTGCATCTGAGGTAGCTTCTGAAGGTGGTTTTCAGGAGAAGTGTTCCACATAATGTTTGGATGTGGTTTGAGGGTGTCCTGCAAGGCTTCCTGTGTTGGGAGCTTGTTCCTCAGTGTGGCAGTGTTGGGAGGTGGCATAGAAACTTTAAGAGGTAAGATCTAAAGGGAAGTAATCAGGTCATTCAGGACACTGCCCTTGCAAGGAACTTATGTGGTCTCATGGGATCATGTTTAGTTCTTGCAAGAGGATTGTTATGGAAATATCAAGTCTCACTCCTTCTTCCTTCTCTCTAGTTTTCTTTCTTACCAAGTGTTCCTTTCTCTCTTGGTTTTCCCCCATATACTCTGGCCACTGTGAGGCCATCCACCATCAGGCCCTCACCAGAATCAAGAGGATGCCAGACTCAGGCACTTGAACTTCCAAAACTTTGGGCTAAATAAACCTCTTTTCCAGCCAGGCATGGTGGCAAGTGTCTGTAATCCCAGCAGCTCAGGAGGCTAGTCAGGAGGATAATAAATTCAAAGCTAGCCTCAGCAACTTAGCTAGGCCCTAAGCAACTAAGTGAGACCCTGTCTCAAACAAAAAAATGAAAAGGGCTGGGTTTGTTGCTCAGTGGTTAAGCACCCCTGGGCTCAATCCTGGTACAAAAAACAAAACAAAACAAAACATTTATAAAGTACCCAATCTCAAGTATTTCATTGTAGCAGCAGAAAGTGAACTAACAGCAGTGAAAGAATGTTATTCCTTCAGCATGGAATAAAATTCCAACACTAAAGAGATGAAACTATTGCCAAGCCCCTGAGTACTGTCAGGGAAAGCCATGAAGTAGTTGGCTCAGCCCTGGGTTAGACTGCTCCTGAACTGACGGCTGGTGCTAAGGGAAATGGGATTGCCTGTGTAACTAAATGCACGAGGACCCATCCCTGAAGTTAGATAAGTTAGAAAGCCACAGAGCCACCATATAACAGGCAGGAAGAAAATTGAAGTCATAGGAATTACCGCAACTTCCCTCATAGCCTTGCTCACACATATACTTCTTACTATCTACCTGCATAGAGCAGCCACTTCACATATCCTTACTGTCTGTTATAAAGTGTTTGGGTTAAATTTAGAGAAGCTTTAAATATTGTCATTCATAAAAATGTTATATTTTTACTTAATATTTAGAAGTACAAAATATTAGTCAGGTCAGTGATACACACCTGTAACCCCAGTGACTCAGGAGGCTGAGGCAGGAGAATGGCAAGTTCAAAGCCAGGGTGGGCAACTTAATAAGACCCTGTCTAAAGAAGAAAAAGGAGGAAGAAAGAGAAAGAGGAGGAGAAGGAGAAGAAGAAGGAGTAGAAGGAGAAGAAGAAGGAGGAGGAGGAGGAGGAGGAGGAGGAGAACAACAACAACAACAACAACAATAACAACAACAACTTAGGATGGAGTTCAATGATAGAACATCCCTGGGTTCAATCCCCAGTACAAAGATAACAACAACTACAACAAAAATCAGAAGGGGAAAAATCCTCATCTCCTACCAGAGAGTATAGCCATTAATTAAAATTTAATGTATTACTATAATCTCTCTACTATGTGTATATAAATGTTACATGAATAATTTTGTATTCTTATATTTTATTTTAAATAAAGCTTTGAACTACTATAGCTTTTTCTTCATTATCAGAGAAATATCTGGTTAAGTTTTAAAAGTAGAAAAATATAGATGTGTGAAGCAAAAGAGGAAAGAAGCAAAGAAAAAGGAAGAAAGGAAGGAAAGAAGGAAGGAAGCAGGCAAGGTAGGTAGAAACCTGGAGGTAGCATCTCTATTTTTCAATATGCATCACAAATTGTTTTATGTAGTTGTGGTAACGTTATTTATACTTGTGTTTTAAGCATAATTAACAAACGTTCATTTGTCTTAGATGACAGATAATATCTACCACTGGATGGTTTATTAGTCTTTTCCAATTAAAAAAATGACTCAGGTAATCAATATGAGTTTTAAAGATGTGGAAACTCATAACTCAAGTTTCTTAGCAATAAAAATGACCAGTATGTTGCTGTGTGTTGCTCTATTTAATATAGTGGAGGAAAGGAGATATAATATTTCTTCCAGTGTGGCTCACAAGTGTGTAAATAGTTTAGCCAATTTTTATTTAATTTTTTAAAATTGAAATAGTATACGCCTATGCTACAACCTGAATTTCCATTTCCCCACCAATTCATGTGTTGACATCTTAACCTCAACATAATGGTATTAGAAGGTAGGCCATTGGAAGGTGATTAGGTCATAAACGTGATACTCCTATGAATTGATTGTATTAGGACCCTTTAAAAAGTGAGCTCATTTTCCACCTCATAAAGACACCATACATACCTGCCTTCTATGTATCAGGAAGCAAGACTCCAGCTGACACTGGAGTCTTGATTTTGGACTTCTCAGACTCCAGTGAGAAATGAATTTCTATTGCTTATAAGCCATAGCCCATGTTATTTTCTTACATCAATCTGAACAGACTAAAGAGCATACAATTTAAAAAGACAAGTGCAGTACAGTCATCCTCTGCTCTGTCTTTCCTAACGGATCCTCTTAGTCCATCTCTCTAGAGCTCACCACTTTGAATTCTTACAGCTGTTTTCTGTGATGTATCATTATGTTTCTTAACCATTTTAGTGCCATTTACAGAGTTATTGGTTTTAGACATTGCTTTTAGCATCCCAACTCTTCTAAAAGAGGAGTTTTAAACTCATGAACATATATGATAACACGTTGACACATTTCTGAAGCTAGAGGAAAAATATGGAACAATGATATGATCGAGGGTTCTTTGAATCAAGCACACACCCCTATTCAATGACCAATACTACTTAAAAAAATGTCTTAATTTTTAAATCAAATTTTCTGGGAATGCACAACTAGAATCATAAATTAAAGGTTTGTAAAAAGTTGCATTACTTAATTGGAAATTTCCTACTTTACAATCTGAGTAAATCTATATGTAAATACTTTCATCTTCATTACAAAATATCAAAGCCATAAAAGCTTTACCCTTTTTGTAGGAGCTAACATATCTATGGAGCTTCAGCTTCCATGATTGAGAGTGAAAATTGTTCTCATTGAACTTAGTCATTTTATAGGCAAAATCAAAAAATAAAACAAGCAAACCATACCCTCATCAACCAGAATTATTTCAGTTGATTTAATCATTATTTTTTTTCTTTTTTCCCACTTTAGTGAAGTCATCTATTCAAATAAAAAGCATTGTTTTGTTTCTCTCTAACCCTGTTGTATCAGGGTGTCATTTTTTACAGGGTACAAAGAAATATTAGGCATCACTCATCTCCACATTTGCAGCACCAAGCCCAATAATCGGTTTGGGCTTGAGCTGAGTGGAGCTGAGCTGCAGTTTCTGTGTACTTATACTGGAACCTGCATTTAAGAAAGGAGTTACAACACTCTAATGCCCACCATTGTATATTCCTCTGGCTTTCCAGAGCAGAAAGTGTTACAGGTTCTAGATGTAGACTCCCCTCTGGAGGCATGGTTTGTAATTGAACATATCAGGATATTTTCCTTTGATAGATTTATTGCCCATTCAGATTAATTCAACAACGTTAAAGAAGTTGTCAGCTGTGTGTTAGACAACATCTTGAGAGTTTGAGGTCAGCACTAGGATCCCTTTGTGAAGCTGTGGTACAGTTGAATCAACAGGTGAATCAACTACGCAAATTCTGGAGACAAGTCCTATCAGTAGCTTAAATATTTCAATAACCATCAAGTGGACTTGTAAGCAGGAACGTCCACTGTGGTGGCTGGGTTGTTTCCAGCAGAACTGAACTTCTTTACGTAACCAAAACAAGATCAGTCAAGACTTGATCATCCTGAATTATACCCTGGCTATTTGTTTCAGCTTCTGGTCTTGCCAAAAGCTTGCAAAAAATCTGGCTAGAGTTTGTGAATGTCTTCCTGGTAGGTGAGAGCAACACTCCTGCCCTCTCCCTCATTGTATCCCACAAATATCTCTGGTAGTTTCCACTTTAGTCATGGTAGAATTCCAGGATCTCGATGGCTCAGATTTGCCAAAATCATTAGAAAAGATTACATTCAAATCCTAAACTCTTCATTGTGGTAAGCCATTCTTATAGACCGTGGCCGCCATTAGAAGATGGCGCCGGCTTCCACTGTGGCCTGTGATAAACAACTCCTTATATGGAGAATTGGCACGCAATCCCTTCCCACCCTATGAGAGAGATCCACGTGGCAGCTTGGGATTGGTATGCGGGAGGCTTTATTAGGCTGTGCTTGGGCGCTCAGCGGGGGGGGGTCACTAGAAGATGATACATGAAACAAGGCCTGAATAAACTGCTGAAAGAAGAATCCTGTGTCGTGTTTTCCCTTGCCGGCGAGGGGTTGTGACAATTGGTGGCCCGGACGGGGAATTATATTCCTCGAACCCAGGATCCAGAACTTTCAGCAGTCAGGGTGGTGCACCGGTAAGTTCCCAGGTAAAGTGGGAATCCGCAAGCAAATAGCGGGGCACTCTCTCTGTAAATAGAGAGAGAGCGGGAAAAAGGACGCTCCCCTGTAAAAGGAAGAGAGCGGGGATTTTTGTACTTTCACTTTCTTTATAGCTCTAAAAACATTATGGGCGCTACCTCTTCAAGCCCAATTTTGTTGGCCCTAGATGGGTTGTTACATTCAAAAGGACTTAAGATAAAGCAGAGTACTTTGCAGATGTTTTTAAGAGAAGCTGATATAGCGGCTCCTTGGTTTGCTTTTTCAGGGAGTCTTACGATTCCTAGTTGGGACAAATTAGGGAAAGATCTAGATTTCGCTCGTGAGCAAGGCACCTTAGAGGGTGGCGTTATTCCACTTTGGAAGTTAGTTAGAGGATGTATAACAGATGGTAAATGCCAGGAAGCTGTGAGTGAGGGTCAAGCTATTCTTGAGCAACTGCATGAGGAAAAATCTGAAGGATCATGTAGTGAAGTGGCAGAGAGTATTAAAAGTAACAGTAGTGAGAAGGCAAAAGAGCCTGAAGATAAAAATAGGAGAAGGCTCTACCCAGACTTGACCGAATTAAAAACGCCTGAGAACACAAGTGACTCAGAGAGTTCTGAGGACCTTGATATATTGTTACAACAACTACATAAGATAAAAATGAAAAAGAAGAAAAAGGAGACACAGGGCAAGCAGGCCTACTGTAAGAAGGGGAAGGGAATTAACATCGGTCAACAAAACTCTGAGGAGGAGGAGGTAGAATATCTAGAAGAAGATATGGTGCCGATTGCCCCACCTCCGTATGTGGGGGGGAGCCAAGGTTCCGGGAGATCTTTTCATGCACAAGTTTGGAGGACAGTTAATACAGATATGGGACTTGCATACCCTGTATTTCAGGACAATAACAGGGGAAGGTATCATGAGCCTTTAGACTTTAAGATAATTAAAACCTTGGCAGAATCTGTCCGCACTTATGGCATAGATGCCGCTTTCACTCTCACTCAGGTGGAGGGACTTACTAGATTTTGCATGACTCCCTCAGATTGGGCTAGTCTAGTCCGCGCTTGTGTTTCCCCAGGGAAATATTAGGAGTCCAAAGTTGGCTGTTTAATGTTTCTGGCAGTACCCAAGACTCGGAGCGAGGTAGGAGACTTAAAATTACTTCACACAATTCACAATTGTTTAATGCTACATTACCCTCCGCAGCAGTCTGTCTCCAATCTCCGTTCCTGTTTCTTTTGGCTAATGATACATCACAGGGGATGCTTAATTGTTCTAATATTACCTGTTATTTGTCTGAGTGTTGGAATGGCTCCTGGACTACGGCAGTGATTATGAAAATTCCAACTTTTGTCCCGATCCCGGTTACTGCAGATCCAGAGTCTTTTCCTATTGTTGAACTGATTAGAGCCCGTAGAGATTTTGGAATTACGGCAGCTATAGTGACAGCTGTGGCAGTGTCTGCTGCTGCAGCAGTTACAGCTGGAGTAGCCATGGCCAGCCAAGTACAAACTGCTGCCACTATTAATCAGGTTATTCAACAAACATCCACCATACTTGAGTCTCAAAGTAGAATTAATCAACACATTTTATCTGGGATTCTAGCTGCTAATCAAAGGATAGATCTGCTTCAAGCTCAAGTTGAGGAATTGTCTGTTCTAGTACATTTAGGTTGTGTTGATCAACGTGCACATTTATGTATAACCTCTGTCAGATTTAATGATTCCAGGAATGCCTCCCGCATCATCGGGGAGTATCTATCCGGAAACTGGTCCATGGAAGCAGAGAAGTTGATCCAGACCCAACTGACACAAATTGCCATGTTGAACAACACTCGTGTGGACCCTGTGACATTGGGCCAATTTACGAATTGGCTGTCTTCTGCTTTTTCTTTCTTTAAGGAATGGGTGGGAGTAGGCATTTTTGGAGCGATGTGTTGTTTTGGGATTGTCCTTTGTCTGTGGCTTTTCTGTCGCCTAAGAGCTCGCCATAGCCAAGAAAAGGCTATGATCGTCCAGGCTTTTGCAGCCCTAGAGAATGGTATCTCTCCACAAGTTTGGCTTGCGCAACTTAAGCAATAATTTCCTGGGTTTTGGCCATTGCACCCCAAGTCATCTTTGACATTGCACTGGGTTTGGCATGCACTCCTCTTCCTGCCTTCCCAGTTTTGGAAGGCCCATGCACTCTGCAGGCCTTGTTGCCATTGCACGCAGGTGGGCTTCCATGCTGGTGCTGCACTTTATGCTTTGGACCCTTCGTTTTCTCAGGGGCTGAGGGATGGTGTTGCCACTTCCAACCTCATAGTCACTGACCGGCTACTTGTAAAATCCCCTTTCTTTTTCACCGTCATCACGATGCAGGATGCAAGGCAAGGCACTGCACTTGAGTGATCCCTCAACGGACCTCAAGGAAAGCATGTCCTATTGCATGCGGGTTTGACGTCCACGCCCCGCCCTACGTAAAAAGGCGTCGGCTGATATGGGACCAGGTCTAGGGAAGGGCCCTCCTTAGGACTGAACCATACACTGCAGCCACTTCTGCACAGTGGGATAGGACCTCTACTTTCGCCTGCATTGTTTTATAAAATAGAAGGGGGAACTGTGGTAAGCCATTCTTATAGACCGTGGCCGCCATTAGAAGATGGCACCGGCTTCCACTGTGGCCTGTGATAAACAATTCCTTATATGGAGAATTGGCACGCAATCCCTTCCCACCCTATGAGAGAGATCCACGTGGCAGCTTGGGATTGGTATGCGGGAGGCTTTATTAGGCTGTGCTTGGGCGCTCGGCGGGGGGGTCACTAGAAGATGATACATGAAACAAGGCCTGAATAAACTGCTGAAAGAAGAATCCTGTGTCGTGTTTTCCCTTGCCGGCGAGGGGTCACGACACTTCATAAAATGGATTTCAAAACTGCGTATAATCACAACAGCTGTGATTTTTAAGAATATTTAAGAATTTAAATTCTCAAGATGTTGTCAAACATAACAGCTAGCGATGAGCAGGGAACTGCATGGCAAGGTCACAAGTATTCTTTAAATTACTTTAGGGTCTCCTTTAAACTATTTTCAAAGTAGATAAGAAAGCAAAGGATGCTAGTTAATTTGTACAAAATAAACATAAGCAAAGGAGCTAATAGGAAATTATGTCAAAAGAAAAGGATTAGTGGGATAAACTTTTGACAGGGTACATTGATGTTGATGTGAAGCTAGGAATTATGGGTATAGGTGTCACAGTTTGTTGGGGAAGGAAGATTCCTTTAGAAGTGCAGGCGCGCTAAGGTAACTCTGACCAGCTATTGACCCCAGTGCCCACGTTAACATGGGATTGACTTGTAGATGAAGCCCCCCTAAATAGGATGGCCACCATGACAGTTCCAGAGAGGACCAACTAAGGTCAAAAACCTCACTCCCCATTGTGAAGGAGTTGAACACCTAATTGGCAAAGAGTACAGAAGGTGGTCCCCAGTTCTCCTAGTAAACATCCAACAGTAATACATTTGGAGACAACATTTTCTCCTTTGTCATTCTCTACTGGGAGATGGCCCTTTCTGTCTCTTGAGAGTGCTCTCTGCTTAAGCCTCACTTGCTTTTACTTTACTTTCACTTATAGTAAAGTTCTTTTGCATGGCTTTCTGTGTCTGAATTTAAATTTTCTTTCGTCAGAACACAAGAACCAAGGATTGGAGTTTCGGCTCCCTGCTTTCCTGTGACACAGCCACAGAAGAATTCTTAAATATCTCCCACTGTAAGAATACTTCTTTATGTTGAAAACTGAAATTCAAGGCAAGACATACTTTTTTTTCAAAGCGAGAAATGAAATAAACAAGCCAGGTGCCGTGGTGCACACCTATGGTCCCAGTGGCTTGGGAGGTTGAGGCAGGAAGATTACAAGTTCAAAGTCAGATTTACCAATTTAGAGAGGCCTTATGCAATTTAGTGAGACCCTGTCTCAAAATAAATAAAAAATGGGCTGGGGATGTAGCTCAGTGGTTGAATGCCCCTGGGTTCAATCCCTGGTATGAAAAGGAAAAAAAAAAAAAAAAAAAAGAAAAGAAAAAAAAAAGAAAGCAGAATTCAAGACAAATAAATAAATTAGTAAATTAAATTTCTCTCCCAAAGTAGCCTATGTTCTGGGATTTTCATGTGTGTAGCTTCAAAGTCCTATGGTATCTGTTTTCCTAATATTTTATTTTATTTAGTGAAGCTATATAGAAATAGCTAATATGTATTACTTCTATGAGCCAGACACTGTTCAAAGTGATTTGCATATATTTACTACTCTCTCTCCTTTTACTTTTGTCATTCCTATTTAGAAATGTAAGCACAGAGAGAATACTAACCTCCTCAAAATTGCACAGGAAGGAAGTAGAAGAATTATGATCCAATTTCAGACCGTCTGGTTCTAGCATCAAAGTGCTTAATCCATGTAATAATGCCCCTGAAAATTTTAATTTACTGCAAAAATTCTTAATTTGCTACACATTTATTAAATCCTATGATTTTTAGAGTTTCCTGTGTGGGAGGGGAAAGCGCAGGAAAACTGCTCAAAAATGTTAGAATCAAATGTTATACTGCTGTATTCATTTTTAAAAAATCTTTTTCTGTCCTTGTGAGTACAAAGAAATGTGTCCTTACCCAGATACACACCAAAGTGTGTTCCAGAAATGGATTTGAACTCCAAATCTTTGATGATTATAGATAAGAGGCATGGAAAACCTAATCTAAACAAAATGATCTCAGCTAAACACAAAGCTCAAATTAATTGTGCAACCTACAAATGCTCTCTGAAAGGCTAAATCTTTGGATTTTTATACTATTTGGAAGAGGACTGGGTTCTGTTAATAGGACAGACTTCGTGCAACATATGTTAAGAAAAAATTTGGAAGCACTTAAAAAATACAAGCTTGGAAGCTCAATCTTGCAAAAAAGGAAAAAAAATCCTTAAAATATTTTGGAGCTTTTAGAAGAAAGTCAATATTAAAATTAGTACAGAACATAGAGAAAGGGCTTTATGAGTTGAGGGACTGTTGTTTTTCTAAATGTCAGCATGGAAACCCAAACAGAAAGAGGTGAGTTAGGTCCCTGGAAAGACTGACTGGGAAAGCTGAGTGTTAAGTCTGTGACGTGGTTGATGGCAACCAAAAATTGTCAAGTTCATGATGACAAAGTATTTCCTGGAACGAGGGGCTAATTCAAGACATAAACAAGGATAATGTTGTGGGGTCCTGTTAAACCAAGAAAGGATTCATACAGGGCAATATTGCCAATGATTTGAACAAGGTTCAAGGACAGAGCTTTTTGGGATTAGAAAATCATTCTGAGACAGTTTGAGCTGCTTCATACTAAGTTGACACCAATTGTATGTATCAGAAGAAAATAACCAAGTTTAAACATACTGCATTCTGCTTGTATTTTAACAGCAAGGAAATAAATTAATTTAAAAGCATAATTTTTACTCTGCTTTCATTTAATGTCATGATTTTAAAAATATAATACTTGGCCACTAACAGAGGTTTGAATTTCCTTTGTCATAACCTTAGAGTCTTGCCTTAAACATCATATTTAATTGAGTACTAAACTTTAATTAAAGATAACTTCCTCTCAAGGTATGATAACCTACACTATGGGAAGCAGGAAAGTGTGATTTTGTTCAGAGTTATCAGACATCTTTGTGGTTTAGTTTACTCATTTGTAAAAGAGAAGAACTGGTCTAAACCCTCTATAAGAGTGTATGGGGAATTAATTGTTATTGTTGCTTTTACCATCATAATCAAACTTTAATACTGTTGATATGATTTCTCCCTAGAGTAGATATAAGTTCCAATAGAAAAGAGGTGAGGGTAGGGCTGTGTGTGTGTGTGTGTGTGTGTGTGTGTGTTTGTATCTGTGAGGATGTGTTGATACACACATACTAATATCTAGAGATATAGATATTACACCCATTAATAATGTATATGGTGCTTAAGGAATTTATCACACTGTAGACTAAATAAGAAAGCCTCTCTGTGAAGACTAGGAAAAAAAAATCTTACCTACTTCCCTATGTACTTTCCAGAAAATTTTCTCCCCACAGAGTAAGAAAAAGCACTTTGCAAAATATCTACACTACCCGCCTAAATAGAGTTGTGACTCTCTAAATCTTTCACAGTTTCTCTCTCACACCTTACCTTTCATGGTAACAATTAAGTGTTTTTGTTTAAAAGTCTCTCCCCTCTAATTAAACAGAGATAGAACTGAGTCAACAATGAAGTTCTGGAAGCAGACAAACTGAAATGTCAATAAGCTATTGAAAGACACACTCTGTCCAAAGATATTAGGAAGTTGCATTGATCCTGAATTCTTAAGAACAGAGCAAGACCTTTAGAGGAGAAAACAGGCCTTAGGGAGCTGAGGAACTTCCTGATTAGCCTCATCATGAGTCCTTCCCCTTACAAACTCAGTGTGATTTCATAGGCTAGGAAGAGAAGGCCAAGGCTAGCCAGGTTTTCGGGGCAGAGAAAGATTCTTCATTCTTCTGGCTTTACAATAATGGGATTTTCTCTATAGTATCTCCTAACCTATTTGAAAAATAGAAGAAATTTGTTTAGTAGAAGGCTACTAGTGCTTAAAAGAAGACAAATAGATAGCCTGGAATGATTTGTCTTTTACTTTTCTTCTTGAGGTGGGGGTAGGTAATTTTTTGTCCATTGACCATAAAACTTCTACTTAATCAAATAGATTCCAAATTTAATTATGGTGGTTGCTCATCTTTGTAAATATATTATGAACCATTGAACTGTATGCTTATCTATTTATTTTATTCTTATGGTACTGGGGATTGAACCCAGGGCCTTGCACATGCTAGGCAAGTCCTTAAGTGCTGAACTGCATCCCCAGCCCTTTTTATAAAATCTTGAGACAGGATATCTTTAAGTTACTGAGGCTAGCCCTGAATGTCAATCCTTCTGCTTTAGCCTCCCCAGTTGTTGGAATTACAGACATTCACCACTGTGCCTGGCTGAACTACACACTTTAAATGACTCAGTCATATGGTATGTGGATTCTATTTCAACCGATTTGTTTGTAAAAAATGCTAGAATGTGTAGAGTCAACTACAATGTGTGTTTAAAATACAGGTTTTTGAGTGCCAAACCAAAGGGCAGAATCTCTAGGAATCTGGTATAGGAACATGATTTTTTTTAAAAAAAGAAAACCTTCAGTTAATTCTGATGAGATGGCCCACACTTTTAAATATAAAAATGAGATTGTGTATATCAATATTTCCTTAAAGCAACAAGAGATACCCACAAAAGTTCAGAATAATCAGTAAATAAGTCATTATACTTCTGAAGTCATAATTTAACCTAATTCCTAAATCTGCAATATGTGAGTATTATTAGTATAATGGGAACCATGATCAAAAATCCTTTGCTAGAACTATTTCATGAGTCCCTTTACATAATAATTTACATCAGCATTTAACAGGCTGCAAAGAAAGTTCCTGTATATTTTGTTGCTGAATCCTCACAAGGACCTTGTCGAATTGTAAGACATACAAAATCCACACATCTTCTATAGACGGGAAGACACAGATTGAGCAAGGTTAAATGTCTTGCTCAGAGCACCCAAATGATAATTGAACAGTTTGGAGACTGGGTCTTCCGCCTCCTGGTTCAGCAATCTTCACTGTTAACTCTGTCTTTAAAAATGCTTCTTCAGTATGGACCAGCATGGACCAGCATGGCCCGCTGCTAACCTTTAGAAGCTATTGTTTGGGCACACTTATGAAGTTCTATTGTTAATGGTCCTAGAAAACTGCAACACAAAAAACATTTGCACTATTTGACACATTTTCCTGAATTTGCTTGTAACACCTTTGTCTATAAACCCACATTCATACATGTCAGTTGGGAGGAGCATACTAGAGTATATATATGTGTGTATGTTGAGAAAGAAAAACAGACGTATTTGCTTCTCTGTGTGTTTGTGGAGAGAAAGGTATAACGTTATTCTATTGTAAAATTACAAAATAGAATCATTTACTATTTTGTATGTGATCTGTTAAAAGAAACTAACATTTACTAGATAATTACCATTCTGAAAATCTTCCCTCTCATCACCGAACTCCTCTAAAGTTTTCTTCAAGAGGTGGCTCCCTATCTGCTCCATCCAGACCCCTCCATCATCCCGAGTGAATTAGATTAATATGGTGGCTGTCCCAGGCTTCTTAATTCTTTGATTTTTTCTCATCTTTATTAACCTTCATCTATACTCTATTTAGGTATCCACTCCCAGATCCACATTGTCATCCTGAACACCTCCATATTTGACATATTTATTCAAATTTTCTGCTGACTACAGCTCTCCGACCTCGAAAAATTCTCCAAGGTCAACACATTCCTGTCTACTTCTTTTCAAGAAAGTATTAGATCTAATGTTTATCTCTTTAGTCACACACTTATCAATTCTCACTTTTCCTGGCCCCATTGTTCTTTTGTAAGTCCCTTACAGAATCTCAGCCCAGACAATCTGCTGACCCTATTCCTCTGTGCTTATTATGGGAGCAGTGGCTCTCTGCATTCTTTCTTTGATCCTCATCTGGCTCTCAACTATGCCTCAAATTCCTTTCAGCTCCTTTAGCTGTTGTCCATGTTCTCCAAATCTTTAAACACAGAAGCTTGGTCTGAAGCTCAGTTAGAAAATCTATCTATCTATCATCTATATATTTATATATCTCCCTCTTTTTGGTCCTCCCTCCTGTTCCTCCTCCCTGACTTCTCCTTTCTTCCTGTCTCCAAAGCTATCATCTAAATATCTACCTAAGCTCTCCCTTGTTAGAGAAGAATGCATTCCAAATTGAACAAAATAAAAATAGTATTAGTGACTACTTATTAATTTCACTCTTTTTTCATACTTTCTGTTTTGTTGCTGTTTTATTGACTAACCCTACCCTGTATATAATTGTTTAAGACAGAAAACTGGAATCATCTTCTCTCATAATTCATCTCCTTCTCTGATAATTCCTATTTTCAATATATTCTTAAATCAATCAATACTTAATGGATCAATATTATAAATGTTTTGTATTAATAAAGTTATATAGTGTTCTTAAAACATATTGCATTATTATATATCATTATTATATAATTATACATAATTTTGTAGAGCCATGGAATTTTTATGAAATTCCACACATTTATCTAAATGTTTTTGGGTGCAAAGAAATTTTTATTATTATTTCTTTCTTTTGGTACATGAGTGGAAAACAATTTCCCAAGTGAGGGTAAAGGGAATGTTATGGTGGTATCTTTTGTGCAGTCAATAGTATATGAAATATGAACATTTTGGGTGCTAGTTAACATTTGTATCCAGTTTCCTACATTCTAGTGAATTTGCTACATAATCACAAAAACTTAGAACCAAATTATAGCAGCACTAGGTACAACGTTTTGAGTAAGTCCTCCTCCTCCTCCTCCTCCTCCTCCTCCTCCTCCTCCTCCTCCTCCTCCTTCTTCTGTACTGGGGATTGAAGCCAGGAGTGTTTTACCATGGAGATATATCTGCACACTTTTTTGTTGTTGTTGTTGTTTTTTTTTTTTTTTTGTTTTTTTTAACTTTGAGACAGGATCTCACTAAGTTGCTGAGGCTGTCCTCAAACTTGTGATCCTCCTAATCAGCCTCCTGAGGGCTGGGATTACAGGCATGGACTACCACACCCAGTATTTAAATTAAGTCTCTGAGTCAAAAAGAAAAGCTATAGTAACTGCTCTTAATTTGCCTTTAACCAGTAAAGAACAGGAACAGTAGCCAAGAAAATATTGAGAATGAATATTTCATTATGATGTAGTTGCCTTTATCTTCCTTTCCCTTTTGGTGATAAATTAAGAAGAAGGAGGAGAAGGAAGAAGAGGAGGGAGAGGAGGAGAAAGAGAAAAAAAAGGAAAAAAAAAGTGTACATCTTCTCTTTACCCAGGATTAATAAAAAATAAAATCACTGGCTGCCAATCAACTTATCTGGGCTCAGTCTTGTTGACAGTAGCCAGAGCCCCCTCACCTTGTGTTATAAAACTGATAGCACTGCTTCTCATCAAGTATGTCTGTATGCTTACTTTTGTCCCAGAGAGAATCAAGAGAATCATTTTTTTAAAAAAATTAATTAGAGTTTTAGGCTCTTTTGTGGGAAATAGATATCCCAAATAATTGGCTTAAACTCTCCCAGAAAAGTCTAGGTGGAGCTAGCTCAGGGCTGGCATAGTAGCTCCACAGCTATTTAGGACCATGTTGTTCCCGCCTATCCAGATGTGGTCTTTCTAAATTTCAACCCTCACTATGCAGCTAAAGTTAGTGATGAGACTAAATTTTGACTATTGGGATATGAGGGAAAATGATGTTCACAGCTTCTAGGATATGTCCTTACGGGAAGATACACTCTTCCTCCACCCTACTGCTTAGGAGAATAAAAATCACTCCTTGTGGCCATAGTTACAGCTGAAAGTCAAAATCTACTATCATGGAAAGGATGAACAGATATTGTGGACAAGTAGCATTTGGGGTGGGGGTCAGGTACAGGTAATTGAGCCCAAGGGCAATTTACTAAGGAACTACAATCTTTTAATTTTAAGACAGGGTCTCACAAAGTTGCTGAGACTGGCCTTGCATTTGTGATCCTTCTGCCTCAGCCAGCCTCCTAAATCCCTGGAATTACATTACAAGTGTTTTGCCACTGAACTAGGTACAAGTAGCATTCTTTAGAATGACCTTAGAATGCATTTCTTCAAACTTACAGTAATGATTCAGCTTTAGGTCAGATTTAAGGGTGATATACCTTTGGCTTGACGCTTACCTTTAACTTCTCTACTTCTGTGAACTTGGGCAAGTTACAGTATATTTGAGATTTGTTTCTTCCTTTAATATACTAAGCACCATTCTACTGTATAAACCATCCTGTTGTATTATACTCTTCTGTTCCCTTGTGCTTAATTTAGAACCTTAAACATAGTTAGCACTTTCTATTCCTGGCCATGGTTATTGACCCTTTAACAGTAGTCTCTCTGTATCTATACCAACTATTTGCCCCTTTTCTTCTATACTCACAGGAAACCTTGTCTTTTTTCTTCCAGTATTCTATTTCCATGCATCACCTTTTTGCTTTTTTACTTCAGTAACAGTTTTTATGAGTAACTTCTCACTGTCACATGAACCCCATTCTTCTGCTAACACATTGCATTCTCTTACATGTGCCCTTCCTTTTCCACTTTATTCAAATATAATTTGCATATTTTAAAATTCACTCATTTTAACTGCACATTTAGGGGACTTTTAGTTAAGTTTACTAAGTTGTGTAACCATCACATAAGCTATTTTACAGTATCTTCTTCACCCCAATAGAATTCCATATGCCCATTGACCTTTAAACAACCTCTTTATCAATCTCCCATATGAAATTGTAAGCCAGCATGTATTACATGCCTATTGAGAATCCAGTAGTACTTGATGCTAGGGGAAAATTATATGGAATAAAATTTAATAACTAATCTTGGAGGCAAGCTAATTGACAAAATAAGACCTCAATCAGAGACTACTTTAAGAAAATATGCAACCTATTTCCAGCTTTTGGGAATGGGTTCATATTACAAGATGACAGAAACTTTTTGACTTTCTGGTTGAAAAGAACATATAAATCTGGAAAAAATCTTTCATAGTTCATAAATATAACTATCTTTTCCTTTTTTCAGTCTTAAAACACCCTGTGTTAAACTAACTGACCATTGATAACTTCGAGATGTATGAGCTTTTGGTAGCATCTCCTTACGCTTAAATGTCATCTCAAATATGTATCTCCTTCTCTTCTAATCTATTTGTAACCAGAATTTAAATTATGGAACTTGCAACTTTCCAAGTAAGATTTAACTTACTGTTAAATAAATACTTCTATTTATGATGACTGTAATTTTTCACTTTGGGGTACTTATAGAAAATAGTAATGTTTATTAACTTTCCCTGAATTAAATGTAACCAGTAGTTTTTTGGGCCCTCACATGTTATTAATGATAATTAACTGTGGTGATGAAGAATTACTAATGGTTATGACCCTGAGGAGCAGAATAATTTATTTTAAAAAACTGCTTGTTCCTTTAGGTATTGAGTAAAGCAATCCAGTCCTGTCTTTTTGTTTTTTGAATCTGGGAAGCTGCAAGCACTGGGCATTTCCAGGTGCCAAGTACAGATCACACTCCTCCTACCCATCTCATCATCTCTTCTTGAGATTTTCTAGCTGTCAGAAGCTAGCAGGGTCACCCCACTAAGGAATCCATTCATATAATGTGAATTTGGGGTGGGAGAGACAGAATATGTGAATAAGAAATGCTTGTTTTTTAGCACTTGAACACCTGCCTACACAAGTTTCATTTTATATGAAGGAAAATGGGAAGAGAAGTTGGAATGAGTCAGCTTCTTTCATCCTTGAGCAACACCCATTCCAGAGTGTGGGGGGCTGTGTGTAATGAGCCTTCCACTTTCAAAATTGTGGCAGCCTTGGGTGTTCACACACTAAGCAAAGAACTTGAAAAAGTGTGCACGTGAATGCAGTAATTCTCTGCCTTGGTTGGATATTAGAATTAGCTGGAAGACTTTCAAAAAATCTCATGGCCAGGCCACCTCAGACCCATGAAATCAGTATATTTAGAGATGAGATCCATGAATCAGTATTTTTTTTGTATCTTACCAAGTATTCCTAATATACAGCCATTGAGAACCACTGGCCTACTAATAAGCATCTTTTGTTGACTTGTAAGTTGCTCTTAGATGTTGGCTTTTATCCTTAGCTGCCCATTGGAATCATTTGATAGTTTAAGAAGATACTGATATTGGGGAAAAGGATAGATATTGGTTAATGGATAAAAATGGTCATTTATAAGATGAACCAGTTCTGGGGATCTAATGCACAGCTTGGAACTTGACAGATATTTTAATGAACTTGATTGTGATAATTGTTACCCAATGAACACATGTATCAAAACATCACATTATATATTGAATCCTTATTTTTCAATTAAATATATTTTTTAAAGGATACCAATGCCTGGACCCACCTCTAGAGAATCTGATTTAATTACTACAGGTTTGGACTCAAGCAAGCATCATCATTTTTCAGAGCTCCACCTTGTGATCCCAATGTGTGGTAAGAACAACTCCCTGAACAGGGAATAAAAACCTTAGTTCCTAGCCAGCCCTGAGGGAAGGATATTTAATACCTATTGGACCAATAGAACCAAGACTTAAAGCAAAATATATCAGAAATAAATGTTATCTTATTCAAAAGGGGGCCTTTTGACAATCATTGTGGATGGTGTGTGTGGGGGGGTGCTGAGTGTGTGTGTGTGTGTGTGTGTGTGTGTGTGTTTGGGGGCCTAAGCCAGGCCAACGAAATTACTTCTTATTCTTTGCTGGCTTTAGAACTCAAGCCTCATTTTCTTTATCAGCTGCATTTTCATAGGCCTTGATTTTGTGGAATTGGAGGAGTGTGTATTTAAGAGGAACTTGGCTCTGAAACTTCAGGATTGCCTGAAAAAGAAAACCCAGAAAGGGAAGGCCTCAGGTGATGGAGAAATAAGCCATTAAATGAGGAAGAGGATTCTACAGAGGATATCAAAGCAAGGTCGCTAGAGATAAAACATGCTTACTTCACAGTTCCTACATAGTATGGTGTTGCTCAAGGATGTTGCACTGGTGAAAATCCTGATGTGGAGAAATGGCTGTCCAATTTTTGACTCAGAATCAACTGAAGATATTCATATTCTAGTGCCTCAGGAGGAAATGCAACAGTGATTTGGAAATGCTCAGGCTTAGAGCAGAGCTCCTTAGTGACTGTCCACTAATATTTTTTGTTTGTTTCAGGGGTATTCTGTATTATAGTTGAATTAGATCAACATGTGGCTTGTTCTAGTTTAAAACAAAATCTGATTATGAGCCATTATTTCTTTAAATTTCTGTAAGTAAACGCAGTCATTTACTTTTTTGTCCAGCAGTTGATTATGAAGTTTGTGGTTTACTCAGAGTGATTTGGAAAATTCTGCTTTCTGCTGTAGCTTTTGGAGGTCTGAACATTTCACTCATCCAGGTTGTTCTGCACAACTGAGGGGAGTGGAAACTCTAGGCCCTCAAGGTGCTACATTTTGGGGTCTTCTTTATAGGTCAGCAGGAAGGGATAAGATACAGCCCCCCTTCCCCGCCTCCACACACACACAGCAGATCTCTCCAGGTTGCCATCAGTATCTTTGAGACTTATACCGCCCACCCTCCTTCACCTTCTAGGGTGATATCAGTTTAAATTGCATTTGGAAGAGTCAAACACACCTTATTATACAGTACTGAGTTAATCTCATCTAATGACCTAGCATTCAGCCACAAGAAAAGAGATAATTTTCTAGGGGACAGTTCTAGAGAGGTAGATATCTAACTTTGGGGCTAGGGTGCAATTAGAGGTTAGGAAGACTGAGTATATTAAAGGATGCATTCAATGATTTACATTTCTATCATCAGTATCAATCAGCCAGTAAGCCAAAGATAGAAATATAAAATGAAAGAAAAAAAGACCCATATCTAGAGTAAGTTCCCTGCCTCCATCTTAACATGGATATATGATTAAGCTACAAAGGAGGTGGCAGTGTCATTTTCTTTCTTTCACTTTGAGCCTCATGCCAATGAAGAGCAAATTGCAAAAGAATTTTTATCTGCAAGAGTTGAACATAGCCCCTACATAACCAGTCTATAGAGATTCGATGTGAACTGATCCTTTTTAGGAAATATAAATATTTTTTTCAGGAGGGAGAAGGACGTGTTCAGGTTCGTGTGAAAGAAATATCTCCAGTGATCTGCTTTAAAACAAATTTCCTTCCGCACCAGGGGTGATGTTTACAGTGCGTCGCGTAGGGGGTGCAGCTCTAGGTCCTGGTGGGATGGAGGTTGGGATTCTAACCTCGCAGCTAAAATTCCAAACAGCTCACAGCGCGGCTTTCCGGGCCTCCTGCGCCTGCGCAGTAAGCCCTCGGTGTCGGGCTTGGGTAGGAACTCTGAGCTGCAGAGGCCGGTCGGTCTGGCTGCTCAGCGCAGCAAGCGATGGGCAGGAATTCAAGGAGCCGGATTTGTTGTGTTCTAGAATGAGGGTTAAGTTTTTGGTGCGGCTACTTGCACGAGTTTTAATAAACAACAGAGCATTTTAGGACAGGAGTGGGAGCAGAAAGAATACCTTTCAGACACATTCACTAGTATGAACTCTCAAGAAATTTTCCTACCGTAATCTGACTAGAGCTACGCCAACTGAATGACTACCTATATTAGAGAGCCGCTTCACGGCTGGGGGATGTAGCTCAGTGGTAGAGCGCGCGCTTCGCATGTGTGAGGTCCCGGGTTCAATCCCCGGCATCTCCAACCAGCCTGTATAACTTTTCATTTTATACATTCCTTACAGAAACTTCTTTTACTGTGTTTGCTTACTTTTAGAGTACCCAAGAACAATCAGAAAGAAAAGAAAAACTGGGAAAGCTCCATTTTGAAAGCTGGAAGTAAAGATGAAAAGGGAAAATTGGTTAATTTGTGGTTCCTTTCTTTCACGATGCCAATATTTGGGTGTTGTACTTAAGTTTTAGGAGAAAAAGCTTGCATTGGCCGGGAATCGAACCCGGGCCTCCCGCGTGGCAGGCGAGAATTCTACCACTGAACCACCAATGCCTACGGAAAGGACTTTGTTTTCCATATAATACCAGCAGAGGTTTTATGTAAGAATTTAGTAATTATGTATTTATGTATTTGGGATTAGAGGAAGCAACAGGATTCTTAGGATTATACTAACTTCTGTTGAATATTATGATTTTTTTTTCTTTCTGAAATGTTCTTGGTGAAGGAGGCAGGAGAAACTTTTGTTGTCTGTACAAGGTCACATGATCACCTAACATTTTTAGATACTTAGATGACTTATAACAACAACTCCTTTCCCTTTTCGTTACTTTTATTATTTTAGCTGTTCAGACAAATATCTCCTAGAACTTTGTTATGCAGGAGTAGAGATCAGGGAACAGGAATTTGGAGACTAACTCAAATTATTTAGGTATACTGCAACTACCACACCTCTGGTTACAGTGAACTTTGAACATTAGTGACTAACCAAGTAACCTGAATGTTCTAAACTACTGGGTTCTTCACTTGTGAATGATTATCTCCAGACTTCTTTCAACTCTGACATAATTACGAGTCTGACTCTTTACTTTTAGTTTCCATGAAAAGTGAAATTATCAATGATACAGCAAAGATCTACAAGGAAAAAAAAAAGTAAAGTGAAGGAAATGAATTTGTGGAAATGGCTCTAAAGAAAACATGGAAGGACTTGTATTTAGGCATCATTGGCCCTTTACTTCCGGGAGGGAAATTTCCAACAATTTCCAGGATCTTTGGCCAAAAAGGATTCTGATAAAAATTAGGGAAAATAGCATTTAACATACAGCAGTTACTATATGCTAGACTGTGTAAGTATATTGCACATAAATTTCAACTCAGATAAGAATCATAATTACAAAGAAACCTGGTCCTTAGCGCAACATGGGAACTCATGTAATTTTAGGTTCAATGTCTGGGTCCTTAACCACTGCCCTTTTTTGCCTATAACACACACACACAAAAATATTAAAATGCATATTTATACCTGAAATATTGCACTGTAACTCTGGACATTATATATTAAGCATAAAGTGGAGTTAGGGAGAGGACACTGAGATAATATAAGGATTTCTACATTAAGTTTTATTTCTAAAGGGGGAAAAGTGGCATTTGCCTTTAATCCCAGTAACTGAGGGAGGAGGCTGAGGCAGGAGGATTGTAAATTCCAGGATAGCCTCAACAATTTAGCTACACCTTGCCTCAAAGAATAAAAAGGACTGGTAGGATGGAAGTGGGGGAATGGGACTTTATTTGTGAGGACTTTTTGTTGTGTAAGTAAAGAACAAACTTTGAAGACAAATACATAACATAATTTGAAAGACTTAAAAGATATATAAGGGATTAGGAAATCAGGAAATCTGAACAAATAATTAAATAAATTAAATAATCTATAAAGGAACAAGATTACATCATTTTACTTTTTGAAACTTAGGGTTTTTTTTTTTTTGTTGTTGTTGTTGTTGTTGTTTTGTTTTTCCAAAATGAGAAAAATAGAGGAGAAATGTGGCTTTAAAGTCCCGCTGAAAAAGAATCTAACTTGCCAGAGCTGCCTCAAGACCATTGGTTCCTAAGGTCACATTTCTTTGCCCTGCCTGCTCAATTCCACCAGCTCATTTTAAAACTCCCTATTTATTTGCATTTTAAAATTTAGATTACAAGCCAGAAATAAAAAACAAAACAAAATAAAATACAAACCAAACCAAACAAAACAAAACTGTGAGTCTGGGAGTAGAGCTTATTTGGTTGAACATATGCTTACCAAACACCAGGTCCTGGAGCCAATCCCCAGCATCAAAACAACACAGTTCTGAAAAGCCCTTTACTAAATGACCTAAGATCCTTTAGAGTTCCAGACTGTTGTGATTTAAAATGGAAAAAACAATATAAAAGAAATTCAGGTCATGAAAGCACTAACAAAAGTTTAAAAGAAGTGAAAGGAATTAAGAAATATAGTCTTAATGGCATCATTATTAGAGTCATATCCAAAGGTCATTTTATTTTCTCTTACTACAAGTCTGGTTGAGTGTACCTAGGACCAAGAATAACCATAGTGCCCTAAACCAATTATCACATTTTCTTTTCCGAAATTTGATCTGGGGTAGGTTCAGTGAGCAGAAGTACTGTCAGCAAGATGCTTCTAGGAAAGACAGTGGGAAGATCCCTTTGCCTTTTTTCCTCATTGTAGCACTGCCTTAAGAGGATAGTCGAATTAATCGGACATAACTTTACTATCCTTTTATTCCAATACATGACCAGTGTAAGTCCACATCAAGTACAACCACAAGAATAGGATCATAATTAATAAATTATACTTCATGTATGTATAATATACCAATTTACATTCTACTATCATGTATATCTAAAGAGAGAGAGAGAGAGAGAGAGAGAGGGGGGGGGGGGACATAGGCTTGGAGTTGTGGAGTTGAGCAAACACCCTGTGACTTAACTGGCCATGGGCCACTGAGGATGACCCAGCAGCAAGTTAGAGTCACTGCACCATCCTGAGAGTTTCTCCATTCAGATTGTTAGTTAGATACACTGCTTAAAGATCTTTACTATGGTAAGGGCCTCCACACTGAACATTTTGTTGTGTGCAGCCTAAAGTATTCCAGAGATAGGAGTGTATGTGAGCCTGTGTGTAGGTGTGTTTAAGAAAGAAATTTCTAGAAATGGATTATGACAATAGGAACCATTAAGAAAAGAAGTGATGATTCTGGAGCAAGTAGACAGATAATTGAGAAATGAAATTCTTGAGAAGATGAGGGGTAAGGGAATCCAGGGGAAAAGAAGAAATGCTATGGTAAGCAATGATTTTGTTATCATCAGTGTGAGTGGCCAGTGGTGCCTTTGGTGGTGCCTTGGGGAAACAGGGAGGGCACACACACTAACACTTCCAAAGTTGGCTCCATTCCCATGCTCCTATGAACTACCCCTGTTGAGATTGGCAGGGAAGAAGAAAGCATAGGATTGCTGGGAAATGTTACATACTTGTCTGTTATAGACAATCCTGGTCACTGTGATTCTTCAGTGGGGCAGACTGGGGTTTATAAATTGCATCTTAGCACCTTGTCATAAACCACCTTGGAACATTTACTAAAGGCACCAAGTCCCTGGCTGGTATTGTCTCACTGTAGAAATGTGGCCAGGTTTATATCATCTGAAGAAAGTAAACCATTAAGAAGTAGAAATAGTTCATATAATACATAGTGGCCAAAGAATTGCATTTTAAAAAAAAACTTCTGAGCGATTGTATTGATTTAATACACACAGCTTATTTCTGTCCCAGGTTACAAACTAGCCCTGGGGAAATGGTGGAGCCTGTCATTTGGATTGCCCTTTACTGGCTGGGAATTAAATCATTACTTATTCCATTTTAGAATCACAAGTAGTACCCTAAGGCCTACTTTCCTAAGGATTGAAATCAAGGCACGGAAATAAAGAATCCAAGTATAATTCTAAGATGCATGCAGATGTTGAGAATAAAGCAATTTTTCCTGGAAAACTGTCGCTATGATATCGTCTCCTCATGCTTTCTTGTCCTTAAGCATGTCTAATTAGTCAACAAGTCTAATTTCCCCCTTTTACAATGGCATTGAATCTTGCCTTTCCTCTTCATGCCAATCTCTCCCAACTAGTGCAGACAATTATTAGCTTATTTCCTACGCCATCTGGGAAATGTCTGATTTCCTTTGCCATCCTGCATGCTGTTTCCTGTTGAACTATCTCCCTTCTTCACTCTACTTCTTCCCCCTCTTTCTCCTTTCTTGTTTCCTTAGTCTTTTTGAACTCAATCATTCCTTTCTTGATGTTTCAACAATTGAATTAATTTCAAGTCTATTCAGAGTCCTAAGGATGGAAGAAATATGGGTGTGAATTCTTTATGCTTCTCTGGATACCATCTCAGAGCATCATTTATTCAGACAGTAGATCTGTGCCACATGCTTTTGCCTCCCTCCTAATGGCTCTCTTCTTTCCAAAGTACCCACTGAAGCACTGTCCCTACTAGCAAAAAATAGGAACACAACTGGCTTCGTGGTGCATGCCTATAGTCTCAGGCAGGTGTATTGTGAGTTCGAAGCCAGCCTCAGCAACTTAGTGAGACCCTAAGCAATTTATTGAGACCCTGTCTCTAAATAAAATATAAAAAGGGCTTTGTATATGGCTCAGTGGTTAAGCACCCCTGAGTTCAATCCCCAGTTCTCTCTCTCTCTCTCTCTCTCTCTCTCTCTCTCTCTCTCTCTATATATATATATATATATATATATATATATATATACATATATATATATATATATATATTTAATGTCCTCTGCTAAGAAACTGACTCAATAATATGTCACCTCCATGAAATGGACTTTCCTACCCATTTTCACACATCTTATAATTATAACTGTAATATTCATTCCCGTGCCTTGATTCTAATCTTCAGGAAGCTCAGCCTTAGGGCACTACTTGTGATTATAAGATGGAAAAAATAATGTACCAATTTCTAGCCAATAAAGGACAACTAAAAATGAACACAGACCCCTTAAAAAGGAAGAGGCAGCTCTATGTGTATTTGGAAGGAAACTTTTTTTCTGGGGGGAAAAAGGCTGTAATTACAACACTGTGAATAGTATGTACCATTTTTGCTTAAAAACAAAATGAAATATTTGTATCTGCACAGAAATGACAGGAAACTGATAATAACAGCTACCTATAGAAAATACAGGTACAAGGGTAGGGTGGGATGAAGATGTATTATTCTTCAATGCATGCTCTTTTATCCCTTTTGAATTGTGAAACATATGCATGAGTTACTTATAAAATACATAAGATTAAGGAAAATATTATATATATATATATATATATATATATATATATATATATATTTTTTTTTTTTTTTTGAACAAATGGTCCTGCAGCTTCAATTTACTATGGGCTTTGCAAATTATGTGACCCACCCTGGCTAGATTCTCCAGTCTCCCCAAATCCTAATCCTGTTTTACATACATTTGAACATCCTGGATGCTCTTTGTCATGTACAAAACAACCTGCTCACTCCTCTGATAATGGTTTTCTTTCTTCTTAGAAAATATTTCCCCTTCTTGTCCATGCGTCTTTCAAAAGGTAGTTTCAGCTTTATCTCCCCCTAAAAAACCTTACTCAATTATTGAAAGCTCTTTTTCCCCCCTGTCAGGCTCCACAAATCTCTTCTTCTTTGACCCTAAATCCTGCAAGCTTATCAGTTTTGGTTGTATCCCTAAAATTCCTTAAAAAATAGTTGAGTTAAAAGAAAAATGTCCTCAAGGCTTCAGTTTCCTTGGGTGTAAAATGAATGTATTATTTTAGAACAGCAAGTGTCTTCTTAGCACTAATAATCTGTGAGCTTTTTATGTTGCTTTGAAATAGTGAGTTTGAGGTTATATAGAAAGTAAACAAATTGAGATACATTGAAAACATGAAGTGCAAAGAGGTTTTAGCAAGGTAAGAAAAAAGATTTGGATAAAGGAGACATTTTCTCAGTTTTATGAAAGGTATCAATAAAATTCAAGTTTTAAGAAAGGAGCTATCACTTTATATCTACAGGACTGGACAACATGATAAAGCTGAACAATGTTGAATGTGGGCAAGGACATGGGGACATGTGAGCCTTGGTAAGTATGTGTTCAGCCATTTGGGAGAACAGCTGAAACCACTGGGGAAAATTAAGTTTTTGTGTTGATGATGATCTAACATTTCTATTTGGGTGTTTATTGCAAATCATTTCTTATATGGAGCAATAAAGAAACTTGTACAAGAATAGTCATTGTACAGGTTATTTGTGGAAGCAACCATAGTATCCTCTAGAAGAGTGAACAGGTGAGTCATGATATTGTCTACCATTGACTTAGGTATAACTCAGAGCAATATGGGGGCTCCCCAAAACCTGGTACCTAGTGAATAATGTAAGGTATAAGATGAATTTTGATGTAAGCTTGAATTATCCACACAAAACAATATATATGTTGTAAAGTCACATATAAACAAAAAGATGTATGTTAAACACAATCTAATGATGGCTTATGGCAAGGAAAAGGAATCTAGGTATGAGAACAGAAATGAATAAAAATAAAAAATAACAGAGAAGCCATATAACCTGAAGGTAATGCCATGCCCTGAGTAGAGGAGTGTAATTACCACTTTGCACATGATTTCCCCCAATAGAAGAAAAGTGATGAAAAGTTAAAACTTAGATAAAAATGCAAACAGCACAAAAAGTTATCTAAAGTGAACTTCTCCCTTCATTCTTGTGTCCTTTTCTTTCCCATTTCCTAGATCCAGGTCCTAAAATTATCTGTTATTCATAACCTCTGGTTTAACTTGTCTCTATATCCCTTTCAGCACCCACAGATCTGCCCTTCCTGTGATAATGGCAGAGTACTCCTTAGTAGGGACATGGCAGAAGGATGGGCTTTGTGTACTAGAGTGTTTCTCATTTCCTTACTAATTTTTAGGGTATTTTAATGTTAACAAATCTTGTTTATGTTTCCTTCTTCTAAGCTTCAGCAATATTTCTAGTCCCTGTATTGTTACTATTTAGCTCTTAAATATTTGATTTTTGTATTTTTTTTTTGCAGTTGTTCGTATCTCCCTAATATATTGTCCTTGTGATTAGAGGAAATTTAATCTAATTATTTTGTTTGTTTGCTTGATTGCTGTTCCATAGTTCATAGTACAATATTGATATTAAGTCTGTATTTATAGCTGGTCAACATTGGTAATTTAGTATGTACAGTAACCTATCAATAATCATTAATATATGTGAATAATAATCAATTTACTTGGTAGGATACCATCAGAAGCTAAGAAAGAGACATGAAATAGGTTCTCTGTCACAGCTTACATAAAGAACCACTCCTACCAATGCCTTGATCTTAGACTTCCCACCTCCAGAACCAAGACAACACATTTCTGCTAAATTATATGATTAGCAAACTAATATATCCGATTATCAGGAAGAAGAAACTGAAAGACTTAGGAAACTACACTCTCAAAATTGTGACCAGTCAGAGAATACTGTATTTGTTTATTAATAACATTAATTCTTAACTTGATCAGTTCCTACAAATTAAGCAACACAAAACCAGGTCCAATAATATTCTCATAGCAAAAACTGAAAAAAGAAGAGAGAATCCAGCATCAGTAGTTAGGAGAGTGTACTGCATTCTTTAAATAAATTTTTCTCCAAAGATAATACATGGGTTACCAGAGATTTAATATAAGGAAGCTTAGTAAAATAATTTAAATTATCTCATAAAGTACTATTTCCCTAAATGGGTTATGATGCTGTTTTTAAAGAATGGGTTATAGATGATAAAATAACTTTTATAATCACTTTAAAAAGAACCTTTCTGATCTCCAGCACCACAAAAATAAACAAACACATAATATTTTGAAAACAGAAAAATTAAAAATTACCTTTTATTTTTGATAAATTTCTATAATAATTCCTAATCTAAATGTTTATATTTATATTTTCATGGTTATTTTAGGGATTATAAGTCTTAAAAATAATTAATGGTTATGAAGGTTTGCAGACATAAGCATTACTCAAACTAAGGAGTATATGAAACTTTATGGAGGGAATGAAATATTTTTATTTTCACCATCAATCTTGTACATATTGTTGCAAAATCTGTATATTTGTTTTGGCACATGCTTTGTTTATTAATCATCTTAGCTTTGTGAATTTTCTGATGTGCTTCTAAATATAAAGTGTTTGTTTACAAATGTAGCCCAACTTTCCACAAACCTCATCAGTTGTGCATACACGAAGGCGTACTCACATTCACATACATACACACACATAGTATTTTTCTCTTCCAAAAAAAGACACACATGAAGAAGAAGCCTATACTGGATATGTGTGCAAGAGGCAGACGGGAGTTAGACATCTCTAACTAAATCTTTTTTTTTTTTTTTAAGTGCTGGGGATTGAATTCAGGGCACTCACATGCTAGGCAAGTGCTCTACTGTTGAGCTACTTCCCCAGCCAGCCCTGAGTACACATTTCTATATAGTTTTGTATTTTGCAACATTTCAAAATATTAGAACAGTAACATTTAACAAAAAGTGTTGAGAAAGCAAATCCTAATATTTGAATATAAACAGAAACAAAAGTGCCCAATTATATATTAAAATTAACCCCATATATACACACAAAACCACAAGTAACATTTGAACACTGTGTTGGTATTGTATGGTATTTTGACTACTTGGTGGATATGTTTTCAGAAAAAAAATGGCAAAGAAATCTTGAATTTTATATGACAGATATGTTGTCATTAATAGTAGTATTAGTGTATTGATTGTGAAATTATTTTATGTCCACCTTAGGATAAAGCAATATGGATGTTTTATAGTACTACAATTCTCACTTTGGAGAAGGAGATAAAAATGTAGAAATTGGGATAGGGGCCGGTGTTGTAGCTCAATGGCAGACTGTGTGCTTTGCATGTGCAAAGTTATGGGTTCAATCTAGCACCAGAAAAAAAAAAAAAAAAAAATATATATATATATATATATATATGGACAAATTCTGTGTTGCTGAATTTGAATGGGAATTTGTCACTACAAAATCATGACTAAGAAGTGTATTGCTAATACAATGGATGAATTCATCCTTTGAGTCCTTTGTAAATTCCTTTTTCATCCAGGATATGATTCATCCTCTCAGTGAAGATGTATACAGTGAATAAAGTACCTTTATAGAAACTTTGAGGTTTAACTTCGGTTGAAGAATTAACACATTTTTTTCCACTCATTTCCTGTAAGGTGCTGCATTGCAAAGTCATACGCCATTTGATTTTATTTTGTTCCTTAACACTCATGACCACCTTATCTTGATTTTATGCTTAAAAGGTTAATACTGCTATTAGTTACTTAGAGACCTCTTCACTCTTCCCCTTTCCTCGGTTGCACATATATACAATATTTACCCAAAAAGGATATTGCCCTGGTGAAAGGAATATTACATTTGGTCAATTAACTGAATGCCTGACAGAAAAATTATTTCCAATTTAATGTGATATTTTAATGTCTCAGACTAATTCTACATAGTGAAAGAAAAATATTAGCATTGGTAAAGAAACTAGACTTTGTTGAGCTTGAACAGCAAAATAATTACCACAAACTACAATATTTCTAATTAACAGACAAGGAAATAAGGCTTACATGGCTGATTTATAATCTCTGAAAAGTTAAGTAGAAGTTTGGAATTAGAACTCCAGAGCTCATACTCTTGGCAAGTGGTCAATGCACCATAATAGATTTATTTTGTACTTGATTTGTGCATTTTTCTAGTCATGTCAGTTCTAATACACTACATAAAGCAACAGTGACACTTTCTAGTTACTTTTTCCTTAATGCCAAGTAGCTGGAAGACATCAAGCTAAAGGTGACTTCTACTATGACATTAGAGGTCATTAAACCTAAAGTTGTTTTTCAGAAGGGTAAGAACTTCCATAAAATAATTGTCATATTCTGATCTAATATCCTATGTTATAAAACCAATACATATTATAAAAATAAGATTTAAAATGTACAAATTGTTAATAAGCATTCTTCCTACAGAATCCTTCTGACTTCAGAAGTATTGTGCCTACCCAGAAAAGTCAAGTTCACTTAGATAGTAAATTGTTTCTTTGACTCAGTTTACCTTCCTTCAAGTACTTGCCAAAGTCAGTTAAGAACATCATTAACCACACAAAACTACTTGCAGCCTTGGGTAGCAGAGGTAGGATGGATGTCTGTCGGCCTTAGAAAGGGTCTGCAGACAATTAACTGTAATGAAAACTTGTGGTGTGGTATAATGGTGAAGAATACAGACAGGGTTGGGTCAGGGTGCCAAGGTTTAATCCTGTCTCCATTTCTTACTATAAGTGTGAATTTGGGCAATGTATTTCACCTCTCTGCCTCAGTTTCCTCCTGGGCAAAATGGCATATAATTGTATCTACCTTCTAGGCTTATTGTGATAGTTAAATGGGCTAATGCCTATCAACCTCTTTCATACTATCTACCACATAATAAGCATCACTCCATAAATGTTAGCTATTAAGATAGTAGATGAGAACCAATACGGTATTATAAAACCTGTTTATAACCAGTATAAAGATGTGTAACATGTTATGAGGACAAGTAAATATAAAACTGAGAAAAGAAACTATCCAGGTACCAAAATAAAATTTTTGTGACCTTGCAAAAGTGGCGGTTCTTTATTTTATCCATATTTCATTATCTTCATTGTTCTTTTTGGGAGCTATCTTAGTAGGGGTGATGTCAGATGTAATAGCCATATTGGCCCTTTATATTTGTAGTGTATTCATGCTCACAAACTTTTACAAGCATTTTGCTTTGTAACAACTCAGTGTGGTAGGCAGCATTTTCTTGTTTGACTAGTGAAGGAACTGAGGCTTAGAAAAATAAAGGTAATATTTTATAGAGGCAGAATAGAGACTCAAACATCAGCTTCTACAATTCTAAATTCCCAAATCTTCCTCTGTGAGAGTGTGGAGAATATGGATAAAGTTATATATAAGCTCAATACAGTAAATGAATCAACATAATGCATTCAATTTGATATAATTTGCTTCAAAAATGTAGTCACTTCTGCTTAATATCTATATATATAGATGGTGTTGAGGATGGAACCCAGGACCACATGTATCCTAGGCAAGTGCTCCATCACTGAACTATATATACATCCCCAGCACCGAACTTAAATAATTTTAATGTTAAAGTAAAAAGAATTTGATGCAAATGCACAAATGACTTGGGGACAATGTTTGATTTTCTTTATAATATAGCATAAGGTCTTGGTGTCATTCTTGCTGTTACATTTTAAAGTTTTAATACAAATACATAGAACATATGTCATCAATCTATTCTCGTTTGGATATTCTAAGTGAAATTGCTTTCAGAATTAATGTTTTAAAGCAGAGCACCATTGTTAAAAATAAATAATACACAATGACTACCAACCTATGGCTTTTGTTCTTCAAATTTGTTATAAAATGAAAGTTAAATCTAACAATTCTATAATAATTAATGCTGAAGCAGAAGGAAGGAGAATCAATGTGAGGTCAAACATTCACATTAAAATTTAAAGAATAGGTCTATTACCTGAAAATATTCATAATGATTCCTACAGATATATCTAAATGTGTTTCTATCCTAAGAAATATATGGATCCTGAATAGCTTATGTATTCACATGTTTTATGGAAAAGGTATGAACCAAATGATCTCAAGTTACTTTCTAGCTCTGTAGCTCTGACATTTCAATGGCTTTAGCAGCATCATATTATTGGTGAACTTTATTAAAAAAGAAATCAACTTTTTACATTCAAAGTGGATGAGTTCTAAGAATTTTCTCAAAGGTTATTTAATATAAGCATTGCTTTAATGAGTACTTATTTTTTAAATGATTATGACATTAATGTCATTTACACTTTAAAAATGGAGGATGTCATCAATTATTCCATACATATGCTAAGTGACAATGACAGTTATAGAAAGAATGAATAAGCCTTTAATACATGTTATTAAATAGGAACATAAATGTATTACATACAATCTAACTAGATTCAGAAATTATGATGTTAATGTGCTATTCCTCTTTTAGATGATATAATAACAACATGGGCTATTATGTAACTGTTGAAGAGAAGAACAAGAAGAGGGTATAATCTAAACACTTTACTTTTCATTAATTATTTCAGACTTCCATTAAATATTTTATAGAGGGCTTTTATATTTCAGATGCTCTTCTAGTCACTGATGATACATCAGTGATGAAAACACAAAAATCCCTGTCTTAGTGGCGCGACATTTTAATGCGGAGAGATTGACAATAGACATGGTAAGTGTGATAAAATTTATAGTATGCTAAATGGTGATAAGTGCTCTAGAGATAAAACAAGCCAAAGATAGACAACATTGGGGAGTGACTCAAATTGCAAATAAGGTGGTGTAGAAAAGCCTCACTAAGGAAGTGACATTTTAGTGAAAGTTGCCAAATGGGGAAATTATTTTAGGCAAGGAAAATAAAATGCAAAATCCAAAACACTAGAGGTGGCAGGTGCTTTTTAAAGAAATAGCAAGGAGGATCTGTGGTTGGAATAAAATGAAAGAGGGGAGAAGTAGTGGGAGATGGGGTTAGGGAGAAAGTAGAGGAAGGAGATGGCCAAGGAAAGGACTTTGGCTTTTGTTTTGAATGATATAGGAAAGCATTGGAAATTTTTGAACCCAAGAATGACCCAATTTTACTTGACTAGGTACTCTGGCTACTGAGTTGAGAATAAAGTGAATGGGGCAAGAAAAGAAACAATGAGTGAAGTCAAGAGGTATTAGGATCTGGGACAGAGCTATGGTAGCAGTGATGAATAGACTCTGAATATGTTTTGCAATTAGAACGCAATGTTGGATGATTACAAAGCTGAGAATAACTGAGGACCAAAGAGGAGGAAGCTTCACCACGGCAGCCTATCATTCAAACGGCTGACATTGGATCTCAGGTCTTTTTCCAGACAATTTTATAATTTATCAAATAATACCACTTGTATAGAGTTGAAATAATAAATATTTTGAGCTCACACTGAAAAATGAAAAATAGTACTTCAATGAAAGTGTTGAGGTTCATGATTTAAAACTAAATGGGAATATTTCAAGTTTTGCTAATGGTCTATATTACTTCATCTTATGGCTCATGCTGTTTTTTCCTGTTATACTGGTCAGGATGTGCTGGGAGCCATTAGCCAAGTAGGTATGACAATTTCCTTGCCAGCGTACCCCATGTTGCTTAGTGGAAGGACTCGTGGAAATAGGACATTTTGCAGTGACATTGCATCTAAGGTGACCTTGCTCAAGGACCAGAGCGGATCCGGGTTTAGGGTGTTCCCGGTTTAGGATAATCCGGGTTTAGGGCGTTCCAGGTTTAGGACTATCCGGGTTTAGGGTGGTTCCAGGTTTAAGGTTATTCCTGCTGGGAATAGGGCGTATCCTGCTGCCGAGTTCCCCTTGAGTTCTCACGGGATTCAGACAGTACTTTTTGGGAGACAGAAGCGCAGTGGGGTGGATTTGGGCAGAGAACGTGGATTTCCCCAGAACGTGATTGTAGAGTGCTGGTGTGAGTTTGGGAATAAAGAGTTGCTGTTTGAATCTACAAGCTGTGTGGTGGCTCGTGATTTTGTGCCCAGCCAGACTGCGGCAAGGATGTATTTGAATTGATTTTTCCCTGTTTATCCAAGCTGACTATTCCTTCATTTACTCATTATTTTAAATATGATTCTTGAGTGCCTGTCAAGGTTCCAGATCTTAGAGACTAGGTGCTGCCTGACTGCACTTAAACTTGACCTTGGCTGTCTTCAGGCACCATAGGTCATGCACTCCTTTGTTTTCCTGTAGCACTGACACACACCTCTCAACATTTATCACCAAGAATTGTGTTGATTTGTTTAACTGCCTGCCTCCTTCATGAAATTTTAAGCAATTTGAGTTTGGGATTAACTCTTACTTATCTTTGTATTTTCAGAAACTAACACAAAGTCTATCACATATTAAGTATTCTTTGTAAGGTAAACTGACAGATTTTACCCAAAAGAATTTGGTTAGGACCACTTTCTATGTTTTTCTTTAATCTCATTTTTTTTTTTTTTGTAAGATGAGTGATCAATAAAAAAGGATTAGTGAAAAGTTAAATAATTTTTTTTATTAAAACTAGTCATTTAGGTAAACTCTGAGATTTTATATAAAAATAAGTATATAACAGGCAATGACAATTATGATTGACCTGATGAATGGGGCAAAATATTAATAAATTTGTGATTTTTTGTGTGTGAACATAAAATAACAAATCTGCTTTAAGGAAATAAAAAAAATAGTTTATTCTGAGCCAAATACAAGTGAATATAGCCTGGGAACACAGATTCAAATGATCCTGAATGACATGCTCCTCTGTAGAAGATGTTACAGATATTTTATAGTCATGCAACAAATCTCATAAATCAATACATTCACCAAACACATTGGTGACATTAGGCAGGCGGGGCATAGCAAAGCGGGTAAATCTTTCCTGTAGGTTTTAGATGTTATAGCATTTTCGCTTTAGGGCTGGTGAAGGCTAGAGACCTGCTAAGTTTAGTAATACATTCTGAGATAGTCATGAGGATGTTAGGTCAGATGCAAAGATTGAAAGTAAATGGCCATTAAGGGGCCTAAGTTATCCCAAGATAATTTTAGCTCTTAACTAGCAACATTCCAATATCCTTAAAATTTTGATACACTTTTGTTGCTGTTGCTATTTTTCCTTTAAATATTTTTTTCCCTATTTGTCCATTTTATTTGGTTTTGAAATGAGCTCTTGCTATGTTTCTAATCTCAAACCCCTGGGCTCAAATTATTTTCCTTTTTCCTGCCTCTGCAGTAGATGGGACTATAGACTACAGGTATTTACCACTGTGCCCAGAAATCTTCTTAAATTTTATTTTATTATTTTTTTAATATTTATTTTTTAAGTGTAGATGGACACACCACCATGCCTTTTTTTTTGTTTTGTTTTTGTGCTGAGGATCGAACCCCGGGTCCTGCCCGTGCTAGGCAAACACTCCACCACTGAACCACAATCCCAGCCCCTCCTTAAATTTTTATTTAAGTATTTCTCTAAGAGACTAACATAATGAAATTTGTTACTCAATAAAATGTATTTTTACCAGTTTTGTATGTTAAAATGTCAACTAGTAATGCTAAATAAAAGTCCCATGATTTCCCCTATTTGTTTTTAGTTTTAGCTGCATAATTTTACAATTTAAAAGGTTGATCAATAAAAAGTGGCATGAGATATAAAACTGAAACTAGTTTTATTCATTTAGCATCTATTGATCATATTTTGAACTGTTTAAATCTTTCTTGCTGCAACCTCCATGAAGGCATTTATACTTAGAAAAGAATTAGAAATTGATATATAAGCAGAAGAAGATAACTAGAGAACTATTAATAGATCATATAGATCTCATTTTTCCTCATTATATTTCCCAGAATGTTGGCAAAAGAATCTTATATGCCACAGGTCTATCCTTTGGGGAATTTTCCATCTGTATTTCTGAAGTGATGCTGGAAAGAATTTGAGATACAAGGTTTTTTGCTGGATATTCTCAGTATCTAGTACTGTGGGCTTCTAAGACCTCCAAAAAACAAATGGATAATTTATTTTCTTATCATGGTAATTTTTTCTGTGATGCATTTACTCACAGACTATTTATTGACAGAGAGCCTGTAGAATAGTGTTTATTCAAATTTAATGTGTATGTAGTCATCCAGGAAATTTCTTTAATGGTGGATTCAGATAGCAGATCTCTGGTGAGGTTTGATGAGGACTGGATTTTTTTGTTTATAATAATAATAATGTAGGTAATAATAGTTGCATTGATTAATAATTATATTAATAATATTAGTAATAATAATTATTATTTTATTTTAAATTTATTCTAATTTGTTATACATGACAGCATTTCAATTCATACTACACATATAGAGCAAAATTTTTCATGTCTTTGGTTGTACACAAAGTAGAGTCATACCATTTGTATGACTCTTCATACATGTACTTAGGGTAATGATGTCCATCTCATTCTTTTCTATCCCCATGCCTTCTCTCTTCCCCTCCTTCCCCTTTGCCCTATCTAAAGTTCCTCCATTCCTCTCATGCTTCTCTCCCACCCCCATTGTGGATCAACATCCACATATCTGAGAAAATATTCAGCCTTTGGTTTTTTGGGATTGGCTTACTTCACTTAGCATGATCTTCTCCAACTCCACCCATTTGCCTGCAAATCCCATGATTTTATTCTCTTTTAATGCTGAGTAATATTCCATTGTGTATATATACCACAGTTCCTTTATCCATTAATATATTGAAGGGCATCTAGGTTGGTTCCACAATTTAGCTATTGTGAATTGTGCTGCTATAAACGTTGATGTGGCTGTGTCCCTTTAGTATGATGTTTTTAAGTCCTTTGGGTATAAGCAGAAGAGTGGGATACATGGGTCAAACAGTTCCAAACGTGGTTCCATTCCACGTTTTCCGAGGAATCTCCATACTGTTTTTCATATGGTTGTATCAGTTTGCAGTCCCACCAGCAACATATGAGTATGCCTTTTCCCCCATATCCTTGCCAACACTTATTGATGTTTGTATCCTTAATAGTTGCCATTCTAACTGAAGTGAGATGAAATCTAGAGTAGTTTTGATTTGCATTTTTCTACTTGCCAGAGATGTTGAACATTTTTTCATATATTTGTTGATTGATTATAAATCATCTTCTGAGAAGTGTCTGTTCAGTTCCTTATCCTATTTATTGATTAGGTTATTTGTTTTTTTGGTGTTAAGTTTTTGAGTTCTTTATATATCCTAGAGATCAGTACTCTATGTGATGTGCATGTGGTAAAAATTTGCTTCCATTCTATAGGCTCTCTCTTCACCTCACTGATTGTTTCCTTGGCTGAGAAGAAGCTTTTCAGTTTCAATCCATCCCATTTGTTGATTCTTGATTTTATTTCTTGTGCTACAGAGTCTTGTTTAGGAAGCCGGGGCCTAATCTGACATGATGAAGATTGGGCTTTTTCTTCTATCTGGTCTAATTCCTAGGTCCTTGATCTGCTTTGAGTTGACTTTTGTACATGGTGAGAGATAGCGGCTTAATTTCATTTTGTTGTATATAGATTTCCAATTTTCCCAGTACCATTTGTTGAAGAGGCTATCTTTTCTCGAATATATGTTTTTGGCTCCTTTGTCTAGTATGAGATAACTGTATTTATGTGGGTTTGTCTCTGTGTCCTCTTTCTGTACCATTGGTCTACAGGTATATTGTGATACCAATACCATGCCACTTTGTTACTATTACTCTGTAGTATAGTTTAAGGTCTGGTATAGTGATGCCATCTGCTTCACTCTTATTGCTAAGGATTGTTTTGGCTATTTTGGGTCTCTTATTTTTCCAGATGAATTTCATGATTACTTTTTCTATTTCTATAAGGAATGTCATTGGGATTTTGATTGGGATTGCATTGAATCTGTATGTACTATTGGTAGTAAGGTCATTTTGACAATATTAATTCTGTCTATCCAAGAACAAGGGAGATCTTTCCATCTCCTAAGGTCTTCTTTAATTTCTTTATTTAGCATTCTGTAGTTTTCATTGTAGAGATCTTTCACCTCTTTTGTTAGGTTGATTCTCAAGTATTTTATTTTTTGAAGCTATTGTGAATGGGATAGTTTTCCTGATTTCTACAGCTGATTTGCTATTGTTGTATGGAAATGCAATTGATTTGTGGGTATTAATTTTATATCCTGCTCCTTTGCTGAATTTATTTATGAGTTCTAGAAGTTTTCTGGTGGAGTTTTTTGGGTCTTCTAAATATAGAATCATGTCATTGGCAAATAAAGAGAGTTTGAGTTCTTCTTTTCCTATTTGCATTCTTTTAATTTCTTTCTTTTGTATAATTGCTCATCTAGTGTTTCAATATGTTGAATAGAAGTGGTGAAAGAGGGTTTCCTATCTTATTCCAGTTTTTAGAGATAATGTTTTCAGTTTTTCTCCATTTAGAATGATGTGGGCCTTTTGTTTAGCATATATAGCTTTTACAATGTTGATATATGTTATTAGGTACTCAGGGAATTATTAGGTATTATTATTAGGTGCCACAGTCTGGCTGGGCACAAATGCCGCAGTCTGGCTGGGCACAGAATCACGAGCCACCACACAGCTTGTAGATTCAAACAGCAACTCTTTATTCCCGAACTCACACCAGCCGTCTACAATCACGTTCTGGGGAAATCCACGTTCTCTGCCCAAATCCACCTCCACTGGGCTTCTATCTCCCAAAAAAATACTGTCTGAATCCCGTGAGAACTCAAGAGGAACTCAGGCAGCAGGATACACCCTATTCCCAGCAGGAATAATCTTAAACCTTAAACCTGGAACCTAAACTGGGAACGCCCTAAACACGATTATCTTAAACCGGGAACACCCTAATCCACCTTGGTCCTTGAGCAAGGTCACCTACATTCAATGTCACTGCAACATGGGGTACGCTGGCAAGGAAATTGTCATACCTACTTGGCTAATGGCTCCCAGCATCTCCCCCCTTCTGATTAATTAAACAAGCAATGTGGCTTAAGGATCGTGCCTGGTAGGTTGTCCAATTCAACATATGGTTCTTACCTGTCATCGGAAAACTGACCTTTAGGCGTCAGCCTCCTGTCTTAGGTTGATACCACTGCAATTGAATCATACCCGTCACTGACTACCGGTCCAGCATACAGCCATACTTGTGGATAGGTCTATGTACCAGTGGGGGGGTGAGGTTCTTTGCCTCACCTCTGTTGGCCCCCAAATTTGGCCTTGGTGCCAGTGGGAGAGTGAGGTTAATGTGGCTTAAGGACCGTGCCTGGTAGGTTGTCCAATTCAACATATGGTTCTTACCCATCATCAGAAAACTGACCTTTAGGCGTCAGCCTCCTCTCTTAGGTTGATACCACTGCAATTGGATCATACCCGTCACTGACTACCGGTCCAGCATAAGCCATTGGGCCCCCAAATTTTAGACCATCACTAGCAGAAGGGAGGAGGATACAGAAATGCCAGGACACCAAGCCAATTGACGGCTCCTTGGGAAAAATTGCATCACTGGTGACACCATCAGCAAAGATATGTCAGCACTACCACAATTAACATGGGGTGTGCTGGCAAGGAAATAAAAATTGCATCACTAGTGACACCATCAGCAAAGATATGCCAGCATTACCACAATTCGCTGCACCAAACGATAGTTACATAGTCCAGGCAAGTTCTGCAAGCAGTTCAAAGCGGAAGAATCTATCAATATGTCCATTTCCTCCCCAAATCCGTTTCCTCCCAAAGTAAGTTGACTCCTTGATTGAGCATTACTTGTTGAGTTAAATTCATTGATGCATCAGTTTATACAGTTTACTGTGATAGCTATCATAGAAGCTGTAGTCTGGTTTTATCTTTGTCTTCACCGGCACTGGGATGAAGATAGGAATTCTGGCAATGATGCTAAAAAGATATTATCCTGAAAAGAATTATTAAATATAATGAAAAGGAAAGGTGAAAGTAAACAAACAGATCTGTTAACCTACTTTAAAAACAATCCTTAACAGCTGTTTACCTAATTTAAATTAAACCATTTAAATCATGTGAATAAAAAAAATAATAATAATTCGGATCCATTTTTTCATGAGCGCTCCTCATATAAGAAATATGGACATACGCACATACAGACATACAACACAAAACACAAGAGTGTACACAAACGTACAACACATAAGAAAATAGTAAAGTCCTTGTAGCTTTACCTGGGTGAAATCTCCATTGCAATGTTTAAAAACTCCACAGTCAAAAAATAAAACTGATCAGAAAAACATTAACCTAGGTTTGTATGAGCTCAAAAAATAAAAATAGAACCTTATGATGTAGAAAAATGCAATAATAAAATAGCTATTGAAAAAAGCATCCTGGTTAATCACTGTCGCAGATGTAAGAATGGCCAAGCTGGAGTTCTGGATATCAGCTGTTATGGATTTGAGTCAAATCATCTTCTTTTCGATCTGTAGAAATTGTTTTAGTTAATCTCTCTGGAATCCAAATCGGCTGCTGTTCTCCCTGTGGAAAAACACAAACAGAGCCCCAACTCCAGACAATCACTGGGTCAGGACCTTTCCATTGTCCTGTTAGAATATCTTTCCAAAGTACTTTAGGCTTATGTACATTTTTTGGATACATGTGCCTTTCCACAGCACTAAGTCCTGATGAATCCAAATTTAAAAAGTTTAGAGTAAAAAGCGTTATTTTAAGTTTATCTTTGGGGGATATACCCCCTTCCAATTCCCTCTTTTTGCTTTAATAAGTATGTTTTAATAGTTTGATGAGCTCTTTCAACTATGCCTTGTCCCTGTGGATTGTATGGGATTCCTGTTATATGAGTAATACCAAATGATGAGCAAAATTGTTTAAAAGAGGTAGAGGTATAGCCAGGACCATTATCGGATTTTAACTGTTTAGGAACGCCCACAGTGGCAAAATTTTGTAAGCAATGAGCTATAACATCTTTAGTTTTTTCTCCGGCATGAAGGGAGCCCATCAAAAATCCAGAAGAAGTATCAACTGTAACGTGTAAATATTTTAATTTTCCAAATTCTGGCAAGTGTGTGACGTCCATCTGCCAAATATGGTTAGGTATCAATCCTCTAGGATTGACTCCAAGATTAACTTTTGGTAAAAATGTCACACAATTTTGACATTGTTTTATTATATGTCTGGCTTGTTCCTTAGTTATTTTAAAACGCTTTTGTAAAGTATTAGCATTAACATGAAACCTTTTATGAAAATTTGTAGCTTCTTCAAATGTAGAGAAAATATGTATGTCATGTGTAGTTTTATCTGCTAAATCATTGCCTAAACTAAGGGCTCCAGGCAATCCTGTATGTGCCCTAATATGTCCTATAAAGAATGGATCTTTTCTGTCCCAGATTAGACTTTGTGTAGTGGAAAACAAAGAGAAAACAGTAGAAGAAGGGGAAATCCTACCAGCATCTTCAAGAGATACTATAGCATTAACTACATACTGACTATCAGAAAATAAATTAAATACAGAATCTTTAAACATAACAAAAGCTTGTAAAACTGCATTAAGCTCTACCTTTTGAGCTGATTGTTTGGGTACTAAAAATGTAAAAGTTTGATCAGGGGTAACTACTGCTGCTGTACCATTATTTGACCCATCAGTGAATATATTTGGAGCATTGCCGCAGTCTGGCTGGGCACAATCAGGAGCCACTTGTCAAAAGAAACTAACTTTATTTTTAGAACTACACACGCCAAACAAAACAGCCTCTCAGGAAAAACCCTCAGAGCCTCAACTGCCACCACCGGCTTTCCACAAGCCTCTCTCTCCCACACAAGCTTCTCTCCACCTCCCCCAATCCTCCTGCTCTTGAGGCCGATTGGCTGGGTCACGTGGGCGGAGCCAAAAAAGTCCCCCAATGAGCAGCTCCGTGGTCTGAAAGGGCAGGGAAACAGCCCAATGAGCATCACCGCAGAGGAGCCAATCAGCTAGATGTTGCTGGGGCCGAGGATCCAATCAGCTAGATGTTGCTGGGGCCGCTGTGAGCCAATCATCAGCCGGCAGCTGGAAGTTTGCTGGCAGCTGGAAGTTTGCTGGGGCCCCTTTGGCTGTGGCTCTCAACAGAGCATTCATGATAGGTGTTTTTCTTGTAATTTTAGGAAAAACTACAGGATGCTTAGACCAAAAAGACAACAAAGGATTAGATGGTAAATGATTATCAAATGAAACATTAGATTTACACATGATTATTGCCCAAGTATTTAACTCATTAGCTAACTCATCAATTTGATCCATAGTATATGGAGTAATAATTTTATTGGGAGAAATTCCAAACACTCCCTTCACTGCTTTTATTCCTTTGAGTATTAATTGTCCTACAGCCTCAGGATACCTAGTAAGAATAGTGTTAGGAGAATAAGATAAATGTATCCAAAATAATGGACCTTCTTGCCAAAATACTCCTGTAGGAATATTTTTTGTTGGTAGTACAATAAATAATAAAGGCAAACTTATATCAATTCTATCCAAATGTATGTTTTCCATATATGTTTCAATAATTTTTAATGCCTTTCTTGCTTTAGGAGTTAACATGCGGGGTGAATTTGGATCTGATGGACCTTTTAGAATATCAAATAAAGGTCCCAACTCTCCTGTTGGTATACCTAGATAAGGCCTTATCCAATTTATGTCTCCCAATAACTTTTGAAAGTCGTTAAGTGATTTGAGTTGATCTACTCGTATTTGAATTTTTGGTGGACGGACCATGGTTGAGGATAATAGAACTCCTAAATAATTGGAAAATTTAATTGTACTTTATCTATTGCTATCTCTAGATTATAATTTTTTAATAAGTTTGTAAGTGTGGCATAACATTCCAGCAATATGTTTTTATCTTTATGTGCCAATAATACATCATCCATATAGTGAAATATTTGTAGTTCAGGATTTTGATTTCTAAGTGGCTGGATTGCTTTGTTAACATATATTTGACACATAGTTGGACTGTTAGCCATCCCTTGAGGGAGTACTTTCCATTCATATCTCTGATCAGGACCTTCATGATTTAATGCAGGGATAGTAAATGCAAAACGTGGACTATCCTCGGGATGAATTGGAATTGAGAAAAAACAATCTTTAATATCTATAGCTAAAACATGCCAGGTTTTTGGTAAAGCAGACAATTGAGGAATCCCTGATTGAGCAGGTCCCATAATAACCATCTCATTATTAATGGCTCTTAAATCTTGCAATAATCTCCATTTACCAGATTTCTTTTTGATGACAAAAATGGGAGTATTATGGGGAGATATGGAAGGTTGTATATGTCCTTCCACTAATTGTTGTTTGACCAGATCATGGGCTACTTGTATCTTTTCTTTCGTCAGGGGCCACTGAGGAACCCACACTGGTCTTTCTGATTTCCAAGTAGTTTTGATTGTCTCAGTGGCCCTTTCTGAAAATCCAACCCATGTCTGTCTGTTCCTTGATCTATTTGTATTGGTGCTGCTATACCTTGCCCTTGTTTTCCTAATCTTTTTTCTTTCCTAAAGCCTTGTCTAGCCCTAGTAGTGGGCTCATTAGGATTGATGTTATTTGTTAACGTCAAACCTAATTGATCTAGGACATCTCGTCCCCATAAATTTATAGGAAGATGATCCAATACATAGGGCTGTATAGTTCCTTCACATCCTTCAGGATCCTTCCAATCTAATATCATAGAACTTCTATGGGGATTAGTCGCCACTCCTAGGCCTCGAAGCGTTTGAGTGGCTTGTTGTAATGGCCAATGTTTTGGCCATTCTTGACGAGATATGATGCTAAGGTCAGCTCCTGTGTCCAGTAGCCCATTAAACTCATGACCTTGAATATTTAGTTTTAGCATTGGGCGAGAATCTAAATTTAAAGACAACATAGCCCAATCTATACCTGTGGAGCCTAATCCCCTGGAACCTCCTTCTACACTATGACTAGGAAATTTATTATGTAGGCTGGGTATTATTAACAACTGTGCTATTCTATCTCCAGGTGAAATTACTGATATACCTCTTGGAGAACTGGCTATAATTTTTATTTCACCTACATAATCGGGATCAATTACCCCAGGACTTATCATAAGTCCTTTTAATGTAGATGAACTACATCCCAGTAATAAGCCTACTGTTCCTTGGGGAAGAGGTCCTTTTACTCCTGTGGGAATGATTTGAACTCCCATCTCTGGAGTTAATACTGCTCTGGCAGAGGCGCAGATGTCCAACCCTGCACTCCCTCGGGTTTGTCTGATGAGGGATTTAATGGACAATGTGTCCTGGGCACTAGCCTGATGGTGTTGCTGGGTTCCTCCACTGCCCCGTAGATTTGTGGTTGTGGGCCCCGGGGCATTGGGATTGAACCCAAAGGTGCTTTACCACTGAGCCACATTCAGTCCTTTTTATTTTTTAATTTTTTAAATTTTTTTGACAGGATCTTGCTACATTACTTAGGGCTTCGAGAAGTTGCTTAGGCTGGCCTCAAACTTGTGACCCTCCTGACTCAGTTTCCCTGAATTGCTGTCATTACAAAATGGCACTACCACACCTGCTCTGGTGAGGTTTGAGATTCTTATAAGCTCCCAGGTGATGCTTTTGTTTCTTATACAGAGACCATTCCCTTTGAGTATCAAGGGTCTAGAGCAAATCAGAATGTTGTAGGTACCATTTTCTGTTAAGAATAGGCCTCCTTTTTTTCCCATCCCCCCGTTTCCTCCCTCCCTTTCTTCTTTTCTTCCTTCCTTTAAAAAATATTTTTTTGCCGTGCTGGCAATTTAACCCAAGACCTTATGCATGCCAGGCACATTTTCTACCACTGAGCTACACCCTCAACTCCAGAATAAATATTTTTATACAATCAATCACTCCTGGATCTTTTTGATATACAATACACTAAAAATACAAACAAAAAGGGCCTTAGTTAGCCTGTAGTTATGCACTTTTCCTAGAAACAGAGAAAATGTTGAGTAATTTTGGAAGAATAGACCAGTAGATCACAGTGGTTTTCCTTACTTGGAAATTTGATTTGGTATATGGATTGTGAAAATATGCATGCTATCACTCTAGATCCCAAACTCACCACAATCGCTAGAGAGTTGAAAGAAATATCACCTCAACTCTTTTGTGTCCTTTGTCTTCAATTACCTCCAGAGTTCTCTTTTGAAACTACTAATCCTTATAAATCTATTTATCCCAGATATCCTTTTAGAATGTGGACTAGACATTACTTGAAGGCAATGAACTCCTTCCTTTTAATGTCTTTCCCCGACTTTTCTTCCTACCTCTTTTCTATTTATCCTTCAATACCCAGCTCTAATATTTCCCCCTCCTGAAATCTTTCCTTGGGCAAGATAGTAATAAGTGTTAAAAAGTTTTTAAAAATCTTCACCATCAAAAAAAAAAAATCTTCACCATCTTTAAACCAACAATTCCACTTAAAGCATATAGCATGAATAATCTATTTGACAAGGATACAAAGATACGTGTAGCGATGTCATCCATGATATAGGCTGGAATCTGTGTTTGTAAGTCCTTGAGTAGGCTTTGGCTGAGTAAATGAGGGTATATATTTCCATTAAAGCACCATGATACAATGATGACTTTGATCCACATGTATTGTCGTAGAATGATGTTCTCAATATTTTTTAAAAGAAAGACTTAATAATATTAAGTCTTAATATTATTAATATTATTAATAATGGCAATAATATTAAAAATGAGCATCCCTTATCAGAAAATCTGAAATCTAAAATCTTATTTAAGCACCAACATAATGACAAAAATGGAAAATTGTGAAAGATAATAGAATGAAACAGACATTATAACTGTATGTATGTATGTGACTGTATGACCAATGTGATTGTACAATATGTATACTCAGAAAAATGAAAAATTATATCCCATCTATGTATAATACATCAAAGTATATAAGTGCATTCTATTGTCATGTATAACTAATTAAAACAAATAAAAAATTAAAATAAATAAATAAAATGGAAAATTGTGCACCTGACCTAATGTGACAAGTTTCAGTCGAAGCACAGATGTACAAAAAATATTATATAAATTACCTTTGGTCTATATGTATAAATTATATATGAAATAAAAATCAATCTCATATTTAGACTTAGGGCCTATCCACAGGATATCTCATTTAGGCATATGCAAATATTCTAAAATCTGAAAACATTTGAAATCTGAAACACTTCTGGTCCCAAGCATTGTGAAAAAGGGTTACTCAATCTATATCATATTTACTTCATTGATGTGATCTAAGTACTTAGAATGGATGACTTCTTGGATGACTGAACATGTTGAGTGCTTAATATGTACCAGGGATTGTTCTAAGAATTGTACTTCTTTCATTTCATTTATCTTTACAGCATTTCAATGAGGCAGGAATATATTATAGATGAAGATACTGATGCTCAGAGAAACTAAGCAGTTTGCCCAAAGTCGTGAAAAGTCATTAAGTGGCAAGACTTGGTTTAGGAGTATGATTCAGAGTACCATCCCTACATATATATATTTTTTAAGCTGTACATATATGTCATAGAAAATATTTTCACAATGTTTATAGTAAGCTATTGCCATGGTTAAATGTCATTCAACTAGTAGTATTATAATTTTTTTTCCTTTTTAAAAATCTATATATTTTCATGTTTCCAACGTAAACACAATTTTTTTCTTTAATAAAATACCTGCAATGAAAATGCTCCTTTTGGTTGCATTTACTTGACACCATCTCTATTGACAAAAAAGCCTTTATGGCTTTTTTTTTTTTTTTGTAAGTAATGAATCATTCCCTTTGTCTTAGTATCTCAAAAACCTGTCCCACCTCTACTGTTCGTTCTTTTCCTTCTTTTATAGTAATGATTGTTTCAATGTTGTTTTTTCAAACTTGAAAAGTTGGAGACTATATTTTATTCATTTTTATATTTTCAGAGTTAAACAGTATTTAGAGCATCAGACATACATCCGAAGAGATTCATCTAATGAACTAGAATCTTAAAAATCAGCTTGTCTTTCCATTTTTCTTTGCTTCTCTTCCTGTGGAGTGGATATGTGTGTTTGTTCCTAGGTTCTGCCATGGAAGAGTCAGTCTCTACTGCCCTTTATCCCCTACTGTTAAGAGCAGTAGCCACTAAGTGTAAAAAATCAAAACAAAGCACTTTCCCGTCTCCCCAGTGGAGTGAGAGCAGTGAAGCCCAAATAATGCTTAGTTACCAAAAGCCCCGCCAGGTGGCTAATCGAAAGGGTATTGATTTTAGCTAGTAAATAGCCCTTAATATAGTTGGAACCTGGGTTGAATATGCAGCCTGGTAATTAGCTAATAAAACAAACAAGGGCTGGAGAGAAGGTGGCGCAGTTGGATAAGTAGTGGCCTGTCATCCAGGAAGCTTGCCTAGGTCTAATACCTTCTCACACGAAGGGCTTAACTTCAGGACTCCACACCTAGTGTTTTCAGCCATTAAATAAGGAAAAAAACTATAAACCAATCATAGGGTGTGAGATATAACTAAAAGCAGTTGTAAATGTTTTGCAAATATTACATGGACTAGAAATGCTTCCTGAAGACACAGATGTTGTGATTTAATAATCTTATGTGGTCAAGTTTAATAACTATTTTAGATCATTAGGATAATGTTTAGTGTCCCAGGATAATTATTAAACAATTTTCAATCTGTTAAATCATCTGATTCAGACAAATCCATAGCCTGAGTTGTTCTCACATTATCCTGCAACTGCTCAATGACATAGAAAAGTGGCAGAGGCCAGTTGCCGGGAGAGAAAGTTATCCAGATTATCACTTTGAGAGAGGAAGAAAATCAGGAGTAGATGTTTAGAGAGCTAAGGCATAAGAGAACAGATTAAAGTGGAAAAAAGGAAAAAGATCTTAATCTAAATCAGAGATGGAAATTTGAAACCTAGAGGTAAGATTCAGCATCCAAATGTATTTTATCAGAACTGCACAGGGATTTTAGTTATTGCTTTTTATTTTTAAGATTTTTGTTTTTAAGATGCTAATTTTTTTCTTAAGGTCAAAATTGCTTTACGTGAAAACTCTGGATTTCCAGTTTATTTTGAAAATTCAGAGGATTTAAGAACATTGAGCCTAATCCTCTCATGACAACAATGGACAAGGGCTTTGTAGAGGCTGCCCCTTAATTTATGCTAAAATTTTGATTAAGAAAATCTTAAAAGCTTACTAAAACTTGGAAAGAAAAATAAATGTATATTAATCTAACTCTAGCAAAAATTGCTAATATTTTGCCATATTTCTTATAAGATTAAATACTTGTATCTATGCATTTATACTTTTGCTGAACTGTATTAAAGTAGAGATGTTACTTGATCCTTAAAGCTAAGGACAATTTCCTATATAACTGGAATATTATTTTCACATTGGAAAAAATTAATTGTACTTCCCTTATGTCAGTTTTACTCAGTTAATACTCAAATTATCACACAGTCACTCCATTTATTCATTACTATAACAAAACATCTGAAGCAGACAAACTTTGAAAAGATGTTTATTTAGCTCATAGTTTTAGTTGCTGAAAGTCCAAACAACAGGTGCAGGCTCTGGTGAGGGCCTCCTCTTAACTATGTCACCTCATTGTGGACGGAGATGTGAGAGGAAGCAGTTATATCTCAAAACAGGAAGCCAGAGAGATTGGGTGGGGTCAGACTCAGGCTTCTGTAACAAGGCTTTCTCCAGGGTTCCAGGAGAAATACCTTAATCCCTTCAGAAGACATGTCTTTAATTGAGCTAAGACACAGTAGGTCCCACCTCTTAAAGTGTCACTCTCTCTCCCAGTACTGCCATCCTGGGGTAGAAGCTCACAAAAGGTGAACCTTGGGGGAAAAAGCACATTTAACTCATAGCATTCCCCAACATGTCTTTTACATTCATTTTCTTTTCAAGCTGGCCTTCAATTAAAACAATCATAACCAGTTATGCCACGTATGTCACTTTTACTCTAGATCAGGCCCCCTCCCTTTTTATTCTTCTGTAACATTGTCTTGTCAAAGGGAAGGAGTCCGTTGTCTTGTGGACTGAAACTGAAATCTGAAGACTCCATTAATCCAGGTCTAATATCATGGCAAAAACAATTCAGTAGTGATAACAGGAGGCACATAATGTTTGGTTGTCCCAGCTAACTGGTCCTCCTCAGTTTGATCCCCAGGTGAAGGTAGCGGGCCAACCCTGTCAAAAGTGGCATGTTTCCCCAATTTTCTACACACCCACCACCCCCTTTTTTTTTTATACTTGCTTAATAAACTCATTTTATCCCACTCTGGAGGCATATATGAACCTTGACTTGTAGCACATGCTTCAGTGTGGGCTGAGTAATGAGAGCATATGCCCTTGAGGAGAATTACAGTGACTGGCACATATGTACACTCAGCAAATATTCCCTGAATGACTGAGGTTAGAAACACCTTAAAGGAAGTAGTCTATGAGGAGAATTTGGTAATTCACGTTAGTCTTGTATCTTTCCATGTGCAGAACACAGTGTACAGCTCCAGGAATTGGTTTGCTATTTGAACTGGACAAAAATATGTAGTCCCAAAGGAGAAGTTAGAACAAGGAGGTAAGAATGAATTTAAAATTCTGCAAAGTCAAGGTTTTGTGTCATCTAGGCCTTGTATCCACAAAAGGCCCTATGCAGACTGGTTTTTTCGCAGGCAGATATTGAGACAGGGAATGACAGGTTACTAATTAGGGTTAATACTTATGCAAGAAAGAGGACAGAAATGGGATTGGGCAGAGGGAGAAGTAGGATTGTGATGGAGTCTCAAAAAAGCCTTGATCAACCCCTAAGGGAGTTTTAGAACACACACATGCCATCAGAGTTATTTCCCAATTATCTAGCTCAGTCTTTCTACCCCAGTCTCATTCTATCATGGGATGAGGACTGGCCCAGCAAAGGAGGGACTATGAATGAGGAAGCTCTCTGTACTCTAGGTGAATTCTGAAGGAGTTGGCTGAAGATGCTTCTAGCAGGTGAAGAATAAGTCCTGTGTGAAGGAGGATTGGAGTGATATACCAATCTGTTTACTACAGACCATACATTTAAATATATATATATATATATATATATATATATATATATATATATATATGTGTGTGTGTGTGTGTGTGTGTGTGTGTGTGTGTGTAGGGAGAGCTGTTGAAACATTCCTTCTGATAAAGATCTGCTAATTATTAACATTAAAACACACCAGTCCTGTCGCCGTCGTAGCGGCGGAGCGGAGCCGAGCTGATCTGATCCAGGAGCGCGGTTATCCGACCGGCTGGGTCTATGGTCGCTCCGCGAGCCGCTCCGCCGGCTGGTGCTTTTTTATCAGGGCAAACTGTGTTCCATGGCAGGGAACTTTTGGCAGAGCTCCCACTATTTGCAGTGGATTTTGGATAAACAAGATCTGTTGAAGGAGCGCCAAAAGGACTTAAAATTTCTCTCAGAAGAAGAATATTGGAAACTACAGATTTTTTTTACAAATGTTATTCAGGCATTAGGTGAACATCTTAAATTAAGACAGCAAGTTATTGCCACTGCTACAGTCTATTTCAAGAGATTCTATGCCAGGTATTCTCTGAAAAGTATAGATCCTGTATTGATGGCTCCGACATGTGTCTTTTTGGCATCCAAAGTAGAGGAATTTGGAGTAGTCTCAAATACAAGATTGATTGCTGCTGCTACTTCTGTATTAAAAACTAGATTTTCATATGCCTTTCCAAAGGAATTTCCTTATAGGATGAACCATATATTAGAATGTGAATTCTATCTTTTAGAACTAATGGATTGTTGCTTGATAGTGTATCATCCTTATAGACCTTTGCTCCAGTATGTGCAGGACATGGGCCAAGAAGACATGTTGCTTCCCCTTGCATGGAGGATAGTGAATGATACCTACAGAACGGATCTTTGCCTACTGTATCCTCCTTTCATGATAGCTTTAGCTTGCCTACATGTTGCCTGTGTTGTACAGCAAAAAGATGCCAGACAGTGGTTTGCTGAGCTTTCTGTGGATATGGAAAAGATTTTGGAAATAATCAGGGTTATTTTAAAACTATATGAACAGTGGAAGAATTTTGATGAGAGAAAAGAGATGGCAACTATTCTTAGTAAGATGCCAAAACCAAAACCACCTCCAAACAGTGAAGGAGAGCAGGGTCCAAATGGAAGTCAGAACTCTAGCTACAGTCAATCTTAAAACATTCCGAAGAATTCCGTAGTGGACCACTTGGAAATAAACCATTGGACAGATTTCAGTAATGTCTTCAGTGGAATACAAATGAAAATGAATAGCTTGTTTCTGTCAAGCATATTGGGAATTGATTTTATTTTTGCAAAATAAATTTTTTCTTTACCTAATTTGATTCTAGTACATAATTGATAAAAATCTCTTAATTATAAAAGTTTGGAAAGGTTCTATGGTGACCTACAGACAGACATACATAGACATTTCATGATTAATAGCTTTTGATTAGTGTATTTCTTAATTTGGATGAAAGACATTGTAGCTTTTTACTAAGCCAGAAAACATGAAACATAATTTGTTTAAAATTCTGTGGTCATTGAGGGACCAAAAAAAGGACACAAAGTCAATATATGAGGGTCCCCCCCCCTCTGGAAGTTAAACTTTAAAACTGTATTTAAGGAATAAAATCTTACAAAATCCTGGAAGATTTTGATAATGATGTTGATAATTTCAGGGAAATTAATCAAGTACCTATTGATTTTAAAATGTATTTTATTCAGTAGTTTGGGTGTCTTGCCATGGAAGATACTAGCCCGGCCTATCAGGAAAGTGCAATATGTATAGGATACTTTGACATTTTAAAAGCTATATTAATTCCGTAACCATTTTGAAATGCTGGGCAAACTTTTTTTAAAAAGTGAATCATACATGAAGTTATTTGCAATTAATTCAATTAATGAGACATTTTGAAAGTTTAGTTGGATAAAATACCATAATGAGGTTGAAATTTTGATAAATTTTTAATGTTGATTTTTAATCTGCTGTGAAAAAAAAATTTTTATAAGATACGTGCCCTAGTTTAATTTTGTGTCTTCATGTGGATTTACAGATTTACTGCAGGTATCCTGAGCCAGGAATACAATCAGGTTTCAGGCCAGTTTGAAACTGGCTATTCTTAATTTTCATGAGTGTAGGACCATCAGATTCAATGTTATGTCAGTGGACTGTGCTGTCTGTGGAACTTAATAAATTAATCATTTTCTTCAGACCTGAAGGAGAGTGATAAAACTTGGAGTCATAGGATATTAATGTACAATTTAAGGATTAACAAATTTTCTATAAATAAATTGTGAACAATGGATTATTAAATGTTGACTTCCTTCCTAGTATAAGACTGCAAGAATAAAAGTAAATTCTTCAGCTAAAAAAAAAAAAAAAAAAAAAAAAACACACCAAAAATGTCAGTGATGTATAAAAGGCCCAGCTTTAGAATGGAAGATGAGAATCACTGCCAAAGGAAAACAAATAGAGGTAGCTGTATTAGTTTTCTGTTGCTGCTATAACAAAATTGACACAAACTTAGTGGTATAAACAATAACAATTTATTGGCTCACAGTTGTGAAGGCCAGAAGTCCAAAATCAGTATCACTGAGCTGAAATCACGGGTTTGGTAGGGCTACACTCCTCTTGGGGGTCCTAAGGGAGGATCTATTTTGTGTTTCTGTTTGCTTCTGGTGGTTTCTGGCATTCATTTTCTGATTGTGTTTGCATTTCTCTAATCTCTGCATCCATGTTCACACTGTCTTTTACACTCTGTCTATATAGAATGGAGATATTTGTAATCTCCTTAATACTTTTTAAATGATATATATTGCCGCAGTCCGGCTGGCTGGGCAAAATAACCGGGGGGTGACGAACAACTTGTGTGCATTGATACAGCAGGAGAAGGAGCCCTTTATTGCAGGACAGGAGCAGTATTTATACATTCCACACAGCTTATCTAATTAGCATAAACTAGATACATCAGTCAACCAATAAGGAATCTCCACACTTAATGGCTTGTTTTTGTTACTTCTCAAACCACTCCCTCTGGCATTTTGCCAGGCACCATCCAGACTTGTTTACGAACTTTAACATTCCCCTGGCAAAATGCCAGGTGTTATTTTGACTTGTTTACAGACTCTAACAATATATGACTGTATTCAGGGCCCACACTAAAAATTCAGGATAATCTTTCCATCTCAAGATACTTAATCACATCTGCAAAATCCATTTCCCCTCATGTAAGTTAACATTGCTAGGTTCCAGGATTTAGGATATGACTATCTTTTGGGAGGCCATAATTCAGTCTATCACACTGTAGTTTTTAATCTTTGATTTAACTTTTATTAGTCTGTGCTTTCCCTTGACACAAGATTAGGTGCAAAAATTGTGTCTAGGGAAAAAGTACAATTTTAGTCTGCATTATTTTGAGACCCACTTTAGGAAGGCCTTTGCGAAGGCAGGACTTTTGTTCCACTTCAAAATTATGAGAGAATCAGGTTGATAGTGAAGAGCATATGCTTAAGAAAAATTGTCTTGCTCCACATTTGGTTATTGAAATAATTTTAGAACACACGTTACTCTAAATTTGCCAGAAAAAAAATTTTAGGTGCCATGACACCGATTTTGAGCTTTTAATGATATGTCAAGTCATTTCAATTCTCAGAAACTTGGAGAGGGTTAAAAGGTAGGCACAAAATGAATAAAATTATTTATTTTCAGTGTGGTCTAGAGAATTTTAAGATGGATTTTTTTCTATTACATTTTAAAAATTTCTCCTTAACGGATGTCACATTGAGCCATTCACTTCTGTTTTATACCCTCCTATAGAGTTCTTTCAAAAATGAACTGCAGTTTGTAACCCAAGGAAAACGGAAGAAAGATGCTGTACTATTCTTCTTTAGGCTTTGTGTGATGATTTTATTGATAGAGGGGGATTTGGTTTTGAGGCCAAAGTATTTGCTGAGGAAACAGCTCCTGTTACCACTAGCCTTTCTCTCTGGATATAAAAGTCTTCTTCTTGGCCTGGCAGAAACTAGGTTAATGCATAGGTCAAGGCTGCTGAATTAAGAAACAACACCCTCATTGTAAAGTTGATCATTGTACAGAGACAAATATTGTCCAATTTTGTTATTGTTCTATTTTTTGCTGTTCAGATTCATTAATTATTTTAAATGGTCTTGTAACATTAAAACTGGTGGTCAAGTTTATTTTAAGCATTTACTGCTGAGATTTAAACCACCTCCAAGTTACATAACAGCTACTCCAATGCAGAACTAAGCAAAGATCCAATTTCTTGGGCTGTTTGTCCTGGGCTCAGTTACCTCTTACACAGAGATGATAACTAACTTTCTTTTGAATCCAGTTCTCCATTTCATTTCAGCTCCCACATCAGAACCTAATACTTATTCATGTTCTCTGCATGTGTTTCTTAGGACATTTCTGCTTACCCAAAACTTTCCTGTTGCTGTTAAATAGGAGGCTGTGTTCCAGAGACAATATTTTTGAGTTTACTCCACCAACATTTGCAAACGCTTGTTTTCAGTTCTATCCTATCCTAGGAAACAGTGGGTGACAGTCTAGGAAAGAAGTACAGATTTCTTTTACCCTCAAGACATTTAAATCTAAGTTTCTCAGTGCCACTTTATATTGATGCTTTAAACGTTTATTTTAAGAATACTTTCCCAGATTCTTATAAACCAGGAATAAAACTTAAAGTACCCATTTAAAATATATTTAGTATTTTTATTTCATCTTTTCAAGGATCATATATTTTCACCTCATTCCTGATCTTAACTTTGAGAATCACTGACATGGGAAGACTTTCTGTTGGATATTTTTAGCTGTCTATAACTCTGCTGTTAAGAATTTACAAAGTAATGGCTGCAGATGTAGCACAGTGGTAGTGTACTTGCTTAGCAAGTGTGAAGTCCTTGGTTAAATTCCCAGTATCCCCAAAACTAAATAAACAAAAAGGAATTCAAGTAATGAATTGATGGAGAACTACTGTATTTAGTTCTTGGTTAGCTTCTTAGTGTTTGCAACTACTGTTAACAATGGATAAGATTACAGGTATATTTAGTACTTCTTAATTCCTGTAAACTACTTAAAATACACCAAACTTAAAGAATAAAATAGAAAAGAAAGTGAAAATTTAAAGTTCAGAACAAAGTGTCTTGGCAGGAAATTAGATCAAGAACCAGAATGACCATGGTTTAGGGAAGCAAACTGACTGGTGATATTTTTATTGACCAGCTATATACCCGGTATTTTACACATATTATCCCTTTCAATTTTAGTTTGGCTATTTGCTAGCTATGTTGACTTGGGCATATTGCTCACAGTTTTGTACCTCAGTTTCCTTAGTTTTCAAAATCACCCCCCCCCAAAAAAAAACCTTACATATTTTGTTAGGATATGTAACCTGACACAAGGTAAACACTTTGTGAATGTTTACTACTAACATCCCTCATTGATGAGGATATTGAGGCTCTGGGAGGATAGAGAACCAGATTGTCTTTGGTGAATGAATAAGAGGATGCATGTGAAGCTCATACAGAGTTCTTGATAACAAGCCATTTCTCTTTGTAGTATTGGTTCTATGTTTAGCTAACCTTGTAATCTTAGGTAAGCCTTGGTTTCACCATTTGTAAAAGAGAAGCGTGGAGGTTAATAACATTTATGGCCCCTTTCTCTTCTAATATTATATATTTTTAATTATGATCTTCAGTGACCAGTGAATTTATTTGACTTTGGGGAAATTTTGCATATCTTTAGAAATGATCTGGGATTAAAATATTTGACAGCAGGTCTGTGGTAAATGGCTATTAAAAGGGCATGGTAGAATCATCAATGAAACTGACAGAAATCTTGTCTGATCCCTTTAGTTCTATTTACTTTTGGTTACTTGCCTTTAGTTGAATTTAAAAAAAAAATCACTAGTTTTGAAGGTCATGTGACTAAACAGTATATTACTAGTTTCCTATTAGCTTTATACCCTCTGATTTATGGGACATGATGATAATGGTTGCCTAGGTTACTTTTCAGGGACATGAAGCTGCTTTTGTTGAAATATCCGACTTCACTTATGCCTGCACAGGTGTCTGAGGGGTGGTGACTTTTGACCTCAGAAGACTGAAAAGCCCACCCTAATGCCCCCATTTTCTGAAATGCATCCCATGAAGATCCATGAAGTTTTCTAGTTTTTGTCTGTCTGTTTTGGCTTACAGAATTTTTAAAAAATATATTTTTAGTTATAGATGGACAATGCCTTTATTTTGCTTATTTAGTTTTATGTGGTGCTGAGGATCAAACCCAGGTCCACACATGGCAGGCAAGTGCTGTACCACTGAGCCACAACCCCAGCTCCTGTCTTACAGAATTTATATAATATTTTAGAAAGATGAAGCAGAGTTTTCAACATACAGTTTGTACAGAAGTGCAGATTCTAAGCAGGCATCAAGATGAGAATATAGAATGACTGGTTTTTTGGGAAATGAAATATCCTGAAAACAGCCATTCTAAATATATAAATAAATTCATCATATCTTTGTTGAACATCTATTAATTATCATGCACTGTGCAAAGAACTGAAGAGTTCCATAAAACATGGCAGTTTCTGTCTTCAATGCACTAAGATTCTGAGAGAAAAAAACCAACCAAACAAAAAATATATAATGTAATGAGAGCAACATGAAAAGAAATCTATTACAAGAGATAAGTAGACCTAAAAGGAATAACTTTACAAGAGGAAATACACATTTTTGAACTAATCTACCCTAAACACATAGAAGACTCAAGAATTTTATGTAAGCACAAACCATTGATTACTTCATCTCCAATCACCTTTTCCCATGCTTCAGGCCACCTGCCTCTTCATCGTCCTGTGTGTGTGTGTGTGTGTGTGTTTTCTTAGAATAGAAATCAGGGACATCTGAGATATATCCACCTAGCTACATCCCTAGCACTTTTTATTTTTTAATTTTTAATTTTGGGACAGGATCTTGCTGAATTGCTGAGGAGGGCCTTGAACTTGTGATCCTCCTACCTTAGCCTCCCTGGTTTCTAGAATTATAGACATTTGCCACTATGCCCAGCCAGTCCTGTTTCTTTATCTGATGCACCTCCCCAAGCACTTGGGTAGGTGTATTTAAATGTTGGGTCTCCCCACTCCATGAAGAAACTTTTTTGCAAAGCTTCTTATTTCAGAGATTGACATACTGCAATGTGGACACAACAGGCTTGGTTCAGTAACATCAGTGGGTTCTCTGTGTTCCGCAAGTTTCACCGGTAGCAGCTGGGTTTCAGATGTCTTAGTAGCAGGTGGTCAACACTTCAGGCTTGGGAAAGGAAGAACTTCTTGCTCATTTTGTTATGCTGTAGTATAAGCAGTTATTTAAATTCACTTGAAAGTACTAGAAAGATGAAATAAGTGAATGGAAGGCACTCAAGTCTTTGGTAAGACAGGAAGGAAGGAAAAGGAGAAAACTTCAGGTTTTGTAGTTATGTGAAAGTGGAAACCCATGACTGTCCTGAAGTTTTCTTGGGTACATAAGAAAAGAGTTAGGTGGCACCAAAGTTATCTGATACTGGCAATCTGAAAAACAGTAAACATAGTTTCTTTCCAAGTGCTTAGTCATGCTTATGATGGCAAGGAGAAATATTTGAGACTCTTAACTTCCCTGAAGTCTTGGTCTTCAAGATTGTTCCTGCTGAAATGATTAATTTATGCTTCTGAATGTGGTTATGATCAATGTTTCCATTCCCTGCCCCCTGTTTTCTCTTTGTAATCCCTAAACCTGTTTTCATTTGGCTTGCTTTAATTCCTTGAGTAAAAAGAAGCAGTAGTGTTTAGGGAGAAGTGTTTTTGTTTTAAATATGGTTTATGGAATAATAATTCTGAAGAACAATTCCTAAATTCATAATTATACCCCTTTTCCCTTTGAAATTATTTTAATAATGAAAAGAAATTGCTTAGACACATGGGAAATTGTGTTCCTGATAGGTATTCCAGTCACCAACCAAACTCTTTGACTGAAATTCTTGTCACAATAAGGGTGAGAGATAGGGGCAGAGACAAGAAGGCTGAAAGCTGCTTCAGGTATTCATAAACGGTATCTTTAAAAGTCTTTTAAAGCATTAAGTATTAGACTACAAGGAAAATGTGTTTTTATGTTTTATTCCAATTAGAAAACTTTGATGGAGTAAATAGAGAATACTATTTTTATAAGTTTCTGTGGGATCTTAAAGCAGAATTATAAATCTACACAATTTAAAATTATCTAGTATTTCATTTCTAAAACATTAACATTTCTATATGCTCTAAACAAATTATGCTCAGGATAATTACTAGCCAGCAATGTTTTTATCCAGTAAATGAAATTATCTCCTATATAACAATTTCTTATTTAATTTATTTTATTCAAGGCAATAATTGAGATGAGATGTGTATATGGAGAGCCGGGAAATGCACAGCAGAGATGTGTAATTTTGGAAAAGAATTTCAATCTCAGTTGCAGGCTGATCAGATTAACAACCTTGACTCTTCTCCTTTACCAGTTCTCTATACAAATCTTTTTTCTTCTGTAGTCTTCTGGATTCCCACTGGATGTTTACCCTCCTTCTGCTTTCTGTTGTTTCTTCAGGCCCTTACTTTGGCAAGTAAAATCATGTCCAATGCTTTTTACTCTACCTTCTCCCATATCCAAGTCAGATGGAGGTCTGACAGATGGCCATGGGTTATTGATGAAAAGATCCCTGTGGGCTTTGTAGCTAGCAAGGTGATGAGGACTTGGGGGAAAGCAGACACAGGAGGGCCTGGAACCAATAATTCACATAAGCATTCATTTCAATCAGTAAACACTTAAAACATCTACTATAGGAACTATGATAGGCACCATAGTAAAAAGTGGTATAAGAGATAGTCTCCATTTTCCAAGCACTGAACTTTTCTGGGAGAATTAGTGGGAAGAAAATCCAGGACTGGCACCAGATTATATTTCTTTGTTGAGTAATTTACTGAAATAGATAAAAGTTAGAGATTTGAAAAAACAAATGTGAAAAGCATTGGTATATTACAAGCGTTCTCAACTTTGGCTGCTCATTATAATCTCCTATGGTAGCTTTTAAACAATGGTTTTCAAACTTTAGTGCGCAAGAGTATCTGGCTAAATCTGATTACTAAGCCCGTCCCAGAGTTTATGAATCAGGTAGTCTAGAGTGAAAAAGAATTTGCATTGCTATCAAGTTCTTAGGTGATGCTGATGCTGAGTGGTCCCAAAGCTATACTTCTGATAGCCACTGTTTTTAATTATAAGGATTTTCAGGTCTTGCCTTCAGACTCATCCAATGGGTGTAAGGATGGAAATCTGGTATTGTTCATTTTTGGTTCCTCAATTTTAATGTAGGTCTAAGGCTGAGAACCAGTGTTCCACTGTATAGAGAATGGTTGACTCGCTGAAGTTGCTGAGTTTGGGACTCAATGAATCTACACATTCCTATAGTTCAATTTGTAGGAATTCTGCTGTTTAATCATCTTAAATAAATGACAATATTTGATTTAAAAAGCAAGACAACAAAAACAACTCTGAGATTGTTGTTCAAACTAATTTGGCTGCCTTAATTTGTAGAGTCTTTCAGACTATACCTGGGTACTTTCCAATGCCACCTTAAAAACATTTTAGGGGTCTTCTGTGGAAAAATCTTCAAAGAAGCAGGGTCCATTAGAACCCCATCTGAGCCTTCCTTGGACTTGTCTAGCCCTCAAAGTTCCAATAAGTGAGCTGGAGTGGGCATGCTCAGTGGGCAGGGTCGGGTTTGCGGGGTGCAAGTGGGAAGCCTGTTACTCAACTGCAGTGGCTTGCCTCCTCCCCCCACCTGTACGAGGCTGGGCCCAAGGAGCCTGTGCTCAGCATCCCACCCCCTGGTGACTGGGCTTGGTCTTCTCTGCGGGTCCCAACGCTGACATTCTGGCAGGGGGTCAGGGGGCCTGGCGCGCCTCCAGTGCGCGCGGCTGGGGGCAGCCGGGGTGAGGGACTTGGGCTCTTACGGCGGGGTCCCAGGGGTCCGCTTGCCTCCTAGACTCGTCTCTAGGCCCAGGGAAGCCTGCCTACCCGGCGGTGCCGAGTAGGGGAAGCCAGATCTGGGGGCGGGCGACGAGAAATCAGGTAAGCCAGCTCTGCCGGCCTGCGGGCGGACGAGTGTCTCCCCTCTCTCGGGCAGATGGCGTGGGTGGCCCGCATGGGGAGGGGACAGGAAATCCGACACCTCCACCGGCTTCCCCGGCCTAGCTCAGCCCTGGCTTTCCCGTCTGCCAGCCAGCTGGCAAGGCGGGGCGGTGAGGCTGGAGTTCGGCATGGCCAAGGCGCAAAACAGGAACCGCAGCTTGGGGCTAAGGCTATTACGTCCGCTGCGGCGCGGTCCTAGCCAACGGGACCGGTGTCCCCGTGTCCCCGTGTAGTCATATTCATTGGGCAGAAGAGACCTCACTCGCTCGCCCCCCCCCCCCAACCCCGACCCGGGTTCACAGCTCACTTCCGTGTTTCCCCGCTGGGCCGGAGGAGCCTGGGCCCTAGGTACCCGCCTGGATGCGGCGGCCCGGCCGCCAGGGTCAGCCCGACGGGAGGGAGGCGGCGCTGGAGGGGGAGGAGGAAGTCGCCCGGGAGGCGGGGGCCGGCCGTGCAGGGCGGGTCGGGTTACACTCGCCCAGCCTGACCCGAGTGACATCCCCGCGCGCCTCGCTGAGAGCACAGGGCCGAGCCTCAGATCCTCGGGGGGAGGCTGACTCCGCCCTGGCTGGAGGAACTAGGTGCTCCTGCCCGCTGCCCCTTCGCGCGTGAAGATTAATCTCAGGTGTGTGTTTCCTGGGCGATCCCCCTCCTGGTCCCTGGGGTTCTAGGGGGGAGTGGTCCCTTTCTGATCCCGGCGATTCTTGTGGGGCTCTGGTGTTGCGGTAGGTGGTGGTGGTGGCGGGAAACTGGAGAAGGATTTAGAATTTCTCCCCATCCACGGAAGACTCGTTCTCATTTGGGGTTTAACTGTTTACGTTTTGGAGGGGAACTAGGGTTTATTGCATTTGTAACACTTAGAAAAGTGGCAGGGCTTTAGGGCGGGGTTTGGTATCTCTGTGAAAGTATATGCAAACTTTTAGCTTGTGAATGTGACTAATCTGATAAGAAGGATTGTTGCTTCTTTCTGAGGCAAGGGTGGGAACCATTCTCGAAGGGGACAGAAGCTTCTTTGAGAAACTCAGCTTACCGGGGTGTGACCGTCTTTAGAGGAAACGGAAGGTATACACTGATGAACTTAAAACAGCCTCCACTTTCCACGTAGTAACTTTGATCAGCAAAAATAGATTTGCAAAGTGCTTTGGCAAGAAGGTGCATCTGGGTGAATGAAGTGCTGCTTCTCCAGATGGTCTCTAGACTGTCTTCCACCTTGTTCAGAGGAACATTCACTCTAGGAAAGCCTTCCTCAAGAATTCCAAAGTAATTTACAAACACATATTCGCACCAAGTCTCAGTGACAGGGACAACCCAAATTACACAACACATTATAAATATCATAGGAGGCAACTATAGAACTAGCTAACAGCTAATTTAGTCTACTTGTATAAATAGGTGAGGGAAGGAAGTTAGTAAGTTACACTGAGTTTTTATTGCTTAAAATTGTTAATATTTTGCATACATTCCAAATTTAAGAGATGTGATTTTTTTTTTCTTTTTTCTTTTGGAGTGTGGAGGGTAATGGTAAGCCTCACATTGGAACCAAGCACTTTGTCCTAACTACTGACTATTCCAAGTCTCTAAGTCCCACAGTTCTTGGTGACCATCATATGAGAACTGGATGTTATTGCCCAAGGGATACCACGTGCAGCCTGCGGAACCTTGCTGATGTGGGTCTTGAAACCTCCTGGTGTTTCTCGCAGGAACATTATGTCAAGTTATAATACTTCCTGGATTTTAGCAATTCAGCTCTTTCAAAATAATGTAGCAATACCTTAGTGAATAACACATAAGGATGAAATTTTAGTTTTGAGAATCCACATTGTTAGATCTATGCACTTTGATAGCTCTGTCACTTTATGTTATAAAGAATTTTTTAAAAAGACCAAATGAAATATGTATTTTTCAATGGGTGCATTATAGAGATACTAAGCACCATTGAAGCTCTGCCTTAACCTCCTTTTGATTTATTAAAATATAAAGTTGTTTGGCTGGTCCATAATTAACAAGAGGGTCACAAATATACCAACTGTCAGTAGGTTTAATTCCCTCCCCATTTAGGTTTTGAAATTGTTTAATATCATTTATAGCTCTTAAAAGCTGTATCATTTTCATTGGCAAACTATAATAACTCTGAAATTATCCATGTAGTTATTTGTTTTCTATTTTAGCTCCAGAATTGAAGTTCTGTGAGAGTAGGGCTTGGTTTATCTTGCACTCTTGCAGATCTCTGTTTATTGTGATGACTACCTTGTAATAAGCATTTAATAAATATTTCTCCAATGACTAAACTGGAACAAACTAGCTAAGTCGAAAAAACCAAAGATTTTGGCCTTAAGTGGCCTAATTAAATTCACTAAGCCTCAATTGTGTCACTGGAAAATAGGTATAATAATATATAACATGTGTAAAATTGTCAGTGATGTATCAGGCAGGCAGTAAACTTCAAAATACTAGAAGGCAGTTAACTGCTTTCCTCCTTACGTTTTCTTTTTATTTTCATAAAGGAAAATTTGATCCTCAGCCCTGAAAAAAAGCCCCCCCCCCCAAAAAAAAATACAATTAACCCAACAAGTCACTTCTTGTGTGTCGTCCATAAATTATCCTCTCTTTCTTAACTTTAATATGTGTATGTGTCTTAGGGTAGTGGGAGGTTTGCCTAATTGCAGCTTTGGGTATTAGAGAAGGGAAGCAATTTTGAGATCATTATTTTTCTCTTTACTTTGGGAATATGTTGATGCTTTCAGGTCGGTTTTCCAAAACTTGATTCTACTTGTCAATACTTGGACTCATGGGATTGCCCTAAGTACAGAAACTGCTTCAGAAAGAAGCACTACATATCACATTGTTACACTCATCTTCTTAAGTATTCTATAGTCTTGTGCAGCATTATGGAGGAATAAATGCTGGATAAAAAAGTACAGTTATACTCTTTTTGAGAAGCTTAGAGTTTAATAATACAGCACACATATAGTCATGTGCTGCACATCTTTGTTTTGATTAAAAAATGGACCACATACATGATGGACCAAAAGATTATATTACCTAGTGTGTAAGTACCCTCTATGATGTTCCCATAATGATGAGATCAACAAATGAGGGATTTCTCGGAATGGATACCTTATTCTATGTCATTGAGGCTATCAAACAATATATATATTTCTGATTTTAAGTAGGTCAAGCTTGATTCTATTAGTTCATCAGCATTTATGGGAAGAACCATTTAATAAGAGATATCTCCTCTTCAACTAAAAATTTACTGTCACATATTGTGATATTATTAGAAATATAACTTCATCCTGTTCCTGATACAAGAATTTCCAAGATCCTTGGAATTTCGGGAGTGATCCAGTGTCTTTTTGCATATTAATAGGATTACTGGTGACTCTCTTGAGCTCCTGGATTGCTTCTGGGTGGGACCTGGTTCCTCTAGCCACCAGTGATGTGATCAGGGAGTTGAAATTCCAGCCCTACCCTTGACTTCTGGGTAGACTGAGCCAATCACTAATGGCCAGTTGTTTAATCACATCTACATATTTAAAATCCAAGGTTATGTGGTGTGGAAAGCTTGCAGGTTTGTGAATACCTGGAAGTGCTGTCCAGAGAAGGCACTAATCACCACACCATTGCTCCTGTGCTTACACGGCATAACATTTGGCTGCTTCTTTCTATCCTTATACTATCCTTTATGATAAGCTGTAAAGGTAAGTATTTTCCTGAGTTTTGTGAGCTGTTATAGCAGTTTTGTGAACCTGAGAAAGTTGTGGGAACCCTCAATTTATGGTCAAGTTGGACAAAACGAAGGATAACCTGGGGACTTAAGTCAGTTGTGATGGCTGTCTGAAATTGGGGGTAGGGGGAGGCATTTTTGTGGGTGTGAGTCCTTAACCAGGTGTTCTGCCCTCACTTGAGCAGTTGATATCAAAATTGAATTAAATCACAGGGTACTAAGTTGGTGTCCTCAGAGAACTGGAGAATTCTTTGGTTTGGAAAATCCACACATTTTGTGTCTAACGTGTTGTAAATGTAGGTGTAGGTTTTTTGAATATATATATATATATATATATATATATATATATATATATATGAATACAATTTGGGAGCACCTTTTAAATTATTCAGACAAAATGAAATCATGTGCTGTAAAAAGTAAAAACTTTTCAATAGTGAAATGCCGTTGCAATGTGGATACTTTTTGAACAATGACCATTTAATTTAGATTTTTCAAGCATTATGTTCTTCAAATAGCAATATGGCTTTTGTAGAATTTCATATTTGATTATGCATATATATTTTCTATAAAAAATTTTAATATAGAGGGAAAGCAAACTCTAGAAACCATAACACAGAAAACATTTTATGAAAATGAGGTTTTTAGAAGCCGCTAATATCAAATGGAATCGAGGAGAATAGCTTGGTGATGGCAGAGTGACTTGCTAAGAGAGTTTAATTATCTATCTGCTGGTGACTACTAAGACCAGGAGAAAACTTTAGATGATTTTGTACATATTATAAGAAAAAATATTTATGGTCAAGGTGACCAGTTTGGGGAAAAAATTGGTCATGATTTTATGCCATTATATAACTTCAGTATAACACAACAAGCTTATAAATGTATTTCAAAATTGATTAAAACAATACACTTCAGAGTCCTAGCTTCACCAAAGTTGTTTCCCTTTTATTTAACCTGAAGAAAGAAAGGATGTTTTGTTTCATTGTGTTAATGTCAAAGCTGCTTTGATCATATCCCTCTGTGCTGCACCCTTCTGGGGGCCATTCCACCCTGTGAAATCTAGTTCCAAGTATTTGTTTGGAATTCAAGGACTTCTCTATGCCTCAGGGTTCTACCCTTATCTTCTCTAGCATCCAGCCAAATAGGATTAATTGAACTTCCCTAAATCTACTTTATTTTTATAGCTACCCTATGCTAATGCTCTTCCTTTTATTTTGTCTTTTGAAGGCCTTACCCCTAGCTTCTAATTTCTTGAGTTTTCCTCCCAGTTGGGGTCAGAATTGTTTTGTACACTCCTTAAACTCTTCAAGTACTCTTTTGGTGCCACTCTGAAGTCTGTATACTCCTTTGTACTGTAATTACTTGAAAACATGAAACATTTCCTTTCTGTGGAAGATCCTGCAGAGCATAGGCTGTGTTCTACACGTTTTACAAACCTGTTGCCTAACCCAAGCTCCTTGAGCATGAGATATATCTAGTAAATAGGTGATTCTATGCTAATTTAAACATTCCTTAATTTTTCAAGAAATTAGTGATAGGCATGGATTTGTTGTGATTGTCCTGCAGATAACATGGAACAGATGTATTTGAAGATAATCAGTTAAACTGGGCCTCTAAGGTCTATTTCTTCTTTGGTCTTCATTTTCTCCCTATGATTTGGCAGTTTCAATATTTAAAGGGTATTAGGAAGAGGAAAGGAAATCACTGCGGGTGAACCAGTGTTATAAAAACAATTCCAGAAGAAAGGTAGAGAAACCTACTTGGTGTCCATTTCTGTCGGGGGTTTTTAGGACTCACTGCTCTTGCCAATTTCTCCCTTTTTCTCCACCTACCAACTAATCCAATCTGTTAAGAAAGGATTTGTATGATTAATTTATAATAAGATGATTGATGAATTATGTTATCGACCTACTCATACAAAGATTTCTGAATTCTAAGGAAGCAAAACTTTGGGGACCATTTGCGAATGCCAGGTTGAAGGAGACTTTGGGGAGCAGCATTTACTTCTAAGCCTTCCCGAAGTCACATTATAGGCACTTCAGTATGACTTTGGTGTCTTTGTACCTTCTAGTTTCCTATTCTATAAAATGAGATGGCTGAATAAAATGAATTTAAAGTCCATAAAAAACAAGGATTGTTCTATTCTGGTCCTTCCTAAGAGGAAGCTCATCTTGGCCAATGGCCAATGGCCAATGGCGTCTATTCCCCTCTGGACTTTGGTCTGACTTTCCTCTTCCTTCCTGGAAGTTGAGGTTTCTTTCTCAGCCTTTCTAGATGTGGCATACACACCCAAAGAATGCTGTGTTCCTTACATCTGCCTCTTTATGTTCACAGGACTAATCATAGCAAGTATATTTTTGTTTTTTTTAAAAAATTAGGTTTACTAGTATTAACCCATTTTGCATCCTAGCTCATCATTAACTAGCTGGGATACTTACCTGGAAAAAAAAAAAAACGGATTCATAAAACTTTAAAATAGAAGGAACTTTGGAGATTTAACCCAATAGTCTCCTTTTATTAATAATGATAAAAAATGATAAGTACCTATGGACCAATTGCCATTTTCTGGGCACTGTACTGAGCACTTTGCATTATTTCATTATTATACATCATTTTATTTATCAACAATGAGCCCTGTCATATCAAGGAGCAAATGGTGGTCCAGAGAAATTAAGTGCCTCACTCAAAGACACATAAGCTATTTGGTGTTATGACAGAAACTTCATGAAACCTGTGTAAAGAAATAACAAAATGAAATGATAATTCTATTCCCATGACTATTATGTATTTCCTGATTTTTGCTACTTCGGATTCTATTGCTCAACTCATTGAACAATTTAACATTTAACTTCCTAATACATCACCATGGATGATGCTGAAGTTTTTGAAACAGTTGAATATACAACATGGCATGCTTGCCTAAAATAATACTCCTTTTGATTTGAGTTCTGGAAGCCCTTGACATTAGTAAAAGCTTCTCAATCTTAATGGACATGGAAACAACCTGCAACTTGGTATCAATCTTCATTTTCCACTCCTGGGTTTGTGAAGGCTTCTGGGAAAATAAAAAAAAATCATGCAGATTATGGGTACATACAAATTCATGTTGTTCATCTTTATCCATGAGGCAGTTTTTTTACTTGTGTTTACACGGGAGTTTTTTCCATTTCTTGCCACACTTTTTCCAAACTTGGGTCATTTTCTTTGAGTCTTCTTCTCTACCTGTGCATTTATCAGAAGATGACTGTTAGTGGTTAAGGCATACTAAACTTTTTTAAACAGAAAGAACTGAAAATAGATACAAGCTTAAATGAAAATTTATTTCTTGTTTATGCCATAGTTTGGGTTGGTGGATGGCTTTTCTTGTCTTAAGATTGGGGTAGCCTGGATCCTTCTATTTTGTGATTTAGATAATCCTTAGGGCTCTGTTTTCAACTGTATCCAGCTAATTGAAGGTGAGAAGCATGTCCACTTTCTAAATGCACAATATTGAAATTAATGTGTGCTTCTCATGGCTCTTTGCATGTTCTTTCCCTGGGTACTGAAGTTCCCAGACTCTGTCCTTAGTTCTCTGTTTTTCTCTCAGTTGATGATTCTGCACCAAGTCTCTCTATATTCCTGATTCTGGTGATTTCCCAAATCTGCATCCCCAACCAGACTTAGAGATTCCTGAGCTCAGAGTCAGTGGACATTTTCACTTGGCTGTCCCATAGTCTTGACAGGACATTATGATTTTTCCCTTCTTACTCTCCATGCTGTTTCTCTTCTCCTTGAAGAGCAAAATAGCCTTTTCTCTCACCTTCTACATCATCTATTAATTTGTTGTTTATCAATTACCTAATATATACTGGTCATTTCCCCACAAATTAAGACTAGTGGTTTACAAAAGAGCAACTGTTCTTGTTAAAGAGTTTTGATTCTACTGGAAGGAAAAGAAGTAATTGGTGATTAAATAAAAGAGAGACATGGGAGACATATGAGTTCGAGGAAAATAAACTTTAAACTTGGTGGTAGATTGAGATCTATTAATTTTCCGGTGGTTGCTGTTGAAAATTACCACAAACTTTGTTGTTTAAATGAACAGAAATTTATTTTCTCATGTTTCAGGAGACCAGAAATCTGAAGCCACTTTCACTGTTCCCAATCTTAAGCGCTACTGAGCTCTCTTCTGAGGCTCTAGGGCAGAATCCCTCACCTCTTCTAGCTTTGGTGACTTCTGACCCTCACTGGCTTGTAGCTGCATTACTTCATTTTTCCCCGCTATGGTCAAAATTTCTCTCCTGTTTTACAAATCACCATCTACCTCCCTCTTAAAAGATATCAAGTTATTGCATACAAGGCCCACTTAGTAATGAAATATAATCTCTCCATCTCAATATCCTGATGTAATCATGTTTGCAAAGTCTTTTTGTTTTTGTTTAAATAAGATAAGATAACAGGTTCTGGGGATAAGGATGTGGATATATTTTGGGTGCCATTATTGAATTTGATACAGTGTCCAAGAAAACTTTAAAAAGTAAGCAAGGATAAGGTTTTGTAAGGTTTTGTAATCCAAGGTAGGATGTTTGGATTTTGTTTTTGGGTAACAGAAGCCTTTGGAGGATCATATGAAGGTGAATGAAATGATGTGGTTTTGCTATAAAATAGTGTCTCTTAAACTTTTTATTATTACCCTCTGAGAGGAAAATTATAATTAAAATTAATTAAAAGCTTGAAGTGATTTTTCCTTAATATTATAGTATTCCTTAAATACTAAGATATGAAGGTTTTTGTTGTTGTGGTGTAGAGTTGAACTATACAAGACCAGAAGTAATTATACTATATGATAATTTTTATCTGCCAAGAACCACTGTTAGTGGCATTGCTTCTATTGAGAATACATGTTATTACAAATTTCTCTGGCTGCTAAAAACATACAGGATTATGGGAGGTGGGGGTAAAAGATTAGAGGCAGAACTTCAGTTGAGGGCTATTTTACTTGCTCAACTGAGAGTAATCATTGTGTGGGCAGGCATTATATTAAAAATGGAAAGAAGTGGATAGATTTAGGATTTTTTTTGAGATAGAGTTATGTGATTGTTCTCACTGTTGTGGTACATGCTTGTAATCTCAGCAGTTCAGGAGGTGAGGTAGGAGAATTAGAAGTTCAAAGCCAGCCTTAGCAACTTTGTGAGGTAGGCCCTAAGCAACTTAGTAAGATCCTGTCTCAAAATAAAAAAAATAAAATAAAATAAAAAAGGACTGGGGAATATGGCTCAGTGGTTGAGCACCCCTGGTTTCAATCCTTGGTTACCCCTCAATAAATAAATAATAATTTGGAGGGAGGAAAGAAGAATCAAAATAAAGGTTTTTATTTGCTACTTGAGCAACTGAGTCGATTACTGGGAAATGGAGAATTGGGAGAGAAGCAGACTTAATGAAAGAAATGTGTTGTTTTGGCAATAATAAGTTTCAGGTACTTATTAGACAATTTTCTGAAGATGTCATACAACTGGATGAATTCAGTTTGGAGATTGGGAGAGGGATTTTAGCTGAGGTTACACAGAAGTTATTTTCATGTAGCTTGAATTTGATACTGGAGGGAGTTCCTATAGAGAATGTATTGAGAAGGGGACCTTTGGAACAAATATTATATATAGGAGAAGGAGCAATGACCAGGGAGTAGGAAAGAAAGCAGGAGAGTGTGATGTCTCTGAACCAATAGTTCAGAATGTTTTAAAAGGGAGATAGTTCTACTGTGTCAGTGATGCAGGTAGCATTTGGTGAAATGAGGTCATTTGTGATTTGGGCAATCTGACATAGTTCTTAGTGGACAGACTGGGACAGAAGCTTATTGGATTAAGTTGTGGAAGTGGAGACAATACTTAAAACTCTTTCAAGAAGTTTCATTGTGAAGGAAAGCAGAGAAATTGAATAATTCTTGGTGGGGATATTGGTCAAGGGAGTGTTTGTTAGGAACCGAGGGTTTTAGAATGAATTTCTAGCCTGACAGAATGATTAAGTAGACAAGAGAAACAGGAGAGAATGATGGATACTTGTAGGAGTAAAATTCATAAAGAGCCAGAAAGAGAGGAGATCCAGGGCACAAATGGAGGGGTAAGTCTTTATTATGAACAGGAACATTTTTATGTATGTATGTATGTATGTATGTATGTATGATTTTAATTGTAGATGGACATAAAATTTATTTTTATGTGATGCTGAGGATCAAACCCAGTGCTTCACATGTGCTAGGCAAGCACTCTACCAATGAGCTACAATTCCAGCCCAGGAATGTTTATTTTTAATAATAGAAAGGACTGCAGAGAGAATGGGTACAGGAGTTATAGGATGTAGTTTGATTGGTGGGAAGTTGGAGGCTTTACCTGATTTCTTCTGTTTTCCCGGTGAATTAGGGTGATGTTGAAATGTGGGACGGTGAAACAGGTTTGGGAAGAAGGATGTGAAATGTAACAGGATTGCTAGTCAATAGGGATTTCCCATTAAAGAATTGCAGCCAGGAGTTTAACTTGAGACCAGTTGTGGTTGTCTATTTTTCTCCAGGTATTATTTTCAGGTGTTTGGTTGAGGATGTGGAAAAGGCAGATAGTTGGTTTAACCAGTTTGGGGATCTTTGAGGTAAGAGAGAATCAGGAAGAGAGCAGGGAAAGCATTAAAGATATAAAGAGAGAGATTACAATTTTGGATCTTTACCTAACCTGTCAGAGAGGGGGTGACTGAGAGTGAAACAAATAGTAGTGAATGGATTGAAGAACCAGATAATCCAAGATGTTGAAATGGAAATACCAGAGTAGAGTAGATGAGTTGAAAAAAGAGAAGGTGACATTCACAGCATGGGGTTCTTGAAGCTGAAATCTCAAGCTGGTGCAAACAATCATGCCCAAATCAGAGGTTATGATAATGACAGTAGGTGACTGAGACAGATTCAGGAATAGTTCATCATAGCTGAAGAGGTTGAGGAATTGGAGTCTCCCTGTAAATACAGAAAATAGAATGAAGACAGAGATGAAACTGGAAAGGGGAATAGCCAGGTGTTAATATCAGTGAATGAGGGAACACCTAGCAGATGGGTAGATGACAGCAAGAAAGGGTAATGGGTAGTAAAGTCTAATGGCATGAATGTCAAAATGGGTAAGATTTTTGAAAGATGTTAGAGGAAAAAGTTGAAAAGTGAACTGGAGAGAAACTTAATCCACCTGCAGGTTGGGGGATTTTGGAGATAGGAACAGAGTTGTTACTAAAAGTATTTCACAACCCAATGAAAGGGGAAATCACAGGAGCAGAGCCTTGGAGCCTTTTGCAAAGCTAGGCATTAACTTTTTAATCATTTGATCATAGGAAGGTGTGAGAAAAAGGCTAGTTATGAACCGGCTCAGATAATTTGATATTTTAGTTGTTGGTACAGAATCTTTATTTACACTGACTTTAGACTTAAAAGTGAGAATAAAAATACCATTTCCTTGAAGGGATGGTGAGCAAACAGTGTTATAAGGGTTCAGCTTTCAAAATTCAGGCTCTTACCTTTCTCATCCTGTCAAAAGGAACATTGAGACAAGGTAATTGAATTTACTAGGCATAGATTTTGAGTTTGAGGGAGTGAAAAGGGAAGAATGGAAGGGTAGGCAGGTGAGAAATGGGTTGGGCTTCCGGTGGACCCATGTAAAGAGGATTGTTGAGGAAGCTGGGTTAGACCAGGTGATGTCTTGAGAGGGTCTGAGTGGGGACCACGTGGCAGGCAACTCTGGGTGACATGGCCAAGACGAGCAAAAGCTATCTCAGAGTACCTTCTGTGCAATCTAAAGTGTATTTTGTATGTCCTAGTTCCAGGTCCAGAAGATTGGGCCAATTGTAGGATAAAGGGCTCGTTGGGGGACTGTTCTTGTGTTGCTAGTAGCACCTAGGGCCTTTTCTCAGCCAGGAGAGTGGGTAACCCCTTGGGGAGTGGCCTTCTGGTTGGCATTAGCAAAGGACTGCTGCTTTCAGGGCAGGTATTTTAGCAATCCTCCCTTCAAATAGCATTCGAAGTGTTCTCTATTCCACTGTCATTAGCATTGTCTTAAGACCCTTGGGAGTTTGAATCTGGATGTAGTCTAGTCTCCTTGTTTTCTTGCTCCCAGATTCATGCCCTTTGAGTTAATCTCACAGCACTGCTGTAGAGAATGGAGCATCAATTCAAACATGATTCTGTCCAGTCCTACTAGGAATATTGTGAGGATTAGTAGAACATACACATCAACTGTAACTGTCCTCATCACTAATCTGTAGCCAACAAATAGGTGTGCAAACTTCTCTTGGCAATCTGTTGCCTACTGGTCAAAGTCCAAATTGCTTTGAATTCTCATGTGGATCATATGAGATATGCAGCAATTACCCCACCCTACTCTTTTATTTTCATCTCCTCCTCACTTATGACTGCCTTTATCACGTTGAGCTTTAGTCATTCCACATACCATACCCCTTGTTCTTGAACATGCTGTGTTCACTCATATCATTGTTTTTTTGCTCAGAGGCAATTTGGACCTCATGGATCTTCACTATCAGAATTAAATACTGCTTTCTCTACACACCTGTCCTGATGATGTTTCTACCTCCTTTTCCCTTCGGGGATAATTACCTCCTGAACACCTTGCCCAGACCTTAATCATTTTTATGTATTTTAGAATCTCCTTTTCTAAACTATGAGTTCCTTCAGGGCAGAAACCATTAATTATTCATTTACAGATTTAACGTAGTAGTTGCTTAATAAATTTTGTAAAACGGATGAAAATGCAGTACATATTTGCATTTACATATTGCCTTTTGTGCAATCTAAAGTGTATTTTGTATGTCCTTTTGCAACTTCCTTTTTTAACAATAGAGGTAAATGTCCTGATGAGGTAGAGGCTAAATGCAGGAAATATTTGGTGTTCATGTGGCTGTCCTTAATTAGGATGGAATGCCAACTTGTGTTCTTTTACTGAGTGACTTTTATTGTTTGAGGGATTTTGTTCACTCTTGTCGCTGCTTTATGGTGAGTTTTAATCATTAACTTTTTCAGTGATATATCCAAAGAAATATAAATATCAAACAAATGTGGTTTTCTAGTGTACTGAAATATAATTGACAGGGATTTTTGCCAGTGCCCACTTACAATTTGAAGGGTTGGTGTGGACAGCAGGGATTGGTGATATTTTGGTTAAAAGTCCAGTTCTTGTTTTTTTTTTTTTTTCCCCAAATGTCGATTTCCTTGATCCCACGGTAAGTAATTCCATGTAATAAAGAACTAAAGAATATAAATGAGATATCAACAATATGAATTTAGTAAGATGGGATGGGCAAACTGGAAACGAGGGCAGGAATGACTCACTTGTTGCAGATGGTTGGAGATTGGTGGGAAGGGGAGGGAGGGCAAAGGTGGACAGCAGGTGGCTGAGGAGTCTGAGGAACGTAGAGGATCACGTGACACAGGTGATAGTGGCTTGGAGGACACAGTACATGACTGGCCTGTGGTTGGCATGCTCTGAATAAGTGACCAAGCAAGACCCGTTTTTGGCACTTTAAGATGAAGTCATTGACCTTTGTTCCCAGGTTTGTGCTATAAAGTTAACCAAAGCTGTGGTGTACATTTTTATATCCCAAGATCAGCCCATCACTCTCGAAGGGGCACATTCTTGGAAAAAAAATCACTTGATTTCTTTATATATATATATATATACACACACACACACACACACACACACACACACACACATATAACATAGTTGACTACTTTCGTGGCCTTTTGATTTTATATTAATATTTTTTTCTAAGGGAGGTGGTATACAGAATTTGTGATAGAATCAGCAACACTCCAGCTTCTGTGAGCTAAAAATAAATACCAAGAGATATCATTTGGAATAGAGCATGAAAAACCACTCTTGTGGGACACAATTGTCCCAGAAACTTGGGTGAACTCAGGCCACAAACCTTTGGTCAGGCTTGTTACAGGGAATTTTTAAAAATCCGCCAACTAACTGAACGACGAGCAGTAAAGATATAAACACTGGACTCCACGTGATAGGAGCCTGACCCAAGGTGAAAGTTGAATATCTCCCTCTGACCTCTGTAAGAGGTAACCCATGGCCCAGATCTGCATTACATACTAGACTTCATAGGGATTTATTTTAGTAGAACACTCCACAAATAAGGGTATCTGTTCTGTTTGAGAGAATGTTTGTTTTGGAGAGAGATGCTAAAAAATGCCCAAGAGGATTGTTACCACATCCTGGGAGCATTAAGTGCACTTGTAGTCCAGCAAGTGCAGACAGAGGCCAATGCAGGTTTGTTGCTCTCTGAGACTGGGCTGTTTTTGTTTCCTGCTCTAACTGCTGTCTTCCATGTTTAACTACTGTCGTCCATGATGGCCAATTCTGCACTGCAAATGTAGACCATTTGCCAGATTTAGAGCTCATTGTAGGTGCTCAGTAATCTTAGCAATGGGAGTCTGTGATGGCAGGTGCATTTACACTGCATTTACATTCTCTTAAATTCTGTTTAACTTTTGACATTGATGAGATTGTATAGATGATGAAACCAAAGCTCATAGTGACATAATTCATAAGTGGCTAAGTTGCAGGTCAGCCTAGGGATGTTGGTATCTGATGCACAAACAGTGAATGTTCTCCTGAACATGACAGTGATATCATTCAAATATGTCAGGACAGTGCCTGTGACTGACTGGCAGCATGCTGACTGTACCTAGAGGAGTGGCTGTGTCCTGCAAATGAGTATTGCATTGTCACTGAGAGGGGAGAAGGAAGGTAGGCCCCTTTTGGAGGTATGATCTCCTTTCTCTGTGTATCTGTGGGCTTCTTTTAGGGCCTGGCTCAGTGCAGGGTTCCCTTGGGTGTGTTGCTGATTGATAGAAGAGATTCTGTACATAGTTGAATGTTGGAGAATAACCACATCCAGGAAGTTTGATGAGATTTGCAGTGATTTGATTTGTTGTGATAAACGTTAAATCTCCCAGAGGACGTAATGTACAATATCTAAAAATGTAGGGCTAGTTGAGGTGAAGTTTAACTCAGGTTTAAATGGTTATTATGTCTGATACTCAAGGCAAATTCATTCTAAGGGTGGAGACTGTTCTTCAGAATAAGGCAGATAATTCTGTGACATTTTCTAGTTCTTGCTTCAAGATTCCTAATAAATTGCAAAGGCAACATATCTTTTTTCTTTTTCTATGTGGGTCTTTTATTCATTAAAGACAAGAAAAGTTGTGCAACAGAAAAATCACTCAAGTAATGGTCAGAAGATATGAGATTTAATCAAATGTCAGCTATCCATCTGCATGCTGCTCTTTAGAGTTCTTACTTTTTTTTTCTACTTTTCTCTCATATATGCATATATAGTTTTCCCTTATTATAAGAATAATACATGTTCATTTTAGAAATCTAGAATATGATGCATATAAGGAGAAAAATAAAAATTACTTACAACCCTACTTTTCAAAGATGAAATTTTAAACATTTTGGGGGTTATATCCTTCTAGTTTTCACATATGTGTTTGTGTGGATATGCACGTGTACTTTAAACAGAAACACATACACACACACACACAGGTACCTTTTTATCTACTTTTGTTCTCTTCATTTGCCAATTATCCCATCCCTACTCATAAAGAATTAATTCCTAAACAATAAAGATATTTTTAGAATTTCTAACTTATTTAATAATATCCACATATTTCTAGAACTTTTTTCACTTTATTATAATAAGTGAAAAAAGTTTTAGAAATATGTGGATATTATTAAATAATATGTCAATCAGAATGGGATAGGGATATACTGAGGGTAGTCTTTTTGGCATGGTGAATGAACTTACTCTCTAGTTTGGGTGGGAAAATGGGAGGAGGCCCCAGAGAACAGAAGGCGAGGGCTGTGGTGTCCAGCAGTGCCACAAAGAAGGGTGTGTACAGATGATCTTGACCTTTCATGTGAGGAAGCTAAAGTCCAGAGAAGTCAACTAGGAGGCTTTGTTGAAGCCGTGTCATAAAGTAGGGTGACATCTCTGGTGGTAGTAATCTCTGCAGAGTACTCAGCTGCCTCAGAACATAGTCTGATAAACAAATCATGTTGCCAGCAGCTGCCAAACTAATGGCCAAGGGAGTCTGCAGAAGTGCACTGGGTCAGGTCAGGCTTGAAGGTGGCCACGTGAATATTGGAACCTGGAGTTTCGACCGGAGTCTTATTAGAAATGCCAGTTTTTGTGTCACTTGCCCGCTAACTGCCTCATGGTAAGCCCAAGGGCTCAAGCTATGAGCTAAATATTTTGGATTAACTTTGAGTTTCCCTTAACATTATCTTGAAATTTCTCATTGAGGAGAGGCTGTTGAGTATAAATTGCTAATGTGCTCTGCTGATTTTCATCAGCTGTGTGATTTGACTGACAACAGTGTGAACCTAGCCCGCTGGGGTCTGGTGAATTGCATCCGCTCTGCCAGAGTGTTTCTTGAGCTGGAATTGAAATGCACGGCCCTTTAGTTTCCAGTGTGATGCCAACACTCAGGCAATTGACTCGTGCTCTTCAGTCTCCAACAGGGGGAAAATTATGAAATAAAATGGGGATAGACCAGGCATTCTCCTTAAGATTCAAACCCATAAATAGAAGTAACTAGTCATATGCAGTCTCTCTTGCCCACTAATTCTCTACTCAGCTGGGTCGATCCGTTTCACTCCTATCCTTAGCTTCCTAGCTTGGTGCTGGTGGGAAATGTCCTAGGTGCCTTTGCCTGTTGAATTGTGACTCAGGATTCTTTTCCAAAATGGGTTTAAAATCAGTTCAGGTTATATTGAATGTGTATATGTATGTGTGTGGAGAGTCACCTGTATACAGCCCCAGCTCAAGAGGAAATAGAAATCACTTTGCCTGTTGGTATTTGAGAACCTCTTTCAGTTGACACTTCCTTGTTCCTGGCTTGTCAGTCTGAATGAAATGGAACGATCTTTCAAGTATCTGAGTTGAATAGATATGTATGTTCAAGATTACCTATGAAGTGTATGTTTTCCTACTGTAGATCCTGTTTTTGATTGTGGTTTGCCTTTTTGACTATTTTCTCATCTAATTTGTTCACTCTTTATCTCTCCTCATTATGTCCTTTTTTTTTTTTTTTTCATACGTTTGTTTAATCATGAAGATGGCTAACAGTGTCCTTAAGGAAAAATCAACTGCTTTTACTTGTTATTCTAAAAGCTGTCCTCTACAATACAGCTGAAGTGTTTTCTTCTTTCTTTCCCTCCCTCTTTCTCCCTGACCCATCCACTTTCTCCTCTTTGTTTTCTCATTTCTTCCTTCCTCCTTCCCTCCCTCCTCCTCTCCTCCTCTCCCCCTACGCTCTCTCATGAATTCCTTTGGATCATTGGATGATTAAAACTTTCCATTGACTTCTTATCTATATCCTGTCAGAATAAAAATCTTGCTGGGAGGAGTTCATATGTGATTTGGCACCTGTCTGGCTTTCTGACTTTCCTGGAACATACTGCCCACGTCATTTACTCTGTTGCAGTCATGGTGGCCTTTCAGTTTCCCAAGAGGCCCAACATGTGCATGCCAGGTATCTTTGTGTGCCTGTTGCCTCTCAGGAGACCCTTCTGTCAGAGGCCTGTGTGCTGCTCTCTCCTTTGTAATTACATTTTCCTGTGAACATTTTATGTGAAGCAGTTTCCTCAGCTCCCATTACTCTCTCACTTGTTATTTATATTATTTTTTCATTGCACTTGTCTTTTTTGAAGATATTAACTTTTAATTTTTGTCTTCCCCAATCCATGAGAACAGAGGATTCTATTCTTCAGTCCCTGGAGCTGGGCAGGGGATACAACAGTTATCCATTCTTCCTAGGTGAATGCATGCCCCCAGAATCAGCATTCCTCCTTCCAGCTTCTTTCCTTGGGAAGGTCCTTCAGTGATGCTTTCCTCAGTATGTGATGGAACTTGTGCTTTGGTTAATTTCCAACAAGATATAATTTTTTAAATCATTTTATTGCTCATGATAGGTGTGTTTTCTATAAGGTAACTTCCAATAAGGAATTGTGTTTTTTTAGGAGTGGCAGATTTTTTTAAATTCATATATTTTAAAAATTTTCTTTAAATCCTAGAAAGCATGGGGAAAATGTTCTAATTATTTCTAGAACAGAAGCAGATAGTCTTGCTACATTTTTTGCCTAAGATCATGTGGGTTTATATAGATGAGGCAGAATTTGAAATATGAATTTGCTTTTTAATGCCCGGATGGGCACATGTATCTGGTTTGAAATTTCTAATATTTGTAAGAGTCATGGATAATTTGTTTTGTCCATAGCATGTATAGCAAAACCCATAAGTTATCTGGTAAATTCCTCTAGCTTCCAACACAAGCAAGAAGGGGGAGAAAGTCCCTTGAATAGTTAGAGTCAGAATGTTGAAAATCCAAATGCAGATAAGTAGCTCCTTTTGCATTATTTGGGGATATTTATTTGTATTTGAAGTACAGTTTTAGATAATTTGTTTCTCATTTTTTTTTAAACCACAGTGAAGAAATCTCATAAAGCAGGTAGAGAAAAAATTCAGATGAGAGCAGTCTGAGTTGGGGCTGCATAATGAAGGGGTTAATAGTGTTTTCTTTTAAACTGTTCCTGAGGGTATCACTCTACCATAGCATGTAGTATGGATGATTTTTAGGTCATCAGTAATTAAATTTAGGGTTAATATTTTTTATTCAAGAAGAAAAAGTGGGAAAGTGGTGGGATGTGCATTTTTTAAAATACTTTAGTGCAAAATACTTTAGGATTTTTTTTTTTTTTTTTTAATCAAAACCAAGCTCCACTCAAATATAACCTCTTGGAAGACAGGAGTTCTGTGTTTGTTCTCAGTTGTATGTTCAGTGCCTGGCATGTGATAGATGGTCAGAAAATAATTATTGAATGAAAGAATGAATGTAAGCCTTAATTATGCAACAGTGCTAAATAAAGAGGACAGTAAGACAATGCCACCTGTGTTAGTTAGCTTTTTGTCACTGTGGCAAAATACCTGAGAAAATCAACCTAAAGGAGGAAAGATTTATTTTGGCTCGTGGTTTCAGTGTATGGCCACTTGCCAGTAATGAGGAAGTACATCATGGTTGAAGTTCATGACAGAGGACAACTATTGTCATAGCTGCCAAGAAGTGAAAGAGAAAGAAAGAGAAAGAGAGAGGGGGGCAGGGGTACAGGAAAGGTATGGGGACCTAATATTTCTTTCCAGGGCACAAGACCAGGGATCAAACTTCCTTCGACTAGGCCCTACCTCCTAAAGGTTCTATCATCTCCCAGTAGCACCAAGGAAGCTGATGAAGGCTTTAGCACATAGGTCTTGAGGGGCATTAAGACCCAAACCTTAATAACACTACCTTTTATGCATGGGGATCCCCACCTCCCAACACACAGAATGAGTGAAGAAAAATCATAAAATCATTAAATGTTAAGATATTAAGGTAAAGTAGCTTCAGACATTTTCAGGGATACCTCATTTATGGTTAAATGAGAATCAGCAAATTTGAATAATTTGCTTGAAGTCACAAAAGAAGTTAGTGAAAAGAGAAAGAATGACAAGGGAAGTCTTCCTAATGGGTCCTTCCAGAATGCCCCCTGGTGATTTTATGTTTTAATCTGGTATTTTGGGAACTGAAAGAACACAGAGTTCTTTTCATCTTTTAAAATCAATGACAGCTGAAGGGAGAATATTGAGTAGAACTTTTTGTCTTCCCCTTATGGTACGAAAATTTTAGACTGTACCTGCTGTGTCACCTTGGTACATAGTATCTCATGCACAGTGCCCGGGCTTGTTTATAGACTAGTACTTGAATGCTTTCCACATAGGGTATATGCCAGGCCTTCTACAGAAGAAAAGAAAAATTTGAAAAGGAGAGGGTTGGAGAGGATGCTTGGTTAAGAGGGGAGAATAAGATTTTGTGATTAAGATGATTCAGGCCAGATGTCATAAAAATATGTTCATTATTTTTGCAGAGATGAAACAAACATAGAATATTTCTTCACTTATTGATAATCTGTGGTGGTGAGGGGGGTGGAGCATTTAGAGAGTGTTATATTGTTTGCATATATTTTTGATGCGATTTTTTTGCTGTATGAATTAATTCAATTGCTATCTCCTATTTTCTGATACTTATTTCCTAGAGTCCAACATTTTTAGGGAATGCAATCACTTAGCAAAATAATACAAAACATAATTGTTTTGGCCCTTGTACATTTCAGATTTTTTTTGCAAGTGTATAATGTGTGTACAATTTATATATATATATATATATATATATATATATATATATATATATTATTATTATTATTATTAGCTATGTAGAGCAATGAATTTAAGTGTAAATTTCAGTAGACCACAGGAGAAAAAGAATGCAGGATGTAAAATGTGGTTAGCTTTGTTTCCTGGGGATATTCTCAATCTCAAGGAAACAGAAACTAGTCTCCCCACCTCAACACACTTTTTGTGCTCTGCTACATTTCTTGACTGTTCTTGACTTGAACATTAATTATTTGTGCAATAATATTTGTAATAGAGCTGTATTTAAACTTATAAGTAATTTTTTACAAAGTACATAAATTAATTGAAAATATTGTGTTATAATTACTTATCATAAAACTCATATTTTTAAAAAATGAACTCAGAATTTTATCAGTTATAGTCAATAAATATTTCCCAAAACTTTCTTAGTCATCAGTGATAAAAATAATGAATAAAAACTCAGAAAGTCAATTGACATTGGCTTTTGTGGTTAAAAGAAAAGGCAAAGTTTCAAAGTTTTGTTTGTAGTTATTATATATGAAACATAATTCTTACACCTTCTACATTGAAGCTATTTTAGAAGGTTTCAGACCAGTATTTTGAAGTTCCTTTGAGTTTTTTGTCTTCAAAGAAAAATGTTTATATTTAGTAACTAATCTTTCCAAATTCATAGTGCTGTTTAATAAACAGAAGATATTTGAAATCTATAAAAGATTAAGATCTAGGTAAGATCTGATCAAGATTTAGGTAACTAGAATTTCATTATCTGAGGTACCCCTTTCTCTGAATAAATTCTGTATCATCTAAGCTTTTCAAAACCACAAAAGTTTATAAGGTAAAGGGGTCAGATTTCTTCTTCTTTGGTTGGGCTGGGGATTGAACCAAGGTGGCTTTACCACTGAGCTGCAACCCCTGACCTTCTTCTTCTTCTTTTTTATTTGAGACAGGGTCTTAGTAAATTACCCAGGCTAATCTCAAACTTGCCAATGCTGGCTTCAAACTTGGGATTCTCATTCTCATGAGTAACTGGCATTATAGGGGTGTGCCACTGTGCCGAGTTTTTGTAGCCTATTGTTTAGTATGCAGTATCTTCTATGACAAAATAAATCACAAAATATTATTGAAGTTGATTTTATAATTGCTTGCGTGTAAAATCTGAAAAAGAGTTTGAGGTGCCATAGGAATGGCACCATAGGAATGGCACCTGTTTTCCTAACCCAGTAGTAGGGTTAATAAAAAGGTAGGAAGACTGAAAAAAACAGTACAGGACTAGTGCGATTAGTCTGACTAATGAACTTTTTAGTGTGATCCATTGATGACATTCTTTTTTCCTCAGGGTTGAATCAAAAAGTGTTTTTTTATACCCACAGGACTCTTTCTAATGCTAAGTCAGGCATTTCCTGTTAGTTGATATATAGGTAGCAAGTTTGTTTCTTTTCATACTATGCACACTGTATACTCAGTTCTCAACCTGTCTTATGTTTTTATAAAGGGTGGGCATTTTCAGCATGGAATGTTCCTGGTTTTTATTTTTAAGGGTCATTTTTATTTTAGGCTTCTTGGGGTTACCCTAAATTATATATATGATAAACAAAGAAGGCAGAAACATATTTTAATGGAGATTAAAAATAGGATTCTATAGCTTTAAGCAAAAAATCTATGAATTTATCTAGAATGACAAAAGACATTAATTTTGATTTTAAAATGAACTTGAAATGGGAAAAAAGTTTACTCATATAACTATCATTATAATTTTTATAGTAATCTATGGAAAGCAAATACAATAGAAACCATTCTGTTATGAATTAGAGTATGATCATTTGTACTTAATGAATATATATTTATTATTAGCTGAGATGGGCTTCATTGATTTCTTGTAATCCTATGGGAAACCTCATGAAAATAAGGAAAAAGGGTCAAATTTATGACTCTGTAATTCCAGAGAATATTTTAGAATTGGTAGAAAATGTAAGTAAATAATTTGGCCTTGGAAACAGCATATATTTTGTAAAATATTGGATCTTAAATAATAAATGACAATTGGAATGTGAGTGTGTTCCTCTAAGGCCCCTTCATTTTGGTATATTTTCATTTTGGAGGACTTCAAAATAAATGCTTGGTTAATGATTGTGATATTGTGTATTACATTAAAAGAAAAATTGCATATCAAAAAGCTATAATAATGTTTGAGACAAATTCTTCAGAAAGAGACTTTCGATTAGCTCACTATAAATGGATATTGACCTTATTTTCTCCTTTTATTTTTGTTCCTTTTACTTATACTGTTTGAACTCTGATTGAGTGCCTGAAACCAGCTCAGCTTCTTTTGGCCAACCCTCCTGTCGAGCTCCCAGACTTCTGCCCTCTTTTGAGGCCGAGGAGTGGTCCTGGGCTGACCTCTTTCTCAGTCATCCACAGCTGTGGGTATATAACTGACCTAAATTTAGGCGCCCTAGAGAGACTTAGTAGGAAACTTTTTTCCAAATGTACTTTCTGTCTTGAAATTGTATGAATTGATATAAAGAGTGTTTGTTTTCTTTCACTTTCTCTTTGTTTTATAATTTTGGTCACTTTTTTTTTCTTTATTAAAATTATCTCCTTTTGTTAAGACCCCCGTTCCCCAGCCCCTGCCACCCCCCTGCTTCCCATTGCTTGGGTTGTGCCCTTTTGGCACAAGATTCCCTAAGGAAATGAGTTGGAACTAGAGGAATATGCCCTTCCCTGAAGGTCTTCTTGTTGTGTATGTACTATTCACAGTACTGGTGCAGTTTCAAACCCTGGGGACAAAGGCAGGGTTTGACACTGTACCAGCACCGTGAATACGTTTTTTTAGCTTCTTGATCACTCATATACCAATAGTCTGTACATCCAGAATCTGAAGATTCATTATATTTCTAACTTTCCTCTGACTTTTCCTTGGTTCTTTCCTTTGTCTTTTGTTGTCAGTGAAATGCTTTTCTCAGGGACCTCTGAAAAGCATTTTTGTTTGTCATTTAATGTCCTGCTCAGGGTGTGTTTTCTTTATAACTGAGGGTGATTGAAGGTAGGTGTCTGCTGTTTCTCACTTTTTCCCATTGGGGTTATCTCTGGTGAATAACTCTTCCATCCATTTCCTACCAACTCCTGGCCTAAATTTTTTTAAAAAAAAGATGTTTAAAGTAACCAAACAAAGATCAACAAAAATAGATGATTCATTTTCAGTTTATGGTCTAGGACTTTTGTGTTTCTTAAGAAAAGGCTGATATGTCTCTAATATCGTCTATTTCATTCATCTATGTCTGACAACTTTCAAAAGCATGCTGGAGGGCTGAGGTTATGGCTCAGTGGTAGAGCACTCCCTAGCATGCATGAGGCACTAGGTTCAATCCTCAGCACCACATAAAAATAAAATAAAGGTATTGTGTCCACCTACAACTAAAAAATATATTTAAAAAACAGTGTGCTGGAGGGCTCTCTGTGTGTTTCTGTAGGAAGTGTTAGGTAAGATGTTCGTGGTGAAAGTGCCTGTCTGGTGGGAAGCATCACAGGCAGAGCTAACCCTTTTCTCTGCTGTAGGGTGAACTTTGGGGAAAGAGAAGGACCTCTTCTATGCTTAGTTCATGGTGTGTTTTGATTGCTATTGGTCTGTGTGAGCACTTGATCAGTATTTGTTTAATGTGTCTGAACCCTGAGATACTTCTTCAAGGAGAATTGTACAAAGCATCTGACACCATATTAACTGGAATAATAGAGAGTTTGCTTTGTTAAAACATATCTAGTTCAGACTACTAAGAAAAATCTTGGCTTTTCCATTTACAGATGGGCTGCTGGGTGGAAAGATGTTTTTTTGAGTTCACTTTGTCATCTTCCATTGTGCTGTGGACTTGCTGTCAAGGTTCATGATTATAAACTTATTGAGTAGGATTTTCTCTAATGGGGTCCTGCACTTTTATTTTATAATTTCATGTACTTTCCTCTTATAGGATTTATATGTGGGTGGACCATGAGGCTTGTCCCCCCCTCATGATGTGACAGTGTGCATGACTCAAAGTAGATGAAGGGGCAATTTTCCATGCCCATTTACAAGGTGAGGATGGCTGTGCCACTGATGTGTAAGGACCTATTGCTATGTTGGATCTGCTTATATGCTTAGTTTGTAAAAGGCACAGTGATGTAGCACATTGGTACCTCTAGGTTATATCCTGGGATTTTATTTTATATGTGAAATGCCTCATATGTCTGGGTTTTTCAGTGTAGGGAATCAGAAAAGCATGGAATGTCTTTATATCTTGCTAGGAACCCATGTCCCAAGGACTGCAAGGCTGGTTGAATTACTAATCTGAAAATGATCATCAAGCTCTATTTTTCCCTCCCACTGATCACACTTATAATAAGATGGTAACAAATATGCTTACTCATGGCTGGCAAAAGAATCAAACTACTGAGAAGTTCTCATTTTTTTTCTTTAATTAATGGAGGTCAGAAAAGTCATGGAGACCAGAAGGATCATGCTGATTTCTACACAAGAGCCCAAATAGGAGGGTTTTGTAAATTGAAGATACCCAGGACTTCTTCCACAGATGAATGATAAATCCATATGCATGTATTCTTGTTTATGCTAAATTTCCATCCCAAAGAGTAAGGCTGCTGGGAGAGAGAATATAGGGTAGGAAGATGGGAAGAGGAACTTGAGTAGGCTCTTCACAGAATTCAGGAACCATGACATGTGCTGCAGTCAGTTTGCTTGTGGCATGTTGTTGACAACTTCTGTACTTTTCAATTGGTGGTTATTACTTGCCTTTAAAAGATTAAAATATGTGGTAAAGTCCTTTAGATATGTGATAGAGCTCAGATAGCAGCCTTGTCTCCAAATGGAAGGAGGCATGCGTGGGGCAACTATGTGTATGAAATTGATGAGATCAATTGGACTCATTGTTGAAGTCACTCTGTCCACAATGAAAGTCCCCAAAGGACACTTTCTTATGTACACATATGAATATACCACAGTGAATCTTACCATCATGTATATCCACAGGACTAGGATCCTAATTAGAACAAGATATATGCTTATATAAATGTATCAAAATAGATTCTACTGTCTTGTATAACTAAAAGGAACTAAAAGGTATCAATGAAAAAAAGAGAGAGGAAAAAAAAAGGACAGTAAGGAGTTCAGTGGAGCTGGAAGAGTTACAGTAGTCAGTAAGAAACATGGGTCAGTGGATCTTGAGAAGCGGCAAATCTAGTTTTTGTTTCTAGGCAGAAGTTTCCTGCGTCCCACCTTTCACTCTGACTACTTTTGTGACTGTTAAACCCACAGAGCCCACTGTTTGTTGTTTTCTTTGAGTAGGTGTTCTATAAGCGTCTCAAATTTCCTTAATTCCAAACTAAGCTCCTTTTCTTCCTTTAAACCTGCCTCTTTTTCTAGATGTTAATATTGAAACATGGGGGCTAATTTCCAGCTACCTAGGCTCATATCCCTTATCATATTCAGTTTGTTCCCATTTCTTTATGTAGTCACTTGTCTGGTCCTGTCATGGTCTTAACTTGGGAACTTTCATTAAAGATGTCTGCAAATCCTTGATCTTTGCATTTGTACTTTTAGATGTTCCTTTAAACCAGGCTCTTGTCCTTTCCCATAGGGACTATTTTATTGCTCTCTACTTCAACATGAAAGTCTACTTGAACACTGTTTATAAATATGAAAAATGGAACAAAACATCTTGCTTCTTTGATCTACAACCTCAACTTGCCAACAGATTATTCTCAAAATACCCTACTTAACATAGGTAGAGTTGTCCTCTTGTGCTCTGGGATGGTGCTTAAAACCTCATTTCCAGGGCTGGGGCTGTAGCTCAGTGGTAGAGCCCTTGCCTCGTAGGTATGAGGCCCTGGGTTCGATTCTCAGCATCACATAAAAATAAATAAAAAAGTTAAAAAGCGAAAAACAAAAACCTCGTTTCCAGTCAAACTGCATGACCCCTGTATGCCTCTGCGATATTGCTGCAATAGTACTCCCTCTCCTCAAGTAGTCTTTCTCTAGGCAGCCCTTTCTCTACTCATTTTCCTCCAAACCTTTTGCTTTCTTCAAGCTCCTTCTCAGATATCCTGTCTTTTTTGAAATCTTCTTAAATTCTTTGAGTCAGAATCATCAACTTGCTCCACTACAATCATATAGCACTTTACTTGTTTTCTACAAGAGTATTTATAACTTTCAATATAAGCAGAGTAGTTTTAAGACATACTTACAAAACCGGATTTGCTATTTCATTGTACAGATAGATTTGTGAACTCCTTGAGGCAACTAATAAATGTATTTAGAGGAGGAGCATTTTGTTTAGGTTTTGCCAATTGAGCCGATTTTTGTTATCCTTGTAAGAATTAGAGGGCTGGTTTGTGCCTAAGTCAGAGCCAAATTGGAGACAATGTATTATGTGTTTTAATTAATAGGCTACAAAATATGGACACCGAGTTATGACAACTAAGTTCATTTTAATTTTGGATCATTCTTTCCCTGCGGTTTTCTTATACTTTAAATTGCAAAAGGTGAAGATGTGTCAATTTTTTGGCCCCACTCTTTTCTAACTTCCCTTCATGGCTTTTACTTAGAAGGAAATGCTGTAATCATTTTGAACACTTTTCTCCTTACAAGGGAATGCAAACGGGTTCCTATCCACAGTGTATAATTCATGTTTATCTTATTTTAAATTTCTTAAAGGTTCTTAAGTATCTGGCAGAAAGTTACTGATGAAAACTTTTCTACAGGTTCCTTCCTGGCTTTAGAAACCTGAATACTGATGGTCTGTACACCTTGGATAATTGAGATTTGGCCTTTTTTGGGGGAGTGACAGCAAATTATGGTTGTAGTACTTGGGGGGAGTTACTTTATGAGACCAAAAGTAGGGCAGAAAGAACCACCCAGTATTTGAGGCCTGGACTCAGTCATGGTTTTCTCTCACTATGGAGTGACTTCAGGAAAACCCCCTCATTCTTCTGAACCACAGCTGCCTCTTTTATGAAATTACTATTATTATTATTTTGCAGTGCTACTGATCCAACCCAGGATCTTGAATGTGCCAGGAATACATGTTACCACTGAACTATAGCCCAGTGCTATCAAATTAGTTGTAGTGAGGGTGAAATGAGCTGATATGTGCAAAAATTTAAAAGCTTGATAGCAATTATCTAGTACACATTCAATAAATGGCAACTATTGTCATTGTAACATTCAAAGCACTAACAAAAATAATGATTATCTTAGAAGAGCCAGATCAAACTGATTGATTCTGTGTTTTTGTTTTTAAAATACTTGCAAGCATGGTTTTTAAAATTATAATTAGCTAGATGATCTTATAGAAGGATTTGATCAGAGTAGAAATAATGATCCCTTAAGCATAAGTAATTTTATGAAGTTATCTAAAAAGGAAACTCTTTATTGATTATAGTCAACATTATTGCTAATTCTGGCAATATGTGAATGCAGTTTTTCACTAGTGTTAGTGGCTCATTGAAAAAAATACATGAAAATATCACCTTTTGCAAGTGTTATTCTCAGACAAATCAAATTGAAACAATACAATTAAGTGGGTAGGGAACTCACATTTATGGAAGGACTTAGCTCCAAACTTGTCTGGCTGAATGAGCAACTTTGATTTTTGAGACATTTTTATTGACTGTGTTATATATAACATCCCTCAGGTGTTCATGTTGATGTGTGGTATCCTTTGTGAGATCATCAGTGACATTATCAACAAGACAGAAGCAATGATACTAAGCTAAGTTTAATCAGCCACAACACTCACATCTAATGGACCACCTGGCTGCTGTTGAGATGGGGTAGGCAAGTGCATTGTTTAGGTAAATAGAGCTAGTACTCTATTTTCTCTACCCAATGGATAGAGGATCCCAGTTATCCTGGAGATAGTATGCTGGCAGGGCTGTTAGTGTCTCCTTTGTTGTATGATAGGCACCCATGTGAATGTTCATAGCAGTGTCTTTAGTGGTGATGGCTATGACAAACGGTGTCTGCTAAATTGTGGTTTTTCCCTCAAAGCAGCTTAGGATATAAAGTTTTGCCTATGATTCACTGTATGATGAGTGAAATCCCTAGTCAGCCTATACCAGAGTCTTGCACAATTGGCAAAGAGAGAATGATTATGTAAAGAAGGCATAGGAAAGAAGTCTTGGGCAGCAGAGTATGAATGAGAACTATTATTCTTGTAAGACTCTTAATTAAAAGGCCATGTTAAAATTTCAGAGTTTGTTAGGAAGAATGAGATCAGAGGAAAAAATAAAATTTTAATACATGATTTATAATTTTAGTACATGATTTATAATCCAAAATGAATTTTCTGTAGAAGCATAGTTACCAACTATACTAGCATTCCTTAATCCAGGATAGTATGATTAATAGATACACACCCAATATGAACAAGTAATTGTCATAATGTATGTTGAGATGTTATGTGATTTTTAATGTTGTAAGTTAAAACTGCCTTTGGAATTAGAACATTCTTGAGTTATGAGATAGATAGCAGTGGAGTGTGAGGTGTGTTGTTCAGACAGGACTCATCTCCACCCATACAGGAATATAGATTGGTGGCTTCCTGTGAGAGGTGGGTGTGCCAGATGCTTTTGTGAATGGAAGTCTTAGGCAGGTCAAATTACTCAATTCTAAATCAGATTATTTTTAGGTGACTACATGGTGTTATTTTTTGTTTGGAAGAATAAAAGCAGATAAGAGGATTCGGGGTGGAATTTTTATTTCTATGAAATTATTATTTTGGTTTCTGAAAAAATTAAAAAATAATTTTAAATCCTCAACAAAACTTTAATTGATTCGGTCCAATAATGGAGAACAAGGAAGAAGGAAGAGCTAACACAATACATAACCTTGTTAAGAGGAATACTTAGAGTGAGTAGGTAACAGTGCTTGATCTGGAGGTGCCCTTTGAAATTGTGATGTCAGTCAGCCCTGGCTAATAGAACATCCTTCCCACACACTTTTTTTTTTTAAGTTACCCTAATGAAAGAAATTAGAGCAGGCTAAATTTATCAGTGTTTGAAAGGACGTGACATTGTATTATTGACTTTCTATCTGCAAAATGGACTCTTTCTAGTGATAGAAATATAAGTTTGTTGGCCTTTGGCACTAATGAGAACTGCTTTAAGAAGGAAAAATTCAAGAAGGGAGTTGTACCATAATTTGAATTAAACACTTGCCAGACAACCTGAAGTAGGCCTGAGGTTTATTGTCATGTTGAATGACCCAAGATTTCTCCAATTCTCCTCGTGGAGGGGATTAGCTTTTGAACAAAATTTGCAAGTACAGCATGCAGTTTTGTCAAATACACAATGACATTTCTTTTCATAGCTCTCTTGACTTCTTACTGTTTAAATATCCTCAGTTGTCTTTTAATATGTTTTCTTTCTTTAGTTCCTGTTGGATCTGAATGTAACTTTTACATAATCAATTCCCTTGTCCAGGTTTTTTTGGTTATTAGTTTTGAGTTGTATACAAGTTGGCATGTTAGTACCTTCCATATTGTACATTTCCTTTTCTGGTTTTCCTTATTCTACTCAGTCTCTTTTTATTATTGGGATTGTTATGTGACAAAAATCTCAATTAACTCCTTTTTGTTTCTTTTCTTTCTTTTTTTGTTTTCCTTTGTAGGTTAAGAAATGGCATTTCAAAAGGCAGTGAAAGGGACTGTTCTTGTTGGAGGGGGTGCACTTGCTACCATCTTAGGACTTTCTCAGTTCAGTCATTACAGAAGGAAACAAGTAAGTAACTGCATGTATTGATGATATGCAACCTGAAGCTGCTGAGAAACTATATGGGACATGTGCACATTAACTTTTTAAGGAAATACTGTTGAAATTTCTCAGTTTGATTTGAAAGCTACTAATTGTGAATGCTGCCTTAATGGTACTTGAGAACTGTGTGTATTTCTCTTTTGTAATGTGGATTTCCTTTTCAAGGAGCATTGTTTATTTAGCCTCTGTTTTGGCTTTTTGTGATTTAAAAGACTGCTTCATTCAGAAGTGCCAGGGTTTGTTCATTTAGACTTTCCTTGTCTAACTCATCAAAATGTCTGGATACCTTCTATGTCCCTGCCAAAAGTTTGTCTTATTAGAAGGCAGGGGGCTGAGAAAGGAAGTAGAAAAGAAAGGGCCCGACTTTGAATCCTGCTTTTATTTCTTAAAGGTTTAGTCCTTTTGTAGTATTTACCTTATATTAGGTAAACAATTTAATGGAGGAGGAAAGCCATGACAATAAGATTGGTCTGAAATTTCCAAATAATTTAATGTTCAGGGTTTTTTTCCCACTTTTTTTTCCTTTGCATTGCCTTCCTATAATTCTAAAGGATTCCAGAGGACAGTTTTGTTGAGAGTTTTTTATCTTTTCAGGCTTGAAATGCTGGTAGCTACCTCCCGGGGTTACCTTTGGTTTCCCATTTCCATTGCCCCATGTCATTAGGGCACTTTGTGTTACAGATTGGGTGTCACATTCCTGTTTCAAAAATGCAGGTGAAGGAATGTGGTAAACTGTTTGTAATTGGATGATCTAGAAGCTACTGTTTTCTACATTTTTATGAGTGCCTTTAAGCTAGGGATTGTCTTATTTGTTCTTTCTTTTTTTTGTGTGCTGCAAGGGGTGGAACCATATGCTTAGAAGTCCATATCCTGAATGGGAAAGAGAACTTTACACATTAGGAAGAATCAACGTCAAGTTTATAGTTAAAAAAATACAAGTTTGGGAGCTGGGGCTGTATAGCTCCGTGGTAGAGTGCTTGCCTCACACTGTGAGGCACTGGTTTGTTCTTCAGCAACACATAAAAGTTAATAAAGATATTGTGTCCATCTACAACTAAAAAATATTTAAAAAATACAAGTTTGTATTTAGGTGCTTCCTTCTAGAGATGGATGGTACTGAAGAGGTCATTCATCTTTCTTTTTCATTCTGAAATATGACCACAGTACCCTTAGGTTTCCCCAGGTGTTTATATTGCAAGTATGATTAACTTGCAGTTGGATTTCTTCCTTATTTATTGATCATGTTTGATGATTTTTTTCTTTTTAAATATTGCCTTGGTTCTTTAAAAGTAAGTGAAAAGATGTTTATTCTGCTGAGGCTATTTCAGAAGTTTGGAACATGGGCACTAGGGATTACATTACTTCTGCCATCTTTATCCATGTTATCTGAAATGATACTGGAAAATGCCAGTGCCAAAGGTCACGATATCTAATAGTTGTTGCTAAATTTGTATGTGGTGTCTGTCTTTAAACCATAGTAAGCATGTTCTACTTCAGAGTCATGATTTAACTTTGTACCTTAGCAGTACTGTTCTATTTTTTGTTTGATTTCTTTTTAATAATTGATTTTACAGAAGATACCACCTTCCAACAACCAAGTTGGGGTGATTTTAAAGGCAAAATAAGGGCCTATTGATTCCTAGAACATTTTGTCATTTTATCCTTCCTAAGTTAGACATCCTGACTACCCTAGTAGCCAAATGAAATAGATACCAGCAGCTTCAAGTCATTTAGAAGTTTAAGCTGTCAAATTCTGTTGAAAAAAAAAATACTACAGGCATATTCAATCAATGACTTGTGTAAGAATTTAATAGTATGCATTTATTTTATGGTGATTCCTGCCCCTTTAAGATACTATCATCAGTATATATTTTGGTGTTATCCAGTTGCATGTAGCATAGAGATTGGTTAAAAAAAAAAAAAGGGAAGAAAGAATTCAAACAAACAAACAAACAAAAATTTAGCCAGTGACATAAAATGACCACAGGCCTCCCTCAATTCAGCTGTCTTCTTTCAGAAAGGATCTGCCAATCAGAGTCATTCTAGAGGAGGAATTTTCCTGACTTAAGTAGTTCAGAAAATCTGTCCCTTAAAATATATTAATTGGTTACATTTTTGATTTTGCAAACTGGGTCCCTAAATGTTACTAGGTATTTTTCATTTTTATACAGTGATATATATATATAGTTTTTGGATTTTCTAATTTATTTTCCTTCTTTCTCTTCCTTCTCTCTCTTTGATTTTCCTGCACTAGGGATTGAATTTAGAGTCTCTCTACCACTAGGCTACATCCCCAAACATTTTTATATTTTATTTTGACACAGGTTTCACTAAGTTTTCCAAGCTAACCTCACACTTGTGGTCCTCCTGCCTCAGTCTCCAGAGTAGCAGGGATTACAGGTATATGCCACTCTGCCTAGCGTGTTTTTCTAATTTTCTAAGATGGTTCCAACTGATAAGCTTCCCTCTTTTTCAATTATGCATTGGTGTTAAAATTCCAGGATACTATGTCCTAGAAAACTGTCCATAGACTTCAAGTTTCTGAACACTTTTCTGCATTCCCTGGGTTCTGTCTCCTTGACTCCTGGCTTTTGTGTGATTGGTATTCCTATACAAGGCTTCCTTCTTAAAATGCAGGCAGGGGTTCCATTCCAAATACTAATAGGTAGATTCTAAAAATTAGTACATTGTTAAAACATGTTTGGTGATAAGACAGTGCTACAGCAGTGTTTAGGCAGCAGTCCCTCTCACAAAACAACCTTTTTAGTCAATTCTTCAGTTGTAGCTTTTGTTTTAGGGGAAAGAAAAATGAAAGTTTTCTATTTTTTTTTTTTTTTTTTTTTTTGGTGGGGGTGCTAAACCTAGTGTCTTGTGCATGTTAGGCAAACTGCATCCCAAGTTATGTATACTTTTAAAAAAGTTAAATGGACGACACGATGAATTGAATAAAGTGTGGTTGTTATCTAACTTTAACCCAACCATCTGAATCAACACAACTAAGGTGAGGAATCAAAGACCTTTGAAGCAACTGGTATTTCTGGGAGTGGGGCATAGGTTGGAAGTAGTTGGTGACTGGCTCTCTCCTTCATTCCACAGCGTGGCTTTTCTTCACTCAAATACATTGTTAACATTTATCTTGTGTTTATCATTGATGAATAGTGCCCACTATTGACCCAAGTGAAACCTAAGATTTTTTTTTTCTTTTGAATCAAATAGGTCAGTTTTAAAAGAGATAGGGGCCTGGTATGGTGGTGCATGCCTGTAATCCCAGTGATTCAGGAGGCTCAGGAAGGAGGATCACAAGTTCAAAGCCAGCCTCAGCAACTTAGTGAGGTCCTAAGCCCTAAGGCTCACTAAGTGAGACGCTGTCTCAAAATAAAAAGAGCTGGGGATGTGACTCAGTGGTAAAGCACCCCTGGACTGAGTCCTTAGTATAAATATAAAAAGAATAAAAGAAATGGGGGAGTGCCAGGGTCATCATAGCACAAGGAAAGGACTATTACTATTGTTATTTTTCTTGTACAGTAGAAAACCCAAATCTTGAATTTCATTGAGGAAGTTGATGAAGGAAAGGATATGAATGTTGACTGATTTCTTTTGACTGTGTCCACTCACATGGAATAGGATGGTGGTCACAAATGGTGTCCACAATCCAGGTTCTCTTTCCTTAGGCATCTAAGACTGAGTCTTTTCTCACCTATAAGTAGCTGACTGTTTCCACAAAGGCGTCTCTATCTTTTTCTCCCCAGACCAGCCATATGCCAAGGGACAGGAGGCTATCTTCAATCCTGCCTAGGATGTAGCAGGCAGACATCTCTATGGTGGTATGGAGATTTTGGAGAGCAAGTTGATTATGACTTACTATTTAGTACAAATAAAATATACTAAATAAGATATACTGTTTAGTTTAATAAAATAATAAACTTTTAGTGGAATGGACTTCTTATCCAGTCTAACATCAAGTGAAAACAAGTATCATTGTTGGTGGTGGGGGAGGGATCTCCTTTTTCTAATTCCAAGCTGATAGAATGGAGTAGAGGAAGAAGGAAATTTGCAGTAGGAGAGGGCCTTGGAGTACTTTCACGGCAGGTGAACCTTCGCCAGGAGCAGAAGTGAAGTGCATTAAAATTGATTCCAGATCTGGGGAGGGTCCGGATGGCAAGGGAGAATGAAGTAAAAATAGGGGGGAGAGTTCAAGGATTAAGACTTCCCTGGTTTCTTTTCTTTTCATTATAGACCAAGGGCATTTTGAAACATTTTTTTCTTTTTAAACTCAATATTTAATTCATACCTTTTTGGTTCTGGAAAAACTGATGTGACAGTGTGGGCTTCTCTTTAACCCCAGTGGTGTGATTGATGTAACAAAGCTCTATTTAGGTCTGAGGGTGGGCCCTCTCATGTAACACATGTGAGGTTTGTACTCTTCCATTACCCACTCTGGAGGTGCAGTGGGCTATGTGAACCGGCTCTGAGGTAAAGTCTGAGAACCACTGAAAACTTTCAGAAAGCCCGGATGTGAAAGACTTTTTTTTTTTTCCTTTTTCTTTTCCTGCACCAGACATAGACAGGAGTGGGCTTCAGAATATGAAAATCACTATCTTTTTTCAATGTGAGAGGTGATCTTTTTAGAACCGAGAAACTGAGAGATTCCTACTGACACTCCCTTCAAGAGCAACGTGATAGAGAGGCCAAGAGTATGACCGCTGGCCAAAGACTGCCTGCACCCAAAACCTTGCTCAACTTCTTAGGTACCTAATGACTATAGGCAATTTTATCACATTCTCTGAGTCTTTTGTGACATTTTCTGAGCCCTTTTGTCAAAATGGAAAACAGTGCTTTTGCTCTCAGACTTTTTGAAGAGCAAGGGGGTGCATGAATAATTAACATTCATAGAGATTTTGTTTTTGTTTTCATTTTGTATCCAGGGGCATTTAACCACTGATCCACATACTCAGCACTCCCACCCCCCACAGCTTTTAAAAAATTTTTAAATTTTGAAACAAGGACTCACTAAGTGCTGAGGCTGTCCTTGAACTTAGGGTCCTCCTGCCTGACTCTTTGGAGCTCCTGGGAATGCAATTGTGCGCCACCATACTCAGCTCATTCACAGAGATTTTGAGAAAATTGTTTTCAGTTGTATTTCAGTCTCTCTCTCTCTCTCTCTGAATATATTATTTTGTAAGAAAGTCTAACTGTTAGTAGTGCTCTAATTTATTGGTAGTACCAAGGATGCGTAAGTTTTTTTTTTCCCCCACTGAAGTTTTAAGTCAATGGCAGAAGATTGAATGAAAAGTAAAAAGCAAAAAAATGAACTCTAGTCAAAGAAAGATCTACTTCAGGATTTTTTTTTTTAATGGTCCCCCAAATGAAAACACATTTAGCTTCTTGAATATGCCCACTATATGAATATGACTTGTTTTTGGCAACTCTGTAAATGGTGCATAGGTTCTAAAAGTTTTTGGAACTCTGATTTCTTCATAAAACAAGGATAAGGTCACTTTGCTCCAAGGCTTTTTTCCCCCCACCAAGCATTAAGTCTGTCAGGGTATACAAGTTACCCACTGATCATAGTGCCTGGCTCATAGCATGTCTTTAGTATCAGTTATATTCCTTCCCTTCTCTCAATATGGGATATTAACATTTGAAATAGACTTAGCCATTGGGTATAATAAGAAAGGTGTAGCACCAGATTTCTTCTAACAGCTGAGGTTTGGGTTGATATAATTTTGGTTATATTAATGACTGGACAGAGAAACTGGTAGAGGTAGAGAAATTTGAGGTTCAAATGAGTATCAGATGAAGAGAAATCAAAATCATAAAGCAGAACATTTAGTACATGGTATCAGTTAAGAAACAATTTAACAAAAGTTCCAAGTAAGTATCACTTTTCAGCAATATATTTGAATGTAAATGATTTTTGAACATCCTTAAGAATTTAATCTCAGTTAGAAATACTCTTCTGGTTTCCAAGCTAAGGAATATCTGTTTATTTGAAATCAATGTAAATCTTTCTGAGCATTGATATAGCTGAAATTATCGTGTGATACATTTGTTGTTTACCAGATTGCTTTTATTTTGTATGTCAATTTAGGCTACCAGACTTGTTTGTTCTCCCTGAGTAAATAAATAATTTTTATTTTTGTTAATTTAAAAAATTCTTTCTTTGAACATAGCTGAAACTTTGTGCCCTTTGACCAACATCTCCCTACTATCGCCATGCCCCAACTCTGGCCATTGGTAACCACTATTGTTCTCTCTTTCTTTGGGTTTGACTGTTTTAGAATCCACATGAAAGTGAGATCAGGCAGAATTTTCCTTTCTGTATTTGTTTTATTTCCTTAGCATAATATCCTTCAGGTTCATCCAGGGTTTACTTCTTTTCTAGGGTGCAGTGTATTCCACCAGATGCCACATTTCTTTATTCATTCACACATTGAACATTTAATATAGATATGTTTCCATATCTTGGCTATGTGAACACAATGTGAATATTATCTTCTTGTGGTATCCAACACTAGTTCTACACCAGAATTGAAACTGTAGTGTTAGATACCACCTGAAGAATGTAAGCAATGTAATGGGGAGATAGAACTAGCAGTTGAGCAATAGGCTTCTTGTTCTACCTGCCTGCTTAAGCAACCGTCAACATTATGTCAAATAGGAAGGAAGAAATGTCTCTGCACCAGGATTTTCTGCTTTTTTGATCTATCCTTTTGAAGTTTTGTCTGTATGGATTTATTTTTCTGTAAATGACGACACCTTGCCCATTAGGAGAAGATACAGAGCTATGTATGAACTGTATCAAAGTAGGTGAATTGTATATCTTGAGTTTTAGTGACAAGCGTATCTCATAGTATTCATTGGAGTAAGCTCAGTAGTGACATAAGCAATCTTCAAAGCTCAGTGACTTATCACAAAGAAGGTTTATTTCAGTCAGGGGCATTTGTAATCCCAGTGACGCAGGAGGCCGAGGCAGGAGGATTGCAAGTTTGATGCCAGCTTTAGCAATTAAGTGAGATCTTCCCCAAAATAAAATATTAAAGGGGCTGGGGATATCACTCATTGGAACACTGCCCATGGGTTCCATCCCCAGTATGAAAAAAAAAATATTTCTTGCTCATCTTTCAGTTTAATGTGGATAGGTGAAGGACCTATTGTGATAATTCAGGGATCTATATTTCTTTATTCTCACCACTCTGCCTTGCTATAGCGCTTTCCTGCCCCATTGGGTCATTTCCAGTGCAATGCAACCTAGCAGTATTCTCTAAAAGAAGAGAAACAGTTTTGATAAGCATCCATCCATTATATATGTGTCCTGAATTTAGTTTCTAATCTAGTTGACAAATGAGCTGTATTTCTTTTGATGAGAGTTTTATTGTTAGGGATCATGCCAAAGAGAGTATCATTCATTTGCTTCTCCTATTTAGAACTCTGTGCATAGATTCCTGGAAGGACTGTTTTTCTCCTAGAAATACAACTAAATGTGTTGGGAATGTGCCTGATATCTAAAGCTTGATGAGGATTCTGAATACTCTGTATTTTAGATAAGGCCAGTTGAAACTATTCTTAACCACTCTATATGGTTAACTGTTTCTTCAGAGGCATGTTTCATCAAAGCACTAAAATTATGCAGACAGAGCTGGAAATGTTCTCTGAAGAGCATCCTATCATCTTCCTTCTAATTTTAGTTTTTATTTAACACTTAGCCCCCAAAGTGGGGCCATGGCAATATCTTTGAGTTATAGCTCACATCAGGCCTTCGAGGAGTTTGTGATGCTATTTTGTTGCTGGCATACAAAATCAGTGAGGTTAACTGTACTTCTATAGGTCACACAGTGAGTCAACGACTAAGCTATGATTAGCATTGACAGCTGGTGAGCTGCTAGGCTGTTGCTAACTGAGCAACATTGACATTCATTTTGATTTGACTTTGCATTTCATTTTCAACTATTTATTCACTTTAAGGCCTTTTTAAGAAACTTTTTAGGGATATTGTGGGACCGAGAAAACTTTCTATAAATGCTTTGGGGCGAGTCCTTTCATTTCCCTCTTTCCCCATCTTCTGGCTTAATAGTTAAATTATGTGTGTGCTAGGAAAGCTTCTTCTAGGTGGCTGTGTAAATTAAGAAGAAAATAGATGCTTTAAATAAAAGTGACACCAGTTTTATTTTATTTTTTGCAATTTGTGATTTTTTAATAAAGACTTTGAGATCTAACTATATGATGGTCAGTACAAACTAGGTAAATTATGTATCATGAAGTAAATCACAGAGAAATGGAGTGTGTGTCACAGATTTGATTGCACATTATTTCAAACATAGGTTAAAGTGTAGCTGAGGGCCACCTGGAGTATAAAGCTGGTCATTTGACTCAGAGGGTCTGTGTTTTACTCAACTGAGAGGGATGGGGGATGAGTGAGTGCTCTTTCAGTTCTGGATCCATGTGTATGCTTTAAGGAAAATTTTAAGACAAAGCGCTGTTTTGTAGATCCCCAGTTGTTAACTCCACTGCTTTGTGTGGCTGGCTGCAGACTAGCAGATGCCCTAGAATTTCTAATTTCATTGACTACATGGATAATTCTGTGTTGTTGCTGGTGCCAAGGTGGTTGGTGGATCTAGGGACTCAAGTAAGCTGTCTATGGGGGCAAAGATGACCTCGCATGGCTAAGGACATGAGATTTGGAGTCAGAACAGGGATAAATTCTGATTCTCTTAATTATTCCCCCAAGGAAAAATAAATTTTGTTTCCTCGCTGTCAAAACAATCCTTCCTTCCATGTTATTTGTGACACCCATGGAGCTAACCTGTTATATGTGTGTGGGCTAGGAGGCTGCCAGGCAAACAATGATTCTGTCTTCCCTGCTGTCCTCCCCAATCGCAGGCTTTCTGTCTAGATCCTCAACTTCTCAGGAAGTGGTTAGAATTAAAGAACAATGTCAAGTTTAGAAATCTCCAAAAACCTATTTTTGTGTTTTAAAAGTATTTGTTTAAAACACAAATACTACATATCCCCAAACCTCAGATCATATAGTCAATTATGATGTTAATTCATTTGAAGTATATTCAGACAGAGCCAAGAATTTTCCCCATTTTTCACTTGTCAAGTAGTTTGATAACTTAATTGTTTGGATATATTCTGATGATAGATAAAAGAGCCTGAGTGTGCCTTCTCGAAAGAGTTATAGCTATTTATTAACTGGACAGCACTTTCAAGGTAAACTAGAGCTCTCAGCCACCTAGAAAGACAGGCTTGTCTTGTTTTTTCTAGTTTGGTTTTCAGTGGAGATGAGAGTCCACCCATTACTGATTCTTTACAGAATAATATGAATCCCTCACTGAATATGTTTACAATGAAAAAATGTTGCTTGCTGTCATGTAAGTACAAGAAAAACCATCAGTGTTTAGAATCACAGAGCGATTCAAGAGGTGAATGAAGGTCATTAAAGCATCTCAAAATTCACTGTATGGAAGAGCTTGTTGCATTTTCCTTCCAGGAATATACAATCTGGTTATTCTTTTTCAGTGATAACAAAACAGGAAGCAATTTCTCTTAAATCTAACTGATTTTACTGATTGAACCACATAATACAGGAGACAGTGAGAGTGATAGCTGCAGTCTGAATTGATTTGCATGAAACCCTACTTTATACTCCAATTATTACTGTACATGATTACAGGACAACCTGGCTGTTAATTGCCTGTGGTCTTTAAATATGCACTTCTTTCAGAAATAGACACTAATTATTAGATCTTGTTTTCGGTCTCACCCGAAGTTGCAAATGTCTAGGATTTTTTTTTTTTTTTTTAATTTGCAAGTCTAATGGTGCACAGACTAGTAAAACTGATCTCATCCTGAATCCTGTTCAGGGTGAATGTTCTCTGGGTTGCAAACTCTCAAAGATTAGGATTTGGCTTTTGTTCTATTTAGATGTTTGTGCAAATCTCTTGACAAGAGTTATTTGTATATTTGTTATCAAAATACTGGAGGAAATTTCTTCTTTTTTTTTTTTTTGGTGCATTACTGGGGATTGAACTTGGGGTACTCTAGTACTGATCTACATCCTCTTTTATTTTATTTTATTTTTTAGATTTTGTGACAATTTTTTGCTAAATTGCCCAGGCTGATCTTGAACTTGTGATCCTCTTGCCTTAGCCACAGGAGTAGCTGAGATTACAGGTGTGCACCACTACACCAGGCTCAGAATACTGGAGGAATTTTATCTTTCTTAAAGTAGATGAAAATTAGTTATAAGTTGAAAAACCTACATATTTCCTCCCCCAAGATAGCATTGATGCTATATTAAATTTTAGATATTTTCCCCATTCCACCAAGATAAGATTTGTTTTGGAGCCGGTGTTGAAATTATGCTTGGAAAAACCCAGTCAGATTTGTCTTAGACTCACCTTTCTTTTGGTTTCAATGGCTGAATTAGGCAATGATATGAATCTGGCAATGGTGGAGTTGTTCCCATGTGTAGGCCAGGGCTGGCAGACTCATGTGCCTTCAGGGGACAGACCTGTGAGGTAGAAGTGTGAAGTCCTGGACAAACAAGAACCCTACCTTAGGGATACAGTTGCTACTTGGTTTCAGCACAATATTCTTGGATAGAAATCCTGATTTTTCTATGAAATAGAGCAATTTAAAAATACTGATTGACTGGCTATATCACACAGTTTTTGAGAGAGTAAGTAGGGTGCCAAAGGGAGAAAGTATGCTCCTATGACTTCTGGTTGTAGCACATGCCATTCCCACCTCCATTCCTGGATTTGGTCACCTAGCTCATGCCTCCTAGTCTTGAATTGCTTTAGCTATCATTTCCAGGAAGCCTTAGGTCTGGATAAGAGATGCCTCTTGTGCCTGTTTTAGCCTTTCCTCAATCTTCAGTTCTTTGTAATTGATGTTATAATTGCTTCTTGATCTTTTGGTTTTGTCCTCTAGCCTGTAGAATCCTTGAGGGCCTCCAGGTGACTGTGAGTGGATCTCTCTTTGGACCTCTCCTTGGACCACATGAGGGTTTTATTCTCTCGGGAGACTCAGGCTTCTCCCAAAACTTCTGGGTCAATCCTTCAGTGGAGCTGATCTCCAGGATTCCTATTTAATCCAACTGCTTTAGAAGAAAGAGATGGAGGAAAGGGCAGATCTGGGCCCCAAAGACTTCTTAGAGCTTCCTGTTATTAGCACTACTGTTTTAGTATTCCTGTTGCCTTTTTCTTCATTCCCCCAAAATCAACATATTCTAGAGAAGGTAGAGTGCAGATGTGTTTTTGTGACTCAAAGCCATATGAAGCCAAAATGAGTCTTTCTCCTGTCATAATTATAAGTAGGGCCTTAGGCTGTGTTTACTGCCTCTAAAATAAATGTGGTGCTTAGCTTCTCAGTTGCAACACTTTCCAGCTTTTATGAAAGAAATAAACAAAAATAAAATGTTATTTTAAAAGTAGTGTCAGAAATTAAATAAATTACCCTCAACAGTGTTGTATATTTAAAAAAAAAAATCGGAGGGACTGTTCAGTAAAGCCTTTACAACAAAAGCACACCAAAAAAAAAATTTTTTTTTTAAGCAGTAAATAAAAAGAAAGCTTTCTGCATTTGGCAGTGGTTATATCTTATAATGTTTTAACTATTTAGGCTGCTTTTTTAAACTTTCTCTCAAATATATGTAGACTCAGCATGGTGTGAATAGTGTGAGCCTTATTAGTCTCTGGTGCCAGGCTGTGTAGGTTCAATTCCCAGTTCTGCCATGAACTGGCTGTATAATTATGGGAGAGTTACCTTCTCTGCATCTAGTTACTTCTTCTATAAAATGGAGATTATCGTCGTACCTGCCTCACAATGTTGTTATGAGGATTACATGAGTGGAAAAAAAACAAATACCTTGTAAAAGTATCTAGCACCTAAGTGCTATGTACACATTTGCTTATTTGTTTTTAAAGGCAACTTTATTGAGGTATAATTAGGGTACAATTTAAAGTGATAAATATTTATATAATAGCCACAATACTCAAGCCATACACTGTACCTGTCATCCTGACATGTTCCCTCATGCCTTTGTAGTCCGTTTTTCCCTAGACCCTGACAATCTCTAATCTATTTTCTGACCCTATACTTATGCTTTTACAGAATAAATTTATACAGAATCATCAGAGTCATGTAGTATGTAGATCTCTGAGTCAGTGTGGGGATTGGTAGATTTTTCGGTAAAGAGACAGATAGTGCATGTTTTAGGCTTGCAGGGTATATAGTCTGTGCTGTAACTACTCAACTCTGCTATTAGAGTCATGGGCAGAATTAAACATATTGATCAGGCAAGACTGTGTTTTACAAATATTTGCCTACAAAAACAAGCAGCATCCAGATTTGGGTTGAAGACCATAATTTGCCAGGTCCTGATTTAGCATGATGCCTTTGAGGCTCCTTCATGTTATTTATTGTGTGCATCAGTAGTTATTTTTTGTTGCTAATTATTTTCCATTGCATCAATATACTACAGTTTAGTCATTCACGAGGTAAGGGACATTTGTAGGATTTTTTCCCCCCAGTTTTGGGCATTATAACTAAAGTCATTGTAAATTTTTGCTGGCAGTTTTTTTGTGTGTGGACACAGGTTTTCATTTCTTTTTGAGTAATTATCCAGGACACTTTTTGCTGGGTTGAATGGTAAATGTGCGTACACCTTTGTAAGAATCTCCTAATCTGTTTTCCATAATGGCTACACCATTTTGCATTTATGAAGGCAAGATGGGAAAGCTCCAATTGGGAGGCATTCTCAACAGCTCTTGGTATTTTCCTCTGTTTTTAAAAATTTCAGTCATTAGAAAAGATACTAGATTGAAGACACTAGATGGAAGATGTTACCTTAATTAAGTCGGAAACTCTTGAAGGGTTTTACACATGGAAATGACACTATTGGGTTTTTAAATGACACTATTTGGGTTTTTAAATGATTACTCAATTTGCAGTGTAGAGAATGATTTGGAAGGAGGCAGGGTGGATGTGTGAAGACCTCTGGGAGGGGTATTACATTAGTATAGGGGAGAGGGAAGATACCTTGACTTGAAAGGTGACAGTGTAGAGGAAGAAGTGACTATATGGGATAATTTTCAGGAGGTAGAATTGACAGGACTCAGTGATTGGTCAGATATGGGATTCAAGAAAGTGGAAGCTCTCCTGAATTCTGCCAGAATTTCTGGGACATGCAGCCACATGAGTAATGTCACCCTTACTGAGATGAAGGATACTGGCTGAGAAGAAGTTTGGAAAGATAAAGTTCTCAGATCAATTTTGAAATACATGTGAAACCTCCAAATGAAAGTACCAACTAGTCAGGTCAGTTTGATATCTGGGTTCCAGAGTGAGGGAACAAAATTAGAAGTCATTGTGGTATAAAGGATATTTGATGATATGGGGTAGAAAAGAATCTCTAGAGAGAGCTCCTAATGATATGAGAAGAGTGACTATAAGGCATCTAAAAAGGAGCATGAGTGATTAATGTTGCGCAGTTGAGTGACATCCAAAGAAAGCTGAAAGGGAGTGGATCAGGAACATTGGAGAGAAAGATGCCACTGTGAGTGACCAATTAGTTGTGTGCTATTGGTTGTAGAAGAGTAGTGAGCATTTGTCTTGGTGGCAATGATGATGATGTGAAATATAGATTAGAGTTGAGGCTTGAGCAAGGAGTAAGGCAGTAGAAAAACAAGGGCTTACAAATCTTTCAAAAATCATTAGGATGACTATTAGAAACATATGAAAGGTATATATTGTTTTAATTTTTAAGATAAGAGAGGTTAGAATATGCTGGGGAGAAGGGTGAGGCCCAGGAGTGAAGACACGAGCAACAGGGTAGCCAGTGGGCATGACTAATGCTCATCAGCTGCCTGCTGAAGGAGAATCCCCAACCCCCAAGTTTAATATTCATAGTTGGAGAATAAGGAGATGTTAATGTTACCAGGTTCTAATGAACTGTATCATAATATGGTCTTTAAACTTATTTTTGAGTATTTCTAGAAAAGTTACCAAGCAGAAAATGTCAGCAATTATTTTGATGTGTGAAAATGCTCTGGCGGTTTAGTCACTTGTCAGTCTCATGTTCAAGTTCTACCCATCTGTCATGGCACAGTTGAAACCCTCAAATGAAAGGCTTTCCCTCCCTTGTCTGAATGGTCATAGCCTGGTGGTGTATTTTTTTTATTTGTTTTGTTCTTTCCTTTTTTTCTCTATTTTGACATTGGTTCCTTCTAAATATTTGTTATGTATATTCTGTGTATAGTTGGGTATGTGTATTTTTTTTCTTTTTCTACTTATCATTAGATGATGGAAAGCAAAGATCATAGCTAAAAGAGCAACTAGCAGTTATATTTATTTAGTTTGTTACCTTAATCGTATGTGAAGGTAAATGTGAGGAAGTAGTTATTAGCAGATAATTAGGAAGAGTTATCTACAGAATAGAATTTTTGTGGCTTGGCACCTGAATTAATAGCTCGAAAATTTATGATATCTAATTATAACCTTTGTTTTTATTATACTTAGCAAGATACAGTTTGAAAGTTCCCTGTTATATGCTACTAAATAGTAAAGTTATTAAATAATAATAGTAACAATAATGACTATTCAATGGTACTCTGTAATTTAACAGGGACTTTAATATCATTATTCCATTAAGACTGAGGATAACTCAGAGATGCAGAAATAGTACATCACAGGAGTTTTGTCATCATTTTACAAATGAAACTGAGGCCCAAAGAGATTTGTCAAAAGTCTCATTGCTGATAAACAGGGATGCAAAGGCCCAAATTGGGACCCTCTCACCCAAATCCAGGTTGTTCTCAATGAAACCTATGTCTTCTAGATTACTTGCATAGAAGTTCAATTGGTCAGGTGATAATTTAATCCAGATATGGGGTGTAGTTATGTTTATTTTATTTAACCAAATAAAAAATTATTTATCCTGAGTGATCAGAGTAACCTCTATGTCAGAGCTAAGATCACAACAAGCTTCGACAAGCTTTGTTCTGGTAATGCAGAGGCTGATGTGTGGCCCCTACTGCAGAATGGGAAAACACCACTGTTGCAGGTTGTGTGGATGCTATGGTTTGAAGAGAAGACAAATTATGTATCCTTGGATCACTAATAGATGAACGGGCTCACACCATTCAATATAGGTTTTTAACCTAGTGTTAGCAATTTTGGAGAAAAAAAAAACAAGAAGAAATAGGTACCAATTTTTCTGTATTTTTGATTCTGAATTCTGGCTTTGCCAACTTTTTTTTTTAATGTCAGAATCATTTTTGATTTAGGATGATGATAAGTTACATTATTATAAGAGAACTAGGGATACCTAGTTTATTTATTACCATTGAAGAGGATTATGCCTACTTTAGGTATATTATTTCAAAAACTGAAATATTGCATGATAAATACTTGAAAATTAAATTTATCTTAAAATATTTAATGGGGAAACCTATAATTAAAATCTTTGAAAAATATCATTCCCATTTAACATAGCTGATTATTTAAACTGGATAGTAACTAAATAGATACTTTTTAATTGTACTAATTTAAACCTAAAGACACTGATCTCTAGAATATATTTTGTCGTGAGAATTGAGGAATAAGGAACATATACTTTTAAGAAATTGTGGAAAGACATAAACTGCTCTTTTTTTTTTTTTTGTAGAGTCAACACATTTAAATGTTATCTGAATTGTTGTTACTGGGTAAATTATTTGCTCTCTTACCTCATAAATTATCTCTAAAGTATTTGGGAATTGCTATTTGATAGTGGAAATAATAGAATTTGGCTGTATTTAAAATTAAAACTATAAATTAATATATTTAATTTTAAACCCCGTGTTCTATGGCTAAATGGTTGAGATTCATAAAAAGAAATACACCTAGCATCCCCCACCCCCATCCCAAGGCAGTTAGTCTTGTAATTCTGTGTGAACTGTGGATTGTGTTCTCACTCCGGTGTTCCTTATCTCCATTGCAGATTTCCGTTTCTATTATGCTTTAAGATTTATTAAATTGGCCTTCTAGATGAACAACTGAAAATGGTCTGCTTTTACATCAGGTGAACCTGGCCTATGTGGAAGCGGCAGAGTACTTTACAGAACCTGTTAACAGGGAACCTCCTTCCAGGGAAGCTCAAATACTAACTTTGAAGAACACACCTGAATTTGATATCCTTGTTATCGGAGGAGGAGCAACAGGCAGTGGCTGTGCACTAGATGCCGTCACCAGAGGTAAGTCTGCTGTGATGAATGTGAGGTAAAGTTATCATCCTTCTCCCCAGTATAAATATGGACAGCATGTACTATATGCGAGTGGAGTCACCTTTCTGCTGGTATTTCCTAATTTTCCTTCTTTGTGAAGCACCTTTACAATTTGTAAAATATAGGCACTGCACAATTTTTAAAAAAAATGTCTTGTTTTCACTTCAGTGGATTTATCTAAAAAGTACATATTATATTCCTAAAAATTCTTCGATATTCTACTTTTTTCCTAATTCATAATAAATACGTTTGTATGAAATTAAAATATTTGTATATCACCTGAAATCACACATAAATGAAGTAATCTATTAAAATAAATATTCTTTTTATTTGTCTAGCTATGAAAATTCTCTCTTTCAGTGAGGTATACACTTCAATTTGTGAAAGTCAGTTTATGTGCATAAATGATGGAAAAGATATGTTAGACTATGACTAACATAGTCCTGTCTCAGTCACCCTGTCTACTACTGGTTGGCATTAGAAAAGACAGGAAGAGAAGATCCCTAAAAATGAAAACATAACATGTAAAATAAGACATTTTAGTATGGAACCCCAGTGCTCTTACGCAAGATATATGTAATAAAATAATGTCAATGAAATCCGGGTACATATTCTGACTCAGTTTACCAGGCATCAGTTACCAGGTATGTGTGTGTGTGTGTGTATATCTGCATATTTAGACTAATTACTTGATTCCTCTGGTGTTCTTCATCTTCCAAATGGGGAAAAATACCTTCTTTGTATGACTATTGTGTTAAATGTGCTAATTACAAAGAGAATTTGAACAGTGCTTTTCACACAAAGTAGAAACTCAATAAACTATAGAAAGTACTATAGCTGCCATTATTAATGTGAAGGTAAGAGATTTTTGGAATCAAGTGTCCTGGAAGAACAATACATGCTGTATCTCAAATGTATTGAATTGGAATGGGTATTGCTACAAAGAATTTTAACTCAATATTTATGACTGTTTTATACTTAATGATGATAACTTATTATACAGATATTTTTTCTCAAATATATTGATTTACCACCACCATCATCCTGTTTTAATTAGTTATCTTACATATCTTGTAGAATTTACTCATGAAATTAATTTAAGGAGATTGAAGTTCACACAAACAGATATTACTTAGATTACTGTGATTTCACAGGACTGCCACTTAGGTTTTAGTCCATGAAAACCTCACAGCCTCAGTCCTTTTTTTTTTTTTTTAAATTAACCCTCATAATGGTTAGTTCAAAATATAGGCACTGAAATCTACTCAGTTACCATGTAGACCCCAATTTTCATATAAATTCCTGTTTCCAGTCATGTAATATAATTTGAACCAGAATATTCTGGAACATTCTAAAGTGGATAGGTTAACACCTATTATCTTCATATGGTAATTTTGAACCTAGCTTTTTATCTTGGAGGCCTGGGCAGGAGTGTGAGGTCTTTCTTAGGACTACTAATTCCAGAAATTAAAATATACTGGGTGTGTATCAAAAATATCATTTCTCCAGGAGGGTTTAGGAAAATATGTTTCTTGGCATCTCTAGTCACGTAATTGTACTAAAATACATAGCCATTGTTTTTATATCAATTCTGCAGATATTCACTGAGTACCTACTGTATGCTTGGCAATGAAAGGTACTACAGGAGAATACAAATGTGAGTAACTTTAGTGTGCTCACAATTCTATAGTGATTATGTAGACCAGTCTCCATTAAAGAGAATGTGTCTTTCAAAGGGCTCAGGCAACATTATAAACATGTAAACATAAAGGTAGTCATATCTATGGAGAATTGTTAGTCAACAAGCTGCTGTTTAGCATAGTAGAAATTTTAATAGGCAAATATTGCTTGTTAAGAGTGTTCCAAGCTGAAGGAACATGCAGAAAGAGCAGCATAGAATCAGTGTGTGTAGGAGACAGAAGCACTTTAATTGGAGCATGAACCAAATAAATGGGGATAATATGAGAGAATAATAGGAAGGCAGGACTCGGTTTGTAGTGCCAGGAGAGGGATTTGACATTACTGAACAGGCCTTTGGGATACTGTAGGTTTGGAGAACATCACTTGGTGATATGGAAGGAACAGAGATGGGCACATGCTTTCAAGAGGTCTGGAGACAATTGAAATAGAATGGACGTAACCTGATGGTGCATTAGGATGTATAGAAGGGAGGGAATATATCCCAAGATTTCTTCCTTTTCCTTTTTCTTTTTCCTTGTTAAGATATGACTTATGTGAATATTCCTGTAGACTCAGTAAAAAGCCAGGCAGGAGGAGAAGCTTTAAATGCAAGGAATAGAAGGGGAGCATATGGAGCAAAGCTATGTGAAATGACAAGGAGAGGAATTTCAAAGATGAGTCTGAATTTTGGCAGGAGGATGAGATTTGTTTCTCAGAGACAGAAACAAAAGGTGAAGATTCTAAGATGTAAAACAGGGAGCTTGTGTGTGAAGTATTCCTAAATAAACAAAACCCAAGTGAGATGTTCTGCTTATGGGTGGGAGGAAGGGACTTGAGAGTAGAGCAGGCATGAACTACCTTATGGAGAAGGTAATAAAGTGCTCTGGAGGTTCTTTGTTTAGATTAGAAAATGTAGACTTGTTTTCCAAGTACGATATTTGTGTGTGTGTGTGTGTGTGTGCACGCGTGTGCGCATGCATGCACACGTGAATGTGTGTATGTGTGTTCTGTATTGCTGAAAGTAAAGGCAGATAAAATAGTAGGATAGAATCCCAAACTGAGAATAGACTGGGCATTAGAGGTAAAAGGAAAAAAAAAAATGAGGACAGATTCCATGGAAGCAGAGGAAATTGCTTAAAGGTAGACCACAAGCTGAAGCGGGCAAGACTAAGAGAAGTTAGAAATGCAGACTTTGGTAGAAAAGTTAGGATAGATTGAATAACTGACAACAAGTTGATCGCCGAATCTCTGTTACTCCTTTTCATTTCAAAAACATAGATAAGATTGTATTACTCTTTTCTAGTGTTTCTTTGCAATAGCAGTGTAGTCATCATTTACATGTATATAGTATTCATTTTTTAATGAAAAAATTCCATTTTTTTCCACTTAATGAGTGCAGTTTAAAAAAAAAAATTTTTTTCATGCTAGGCATTGAACCCAGAGCCTCATCCTGCCAAACATGTGCTCTACCACTGAGCTACATCCCCAACTTAGGTTTTTTTCTATTTAAAATAATGATATTTATGAGTCAAGTATTGAACAAGCTCTGAGAATACAAATAATTTTAAGAGTCAGCCTTGGGCTTGGGTTGTAGCTCAGTGGTGGAGTGCTTGCCTAGCATGCACGAGCCACTGGGTTTGATCATCAGCACCACATTAAAAAAATAATGAGTAACTAATAAAAAAACATAAATAAATAAAATAATAGTATTTTTAAAGAGAGTCATCATTGTCTGCAAGAAGCTTAGTTTATTAATATTTGTTATAAAATAATTGTTTTCTTTGAATAATGAAGGGAATTCAGTAGTGACCACGGTTTAATGAGTGAATTATCTCATGATTGTGGGGGTGATGGTGATGATGATGAGAATGGTCATCATGATCATCATGATTGTGATCATGATCATGATTTTGGTAAGAGTTTCAGAACCAGAATATTGATCAGGTTTTTAATCTTATAGTTAATAAAAAAAAATAATGCACTTTTAACATCTCTTGATATATTGATTATTATCTTAAGACAGTTGCTGAAGAATGTCTTAAATATATATGTATATGGAATTGTGATTTGCAGAAGAGATGCTGGTGGCTTTCTGGGAGTAGTGTTTATAATTAAAATGTATAAAGAGATGCTGAAGGTAATCTATATTTATCCTTTTACTACAATTTCTGATCATATCAGTAGCCCTCTGAAGTGTGAAATAATCATGGGCATTTGGTTAATGAATTGTGCATTGTTGCTGTTCATTCATGGAATTTGCTCCTTTATTATATTTGATGCTTCACTTAACAACAAATTTTGCTTTCTCTGCGTTTGATATGTTTTTACCAAATTATTCCTGATTGTATCCATTAATCTTTAGTCACATTTGACAAAAATAAATTACTGTGATCTTTTAAAGTTACCAGTAATAATTAGATTTTTCAGGACATCAAAGTTTTTGGGGAACCACTAGATGTTAAAGGGCTTGTATAAAAATGTTTGCACAAGCTTTTTGATAAAATACTGTGCCCAAATGCAATTTTGGTGATGGAAAAGCGAAGGCTGTGGAGGGAAGAGAAGAATCTGTAGAGTCTTCATAATGAACCTTTGTTTGCATTCTCATCATTGGCATTTTCTTGAGAATCAATTTTCATTTGTTTCATTTGGGAATATTATTTTATAAACATAATATGCACAATTCTCCTCACGTTTTCCTGCAGGTCTCTAGGATCAATAGAAATTTCTTCACCATTTAACACCTCTGTGTCCAGTTTCTGGGCAGAAGCACAGCCCTGATGCCCAGTTGTGGGCACTTTTCTCCTAAAGGAAGCAGGAATAAGGAGCATCTGATAAATATATTTACTCCCTCAGGGTTCTACCAAGTGTTTTCATTAGTTATTTATATTCTTTTATGTGACTTTATCTCTATGTGTCTGGGATCACCCAGTGCATTTTAACTCTCATGGCTTCAGTTCACATTCCAGATAAGACTGCCTCTTGCTGGAGGAAAACATTGTTTTTCTTTCTTAAAAATTCATATGTACTTTTAATTTATAATGGTGTCTGACTATCACCATAATTTTTCCACATCTAAGGCAGTTTTTTTTATTGGTTATTCAAAACATTACAAAACTCTTGACATATCATTTTTCATACATTCGATTCAAGTGGGTTATGAACTCCCATTTTTACCCCAAATGATGTGATTCTGATTCTAAGGCAGTTTTGCATAGTGATTAAGGACATAGTTATGGAGGTAGAATTAACTGGGGTCTAACATTGGCTTCCTTTGATTAGCTCCATTACCTTCCAGAAGGGACTTAACTTTACAGAGAACTTCAAGTTTCTCAGGGATAATGGAGAATAATAATAACTTTCTTCCCCTTAAGTAAAGGTTTGTGCATTGCAGAAAAAATGCAGAGAAGGGAAAGCCTTGTTAAGAGTGCATTCTGGGAATTAGAGGCCTACCTGACTCAGCTTCTTCCCTACCCCCTTGCCATGAGGTTAGGGAAAAATCCCCCAAAGTAGACTTGCAAAAAGTTTGTTGTTTGCCGGACACTGCTAATAACACTAAATTGCAAATCCCTCTTAACATTAATCTGGAAATTTAACATAATTTTGATTAATATAGTTTTCCTTTGGTGTAGGGATCAGGTTCAGGAAAGAAATGAAAAGCTGTGTTAAACTTCATCTGGAGAAATAGACCTGTGAGATTTGTTAGATTAATATTGAAAAAAAATACTGATAAGAAAAGTAGAGACCCATAAGAAATGAAAGTGTATCCTAAAGCTACACAATTAAAGTAATTTGGTAAGGGAATATAGACATCACTGGAACTAAAGTGAGAGTCAAGAAATAAATGTAAATATGTAAAGTTTAGAATATGGTGAAGATAGCATTTCAAATCTGTTATTACTGGTTACTTAGTAAATTTTGTTGGAGTATCCAACCTCTCCAATTTGTGTGTATATGTGTATACAAGTATATGTGTCGTATTTATCATACTCCATGTGGATCAAGGATTTAACAACAAAACTCCAAAAAATTATTAGAATGTGTACATGAATTTAAAAAAAAATGGAGTAGGAAAATATTTTCTTAGCACAACACCAATAAACTATAAAGAAAAAAATCTCCTAAATTGGATTTCATAAAAATTATAATTTGTCAATGGCAAAAAATAATAAAATAAAATAGTGTGAAATTTGGAAAATATTTATAACATGTCAAACAGACAGGGTTTGTTATAGCTGTTTTTAATTTTTCCATACCTTTTTGTTTGAGTTTGTCTTTGGTAAATAGTATGTAGCTGAATTCCATTTTTTGCATTTTTTAAATACTTAGTAGATAGTAAATGAATCAATCCAGTTATATTTATTTGGATTCTGTATCAATTTTATATTTCTTTAACCTATCTTTTTGCTTTGCTTTTTTTTTTGGTTCCTTTGTGCCTATTACATTAGATCAGCTTGGTATCATGCTGTATTTCCATGCCCTTGTGCAGTTATTGCTATCCTCAATGCCCTTTAGGGACTTTTCCTGAAAGCAGATTTAGCCTTCTGACCCATGTTGTTCTTGTGGTCCCTTCAGACCATATGCTGAACCAGCTTATGCCTTGCTATGCTGCTGTCTAGAATGCGTCTGTCATCCTGCATCCTGGCCATGTCCCAGGCCCAAACAGTGGTTAAGAGTAGCTTGCCAAACTCCTTGTGCAAGAGGCAGAGCCCTTCTTCAGTCCCAGCATTCAGTGCTCATCTGGCTTTATTACCTTTCCTCATAATGGCTGGTTGTATTCCTGTTTAAGCATTAGCATAGAACATAATTGACCTTTGTTGCTTCTGTGTTTTATAACTAGGAAGCCAGCAATGTATTATTTTTATTATTTTCTCTTCTCCTGTGTCGTTGAGATATTCTTGTTTTGAACATTGGCTATTTTAACAAGAAGAATGTAAAAGGAGAAACCACAGCACCAGAGACTTTCTTTTTCCTGAACAGTATTATTACAATTTTATAACTTAATACAGTTTTGTGACTTTAAAATCACATGTGCATTTAAGGAACACAGAGTATGTTAATGACATAATTTAACTTAACATAGTATCTTTTATTGATAGTTTATCCATTTCCTAATATAAACACAAAAATAGATATTAAAGTAACAATTGAGTATATTTGTGCTTCTATAAAATGCTCACATTCACTGTCAGGAAATGCCAGGCAAAGCACAGGATCCCAGTCAAATCCAGAATGACTTTGCAGCTGTACAGTGGCATTATTTTTTAAAGAAATTGATCCTTCATATAAAATGTTCAGCCTTTGGGTTAGTCCCTTTTTCTTATTAATGGCAGTGGCTGTCTTAAATCCAAAGTTAAGTGCCCAAAGCTTTTCTAAAGAAAGATTATCTAACCTTTCTTTAAACGATATCAGTTTTTCTTCATGGAGCTGTGAATTTAATACCTATGCTTATGGTTCTAACGTACAAAGTATCTTAAGTTTTCTGATTTGTGTGTTATTACCTTGGTGCCTTTGACAGTTACTCCATAGTGATTCTTCTTCTTGCCTTTCTATTTAAAAACATCTTTATAATGACATTTCTGAAATTTTATCCTAATGAAATAATTATACAGGGATTTTAAATGAAAATACAATCTTGAAGTACTGGCTGTAATAATGAAAAAAGAAAATAAGTATTCATAAATAAGGAATTGAATAAATAAATCAGTGTAAACATTTAATATAATATCATCATGCTTTAAAAATAATATTCTAGAAAAATATTTATTGACATGGATAAATGTTTACAATAAACAGTGTTAAATTAAAAAACCTTAAATATGGTATATGATCCTATTTTTATAAAAATGTACATATGTGATTATATACATGCATAGAAAATGTGAACATTTAAACACCCAAATGTCAACTGTGGTTATCTCTGAGTAGTGTAATTACAGGAGAGTTTTATTTTGTTCTCTTTGCTTCTTTGCATTTATTATATTGAGCATGTTTTCATGCATAATAAGATAATCAGTAAAAGGTATTAAAATGTACGTCTGTTCTATTCCATGTTGTGAAAGTTAAATGTCGTACCATTTCTCCCCTTAGATTGTAATTATCCCTCTGTATTCACTCAACTGTCTTGAACACGAATGGGTTTAGGTGGAAGTAGCAGGGCACTCTCAATCAGCTCAGAAAAGACAAAGCTTTGCTGAACCAGAGCTGTGCTCAGCCCAGACTCCTTGCCCTGTCCAGAAAATACCAGTCCATCTTGCAAGAATGTAGGATGAAGATAAGTGAAAGGGAGATTGCAAGTTGATCTTATTCTTTCTCTGTAACTGACCTTGTTATCCCTCCTAAGATTTCAGAGTAATTTTACTCCAGAAATTATTTTATCACTGTTATGAAATTCCTGAGACTTCTTATCAAAAGTAATCAATAATAAAAAATAAAATAATAATATCACTGTCAAATGGTCTGGTTTATCGGTCATCTATAATAAGGTCAATGTACCTTATTGCTATCCATAGAAAGTAATTGCTAACAAAAAGTACATAAAAGAAAGAATGGAAAGGGGGGAGGGAAGAAGGAACCCACAAAGTATTACTAATAAAATATTTTTTATTTAATTTTTTGTTTTGTTAGTGGTGCTGGGGATGGACACTAGGCCCTTGAGCATGCTAGGCAAGTACTCTAACACTGATCTATGTCCTCAGCCTCTCATTAAATCTTGAAATAGTAGCAAATTACCTTAAATGCACAGAGAGCCCAGCCTTCCCTGCCTGGGTAAGGGGAACTTACTCTTCCCTGAAGGACAATCTTGCTGAGACTCTTCAGATCCATAGTAATGAACAGTGACTTGAATCCTGGATACTTTATTTTTCATGTTCTTTAAACTTAATTATTTTACCTAGGAACACAAAATTATGAGCATTGAATTTCATTAAAAAATACTACTTAGTTTGAGAGGATAAAATAATTTCCTCACCTTATACTTAAAGTATAAAACCAAGCTTTTAAATTTAGATCATTAATTCTTGAGGAAATAGAAAAGAACACATTAGATAACAAAGCCACACTAGAACATCAAAAGACTTTTAGAAATTTTGTTGTTTTTCCTGCAGTTGGTTAATCAGTAAAGGAAAAAAGTTATGAGAAGCTGTTATAACTTCTAGTAATGTCTTGAATCTGTGTTACCTTCCACCTTCCTGATTCCCACATTCTCATCCAACAAAAATAAGAAACTCAGAACATTTGACATACAGTAGCAGTTGAAAAATTTTAACTCTTTTCCTTTTATAGAGTTTTTAAAAATAGCTTTATGGTTGTTTTAGGTTTTTTTTATAATAGTTTTATAGAGAAATGTTTAGTAACTTTTAGGTTACTTAGGTTTAGTAACTTTAGTATATCCATTGAGTTGTAATTTTGGAGACATTTTTGGTTTTATCCTGAAAGGAATAGTCTAATTTCTCCCCAGAAATCATGGAAATAATGGTACAAAACAACAACAACAAAACCAGTCCAGTTTGACTGAGGGGCTCATTTTAATTTTTGTTGGTATTCACTAGGGCTTCTCACACAAATACATGTGAATAACTTCTAAAATGTCCAGTACTGGAAAAAGCAGTTTGGAGAGCTTGAAAGTGTTAGCTCTCACTTATATTTCTTGAAATATCCTCCTGAGATGGCTTGCTAATTCTTGAAGTAGTTCTCTGCCTCACACTGAATCAGTTTGGGAAAGAAAAAAAAAAAATCTACCCTGACAACTCAGCCCATAAAATTCTCTCTTCTTATAACCCTCCAGCACCATCTTTCGCTTTGGGAGGCTGGATCCTCACTGCTCTGCTCTTTCTGTGTGCCCTGGTCCTCTCAAGGAGAACTGAGCCCTCTGGAGTCCTTCTCTAGTTGCACCTACTACCCACCCAGTCAGAAAAATCTTTCTGGAACATCAATCAGACTTCTCATCTTAAAACACTTTAGTGGTTCCCTTGACATGCAACATAATAGCATTTCTCAAAACAATAGCTGAGAAATTCTAGAAAACAATTAAATTTAATTCATTTTTTATAATAAAAATAATTAACAAGCATACTCTAGTTCCTCAGAATGGATACCCTATAACTGAATACAGTACTGATATTCATGGTTGGGTGACAATGATGCCAAATCTTGTACTTTCTAATGAAGTATTTCTTTCTAAAAATGACCCAGAACCTGGAGCCACATTCTCAGAGAAATTTCCCTTTTGAAGAGATCCAGAAATTACTTACTTGTGAGAACCAATAGCCTATAGGACAGGATTCAAATGTTCCAAAGTAGATGAATTTGTTAATTCTTTGTCAAATTTGTGATCTTTGTCAGTTCTTACACTGATCTCCTTCACATTGTCCCCTTGTACCCAGCTCTCAGCCTTTGAGTGATAAGCAGTCCTTGAATAAGCTGGGTCATTTCAAGCATTGACTACCTTTTCTTAAACTGGTCTTTGCCAATGATAACTCCTTTCTTGTGCTCTACCCATCTTGAAAACCACTCTGTAGACTGAGACTTTTCTGAAGACCCATCCCCAGAGACTGTTGAAAACTCCCAACTTGGCTGCAATTATTCTTAACACAAGTAATTTTGTCATCCATAAACTATGCCCCAAATTTAGTGGCTTAAAACAACAGTATCACTTTGTTTCAGAGGGTCAGGAAATGTGAGTGAGCCTTAGCTGAGTCTTCAGGTTCTGTGACTCTCTCAGGTTGCAGTGCTTCCTTGTGACTCCTATGGGAAGGTGTGGGAGGGTTCCCTTCCCAATGGCTTTTGTTACTCATGACCTGTTGTGTATGGCCTTTCTTTGGTTTTTGGACTCACAGCATGAGGCTTGCTTCACCAGAGCAAATGGGAGGGCAAGAGAGAGAGGTACCACGAGAGAATGTGTCCCAGTTTTTTGTAACTGAATCACCAAAGTAACTTGCCCTCATGGTTGCTAGGTTCTGCTCTTTAGAAAAAAGGTTCTAGGTCTAGCCCACATTCAAGAGCAATCGGTTACATACTAAGTGGGGGAAGTTGGATGCCTGGGGACTATCTAAGGAGTCTCAGCAGGCTCTTGGACATCTTTATGCAGACCCAGGTGAAGTTGTTGTGATTGGATGGATGCTGTTTTTCCTCTCAGTTTCACTTCTCTGCCTCTCTAGTATGGGCATCTTGAAGCTGTGATTGTGATTCTAGGGTTTAAAGAATCACAATCTTTAAATATTTTAAGTAATCTGGCTCCTAAATGCCATTTGAAAGTCAACTCCCTCGTCTGATCTTCAAGTGAAGAAAAAATGGTCTATTTTAGTGATGAAAGAAGAACTCTCTGGGTTGGACTTACTAAGTAAAGGTGATATAGCTTACTGAGACAGTGCTTTCTTAAGAGATTTGCAAATGTAATTCTGACTATTTTGGATTTATGTCCTGAATTCAACTTCTAAACTGGAGTAAGAGGAGAGTCTTCTGTGTTTTTTAATGTGACCCTTATAAAACTCTGGGGCTCTTTGTTTGCTTGCCTCTGTTTTAGCTGGGAATTACTCAACAGTCTGGTCCATGCCTAATTCATATCTAGCATCAACACTTCCAATATGGTTCCAATATAGTTTATGAAATATGTCCTAACTTGCTTTTTTTGTGTCTCAAATGTATCCAGTATGAAATTCTAAATTTACTGTGCATTGCTATTGTTTAATAGGTCAGAATGCTACAGAACTTTCTTTGGCATGCATGATTAAAAAGAGTGCCTTGGGTCCATGATACTTATAATTTCTGTGTTATTTTACTAGTTAGTTAGGGCTGTAGCAGTTTTTGACCTTGAATCAAAATTCTCTACTTTTTTTCTCCACACTTTTCAAATATTTTGTCCTTTGAAGTCAAGGGAATTGCCCTGATTTTATGATGACATTTGGGCACGATATTTAAACTGCTAAAAGTTATAAAAACGACCCTTTGGTATTCATTGTAATAAATGGCTCTGCATTGAATACATGCACAGGTTCTCCTGTTCAAGCGTTGTGAGCCTAGACTGCTCCAGTTGCATATTCTCATTGTAATTGGATTCCATGACATTCTGTCACCCCTAAGATTGTGCCTGCCCATGGAAGTTCCTCCCTGCTTGGGGATGGTGTAGACTCTGGGTCTTGTGAAGTTTGGTTTTCATCTCTAGATTTGTAACATTTGTAGAACTGCTGGTCCTCTACAATCCTGAAGAGGCATATTTGTTTCTGTTGTAAAATAAAACATATATATATTTTCCCCTAAGAGCACCCTCAAATAAAGGGGCAGACTGACTTCTAGAATTTACCCATTTTTGCTCAACCTCAGCTCATAGAGAATATTTTCTTTATAGATACATGGTGTTCATTTGTCCTGGATGGTATTTTCTTATAACTCTAAAATATTATCATGTTCAAATGTTTTAGACCATAAACTCTCAATATTAGAACTTATTCTCTTGTTTCATCCTGTTGATATCTTTCCCCTTTCTATACCCACTATAACACGTAAAAACACCCCAGACACATTTTCAAGTAGGAGTAAGCACACACCAGAAGTCTCAGGTTTATTGGTGATGTATTAGAGTAGATCAGAGATAAGGAGCTGGAAGATGTCTTGGCTCTTGTAGGGAGGATAGGTATGTTCCAGAAGGCTTTGCTATAACATGCAGTTTCTCTATGTGGATAAAGAAGGGTGCAAGCTCTCCTTTGACCCCCTAAATGTACCAGAGCGTGTTGCTGCCATGAAATTGTACTGTAATATTTTCTAGCTGTGATTCATTCACAGTTTAATATGCTTCTAGTACTGGCTTGACTTTTCCCCCAGGAAGAGCCTAAAATCTCTTAATTATAATATAGACAGTGCACTGCACTTTGAATACAAATTTATCCATGTTCAGACTAATTTTTCTTGTGATTGTCTCTACCCTGGAGAAGTGCCTTTAATGAATTACATACAAATTGTGTAATTTAAGAAGTTAATTTGGTTTTCTGGTTACACAGGACTAAAAACAGCCCTTGTAGAAAGAGATGATTTCTCATCAGGGACCAGCAGCAGAAGCACTAAATTGATCCATGGTGGGGTGAGATATCTTCAGAAGGCCATCATGAAGTTGGATATTGAGCAGGTAATTGTGTATGCTGGTTGTTAAACAAAAATTGCGACTATGCTTTTTCTACCCAATTAAATCAGACTTTTTTTTTTTTTTAATGGCTTTTAACATTTCTTCCTATTGGAAACACCTATTTAGTGTGTGCTGCCATAATATCTTTCAGGAGAGGTGTGTCAGTTCTTTCCTGTAGTATTATATTTATGGGTAATCAAGGGCTTTTTCTTCAGAAGCATGTCAAAGTAGCAGATTTACAAAATCACTTTTGGATGTGTTGCCTTTTAACAATTGTGATTGGGTTTTTGCCAGTGGCCACCAAATTGCTCCTTTGCAAGCTGTTTCAGGGGAGCTGTGTTGTAATGCAGAGGGAGTGCCAAATTGATCCTCTTAACTGCAACTGCAATCATACGCTTATATTGTCACTGACATATTCTTAAGGAAAAGATGATCTGAGTCATGCTTTTCCTATGTCACACTTTATTGTGTCCAGTCTGCCACCATTTGAAAACTGCCAAGGCAGTGTGGAAGATGACATTTCCCAGAGGGGTAAAAAAAAAGAAAAAAAATCAGCTGCACTCCCTATCTGCTTTTCGTACATGAAAAACACAGAAGCACTGACTTGACATTGTCAAGTTTTGAATCTGTCCCCCTTTTTTCCTTGACAAGTTAGTTTTGAATCTGTCCCTTTTTCCTATGTTTCTCTTCAGCATATGATGAATGCAAAAAAGAAAGAAAGAAAGAAAAAAAAAAACCCAGCATGGATATAGAGTCAGCTAACTGATGATGTGTTCTGCATTATTTGCTGAATATCTATGAACCTTAATCTTTGTATTTGTGAAATTAGTATTATAATAGTAATGCTAGCTCTTTAGAGAGGCATAATGATAATCACAGGAGTTAAGTTAAAAGCTTTTTTTAATAATCTACCTGTAAAGTACTGTGCAACTGCTGCATAGCATCTTTGCTGGATTTAGTGAAGGCAAGAAGGAAACTTTTAGCATGAATTTGAACAATCTGTTATCTAACCTGGAGAAAATATTATGGGGAACTGAGAAAGGGGGACAATACAGAGAATGCAAGATAAATGGTTACAATAATCTTGTAACTCAAGTCAGGAAAATATCTTACACCTGGGAACTCTGACAGCATGTTTTTCTCCTATGCAAATACAGTTAAGGTTTCTAAAAAATCTTTGAGGTTGACAGCATGATGTATTATTAGAAATTTGATTAGGAGGGAGCTATCCTCGCTCAGAGGTAGAAGGTTTCTGTGTATCAATCAGTTGGCAGGGTGTCTATTTGCCATTTGAAAATATTATGATCTGTTACTGCCAAACTAATTTTCTCTGTTTTGATTTTCAGTATAGGATGGTAAAAGAAGCCCTTCATGAGCGTGCCAACCTACTAGAAATTGCTCCCCATTTATCAGCTCCATTACCTATAATGCTTCCAATTTACAAGTAAGCCTTTTGGTATCACCTGTATATTATTGCATGTCTGAGGTCAATAGAACAACACAGTTTTAATGGAAATAATCCCTCCATGTGTGTTACTTAATGTGGTTTTAAGTAGTCCTAATCTTGAGTCCCTTTCAAACATTTTCTTAGGTGTATTTAAAATGTGGGTTTTCCTAAATACTCTGCAGACTTATCTCTACAGACCAGACCTTGAAAGCAATGGAGGTTGTGTTCTGTTTTTATAATTAGCAGTATCTTATTCCATTTCCTGGGAGTATGTATATGAGAAACTACATCTGTGCTAAGGAATATTAGTGAGTCATGTGCAGGGTGTAAAATACAGACCCAAATGGTACTGTGTTGCAAAATCTGAATCTACAACATACCAACTCAAAACTCAACTATTTGAGGTCATTTTAAATGTCTGAGCTAGCAAAAACTGAAATTTTGCTAGGAAATATCAGGTTATAAATTAGAAAATCCAGTTTCCTAATGTTGTGGAAACTATCTGTGATGTTGCCTAAGTTTGTGTATTCAGGCTCAGTAATATGAAAAAAAGTGGATAGTGCTGCTCATTTAGCTGCATTAATGTAGTGAGGGCTTGAAATAGATATTACAGTTTTGGCCATCTTTTGCTCTAGATTTCTGAGAATTTCTTAGATCAGTGATTCTCTTTGCTGGGTGCATGTTATAGTCGCCTGGCCCTACCCTACTCTATTTACATCAGTCTCTGGATATGTGAGGGCCAGGCATTTGTATTTATTTTTAATGTTCCTCAGAGAGGTGTAATATATAGCCAGAATAAGATTCTTAGAGAAGATTCATTTGAAATCTCACTGATTCATTTACTTATATACTTCAGCTAGATTGTTGTCAAAAATAGTTACATAGGGCTCCTGTCCCTTTTGTAGGTATGCTTTGTTTTTCTTATATGAAAAGTCTCTTAGCCAGGTGCAGTGTTGCTTGTCTATAATCCCAGTGACACTGGAGGCCAAGTCAGGAAGATTGCAAGTTTGAGGCCAGCTTTAGCAGCTTAGTGTGACAAGAACTCAAAAAAAAAGGAGAAAAGTTTCTTGTAATTTAAGGTGGCATTCTGTTACATTATACTCTGTTTTTAAAGAAACCGTTTTCCCTATTTATGCTGTAGATGGTGGCAGTTACCTTACTACTGGGTAGGAATCAAGCTGTACGATCTGGTTGCAGGAAGTAATTGCCTGAAGAGCAGTTATGTCCTCAGCAAATCAAGAGCCCTTGAGCATTTCCCCATGCTTCAGAAGGACAAACTGGTAGGAGCGATTGTCTACTATGACGGTAGGTGATGTTTTGATTTTTTTTACAAGATATTTTTCTTTCTTACTATGACCCCTTAGAACATACTATGACCCTTACAGTAAATTCTTAATGAGGTCGTTTTGCAGTTTTACTTTTAATGCTAATCTTAGACAGCATACAAATGCACACATGTACATGCACTGGTTCACCATTTTCTTTAGCACTGGCTGAAAAACTACCTATAATGTTTTTGCTTCTAATGTTGTTTATTTTACATACTCCTTTTCTTCTCTAATTTCTACATGTGTCTCATGGTTGGTTTGGTCCATTTCTCATTGTTATGGATTTGGACCCCACCCTCGTGCCATTTAATTTGTTATATGTTTGCCAGTGAATACTTGCCTTATGAATATATTATAATGTTGAAAGCAGCTGAGGATCTGTTAGGTTTTCTAGATGAAACCTCTATTTTCAAGGGGTTATAAACCTAGAGAAAAATGCCCCTTGGGCTGAAATTGACATATTTGTATTTTGCATAGGACACATTCTTGAGAGTATAATTTATGTAATGAAGGTAGATAAACATTGCATCTGTTAAACCAAACCCTAAGATTTTATTGCTTATTTTATTGATGTTAGATGTTTTCTAACAGTGACATTACCCAGTGTCCATTTGCTGTGTGTTCAATAACTACAGAAGGGGCACAAAACAAAATAGTCAAAGCCATTTGTGAAATTTTACTGGTAGTTTTAAAAGGTGTGTGGGACTGGAAAATGGTCCAAGGATATCCATTTACAAGGAAATAGCTGGACACAGATAATTATACTTGTTCAAAAGGTCTTAGAAATTTTGTGAACAAAGCATAGCTTAGGCTTTGTATCTCAGTTACTCTCCCCTTTCCACATTATGTTGTCTTTTATCTTTGATGTTAGATATTTAAACTCTTAGCATGTAGAATTTTTTTTGTTATTGTTGTTTAAAGAGACTTTCATATCTATGCTTCATATTATGGGATGTGCTCAAGGCCAACCCTACCTTTTTTCTTCTTCTTTCCAGTGTTATGTTTCTGAATCAATTCAGCTGTCTTTCATATATAAATGCAAAATGTGTATGCTAAGGGGGCCACAGGGGCCAAACTGAAGAAAATGTCCCAGGAGCAACAATATTAGAAAAAATGTTAAGGGTCTTAGACAAACATAAAAGCTAGAAAATTAACAGTTTGCAGTGCCTTCCCACATCTGACCACCACAGGGGGCCACTTAACCACTTTTTTGGTGCCCTAGATTGAGCCTACATGTTAAAGGACAACCTAGACTGTGAATTTGCTTTCTCTGCATCAGACCCTTAATGTTCATCCATTGTAGTTTATTGAGTGATTACAGTAAAGAGGTTTTTGGTTTAGGAGAAGTAAGAAGGGATTCTGTAAATAGCATCTTGCTCATCTTGACATAGAAATGTTTGTTGCCTTTGCTTTTATTACTCATCCTTTTCTTGTAAACCTTCTCAAATTTTTATTCATTTTCTATATCATGTGTTGTATTGGGCAACCACTAATTTTATTTATTAGATTGTGCATATCTGAATCACCTCGTGAGGTATATTATTGGATATCATATCTGAATTTGTGACTGTCATGTGTTACTTTTGCATTCTTATGAATTATAGATTCTTATTGATTCTACATGGAAAAACCAAAGGAAATTTATGTTACATAATGAAGAGGAAACATTATTCTACTAGAATTAAGAGAAAGAAGAATTTCTTTAGTCTAGAATTGATCTTTATAGCTTGTTATAGGTTACAAAATTGTAAGTTGAGCAAAGATTATTGAAAAATTTTAAAATTGTTATTGAAAATAATTTCAAATTGCTAACTTGGAAATTGGTTATAAAATCTTAAATAATGAACTGAACAAGAATTATTTTCTATATAATTCTATTCTGATCATTATTTGCTGTTACACCTTGTTCTGAAATGATATAGACCTAACTATGTCATACCTGACGTGAGGCAAAACAAAAATATACAACAGTAAGGTCCTTTGGTTTTACAGCTGTATTCACAGATAGAGACAACTCCTGTTTTATCTAATATAATGTGATGGGCAAATTAAGAATCTGCATGGAAATAACTTACAGAGGAACTTGTAGGTAAAAGAATTGAATGCAGTAGATGCATGCTTAGAAAATGTTAAATGCCTTATTCTTTGACCAAAAGAAGAATTCAAACTAATTCAAAGAGAACAAAATACCATTGTGCACATTAACCATTACAAACCCAACTGAAAAAATTTATAAGATAAAACTTTCTTAACAAGAAAAAACCCCATACTTTTCCTAATAAATGTTTATTATGAGTCTATAATAACAGTCTCAGTGTGTTAGTCAGCTTTTCATTGCTATACTGAAATACCTGACACAAACAATTAAAAGGAGGAAAGATTTCTTTTTTTTAATATATATATATATTTTTTTTTTTGTTAGACACAATACCTTCATTTTGTTTATTTAGTTTTATGTGGTGTTGAGGATTGAACCCAGGGCCTCGCGCACTCTACCACTAGACTATTCATTTTTATTCCAGCCTAAAACTCAGACCCAGACCCGAGGAAAGATTTCTTTTGACTCACGGTTTCAGATCAGAATTGACAGGCTCTATTGCTTTGGGCCTGAGGTGAGGCACAATATTATGGCAGAAGGGTGCAGCAGAGGAAAGCTGCTCAACTCAAGACAGCTAGAAGCAGAAACAGAGGTAGAGAGGAAAGGGCCAGGGACAAGATACATTCCTTAAAGGCATGTGCCTAGGAACCTACTTATTTCCATGCTCCACCTGCCTACAATTTCCACCACCTCCCTGTAGTTTCAAATTATTAATCCTTCAAATGGATAAATCCACTGATAATGGTAGAGGCTTCATGATCCAACCATTCCCCCAAAACTCCACTTCTGAATTTTGCTGCATTGGGGATCACACTTTCAACACATGAGCTTTTTGGGATCATTCATATCCAAACCATAATAGTTCACCTAAATGATTTCAAAATGAATTGAGGCTACATGAAATAATGCTTTTAAAATACTTAAATTCACATAAGTACCCATTTAAAAGTGAACAGAAATAATATTTTTTATAACTCATACCTAGGAAGAATTTTAATTCTGTTGAAAAAGTGTTATAAGTGATCCTATGAAGTTTTGCTAACTAAAAAGTTATTGGTGATACATTATCATACAGCTACTTCAGCACCATTGAAAAGTGAAATATAACAGTGTGAAAATGCAGTGAGGAAGACTAGTAAATATTTTTATGAACTTGGTCCAAGAACTGAGATAACCTTTAAGATCTTGTCAATATAGACATATTAGGGCTATTCCATTTGAAATCTAAAATGTACAAAAGTCCAAAGAGTTTTCTTAATCACTCATAAGCACAGTTCATCCTAAATAATTCTGATGGCTATTTCATATGATTACGACAAAATCAGCTTTCCCACAAAAGTTCATAAAGCTAATGGAGTAAATTCTCTGCACTTTTGATACAGCAATGATGGTGATTATTCTGTATATGGCATCATTGTGATCCATTGCCATATTTTATTATTAACTGCTAAAAACAAACTGACACATGGAGGAATAACTACTATCTTTTCGGTATAGACAGAGTAAATGTCAAGTTTCTCAGTTAAATCCACATGAAATGAAAGTTGGGATACAAAGTGACATACCGGGCTTTCCTCTAGTTGTATTTTATTTTTATGTTCAGTTGGAGAAAGCATTCTCTAAACAGTCAAGTCTGGCTTTCTGAGTGAGACATGTACTAGTGTTTTCTATGTAGCCCTTTGCTTTCTCTTAGTGGGACACATCAGCTGGCCCTGGCCACAGTCATTACCAATCATGAAAGGGTTGCTATGAGAGAGCATGGTGACCAAGCCAACTCTTCCTCAACAAGAAGTGTTTAAGGCATGCCACCTTGGGTGAACTTAGCGGGCTCTTAAATTATGTGAACCAGCTGCTGGGAGATAGCCAGTTTCTTAAGGAATTTACTTTATCTTTCTCTATCCACTTCAATTTTCTAGTTCCCAGTGTGGATCTTTGGTGCCATTCTAGTTGGACTTCAGTCATCCAATCCAGTGCACAGAAAATGAGATATAATTAAAAATCATTAAATATTTAAAACCATTAAATACCCCCGTTAAGCTTCTATAAAATGAAACTGTAGAACAAAATTATAGCTTTAAATTCTTTCTTTGTGCCAGTCAAGACGTTGACAGAGAGAAATGTCTGTTTATTACATACCTGACGATGCCTGTAAGTATTCCTCATGCACATATGAAAATAGCAACCACAAGAAATTGCATCAGCTTTCCTAATGTAAATAAAAGTTGGTTACATCCATGTTTCAAAGAGGAAATTAAAGCCCCGTGTTCACTAGAATATTCATTTTTATTCCGGCCTAAAACTCACAGCATACAAATAGATGAATTCAGCTCATGAGAGAGCAAAGCCAATTTAATCTCTGGCTCCCCTGAGGTAAATGTAGTTCACGGTCCTGCCCCCACCCCAACCTCAGCTATAATCCCTGGATCCTGGAGGTAAAAATGCATTGAAGTGAGGAAAATTCTTCAGCAGGATATAATGATCCAAAATGACAGGGACAATAATGACAATGAATTTCATGTCTCCCAGTCATGAGCTGGAGATGCTTGACTAGGCTGACTTACACAATTAAATTGTTACAGGTACAGCAGGAGATGCAGTTAGCTGTGCTTTGGGGAACGCTGCCTCTGGCAAAAGGCAAATTGTGGAATTCAGATCCTTTTGTTAGGAACAAACTATCACTCCTTTAAGCATATACCCTAGATGATTGTGCACTTTAATAAAAGAAAGCCTGGGTAAAGACAAGTCTTTTAAGGTGTTGATCTATCAACTTTAAAAACTTAAAAAAAAATCAATTACTTCATTCCACAAAAGTGATTTTTTTTTTCACTCATGGTTTCATTTTTGTGTTTTTCATTGAGTTCCTGGAGATAATCATATCTTAAGATGGTGCTTGTGATCTTCATTTACAGTATTTATAAACATAGTTGTTGAGCAAATTGGTGTTATCTACTTTAAATTGGACCGACATATTTTCTTCATAGCAGAAGTAGCTTAAATAGAGAACTGAACATTATGTGTCTGTAACCAAACTAGCAGTGCCATTTTGCAAGTTTGGACAACTTGTGTAACACTATTCTTAAAAATTGGAATGGTTTCTCTGAAGCAGAGGTTCTTGATTAGCACAAGACCATCCACTGGGTTGTAGGAAGAATACATTAGATCTTCTACTAAGATTATCTTTATTCAGTTCCATATAAGGTCTTCTTTTGTGCATGGTTCAAATGTACATAACATTTGGTACAGGGTACATGTAACTTATAAATGGATATACTTACTGGGGATGTATACTGACATTTACTTTTAGGATAATTTTAATTTCTTTTTTGGACCACGGAGCTGGTAATTTGCCATCATTTTATTTCTTTGATAATTGGCTAATTTAAATATTTTCAAGATAGATGTATTCGGCATGAGGAAAAATTCCTTTGGAAGTGTAAATGTTACTCAATCTCTTCCTTCATTTCCCAGGGTCCATTTTTTATAAACATTGATTGAGGTGGCTAAGAAGAAACAAGCAAAACTATTGAATAAGAGGGGATATTATCTTGGGGACCTCAAAATTATAAAAATTTGATACAATACATTAAAAACTTGTGTTATTTTTTATTTTAATCTCCATGTTAAAAGAAAAAAATAAATTTATTAAGTTCTGTGAACAATTCCGATGGCTCCTACCATTTTCAAGCCCTTATTATTGTGCAAACAAAGATTTAAAAATATGCAAATATTGGTACATACAAAAGAATACATATAACATGTGTAGGATATAAAGCTTAATCACAAAGACCCTGGAATCCCAAACCAGCCTTAAAACCTAGAATATTACCAATGCCTTGAAGCTGTATGCCCCTATTCTCCAATTTCATCCCTCTTTGCTAAATACTAACTGCTATTCTGAATTTTATAATTTGGGTTCTGTCTCTCATGCTTTAAAATTGTATCACATATACATACATTTAAAAATGATCCGCTATTTAGTTTTCTTTTTAAACTTTGTAAAAATATTATATGATGTATTTTATAAATCACTGTAAACACTTCGGGGAACAGTTGGACACCCTGAAGTCAAGCATGCATGCATCTTTATGATCCAGTAATTCTGTTATTAGGACCAGCACTTATGTGTGTTCACCAGGAGACATCTAAAAACAAAAGTTTATCAAAGCACTGGGTGTAATTTAAAAAATGGAAATAATACAAACATTCATCAATAGACAAGTGAATAAATAACTTATGGTCTATTCATGTAATAGAGCAAAACAGCATTGTGTGTGAATGAACTATAACTAAATCAAGTAACATGGATGAGTCTTAGGGAAATGATATTTACAATGGGATGATACACTGTCTCACAGTTGTAAGCATCACAACCATAATACTTTCCTGCCAAGGTTGCTGCCTTGTAGTTGAAACATCCATTTGGAAGTAGATGACTTGAATTTACAACTTAACTGCATTTTGAGCCACATGTTGCACATCTATAATCTTAGGCTTATGATACCTAACACGCAGGCTGTTTTGGACTTAAATGAACTAATAAATATAAAATACCTTTATAGGTACAAAGCATTATTCAATAATTAATTGTCTTATTTGCGCCAATTTTATAGATACTCTGTCATCCATTGGATTTCTACTTACGTAAATTTCTACTCAAGTGAAGCATTGTTTATTCAAGTATCCTCTTTTTTTTAAAAAACTTACTAGGCATTTAGTAACACCTAGTAGTTATTTGAACAAACATATACACCTACATTGAAAGCATAATAATAATTTTTATTTCTTTTTTTAAATTAATGCAGATTAACTGTACAAAACAGTGGGTTTCACTGTGTTGTATTCATATCAGTATCCCTTTATGTATTTAAAGTGGGAAGTTTCTTCCAGAAAAATTTGCTAAGCATTCTTAAGGAAAAAGTAAAAACTACCATTCACATGAGTATGCTCCAGGTAATTGAACTTTAAGGGTTAAAAGACAATATTTAAAAGAGTTCCCTCTAAAATCCTTTTGGCTATTGATATAAAAACATTTGTTTTAGTATTTCTCCTTTTCATGGGCAGTTTTACACCTCTAAATTAAGCAGATAGTTTTTATCTTGATTTCCTACTGTCAGCTTTCTCATTGTATTTTTCGTCTTGGTCTCTGTGCGTTACATAAACGAAACTGACATTATTGCTTATATAGCAGGCTTTTTTTTTTTTTTATTTTTTGCCCTCAACTGGTGCCTTTTTGCTATTCAGTGTATCTGGATACCAACTAATGCTAAATGAAATTTGACATGTACCCCTAAGAAACAAAACTTATAAATTGTGGCTTCAAAAGAAACCTTGAATAAATAGGACACACTGTGTCCACCCAGGCTAACATCCAACATATGCTTTAGCTTCCTGATGATGAGACAGAGCAAGAGAGCCCTCAGGAAACTTTACAATTGTTTATTGCTCACTTGACCAGTCTGTATTAAATACCAGGCTTTCATGTTCTTAAAATTATTTTTTAAAAATCAAAAGTACACAGAAGTCATTTTGATCAGGTATAGCATACTGAGCGAGTGGTCATCTGTGTTGTACTCTGAATATAAAAGCTTTAAAACTGCCAAAAATCTACCTGTATAAGCATATGTATAAGGTTATTTGAGCCAAATAGTGATGGTGGGTTCACAGTAGGTTCTTTTCCTCTCCCTCTTTGGGTTCAGTTGCCATCCCTTCCCATCTCACTTTTTTAAAGTAGTAGGATCAGTGTCGAAATCTGCTATGTTCAGATCTGTTCATTTTTTTCTTCCAACTTGTTCATTCATACAAAAAATTATTTACAAAGCCTTCATTATTTGCTCGGCATTGTGCCTGGCATTAGGGCCAAATGCGTAAAAGATAGTCCTGAGTTAGCAGATTTTGAGAGAGTTCATTTTATAAGATGTGATACATAGTTCCTACTACCAATGATATTTTGCAGTTGTGTAGCAGAGAATGGCTTTCTAAATGTTTTTTTCATAAGTTTTCTTAGTCAACTCATCTCTCTGTGTGTGCTGGGATAGGATATTTTGATCCCTATTTCATAGGAAGAAAAGTAACCATCACTAAATAACAGGATTAGTATTTTAGATACATGAAGATATTAAAGTATTTTTTAACTCAAAAAAGAGAACTTTAGTAAATGAAGGTAATAATGATATGTTTCTTTTAGCTACCACTGATTCTTTTTAAAAAATAATTAATTAATTTTAATTAGGTATAAATGACAGCAGAATGCATTTTGATTCATTGTATACCATTGTGACACAACTGCTCATTTTTCTGCACACAATGTAGCTTTACAATGCATGTGCAGTCATACATGTACGTAGGGTAATGATGTCTATCTCATTCTACCATCTTTCTTGCCCCCATGCTCCCTCCCCACCCCTCTACCACTGATTCATAAGGATTGAACCCAGGGTCTTATGCATGCTAGGCAAGTGCTGTACCACTGAACTATATCCAGAGCCTGTCACTCTTGTTAAAAATAAATAAATAAATAAAACTAAATAGTTAACTAAGTAAGTCCATTTTTACTATGGTAAATTTGAACATATGTGAAAATGATGAGTTTAATAAAATGAATTTTATCACTCATGGCCAGACTTCATCTGTACTCTTATTTGCTCCTCCCCCTCATCCAGATGACAAGCATTTCATCCACAAATATCCATGAATATTTGTTCTGTGTCTTTAAAGTGAAGGGTTCTATTTTAACACAGCCATACCACACCTAAATTATTAAATTATATTTTTTTAATATGAAAAGTCGGGTCATGTTGACATCCCTTGTAGTCTCATAACTTTAATACGTTCCTGATTAAGAAATCAACTCATAAGATGGACAAAATCTTAGTTATGGTTTTATAAGTTAATTAATTAAAAAAAAAACCTGATAGGTTTTCCATACCTTCTTTTGCTTCTTTCTGGTTTGATTTAACAGGTCCTCCGTTATTTCCTGTAGTTGGTAGTTAGAATAGTCCATCTGTTGCTGCATAGGAAACGATATCCCAAGTCCAATGGAAAACAATACATATATATATATATATATATATATATATATATATAGTTTCTCATGGTTCTGAGGATGGATGGGCTTAGCAGGGTGGTTGGAAGCCCTCATACAGTTGCACTGAGATGGCAGCTGAGGTTGGAGTTGTCTAAAGATCTTTTTGCCCACCTGTGGGGTGTCTTGGCTGGAAAGGCTAGAGTACCTGTGACTGGCTGGCATCTCTCATGTCTTCTCTATGTGAACTTTTCCACTAGTTAATCAGGTGTTTTACGTGGTAGCTGTTTTCCCCCAGTGAGAGTACAAGAGACCAAAGCAGAAATAAAAGGCAGATCTCTTTGCCTCTCCTTGGAAATTAATAGTGATTTTCACATTCTATTAATTTATATAAATTATGGAGGCCGAGAGATTTAAGGGATAGGACTTTATAAGAATAAGAAAAACAGGAGGAAGTTTATCTGGGAGACATGGAACAGCCTAACGACAAGCTTTAGGGAAGTGGAATCTATTTGTTGTGTCAAAAGCCCTTTAGAGGTGGTGATAAAAATTTCCATTATGAGTTTTTTTCCCCCCTTGCTCTGTGTTACCCTTTTGTTTTTTAAATCAGTCTTTAGAATCATTACCTAGGTAATTACAATATTTCATTAGTAGTTCAGGGGTTGCAAACTGGTACTTTTCTGTATTTTTCAGTTATTAATTGAATTACTTATAATTTTTCTGTTTCAACTATTTGCATACATTGTATATAGGAAAATCTGGGAAAATGCTTAATTCTTTCCATATATTTACCAGTTTTCCAAAGAAATGCATTTTTTTTCCTAGCATCTTCCAAATTTAATGATATTTTGAAGGCATTATTAACATCAACTCAACAATTTAGGTAGTTTGAAATGGGAGTTACTGATGTTCAAGTTGGCAGTGGCACCTCCTCCAGATGGTTCCTGGGCCCTTTTGTGATACTGTCTGTCAGTAGCCTATGATGACTTCTCTGCTGTCTGCTATGACAAGATATTTTGGACTCATCTTGAAACTTTGGAAGTTTCAAGCCTTGGAAGCAGCCATCGCTCCAATAAACCTTGTTTCCCTTGTGTAGAACATGGTAATTAGAGACCTTAATCTTTTTTCTTTTTCATATGGAATGCTTCATGAATTTGCATGTCATCCTTGCATATGGGCCATGCTAAACTTCTCTGTACCATATATGTATATGTGCTTTAAAAATGAGCACTAGAGACCATAACCTATTTCCTATGGATGTTCCTTGCTACTGATTAGTTGTTATTTTAGGCCATATGATAGAATGGATATGAGGAAATAGGAAGTAAAAGGCTATAATGATTAGTCATCAAGAAGCTACAAGGACTGGTCTTTAGGAACTGATTTTTTTCCATGTTATTACACAGCAATAAAATGCCTGACTTATCTGTTGGTAGGATCTTTAGGTGCCCACTGTCCTAGCTATTTAACATGTGTTCTAGCATCCATCCAATGGAAAACAAGAGTCTGCCCAGCAAATTCTTAGAAAAAGGGAGAAAGAGAGTAAGAACTCTACTCAAATCCATCTGGGTGTTGCTCTGCAGATCACACACAGTAGATCTCTTGGTGTGATGGGAAGCCAGCCTCATATTATACATCTGACCTCCCAAGAAAGAGCACTAATAACAACATTCTTCAATTAAAAAGCCCCATACTTTACTTGCAACTACTAATATTACAACCAAGACCTTGGAAATGTAATAGAAAAGTTGTGAAAAAAGGCATTGGTTACTTAGTCCTTATAAATATAAATAACACCTTGGTAGAATACATTCTCTGGAGCAAAACAGATTCCAATTTTAGAATGTGAGTTTTCAAACTAGTTTCATTATTAGTCTTAATACTTATTTATATCACACTTTATATTAGTGAAACCCTCCTTAGACTGTTAATACCCACCCACAGAATATATGAACCACATTACACCTAATTTTTTAAAACTCAGATCTGCTCATTAAACACACACACACGCACACATAATTTCTTATACAACCTATATAATTACCACTCCCTTTTTGTCTAAACCTTATATGTATTCTCTTAATCACTGGAAAAGTATTACTAATATCTGGTCTGGGGCCTATTAAGAAGAGTAATTCTTTGGGAAGAAAATGGTACAAGAACACAATAATTAGATGAAAGCAGCAACCAGATTAAGATGAAAATCAAATAACTTGTATAATGTCTTTATGTCAAAGATGATTAATATATAATTCTGAATTAACTAGGGAGAGGTAATGAGAAAGACTAGCAGTAAACCAGAAACTTTTATTTTCCAAGAGTTTTAAATATTTTAATTTTTAATCTGAGATGCACTATAATGACTGAACTTGATTCATGTTTTACTTTCTCTTATGAAGGTTAAATCTAACTGAAAGATAATTCTCTGAGTGTTTTTGCTATGTGAAAAGCACTATACCTCAATAGTTACCTCAAATCCATTTTATTAAAAGATGAGTTATAAATACATTATCATTAAAAAGTAATTGGGGGACTTAGTCTCTAGCTCAGTGGTGGAGTGCTTGCCTCACAATTGTGAGGCGCACTGGGTTGGATACTTGGCACAAAATAAAAATAAGTAAAGATATTATGCCCATTTACAACTAAAAATATATATGTATTTTTTTTAAAGTAATTGGAATACACTTAGTATTAACCAATTGGATAAATTCACTACCCTCACTCGGATAGAAGAAAAGCAAACCTATCTTTTTCAGTAGGTGCCTTTACTAATAGCATTCAAAAAATAGGAAATAATATGTATACTAGTTGTAAGAAATAGATATATTGCATGAAGCAGATCAACATATATATTTACCTTTTCCTTCTGTTTTCTATTATGAATTTCTTTTTTTCAGAATAGCTTTGGGTAAAATTTGTATTGCCATGATCCTTAACTAAAAATAAGAGAAAAAGATACTTCTTTACTTAATTATGTTGAGTTTTTTAAAGTAGCAAAAGCCCTCATTTTTTAAAAAGCTAAGCATAAACATTACTACCACAAATGTAATGAAACACATACAATTGACAGTAATTTTTAAAGTAATATAATACCTAGATGCAGTTAAACACCTCACTCACTAAAGTCTAATTAATTTAATTTGCTACATTTGCTGTTATCCTTGGACCCTTTCTTTTCCCCTTCATACCCCACTCCACAATGTACATAGAATTAATTCAGGCCATAAATTTTAATTTAGACTTATCTTCTCCCTTTTTTGTTATTATGTATCTCAGTTCAACAGCCTTTAATTGCATCTAGGTATAATGGAGGGCCTCTGTGTGCCTGGTGGTTGTGTGTAATTGGGTTTTTCCTCCTCTTCTACCCACCTGCTCCTCATCCCTCCAGGTTTTGGAAAGGTCCTCTTTTCTCACTCTCTGCACTTTTTGAGTTATTACCTCTCTTAATTCCTTTTGAATGATGGCAGGTTAGGCATGTTTCACAAATACTGAACTTGTAATTTTAGAGATATCAGGATGTCTGATCATAGCAGCTCTTATTTAAATTATTTTGTTGGCTGAACTAGATATTGTTCAGAGCAGTGACCCTCAGAAACCAATTCGGTAATCCTGAGCATAAATCAAGAGTACCAGGAACTTAGAAGGCCATTGAGCATTAGAGTTCTTATGAACAAAGAAATCTCCTGTTTATCACCTCTATGACCTGTATTTGATATTTGAAATCATATTTTGTATAGTATTGGACGGAGCCACAAATCGGAACAAGTTGCCATGAAGGTTTTCCTAACTCATGCTAAGAAAGAGCTGCAGTGCTTTCATCAGGAAGGAGTCTGTTTGCTAGAAAGACCTCCAGGGCATTATGTTACCCCAGACCTTCACACTGATCCCTGCCCTCTACAAAAATGGAAGTTTCCAAAGAATGAAGGAAGCAGCAGCCACTGAGCATGGAGAGCATCTCTCCTGTTCAGCAGCATGTGGCCTTTCTCATCGCTTTCAGTTTTCTTTGTGTCCAGAATAAAACAGCCATGTGTAGAAAATTCTGTACCATTGCATCCTTGAGGATCCCTTGGCTTGATTGCAGTGATCTCTGTGTGTATGTTTGCTTAGTCTCTTAAAGGAAAATAATTTAAAAGCTAAGCAGTCTTTCTCTCCCTCATCAACTCATGAGCTGTGAATCTTTCTGGAGAAATATTGTACATCTTAAAAGCAGTATTTGAATATGTCTCATGATTTTGCTGCTGAAACTGCGGCAACCCAAGTTGCAGGGCTTCTAAACCAGCCTGTATCTCACTGTTTACCCTCTTTGTCTGTTAAAAATTTGATTCTGTCAGCAGGGCCTCAGGTTTGGATGTTACCACCAATAGTTTGTGAGATCACAGGATGGGGAAAAAATGGTTTTCATGTGAATACTGCTCAACTTTTTGATGTGTGATTTTAGGGAAGTTGTTGACCAAATGTTGACATGTGATATTTCTGAATTGAAATGTGCCTGCTTTAGGTCTAGGCTAACTTTATATCATTGATACATCTGTGTACTCTCTTAAGAATGAATATCAATACTTTCTAAAATGTTCTTTTGTGTAATTTTGTACTCTGTCAAGAATGTCTTTACTATGTTAGTCTTGAAATGCTTAGAATGACTATAAAGGGAGCAACATTTTGCATTACAAGTTGAAACAATGTGTTGATTCATATATTTTCAGATGATAAAATTCTCAGTTTTCTATATGACTATCAATTTTATTTATTTATATATATTCAGTAATAACATATTAGTACCATCTCTATGTCAGGCGATGTCATAGGTACTGGATGGAACAACAAAATATTTGCTTTCTTTTTTTTTAATTTGCCATCTTTTTTAAAAAATATTTCTTTTACTTGTACACCTTTGTTTTTATTTATTCACCTTTGCATGGTGTTGACGATTGAACCCAGGGCCTCGCACGCGCTAGGTGAGTACTCTGCCGCTGAGCCACAACCCCAGCCCAAAATATTTGCTTTCTTAGAAAAGCTTTTTGGCAACTGGAGGCTATTGATAAGTCAACCAGTGGTTTACATTTGCATTTGAGACATTCAGTGAAAGGTGCACACCTAAGGTGCATGCAAGGGAATCTAGACAAGATTTCTTAAGTAATACTTTGCTGAATTTAGTAAAGAATAGTAATATAGCCAGGTAAAGTTAGTGGAGGAGGATGTGGAAGGGAGCATTGTGGCCAGAGGAATTCAGGAACACGGACTTCAGGAAGCAATTGTATGGAACTTGAGTGTAGGGTGGGTAGATGCACACAGAGTACACACAAAGCCTTGGTCATGGAAGATCAGCTGTTCCACACTTAGGAGTTTATCTTGAATTCTGGAGGCAGTGGGAATGCAGTGTATGAAAAGCACATATTAGATACAGGAAATTCAGTATGTGGAAATGTGTTTGAATGATGAGTGTGAGAGTTTTGGGTGAGATTGAATGCTGATTTGAAGGAACCCCTGGCCAGGAAGAAGCAAAGACATAGGAAAGAAGAGATGTACCACCTGCAATAATATCCATGTTTTTTCTTTCATCTTCTACAAAACTACCTAGATTTTCTTATTATCTTAGTAGCTGTCTTTGTGGTTTAACTCTTTATTTATATGTCTGTCCTTTCAGGTTTTTTGTTAAGTCTTCCATTTGGAAATAAGTCAATAAACTAAATCAAGTGTTTCCAAATTCTGTTTTCAGAACAATCTAGATCCTTCAAAACTTTAGAATGTGGGCTTTAAAAAATCTGTGATTGCCCAACTGGTTTATGTCAGCATTTTGGAAAGAATATCAGTCTTTAAGCAGTGTTAGAGATGTAAACCCTCTGGAGAGTGAAGAATGCCTGGTGCATGCTAATTTTGTACTTATCCAGGTGGAAGAAGAAGAGGAATAGCCAAAGCTATAGATAGAACAAAGGCATGTCAGCTGCAACCTGGTCTCAGTTTGGGCTTAGCTCTCCTCACCAATCCTGTATTGGGACATTGGTAATTTATTTATTTATTTTTAACCTGTATCATATTAAGTTCTTACTTTGACAAATCGCATTTTGATTTATAGTCTGTGCTTTTGGCATGTGCTTTAATGGCATTAGCCAACTCTAGACACATACTGAATTCATTATGTACCTTATGTATGTAAGTAGTAATACTTCCTTTTAATGAACATACGGTCACATCAAAGTGCTGTGAGGGTGTTTTACAAAAGCGTCTTTTGCAGTGCTCCTCAGAAGTTTGGAGACGTGTGTTAAGTTGAAGACTAATATGCTGTATTTTAAGTTGTATTTTAATAGAGTAATATATTATAATTTTGCCCTCTCCTTAAGGTGAATAGTCTGTTATAGTCTGCTTGAGTCTTTGATTCTTAGGCTTAGGTTTTAATTAGAATTCAACATTTTTGACATGTAAATTTTTTATTTGTAACCAGATGAATTAAGAACTCAAAGTAAAATTGACTTTGAATTTGTAACCTGATCTAAGATGTTGAGAAAGAACAGATATGAGGAACTCTTTTTCTTATTTTCTATAGGTGGTAAGACATTTACAGAATCTACTCACATAGATGATCTGGGGCAACACTAAAGCTTGGCTAGGTCTCTTAAAAGACTTCTTATTCTTAAAATGTGGGCATCCTTCAATAACATGTTGGGGCAGGACTTTGAGGGTAGATAGAGGTAGAGAAGTGAACCAGCAATTGCCTACTAGGTGTAGCCAGCTCTGAGCAGGTTTCTAAGGGGAGTGGCTGGCAACATAAACCACCTGTCCCAGCTGAGTTGGCAGTCATGATACCCATTCCATTCCTATTCTGTGTGGGGATCTGATCTTGGTTCTGAACAGGGAAGCAGTCTTCTTATTGCAGTGATCCATGGAATCAAATGTGTGATAGTATTTTGGAATTTCTTTGTGAGAAGGAGGAACTTTGAGGACACAGGCAACCTTTAGAAATAGGCCAGTTTCTTATGTAGAAAGGTTGAGAAGAATGCCAAAGATATGGACAAGCAAGCTAGATGGAAGTAGAGTTCTGGTCCAAAAGAACACAGAAGACAAACCAGATATTGGGGTGGGGAGTCTTATGTTTGGAATATATGGGAAGAGGAACTGCAGCCTGTTGAGTACCAGGAATTCCCTTGTCTAGGGGCTCCCTAAAGACAGGTATCAGTTTGTGGACATATAATAGATTCTGGAGGGTTAAGGACTTCTTTGACCCTGCCAGGTGCAGTCAGGATTGACTCAGGACTCTGTGGGCCAGAGCCTGGGGAGGGAAGGCTTCCAGTAATTATAACAGAGCTGGGGCACCTTGACTGTCTCAGAAACTAATAAGAGTTTTCTTTGAAATAACCAGCATTTCCAGGAAGACCTTGAGAATTGCTGGGTAAGAGGCTCTATTCACTGAAACATAGTATTTGATTTCTTTTTACTTTTCATTATAAAACAAAAGTGAAAACCTTAGTAGTACTTTTGGTATGTCCCAGCTTTGCCTTTAAAAGTTGAAAGTAAAACTAATGAATACATTTCAATTTGGAGTAGCATTGTATGAAGTCTAAATTTGTGATTCATTTTTTTTGAATCATAGGAAATTAGAAATAGGATAGTGTGATGGGTTAATTGCTTTTTACATTTGACTCTTGCTTCATGTTACCAGGCTCTAGAATTTCAGACACAAAGGTAAAACTTTTGGCATTCATTGAAACCTTTTTATTGGAAGAGGTATTTATGGAACTATTTAATTTTAATTTAAGTTAATCATAGTTTATCATAAATGAGTGTAAAGCTTATTTATTGAATTGTTTTATTTATAAACTTTTATTGAGTGCAGATTATATCAAACTCTGTAGAACATTGGAAATGTCTTTCTTAAGTACAGGGCATATTGATTTTATTTATAATTGTTTTCTACCACCAAACTCCCCACAAAGGGGGAGTTCAGTTTTACGTGTTTATATGTTTCACATTAATAAATTTGTTAGCTTTAAAAAACCAACTTTGATATCTGGCATACTATTTGATGTATGTGGTGGCAACACTGACATGGTTTTATTGTTAACTATATAGTATACAAACTTCCTTTTTATTTCCGTTAATCTAGAAGATAAATCAGATATTCTGCTAGCTATTAGGTTGTGAAATTAAACTGACTCTCACAGTATTTGCACCTCAGCTTATTTGCCTCAGCATGTGACTTTGATTATAAAGGTTCAGATTAGTTGTTCTATCATTTCTCTCAGGGTGATCAAGCTGTGGTAAATTGATTGGTATTAGCACAACTCACAGCCATTATAAATTGATTACTTTAGACAAAAAAATATTTAATACCTTCCTACATGCTAGGCATTGTTGTCCTTGCTACAGATAAACTGCTGGAGGTGATGATGGAGAACAGAACCAAGTTCCTGCCTTTAATTTATTCATTCCTATGAGAAGTGAAACATCCATGTAAATCAGATGTCTCAGATTGCTGTTAAAAAAAAAAAAAGTCCAGTAGGGCAAACTTATTTGAATGATCCAATTAAGATCAAAATTTTGCTTAGTAATGGTGAGTTTAGGCCGAGGCAAATGAATAGTCTTACTGGAGACTGTATTTGTCAAGATGTGAGTCTGAATGTTTGCTTATGATTTGAACATGAAATAAAAGCCTACCTCTAACCAGAGGAGAGGGAAGGTCAGTTTAGTAGAAGGCAATCTTTGTTAATAAGAGTTTTTTTCCTATAATGCTTTCACTCATATCTGGTCATTTCAGTGGCCCCAGGGGGATTGGCAGAGAAATTGATATTATCCCTACTTTATGGTTGAAGAAACAGAATGAGCAAAGGGTTGTGCCCAGGATTATAGTTCTTGGTGACAGGCTGGGTCCTGAATTCAGGCATGCAGAGTTTCTAGCCCAGTTTCCCCTCCAACCCCCAGGAGAGAGTGATGTCAACAGTTTTGTATGCAGTCTTTCAGACAAGCAGGATGCTGGCTCTGGTCAGACTGATTTGATAACAATTTGATAAGATGTGGAATCTTCCTATGATTAGAGAAATCTGATAGGATACAAGACTGTCCCGGAAACAGATAAAGGTTCTCAAAAGGTTGCTTCCAGTTAGAATTCCCCAGCTGGTCCTTAGCACATGGTTCCATGTGTTTATTATGTGTCTCACACTCAAAATCACCCCTGGGGCAGATTGAGCCATCCTTTGTGAAAAGTTGTGTGCATGTACTCACACACAAATGAGAGGGAAGGCTGCGGGAGGATTCTGTGCAAGTGGAGGATTCATTTCCATTTGCCAGTCCTTTGAAGAAAGAGGGTGCAACTACATCAAATGGCTTCTTGTAACATTTTATGTAGTTAGATTCCACAATGGGCTTATTTGAAAATTTTGATTGCAATTTATGCAATAGGTAAAAAATGGGAAATATCAGCGAAATCATCAGGTTCCAGTCTGTGATTCCATCCTAGAGGAAACTGAGGTACAGAAGTTGTCACCTGTTTTCGGATGTTAGTTGTAGGTAATAAATAAGTACAAATAAAAATCTGGCTGATTTTAGGAGAAAAGGAATTTCTTGAGAGGATGTTGAGCAACAGCAGAAATGCTGGGAAGGCAGAATATCTAGCATGAAATTTAATGGATGAAAAATGATTTGCAGCAACTAGAGCCATAGGCAAACTGCTGTTCCAGAATCAGTGCACCAGACTTTGCTGCTGCTGATTGCACATCACATGTTACTCTACCACCTCTGCTGATATCTCTGTCATCACAGCTCCCAGAAATGGGGTGGTGCTGTTGCCATTATCAGCACACCCACCTCCATATTGGACGTTCTTTGGTTCATTAGGTCTAGATTGGGAGCTGGGTAAAAGGCCATGTTATGGTGGGTCACTCTTCCCCTCCTGTTGGAGGAGAGACTACTGGTCTGCAAGGCTTATAGGGTGGTGAATGAGATTAAATGATGGGAAACAAACCCAAACTAAACTAAAACAGAGCACCAGAAAATTATCTGCCATGGAAACATACCTTAGTGGCTGTTTAAAGGATTAGAATTTGAGTTTTCTGATTTTTCCCAGGATACCAAATTTATAGCTAGAGTTGATTTCCTTTGTTAAAAACTGGCAGAGGTCCCCTAGTTTTTAACAGAAAACAAAGTCCCTTGGATTAAAATTTGGTAATTCTTATATTTTGAAACAACATCATTTTTCTCCAGATTTAAAACCATTCTCTTGTTTTCCTATCCTTTGTGACATACAAACAAAACAAAATGAAAAAAAACATTATTTGTTAATGGTTAAAAAATGAAGAGAGAGAGAAACAAACAGAAAGAGAAAACAATAGTCAGCAAGTGTGGAAATTAGACATTGGTTGTTATATGTTTTAGAGAAGGTTTGCCAAATTGGTGAGCAATAAAACCATTTAGAACTGGAAAATATTTGGGACTTTTTTTAAACATATTTTTAGGCAATAACCATAACATATAACCAAGGTATAAAGTAGTCTTGGAGTTTTAGTAATCTTTTTTAGCCTTTTAATAATAAAGGTAAGTATAATGATAATAATTTATACATATTGGGAATTATTGTGTTGTAGAATGCATTATCTGATTATTTCTCACAATAATGCTATACAATCCCAATATCATTCTCCTTACATAGAAGAAAAAACAGACCCTTAGATAAGGGAATTCGTATGAGTTAGTAGAGATTGGATTTCATCTTAAGCACACACTCCTATGAGAAAAGCTTTGCACATCTTCCTATACATTAAAAGAGAAGAGAAGATGTGTGGGGGAATGTTGGGTTTGGTGATATTTTAAGAAAACCTCAGAAGAAAGATAAAGGAGGTATGCAAGAAAATAGGAATGGTTTTTCCAAGATAGACTGTAAACTTGCTCACATTTTTCAGTATCCTGGGGCAAATTGACGAATCTGACTTTTGTTTTCTACCCACCACAATGATACTTAGCTCAGTGCCTGGTACATAGTAGGAGTTCAAAAAATATTTGCAAAAGGAATGAATTTCAAGCATCCTCAAGTCAGTTTTCTTGAGTTAAGATGTCATGATGTCTAGACTGCAACTCTCAATAGAGAGATCTTTACCCACAAAGCTTGACCTTCCAAGAAGGCTTACCAATGAATTTAGCGCATTTCACAAATAAGCAAGGGAGCTTACCCAGGATTTTTAGGCCACATAATTGTACGGTTTGTAAAGGAGTCTTCTACAGTATGTCTTGCTGTCTGACTTTCCAACTTCATTTCAATTTTTGTCACATTGTTCCCTTTTCCTTTTTCCTCCTAAAAACTATATAAAAAAACTATTTTTGGCTTGTGCTAGAGAGAATTGATTGTCCTAGAGCAGGCACACGGAGTCTTCATTGTAAACTAATGTATAGAACATTTTTGTACAGAAATAGCTAATGAATACCCAAAGCATTCTGTTGTTTGCAGTTTAAATGTGGTTTCATTTTTGTTCAATTCTAGCTAGATTCCTAAGTGTCTGAGAAGTAGAAAACTTATTCCTCATTAGATTTATTTAAAACTTTTTCAAGAAAGGAAAGTCCTGAGGGTATAGAAACTTTATGTACTTAAGTATGTCATGTTAAGGCATTTGACAATGTTTCCTTTACACAGGGCCAAAGACCACAGATCCACCCTGATTGCTAATTATTCAGATTGTAAATAGCTTATTTGAGAACTTAGGGTGAGACAAAAGAAACATGAAGGAACAAAGGGCCCACAATAATGAAAAGGATATTGTGAAGAGAAAGGCCGGGCAGAATTATGATGCAGGTCACATCCTGTGCCTGCATTTAATTGTACCTTTGTATTTAATAATAAAAATGATTACATTCTTAGTGCTAACAGGTGTCCCTTCTTGAGAACTGTGGTATGGAAAGATGACAGCAAATTACTCCAATTCATAAACTTGGAATATTATGCTTTTATTTCAAATTTCACCAGTCTATACTAGAAGATATTTTTCTGCAAAAATACACATCAACTCAAGAAGATTTTATAACTCTTTTCCCTGATAAATATATATAAAATATAAGCAAATATTTTAAAGTATAAATGAATGAAAAAAAAAACACTTGACAGGCATTATTTAACATATTGGGATTATATTAATACCATTATTAATACTGCAGTCACATTTCTGGTACTTTACGCTTTTATATAAGCTTTGGATATAATTGCAAATTAGTAGAGAATTTAATTTATAGGTGGTCTTGTTGCTAGAACTTAATTGTGTTAATTGCTTATGTTTTGTGGCTCGTGTATTGGAGTGGTTAACTGGTTCCCTGGTCTCTGCAGAACTTACACTTCTTCTTCTTCTTCTTCTTTTTTTTTTGATATTAGCTATTGAACCCAGGGACTTTCTGACTTTCTACCACAGAGTCGTGTCCCCCGTTCCCCACATCCCTTTTTAAACATTTGAGACAAGGTCTTCCTAAATTACCCAGGCTGGCCTTGAATTTGTGATCTTCCTGCCTCAGCTTCCTGAGTAGCTGAGATAATAGGTCTTTTTACCAAATTTGTTACTATTCCATTGACCAAACAATTTTACATGGCTGAGTCCTGAATCATAGTAAAAGGAACATCATGAAGACTTGTGACAAAAGGCATGGGCACAGAAAGGGAAGAAGAATGGAGCAATATTTGCAATATACTTCATAGCCCATATAAGTTAATAAAATTAAAATTTAAGCGTAATCTGAGATCCAATGGGGAGAGTATGTTTTCTGATTTTTCTTTTTTTTCTGATTTCCTTCATGAACCACTGGTTTTTTGGTCTTTATGAATGCCCAGTCTCTTTTAGTGATATTGGGGTAATGTCATAGAAGCCAGAAATGGGGAAAAGATTGAAGTGAACTCTTGGAAGGGATAGGTAATCATTTTAAAGGTGGGGTATTATATGTACTGTATGATTTCAGAGGTATCTAGCTCCTCTCTTGTGTATAGGATGTCAAAGCCCAGAACTGCAGTGCATCACACATTATGCCAACCCAGATTAGTCACATATCCAGAAGCTCCAACCCAGGCATCTCAAGCCCAGAGTCACTCTACATCATACCTTGTGAAGTGTGTTTTCTCTACACTGCTCCATGTGCTTCTTGACCCTTGTCACTCCTTATATAATAAACATTTTTAGCTGGGTATATGGCTTAGTGGTAGAGCACTTGCCTAGCATGCACAAGGCTGCCAAAAACCACCACCATCAACAACACTTTTGGAAATTGCATGTTGTCATAATTTACTTTGAAGACTATGTTTTCATCTTGAGTTTTCTTTTTCAAGCTTACTCATTATATATACTCAAAACAGAATTGAATAATCTCTTTACATATACACATATACACGTGCACATGCTTATTTTGCCCTGCCTTTGCCTGTACTTTTCCCATGATAAAGGGAAAATTTAAATGCAGTGGTTTTATTCAATGAGCTTGAGTTTGGTAGATTAGCCTTGGAATTACCTTTGCCAGACTACAAAGGGGAAGCTGCCAGAGAGGTCACTGTGACATTATCAGTCTGAAACAGTGAAACATTCCTTGTGGATTTTGTTAGAAATGGGTTTAAAGTTTTACAGAGATATTATTTCTCACGAGAATCCTTCCCCCCTTTGCTTGAAGTAGTCAAGGTGATATGAGACCCAGGTCAGAGCACAGTGAAATGAAGGAAATATTCTTAACATTGCAAAGTGCTGTTTTTCATCAAATATGAAATTGTGGGCAGGTGTTATTTTAATGAAGAAGTATTTTTTCCTAACAATTAGACTTTCTATACTGGGAGGCAAATAGTAGATTGATCTGTATGTAGTGAAAGGCCATTTAAATGTATACTGTATTTAGAGGAAGATTATATGTACATTTTCATAGCACCACAGAACTTTAGACCTGAAGGAAATGAAAATTCCAGCTAATTTGTTACCTATTTTTTCCACATTTACTCTTTCTTCATACCCTTTACACATTCAATGATCATTACTCATTTTTTTCCAGCTATTTTGCATGTTAACTTAGTTGCCAAACTTTGACTCCAAGGAGAGCAATATTGCTATGTCTCCAAAATATTTATATGTGAGACCTATCTTTTAGATGGTTACATCCTGAAATACGCATGGTCACACATATGTCACTTAAAATACCTATCACTGTTCTGTGTTCCAGGCCATTGAGAGTTAAGACAAAATCTTCTCTACAACCACCAACCTTTATTCTTTTGGGTGGGTAGATTTTATATTTTGTTTTTCTAAACAAGGGAAAACAGTTATAGTTCCACCTCTTATGTGCTTCCTCCCCTATGAGCTGTAAGCTCAGTATGTGCACATATGTAAGATTTCAAGTGCAAACGAGAACAGAGCAGGAAACAGATTTTCACAGTCGCCGTCTGGGTCCTTGTGTAAGTGCCAATGTAAAGCTACTCGCTGATCAGTGAAACACAGTATAATGTTGCCTGGCTCTAAGGAAACGGATTTGAAAATCTAAACTTCATAAGCAGATCAATTGGGTGGGGATTTGAGATTATTGTATCACATTCCAATGACATGAAGTGTTGTCAAAAAGGTTTTTTTTCTCCAGAAATAAATTACAAGAGGCATAGAGATACCTTTCCAAATGTCAGGAAGGAGTTGAGAAAAATTTAGTTAAGAATAATGAAAATATATCATTTATATTCCAGGAAGCATACACCACAAGTGTCTGGGGTCTAGGTATCTCAGGGTGAATGGCAAGGTTCAGGAGGTTGAGGAAGGAGGGAGCTTTGCCCTGAATCCAAGGAGGTAAATGGTTAAAGTGAATGTCTGGAAAGAAGAGGCTTGCTGGATTGAGATGTGAACTTCTCGTCTCAGGAGGTGACAGATTACTCCTCAATTTTTAGAAGATAATAGTAGCTAGGTGTGCATTCTTCAGCAGAGCAAGGGGAAGCTGTGGTAAAAGTCTTGAGGAAACCCTATCTTCCTCCCATTCATTCATCCTATATATAAGAGCTAGTTTGGAGTGATGTTTCAGATTTTCCACATTTGGGGGATTTCTATGTACTCCTCAGATGTTTTGCCACCAACTTTCAGATGTCTGAAATGTCTTTAGCAAGAGACAAGGCATTTCATTCCATAGTTGGAGGTAAGATTTTCTTTATCTGTTTCTCTAACATATTGAATAGCATTTGGCTAAACTCAACATTTATTGGGTACCTATTCAATGCCTGGTACTAATGAGAGAGAGAGAGAGAGAGAGAGAGAGAGAGAGAGAGAGAGAGAGAGAGAGAGAGAGAGAGAGAAAGGAAAAGAGCAAATGAAAGTGAGTTTGCTACCATCCCCTGAACGTGGACTCCTACAATGCAATGGGAAGTAAGTTCCATTGGGTTGAGGCTGCCCTGTGTCTTTCTCACCATCGTGTTCCCTGCATTTATCATAGCACTCAGTTCATGACAAAGGTTAATTATTTTTGCAAGCAGATGGATCTACAGATAAATGTAGTATTGGAAAGTTTATTAAAAAGGTAGGTGCAAGACATAATGCTGATGCAGAAGCAGTGAACAATTTTGCCTTGGAAGGGGCAGGATGCAGATAAGGTGAGACTTCATGGTGAGATATTTGATCCAGATCATAAGAGACAAAGAGAGGTTTCCAGAATGGCACTCAGCCAGAATACAAATAATAAGTTTGGGCAAAGTTCAGAAGTGTATAATGGCCTGAAAGTTCAGGGAATCGCAAATAATTTGGCAATACTGGATCCAAGAATATTGGGAGTAGATGAATTGTGGCAGATGTGGATCATATCATGAAGGGTCTCTACCAATAAGTAGCATTCCCCATTGAAGTCAAGATAGTTACTCCCAGCTCCTGGGGGTGGATGTGGAGAAATAAGGAGCAGAGGAGTCTTCTTTATCTTACATTTTAAACTGCAGTTGATCTTCTTTACCTTAAATTGTATTGTGATTTACAAGCTAATTAGGGAGAGATTACTTAATATGGAAACAACAGCCTGATGAGCTATACTTATACTGCAGTGTAAGCCATGCATATATGATATACTGATGCTGTAATGAGATTTTTGTATGTTTCAAATGCATTAAAAGAAAATTTTATATTTTCAAAGTCAGTTTAGACCCAAGTGATTGTGTAATAGATACAGCACTTTACAAAGGAATCTATTTTTTAGTGAATGGAATTTCTGCCTGGTTCCTTGGAACAGCAATTTCATCTAGGATTTAAAATAGTTCATTTACACATGACTTTCCAGAGACTTGTCCTGTCTGTAAGTCAACAAACCCAAAATGGCTGAGCTTCCCTACAATATGCCTATGGTGAGAGCAAACATGACTTGGATTTCATGTACTACCAAATGCTTACCTCGGCCGGGTGCTGGGGAGGGTGTGTCATTCTTGTATAGACATCTGCAAGAAAGACTGCAGAAGATGAGTGCTGTGTCATTGCCTTCAAAGGAAAATCCCTAGTAGAATTTTTATTTAGTTTCTTTAGACTGTGTGTATTTAACTCTATGGAGCACACCTCTGCTTTAAATAAGGAGCTCTGCATTAATAAACGTTTTTTTTTTTTTTTTTTTTTAAACTTAGTTTTAGACATACCTGTGATTATTTTAAGCAACTTTGGGGTCATGCTAAATGGAAACTTGAGGAATTGCTCCACTTCCTTTCTATGCCCAGCTCAACTGCTGCTCCTGTTATTGTTGTTTTCTTTCCCCTCCTACTCATCCTGTTAATTTTTGGACATATTAATTCCAGAATAATAAAAAATTTGCATGTTGAGGTTTAATATGTGTTCCCCACTTGGTGGCATATATAATTTTGGGGGGAAGATTCTTGGCTGATGGTATTAATTCAGAGGTTCTGGAATAAGATTTGTGGGGAGGGATGGCAGAGTCTTAAGTCATTGATTCTCTCTTTATAACTTTGCCCTTTTAGCTGGAACAGATTGCTTGTGTAGTGCTTCTAGCCGTGCACAGGCTGAATCACAAGGAAGAAACTTTACATAAACCATTTATACTAAATGTTTGGTATGCTGGCAACATAAATCAACAACAATATCCATTACAAATTCATCCCTTTATCAGTATTATCTTGATAGAACTGATCCCAATGTGTGGGAATTTGAACTCTGCTTCAATACATCTAGCCCTGGATAATTAATTATTCAGGGCACAGAGAACCTGGCCCCAGCAATGTAGAGTAATTCTTCCTGGTCAGCGTTAACTCCACTGGCAATAATAAATAGAAAAAGTCTCCAGTGATGTCAGTATTTTAAAGTGATTAATCATCTTTCCCCCTTCTCCTCCCCCTTAGTTTTCTTTAACTAGGATTTTTCAGCAATAAATCTTTAACAATACAGGTAGGAATTGTTCTGTAATTAAATTTTGCCCTGCTTAATTTCTTACCTTTTATGTGCGATTAAAAAAAAAATGTTACATTTTAAGGAGCCCTGATCAAAATTCAAACCAAGAAAAATCCTTTTATGGAATATGGTGAGATTTTCTATGGAAGATTAAGCTCTTGATTTTGAATATTAGATAGAGCACATACTCATAAAAATTGTTCATCAACACCAGTTGGGGTGTCAAATATTCTAAAGTTTTGAATTGCTTCACTTTCATGCTTATGGTTTTTCTGTATTAGGAAAATTCTGACATATACATCTGTTCCCACATGGAGAGAATAATTAGTTATTTCTTAACTTTCAGATAATTGATGTCAGCTCTGTAGGAAGGGGATATTTTTCACCATGTTTGTGGCACAAAATGTATTTACTGAAGTGGCAGGTGAAGACCTGACTGAGAATGACCATGTATTTTCAAATCGTGCCCTGTAGAGCTGCCCAACCATCATGTATATTCTGGGTGACAGGGACAGATGTGACATATCTGTTGTGACACACTTCTGTACCACCAGTCTGTGGCTCGAGGTGACTCCTGTCCCTCCCCTGATGCTTTTTCCTGCTGCAGGACAACACAATGATGCACGGATGAACCTTGCCATTGCTCTCACTGCTGCCAGGTATGGGGCTGCCACAGCCAATTACATGGAGGTAGTGAACTTGCTCAAGAAGACAGACCCCCAGACGGGCAAGGAGCATGTGAGTGGCGCACGGTGCAAGGATGTCCTCACAGGTATGCCATGTCTCGGAGCAGGAGGTATTTCTTAGAATCTTGCCTTGCTTGTATAATGACTGAATTATAATTTTTCTGTCACTTTTCTTCCATTTAACCCAGGCTTCAGAGTCGTATTAATTATATTCCTTATTGTCAATAATGACTGGTTTTACGTGAAAATTTTTCCCTTGTAGGAATTGGCAATTTTCCCCTTTGTGTTAAATAATAATAATAATAAGGATAATAATAAATGCCCACAAAATTCTCACAGATATGAATGCATTCCATTTTCTTTACAAAAACATATAATTAATAAAATTAAATAAATGTACCAAGTTTCAAAGTATCACTTAGGTGACACAGGCAGTGCATTTACATGTCATTAAAATCAATCACCTTTAACTTTTGTTAGATTCTTTCTTGTCCTGGTCCTATGGCCATACAGGCAGCTGCAAAATTACATTATTTCTTGAACAAAATTAACACTGGGAAGTGTGTTGTCTCATGGCGCAGCTGTTTACACATTTGAGTTTTTAGGAGAAAGTGACTTATTTATTCTCATTCCACTTTCTTCATGTGTGGCACCTTGATCTTGAGCATTTTATAAATAGACTGAGCACCACAATGAAAAAATGGCATGCTTTCTCTTTAATTTGGACTTGTTTTTGGTAAATTTACTCAGGAGTGAGCCTTTTGTTTGGCTCTTCAATAACTCTGGCTGCTCATGTCACTTAGTGTGGTATGCAATATACTTCGCCATAGGTTAAGTTAATAGATGAATTAATAATCCACAGCATCAGTGAACAGAGAAACAAATAGGGTATGTGATTGATGCTGCTTTCTTTCACAGGGCAGGAATTTGATGTGAGAGCCAAATGTGTTATCAATGCTACGGGACCTTTCACAGACTCTGTGCGCAAAATGGATGATAAGAACGCTGCGGCTATCTGCCAGCCAAGTGCTGGTGTCCATATTGTGATGCCTGGTTACTACAGGTAACTGTACTCCATCTTGTTGTTCCTCACCTGGGAAAGGGCACAAGCGATTCCCTATGCATTTAATTTCTTCTGGTACACTCTTCTTAATAATAGATGGCCTAACTTGCTGTTCTAAATGAGGAGAAAATGATGGAACTCTTCTAACACAAAATATAAACCAGGCTGGGGAAAATCTTAGCCACTTATGGCAGTTTTCATTTGTAAAGTCTAATGGGGATCTATTTTTTTTTATAGTGTATTTTGTTCATTATAGTCACTTTTACAGATTAAATGTTGGTATTTTAAATTCTATTCTTAATAAGATATTAAAATTTAATCCCGTCAAACTTCCATAAAGGATGTTTTAATTAAATCATTAAGAAATTAATTTTGTCAAATATTTATCCTTATGAGCAAGTTGGAAATATTAGCCTCTTAGGTATTCTTCAGTTTATAACTTTATAAATATGTTTTTAAAACTCAGATGTAATTTTCAGAATATCAAATTAGCAAAGATAAGTAGGGATGGAGAAGGGAGTAGGGGTAGAGATGAAGTATCGCTATTAATTGAATCTCATTTAAGTGGGGTGGTGGGTACACAGGAAACCATAAAAACTCCAACTTTTATGTGTTTTTGAAAATTTAGAAGAAATATGTATGTATTTCTTGTCAAATTATTAATAATGATTACTCCTAATGTATATTTTAAGACATCTGTGGAAAAAGTCATATGACTGTGCCAAGAGTACAGAATTTATATGCTGTTGTTAATTCCATATGTGTTAAATCTAGTAGGCAAATAGTAATTCTACATGAAATAATGAATTATATGCAAAGATATTATATCATAATTTGTTCTTAAAAAAGATTAGAAACCACTTTATTTCCTCACCTTGGGAGAAAATAGATTATGGCCTATCTAGACAAGGGAATATTATGTAGTCAATAAGAATTAAAATTATAAATAACTTCAGTTGTCCTAGGAAAATGCTAATAATACAATGTTAGTTTAAATTTGAATTCATATTGTCCTAGGAAAATGCTAATAATACAATGTTAGTTTAAGTTGCAAGACTAGAGATGACATATGTAATAGGATCTATATTTCTACATGTTTTCTACAGATAGAAAAAGACTGGAAAATATGTTAAATATTAATGGTGTTTATCTGTAATGTGATTACATGTGAGGGTTATTTCCTTCCACATTGTTCTAATTTTTCATAAAGAAACATAAGCTTTTTTTTTTTTTTTTTTTGTAAACTGGGGATTGAACCCAGTGGCACTTTACCTCTGAGCTACATCTACAGGGCCCCACTTTTTTAATTTTTAATTTTGAGACAGGGTCTCACTAAGTAATTTAGGGCCTTGCTAACTTGCTGAGAGTGGCCTTAAACTTGTAATCCTCCTGCCTAGGCCTCTTAAGTCGATGGGATTACAGGTATATGCCATCATGCCTTGCCTTCATAAGGCTCTTTTTTTTAAAAAAGAATATTTTTATTAATTGTTGATGGTTCTTTATTTTATTTATTTATTTACATGCGGTGCTGAGAATTGAACCCACTGCCTCACACATGCTAGGCAAGGGTTCTACCACTGAGCCACAACCTACAGCCCAAGGCTTTTAATATGAAATAAAATAGATGTGCAAAAATTAGATACTTGGTATTCTCCTAGAAATGCTGTCCTGTTATGTTATAGATGATGCTACCTTATTCATTATTGGCTCTCCAGTAATCAAATCTTTCTGAAGACAGTATAAGAGACACCAAATACACTTTTTTTTTTTTTTTTTTTGCGATGGGGTGCAGAGGCACTTGACCACTGAGCCACATCCATAGCTCTATTTTTTATTTTATTTAGAGACAAGGTCTCACTGAGTTGCTTAGTGCCTCACCTTTGTTGAATGAGGTGGCTTTGAAATCGAAATCTTCCTGCCTCAGCCTTCCAAGTCACTGGGATTACAGGCATGCACCATCCTGCCCAGCCATACCAAATACACTTTTACTCAAAGTGTATTCAAGAGAACTTATCTCCCAACTTCCAAAGTTTCCTATGCGTTTTCAAAGCTGGAAACACCAATGTAGCTCTAATTTTGATAATAAAAATGTATGCATCGGTACCTAATTGAGTTTTAAAATAGTTTCAGATGCAATTATATACAGTCATTTTTGTGTTGGATTAAAAATATTCATGGCCTGATAGTTTATGAGAGTTTTTAACATCTGTGAGAACAGTGAATACAGGTGTGTAATTATCAAAATTCTTGTATTTGTTTAGATTTACTAAATTCAACATATTCTTATGCATATTTTGTCTTATGTTTTCTTCAGTATTGTCCTATGATGTCAGAGGACATTTTATTACCTATTATTCCCCAAAGGCCTTAGGTTAATTCTGTCACATAATTACTGCATTCTTTGGGACAAACCATTTTCTTTTGTAAATGCACCATTAAGATAGGAAAGCAATCAGTTATTTCAGAGTACATAGGCAAGGAGACAGGACAAGAGTTAAGCCAAGGTCAGGCCTTGGCATAGAACTTCCTAGTTTGTTCACCTTCTCTTCTACTAATTGTGTGACCTTGGGTAAGGTATTCCTTTCTGCTTCTGATTCCTTATTCCATATAGTATCTAACTTCTATTAAGTCTGATAATGATTTCTTTTCCTGGTACCAGGGATTGAAAGAGGTGCTTAAGCAGCAAGCCACATTCATACCCTGTTTTATTTTTTGAGACAAGGTCTTACTAAGTCGCTTATGGCTTTCCTAAGTTGCTGAGGCTGGTTTTGAATTTGTGATCCTCCCAAGCTGCTGGGAATACAGGCATGCACCACCACATCCAGCTTTTTAAAAAGATTTCAGGGTTTTTTTACAGGAAGATGCGGGTACCAGGGATTGCACTGAGGGGTACTCAATCACTGAGCCATATCCCCAGCTCTATTTTTTATTTAGATACAGGGTCTCACTGAGTTGCTTAGTGCCTTGCTTTTGCTGCAGCTGGCTTTGAACTCCCTATGCTCCTACCTTCAGCCTCCTGAGTCGCTGGGATTACAGGTGTCCGCCAACACACCCAGCTAAGATTTTTTTGGACAATGATCTTTGATTAATTTTTATCTGTTTTGTTGACTCTATTTCCTCAAATCTTGGTAGTTTCTAGTTTATAATAATGCCCATAGTTTCCCCCCCCCCATACCATGCTGGTGATTTAATCAAGGCCCTTACACATGCTGAGCAAATATTCTACCACTGAGCTACATCTTTAGTTCTGCAATAACTAATTTTTGAATGAATCCTAACTTTTTTTTGTATCCACTTGCCCAAGTTGAGATAATTGCTTTTTTATATTAAAATGTTAATATAACATTTGTTACATTTTGGATCAGGAATGTTCCCCAAAGACTCATGTCTTAAAAGCTTGGTCCAGTGTGGCACTAACGGGAGGTGGTGGAAAGTTTAAGAGGTGGCCGTGGCCTAATGAAAAGTCTTTAGGTCTTTGGAGGGCCATGAATTTGAAGGGGTTTGAGGGATTCTGGCCAATTTCTCTCACTCTCTTTGAACCCTGGCCATGACGTGAGTGATTGTACTCTGCCACTTGCTTATCCCATGATGTGCTGCCTTGTCCCAGCCACAGTGTCTGCTGCTAATGAACTGGAACCTCCAGAACTGTAAGCCTAAATAAACTTTTCTCTTTATAAGTTGATTATCTCAGGTATCTTTAATAGTGATGGAGCACTGACTAATGCAACAGTTATAAAGGTCTTTTTTAATATGGGAACAAAATACAATTCTTCATCTTAATTCCCAGATAATCCCTATAGACAAAAATAAATAAGTAAAATGAACATAAGTGATTAATCAGAGATTTCTATCATTCTGAAAAGAGAGAGACAGTGAAAACCTTTTCCTGGCTTCATTCAGTTTTCTGAAAGTCAGTAATCTTCTTTAAGTTCTTTCCATAAAAGTGTATGCTTTTACTTACACATGTTTGTCCTGTTACAAAATTTGCAGTAGAGTGGTCACATGATAGATATTGTTCTATAGTGTGTCTTGTATATTTTATAACAAAATAGATAAGTTTTTAAATAAGAAATATGTACATATATATTACCTGGATATAATATTTTCAAAACAAAAAGACCGTTTAATCCTAAAAGTTTAGCATTAGCCTTAGAACCCCTCTCCATAGATCATTAAAGTGTTAGATCACAGCTAAGTCTGTTTTGGTCCAAAATGCAGTAAATGATTTTTCTTGAGAAAAAATAGTATTTTTATTGGTAGCACTGTGAACTACAGCCACTGTATATGGTGTTGCTGAGGAGTGGTCCACAGCCTGGCTCCCATTCTGGCTCTGTTGCAGATGAGTCTCTTAGCTGTGGACTGTGGCCTGGAGTAAGGGTTTATTCCTTTTTTTTTTTTTAATTGATGACCTTGAGGCAAGGACAGCTCTGGCCTACCTCAGGATTGATTTGCCTCTCCCCATCAAATCATTCTCTTGGGTGGGGTCAGAAGATCTCAGACTGAAATGAGTCTCTGACCTCATCAGTCAGTCACTCTCAACAGTTGTGACTTGAGGTTCTGACCAGGTCTGCAGGGATGAACCAGAGCTGGTATGAACCTTCTAGGGCTGCCCTGCACCAGGCTGAGGAGAACTTAAGACCCAGTGTGGCAGTTGCAGCCTGATTAGTTTGGCATTTCAGAGTTTAGTAGCCACTGATTTATCAAATATAGGATGGTAAATCAAGAATGAAGGGGCTGGGGATGTGGCTCAAGCGGTAGCACACTCGCCTGGCATGCGTGCGGCCCGGGTTCGATCCTCAGCACCACATACAAACAAAGATGTTGTGTCTGCCGAGAACTAAAATAAATAAATAAATAAATATTTTAAAAAAAAAAAAAAAAAAAAAAAAAAAAAAAAAGGAAGGCTGTGCTGTGTATCTTGTCAGGCCATTTTCCGAAGCATCTTTGTGTCATTTGTAAATTTGTTTTAACCTTAACTAATGTTTTACATGTAGAATTATATTGCCTTATGGTAATAGCTTTCTTTCTTTTCTTTTTTTCTTTTTTTTGGCAGGGGGAGGAAGGAGGAATTGTTTCAATTTCAGAAAAATCCATAATACAGAGATCAGTTTCTTAAAAGCACTCTTTAAGTTATATAAAGAATAAATCTGTAATTTTCATCAGAATTGTGGCTAGGTGCTCTTCCCAAAGCAGCAATAATATACCAAATTACTAAAATACATGAAAATAATCTCCCCCTTCTTCCTACTGAATCTTTTTCCTGCTGACAACAGATCAATTTTTTTTTTTGCATATTGTGTACATACCGTTAGCTCTAACACTGATTGCTAAGTAGTTAACAATAAATTGATTTCAGTTTAACTAAAGGTACTTCAGGAAAGCAATGGTCTGCAAGAGAAAAATGTTCATTACCTTTAATCCTCGACACACACATAAATTTGCTAGCTTTTCCCTCTGATGTCAAATGAATCATTCAAATTGAAACGAGACCTGTGCCACACTGCATTGTATGTACCATTACTATAGTTGATACCGTTATCGAACTTTAGTGTGACCTTGCAGAATTAATCCTTCATAGGAAAACAAACTTTTCTTCCCTAAGGGAGAATATGAATTAGGTAATTTAAAACTAATGAAAGATATTTCCAAGTGGATTCTTAAATTTTTATACCATTCATTAATAGTTTTGTCTTCCCTCTGTGCTTATTAATTTTATGTTTGACACATATGTCTTCACTTAAGCAGTTGATTCTCTACAGGTTCCAGTTACGTGTGTGTTGGTAACCATCACCTTCACCCTTTAAACTGCTTTTATTGCACTGAAATTTTTAAAGGATTCAGTAGCTGTGCTTTGCTAACTGCATTTCTTATCTAGGTTGTTGAATATTAGAATTATATAAGTTTTTCTGGTTCATTATTTTAGGTATCTATGTTTTTGGTCCATTAGATGGTTGCACCTAAATTATATCAGCATATAATTTATTTCTCAAATGTTGGAGTATGAAATTTATTATTTTTCTTCAATTATTTACAAAATTAATTGCAAATTACAAAATTAATTGCTTGATCTCTGAATGTGTTAATTACCAATCTCAAAGTAATTTATTTACTTAAGGATATCTCACTCATGATCAAAATAGGTACCTATAATACTTGTGATTAACTATGTTTAAGATTTTTAGAGTTTTATAACAAATACAAAGAAAAAAGGGTATAGTCATATTTAGAGTTCAAAAATACTCAATATTCAAAGTTTTTTTATATATTTAAGTGAAAGTAGTTTCCTCCAAGTAACACTGAGTGAAGGTGAGAATCTTTGCTGAAGTTCTAAATGATTGGCACACTTCTTTGGTGCTGTTTGGATTTCCAAAGTGGAAGATCTGTTCCATTCTCTCTCTCTCTTTTTTTTTTCGTCTCACTCTTAAATTTTCTTTCTTTTTTTTTATTAGATGCTCAAAACATTACAGTGATCTTGACATCATATATTTGATTCAAATGGCGTATGAATTCTTATTTTTCCACGTGTACAGATTGCAGTATCACATTGGTTTTACAGCCACGTTTACCCATACAGCCATACTAGTGTCTATTGTATTCTGCTACCCTTCCTATCCCCCCTCCCCTCCCCTCCCATCACCTCTCTCTACCCACTCTACTATGACACTTTTCTCTCTCTCTCTTTTTTCCCCCTCACATCATCTTATATGTAATTTTGCATAACAATGAGGGTTTCCTTCCATCTTCCGTGCAATTCCTTTTCTCTCTCTCCCATTCCCATGCATCTCTCAACCCTATTTAATGGTAATCTTCTCATGCTCTTCCTCCTTGCTCTGTTTTGAGTCAACCCCCTTTTATCAAAGAAGACATTCGGCATTTGCTCCTTAGGGATTGGCTAGCTTCATTCAACATAATCTGCTTTAATGCCATCCATTTCCCTCCAAATGCCATGATTTTGTTATTTTTTAGTGCTGAGTAATATTCCATTGTGTATAAATTCCACATTTTTTTAAATCCATCTATTGAAGGGCATCTGGGTTGGTTCCACAGTTCTGTGTCCATTCTCTACTGTGCCTCTTAGGATAAGCTCTTGGTAGTGATGCAAACACAGAGGAGATATGACAGGTTTTTATGGGCTTGAGGGTTCCTTGCCTGAAAGATTAGTATTCTTTGTAGTTATTTAAATAAAGGAGATACATTTAGTTATGCTGACTGTAGATATTTTTTTTCTTTCATTCTTTCTTTCTCCCCCCCCCCCCCCAGAGGCACTCTAACACTGAGCTATATCCCTAGCCTTTTTTATTTTGGGACAGGAACTTGCTAAGTTGCTGAGGCTGGCCTTGAACTTGTGTTTCTCCTGTCTCAGCCTCCTGAGTATGTGACAGTGCACCTGGCAATTTCATTTATGTACTAAAAATGTTTTTTATTTGTTTTTAAACAGTTGTTAGCATCTCATTATTAGACATTTGAATCAATCTTTTAAAACAATTTTTAAAAAAATGATAAAAATAAAGAATTGACTGTATTCCCTTTTAAATTTGTGCATGTGAGGGATTTCTTGCTATTGGTTCAAATCAAGTAAAATTGTTTCTTTTTTTAAAAAAATGCATTACTATAAGCTAAAAATGTTAAATAAAATACTTTAACACTGGTTTTATATAAGAATTTGGTCAAATTGAACCAGGTATCTGAATTGAACAAGTGTTCTGTTTGAATATGATGCTTTAAAACCTTAACAACTTTTCCATATTTCTTTGAATGGCTAATGAGTGCATTAAAACAACAGTTTGTAGTGATAAATTCAATGGGTTTTGTTAATATTTATTTACAGTTGCCCATTCTTTCAAATGTGTTCTATAATTTGGTTTTTAGATAATTCAGAATATTTTAGAGAAAAATTTTTCTTTAATATTTGGGAAGATTTTCTACAATCTGTCTGAAGAGGCAGGCCTGCACCCTGATTTAATAGCATAACAGTGTTTTCTATTTAAAAGATTTTCATTGCTAAGGTGTTCCTCTCCCTTTGACCTATCCTAGGACATTGTTAGTTATTAGAAGAAAGCTGAGCTCTTCTGTGAGCACTTCTTGAGATTTCTGTAACCTTGAAATATATATTTGGTGAAGTGGCATGAGTTCATCTAGGCACAAAGGAGTGAAGAACTTGATGATTACATTTTAGTTTCTAGAAACTTAGATTCTTCACTTTCTTATGTTCTTCTGAGACCTTCTACTGAAAGATGTGCCAAATGTCAAATGTCCCAGTAAAATACTTTTCACAGACTCGAAAAAAGGTTGAAGAGCTATTCTTAATTGACCATAATAAAAGAAATTATAGGCATTTATCCCACTGACATTATCTGATGTGAATGATCCATGGAGTATAAAAACCAAAACAATTGGAAGTTAATTAACCTTGCATTGTTGAGGTGGGGAGCGCTGTTCTGCTGCAGAAGAGGGTTATTACATTTGCTTGGTACTTTTTTGTTACTCATATTATTATTTTTTCCTTCTAGGAATTTCTGGAGTAGGGCAGTACAAGTAATAGTTCGTGTCTTGTTGGCTTATTTGAACATTAGTAAGTGAAATCGTTTTTATAGAAGACAGAGTAATAAAAAGCTTCTGCTAATTTCTTTTTACTTTAGCCCAGAGAGCATGGGACTTCTTGACCCAGCCACCAGTGATGGGCGAGTTATTTTCTTCTTACCCTGGCAAAAGATGACTATTGCTGGCACTACTGATACGCCAACTGATATCACACAGCACCCTATACCTTCAGAAGAAGATATCAACTTCATTTTGAATGAAGTGCGTAACTACCTGAGTTGTGATGTTGAAGGTATGTGTTTCTTTAAGTTTGACCTCTCTTTGATAGCTCTGAAAGCTTTCCAGCTCTCACTGGAATTACCTTGTCTCCAGACTGACTCTTCTTCACCCCTGGCCTATTATAACCCAACTTGCTGCCTACTTCTTCTATAAGATTTATGAGGACCAAATTGTCACATAATAAAAAATAATTGCCTTTTCTTCTCTGCTTTCTGCATTCACTAAAAACTCATGCAGTTCATTTCTGAAACATTCTAATAGCAAGAAGGGAGTGCCCCACTCTAGTTTAAATGAGCATACATTTCCAGAACAGTCCAGCAGTATTTGATTCACTGTTTAGTTCTATAGCTTGGGAAGTCTGATTTTAGAAATAGGATATCCATAGGAAATATTTAAGCAAAGAAATGAATAGGTACAAGTACATGTTCTAATAAGTTTGTATTTTAGTTTATTTTATGTTGCTATAACAAAATAGCTGAGACTATGCCTCAGTCTGGCTGGGCAAAGTAACCGGGGGGTGACAGGCAACTTGTGAAGGTTGAAACAGCGGGAACCACTTTATTGTAGGACAGTAGAGGTATATATACATTACTGAATACACGGCTTGACTCAAAGTGCCAGGCGCCATCTTGACTTGTCTGTGGCCCTCAACAAGACTAGATGCTTTCATTAAGAAAAAAAAAAAAGATTTATTTAGCTCACAGTTTTGGAAGCATAAAGTCCAAGATGGGGCCACCTCATCTGTTTGGCCTTTGGTGACTGTCTCCTGACTATGTCACCACAAGATAGATAGAATCTCATAGTAGAGTACAGATGACAAAGCAGGAGAAGGGACAGAAAAAGGGAGAATAGGAGAGGAAGCAAGAAAATAGGGAGGATCCAGTCTTGCTCTTTTATGACAACTTTCTCTTGGGAGCTCTCCTGGATTGGTAGCCTAATCCACTCTATGATACTGACATTAAATTCTTTCATAAGTGTGGTCATAATGCTGCCATCTTCCACTGGGCCAAGGGTGGTCATAATGCAGCCATCTTCTATTGGGCCCACCTCTTAGAGTTCCCACCACCTTCCAATACTGTTACAGTGGGGACCAAGCTTCCAGCATGAACCTTTGGAGAACAAACCATATTCAAATCAGAGGATCTGTTACTGTGTGGAAAGTACAGCGAAGCCAAAGTTTACATCTTTCTAGTTCTTACCTGGGTATTTAACTTGGTTGTCAAAGCTTTTCGTCCAATGATTTTGTATAATGTCTATTATTTTTCAAGGATAATTTCAAAAATTCCCCAACATTATCCTTCTGTATTTCCAGTCTCAGTTACTAGGCTCACCATTTACCCTTCAAATCCACATGTCTTGTTTCAGTTCAGTCATATTCAGGGGTGTCCTCTATAGTAACTCTTCATCTTAGCAAAATATTCACACTTCAGAAACCACCCCTGCCAGGCACAGCAGCCCTTGCCTGGCTAACTTTTGGTGAGGCCCTATGCAACATAGAGAGAACCTGTCTCAAAATAGAAAGCAGGGTGGTGGTGCTGGAAATGTAGCTCAGTGGTAAAGTGCCCCTGGGCTTAATCCCAAGTACCAAAAAAAGAAAAAAACAAGAACAACAACCAAAAAAACCCAAAACACCCCTCTCTTCTCATGGGTCATAGTGCTACTATATCACAACATGATTATTGCAATAGTCCAAGATCTATTCTCACTTAGAGCTGCTTCAGGATAAGGATCCTTTTTTTTTTAAACCACAACGCTTTATTATCTCGCTGACATGCTACTCATGATAGTTTTAAATTTAAAAAGTCAGTTATAGATGCTTCTGGGATTTTGATATTGGTAACAGTTTAAAAAATTTTTTCTATATTAAAGCAGATGGTTTAACATTTTGGAAAAATAGTCCATGCATTTATATTAGCAATTTTATAATGCTGGCTTTATTGAAGGACATGCAGGCACCATTTTAGTATGAATGCAACTCATTGACATCTGTAAATCCTTTCTCCCTGAAGGATTTTTTGTGTGTGTATGTGTGTGTGTGTGTGTGTGTGTTTTCTCATATTTACAAAGAAAACAAACAGCTTTGAAACATGGTTCAGGTTGCTCTCTTACTTTAATCAATTAATCCATACTATATAACTTAGTTGCTTCTACTCTAAAATAATGGATATAATTTCACTTTGAATAGAGCCTCTTTAGATATTTGCAATAATAATATAAATATATTGAAATCTACATGGCTAATGTTTTTTGATATGGGGTTTCATTATGTTAACCAGGCTGAACTTGAACTTGCCATCCACTTTCCTCAGCCTCCCCAGTAGCTGGGATGACAGGTGTGTGCATCATGCCCTGCATGCATGGCTAATGTTTATACTTACTTTCTCTCTCTCTCTCTTATTTGAGAAGTAGTTATGCCTTGTTTAACATGCATATTTAAATATTCAAACCACTTTGCAATTTTATATTGATACTTTATATTTACTTTGAAAGTTTAGGAGGAGCTTCAACATTTGGGTACAGTTGTATCTGATTCAGTGCATTTATTATTGACAATAATTCTACTTTATTGTATATTAAGCTGTGTATAATTGTTGTTTAAAGTAGGTTTCTATCTGGGTCTTAAGATCAGTAAGTTTATATTGTTAGAGAAAATATAAATTAATATTAACTCAGTTAATATTAATTAATCAAGAAAATATAAGATTAATTCCAAAATCTTAAAGTTCAAGTGCAGTAAGGATATGCAACCTAACTGCTTACACAGCTGAGAAGCTGGATATCCTGGATGCAGTGGGGTCCTGGAGGCCACTGTGCCCATGTGTGGTGGGCATCTCCACTGGAGGAGTGAGCCTCAGGCTCTGACGGGGACTGAAGGATTTTGAATCTGTCCATAGATAGAGAGAAGACTTGGATTACCTGGTTAGTTCATAGACTGCCCTTCAATTAACATATCTTTTGGTAGTCAGGGAATGGGTGAAACTAACAAAGAATTATTGTTAATTCTGATATTTGATAAAGAGGTTAAAATTATTACTTAAAAATTACATATCAGATGTTTTTCCTGGCAGCCTAGGACATCTTGAGAGTCAGAGTCTTCCAGGTAGCAAATATCCAGGGTGAAAGCAGAGGTAACAGCTCTGTCACAGGTGTCACTTGTTTCCCTGTGTGTACCTCCTATCACATCTTCACTATATATAAGCCTATGCTTTAAAAACTATAATTGACAGTGGTTCTATGCTTTTTAAAAAAAAAATTAATTGACAGTGATTCTTTTAGCCTTTTTTTCCTTATTCTAGTTCACGGATGGCCTCATATTTGAGGAATTCCACTTTATCTTGATAAAAAGTGTCACTTAGCTGACTTACGTCCATGTCTTAAGATGACACATTTGTATATTTTCACCAGGAATCTCAGTGAAATCTGCAATTCTCATCTATACTAATGAGATGTGAGAAAGAAACACGGCTTCAGGCACCATTCAGTCATTTGATTACATGCAGTTTCTACACATGTTTTAATATTTGCATTTGTATGTTTTATTGTTAAGACTGTGCTATTATTCAGTGTGTTTTATGCAAGACACTCTGCTAAACAAACATATTGCCTATATTATTCCTTTGTTCCTTATAGCAACCTTATGGTGTATATTTTGCAAGTCCCACAATGGTTAAAGAAACTGAGGCCCAGAGACATTGTTTTCTTTGTATAGCTAGTTTTAGAGCCTCAACATGAGCATAAGTCTCTTGCTAATATGCTCTTCTAAATACTGCATAGTATTCTGATTAGTAGTTCTGGATTTCATGATGTGATTTATCTACTAGGGAGTAGATTAAGTCTGTGAATTCATTTAATGGAAACTACTGGACTCCTCTAGAATGATAGGGACCTTTGTTCTCTATGGCCTTATTTGGGTTTGAATGTTAAACTAGAGAGGTTTTATATCTTATAACTATTCCCTTGGGCCAACCAGTCTTCTCCAAAGATTTAAAAATCAGAAGTTTGGTTTAGGTCCTGACTTTGAAATGGTTTGCATTCACCAGGTTTGAAATAATCATTCTAAAAGGATTTATTAAATGGATAAGTAAAATTCTGACAACAGTTTCTGAGCCTCCCCAAATGGCTATATCCTTAAGAGAAAAAAAAAAAGTGTCAAATCTTAACACTCCATGCTGTTCACATCAGCTGCCACACTTCTGCAAAATGCGACAGAACAATTCTGCAAAGCGTTTTGCCTGTTGGGAATAAGACCATGTCTTCTTTTACAATTTAGAAAGCCTTCCATTCACAGGCTGAATTTTCTAGATTACTTGTTTGTTCTTTTCTGAAACCGGTAATTGATAGTTCTGCAGTTCGTATTGAGTTAGGAAGAAAAATGATCTTTTGAAAAATGTATCATTAAGTCTGCTGTGTAGAGGTTAATCAGAAGGATGCAGTGGTGAGACTAAGCTATGACTTAACTGGATTGAGAGAGACAGAAGATTTGGTGAGTGCTTTATCCATGTAGTTTTTCTGGAGTGCTTTTCTAGGCAGCATCTCTACTTGTACACAGGTTTTCACATGTGCAATTAGTAGTGTTTATAGATTGCCTGTTATTCAATTAACAACTGAGCTGGCCATATCAACTCACTGCAGGCCTGCCTTTCCTCTGCCAGAGATTGTACCAGGGTTATCAACTTACACAGGCTTGGATGTCTTCCAGCTGTTTAATTATAGTGTCACACGCTTTGCTTTTTCTAGTTTCATTAGTTTATAAATGTAATATGGTATCTTATTTCTGTGATTAACACTTCATTTCAGCAGGTTAAACGTGCTGGTAGAGAAGTATTGATCTCTGACACTATTTCCCCTGTGTTCGCTTAGATATTTTCACATGACTCTTATTGATTTTTTTTGGTAGTGGCAAACATGAGAAAGAACACCCCAAAATGTATGCCTAAATAACTAATGTGAAGCAAAACCACACATTTAGCTCTTAATTGTCACTTCCTGTGGGCTTCATTTTCTACTAATTTTAAAACAAACACTTGTCCTGCCAAGTATATAAGTAGAAATTTTAATTATAGTTTAAAACAATCTTATCATCCTTAGGTTTTTTTTTTTTCATCCAGCTGTGAAAAATATTTGTTGAACTTTCCTATTTCTATTTTACTCTTCATATTATACTATAGTAAAAACTGAATGAGTTATCACTAATTAATAAGAATTATTCTTAAACTTCACAGGAGAAGGGCTGTTTGACTTTCTCACTGCCTTTTGAAAATATTGCCAAATACTATTTTACATATTGAAGGTACTTCCTTCTCCCCCCGCCCCCATATTGGAAAATTTGCACCTAAAAAAATCACTTAATGCCATCTGGGTAAGCCAATCAGTCTTTATTCTTCAAACTTATTTAAGAATAGTTTTATTTCCTTTCATTTTGTTTGCTGTATAGCATTTTTATTTTGAAAGGGAATACCCAAATGTTTAAACACATAGTATTAGAAACCTTATATAAAGCCTGTTAGCTCACAATCACAAGTGTTCTTGCTTTTGATTTTGTAATATTAAGCTATTATGATCTGACATAAAAAGTTCAGGGACTGCTTTAATATTGCACATGAAATGTATTGATAACTCTACATGATCTTTTATTTGGTGCAATATTTGGCATATTGAGAAATGTTAGAATTGACATTGCTGAAGACTTTCAACCTGGCAAGAAAGAAAAGAGAAGAGATAAATAAGAGAAAATCTTGTTTAGCTATGTTGGCAGTATGAAAACCAGTAAAATCAAGATAAATCTTTGAGCTCTGAAGCATGAAAGCCCTAAGTTATTGTATTTTCTTCATGTTTCACCATGGAGAGTTAAAGAAGACCATGTTTTCTACCTATTCTTGGGTACACCTATGTGGTACACCTGTGTGGGAGTATAGGGATATAGCTCAGTTGGTAGAGTGCTTACCTTGCATGTACAAGGCCCTGGGTTCAAATAGAACCAGTTTCTGGATGGGTTTCTAATACTATGTGTTTAAACATTTGGATAAGAATTTTGAGGGTTGCAATTAAGTAGAGATATCTTATTTCTTTGCATTCATGAGATTAGTAAGAGAGGAGACTAGCTTGAAATGATAAATATAGAACATAGATGACAGTAAAGAGGAGGTGAAGAATCCTTTCACAGCAGATTTTATTCTCTTGAGGAAAGCTAGTGCAGTCAGATTTCAGGAAGGGATGCTCCACTAGAGATGTGGGCCAGGTGGCCATAGTGTAAGTAACTAGCTTGGTAATCTATCTACCAGGATCAGTCTGAGGTCTACTGCATGGTGGGGTTTTTCCTAGGGCTGCCCTGGGAAATTCGCTAGCTATGAGCTAATTGTGGCTCTTTTAATTTACATTAGTTAAAATTAAATGAAATTTGAAATTTAGTTCCTCTGTCATGTGAATCACATATCAAGGGCTTCATAGCCACATACCTCTAATCACTAGTGAATTGGGCAGTGAAATTCCAATATGGAACATATTAGAACATCCCGACACTTCTGAAAAGTCTATGGAACTGTCCTGTCTTTCATAATCTGGAGATATTTAAATATACTGCAGAGAAGGAAATGCTCAGTTGAATGCAGTTACTGAATTAGTGGAGGGATTTAGTTGTTAAATGAGACAAAAAAATTAAGTAGCTTTTAAAAGAACTCCAGATGTAAGAATATTTCAGAGGAGATTAGTATATCTAAGTGATTCAGCTATATCTAAAATGCATGACCCTTATTTTTCTTTATTCTACCACTTCCAAGTAGGTTTCCCCCATAGTTAAACATGGCTGCAACAGCTCCAGGAAGAATTAAAAGATACAGTAATGATTCTTTCCCTGTCTACTGCTTTTGAATCTCTTCTTGAGTAAACTTTATTTAGGTTGAACACTATATAGGGCTTCCACTATGGATAAAGAGGCTGTAAAGAGAGAAATCTGTTAGTTTGGATAGTTGCTATTTTTATTTAAGGGATTAGAATTAGTGTTTCACATTTTTAGCTGGGCCCCATGACCTTAAATAATAGCTATGGCCCTAACCAGTCATTACTGAATAGGAGTGGTGGGGAGGTACAAGTTTGAATGTCAGCAGCAAATAGCATTTTGAATAATCCATATGAATTGTTAAATCTCAAGATTGGGAAGGAACTGATATATAACCTGATCTCTAACTATCTACTGGTCTAATAATATAAAACAGTAGGCCATAAAAACTGATTAATATTTTAAATAAAATTTTATTATCCTTAAAATGCATCTTTTTGAGTAAAGGTAATCCCAACACTCATCTGGTATGATTCTCAGACTAAAGAACTGAATGCTAAGATCTCAAGCAAAATGTAGTTTTTAACACATTTGTGAACTCTTTCTAGTAGTGGTTGGTTTGTTTTCTTTGGGGGTCAACTTCAGAAATAAGGACTTAAAATGGAATCAGGGGGCTAGAGTTGTGGCTCAGTGGTAGAGTGCTTGCCTAGTATGTGTGAGGCATTGGGTTCGATTCTTAGCGCCACATATAAGTAAATTAATTAAATAAAGGTCCATCGACAACTAAAAAAAAATTTTAAAAAAGCATATGCAATCTAAAAAATTAAAAAATAAATAAATAAAATGGAATCAGTATATTTAATGTTTTATTTCTTTTTCCTTTATGAATGAAAAATGTGAATATATCGTTCTTCTTTCAGATAATACAAATATGTAAATGTGTTTGTCTGCCTGTTAAAATAGAAAAGGTAAAGCAATTTACCACAGATTATTTGCATAAGCTTCAAATTTATTCTGGAAGGTCTTAATTTTCCATCAAATAATCTAAAAATTAGTCAGAGGAATTCAAGAGTTGAAACCAAATTCCTGATCAGGGTGGCTACCTCAGGAATTTCACAGACATTGAGGGGACTGTGTGGTGACCACAATGACGTTGTAAGTGGGTTGGCTAAGTTTTATGTTTGACTCAGAAGGGGATGTGAACTCTAATGGAAAATAGTAGTAATTTCCTACTTAGTTTTTTTTTTTTTTTGTAAAGATTTTAAAATACTTTGCACTATTTTTGTTGAGGTTTTTAAAGACTTACAGAGTTACATAAAGCAGGAATTAACTCCTAGTCCATAGAAGCTGTTAGAATTAAAGCTCTTGTAGAGAATGCATGGGCATGCTTTATGGTCCCCAGTTAACAAGACTGGGAAGCCTAACCAGTTGATTCTGTCCTTTCTTCCCTTGTTTCAGTTTCAGTGTTGGCTATGGGATTGATTAAACATTCCTGAAGTGGTGTGTGGGCACCTTGTCCTTCAGCTGACAGTCATTTTAAGGGTATAGCCCTAAAATAACTACATTAAAATATGCTGGATTTACTTTGGTTTTCTTTACTAGTTTGTTTTACTATTTTTATTGGATGTTCAGATGAGGAGATTGTCTGTCATTCAGTATAACTTGTTTCTAGAGCCTTTCTCCAGAAAGGTACATTTAGTTTTAGGACTATCCCAATCATTTCAAGGAATCTTTGTGACTCTTTAAACAGAGTCTAGTGGATATAAACCTAACTGCTTTTCAGGTTGTGCTGTGTATAGAAACTAAGAGTGTTTACTGTGCAAGGGTGCATGGCCAAGGGGGAAGAAGGACTTCCAATCCAGCCACCCTCTGCTCACAAATCTATGCTCCCTGCAAGGCATTTATTAATTTGAACTAAGACATGACCATTATGTAGGCTTGTAGAGGTCCTGATACTTAGGTAAACTTTTTTATTTTTATTTTTTTAACTTTCTCATACTTGAAATTGAATTGCATCAACTTATCCTTTGACTTCAGTTTTAAATTGTGGTTAAATCTATAGAACATAATATTTACCATTTTAACCATTTTTAGGGTATGGTTCTCTAGCATTAAGGGCATCCACATTGCTGTACAGCTATCACCATCATCCATTTCTAGATTTTTTTTTCATCTTCCTGACCTGAAATTCTGTACCCTTCAAACACTAATGCCCCATTACCCTGCTCCACTTCCTGGTTCAAAAAAAGAAGCCACTATTCTTTTTTTTTTTGAAATAAAAAAAAAAATTAACATGATAGTATATTTTGAAATATTATACATACATAAAATAAGTTTAACTTGCCACCATTCTACCTGCTTCCTCTGTGAGTTCAAGCACTCTGAAGTACTTTGTATAAGTGGGATTATGCAATATTTGTCCTGTTATGATTGGCTTATTTATTGAACATCACGTCTTCAAGGTTCATCCATTTTGCTGCATGTGGTTGAATTGTTTTCCTTTTTAAGGATGAACAATATTCCATTGTGTGTACCACATTTTATTTATCTGTTGATGGAACCTTGGTTTGCTTCTACCCTTTGGCTTTTGTGAATAGTGCTATTGAACATGGGTGTGCAGAAGTATAATTGCTAGATCATGTGGTAATTTTAAAAGTTTTATTTTTGGGGGGAATCGACATACATTTTTTGTAGCAGCTATGATATTTTACTTTTCACCAGCAGTGTACAGGTTTTCTAATTTCTCCCTATCCTCACCAATAATTATTTTTTTATTTTTGTTTTTTGCTTGTGTTTGATAATCATTCTAATGAGTGTGAAATGGTATATGATTTTTATTTGCATTTTCCTAATGATTAGTAATGTTGAGTATCTTTTCATATGCTTGTTGAACATTGGTATATCTTCTTTGGAGAAATGTCAACTCCACTTTTTTCACCATTTTTTAGTTTAGGTTCTTATGAGTTTCAGGACTTCCTTATATATTCTTTATATTAGACTATTTTCAGATATATAATTTGCAAATATTTTCTAATTATGTGGGGTGCCTTCTCATTCTGTTAATAGTACCTTTGATACACCAAAGTTTTTAATTTTGACAAAGATTTTTAATATATATGTTTGTGTATGTTATATCAATGGACCTTTTTTTTTATTTATTTATTTATTTTAGTTTTAGGCGGACACAACATCTTTGTTTGCATGTGGTGCTGAGGATGGAACCCGGGCCGCACGCACGCCAGGCGAGCGCGCTACCACTTGAGCCACATCCCCAGCCCAATGGACCTTTTTTTAAAAAAAAAAAAAAATTATTTATATGGGGTATTGAGAATTGAACCCAGTGCCTCACACATGACAGGCAAGCACTGTACCACTAAGCCACAACCCCAGCCCTTGACAAAGTCTTTTTATATATTTTTTTTCTTTTGCTGTCTTTACTTTTGATATCATATCCAAGAAAGCAGCATTTCTTGCTAAATCCAGTGTCATGAAATATTATCATATGTTTCTTTTAAGAGTTTTATAGTTTTGCTCTTATGTTTAGATCTTGATCCATTTTGAGTTAATTTTTGTACATGGTATAAAGTTGAGTTTGACGTCACCAATTTGCATATATGTTTTCACAGTGTTTTAAAATCTTGAGTTTCAAGAGTATTTACAGTTGGTATTTTATCAATATGGATAACGGCCAGGAGTTTGGAGAAGGAGTTCCAAGACACACAGATAACACAAAGTTGTACTTAAATGTCTATTATCCAGAAATGGATTAACTGATTTACCATTGTAAGTGCAGTAGGAAGGACAAGGCAAATGTTAAATTTTCTGTAGTCTACATCATTAAGCAGTTTTTGGGTTGGTGCATGTAGAGTCGCATCCTTGCTGTAGAAGGAAAAAGAGCTGAGCAATCCCTGAAGATAATCTAGATGTAGAAGGGTAGATTCTGAAAACCCTGCCTTTGGGTCTTGCCCCTGCCCTGCTGGTAGACCAGACCACAGTTGATCTATTCTCCTCAGCCATTTTTTAGGTTAGAAATGCTTGCTATTCAGCGGCTGTCTAATTTTAATCTAATGTCCCTCAATTCTTGGTATCATACATTGTATTTACAGAGGTACTAGGGGTGATTTTATGACATGTTGATTGCTGAAAGAACTTACGTATGTGGTAATGCAAGTACTCTGTCTATACTGGGAGAAGCCAATATAGCTATTTCTGTATCAGTTATAAAGAAAACAGGATGAATAAAATAAGGGTAGAGTTTTGAAATTTGTCAGCAATTGAGACAGTACAGTTGAGTGGGTACGAATATGGACTTTAAAAATCAGAAAGATCTAGGTTCTGATGTTTGCCTTGCTCACATTGGTTGCCATATTTGGTTGGCTAAACTTTGCATTCTGTATGGTGAGAATAGTAATACCCTGTGCTGTGGGGCTTTTTGAGATTAATAAGATGAGATGTGTATTTCAGGTATTTTTCTGAGTGCTGGGTCTGCTGTAAATTCTCAGTGAGTGGTATTGATGAGAGAAGAAAATATCCTGTTATATGCTTGTTTGTTTAATTTAATAAGCATCTTTGTCTTCTCTAAGAAGAGACAGCAAAATGTATTGTAGTAGGAAATTTAACAATTCATAAGTCTCTTGAATTTTTTTGTTTTTTTCTACTTTTTTTTTTAACCCCTTTAACTGCTCTAGGTTGCCCTAGATAGAGGGTTCCTAATAATTTTGTTGTTGTTGTTGTTATTTACCTTTTTGGTTTTATTTGGTTTTGGTTTTAAGTTAAATTATCCTAGTAACAAAATAATTAATTCTTTCTGAGTTTTTATTGCACTGGTCCAATATTATAATTTCTACATTTAGGGCTTTTTTCCTCCCTTTTAAAGTGTACCCCCATATGTGCCATTTGCTGAATATTTTTCTACCTGTTAATTACTTCATACTTTAGTAGAAATGTTTTTGAGTAACCTATAGTATCAATCCCTACCAGTGAGAAGAGGGGATGTCCTGGCAGCATGGAGCGGTATCCGCCCCCTCGTGACAGATCCCAAGTCCGAAGACACCCAGTCCATCTCCCGCAATCACGTTGTGGACATCAGTGAGAGTGGCCTTATCACCATAGCAGGTATGGGACATTGCTTTGTTATTTGGATATGATTTAAATAAAAGCTTGACTTAAATTGTTCCACGAAATTATCTTTTAGCTCTAATGAACAAGTGTTTTCTTCTTATGATTCTGATTAGTCTTTACACATAGCTTTGCCACGTATGTTCTAAAAAATGGTAGATTTTGTTATTAATATGTTGATAAATTGTTAATAAGAAAAATAAAGGTGGAAACTATCATAAATTTTTTATGAACTTCTTTGTAGGTGGAAAGTGGACAACATATCGATCCATGGCAGAAGATACTGTGAATGCTGCTATCAAGATCCACAATTTGAAAGCAGGACCAAGTAGAACAGTTGGACTTTTCCTTCAAGGAGGGAAAGATTGGAGCCCCACACTCTACATTAGGCTTGTCCAGGATTATGGACTTGAAAGTGAGGTGAGTATGCATTGCCACGTCTTTATCCTTTACCTCACCTCCTACTATTGCCAGTAACATAATCTGCAACTATGATGTGGCCTCTCTGCTTTACAGTTTTCCTTTCCCTGGATATGATTCTCTCTGTACTGCAAAAGTAATCTAAGAAAAAAGATGGTTCCACTTTCCTACAGTTGCCTAGAAAACAATGTACATTTTAGCTTCTGTTTTGAAACCTGGAGTTCATTTGGTTTGTTCCTAGCATAGAGAGCCTCCCAAATTCTTTCATCCAAAGCTGTTCTTCAGAAGTGATATCAGGAGCAGAATGAAGTTGAAGCTTCATCCGTCATCGATACAGTGATGCATGAGTAGCTCAGTTAGTGCTGGTCTAAGCATTAGAAGCTCAAGTGGTTTCCTCCCACAAAACCAAAACCTAATACTCTCCGAGAACTATTAGTTACAGGCTATAAGAAAACTGACAAGATGAGCATGTACTTCTTTTTTTCTTTGTATCTGAAAGTTATCAATAGTCAAAGTGCCTGCCTAATGTAGTTTTATTTCTCTAGGTGGCACAGCATCTTGCTGCCACCTACGGAGACAAGGCTTTTGAGGTGGCCAAAATGGCAAGTGTGACCGGAAAAAGGTGGCCTATTGTTGGAGTGCGACTTGTATCAGAATTTCCATATATTGAAGCAGAGGTATGTAAATTGTCATGTGGCTTTTCTTTTCTACCAGAGGATGCCATTCATCTGTTCATTCTTTATTATCTTTAAAAATCATATGCAGTTATTTTAATGTGGATGTTTCAGCTAAAACCTGGAGTAAAATGTCTGTCTGCTCAGTTCAGATTCTTTCATTAAGAAAATGTAAATTCTGAAGTGATGTTGATAGTGGCTTTAATATAAAATGTGGATTTCTTTTTTGCTTGATGAAGCTATCTCAAGTCGTCCCTTTTGTGAATTTGTAGCTCTTCAAGATTGTACCACTCCTGTCTTGCCAGATGACATGCTGGCTTTGACATTTTCTCAAAGATTTAAGTCTAGTTTCTCATCATGTTTTCAAGTTTTATGAAAGCAGAGACCATGCTTTATTTTTATTCCTAATTCACTGCCTTGAGACACTGGTGTCCAGTAAGCATGCACTTGATTGAATTCAAGGCTTCTGCCATCTAGTTAGTCTAAGACAGAAAACTTTGCAGCCTAGAGAGACGAGACCATAACTTTCCTAATGCTCATCCTTTGCCTATTCAGCTATGTAAATTAACTTCCCCATAATGTATAGGCAAAGAGAAGTAAGTGATTACTGTGGATGGTTAATGAGTAGTGATGCAATTTGCATGTTTATGCTAGGTTCTGTTCACAACGAAGGCATTAACTCTTGTCCAATTTATCCCATTTTCCAAACCTCCTTTGGCAGCCAGATGGAGGACTTGTGTCGAATCACCATTAGTCTCATGATTCCTGGAGAAACCAGAGTGTAGGAAAAAGGGTTACCTTTCAAAGCACAAATTTTTTTAAGTGAAACTTTACTCTTTTATAAAGAAATGCCTAACTATACTTTTTCCTGAATGCAGGTGAAATATGGGATTAAGGAGTATGCCTGCACGGCGGTGGATATGATTTCACGGCGCACTCGCCTGGCCTTTCTCAATGTCCAGGCCGCAGAGGAAGCCCTACCCAGGATTGTTGAACTGATGGGTCGAGAACTGAACTGGGATGACCATAAGAAAGAGGTATTCTATCAACGTTGAAAACTACTGTTCCCCTTAAAAACCTGTGACAGCTTAATCTGTTTGGAGAAGATAGCATAATTTTTGATGGTGATCTTCGATTTCCAGCCAATATGTATATGTGAATATATGGAAAATGGAAAGATAGTCTAAAACCAAATTTTGTTGTTTATGAAAAATATAGAGAATCCCCTTTATTTTATGCTCATATTTTCTGGAAAGGAAAGATTTGAAGATTGTGGAATAGAACCTTTTCTAGTTTTCATTGAAACTACTCTCAGGATGTATTCAGTGAAATTCCTACTCCTGCTAATTTTCATGTGGTTAGAAATAGCAGTCTCACTGCCTGATGACTAAGTGCTTATCATTTGTGTCATTTGAGAGTTTGTGTTTACATCCACGTTCTAAAAAGCCAGTGATGCTCAGATTCATGTTTTTATACACACGTATGTGTGCATGTGTATGGATGTGTGTAAGTGGGCTTGCTATAATAAAAAGAAGATCTTTGTGTTTTTAAATTAACCCACACTTTTGTGATATGCCCAGGCATATCAAAAATTACCTTCTATATTCACTGGCCTCAGTATCCTTCCCCTTGTCTCACTTGAATCCATTTCCTTTAGGCTTTGTCCTCACCACTTTGCTGTATCAACCCTGGCCAAGCTCAGCAGTATCTTCCACATTGCTGAACATACTTATCCACTCTTGGTCCTCATTTGACTTCACCAATTAAAAGCATTTGACACAGTTTATTTTTCCCTCCTTCTTGAATGATTTTCTTACATTCTGGGAGGCCAGTTCTCTTGGCTCACCTTCTGCCTTCTCCACATCCTGCTTCCACAGATCTCTCCATATCATGAATAGCCCTTCTACCTTCAGTTGCTTAGTCTTTAATCTTAATATCATACTCTGTGTATTCTCTTGCACTCTCTAAATCCATCAGCAAACATTATTATCATATTTGTTATCTTCAAATAGTGGTTCAGTTTCACCCTTTCTTAACACATTCGACTGCTGTCACCCTGATTCAAGTCCTGGCATCTCTCAGATGAATTATTGTAGTTTCTTCCCTCCCCCAAACTGGTCTCTCTGCTTTAATAACTTTGGTGATTCTATTAAAACAAAATCCATGTCATTGGATATGTCAGTTTGAAATTTAGAGGGAGAGCAGAATTGAAGATATAAATTTAAATTAGTTTTTAAGCCATTTGATAGGACCATGGAGGGAGTTAGTGTAGTTAGATGATGAAAGTGGCCCAAAGACTGAGCCCCGGAGCATTCTAAAGTTGAGGGGTTGGAGAGACAAGGAAAAATCCAGTAGAAGGAGAGAAAGTAATAGCTAGCGAATCTGAGGGTGTGTGAAAAGACTGAAAGGGAGTTGTGACCCAGAGGATAACTTAATCTGTTTGGGATTCTATAAGAGAAATACCATGGATTAGTGTTAGGAAGGCACTAGTCATTTTGGGGTCTGGTAGGGCCCAATTCCAGGCTCAGAGACAGACACTTTCTTGCTATATTCTCAAATGGATATAATTAGCACCCATGTCATATGCTGAGTGTGCAAGTAAGGATAGGGTATGTGTCCTGTCCTTTAAGTGTAGATTGTCAAACATGGTTACAAATCAGAGTCACTAGGGAAATGGGGGGGGGGGCAGATTTCAAGGTTTGCCATCAGACCATCAAACTCAAAGTTTTCATAGGTGAGAACATGGCCCAATATTTTTTTAAAAATCCTTATAGTGATTTTAATGTAATGTGCTGTAGTGTTCGGATGACAGAAGTCACTAGTGAAACAATGCCTCAGTCCTGACCATGCTGCTCTGCGGGAAAACCTGTAACCCCATTTTATGGTTGAGGAAACAGGCTCACAGAGCAAATGCCTGTCAGAGTTCACACAAGCAGTAAGCTGTGGAAATGGGACTGAAACCTGGTACTCTGATCCCAACCTAAGCTTTCCCTACTATGCCCTGTTACCTCTGCTTTAGCCAAATTGGTGTACACCTCTTCCAATTTTGTGTGTTGTTTGAACAGCTAAGGCTCTATAAAGAGTCAAAACAAGAATGAAACTTACTCTTGTGCTGCTTACTTTTGTGAAACTTACTCTTATGTGTTCTTATAAAACTTACGGCTGTAATGATTTAAATATGCAAGAACATATTTAGTTCTAGGAATTCAGGTGGTAGGATGTAGGAAGGAGGAGGAAAATTCTGTAAACTGGTTGTCTTTGGCCTTCCTGGGGAACTACATTTAACTTCATTTCAAATGTTATGAGCCAAATCATATGCCTAGAAATGCTCTTCTTTCCCCCCTAAGAAAGTAACAAAAATAAAAGACCTAAAAGATATAATTTAGTATCTGAGACATAGGAGTATTCATGAGAATTGTGCATAGTCTAGAGAGAACAAAGGAGGGAAAAAAAAAGAAAAAAAGAAAAGGTTAGAAAGTTGGACTTCCGAGAAAAGGTTAAAAGCATTGGGATTATTTAACCTGCACAAGTGAAAGAGGAACAAGGTGATAAATAACTCTCTGTAGATGAATTGTGGTTGTTTTTACCATTCAATACTTAATGAGTGACTTGTATGCTGAACCAAATATTTTAGGGGAATAATAAATAGCTCGTAGTTTCAAGTATCTTGAAATCTAATGAGGTAGGTACAACACATATATATGTCAAAAATATGTGTGATATTTTCAACATTTAGAGAAATATTTAGATTTACTGTTGCTCAAGACCAAAACCCAACCTACTAGGAAGAGCTGACTAGGGGGGGAAGGCCTTCTCTGGTGAGTTTGGGATTGATAGAGGAGTCAGCAGGGACATTTAGATAAAGCAACATTGCCAAATTGTGACCATGGGATATAAATGAATAAATATGAAAAGATGACTGCAAGAACAAAAGAATTTGGGAAATTCTGAGTTAAATAAATAATGGAAAGTGTTTCATTTAATTTAGATTATTGGAATTTTTACAATGCTTATGTGGAGTGTCAGTTTCCAAAAGAGAATTTATTTGTAATCAGATCCAACTCTCACTTTATGAGTGGGATGAGCAGGAAGGGGGTTAGTATTGCTTAGGACATATTTTGGGAAATGTTTTCTGGTAGGATTTGGTAAGAGTTTATACCATTCAGACAGGAGATACATTTTTTCATTGAGAAACTTTAAAGTGAAGATTGCCTAAGTAGATTAGTCTTTAAAAAAAAAAAAAAACACCTTTTCAAAGTTGATTCCAAAGAGGAGAAAAAGGTTCATTGAGTAAAGAAGTAAGTGAAATGTCTCTGGACCAAGCCAGCTGATAAACACCAAATTGCTACTACAGTAAGGCTGCCTGGGCACTGGCAGCCTTACTGTTGTTGTAGCAGCAGCAGCAGTAGTAGTAGTAGTAGTAGTAGTTCAGATCTTCACTTTTAATTGTTTGTTCTTTTTATCAAATTACATGGAAGACAAGTGCAATGAAAGGGTGGATACCATGAAGGAAAAAAGAATTTAAGAAAAGGTTGTTGTTGGAGAGGAAGCATTAGTGATGGTATTTTCATAGTAATGCAGTATCAGTTAAGATTGGGGACATTGAAACAGTATAACTACTAAGGATAGCATTTCTTCTTGAGTCTGAAACTATCAGAATGAAGGCCATATCATTTTGACATATCTAATCCCAGGATATCTGCCTGGGCACTGACAGCCTTACTGTAGTAGTAGTAGCAGTAGTAGTAGTACTAATAGTAGTTCAGATCTTCACTTTTAATTGTTTGGTTTTTTTTTTTAACCAAATTACACAAATCTGGTCCAGTAGCATTTGCTGGTCAATTCTATGCAAGAATACTCTTAAATTAAAAAAAGAAAAAGCAGAGAAAAAAGCAAATTGCATGTAGCAATATGAATCATTATACTATGTGAGAGCAGCCAAACACAGAAGACTATGTTCTATATGAAATTCCAGAAAAGACAAAGTCTGATGACCATAAGCAGATCAGGAGATGCCTAGGGCCCGAGGTCAGGGGAAGGAATCAATTGCAAATGAACATGAGGAAATTTTACAGGGCAGTAGAAATGTTCTGTATCTTGATTATGTTAGAGTGTATATCAAATTGCATATCTAAAAGGTATGTTTTATTGAATATGAATTATACTTCAATATAAATGGAAGAAAGAAAAGAAGTATACAGTCAGGTAAGTGAGGATCAACTTCCTATCTGAAGACTGAACGAGGAAAGGATAAAAAAATCAATAATTCTTTCTGTAACTCTTTGAACATTGTGTGTCTCTTTTAGGAAGAACTTGAAACAGCTAAGAAGTTCCTATATTATGAAATGGGCTATAAATCCCGATCTGAACAGTTAACAGATCGCACTGAAATTAGCCTATTGCCTTCAGACATTGACAGGTACTTCTAATAAGCTTCTATCTTTTCTTTTTATTCTTTTCCTGTGTAAGTATATTTTCCCATTATCCCATGTTGTGTTCCAGGTACAAGAAGAGATTTCATAAGTTTGATGCAGACCAAAAAGGCTTTATTACCATTGTTGATGTTCAGCGTGTATTAGAGGTAACTTTTTGTTATTATTCAATATCAATCTTAGATAGCAGAAGAATAAAAGATGATATGAGACAATTTTTTTCTCATCTAGTGTTTTCTACAAGTAATATTTTTATTTTTATTTTGAAAGCTTGCCATATTAGAAAGAGGATATGAATAATTTTTAATTAAACTTCATTATTCTGTGCTTTTCTTTTTCCTTAGAGTATCAATGTGCAAATGGATGAAAATACACTACATGAGATTCTGAATGAAGTAGATTTAAACAAAAACGGACAGGTTGAACTCAATGAATTTTTACAGGTGAGTTGTGGTGAAAGGAAACAGATGTATTTGCTTTTATCTTCTGGCTGTCATTATCTTAAATGGATGTTGAAGAATAAATTCTTAAATCCACACATTTGTCACTTCATTCTGAGAAGGAAGAAAGCTTGAAGCCAACAAAGGTTGATGTTTGCCCACAGATGAGACTCTTCTTGGAGCATATTTTTTTTTTTCTTTTCATAAGAAACCTTCTGTTACACTGGACAGTTTAGGTGAAATTTAAGTTAATTATGGCTTAGAGGATTGAATAAGAAGCTTGCGTTTTAGAGAAGTGTGGTATGCAATGTCACTGCTGGACCATGTTCTACCTTCGTCAAGAGAGGCAGCAAAATATTTCTAATGTGGAAAGAATTTTTTAATAGAAGAAGTTTAAAAATGATAGCTATATTTATTTAAGAACCATATTCACTTGGGAATGCGATGATTAGATTATTGCATTATAAAGAACCAAAAAAGCCAAAAGGGGTCAAGACTATGTACAATTTAAGCATTTCCATTTCTGATTTTTAACTCATTTAAGTTTTGATTGTTTAATTTTTGTAACCATCAAGGAAATTAATTTTATTGCTTTAACTTTAAACTGGATGCTATACGTTATTCCGTAGAAGTTCCTTACAGAAAGAAATTCAACAGCCTCTCCCCCGACCCCACGTTTTTAGCTGTCCATATAACTCTGATTATGTGAAGGATGTATTGGTTTCCAAGCAGCTAGGTTTTGTCTGTGGTGCTTGTTGGGCAGGTATTTCAAATGAATGCCAGGTCCTGCTTGCAGCATGGCAATGATGAATGCTGAACATGAAATAAATTAATGCTGGGGATTTTGGTCAGTGTCAGCCCTTTCTTCACTGTGTCAAGTTAAACAAACAAGATCAAGGCAAAGGAAATGGTAATTGTCTCTCTGGAGATGAGCTGCAGATAAGAGCATTGTTGAATCTAAATGCAGAAAATTTTCACAGGTTGTGTCCGGCATTACAAAAAAGAATGTTTAGCTTACTGTTGAACTAAATGCATATTTTAAATTGAATTTAAAATTTATGCTTGGGAATTGGAAACCATTTGATGCATTTAGTTTTCCTGGAGAATGTTTTATTGTTTGTCTCAGAATTTTAGAAAACTTGTCTTCAAAGAAATAACTTATGCTTCATTTCATATGTATTGTAAATAAACAACAGCATTTGGGGTTGAAAAACCTGGGGTTTTTGAAATAATAAGAATATAATTTTATGGATATGCTATATGGTTTGGGTTTTAAGTAATTTTCTTGAACAAAGAGAGTTAAAACCCAGAAAATAATTTAAACCACCTGCAGGTTTTCTTGTAGAATTTAATAATTATTTCTTGTCCAATTCTAAATGAAAGAGGCTATTCATGCTTCCAGTTAGTACAAATATACAGTATAGTATTCAACTTTAAAATGCTGATCATATATCTCATGAAATGTATTCACACCCAAATATGAATTTTTTCTTATAATATGATTTTTAGAAACAAGTGACATTTAAAGAAACCCTTAAGTTTTTGAGGTTGGTGCATGCTATACTATTTATGGCTGGAAGAAACTCTTGCTCTGTCAGTTTTGTTAGTTCTGCTAAACTTTGAAGGTCTTCCTGGAATCAGAGACAAAACAATAAACAATAATTGCTCTGTCTTTAGAGGTCAGCATTTCTTATATTATTACATTATTATTCCCCAGATGTAAAGTGTGTTTTCAGATTTGTTTGTTTGTTTTAATAGAACATTTTCCTTTTCTGAAGATTAAGGGCCCACATTCATCCCATAGACATCTATTTTTGAATATAGATATAGTTTTTTAATCATCTTCACAGAAGGGTCACTATAGATACTGCCTGGTTACATGACTTTATTTCCAGATTTGGGCTTTAATGACACTTCTGCATGTAGGAGTCCATCTCTAATAAGCAATCACTTGTGAAACAGCTTTTAATAAGGTCATGAAATTCTGATCCAGCCCCTTGGCAGATGCCTCTGACTCGTATGCAGAGCTGATTTTAAGAAATGTATCTTTATAGGCTAAAAGCCATAATCCTAAACATATTTTAAGAATTTTTATACATATTTTTTTTTCTGATGAATGGCTACCTCTGTTCTTTTTAAAGTAAATAAATAAAAAAGACTGGAGAAATGAGATCAAGAAAGGCAATAGTTAAAACCACATCAATGTGAAATGGAAAAAAAAATCCACATGCTCATAATTGCAAGGTGCTTTCCCGATTAAAGGCCTTTGCCCGCTGACTGCATGTAATTTCAAGACTAATTCTGATTTTATCCATTGGATAAAAATGAATTAGGTAAAATCTGGGCTGTGGAGTGCTTTTAATTCTTAGGGTAGATCTCTGGGTCTACTCCCAAGGACTTAAATGTAAATTACTTTAAAAGTCTTTAAGGAATTTGGATTTAGGGGACTTGAAGTTGTCAAGTACAGTAACACTAAAAAAAGGATAGTTAAATACAGGTCATGCATTGTCTTTGCTCAATCCCTGAGATTTCTTTTTAAGATTTTTAAATGGAATTAAAGATCCAATATTTGAAGTTGCTTTTTTTAAAAAAAGTATGCCCAGAACACATTAAGGGACAAAAAGTACACATTAAATCTGCTTTTAAAGGGAGGCTGATTTTCTAAGTAGATGTTGTTTTTGCAGCAGTGGTGAAATACCTGCCCCTTCTCTTTTTGAAGTGTTCAAAAATTGTGCTCTTGTCTGAGCTGTAGTACTTGCTATGGCTTTTGATGGAGCACTTAGTTACCTCTGCCTGCCCAATGGTAACCATTAAAATGCTGAGAGGAATTGTCTGTCCTGCCTTCTGAATCCGTTGCGTATTTTCTCTTTAAGCTTATGAGTGCTATTCAGAAAGGAAGGGTGTCAGGAAGCCGCCTTGCTATACTAATGAAAACGGCAGAAGAGAACCTGGAGCGACGAGTTCCGATTCCAGTGGACCGTAGCTGTGGAGGATTGTGAGATCCTTGTTTTTTATTTTGTTTTGTAAATCTACAGCCTATAAACATAAGAGCAACAAATCACCATGTAACAGCCAGAGATGACTTCAACCATTATAAAACAATGGCTGTGATAGTTGCCTTTTTTAACACTGGAAAACATTCCAAAACTTCAGAATGCTGGTCTATTTGCCAACTTAATTTGCCAATATTTTATTTGCATCTGCCATTCAATCTAACTTCTAAAAAGTGTATTTTCTCATTTTCAATGCACATTGATTAATGTTTTGCACTCATTTTGTGATCTGTTAGGCATAACACTCTCCTTTTTTGTTTATTAATTTATTTTACAGCAGTTCTAGAGGTAGAAATGGAAAAGAGAAGCTGGAAAAAATTTGTGACACACACAAAGCTGTGGACCTTAAGCTTGTGGATAGCATTTTTGTTCTTAAAGAGAGTGACCTGTTCAAATGATGGTATTTATGGAGACTTCTCAACTCCTCCTCCTCCAATCTGACTACCTTTCTCTTCCAAACAATGCTACACAATATTATATCTCAAGCACAGTTGGCCAAACTGGAGAGGGAAAAAAAAGTTTAGATCTGGTTAAGAGAAACTATGAAAGGTGCTGGAATTGCAGGTGTAAGATAAGGATAGCATTGACATTTGCTGGGAGTTATAGTGATAGTTTCATCTCAGCAGTTCATTTTTTCTACCTAGTCACTGCTGGTTTTCTCTGACTATTATGGGTGCCAGGAAGATCCTTGTTTTTTGTTTTGTTTTGTTTTAACTTTAAAACCAGCATGTAAGTGGCAAATTGTATGTAATGGTATGGGACCAAATCTCTCCAATCTTTATCGTAGTAATACATTTAATGGTTAAAGATGTTTCTTTATAAATTCATATAGAACACTAGTTTCAATCCCCAAATCCTAAATTTTGAAATAGGGGATATTGTCAAACCTGGACTTTTTTTCTAATGGGTATCTGCAATCCATAGTAAGAGGATAAATAATCATTAGTTAATATAATTATATGTAAAATAAGGAAATACACTTCAGTATCCAAGGTCAATCTTGTTTAAAATCCTTATGTTTCTGCACTCAATGAAAAAATTATCAGTTTACCAAAAATGATAAAAACAAAATGAAAACCATACCAAATGCACACATATACACAGCAAAAACAAAAATCAGTGTGCAATGAATATAACAAATAATGCACTAAATGAAAAAATGAAAAATGCCAGTTTGGATGCTTTTGCTATAGTTTTGTTGGCATTTTTAACTAGTCATCAGTATTAATTGAGCTTCCTCTTTTGATTTTTGACACTACCTACTTTTTTTTTTTTTTTTTTTTTTTTTAAGATCAGGTTTTGAGTGTAATAGGAAATGTATTTCCTATTATTTCACCACAGGCTGTCATTGCCTGGACTTGAGGTCCTAGTTTCTTGAACTGGTACATAAAACACTTTTGTGTTATTATTTCCATTTATGTCAACATTATAGAATATCTCTATGCCTCATTCATGTGGGTTATGAGCCTGTATATCATAATATGAACTGGGAGGTTCACTCACCTGAGCCTCCACCCACACCCTCTGAAACGAACATCAGTCGCAGGGAGAGACAGCATCTTCACTCATTTTATTTTAACATGAAGTTTAGATCTTAACCACTTCCTAAAGGAAAACCTAAAACAGAGTGAGTGATGCTCCCAGGTGTCACTGTGAATTTTATTTTCTTTCAAAGTGTGAATTCTTTACACTGGATTTTTTCTCTTTTAATAAATGGAAGCTTATGGTTTTGCAACTGGAATGTTTTTTTATCTACACAATAAATTTCACTGTTTAGAACCCAGTGTTACTAAATAGGTATAAAAGCTGTCCTTTATCACTCCAGATGATATATCACAATATTGTACATTTGTTCTTTCTCTCTTTCTCTCTCTTTTTCTAGTTAGATCAAGATAACGATGACTTGTATCCTCCCTGATTCTGTTACAGTAGGGACAGGCTTAGAATGACTGGCTCTGGCAGATCTGTGTTTGTTAAACAGGCCTCGTTTGTGCACGCTTTGCTGTGAATGAAGTTCCTTTAAGGACAAAGAAAAGTGTACTTTTCTTCACTTGAACATATCTGCTTTTGCTTAAAATCTGCTAATTCTAAAAAGCATTCGCTCCTTCACCAATCCCACAGACTCGTTTTGGAAATGAACTGATTTAAAGCCATTACTGTGGATAGAACACCCCAGCATTTTTGTGTAAATTTTTCATTAAACCTGTATAGTCATTTTACCTGATATAAAAAAAAGGATAAAGAAATAGGGGATTAAACCCCTTTAAAACTTATACCAAGCACAAAATAATTTTTTTCTTCTCGCCTAAACATGATACTAGTTGGTTCTGTTGGAGTGTTGGGCTGTGTATGCAGGGATTGCCTTTTATGGTCAAGTGATTTATTACTGGAGTCTTTCAGGGGGGACTGAGGTAAAGGAACCCCCGTCTGTGCTGGAGAGTTGAAGTTCCTTTAAATGGCCCCCACCTCTGTCATCGCAGTAGTAATAATGTTGGATGATTAGTTAAGCCAAGGTTGTCTCCCTCAGATCCATCCTGCTGCTGTTTTCTTGCTTTCAATCAATTTATACTGACTGTAACTTTAGGATTTCTACTATTAAATGCATGCTTCCTATTGTGCCTTAGTTTCTGGCATTTTTTGTTTGTTTGTTTATTTGCTTCAAAATATGTAGCTTCCTGTTTTGTACAACAATTTCATTCTTTTACTAAAAATACTGTAAGGATCATTGGGGATTTTATTTTTCTTTTTATGCATTTGTAAAAATTTTTGGCATATGAATGTAATCATATTGAAGTCAGTGATGCTATAACTTGCACTGTGTTGCATTATGTCTGCTTTTTGTAGGAAATAAAAAAGCCCTACTGTGTTTTCAATGAATATCAAGTATAAGCCCAGTGTGGAGTAGATATGCACACTGCATGTTTGTGTATGTGGCACTTTTATGTATTGTGTTGGGTTATTGTTCTAGATTGGACTGTTAAATACTATGTTTGAGGCTGGGTTGTCATTTTTATAACTGTCTTGGTGTTTTATCACCATTATTTATTACTTTTGATATACAGAATGAGCTGCATGCATTTATAGAGCAATAAGAGGATGTATTTAATGTGCCTTGTTTTTAACTGAATAAGAACTGAAAGCATGAATCAATAAAACTGATTAAAATGGTCCATTTGCTGGCATTTTGATGTTACTTGTAGTCAGACAAATAACTTTGATTACTGTTGAAGTTTAAAAGAAAGTTTGAAAATATATTCAGAAACTATATTTTCAATGACACATATTCATTCCTTTAACTTGGGATTTTTATAATTTTATCTCTAAAAGTGAAATATCTGCAGAGACGGATGTGAATTTATGAGACACCAGAATTATTTGTATTAATTTGTTACTGCAGCCTTTAGGGCATGACTTTTGTATTGTGCAATCTTATTCCAAAATTACATTCATCCTATTACAACTCAGTTGGATTCCTTTTTTTTTTTTTTTTGGTCTACTAAAGCCTTTCTGCCTATGTGTTCCCAGGCACACTGATGAATTTTATCATAACTAAAATCAATAGAAATGAATGGGAAAGATTACATAATCCATTTTGATCATCTTACATGTCAAGTTAGTGCAGGGTTGCCAAGTGTTGATAAATGCTCTGATAGAAAAAAATGCTATATATTTTCATTGTCAGTAAATCAGTAAGGCTGTTATCAGTTTTAACACAGGGCAAATTTTATAATGCACATGTTATTTTGTAGGTTTTAATTTACATGTGTACATGGAGTACATTCTCAATTTGTGGTTTAGATGTGCTGCCTCCCAGGTCTGCATGCTCAAAGGCATCCGTGAGCTTCTGAAGGTTCTTTGAAATTGTATAGAATACCCCAAAGCAGTGGCTCCCAGACAGACTTGGAACAATGAACTGTTTGTTCAGTGCCTGGAAAAAACAAATACATAGCAGTTCACAAATTTGATAGCACTTTAAAAATTTTCAAACTATTGCCCCCAGTTTTCAAAATGTATAAAATTGATGGTTTTAAAAAAGGGAAATATGATACTAGCATCAATATTTTGCAATTTTTGTCAGCAGTGCATTGTCACTGTTGTCAGATTTTACCTGATGGCATTTGACTTATGAAGGGAAGAAACAACAGAAGTTTTAAATTGATCTGGCACCCTGGTAATGATAGAATTCCTGTTTAGGAGACAGAAATGATGAGCCTTTTGTTCCCATACTTTGTATTTTAGGTCTCTAATTAGCTACCTAACTTGTGAAAATACAGGCAGAGAACATGATGTATGTGAACCTTGATGATACCCAGACAGTCCTGCAGGTCTTGTGCTAAGAAGGCTGCGGGCCTTTTGCAAAAATCAATAGATATCTTTATATTTTGCTTGATACCTGGTCCAGAATAATAAGATTCACATGATCTAAGCAAAATACTGCTTTAGCAGAATTATCAGTACCATCTTTTTTTCTCTACATTTGACATGGAATTTAATTGTTTAGCATACCCTACTGAAGAAATTCACATTGGAGTTCTTGAATTTAGGGAGGTTAGGGATGGATGTATTCTATAGGCTTAGGTAATATATCATGTTCTGTGAAAAGAGATAGGAGGATTGGATTGCATAGAATTTGCCTTGGATATTAGAGCATGGCATGTGGTACTGCTGGTTACATGAGCTTGTGAGCCATTCATGTCTACTGTGTTGTGTCTTAAGCAGAGCATCCCTGTGCTCATTTTCTAGGTACAGTGGCTCCTATAGAACCAGGCTCACTTTTCTTCTTCATTGGTTGCTAGTAGCTTTCTTCCACTGTGTCAAGGAGTTGGGAGGTTTAAAAAGATCTATAAATATATATTTTAAATACTTTTTTCTTTTGACCATGGTTCCTAAATAATCTTACTTAATCTTCAATTGCAGAGTGATTTTTTTATACTCATAGAATTTTAAGCAAGGGCTTTCCTCTGTCCAAACTCCTTCCTTTCTAAAGACATTTAAATAGTTTCTGCTTCTTCCCTTTTATGTGTTACTAGTTAGATTTTCTCACCATTGCTTCAATATCTTTTTTTTTTTGTTTTTCATCTCCATCATTAATTGATTTACAATTCATTTTTATGCATACAGAGTTTTTCCTATCCAAGTTAAGAAGCTGTAAATCTTAGATCCATTGAAATGACAGTGAGAAATATTTCATTTTATCCCATAAATCATTTGCCATCCTTATTGTAGAAAAATGGCAAAATTATGGTGTAGTATGTTTTCATAAATTACCCTGCACACCCCCCCAACCAGCTTCAGTTCATTTCATTATCTGTTTGGAAAGACCATAAGAGTCAGAATCCAGACACTTGTGGTAAACAATTCTGATTTTACAGCAGGCTAATCAAAATTTCATAACGTTACAAATTAATCCTCTGGTACTGTGAGGAATTTAATTCGTTTACAAAATATATCATCTATTTTATAAGTCAAAAATAGCTTGATTTTAAAGTACATCCCGTGATTGCTAGTATAGCAACAGGGGAAGAGTATCGA